>NC_133416.1:5997500-8687500 GCF_049350105.2 Macaca mulatta
TGGGGTTGTGGGTTAATGGGAGGACCACAGGGGTGAAGTGCCCCTCACTGCACTACAGCCGAGGGTGGCATGTCACCATGACCTACCACGTGGTTATGACTGTCTGGTTTCTCCACTGTGGGGTTACTGTGTTCCCATCCTATATACTTTGGCAGCATGTCACAGTCCAGCCTACACTCAAGGGGAGGGGGATTAAGTTCTAAACCTTCTGGGGTGAGTGGGGGGAATGTCTACATATATTATCTGGAATTTTTCAGAGAGAAATATTTGTCCTTTGCCTCTCATTTATTTATTTACTCAATCATTTATTTATATCACTAGGGAGCCATGGATATGCATTTTATTTTGCAGGGTTATAATTATTTGTGTTATCACTCAGGTTGTCCCAGTTGGGAATGGGGGTCTCTTTCAGCTTGGTCCAGTGTTCTTCAGCTTGCCCCATCCCACCTCCCTTTTGTTTTTGGTGAGCACTTTCTTACTTTCTGCCCCTACAAGTTTCCTCTGACATTTTTCCTGCTCTGCCCTACAATCAACCGTTTCTCCTAGGAGTCCTGATTTCTTTCCTTGGAGAATTATATTCAAAAACCAATCACTGGGCACTGGGGGTGCCCACTGCTACTGGGGCATCACCACTTCCAGACCTTCTCAGCAGACAGAGCTAGGAAATATCTGTATGTATGTGTGCATAGATACATAGCTATAATCACTTCTGTATTTCTACTTATCAGTCTAAGTAAACATGATTTCTTAAAGTAAACAAGAGTTCACGTGGTTATACTAATCTCTCTTTTTTTTCTTTTTTTTTTCTTTTTTTTTTTGAGACGGAGTCTCGCTCTGTCGCCCAGGCTGGAGTGCAGTGGTGGGATCTCAGCTCACTGCAAGCTCCGCCTCCTGGGTTTATGCCATTCTCCTGCCTCAGCCTCCCGAATAGCTGGGACTACAGGCGCCCGCCACCTCGCCCGGCTAGTTTTTTTGTATTTTTTAGTAGAGATGGGGTTTCACTGTGTTAGCCAGGATGGTCTCAATCTCCTGACCTCGTAATCCGCCCGTCTCGGCCTCCCATAGTGCTGGGATTATAGGCATGAGCCACCACGCCCGGCCAGGTTATACTAATCTCTAATCCACGACTATAGGGTTCATTCTAGTCTTCCTCCCTTACTAATTTGTAATTTCTTTATTTGACAGTGAAAATCTTGGCTCTCACTATTGACGACTCATTTACTTACTTATTCAATCCTAAAATACATGTAGCAGTTTCAGAACTGAGTTTTGTGTACTGATTTTTTTCTTTTTTCTTGTTTTCTTTTTTTTTCTTTTTTTTTTTCAAATGGGGTCTCACTCTGTCGCCCAGGCTGGAGTGCAGTGGTGCGATCTCACTGCAAGCTCTGCCTCCCGGGTTCACGTCATTCTCCTGCCTCAGCCTCCCGAGTAGCTGGGACTACAGGCACCCACCACCAAGCCCGGCTAATTTTTTTTTTTTTTTGTATTTTTAGTGGAGATGGGGTTTCACCATGTTAGCCAGGATGGTCTTGATCTCATGACCTTGTGATCCATCCGCCTTGGCCTCCCAAAGTGCTGGGATTACAGGCGTAAGCCGCCACGCCCGGCCTCTTCGTTTTTTTAATGTTAACTTTCCAGAAGCATAAAATACAGTCATAACAGTGCACAACTCAAAAGTGCAAGGCTTGCATTTTCAAAAAGTGAGCACATTCTGTTAACCTGCACGCAGAAGATGAAGAAACAAAACATTACCAAAATTCCAGAAGCCCCATGACTCTTGGCAATCATGTCTCCCCTATAAACAGAAAGCCCCAATCTGACTTCTAACACTGTTAGTGAGTTTCGGCTGTTTTCGAACTTTATGGAAAGGAACCAGACTGAATTGTGTCTGCTTCTTCCTTGGCATAATGCTTTGAGGCCACCCCCGTTGCTGCAGGTAGTTATAGCTTATTCATTCCCGTGTGTCCTGCTTTCTTAAGATTGTATCATGAGCTCTTTTCCACGGTCTTAAGTATTTTTCCACAATGTGATTTTAATGACTATATAATATTCCACAGTTTGATAATACCATAAACTATTTACTTATCCCCTCTTGTCTGTCATTTGATGGGCCTCTAATTCCTGCATTATGATAATACTGGCCAATGTTACCTTAAGAAGATGGATGTAATAATCCTAATGCCTCAGAGTCAGCCTCATCACATCTGGAGGTTTGCATTCTATTCCAGCCCTTAGTCCTCAGAGCACATCCAGAGGGGGCCTAAGAGGATGCTGAGGATTCTGGAAGTTGTGGCTTAGGAAGCTCAGCTTGGGGAACTGGACTATTAGGCATGGGGGTAGACAAGATAGCTGTTTTCAAATATTTGAAGCACTGTTTGAAAGAGGGATATGCTTATTCTGTTTTATGAAGTTTTAGTCCTCATGTTTAGCTAAGAAGAGGCAGGTTTTTTATTGTTGTTGTTGTTCTGTTTTGTTTTGAATCTGTAATAGTAGAAGGAAGGTGATGAATAAGAGGGGTGCTAGAAATAACTACACCCAGATGACACCCATGAACTGGAACTGCCCTGGGCAAACCAGGCCATTAATCATCACCCCAGGCACAAGAAACTCTTTCTAATGAGTAGACACTTGACTGAGAAACGAAAAGGCTGATGTGCAGTGCTCATCTTTCTGTTATTTGAGACGTGTTGTAGTGTTAGGCAGGATTCTCCAAAGGTTTCCTGCACAGGGAGGGAGGTTACACTAGATGACATCTAAGTGGCTGGATGATCATTGGATGGAAGTCTAGCTCTGAAAGTCCGTAATTCAGCCTAGAAAATGATCAGCAGTATTGCCAAAGTGAGTAAATTAGATTTATGTTTCTCTCTTCTGGGTCCTTATAGAAGCACGATTTCCATCCGGTCCTCAAACTTGCCTTTTTTTAAACAGCTTTATTGGTGTCTGGTTGCCAATAGTTTAATAGAGTGTTGTGCGTTTAAAAATTTGCTGAAAGAGAAGATCTCATGGTAAATGTTCAAAATTGGCTTTTGCAAGGCTAGAACAGAGGACAGTGATGATGCTTTGTAACTTGTCAGATGCTGGGCCTGAAGTTCAATGTTCTGTGGTGCTTGAGGGTAGATTCCATCTGAAGTTTTGAGAATTTAAACGATTTATTCAGAGTGCACCCGTCAGAATGTTTTTGTTGTAAGAAACAAAAGTCACTGGCACTAACATAAGCCTGAGGCTCAAATACATCCATGATCTTGAATTCTATGAGGGACCCCTCTATCTTCATAACATATTACCACTTAAAAATTATATATATAGAGAGAGAATATATAATAATATTATAATATATATCACATTATATTATATGCTCTATTATAATAAAATATATAATGTTTGTTTCAGGTTCAGGGTACATGTGCAGTGTTGTTATATTTGTTAGTTGTGCACCACGGGAGTTTGGGATATAGACTATTTCATCACCCAGGTAATAAGCCTAGTACCTGATGGGTAAAGTTTTTTATCCTCTCCCTCCTCCCACCCTCCACTCTCAAGTAGGCTCCCTGCTTCTGTTGTTCCCTTCTTTGTAGCCATGTCTCTTCATTGTAAAACTTTATATCTTGAGATACTCTTAGACTTACAGAAGAGTTGCAACAATAGCACAGAGAATTCTCACATACCCTTTACCCAACTTTGTCTAATGTTCACTTCTGACATAATCATCACACAGTGAGCAAAACCAAGAAACAAACATTCCCGCAATATTATCAGCTGAACTGCAGATTTCATTTAGATTTCACCACGTTTCCTATTAATGTCTTTGTCTTTACCAGGATCTAATCCAGCATCCCAGGTTGCATTTAATTTTCATGTCTCATCAATCCGAGACAGTTTTTGAGCCTTATCTTTCATGATCTTGACAGAGATCATGAAAGAGTATTGGCCAGATATTTTGTAAAAGGTCCCTCAGTTTGGGTCTCTGGATGTTTCTCAAGATGGGCTGAGGTTATGGACCATTGCGAACATTACCACCAAGTGCTCCCCTGTCCCTCTCAGTGCACACATCAGGTGGTACACGATGCTGAGGCATCTCATTACCGGTGAAGTTAACCTCAATTACTTTCTTAAGATGGTGTTTGCCAGCTTCTTAACTGTGCATTTACTATTTTCCATTTGTCATTAACAAATTTTGCTTTGAGATCATGCACATACACTTTTTCACTATAAACTTTCGCCCAGTAGTTTCAACATCCTTCATAAGTCACCTCTTTTGTTGAAGCTGAGTCAAATGAATTCCCAGAGAAAAATGTGTAGGTGCAGAGAGCTGACAGCCTGGCTTCCCGTGGTCATTTTCCTTTCTACGTCGCTTTTGGGGGCAGCTGTTTCTCTCTAGGCCCCCTTCGTTCCCCTCTCTCTGCAGGACCGTGTCTGCTCTCCAGCTCATGTGATAGAGAACAAGGCTGTCATCGGCACCCCTCACCAGTGTAAGAGACCAGCCCAAGGGAGGTGGGCTCTCCTAGTTCCCAGCCCAGTTTCTTAGGGAAAGGACTCTGACTGGTCCAGTCTGGGTCAGTACCTAAGCCCTGATACATTAAGTTAGCTCCAGAGGTGCAAGATTGAGTTGCTTATGTAAGTCAGCTTGGGACTCCGCTTAGTATTAGGATGGGTGGAAAAGATGCCCCAAAATCTTTGTGAGATGAGCACACCCCCAGTGCGTATCCAACCACACAGCACGTCTGAGGCACAGTCGAACCAGGACACAGGTCCCTCCACATTTTAAACAGTGTGAGTTTCTTGTCAATGCCTCAGCACACGTCAGGCACTGAATCGGTGACAACTTGACTTCTCTATCTTGATCACAATCAAGCTGGAGTGGCACTTAATTCCCAGTCCTGGAAATAAATATGAAATCACACTTGGGTAGGAAGGGAAGGTGAAGGACTGAAGGTCCCCAAGTGTTCCCTGGGCTTAAAGCTCTTTTTGGTGATTCTTTGGAGCTGAGTTATTCATACAGCTGTGTTATCCTGATTCTTCAAAGACACGGAACTAAAACCCAAGAGCTAATCTCTTCGTGGGATTGACCTTAAAATGCAGCAGATTTTCAGGAACGATTAGAAAATCTTTTCTGAAAGGAGAGATGCCTGGATCAGATTCTTCAAGGAAGGAAAGCAAAGCATACCTCCTTGGTTCAGTGGGGAGCAAAGGGAGGGCTGGGTGCATGTTGGGAAGAAAACAATGCTTAGCAACATTTTCTAGATTCCTGATTCATATTTTCCCCCTGATGTCAGGAATGGAGCATCCTTTTCTCCCCTGGCAGCTTGATTATGGCATTAAGAAATCCAAGATAAATGGGATGCTCTGTGAATGAAGCCTGGAACAGCTGGACATTGCTGGACACAACTGCAATGGTTGGTCAAATGGGGACATCTGGTTCACCTCCCCAGAGGTTTGGCAATGGTAATAAGGCCAATAAAGATAATTCAATCAGCCACTGTAGGCTGAGGCTCCTGGGAGCCCAAACACTGGGCTGGAGAGATTGGGTTTCTTTTCCACGGGAGCAGAGGAAGGAGATGGAGCCAGCTGTGTGCTTGGCTTTTCCCGCCTGCAATTATGGGTCCCTGCAACCATGGGGGACAACTTCCCAGGAAAGGTGAGGGATTGCCTGTCATAATTTGGGAGCACACGAAAGGCCAGGACCTCTAGAAAGTCATTGTCCTAGGAATCCCTATTGCCTAGTGTGGCAGGTGTTGTTCCACAGTGACCCAGTGAAGGATTCTTAAAGGTCAGAAGACTCGGAATGAAGACAGTCCTAAGTCATACTAGTGCTCAGTGGTCTTGAGCAAAAGACTTAGTCTCTCCTGAAACTCAATTTTCTCACCTGTAAAATGAGGACAGAAATACCTATCTCCCAGGATTGTCATGAACATTATATAAAATCAAGAACGTGGAGAAGTTTGCTGGAAGAATGTGAGCCATTTTGGTGATGGATCAGATCAAATCAATAGTTTGTGATGCTCTCAACCAAGTATCTTTTCTCTATAGTGACAGACGACATGAGACCTGAAACTCAGATGAGATTCAGGTGTCTGCATTTTAGCCTCCAGTCTCAAAGTTTTAAAAACAATTTAGTCAGTTTTCTATACAAAGAGGATATAGGGAAATGACATGCTGGATATCCATGTCTTAATTTTTACTCCCTACAAAAGGATCTGTGAGCAATAAACTACCTACAAAGTGATAGGAGAAACATGTGGACTAAAGATTAGATAGGAAGATAGTGAAACTGAGGTTCAGAAAAGCTACAAGGACTAACCAAAATCACAGTTCAGGGTTGAGTCTGCTCTCCAGGTCTCATCAGCAAGAGATTCTTGGTTCCAACACACTCCGCAATTTCCTGGGCTAAGACAGTGCTTGAGAGTGTCCTAAGTCAATAGTTTACCTTGGTTTCCCCAGCCCCCTTTATATCTCTGGTCACCCCTGACATGGGGGTGCCCCGCCATCAAAGGAGTGACTCCTGAGCAAAATGTCCAGTAACATCCCCCAAGAGGTTACAAGAAACTGCCTTAGTTTGGTGGGGGCCTGGGGGCAAGAGGGAAGGTCAATGCAGCTGGAGGGAGGCAGGGGTTTCTTTGGCCTTTGTGTTTTGGTCTGAAGAAGTGCCCGCAGAGCATGCATTCGGTGCATGCAGCATGCAGAATGACAAAACAGGCTCCAGTCACAAGAGCTTCTTTGATTCAAGAGAATGTGACATGAGGAATGACTCTATTTAGCTTGCTCCACTAAGGGAATATTTGTCAGCGGGATCATGAGTCAGAAGAGGAAAGGGTCTTTTCTAACCTAAAAATAAAGCCATGGGGACAGAGCAGTCAGGGGGGTTTGCGGTTTGACCTTTCCTATTTCTGAATGCGTGTGCTGTGTGTTTTGCAGGGGTGGCGGAAGCCAGGCGAGCCTGGAGGAGAGGCATCTCCAGCCCTGGCTCTATGAAGCCTTTGCTGGTAAAATGAGCACTTGGTGGCAGCATAGGTTAGTGGTAATACCTAAAAGCCAGAATTCCAGTCCTTGCAGTCTCTGGTTTGCTAATGACCTGGCGTCTTCTGCCCCTAGTCCACTCTGCTGCCCATCTTGGCCCTCACTGGCATTGATTCTGGTCACTCAGCCATGGGCCTTGGCTCCCATCCGTTAGTCACAGAGTACACATGCACCTCAGCCCCTTCTTAGGCATGCTGCTGAATTTTGACCAATGTCTAACACTGCCTTTGGGTTCACGGAGGATACATACTGTTCTGATGTCCATCTGAACAGTGGAACAAAGCAGGGTGTGAGGCATTTCCTGAGGACAAACTGTCATCTGAATATGCAAGATTTCTGCTTACGGTGTGTCAAAGAGCAAACCAGGACTGAAAATTCACTGTGTAATTAGTGCAGTAATGCAGGGTGCAATTGAACTACTTCTACTCTCTAGCTCTCAAAGGTAGTGGGTGAAATTCTGCTCCAAGAGCAAAATTACCTGAAAACTAGTGTCTGCCAACCTTGCAGGCAGGCTCAGAAAATATTTGGGGTCATATTCTCTTTATCTTTCTTGTCTCCCATAAGAAAGCAGGCCTTGGTCTGAAATCCCCACTGCACGCCTATCCGCAGAGACACAGAAGTCCCTGGACATCAAACCACGAGGGAGGGGACAGAAGGGATGAGAATGAAACATGCCCACTTTCTTTACCACTCACCACGCAGATCCTACGCCACACCTCACTACATTCAGGCTGTTCCCTGCTATGCATCTGCTTCCTCTACTAGTCTGGATAAATCCTACTCATCCTGGAAAGGCCAGCCCCCAACCACCCTTCCCAAATGCCCCATCCTCTGGTACTCTCTTCTTCCTTCCAGCACCTGCACATGTGCACTCTGTGCCACTCGATTTTAGCCCTTGTTGGTGGACTCTTCTGTTTGCTATTGTTTTGTGTTACCCCAACTAAGCCAGGGCACATAGGCAAGAGTGAGGCGTACAACCTTTCCAGTCCAAATCCCAGGCAAGCAGTTTGCACTCCGAGGCATGGCTGTATTGTAAGTCAAACAGACTCAATCAATCCACCCTCCAGGGATGATTGGGAGGAGTAAATGAGTACAAGTATGTACAGGACTTAGAATAATCGTTAGCACACAATAACGAGGTGAAAACACTGTCTATTGGTTTTACCATTACTCGAGGATAAAGATGATGTCATTTGTTTAGATTCAAGATTCTCCTGCAGATTGATCTTCCCCAAACCCGTAGCCTAACTGGTGGTCCAAACAAAATAGATAAAATAGAAACAGTATACGAGGTTCATGTCCGGCTTGGTACTGCTGCTGGGGTAAAGCTGCTGAGTGACCTGGTTAAAATGGTGAGTGTGTCTGCCCTAGGAGAGGTGAGAACCCTGATATTGACCCGCTGGACAGAGTGTCTTGGGAAATGGCCCAAGAGCAGAACACAAGCTCCTGAGGGGTCTTGAGACCTTGTGTTCCACGGCCTTCCTGGGTCTCCTCTGCCCTCACACTCCATAAATCTGAATTTGATGAGGACGGGCAATGATTGGAGATGCTCCCCAGCAAGGCGGTGCCAAGAGCCCTGCCCCGGAGGGTCTGTCAGCGCCTGTGATGAAGTAATTGGAGGGAGGACAGCTGCGTGTGTCTCAGGAAACAGATGAACTCAGTCAACACCCTCAACAGCAACCAGCACAGAAGACAGAGCCACCTGGCTCTGGGGCCAGCACATGGCACAGGAAGGAGAGACCATCTCATCTCACCCCTCAGATCTCTCTCAGGGAAACAACTCCCAGAGAGGTGAAGCAACTTGCCTGAAGTCACACAACCAGCCTGTGGAAAAAATCAGGCCTAGAGTCAAAGTCTCTGAGATCCCATTCCACGACTCATCCGTCAGACTAGGTTTGGAGGAATCACAGCCCTAACACCTCCAAGCCTGCCACAGTCCTCCATAAGCAGCCCCAGGGTCAAGGCGAGTTCTCAAGGTCAGGGAGTCCAATCTCCCACTTCTCTGCAAAGGAGCTTGGTCCCTGAATGCAGGTGATATGTTGGGTGCAAAAAGTCTTAAATTTAGACCAACTCATCTGTGCTGTGACTGAGGCAGCTGTCTTATTCTGAGCTTCTGTTGTTTTCTCTGTTCAGTGGGGAAAATAATAAAATTCCTGGCCCATTACACCTGGGATTTTTTTTTAATCATGGAATCTCCCACTTTCTAGTTGGAATTAAAAAAAAATAGGTGTTGAGTGAATCCTGATGCTGGAGCACATTCCGATTGAGTTCACATACAACCAGAGAGCACGCGAGGAGCATTACAGTCAGACCAGCTCCACCTTGGGCTGTGAGGGTGGGAGAGTCAGTGTCATTGCCACATACAGCAGCAGGAGAAGGGAGGCGGAGGAGTTAGACCAGTTTTCCTTGCGGTTTTGGAGGATGCTTTATGAACCTGGGGCGCTGTGACCTCATTCAAGGAAAGGCACTGTGCTTTCCTCTCTCCTGGGTAAGTCACTGAATCTCTTTGAGCCTCAGTTTCTTCTTCTGTAAAGCAGTGACAAAAATCTCTCCCTCACTGGGAGGCAGCAAGGACTAGATGAAATAGTGCACTTTGTCAAGCACTGTGACACAGCGTGAGCCATTACTACTCTGTTTACTGATGACTGTTAATGCAGGGAACCATTTAAGCTGACACTTGTGATGGATCCTCATTCCCAGGGTCATTCAGAAAAATTCAGTGCTTCCCGCACACCCTCCTCGGGCTAGCGCTGTACCTACACCTCCAGATGGCATCCAGCTGTCCGCTGTCCACTGCACTGCAGGATCTGCTCTGCAGGTTCCTGGCTGCACCTCACAGTGTTGCTCCCCACAAGGGGGAGACAGCGGAGGGCTGCATCTGTGACACGCGAGTGCAGGGATGGGCAACAGTTCCAGCCTGGCCCCCCGCACCCTAGATTCGTGCCCAGCGAATCATGTTGGAAGGTCTCCAGGGGGACAGGCTGCAAAAGCTGGATGCTCTTTCCCCTCTTTTCCTCCACCCCTATTCCTCCTCCTCTCTGTCCCTATCTTTAAAGAGTCTACATGGTTCCTTTCTCCTCTTTTCCTTTCTTACTAACTTGAACATTTTAATCAATATGGCACCTCTCTGGGGTCTCCACACTGTCAGTGCAATTTGCCGTGGTTCAATGAGTGAATTTTCTTTTCCCTTTTAGTGGGAAACAGAATGATTTCCGTGATAGAAGCCGACTGGTCCAGAGAGGCCTGTACAGAGAGCGCTATGAAGAAAGGAGACAGCTGGCTGAAAAGAGAGAAGGGATTTGGGGAATTGAAATGCCTTATAATATCAGACTTAAATGTGGAAAATTCACTGCTCTGCATTGCTCAAATGCCTCTGAATTAGAGCAGAAGGGCTATCAGTTAATTTTCTAACTCTGGGTAGGAATTTCTGGCCCAGAACTTTGCAGGATTTTTTATTTCCCTGACTGGTACGGTGTCTATTATGCTGGGCCTTGATCTATACTCATCACTTCCTTTATGGTCTGAACTGACTCATGGCCTGCTCAGCTGGTGGGGCTGTGGCTGGTTATCCCTCTGCCTTCAGGGAGGATGGCATTCAAACCTCTGCAGAGGAGATGCTGCCTCTAGTTACCTTCAGCCACCTCTTCAGGAACGAGGGCTCGGGACACCTTTGTGAAGCAGTATGGCATATTGGGAAGAGCACAAGACCAAGGACAGAATATAGCGTTTCCATCCCACCTGTCACTCACCTGCTGATGGCCTGGGAACGATCACTTCTCCCGCTGACCTGCTTATTCCTCAGCTGTGGAGCAAGGGATATGGTTTTGACCTTTTTCCTGAGGTCACTGGGGAGCCCATACAGTTGCAGGTAAGGTTTTGAGGATCAGATTTCCTTGACGAGTTATTGATCCGAAGAGTTACAGCAGAACAATTGCGAAGTTTGGAAGTTAAATTTTTACATGCTTTTTACTGTAACCCTATCATACTTAATTGCCTTCTGTAGTTCAGCTGCCCCTATTATTTTTAACACTTAAATACCTTTATTTATGCACACTTCCCTATGCGTAAGAGTTTTACCTCTGCCTCCTAGAACTTGGAAGTAAGTATTAGGACTAGATCATCTCTAAATTTCCTACCCTCGAACTCTGATTTTGCTGTAAATTCTGAATCCAGTTGAGCACAAATCAGACTAGAAATGCTATGCGTCTTGGTTTTTTCTTTTTTTCTTTTTTCTTTTTTTTTTTTTTTTTTTTGAGATGAAGTCTTGCTCTGTCATCCAGGCTGGAGTGCAGTGGTGTGATCTCGGCTCACTGCAAGCTCTGCCTCCCGGGTTCACGCCATTCTCCTGCCTCAGCCTCCCTAGTAGCTGGGACTACAGGTGCCCGCCACCACGCCCAGCTAATTTCTTTTTGTATTTTTAGTAGAGGCGGGGTTTCACCGTGTTATCCAGGATGGGTACAATATCCTGACCTTGTGATCCGCCCATCTTGGCCTGCCAAAGTGCTGGGATGATTCACGGTTTCTAAAACTACTTTTTCACAACCCTTTCCTTCCGTGACTTGCCCCACAGTGAGCTCCTGTCAGCAGACAGTTCCGAACATCAGCAGGGTTTGACTTCTAATGTTCACAGTCTTTTCTGTGGATTTAACCCAATGTAAGATCACCTCTGCTGCTGTTTGATCTCCTTTTCCCTTTCCTTTCTGCTTCACTTTGGCCTATTTTCAGTCTCACTCTTGAATAGATTGGTTCCAGGAAATTTTTGTTTCCTTTCTTAAGATATTTGGGGAGTTTTCTATCATTTTCCTTTCTGAGGCATCACCTGCAAAATTGTGGGTGACTTCTGAAGCGTGGTTAAGAGTCACTGTCATATCTCTGTATCTTATTTGTAGTGTTCTAAGGATCTTGTGTGTGTCAAGAATCTTCTAGAAGGGTTAAACTGGGAATCATGCCCAGATGAATCAAAAGTGTTTAAGAACATGTACAGTTCTAGGTATGTGGTGCGCCTGTATATGTCTAGGTGTCTTGGTGCATGCCTGGATGTCAAAACTACTTACAGACAGTTCTTGGGTGTATCCTGAAAATGAAGAACTCTGGATACCATTTAGTTAGTTCTTATTATATATCAGGAATTATTTTAGGTGCTTTCTATACACACATTTTTATAGAGCAACATAAGAAAGTAGGTATCTTTAATCTCCGTTTATAATGAGGAAGAATCTGATTAAGAATCAGATAAGTCAAATAACTTTCCCAAATTCCCATAGCTAGTAAGAGTCAGAATCAGAGCCCAAAGCCATCTGGTGTGAGGATATACTTGTGTGGCCTTGTCTATCAGCCTGGGGAGGATATTCAATTAGATCGGCTCCTGTGATTTCTCTTAGGTCACCTGAAATAGGTAGAGCTTGTGCCTGAACCAGTGGGGATTTTTTTCAGCCCTTATCTTTGGGGCAAAGTTTGAGGCAAAAACTTAGGCTTCAATTAGGAGAGCAATAATACTATGAGGCATTTGCTCTTAGCATGGATGCGTCCTCCTTCTTCGGTCCATTTCAGCTTCCTGACCTTCTGTTTTGCCTCTTTAATTGGAGAAGGCTTAGGAGGTAGGGAAGCTCAGGGACTCCACTCTGGGAGAGTTCCATCCTCAGAGGAGGAGCTTCTCCAACCCAGGAGGCCATGCCTTTGGAGAAGCTGGACCTTCCAACGATGTTCCCTTAGCGCAGGGGTGTTGGAGGGACCTGTGTCATGCCAGAGTGGAGAAAAGTGTGGCAGAAGCTAGTTAACTCCAGCTCCAAGTGGGGATTAGCTTCCACACAGACACAATCTGGGGTGGGGATGCTCCCTTCCCCCTCCCTCCCTTTCTCCTCCACCAAGTGCAAGGGATTGCACCCGTTTCATCTACTCATCAGTGCCCAGCGCTGGGCTTTGTATTCTGGGTAAAACAGATGAAGACTTTTAATGACAGGGTCCCTGTCTGCAGGGTCCCAAGTTTATCCAGTGTGTTTTCTTTCTCCCTCCTAGAAGGATAGCATCTTTTACAAAGAGAAATTCTTAAGGATTTCGTAAGCCCACTCAGTAGTTATCTTTGCTTAATAACCCTGCTCTAAGATGCTGAGTTTTGTGGATGATAACTGATCTCACTCTTTAAATATTTCTGAGTTCTAAGTCAATTGAGAATATACAAGAGTCAGACAGATGAATACCAAAATGCCATTTTTACTAAGAATGAGGCTGAATTCACATAAGTGGTTGAGAGAGGTAGTCACAATTAGCCCTCCCCTTATCTTGGAAGAACTATGATTTGTAGTGTAGACATGCCCAATCTCACTGTCAGGAAAGTGGTGCCAAAGAAGGGGAAAAGAAGAGAGACCACAATATGCTTAATTGTTAACACACCAAGTCCGTCTAAGCAAAGCTCCATGAAGGGCCAGGACCAAGCCAGGGAGAAAGCTGGATGTATTACTCAGTGGACATCTCATCAGGAAAGCATGAAGCAAAGGGAATGGCAGTTACCCTCTGGGGTAGGGAAATTCTCTAGTTGCTCTACCGCGGTTAACTTGAAAAGTAATTCTTCAAAAGATACATTAATAATTTGAGAGATCGGAAAGAGCATTACTATCTCCATGTTGACTGGATAAAAAAAGACATTCTCCTATTAAAAGTAGGGAAGAGCACCTACCACACACAAAGATGCGAAAGTCTGAGCTCCTGTTCCTAAGGGTGGTCTGATGGAGAAGAGGATGAGATGCCCCGTGCTGGTGATGGAAATCACGGGTCGCCAACAACACACAAGCACCATGTGTCATATACTGCTAGTTAAAGAAATTTTAAAATTTCAGCAAAATTTCCTAATGCTTTACTAGTGTCTGCCCTGTGACCCTTCTCAATGTTATGTTATTAGTACACCTTATAAACCGCCAATAAAATTCACGAACTTATATATAACCTTCAGTTCTCCCTACCGTAAATAGCGTGAAGACTCTTGCCTTCTAGAAATTAGTTTTTGTAGTGGCCTTTAAAAGAGTAGTTTAGAGGGAAAAATATCAGAGCACAAGAAAGTAAGCTTTCTTCAGCTATCAGCTCAATGTTTTCAGCCAGATTTCTCTGATATGTGTCTTTCCTTTCCAAATAATCCCTCAATTCCTTTTACTTGGAGTTCAGCACTCATCCAGGCTACCTTCTAATATTGCTCTTTGTCCAATACAGGTCATATTTCTCCTATCAAGTTCCTGAAGACTACATTTATGTTTTGTTTTTCCTTATAGCACCCAAAGCACCTAGAACAGCTGCTTGCATCCAAGTGAGCACTTGGAAGCAAATGCATGTTGAACTGAATTGTGGAATTAATATTGGGTTTTGGCTTAAAATAAAGCAGCACTCATCTTCCACGAGAAGGGCACATCCAACCCAATCTCTTGTTCCTTCTCCAAGGCCAGCAGTATCAGAGTTGACGCCTAGGAGGATGATACTCCTTTGAGATCCTTCAGAGTCAAGGGAAGAGTTGGTGGGGTCTACTGTCCTTAAGGCAAGGCCATGGAATGTTAGAGCAGCTTGGAACTTTAAAGATCACATAGTCCAACAGATTTGAAAACTGAGGCTCTGAGAAGGAAATCAAATTGGCCCAGGGGCCCCTGCTGCATGGTGGAAGAGTCAGTGTTGAATCTCTTTTTGTTACACAATGAGATCAGCTCATAATCATAAAAAAAAAAAAAAAAATTCAACCTGAGTTAGGAGCAAAAGAATTTTCTGGCTATTAAAATATTAAACTCACCAGAATGTGTCATGTCATTCCTTCAATTGTTGAAGTTATTCAAAAGTATACTATTTTCACATGTTTTATTCTAGATACGAACACTAAAGCTAAAAAGTAGCTCTAGCACTTTATTTACTGACTACACATGTTCAGACACACCCAGGACCAAACGTGTCCCCCAAGTATCATGACCAGTCAAGTAAAAGCTTGAGGACTGCGCGTCTGATCCTTTCCCCACTATAACGGGATTAGAAAGTATTTAACTTCTGCTCCTACTATTGGAACCAGATTTGCTCTCTCACCACAGAAGCCCTTTTAGGAACAGCCGCGGGGCAGCGGGTCTTATCATTTATCACTTGTTTCAAGGGCTTAAACTTTGATCTGGGGATAATCTGGTATGTTTGAAAGAGGAATCAGCCTTTTGTCTAATCGAGGGAACAAAGTACAGAATCCAGCAGTCGGAAGTCTTGGGTTTATTCTTCTTAGGCAAACCCATGAATTTATGATCATTTCCAGGAGAAACAAAGAAGGGGTTCCAGGAAGCCATTCCCAGCTGTTGGGTTCTTATTTAAAAAAAAAAAAAAGAAAGAAAGAAAGAAAGAGAGAAAGAAAAATAGCCTCTCAGACTGAAGTAGTGCTGGTGACCCAGATCCCAGCAGATGAGAAGAAACAGGCATTCCTCAATGTCAGTCAGTGGCAAGGATGTGAGAACTTTCTTCTCCCAGCTCCCTGAATCGTGGTCTGGTCTGGGTAATCTGAATACACTCTCTTGAGGTTCTATAGGGTCCTAATTAATGTGAGGGAGGACAGGATAGGTAGTCAGGTTGACATCTGGTTGCTGTTCTGAGTAGGGTTTGAGGAGTTTAAGTCTTGGGAGAATGAGAAACACACGGACTTCAGCTCCATTCAGAAGCTGCATGGATTTATTTAGACACACTGGAATACTGACTTTTCTTGAACTTTAAAGGTCAGATGAACTCAGTATCTAAAATTGAGTTCTGGCCAAAATGATATTTCATCATATCTATTATTACAGTTTCTTATAAATGTAATTCCCTTTTGAATTGGTAGATTACTTTTATGCGAGTAACACGATGTTTCAAAGCACTATTTTACCCATTTCTTCAAATGTTGGTGATTTAAAATACCTATTATGTAGATCAAACGTTAGGTTTTAAGCCTTGGGTGCTATGCCTGCTGTGAGTCTAAAACTGCTTTTGGAGAATTCTGCTTCTACTTCAAGTAGACTTTCTCCCTTTTATGACCTTAAAGGCTGAGTACTAGACGTGATACACGTGAACTGAAAGAACAGGGCCCAGGTTTATCATCGTTGTTGTATTGCTTTATTCTGCCTGTTTTTGTTACATTTTCACAAAGTATTTTGAAATGCACCTGCTCTAAGAAGGGAGAATATTTGGGACATTTGATTTTCTAGAAGGATATTACCAGCATCCCCATAGACAAAGGTGAAAGCAATACTGGTGATCCATTATTAAGGTCAGTTTTGGATTTTGTTAGTAAATTGGACTTGTCTAGCACTTTATGTAATCTTAAGTAAGTGTTTTGTACCACGGAGAGATTAAAATGTTATGCACAGAGGTACATCTAACTGGTGGCCGAGTTGAGGGTAGAACCTGAGGATCTCATTCTATTATAAAGATACATGCACACGTGTGTTCATTGCAGCACTA
Source organism: Macaca mulatta (assembly GCF_049350105.2). Classification (NCBI taxonomy): domain Eukaryota; kingdom Metazoa; phylum Chordata; class Mammalia; order Primates; family Cercopithecidae; genus Macaca; species Macaca mulatta. The sequence continues at coordinate 6,013,953 of NC_133416.1, forward strand.
TTCACAATAGCAAAGACATGAAATCAACCCAAAATGCCCATCAATGATAGAACGGATAAAGGAAATATGGTACATATACACCATGGAATACTATGCAGCCATGAAAAGGAATGAGATCATGTCCTTTGCAGGAAGCCATTATCCTCAACAAACTAACGCAGGAACAGAAAACCAAACATCAAATGTTCTCGCTTATAAGTGGAAACTGAACAGTGAGAACACATGGACACAGGGAGGGGAAAAACACACACTGGGGCCTGTTGGGGGAGGAACTTTGGGGAGGGGGAGCATCAGGGTAAATAGCTAATGCATGTGGGGCTTAATACCTAGGTGATGGGTTGATAGGTGCAGCAAACCACCGTGCACACATTTACCTATGTAACAAACCTGCACGTCCTGCACATGTATCCTGAAACTAAAAATAAAATGAAATAAAACATAATAAAGAACCTGAGGATCTCTGCTTATATTTCTTTATCTTTACAACACACGTCAGTTTAAGCAGAACCATTTTCTCCAGGTATTAAAGTGGTTTTTGATTGATAATCAAGATTCTGATTTTTCCCAATATGGAAGTCTGTCCATATACACATAACCTGACACCTTTCTTGGATCTAATCTCTGCAGCCCACCTGGCTAATTCCAAGTAGCATCCCATCCCAGCAGGCACGAACGCCTGAATGGTACCTGCTCCTGGCAGATTTCCTAGGATCTCCCTAGCTATTTAAAAAAGCATAGGCTTCCTGACACGCCCAGTTGAATATAATTAATTGTATGTAATATTAGACAGAACACTGGATACAAAATCCGGAAGACATGGGCTCAAATGTTGAGTCACCCACTTATTAACTCTGTGTCTGTGAAAGAGTTAATACATCTCCACGTAAAAATTCTTAATAAAAAGTTAGCAATTCTGTCTAGCTCTACATAATGTATATACAATACTTATGGCCAAGAATTTATTCAGAAAAGCAAAGTTTGTTTAACATTAAAGATTTAATTAATATAATTTAGCACACTAACCTAGGATCATCTCCATAAATGCAGAAAAGGCATTTCACGAAATTTAACTCATTCATGAAAAATAAATAAATAAAAGAAGCATAACTTTTAACAATCTAGGAATAAAAGGAAACATCTACAATCTGACAAACATTAATAATATCTGTGAAAAACCTAGAGCTAGCAGCATACATGAAATACTAAATGCTTTTCACCCTAAGAATCAAAACAAGAATGTTTGCTTTCACCACTTCTATTCAACATTGTAGAAGTCGTAGCCTATGTAACAAGACAAGATAAAGGAAAGAAAGCCATAAATATTGGGGGAAAAAAGTCAAACTCTTCATCTACTCATGGCATCATTATATAGAGAGAGACAATCTTAAGGAATCAACAAAAAACCTTGTAGAAATAACGCTAGTTTGGTAAAGATGCAGAAAACATCATCAATATATAAAAGTTGTATTTCTATATACTAGCAAAAACCCTGACAAATAAAAATATTAAAATACAATTTACAAAAGCATCAAATATATAAAATTCTTAGGAATACATTTCATGGAAAATGTGCAAAACCTCTGTACTGAAAACTAGAAAATATTGCTGAAAGAAATGAAAGAATCTCTATTTTTATTTCTTTGAGATATCTCCATATTATTTTCTGTAGAAGTTGTACTAATTTACATTCTCACCAGGAGTGTATAAGCATTCCCTTTTCTCTATATCTTTGCCGACATCTGTGGTCTTTTGACTTCTTAATAATAGTCATTCTGATTGGTGTGAGATGCTATCTCATTGTGGTTTTAATTTGCATTTTCCTGGTGTTTAGTGGTGTTGATCATTTTTTACTTATATGTCTTTTTTTGAAAAATGTCTGTTCTTGCCCTTTGTCCACTTTTTAATCAGGTTATTTATGTATTTTTCTTAACGAGTTGTTTGAGTTCCTTGTAGATTCTGGATATTAGTCCTTTGTCGGATGCACAGTTTGCAAATATTTTCTCCCATTCTGTAGATTGTCTGTTTTTGTTGTTAATTATTTCTCTTGCTATGCAGAAGCTTTTTCATTTGATTAAGTTCCATTTGTTTAGTTTTATTTTTGTTGCATTTGCTTTTGAGGTGTCAGTCATAAATTCTTTGCCTAGGCCAATGTACAGGAGAGGTTTTTCTAGGGTTTCTTTTAGAATTTTTATAGTTTCAGGTCTCAGTATTCTGGAAATTCCACTACTAATTATCTATCCAAAGGAAAAAATAATTATTATCCCCAAAATACCTGCACTTGTATGTTTATTGTAGCAATATTCACAATAGCGAAGTTATGGAATCAACCTAAATGTCCATCAACAGATGACTGGATAAAGAAAATGTGATATTTATCTACCATGGAATATACTTATCCATAAAAATATTAAATCATGTCTTTTGCAGCAACACGGATGGATCTGGGAGCTATTATCTTAAGTTGAAATAACTCAGAAAGTCAAATATTGCATGTTCTCATTTAGAAGTGGGAGCTGAATAATGCGTACACATGGACATAGAGAGTGGATTAATAGACACTGGAGACTTGCAAAGGTGGGAGGGTTGTAGGAAGCTAAGGGATGATAAATTACCTGGTAGGTTACAAGATAAACTGTACAGGTGACAGTTGCACTAAAAGCCCAGACTTCACTGCTATGCGATATATCCATGTAACAAAGCTGTTTTTGTGCCCTCTAACTCTATATTTAAAAAGAAATAGAAGAATATCTAAATAAACAGAGAGATGTAGCATATTCATGGATTAGATCATTCAATATCATTAAGGTGGAAACTCTTCCTCAATTACTGAAAACAATCAGTGAAATTTTAGTGAAAATCCAAGAAGATTTGTTTGGTAGTAATTGAGAAGGTTATTCTAACGCTTATATGAAAATACAATGAAACCAAATTTTCTAACACAATCATAAAAAAGCAAATTAGAGTTAGAGGACGTATGCTGCCTTATTTCAAGGCTTGTTATGAGGCTACAGTCATCAAGACAGGGTGATACTGACATAAGAATTGATAAATGGGTCAATGGAACAAAATAGAGAGTTCAGAAATAGACCCACGTGTATATGGTCAATTTTTTGACCAAGTCACCATGGCAAGTCAATGGAGAATGGAAAGTCTGTAAACAAATGATTCAGGAAAAACTAGATTCCATATGGGGGATGAAAAATGAACTGCAGACACTACCTTAACCACTACCTTATACTATACACGGGAATTAGTTTAACACAGCTCATAGAACAAAACGTAAAATGTAAAATTATAAAGCTTCTAGAAGAAAACACAGGGGAATATACTTATTATTATGGGTAGGCAAAAATTTATCAGATACATCAAAAACACTAAGTATGCAATAAAAATATTAATAAATTGGAATTCACAAAATTAAAAAATTCTTCTCATCGCAAAAGGTAGTGAAGAAAATTGGAAAGCAAATCACAGACTGGAAGAAAATATTCTTAATACGTTAATCTAACAAATGCCTTTTCTTTTTGAGAGAGAGAGTCTCACTCTGTTGCCCAGGCTGGAGTATGGTGATGCAATCTCGGCTCACTGCAACCTCAACCTCTCTGGCCCAAGCAATCCTCTTACCTCAGCCTTCCAAGTAGCTGGGACTATATCATGTACTACCACACCTAGCTACTTTCTGTATTTTTTTCTGTATTTTTGTAGAGATGAGGTCTTATTATTTTGCCCAGGCTGGTCTCGAATTCCTGAACTCAAGCGATCCTCCCACCTTGGCTTCCCAAAGTGTTGGGATTACAGGAGTGAGCTACTGTACCCAGCTACAAATGACTTTTATACAGAAAAATAAGAAGTTTTACTACTTATAAATAAACGAGAAAGATGAATGATTCAAATTTTTAAAAAGGACAAAAAAACCTTGGCTATGTATGTCATAAAGATATACAAAAGCCCGTAAGTAATGAAAAAGTGCTCGACGTCACCAGTATTTAGAGAAATTGAACTAAAATCACAATGAGATTCCATTTCACACACACTGGGATGATTAAATTTAAGACTGCTAAAACCAAGTGCTGACAGGGATGTGCAGGCACCAGAGATCTCTCATACTTCTGTGGGCTTATAAAATGGTACAGCCACCTTGGAACTCTGTTTGGTAGGTTCTTATGAAATTAGGCCTTTATGTTCCCCGTGATCCTGCAATTTCACTCCCAGGTATTTACCTGAGAGAAATGAACACATATGCACAAAATGTCTTGAATGAGAATATTCATAGCAGACTTTGCAAAAACAGCCAAAAGCGAAAACAAGCTGGATGTGCATTAGCAAGAATGGATGAGCAGACTAAGATATATTCATATGATGAAAAAAAGGAAGAGACTACTAACACACACAACCATATGAATGAATCTCTAAAATACTACGTTGAGTGAAAAAAGCCAGATGCAAAAGATTACATTAATATGATTATCTTTATATGAAGTTCAAGAATAGGTGTTATGGGCTGAATCATGTCCCCTCCAAAATTCATATGTTCACATCCTAATCCCCAGTACCTCGGAATGTGAGTATATTTGGAGACAGAGCCTTGAAAGAGGTAATTAAGTAAAAATGAGGCCATTATCATGGGCCCTAATCCAATATGGTGTCTTTATAAGACAAGGAGATTAGGACACAGACACACAGAGCAAAGTCCATGTGCAACAAAGGGAGATGACAGTCATCTACAAGCCAAGGAGAGAAATTGGTCTCAGAAAAATCCAACCCTACAAACACTTCAATCTTGGACTTCTATCCTTCAGATTGTGAGAAAATAAATTTCTGTTGTTTAAGCCACCCAGTCTGGGGTACTTTGTTATGGATGGCAGCCCTAGCAAATTAATACAATGGGCAAAACTAATAAGTGATAATAGAAAACTGAAGAGTGGCTGCCTCTTGGGGGAAGGTTTTTGATTTAAAAGGGACATCAAGAAACTTTCTGTGTTGATGAAAATACTCGTATCTTGGTTAGGGAGGTGGTTATCTGGATGTATAATTGTCAATTTATTTTTTAAGCTATATTCTTAACACAGGTGCCTTCTGTTATCTGTGAATTATACATCAACATTAAATGGGAAAAAATTTAAATTCATTTACATCCCAGCATTTCAGTTGAGCAGGAGGATGATGATAATGTAGCTTTTTTTTTTTTTTTTTTTTTTTTTTTTGAGACAGAGTCTGGCTCTGTCGCCCAGGCTGGAGTGCAGTGGCCGGATCTCAGCTCACTGCAAGCTCCGCCTCCCGGGTTTACGTCATTCTCCTGCCTCAGCCTCCCAAGTAGCTGGGACTACAGGCGCCCGCCACCTCGCCCGGCTAGTTTTTTGTATTTTTTTAGTAGAGACGGGGTTTCACCATGTTAGCCAGGATGGTCTCGATCTCCTGACCTTGTGATCCGCCTGTCTCGGCCTCCCAAAGTGCTGGGATTACAGGCTTGAGCCACCGCGCCCGGCCGATAATGTAGCTTTTATTGTTGCTAAGATGAAATGAGATGACACCTATGAAATGCTGGCAGTACTTAGCATATGGGAAGCTCCCAATGTTAGTGCAATCTGAACCTGTCTCTGTGCACTGGCCTCTTGTTCCTTTGAAATATTTGCTTCCTGGAATTTTAGTTAAAAACATCAATGAGGCAAACCAGACGACTTTGTGTTTTTTTTTCTGTGAACTCTGCTTTTTGTGGAGGCTTCTTTCTCCTTTTCAATATGTTCAGGAATCATCCCCAAGTACCACGTAGAAGTGCCAGTTTCCTACCCATTCTGGGCTTGTCCTTCACCTGGCAAGAGGCTCTGATTCCTTCCATGAAAGAATTTCACACATTCTCCTGGTGACCATTGATCCCCTTCCGGCTCCAATGTCACCCTGGAAACTGCCCCATGAAGGGTTTGTTTTCAGGCATTCAGGCAGGCGTCTGTCGATCTTACTCCGATTCACTTTTCCACTGGGAAAAAAAGATTGCCCCCCACCCCCGGATTGGTGGCGTTTTTTACATGGGGCCTGAAGAGGAGAGCTGATGTACAGCTGGTTACATCTGAAAGCCAGTGGCTGGGAGAGCCGTTTGTCCTTCTCCTCAGACTGCTTAGCTTTTGCCCAAAAATTCTAAGAAAAACAGTGTTGAAAATTCAGCTTGAATTTTTCACTGTGAACAAAAGTAAAGCGCATGGACGTCTCCACATTCATCATCAAAATGATCGTACAGGAATTCATAACCTTGTTCATATGTGTTTTCTCTTTACCTGGGCCATTCCCAAATCACTGGGGAAATTAGCTATATTCCTATGGGTGGAAGGGGTGGGAAGCTGGTACTAGGATGGCCAGAGACAACACATTGTCTAGAAATCTCAATGCCTGCGTGGATGGTGTCAATGAACACATCTATGTCCAAAGACTTTCAGTGGCTTCCTGTTTGCCACCATAACAGATCTGAACTGACCTGGCTTTCCCAGCGCCGCAGAATCTGACCTCTCCCTACCTATAGGACCTTCCTTGCTCTGTTATCCAGCATCTGTCCTCTGCTCTTGCAAGACTTGTCTCTTTGTTGTCCCTATGGGAGCTATACTTATTCCCATAGAAGGCTCACAGAGGATGTTAGGTTTGGTGATACTCATTCCGGGAGATATGTCTGGGAGAGGAGTCAGGTTAGCCCGAGGAATTAATGGGCTCAGAATAACTAAGACTGAGAAATGTAGAAGCAGAGAGTAAGTGCATTTGTTGGGCTCTGAAGGAGATGAGAACTCTGGTAGCTCCCTGGTTGGATAGGGAGGGAAAGTTCTTAAGAAGTTTTGAGTTTATAAAGAAAGTTTCATGGAATACCACTGAGGGAGGAGGCGGGACTTTATTCTGGACTAGATTGAAAACTGGCTAAAACACGGAAGAGGCAAAAGCACCTCTCCATAAGACAGCCCACCAGTGCCATGTCAGTTTACCATTGCCATGACGACACCTGGAACTTACCACCACTTCCCACGGCAGTGACCTGGAAATTATCACCCTTTTCCCTAGAAATTTCTGAACAACTTGCTCCTTAATTTTCATGTAATTAAAAATGGATAAAAATCTGACTGCAGAGCTGCCCCTGAGCTGCTGCTCTCAGCACACTGCCCACGGGGTAGCCTTGCTCCTCACGAGTGGACGTGAAGCTGTAACACTGCCACCTCAGTAAAGCTGTTTTCTTCTACCATGGGCTCACTCTTGAGTTCTTTCCTGAGTGAAGCCAAGAACCTTCCTGTGCCAAGCCCCAGTTCTGGGACTTGTCTGCCCTGTATCACTACTGCATTTTCCAACTCCAGGGCCACCATGCACATAGAATAAAATTGAGTTGTGCAAGATGGGTGGCCTTGGCTTCACAGAGGGTGTAGAACTTCAAAAGCAACTTAAATAATAAAAGAGACAGAGAAGAAAAGAAGAGAGAGAGGAATAGGTTTGGAGGGAACAGAGGAATGAACAAGGGAAAAGTGTCCATTGTTAAAAAAAAATTGCCTTTTTCAGGTCATGTTGGTCAGAACCTTATCAGAGGTCCAAGCCCTGGTCTGTGCTAATCTAGTTCGGCCTGAAAATAGGACTGAAGAAGAGAAGTTAAAGAAACTGGAATTGCCTGGCCTGGAGGAATGAAGTCCAAAGGTTGACTCAACAGAGCTTTCCAACCCAGGAAAGGTCATTTAAAGGCTGTGGTGACCAGCTGTCCTCTAACACTCCCATGACTGCAAAATAAGTTTTAACTCTTGGCAATTCATGACTCATTTTAGAAAGCTCTTCTGCATGGTTGACCCCATTCCAATTTATTTATACACTAGTTAGCTCTATAAAAGGGTTCAAGGAAACAGCATTTGAACTTTTTAAACAAGTAGCATAAGAGGTGCAGTCCCCTGCCAACTCACTGACCACAGACTTGAAAAAGAGGAAGGGACTTCAGGTTAGAGACAAGTTTTATTCATATATTTTATACATGCCCAAACTGAGAACTTAACAGGTAGGGTGACTATACCTCAATTACATAACCAAGTGGTTTTATTTTCTTTTATTTCCAGAAGAAAGACCAATCATATGAGGATTCTTTATTTGGTATCCTTGAACCCCTAAGAGGTTCCTGAATCCCCTGAATTTGCATGCAAACCTTACGTGTATCTGCAAGTCTGCCAGCAGGTGGTAGACACCAGTACATCTGTTTTGAGGTTAAAATAGTCCAATGCCTCCATGCTGGTTGGTAAATAGATTTTGCTCCAAACCTTCCTGGTGCCCCACAGCTCCAGCTGTTATGTCCTGTCTCTAGGAACCCTGCAGGTGTCCCCGCAATCCAGCAAGTGAAGAGCTGCTGTCTGGCCCAGCAGGGGACCTCTAGTACCCTTCTTTCTAAACCAGCAGTGCCAGGACTATGCCGTATTTTTAATATTTTGAAAATCAGCCGTGTGTGTGTGTGTGTGAGTGTGTGTGTGTGTGTGCAAGTGCACGTGCCTGCGCATGTGCATATATACATTTTTCTGGAAAAAGGCCATATATAGGCTTTTGTTAAATTGTCCAACTGGCCTTTGAATCCCCTCAAAATTAAGAACAATGGTGCCAGGACTATAACCCCACTATGACATTTGGCTGTATTCCTAGTGCCTAGTAGTGGATACAGGTCTCTGGATTTGCATACAGAGTGTATTGCCAAAATTGTCAAAAAGGTTTGATTGGGCAATCCAAGAGTTCAAAAATGGTTGATTGCACAAGTCACTATTTCTATAGTCTTTTGCTACTGGCACTGATGTGGGCAGATAAAGAGCTCTAGATTATTAATGAAACATATGGGGTAGCATTTTCCTAGTAAACGTTTAGTAACAACCAAGTGAAGGCCCCTATAGCCACAGCAAAATCACGTGTCTGGATTAAGAGGAAGTAGATACCAAGAGTGTAGTATTAATATTCTGCAGCAGAAGTCTGTTTCTCTTGTTGAATAACATCAGGGCAAGTGTATTCAATGCAATTAAAATATTTATTCAGCAACTTTTGGGGGTGTCTGAATATAGAGGCTTAAAGAGCTGATAGTTAGCTCTGCATTAGGTCTTTGGCTGGGCTCTGTGAAAGAGCTCCAGAGTAAGCCCTGAAAGAATCTAAGATGCCATCTGGACTGAAAACCTCATCTATGGAAATGGAGATTGAGACTCTAGGATATAGTGGCATGCCAGTTACAGTCCTGAGTCTGAAGTCTCGGTCTTTGCCTATAAGTGAGACGTGAAAGAGACGTAAAGCTTATTTGGTCCAAATCCCTCTTCCTACAGATAAGAACACAGATTCCCCAAGGTAAGTATAACACATTGCTGGAAACCATCAAGACAAAGTCTCAGCTCAGTGATTCTCCGATCAGTCTCTTTGCCATATCCTCAGAGGATCTTTCCCTGCCTTGGCAGAGTGGCAGGGTAGAGATAGCAGGATCATGGGCACCCAAATATGAGAAAATTAAAAGAGTGGAAACATGTTTCCTTTATTACTTTCACAATTTTGCCCAAGGCAGGGCTTATTTGAGTCCTGGCTCCACCACTAACAGTCTTGGGCCAATGGCTGAGTGTCCCTGAATCTCAGTGTTCTCCAAATCCTGAGATAATAATTGCTTACCTCTCGAGGTTATCATAATGGTTAAGTGTAATTCTTTAGGAAGCATCATGCCTTTTGCCCCATGTGCAGCATGGGCTCAGCCAACCTTGGTTTCCGCGGCTTTGCACATGCCCTTCCCTCTTTAAGTTGACAAAGTACAGGCTATGTCCTAAGCAAATAGAAGCTGGGGAGTGCACTTCAACAGGGACACCTCAGAAAATGAGAATTGTTGGCTTAGAATTCAGTGAAGGCTTGCAAAAACATGGCCATAGTGGTTAAACTTTCTAAAGTAAGATCCTAGGAAAGAAGGCATTTCGAAGCCACTTTATCAGCCTTAAAAACATATTTTGCTTTGATTTACAAATTTTATTTCTAGAAATTTATCCCATGTAAATAACCAGATATGTTATGCATATTTATATTATATTGCTGTTTATGAAAGAAAACTAAAACTATCTAGCAATTGGATCAGAAATAATCTTACGACATTGGTAAAATTAATTATGATCATCCATATAGAGTAATACTACACAGTCTTATAAAATTGGGTTATTGAAAAAAATGAACAGTTAAGTTGCAAAGTTTAGAAAATTTATGCTATGAAACAGTAGACATTGTGTGATACTACATTGCAAATATATATTAATATATATGCATATAATAAAGTCACTTAGGATGCAGACTATATTGTTACTGGTGAAATGTCTCAGAGTTATCAAGTTGTAGGTAATCTGTTGTGCTTTAATGTGGTGAGGGCAGAGGCAGAGCTATGTGTTAGCTGTATCATGTCATTTTCTTCTTAAGCACACAGAAAAAAAGTGGTATTTCCCAGCTTCCTTGTATATAGATTGGCCAACGGAATGTGGGAAAAGTGATGTAGGCTACAAAAGTGATAAAAAGCCTTTCAGACCTGGCTTTAAAAGAATCTTGAGCAATACTTTTTTCTCTCTCTCTCTGTCTCTCTCTGCTTGCTGACTGGTTAGCCAAACGATGCAAAGGGTCCAGCTGAAGTCCCTGAGGTCCTGGGAGCAGCAACGCAGCAAGACAGAAGGACCCTGAATCCCTGAGTCACTGTCTGGGAGGAGTCACTAAAGAGAGTCAGCTGCCTAGAAGCATCTGCATTCAACCTTGTATGAGTGAGAAATAATGTTTTATTCTGTTAATCCACTATGATTTTGAGGTCTTTAGTTATAGAAGCCAGTGTAACTAATACATGGTATCCATGTTTTCTACAGTGAATATGTATTACTTTTGAAACTAGAAAACCAAGGTGTTTAAAAAGAATAACTGCCCATCCCTCCTTTTCTGCACAACATCCACTACTTTAGGCCATTCAGAAAGATCTGGATTTTTAAACACCTATGTGTAAAGGGATAATCACCCTTCTCCCCTCTCACATCACGCTCAGGGACACAGTATCCTGGAAGGGCTTTGTCAAAGTTGCCATTGCCTTTCTTTTGTATCTATACACTCACAGCATTTTTGAAGACTTCAGCTGCTTTACCAGAAACCTGGGGAGCAGAGCTGCAAAGCCACTGTCAGCTGATTCACGGAAATCACAGGCAGGCACAAAGGCTGCTGCTTGTCCTGGGGCCTGGCATATGGTCTGGGAGGAGAGGTATTGGCCATGGACGATTGTCACTCTGCAGTTCCACCTAAGCCTCATGAGTTGCTTGATGTGAACATGAAAGTGGTGGCTATGGAACAACCACGGCCTTTGGTAAAAGGTGAGGTCAGCAGGGCAGGGGGACTTCCACTTGAGCTGGAGCTGGCCCAGCCCTTCCCTTCCTGAAGTGGTGCTGCATGTCCATTGGTATTAAAGAATAAGTAAGACTGGCACCATTGGGAACTGGCCTGGGCACTGCGGGAAGACAGTCAGGACATGCCGAAGGGAATATAGATAGGAGCTCATGCTTGCTGAGCTTACTGCATCCCAGACACTGTGCTGGGCAATTTTCATGCATGTGGACATTTTCTCCTCTCAACAGCCCTGCAAGAGGGGCATTATCACCCCACTTTACGAAAATGAAGCCCAGGCCTTTAAGCAATGTGTTACAATCAGCACATAGGAACCCTCAAATATGATCCCAGGTCTGCTATCCAATGCTTCTTTGATCCTTTTTTCCCTAGTGATCGAATCATTCCCTAAGAATGATGAAAGTGTTCAACCGAAGACCAGAGGAGACATTTCCGTTTTCAGTTTCAGATTTTGATAAAGGGTTAAAGATCTCCCTCCCACCTTCCACCCACTTACTCTGTTTTATTTCCTTTGGATTTTAGGGATTTGTCTGAATGCATCCTTAGTTTTGCCTTTTGTCTCCTTTCTTTTCTTCTCCTGCCCCACAACTGGGACTCAGCAAGTGCCCTTGGGGCCTGGATATGTTGGCTGCCCTGTTTATGCTCTGGAGTCAGTATAGATCCTGACTTTTGAGATGGAAACTATCACAGACACCCTTCAATCACCTCCACCCCTGGCCTCCTGTGCCCTCACCTTCTGTTTTTCAAGGGTAACAGGTCTAGATATTTTTCAGCTTGTGCCAAATCTGGTGGACCCTGACTCATCTCTGTCTCTCTTTTCTACACACACACACACACACACACACACACACACACGGACACGAACACCAGTTTAAGCCTTCTTTAAGATAATCACCATGAGCCCCTAATATGAAGGCTCTATTTTAAGTTTAAGTGCACACTTGTGACCTCCTCTAATCCCTGTAACTCTGTCTATGGTAGCTTTTTTAGGAAGTGTGCTGATGTTCATGACTAAGAGACTTAGAAGATGCTGGGAGAATTTAGCAACATTTTGTGTGGTTTCAGTTAGGTAAGATATTATCGGAAGAGACCTTTCAGGAAGAACTCTCATTTGAAAACCAGAAAGAGGAGGAGGACAAGTCTGCAGGGCAGTGCAGACACGATCTGATTCCTGACAGACATAGGGCACCCTGTCTATCATAGCAGCGAGCTCCATGGTGGGTTCTGCTCGTGACCCATGCTCTTGTCTTCCAGGACATATCTCAGGAGGTTGATGAAGAAGGCATTCCCTCTGAGGCATGCACCACTTCAGCACCCCTTTCTTATTGGTGCTGGTCACTCAGGGACTTCCTTAGACATTGAGAAACCACAGCCACCTGTTTGGAAAGCTGTCAGCCAGAGCTGAGTCTCACTCCACCTCCTGAGTCTGTTTCTTTCCTCTTCATCGTCTTTGTTCTCAGCAGACACCCTCCGGGCAATGACAAGGATAACTCCCAGCTTCTCCAAGGTTTTTGGTCCTCAACTTTCACGATCTCAGAGAAGAAGAAAGTCCCTTGCCCCTTCCCAAAGTCTATATGTCAAACCACAGGGAAGGCTCTGTTTGGCCATACATGGGTGACATGCACATTTCTGAGCAATCCACCCTGGCCTGAGGACTGAAGCACCACCAGAAGCCAGGTTTGGTCACAAATGCACCCTTTTGGCAGACTGGTGGCAGGGCAGCTCTGCCTGCACCACTTGGAATGGATTCTCACAGGAAGCAAGGTTTCTTTAGCAGAAGAGAGATAAAACAGGTCGGAAAAGCAAAAACAACTCTCGTGGGTACATTATGTGCATGTTAAACATGGAGTAAACATTGTGGTTTCTCAAGGATGTTGATGTTTCAGAAAATCTTTGCCATGTGGGCGTGCCATTAGAGTTACAAAACTGTGGTAAATACTTATTATTTATATTAACCTGTTCTTTCAGATGCTGTAGGTCTTAATCTCACTTTCTTTCTCCTTCCCCCAAGTAAAAATTCCACAGATGTTTGCATTCAGGCTTAAATTTCATTCATTCTAATGTTTTCTATAATGCCACTTGGGAACTAGACTATCTTCCTTATGTGCTTTTCTGTGATTTGGCCAAACCCAGGGATGAATTTCCTGCTTTTTTCTCTCTTGCCATGGGAGAATTAAAAGCAGTAACTTTGGTACAATAACATTATCCGTTCTCCTTTTTCTTTTATTTTTAAAAAGGATTTAAAAGAATGTCAACTTGGGCCAAGAACTAGGGACAGCTCCCTGGTTCCAATTTCTTTTGCTGCTTCCCTTCCCCTCTCTGATGTTTCCAGATCTAGCTTGTCTTCCTAAACATTTTCAACTCTTTCATCCTGCTTTCTTTCTTCCTGCTTTCAGAGAATACCAAGCCCTCAGGCCTAAGAAAAGTACGGTCAGAGCTTCCTTGACCAACATGCCCAGTCCTCCTGCTGTTCAGTCCTTTGTTATCCTCTCCATAGTTGGCTCAAGGCCCCATGAGAACTGTTGTTACGTGGAATGGACATTTATGAATGGCTTTTTGTCCACGCTCTTGGAGACCATGGAGATGCAGGTATAAGCTAGACTATACAGGTGTTCCTTGGTATGGTCAGTAGATTGGTTCCAGGATGCCCCATGGATACCAAAATCCGAGGATGCTCAAGTCCTTCTGTATCTGTAGATATAGAGCGCTGACCATAGTGTGGGTGTGTATGGATAAGGGTGCATGGCTGTTGGAAACAAAAAGTAAAACTAGAAAATGCCAGGAGACCTCATCTGACGCAAGACGTTAATGACCCATGGAGAGGCCATAGACCACCAAAAAGGCCATCCCAAAGGCACCTGATCTCCCATCCCACTAGACCGTGAAGACTCAATTTTGGCTAACATTGCCTTCTGTTATAATCATGAGTTCTAGACCAAAGCTTGCTTAATAACCGTCAGTTTAGACTACTAAATTTCATACAAATTACCTCATTTAAGCCTCTTAAGCATCTGATAGGTTAGATAAGATCATTCTTATTTTATCAGAATGTAGACTGAGGCTTAAAGAAGTTATTTTACTCAGTTGATCCATAGATCTAGTAAGTTGCAGAGCCAGCATTTGAAAACAGGTTTATTCCACTAAATTATATTGCCTTATAGCCATAAGGCAGGTGCCTGCCTCTGTGGTATGAGTTCTGAAGTAGGTAGAGCCCTGCTCCCATAAAATCTCCTTTCTACATCACATACTACCTCAACAGACCAAAAGATGGTTAAAATTACTCTATCAGTGAAGATATAGCAGAGACAGATAATGCTCCCTAAGGATCCATGGGCTTTCCTCAATTTCTACCTTATCTTGGCAGGAAAGTGAGACCTAGTTCTGGCCAGAAGACTGAGAAATAACACATGTCCACTCCCAGGCGAAGGCACTTAGAAGAGTCAATGTGTCTCTTCCATCTACTTTGTATCAGTCAGGGTTCTCCAGAGAACCAATAGCAGCTTCATACATGTATATACATATATAAAGTATATACACATACATACACAGGCATACCTAAGGGGTATTATCAGTTCAGTTCCAGATCACCACAGTAAAGCAAATATTGCAATACAGTGAGTTACATGAATGTTTCGGTTTCTCAGTACATGTAAGTTTATACTTCTATAATCTGTGTGTGCAATAGCATTATGTGTAAAAAATGTACATACTTTAAGTAAAATAATACTTTATTGCTAAGAAGTGCTAACAAAGTGAGCACATGCTGATAGACTTACTCAATACAGGGTTCCCACAAACCTTCAATTTGTAAAAAAAAAAAAAAATGCACTATCTGCAAAACACAATAAAGTGAAGCACAATAAAGAGTGAAGCATGATTATATATACACATATATGCATATATGTGTGTGTATATATGTATATATACATATATATGAGAGAGACACAGAGAGACAGAGAAAGAGAGATTTATCTAAAGGAATTGGCTCACACAACTGTAGGGCTGGCAAGTTTGAAATCTGTAGAGCAGCCTGATAGGCTAGAAACTCAGGTTTAATTTCCGTGCTGCAGGCTTGAGGCAGAATTTCTTCTCCAGGAAATTGCCCTTTTTGCTCTTACGGCCTTCAACTGACTGGAGGAAGCCCATCCACATTTTCTAGGATGATCTCCTTTACTTACAGTCAACTGATCGTAAATGGTAGTCACATCTACAAAATACCTACATAGCAACATGGAGTGTTTGACCAAACAGCTGGACACCAAGCCCAGCCAAACTGACTCATAAAATTAACCCACACAGTCTACCCCTTGTCAACTTGCCATCCATACACATCTTTTTAAACTATACTTAATAACCAAACAAAGATCACTACAAAATCATACTCCCACCTCACGATACAACTATTCTGCATACAATTGAAAGTGCACTAAGCCTTTCTTTAGAAGAAGATGCAGAGTCCTTGGGTAATGTTCATTCTCCTCCTTGACATTCTGTAACTTAAATACTATGATATAAAGTTAATACATCTTATGTTATAGGATAAGGGATAACAAAGAAGAAAACAAAGATATATTAAAGATTATACAGATACGTTTATACATATACACCTACAAACATATTCATAATAAAATTTTAAAAATAATTATGGTCCTTGTTTTTCCTACTGCTTACATAGTCAGAGCTGGCATTTATAACCGCCTTCTTCCACTGCCCATTCCACATTCCCTGTGACCTCCACAAACACCTCAGTTGGTTGTTCTTTGGCCTAATAGAATGACCCAAACCATCGTTCTTGAAAGGCCTGGGCCACCAGTAGTTTTGCCTAAATTGGATTGTAGTAGTTTTCCACTGACTTTAATCGCAGGACATGGTCGTACTAAGAAGCATCTAAAGGACTTCTGGAATTCCAGATGTACTCTTTCTTACATCCGCTGTGTAATAGCAGTCTAATTATCCCTAGTAATCAGGATCAATACCCTCCAATTTTCCCTTAGAAATCAGGATCAATAACCTTCAAATTTCCCCTTAGCAATCAGGATCAATAACCCTAATCACAAGTGCAACTCCGTTCTTTGCCTATTTGTTCAGAGGTATAAAGTCCTCCAAGTGGCCAGCTAGCAGTCTTAACTGTCACTTCAGTGAAATTATATGTATCCCTAGTGGAAGCATTCCTCCTTTTGGAACTAAGATGTCTAGACCAGCAGGGTATAAGGTTCTTGGAACAGGAAGCAAACATTTTGCTAGTGAGTCACTATGGGTAACAGTGAGTCCACCTGTTTTTCTACTCCTTGATTCCTGAATCCATGAATCTTGGCTATGGGAAACAGCATCATATACTGGATGCTTATTCACAGGATATACAGCCTACTGGAGAACACTGCCCCTATCCCTGAAGGTACTGTCACCTAGCTGGTGCTATAACTGCATCTTCAAGGAACCACTCCACCATTGTATCAAGCCAATTGCTTTAGGATAATGGGGAACGCAATAAGGTCAATGAATTCTATGAGCATGGGCCCATTGCCACATTTCTTTTGCTGTGAAGTGAGTTTTCTTGATCAGAAGCAATGCTACCTGGACTATCATGATGGTGGATAAGGCATTCTGAAAGTCCACAGATGGTAGTTTTGGCAGAACGATTGCATGCAGGCAGATCTGTATCGAGAGTAAATTTCTATTTTAGTAAGAACATAGCACTGCCCCTTCCATGATGGAAGTGGTCCAATGTAATCAAACTGTCACCAGGTAGCTGGCTCCTCACTCCAGGTAATGAGCCCCTGATGGGACTCAGTGTTGTTCTCTGCTGCTGGCAGACTGGGCACTTGGTAGTGGCTGTAGCCAGGTTGGCCTTGGTGAATAGAAACCTATGTTACTGAGCCTGTGTGTAACCTCCATCTCTGCTGCTGTGTTGCCTATGAACCCATTAGGCAATAATAGAGTAGCTGGGAAAACAAGCTCACTGCTATCCATAGAATAATTCATCCTATCCATTTGATTATTAAAATTATCCTCTGCAGAGGTCATCCTTTGGTGAACATTCACAAATGATTGGTGGTATGGTACACAAATATCTTCACACATTTTGCCCATTCAGAGAAGTCTATCTGTATATCTCTTCCCCAATTTTAGTCACCAATTTTCCAATCATGTTCCTTCCAAGTCCCTGACCAAACCGCGGTCATAGCTCATGCATTGGTATACACTCACATCTCTGGTCACTTATCTTTTGAAGCAAACCGAATGACCTGATGCACTGTGAAGTTCTGCCCACTGAGAGGGTTCCTCTTCACAACCATACTTCAGGATTGCAGTCAAGGGGCTGTAGTGCTGCAGCGGCCCCCTTTCAGGTAGTGTCTGTGTATCACATGAAACCATTTAGAAACAAGTCCCAAATTTTCTCTTCTTCAGTCATCTGATTGTAGGGACCTCCCATGAGGCTATATATGTGTACTGGAAAAGAGAAGGCAACATAGTAGGTGAGGGAACCATGGGCATTTGACCATTTCTTCATGTAATTTACTTATGCCTTCAAGGGCCTATGTGGGCCCAGTCACACACATACTACTTCCATTTGATGACGAAATGTCGCTGTGAGCGCCCAGCTTTGTGGCTTGGTGGGTCAGATAACACCTAGTTCATGATGAGTGGCTCAGGTCTCAGGGTAACTTGGTGGCCCATGGTTAAGCATTCGGTCTCCACTAAGGTCCAATAGCGAGCAAAAAAAGCTTTCTCAAGAGGAGAGCGGCTATCTGCAAAAAAATGGCAGGGCTTTGTGCCAAAATCCTAATGTTCTAGACTCCGATTCACCTATAGAAGATTTCTAAAGCCTCCAGAGAGATCTCTCTCTACCACTGCCACTGCAAACACCATGTGATCTACCAGATCATGTGGCCCAAATAGCAGGGATATTTCCATGGTAATCTGGACGTGCTGGAGACCCTCTCTCAAAACTAACAGCTTTTCAGGCAGCTCAGTAAATGGCCTGGAGTAGTACACTCAAATAAGGAATGTGCTGCCTCCGAATCCAAAGAGGTCTACTTAACGTTGTTCCTCTTTCTTGATTGCAGAAGGGGCCAGATGCGACAACTTAATTTTTCAACTTAAAGGAGATATCTTGACATGTACCGTACCACAGGATCTCTAAAAATTTCACGGAAGTAGAAGGCCCCTGAATTTTTGTTGGATTAATTTCCCATCCTTCTACATGCAAATGTCTTACCAATAAGTCTAGAGAAGTTGCTAGTTCTCACTCATCAGGTCCAATCAGCATAATATTATCAGTGTAATGGGCCAGAGTCATGTCTTGTGCAAGGGAAAGACAGTCAAGATTTCTGCAACTAAATGATGACATAGGGCTGGAGAGTTGATATATCCCTGAGTAGGAAAGTGGTAGTGTTGTGCTGGCCTTGCCAGATGAAAGCAAGTTTTGCTTCTGAAAGGCATTTTCCAGATTAATAGCTATACTGTAGGTACTAGGGGATGTGTAAATTTGCTCAAGAAATGAAACCACATTCTGAACAGCAGCTGCAATTAAGGTCACCATATAGTTAAGTCTATGAAAGTCCACTGTCATTCTCCAGGATCCATCTGTTTTCTGCATAGGCCAAATAGATGAGTTGAATGGTAATGCAGGGGGAATCACCACCCCTACATCCTTCAAGTTCTTCATGTGGGCAGTAATCCCTGTCTTCCCTACAGGGACTCAGTAGTGCTTTGGGTGTACTATTTTTCTAGGTAGAAGCTGTTTAGGTGGATTTTACCTGCTCTTTCATAACAGAATTGCCTTCATTCCACAGGTCAAAGAACCAATGTAGGGATTCTGCCAGTTGCTAAATATGTCTATGCTAATTACGCATTTTGGAACTATGTAAATAACCACAGGATGGGTTCAGAGACCAGTTGAGATGGAAGCGAGCTAAAAGTCCATTCAACACCTGACATCCGTAAGCCCCAACTCTGACTGGTGGACTACAGTGATGTTTTGGATCTCCTGGAACTGACATCAGTTCAAAGCCATAATCCCCCAAAAGTCTGATTATCCTCTTTTCCCTAATGCACAGTCACCCTGGTAAAAGGCCATGGGTCCCTTTGAGGTAACATAGGAGAAAAAAATCAACACTAGAAATTTTCATCATTGTAGCTGGGCCCTTCCTGAAGGGGACCTAGCCTCCCTTTAATTCAAGGGGCTGTGGGTCCGTAAACTGGCGCAAGTCTAGAATTGATTGAAAGGCTATGACTACAGAAGTTACCCTTCTGTTCCTTTGACCTTAAACTCTTCCACTTATACAGATAAAGTCAGAATTTAGTAGACAGTCTGTCTGTTTCACTTCTAGAACACTGTGATCAACTTGCTAATGCCATAGGTCTGTGGTGTGAGGCTATTCTGATTTCTGCTTTGACTTTGCTGTCCATTACAGTAACCACACCCATTTCTTTGGTGTTTAAGTGCTGTCACTTGTCCCCTGCCACTCTGGGATCCAATTATCCCCCTGGCATCTAAGGATTCCAGTTCAGTAGCATCAGTTCCCACCATGATTTCTCACCTGTAGAGAAGAGGAACTACAGAGCTCTTCACAGATGCTGGGGCTCCCCTAACAAATTTCTTTCTTTAATGAAAAGTGTGTCCTTTGGATACTGCCTGGGTGGGTGAGCAGGTCTCACATTATAAATCCACTCTAACACTGCAATCTCCCTAAGCCTCTTGAGACTGTCTTCTGTACTATGCTGTGATGATTAATTTTAGGTGTCAAGTTGACTGGATTGAGGGATGCTTAAATGACGGGGGCTGTCAAAGCATTGTTTCTGGGTGTGTCCTTGAGGGTGTTTCCAGAGAGACTGACCAGAGAGAGTCAGTGAACTGAGACAGGAAGATCGGTCATTAATGTGGGTGGCACCATCCGAACACCTGGGGCTTTGCTGGGGCAAACATGCGGAAAATGGAGAGATTCTCCCTCTCTTTCTCTCTCTCCCTTCCTGAGTGGGACACCTTTTCTTCTGCCTTTGGACCTCAGGTTCTTCAGCTTTTGAATTCTGGGACTAGCACCATTTCCGTCTGGTATCTATCAGGCTTTTAGTCTCAGACTGCAGGCTGTGATATTGGCCTCCCTGGCTCTGAGGTTTCTAGACTGAGACACGCTACCAGCGTCCGTGGTTCTCCAGCTTGACACAGCCTATCATGAAACTTTTCTGCCTCTGTGATCATGTGAACCAATTCCAATAATAAATTTCCTCTCATATATTCTAATGTTTCTGTTTCTCTGGAGAACCCTGATTCAGATATATGCCAAGGTTGCTCTGGCATTTCAACTTCACTTAGGGTAGGCCACCTTTTGTCCAGGTTTCAGTTAACCAACCAACCAAGCTATTAAAGCTTTTTATAACTCCTGAGTCTGCAACACTGAATCCAGAATCTCTGCTTAGGTGGCCCAAAGTAATAAATTCATCCTGATACAACTTTATGTTCCTTCCACCATGATGCCATACCCTTAATATTCATTTCTACAGATATTCCCCAGGTTTATGTCTTTTTTTTAAAATTTATTTATTATTGTTATACTTTAAGTTGTAGGGTACATGTGCATAACGTGCAGGTTTGTTACATATGTATACTTGTGCCATGTTGGTGTGCTGCACCCATCAACTCATCATTTACATCAGGTATAACTCCCAATGCAATCCCTCCCCCCTCCCCCCTCCCCATGATAGGCCCCTGTGTGTGATGTTCCCCTTCCTGAGTCCAAGTGATCTCATTGTTCAGTTCCCACCTATGAGTGAGAACATGCGGTGTTTGGTTTTCTGTTCTTGTGATAGTTTGCTAAGAATGATGGTTTCCAGCTGCATCCATGTCCCTACAAAGGACGCAAACTCATCCTTTTTGATGGCTGCATAGTATTTCATGGTGTATATGTGCCACATTTTCTTAATCCAATCTGTCACTGATGGACATTTGGGTTGATTCCAAGTCTTTGCTATTGTGAATAGTGCTGCAATAAACATACGTGTGCATGTGTCTTTATAGCAGCATAATTTATAATCCTTTGGGTATATACCCAGTAATGGGATGGCTGGGTCATATGGTACATCTAGTTCTAGATCCTTGAGGAATCGCCATACTGTTTTCCATAATGGTTGAACTAGTTTACAATCCCACCAACAGTGTAAAAGTGTTCCTATTTCTCCACATCCTCTCCAGCACCTGTTGTTTCCTGACTTTTTAATGATCGCCATTCTAACTGGTGTGAGATGGTATCTCATTGTGGTTTTGATTTGCATTTCTCTGATGGCCAGTGATGATGAGCATTTTTCCATGTGTCTGTTGGCTGTATGAATGTCTTCTTTTGAGAAATGTCTGTTCATATCCTTTGCCCACTTTTGGATGGGGTTGTTTGTTTTTTTCTTGTAAATTTGTTTGAGTTCTTTGTAGGTTCTGGATATTAGCCCTTTGTCAGATGAGTAGATTGCAAAAATTTTCTCCCATTCTGTAGGTTGCCTGTTCACTCTGATGGTAGTTTCTTTTGCTGTGCAGAAGCTCTTTAGTTTAATGAGATCCCATTTGTCAATTTTGGCTTTTGCTGCCGTTGTTTTTGGTGTTTTAGACATGAAGTCTTTGCCCATGCCTATGTCCTGAATGGTACTACCTAGGTTTTCCTCTAGGATTTTTATGGTATTAGGTCTAACATTTAAGTCTCTAATCCATCTTGAATTAATTTTCGTATAAGGAGTAAGGAAAGGATCCAGTTTCAGCTTTCTACTTATGGCTAGCCAATTTTCCCAGCACCATTTATTAAATAGGGAATCCTTTCCCCATTTCTTGTTTCTCTCAGGTTTGTCAAAGATCAGATGGCTGTAGATGTGTGGTATTATTTCTGAGGACTCTGTTCTGTTCCATTGGTCTATATCTCTGTTTTGGTACCAGTACCATGCTGTTTTGGTTACTGTAGCCTTGTAGTATAGTTTGGAGTCAGGTAGCGTGATGCCTCCAGCTTTGTTCTTTTGACTTAGGATTGTCTTGGAGATGCGGGCTCTTTTTTGGTTCCATATGAACTTTAAAGCAGTTTTTTCCAATTCTGTGAAGAAACTCATTGGTAGCTTGATGGGGATGGCATTGAATCTATAAATTACCTTGGGCAGTATGGCCATTTTCACGATATTGATTCTTCCTATCCATGAGCATGGTATGTTCTTCCATTTGTTTGTGTCCTCTTTGATTTCACTGAGCAGTGGTTTGTAGTTCTCCTTGAAGAGGTCCTTTACATCCCTTGTAAGTTGGATTCCTAGGTATTTTATTCTCTTTGAAGCAATTGTGAATGGAAGTTCATTCCTGATTTGGCTCTCTGTTTGTCTGTTACTGGTGTATAAGAATGCTTGTGATTTTTGCACATTAATTTTGTATCCTGAGACTTTGCTGAAGTTGCTTATCAGCTTAAGGAGATTTGGGGCTGAGACAATGGGGTTTTCTAAATATACAATCCTGTCATCTGCAAACAGGGACAGTTTGACTTCTTCTTTTCCTAACTGAATACCCTTGATTTCTTTCTCTTGCCTAATTGCCCTAGCCAGAACTTCCAACACTATGTTGAATAGGAGTGGTGAGAGAGGGCATCCCTGTCTTGTGCCAGTTTTCAAAGGGAATTTTTCCAGTTTTTGCCCATTCAGTATGATATTGGCTGTGGGTTTGTCATAAATAGCTCTTATTATTTTGAGGTACGTTCCATCAATACCAAATTTATTGAGCGTTTTTAGCATGAAGGGCTGTTGAATTTTGTCAAAAGCCTTTTCTGCATCTATTGAGATAATCATGTGGTTCTTGTCTTTGGTTCTGTTTATATGCTGGATTATGTTTATTGATTTGCGAATGTTGAACCAGCCTTGCATCCCAGGGATGAAGCCCACTTGATCATGGTGGATAAGCTTTTTGATGTGTTGCTGAATCCGGTTTGCCAGTATTTTATTGAGGATTTTTGCATCGATGTTCATCAGGGATATTGGTCTAAAATTCTCTTTTTTTGTTGTGTCTCTGCCAGGCTTTGGTATCAGGATGATGTTGGCCTCATAAAATGAGTTAGGGAGGATTCCCTCTTTTTCTATTGATCGGAATAGTTTCAGAAGGAATGGTACCAACTCCTCCTTGTACCTCTGGTAGAATTCAGCTGTGAATCCATCTGGTCCTGGACTTTTTTTGGTTGGTAGGCTATTAATTATTGCCTCAATTTCAGAGCCTGCTATTGGTCTATTCAGGGATTCAACTTCTTCCTGGTTTAGTCTTGGAAGAGTGTAAGTGTCCAGGAAATTATCCATTTCTTCTAGATTTTCCAGTTTATTTGCATAGAGGTGTTTATAGTATTCTCTGATGGTAGTTTGTATTTCTGTGGGGTCGGTGGTGATATCCCCTTTATCATTTTTAATTGCATCGATTTGATTCTTCTCTCTTTTCTTCTTTATTAGTCTTGCTAGTGGTCTGTCAATTTTGTTGATCTTTTCAAAAAACCAACTCCTGGATTCATTGATTTTTTGGAGAGTTTTTTGTGTCTCTATCTCCTTCAGTTCTGCTCTGATCTTAGTTATTTCTAGCCTTCTGCTAGCTTTCGAATGTGTTTGCTCTTGCTTCTCTAGTTCTTTTAATTGCGATGTTAGAGTGTCAATTTTAGATCTTTCCTGCTTTCTCTTGTGGGCATTTAGTGCTATAAATTTCCCTCTACACACTGCTTTAAATGTGTCCCAGAGATTCTGGTATGTTGTATCTTTGTTCTCATTGGTTTCAAAGAACATCTTTATTTCTGCCTTCATTTCGTGATGTAGCCAGTAGTCATTCAGGAGCAGGTTGTTCAGTTTCCATGTAGTTGAGCGGTTTTGATTGAGTTTCTTAGTCCTGAGTTCTAGTTTGATTGCACTGTGGTCTGAGAGACAGTTTGTTATAATTTCTGTTCTTGTACATTTGCTGAGGAGTGCTTTACTTCCAATTACGTGGTCGATTTTGGAGTAAGTACGATGTGGTGCTGAGAAGAATGTATATTCTGTTGATTTGGGGTGGAGAGTTCTCTAGATGTCTATTAGGTCTGCTTGCTGCAGAGATGAGTTCAATTCCTGGATATCCTTGTTAACTTTCTGTCTCGTTGATCTGTCTAATGTGGACAGTGGAGTGTTGAAGTCTCCCATTATTATTGTATGGGAGTCTAAGTCTCTTTGTAAGTCTCTAAGGACTTGCTTTATGAATCTGGGTGCTCCTGTATTGGGTGCATATATATTTAGGATAGTTAGCTCTTCCTGTTGAATTGATCCCTTAACCATTATGTAATGGCCTTCTTTGTCTCTTTTGATCTTTGATGGTTTAAAGTCTGTTTTATCAGAGACTAGTATTGCAACCCCCGCTTTTTTTTGTTCTCCATTTGCTTGGTAAATCTTCCTCCATCCCTTTATTTTGAGCCTATGTATGCCTCTGCGTGTGAGATGGGTCTCCTGAATACAGCAGACTGATGGGTCTTGACTCTTTATCCAGTTTGCCAGTCTGTGTCTTTTAATTGGAGCATTTAGTCCATTTACATTTAAGGTTAAGATTGTTATGTGTGAACTTGATCCTGCCATTATGATATTAACTGGTTATTTTGCTCGTTAGTTGATGCAGTTTCTTCCTAGCCTCGATGGTCTTTACATTTTGGCATGTTTTTGCAATGGCTGGTACCGGTTGTTCCTTTCCATGTTTAGTGCTTCCTTCAGGGTCTCTTGTAAGGCAGGTCTAGTGGTGACAAAATCTCTAAGCATTTGCTTATCTGTAAAGGATTTTATTTCTCCTTCACTTATGAAACTTAGTTTGGCTGGATATGAAATTCTGGGTTTAAAATTCTTTTCTTTAAGAATGTTGAATATTGGCCCCCACTCTCGTCTGGCTTGGAGAGTTTCTGCTGAGAGATCTGCTGTTAGTCTGATGGGCTTCCCTTTGTGGGTAACCCGACCTTTCTCTCTGGCTGCCCTTAAGATTTTTTCCTTCATTTCAACTTTGGTGAATCTGGCAATTATGTGTCTTGGAGTTGCTCTTCTCGAGGAGTATCTTTGTGGCGTTCTCTGTATTTCCTGGATTTGAATGTTGGCCTGCCCTACTAGGTTGGGGAAGTTCTCCTGGATGATATCCTGAAGAGTGTTTTCCAACTTGGTTCCATTTTCCCCCTCACTTTCAGGCACCCCAATCAGACGTAGATTTGGTCTTTTTACATAATCCCATACTTCTTGCAGGCTTTGTTCATTTCTTTTTCTTCTTTTTTCTTTTGGTTTCTCTTCTCGCTTCATTTCATTCATTTGATCCTCAATCGCAGATACTCTTTCTTCCAGTTGATCGAGTCGGTTACTGAAGCTTGTGCATTTGTCACGTATTTCTCGTGTCATGGTTTTCATCTCTTTCATTTCGTTTATGACCTTCTCTGCATTAATTACTCTAGCCATCAATTCTTCCACCTTTTTTTCAAGATTTTTAGTTTCTTTGCATTGGGTACGTAATTCCTCCTTTAGCTCTGAGAAATTTGATGGACTGAAGCCTTCTTCTCTCATCTTGTCAAAGTCATTCTCCGTCCAGCTTTGATCCGTTGCTGGCGATGAGCTGCGCTCCTTTGCCGGGGGAGATGCGCTCTTATTTTTTGAATTTCCAGCTTTTCTGCCCTGCTTTTTCTCCATCTTTGTGGTTTTATCTGCCTCTGGTCTTTGATGATGGTGATGTACTGATGGGGTTTTGGTGTAGGTGTCCTTCCTGTTTGATAGTTTTCCTTCTAACAGTCAGGACCCTCAGCTGTAGGTCTGTTGGAGATTGCTTGAGGTCCACTCCAGACCCTGTTTGCCTGGGTATCAGCAGCAGAGGCTGCAGAAGATAGAATATTTCTGAACAGCGAGTGTACCTGTCTGATTCTTGCTTTGGAAGCTTCCTCTCAGGGGTGTACTCCACCCTGTGAGGTGTGGGGTGTCAGACTGCCCCTAGTGGGGGATGTCTCCCAGTTAGGCTACTCAGGGGTCAGGGACTCACTTGAGCAGGGAGTCTGTCCCTTCTCAGATCTCAACCTCCGTGTTGGGAGATCCACTGCTCTCTTCAAAGCTGTCAGACAGAGTCGTTTGCGTCTGCAGAGGTTTCGGCTGTGTTTGTTATTGCCCTGTCCCCAGAGTCTACAGAGTCTACAGAGTCTACAGAGTGGAGTCTACAGAGACAGGCAGGTTTCCTTGAGCTGCTGTGAGCTCCACCCAGTTCGAGCTTCCCAGCAGCTTTGTTTACCTACTTAAGCCTCAGCAATGGCGGGCGCCCCTCCCCCAGCCTCACTGCTGCCTTGCCGGTAGATCACAGACTGCTGTGCTAGCAATGAGGGAGGCTCCGTGGGTGTGGGACCCTCCCTGCCAGGTGTGGGATATGATCTCCTGGTGTGCCTGTTTGCTTAAAGCGCAGTATTGGGGTGGGAGTTACCCGATTTTCCAGGTGTTGTGTGTCTCAGTTCCCCTGGCTAGGAAAAGGGATTCCCTTCCCCCTTGCGCTTCCCAGGTGAGGCAATGCCTCGCCCTGCTTCAGCTCTGGCTGGTCGGGCTGCAGCAGCTGACCAGCACCGATCGTCCGGCACTCCCCAGTGAGATGAACCCAGTACCTCAGTTGAAAATGCAGAAATCACCAGTCTTCTGTGTCGCTCCCGCTGGGAGTTGGAGACTGGAGCTGTTCCTATTCGGCCATCTTGCTCTGCCCCCTGGTTTATGTCTTTATAAATTAAAACAAAATCATGTTATTCTTTTTTTTTTGAGACAGAGTCTCGCTCTGTCGCCCAGGCTGGAGTGTAGTGGCTGGATCTCAGCTCACTGCAAGCTCCACCTCCCAGGTTCCCGCCATTCTCCTGCCTCAGCCTCCCGAGTAGCTGGGACTACAGGAGCCCGCCACCTCGCCCGGCTAGTTTTTTGTATTTTTTAGTAGAGATGGGGTTTCACCATGTTAGCCAGGCTGGTCTTGATCTCCTGACCTCGTGATCCACCCGTCTCGGCCTCCCAAAGTGCTGGGATTACAGGCTTGAGCCACTGCGCCCGGCCCAGAATCATGTTATTCTTTTGAGACGTAGCATACCTCATCATGGCTCACAGTTTGTATTTCACTTTTGGGGACCTGTTGGGAGTAGAGTTTAGTTATAGGTCTAGAAGCAAAGAAGGTTGGTGGAGATGAATCCTGAGAAGACTTAGCATATTTTTGCAAGGCAACTACCTCAGGGAAGGCCATTACAGTTTCCTAGAACACAGCAGGATTAACCTCCTCAAATGGGGGCCACTTTTGTTGGCAATAAAAGATTCAGCAGAATTCAGGGGCTTGGTGCCTTCAGCTTCATCAGGATCTGCCCGAATATCTTTATTCCAATTTTCAGGATCCATTCCTTCCCAGTAAGTGCCCTCACTTTAACAGCAGTTAACCTATGTAGTTGAGAATTCAATTTGCATTGTAATTCAGTCACTTGTGAAAAGAGACTCTGGGTTTGGTTTTCAGAAATGTCATCTCTGTGATTATTAGACATGAGAGTTTTTCGAATACAGACATAGACACCTTTAGGTCATTTATGCAGTGCTTGGACTGGGGATTTAAATTCTTGAGCTCATCCTTTTCTTTCACCACATTGTCCAGTGCAATTAGGAATAAACAGTCAATCTCACCATACTTGTTAGTTTAACAAAAATGTTCTTAAGTATCAAATACATGGTCACCTAGAACCTTGCTTCTTGCTTCTTATAAGCATTTGATTAGGGATATCTAAAGGTTTTTTTTTTTTTTTTTTTTTTTTTTGTATCTCTATTGCCACATTATTCCACAGTCTATCAGTGCCCTCTTTACTACTAAGAATAGTCATTCAAAATTTTAACATCTTATCAGATTAGAGAAGCAATTCCAGGGACCCCAAAACCAATTCAGAAAAGTCATTCGTAAGATTGTTTTTCTAGACCACTATCAGTACAGTCAGGGTTCTCCAGAGAAACTGAACCAACAGAATATATTTTCTGAGAGGGATAGAGAAAGAAAGAAAGAGAGGGAGAAATTTAAAGGAACTGAAGTGGCCCACATGATTCACGAAATTGTGGGACTGACAAGTCTGAAATATATATTGGAGCCTGGTAGACTGAAAACTCAAGCAAGAGTTGATGTTAAAGTCTTCAGTCTGAAATTCGTAGGGCAGGAGATTAGGCTGGAAACTCAGGCAGAATTTCTATGTGACAGTCTTGAGGCACAATTTTTCTCCAAAAAAATCTCCATTTTTTTTCTCTTAAAGCCTTCAACTGATTGGATGAGGACTACCCACATTTTCTAGGGTAATCTCCTTTGCTTAAAGTCAACTCACTGTGTTAATCACATCTACAAAATACCTTCACAGCTACATGTAGTGTTTGACCAAACAACTAGGCACCATAGCCTAGCCACATAAAATTAGCTATCATTATACTCTTTCTTATCACACAATTCTACCTTGGAGGGGATGTGTCCCAGTTGGTATAGCTACAAAACGGAGGCAGATCATTTAGCCTGCATTTGATTTGTAGTGAAAAATAAACCTTTGGTGTGTTTAACCACTGAAATGTTGAGGTTTGTTAGGATAGCACAACTTATCCTATACTGGCCAACATAGATGCTTTTGGCTGCAAGTAACAGATACCCTTACAGTTTACAAAAATTAAAAAAAGAAAAGAAAAGAAACAACCGAAAGTCAAGAGGCGGCATCAGTAATGATTTTAAGGTCCCAGTAGTATTGACTACTGTGGAAATTGACTATATTGTGAGTTTAATCTAAGGTGGATTCCTTTTGTCAACCTTTGCCGTGTGCACTGGAAAATATTCTGTGCAGATTAGCTTATCCTAATCATTCTCAAACTTGATTACACATTAAAATCACCTACCAGCTTTTAAAATGTGACTAATGCCTAAGCCACTGCCAAGAACAATTAAATCAGCATCTCTGGGAGATGGATTCCAGGCATGGCAAAACTTCCGGGTGAGTCTAATGAGCAGCCAGTAGGGAGAACTACTAGCTTAGATACACTAATCATTATCCTTCTCTGGAATCCTGGCGGGAAGGAAAAAGAGGAAGGAACAAAGAATCCATCATGCAGGGGAGAGGATATCTCTCTCCACTGTAAGATTGGGGCTTAAGTTGCAAATACTCCTGGCACAGAAAACTTAGTAGTTTAAATATTTGTGATCATAGCAGAAACTTTCAAGAGATGAGATTTGGGTGATGACAAGGTGATCTCATGAGGGGAAGAAATTTTAGGTAAATGGTGGATGGGAGTACCACAGGCACATTTTGCCATTTCCTTGCTTTTCCTGGTCTGAAATCTGACACCTCACCTGTTGATGTTAGGCATCTGGGATTTCTAGGATATTGACAATGTTCTTAAGGTCCTGGGTGACCCCTATTTTGCATTTGGGAAATATTTTGACACAGATGTTTAGGAGGAAGATAAATAAACACAGTTTTAGTTTACTTCCTCTCTTTTATTATGATTCTTCAGCCTCCAGTTCAACCAGCCATCTCTTGGGCTCCACAGACCTTTTTTTCATGGCCCATTCAAAGTAGTGAGGATGATTCTTTCAAGTGTGTATGTGAGCAGGAAGTAGATGTAATGATAAATGAAAAACATGAAGGCTGACCTATGAAAGATTTCTATTTGGGGCAAAAGGTCAAGTTTACCATTTTCTTAGGAAAAACGCACAGTGCACAGGAACCTCCTTTTTCCTTGTTAATCGAATACTCTCCCTGACACTGCCTCCTACCTCTCCTGTACACATAAAACTGCTGTGTGTGAGCTGCTCAAGTGGCTGCCATTGTGACTTCCTAAATTATTTCCAAATGCTACTAATCTAATCATATCAAATACTTGAAAATTTTGGATGAAGACCTGGCTGCAGTCTACATGTTCCTATCTATTTCTCTGGTCTGTCTCCTGGCTTCTTCTAGGTCTATGTCTGAGTTATCATATTCCCAAGCTCAAAGTTGATGTAGACTCTCCTTGCTTGTGACATGGTTGGCCTGTCTCTCTAAAGAGATTCTATCTTCTTGAAACAGTTGACTCTGTCATCTGGCTATATATCCCCACTTTCATTAGAGTGTCTGGAACATAACTTATGCTAAAAAAAAAAATACATTTTCTTGAATGAATAAGTATCAGTGAGTTCATCAGTCAGACAATAACCTGTGCAAACCTACTCAGTGTTGGTAGAATAACCTGAAGAGTATTTTAGAATCCTCTTTAGACTTTTTTAGAAAAAAGTCACTTTCTGACTTCAAAAGTCACTTAATTATTTCTAGTTCTAAGAGTCAGTGATCTCTTTTGCTGTGTAGACCCTCCACTGTTTACACAGGGCGTTCTGGGAAATCTTGTAATAGCATGAACGAATGTAAACCATGCCCATATTTTCTCTTCTGAACAATGTTATAATTTAAGAGATTACATTCCTGACTAAATATTGGGCTTTAGATTAGAACCAGTGATTGGCCACATGTCCTATAAGACATCCTACAACAGCAACAAATGAGTATGATCATTGGAAACAGTAAAGGAATGTTTTCAATCTTATTAAATGGATTTAAAATATGCCACAGAAATTTACATTTTTATAAAGTGTATAGTCACTTTATCTACTTTATTAGGACATAAAAAACCTGTTTGAAGACCACTGGATATGGTCCAGATAAATACATTTAAAACGTTTTGTCTGATGCCTTTTTCTCCCCATTGTAATTTTGTCTGAAGTAAAGAGACACATTCAAAACTATTTCACTGATTTTACAGATGCTTCAAACTTGATAAGGGTTTTCATTGTGTGAATTTGCTGCTGCTAGGTCTGCTGGTAATGAAGATGAAGGTGGTGACGATAAAGATTATTTCTTTGGCGCTGAAAATTCTTCCAAAACTAAGGGCTAACCAATTCCCTCCTTACCTTTTTCTCCTGCCTCTCCTACTCACGTAAGACGGCTGCCCTTGAGCTGCTTAAGAGGATAGTGTGCTGCCTCCTTTTCTGTGTGACTTTCCCTGGCATTGAAATACCTTGCCAACAATTACAGGGTAATTCACATAGACCCTTGAAGAGTTCAGAAAATCTCTTTGGAAATTGCCAGGATCCTTGCTGGCTGGTGCCTGGGCTTGGCTGCTTCTGCCAGCCCTCTGCAGGTAAGGGCGATAATCAGCTCTGCAAAACTGGGGCAGCCTCGTCTTAGGGTAGAGGCAGGGATGATTGAAGGCTGAGGAAAAAGAAAGTGGGATTGTCTATTATTTCTTCACTTTTCATGGCTCCCTAACCAAAATTTAAGTGCCTTGATGTTCAGACACATTAGTAACACACTCCTCCTTCTCCATACCAACCTGTCCCCAAATGCAAAGAAAGTACTCAGCAGTGATAAAATAATTAGTTAGTTATTGGCTTAACCTACTGCTGGGCTTTGCCAGGACAACTTGTGAAACACTTTTAAGCAAATCAATATTGATAGATTTGTGTGTGTCCTGACTAGCTCTTCCACTCATCCTTTTGGGGTTACCTAACAATTCTGTCATTTTGTTCTTTTCTTCTTTTTTAACAACTCTTTATGTTGTATAAAACTTGTAGTAATACACATGATTCTTGCCATATTACAGGTCTGTTTTATCGGGTGGGGTACAAAGCATTGTTGCCCTGTGGTTAGACCAGTTTTTACATCTATTTGTAAACTCATTTCAGCCTCCCTTTACCTCTATAAGCATGTTTCTTTGAATTCTTCTTTGATCAGTTGTGACATCTTACTGCTTTTCTCATTAATTGAGTTAAATAAAAATTTTTGAAGATATTTAATTTCATATTTGTATGAGAGTCATGATTACATCCTATTTTAAATTTTTTATTTTATTTATTTATTTATATTTTGAGACAGAGTCTCGCTCTGTCACCCAGGCTGGAGTGCAGTGGCGCGATCTCGGCTCACTGCAAGCTCCGCCTCTCGGGTTCACGCCATTCTCCTGCCTCAGCCTCCCAAGTAGCTGGACTACAGGCGCCCACCACCACGCCCGGCTAATTTTCTGTATTTTTTTAGTAGAGACGAGGTTTCCCCGTGTTAGCCAGGATGGTCTCGATCTCCTGACCTTGTGATACGCCCACCTCGGCCTCCCAAAGTGCTGGGATTGCAGGCATGAGCCACCGCGCCTGGCCGACTACATCCTATTTTTAAAATCATCCTTCAACAACTCGGTAGTTGATTCATGCCCTAAAACAGGTTCTTTCCACCAGGAAAGGGTAGATGAGGACTCCGGGATCAACAAAATAACATTAGAGATTTATATGTAGCTCTAATCTTATTCCCTAAACTTTCTATTTGTAACTTAATTGCACTTATAGTGACTACTCCCTAATAATAACTAATTTCTAAATAATGATTTATGGTTTATAAAATATTTTCTGCTATTTGATTTGCACACCGGCGACCTATATAATAAGTTGAACAAGTACTATGATAACTCCCACTTACAGATGAGGAAGTAAGGAGGCCTGACATCACATGAATAAAGACTCATGTCTTCCGAGACAAATTCCTTGTTCTTTCCACTATACACCACACCGCCAGACCACATACATTTCCACCAGGCCATACTTCAAGTGCCTCTTGAAAAATCAAAGTTAATTAAGTTTGAGCCAATTTCAGCATTAAGGATACTTTATATGAATATGCCAATAATTTGCAAATTGATATTCAGTTGTGGTTTGTAGGTTAACTCTTTTTTTAATCACATTACTCAATTGATCTATAAAACAATCGTCATGGTAATTTATCATAGTATCCATTTTCTGAAAGAAGCTAACTAATATTTATTAAATACCTGCAATGTGGCAGGTATTTTTATCAAAGTTTTATAACTTAATCTTCAAAATAGCCTTGTGAAGTAATTTCCATGTTTTCATTGTCCTGTTGGTGATAATAATAGTATAAATCTATTTACTGACCACTCATATTCTATCTGGTGTAACCCTCACATCTGCCAGGTTGGTTGCATAAGTGAGATCTAAATCATAGGAACATTGACAACTATACCCAAGGTCATATGTTGGGATTTCACCTTAGGTCCAAAGTTCATGTTCTTAACAACGACTTAGTGGTTCAGAGGAGCCAAGACCATTGTTTGGTGGGTCAGTAGGACAGTGCCCATTCTGTGTAAGGCTTTTTCCTTGGGACTGTGAAGAATAAATGGGGCCTCTGTCCTGGGTGTCTTGAAGTCTATTGTTGATGTAAGGTCAAGGGAATAGATGAAGGTTGAGAGAACAGGGACAAGGAGAAACGTGACAATATCCACAGTAAAGGAAAAGTTTCTTTTCCAGAGATCTAGAGAACCTGGAGCGTGAGGTCATCGAGGAGAGCTTCCTGTTTACTCCTAGTTTTGTCAAAACAGGGAGAGGTTGAGGATCATAACAAATGCAAAGCAACTCAAAGGGCTTTTAACTCACATTTGCAGCTGGGTCAAGTACAAGGCTCAGTACTAAGGGTAGCACGTCAACAGGCAACAGAGAGAGAATGCAACTACTTTGCTCCTCTTCAGCTCTGGTGTTCTTCCTTTAAAAAAAAAAAATGATCTTCTGATTGGAACGGGTGGAATGGAGAGAATCGAAGGTGCCCATGGGTGAAGGGATGTCAGGGAGCTCCTGTCTTCTCTACAGGTGGTTCAGCTTCCTGGCTAAAAGGGATCCCAGCCCAGGGAGTTGAGAAAACTTGCAGATGAGCTTGCTAAACCATTTTTGTTAAATTAGGAGGAACCAGAGAAGGACGGGAGAGGTGGTGGACCTCCACCTTCAAGTACACATTGACTTGATTGTCAAAAGTGAAGGAATGTGGAGGCCTGGGAGTCAGGGCAGGATTCCAGAAGGATGGCTGGAAAGAGAGGGTGTGAATTTTGGAAGAAGGTAATCTGATCATGGGGAGTCATCTGGATGCATTAAAGACAAATCATAGAACACGCCCAGTGAAAGACATTTCCTGCCGAGAAGTCAAGTAAATGCAATATATATGGAGTGTTTGAATTTCAGTAATTCATTTATCAAAGTTAGAGCTCTAAATGGTACAGATGTTGCCTAAGAAATTAGAGTTTCATATAGAAGATTAAAGGTTGCTGTCTAATAAAATCTAAAAGTCTATGATTCTCTGCTTCTATACTAGACGGCAACTTCCTGATTTGGAGATTTCTAGAAAATACATATAAATGAAATGACTAATAGAGATGCTTTTACTCCCTTAGGCCCTGACAACATACTGTATTTGAAACATAATACAGGAACATCACAAATGAAATACATTTGAGTACTGACATCCTCTATCCACTTACTGTAACTTTTTTCTTTACGTCAATCAAATAGATAAATCCTCTCAGCCCACCCTCACCTTGTCCTCTCTCTGCCAAACCGCAAAGAGATTTTGTTTTTCTGTGAGTTTTCTGATTGTTGAGGGAGAATGAAAAGTTTCCAGAAAGGGACTGGGGCAGATTGAAACATGGACAACTTTTATCTTTTTGACCCTTGTTCCTCTTCCAGCAATGGGATGTTTTCTGTTGTCCAAATGTCTTCACCAACCACACATGACATTCTAGCAGCAGGCTGAGAAGGCGTTTTGTTTTTTTATTTTGTTTTGTTTTATCTCCCATTTCTGACTACATTAGGTTTCTTTTGTTTACAAGCACGGTTTTCAAGTTTTCTGGGGAAATGTTTTTGAATTTTGGTTTTTCTGTGGAATCAAGCGTCCCCCACCTCCCTCGGTGACGGTTACATAAGCAAGTGAGACTGAAGACTGAAGGATATTTTTCCTTCCTCAAAGACAAGGGAAAATGAAGCATTCTCCTCTTCCAAGGAGAGCGTGTGCACAAGGGTGTTCTAATGAGAAATATCAATTAAACTATTTTCTACTAGAGCATGTGCCTGTGGCCAGGAAGGGACCTGGAACCACTGCTTATTGGGCCTGTTGTTTTGAAACCATGAACAACAGCCCAGTGAATTCATCTTTCGGCAGACACTTGACAGGCAGATCTTTCCGTTTCTAAAAACTGTAGTCACCGATTCCTAAGGGAAGGGAAATAATTAAGAGTGCAACAACTACAATGAATCAAAGAAAAATAAAATGCCCCTTACATATCCTGTTTAAGTTGGCAATTTTTATTACCCAGAAAACAACTGAGTTACCACTCTCTTATACTAGAGGGACACAAAGGGGAGGGAGGAATGCAGAAAGAGATGTGGGGAGGGAAGAAAGAAAACAAAAACCAGGCCTCTAATCCAGCTACAGGCGAAGACATGGAGAAACAGATACAGACAGAGCCAGAGACAGACAAGGTCAGGCAGAGACACAGCCAGAAACTCTTTCATGTAGTAGGAACAGACACACACACACACACACACACACACACACACACACACACACACCCTTCAGGAGAAGTAAGCATATGCACAAAGCATACAGAGACCCAACTAAACTAGATTAGAAGCACACATATTTTAGAGACCTACACATCAAGAGAGATGGAGAGAACTAAGGGTTCTTTGGATGCTAGGAAGAAACGAGGGAAGGGTGTGTGGGGGCATCCATTCATTTAGTGCCTTTCACTCTTCACACACTGCCTTGGGCTCCTTGCAGGGGACCATAAATGCAGTTTTTACAAACACAAGTTTTTTATCTTGCCTCCAACATTTTCTAATTGCAGGACTATGGGCCAGCTACTTAGCCTCTCTGAGGTTCAGTTGCCCTATCTCTAAAATGGGGATAATAATATCTATATCACAGGGTTGTTGTAAGAATTAAATGAGATAATATAGATGTAGTGCCCTGTGCACGGCCTGGCTCAGAGTTTCTACTCAATAGATGGTAACGGATACTGTTATTAAAATTCAAAACAACACTATGGAGTGGGGATTATTATTTTTTATATAAGTAAGGAAATTGAAACTCAGAAAAGTTAAATAGTTTGCCCAAGTTACACAATTATTGAGTGATGGACCCAGATTTTCATCCAAATCTACCTGGCTTAAGAGCCCATGCTCATTTCACTGCACCATACTTGAAACCTATCTCATTTTGTCATGCAGCATTTGTGTGTATGCACATGTGTATGTGCCTGTGTCTCCCCACTTCTGAGTCTCCAATGTCCATGATACAACTCTGTCTTCTTTGCGTACCCATAGCTTAGCTCCCACTTATAAGTGAGAACATGTGGTATTTGGTTTTCCATTCCAGAGTTCCTTTACTTAGGAACTCCAGTTCCTTCCAAGTTGCTGCAAAAGACATTATTTCGTTCTTTTTTTAAGGTTGAGTAATATTCCATGTATAGTGTTTATGTATATATGACACATTTTCTTTATCCACTTATTGGTTGAGGATGAAAAACACTTTAAAAGAAGGATAAATCACATATATAAAGTTGCATTCAATTCCCTTGGTTAGAAGTCATTTCCCCATGCACCTCTCGGTGCCAGCCAAGTCCTTACAACATCAATTTTTCTTTTCCTAACTCCTCCTGGTAACACCAAGCCATCTTTGCCAGGAACCTGTACTCAACTCATTTGCTGGTGGAATTGACCTACTAAACTTGAAGTTCCTTGAGAACAGAATGGTTGTTGTATCACCACATTGTTGGTCACGGGCAGGCACTAAATTCCTTCTGAAGATTTCATAGAAACCAACCTTTTTTTTTTTTTTTTTTAACATTCTGAGTAATTTATGTCTATGTCCTACCTCAGGACCAGGTCCTCTGTCTTTTTCATCCTTATATCCCCTTTGTGCCTGAGATACTACCTTGATGGCCACAGGAGTGCAATGCATACTTCATAGCTCCTGTTGTTTAAAAGGCAGGAATAACTGGGTGCAGTGGCTCATGTCTGTAATCCCAGCTACTCAGGAGGCTGAGGCAGAAGGATTTCTGGAGTCAAGGAGGTTGAGACTGCAGTGAGCCATGATTGTGCTACTGCACTCCAGTCTGGGTGACAAAGGAAGAACTTGTCTTAAAAAAAAAAAAGAAGTCAGCAACATTTGCCCTACACTCTCCTCTTAACCATAATTGAAATTCTGTGGAATTTCTTCAAAGATTACTTTCCACCCTTCTTCAGAAATACAGAGTCCTGATTCTGGAGATGGAGCTCGTGTCTGCACCTCAAATCTGTCAGCTCCAGCCACTTCATGCTAGCTTTACCTTTTATGGTCTTACTCAGCGGAGGCGTGTGTGCCACTGGATTGCTGAAAGTGGCCCAAATGGGCACTGAGGCCAGACCCATCAATGAGCAAAGTCTTTAGGAATTTTTTTCAACTGTCATGTCAAAAATATTTTTCATGGGCATAAAACCAGGATTCTCACACTATTTCTCTATCTGGTCTGTTCCAGGTGAGTCCTCTCTGGATTATGCATTTCTGATGTATATTCCTGGGGCTGTGCTGTCCTGTCCATGCACGGGTCTGTCCCCAGGGCAAGGTTCACACCCGTCTTTCATGTGGCAGCCAGGGAGAACCTGCAAATGAAGGACTTGATGTGTTGTTGTGTGCCAATCCCTCTAAACTTAGGCTCTACTTAATCACTCCAAGGCATGGCTGTTTGCCATTTCTCCAACAGTTCTCATTTGTTAAGGAAAAACAAAGGCATGCTGGGGATGGGGGGGTCCTACTTTGGGAACAGCACCCTCCTGAGTGGGTGCCAGACTCCATCTCTCACTTGCTCAGGCCAGCAGAGAAAGGAGGATGGGTTTCCTGGTGCAGCTGGACATTTCTATGATCTTTTAACCTGCATCACTGCAGGGGAGAAGACAAAGAAGAGAGATGCAGAAAGGGACCACTTGTAAATGAGCTTCTCAGTGGTGGGCTCAGGTCTTCATAGCCAATAGGCCCGATAAGCAGCTATGACTACCCGGGAGCAAAGACTGCTGGGCTACTGCTGATTCATTATAGCAGTTTCCATCTAGCTGAGAAAGGTGGAAAGGGGAGAATTCAGAGGAAGCAAGACAGACGAGGCCAAGGAAAAGAGACAGACACAGCAGCCCTGGAGAGCAGGAGGGAGCAGGCAGAGAACAGGGCAGCAGGCAGTTGTCTTGGGGAGGCCTCCCTGGATGGAGGCCCAGGGCCTTGGTGGAGGTGGCTGGCTCACATTCACAATGGCTTTCAGAGTTTTCAAGTTATTTCCCTGCCCCTTTGAAATACCACCTTCCCAGTGATCCAGGCCCAGCTCATACATCAGAAAGTGTTTGTGATGTAAAGAGACATAAGTATGTACTTGCTGCCCCAATTCCTGAATTTTTGCAAGATAATTAAGTAGCATTTTCACTGGGAGTGTAGTCAAATGTGATTTGTACTGGAGGTCCTTACTCTGCCAGGTGCATGCAGAGAGTAAAATGCTGTGGAAATAACACTTATTTAACAGGTACCTACCCCATGTCTATGTATTTCTACACATAAGGAAACTGGGGCCCAGAGAGGTAAAGTCTCTTGACCACAGGTCCCTTCCTCCCTCCCTCCCTCCCTCCCCCCCTCCCTCTTTCACAGAAAGAGCCCTCTGGAACCAACCTGAGCCACGCTGTGAGTCTTGCCATGTTCATAAACATACATGCATACACACAGACTTTCTCATCCTTATTCTTACAAGTATACTTTTAGTGATGATTATTTTAGAATGTGACATGATGCAGTAATGATCCAAACAATGACCTATCCTACTTGAGTTGCTTTTATAATATAGTATGGAATTTGTATCAACTGATATAGATTTAGATTTATCTGTTGAAATTAATATTATAAGAATAGTAATGATGCAGGAGTTTTTGCTCCTTAGCTCAGCTAATCTAGATTTTTGTCTCATGACCAGGAAGAATGAGGCATGAGGACAGAATGAAGGGTGAGGAGGATAGAATTTATTAAGTGAAAAGAAATTTCTCACTAAAGAGAGGGGGTCCTACAAGCAAGTGTCCACCCCCCGCCAAAATGAATACCGGGGTCACCACACATGAGCTGAAGAGGCTAGGCTCTTCCCCGGCATAAGGTGTGGATTTCTGGTGGCTCCACCCCATTCATTCTCCCAGTGCATGTGGGCCTCCAGTTCACTGTGGGCATGCCCAGGCTAGAGTCTGTGCAGGTTCCCTATATGCACAAAACATCTAGTGTAAACACTTCCGGGGGTGGGATGGAGATTCTCTGAGGACCCTTCCCTATCTACCTAGGCCTTTCTCTGCCTCCATCAGTAATAATACTAGTAAGAATACAAACTATGCTTGTTCAAACACTACTTTGTTATGTTATGACACAGTCATCCCACTTAATCCTTACAACGCTCTATGAAGAGATATTATTTTTATCCTATTTTGTAAATAAGGAAACTGAAACTTAACAGTGGTTAAGTAACAGGCTTAAGGTTACCCAACTGGGAAGTGTAGAATTGGGATTCAAACTCTGGTTTCCCAGACTCCTCAGCCCTAGTTCTTCAACCCTATTCTAGTCTCATTGCCTTTCCTCAAGTTTCATCTGAACCCAGCTCTGCTTAACTAAATTTATGCTTGTGTTTCCTTCTTAGGTCCCTAAATAGAAGTCCCTTGAATACATTCCTGGAGCCTTTTCTGCCAGTGTTCCTCCCAGCAGGTGTCAGGATACCATTTCCCTTCTACCCTCCTCTTGAGGCCCTTGGTCAGCTCCCTGGGCATCCCAGCTCACTCAGGACTCATGCCTCTCACTGGCACTGCCCACTGTGCCTCTTCTCTGCTCCTGAGTCTGGCCTTTCTAGAAAACTTTCAGTACTTTTGTTGTTGCTGCTGTCTGTTTGCTTGCTTGACTGCTCTTTTGCCTTCTGATCTGAGAAAAGCAATTGGACTGCAGGGAGACTCTCTGGGCTGGGTGGTGGATCCCACAGGCTCCCTCCATTCCCCACATGATTGAGTGGTTGCATTTTCTTTATGTCTCCTTACTCTTCTGGTATATATTATTGGCTTTTTTCTGTTTTCCCTTTTTTAAACTTTTAAAACAAATTCCAATCATCCACCTAAAACTTTTATATAACTTTTACTCCTAAAGCTTAGGTCAAGCTTCTTTTCAAATGTCATTTGAATGCTAAGTGTATTTTGAACTTTACAAAATGGGACTTTTTTTCTTGTTTAATTAAATAGTTCAGCATAAAATGTTTTGAAGTTTAGAAAGGTCTAGAGAATAGTTACAAACACTTTTTAATATTTTTACAGTTTTAAACTTTTTACCAACCAGCTTTACAAAATCTTAAAACGTAACCATATTTTTTTGAGTTTTTTTTTTTTTTTTTAAAGAAAGAAAGCATTAACTTCTAATTCTGAGAATTGGTCTTTAAAAGGGAATAATCAAGTGTGCTACCTGACTTCCTGTTGTGAACTATACTTCAGGATAACTAAATAACCCTTGTAGATGAAGGAAATTTTTTTAAGGGAAGAATTCAGTGTAATACAATCTAACTGGACAAACACCATTTTGTACGCAGGAATGAAGTCATCACTGTGGGCAACGATCATCAATGGATGAAACTATTAAATGAAGGTTGTCAGGGACCATTGCCGTGGAAGAATTAGGCTGCCCCACCTTTATCCATCTTCACCAATTTTGCCCTCACTAAAACATAATGTGCCTGCCAATATGGCACAATGGAAGTATACAGCATAACTTAGGAAGTGTTCCTGCCAAAAAAAAAAAAATTAAATCTGAATTTAACCGAATCTTACACATTGTTTCTGTGGGGCACATAGAAGGAGAAGAAACAAGTTAAATGGCAGCTGGAGAAAGCAAACAGAGAAATCCAGAATGGGAGGCGGTCCAGAGGACAACTTGATCCAGCTTCCATAAGAAGAAAAATATGGAAAAGGTGTGTGTTAGGGAGTTCCAGGGTGGGATAGGGAGAAGGAAGTACTGCTCTGTGTTTGAAGCAATTTAAGAGACATTAAAATAAAACTTAACGTGTGTCCCTTGCTTTGGTCCTGATTTGTACAAGCTAGTGTCAAAAGATATTTTTGAGGCAATTGTGGAAATTTAATACAAATTATGTATTTTAGGTGATACCAAAAGTTATAAATAATTCTGTTAGATTGGATAACATTATGATTGTATAAGAAAATGTCCATTTTTAGAGATGATTATTGAATTAAAGCATTTACTTTGAAACATTTGCAATAAAATGTCACAGATACATTTGAGTTCCCTGAGTAAATGCTTTTCTGATCTGATTTTTCTACTTCACCCACCAAAAATGTTTACCACCTGACCTTCAAGTTTATTATTTCCACCCACATTTGTTTCTTATGTGTATGTATCCTCACCTGATATATAGTATTAGTTTTCATATCTTTAACCCTTCTGTATTAGGCTGTTCTTGTACTGCTATAAGGAAATATCTGAGACTGGGATATATATATATATATATGAGGTTTAATTGGTTCAGGGTCCTGTAGGCTGTACAGGAAGTGCAGTGCATCTGCTTCTGGAAAGGCCACAGGAAGCTTCCAATCATGGACGAAGGTAAAAGGGGAACAGGCACAACAAATGGCAAAAGCAGGAGCAAAAAAGACACTCTGGGACACTAGCTTGTACAGCCTGTTGCCAGGCTGGAGTGCAGTGGTGCCATCTCAGCTCACTGCAACCTCCACCTCCTGGGTTCAAGCGATTCTCTTGCCTCAGCCTCTAGAGTAGCTGGAACTACATGCGTGCACCACCATGCCCAGTTAATTTTTGTATTTTTAGTAGAGACAGGGTTTCACCATATTGACCAGGATGGTTTTGATCTCCTAACCTTGTGATTTCCCTGCCTCGGCCTCCCAAAGTGTTGAGATTACAGGCGTGAGCCACAGTGCCCAGCCACTACACACTTTTAAGTGACCACATCTCGTGAAAACTCACTCACTATCACAACAACAGCACCAAGGGGATGGTGCTAAACCATTCATGAGAAATCCACATCCATCATCCAATCACCTCCCATCAGGCCCCAGCTGCAACACTGGAGATTGCAATTTAACTTGACATTTGGGCAGAGACAAACATACAAACTACATCACCTTCACCAAATGCTATAACATGGATCTTTGCATAATAAATATTTAAAAGATAAGATTACCTTTTTGAGATTTATTCATTCTGCTAGATATAGATCTAACCATTTATTTCACTACTTTATTATTTTCTGCTATAAGAATATTTCCCAATGTATTGATTGATTCAGCTGTTAACAGATATCTGGGCTGTTTTCAAGTTAACACTTTTACTAGCAATGCTGCAATAAACATTTTACATTTGCTAGACTCCTAGAAGTAGATCTGTTCGGTTGAAAAGTAAGTATACTTTTACTTTTAGCAGAAATCAAAAATTATCCTCCTGAGGTATTGTAAGAATGTCTACGCCCGACACATCTTAGGAGATTATATGAATCTTCCCATGTTTGTCAACACTTGGAGTTATCAAGTATTAATAGAATGACTTTTAATCACAGTTGTTAGGAGATTTTCTCATTTACAGACTCAGGCTCTTAGATGCAGTTACCCAAAGAAAAGCATGTTGAAGATTGAAAGAGCTATACCTAATAAAATAAATAATACATAATACATAAGCAATACCTAATAATACATAAGCAATCCATAATAAAATAAAACAAATACACAATCAAAGCCTACACATATTCCCGATTCCCTGGGTCATGGCATGAATGTGCTGCAGAGTCATTCTAATCCCAGCACCTTTCCCATTTCTTAGCCTACACTGAGGATGCTGAAATCAGGCAGCAATCAAGATTTAAATCACCCCTAAGGAAAGAGCACCAGTAATCTACGAAGGAAGACTAGAGGTCAGGAAAGACCAGATGGAACTAATACTGTGTGTCGAGAGCAAGAGCAAAGCTCCTCGGCTTGTAATTCTCTACGTGTCTCTCATCACAGTTGTGGAGCTTGGTTGAGTGAAAAGCTGGGTGAGAAGCAAGTGCAAATGTAACTAATACATTCATGGGCATGATGAATAGCCAAACCCAAGCTACTCTGACTTTGGAATGGTAGACTCACCTTACAGATCAACAGAAGCAATGAAGAGTAAAGAGCTATGAGTAATTTTTGCAGGAAATTATTATTAATTTCTATTATTTTAGATGTACAAACAGTATTAAGAATAATACAAATACCCACAATTGAAATTAAGAAACAAAGAATTATCATTATGGTAGAAAACACCCATGACGCTCTTATCTTGAACTTGAAGTTTATAATGCCCATGCAAGTCGTTTGACTTTCATTGATAGGTTTGTGTCCCGACTGCACATAAGACAGGAATTTGCATGCTGTAAAATGACCTTCTATGGTGTGAATCATTCTATAATGCTAGCTCATT
Organism: Macaca mulatta; assembly: GCF_049350105.2. Taxonomy (NCBI): domain Eukaryota; kingdom Metazoa; phylum Chordata; class Mammalia; order Primates; family Cercopithecidae; genus Macaca; species Macaca mulatta. The sequence goes on from NC_133416.1 coordinate 6,057,647, forward strand.
CATTTTTTGCTGATGTCCAGAATTTTATGTGAATACACCACAGTTTATGCATTTACTTGTTAAAGTGCATTTCGATCTTTCCATTTCCTGCTATTGTGATGCTATATATGTTTTCTGTGCACATGTGCCAACATTTCTCTAAGGCATATACCTAGAAGTACACTTTCTGTGTCATAGGGGTGACAATCTTCAACTTTGCCAAATTGCTTCCTAAATTCATTGTCCAGTGTGCACCCTGCAGAGTATCTGACTTTGAATTGTTCCACATCTTAGACTTGATGGTGACAGATTTAAGCTTTTTCCTTCAAAGTAACGGGTGTAACATGGTTTTATCAATGTGTTTTTAATTTATACTTTCTAGTTGTTGGCAGAGATTCAAGCTGCTTCTTTGGATTCCTTGTTCATATCTCTTGCCCATTGTTTTTTCTATGGGATTGTTTTGTTATAAGCATACATATGTGAGTGTGTCTGAACATTTGTGTAATCTGTAGGAACTCCTTATAATTGTGGGAAATTTATACAAATTTTATTCAGCCCAAAAATTGTTTTAATTTCTCCCAAAGCCAAGGTAGCCTATTATATTACTCCATCTTCTTCTCCCTGTCCAACATGAAAGAAAACAGAAAGGCATTTCAAAACAGGTCCTGAAGCAACCTGCCCTCCCCAAAGTTCTAATCCTTTCCTTGACCTCTGTAGTAACAAATAGAGAGAAATTGCCAGAACTCAGACATATGTATTCTTAATAGTTTTATTGGGGCATAATCGACATACGATATGTTTCATATTTGAAGAGAACAATTTGAGAATTTTTGACATATATATACACTGATGAAACTATCGTCACAATCGATAATGAACCTGGCCAGGTGCAGTGGCTCACACCTGTAATCTCAGCACTTTGGGAGGCGGAGGCTGAGTCAGGAGGATCACTTGAGCCCAGGAGTTCAAGGCTGCAGTGAGCTATGACTACGTTTAAAATTTTCTCACTCCTTTCTCCAGGCAATCACAAATCTGCTTCCTGCCACTATCAATTGGCTTTTATTTTACTGAACGTAGAATTACACAGTATGCACTCTTTTTCTCTTGTTTCTTTCACTCAGCAAAATTACTTTGTGATTCTTCTGTGTCTTTAAGTGTATCACTAGTTCATTCCTTTTCATTATCTAGTAGTATTCTGTCATATGGATGTTCTACAGTTTATCAATTTGTCTGCTGATGGTCATTCAGGATGTCTCCAGTTTGAGAGTATTAAAAATAAAGCTGCTAAAAATATTCATGTACAGTCTCTTTATGGAGATTGATCTATCTACCTACTTACCTATTCACACACACACACACACACACACACACACAGGCACACACAGAGACACATGTATATGTGTACATTCCTGTTTCTTGAGTAAATATTTTGGAGTGAAATGGCTGTATCATATGGTAGTGTATGTTTAAGTTTTTTTTTTTTCTAAGTGTTAAAATGTTCTCCAAAGTGATTGTATCATTTTGCATTCCCATCTCCTGTGTATGGTATGAGAGTGCTATATTTCCACAGTCTCACCAATATTAGCTGTGGTCGATCTCTCTTAATTTTGCTGTTCTAGTGGGTGTGTAGTGGCATATCATTGCAGTTTTCATTTGATTTGCATTTACCTGATGGCTAATGATATTGAACATCTTTTCATGTGTTTATATGCCATTCATAGATCTCCTTTGGTGAAGTATCTGTTCAAAATTTTTTTTCCATTTATTATTAGGTTGTTTGTTTTCTTATTATTGAGTTTTGAGGGTCCTTCATAATATTCTGAATTTAAGCCCTTTATATGTGTTTGACAAATATTTTCTCCCAATCTGTAACTGTCTCTTCATTTTCTTAATATTGTCTTTTGAAGAAGTTTAACTCATCAATTTGTTCTTTTATGAATCCTGCTTTGATATTATATCTAAAGAATCTTTGCCCAGCTCAAGATCACAAAGGTTTTCTCTTATGTTTTCTTCCAGAATTTTTATAGTTTAAAATTTTACACTTAGTTATGGGATGCTTCCTGAATTAATTTTTGTTTATGATGTATGGTATGGATTGATGTTAGTTTTATTTTTGCTTTGGATATCCAATTGTTTCTGCACCATTTGCTGAAGAGACGATACTTTCTCCAGTGAATTGTCTTTGCAGCTTTGTTGAAAATCAGTTGCTTGCCTATGTGTGGGTCTATCTCTGGACTTTCTGTGCTGTTCCACTGATCTATTTGATTATCTTTACACCATTACGACACTCTCTTGATTATGGCTGCTTAATAGAAAATAAGCCTTGAAATCAGGTAGTGTGGTAAGATGCTTCCCATGACTCCACATAGATTTGAGATCTCAGCAGAACTCCCACAGTATAAATCTGAAATTTCCTTATGATACACAAAGATAAATGAAGATAGAGGGGCAGGTCAGCTGAAGTCGAAGCAACAGTCAATGACCATAAGGGCAGCCTGGAATCTTTTTGCTGACCAATCTCCCCTTTGGCTAGCATTGAACAACCAGTTCCAAAACCTTGCTCTCTCTGAGGAACTGACTGCCACCCTTCAGTCAACACATTCCTAATTATACTCCAGCCATCCATCTAGTTGCAATGGCTTTCCAGTTGCCTTCCTGAATCATCCTGGTAGCCTTGAGTATCCCCAAATATCTGTCCACATTTCTAGATTGTCTTTGGGTTTCCTTAGCTTAGGGATAACGATCATTCATTTTGATGTTTCTTCTTAATTTCATTCTTTTTTTTTTTTTTTCTTGAGACGGAGTCTCACTCTGTCACCCAGGCTGGAGTGCAGTGGCGCGATCTCGGCCCACTGCAAGCTCCGCCTCCCAGGTTCACACCATTCTCCTGCCTCAGCCTCCCGAGTAGCTGGGACTACAGGCGCCGCCACCACGCCCGGCTAATTTTTTTTTGTATTTTAGTAGAGATGGGGCTTAATTTCATTCTTAAAGCTCCAGAGATGCTCACATGTCACTCCCAAATCTGAACACAAGATGATGTTAGAATGTCTAATCAGTTATTGAGGATCAGTAACTTTGGTTTTAGAGGTTCCACAAAATGATAAGATTTCAATAGTCCTTAGAGATTTTAGTTCCTGGGAGAACCTAGGACCTCATACACTCAAGAGCACAGCATCTAAGATTGGAACATCAGTTAGTCATTTATTAACGATGTTTGAGCACCTGCTGTATGCCATGCACTAAGCTTGTACTCTGAGAATGAAGAAATTGATACAATGTAGTCTCTGGTCTCAAGATGCTTCAAATCTAATATATTCCACAGCTTCATGACCCAAGGCCACTTAAAGATTCTAGCTATGAATCAATCTAATCTAGATTTCAGAGCCCAAATCTATAATTTCTCCTCAGATAAGATTGTTGCCATCTCCTGGGAAGGAGTAGGAGGCATTTTCTCTGTCAAGTCAGGCATTCTAATTCAAGAATAGTAGGATTTGGTTGATAAAGACAAGCTCTGTCAGGTCAGGCATTCTAATTCAAGAATAGCAGGATTTGGTTGATAAAGCCAAGCTCAGAAAAAGAATAAAGCCCCTGGACAGGACCAGATGCCAGAAGCAGAGGCCAAGCCCTTGAAGGAGTCACACAAGGTCGGTGAATGTTTATCAGAAAAGAACAGAGACAGAGTAGGGAGTAAATGGATGAAGAACTGTCTTTACCTCTTGACTGGGGAAGGTGTATGTGCAGGAGAGAGTGGGTGAAACTGAATTTGAGCCTCAAGGTTAAAAGTTCAGTCGGTATTACCTTTCCCACTGGGAGGGCTCACTGAGGCAGGGAGAGTCTAGACATGTCCCAAAGGAACGAAAGGAGTCATTGTGCAGTTGCCTATCTTCTGTGATAAATGTAGGTTTTGCACACATCATTAAGAATATTTCACAAAAGGTGGAAACACAAGGTCCTTGCCAAATAAAATAGTTCTTTAAAAGCCATTGCCCAGCCAAGGTGCATCATGAGGGTAACTGGAGAGTGAAAGGGGAAGTCTCTGGTCCTGGACTGGGAAGGGGAAGGTGCGGTGTGCCCTGCTCCAGGACGATGGAAGGGTCCCCTGACCACACTCTGGTTGGGGGTGCTGAGGAGTTAGGAGATGACATCAGGCTTCCATGATGATGGAGACCTGGAAATTTAGTCGCAACTGGGAGAAGCTATCCAAGGCACAGAGCAAGGGAAGTGGGGGACTAACCTAACTGCAGTGGAGATTTGGGAGTTGCCTAGATCCCAAAGGGAAGCAAGTGCTGCTGGGAGGCCAATAGGAAGGAGTGGGACAGGTGGGAGTAGGGAGGCCTCCACGGCTTATAGCCAAGGTGGTGTGATTGCAAAGGCCTAGGAAGACCTCCTGCCTGAAATAGTATTTCCACCCCGCAGCTATAGCCTAATATTCCTTTAAAGTGGGGCACAGACTTCACTTCACAATTAGAACTAAGACTTGTGATCAAAGTATCCCTAGGAGAGCTGAGTTCACTGTAAGGGAAAACTCTGGATGTTTTCTTAAGAGTAGTGTTGGAGGAAAGCACAGTTATATGATTCTGATGGAAGAGGGAAAAGTGCATAGAAAAAGGGGATGGAGGTCTGGGAGGCAGACTCCAGGTTCTCAGTGGTCAGCCTGATGTCATGACAGTTAAGGCTGCCAGATTTGGCAAAACAAATGCTGGGATGCTCAGTTAGATTTATCTGAAATTGAAACTTAACTGGGGGCCCTGTATTTTATCTGTCGACCCCAGACCAGTGGGAAGTTCAGTGTCATTCCCCCATTGAACCCCTCCACGATGCTTGCCTTGTGGATCCCCTGAGCCTTCACTTGGGTATGCGAGGACAGCTGGGAAGAGACTGCAGAATGGAGGCAACAGAACCACAATACGTAAGAAAGAAGATACCTTACTGAGACCCAGAAAAGTAAATTCCTAAGGACCCAGACTCTGCCATTTCTCTCTGCATCCTAAGTACCTTGCATAATGCCTAGTACAAAGCAGGTTTCTTGATGCAGGCATGTTGAAATTCTTTTTAAGAGGCAATAATTAATAGTAACAGTAGCAAACATGTACATAGTGCATATTCTACCTGGGCTCTCTTCTTTTTTTTTTTTAAACTTTTGTTTTGAGAGACCTGGGGTACATGTGCAGGATGTGCAGTTTTGTTACATAAACATCTGCCGTGGTGGTTTGCTACACAGATCAACCCATCACCCAGGAATGAAACTCAGCATCCATTAGTTATTCTTCCTGGCGCTCTCCCTGCCCTCCCTTCGCCCTCCGCACTACCCCCCAGCCCGCCAACAGGCTGTGTGTGTTTTTCTCCCCATGTGTCCATGTGTTTAAAATAGTTTATTCTAATTCTGTAAATAATGTCAAATGGCAGTTTAATAGGAATCTATAAATTACTTTGGGCAGTATGACCATTTTCCCTATATTGATTCTTCCTATCCTTGAGCATGGAATGTTTTCCCATTTGTTTATGTCCTCTCTGATTTCTTTAATCAAGGTTTGTATTTCTCCTTGAAGAGGTCCTTTACTTCCCTTGTTAGCTGTATTCCTAGGTGTTTTATTCTCTTTGTCGAAATTGTGAATGGGAGTTCATTTATGATTTGGCTATCTGCTTGCAGCTGGGCTCTCCTCTAAGTACTTTACTAAAAAGCTGAGATGATGCCTCTGAACGACGTGGTACAAGAGACCTGGAAAGGACTTGTGCTAGTAGAAGAAGGAACTCTTTTGATGTTGCTTTTTAATTAAGTGGGTTCCTTAATTAGTGTGTAATCCTTCTTCTTAGGAGTGGTAGGCTATCCACGCTTCATCCTAGTCTTCTATTCAACTCCTCCTCCTCCAAAAACCAAAAGCACAGACAAAGTCAGTTACATTATAGATTCTCCCCTACTTTCCCCCTGCAGCTGTTCCCACCTCCAGACTTCACTGACACCCAACGCACCACTCAGCAGACCCACCCCACTCGTCCAGAGTGCAAACCCATTACAGTGAGTACAGAGCTACCCACCGTTAAGGGAGGAAATCATTTTTTGAAATAAGTTCGTAATGCTTTTCCCAAATATAGATGATATGGGGTTCCAGAGGGATTGGATTATTCAGGTTCCTCTTTGCCTTCCTTCACACAGAGAGTGCCCCAAGCTTGGCTGTGTTCTCATAGCAACAGGCAAACAAAGAGGGCCAAAGATTCAGTAGTGAACCATGAGCATCTCTAGCCTGGCATGTCCTGGCTTTAGATTTGCCAGACAGAACACTTGGAAAGCCTGGCTCTACTATATCTGTCAAAGTTAGGCCAGGGAAGCCCCCAGACAATTTGAAGTTGGAGAAAGTAGGTTTGGTACAATTCCTGCTACTTTTATTTTTCCACACGATTTGGTCTTTTAGGCAGAATTTCAAATGGCTCTCTTCACCCTGACACTGCCATCCCACCCCCACCCGAGTGTAATCTCCATGTGGAGTGAACTGGCCACACATGGTTCTGATTCATTTGCATTTAACTCATCAAAATATTGTTTAGTCAAAATCCCTCTCTGTCCAAGGAGTCTTTTATGAGCTGACAGGATAAGCCTGGCTTAAGTCTATTGTTGTAATTGGGGAGTTTTTTTTTTTCCTTTTCTTTGAACTGAGAAGCTGCTAGTTCCAAGCCAGCCCTAACCCAAAGCAGGCTGGAGAAGCTGTATTTGTTATTTACTTGTTGGATTGTTTCTTTAATTTTGGAATCCAGTCAGCTTCGGCACATGCCCTGGTTGGTGAAAAGTATTCTTTTAAGTTGTTTTCCAGGCATCATTCTGGTCCAGTTAGCAAGACCGTGAATCCACGAGCTCTTCTTGCAAGGGTTACCTAGACTCTTGTTTCTCCTTCACTTTTGCTGATGCTACCCTAGACCAGGCCGGGGTCCTTCCTCCCTGTGGAGCTCAATGGCTTCCTGACCCATGTTGTTCCTCTCCCGTAGAATTCACTGGCTTCCTGACATACACAAATCCTCATGCTGCAGAGTAAGCTCTCTATGCCCTTGCTCCGACCATGCCACTCCTTCGTGTGCCCTACAGTGGGACTTCTTAAACAGGCACGCATCTATGGTTGAGGAATACATGGACGAGTCCCAGGGACTGAGCAAAGTCACAGACAAACACGGAACATTTCCCTAAAACCATCAAGCCTACTCAAAAATCAAGGAAAGTGCTGTTATCTTGTGTTTCAAAGCCCTACAGAAATGTGGAGTTGACTACAAAATTATACATTCTGAAAATAAAACATGCGTCTTCAGGGAAATTTTAAGCTTGACACTACTTTGGACTAAATCCCTAGGTCCCCAAGAGTGATATATTTATTGCCTGCCACCATCAGTGTATGTGGTAAAAGTTTGAGAAGGCCTAGAGTAGAGTAGCCCAAGCCCTCAAGTTGTCTTTCAAGGCCCAGTGCATTCCTTCCCCCAAACCCTGTCCAAACTGTCACCTACATGTACCTTATTCTCTAGATAAATGCGGCAATTCATCATTCTCCAACACACTCTCCCTTAGACATTTCTTTTCTTGTAACCAGAATGCCTTTAAATTTCCCCATTTTTGCCCAACTGTAATCCGGATCTAATGCCAGATCCATTTTTCTTTCCATTATAAATGCATTATTTTTGTACTTCAAAGTCCTAGTCATGGTGCTAGGATTTCAAGGAATATTGCTGGAGAGATGGTTGATTGAACACAATTCCTGAGCCCTTGAGCTATACAGAAAGCAACAGAACATTTCTCTGCTTAGAAAGCGGGAAACAGGGACAGGATGGTGCTAAGTGGAGAGTGGAAAGCCCATTCTTAGCACTACTTTTTTCTTCAACTTCAATAGGTACAAAGTTCTGTTTTTAGAGTGAGGAGGCAAAGATTGGGGTGTGGACAGGGACTCAGGGGAGGGGCACAGCTTTTTCTAGATGGAACTTATGATGCAAAAACTGAGAAGAAAGATGGATGAAATGAATTGCAAACTGGAAATTTGCAAACATGTTTATTTCCTCCAACACAGAGTCTATTTTTTAAATTTGGGAATTTTCAAATAAAAATCTGGAATTCCTGGTTCTGTTGGAAAACCAAATTGACTTGGGGCATCTGCCTGGCTTCCCTGCCTGTTTCAGAGCCATCTGGAGATAAGGCACGAACTCTGTTTCACTGCGGTTCCCACCACTCCTCCACATAGGCAGACACAGGGGCCTCCGGTGTGTGCATTGTGATTTGCTGCCCTGCTGCAGAGGATGGACAGAAACAGTTACAAATTTCAGCTTAGGGTCCGCAGGTAAACATTCTGAGGGATGCCAGAGAATGAATAGTGATTGGTTAGACAGAGGCAAATTCTTGTTGCAGGAGTGTATTGGAAGAGCCCTTTTTGCACTAAGTCATTCAGTCTCTTTATTTTAGAACTTCTCTCTGCAAAAAGCATCACACGCATATGGTATTGTCCAAGGAAGAGTCCCCAGGCTCTAAGCTGCAGCTGGGCACTAGCACATTAGCAGTGTTCTCCCTGCTTTACCTCCGGTGCCTGACCTCTGCTCCCTTCGAAGCCGCTTTGCCTCCCCTCACTTCATTTTCCCAGTGTCACATTAGAGTTTTTTCCACCTCTGAGTGCTCAGAATCAGGCATTTTGCTCAATCAGTTTGAAGGACAATTAGAAAAGTTCATCCAAGATCAAATCTCTTCTCCTTCTTTTCAAAAAAATCTCTAATGTTGAAGCATCCTTCTTCCCTGGACTTGGGAATGGGGGGTTTGCCTCTGCCTCCCCGATTTACCCCCAACTCAAATGAGGCCTCTGAAAAGGGAGCTGCTCCGTCCCCAAGCTTCTCATTTCACCTGTAACAATGGGGAGACGCGGAGTGGCTGATAGGGGACCTCCAAGGAGTTTTCTGGCCTTTCGGCCAGGCCCAAGCCCTTCATGAACAGGCCATTCCCAGGGCCTCAGATTTCAGGATGAGGTGATTAGCGACGGGGGTTCAGACCTGGCAGAGCCCTCTCCTGGCTGTGCATCTGCAGAACTAAGGAGCTGCCGTGTCTGCGGCTGCTGGGAGCTGCAGCTTGCTCTGTCTCTAAGGGCCAGCGAGGGAGTGACAGAGGGTAACACGCAGAACTGCTAGCAGATTGGCATTGCTTTTCAGTCCCAGTCTGTAGTGAAATAGAAGAGAAAGCTCTTCTGTGCTATCTTCAAAGATGACAAGCAGAAGAATTCCACCTCTTTTTAGTATTCTGATTTTTTTTTCCACACTCTCTTCTTCTTCCCACACACAAAATCCTAGAATTTGAGAATTGCAATACACCAATATAGTTTAAACATCTTTGGAGTACAGTTCTCCTCATTTTACATATAGGGAAACAGCCATGAAAAGAGGGACAGTGGCTTGCTGCAGGCCACACTTTAAAGAGTGTCAGGATGGGGATAAAAAGCTTTCTTCTTACCCCTGAGAACCATTCCAGTGGTTCCCAACATCTGGTCATGAGCACAGAATTTTCGTTATTTTTGGCATATCTGTAAACACCTGTGCTATTACTTAATGCTTTTTCTTTAGCCAGATCCATTTTTTACTTAAATGCAGTTATTTTAAAAGGAAACAATGCCACTAATGCCTATGGAAAAGCAGCATTACTTGCCTTAAATATTGGAGACCAAAAGGCAAATGTGATTAATGGAAAATGACATTCTGGAACGAGTTAGGTACTGCAGTCTGTTGAGGGTTCTTGCTTCAAGGCCTATTTGGGGGATTACAGTAGGAGCTAAGAGTTTGAAAAGTGTTAACAAGATCCTGGCACCCAACTGACACATTCTCCTTGAAGGGAAGAAGGAGAATTGAAATGGAATGTCCTTACTAAAACCCACCAGTGCCCCTGCACGCACCAGCACCGTTTTCTCTGGATACCCACGGTACCTGTTCCTCACTTTGGGGTCACTGCCTTGGATCATGGTGTCTTCAGAAGGATGGTGGGCTCTTTGCCTTGCCATTCTCCCTTCTCAAGGGTTAGACTGCACAGATGCCGAAGGTAGACACAATAGACCTTGCACACTTTAAAAAATACGGACAATGTTTCCTACGGAGGAACAAATTTTTCTGCCAGATGGTGAAATTCCTCACAATATTCTGGTTGAGAAATCCTCGAGAGAGAATCAGGCTAAGGGAGAGTGATTGAGGACATTTTGGGTTCAAGAGATAGCTAAGTGATTTTCTGTACACTAGATATCCTCCACCTCCCCTTTGTCCACACCCCCATATGCCACAGTGACACACATCGTTCTCAGCTAGTGATGATGGAAATGAACAGAATTCCCTGCTCATGAGAATAGCAAACAGTCGCTCTGCATGTGGTCTGAGGCTCAGGAGTCCAGGTGAAATCAACTCTGCCCAGTCCTTTCACCACCTCCCCTCTTCTGTATCATCACCACAAGGAAAGAACCAGTCAGCAAACGGTTCCTAACCACCTGGCACCGTGCTAGGTGTTTGCACCTGCGCTGAGAGTAGCTTTGTGTGATTGAGACAGGGTTCCTTTATATTAAACGACAGCAAGGACATACATGCCACATACAAGATGATGGGGGTCCCAGGAACACTCTGGGAGCCTGGAGGAGGGAGTACGGCCAGAAGTTCAATGCAGAAACTTTGTGGAGGAGGTAGGATTTTTGCAGGACTTCCTTCTCCCTATTTCCCCTGGTCTTCCTCCTTCCCCTCTTGCCCTTGTCCAGTGTGCAAACTGTCAGTGCACTGACAGTGGCTGGGGGGAGGGTTGGCTCTCACTCCTGGATGTGGGCTGAACAAGCATCCTGGAAGCCTGCAGTGGTGGGAGGCTGGCCAGGTGGACAGCACCCACGCTGCTGCTCGTGAGATCCTCGAAGACAGATTTACCAGTTGCCAAATTCTCCTTGTAGCCCACTGTCCTCCCTGAGGCCCCACACAGCAATTCCTGAGGCCTAGTGAGGGGAGGAGAGGGCTCAGAAATGGCAGGTGAAACAGAATCACACACAAACTACAGAGACTCTGCAGGACCATCTCTGGCAGATTCCACCTCTGCCTCTACAACACCCCTCGGGCCAGAAGGAGAACACAGGCTGGCAGATCTGCAGTTTTCACTGCCCTGTGGCTCCTTCTTGCTCTACGTGGTTGTCTTGGAGTATTAGGGAGCGTCTCAGGAAGCCTGTAGGGACAGCCCAGGCAATAGGGCCAAGAAAGCCAAGGGCCTTTCAAAAAGGTCAAAAGACAACAAAGAAAACTGTTGGGTGCAGGCAGGTGAGGCTGCCTCAACAAATGCCCAGCATGGGCTCTGTGAACTGAGACCTCAGGGGTAAGGGTCACCCACTGCCAACTACACAACAAGTAAAGTGAATGAGGCCAGGGCACTGAAAATGCCTGCGATTGTCCCTGCCTCCCAGAACCTACTTGTTGGCTCGCAAGCCATTGGGGTGTGATCTCACTGTACAAATGAGGACATGGAGTAGTAAGCCAAGGGGACTTGGCCCAGTGTGACACAAAACATGAATGGTAAAAATCAAAAGTCGAACCTAGATCTTCCCCTTCTACATCCAGTTTGCCTAAATGCCTTTGGTAATTTGGGGTAAGGGGTGGAGTGGTGGGGAGACTGTTCAGATGGAAATAACAGTGAAATATTTCCAGGTGATACGGAATGGCCTGGGCCAGACTGAGCCACTTCTGGCCGTTCTGTGGTTGCTTGGGTAATGGGTTACACACAAGGCCTGGCTGTTGTGACCTCCGTCTCATGCACCCCGAAGCTGGGCTCCCTGTTCCACCACTGTGAACGCTGTCGGCAAAGCTGGGAGCTCCTGGCCCTACTGCCCCTGGGCCCTGGTGGGCCATCCGAATGCCGTCCCACTGGGATCTTCCCTGTATTTACCAGCAAGCCCAGCTCTAAGCTGGAAGGTGGACACTCAGAGGATGGGCTGGGGGACAGTCAGAAGATGACATCTGGCACTCAGCAAGACTCAGGGAGAAATCACCAAGCTGGGTGATAAAGTTGATGTAGTTTGCTTGCTGGTGCGAGTGAAACCCAGGGCTAGGCATCTGGAACTCCCCAAACCTTGAATCCCCTACCCACCTGTAAACAGCAGGTAGCAAACTCATTGGCATCGATGAGGTGAGTGTGGTTTAGTCGTCCACGAGGTGTTTTAATAGAAAGATCACTGGCAGGGGAGGCAGCAGACCCGGACCTCTGTCCCAGCTCTGCCAGCAGCTTTTAGTTTTGCAAACAGTGACCCTGGACAAGTCACTTGCTCTCTCTGGGTATCTTTATTTCATGTATAATTAAAGGATGGGACTGGATAAAATCCATAGGCTCTCCCGTTTTGGTGAAAACACTTCGTGTGCCACTAATGCAGGAGGCTCCACTGATCACCCACTGCTGGATCTTGCAGGTATCAGAAGTGGCCACTGAGCCTCAGTTTTCTCAGCTGCCCCTTTTACCAGTTTTATGTGAAGATCTCTGTTCCAGGCTTGGAAGGAAAATGAGAGAATGGAGTAAGGTGGGTGGGGCAGAAGGAAAAGATAAAGAGGGAAAATGGTGAAAATGCAAAAGTAGATACAGTGTTGAGACAGGAAAAGTGAAAAAACTCAAGAAAAGGGTAGTCAGCTAGGTCTGTGGAGGAATCACAGCACACTGACTATCAATGAACACACAAGCCTGTCTCTTTTGTTTCTCTGCCTTTCAGTGCGGCCGCATTTGCCCTATGCAAGTTTGATGGTTGTCAGTGTGATCAATAAGCATTAACTGAGGAAATTCCTCTGTGCCCAGCACCGTACTTGGGAAATATGGGGGTTCTCAGGAGTTCATCTAGGTTTTGATAAGCACAAGCTCACACGATTTCAGAAAAAGGATGTAAAAACTGTACATGCAGAATTAAGTGTATGTATTTATTTCATATGATAAAAGAAATCACAATAAAGTAAACATTTTAAAAAGCTGACATCTACAACAAACATTCCCAAATTCAGGAAAATAATGACATTTTCATTAATTAACTTCCAACACAGTGCTTTTTTCTCTACATTCTCTTTAATCACCTCTTCCTATGGCAACAACTTTATAAAACCATTTTCTATAGAAAGGGAGGAATGATAATTCAGTCTTTCTGAATTGAAATTTGTTTTTTTAAGAGCAATAATCAGGATGCACAAAACATGTGATTTCACACAACAAAAGGACTCACTCTTTGTAGTACTGTTATGTTTAGGCCCTATAAATAGAGGAATTTTAATACATTTTGGTTTTGAATGACTCCTGTCATAAAGGAAAAATGTATGTTGTACTTATAATGATATATTTGCATTGTCAAATGTATTTCTTATGGGAAAGAATTTCCATTTTGATGAGGAATCAATGAGAAAGACCTCTTGGAATGTGACTGCGCATATCTGAGCATCAGAATAGTCTTTTCCACAGACTAGCTTTTGTTCCTTCAATTCTAACTTTGCTTCTCACCCACTCCCCACAGACTTCAGACTAAGAAGTCACAGGATGTGTGCATATCACTATCTCACCTCTGGTGCTACAATTTTGGCCTCAGCACGAGGAATCACACAGTGAGTAGAGCACATTTTCCTGGAAGCCATTCCTCCACTGGAGGAGCTAGGAACCCTGTAACTGACTAAAAGCACCCTTAGCTCTATCCTAAAAATGTCTAGGGCTACTCCAATGCCCCCCCCGCCCATATGAAGGGGAGTGCGAAGGAGGGAAAGTTGGGGTTAGAGGGATGCAATATCTTAACAAATTGCAATGAAAATATTTTACTCCTGCAAAATTTTCAAACCCATGTCACTATGTGAAAACATTTTTAAGATCTTTCCCTGGAAGGGTCTTGGAAGGGGCCAGTGCAATAAGGGTCCTTGAACTTGAGGCTTCATTAGCTTCTTGAAAGATCTGCCTCCAGGGTTTGGAGAGACCCATGAGACTTGTCCTCTATCCTCGCGCTCTGCAGCCGTCCTTAGTCACTCATTCTGCTCCTAACAACAATCGATAGTCCAGCTTCATCCCTCCCATCGAACTTGAACTCAATCCTTTGGACAAGGCTCTACTCTTCAAGAAGTCTGGTTTGTGATGGTCGTTTACATGAACTTTACTGAGAAAACAGGTACATGAAGTGACTATAAGCGCAAATTCACTGCTAAAAGTGTATTGTAAATTGATAGACTAAAAATTTGGCTTTAATTACATTTATTTTATAGATTTGAATATATCCTAAATGTCCAACAGTAGAAAATTGGTTAATTATGCCAATGTTCCACTAGCATGTTTTTCAGTTATTTAGTGTAATTTTTGTGGACATGTATTGTTGGCCTGAAAAGCTTTCCCTTACAAGTTAAATAAATTTTTAAAAAACCACATTGTAAGGGCATAATCTCATTTTTAAATTTAAAAATACATATGTATGTTGATCAATCTATGCCTCTGTCTATAGCTATATCTAAATTGCTGTAGGAAAAATTAAGAATAGAAAAATGTCTGGAAGGTTCTAGATCTTGGTATGAGTAAGAGTAGTTGCTCTAGGAAGATAATAGTGCAACTTTCTTGCTTATTATTTTATTTTTCTGTAATGATTACATCTTTGTTTCTCTTTTTAAGAGTCCGTCGCGTACGCTAGAGTGCGGTGGCTCAATCACAGCTTGCTGCAGCCTCGGTCTCCCAGCCTCAAACTATCTGCCCACCTCAGCCTCCTGAGTAGCTTGAGACTACAGGTGTGCATCACCACGCCCAGCACAATTTTTTAAAAAAATTGTAGAGATGGGGTCTCTCTGTGTTTTCCAGGCTGGTCTTGAACTCCTGAACTCAAGCGATCTTCCTGCCTTGGCCTCCCACAGTTGAGATTGCAGATGTGAGCTACTGCATCCAGCCTCATGACTATGTTCCTATTGTATTGTAATAATAAAACTACAGATAGAATTTTTTAAGTGTATAATATTTTAAAAACTCAAGTAGCTTCTCTCTTTCCTTACTTAGCCAGGTGCAGGTTGATAAAAGAATTCTGGAAATTGAAGGCCAAGGAACAGTGACTCAAAAAAAGAAGTAGGCTGAAAAGTGAGTGTGTGTATGAGAAGGGGGGGGAGAGAGAGAGAGACAAAGAGAGAGGGAGAGAATGTGTTTGTGGGGAGCACATATTCATCTGTGGGCTGTGCCGGTAGATACTCTGCATTCAGTCCTAACACCTAGTTTAGCTCTGCCCCTCACATCAATGAATCCTGCTGAAATGTCTGCAGCTTCCATTTTGATTCAGTGTCTCAGTCCATTTTACAAGCCACAGAGTCTTCGGAGGGGAGGAAAAAAGATGCCATCCGGATTTGATGGGGCACATTCCTCCATTTGAAAATAGTTGGCTTTCTGTCTGCCCACTCTGAGGGTCTTTGGAGATAGGATGAAGAGCAGAGTCACCCTCGCTCTCCTGATGTCCTGTGTAAAATCCTACGAAAGGAGGTGCTGCTAGATTTGAGATATAAAAATGAAACAGAAGAAAATGCAAATAAATGACTTCACACTTCCCCTCCCATCATCCTGACCCTAAACTCAAACCCCTCCCTGATGCCTTTGCCAGCCCAGGGAAGCCATTCAGTGTTCACTTTCTAAGAATGTCTTGAAGCCCACTCCCCACCACACGTATACACAACAATCCCCTCCCACATCCAGAAGATCCACTCCTGGAGGGCAAGTCCACTTCAGAGGACAGGGCTATGACGTGCAATGGGAAGCCTACCCCTCCCCTTCTCCAGGTGTCTATGGTTTCTGGCAGACTCTCTCCAGAAAGGAAGAATGGAAGGTGTCTCCGTCTGGAGTCAGTGAGGCTTTGAACTCCTTCCCCAGCCCTTCTTGTACCAGGCTGTGTTCTCCTGCAATGAGCACCCAGGACTTGGGCTGAGGCTCTCCTCACAGGTCTGCCTGATGTGTTGACCAGGATGTATTCATCTCTGTGGGTTTCCCAGTCACTGGAAGCCAGTAGGGTTTCTTCTGCCTTTGACAGTGCTGTTGGTGGGGATAGGAGAAATAATCCAAGTCTGGCTGTGCTCAAGGCTTTCTCAGTCACCCAGGGAGCCTTCAAATCATGGTGTTCCCTCAATCAAGTGGGGTGAGATTATTCTACCTCCTGCAGCCCATCAGCACATGTATATTAATTCACAAAATAGTTATTGAGTCTCTGTTCTACCCCAGGTACTGTACTTGGAGAAACAACAGAAAACAACATAGTAAAAACTCTGTTCTCTGTCCCAAGGCTCCTCATTTGCTCTGTATGGATTGGAGGACACATGCGTAATGCTTGTTCCCCAAGAACCCTGTTAGTACAAGGTCACCAGGTTCTCCCAGTCACCACCACTTTTGCTGGGGCAAGTAAGGTATGGTGATGGATAGGGGATCTTTTTTCTACCTTCATCACACTCCTTGCCTCCCCTCCACTGTCCTAGTGTCCTGCAGAGTATATGAAGAAATCCCAGGACATTTAGCCAAGATTCCTTTCCCAAAGTGGGCAGCTACCCATAGCTACACACATAATGCCAAAATTATCCTTTTCTTGTGGGCTGACCTACGCAGGTCTTTAATGAAGTCCTCAGGTCAGAGAAGATGAGTTGGGTTGAAGTTTTAAGGGGATACTTATATTATTCCTTTGGATAGATGCTTGATCTCATCAGATCACTCAAATCTCTCCCCATCAACTTTCAATTCATTCCAGAAATTCCTCCTCCTCTGAGGAGCGCTCTGGGACTAACATTCCAGAAGAAGCTATACTCTTGACTTCACTTATTGTGGTTCACCTCCTGAGCCACCTTCTGCCTCTGCAGGCTAAGTGGGGGCTCAGAGAGAGAGACTGGCACTACAGCTATCTCCTTCATATTGGACTGCTCTCGTGGCGATTACAAATCACATCGAGAATGACATTTATCGGGATATGACACATCAGTTCCAAATTTCAAGAGGAAAATCTCAATAAATTTAAAGTATCATTATTTTGTGAAAGAGAAGCAACCCTCATCTTCCTATTCCTTGTAGCTGAGGTCTGTCTGTGGTCAGTGATGGAGAAGTGCAAGTCTTATATTGTCTGGTCACACAGTGGTTTAGGGCCTTCAGTTCAAGTCAGAGTGGGGGCAATCCACACCTCACAGGGTGATTTGTAGAACAAATGTCTATCTGACATCGTAGGGTACAATTTTTAGAAGCTGCTGTTCTTTTTGCAATGAATAAGCAGGCCTCTGTTTTACTTTTTTAATTTATAAAATATTTCTTCTTTGGTTCATTGTAAAGACATTGGAGAATTCCACAAAGCATATATGCCAAAACATCTGCCACAATTCCCCCACCTGAGATAACACCTGTTGTGTTCATGCACAAGCACGGTAACTCTTTCCTCAACACACGTGCAGACATGTTAATTAATGTAGGTCAAGGTCAAACCCCTCCCTTCACAGTTAAATTCACTTGCAACAGGATGGTTAGAACATCATAGTAACCTACCGTGTGGTTATACCATAACTGAATTAACCATTCCACCATTGTTGTTGACTTCGGGTGGCTTCCAAAGTTTCAATATTGCCAATGTTATAAATATGACCACAACAACCTTAAGAACAGATCTTTGTGAACAGCTTTGATTGTTTTCTTCAAATTCATTCCTAGAAGTAAAATGACTGGGTCAAAGGGAATAGATGTCTTTACAGCTTTGCACACATCTTGTGAAGTTCCAAGAGGCCCTCGTGTACTGTGTGTGTGGCAGCTGGAGGGAGTGAGATACAGACAGCTCTGCAGCACTCCAGGAGAAAGGTGGGGTGGAGAGATCCTGACGCTGACCACCCTTTCCTACCAGATGGCCAGTATCCAATAGGGCGCTTGAGCTCAATGGAAGGTGGAAGCAGGGAAGAAACTCAGCTGAGCTGCCCACTAAATACCTCAAGAAAGGCAGGGCTCTGATAATGGCATGAGACTTGGAGCTCAGACATTCTGAGCAGTAGAAACTCCCAATCGCCGTGCTTGACCCACCACCAAGACACTGGGCAAGATCTTGAAAAATGTGGCCTGACACATATACACCATGGAATACTATGCAGCCATAAAAAAGGATGAGTTCGTGTCCTTTGTAGGGACATGGATGCAGCTGGAAACCATCATTCTCAGCAAACTATCGCAAGAACAGAAAACCAAACACCACATGTTCTCACTCATAGGTGGGAATTGAACAATGAGATCACTTGGACACGGGAAGGGGAACATCACACACCAGGGCCTATTGTGGGGAGGGGGGAGAGAGGAGGGATGGCATTGGGAGTTATACTTGACGTAAATGATGAGTTGATGAGTGCTGACGAGTTGATGGGTGCAGCACACCAACATGGCTCATGTATACATATGTAACAAACCTGCACGTTGTGCACATGTACCCTAGAACTTGAAGTATAATAAAAAAAAAAAAAGAAAGAAAAAGAAAGAAAGATGTGGCCTGAGGGGGCTGCCACACACATTACCACCTGTTAAATCCCACCCACCAGAGGTTCAGGGAGACTCTTTCCTGGTCCTGAGAAGCCAGAGGAACATCACTGGTCACTCTCCCTCCGTGGATGCCGCTCCAAGGATCAGCTCAGGGAAGGCATCGCTCTCTCTATTCCTCTCTCTCAATTTTCAGGCTCTCTTTGTATCTATTTAATTCATTTATCCAACAACACATATTGGGCAGGGTCTATTTTATACCAGGTACTGTGCAAAACCTGAGGGTTAGAAAGATTAATAAGAAATAATTAAGAGTCTATTGACAAATATCAACATGTTAGTTGATTTGCAGATCACTAAAATATAGTTGGTAATATCTGTTTCTTTCACATAAATTCTTAGAGTAATACCCAGCAAATTGTGGGCAGTTGAAAAATGTTTGATGATTGAATACATGCATTCAGTGGGATGTGTTCCTTAAGTACAATCATCTAGGGGAACTTTACAAAAACTTTATTTCAAGGTATAATTTATGTATTATAAAATGTATTTAAGTGTATAATTAAATGGTTTTTAGCATATTTACAGAGCTGTGCAGTTATAACGGCAATTTACTTTTAGAACTTTCCATCACCCCCAAAAGAAACCTCCTTCCCATCTGCAGTTACTCCCAACGCCCACTGCCCCCAGTCTTGGGCTATCACTAATCTACTTTCTATCTCCATAGATTTGCCTACGCTGAATATTTCATGTAAGTGGAACTCTACAATAGGTAGTGTTTTGTGTCTGGCATTTCCCCTGATCATAATATTTTTGAAGTTATTCTGTGCTACAGCATGTATTAGTATTTTATTCCTTTTCATTGTGAATAACATCCTGCTGTGTAAATATACCACATTTTGTTCATTTGTTGATGGACAATTGGGTTGTTTTCAGTTTTTGGCTAATCTAAATAATGCTGCTATGAACATTCATCTACAGATCTTTGTGCCGACATATGTTTTCATTTCTCTTGGAATTGCTGGGTCATATAGGAATACTTTTTGATCAAAGACTTAAGGAGACATTTACAGAAGGAGGACTTTGCTTGGCTAGATGAAACTAAAATATATCTAAGGTTCATAATCAGATACACACGTTGTGGCTGTCCCTGGCCCTTTCTTAATGGAGGCAAAGCCATGAGATTGTACCTCCCTTTTTCAATACCTCTCTTCAGATAAGAGATGTTTGTATATGCTATTTTGATACCTATATTTTCACTTAGTGTATAGTCTGATGACTTTTCTGTTTTTATATTCTTTATATCTAATGGCTGTACATTCTTCAACAGTGACGATGAGGTTTAATTGATTTAAATTATTATCATTGGACATATTTATTTGTTCCAAAATATTTTCGCAATTGTTAAAACTTGTGCAGCGAGTATGGCTACATTAATTTTACACATAATAGTCAGAATTTTCATAGAATATGTGAAAATATTTTTTCAAAGAATGTTTTGAGGGCTTTGGTTGATCACGACAATTACTCTTTAGAAAGTTTAACCCAGAATATACTTCTGCCAGTTGTGTATGTGAGCAATTAGCCCCCACATTTCCAATAAAACTGGGTCTTATCATAAAAAGAAATAAATAAAAACCAAAATGTACCCATACGCAGGAAATGGCATCTTTTGGAATTAAGCTATATTCTTTGATAACTTTGATATCAGTTGATGCTGATAACTTTCCACATATCATGAACTATTTAGATTTCCTTTTTTGGACACCCACACCCACACTATTCTAGGGAAGCATTAGGATCTTCCTTCCCATTACTCCCCCACCTGCTGCTCTGTGCAGTAGGCACAACTAGAAACCCCTTCCCTTCACTAGCACCTTGGGTAGAGGGCTTGTGGAATGACAGGTGGATACTGCTCCACCTGCCACTACAGTAAGACCATGAGGCCCACTCCCAGGGCATAGGAAATATCTTCTGCTGCCCACAGACTGCCTGGTACCCGCTGAGGTTGACTCAACTGACATATAAACCACAAAGGTCCCAACTCGGTTGGATCAAGTTTTACGACAGGATGAAAGTGAGGGCTTTGGAGCCCATGTTTTGGCACTAGCATCTTTTATCGGAAAGGCCAGCATGTGGGTGGAGATGACCAGCTGTTCTTCTTTCCCCTTAGAAGTGAGGCAAAGGAAGTGAGATCAAATTATAACAGAAGGGATGCCAGTTAGACAAGAGAAAGAACTTATTGCCAAGGAAGCTTGGGGAGTGCTGCACCTATGCAAATCTTTGATGAAGGTGAGCTCTCTGTGGTTTAATTGGATCCCTGCCTGGGGGTAAAGGATGAGCCTTGGCCTTGGCCTAAGATGATAAGCTCTGGCTTAGCTCATGAGCACCCAGCTTCCTGCATGCCTACTAACACCTGGCAGCTTGAGGATCTTTCTTGGGACTATGACTTTAGAGATATAGCATACTTTGGGTCTCTCTACCCCATCTTAGCATAAGCAATGTAATCTGAGATTAGGTTTCTGGAAAATAAACAGCAAAGGAGAAGTGAAGTTACATCATTCAAGGCTAATTATTTGTCAGGCTCTGAGCTAGGTGTTTTAAAGACTATCTAAAATCTTTATAATGGCAGACAAGGAAACTGAGGCACAAAGAAGTATGACTGGCCCAAGATCACACATTAAATCGCACTGCCATTGTCCACATCCAGACATGTTTTGGCTCCGGTGTTCCTCTCCACAGAACCATATTACTGTGGAAGAACCCTCATTGCAGGAGGGGAGGGTATTCAGGAGTTTAAACTATGGACAACGGACAATCACCCAACAGTTGTCTTGACCATCTTAGTGTTCCTGGAGTCTTAAGTCCATTTGCCTGATCCAGGTGGAGCAAATTTTGCATGGGTGTCCTGGGGCTGGACTTTTTGCTGGTCTCCTTGTCTTTTGGTTTCTCAGCCCTAACCATTCTCTTTTCTAGATGACTTTCAGCACGTTAGTAAATTTCTCTGTGGTTCCATGTCTTCGTCTGTAAGATGGGAACAAACACAGCAGGTTTGTCACAGTTTGGTTATAAAGATTAAATAATTAATAGGTTAAAGCGCTTAAAATAATATCTGGGATAATGCATTCCAAAATGTTAGTTTTTAAATCAAAATTTTTACATAGAGGAAAAAAACAGTATGCTTCAATTGGTCTTGCCTTTCTACTTTCCTTCCATCTTTCTTTCCTCCCCTGTCTTCCTTCCTTCTTTCCTTTTGTCCCTCACTAAACATTTAATGAAATTCCACTACATGCCAGGAATTATGCTAGCCATCGAAATATGTGCTTTGATTTTTTAAAAATACTCTAACCCTGGTAGCTATCTATTCTTTCCTGCTAGAGACAGAGAGGGCTAGTATACCAGCATGAACTATTAGCAGCTCTTTTGCTAGTATCTGAAGACATCAAGACAGAAGCATTCACTGGAATGTTAGAAATATAAAAAAAGTATAGGTACTAGCTAGCCAAGCTTCTGGTGTCTTCAGAGATGAGAAAACTGAGCTCTGAGGTGATATATAACTTCAGAATGTCCTATAACCAGTTAACCAGAGAGCCAAGACCCAAACCTGTGGTTTCTGGGTGTCTCACAATCTCTTTCCATAAGTGCTCCTATTTTTTCCTAACAAACAGCCTGGACAGAGTGCTTAGGGAGTGAGTCACTGATAGGCCACATATTGTCTCAGCATCTTGTGTGGTGTGTTGCATGCCAAATGTTTCTGCTCAGCTTCCCTTCTCTTCCCGTCTGCAAAATTGTATTCACTTACACTGTGGGCAAGGGTGGGGGATGGGAGGTGCGCTGAAGCCAGTACCGACAAAAGTCAACCTCCAACCAACACATCTGGCTTGCAGGTGTTCCTCAGACCCTCAGAGATGCGGCCTCGCGTGGGAATGGAGACTTTTGTCCCGTGGCCTTAGCAGTCCTCTGAGACTCTGGCCATCTGGGCCTGGTGCTAAAGGCCTGGTTTCTGATTTCAGCTGGCCATGGGCTATCTCTCCCTGCCCCATCACTCTTTCTGGTCTGCTGACTTGCTGGAAAACCTGCAGCCATTTTCCCTGGAATCGGAGTCAAGGTGACAGCCTGTCCGTAGCACACAGTCTTCAACTTTCCCCAGGGCTGAAGCAAGGATGTAAAAAGACCTCTTTCCTCACACTTAGCCCAGTTTTGGAATCGTGGCCCATTGGATTCTTATAGCCTGTCCATGTAAATAATAAAGTGAGCTCGTGGCATGGATACACACTAAGAAGCCGAGGCCCCGGCCTGGCTCTGACACTTATGCACTGTGGGACCCTCAACAAATCATCCACTTCTCTTGGTCTCAGTCATCATTTGCAATAATGAGAGACTTCACCCATCCCTCCTTCTCAGCTTGAAATAATGTGGTTTGTCTTTTCAGCATTCAACACATCGCCAGATATCTATGAACCACCAGCCAGGTGTCCAGTACTCTGCTAGTGGATATAAGCAGAGCACTTCGGCGTTTTTTTGTTTTTGTTTTTGTTTTCATACAATGGGACATATGCAAAGTGATTTGCAAAGTTCACCAGAATAAACTAATGAGGCCACCTGCAGCCAGAGGTCATGTCCTGATGCTCCAGACCCTCCTCAGTGGTCCTGAGAACCGAGGACATCAGGGTCTTGGGACATCATAAAAAGGACGGCAGAACCCTGGTCAGGAAGTGCGGCTAAAGGATCCAGAGTTTCTCTATGCTGCCTCTGTCAGCCAGGAGTTTACCCTCTAGCCAGGGAAGTATGACGCTCAAAACAGTGTTGAACGACTAACATGGCACTTGCATAACAGTTACAGTAATTCAAGGATGGGGAGGTCAGTGTGGTGAAGCAGTCCGGGCAGGCTTCCTGGAGGAAAAGCCCCAGCACAGAAGTGGATGACTTGGATTTCATCAGCATCAAGGTAGGAGTGGAGAGCGACAGAGGACAGACCCCTGTGGGGAGAGTCGGGAGCCCTGAATTCCTGTTCTGACTCCACCTCTGAATCACTCTGCATCCGCTCTCTGTGTGTGCCTCTCCCCTGTTATTCACCAATGGCGGCTGTGGGATCTGCTGAGCTAACCTCAAAGGCTGCCGTGAAATTCAAACGAGAGAGTGCATCCAAAGACTTTCATCAGGAACTAAGTACCACATGAATATCAGGGACGGTCGTTAGCAGTGGATCAGGAAATCTAATGCAAATCTCATGATCATAGGACTTTTCCCTGCTGAGTTCACTGATGGATGGCAGGTGCTTAGGACAGTGCCTGGCTCACAGTGCAAACTTTACAAATAGTTATTGAATGAAGGAAAAGGGAGGACTTGACCAGCTTCTCAGCCTGGGCAAGACGGGGATGCAGGAGCTGGTGTGGCCAGCCCGCTTTCCCAGACAAAACTAGATTCTTCAGGGACGATCTTCCTGGGTGCATGGCCTTGGTCCAGCCAGGAGTCCTTTGCTTCCCTTGGTGACTGCCTGCCTCAGCCACTGCCTCTCTGGGGGACCCGGGGCTTTCATCCCCACCCAACTGCTGGAAACCACAGTGCTGACCCTGATCGGGAGGACAATTTTAAAGAGCAGGCTCCTAAAGTGGCCTCCTTTTCTCAGGTGATTTATATGATTCAGCGTGCATGCTGAAGGAGAGCTTTTAACTTGGATACAATTTAGAATTTCGTTTTTCTCTCAGTTTTTGATTCTGTTCTTTCCTCCTTTGGCTTGAGATTGCAATAAAAGGCAAGATTACCTGGAATAAATACCAGACTGGCTGTGTGTTTGGTGAGAGACTGAAGAGGATGAGATTGGAGCCAAGAATGCAAGAGAGACAGCGTGCGTGAGAACAAGGTGTCTGCTGGTCCTGCCTCTTCCAGGCGGTCTGTCCCCTTCCCCATCTGGCTGTTCTTCTCTGGGTGCCTCAGTCTCCACCTCCCTGCCCCATCTTCTCCTATGCCTCCTGCTCAGTCCTCATCAGAGATGGGGAATGTGTCCATCCCCCTCAGGATGCTGTGCACCGCAGAACAGGATTCTGCTCTTTGGTTGCCCAGGCAGGCTGTCCAAATAGCCACCAAGACTACGCAGCAATTTAATCTCTTTCCAGGAACTCCAGGCCTGTGGTCTATGTTAAACATGGCTTGTTCCTATCTAGGAACACTGACCGTCATTTCAGAGGGCAGACTCAGACTTCCTTAGATTCTACAGAAGCTCTAGGAAGTCTTCATTAGAAGGGGGATTTAAAAAATGTCAAGAGAGGGACATGGGGGCTTCTCAAGGGAAGAGAGCAGAGAGAATATTAGACATTTCATAACAGTTGGACACCTACTCTTCCTATTCATCATATTTTCTCGCAGCTTTGAAAGGTGTTATTGTCTCCATTTTACAGATGAGGAGACTGAGGCTCAGAGAGGCTTATGCATTTGCCCAAGACTCTAGCAACTTAACAGGTGCCTCTAGAACTGTCTGACCCCAAAGCTTCTATTCTTTCTACTTTTCCAGAAGCAGGGTAGAGAAAGGTCTGGAGTTCACAGAGATTCGTGTGCTGTTTATGATACGTAAGGTGGCACTAGAACATCGTGATTGGGTCTGGGTGTTGCCCCAGGGACTCAGGCACCCTTTCCCATGGCCTCCCACCAAACCCAGGGTCTCACTTGGATTCTGAACCCTCAACCTTGAGGAAAATGCACAATCTGAAGGGGGAGCTTCTGAGGAGAGTTCATGAAAATGGCAAAAAGATTGATAAAAATAAGAGCTGAGGGCTGCAGGGAAATAAAGTAAGCATGCTGGTTGGGGAAAGAAATTGGCTGCAAGGACACAGCCTGTGAGTTAGTGAAGTGTCCTTTGAGCAGAGTGAACTGTTCACGGGCGCTCCAGTAGAACGGGTCTACGGCTTGAAAAGGCCAATTTTGTACCAAGGGGGTGGGGTACAGCTCCCTTTTTGGGAGATCTGTGAAATTTAAACAGTCCAGTGCCAGGGAATCTAGCTGGAGGGAGGGGAGGAGGGAAAAAACAGCCTCTCTAAGTCTCTTTTCAAGACTGGGATTGTGGAATTCTAACATGTGCATTTGAGAACAGATCAAGGATAAGGGGGAGATGGATTTCACTGCCCAGTTTGTATGGAACGAAGTTGCTATGTGTTCTTCTAATGATGTCAGGTGCCCAGATGTGACAGCAATAAATCGAGAGGGATATTTATGTAAACAAAAGAAACATAAATAGATGGGAGAGAGTAAACTAAATATAAACTCTCAGTTCAAATCACTGTGAGAACAGCCAATGCTATTTTCAGAGGGGGTGTGTAAGTGCATGTAGAGCGCTATTTATGGCCAGAAGGTTGTATGTAAACTCTGACAGTCCGACGGCTACTTTCAATGGCGTGCCATTCAACTCAAGCTGAAGTGGCCCATTGCTTTCTCATCCCCATGGGGAAGAAAACAAGACACAAAGAAGGAACAAGGAATGTTCTTCCTCTTGCTGTGCACGTCTAGCTATGCAGAGTCTCACACTTTTATCTCTTTCCTTCTTGACCATCACTCCTTAAGTCCTATGCATTCTCTAAAGCTGAATTAAAGTGTCTTCTTCATGAGGACACCTTCAGGATCCCGATGCACCCCCATGTAGTCTGTGTTCCCGGCCACCCCTGTAACACCCAGGCACATTCACGGGTGTTACATATATTTTCTCTTGAACTACCTTTCTGTCCTTCTGACTATACCATGAGCTCCCCGAGGGCAAGGTCACAGCTGGTGTTCCTGAGCTAAGCAATAATTAGTGCTCAAATTTGGTTTGTTCACCCAATTAATCCCTGACCCAAGGGAAGTGTGAACTTGAACTTGTAGCAGGAAAGGGATTTATTAGACAGAGGGTGACTTTCTTTTTAATGATGAGGGTGCTAGGAGACTGAGCCATGCTTCTGTTCTTGCTCAGAGGCAGGGGATGGCAGCAATAACCTCTTAAATCCTCTCCCTCCCTCTCAGGGATTTTTCCCGTCTTTGAAGGAAGGTCTCAATGGTGAGTCGATGATGAAGCTAACCCACGTTTCCTCTTCTCTCCGGCAATTGCATCTAGCATATAAGGTGTTGGTTATCCCCAGAACAAAGAGTGCATCTCCACAGCCAGGAGAATTCGAGAACAGGTAGGAAATTCCCGGTCTTTGGGGTTTTACTTTTGCATGTTTCCCAGAAGGGGGCAGCATCTCCCTGCGCTTTCTTCCCTTGGGCCGTACAATCCCTTTAAGGAAGGGAAGAGCAGATTCAGAGATGGGGAGAATTGCCTTAGTCTCTGCCATTCACATTTGCTGGAGCAGCGGGAGTGGGGAAAGGGTGGCCTGTACACGGGAGAACTAGTGTCTTCAGAATGACGTGTGCCCACGGTGGTCCAAGAACAAGGTCCCACCAAGAACACGGTCCCGCCAAAGGCATCTGAGGACTCAGGTTCTTGGTGTTTGTGGACCTACTAGAGTTTTTGGGCCCCGATGCTCGAGAGGTGCAAGATTTGAGAGTCAAGGGTTGCAAAGAGTGGGCTGTCTGGATGGGAAATTTCCCTGTGCTGTTCTCTCACCTATTTGGGCGCCTGGAGGGCACACAGCTGCATCTGTGGCAGAACCTGAGAGGGCAGACGGCTTTACTCAGTCACTCAGCTAGTTAGAGCTGGGACTAGCACTGAGGTCAGCCTGCTAGGATCTGTGAAGTGCTCTCCCAACCACCTGGGACTGCCAAGGTCAAGAGACATGCAATAATACCCGTTTTCCGTGGTCACTTTCTGCAGTTTCAGTTACATGAGGTCAACTGAATTTCAAAGATAGGTGAGCACAGTACAAGATAGAGACCACAGTCACAAAACTTTTATTACAGTATATGGTTATAATTGTTCTATTCGATTATCAGTTATTGTTGTCACTTATTTAATAAAGCGTCACATTGAGGGTTGGAACTGGCGTTCTCACTCAGCAAAGCTCTGACCTCAGTTTAGCATTAGGCCAGCCTCCCTGCACACCGCACCAGGGACAGCATATCCACGGTGTGCACCGGGCAAGCGCCCAGGGGTGTGCATTTGCTTCCCTTCCCGCTCCTGGCACCTGCGGGCTGGCCTCCTCCGCGTGTGCTGGGAAGTCATCAGAACAGCTTTCGAGCATCCTAAGGCCAGCCCGCACTCCCAGGTTGCATTTTGATACCCATTTACCTTCTACGGCTCTTCCGATCAGCATTTACTCTGCATTTCCTGGTGTTTGTGGTTCGTCAGCTCCTTCACATTCTTTTCGCTTAGCTGGCGTGTGGTGTGTGAGGATGAATGAAGAGAGTTAAAAGCCTCCCAACCTCTGGCATGCTGGAACAGTTCCCTGAATGTGGGGCCGTTGTGAACCGCTGTCATCGCAACTTCTATCAGAAACATCTCTTGCCCCCAGGACACGACAGAGTTTGGAAAGTGTGTCTGCCCCACGTTGCTTATGCAGATACTTGGGAGAGGGCTTCCTCCATTTCTGGCTGGTTTTTGGACAAATTCTTCAGATTGTAAGATCTTCAGCATCCCGAGTCGTTTGACTATGGAAACGCGCTGGAGCTCTTGTGGTGTAAACTCTAGCCCCAGTTCTATTGCCAATCTGTCAGGGCCCTAGCAGGCATCACTGCTGTTCTTTAAGACCTACTCTTGCCAACCTCCTGTTGCACCTCTGGAAACAGGAAGAGAATGATTTTTTTTTTCTGCCAGTAAGTTGAGAAAAGTTGTCACACTGAAAGTACCAACTGAATAAGGTCAGACAATCAAGGAAGCAAGTGCCTGTGGAGGTTGATGAGTCAACAGAAAAATATTACCATATTGGATGTCCACCTACCTGTGTTTAAATCTTCATCTGAGAAAGGGGTGAAGTATTGGAAAGCATTTAAAATCTGCAAAGATGGGAAATGAGATAACGACCTGGGTCCTCTGGGACAGGACATGCCAGTGCTGGCTCTCAAGAGGACAGCTGCTCCAACAGCCGGGCTCTCCAGAATATGCCACCGTGGGCTTCGGCCTGGCAGCAGAGCCCCTGGCGGAGCCTGGCACCCAACAGGCACTCTGTAAATATTTGGGAAGTGAGTGGACGAGTGACTGTCCTTGGTTTGGGCTGGTGCCATTTAGAGGGCAACCAGAGTGCAGGGGAGGGAGGAGCTTGGGCAAGAGGGACATTGC
Organism: Macaca mulatta; assembly: GCF_049350105.2. Taxonomy (NCBI): domain Eukaryota; kingdom Metazoa; phylum Chordata; class Mammalia; order Primates; family Cercopithecidae; genus Macaca; species Macaca mulatta. The sequence goes on from NC_133416.1 coordinate 6,086,260, forward strand.
TGTTGCTGGTTGATGGTGAGATGGTACTTAATGAGAGCCTGCTCATTGGGAAAGGCCCAAGCCTGCATCTTGCTGTGATGCCTTCCCCATTATGAAGGGTCTATTGGCATGGGGGTGGGGGGACCTGGACTCAGAGAAGCAACAAGGACAAGGGTGGAAAGGCATAGCTTCTGCAAGTTGATGCTGAAAAAGATCCAAGACTGATATTCTGCAGACAGCCCAAAACCAAGAGCCAAGGAAAACTTTGCCTCTGCTTCTTCTACTGGATTCTCTTGGGCTATCCTTTCATGTCTTCATTTCTCTCAAAATAGCTCTATGTTCCTTTCTTTAAAAATTAAAATATAGCAAAATTGACTTTCGGGGGTTTTATAGCTCTATGAGCTTTAACATACATGTAGGATCATGTAACCACTACGATTATCAGAATACAGTACAGTTCCATGACCCCAAAGAACTCCTTCATGCTACTACCCCCTTCGTAGTCATATTCTCTCCATGTTTCTAACCCTGGCAACCAATGATCTTTTCTCTACTACTATAGTTTTATCTTTTTGAGGATGCCATATGAATGAATTTATACAGCATGTAATTTTCTGAAACTAGCTTCTTTCACTCTGCATTATACCTTTGAGATTCACCGGAGCTGTTGTAGCAATAGTTTATCATTATTTATTTTATTTTTCTTTATATCATTATTTTTTATTTCAGTAGTTTTTGGGTTGGTTTTTGGTTACACAGATGAGTTCTTTACTGGTGAATTCTGAGATTTTTAGTGCACCCATCACCCAAGCAGTGTACACTGTACCTAATATGTAGTCTTTTATCTCTCACCCTTCTCTCAACCTCCTCGCCAAGTTCCCAAAGTCCTTTATATCATTCTATATGTTTTTGCGTCCCTATGGCTTAGTTCCCACTTATAAGTAAGAACATAGAGTATTTGGGCTTCCATTCCTGGGTTCCTTTACTTAGAATAATGGCCTCCAGCTCCATTCAAGTTGCCGTGAAAGACATTACTTTTTTCCTTTTTATGGCTGAGTAGTGTTCCGTGGTGGATATATATCACATTTTCTTTATCCACTCACTGATGGATGTCGACTTAGGTTGCTTCCGTATCTTTGCAGTTGTGAACTGGGCTGCCATAAACATGTGTGCGCAGATGCCTTTTTCATATAATGACTTCTTTTCCTTTGGGTAATGTATTAGTCAGGGCTCTCTGAAGGAACAGAATTAATAGGATATATGTATATATGAAGGGGAGTTTATTAGAAGAATAGACTCACATGATCACAAGGTGAAGTCTCAACATAGGCCATCTACAAGCTGAGGAGCAAGGAAGTCAGTCCAAGTCCCAAAACCTCAAAAGTAGGGAGGCTGACAGTACAGCCTTCAGTCTTTGGCCAAAGGCCCAAGAGCCCCTGGCAAATCACTGATGTGAGTCCAAGGGTCCAAAAGCTGCAAAACTTGGAGTCTGATGTTGAGGGTAGGAAGCATCCAGTAAGGGAGAAAGATGGAGGCCGGAAGACTCAGCAAGTTTGCTGTTCTGCCTTATTCTGCCTCCTTTATCCTAGCCACACTGGGGTCTGATTAGATGGTGCCCACCCAGGTTGAGGGTGGGTCTGCCTCTCCCAGTCCATTGATGCAAATATTCATCTCCTTTGGTAACACCTTACAGACACACCCAGGAACAATACTTTGCATCTTTCAGTGCAATCAAGTTGACACTCAATATTCACCATCACAGGTAGATACCCAGTAGTGGGATTGCTGGATCGAATGGTAGATCTTCTTTTAGTTCTTTAAGGAATCTCCATACTGTTTTCCATAATGGTTGTACTATTATTAAGTAGCATTCCACTGTATGGATTCACCACAATGTATGTATCCATTCATCTGTTAAAAGACTTGTTGGGTTATTTTCTAATTTGGGGTTATTATAAATGAAGCTGCTATAAATATTCACGTATTTTTTTTTAATTGTGAATATCTTTCTTTATTACTACACCAAAATCAATAAGTAGTAATCTTTTAAAATTTAGTTACAGTGTGGAATATTTTAAAATATCAATAATTTTCACACTATACTTAGAGTCCATTGGTCTGTCTTGCCCTATTGATAAACCTCTTTTTACCCATGCAAGATTTGAAACATCACAGATTGTCACTTTAGACAAATATGTTCATTGGATTCTGCAGATCTTCCAAATGTTGCCATAGTTTATTATAAAATATCAAAAAGTACATTTTTTAATATTAACATTTTTCTTTTTTTAAAAATTTATTTATTATTATTATACTTTAAGTTGTAGGGTACATGTGCATAACGTGCAGGTTTGTTACATATGTATACTTGTGCCATGTTGGTGTGCTGCACCCATCAAACTCGTCATTTACATCAGGTATAACTCCCAATGCAATCCCTCCCCCCTCCCCCCTCCCATGATAGGCCCCTGTGTGTGATGTTCCCCTTCCTGAGTCCAAGTGATCTCATTGTTCAGTTCCCACCTATGAGTGAGAACATGCGGTGTTTGGTTTTCTGTTCTTGTGATAGTTTGCTAAGAATGATGGTTTCCAGCTGCATCCATGTCCCTACAAAGGACACAAACTCATCCTTTTTGATGGCTGCATAGTATTCCATGGTGTATATGTGCCACATTTTCTTAATCCAATCTGTCACTGATGGACATTTGGGTTGATTCCAAGTCTTTGCTATTGTGAATAGTGCTGCAATAAACATACGTGTGCATGTGTCTTTATAGCAGCATAATTTATAATCCTTTGGGTATATACCCAGTAATGGGATGGCTGGGTCATATGGTACATCTAGTTCTAGATCCTTGAGGAATCGCCATACTGTTTTCCATAATGGTTGAACTAGTTTACAATCCCACCAACAGTGTAAAAGTGTTCCTATTTCTCCACATCCTCTCCAGCACCTGTTGTTTCCTGACTTTTTAATGATCGCCATTCTAACTGGTGTGAGATGGTACCTCATTGTGGTTTTGATTTGCATTTCTCTGATGGCCAGTGATGATGAGCATTTTTTCATGTGTCTGTTGGCTGTATGAATGTCTTCTTTTGAGAAATGTCTGTTCATATCCTTTGCCCACTTTTGGATGGGGTTGTTTGTTTTTTTCTTGTAAATTTGTTTGAGTTCTTTGTAGGTTCTGGATATTAGCCCTTTGTCAGATGAGTAGATTGCAAAAATTTTCTCCCATTCTGTAGGTTGCCTGTTCACTCTGATGGTAGTTTCTTTTCTGTGCAGAAGCTCTTTAGTTTAATGAGATCCCATTTGTCAATTTTGGCTTTTGCTGCCGTTGCTTTTGGTGTTTTAGACATGAAGTCTTTGCCCATGCCTATGTCCTGAATGGTACTACCTAGGTTTTCCTCTAGGATTTTTATGGTATTAGGTCTAACATTTAAGTCTCTAGTCCATCTTGAATTAATTTTCGTATAAGGAGTAAGGAAAGGATCCAGTTTCAGCTTTCTACTTATGGCTAGCCAATTTTCCCAGCACCATTTATTAAATAGGGAATCCTTTCCCCATTTCTTGTTTCTCTCAGGTTTGTCAAAGATCAGATGGCTGTAGATGTGTGGTATTATTTCTGAGGACTCTGTTCTGTTCCATTGGTCTATATCTCTGTTTTGGTACCAGTACCATGCTGTTTTGGTTACTGTAGCCTTGTAGTATAGTTTGAAGTCTGTAGTGTGATGCCTCAAGCTTTGTTCTTTTGACTTAGGATTGTCTTGGAGATGCGGGCTCTTTTTCGGTTCCATATGAACTTTAAAGCAGTTTTTTCCAATTCTGTGAAGAAACTCATTGGTAGCTTGATGGGGATGGCATTGAATCTATAAATTACCTTGGGCAGTATGGCCATTTTCACGATATTGATTCTTCCTATCCATGAGCATGGTATGTTCTTCCATTTGTTTGTGTCCTCTTTTATTTCACTGAGCAGTGGTTTGTAGTTCTCCTTGAAGAGGTCCTTTACATCCCTTGTCAGTTGGATTCCTAGGTATTTTATTCTCTTTGAAGCAATTGTGAATGGAAGTTCATTCCTGATTTGGCTCTCTGTTTGTCTGTTACTGGTGTATAAGAATGCTTGTGATTTTTGCACATTAATTTTGTATCCTGAGACTTTGCTGAAGTTGCTTATCAGCTTAAGGAGATTTTGGGCTGAGACAATGGGGTTTTCTAAATATACAATCATGTCATCTGCAAACAGGGACAGTTTGACTTCTTCTTTTCCTAACTGAATACCCTTGATTTCTTTCTCTTGCCTAATTGCCCTAGCCAGAACTTCCAACACTATGTTGAATAGGAGTGGTGAGAGAGGGCATCCCTGTCTTGTGCCAGTTTTCAAAGGGAATTTTTCCAGTTTTTGCCCATTCAGTATGATATTGGCTGTGGGTTTGTCATAAATAGCTCTTATCATTTTGAGGTACATTCCATCAATACCGAATTTATTGAGCGTTTTTAGCATGAAGGGCTGTTGAATTTTGTCAAAAGCCTTTTCTGCATCTATTGAGATAATCATGTGGTTCTTGTCTTTGGTTCTGTTTATATGCTGGATTATGTTTATTGATTTGCGAATGTTGAACCAGCCTTGCATCCCAGGGATGAAGCCCACTTGATCATGGTGGATAAGCTTTTTGATGTGTTGCTGAATCCGGTTTGCCAGTATTTTATTGAGGATTTTTGCATCGATGTTCATCAGGGATATTGGTCTAAAATTCTCTTTTTTTGTTGTGTCTCTGCCAGGCTTTGGTATCAGGATGATGTTGGCCTCATAAAATGAGTTAGGGAGGATTCCCTCTTTTTCTATTGATTGGAATAGTTTCAGAAGGAATGGTACCAACTCTTCCTTGTACCTCTGGTAGAATTCAGCTGTGAATCCATCTGGTCCTGGACTTTTTTTGGTTGGTAGGCTATTAATTATTGCCTCAATTTCAGAGCCTGCTATTGGTCTATTCAGGGATTCAACTTCTTCCTGGTTTAGTCTTGGAAGAGTGTAAGTGTCCAGGAAATTATCCATTTCTTCTAGATTTTCCAGTTTATTTGCATAGAGGTGTTTATAGTATTCTCTGATGGTAGTTTGTATTTCTGTGGGGTCGGTGGTGATATCCCCTTTATCATTTTTAATTGCGTCGATTTGATTCTTCTCTCTTTTCTTCTTTATTAGTCTTGCTAGTGGTCTGTCAATTTTGTTGATCTTTTCAAAAAACCAACTCCTGGATTCATTAATTTTTTGGAGAGTTTTTTGTGTCTCTATCTCCTTCAGTTCTGATCTTAGTTATTTCTAGCCTTCTGCTAGCTTTCAAATGTGTTTGCTCTTGCTTCTCTAGTTCTTTTAATTGCGATGTTAGAGTGTCAATTTTAGATCCTTCCTGCTTTCTCTTGTGGGCATTTAGTGCTATAAATTTCCCTCTACACACTGCTTTAAATGTGTCCCAGAGATTCTGGTATGTTGTATGTTTGTTCTCATTGGTTTCAAAGAACATCTTTATTTCTGCCTTCATTTCATTATGTACCCAGTAGTCATTCAGGAGCAGGTTGTTCAGTTTCCATGTAGTTGAGCGGTTTTGATTGATTTCTTAGTCCTGAGTTCTAGTTTGATTGCACTGTGGTCTGAGAGACAGTTTGTTATAATTTCTGTTCTTGTACATTTGCTGAGGAGTGCTTTACTTCCAATTACGTGGTCGATTTTGGAGTAAGTACGATGTGGTGCTGAGAAGAATGTATATTCTGTTGATTTGGGGTGGAGAGTTCTATAGATGTCTATTAGGTCTGCTTGCTGCAGAGATGAGTTCAATTCCTGGATATCCTTGTTAACTTTCTGTCTCATTGATCTGTCTAATGTGGACAGTGGAGTGTTGAAGTCTCCCATTATTATTGTATGGGAGTCTAAGTCTTTTTGTAAGTCACAAAGGACTTGCTTTATGAATCTGGGTGCTCCTGTATTGGGTGCATATATATTTAGGATAGTTAGCTCTTCCTGTTGAATTGATCCCTTTACCATTATGTAATGGCCTTCTTTGTCTCTTTTGATCTTTGATGGTTTAAAGTCTGTTTTATCAGAGACTAGTATTGCAACCCCCGCTTTTTTTTGTTCTCCATTGCTTGGTAAATCTTCCTCCATCCCTTTATTTTGAGCCTATGTATGCCTCTGCGTGTGAGATGGGTCTCCTGAATACAGCAGACTGATGGGTCTTGACTCTTTATCCAGTTTGCCAGTCTGTGTCTTTTAATTGGAGCATTTAGTCCATTTACATTTAAGGTTAAGATTGTTATGTGTGAACTTGATCCTGCCATTATGATATTAACTGGTTATTTTGCTCGTTAGTTGATGCAGTTTCTTCCTAGCCTCGATGGTCTTTACATTTTGGCATGTTTTTGCAATGGCTGGTACCGGTTGTTCCTTTCCATGTTTAGTGCTTCCTTCAGGGTCTCTTGTAAGGCAGGTCTAGTGGTGACAAAATCTCTAAGCATTTGCTTATCATTAAAGGATTTTATTTCTCCTTCACTTATGAAACTTAGTTTGGCTGGATATGAAATTCTGGGTTTAAAATTCTTTTCTTTAAGAATGTTGAATATTGGCCCCCACTCTCTTCTGGCTTGGAGAGCTTCTGCCGAGAGATCTGCTGTTAGTCTGATGGGCTTCCCTTTGTGGGTAACCCGACCTTTCTCTCTGGCTGCCCTTAAGATTTTTTCCTTCATTTCAACTTTGGTGAATCTGTCAATTATGTGTCTTGGAGTTGCTCTTCTCGAGGAGTATCTTTGTGGCGTTCTCTGTATTTCCTGGATTTGAATGTTGGCCTGCCCTACTAGGTTGGGGAAGTTCTCCTGGATGATATCCTGAAGAGTGTTTTCCAACTTGGTTCCATTTTCCCCCTCACTTTCAGGCACCCCAATCAGACGTAGATTTGGTCTTTTTACATAATCCCATACTTCTTGCAGGCTTTGTTCATTTCTTTTTCTTCTTTTTTCTTTTGGTTTCTCTTCTCGCTTCATTTCATTCATTTGATCCTCAATCGCAGATACTCTTTCTTCCAGTTGATCGAGTCGGTTACTGAAGCTTGTGCATTTGTCACGTATTTCTCGTGTCATGGTTTTCATCTCTTTCATTTCGTTTATGGCCTTCTCTGCATTAATTACTCTAGCCATCAATTCTTCCACTTTTTTTTCAAGATTTTTAGTTTCTTTGCGTTGGGTACGTAATTCCTCCTTTAGCTCTGAGAAATTTGATGGACTGAAGCCTTCTTCTCTCATCTCGTCAAAGTCATTCTCCGTCCAGCTTTGATCCGTTGCTGGCGATGAGCTGCGCTCCTTTGCCGGGGGAGATGCGCTCTTATTTTTTGAATTTCCAGCTTTTCTGCCCTGCTTTTTCCCCATCTTTGTGGTTTTATCTGCCTCTGGTCTTTGATGATGGTGATGTACTGATGGGGTTTTGGTGTAGGTGTCCTTCCTGTTTGATAGTTTTCCTTCTAACAGTCAGGACCCTCAGCTGTAGGTCTGTTGGAGATTGCTTGAGGTCCACTCCAGATCCTGTTTGCCTGGGTATCAGCAGCAGAGGCTGCAGAAGATAGAATATTTCTGAACAGCGAGTGTACCTGTCTGATTCTTGCTTTGGAAGCTTCCTCTCAGGGATGTACTCCACCCTGTGAGGTGTGGGGTGTCAGACTGCCCCTAGTGGGGGATGTCTCCCAGTTAGGCTGCTCAGGGGTCAGGGACCCACTTGAGCAGGGAGTCTGTCCCTTCTCAGATCTCAACCTCCGTGTTGGGAGATCCACTGCTCTCTTCAAAGCTGTCAGACAGAGTCGTTTGCGTCTGCAGAGGTTTCGGCTGTGTTTGTTATTGCCCTGTCCCCAGAGGTGGAGTCTACAGAGACAGGCAGGTTTCCTTGAGCTGCTGTGAGCTCCACCCAGCTCGAGCTTCCCAGCAGCTTTGTTTACCTACTTAAGCCTCAGCAATGGCGGGCGCCCCTCCCCCAGCCTCACTGCTGCCTTGCCGGTAGATCAGACTGCTGTGCTAGCAATGAGGGAGGCTCTGTGGGTGTGGGACCCTCCCGGCCAGGTGTGGGATATGATCTCCTGGTGTGCCTGTTTGCTTAAAGCGCAGTATTGGGGTGGGAGTTACCCGATTTTCCAGGTGTTGTGTGTCTCAGTTCCCCTGGCTAGGAAAAGGGATTCCCTTCCCCCTTGCGCTTCCCAGGTGAGGCAATGCCTCGCCCTGCTTCAGCTCTCGCTGGTCGGGCTGCAGTAGCTGACCAGCACCGATCGTCCAGCACTCCCCAGTGAGATGAACCCAGTACCTCAGTTGAAAATGCAGAAATCACCGGTCTTCTGTGTCGCTCGCGCTGGGAGTTGGAGACTGGAGCTGTTCCTATTCGGCCATCTTGCTCCGCCCCCCAATATTCACGTATTTTTTTGTGTGTGAATGTAAGTTTTCTCATATCCTCAGAATTGTTATAAGTAATATTATTTCTTTAAAATTTCGGCTTTCAATTGTTCACTTCTAGTATCTAGGAATAGGAAAGATTTTTGTGTCTTAAGCTAATGTCTTGTGACTTTGTTAAGTTCAGTTGTCAGTTCCAGGAATTTCTTGTAGATTCCTTAGCATTTTCTATGTAGACAATCATGTCGTCTGCAAAGAGGGAAAACTTTCTAATCTGGATAACTTTTATTTCTTTTTCTTACTTCACTGCACTAAGAATTCTAGTACAATGTTGAATAGGAGTGATGAGGATGGACACCCTTGTCTTGTTCCTGATCTTACAGGGGAAGAATTTTGTCTTTCAACGTTGTCCATGTTAGCTGTAGGCTTTTTGTAGGTATCCTTTATCAGGTGAGGAAGTTCTCTTCTATTCTTAACATGCTGAGTGTTTATATTATGAATGGATATTGGATTTCTACAAATGCTTTTTCTGCATCACTTGACACTATCTTGTGTTTTTATTCTTTAGATTTTAATGTAATGGATTATACTAATTGCTTTTGAATATTTCATTCCTGAGACAAGCCCCATTTTGTCATATCGAATTGTTCTTTTCATACCTGTGTTCTTTTTACATCTTATTTTGGCTGTTATACTTTCTGAGATCTACCCAAAGTTTGGCTCTTAAAAGTATCAGTGGCCTTCCTAGGCATCAGATCCCAGAGACAATTGAACTGAGAGTTCCCTGAGGTCCCTTTTGAGAGGTTATAGACAGTGCAATGTGCATGTGGCCAAGTCAAGAGCTTTCTGTAGCATAACAGGACTCTTCTCAATGAGAGACCAGAAGATCTTGGCCATCTTATGACTCCTGTACAACCGTATTCCCATTCGCTCCTGGTGGAATTTCTTCCCTGTATCTCATTCCCAAGACAGGGACTTCATATGATTTTACATTCTAAATGACTAACCTAATAGACTAACCTATACTCATTCAATCATTTGTTCAGCAAATACTTATTGACAACCAAGTGTATTAGACATTCTCTTCAATGCTATGTAAGTAAAAGTATAGTTCCCACCTTCATGGAACTTATAGTTTGGCAGAGGAACCAGACACAATCAAAGAGACATACAAATGCCAATAGGGAAGATCACCACTGGTGGACCATTTCATGGCTATATATATATATATATATATATATATATATATATATTTATATATATATTTATGTTTTAAAACCAACTTTATTTCTTGAGCACATTTAAAAGTATCCCAATTGTAGACAATTACAACATACCTTTGTTCTCAAATCAAAGTTCAGGAATAAAAGTCAATCTAGTTATTTTAATGAAGAGAATTGAATACAGGGAGTTGGTTCAATTGTTACCACAGGACAAATGCAAAAGGAAGCAATGTAGTAACAGAAACAGTAACTGAAGACAGCCTCTAAACTCTGAGGCTTCGGGAATGAAGTACATTGAACTTTCCGTGTGATGAACCTTAGTGACAAGGAGTGAAATTTCATAATTAGAAAACTACTTGGGCCAGGTGTGACGGCTTACGCCTGCAATCTCAACACTTTTGGAGCCCAGGATGGGTGGATGACTTGAGGTAAGGAGTTTGAGACCAGTCTGGCCAACATGGTTAAACACCATTTCTACCAAAAAAAAAAAAAAAAAAAAAAAGGCTGAGCGTGGTGGCCTGTGTCTGTTATCCCAGCTACTTGGGAGGCTGAGGCAGGAGAATTGCTTAAACTCGGGTGGCAGAGGTTGCAGTGAGCTGAGATCATGCCACTGAACTCCGGCCTGGGCAACAGAGTGAGACTCCGTCTCAAACGCAAACGGATGACAACAACAACCACCACATCAAAAAACCTACATGGGAAATAGGACATGATTTTGAGAATCCCAACCTGGCAAAAGATGAGTACAGAAGAATGAGATTGGAACAGAAGTACCACAGGTTAAGAACCAACATAATGAGAACAATACAAATCTCATCTCCTTGCTATTTTGAAATATTCCATATTATTGTTAACTAAAATTTCTCTACTGTACTATTAAATACTCAAACTTAATTCATCTGCGTGGACTTTTGGACCAATATACCAACTTCTTTTCATCCCCCTACCTACTTTTCCCAGCTCTAGTAGCCACATTCTACTCTATCCCTTCATGAGATTAACTTTTCAGCTCCTACGTATGAATGAAAACAAGCAATATTTGCATTTTTGTGCCTTCCCTGTTTCACTTAACGTAATGACCTACAGTCCCATCGAAGTTGTTGCAAATGACAAGATGCCATTTGTCTTACAGCTGAATCAAATCTCATTGTGTATGCATACACCACATTTTCTTTATTAGAAAGTAAAAATAACACAGTTTTTAAAGAACCAGTCTCTGAATGGGGAGTTTAGGGATGTTGTTACCATGTTATTCTTTCCTATTTCTCTTTTTATGTATGCACAAGAAGGAAATATGATAAAAATCTATACGCATATAAATCTACAGTTGCAGTAAGATAAAATGAAATTTCTAAGTGGTGAAAATAACCCAGCATAATGACAGTAAGTACAGTGTTGAAGGCAATGCATTTGAAGAAGATATTTGAAGAAATCACATTGCCTGGTGGTACAATAAACTCTTTTGTAACTTACATTTTTGAGCTTAATCCCTTTGGGAACTGCACCATCTGAACTCTCTCTGATGCTTTTCAATATTATCATACCACACAGGTCTAAGTAAATCAGAATCTCTGGTAATGAGACCCAGGCATTAGTACTTGTAAGCTTCCTGGGCAATTTCAATCTAACTCAAACCTGAGGACCAGTGACATGGATCCTCACATATAATCTGCCTAAATAGATTTCACTGATGCAATGTGTAAGTAAATTACAAATGAACAGTGAAAAGCAATATAAATGTGAAGTGCAGTAAATTCTCATTTAAGGTCTTCAATAGGTTCTTGGAAACTACAACAATAAGAAAAATGATGTATAACGAAACCAGATTTTTTTTGCTGAACAACTTTATAGCTAAACAATTTTAAATGAAATGACATTATTTGAGGACCTCCTACAATTCATTCTTTTTTTAAATTATACTTTAAATTCTGGAATACATGTGCAGAATGTGCATGTTCGTTACATCGGTATATATGTGCCATGGTGGTTTGTTGCACCCATCAACCAGTCATCTATATTAGGTATTTCTCTTAATGCTATCCCTCCCCCAGCCCCTCACTGCCTGACAGGCCACGGTGTGTGACGTTCTCCTCCCTATGTCCATGTGTTCTCATTGTTCAGCTCCCACTTATGAGTGAGAACATGCAGTGTTTGGTTTTCTGTTCTTGTGTTAGTTTGCTGAGGATGATGGTTTCCAGCTTCATCCATGTCCCTGAACAGGACTTGAACTCGTCCTTTTTTTATGACTGCATAGTATTCCATGGTGTGTATGTGCCACATTTTCTTTATCCAGTCTATGATTGATGGACATTTGGGTTGGTTCCAAGTCTTTGCTATTGTGAATAGTGCCGCAATAAACATACATGTGCATGTGTCTTTACAGTAGAATGATTGATAATCCTTTGGGCATATACCCAGTAATGAGATTGCTGGGTCACATGGTATTTCTGGTTCTATATCCTTGAGGAATCATCATGGCCATATATTATTCCTCTACATCAGGGTCTTAAGTTAGGAATTATGTCATATCACAATTTCATATAAATCCTGACTTTTAAGACCACATACAGGGTAGAAGCACATGCTGGTTGCACATAATATTGGGACTTCAGCTTCCAGGTGACTTGATGATAAACTAAGGGGAAACTGATAGCTCCATGACTACATGAGACAGACCCATTCACACATCGCTGCTCATTCTGTAGAGCGTCTTCAGTTGACAAGATTTTCTGGAAGTAAAAAGACCAGGGACCTTGAGAAACTGCAAGAAATGTGAGGGTGACCTGGGGAAGTAAAAGGGGAAGTTTGCAGGCTAGTTGGACTCTGGAAATTCCAGTTCCTCCCACTTACTCATGCTGGGACCCCAAGTTGCTAAGTGACAGAGGAGGAGTAGGAGGAGTGGGAGGCAGAAAGTATGGCGAAAATGTACTTGGGAAAGGAGGATTGGTGATGTACCGCCGGTATTCAACACAAAGTAGAAGCCAAACTAGGTCACCTAAGGATTTAGGTATGAGGGTCCTGAGCTTCCATGGGAATAGCAGATTTCTTGAATTTTGGGACTGGAAGCATCTCTAGGGGCCAAGTGGTCCAATCCCTTCATTTGAGAATAAACAAGTGAGACTGCAAGAGGGAAAGTGACCTTACCCTACAGTCATCCAGCTAGTCACTGGCTAAGTTGGCACATAAACTCAGAACTTTCAGTCCCAGGTACTTTTCTAACTCTACCTCTCATTGATGGAAGTTGAGGTCTAAAAGTAGGGATAGGGTCATAGGATCACAGAAGCATTGAAATGTCTCGACACTAATGTAGAAAGAAAAAATTTGGGAAAAATAACCATCCCTAATCTAAAGTTGGAAAGTTCAAATTGCATACATTTTCAATTGACAGTATAATTTGTGCAATCAATGTTAACTGAGTACTTGTCACGTGCCAGAAAATTTTCTACGTGCTTTTCATGAGTCAGTTGGTTGAATCCTTTCAACCACTCTGTGAAATAAGTGCTAGTATTATTTGTGGTTTATAGATACAAAAACTAAGGCACATGGAAGTTAAGTAAGTTGCCTAAGGTTGCACAGCCGGTAAATGGCAAAAGTGGAATTCAGAGATAGGCAATGTAATTTCAGAGCAACCCACTGAACTACATGCTAAAATGTTCAATGTAGGCAGAGTACCAATTAGGTGCTCCCATCTTCATTCCTCATATAGAGAGCTCTACAATTGCCAGAACGAAGTCTATTGCTACCGCCCTCAACTGGGTACCTGTACATCAGAAGACTTGAGCATCCTGGTGTCTTGGAGGCAGGCCTAGGAATAAAAAGCCTGTATGCTGTCTTTAAAAGGGGAAGTTCTGGTTGTTCTAAAAACCACTCATGCTGAAAAGAAAGCTGACTACTGACCCCAATCACCAGTGTTTTCTTCTCCCACTTACTCTACTGCCCTGGGCAATGTGCCAGGGTCTATAAAGCATATTCATTCCCAATTCTTTTATAATTCTGTTCTTCCATTGTTAGCCTTCTGGGTATTACCTAGTGCCCATAAAGCATATAAAATTAATTTCTGCTGCCTTACTTGACATTTATATTTGAGAGGCAACTCTGTGATGGGGCAGGGAGGTTGTCTGGAAAAATGCTAAGTTAATATCAAGTTGAGAGATGGGTATCAGCTTCTTTCGATTACACAGGGGGATGTGCCAATTCAATGGTCTGATCATAACTGCCTGCAGTCAGCTGGGACAGCAACTCACTGCCCTGTCAAGGAATTACAGATAATCTGTCAGAAAGGCTTTCATCAAAGAAGATGGACTTAGAGGGCCTTCCTCCTGGTCTCTATGCCCATGTCCCTGTTGAGTTCAGATAAAACAACGGGTAGGTTCTCTATACTCCCTTCAACAAGGCCCAAGGAAAATAGAAAGTTCCAAAAAAGAAGCCAGTAATAGCATCTGTAACCTCAATTTTCACCAAGTATCATGATATGCTTCCTGTAGCCACCAGCTTGATTTTATTTGATAGAGATCAACATTATTGATTTGTCCCTTCTGAGCTCACCCTGACTCATCGGGGTGGGCATGGGATGGTATGAAGGTGAAAGAGGTAATAGGGTTACACACTGGAATAGTCACCACAGACAGTTGATATACCTGTGATACTTCCCATTTCCATTCTTTCTACATTGCAAAGTATTTTTATATCAGTTGTTTATACATCGATTCACCAAACACTTATTGAATGCTTGCCATGTACCGGGTGGAGTACATATTCCCAAGCACACTCTTGGGATATCACAGTAATAAAAATAAAGAAGTTTGCCCTGATGAACTTACGTATGGTAAAGTTTATCTCAAGGGCTTTTCATCATCATCTGTCAGGGAGGTTAGACCAAGATCCATTAGTCCCATTTTATGATTAAGGTAACAAAACTAAGGCTCAGAGGAGTTAAATATTCTGTCGGAGGGTGCCCAGCTAGATAGTGGCAGAGCCCTGGAGAACCCAGATCACCTGAATCCTTGTCCATTACTCTTTCTACTGTAACAACTGAAACTACACAATGAAGACTGGATGGAACCTTCTGAAATCATTTCAGTCCTCACCCCTATCCCCCACTCGAAGCCTCCTAGGAGAATCATATGGCAAGAGAAGCGGAATCCACATGTTTCTGAAGTGTCTTTCCATTCCAGTGAATGATGTCTCTTACTGTTTTGAAGTTCTGTTACGCCTTTAATTTAAATTCCTTGTGTTACAAGCTCAACACTCCCGTCTTCTTTCATTCTCTCAGTGAAAGTGAAATGAGGCGTCTTTTATGAACCTAAAGACGATTCCCCAAACTCCTCATCCTTAAACCATGGAGGTACATTTAGATCCAGTCCTGAATTGTTGTTTCCCCGTTGACAAGAAAATGTAGTGAGGGGTTAGTCATTTCCCCCCTATTTTAGTTCCTCTTACATAGTTAAAATGACTGCCTTATTTATCAGACCAAAATTTAATGGCTAAAACAAGATTTAAGAAGTAACTCTGGAAGCAGTTGGTAAGTTCATGGGGGAGGCTCCGTGATTTGTAGTCAGAATGAGGTTTTGGCAAGCTTCAGTTCACTAAAACCATCTTTCAGAAACAAAAATGGAATAAGAAATGTTCAGAGCAGTTTTATCATGATGGAAAGAGTGAGATTTGAAGTAAACACCAGAGTCAGTCTCAGCACTGCCATTTAATAGTTATCTCAGGCTGGTCATGTAAAACTTTCTGAGTATTCATCAACTTCATTGATTAAAAAGGCAATAATAATACCTTGACAGGTTTTTGTTAAAGAAAATGATAGAAAATTTGTAGAAGGGATTTCTCCATCCTAGAGTGTCTTGTAAATGTTACTTCTTAGTTATTTTTAGTGTTGTTAGTTGCAGAAGAAAATAAGGTGGTATGCAAACACTGTTCTGTCACAATGTCCTTTTTTTCTCTCTTCTTCTTTTTTTTTTTTTTTTGTTTTTTTGTTTGTTTGTTTATTTTATTTTATTTTATTTTTTTGACACAGAGTTTCACTCTTTCCCTTAGGCTGCAGTGATTACTGTGATCTCGGCTCACTACAACCTCCACTCCTGAGTTCAAGTGATTCTTGTGTCTCAGCCTACCCAGTGGCTGGGATTACAGGCATTTGCCACCTGGCTAATTTTTGTACTTTTTTAGTAGAGATGGGGTTTTGTCATGTTGACCAGCAGGCTGGTCTCAAACTCCTGGCCTCAAGTGATCTGCCCACTTCAGCCTCCCAAAGTGCTGGGATTACAGGTGTGAGCCACTGCTACCAGCTCACAATGTCCTTTTATAAGCTATTCTATTCTAGTCTGTTTGCAGACTTTGTTTTTGTCTTGCACCTCCAGAGTGCTGAAATCATCGCCCATGGTTCCTCCTTTCCCCATCCCTAGTGTGAGAATCATACCTGGCCCATTTCTCATGCAGAAAGCTATCAAAACTCCAGCAGGTATCTCTACGACAGCAGAGACTGCTTTATTTGCCCTATATCCCAAGTACTGGAAACAGCGTCTTTCCTATAGCAGGTGCTCAAAAATATGCATGGAAAGGACGAATAAATCTGTACTTAGCTTCAAGGCCTATGGGAGAAAGAGATCAGTAAGAATTTTGTGTAAAGAAGATGCAATAGTTGAGCCTTTGAATAGATAGAGGTGTTGAGATTCATGCTATAAGAAACAAGGAAGGCCTTCCCTGACCAGGGCAGGGAATGTGGCTTTGGCTCTGAGGCAGAGAACCTGTGATGTCTGCTTAGTCCCAGTGTTCACCTGACTCCACTCCTTGTCCCAAGAGTCCTGAAAACTGAACATCCATGATCATATGGCATCTTGGCAGGCAATTACTGTAAGGGCTCAGATGCCTACTTGGCCAATCCTTTGCTGTACAGATGAGAAAGCTAAGGTGAAGAGAGGGCCACTGAGAAGTAGAACAGAAACCGGGATCCAGGCACCCAGATTCTCTTCTCCTTCCAGAGGAAACATTTCATTGCTTGAAAACTGAATACTTATTTTTTGCTTGGTGTTTTTGCCTTACTTCGCCCTTTTCAGTTGTGGGGGAAAATATATTTCTTTTAAAACTTAGTGATGGTCTTGATTATAGGGGAATGCTTGGTTGCTGAGATTTGTACCAAGAAATCATTGGGTTTCCTAACCATGTCCTGGTATAAAATATTACTGAGACAATCTCCTCATCCAGCCCATGTGTGTTTTTCCTTCCCTCTTGAAATTGTCAAACTGACATAATTAACTTAGCTGTTAGCTAAATAAATCACTGGATCCTAGTGAGAATTTTTGCAGAGATATCATTGCCCCCGCACCGCACTGCAAGAAGGACTGTCAACACTACACGATAGATGTATGGCAAAGGATTCTGTTTGGGAGACAGCTCTCTCTTTCTCCCTTAGCATCAAATATGGCTGGCAGGCTAAAGAACAGATGTCAAGGAGTGCATGTGAGAAAACCACTAATTCCTTAGAGTGTTTTGATCACACATGGTTCATGGAGCCTGAAACAGCACAGGAACTTCAGGTTGAAAGTCCAGAAATGGACTTCGATTAGGGTGGACCTCAAACAGAAGGTGTCAGTCTGTAGCCCTTTCAGCAGAGAACTGTGCTCTGAGACAAGGGGATGGACTTATTAACCTCCAAAGGTTTCTGGTTTCCTTTGTCATTCTGAGATACAGGAACACACTATTTCTGTTTCACTCCTATTTTAAGAATATTCAGGTCGGGCACAACGGCTCACACCTGTAATCCCAGCACCTTGGGACACTGTGGCGGGGAGATCACGAGGTCAGGAGCTTAAGACCAGCCGGGTCAGCATGGTGAAATCCCGTCTCTACTAAAAATAAAAAAAAAAAAAGGCCGAGCATGGTGGCAGGCGCCTGTAATTCCAGCTACTTGGGAGGCCGAGGCAGGAGAATTGCTTGAACCCGGGAGGTGGAGATTGCAGTGAGCCGAGATCGTGCCACAGCACTCTAGCCTGGGCGACAGAGCAAGACTCAGTCTCGGGGAAAAAAAATGATATTTGTGAGTTCTTTAAGAACAAGGACGTGTTCACTCTCTCGGTCTGTGTAGCCCATGGTGGGGCCACCTGGTAAAAATATGGCAATGTTCTTTTGCTTTCCATTCCAACTTCTTTAGATTCCTGCAGAATAAAAAGAAAGACTGATCAAAGGCTAGAGACGTTTTAGAGGAGAGTCTTGTTAACAAGTGAAGCCTTATTTGAATGTCAACAGGTAGCGAAACAGAGGCTGCAAAGTCAAGCCTGGCGTGGTCAGGAATTCAGAAGGCGGCTGCACCAACCCCTCAGGAGATGGAATGCTGCTCCCACACTCAGTTTAATTAGAAGCAAGGCTAATGGCCGAAACTTGGAAGAGAGATTATAGATCTATTGGTTAGAGTCATGTTTACACCTCTATTGTCAACTGTAATGATTTGTTTAACCCAAGGTCTCCTTGGTTTATTATGATTGCTATTGTTTTCATCTTTGCAGTTATGAAGGAAAAAACCATATGCAAGCCTGTATATTCCAGCAGGGGCCCAGTCTGCCCCCCCTTTTTTTTTTTTTTTTTTTTTTTTTTGAGGCAGAGTCTTGCTTTGTTGTTCAGGCTGGAGTGCAGTGGTGCCATCTCGGCTCACTGCAACCTCCACCTCCCGGATTCAAGTGATTTTCCGGCCTCAGCCTCCCGAGTAGCTGGCATTACAGGTGTGTGCCACCGCGCTTGGCTACTTTTGTATTTTTAGTACAGCTGGGATTTCGCCATGTTGGCCAGACTGAACTAGAACTCCTGACCTCAGGTGATCCACTCACCTTGGCCTCCCAAAGTGCTGGGATTATAGGTGTGAGCCACCACACCAGTCCTGCTACTATGTTTTAACATAAGGAAGGTTTCCCTTAAATATTTGTTTTAATCATCAGTCATCTTTTATTTCAGAACTGTGAACTGGGTCCAATCAGTGAATTCACTATTATCTCTCTCTGTCTACTGACAGGTGACCCACATTGAAAATATCAGTGGTGACCATAGCAGGTAGCCATAACACAATTTCTAATATTCCAAGGGATTTGGGGACCTGTGGCTCCTGTGACAAGATTCTATGAAATCTAAGTTGGTCATCTGAAAGAAGATTGCTTTAAGGTTCTCTAGAGATGCAAGGAAGGGATCTGGGAGGTGCCATGGGCAACAAGTCTCCCTCTGCTTTGCTTTCTGTAATTCCTTTGAGGAGGCTTTGCTGCCAATTCAAGGATGAGAGAGAGAGAGAGGAGAGAGGCTAACTTGTTCCCTTGCCTTGTGATGGGGATGTCATCTCACAGGGGGCCGTTACTACAGGAGGGTGAGAGTAAAGCTGTGTGAACCCGTGAAGGCCATGGTAGAAACTGAGGGAGAGCACTGAGTAACCCCATGGACCATCCTATGGCCCGAGCAGCACCAGCAGCAGGCTTGCAGGAAGCAGTTTGATTTAGGCATGGAGACAAATTACCCACACATCTGGGTATTTACATTTCCCTGGACACTTTTACCCTGCTTCATGGGTGCAATCTTCTTTGGTGAAGGCTAAGAAGACTCATAGTATATATTATATAGTATTATCATAAGGTCCTTCTTTCAGGGCAATCAACTTCTTCATTCAAGAGGCTCTGTGTTGGTCAACTGTTTCATGTCTGGAACTTGAGTAAGGGATCATGACTTTCATTGTGGAGTCCAAGCCCAACCTCTGTCTGCAGAACTGCTGTTTGAAAGTTACTGAAATTCCGTTGTACTTAGATGGGCTATGTAGCTCTTTTGGCACTGGTTACATCAGGATGAGTTAGCCATCACTTGAAATCCCTGTTGTTGGCTGGGCACGGTGGCTCACGCCTGTAATCCCGGCACTTTGGGAGGCCAAGGTGGGCGCATCACGAGGTCAGGAGGTGGAGACCGTCCTGGCTAACACGGTTAAACCACCCCCGCTCCGTCTCTACTAAAAATACAAAAAATTAACCGGGCGTGGTGGCTGGCACCTATAGTCCCAGCTACTCGGGAGGCTGAGGCAGGAGAATGGCATGAACCTGGGAGATGGAGCTTGTAGTGATCTGAGATTGGGCCACTGCCCTGCAGCCTGGGCGACAGAGTGAGACTCTGTCTCAAAAAACAAAAAAAAACAAGAAAAACCCTGTAGTTGAGACCATTCTAATAACTATGCAGCCCATGCTGTCTATTATGATAACCACATCTACCTTGGTGATCAACAGTATCTGTGTGATGAGTAAGAGCTACTATTTGACCCTTTCCATGCTGGGATCTTCCCAAATCCACTGAAACTGGGAAGCACACTTCCATATAAACATGTCTCATCAGTACCCCGCCTAAAGAAAACAACCTCTAAAGCTTTGATTAAAGATTCTGGCCTTTTCCTCACTAATGGACTGATTAATGTCTTGGTGAATGGAATGGTTTTAGATTACAGAATTAAGAAATTCATAGGCATCACTCAGTAATAAATCTACTCGACCATTTTCATCTCTCAAATTATTCAGATTCTTTATCTCTGCATTAGACCAAAGAATTGTTGGCATATAAACTTTATTTTACTTGAGGCACCATTTAGTCCAGATCTCAATATATCAACCCAAAACATAATTGAAATCAAGCTCAGGTGTTAAGTCCTGCGTACTGAATTCAGGATAAATGGAAAGTGAGCCTATATTAATACATTTATCCTAATCTTAAAAATATATTCTTTTCTTTTAAATCTAAGACACTCAGAAGCTATTCTTTTGCCTACTATTCAGACATACCTAATGCAAATAAGGAAGGGTGTGTGAGACTTCTGGCTTTGATTTGTTATTCACTCTTTGGGGTATGCTGGGATCTGTTTATAGCTATGGGTCAGAAGATAATTGTGGGTAATTGGGATGAGACATGAGGAGAATTGACTCATCAAAGGAGTTATAGGACTTTCAGGCAAAGCTTAACAGACTTATCAGCAAGGGAGAAGGAGAGTCTGCCTCTGCTGACGGTAACAGGAATGGCTCCAAATGTTGTTAGCGCTCCTATGCAGCCTCATCCAATTCTCAGCTTCCCAGCCACTCCTAACCATGCCCTCACTCTCACAGACGACACCTCACGAGGTTGTGAATTCAACTGTTGTAAATTGGCAGCCCATAGGATCAAACTGTGAAATTGTTTTTATCGGAGCCCTGTGCCTGCAAGACATGAGAGATTCTTTTCACAAGGTCACAGAAAGTGCTTGAGCTTCCTTATGTGCCTTGAGCAAAGAATGCAGGAATTGGATCTGACCATCGTCTTTCCTTATGCTACCCAGAAGCAGCCACTCCCCTGTATCTTCCTTGATTTCCTCCCGTCATGTACACTTTAGCAAAACAGTGGCCACTCCGTTTCCCAAAACCTTGCTGCAATGAGCACCGCGTTCTAAGTAACCGTAGACAATATTTCAATTTGTTGTTTCTGTGCTGCAGGCCATGAATTGGTAAATTATCACTATTTAATATTTTTATTGCTTTTTGTCCCAACTGGGCCTAATTCTCCAGTTTACCTATGCTCTGGATAGCACTGACTGGTACTAATTTCTGTTTACAAATGGCAAAAACTAAGTTTACTTAAATATTATAACATTTTTAGAAAGACTTATTGCAGAACACCAGAACATCACACAAAGCCCTTTGCTCAATGGCTTGAGGTTTAATACTGTGCAGCCACCAGCTTGAAATTCTTCATTTTATCTTTTAATTTGCGTGTTGCAAGGGAAGTCCCAGGGTCAAGGGATCGGGTGCCACAGACTTGGAGCTGTGGTTCACAGGTATTGAATGAATGAGCTATGTGTGGATGCTGAGTGTTCAATCTTTTGGGTAGCCACTGCATTCATCCAATCTGGAGAAATATTATTTTGTGGTCTAAGGAGGCTGAAGTAGATCCACCTGTGCCTGGGGGCACACACACTTCTGAACAGAAAGCAATCGTGTTCTGCCACCTCCATCATTCCTTCGCTTTGCAGGGTCGTGCCTGAGGTCTCGGAAAAAACAAAAACCCAAAGGAGTTTCTCCTGAGGGCTCCAGAGGGAACATCTCCCTGGACACAGAGCACCTGTGGGGGTCTGGTGGAGGCTGCTGCCCTCAGTGCCGCCCAGGCCCCCCAAACATACGTTTGTCCGCAGACGTTCCCCTCTTCAAGTGCCCTGGAAGTGTGTGTGACAATAAGCCCGCCCCACTGGCTTTATTTTCATCTTCTGTTTGCCTTTCCCTGTGTCCTCAAATCCCCAGGCAAACAGGTATGGAGGCGTCTAATGAACTAGCACAAACCCTGCTTTGTTTTGTTTTGTTCTTTTCTTCTTCAGAGAATTTTCAGGTTTCCCCGTTCCTGCAAGTCCTTTTAACTTTTTCTATGCGGGAAGTCCAAGTTCCTAGTTGAACTGCAGGTTCTTGTTCTCCTGACAAGTCCAGCCCTATCCAGTAAGATCCCTGAGCTGGGGAAGCAAGGGAGGGGCATGTGGGGATGCAGTTAACTCTTTCGGGCCCTGCGTGGGGAGGCCGTCCCCTCCCTGGCTGGCAGTTATGCAGTCATCATTTTATAGTCGCCAATCTGAGCTCAAGGGACAGATCTTGCCTTCCTTATTAGAGATGGTGATTTCCTACCAAGCTCAATCTCATTTTGTGGTGATGCTTAAGGATAAGACTAATATGTCTCAATTTTTAAGATTTTCCCAGATTCACACTTACAAGATCCAGCCCCTCATGCTATTCCTACAAACAATAATGCTTTTGTTAACATAAAGCATAAATAGCAATTCATCTTTGGTTACTAATAATTGCATACAATATTTACATCAACTTGCAATAAATCACAATACGTAAAGAAGTACAAACATCCAGTTACATCCAAGTATCTTTCTGCCCCGTGGTTTCCTAACCAGGGATCAGAAGCAAAGTAACCTTCATGGGACACTGAACCTGAGTCATGAACCAGCTTCCCCAGAGCTCTGGAACAAGCTTCACTCTCTCCCCAGGCCTTGAGAGTGTCGTGGAGTAGAAGGTTATAGAGAGAGTGGCTGCTTTCCAGTCTTCTTCCCTCTCCTCTGGGTGTCAAACATCCTTGCTCTGATTACCCTAATTAGCACCACTATTTTATTTCTCTTGCTGCTTCCAAGAAGCTAATGTGTGTACACTTTCTTCTTTTTGCAGAACAGGGCCAAGTCATTAATAAAAGAAAATCATTCTAAGATTTGCTATGTAAAATATCCATAAAATAAGAAGGGAGAAAAAAGAGAGGATAATAGGAAGGAAGGAAGGAGAGAAAGAAAGAAAAAGGGGAAAAACGAAGAAATAAAATCTCCACAATAGACTGGCTTCCAGAATCTAAATCCTAGAACAATGTCCTCCCAATCGGAAATCCATTTCTCTGGTGGCTGAGCTCTTACTACTATTTTCTCAGCTTATGTATATTATTGCATATATGTGGTGTATGCTATTCAGAATTCTGAAGATTTCTTATTAGCTAATTCTGGCTTTTTGCCAAATAGTATTTTTTTTTAAGGAAATCCACCCTGTTTTGTCCCTGAACACTTAAAAAATTGAACAAAATAATTTTTAAATAAGAAAAGTATAAAACCAGATTGTTGTAAGCCCAGTGTTTTAGATACTAGAAAAAATAAAATACAGCCGGGCGCGGTGGCTCACTCCTGTAGTCCCAGCACTTTGGGAGGCCGAGGCGGGTGGATCACGAGGTCAGGAGATCGAGACTATCCTGGCTAACACAATGAAACCCCGTCTCCACTAAAAAAAAATACAAAAACTTAGCTAGGCGTGGTGGCGGACGCCTGTAGTCCCAGCTACTTGGGAGGCTGAGGCAGGAGAATGATGTGAACCTGGGAGGCGGAGCTTGCAGTGAGCACAGACTGTGAGCCACTGCACTCCAGCCTGGGCAGCAGAGTGAGACTCCCTCTCAAGTAAATAAATAAATACATACATACATACGTACATACATACATAAAATAAAATAAAATATGACAATGACTTAGTGTTTTTTTCACTTTCACTAGGTTTGATTTCTTTAAACGTTGGGTTTGGGGTAGAGGAAACATCTTAGTCATTTTTATTTCTCTACTAGCAGCAAAGTATAGATTCATAATAGTGCATAAAAGTGAACATTTTCAAAATCTGTCTACTGCCTTTCATTTCCCATTGTCTCCTCTTCCATTCTCTCTCCTTAGTTAATTCAAGCCAGCCTGAACACCAGCCAATGCCACAAAGAAATGGAGGGACAAATAAGTGGCTGCTAGGTTGTTTTATTGGCTGGGTGTCAAAAGCCTTATTTCTCGCCATGTCTCTGAGGGGGATGATGAAATTTGTTCCTGATTATTAAACCAGTATGAATCAGTTTGTTACACTGGAACCAATGGAATAGAATCTAAGACAGGTGAGTTTGGGAAAGAAGGCAAGAGGAAGATATCTGGGCTCTTTGCATGTGTCTACTTGAGCTTCCATAACACAATATCAGAGACTGGGTGGCTTAAATAACAGTCCTGGAGGCTGGAAGTCCAAGATTAGGGAGTCAGCAGGATCAGATCCCAGTAAGAGCACTCTTTACAGACGGTTGCCTTCTCCTTGTGCCTTCCCATGGCCTTTCCTTGGTGCGTAGCTGGGGAGAGAGAGAACTGTCTCTGGTGTCTCTTCTGCTAAAGACATTAATCCTATGGGGTCAGGACCCCACCCTTACTACCTCATTTGACCTTAATTACTTTCTTAGATGCCCCATTTCCAAGTGTAGCTACACCTGGAGTTGAGGCTTCAGCGTATAGATTTTGCGGGGATGCAAGCGTTCAGCCCGTAGCACCCCTGGGCTCTAGGCATTTTGATGACCGGCATAAATCATTTCTCACAAAGGAAGAAACAGCAGGAGTGTAGACGTTTTTAAATTTTCAAGTTTGTCCAGGACGTTTAACTTCTTCAGTCACTGATGCCCTTGGAAATCAAACAAAAAAAGTGAGAAAAACAAAGGAACAGTTGATATGTAAGATGTTAGGCCTAATGCTTAATTTTTTTGCCTGTGTGTCCTAGCTCCTCTACATGCCCTGTGAATGAAGAGAATTTCCAGAACTGGAGCATTGACTCCAAATAGTATTGCTGCAAGCACTGAGGCCTAGATGGTTTCCTTGCCGAGAGACCTGGGCAGGTGAAGAACATGAAACCAGCTTCACTATGGGGCACTCCGCCGCAGCTCAGCTCTCCATCCAGTACAGGGAAGGTTCTGGTCACACCTCCTTCTCCTCCAGCTCTGCTGCCTGCCTCCTGACCCCCATCATGACCCTGCCCCTTACCACATCCCATCTGCTCTTTCTTCAATGCTGGTCTTCAAAATAGGAGGTGCTTTACTCTCAAGGCTTAGCTGTGGAATCTGGAATCAAACTGTGGATGATATTGAAAATGCCTAGCCAAGTTCAAAAGAATTTCTCTGTGCAAAACCAAAACCAACTTAGCAAGTGGAGCCAGTCCCGAATCTTGTGCCTCAAGCAAGCTTCCTTCTCACAAAGTGCACATCGTGGGCAGGAGTGAAAGACAAAGCGATCTTGCTGTGACACCACAGAGCTCACCAACACTGCCTGAAGAACTGTCTCCTGAGGCCTGGTGGGTGGCTGGATGGTTTAGAGCTCCCAGGCTGGGAACTCAGACAAAGGAGCTGACATAAAGAGAAACTCTCACCACCTTGTCATTAATCTTCTTTGCCCAGCATCAGACAAACATTCCTTCGTCTGTGGAAAGCCAAGACTCCATAAGGGAGGAGGCAGGAAACTGGAGAAATTGTACAGGTAGACATAAGAGAAAGGGATCTGAAATGAACAGCAAAATGTTTCTACCTTTTCTACCTTTTGTGGTTTTACTCATTTCTTCATGTAACGCATATTATTTGAGCATCTATGAGCATTGAACCAGATGCTGGCGAACAGTGGTGAGACCATAGGGATACATTCCTTGCCCTCAGGAAGCTAACAGTCTAGTAGAAACAAAGATACTTAAAAGATAAGTAAATAAAAAAATAAAAAAGTGTTACAAGCTGGGTAAAGTGGAATGAAAAATCCCACCTGGGAGTATTTGCAAGATCTGATTTAGCTTGAGAGGATTAAGGAAGGCCTCCTTAAGGAAGTGGTCTTCTAAATTGTGACAGGGAGGTAGGTGCACCTTTGCAGATTGGGGATGGCACATTCCAGGCAGAGGCAGGGAAGATGGAAGGCCCTGAGGTGGGGAAGTGCTTGAGATATTTGAGAAAGTGAAGAAAGACCAGTGTGGCCGGAACACAATGGTTGGAAGGGTAGTCTGGATTATACATTGGATTATGCAAGACTTTGTGGGATGAGGTATTAATGTTGGGATTTTATCCTGAGCAAAATAGGGAGCAGCTGAAGGTTGTAAGGTGCTGAGAAATCACTTCCACTTTCATTACAGGGAAGGACAAATGGAAGTGGAGCTGTTGGCACAACATAGGTGAGAGACGATGGTGACTTGTGAGTGACCGTGAGTATGGGAAGAAGTAAAGGCACTGAAGCCATTCTCTGGATGTAGAATCAATAGAATTTGGGTAAGAATTGGATATGACATGGGAGCAAGAAAGAAAGATCAAGAACTTTTCCCAAAATAAATGGATAGTGGATGATATCCATTTATTAAGATGAGAATAGAGTAGTTTGAGGAGGAAAATCAACAATTCGCTGTTGAACATGTGAAAGTTGACTATGAGATGCATATGCAGTATCTAAGTGGAGATGTCAAGAAGACAGTTTGAAAAAATAGCTCTGGAAGTCAGAGGCGGGAGCTGGGCAGGAGGCGTGAAAGGCATTATCAGCATACAGATGATCCTCAAACCATGGGTTGATGAGGTGACTTCCAAAGAGTGTGGACTTAGAAGAGAAGAAGATACAAGTCTAAATTGTAACAACTTCAATATTTAAATTAAAAAATGGCAAATACATGGTACAGTTACTTTCACTCTCTCTCCTTCATCTAGACAAATATTTCTAATGCATTATAGCTCTCTTTTCTACTGGGCCAAGATGCAGGATTTGAATCATTCTCAGCACAACACTACAGAAACCTCTGCCAATAGACTCAGTGTTGGCAAAAAGAGATAAAACCTGATTGACTTTCTGGCATTTGTTCAAGGGTTATAGAAATTTTTTAAGAGTGAAGATTTCTTTTTAACATCAAAATATTTAAACAAACCCACATAATGGTAGCTTTACTTTTATTTATTCAGACAATAGGCTATATTTGTTTCTCACAAAATGCCATAGTAGCCTAGAAGTCCAAGGTCCCCCAGCTGGGAATTGTTCTAGTGCTGCGATTCTCAAAGTGTGGTCCTTAGAGCAGAGCATTAGAATCACCCGGGAACTTGTCAGCAATGCAAATTCTCAGGCCCCATCCCAGACCCACTGAGTAAGAAACTCTGCATTATAACAAGCCCTCCAGATATTTTTTGTTCCTCTTTTTTTTTTTTTTTTTTTTTGAGGCCCAGGCTGGAGTGCAGTGGTGTAATCTCGGCTCACTGCAACCTGCCAGGTTCTAGTGATTATTCTGCCTCAGTCTCCCCAGTAGCTGGGATTACAGACAGGCACCACCATGCTCAGCTAACTTTGTATTTTTCGTAGAGATGGGGTTTCACTACTGGTTCGAGACCAGGCCGGTCTCGAACTCCTGACTTCAAGAGATCTGCTGCCTCAGCCTCCCAAAGTCCTGGGACTACAGGCATAAGCCACCGCACTCGGCTTCTCCAGATAACAACTGATGCAAGATAAAGCTTGAGAACTGCCACTCTAAAGGTTTCTAGAATTAACTAATTCATGTTGCTGCAGAGACAGTAGTGCTGATTTCTTCAGCCTGATCATTTTAAATTCCATCAGGAACCATGTCTGGGTTTTCCAAACTTCACTGTTTTCTTCATGTCCATTAAATTTTCTGGGAAAATCAAATATACTTAATAAACGTGATGAAAAAATTATCGACTGAATGAATAACTTTGGAGCTTGCTGGAGGATCTAAGTAGGGCATGAATAAGGTAGAACCTACGGCCAAGAAGCTTCGTCTTTTCTATGAAGTATTTCTTGGTGACAAGGTCAAAAACAATTTTTCTATCCAACAATAAGATTATGCAAATTATACTGTAATATTTTTTTTTTTTTTTTGAGACGGAGTCTCGCTCTGTAGCCCGGGCTGGAGTGCAGTGGCCGGATCTCAGCTCACTGCAAGCTCCGCCTCCCGAGTTTACGCCATTCTCCTGCCTCAGCCTCCCGAGTAGCTGGGACTACAGGCGCCCACCACCGCGCCCGGCTAGTTTTTTGTATTTTTTAGTAGAGACGGGGTTTCACCGTGTTAGCCAGGATGGTCTCGATCTCCTGACCTCGTGATCCGCCCGTCTCGGCCTCCCAAAGTGCTGGGATTACAGGCTTGAGCCACCGCGCCCGGCCTATACTGTAATTTCATTTGATCGGTGACGTCTCTTGATGCCAGACTTATAGGGATGAAAAGGACATTGAGATGGCCACCTCATCATCCTGTGGGTAAACTGAGCCCTGGAAGTGAGGTGGTTTGCCCACTGGCATGCAGTCAGAAACAACATGGAATCCCTAACTTGCCATGGCCTGTAGAACACAGTGATTGTGCAGCCAGACAGAACCCAAGTCCCCTGCTTATCAGTTTAGTGATCCTGAGCAAGTCTCTCTGGGTTTAAAGTTCTTTATCTACGGAATGTGAATAAGAATACTTCGCTGACAGACTGCCGTAGAATTAATATAAGGTACTATGCGCCTTACAAGATGAATATTAGTTTTTTGTCCCCCGCTGTGTGGGCTGAAAAAAAAAATGCCCCTTTCCTCCTCCAAAATATATCTGCATCCAATTCCTAGAACCTGTGAATGTTACCTATTTGGAAAAAGGATTTTTGCAGATGTGATTTAAGTTAAGGATCTTTATTTTCCCCCCAGAAGTTACAGATCTTGAAAGAAAGAGGCTAGCCTGGATTACCCGGGTAGGCCCTCAGTACAATCACATGTACACTTGCAAGGTAGATACTCAGAGAAGGCAAACACAGGGAGGAGGAGGCGATGTGAAGACTGGAGCAGAGAACGGACGATGGCATCACAAGCCAGGAAGGCTGGGGAAGCCACCAAAGCCAGAAGACGCAAGGAAAGATTCTCCCTAGAGCACCTGGAGGGAGCTCAACCCTGCCAGATTGTAGACATCTCACCTCCCAAACAGAGAGAACAAGTTTCTGTTGTTTTAAGTCACCAAGTTTGTGGCAATTTTGTTACAGAAGCCTCAAGAAACAAAGGTACCTGATAAAAACAGAGTGATAGGAAAACTCCCCAGAAATAGGGAAGTGGCTTTGAAGCCCCTTAATCCTCACTACTGTCTTTCATTTCTTTTATATTTTACTCCCAGAATGTCATGGCTGCTGTAAACTCAGGATTAACTTCTAAACACAGTCCGTGGACTGCAAGGGGCCTCACGCCTTTAAAGAGAGAAGGCTAGAAGAGAAAAATGAACATCAGAGGAAGCTTGAATACGAGGACTGTCCCAGATACCAAGCATATTCCTACCTAGCCCTCAGAGAATTTGTTGCCAGGACCAAACACCAGCAACAGGATAAACGGGGTTAGTCGGATACACATGGTCCCTCCACGGAGGAAGAGGCTGAGAGAAACACCCACCATAAATTGTGTGTAGCTATCAGGGGAATGGCTGGAATTTATTGAAGTCTAGCATGAATGGATTAAAGAGGGAATCACAGATGGCATTATTTGGGACTTTGGACCGCTCCTATGGTAGGGGGTTGGTAAGAGGCTAGGGTGGAAGGAAAGGTGGACATGGGAGAAGGAATTCTACTTCCCAGTTCAAAGAAAATGTCTGAGGGGCCCCAGGGGCAGTACGAAGACCAAACTGCCAACCCAAGGTAGAAGATAAACAGATCGATCTTTCGGGCTGACCATTTGCTCATTCATTCATCTGAAGCGTGCTATGCAGTCAGTGTACATTTTTAAGCACAATACACTGAATGTCTTTCTTTGAATTTCTTGAATCTTCAAGATCAGCATTTTAAATACATTGTTGTATTTCCTTCCACTTTATTATATTATTTTTGAAAACATGTCCTTCTCTATATCATGACAGTGGAAAGGATTCCTTGGCTAATTCCAAGACTTTTGTCTCTCTTTCCTCAAAAACTATCCAGGAATCTTGACAGGTCAACTGGATTGCACCATATCCATACATATACACCCCTTGGTCTTTCCATCCTATAAATGGCAGTCTTTCATGTCCCTTGTTCAGGAAAGAAAGCAATCAGAATTTTGGAGAAATACAGCACCCCAGGCCCTTGAGTGTCTTCCTAGAGAGTGAGTCTCCCTCTCATCTTACAATTGTTTCTTTCTTGAGTGCAATTGTTTCTTTCTTGAGTGCAATTGTTTCATGCTGAAATATTTTTGATTGTATTTTTTGTGGTTCTCCTGCTGCTCCTGGTTTCTGTCTCTGACTTGAATGTGCTGGGGGTGCCTGCCCTCCACACTTAGACAAGATGCACAGACTTTGAGTAACCTGACCACTAATATTTTGTCTTTTGCTTTTTGCTTTTTTTTTTTTTTTTTTCTAGTGTGTAATGCTAGGCCAGCAAGAGATGTATCCGGTTCGCTTCTTGCATCATTAAGGCTATTGTCTCTTTCTTCCCAAAATATTCTGTTTTGGTAATTAAGTAGATATTTGGCCTCGTACCCACTTTAAAGAATGGAAATGAAAGCCCAAGGAAGTAAAAATTACTTGTTTAATATCATTTAATGAAAATCAGTGATAGAATTTCAGGAATTTGAGCTCTAGCTGTTACACCCTTCATTGATATCTTCTGCTAGGAACACCAGGGTACAAAGTATTTGTTAAATATAATTCTGCCTAAAATATTTAGATCTGACACCAGCCAAAGAACTTGACTGACACCAGGGAATGGCAATGCCTATAGTATGAAGTTGTTTGGGAGGTACCTAACACCAGTGAGTTAATTACATTCTGTTCTTGTTGGGTTATATGAGTAGTGGTAGGGTTACAGCTGGGGCGAGAGAGGCAGGAGGGACAGAGTGTGAGACAGAAGTGGACAGAGGAGCTTCTCTGACATGCTGCCCTGCTTAGCTAGTCTAGGATTGCACGCTGTTCACAGCCTTACCCTCCTGCTTGAAATGGGCATTTAGGGGCTATTTAGTTTATTCTCTGGCTCCAGGTGGAAATGTATGTAATACAGCCCAAATTTGTGGACATTCCTCTTTTTTGAAGACACCCTGTGAAGGAGATGCCATATCATGTTTGCTGATCCCGAGCAGTTTCCAACAACTCTGTTATAAAGTGCTTCTGAGCCAGGCACCTTGGTGCATACCTGTAATCCCAGCTGCTTAGGAGGCTGAGATGGGGGGGATCCTTGAGCCTAAGAGTTTGAGGCTGCAATGAGCTATGATCACGCCACTGCACTCCAGCCTGGGTGGCACAGCAAGATACCATCTCTTTAAAAAAAAAGTGCTTCTGATGTCTTTCCTAAATATCTCTTGCTACAAGATATGCCCTTCTATTTTGCCTTCAGTGGAAATGAAAACAATCTACCTTCTGAAGACAGCAGGAAACACTTTTCACCCGACCCTCAGCTGCTTTATCTACCCTGTCATGGAAAGCCACAAGGCATTTTAATTTTCCTGTTATCTCTTACACTTCTCAGCATGTTTCTGTGGAAGATTCAGCACTTTGAAGTTTTCCATATATTCTTTTTGGAAGCTCACATTTCTATTCAGTGCTCCTAACACTCCTCTGGGTTTGTGACATGAGCTCTGCTTTGAAATCTGACTGCATTTCCTGGCCCCTGGCCTCTTCTCCAGCTCATCCTTGGTTTACAGAGTTTAGCAATGGTTGTTAGGCAGTCGGCCATCTCCCTTTTCAGCACCCACCAAGGCTGGACCCCTTAGTCCCTTGTCAGATGGTTGTGAATTAGGAAGTTATTCCTCAAGATTTAGCTGCTTTTGGTGGCTATTGGGCCTGCTCAGGTACCACTGTGCCTTTGTCCACGTTGTCGTCACTGGATAAGCCCTCCTTTTTCTATGCCAACCTCAATCACACCCATCTGACATGTATCTCAAGACCATGTAACTGTGACCCTGAGTCATCTCCATGTCCTCTGCATTCCTCATTATACCCTACAGTCTGTCATGGAATAATTCACTATATTTAGTGAATTATATATATTCTATATATAGACTGGTGTTGTATTCATGATAGTGGGGGCAAGGACAGGAAATAGGTTTCCCTTCCTGGGGCAATGCTGAATGATCAGCAGGGACTGCATGGAATGCTGTGATGAGAGGTTTTCTGAGGCAGCATCCTAGCTCAGTGAGAACGTGCGTCATGACTGATTTACTGTACCTGCTTCAAGAACAAGCAAGGGCAAGGGCATACGTGTACCATGTATTTGCCATCTTTGTGTTTTGATCTTTCCAACAAAATTACATGAATAGTACCATAACACGTATCTTTTGGATCTTCATATGTTAAGTACAAGCAGGTACTCAGTAAATATGTATTGACTGTCTACTTGACATTTAGATGTTGGTGAGCACTGTCATTTAATGTCTTCAAGAGAATACGGCCCAGCAGAGTGACAGCACACTGCTTTGCCAAACTATTCTGTCCCCATGGAGTAAAGGAGTTCCTTATATAAGAAAGGAAATAGGCTGGGTGTTAAATGCATCTCACTAGTCTCTACTATAAGCATATGTGAACCACTCACTGACGCCATCATTCTTCTCCCAGATTTATTACAGTTGAATTTGTTTGCTAAGTTATTATTCCTTTGCCTAGATTCAGAGCCAAGTTGTTGTAAGCCCAAGTTATCCAAATAAAATGTCATAAGGCTGTGCTTCAATGCTTAAATTGTCATCAATATAAACATACTATAATTAGACAGTTCTCTCTGAACCACGGTTCTCTAGCAATGCTTTGCTTCAATTCTCCTACCTTCTCACTGTCTGCTTTCTCGTTTCCTTCTCTACTTCTAAGAAACTTCCACTTGCTCTTTTTCTGTCACTCAGCAACTCACTCCTAGCTCCTTCCTCTTCAATATTATCATCAATCCAGGAAAAATAATTATCAACACACAATCCTGCTTCCAATCTCTCTTTAGCATTTTCACAGACATAAGCAGCAATTGAGGGTGAAGCAGAACTGCCAACAGTTAGCAAGATGGCAGGAGATAAAAGTTAACTGTTGGCCAAATTCCCCAACTGAATGAACGAATCAACATTATTGAGCTCATTCTGTGCACAATTCTGTATCGAGCATTTTCAGGGAAATGAAAGAAAATGAGAAGCTGACTTCCACCCTTAGGAAACTTAGCAGCCTAACCAGAGCCGTAGAAGAAGCAGCATAGTTACTTCAAGAATTGTTGATATCGGGGCCCGGCTCGGTGGCTCATGCCTGTAATCCCAGCACTTTGGGAGGCCGAGGCAGGCAGATCACGAGGTCAGGAGATGGCGACCATCCTGGCTAACACGGTGAAACCCCATCTCTACTAAAAATACAAAAAATTAGCCAGGCGTGGTGGTGGGTGCCTATAGTCCCAGCTACTCCGGAGGCTGAGGCAGGAGAATGGCATGAACCCGGGAGGCAGAGCTTGCAGTGAGCCGAGATCGCGACACTGCACTCCAGCTTGGGTGACAGAGCGAGACTCTGTCTCAAAAAAAAAAAAAAAAAAGAATTGTTGGTTAATATCTTTTCCAATGACAAAGGTCAGTGTAGTTTAAAGTTTAGGAATCAGGCTGTGCTCTGGAGTCAGACTGCCTGGCTTTGAAACCAACTGTGTCCGTCCCTGGCAAATTACATAACCCTTTAGAGCTTCAGTTAGGAAACAGAAATGACATTAGTGCCTACCTTATAAAGACGTTGTGAGGATTAAATGGGATAATGCAAACAAAATGCATAGTCTTACAATGCTACGTATACTCAATAAATACTATTATTAGTAAACGAATTTTCATGGTAATCCAAATGACTGATGAGGACTTGTAAATCTATAGAGTCAGCTATTATTAGTTTGGTGCAAAAGTAATTTTGGTTTTTGTCATTCCTTTTAATGGCAATTACTGTTGCACCAAAACCTAATAGCAGCTAATGTTGACATTAGCCAACCAAATACAGATGTGATCATTCTGTCCCACGCTGGAAATTAGCATGAATATGGTGGTTGATGGCTGCCATCAACCACCGTTGAACATCTATCTTAGGTTTGATTCTGAATTTATTCAGAACCCATACTTCCATAGGAGACCCCAACACATTTAAAAGTAAAGCTCAAGATTAGGTACTCAGTCATCATCATTTCTGTAGTCCTCCTTTGTTCTCACTCTGGGGAGAACCCAGAGGTCCTTTAAATGAAGCGCCTGAGTGCGCAAATGAGGGACTTTGTTCCTGGATCTGACTTGGAGTATTGGCTCGGCCAGGGGCACTCCTAGAAGGAATGTTTGGGCTTGCGTGATTTCACTTCCCTGGAGTGACAGAATTTATCTCTCTCTCTCTCTCTTTCTGAATATAGGAAATCTGGGTGGTATCTCCACATTTTTAAGCAAATGGAAGTTGTGAAGCTGCCAAGTAACCTCAAACCTCTCTCTCCTTGAAAGGATGTGCTGCACCAAAGGGAAAGAAGGAATTAGTCAGAAACCACAGAGCAATTAATGGCCAAATCAACCCTAATGAAATATTGCCTAGAAAGCAATTCACTCCATTGCAGGTCAGTTGGGATGTCCACAGAAGAATGCACACTGCAGTTTCCTTGGTTGGCCAAAATGAATCAAAACCCAGCACCCCCATTTGCTGTGTGTCTGAGTGTGTGTGTGTGTGTGTGAGAGAGAGAGAGAGAGAGAAAAGGAGAGAGAGAAAAAATGAGTTTTTCCTTTGCATATGTGAAATTGATTTTTTTGTAGTGGGGAAACACTGTGTAAAATCTTAGAATAACTAACGAAGGAGACTGTATCATCATACTAAGAAAGAAAAGTCTAGATAAATATTTGCTATCTGTAATGACTGCTTTAAACATCTGCCTGAATGAAGACAAAGAGTCAGACAAAAATACTCCCTTTAGCTGGGAGATTCCGACTCCCTACTGCTCCATGCAAGGAATCTGCTTGCAGGACCCCTTGGAATTGTCAGTGTCTCCTCCAGCAAAGTCTTATCCCTCCCTCTAGGCAGAAGAAACTGCCTCAGCAAAGGAAGATGCAAGAAAGCACATGCCACAGGAATGTGAGTCTTACTGCAGACAAATAGCATGGGAACCCCCAAACAGCAGAATCTAAGACTTGTCTTATACTTCCTAAGGGGCAGGCTACCCGTTTCCAGACCCTACTCCTCCCACCCTTCGCTGCCAGGGTGTCCCTCAGGATGGCGTCCCCCCTGGTTTGTATTTGCTTGCTTCCACCATGCACAATGCACTTCCTTGGTTTTGACAACAGAGCCTTTGACTCATTCTAGCTTTGTGTGTGTGCACCTGCATCTATATGAGCCGAGGAGACATATTTACATTTCACTGGCATACCTTTTATGATGTTGTCACCAAGCCATATTGTCTCCAGTTGTCAGCTCCAACATCTCTGTTATGAAAAGCGCACGTGGTAAGGCTGCCCCTCTATTTCATACATTACTTATTCTTCAATGGGCCAGAACGGGGAATCTTGGCTTCTTAACTTTCTCAACCACAAACCCTGAAGTCTGAATATATTTACTAGGTGCTGTAACAAGCGCATTCAAGGAGGTTTTTTCCAGGGATGGAGATCAAGTAGCTTCCATTAATATCTAACATCTCCTCACAGCATCTCAAAGTTGCTGAAGAGAGACCTGTTGTAAGATCTGCACTCAAAGAGCCCTCCCTGAGATTGCCTGTTGTGGGAAGGACTTCGCCAGGACCGTGACCCAGGTTTGTGACTTTTCCAATTAGGAAACAGCTATTGATGATTCTAGTGAGTGACTTAACATTGCTGCTTCCAACAGGACACTTGGCTTGCTAGTTGTATGACTGTGCAGAGGAGAACTGAATGCCATCCAAGCGGGGGTCCCTCCAGCTAGGTGGAGGCTATATTAGCTCAAAGAAACTACAAAGATAGAACATTCAGGAGCTTGCCAGTAATCTCCTCTGGTTGAACTCCTAAGTTGAGGGTAAATACTGGCCACCATTTTCTGGTTATCATGATCCAGTGAAAAATTCATTCCTTTCTTTAACAATTGAAGATTGGAGTAAGTCATTAACAATTGAAGATTGGAGTAAGTCAGATCGAAAAAGCCAGTGCAAAGAAGTGTAGATTGCTTCCAGGAATGTGTCAACCAGTTCCTTTATCTAAAAGACTTGTCTTTCCTGTGCTCACTTTACCCCTATCCGCACCCTAACTGGTGTGGATCTCACTGTCCACACCACAGCATCAGGCCTGAGGACTGGCCTCATTGCTCACATTCACAAAACAATTATATTCTACAGATCATTCTTGGGGAAAAATGCCAAGAGAAAAGAAATGGGGGAGGGAGAATTTCTTAGGCAAGAATCTTAAATGTAAAAACTCCACAAAAGATGTCTCCAATTTTCATATCTCCAAAAAGAAAATTTCAAGGAATTTAGATTATTTTGTCTGAATAACAGAAGGCCTGGGGGTAGAAGGATTAGAGCTGAATCATGATCTTCAAGACTACAAAATACCTTTGTTTCCAAATAATAGTCTTCTTTGGCAATGAAGGCTGAACATTCAGGAGGCTGGGGGCTGGAAGATTAGGAGGCATACAGTATTTTGGTAGGAAGTTGTAGATTTGGTTCCTCTGTTAAGTTCGTGAAAGAAAATGAATGAAGCCGGGTGCGGTGGCTCACGCCTGTAATCCCAGCACTTTGGGAGGCTGAGGTGGGCAGATCACAAGGTCAGGAGATGGAGACCATCCTGGCTAACACGGTGAAACCCTGTCTCTACTAAAAGTACAAAAAATTAGCCAGGCATGGTGGCGGGTGCCTGTAGTCCCAGCTACTTGGGAGGCTGAGGCAGGAGAATGGCGTGAACCCGGGAGGTGGAGCTTGCAGTGAGCCTAGATCGTGCCACCGCACTCCAGCCTGGGCAACAGAGTGAGACTCTGTCTCAAAAAAATAAATAAATAAAATAAAATAAAAAAATAAAGAAAATGAATGAGTCTCTACAGTGGAAATGACTGGGTTAGGACCAAGTGAACTGCGGGGCTCCTGTCTGCCCTGTGACTCTGATATTTTCCATATGTGCCTCGATGGACAGACAGGCAATCAGGCCATTAGAACAATGGTGGGGAGTAATGGTAGCTCCTGCCCATGCCTGTGAGAGGCCCTCAGCCAGCCTGAGGGTATGGGAGATTTGGGGGTGAATGGCTCCTTTGGAGTGCTCAGTAAGAAGCAGCAGAGAGCATGAGGAAGAGCAGAGGAAGCCCCAGACGTGCAATCAGGGGGACAAGAGAGCATCTCCCTTCCTCAGGAATATTCGTGCAGCTCCACATGGCAGGGCCTGGGGAAATGAAGGCAGTGGAGAGACAGGAGGCTGGACAGTGAGCTGGTCCTGGCGGTGCAGGGCTGGAGCCCACGCTGAAGCCACTAGCTCTACTCTAGGGACGGTGGGAAACCCCCTAAGAGCAAACCCAAATAAACCTGGGCCTGCGTATGACCTCCCACACCCAGCAGGGAATTCTGGTCACTCTTTCCACTTGGTTAGAACCTAGGAGCTGGGTGGGTGGCTGGGGGAGGAAGCAAAGTCTGATTTTCACCGTACAGCACCCAGGAAAACTCCCTTACAATCCTCTGAAGACTTTTTCTCCCCAAATTCCACTCATTCTGAAGGGGTGGGTATCTGCTATGTCATAATTTCATCCGTGTCACAGAAGAGTTGTAAGTAGAGAATGAGATTTACACTCTAAAGACCATTCTGATGTCAGTTCTGAAAGGGGCCAAAGGGAACTGTCAGAAACAAATGAGGAATTAGAAGGACAGAGAACACTGTTCCTGTGGGTAAGAGATTCCGGATCATGGCAGCAGAAAGAATTATTTTTTTCTGATATGAAAAATGAAGACACTGAAGCCCAGAGAAGACAATGACTAGCCAGCCTTTCACTCCTTGTGTTGGCCCAGTGTGTGGGAGTGAAGGTGGGGAGCAAAGGAGACAGAAGCTCACTGGCTGAAGTGACCTCACAGCATCCTTTGCAGTGGACAGAAAAATAATTCCTGTTCAAAAAAAAAAAAGTGTTTTGTTTTTGTTTTTGTTTTTTTCTTTAGATTCTGGGGTCTGCGTTAAACCCCAGAACAATTTACCTCGTTCTTCCCAGAAGCCTTGCGCAGCAAGAGTAGGGAGGCCGAAGGCACTGACCACTAGAGGGGGCGCTGCCTCCACCTGGCACAGACCACTGGGTGTGGGGCGGGGAGGAGGACAGCCCCTAGGTGGCATGCAGGGTGGCGCTGGGTTGCAATGAAGTGTTGCTGTATCAAAGGCTTTCTGTACACAAGGTATAACAAACCTTAAACTCTGTGTTTATGCCCAGGGATGGGAAGGGGACATGGGAAAGAAAGACAATATGGAAACTCAGATACCTCTGGAAGAACTGTGAGTAAAGGCAGGGTGCTCCTCAGAGGTTCCCCAGAACCCCCAGTGCTTGTTTTGGACAGGAAACGCTGAAGGAAGAGCATGCAGTTCATCTTTTGATGAAGCATTTTAGAACAAGTGCATTCAGATCAGATCTGATGCAGAGCCAGCGCTGCAGGACAGCTCCCTGTGTCCCGACAGGGGGGATGCTGGTTATCCTTTATCCACGGGCTTAGAGCGCAGATGCTAAGCAGAGGGTTCTGAAGGTTGTACCTTTCCCCGCTCTGCATAGCTGAGTGTGAGCAGGGAGAGATCATGCTCAGAGATGTCGCTAAAGGCCGGCTGGTAGGAGGAGAAATGGGAGCAGGGCTGAGTTTCAGCTGGTGCTCCCTGCTCCATTGTGGGGTATTGTGAGCTCTGTGGGGTCACAAGGACTCACTCCTGGCTGGGCGGGAGGTGGCTGAGCTGATGCAGTGGTGTTCAGGGTGGCAACTGCTACCTTGCCTGGTCTCTTACTCCGGCTATTAGCAGACTGCTAGCCTCTGTTTACCAGGAAGCAAAAGTGTCCCTCTGATTCCTGAGACTACTTCTAAGGTACATCTCAATGAGAAAATAACAAGAAACAAAATAAACGGGTCTCCCTCCCACTGCAAACTACCCTCACCACAAACTATCCCCATTCTTAATTAGAGAGAGGAAATGTGGTGGGGGGCATAGGAGCTGGAGTCGCAGTTATGCCTCCGCTCTGTGCCCTCATGGCAAAGCATGCCCCCGACTCTGGATTTTGGAGGCTCCCTGCACACAGCCAGGGTGTCTGAGGGAGTTCAGGGGCCCTCTTGCTGAAACACAGAGCCCATGGGATTGCCTTCGTGCATCACAGGGAAAAGAGCCCTTCTTGTTGACAGACCCAGCCGTCACGCCCATGATGAATTGCATGTCTACGCGGGGACTGCTGTTGTGGTTTCCCTTCTCTCCGAAGGTTCATCCCCAGGTCTCGTGGCACTTTAGAAAATGAACTGCTATAATTCCACTCTGAGCACACAGCCCTCCACAACCAGGTCTCTTCACTCTAACATGGCTGCTGGCGTTGTCACTCAGGAGGCCAGCAGTGGGTAGCCTCGATGGCTCCTCCCTGCAGAAGCAAGGGAGGCGTTCCTGCTGGCTGCCTCCTAAAGAAGGACTGCTGATGCTGATATTCCAAGGAGCCGGGAAGAACTGCCAGCTCGAGGGAGTGTGGAGGGAGGCGGAGCCGGCTGCAGTCACAGAGGGACACAGCAGGACCTAGAGCTGCTCCTGGAGCAGTACTTCCTCACTGGGCACCTGAACTCAATGCTATGTATTTTAGTTTTGGTGAACCAATATCTCCGATTTTCTAGAACAGTTTGTCTCTGCCACTCTCAAGCTCACCAGATCATCCCCTGCTCCGAAAATAGAAAAAAGATGGTCCCCATGGCTATAGGAGATTCATAATTTATCACTTCATGCTAATTCAATTTTTTAATCATACATACGGTTTTCAGGTTATCTATGGCTGTGTGAAAACCCACTTTAAACCTGAATGGATTTAAAACTATAGCCAGCCTTAAACTATAGCCAGCCTTTGTGAGTCCCTTGTGGGTGAAGAGTTTGAGCAGGATTTGACTGGGCAATTGTTCTGCTCCATGTGGCACTGGCTGGGGTCACTCAGTGGCAGCTGGACTGGCCTGGAGCATCTGACAGCTTCACTGATTCACCAGGTGCCTTGGTGGGGACAGCTGGACTGTTGGGCTCACCTGGTCCTCCTGCCTCTCTGTGAGCCTCAAAGCCTCCAAGTGCCTCTCTGTGGCTTCTCTAGCAATGTAGTGGGATGTTTCACAGGGCAGCTCAGGGCCTAGAGACCAAGGCAGGACCTGCCAGTCCCCAAAGCAGCATAGCATCACTTCCAGCACACTCTATTGGTCAAAGTAGCCACAGGCCACCTCAATTCAGAGGAGGGGAAATAGAGGCCATTGCTCAATAGCAGGAGTGTCACATAATTTGAAGCCGTCTTTAATCTGCCACCAAAGTCCACTTATGGATGGAAATGATTTATCTCTATAGACAAGGGGTGTTCTTCTTGTTCCAGGCACACTCCTAACACTCTCAACAGAAACCCTCTTTCTTCAGTCCTGATGCGTGGGGACCGATTCATCAGGACGTTTTCTAAACCGTTTGAGGAGGTGTGGGTTACGCAGTGATCAGGGTATACACAAAACAACACAACACTGCCTTTAATGCACATCAGAACTGACAGTAATTCTTCTATGCTTTTCCCCTACCTGGGTCATCCAGATGACCTTATCTCAGGTTACAAGGTGTGTTTGGTAATAATCAATGTTGGCTTTGTGTATCTAGTATGTAGAATTAATTCCCCTTTGGAGAGTTCCATGTGGCCTGGCCACTGATCTAAGAGGATCAGTCTTTTTCAAAGACAGGATTCTCTAGTTTTCCTTTTAACTCTCTCAGTGAATGTTGACTGAGTATACACTACATGATGGTTATGGTGTGTGATTTTCTTTACACACACTTATCCCGATATCTTTCAGGGCTTCAACCTTTGGGTCACTGCAGGTGAACCTGGGATATCAGTGGAGGTAGAGAACATGCCAGGGCAGAATCCTAGGCCCTAGACTGTAGGAACTGTTTGGCAAAAATGTGAATCTCAGAAGCTGAACTACCCTGGCAGATGGCAAGAGGAGATTCTGTCTCATAATTCAAGCACCAGAAAGTACTACTCTTTAGACCAGATGCACCTAGAGAAAGTTTCTGACAGGTGTACCTTGCTTGCCGTGGAAATACAGAAGGCTCTTCTCTCACAGGTTTGGGAATGTCTCCTTGAGGGCATTTGGGCTGGTTTCAAGCTGTCGTGTGACATGGCCCATGGGTATCCTTGGCAGTTCCATTCTAAGTACTTCCAAAGTTCTCTGACAAGGCTAAAAACTCCTCATTCAACCAAAGATTCTTGCACATTATTTAAATAGGATGCAAATGCATGGTCTGCTCTGAGCCCTGGCAGCTTTCAATTTTTATATTTTCAGAACGGTGAGGCCTGCCATCAGTTCACTTGAAGTTCAGTCCAAGATGTGCCTGTCCCTGACATTTGTTCATTCTTTATGAAGGTAACATTTTGAAGAATTTAAAAAGAAGTCATCTTTGTACTCCACTCCCTACCACCCTCCAAAACAAATTTTAAAAAATATCAGACATTTGTTGCATGCATAATCGCTGGAACGTGACTAACTTCTTTCCCACCGCCTGAATTTCCAAGTTGGATTCTATAATCCCTCTCTTTGGCAATCCATGGTCTATTTCTTTTCTGATATTTCGGTGATAGGAACTGCCTCTTTGACCCAAGGGATTAGGCTCATAAGAGCATGAGCAGATTCCGTCAGATGGTTGAGCCTGGCTGCTGTTGGGATGAATGGCAGGGGATCAAGCCCGCCAGTGACAATGCAGAGAGTGAGTGCAGAGGGAGGGACGATTCTTCTCTTTGTGCTCCTTCCCTCCTGTCACAGTGTGAGTCTCGAGCCCATTCACTCACAAGCTGAGCACGTAGCTTAGAGCTGACAGAAGCCCCACCTTCTTTGCACCGGGGTTCTGTCGGGAAGGGAGGCCTGCCTGAAAGACAAAACCACAGGCCGAGGAGCAGAGAAAGGATGGACTCAGGGAAGGGCTGTGTGGGTGGCATCTCCTCTCCGCAGGCTGCAGGTGCCTCTCAGGCTCTTCCAATTCAGTGTGTGTGTGTGTGTGTGTGTGTGTGTGTGTGTACAGAAAAAGCATATATATCTCTACGTGTGTATATATACACAAATATATATACTATATATATACATGCTCTCTCTATACATACTGTGTGTGTTTATATAGATATATACACATACATACACTTTACACATTATGGCTAGTCCAGAGAGAAAGAAAAGAGAAAGGGATAAGGAAAATAAAGAAGTGAGAAAGGAAAGAAAAAGAAGGAAAAAGTATATAGAAGGTGTGGTATGGCAGATTGGTAACTGTTCCTCCAAAGCTCCAACGTCTCTTTGCCGTTTCTTCCTGGACACGCGTCCATCCCACTGGAAACTACATTTCCCACCCTTTCTGGTGGTGAATCAGGCCTTGTGACTCGACTCTCACCAATGAAGGTGAGGGGAATTGACATACGCAGTTCCGGCTTTGCCTGCCCAAATCAAAATCGGTGCCTTTGGAGTCTCTCCTTGGGCTCCTGTGTTCTGGAATGCTGATTGTGTTAGCTCAGCTCGGGCCACCACGAAGTATGAAAGGAGAGAAACCTGGGTCCCTGAGTGAGCTGGTGGAGCAAAAGAGCTGCTCTGCTAGCCAAGACTGGCACTAGACTGCTCCATGAGAAAGAAAGACAGCATCATATTTAAGTTAATTGTATTTCAGTATCTCTTTACTGTAGCACAGAGGGCTATGATCTGTAAAGAAGGGAAGAGGAAGAGGAAAAACTGAGCACTTATGAAAAGAAATTTTAATGTGGTGACACATACTTTAGTGTCTGTGATGACACTAAAAATACAGTTAGAGAGAATAAGAGAAAATGACCTGGTAACATGGAGAACAACTGATGAGAGGGCAGCTGTTGGGAGGGTGCTGGGGAAAGGTTGAAACCGCTGCCCACTTCTCCCAGGCCTTACCTGACGACCATGCTGTCTCCTACAACACTTGTAGGTTATTAGATCTCCCATGTTTACCTGAGTGTCTCAAAAGGATAAAGATGACCAAGTTAGAGGCATAAGTGTTGGTAAAGCAACAGTGTGATAATTCTCCAGTGGAATAGGTGGCTTACAAAGCAACGAGCACCCATCTCTGAGTGTGCTCAAGAGAGGTTGCACAACCACTTCTTGTGGATGATCCCTATGTTGACCGGGCAGGCAGAGGTTGCAGTGAGCCGAAATTGCGCCACTGCACTCCAGCCTGGCAACAGAGCAAGGCTCCATCTCAAAAAAAAAAAAAAAAAGGAAGAAGAATTTCGTATCCAACTAGAATAACCTCCAGAAAAGGTTTGAGTCAGGAAAGTTGAGTAACTTCTTACAGGCTATGCAAATTATTTTCATTTCACATCACTATTCACTTGAGCAGTGAGCTTTACACACTTATCAGCTCTTACGCTTGCTCTTTAAACATCCCCAATAACTGGCTTCAACTTTCTTTTTTCCCCATGTAAATCACAAGCTCATCATGAGCTGTCTTTTCCCTATATACTCTAGCAAAATTCTAGTTTCACGGTTTTGCATTCAGTGGCAGCCTCAGATATCCTACCTGACAGGGTAAGGCCAGCTGCCTAAGCCTGTGCAGTAGGCTTTTAGACTTGCTGGGATGTCCCCACCCGTGAAAATATATTTCTCACCAACAGAATCACAGATGCCTGAAATTCAGCCACCAGCATTCATTCCTTTGTATTACCCATGATCCTTTCTGAGCAGCTCTTTCTGAAAATGCAATTGCCCACTAACAGGGCATATGTTCAATGCCTATATAGGAAAAGGGGGATGTTTTAAGAGGAGGTTGACTGTGGGGAAAAAAATCTTTGTCTATGTCTCTTGATCACATGGCCATCTTTGTGTCTGCTGCTGATACATGAGAAACACAAGGCAGCAGCTCCTCTGTGGTCTTTATTTTCTTCACCTCATGACTTCCAAGCACATTCATTTCCCAGACCAGTACATGACGAAGAGCTGACGGGAACGTGTGGCCAAGAGAGCCAGCTGGCTGCTTGGCTTGGCCAGACCTTCCTCTCCTTACCTAGAGCTGCTCTGGGCCCTGGATCCCCACACATAATCTTTTACCTCTCGGTGTTCGACCAGTTGGCCAGGCCAGCGCTCCTCGTTCGTTTTGTGCACAGGTCATCTGAGGAGAAAGGGGACTCAGGACAGGTAGTTTTTTGGGGGGGAAGGAAGGAGGGGTTAGATTGGATATGAAACAAGAGACTGTCTGGAAGACCAGGCATTGATGGAGGACCTGAAGCACTTGCGATAGCAGAAGGTTACCTGGCAATTGACAGAGTGTGAGGGTGGGAGGTTGCAGGGAAAATAAAAGAGGAGAAAGATGGTAAGCAATTCACTGGGATGTGCCCCAATGTGGATACTAGGATTCAAAGTTAAAAAAAAATTCTATTTATATATTTTTAGGGCACTTTTGACTTTCCGTCATGATATTCTTGAGTCTTCAAAGCTGGAAGTTTCCTGACATGAGAGGAGGATTTGGTTTTATTCTTATCCTCTCAAGATAATACAAAACTTTGATTTTATATTAGGCTGTCACCTGCCTTGCACAGAGAAATAGGCAAGAAATACATTCCTTCCTGTAAAAAAAAAAAAAAAAAAAAGATTATAGCTTGCTTGCTTAGAGAAGGGAAGAGAGGAGAAGATGAAGAATCACAGCAGAAACCTGCATTTAAAGGGGAAAAAAGAGGATGACAAAAAGAATTAAAAAAAGAAAAGAAAAGAAAAACA
The DNA here is from genome assembly GCF_049350105.2 of Macaca mulatta. NCBI lineage: Eukaryota > Metazoa > Chordata > Mammalia > Primates > Cercopithecidae > Macaca > Macaca mulatta. Next base: position 6,130,996 of record NC_133416.1, read on the forward strand.
ACCTGATCCTTCTCAGGATCTAGGCGGACAATTCACAGTCATAATGCACCTTAAGGGTTAATGTGCAAATCTGGGTGTTTTACTGAAAAGGCTGAATTGAAGGCATGGGGCTCTCATGAGCTTGGTTCTGAAGCGTGGTTCACTGGGGTCGGCTCATTACCGGGAAGGTGTCGAGAAGCCTGGCAGAACATCTGCCTGATAATTTTTAAGTCCATGCTTAAACTTTCAATCACCCAGTTGACTATGAACTCCTTGAGGGACAAGATGGAGGACATGTCTGTTTATTTTGTCGTCAGTGCTTATCTCGATATCTTGAACATGGTTTCTACCATGTTTGAGGCAGGGCGAGTGGTACTTACCAAACATTTGCTCTTAGCTGCCCATATTTCCCAGCCTCCGTGTTGTTAGGTGGAGCCATGTGACTAATCTGATCAACCAGCTGGGGAGCAGAAGGGAGGTGTGTCACTTCTAGGTTGAAGCCTAACAGAGCTAATGAGAAAGCCTCCACCAGCATCTCTTCCCTTGCACCCCAGAAGGTCGTGTGCTTCAGACCCGTGAAGCTGTCAGATGGGGTATGGAGTGTTGCCTTCCCACTAACTCATGCTGGAAATGTAGCCTAAGTGACAAATAAGCATTTGTTATTTTAAACGTTTGCCATTTTGGAGTTATTTGTTACTGCAGGATAATTTAACTGATCCTGACTGCTAGAGTATTCAATAGATTTTGTTCAAAAATGAATGAATGAATGAATGAATGAATGAATGAATGAATGAATGAATGAGCTAAGCTGATAAATGCAGAGCAACTGATAGGATTTCCTATTTGGAAACCCCACAGCGTTGTACCCTTTTTTTCCCATCAAGGTCTTAGTTCTTTGGGAATTAACACCATTCTGTCTTCCCTAACAATACCATGAGGTCTTTTGGGGAAGGAAGTAAATGTTGGACATAATAAATTACACCAAACCCTCTTGAACATCAATCATGTTTCAGACACTGCATTAGAACTGGAAATACCAAAGTGGATAAAACATGTCCTTGGAGGATTCCCAATCTAGAAGGGGAGGTGGATCAATAGCCAATTCATTACAATAAGTACTATGCCAGCTGTCCGGACCAGACAGCTGCACTACCAACAGCAGAGAGAAGGAGCACCTAATTCAGGCTGGGAACTCCAGACCAAGAGGGTTGCATATGGCAAGGGACAGAGATAAGAAAGAGCAGCGCATGTTCGAGAAACTGAAAATGGTTTTAGTACAACTAGAGAACAGGCTACAGGAGAGAGGTGGCAAAAGGGTTCTAAAAGCTTGAGCAGAGGCCAGGTCGTGAAGACCTGTTGTGCCTCATTGTGGAACTGGGCCTGCGTTAGGTAGATATGTCTTGTAAGGTATGTGGAGAGCATGGTGTCCCCACTAGTCAGAGACTGTTATAAAACCATTAGGTTGTGCTGTCCCACGCCTGTAAGCCTAACACTTTGCTAGGCAGAGGCAGGTGGATCCCTTGGGGCCAGGAGTTTGAGACCAGCCTGGGATACACAGTGAGATCTGTCTCTACAAAAACATGTAGAACAGTTAGCCGGGCATGGTGGCATGCATCTGTGGTCCCAGCTACTCGGGACACTGAGGCAGGAGGATCACTTGAGCTCGGGAGGCTGAGGCTGCAGTGAGCTATGACGGTGCTGCTGCACTCCAGTCTGGGGTGACAGAGTGAGACCTGGTCTCTGAATAAATAAATAACTAAAATCATTTAACCTCTGTGTGTTGGTGACAAAGAGCTATTGAGATATTTGACTCAGGGGAGTAGCATGCGAAAATTTTCACCTCGGAAAGCCCACGTGGACAGTGGTGTGGAGCACGGATCGAGGTAGAGAGACAGTGGGGGCAGCCCCAGCCAGCACCAAAGGATGATGATGCTCTTTGGACCCAGCTGCCTGAAGTTTGGAGCTTTCCACCCCCATCATGGCCATCTTTCTCAAGCTTACCTCCCCTAACGAACATACTGATTTAGCATGAGCCAAATCAGTATCCCATCTGCCTCTGGGTCCCAACACCCTTTGGGAAGCTCCTTGGCATTTCTCTAGGAGGCTGGCAGAGGTCTTCCCTAGGGCTTTGGATGGACTCAACATCCCTAAGCTGCCTGCTTCATACCAGACACTTGAAGGAGCTCTTAATATATCCTGGTATTTTTCCAAACTCTTTCTTTCCCTGCTTCTATTCTCTACGCTCAAGATAAAACATACAACCATCTTAATAGACAGCAAAATTTCACTTCTGATATAGTATTGAATTGTTTTGCAAGTCTTTTACAAAGGGTTTTAAACTCATAGGGCAATTGGTACTACATACATTTATGTAGTATTTTCTTGTTTGTTTTATATCAGGGTAAAAGTGACTTTCTGTGACAAATTGGGTAGCTTTCCATCTTTTCTCTATTTTTACTGCATAGTGAATACAAAAATAAATTCCAGATGGATTAAATAATTAAATCGTTGCATTCCTCAGATAAACTCATTGAACTGGATTCTTCTTTTAACTTACTGCATGCCTGAATTAGAGTCATGAGAAAGTCAGAGGATGCTATCTTGGACAGATACATTTTTGGGGGGATGTGTTTTGGAAGCATATAAGAAGAAGGTACCAAAGGTATGACATAATGTGCACAGCTTCAGTGGGTACTTCGGGGCAGATAATAACATTAGAGGTGACAAAACAGAGCCTCTCTCTGTGTGTGCACATTTGTGCCCGTCCAGCATGGCTCAGCTATGCTGGAGATGGATTCAGCGTGCTTCACACATTTACCTCTAGAAGAAAAATCCAAAAGGAGAGGAAAAAAAAAAAAAACTTGCCTTCATCCCAAGTCTCTGATCAGCCCTAGGGCTGGGGCTAGGTCAGGCCTGAGAACCCTTCTGCCTCCTACTCCTTCCCTAAAGATGGCAACGTGACAGGCTCCAGAGTTCAGTTTGGCAGAACCCCTCCTTCCCAGCATCACGCCCTGGCAACCTGGCTCTGTCTTCCAGCCATTGCCATGGAGAGACATAGATCAGGCCCTTTGGAGAGGGAGGGCTTGGAGCCAAGGCATTTATGCCCCCCAGGGCTCCCTTCTGTCATCCCTCCTGCTCTGCACAGCAACAGCACCGCTTCGCGCCCACTGCCTGTGGGCGTGGCCTCCCTAATTTGACACTGGGGGCTCCTCGCGTTGGTTTTCATGGGGGGTTGAGGCTGGTAGCAGGTAGTGTCCAGGAGGATGCTGACGCTGGAAGGCTGGAGACATGTAGGAGATGGGGTGTCACTTGCAGTCTCTGCCAGAAGCGCAGTCAGCAGGTCTAGGGCTCGCCAAGAGCAGCCGCATGCGAGAACCAGCAGAAAGGCGGAAGGTAGGTTGGCAAGAACCCAGGGGGCAGCTTACAGATAAAAACCGCTGACATCAGGGAGCCTTGCACACTGTACAAAGCACTTTTCCATTTGTCATCTAACAACCCTGGGAGGCAGGCTAGCGAGGCAGACATAATTAATCTCACTTTACAGATGATGAAATGGAGGCTCAAAAGAAATCCCAGCTGAATAGGAGGTAGAGCTGGGAGTTGAACCCTGATCTTCTGACTCAAATTTTTATGCTCCATTGTGCTAAGCTCCTGCCCCTTTTCTTTCTATTCTTTCCCAAGTAGCCTACTTCTTTCTTGAAATCCACATTCCCCCAGGTGAGAAAGTCCAGGCTCTTCTCTTCTCTGACCCTCCCTTTTCTTGTACATATCTTTTCCCAGTACTGATCAGAAAAGTATTCATACTAAAATGTGCATGGTTTTGCAGTGCTATCCCAATCAGAAATATTTACATTGTAACTAGCAGAGTAAAAGCCTTACATGAAAAGGACAAAACACTAATGAGAAAGCTTTAAGCATTAAAAAGCATAATTTTGGGCCAGGCAATGTCTCATGCCTATAATCCTTTGCAAAGCCAAGGCAGGTGGATCTCTTGAATAGGAGTTTGAGAACAGCTTAGGCAATATGGCAAAACCCCATATCTACAAAAAATACAAAGATTAGCCAGGTGTGGTGGTGTGTGCCTACAGTCCCAGCTACTAGGGAGGTTGAGGTGGGAGGATCACCTGAGTTTGGGAAGTGGAGGATGCAGTAAGAGGTGAGGGTGCCACTGTACTCTAGCCTCAGCACCAGACTAAGACTCTGTCAAAAAGAGAGAAGGAAGGAAGGAAGGAAGGAAGGAAGGAAGGAAGGAAGGAAGGAAGGAAGGAAGGAAGGAAAGAAGAAAGGAAGAGAAAGAGAGAGAGAGAAAGAAAGAAAGAAAAAGGAAGGGAGAAAGGGAGAAAAGGGGAAGGAAGGAAAGAAGAAAGGAAGAGAAAGAGAGAGAGAGAAAGAAAGAGAGAAAGAGGAAGGGAGAAAGGGAGAAAAGGGGAAGGAAGGATGGAAGGAAGGAAGAGAAAGAGAGAGAGAGAGAAAGAAAGAGGAAAGGAGAAAGGGAGAAAAGGGGAAGGAAGGAAGAAGGAAGGAGGAAGGAAGGAGAGAGAGAGAAAGAAAGAAAGAAAAAAGAAAGAAAGAAGAAAGGAAGGAAAGAAAAGAAAGAAGAAAGAAAGAAAGAAAGAAAGAAAGAAAGAAAGAAAGAAAGAGAGAGAGAAACAAAGAAAGAAAGAGAAACAAAGAGAAAGAGCTTCTGAGGGAATGGGGTCTTATGGTTCCTCCCAGACCAGGCCCAGGTTAACTGCTTCTCAGGCTGACCCAGAGCTACTCTCCGTCTTCATCAGGGATCAGACAAGGGGTAGAGCCCGAAAGTTAGGACAGAAAGAAAAGAAAGGCCCCATTTCTGCACTGTCAAGCTTGCCAAGATCTTAGGAGTTTGCTCTACGGCTTCCGGGGCACTTCTGGAAGCTTCGGCTGAGGCCTGACAAGAGAAGTCCAGTCCAGGAGCACAGTGTGCTCCACGCTGCTCTCCGCCCTGTCTTCTTACCTCAAAAACCAAAGTCCAGAGAGCTTCTCCAGAAGCCAACTCTGACTAGGGGGAGTGGCTCATCACCAGAGCTTAGCCCAGATTTGCATGGCATGGCCATTTCTACTCCAGTTCAGGCCCTTCACGCACCACCGTGCCCACAGCTATCTGGCCTCGGAGACTGGGGATGCTGAGCCAGAGGGATTGCAGAGGGCATGCTGGCTTTGGGATGGATTCCTTACCCTGGGTGATGATGGTGAAGGATATACTGGCAGAACTTTGCTTTGAAGACAACTGTGATCTGCTTCTTTGAAAGCTGTGCCCTCTGTGTGTGTGCCATGTTTGTAAATGTGCTCATTTCAATGCCTCAGCAAAAGGTACTGAGCATGCAACAGAAGAATAAACACGAAACGGTTTCCCTGAGCAGTCATTCTGTTGGTGAGAGGCTGCCTCTGGTTCCTGCCAGGCTTGTAGGCTGTCCTGCCTGGACTGTGTCCTGTTCTGCAGAAGAAGGGGAGGGAGCAGCAAGATACCAAAGATATATTCTGGGCAGCAACTTGCAAATGCTTTAATGTTTTCCAAATGCAGGGCTGCTGCGGAGGGCCTCTGTTTTATGGCATGAGGCTATTTATTATAGGTTTGTGTTATGGGCCAATTATTTCCTGCTCCAAAATAACCAAGTGGGCTTGACCCAGGCATCCAGAACTGAAGCCAGAAAAAGAGTAAACAAGATCTTGTCGGGGCAGCCAGGAGAGGGCTTGGGATAGATATTTAGGGGTCCTCCAGGGCCGTGTCAACTCTCCAGTTTTTATTCTTCTCAAAACTTCACCCACTTCATCTTCATTTGACCTCAGACTCTTAGATCTCACACCCGTTTCAATGAATAAACAGTTATCAACCTGAAAAGAACAAAAAATTATATTCTTCCATTATCCTGATGCCAAGTCTGCAGATGTGAGTATGGGCAGAGTAGTGTCTGTCGCCGAGCTGAGCTGCTGGCATAGATAGCGCCTTGGCTGCACATTCTAGTTCCTGCAAGGAATTCTACTCTTTAGGTAAAAACAGCTTTCTAAGAAAAAGGTTAAAGGTAAATGTAACTTGCAACCCATGGTCCTCTGTAGTCTATAATACCCTGTGGTACATTTTACTTAGACATATAGTCAGGACAAAGTTTTTATTTTATTTCAATGTACAGATGAGGAAACTGAGGCTCAGAGAGATGAAACAGACTGTTCCCAATCTTACAGCCAGCAGGAGCCCAGCCTTGGTCTCTCTGATACCAAATCCCACAAACCCTTTATTCCCTAGGGATTAATCTTTTCTTCTAATATGTTGCGGGGGCAGGGACAGGAACAAATTTGCTGTAGGATATAGAGCATTAAAAGGAGAAGAGAAAATAAACCTGAGTTAGGAGGAGGACTCTAAAACTGGGGTCTGGAGAGCAGCTTGCACTACAAGAGGCAGGATGAGAGATGAGTGGTCCGGGACACACAAGCATCAGTTGCAGAGTTTCTTGGGCCTGGTCTAGATCATTTGACATTAATACTGGGCATGGGTATCAGAGTCCTTTTTTTGCTGGTTTGCTCATAAATAAAAGTAATGTGCAATGTTGACATAGGAGAGCCCAGGGTCTTGAGTCAGGAAGCCTGAATTTGGGTGTGGACTCTGCCAACAGCCTGCCATGTGACCTTGAGTAAGTCAACAAGGGACCTCCATTACCTGGACTGGGGTGGGAAGGTCAGAAATAATCTGTGAGGCTGGAGCCCTCAGACTGTCTGTGGATCTCTGCTCCTGGCTGAGAGAAGAGGCTTTGGGGACAGGCATGGGCTCATAATTTCTACAGGGGACAGAGAAAAGCAGTCATGGGGCTCCCCTGGTCACTTTGATGCACAAGCCCTGGGCTTGGCGGAGACAACCGGAGAGCTGTAAATAGCCCCGTGGGTCTGGAGGGGTCAGCGGGGACTCCTCCGCAGGATCTCTAAATCGAGCAGCTGTGGGAGGTGCAGACTCACGCCCTGCTGGCAGGATGAGGGTCACCAAGGCTGAAGACTGGGAAAGGCCCCGTGTCATTGATTGGGAAGATCATAATCTCCTGCATTTGTCTACTGCCTTCTTACCACCCCTTCTCCTTTGATCCACACATTCCCATCCTTGGAGGGGAGGGGGTTGGTGATGCTCTGTTGTCCTGTTGTGGAGTGATGGCCCTGAAAATATCGTGTACGGGAGGTGTAATGGTGACCCACCAACCTGGCCGAGATGCCTTGCTTCCCCTTCCTCCCACACCTACACACACGTGCACAAGTTGAGAGAGACTGAGAAAACATCAAGAGAGTGTGTTCTCGTTCTTCCTGGGCTTCACTTGGTTCTCAGATGGGATATCTGTAGTAGCATTCAGCCTCATATTCACCTTCACCTCTTACAATGCAGTTGAGAAGGAAGGTAGGCATGCCTTAAGGCTTGGTGACAATTGCAAGTAGAAGTTGACAAACACTCTGCTTACCTGGCTCTGGACAGTAGAGGAAACCCCAAATGTGGTTTAGTCACGTTTAGGACTTTGGGGGAGTTCGCCAAAGGCTCGGGGAACCCAAACTGTTCCTTTCCACCTTTCTTCTTGTTTATTCCTCCTCCTCAGCAGAGCCTGCTCCCCGACTCCGAAGCATCACACAGTCCGTTTTCTGCAGCACCTTAACTTTTTGGTTCAACATGACCCTCATGACCCTCTTTCCTCTCCTCTGGACAACCTCAACCTAGAAGAAAACAGAGTTTACATGGACAGCCTGCTCATCTCCAGAATGAGGTGCCAGTCATCACTCGCTGTGTTTGCCACAGTATTTCTCTGGAGGATGAATAGTGCCAGAAGTGCCCCATGAAGGGTAAGGTGCAGGGGGAGGAAGCTGGCAACTCCTGGGTATCAATGTATGAATGCTAAACATGGCCTGGAAGTATATTCAGATGAAGAAAATCATATGTATAAAGTACTTTATGCTGCAAGGAATACTTTTCTGAGCTCTGGGGGTAAGGGTTAGGACCCCAGGGAGATGTGCTCCAGCAACAATCACTTTCTAGGGAGGGTTTATCCAGTTCCCAATGTTTGTTTACTTTGTTCTTTCTCAGCCTTCTTGCTCATCCTCCCTAAAACTTTCAACAAGAAGCCAAGGAACATAACCAAAATCTCAGGGCAAACTGCACCTTTGCTCACCAAGGATCTCTTGCCAGACACCATCCTCATTAACGATTCTGGAGCAATGAGTACCAACCAACCGAAGCAGTGTGGGGTGGACCAGACCTGCCACAGACTCTGCCCCCCCATCTTGCAAAGCTCCGGCTTGGCTGACTGGGCAGCAAGTTTAGGGCTGGAACAGAATAGCTCAGGGCTCAAGAGGAGGGCAGTCCTGCCATTGGGGATCTTCATTCTCTGCCCTTCCCTTCACAGCACACAGATGCTCCTTGGAGAGCAAGGTGAACACACGAAGGTCAGTTGTATGAAGGTTACCTGTGATTAGCCTGCCCAGAGACGTGGCCCACCAGCTCCACGTGGCCTTGACTGAGGTGGACAGAAAGCACAGCGTGTGATGGACAATTGCCCAAGTCCTCAGAGATTCTCTGGAAGTCACAGAGGGGAAAACAGCTTCTGAGTCACTGGCCAGGTCTCCAGGCCAGGTCTGGAGCCCAGCGAAGAATAGTTATTTCTCGGTTAAAGTGTCATAAAGTTTCCTTTTTTTTTTTTTTTAGTGAGACAGAGTCTCGCTCTGTTGCCCAGGCTGGAGTGCAGTGGCGCGATCTTGGCTCACTGCAAGCTCCGCCTCCCCAGTTCACACCATTCTTCTGCCTCAGCCTCCCGAGTAGCTGGGACTACAGGTGTCTGCCACCATGCCCGGCTCATTTTTTGTATTTTTAGTAGAGACAGGGTTTCACCGTGTTAGCCAGGATGGTCTCCATCTCCTGACCTCGTGATCCGCCCGCCTCGGCCTCCCAAAGTGCTGGGATTACAGGCGTGAGCCACCGCACCCGGCCCATAAAATTTCTTTGTCCCCAGGTATTTCCCAACCAGGAAAGGGTCATAGGAGTCATACAACCAACTGGCCTGGAGGCCCAAGATAGTAACCCATGCCCTCCTCAGTTGTGCTGTTTATCTCCAGAGCCATTTGCCAGGCACACATGCCAAGCCAGGGGTCTGCAAAAAAGGCAGAAATGCAGAGTCCAAGAAACAGGAATGTCAGGCTCTTGGAACAAGGGTGAGATGTTTCTATATTTTACATCCCTTTAGGGTAGCATCAACCCAGGAAGTCTTCTTAGAAGAGTGGGCCTTCACTTCAGGGTTGAGCAGGATGATATGTATGCCATGAGCAGTGCATGGTGCAGGTGGGATCCAGGGGATGGGGCGTGAGGGAGAAGCTCAGGGATGGGAAAACAAAGAGGCAGTAGCAGGGAGGTCAAGGCTTAGGTCCACGTGGAGAGGGCTGTGTTCTCAGGTCTGCTGGCTCAGGGGGGGACCTGTGAGCAGAGATATTGAGCATGTGTTCCAGGATAAAAGAAGGAGCATCAGAGTGCTTCTCTTTGAAAGTGGGGTCCCTGAGCATGGATGAGACTTTCACTCCATTTGGCTGAATAGAAGGTGAGATCCTCACATGAGCCACAATATTCAAAGCTCTCCTCTAGACCAGTCCTGTAGTCTTTCCTGGACCATCCAGTTGGCTTCTGTTGCTCCCACCTCGCTGAAGTGGAGAGAAAATTTCTATTGCAAATCTCCTCCTAGACCTGAAGGTCATTTTGAACTCAGTCCAGGTCCTGTTCTTCATGTGAATCTGAGCAGAAGTCTAAAGGCATCTTTCTCCAGAATCAAGTTCCTCTGATCCTCCCCACTGCCTTCCAGTTCTTCCTACATTGATGGGGTTGACCAGCTGGCTTCATGTAAGCAATGAGTGCTCGTCATTCAGAGGGGACGGCCCTCCTGCTGCCTACCCCCACACCTGACAGCTGGGCAGACTGAGTGGCACAGTCAGGCCCTCCTCCCACATATAGTCTCCTGGAGAGACCCCATCTTGTCACTCTGGTTCCCCAGCCTGTTCAGGGCACCCTTGAGGCTCTCAGACCTTGTCAGGACATTTGAGTTTTCACCTTGAATTATAAACTCAAGAATACGCTATAAGTTTGGCTAATGAGGACTGCTGTCTTTGTATCTTTGTAATCTTACCCAGATTTCTAAGCAGTTTGCAAAGGACTTCACTAACATACCTTGGAACGTCCTCCTCTGTGGTTGGGGAGGACAGGTCTTTTGCGAACCTTGAGTGTCTTGTTGATGTCACAAAATGTGTCACTGAGACTCAGACACAGGAGTCCCAGCTCTCTGGCCTGATCTCCATCTACTAGAATTCAGATCTCCACTGAAAGAAGTAGAACCAAGCTGAGAATGACGGCAAGCTCTTGGAGAATTCACAGGACTGCGAATCAAGAGATTATCATCTTGTTGGTTGAGCTCAGTCAGCAGATTCTTAAGCATAAAATCCAGTTTTCCTGTCTGCATGGGAGCAGACAAATCTCTCATTTCTTTAGGGAAGTGAGAGAGAGAAGTGTCCAGATAGGCAGGCAAAAGAGTAGAGAGCTTCCTTCCCAATGTTCCTTTTACCCTTCCTCGGCCTTTCTTGCTCATCTTCTCTGAAAGTGTCCGCAACAAGCCAAGGCATATGACCAAAATCTCACGACAACTTTTGTCTTTGCTCATCAAGAGTCTCCTGCCAGACACCAGGTTCATGATTTTTGGATAACTAGTACCAACCAACCCAAATGATGAAATGTGGACCAGTCCTGGCAAAAGGCAAACTTTGTCCCCTGCCTTGCTCATTGTCTCCACTGATCTAGGAGTGCTGTCCGGCCTTGGGAGTGTGTCTCTGCCAACTAACCAGCATGAGCGATCTCAGCTCCACCCCCCTTTTCTCCTCGCGCCTTTCCACAACCCCTGTCCCTGTCAGGCATGCTGGGCAGTCGCAAGAGTTGCCAAATGGACTTGGCTCTGGGCCACCAATGCCTCCTGATGCAGATGAGACGATATTCTCAAAAGCACTGAACTCAGGAGAGAAACAAGGCAGCTATCCTTTCATAGTTTCAGCATACCCTAAAGTGGCCTTATTGAATTCTAACCTCACAAGACGTTTGCAAAATAAAACTCTATGTTAAACAACACCGGGTTCTCTACCCATGAATGACTCATTTAGCAACATAGGCAAACTCAACCTAGTAGACTTCTTCAGGTAGGATGTGTAAATGTTGATGACTAAGTCCCCTTGGTGGTATCACTGGTGGGTACTGGGGATGGGCTGATGACTTCTGAGCGGGCCGAAGTGAACTGCCAGTCTTGCGACGGCTGGGCCTAAGACTGTTTTCCAAAACTGATGCTCTTCCATGCTTGTGGGTGTGGGATGAGGGAAAAGAGCAGCATAGATAAATAAGTTTGTGAATCCTCAATCATCCAGATAATGTGACTGATAGATTTTGGTCTATCAGTGTACTAGCTGTTGAAGGAGAGGATCTGTTGGGTCTTTGGTTGAACACATTCCTGTTGAAAGTTCCAGTAAAGTCTGCGAAGCCTGAATAATGGCTAGAAAGACGTAGGCAAAGAGAATCTTCTCTTCTTATACTCTGTCCCCTTCTGAACTTCGGAGTGCATCAGTGAACTCAGTTAAAAGGATAAGAATCAGATGAGTAGATTGCAAAAATCTTCTCCCATTCTGTAGGTTGCCTGTTCACTCTGATGGTAGTTTCTTTTGCTGTGTAGAAGCTCTTTAGTTTAATTAGATCCCATTTGTCAATTTTGGCTTTTGCTGCCGTTGTTTTTGGTGTTTTAGACATGAAGTCCTTGCCCATGCCTATGTCCTGAATGGTATTACCTAGGTTTTCTTCTAGGGTTTTTATGGTTTTAGGTCTAACATTTAAGTCTCTAATCCATCTTGAATTAATTTTCGTATAAGGAGTAAGGAAAGGATCCAGTTTCAGTTTTCTACTTATGGCTAGCCAATTCTCCCAGCACCATTATTTAAAAAAAAAAACATTACTGATATATACAACGAATGTGGGTTAATCTCAGAAACACTATATTAAACAACAGGAACCAGACACACAAAGTACAGATGATATGATTTCTTTTATATGAAGTTTAAGAACAGACAAAACTAATCCATGGTGACAGAAATTGAAATAGTGGTTGCCTTTGAGGGATGGAGATTGTCTGGGAGGTGGCAGGAGGAAACTTTCCAGAGTGATGGAAAGTTCTTTATTTTGGTCTGAGTGATAGTTACACAAGTGCATTGAGACAGGTACTTCAGGTTTGCACATTTAAAAATATGTAATTATACCTGGTTAAATTACCGTTACCATGAAAATGAAAAAAGAGGATGGGATCAGGAAATATAGTGGAAGGTCTCTTAGCCAATCTCCACTTGAAGCACAGTCTCCTCCTAATGCTTGGTGAGGGCTGCCATGTCCACTGTGTGCTCCAGCCTAAAGGGCGGGCTGCTTCCTCGACCCCTGCATACATCTGCTGCCTCCAGCTAGGTGATGTGTCTACCAAGAGCCAGCTGTGTTTGCTATCACGCAGGTTTATGTGGTTGTGTTTGTTTTAGAGTTTAATTTAATTTTATTTAATACTACGTCCATCAAATATATGTTTAAAGAGAATCAGTTTTTGTGAAAACCATGTTTATGTTCTGGAATATCTCAATAAAGGTGAATTACTACAAAGTATTATAGTCACTTAGATGTGGGATGGAAATAAAAGTAATAAAAATCAAAGTTTCTGGATTCAGATTCTTCAGACATGTAAGTTCTTGCTCTACTTTAAAGAAACTGAAAGGGGAAACTGTCAAGGATGCATTAAGAGTATGGTTTATGCAAAAAGCAAAAGAGATTGGAATACTCATATTCAGATCCGTATTTCCAGGCCTGTGGCCTTGGCCCTACATATAAAGTTTTACAATAAATACACATTAATGTTTTGAGTTAGAATAAAATGTTTATCATACTTGTGTTCTGTATTTATTGATTCTCCACTTAAGCCAGCCATTCATGTTACCTACCTAGCCATGGAGAAGAAATAAGGAGGCTTCTATACCCACTAAGAAGTAGAGATTCAAGAAAATTGCAAAGGTACAACTTTCCTGAAAGCTAGACATTCATATATCCTCTGCACATTCAGAGAACAGGCCAATGCATCAACCATGTGCATTAATCTATGTGAACAAGACGGCCCTGTAGCACTTCATAAATCTTATTCTTATTTAGTGTTTAAATGTGATGCCTACACATAGCTCGGTGTGTTTGCACTGCAGATCTTGTATTGTTCCGTGTGATGCCCTGTCTGCCTCCTTCCTTGTGACTCCGGTGTGCCGGGCATGGCAGGAGACAGGGATCAAGTGGAGGCATCTGGCACTCACTCAGTTCTTATCAGTGGGCAGCCTGCTTCTAAGTTGGAAGGGGCATACACTAGTGACACAGATTTGTTATTTTGAAAACAGGAATTTATTTCCATTATATTGTTAGTACTCATACTTGCCCCCAAGGCTTCTCAATGTTATATTTAAAATCCAGTTTAGGCTAACAAAGAACCACTATTCACATATTCATCATTCACAGTCCACGTTAGGATTTCCCTGAAAACTAGAATTCTTTGTTGGGATCAAGGGGATTAATCACTACTAACTATTATTAAGAGATGTTATGCCTTACTCTCACAAGTTGGGGTGAATCGCAAAGGCTTCCACTGGGCCTACGTTCACAGTGTGTCTTTTCGCCGTAGTGGCGAGCCCTGAGGAGATATGTTAGCTATCATACTCCTCCCTTGGGACAGAACCATATTGGAGTCGGTACAAATAGGCTTGCTGTACATGCTTTCCAGCAGTGGCCTCCTTTCTTTCTTTACTGCCTTTGCTGTATTAACTGCATCTTTTATCTTTTGTATTCTGATGCATTGACAACTGAGGCCTTGCTGACCCTGGAGAGACTGCCCCTCTCAGGGTTAGCTGATTCCTAGAGATAGTAAACAACCTGCCTGGGAATGCAAACCAAATGCAAACCCGCCATTCCAGAGCCCATACCCAACCACCTCTTTTATCAGCATATACACCCTGAGCCACTATCCACCTGCCTGAATCATCTCAGGGTCTGGCATAAGTCACCTAGGGACAGCCCCTATGCCTGAGGACCTGCTGAAATTATTCAAACTATACAATCCTAAGCCTGCTTACCCTGTGCATTCTTTCCCACAGAAACCACAATAAAGGCCCTTGTTCACAATTCCTTCCCCTCCTCTGCCTCTGCCTCTCGGAACTGTGAGTAACAAAATCTTGCTTGAATGGCAATCATCTCCTGATCTACTAGCCCTACTATGCCTCCAATTTGCTATGAATGTCATATTCCAGAACACATACCCATTGCCATAGTTTTCCTTCCCTGGCTCTGCCCACCCCCCTAAATCCTGTTGCTCACAATGCTAACAGCTCTAACTTCCTTGGCACCCACTCATTCCTATGTAAGTCTGCGCCATGTAAGTCTGTACTAAAGTGCCCATGTTGTCCCACCGGCCTCATTCATCAACACGCTGCAGACAGGTCAGGCATCTGAGTCTAGAACTCCAAAAACGCACAGTTTTATTTTTGGTCAGATTTTGGTTTAGGACCAGAAATTTGGATGGAGTCTGTTGGGGGTGGAAATCAACCCTAGGTTGGCTATGGTGGGTCACTGTGAGCATCTAGCCAGCGTGGGAGCATCTGGGGAGCCGGGCAGAAGCATACACACAGCTCCCTCTGGCTGGTGGACACTGAGTTTGTGGCCACGCATTCCAGGTGGTAGAGGGCAAGAGGCTGGAGGGGGAGGTGGGGAAGGAAGAAAGACAAGAAAGAAACACTCAACCTTACAGGACCAGTGGGTGGAAAGGCTGGTATTTGAACTGAGATCCTACACACACACACACACACACACACACACACACACATTGTTCTTTCCACTCTATTTCAAGGCCTGAGAAGGCAGATAAAACACAAGATACACTTTAAGGAAAGAAGCCACAAGAGGTGATGACTAGTCTTGGAAGCATAGGGAGGAGGTAGAATGAAAGCTGTTGCTCAGAGTGGCTGCATGTGGGGAGAGGCCTGGGGAAAAGAGTGGATAAAGCACCAGGGGGGCCAACTGTAACTGGCAAAACCTGAGATGCTGCACAAGTGTCTTTGTTCAGGGAGTTTCCCAATCCTAGTACTAGAGGAAGAAGTCAATCGATGTAGGCTAACGATGCCAGGAAAAAGGGAGTACAGTCTCTGCAGGGTTGCCAGGCCCCTGCTGGGAGGTAAAGCTGTTAGGCAAAGGGGCAGATTGGCTCTCTGTCAGAGGGTTTGTAATCCCCGCCCCCACACACTGCCCCGGGAGACCTGGCTTTAGTGTCCTCCTTTCTGCCAGCCGAGGAGCCCCCTCCCCTGTCTTTTGTTCTCGTCTTTTCCAACCTCTGTCAATGCATACCCTGTTCAGCAGAGCCACTTCCCTGCCCTGGCTCCCAGCTCCTCCTATTTTGGAAAACTGAACCAGCCTCGTTGAGGTTGCCTGAGGATATGGACCTTTCCTTACTTCCTCCACAGGCTGCTACCCCTGTTCCTGGCCTATTCGTGTCATCATTAGAACAATGAGATCCATAGATGGGAGAGAAAACAGTCTGCTTGCCCTTAATATGAAGGATGAGGCTGTTTCTCAGGCTGGATATTCAGCTCGGCCTGTCATCCATGGATTTCTAAAAGACCTTTAGGCATCCGAACCATCAGTTAGGGGCTGAGTTATCAAATCATCTTTCTACAACCCAAAGATCTGACTCTTTCCTCAGTTGGCTGTCCCCTTTTGCCTCTTCCAACACAATAGAGCACCCCGGTGCCAAGCTCTTCCTCCTCCTTCCCTTCAACAGTGAGCTCTTCCCTTCCCATCCATGTGGGGGCCTCAACCATGCCCATACTCACAATTAAGCTACAGTATGTGGCACTGGACACTGCCTATGCACTGCCACGTGTCACAACTAAACTACAGTGTGTAGCACTGGACACTGCCTGTGCCCTGCCACGTGGCCCCCAGACCTGCATTACGCACCAGCCACTGCTGTGGCAACCAGCTTCCTGCAGGTATAACTGATGGGCCTTTATTCACTGCAGTGTGACTTGCTTCCTGTGCCAAAGCTCACCAGCTCCATTACATGGGTGTCTTTCAAGAAGGAGCCCAGTAGGGAAGAGAGCTGGCAGACAAATGTCCCCCTCTTTTGTTTCCCAGGTGGGCAACTTTGACGTGACTACTTTGTGGCTCCTCCAAAGGTCCTAGCAGAATGGAATCCTCCTTGTTCATAGCCATGCCCCCTGACTTGATAACATACCCTTCTCCTGGTGTTCCCTCCTTTCCTGTTTCACTATCCCCAAGACCCATTTCTGCTACTTGGGATTACTCCCCAAAATATATTACCTGCACACAGATCATTGCTTCTGGGGTCCATTATTATGGGACCCATTTAGAAAGGAGAACACTGGTATTTGGAGAAATTTTATAAATACCCATAGAGCTGAATTTTGAACTGGAGTCTTCTCAGCAGCATGTCTGTCTTCTGTGTCACACTATGGTTTGGCTCTTTGCCACCTCCACAAGGGCATGAAGCATGCTTCTGCCTGGATTGTCCTGGTCAAAGAAGGATGCTTCCACCTGATCAAATTTCCTTCCCTTGACCATGTATTACAATGGCAACTGGGATATAAATGAAGGCTTCTAAAACCTCTAGGGGACTGTGAATGGAGGGGATCAGGGAAGTGGAAATAATTGGGAAATGCCAACGTTGGTGGAGGGGCAGCTTTAGAAAATAGAAACCATGGCTGGATGTATGTGACAAATTCTGCAGTGCTCAACAGGGGGCTTCCAATACATATTTGGAAGCTTACTGTAGCAGACAATTCTTGCCTGTGTACACACTCCCAGCTTCTGGGTGATTTGCTACTAATGGTTTGCACCTGTGCCCTTCCTCAAAGGCCAGTCCTTGGGCTCCTGGCAAGAGTTGGAAAGAGCTGGAAGTTTACAACTGTCTCCCACATCCTCCTCCTAGGGTGGCCGCAGCTCCCTTGCCTCCAGGGAACACAAATTCTGAATTGTAATTTATACTACGGAGATTTCTACAGCATCCCAATGAAACTAGGGTTTCCCCTGAAATCACATCCTTGCTTGACTTTCTCTTCTCTTCTGTCTTGCTTGACATACTCTCTTAACAGTACCTCCTGGGAGCACTTCCTCAAGTCATTAGTACATGGATACTCCTCTCAGGGTTTGCTTCTGCAGGACCTGACCTAAAAGAGCAATCACTTTGCTAAGTGCCAAGGATGCAGTGACTTCAGAATGCTCATTGTCTGGCAGGGAAGAAGGACAAGCAAATAAATAATTATAGCAAGGTCTAATGCACACTGGGATGAAGGCACACATGGACTGCAAGAACACTAAGAGCTTTGAGCCTGTCTCCATGTAGCCCCAAATGTTGGATCAGGAGGCAGGAGAATGGGCCTTGGAGTTAGAAAGGCGTGTGTTTGAATTCTGGTGTTGCCTCTTACAAGCTGGGTGCTCTTACATAAGCTTGGCTTCTCTGGTCCTCCATTTCTTCATCTGTAAAATGGATATAATTCCTATCTCAATGAATTCTTATGAGGATGATCTCACTTATGGAATGTTAAGTTCTTGGCCTGGAACAAAGCTCATAATGAGAATCAATATTGGAAGCTCATTTTTTTGGGAATGGTAGCCTTCAGCATGATTTGGATGTATCAATGTAATGTCACATAGGTCAGTGGTATGTTCCTGCAGGCCTCCCACACTTGAGCTGCAAGCATGATGTCATTCCATCTGTTCTCAGAACTATGAATTTACCAAAGTCTTCCTTGGTGAGAGGGGTCTTCCCACTCTTTTGTTTATTTCTTGTCTCCAAAGCATTGGGGCTCACACCCCATTTACCCCAAGCTACCCTGTAAACACTGCTGTTTCATTTGCTGATCCTGAGTTTCCTTCTTTGCTTAAATTTTTTTTTTCTCTGTGAAAGAAAAACATTCTAAGCTGCCCCATATCTTTGCTGCCCCAGGCTCAAGAAAAGCTAAATCTGGTCTTGGCTCTCCAAAAGAGAATAAATCCCAGCCTGCCCCCCAAAGAAGTTGCTGTCATAATTACATCTCCTTTTGGAATTAATTTTGACTTAATCGCATTACAACTAGATTGCACCATTTCCTTGGCCAAAGTTGGTTCCAAACTGGCTTTGCTATTTTCCTCCTGGTCCATAGATACATCTCTCTTTTTTTGGTTTGCAAGGAAAATAGCTGGTGGCTTCAAAGGAAGATCAAACAGGATGCCACAGGATGGCACTGATAACTTCTGTACCATAACTGAGATGACTGAGCTCTCTCCTGAAGATCCCCAATGGGGCCACCATCCCTGCACCACTGAGGGCTTCTGGAGTGTACCAAGCTGTTCTCAGCCACTGTTTCTTAATTGAAGGTACAGGAAGCACCTAAGTGCATATCTTGGGCCCCATTTCTGCTCTCTCCCTTTCATTCCCTTCCTCCCCACTTTACATTCCTCTCTCCTAGGCCACCAATACAGAATCTGTGAAGTTTTCCAGTTAGCCATGCCCATTGTGTTGGGTCTTAGCATAATCAAGTCTTTCCTCAGTGTTGAGCACCATGCTAGGCAAAATATGGCATATAAGGAGAGGGACAATATGGCCCCTGTTGGCTCAGGACAATATGTTATCCATGCTATGGAGACTTTTTAAAAGGAAGAATGTAAGCTAGGATAATGGGGAAGGCTCCCAGAGAAAGTAGACTGACTTCTGGTTGGCTTTCAGAGAAGTGAGAGGAAATGAAGGAATTCTAGACATAGGAAATGGCTTGAGGGAAGGCATGGAGACATCCTCTTCCCATCACCCTTCTACATGAGGGAAGGTAGAGAACTAAGGTTGGATACATATGATAAGATTGGATTGCAGAGGGCTTTGAATGCCAAGGTGAGCTCTGAATCTGATTGTGATTTGGAAGTCCATTTGGGAGACACCTAGGATTTTATTAAGCAAGAATTGTTTTGTTTACTGAACCATTTTTCCTGGATTGCCGTACCCTACCACTAGTGGAATGGGAAAGCTAGTGGAAGTTGGATAGTAAGATAGAAACTCTAAGAGGGCTTAGGGCTTCCCCTCCTAACGACTAGTGATTATTAAGCAGGGAATAACTCAGATAAAAACAGTGTTTAAACTGGCAAGAGCAAGTAGAATGAGGAAGATTTTATTATTATTGGCTGACGTTCTCTGAAATGTTCCAACAGGCCCAGTCATGCCTGATATCCTTCATGGGTCGGCAGATTAAGCCCCCTTCGGGGACTCTTCACTGCATACTGTCATGCAGGTCTCCCCAGCCTTTCTAAGCATAAGCCTCAACAAGGCAGGGCTTGTTCCATCTTCATCCTTTTCTCCTTCCTCAGCCTCATCCAGAGAGCTGACATCACCTTTCTCAGCAACAGAAAATCTCCACCAATGAGAAAGTCGTTTTTTTGTGTCTGTCTTTAATTAATTCACTCATTAATAGAGATTTATTGATGGTCCACATGTGTAGGGCAGTTGCCCCTTTTTCAGCTCACCCCACAGGACAGAGCTTGTCCCCAATCATCTCGCATGGCCAAAGAGTCCAGCCCTACCCTGTGAGGAAGGCATGAGAAGGAACTGACCAGGTGGGTGCTAGAAGGGTTTGAAAGTGGTTATTAATGGAGGACAGAGCAGTGATCACGTGGGAGAGGAACAAAATGTGCTGAGGCTGCCGAAATTGAAAACGCCTGTTAATAGCACAAGTGACACATCATAGATCACTCGCTGACAGGCTGAACTGTGCGCCATCTTGAAGAACGTAGGCTGCATGCTAATGACGCCCAGGAAGAGCTGTGCACTGCATTGTTGGGTCACCTCTCCTGCCACTTGCTTGTGTAACACTGCAGAGATAGTGGCCCAAAATTCTTCACCAATCCAAGAGCACTGGTAGAGAGTATGGAATCTGGAGAAAAAGGAACCTGTATTTGCATTCCCTTTCATCCACTTTATATCGGTGAGACCTGGAAATGCAATCAAATGAGAAAATAAATGAAAGTGAATCTCAAAGCACTCAGAAACAGGGAATGGAGTAGAATTGCTATGAAAATTTCCACCTGCTTCAGACCACAAAAATCAATTTTAGACATAAGTTACGAACGCAGTAGCAAATGGAGTTTCTTTGGCTTCCATCCTTTGATGCCTCTTGCTTTTCTTTTCAAGAAACATATGCCTGGGGGATGGGAGGGTGGTTTTTAGTGCCTTTCTGCTTTGCAGAAGAACAATCATTTGAGCAATCTTTGGGGCCAAGGACTAGCTAAGACATTTGAGAAATGTTTTTGACCATTCATTGCCCTTCTTTTCCCACTCTCTTTGGTGGTTCCCAAAGGCTCTTCCCCAGGCTCTGGCTTCTATATCCACCCAGCAGGAGGTCCTTGCTCTCTTAGTGTGGTGTCATCTTACAAAGGATCGAGGAGTGTCATCATATGCTTCCATAAGGCAGCCAAAGTCTGAACCTGAAAGTTGAAGCTTAAGGAGAAATTCCAGCCAAGCATTAAAAGAAATATCAAAGAGGTGCTGGAGCCTTGCTAGCCCCACTGAGAACACCTTGCAGGCAACCCCCAACTTCTCTGTGTAAGACTTCTTGCAAGGCCCTTTGACTTCCTACAGCCTTCTAATGGTAATAGCAATAACCACAATGATAATAACAATAACTACATATCATCATATCAGGCACTTTAGGCATGTTGTGACTGATATTTTAAAATGAGAAAACCAAAGAGGCCCAATAAGTCTTCTCAAGGCCACCCAGACCTGAGCTGAGCGAGTATCAAAGCTGGGATTCAAGCCAGACCCAGCCCAATCTCCTTCCTTTCCCCACCATGCTACCCTGGCCTCACCCTCTGCCACAGCCTTCAGGGGGGTACCAGGGTACCTGCTGCCCAGCCCTTCCTGGAGCTTTGTCTTCTCCAAGCTTGAAGTGTGAGTAGAGCCAGTGCCAGGTCTCAGGGGAAACTTAGCAGGAAACTGATTTGGAAGAAGCTAAAAACAGCCTCCTCAGCTGCCCAGAGACAAGACCTAAATGAGATTAAGCTGGTGCTTCAGACTCTCCTTTCAGGCCCCAACCCCTTCCAGCCAGTCCTCTGGAAAACTCTGTCTCTGATGGCTGGCCTTTCTGCTTTCCTAAAGAGATGGGTGTGAAGTACTGACTCAAGACATAGAGTTTTATGCATGCAAAGGCCTGAGGCTTAGATTCCAGGATGGCCTACAAGTGGATGCAACAGAGGCCTCATGAGGGATTTTGTGAAAAGTTGAGTAAAGAAAGGAATGAAGGAAGGAATGAGCAAACAGATTCATTTGTAATTCTGACTTCCAGGTGCGGTGGTGGGCTATGTGCTTGTCTTGGTCAGCTTGGGCCGCTGTAACAAAATACCATAGATTGAGTAGCTTAAAAACAAAAGACACCTATTTCTTACAGTTCCAGAAACTGGGAAGTCCCTGATCAAGGTACCGGCAGATTTGGTGTCTGGTAAGGGCCTGTTGCCTGGTTCCTAGACGACTGTCTTCTCACAGTCCTCACATGGCAGAAGGGGCAAGGGAGCTCTCTGGGGCCTCTTTGATGAGGGCACTAATCTCATCATGAGGATTCCCATCAAGGCCTCATCAACTCCTAATGCAATCATAATGGGTCTGTTGCCTGATGTGCATGGCAAATCAACACACCAAGACACTGGGTTGCAGCAGAGAAAGAGGTTTAATCACAGGGAGGGATGAAGAGATGGAAGAAAACCTCACATCTGTCTCCCAAGGAATTTGGAGCTAGAATTTTAAGGATTTTGGAGTGAGCCAAAGTACAGAGATGGTTGATTGGTGTATTAATCTGTTTTCACACTGCTGATAAAGACATACCTAAGACTGGACAATTTGCAAAAGAAAGAGGTTTAATTGGAGTTACAGTTCCATGTGGCTGGGGAAGCCTCACAATCATGGAGGAAGGCAAGGAGGAACAAGTCATGTCTTACATGGGTGTCAGCAACAAAAGTGAGCTTGTGCAGGAATACTCCCCCTTATAATAACCACCAGATCTCTTGAAACTTACTATCATGAGAACAGTATGAGAAAGACCTGCCCCCATGATTCAATGATTCGGTTACCTCCCACAGGGTCCCTCCCACAACATGTGGGAATTCAAGATGAGAATTGGGTGGGGACACAGCCAAACCATATCAATTGGTCAAAGGATAGAGGGTGAAATAATGGAAGAGGGAGATGAAGAAACTGTACTCTCATGCTGATTTCATTCTTCTGTGGAGGTCTTCAAATTGGATGGTGTCACCTGTTTTGCTGGAATTCAGGATCTACTTGCAATTCTTAAAAACCTTATGATTCTAATGTCAGAAATTAAAAGCCTTATGATTCTAATGTCAGAAATCCTGTCTACAGAAATGATGGGAATGCAAATGGTCAGTATCTAGTGCTATGTGACTTTCTATCACGGGGAAGTGGGTCAAAGGGCAGCCTGATTAATGCTTAAATATATTTCTGTCCAGAATGGTTTTTTTTTTTTTCTTTTTGAGACAGGATCTCTCTCTGTCACCCAGGCTGGATGCAGTGGCACCATTACAGCTCACTGCAACCTCTGCTTCCCGCTCTCATCTCAGTCTCCCAATTAGCTGAGACCTACAGGCATGACCCACCATGCCTGACCGATTTTTGTGTTTTTTATAGAGATACAGTTTTGCCATGTTGCCCAGGCTGGTCTCAAGCTCCTGGACTCAAGTGATTTGCCTGTCTTGGCCTTCCAAAGTGCTGGGATTACAGGCATGAGCCAATGTGCCCAGCCCTGTCCAGAATTCTTGTTAACCCTGTTAGGACGGCTTCACTGAAAGTCTTAACCTCCAAATACCATCACACTGAGCATTAGGATTTAACATACGAATGGGGCAGAACATAAACAATCTGTCTGTAACAATGCTTAATGCACTTTACCTATTTTCATCCTGAACCATGTTGGGAAGTTGCGACTTTAACATCATTTCACAGAGGAGGAAATGGAGGCCCAAGCATTTAGGAGATTTACTCAGGCCAGCCAACAAGTTCACTGCAGATCCAGTTGAGGACCAAAGCCTCTCACTCTCACATCTGTCCTCTTCCCACTCTGTCATGCTCTTGGAGCAACCTCCTTGACCCCTGTCTCCCCAAAGAGATCACCAGCACTAGTGTGTTCTATGCAGACTTTATTTCCTATCATGGTGTAAATAGCCCTGCCAGGGGTAACCACAAAAGTTGTAGCTTACTACAGATGACCTCATCACATACATTCCAGTGGGCAATTTGGGAGGAGCCGGGAGAGAACATGGAGCCTCCATGGGGTCAATAAGCAAAGTTTAATCTAAGGGTGGGAAGCATCCAGAGAGGAGGAGCTGGGGATAGCACAGGTCAACTTGGGGGCCCCTTCAGTCCAGGGTTTCTGTGTTCTTCTTTCCCCAGAGGGCTGAAGAGAAACCTCTCTCCCTCATTTCAGGCTTTTTCTCCTATTTGGATGGTGTTTTCCAGGATTCCACAGTCCATTCCATGCCTGTGGCTTTTCCAGGTGTCAGACACTCCTTAGATAGAGGCAGGGCAGTGCGGTGATGACCTCCCCAAACCTGTGGCGCTGCAAGGTTGATTCTCTCCCAAATCCCTGGCCCTTACAGTGTTCCCAGAGCACTGCCTAATTGTTGTTTGTAGATAATGCAGGCTGGGTGGTGGAACTACTTCTACACTCAGCTCTTGGGGGACATCTCAACGGCTTTGAGCAACTTGCATAACGGCTCAGAGGCTGAGATCTTTTCACAGGCCCTCATAAGGACAAGGTCCACTGGACCAGAGAGAGGTTCTGATGCACAGAGTCATCCCTATCTCCCCTTTCAAGATGTGGCTGAGCCAAAGAGAAGGGAGTAAGCTCACTAGGTCAGGGTTGGCACTCACATCCTGGAGCAGATTGAGGATTTGCTGTTTGCATCCAGACATCAGAGGCAAGCGGTAGCATGTCTTGAGAGACAGTGGCCCTTCCCCAGCTATGCAGATGCTTTGTTCTAACTCTTCATCACTTCTTACAAAAGAATTCCTCCATTTAGAAAAAGGTCCTGTTCCTTCTCTTTGAGGTGTGATTAGGGCCTCTTTGTTCCTTTTTAATGATATGAGCCCCTGTCCAGGCAAGAATCAAATGAGAGAAAGGGAGAGCCGTATCAGCAAGGCAGACTGTTGAGCTTCCAATGTTTTGGGAGAGGCAGAAACAGGGTGGGAAGGTCCTTGCTGCCATGGGGCACATGGCCTAATGGGTCTTTGGAGAATGCAGGTGTCGCCTTTCCATCTCGGTGCTGACGACTGCCCTGGGCTGTGTGTGATTCCTAGTGACCTCTGTAATGGGGAGAGCAGGGTCTAGAACCCAAGTTCTCTTCCTGACCCCACCTCTACTGATCTGGGTGGGCCTGGTAGGTTCTGTCTCTGAACCTGTCTCCTCCTCTGTAATATAGATGCTGGGGGTCATGCATAGCTCTCTTCTTGGCTGTTTGGAGGAACCACTGGGAGCTGGAAATGTATAAATAGGAGAAGGCTGAATACCCAGCCTTCCTAGCCAGATGCTGGGGAGCCTATCATGTTCCCTTGGTCTTCATGCCTCCCTCGCTTCTAAGAGGAGGAAACTCTTACCTGCCTTGGCTCTCCTTTATGGAGATGAAGTTGTTTCCATTCCCACCAGCAATAGCAGGGTTTTGCTCCTTGTATACAGCTCACCCGGACTCTCACACAGCTTTGCCCTTGTCCTCCAGCTTACAGTTCTGCCAATAGAGTCCGAGCCCCTCCTGTGAGCCCTGCCTGGTGCCTTGGTGAGGTCTCATTGTCCATGGACAGGAGTACAAGTGCCAGGCATGGCTACACCAGCCTTGGTGTATGATGGCTGGCCTGTCCATCATATCTCCCATTGTTCCCACTGAGACCAGAAGACACTGCCTCCCTCCCCTGTGCCCCACCCTAGGGTTCTATGGCACCTCTGCCTGCAGAGACCCCCTGCCCACCCTTTTAGACCCACCGCTTCCCTCCCATCCTACCATCCGTCAAGTATGAAATCAAATATAGCCTCCACTCTGCAACCTTCCCTGATAAGGATCCTGTGGGAGTGAGCTCTCGCTTCTCTGACCCCTCCTTGTTTCTCCTGCTCCTGTGGACTAAATATGATGACTTTTGCTGAACTTGTGCAATTTTTCTTCCTGTTCTAGAAGCTCAGTAAGGATGATATCTGGCCGTGGACATTTTGTCCCCAGTGCCTGGCGCAGTGCCTGGCCCTCAGGGGTGCCTGATTAGTGTTTGGGGAAGGAATATATAACTGGGATGAGGCAAAGGCAGATACAGGTGCCATGGGGCCTAATGCTTACATAAATATTGGCACTATCTCCAAGGAAAATAATTTAAAATTATGAATATAGAGTTGGATACAAGGCCCCTGCATCGTGAGGGGTGTAGAGCTCAGGTTTCCTCAGCTCCCGAGTCACTTCCCTGGGTGAGGATGAGGGAGGTGCCTTGGTGAGGGTGCTTCTCACATCCAGGTCTGCACAGCCTATGCCGCCCCACAGCCCAGCAGGAGCATCCAGGGGCACCCTCCATGATTGATAATTGGGGCTGGAGGGCAAATGAAGAAACACGAGCAAGGTGAGAAAGAAATAGCACATCGAAGCAGAAATCCTGCGAGAGACCCCTGCCCTTTCTGCTAAGGGCATTATCTCTGCCCCTAGAGTTTCAACTAAGTGTCTTTATCAAGGTTTGTAAATTCCACCCTCCATGCAACAACTCTTCCCACCACCACCCCCTGCCCTGCAGCCCCTGCCATCCCTCCTCCTCCCCTCACTGCCTCCGAAATCAATTTTCAGCAAGAGCAGCAGGTTCGGAGCCATCTGGGGCTCCTGGCAGCCTCAGCAGGCTCTAAGCAGCTCAGTCTGTTTCCCTTAAACCAGCCCCCGAGTTTCTCTGCCATCCCCAGCCTGGTCTTCCCCCTCTTCCCCCTTGCAAGGAGGAGGAGGAAGAATTGGTTCCGGACCTAAGTGTTCTTCTCCTGAGGGGTCCCCCATCCCTGCAGGGTATCCCTGGGTAGGGTGTCAGGGTCCGGCTGTGCTGGCCCCAGGCAGCCAGACAGCAGTACGGGCCACTTCCCCACCTGTGGGGAAGGACGGATGCGCTAATTGGCAGGCAGAGCACCGAGTGGAGGGAGCTGGAGCCCAGCCATATTCGCAGAGATGCACTTTTCCTCACCTCAGCCTCATGGAAGCTGTGCGGCTCCATCTTGGCAAAAGTGCCATTGCATACACAAGGCCATTGTCTCTCTGTTTGGGGTCAAGGAGCAAAACGTAGAAACTCCTTGTTTTCCCTAGGCTTGAGAGAAGACATTTCCAGTCTGGAGCCCCTGGGAACCCTTGCAGAGAAGGGAGTCACACTAGAATGTTTGACGTGTGTGTTTGCTTTATATATGGGGACCAGCCCAGGAGGCTTCCTTCAGCTGAGTCTCTGGGCCACACCTCACACTTACCCTTCACAGGCACACAGATGTGCGTTCAGCTTTCGCCGGCTTTCCCAGGCGTTTCTTAGTCTTCTAGTTAGAAAAGAGTGATTTTAGGTGACTCCAATTGGGGTGAAGGCTCCCCCACATTATGTCTTCACCTTCTCCCTCACACTGCCCCCCAACTCCTTCCAACCTTGTTCTTCAGTCACCTGTCCTTGGTCAGCCTGCCAGGCACTACCTCTTCCCTGCAGGCCACCAGTTGAAACAGAAAACACTCAGTTAAATATGGCCCCAGGAAAACAAAGTTAAAGGAATATTAGGCACATAGTCTTTGCTTCCGGAACTTTCTCCAAGTGACTAGAAGAGGCAAGACCTCAGCCCATATCTCCTGAATAATGAACAGATGGTCCCCCTATTTGGAACAGCCAAGGACAATATTCTCAAGAGTATTCTCGTGGGATGAAGTGTTGGGACAGAGCAGGAGTGTCACGAATGAGCACGGGAACGGAGGATAGGAGACAAGCGTGCATGGGCTGGCTCTGCCACTCCATCTCTGACCTTGGGAAATTCCCGCTTTGAACCTTGATGGCCTTCCCTGTAAAATAAAGAGCTGGTCTTGACAACGATCTCAGCATCAAGCAGAGTGCCAGCTGCGATGTGGGTGCTTGATCAATGCTTGTTGAAGCAGATGATCTTAGTCTGAGATTCTCGAATGGCAGAATCCCACCACAGTGCCAACCACACAGCAGGTATTCAATCAAAGTGAATTTCTGTGAGTTAATTTTCATGTGGCTACAGAAAACTGGTGCAGTGTGCTTGAATTAGGAATGTATTGTGCAATTCATAATCAGGGACTTTGGATGGTGCAGGGGGTGATTCCAGGAGCAGAGGTCCACAGACAGCCCTCTGGTGAGAAGACCTTGGCACAGCCGGAGGAACAAACACACTCTCTTCATCCCAGTCAGCCTCTGCCCTCGGCTCCCCACCCTCATGGGAGTTTCCCTAACAGACACTCCCTGGGCAGAGGAGAAAAGATCACAACATGGGCCTGGACACCAGGACTTTCAGAACCAGTGTGGGATGGGAACTCCGTTTTATGGTACAGCGGCCTCTCTCTAAGCAATGCTTCAGGGGAAAGCTGGGCAACTTCTGGATGCCCCCTTAGCTTGCAGGTGGGCTGGTTTGAGAAACCCAATACCAACTATAGCCGAATTCCTGGAGAAACGGAAAGAGCATTCATAGAGTTCAGTCTAGGGAACCTCAAGGGTCTTTTGAGAAGGGCTTTGGAGAAGGCAGCACTTGCCTGAGGGAAGGAGAGTGAAAGGGATGAATCGGCTGGTCACATGTTTCAGGCACAGGCTCAGTGAGCGCAGGTGGATGGGCACCCCGAAATCTCCATCGCCCACCCCCTGTGAGAACCATAGTGCTGCTGTGCCCTATAACTTCCAGGGGAGCAGAGGAGTTCTTAATCAAATTTCAACTTGTCTTGCCTGATCCCCCATAGTTGATTGCTACATTTGTGCCTTTTATTATTGTTATTATTATTGCTATCATTATTATTTTTTGAGACAGAGTCTCACTCTGTCACCCAGGCTGGAGTGCAGTGGCATGATCTTGTCTCACTGCAAGCTCCACCTCCTGGGTTCAAGCGATTCTTCTCCCTCATCCTCCCGAGTAGCTGGGATTACAGGCACCCACCACCACGCCCGGCTAATTTTTTTCATTTTTAGTAGAGATGGGGTTTCACTATGTTGGCCAGGCTGGTCTCAAACTCCTGACTTCAGGTGATCCACCCACCTTGGCCTCCCAAAGTGATGGGATCACAGGAGTGAGCCACCGCACCAGGCCTAATTTTTGTATTTTTGGTAGAGATGGGATTTCACCATGTTGGCCAGGCTGGTCTCAAACTCCTGACCTCAGGTGATCCACCCACCTTGGGCTCCCAAAGTGCTGGTATTATAGGCGTGAAGCACTGCACCCAGACCATTTGTGCCTTTTTAAAAATGGTTTTCCAATATTTGTTGCTGACGACGCCATGCAATCCTGAGGACTTGAGCGGTGGAGAGGGAGCAGCAGGTCAGAATGGTGTGCTGGGCAGAGTGGAGAATGAGGAAAGAGAAGAATCAAATGTGATGATGCTGCTCTGGTCGTAAGGTGTGGAGATATTTCAGTTGCCAGAGCCTTATTTAGGTTTAACTAATCATCGTCCTTCATAGTCACAGACCACTTTATGTTTTCAGAGCAGGTTGGCACACAGAATTGCATTTTTTCCTTCATAAATTTTCTCTGCACAATAGACGACGGGAATCTTATTATACTTATTTAAGAGTTGAGAAACCTGAGAAAGATAGAGATCATGATTAGCCCAAGCTTACTTGGTTAGGCAGCGGAGACGCAAGGCTAGGCTAAACCCTTGTCTCTCTGTTTTCCAACTTCACGATTTTTGCCATGTTGCTTTGCCCCCTACACTACTGCTTATTATAAATATATGATATATATTTAAAATACATAATTATTTTTACATAATCAATGAAATATATTTAATATTTATATGTTTAATTAATCATTTAATATTCATATGTTTAATTAAATATATTTAATATTTATATATTTAATTAATCAATTAAATATTAATCAATTTAATACTATACACTTATATATTTAGTTAATTCTCTTTAGGAAAGTCTTCTGGTTCTAGGCCAGGAATTATCTTTGCAATTCTTTACTCTATTTGGACCGTGTTTATCTCTGTACATAGCACAGGATAAAAATGATGACAGCCAGAGGTTTTGAGTGCCTACGTATGTTATAACTAATACAGTCCTCCCAGGAGACAGGCCACAGGGAAGTTTTCTGAAGTTAAACAACCAGCTCAAGGTCATACAGAGGGTATAGAGAGGAACAGCAGTTCATGGCCGGATCTTTCTGACTCCGTATACCACACTGCCTGGTCTCTGGAACTTGACCACCCCAGCACTCCCATAGCACCTGCCATCACTGAGGGTTTGCAAACCTCAGTCCAATACAGCTGCTAAATCCCCACCTGCACCATTCCATGCCCCATTTCAAATTCAACTATGGGCCCACAGCTTTCCCTCTCTTTAATCCCACTCGTCTGTCCTAAGAACCAGGTGGTTTTGGTAAAGGTGTTCAGAGACATAAAGTCAAGGCAATCCAGTTCTCTGTCTTAGCGGACAGAGTACTAGGACAGGAAAGGGGCTCTGTAGGCCAGCATGTGGCTGTTATATATCCAAAGACCACCTCTTCCAGCCCAAGAATCCCCTATGTAGAAAGTCTTATGAATGCCTCTGACAGTCAAAGTGGAGGGTGAGTAGTGCATCAATACCCGGGTACCATGACTGCCTTACCTTAGGCAGGTATGTTCTCAGGACACCAGAACACCCTGTGAAGTCCTCAAGGACTTGGGACACGATTGCTACTCCTTCTTCCCAGGGAGAGTCAGAGGAGAAAGCACAGGTTACTTCAGCGACTGTTCAGACACCCAGTTCTCCTTTAGAAAAGTGTTCTACTAAGTCATATGTAGGGCTCCTCGATTAAAAAGAACAGAAAACTAATCCAATAAGGTGTTGGTCATGAAGAAGGCTGCAAAATCCATGAAAAATATTACTAAAGGCAATAATGTTTTCCTCATCACCAGTCTCCTGCTCCCACTAAAAAAAAGGGAGGAAAAACCTTCACATGAGCTGGACGTGACATTGATGACCACTACAGAGAATTTGGAACATAATCAGTTAGGAAGGGCTTGAACCTAAATCTAAGTATGGATTATGCTTCTGGATCTTGAAAAAGAAACCAGACTTCAAAGCAAAGGTTAAGAAATTTCTATCTTGGAGGGAGTACCTCCCAATCTAAGGTTGCCTTTAGTTGTTTTAAGCATCTTATATGACAGCTTTATCTTCCTGGTTTCTTAGTACATTCCTTAAGGTCAGACACAATCTCTCGAATTTCTTTTGTGTCTCACATCTCACCAGTCAATTCAAACCACAAACACGGAAGCAGCTCCATACAGAGGCCTCTGTCTGTTTGAAAAGAAATAATGGCAATGACCAGGATGGTCTTAAACTCTCCACTCTCTGGGTCTTTGTTTTCTCACAGTAAGATGAAAATCTCTCTTCAAGCTCCCTCTGGGTCTAGGCAGGTTGGTTCTCTGGATAAAAGACATGTGGCATCAGAAAAAGAGCACTCAACTTAGAGCCAGACAAGTCATTTGAATTCTTGCAAGGTCACCCACTACTAAGCCTTTCTGTGCCTCAGTTTCTGTGCCTGTAAAAGGGAAAGATGATACACGCCTTCCTTATTTCAAATGGTTCTTGTGAAACATAATTCAGACAGCAAATAGGAAAAGAAGACCGTTGTAAATCATAGAACTAAGCTCATAGGGAAGTAGCTTTCTACAGTAGGATGAAGTAGTTGAATGGAGTTTTATATGCAGAGGATCCCACAAAGTTAAAAAAAAGTGCACAGAAAAAATAAAAAAAGGAGCGATTTCAGATGGCATGGCGTGGGAATGGGCAAGAAACATCTTCCACGTAAACAATGCAAGCTTTAGACTTCTTGGCTGTTAATTACATGAAGAGACCAAGAGACTTGTAAACCCATCTGCTGCATTGTACATGATTCCATACGGTTGAAATCTGATTCTAGCTCTTGGAGAGTGGGTTAAGTAGATGCAATCAGGCAGGAGCACTGTGAATAAAACAATAGAAAGGCACATTTGTATTGTTCTTTACCATTTTCAAAGCACTTATGCATATATTATTATCCCATTTCATCCTTATACACAAGTGAAGTAGGTATTAGGTTCTTATTTTTCAAATGAAGAAACTGAGACTCAGGAGAAATAATTTGCTAAAACTCACACAATTAATAAACAACTCCACTGAAACTGAGGTGTCCTGATCCAAAATTCTCTGCTTCTTCCAAGTTTGAGAAAAATATTATGTTATTTATCTCAGTAGATTTATTGTGGGGGAAATCAAGCCCTCTTTGCTTATTGGCAAAAGTGCACTTTGGTCTTCCTATTGCACCATCAAGCTTTGTTGCCCACACTCCAAACCTTGAAAGTGTTTTAAATATTAATGCTCATCATACAAATAGATTGCACCACAGATTGTAAAGATGCCTAGAATTAGTCCATGAATATAAAAGTCATACAAGCACTATTGCCTTTGATCCTAAACTTGTACCCTGGGGCCAGCCAAGCAGGGGAGATGTGTACAGTTTGATCTGCATCTTGGATTTCTAGAGGAATCTTGGAGCCTATGTGTAAATGCAAGATTTGTCCCTAGGTGTGGACACAGACCTGCAGCAGACCCCTACCCATTGGCTAGGATGCCTGAACATTGCTTTCTGGTATGCTATCATGTCTCCATGTGTTTGAAGATAGTCACTGACCACACTATAGAAGTGCCTTCTGTGTTCTGGGAAACAAGGAGGAATAAATTGGTTGAACATCAAAAGCAAGTCATGAGGACAAGCCCAACCTCATGCTTTCACTCTCCCTTGCCTCAGCACACACCTGTATCCCTCACAAGCTAATTCTGTGGAAAGTCAGCGGTGGTTTGTCCTTTTGAACAAGAGGAATGACTCAAGATATGCCAATGTTATATTCTCTTAAATCCGTTTCTCCTTAGATGTTGGGAACTCAGTTGCGATCAAGATGGATTTAGGCAATGAGGACTCTCTCTTCTAAAAACCACAACCACATAAATCAATTGACTTTGTTCAGTGGATTCACCTACTATGACGCCAATCTCTATTCTTGTAAAATTTTCTCCCCCAGTTTAGGGGTTTCTATACCTGGTTTACTGAGTGATATTTGGGAAATTACTCACACTCTCTGGTCTTGATCTCAAACTCTTGATTTCAAAGTATCTGGAGACTGACAAACATGCTTAGTTTTCCACCGAGCTTTCTATGAGAACTAATCAAGTATTGAGCAACTATTTTGAACTAGCTGTTTTAATTAGTAGAAGAAACCAGTGAGGGGTATAATCCAAAAAAACATCTAATCCAGGAACAACTAAAGAAGCAACAAATCAACAAGGCATAGGATCCTATCATGTTTTCAATTTAGGACTGGACTTAACATGAGGCACAAAAATCATCTAAGACATAATTTTTTGCACCAATGAATTTATAATCAAGCTGTGAAGATAATTCCTTAAGTGAGGTCTTCAAAGAATAGCACTAATTGAATTCCACATTGCAATTGTCTTGTAAAGTTATTTACTTATTCCAGTGGTGCTTCCATTGCTCCAGACATTTCTGGCATCCCCTTTAGTTTGCTGATGAACGAATTTGAAAGGGAGTGTTGGCACCCACTTCTCAGTAAGGAGAATCTCCTCCCCAATTCCTTCATTGCCAAGAATTTAGGCTGGGGTTAGATCAGAAAGCCCAGGTTATCAGCTTCTGGCTTCTGAAAAGAACACCTGCTTGGTTGGAGGTATCAGGTGATCTAGGAGGAAAAATACAAAATGGAAAGGATTGGTTTCAGGAGACAATGGGAGCAAAGGATCAAAGGGTCTGGGAGGCACCAGCAGGCCTGAGAGTGGGTGAACCTCAGTGACACACACCTGGTGTCATTTTCTAACGGAGATTCCCGATTA
The DNA here is from genome assembly GCF_049350105.2 of Macaca mulatta. Classification (NCBI taxonomy): domain Eukaryota; kingdom Metazoa; phylum Chordata; class Mammalia; order Primates; family Cercopithecidae; genus Macaca; species Macaca mulatta. The sequence goes on from NC_133416.1 coordinate 6,164,199, forward strand.
GTGGAAACAGTCAGAAAACAATTGGTAAATGGAGAGTACTATCTCTTCCTGTGCAGCCTTCTGAACCATAAGCTCTGCAATTTTGTTCTGTGGGGGTGTGGTGCCAGACCTTGCTTTGCAGATGGATGAACCCTTGGCTAAACTCTAAAATCTGGGGGCTACCGTTTATTTTGCTGATGACTTGAATCCCTCCCCCCCCCTTTATTTTTCCAAGAAAGGCTGCTCTTTAAAGATTGATCTGATCAAGTTTCAGGAAAGTTCGGTCAACTCTTGATTCCCACTTTGGATAATAGCCTGGTTAAATTTTAATGTTAGGCTGCCCTGTATTCAATTCCTTAGCCCACATATTTATTAAGTAACTACCCTGCAAAGGGACATACATGCACCGTGAAAGAGGAACCATGAATAATGCATGATGCTTACTCTCAAATACCTGATTCTCTAATAGTGGAGCTAAAACAAATAACAACAACTGCAATAGAAGGCTGAACACGTTAGCTATAGATGAAAAGTTCAAAGTCCTGGGGCATTTTAAACTGGGAGAGACCGTATATACACAGCGTTGGGTTAAGTAGGGAAGCCATGGCGTTATGACGTGGAAGTGACAGCTGAGATAAGTCTCAAAGGGTTCATAGAATTTTTCCAGTCAGAGATGAGTATGGTGGCCTTGAAGAAGGTGGTGGGAAGGCATGGGATATAACAGATACAGGAAGTTTGACTACAAGTATGGAAAAAGGAATAGAGAAAGGTGGGCTTGAAAGAGTAGAGTGGGTACAGATTTTGGAGACTCTGAATGCCAGGTTAAGTTTCTGGCACAAAGTAGTGAGGAGTTGGGGAAGGCTTCTGAGCACAGGAATGGTCAGCGTTGTACCTTGGGAGAGTACTCTGATAGCAGCAAATAGGGTAAACTGAAGGAGAATAGAAGAAGACCATTGCAATGTCCTGGAAGAGGAGGTGTGAGTGCCTGCCTCAGTGAGGTGGCAATTAGGAAGGAGATGGTGCCAATGGAGACACGGCAGAGAAACCTCCTGCACACATCCTCTCCAGTGCAATCCCTGGGTTAAGTGACTCCTGACACAATGCTTTGAAAAGCCAAATAGAATGGAATCTGGAGCTGTCTTGTTTCTAATTTTGTGCCTTAATGACCAGTTGATAAAAACCATCTAATGCTTGACTTAAAGAAGGTCCCAAGTGCTGGGACCCTCTCTGATCACAGTCATCTGGTTACTTACGCAGGATATTTTGCCTGTCCACATTTATGCGAGTCTTGTTTTCTACAATATTTAATGTGCCCTTTTCTGAAAGATTATAGGAAAAGAAGCCAAATATTTGAGGTCAGAGGTTAGAGCTTGATGTACATGAAAGGAGGGAAATTATAGAAAAACACAAAAGAATTTATAAAAGAAAACAAATTTTCATTGGTCCAAAAAGACAGCTAGGGCGAGGTGCAGTGACTCACGCCTGTAATCCCAGCATTTGGGGAGGCCAAGGCGGGTGGATCACCTGAGGTCAGGAGTTTGAGACCAACCTGGCCGACACAGTGAAACCCAGTCTTTACTAAAAATACAGAAAAATTAGTTCGGCTTGGTAGCTCATGCCTGTAATCTGAGGCAGAGGAATTGCTTGTACCAAGGAATTGGAGGTTGCAGTGAGCCGAGATTGCGCCACTGCACTCCAGCCTGGTGACAGAGTGAGACTCCATCTCAAAAATCAAACAAAAAAAGACAGCTAGGGGTCCTGGACCATCCAGAAACACGGACACAACGTCCAAGATAATGGGTATACCAATTGATTTTCTCTATTAGATAATTTCCCAATGATGGACATACATTGCAAGATGATTCCGCAAGGTGAAAGGGTGTGTCTGTGTGTGTCTATGTGTGTGTGTGTGCGCGTGTGCACGCATATGCACGTGTGTGCATACACATGAACATTTGCAAAAAACCATTACCGAAGTTTGTTGCTACTTAGCTCACCATTTCTGATTACACAGCATCCCCCAAGAGGTTCCCTTCCCCCACTACCCATGAGAGAATTAAATTGTTCTAGCTCCAAGACAGTAACATAAGCATCTGCCCATCTATCTCCAGTGACTTATTTACTATGACCTCTCCTTCAACCTGCAGGTCAAGGATTCTCTGAAACATAAATAATTAGGTCAAGAAAAAGAGGGGAATTTATTTAACATAGTGGACTTTTTTCATTGTGCTCGATGAATATTTCCCTAGTGCCTGTGCTATCAGAGGTTTATATGATTTAGAAAAAGCAATGTTCACTGCCACCTCAGACAAACCTTGACACATCAATGGCTTAATGTTATTGCAAACATTTATTTCTTGCTGACATCAAAGTCCAATAACTGGTGGGTCAAGAGGGCTGTCTGTCTCAGAGCTCTACCATCTGGTACATGTGCCATCTAAGGCCGCTTTGATGGAGGAAGAAAGAGCTGAAGGATCTTGCAGGCTGTCTGTAAGGGGCATGCTTCACACAGCCTATCTCACTGTGCTTATTTCATTAGCCAGAAGTCAGCAAGTCCAGGCTCCAACCTCAGACAAAGGAGGCTGGGAATCCACAAGAGCACATGAATCTTTGGTGCTGCAAAGCTTTTGCTCAAGGGCTTCCTAGTGGTCAGGTGACGCCCAGAGGCTCTGTAGGCCACATTCACTCGCTCCATCCCAACACTACCCTTGGGGTTCCAGCATTCATTGCACCCCTGCCCCCCAGCCATGCGGTTAGGAGAAAGACTGCACATGTCCTATTGAAACCCTTGATAGAAGATATTGCCAAGTCCTGGATGTGGGATGAAGATGAGAATTCTCAGCATGGGGGCTGCGCTCTTGACTTTGGTTGTGGGGGGAGGGGAAGCAGGGGAGAGAGAGACACACACAGACAATGGGAGGTGAAGAATGCACAAGCAGCTGAAACATTGCCTCATTGTGTTCCCAGATTCTGATACTGCATCACTGACTTCCAGAGCGCCTGTGTGACCTCACTGGATTCCAGTCTCTATATTTGTTCACCATCAGTGCCTCTTACTGTAAATAATTGAAAGGAATATAATAGGGTGAGAATTATTGTTGCCTCCTCCCTTCGCCTTTCATAAAATCTTTTTATATCAGAGGGGTCTGGCCCCAGCCACTCCTAGCTCTATAATTAGTTCTGGGAGCTGCGAGGACTGAGATTTAGCTAATGACATTTCACAGTTCAATCTTGAAGTACCTCAGGCTTTGTGATCTTTTTTGAAGCAAAGAGCTAGGGCTACAGATGAACCTGGGTAATTCGCAGTAATAATACTTCAGTCTGTCAGCGGATTCCTAAATTTAACAAATAAACACATGAATCCCGCAGGCCGATGTGCTAGTCAGAGGGTCCTTCCCAGCTTTCATGCTCCCCGAGCAGATGAGAATGGGTTTGATTTCATTAGTCACAGCTGGTGAGTTTTCATTATCTTCATTCTCTCATGTCTGCCTTGGCCATCATTGAGCCACACACATCTTACAGCAAAGTATTCTCTGCCTTGAGACACACTAGTTCTTGAAGTGCTCTAGACTGCAGGAGAACCTGAGGGCCCTCACAGAGCCTTTGGAGCACATGGTTATGAGGCCTGGGCACACAGCGAGACATGTAGTTGTCACTATCACCCAGTACAAAAACACTCAGAGGGGCTCATGAGCATCCCGTCTTCAGAAACTGAGGCTCCAAGACATTCAATGACTTGCAAGTCTGTTTTTTCCTGTCCATCTTCTCTCTTCTCTAGCACACTTCCCCCCTCTCTCTCTCTGGAAATTACCTAGATCCCTTCTCTTGACCTCCAGATGGGTCAATATTTCCCTGCTTTTGCCCATACCCTTACCTCTGACGATGTGCCCTTCCCACCTGTTCTGCTGAACTTCCTGTCTAAGGCCTAGTGCAATCATTTCTCATCTTTGAAGTCTCCTTGACTTTGTCCCTTCGAAACTGAGTTTTCACTCCTTCTTTTGTGCCTCTTATACTTCGCTTTATTTCAGCAATAATCACACTGTGATATAACAGTGTATCAACTGTCTTTCTCCATCACATTACAAGCTTGAGGGAAGGCACTATCATCCTCATCTTAGTATCATCAGAGCCCGGGTGATTTAGACACAAAGCAGATAATCAATACAAGTTTTGTGAGTGAATAAGTATAAAAGTGTTGACCCTTTCCCTATGCACAAAGATAACTTTAAGACTGAGAAAGCCAACAAATGTAGAATGCTTGGGATGCTTTAGAAAAAGCAGGGTGGGGGGATCACTAATCAAATATTATTTTGAGACTTCAAGTCTCCATTTGTCCTTATCTCCCAGGACACACCGTGAGGACAGGCAATTGCAGTTTCATGCAAGGCCCTCCACCTTTCTTCTGCTGTTGACACTGGATCAGAAGGTGGGGCAAGAGTCTGATTGCTGGGGTATTTGCAGAGCTGCTGTAAAATAAAACAGTCTCCATGGCTGAGAAGCCCCGTGGCCAGGGTGGGCCACACTTCACCTCGTCCTGAAGCTATTGTGCTTGGATATTAATAGCACCAGGCAGTGTTGTCTGTGTGGGCAAGTGCTGCTTTTTCCGAGCTGTGTAAGCCCCCCATCTCCCAGAGACAAAGTGCTCCACAAATAACTGCAGCATGTTCTGAATTCCTCTGGGCAGGGAGCTTTGGGGATAATTAGCAAGGCAAGGAGGAGCCGGGGTTTAGACAGAGCACCCAACACCGACAGCTCCTGGCAGCCCCTGGCAGCCCGCAGCTTGGGGTGGGGAGTGGATAGGGGCTAGAGTACAAGGAGCCCGGCTAGATAGACAGGGTCAGCTCTTCTGGATTTCAAGCCGGCCTCTAAAAGAAGCCAGCTGGAGATCTCAAGCAAATCACTGAAATGTGTTCAGTCCTCCTTCTTCTGGATTGGGGTTCTGCTTATTTCATAGCTTGTTTTGATGAGCAAATTGAAGAAAATCTTGTGAGAGGCATTTATAGATTGCAAAATGATATCTCAGTTTCAGGGAAAATGAAGATAATGGTGATGATGATGGTAGTGGCTTGTTAGGAGAGCATATCCTAGGAAAAATAGTGGGTCCTCTTCATGGTGACCATCTCTGGAAATCAGTAAGGAATAGGAACTAGGAATGGGGTTTGCACTCTGTTTTCACATGCCTCTCTCCAGGCCCAATGTCTTAGACTTCCCTGAACACAGTGACCCCACCCACACTTGGCAGAAACTTCATACCTTCTCTAGAGCGAGTGTTTCTTTCACCCCTACACACATTTTTTTAAAATAGGGTCTCACTCTGTTGCCCAGGTTGGAGAGCAGTGATGTGATCATAGCTCACTGCAGTCTCAACCTCCCTGGCTTAAGCGATTCTCCCATTCTCCCACCTCAGCCTCCCGAGTAGCTGGGTCCACCAGTGTGTGCCACTATGCTAGGCACATTTTTAAAAATTAAAAATGTTTTAAATATTTAAAAAATTTTTTTGTAGAGACAGGGTTTCCCTATGTTGCCCAGGCTGATCACAAACTTCTGGGCTCAAGCTATCCTCCTGCCTCTGCCTCCCAAAGGGCTGGGATTACAGGTATGAGCTACTTAGCCCAGCCCACAACCTTTTGTGTTTTTTTTGACTGGTAGGAATATTTTTCACTAACAACTAGTTCAAAAGAAACCTGATTAAATGGATCTCTCTGTGCTTCATACCATTCTTTTTCTCTGTGTCTCCTGGACCAGACTGACATTTGCCCACCTACTAGGTATGTAATCTTGGGAAGTGACTTCATGTCTTTGTCCCTCAGTTTCCTCCTCTGTGAAATATCCCGATAACAACAATATCTATACATGGCAGTGAGAAGAGTGCCTGGTTTTTGGTAAGAGCTCAATTGATGTTAACTGACAGTGTACACCTTCCCCCCATCACCTGAGTTGGTACAGTCCTGTTGCCTTTTAGGAGGTCTGGTGTTGATTTTTGCAGTGGGGTAACTCAGAGTGACATGGATCTCCTGACTACTTCACTTGGATGAACTAAAAGGAACGGAAGGGAATCAGGCCCTCTACCGAGCCCTGCTTAGTGGAGTCTTCACTCTGACAAACAAGAAGCAGAAGTAGCTCAATGGCCCCCGGCTTTTCCTCTAGCAGCAGTCTCTGTGGACCTGCCGACTTCAGAGTGAGAGACTACAGCACACTCACACATCTCAGTGAGGAAGACTCCTCGGGTTCCTGTGCCTGGGGAACAAAGAGCGTTAGGCATGCATGAGTTTCCCAAGTTTTCCTTAACAAAGGGCCTCTGACAGGGCAGCCTAAACAATGGAAATTTATTGTCTCACAGTTCTGGAGGCTGAAACCTGGTGTAGGCAGAATCAGCTCCCTCTGAAGGGGCTGGGAAGGGTTTGTTCCAGACCTCTCTCCTAGCTTCTGGGAGTTCCTTGGCTTTTAGCTGCGTAACTCCAACCTTCACATGCATTCTCCCTGACTGCATACACTTCCCCGTGTCTAAATTTCCCCATGTTATAAGGACCCCTGTCATATTGAATTAGGATCCATCCTAATGAACTCATTTTAACTTGATTACCTCTGTGAAGACCCCATCTCCAAATAACGTCACATTCTGAGGTAGTGGGAATTAGGACTCCAACATATTGGTTTTGGGAGTCACAATTTAACCCATTACAGGGATGCCATCCCCTGGACCCCCATTTTGGCAAAAAAAAAGAAAGAAAGAACCTTACAGGAAGGATGGACTCTCTCTCCCGTGTTACAGACAAAGAAACTGAATCCGGAGAGGTTAATGAAAAAGAAACAAGTATGAAGTCTTAGGTCTCCAGACTAGAATTCCCAGACAGAAAGAGCCCCCACTTCTGCTGTGGACCTCAGCAAGCACTCCACACCTGAGTGCGTTTGATCACCTGGGGAGCTGGACAGAATTCAGATTTCTCCTGTTGTACATCACCCCTAGTGAATCAGGAACTCTGGGGATAGGACTTAGATACGTATTAAACAGGCCCACCAGGTAACCTCCTGCTCACTATGGTTCCAGAAACTTCTTCCTGGTATATAGATAGTGGTTCAGGGTGTTATCGTTGGCATAGATTGGAAATCAGAGTGAAACAGGGGAGATTAGAGGCAGCTGTGGCTCCCAGGGCCGTCTGACGGATTCCAGCATCTGGTTGCATGAGAAGCCGAATTCAGGCCTGCAGCAAAGCCCTAGATATTTTCCACAGCCACATTTTCCTGGTGGCTTAAGAATGACAACTATGTGCAGTGACTGTGATCACAGATTTGAACAGAGGTTGGAAGAGTGTGGGAATTTTAGAACCAGACACCCCCTACGTATGAACCCTTTTGGCCACAGCTTTTGTGGGTCCCCTCCTCAGAGCTAAGCTAAGACTATCGGGGAACTTGGGTGTATCACAGGAGAGCCTATTGTTCCGCTACTAGGAATTTACTCTGAAATTACCCTTTGTATTCGTATGAGTACCTGTATAATGGGTACAAACTGACTCGTTGGATCTGAAGAAGAACCAATCCAAGTGCATCATTCTGGGAAAGAGAAATAAGGATGCTCAGGCATGTTCAGACACCTGCATCTGGAAAAGTAAACAATGAGGATGATCACTTGGCTCTGGACAAAAAAGGATGAGGGCTACTTTAACCTGATTCTCCAGGATCTCTAACTCCAAAGCAACAACGCTGCCTTGGGGAACTCCCCTGTCTAGCGCCTTTTATGGCTAGGCTTCCATATTTCAGAATCAAAGCAGGCAGAAAGGAGAGAGTCAGCTGATGCATCGCACACTGATATAGCTCTTTTCTGTGGTTGCAGAAGCTTACAATTCCCTACAGGGAGATTAGCTCCATTCTACTGAGAAACAATCTGCTAGGTATACAAGGCAAATAGTAGGATGCTCCCTCCACTAATAGAATCAGGTGGAACTCTACTGACATAGTCAGAACTTTGGCGTGGAGAATCCAAGGCAAAGGAGAGACCAAATTGCACTGGCCTGGGGAAGCTGCATCCCTTTGCTTTTGTGTCTGTCTTCCTTTCACTTTGGGGGAAGTGGTAAAAACATTTAACCTTTGTAATGATGTGTGACTTTTCAATGCAGAATTAGTAGGAGGAAATGAGTATGGGACTCAAAACTTCTTTGGAGGAATAATAGAGTGGATAACCCATGCATGAGTTGCAAGGGGGAGCTGCCCGCATCTGTGCCAGCCTGGCTGTGGAGGGGACGGAGAAATGCCAGCATCTCTTAAGAAACTGCCTCACCGTGTCATCTCTGGATTGGTCTGTTTCATGATACCAGACATTTGCTATGTTTTCTGTTGTCAAAGGAATGCATTAATAACAATGGTTATCCAGGATTGTTTTTGTTTAGGTGTGAATGGTCCGTTCATTTTCTGACATGCACAGTCAGAGTGACTTTTTTAGAAGTACCAGAAGAAAGCCCAGAATAATCTCTGATTTACATACACAGAGCTGTTTGCTCAAAGACACACTATGGATTTCCCATGCAATTTCAACTGCAACAGAACAGTGGGGAAAGAGACAATAATTGGTATCATTTCTGTCTTATAGGCAGAAAAATCAAGGTTCCATTTCTTGCTGTGAAGGTCCATAGAAATGGAAATAGAACTGCACTCTCTAGTATCTGTATCCACCCTTGTAGGTTCTGGGCTCCAATCAAGGATAAACTGCAACAAAAATGAGGTACATTGGTCACCAGGAAGCAGTTTCCAAAAACGATCACTCTGGGACTCTGATTAAAGAAGGGTTACTGTTGTTGCAGTTGTTGCTTTTAAAAATGTGATTATCAGAAGAGAGGATGCTCATGTTTCTAGATTAGATGAGGCAGAGGCCAGAGGTGGGTTGTAGGGGAGGATGGGATTAGATAACTTCCCGCGGTCTCTGGATCCTCTTCCTCCACCATTCAGAACACAGAAGTATTGAAACCTCAGTGACCGCAGCCCCCTGAACCCTGATCATTAACATGATTAATCTGCGGGAATGCCTGTAGTCTTGTTTAGAACAGGGCCAAGCAAAGTGACTGATTGTTATCATTATCAGTAGCACTATTTGCAATTAGTAGTAATTGCATGCTCATCTTTGGAGATCTTTTGGAGGTAATTGAATCACACTACTTAAGAATTCAGTCCCTTCTGTCCTCCCTCTTTCTTTTTTTCGCTCCATCCTCACCCCATGCCTGGAAAGGAAAGGCAAGCAGTTAATATTAATCAGGTCATTATGCTTCATTGAGATTTATGAAATCAAGTGTTCGAATACATGGTCACATGTTAGCTCTTCAGCATTTTTGCTATTCAGTAGCCGGTATATGCTTAACTCTTAGGGTTCCAGGTCAATTACTGGTTATGAGCTTCCTACTTCTAGGAATATACTAGGTCTTTAATCAAGAACCATAAGCTGAAAAGACTTAGCCCACAAAGGTAACATGGAACTCACCTCCATGTGTAGATGTGTGAATGAACCAGACTTGAAATTCTGAACTCTGGGCTCTTAGGTCAATGCTCTTCCTGGAGCACCTTGCTACTTTTGCAAAATGATGCTCCAAGTCATCCACAGCACATCGGCACAATCCTTGAACCTGTCGCTCTGTCACCGGCACCCTGGATGGCACACAGGACGTATTAACAGTGTCTGTATTAACAACTCGAGCACCAGGCCGGGCGCGGTGGCTCAAGCCTGTAATCCCAGCACTTTGGGAGGCCGAGACGGGCGGATCACGAGGTCAGGAGATCGAGACCATCCTGGCTAACACGGTGAAACCCCGTCTCTACTAAAAAATACAAAAAACTAGCCGGGCGAGGTGGCGGGCGCCTGTAGTCCCAGCTACTCGGGAGGCTGAGGCAGGAGAATGGCGTAAACCCGGGAGGCGGAGCTTGCAGTGAGCTGAGATCTGGCCACTGCACTCCAGCCTGGGCGACAGAGCGAGACTCCGTCTCAAAAAAAAAAAAAAAAAAAACAACTTGAGCACCTTTCCCATCAGGCATAGTCTGCTTTGAGGACCAACTTCTTCCTTACTAGCTCACTGATTAATAAGTACTTACTGAACACCAACCGTTTGCTTCAGCCTGAAAACCTGTTTGGCACACCTACGGGGCATTAGGCATGATGCTGTGTCCTAGGGCTATGAAGTTAATAAGACTCGGTCTCTTCCCATGCCAAGAATCCAAGAAGACCAGGACAAGTACACAGGTATGGACAAAGGCAAGTGCAATATTCATGGATGTGCTTGAAGATGAGCTACTTTAATAGTGTTAGATTAGAAACAGCTAAGTCTACAAAAGTAGACAGTGTAATTAATTCATGCCACAGATGTATTTATTAGTGTCAGCTGCGTCCCAGCACTGCACTAATTACTGGTAGGATAATACAACAAATATAGACTCTGCTGTTTCCCTCATGTATGTTACATTCTAGTAAAGAGACAGATCTCTTTACGAGTCCTTGAGAGAGGGCTGCAGAAGCCAACCTCTGGAACTGATGAAAAATGAACAGCTAATGACCCAGTTACTTAAGAATTTACTACAAAATAGGACTTACATAAGTAGTAATAAACCTGTTTAATCATAACTAAGCATTCAAATTTATTTTGAAGAAAGATGAAACTACACAACATTTCAATAAATGTGAACATCAAGCTATAGATTGTGTTTGTCCCTCTTTTTTTTTTTTTTTTGAGACAGAGTCTCGCTCTGTCGCCCAGGCTGGAGTGCAGTGGCGCCATCTCAGCTCACTGCAAGCTCCGCCTCCCGGGTTCACGCCATTCTCCTGCCTCGGCCTCCCAGGTAGCTGGGACTACAGGCGCCGCCACCACGCCCAGCTAATTTTTTTGTATTTTTAGTAGAGACGGGGTTTCACCGTGTTAGCCAGGATGGTCTCGATCTCCTGACCTCGTGATCCACCCACCTCGGCCTCCCAAAGTGCTGGGATTACAGGCGTGAGCCACCGCGCCCAGCCTATTTGTCCCTCTTAACATTATCTTTTATTTATTTATTTGTTTATTTTTTTGAGATAGAGTGGTGGTGTGATCACGCCTCACTGCAACCTCTGCCTCTCGAGTTAGTGTGATTCTCATGCCTTAGCCTCCTGAGTAGCTGGGATTACAGGCATGTGCCACCACACCTGGATAATTTTTGTATTTTTTAGTAGAGATAAGGTTTCACCATGTTGACTAGTCTGGTCTTGAACTCCTGGCCTCAAGTAATCTGCCCCATTCTACCTCCCAAAGTGCTGGGTTTACAGGCATGAGCCAATGTGCCCAGCCAATGTTATCTATTAATAACTTTTACTATTAACATTTGTTGAATATATGAGAGAGTGATATAAGATTTATTCTTACATCTAAGTACTGTTCATCTGAGTGTCTGTCATGGTACCTGTTCCCAGGAAGTTTGTAGTCTCGTAGGAGAGGTGTATACACACAAAAAGTAACAAACAATAAAATAACTAGCCTGTATTGAATGTATTAGGGAAACAAATAGAATGTTGTGATATGAGAGAGAACAGAGTGCCATTATTAAAAAGTGCTGGCACCGGAGGTAGGCTGCCACGGTTTGAATCCCACCTCTATCACTTGCCAGCTTTGTGACCTTGAGCAAGTTATCTAACTTCTCTGTGCCTCTATTACTTCAATAAATAGAGAATATAGTTTCTCTGAGAACTAAATGAGTTAATATTTGTGATGGGCTTAAAATAGTGTCTGGCCGAAAATAAGTATGATGTACTAGCAGAGTTGATCATGCAGGGACCCGTGAGAGTGAATTTCTCTCTTATCAAATTAATTCCAAATCTGACAATTTTGCGATGAGGGGTGTATACTTTGAGGGACAGTGATGTGCTGGAGCCACCTTGTACTAGTCCACAAAAACCAATTTTTCTCCCCTCTTCTCCAAACACTGCGTTCAGTGACTTCAAACACTTTCCCCAGACGGTGCATTCACTGATAGCTTGAGATTGGCCACGGCAGGAGCATTCATACCACGAAATTGATAAATGCTACCTGTCAGTCAGGGCTTTTCTTTCTTCCTCAAAGAATCGATTGGTAAATATTTACCAGCACACCACTGGTACATACATTTAGCAGAGGGTGACGGGGAGCTGGAGTTCTTCCCAGGAGTTCCAGACTGATTACATCTATCATGATGTACGTGTGAAATACGTATTTGTTAAGAAATTTTAAAACACCCCATGTATATGTGTTCATTACACCAGACCCAAAGGCACTGGGGCCCAGAAACTGGCAATGCCATGGAAAGACAAGGCTGTGATGCCTGCCATTCATCATGGGCCACAAAACTAAGCTATTCATCAGCTGAATACTCTCTCTTGACAAAGCATGTGCAATTTGGGTAACTTCTGCCCAGAGCGGGCATGTCTTGGGACAGGGCGGCAGGAGCCAACCTCTGCGCCTGGATGGAAAATGAAATACACATTGACCCAATTACTTAAGCGATCACTGTAAAAATAGAACTTAACATAAGAATAAACCTGTTTAATCATCAAGTACTCAAATTTATTTTAAAGAAAGGTAGAACTACAATAAATATTAAAATAACATTTACATAAATGTAAATATCTAATGAAGTATTAAAATAATATTTAAATGAATGTAAACACCAAGGTATGGATTGTGCTTTTTCCCGCTTAACATGATCTATTAAAAACGATTACCATTTAACATTTATTGAATATTTATTAAATGTCCATCTTTTGAGTGTTTTATTATGTATTAACTCATTTAATGCTGGAAAAAACCCATAAGGGAGCTATTATTATTGTTCCCATTTTACCAACAAAAAAATCGAGGCCCCCAAGAGATTAAGTAACTGGCTCAGGGCTTTCAGCTGGTAAATGTGCAAACCAGGACATAAGTCCGGACTATCTGACTTCAGCACCTTTGCACTGTGCCAGTGGTGATCATAATGCTGAAAGACCGAATCCCGAAGGCCATAATCCCAAAGTCTAAATTCCTAAAGTCTAAAATCCCCACTTAAATCCCCAAACCATGACAGATTAGGAATTAGGTGCCACCAATGTTTCTAAAAGTACATTTCAAGGAGTTACCAATAAAGTCTGTTTTTTCCATTTTTTATATTTGCTTTTCATGGAAAATTCAGATGAGTGGATCGGCTATGTGATCAGGCAATGACTAAAACTTCAGTTAAAAATGCATTGTTTGCCTGATGAAATTCCAGGAACTTTTAATGAATTAAAGCTGCATTTGCCTGCAGAAGCCAGCAAAGTTACTGACAGGTTTGAAAATAATTATATGCACGGCAGAATAAGAAGTCACTTACACGAGGCTGTTGCTGTTCCATCACCAGTATTGTTTCTGCCATATTTGTGGTATGTACAGGAGTGCATGCAGAATGAATTTCCACATACCGAAAACAACACAGAAACATGGCATAAAAGATGCGTACATTTAATAGAAAATGCTTATGTCAGTGTATACTGAATCACAGAAGAATTTCAAAAAGAGTAGCACCATGTAGACAATAAATGTGAACCTATTTCCCAAGGAGACCCCTGCTATAGAAGATAAAAAGCAACTATTAAAGCAATGCAAGGCTTCAAAATGTAGTTAATAATTGTGAAAAGCAACGAGCTCTTACAGACCACCTCCGTGCAATGGCCATAATCTATCCCTGTAAGACTTTTTCGTATGTTGAATTTTCATTTAATTTTTCTTTGAGGGGGAGGGATTTCTTTTTCTTTTTGTAGTTTTTTTCTCCACTATTTTAAATTGTTAGCATTACTTTTTACGTTCACTTTTTACATACTTCTTACATTACGTTACATTTTACATTCGCTATGTATTTCACTTTTGCATTGTTTCCAGCACTGGAGGTATAAACGGTGTAAAGACATTTGGAGAGTTCTAATTCGTTTTATGCATTTTTGGCAAATTTGACTCCATGAAAATACATTATCATAATGTTAACTTTGTGTGCAAACATTATGCATACACATAAGAATGTTGAAATTTCCTCTATAAATGAAAAGATATCCTTTCCGTATATCTCCATTTCGGAGAGAGAACATTTTGTGATATCTGCCCTTTGGGCAACTGCGTATGCTGTTTGTGACCCATTGCAGTTTTTGATGGGTCTTGTCAAAAGGCTTAGGCTGTCCATTACAGGATTTCAAATGGATCACATTTATATAAGCAATTTCTTTATGAATATGGTTCATCTGTTATAGCCATTATATCCATGCAACTGTCATTAGTATACCTGAGAGTTTATGCTTGCAAAAAATATGTATGTTATCATTACATATTTTATTGTATACAATGGTCTATGAAATGTTCTGCCGTGCTTTTATGTTTCTCAAATAAATTCCCCATTAAAATGTAAATATATGTGTTTTAAAGAATTTTTATGGTTACATTTTACAGAGTTATATTTTTGAGATTTTGATCTTTCCAGATTTCAACATTCAGGATTATGGCATTTGGGATGGTATCTTTCTGCATTATGGCCCAAACTCTCACTATGCAATGCCACCTCTCAAATGTTTTTCTCCAATGCAAACAAGAGAACAAATGTCATTTCTATTATTGTGATAGAACAAATATCATTTCTATTATTGTGATACAACTGGTATTGGAGAAATTATATCTGCAGGCAAGAGTACTTCCTAACACTGAATCACAGAACACGGCACTCTTACCCAGACACAGGCAGTGCTGAGCAGGGCCTGGGCCACCTAGGGAGTAAGAATCAAGATGGACCCCACCCTCAGGGTTGTGCTAGTGCAGAGCTGGCCCCGAAAGTGGGTGTCTCCTTAAATTTTGCTCCCAAGTCCTGGTCCTAGTGCTGGGCCACCACAGGCCTATGGGCCTCCTTGGTTTCATAAGCATACTTGCCAAAAAAGAAGACTACAAAAGCCAGAGAAAGAAAGAAGTAAAAGCCAATGGGCTGGAAAATCCACAAGCAACATTCCTGGTAGCCAATTGCACTCCCAGAGGCCAGGGGCAGACAGAGGAGCCTGGGAGTGGGGCCTGCCCTGCTTCCCAGCTATTAAGCAACTCAGGCTATTCTATTGTTTTGTTTTATTTCTTTCCAGCTTTATTGAGGTATAATTGACAAATAAGAATTGTACATATTTAAGGTGTACACCTTGATGTTTTGATATACCTATACATCATGAAATCATCACCACAATCAAGCTAATTCACATATCCACTACCTTACATAGTTACTATTCTTTTCATAGTGAAAACACTTAAGATCTAATTTTTTTTTACCAAATTTCAAGTGTTCAGTATAGTATGATCAACTACAGTCCCCATGCACTGTACATTAGGTCTCCAGAATTTATTCATCTTATAACAAACTGCAAGTCTGTACCTTTTGACCAACATCTCTGTATTTCCTCTTCCCCTTGCCCCTCGCTGCCATCATCCTACTCCTGTGTCTACAAGTCTAGCTTTTTTAGATTCCAAATATGAGTGAGATCACACAGTATTTATCTTTCTGTGCCTGACTTATTTCACTTAGCATTGTATCCTCCTGGTTCATTTGTGTTGTTGTGAATGGCAAAATTTCCTTTATTTTAAGGCTCAACAGTATTCCATTGTATGGATAATCTACACATCCATTATCATCCACTAATGGACATTTAGGTTGATTACACGTCTTGGTTATTGCGAATAATGCTGCAATGAACATGGGAGTGCAGCTAATTCTTTGACATACTAATTTCATATCCTTTGGATATATACCCAGAAATGGGAATCCTGGGTCATCCAACAGTTCTATTTTCAATTTTTTGAGGAACCGCCATACTGCTTTTCATAATGGCTGCACCAACTTACATTCCCACCGACAGGGTGCAAGGGTTCTCTTTTCTCCACGTCTTCACCAACACTTGCCATCTCTTGTCTTTTTGATCATAGGGATTCTAACAGGTGTGATGACATCTCATTGTAGTTTTAATTTGCATTTCCCTGATGATGAGCAATGTTGAGCATCTTTTTATAATCTGTTGGCCATTCTTAATGTGCCCAGGAAAGGCACACACCCCCCCAACCACTGCTCACATGTACAGCTGCCCTCCTGTCATTGTCAGGCACCATTCCCACTGTCTCCTACTGCCAGCCTTCATCTCATCACCAGCACTTCCTCTTCAAACCTTGTTCTCATAGCTCCAAAGAAGGAGCTCTCTCTCTGCCTTCTCCCCCTCAGGCCTTTGCAATCCTCATTCCGTTTCTATAAATTGTTCATTACTCACAATGGTCCCTGGGTTCGTTCTAAGGTCAGAAATAGATTAAAGGCTGCTGAAGAGGGTGCATGAAGGCTGGAAAAGACCATGGTGCCATCTGTGAAAAAGTCTTGCTCTTGGATGTAGTTTATTCAGCTTTTGGATAAAACACCAATGCTACACAGATATCAAAATAACACAGGAGAATGGGGTCACAGAAACCAAGGGCAATCAACTGTATGGTCTTTAGTAAGTTACCTTCCCTTTCTGGGCCTCAGTTTCTTCCTCCTTAACATAAGCAAGACACAGATGTAGCAGAAACTAAACCTCCAACCTTCCCTGTAATTCTAAAATTTTGAATCCTTGAGCCTAGATACTCTCGAATGGATCTTTTAACTCCAAAATTTTGTAATTCTGTGATTATTCTTTTCAAGAGAAGTTTAAATGAGCCTGTGGGTCTGCAGAGACAGCTGCCCTGGAGATTTGTAGACTCCTGGGGAGAATTCTAAATGCTCATCCTATCTGTCCATCATCAGATCTGTCTTTTTTTTTCTTTTTTCTTTTTTTTTTTTTTTTTGAGACAGAGTCTTGCTCTATCGCCCAGGTTGGAGTGCAGTGGCACGAGCTCGGCTCGCTGCAAGCTCCGCCTCCCGGGTTCAGGCCATTCTCCTGCCTCAGCCTCCCGAGGAGCTGGGACTACTGGCGCCCGCCACCACGCCCAGCTAATTTTTTGTATTTTTAGGGAGACGGGGTTTCACCGTGTTAACCAGGATGGTCTCGATCTTCTGACCTAGTGATCCGCCCACCTCGGCCTCCCAAAGTGCTGGGATTACAGGAGTGAGCCACCACGCCCAGCCCAGATCTGTCTTAAGGACCCATAATGGATGGATGGTGAAGCTCTAGGTAAAGCTGTCTCCTCCTTCTTTGGCATCCATGGCAAGATATTTTCCTGCTACTGCAACTTCCCCACTAACTGCTCCTTCCTTCTTTCCTACAGCAATTCTATATTGAATGCCCACCATGTGCCAGACACAGGGGAACAAGTGGACAATGAAGGAAGAAGGTAGTCTGTCTAGACCCTAGACAAAGCAGCACGTGCAGGGAAGAGCTGTCTCCCTCTGTCCCTCTCTGGTTCCTTATCCCCTAAACACAGCCGCTCCTCAAAGAGCTGGCCCTACTCTCACTCACTTCACAAACTTTTATCGAGCATTTACTACATTCTGGGCATTGTGCTAGGCTCAGGGGACTCAGAGATAAATAAGACTCCATTTTAATCCTCTCAATTAACCAATCAACCTCCTGTAAAGAGGTGTTTGTTAGATATGGAACCAACCTAAGTGCCAATCAGCCAAAGAGTGGATTTAAAAAAAAATGTAGTATACACACCATAGCATACTACTCAGCCATAAAAAACTAAAATAATGTGTTTTGCAGCAACTTGAATGGAGCTGGAAGCCATTATTCTAAGGGAAGTAACTCAGGAATGGAAAACCAAATACCATATGTTCTCACTTATAAGTGGAAGCTAAGCTATGGGTATGCAAAGGCATACAGAGTGGCATCATGGACATTGGAGACTCAGAAAGGGGAGGGGGAGGAATAAAAAACTATATGTTGAGTAGGATGTACACTACTCAGGTGACGGGTGCACTAAAATCTCAGACCT
This sequence comes from Macaca mulatta, assembly GCF_049350105.2. Classification (NCBI taxonomy): domain Eukaryota; kingdom Metazoa; phylum Chordata; class Mammalia; order Primates; family Cercopithecidae; genus Macaca; species Macaca mulatta. The sequence goes on from NC_133416.1 coordinate 6,182,078, forward strand.
CACCACCATACAATTCGTCTACGTAACAGAAAACCACTTCTACCCCTAAAGATATTGAAATTAAATATATATATGTGTGTGTGTGTGTGTGTGTGTATATATATATAGAAGTGTTTGTTGAAAGCCTATGGGGAAGTCAAGCAACTGAACAAGACAGGTATATAGAGTTGCTATTCAGTGCAATGAGAGCTATAACGGAAGAGTGTTTAAGCAGGGAAAAGGTAAAGAGTCAGCACAGAGATGGAACAATCGGCTCTGCTCTGGGTGGACCGAGGAAGGCTCCTAAGAGGACAGGGTTGACTTTCCATAAGGACAAGGACGGGAAGAGAATTTCAGCAGAGCACGTGCAAAGGGGAAGGTAGTTTGGCACCTTCAGGAAAATGATAAATAAGCTGTGTGTGTGTTGTGGGCTGTGCAGCAGTAGGTGACACAGGAGATTGAGCTGGAGGAGTGTGCAGGGCACAGCCCATAGAGCTGCCTGGTGGGGCTGCCAGGGAGTTTGGACCTAAGCCTGTAGGCAACAGGGAACCTTATTCCCAGGGGAAGGGAGGTGAGGTGTGTGTCTTGCCTCAGCACGTACATCAGTTTCCTAGGGCTGCCAAGACAAAATACCCCAAGCCAGATGGCTTAAAACCATAGAAATTTATTTTCTCCTGGCTCTGGAGGTCAGACATCTGAAATCAAGGTGTGTGCAGGTTTGGTTCCTTTTTGGAAGTTTTGAGGGAAAATCTGTTTCTTACCTCCCTATTAGCTTCTGGTTTCTGACAGCAATCTTCAACATTCCCGAGCCCAGGGGAAAATACCTCATGGAAAGGGAGATATGCTGACAGTATGATCTGGGCAAGCCAAAGATATGAGGACTTATAAGGGGTAGACAAGTCAAGAAAGCTTGTCTGTTGTTCTCTGTGATTGTTCATTTTATGGGTAAACCTCACTGGGCCACAGGGTCCCCAGATATCTGGTCAAACATGATTCTGGGTGTGACTATGAGGGTGTTTCTGGATGAGATGAGCATTTGAACAGTGGACTGAGTAGAGCGGCTTGCGCTCCCCAATGTGGGAGGCCTCATCCAATCAACTGAAGGCCTGACTAGAACAAGAAGTCCAACCCACCTGTGGGTAAGAGGGACCTCCTCCTGCCTGGATGCTTGAGCTGGGATGTCAGACTTTTCCCGCCTTTGGACTCAAACTGAAGCATTGGCTCTTCCTGGGTGTTGAAACCAGGTTTTCAGACTGGAACTTACACTATTGGTTCTTCTGACAGTCCAGCTTGCCAGCTATAGATATTGGGACTACTCAACCTCCATAACCACATGAGTAAATTCCTTATACTTATAATAAATATCTTAACACACACGCACACACACACCCTGTTAGTTCTGTTTCTCTAGAGAATCCTAACTAATGCGGTTTTCCAGAGAGAGAATAAAGAGGAAACACAGGACTTTTAAGACGCGGTTGAACCCCGTGAACCCCCTTGAGATTCCTTACTTTTGGGGGTGGGGAAGATTCTGGATGAGAAAGCATTTGCATTGCCCTACTCCATTCTCTCTGTCCAATTATCAGGCTGGACTGACTGATCCATTCCCATATCAACCCCCTCCTCCCCAACTCCTGTCTTCCTCTGAGGATGCTGTGAGCAGATGCAGGCTCCAGCAGAATACTCAGTGGGCAGAGACAAAAAAGTGTGTACCCCCCAAATCCCAAGTGACTGTCCATTACCACACTCTAAACGCTGGCCAATGAGCCATGCCATAAAGCAGCTACCGGCCCACAGGATGAATCAAAAGGAAGGCTACTCCCTTCCTCGTGCCTGGGCCTTTGTCCTACCCCAAGTAGAGCTGGCAGAATGGTTAAACCCAGCAGATTTCCTAAGACAGCAATGCTTTAAGGCGACTTTCGTGTGCCCTTTCCTTTACATTTTAATGGCACTCTAATGTTGAATTAAAATGGAATTCCTATGGAAATGTACAATGTCTAAATCAATACTTGCTGATTAGTGTCACGAGGATGAATATCAAAAGATGTAATAGCAATGGCGAGGCCCAAACCGGGGTGAATAAAGCTGCCTGTGTCCATTAACTCAAGCCTGACTAATGCTAAATTACAATAAAATATCTAGGAAATTCTGGCCAGAGCCACTTTAAAGCCCACAAAATGTAGCCTAATTAGCACTATGATGACAAATGCAGGAAGAATTCATTACACCCAAAGACTCCTTATAAAGTCCAATTTTACAAACTCTTCCTTTTTTTTTTACCAGCACAATGCCTAGAAGGCTACGGGTGGCTTAAATACCACTATGCAACTGCTTTTCCAGGTGCTGAGCTAAGTCAGGCTCCACGTGGGCATCCGGGAGTGAGTAACAGAGGGAGGAGGGGGTTTGTAACTCCCCTTCTCTTTTAGTCATAGCAATCAGTCTGTCTGTGCATCTCTGAATCTATGTGTCTATCTATGTATTATAGTTTAATTGTTATGAGTGCAGATTCTCATGCCCGACATTCAGGCCTGCACTCTGCCTTTTTCTACTCATGTAACCTTAGTAAGGTTACCCTGTACCTCAGTTTCCCCAAATGAAAAGGAGGATAACAATAATACCCACTCATAGGGTAGGTTTAAATATCAAATAAGTTATTACATTCAAAAGGTCTTCAACAGTGCCTACACCAAGCGACACACAGCAAGTGTCAGCTATTTTGTATTCTATTTTTAAATCTGCGTTTTAAAAACTTTACTACAGAGGCCGTAGGCTAAAAAAGAAGGCATTTGGACAACTCTGCCCTGCCAACACTTCCCCTGCTCAGAATCACACAAAACCACAGGATGTTATAGAAGAAAGAAACCTTTTAATAGAGAACATGTAATTCAACCCTTCTTATTTACAGATGAAGAATCGGGGGCCCGGGCAGGGGAGGAGACTGTCTAAGGGTCGTTCAGATAGTTCTGTCCCATTTAAACATTTATCAAGTGACTCCTGTGCCTAGACCATGTGCTCATTACTAGACTACAATGATGAATTAGTCCCTGTTCTTAAGCAGCCTATCATATTGTGAGAGACAAACACATCCACAAAACATGTAGATATAAGGTGGCAGGGAAAGTGAGAGAGAGAGGCAGATGTTAACACTGAGAAACTGTGAGGGCAGAGGAGACCACTGAGTCCAACCTGCAGATTTGAAGGAAATGTCTCAGAGAAGATGAAGCTTGATTTTGCTTCTGGAGGAGAATGAGTTAGCCAGGCAGTCAAAGGGAGAAAGATCTCATACTGTGTAAAAGCACAGGTGTGCAAGACAAAGGTGAGTATGACGGAACCACCAGCAGTCTGACAATATGGGAACATATCGCACAAGAATGGGGAGTGTCAGGAGATGAGATTAGATAAGGCTTTTATGCCTTGGAAAAGAGATTGGAGTTATTTTTACAGATAACAGAGAGTTATTGAAGGTTAAGCAGGGGAATAACATGTTTACATTTAATTGGAACATTCTGCTTTCATTTGGGGAGTGGATTTTAAGAACTAATATGGAAAGAAGGATTTCAAAAGGTAGCTGATATAAATAAGCTGTGTAAGACCTCATAAGGATCTGAATGAGGGCAGCAGAAGCAGAAATGGAGAAAAGAGGGACAGATTTGAAAGCCGTTTAAGAGGCAAAGTAAGCTGGTCTTGATGACTGATTAGATGTGGAGGATGGAGGAGAAAAAGGAGTATAGGATGATTTCAAGTTTCTCACATGGGTGACAAGATGGATGGTAGAATCATGGGTTGAGAAAGCGGGATGACAGAGGAACAAGAAGCAGGATGAGAAAATCAGGGAGAGAGGATAGTTCTGCTATGACCAGAGGCAGCTGGAGGGGCAAGAGTGCTTTTAGAAAAGAGATTAGGGCTGGAGATAATGATCTCAACATGCATGGAGTCCTTAATACAGTGAGTTACCGAGACCATTCAAAAAACATTTACCAAAAGAATAATAATGGATCAAGGCCTTATTTTTGAGGGAAGTGTATTTAAGGGGGAGGTTGAGGTGTCTTCTATGAACAAATCAAAGAGAGATCACTGGAGAGGTACAAGCCAAACCAAAAGAGACAAGTCCCACAGACACCAAGTGAGCAGATATCCTTGATCACAATGTTAAATGCTGAAACGATTTCTAAGAACAAAGGGCTGACAAATGTAATGGGTGTGGCTGAATGAGCCTGGCTCCATATTGACCTTGACAAGGGCCACCTAAATGGACCAGTGAGGAAGACCAGACTGAAAGTGGGTTGAGGAGTCATTAGATTGTGAAGTGTTAGAGACAATGAGTGTAGACATCTATTCCAGAAACACAAGAATTTTTCAGGAAGACGAGAGACTGGTTGTTGGTTGGAAGAGGATTTAGAGTCAAGAGAGGGATTTTATGAAGAGGGGAGAGACTTAGGCAGTTTATTAGCAGAGGGCAAAGAGCCAGGAGAGAATAAAAGGTTGAAGACACAGCAAAGAAGGAGGCAGTTGTTGAAATAAATTTCTGCGGGAGCAGGGAAGGATGGCATCAAGAGTCACAAGCATTAATGGGAACTGGGAACCAAAAAGGGACACCTCATCTACCGACCCCAAAGGTAAGAAGCTGAACATAAAGAAAGAGCTGATAAATTTGAAGGAGTGTGGTAGAGGAGGGAGCAGGAAGTTGAAGATTTTATTCTCAAGGGCTTCATTTTTAAGAAAGTAGAATCAAGTTTGTGGTGCTGCAAGTGTGGAGTGGGGTCCAGCAATGGGCTTAAGGAGAGAAATCACTGGGTATAAAGGGATCATCAAGAAATGCAGAGTCCAGCTGAGGTTAGTGGCCAAGCTGGGATTCAAGCCCAGGTCTACAGATTCTCAGAGGATGACAGCTCCGTTGCAGCATTAATCTTCAGTCTTGGTGATATTTTCATACCACTGGTTTCTAGTTCCTCTATTTCTCATCAAATTCCAAAAGAAGTCATTCTGTGCCTGCACAGCTTAGGAAAAATTCCCAGAATTGTTGCTGCCTGGCTCCTTGTTTGAACTTTAGTTTATGTCAAGTAAGGCTATTTTCAACACTGTGTATAACGTAGATATTAAGTCTGAGAAACAGAAGCCCTCCACCGCCTCTGTGTCCCAAGACAAAATAAGCAGGCCACTCAACATATCTGCTGTTCTGAAACCTACAACAACCCAAACTTCTTCACATCACCCCTTTCCCCCCACTCTCGCCGTGGAATACATCCCACCATGGAAAATCAGAGCCTGTATTAGGTCTCAGCAATCTGGGAGACCAGTGCACTGCAGGGCACAATGCCTGACAGTTGATTTATTAGAGGCAACCACAGAGGTTAAAGGCAACCCAAAATTCATCTGTAAGCAGAGAGCCACAATTAGTGACCTTTCTCAAAGCCAAGAGACAGCTGGTGGTCTGCTTTCTTCCCTGTGGGTTGAGATCCTGGGGATTCCAACAGTTTCCACAGCACACTGCAAGCAGAAGCAGGCAGGACACAGATGATGGTGGCCAAGTCAGGGAGTAATTTCTGGGATTGAGGGGGATGTGGTGGAAGAATAAGAGTGAGTCCCCCAGAATTGCTGTGACTTAACATTTCCCTGATGGAGAGTAGAGCAGGGAGAGAAGGGTCCTAAGCCCTGGAGGTCTACAGCGGTAGCTCCCATGCCTGTCTGAGTCTACTCTAGGCTATAGGTCTTTGGTTGTATTTGTCTGCTCAGTTTTGGTTGTTGCATTAGTAGGATCAGGGTGTCTCTTCGTGTCATTGTTTCTGATATTTATGCCATTGTTTCAGCAATGGAATAGCCTATACCTTGCTTTGAACTTGCAAGTTTCAAGTACTTCTTTAAAATATTCAGGGAGAAAGGGAAATGTGTAAAACATTTTTAAAAAGGCACATTGGGGTCAGGTGCAGTGGCTCACACCTGTAATCTCAGCACTTTGGAAGGCTGAGGTGGAAGGATTACTTGAAGTCAATCTGGGCAGCATAGCAAGACCCCTTCTCTACAAAAACATTAGCTGGGTGCAGTGGTGTGTGCCTGTGGTCCCAGCTGCTTGGGAGGCTGAGGCAAGAAGACTGCTTGAGCCCAGGAGTTCAAGGTTACAGTGAGCTATGATGGTGTCACTGCACTCCAGCCTGGGTGACAGAATGAGACCTTGTCTCTAAAACTTTTTTAAAAAATATATAAAGAAAAGGAATATTGTGGGAATGGGAAGTATTTCAAGGTTTTTTTTTGTGTATGTATGTGTTTTTTATATAACAAACTGTCCCAAAATATGTTGGCTTAATATAATAATCTTTTAATATGCTCACGCTTTTGCAGCTCCGCAGTTGGGACAAGACTCAGCCGGAATGTCCTAACTCTGTCCTGCTTGGAGTGGACTGGCTGTCACTGGGATTAGAGGATCCAAGATGTCCTTAGTCACATATGTGGACACATGATGCTGGCAGTCTGCCAGACCATCTTTACGCTCTTCCATTCAGTCTCTCGTCCCAGTAGGTTAGGCCGGACTTCCTCACTTGGTGGTCGAGGTTCTAAAAGCACAAAAGTGAAAGCTGTCAGACCTCGTAAGTTCTAGGTAGAGAAGTCACGTGGCACAATTTTCACCATATTCTATCGGTCAAAACAACCACTAGACTGGCCCAGATTCAAGGGGGAGGGGAAAGAGACCTCACCTACTGATGGGACTTCGGGCAGGTCCAAATGTGGATGAGAGTCCTGTAGAGATCTGTGAACTAAAAGGACAAATTGCCTGCCCACCACACCCAACATGCAAGGGTATGACAGGGATACTCCCTTCAAGGGGATGTTGAGAAGCACAAAGCATTCACTGATCCAGAGCAGTCCTGAAATCCAGGCCCGTCCTGTCAGCTCCCCCGACTCCAGGATCAACCATCATTCCTTAATTAGAGTCCATTTCTGCTCTCTGGAAATGGTTGCCCAATTTATTGTTTTCCTCAGGCCTGAGATCTGCTCTCTGGACTTTGCTCTTTGAAATACTTTTCATTTTCTATAAGAAATGGACTGCGTCTTCAGCGGAGCAGCTTTCTTAGCCTGTTTTCTTCCCAAAGAAAGTTGGAGACCCAGAGACCTGTTTATTTTTCATGGCCTCTGTCCTAAAATACAAACTGGTGGGGCTTTCTTGAATACACTTCTCTCAAAAACTTCATAGATTTTTCTATGAATCTTACAGAGATTATTTTGTGCCACTACAGTACATTGTCTCCAATGGCCACAATATTCCCTCCAATCTCACATGCACTTTTGAAATGTGACTTTGCCAGTATTTCCATCATGATTTGAGGTGTGTTACTCCTGTCACTGAATTCAAGCTGAACCAGTGACTTGCTGTGATTAACAGCATGCAACTGAAGTGACTGCATATCACTTCCAGACCAAAGAAGTCCTTAAAAAACTTGGAAGCTTCTACTTTTGTACTCTTAGAGCCATGCAGTACCTCAGAAGTCACACTATCCTGTTAGAGATAGAGACCAAGTGGAAGAGCACCAAACACCCCAGGTTCCAGCAGCAATGTGGTTCCAGATATGAGTGAATCCAGTGATATCATGTGTCCCCCTGAGCCCTGCCAGAATTTCTCATCTAGAGAATTAAGAATAGCAAAATGACTGTTGACTTAAGCCACTAAGTTCTGGAATGGTGTGATATACAATGGTAGGTAACCAGAAGAAGAGGGCTGGTTGGCTTCTAAGAGCTTTCATAGGTATGTTGTCATCTTGTTAAACTCATTAAATTTTGAAGACTCAGAACTTCAGTCTTCATTGAGATCCCAGCATAGGTCAGAGTAGGTGATAATGACTTATGCTAACCAAGCTCACAGAAAATGATAGACAAATTACAATGTCAATTCCCTCTTATACAAAGAAAAATGTTGCTGTTAAGTGGACAAGATGTATATTCCCATCTTCTGGCCAGTGAAGCATCTCATAGTGGAAAAGCTATTTGGGGCAACAGTGGATCATTAAAGGGTTATTTGGTGAAAAAAATCAAGAACAAGGGGAGTCAGGAACATAGAATGCCCAAATGCATGCAGCTATGGCCTTGCCTTCCAGAGGGATTTTACCTTCTTACTGTTTAAAGGAACAAAAAGGCACCCTGGCAAGTACTTGGATGGGCACTTTACAAGTTGTCCCCTCTGCCATCCCTCTCTTTCTTTTTAGACAGGTTTAGATATTTAGTTAAAGTAAAGATTTGTAAGTTCTAAAGTCTTTCTTTTTAAGTTGACGTTTCTCTATTCTCGTGGTTCTCAACAGAGGACAATTTCTCCCCCAGAAGAATGTTGGCAGGGTCTAGAGACATTTTTTGTTGTCACAGTTTGCAGGGGCTGTTGATGGGAGTGCTGCTTTCTGCTAGTGAGTACAGACCCGGGATGCTACTAACCATTCTGTAATACACAGGACAGACCCACAACAAAAAAATTACCCAGCCTAAAATGTCAATAGCACTGAGGATGAGAAATCTGCTCAATTCTCATTCATTTTCTGCTGGTTAGTGATTGAACTCTTAGAGCACAATCTTGTTTTTAACTTCTTCAAGTGGTAAAAGCTATCATTGTCTCCCTTTTACTGCTACTTACAAGGAACGTTTTACATATTATTGGTCATTTGTTTTCTTAAATTTTGCTGATTTCTTTATATGTTTTATTTTTAATTTATTATCCTTGTGTAGGATACATTATACCCTAGTGCAAAGTAAGGAGTCACTTGACCTAAATTTGCATTTAAGTATTTTTCTTTAGTAAAATTACAGAATTATATGTCATGCCTTTGTAAATTCTAAACACATAGCATCATTTTTTTTGCCTAATTGTGGAGATGATATTTTCAACACTGACTCCAAACACGTTTATTTTGGAGACCAAGATGGGGGTTCTTTAAAACAAAATCTAACCTTGTATTTCTATGCAGAGTAGCATAGCAACGAAGAGGTTTGCCAGACTTTTACAGAAGCATGCCTTACATTGCCGCATGGTGATGGTCAGTTTCCCAGGACCTTGGTAAGATGCTGACATGAGCATTCTGTGTCTTTGGGAGGGGGCCTCAAAAGGCCAGGTGACCAGGTGCTAGGATGATGGAGGCCTTCAGGAGGTTCTAAATATAGTTGCAAGGTGCTGCATGGTGACCCCACTTCATTATAATGCATTGTGCATTTCAAAATTGCTAATAGAATAGATTTTTTACATTATCACCATAAAAAATAATAAGTTGATGAGGCAATGGATATATTAATTAGCATGATTGACTCTTTCTACAATGTATACGTAGATAGCATTACATTGTACTCCATAAATAGACACAATAACAAATTCTAAGAAGAGACTTACAGTCTCTAAATTACATGGCAACTTGCAACCCCATTTTATTTCTTCCCCTGTATCTAGACAAGACGGGAGCACTGTCCTCAAAGAGACATTGATTGCTGACACTACCCAAAACTTTCCCACTCCGTGGCAACTTCTTCACACACTGAAAATTCCATTTGCTTTTCCTCCTCATCTCTTTCAAAACAATGAGCAGGCATTTCCCTCAGTTCCTGTTTATCTCTGCTGTTGAAGAGGACAACTGCCATATATTAGGTTAATGCAAAAGTCATTGCGATTTTTGCCACTACTATTAATTTAATTTTTTCTTTCTTTCTTTCTTTTTTTTTTTTTTTTTTTTTTTGAGACTGAGTCTTGCTCTGTCACCCAGGCTGGAGTGCAGTGGCGCAATCTCGACTCACTGCAACCTCCACCTCCCGGGTTCTAGCAATTCTCTGCCTCAGCCTCCTGAGTGGCTGGGATTACAGGAGCCCACCACCACACCCAGCTAATTTTTGTATTTTTAGTAGAGATGCAGTTTCACCATCTTGGCCAGGCTGATCTGGAACTCATGGCCTTGTGATCCACCCGCCTCTGCCTCCCAAAGTGTTGGGATTACAGGCGTGAGCCCCAGGGAACAGCCTTAATGTAATTTTTAAAAGTAATGGCGGCAGGGCCAACATGGCCAACTAGAAGCAGCACCGTTTGGAGGCTCCCATGGCAAAAAATACAACAAAACAAACATAATAAGCGTGTGAATGCTTCACTAGCTACCAAGGTATCCAAGTTCTCTCATCAAAATTGACTAGAGGCTGGGCGCGGTGGCTCATACCTGTAATTCCAGTACTTTAGGAGGCCAAGGTGGGTGGATCACCTGAGGTCAGGAGTTCGAGACCAGCCCGACCTATGTGGCGAAATCCCGTCTCTACTAAAAATACAAAAATTAGCTGGGCATGGTGGCGCATGCCTATAATCCCAGTTACTTGGGAGGCTGAGGCAGGAGACTCGCTTGAACCTGGGAGGCGGAGGTTGCAGTGAGCCAAGATCACGCCATTGCACACAGGCCTGGGTGACAGAGCAAGACTCTGTCGCACAAAAAATAAATAAATAAATAAATAACTAGAAGGCTGGCATGACCCAGGGAGAGGATAAAGAACAGGGTGGTACAGCGGCCCACCTGAGACCCACATGGGCCCACTGGAGAGCTACACGGGAAAGGGGAACCCCCCCTCTGCAGCCAAGGTAGGCGGTGAGTGAGTGCGCTACCCAGCCTGGGAAACTGCTTTTTCCACAGAACTGAGCAACGCACAGATCGGAGGATCCCACTCGTGAACCCACGCCACCCAGGCCTAGTGTCCCAACCCTGGAAGGTGCAGATTCTCTCAGCTGGAATCTGCCTAAGCCTACCGAACTCCGCGGGAGAGGGGTGACCATCACCAGCTGTGGCTGCTTGCTGTCTAAGCCATTTGAACTCCTTAAAGGAGGGGCAGCAGCCAGCACTGAAACTGCCTAACATGCTAAGCTCCCTGGGCGGGAGAAGCGCGGCACCCATTTCTATAGTTCCAGGCTGCGTTTTTCGCCTGCTGGAGCTAGGGAGGCTGGATGACTTGGTCCCAAGACTTATCCCCACAACCCAATACACAGGCTGTGGCAGTCTGCAGCCAGAGTGCTTCTTCAGGTCTAACCCTGATCCGTCTTTCCTCAGTGGGTGGGGCTTCCCTGCAGGATCTTCAATAACTCCAGCCAGAGGCTCAGGGACAGAATTCAAATCTCCCTGGACCTGAGTCCCTAGGGGGAGGGGTGGCTGCAATCTCTTTGGACCAGCAGACTTAGCCTCTCCTCCTGGTAATTCTGAGGAATCTGGGCAGCCCAGATGAGTGGGTTTCCCCTCAGTGAAACACACCCTCTCCACCAAGGGACAAAGTGCTTTGTTAAACGGGTCCTGCTCCCTGTGCCACCCAAATGGGTGAGACCTTCCAACAGAGGTTGTCAGACACCCTTTAGAGAAGCGATCCTACTGGCATCGGGTTGGTGCCCCTCAAGATCAGATGTCCCAGGAGAAGGAGCAGGCACCCATCTTTGCTCCTTTCCAGACTCCTTGACTGACATCTCCAAGCCCGGGAGCGAATCAGATGAATAAGGCCTGAAGTGAATCCCCAGCAAACTGCAACACAGAAGAGGGATCTGACTATTGAAAGAAAAACAAGCAGAAAGTGACAACAACAGCATCAACATCAAAAAGGCCCCCACAAAACCCCATCAAGGGTCAGCAGCCTCATAGACCAAAACTAGACAAACTCACAAAGATGAGAAAGAATCAGCAAAAAACATGCTGAAAACCCAAAGGGCCAGAGTGCCTCTTCTCCAAAGGATCACAATGACTCTCCATCAAGAGTGCAGAACTGGGTGGAGGATCAGATAGACGAATTGACAGAAGTAGGCTTCAGAAGATGGGTAATAAACTATGATGAGCTAAAGGAGCATGTTCTAAACCAACGCAAATAAGCTAAGAACCTTGATAAAAGGTTAGAGAAATTGCTAACTAGAATAACCAGTTTAGAGAGGAATATAAATGACCTGATGGAGCTGAAAAACACAGCATGAGAACTTCATAAAACATACACAAGTATTAACAGGCAAATCGACCAAGCAGAAGAAAGGATATCAGAGTTTGAAGACCACTTTACTGAAATAAGACATGCAGACAAGAATAGAGCAAAAGGAATGGAAAGGAAAGAACAAAACTTCCAAGAAATATAGGACTTCATAAAAAGACCAAACCTACGACAGATTGGAGTACCAGAAGGAGACACAGAGAATGGAAACAAGCTGGAAAGCACACTTCAGGGTATTATCCAGGAGAACTTCCCCAACCTAGCAAGACAGGCCAACGTGCAAATTCAGGAAATAGAGAACATGATTGAGATACTCCACGAGAAGACCAACCCCAAGACACATAATCATCAGATTCTCCAAGATCAAAATGAAAAAAAAAAAAATGTTGAGGGCAGCCAAAGAGAAACACCAGGTCAGCTACAAAGGGAAGCCTATCAGACTAACAGCAGACCTCCCAGCAGAAACTCTACAAGCCAGAAGAGATTGGGGGCCAATATTCAATATTCTTAAAGAAAAGAATTTGCAACCCAGAATTTCATGTCTAGCCAAGCTAAGCTTCATAAGTGAAAGAGAAATAAAATCCTTTAGAGACAAGCAAATGCTAAGTGATTTCGTTACCACCAGGCCTGCCCTGCAAGAGCTCCTGAAAGAAGTACTAGATATGGAAAGGAAAAACCAGTACCAGCCACTGAAAAAACACATCAAATTATAAAGACCAATGACACTATGAAGAAACTGTATCAACTAGTGTGCAAAATAACCAACAGCATCATGATGACAGGATCAGATTCACAAATAACAATGCTAGCTTTAAATATAAATGGGCTAAATGCCCCAGTTAAAAGACAAAGACTGGCAAATTGGATAAAGAGTCAAGACCTATCAGTGTGCTGTATTCAGGAGATCCATCTTACATGCAAAGACACACACAGGCTCAACATAAAGGGATGGAGGAAAATTTACCAAGCAAATGGAAAGCAAAAAAAAAGCAGGAGTTGCAATCCTAGTCTTTGACAAAACAGTCTTTAAACTAACAAAGATCAAAAGAGATAAAGAAGAACATTACATAATGGTAAAGGGAACAATTCAACAAGAAGAGCTAACTATTCTAAATATATATGCACCCAATACAGGAGCATCCAGATTCATAAAACAAGTTCTTAGAGACCTATAAGAGACTTAGACTCCCACACAGTAATAGTGGGAGACTTTAACACCCCACTGTCAGTATTAGACAGATCAATGAGACAGAAAATTAACAAGGACATTCAGGACTTGAACTCAGCTCTGGATCAAGTGAACCTATGAGACGTCTACAGAACTTTGTACCCCAAATCAACAGAATATACATTCTTTTTAGTGCCACATGGCACTTATTCTAAAATCAACCACACAATTGGAAGTAAAACACCCCTCAACAAATGCAAAAGAACTGAAATCATAACAAACAGTCTCTCAGATCACAGTGCAATCAAATTAGAACCCATGATTAAGAAACTCACTCAGAACCACACAATTTCATTGAAATTGAGCAACCTGCTCCTAAATCACTTCTGGGAAAATAATGAAATTAAGGCAGAAATCAAGACATTCTTTGAAACCAATGAGAACAAAGACACAATGTGCCAGAATCTCTGAAACACAGCTAAAGTCGTTAAGAGGGAAACTTAGAGCACTAAATACCCACGTCAGAAAGCATGAAAGATGTCAAACTGACACCCTAACATCACAATTAAAAGAGCTAGTGAGGCAAGAGCAAACTAATCAAATAGCTAGCAGAAGACAAGAAATAACTAAGATCAGGGAAGAATTGAAGGAAATAGATGAAAAACCCTCCAAAAAAATCAACAAATCCAGGAGCTGTTTTTATTGGGGGGGAAAAAAAAAGCAAAATAGACGGCTAGCTAGACTAATAAAGAAGAAGAGAGAGAAGAATCAAATAGATGCAATAAAAAATGATAAAGGGGATATCACTACTGACCCCACAGAAATACAAACTACCAACAGAGAATACTATAAACACATCCACGCAAATAAACTAGAAAATCTAGAAGAAATGGATACATTCCTGAAAGCATACACCATACCAAGACTAAACCAGGAAGTTGAATCCCTGAATAGGCCAATAAGAAGCTCTGAAATTGAGGTAGTAATTAATAGCCTACCAACCAAAAAAAGCCCAGGATCAGACAGATTCACAAGTAAATTCTACCAGAAACACAAAGAGGAGCTGGTGCCATTCCTTCCGAAACTATTCCAAACAATTGGAAAGGAAGGACTCCTTCCTAACTCATTTTATGAAACCAGCATCATCCTGATACCAAAACCGGGAAGAAACACAACAAAAAAAGAAAACTTCAGGCCAATATCCTGGTGAACATTGATGCAAAAATCCTCAACAAAATACTGACAAACTGAATGCAGCAGCACATCAAAAAGCTTATCCACCACGATCAAGTCGGCTTCATCCCTGGGATGCAAGGCTGGTTCAACATACCCAAATCAATAAATGTAATCCATCACGTAAACAGAACCAATGACAAAAAACACATGATTATCTCAATAGATGCAGAAAATGCCCTCAATAAAATTCAACTAATTTAGTCCTTCATGCTAAAAACTCTCAATAAAGTGGATATTGATGGAATGTATCTCCAAATAATAAGAGCTATTTATGACAAACCCACAGCCAATGTCATACTGAATGGGCAAAATCTGGAAGCATTACCTTTGAAAACTGGCACAAGACAAGGATGTCCTCTCTCACCACTCCTATTCAACATAGTATTGGAAGTTCTGGCGAGGGCAATCAGGCAAGAGAAATAAACAAAGATATTCAAATAGGAAGAGAGGAAGTCAAATTATCTGTGTTTGCAGATGACATGATTGTATATTTAGAAAATCCCATCATCTCAGCCCAAAATCTCCGTAATTTGATAAGCAACTTCAACAGAGTCTCAGGACACAAAATCAATGTGCAAAAATCACAAGCATTCCTATACACCAATAATAGACAAACAGAAATCCAAATCACGAGTGAACTCCCATTCACAATTGCTACAAAGAGAATAAAATACCTAAGAATACAACTTACAAGAGATGTGAAGGACCTCTTCAAGAACTACAAACCACTGCTCACAGAAATAAGAGAGGGCACAAACAAATGGAAAAACATTCTATGCTCATGGATAGGAAGAATCAATATTGTGAAAATGGCCATACTGCCCAAAGTAATTTATCAATTTGACGCTATCTCCATCAAGCTACTGTTGACTTTCTTCACAGAATTAGGAAAAAAAACTACTTTAAATTTCATATGGAGCCAAAGAAGAGCCTATATAGCCAAGAAAATCCTAAGCAAAAAGAACAAAGCTGGAGGCATCACTCTACCTGACTTCAAACTATACTACAAGACTACAGTAACCAAAACAGCATGGTACTGGTACCAAAACAGTTATATAGCCCAATAGAACAGAACAGAGGCCTCAGAAGTAACACCACACATCTACAACCATCTGATCTTTGACAAACCTGACAAAAACAAGCAATGGTGAAAGGATTCCCTATTTGATAAGTGGTGTTGGGAAAACTGACTAGCCATATGCAGAAAATTGAAACTGGACCCCTTCCTTACACCTTATACAAAAATTAACTCAAGATAGATTAAAGACTTAAATGTTAGACCTAAAACCATAAAAACCCTAGAAGAAAACCTAGGCAATACCATTCAGGACATAGGCATGGGCAAAGACACTTCTCAAAATAAGACATTTACACAGCCAACAAACAAAAATGTGAAAAACAGCTCAACATCACTGATCATCAGAGAAATGCAAATCAAAACCACAATGAGATACCATCTCACACCAGTCAGAACGGCAATTATGAAAATGTTGGGAAACAATAGATGTTGGTGAGGCTGTGGAGAAATAGGAACACTTTTACACTGCTGGCGGCAATGTAAATTAGTCCAACCATTGCAGAAGACAGTATGGTGATTCCTCAAAGATCTAGAACCAGCAATACCATTTGACCCAGCAATCCCATTACTGGGTATATACCCAAAGGATTACAAATCATTCTACTACAAAGACACATGCACATGTATATTTATTGCAGCACTATTTACAATAGCAAAGACATGGAATCAACCCAAATTCCCATCAATAGTAGACTGAATGAAGAAAATGTGGTACATACACACCATGGAATACTATGCAGCCATAAAAAGGAATGAGATCATGTCCTTTGCAGGGACATGGATGAAGCTGGAAGCCATCATTCTCAGCAAACTAACACGGGAACAGAAAACCAAACATTGCATGTCCTCACTCATAAGTGGGAGCTGAACATTGAGAACACATGAACATAGAAAGGGAAATAACACACACCAGAGCCTATTGGGGGGCTGGGGGAGAAGGGAGGCAACTTAGGGGACAAGTCAACAGGTGGAGCAAACCACCATGGCACACGTATACCTCTGTAACAAACCAGCACGTTCTACACATATATCCCGTTTTTTCTTTTAGAAGAAATAAAGAAAAAAATAAAGAAATAAAATGAATATACAAAAAAAGAAGAAAAGAAGAAAAGAAGACACAAATTACCAAAATCAAAAGCTAAAAGGATTTTAAGGGGATATTATTAATAACTTTATGCCAATAACTTAGACAACTTATATGAAATGAACACATTTCCAAAAAGTCACAATTAACACATTTGACCCAGAAAGAAATAGAAAATTTGAGTGGACATATAACCAATAAAGAAAGTAAATTAGTAATTAAAAATCTGGAAAAAAAGAAGAATGTACAAAAAAAGAAGAAAAGAAGGCAAAAATTACCAAAATCAAAAACTAAAAGGATTTTAAGGGGATATTATTAATAACTTTATGCCAATAACTTAGACAACTTGTGTGAAATGAACACATTTCCAAAAAGTCACAGTTAATACATTTGACCCAGGAAGAAACAGAAAATGTGAGCAGACATATAACAAATAAATAAAGTAAATTAGTTATTACAAATCTTCCCACAAAGACAAATCCAGGCCCAGATAGTTTCACTGGTGAATTCTGTCTAATATTTAAAGAAGCATTGCTAGTCCTTTACAAAGTTGTTTAGGAAGTAAAGGAGGGAACACTTCCCAATTCATTCTGTGAGACCAGTATTACCTTAATACCAAAGCCAAACAAAGACATCACAAGAAAAGGAAATTATAGACAAATAGCCTTCATGAACACAGATGTAGTAATTACTAACACAATATTATCAAATTAAATCCAGCAGCATATAAAATGAATTATACACCAAGATGAAGTATCCCAGATTTATCAAAAATGTATCCCAGGAAATCAAAATTAGTTTCAGATCTGAAAATCAACCTAAAACAGGAAGGACAAATATCACATGATCATCTCAGTAGATATGGAAAAAGCATTAGACAAAATCTAACATCCACTTGAGATTAAAAATTATCAGCAAATTAAGAATAAACAAGAAAAAACAAACAACCCCATTAAAAACAAAACAATCCCATTAAAAAGTGAGAAAAGAACATAAACAGATACTTCTCAAAAGAAGACATTCATGTGGCCAACAAACATGAAAAAAAACTCAACATCACTGATCATTAGGGAAATGCAAATCAAAACCACAATGAGATACCATCTCCCACCCGTGAGAATGGTAATTATTCAAAAGTTGAGAAACAACAGATGTTGGTGAAGTTGTGGAGAAATAGGAATGCTTTTATATTATTGGTGGGAATATAAATTAGTTCAACCATTGTGGAAGATGGTGTGGCAATTCCTCAAAGATCTAGAACCAGAAATATCATTTGGCCCAGCAATCCCTTTTCTGGGTATACACCCAAAGGAATATAAATCATTCTATTACAAAGATATACACATGCATTTGTTCATTGCAGTACTATTCACAATAGCAAAGACATGGAATCAACCCAAATGCCCATCAATAATAGACTGGATAAAAAAAACATGTGGTACATATACACCATGGAATACTATGCAGCCATAAAAAAAAATGAGATCATGTTCTTTGCAGGGACATGGATGGAGCTGGAAGCCGTCATCCCCAGCAAACTAATGCACGAACAGAAAACAAGACACTGCCTGTTCTCACTTATAAGTGGGAGCTGAACAATGAGAACACATGGATACGGGGAGGGGAACAACATACACTGGGGCCTGTTGGGGAGTGGATTTGAGGGAAGGAGAGCATTAAGAAAAATAACTGCTGCATGCTGGGCTTAATACATAGGTGACAGGTTGATAGGTGTAGCAAACCACCATGGCACACGTTTAGGTATGTAACAAACCTGCACATTCTGCACATGTGCCCCAGAACTTAAAATAAAAATTAAAATTTAAAAAAAAAAAACCTAACGACAAAAACTGCAATTATTTTTGCACCAACCTAATAGAATCTCAAAAAGCTAACAATCGAAAAATTGTTTCTATTTGGGTCAAGAATGCATCCAGCATGGAGTGAAAGGGTCTTAATGAGTCTGATGACTTAAGGCTAAGTCATGGCTAATCACTGAGTGAGTATGTAAACATTGGGAAATTATTTGAACTTTTCTGGATTTAGTTTCTTCATCTGTAAAATGAGAATACTGTTTTCTTTCTGGGGTTTCCATGGCTCAAATGAGATAATACATGAAAATTCCTTATAAGTTGTAAAATGCTATTAAAATATATGGGGCTATTTTACTATTGTGAAGGTCCTATTTGTGCACTGGACCTTCTGGCACGTGTAGGATTTGTTTTGAATCATTACACTTGACACTGAGCCTACACAGCCCAGGAAAGCAGTTGAGTTCTTTCATCATCCCCTACTGGTGGGCTCCTGGGCCGGCCCCACTGGAAAAGCAGAATTTTCCCATCCTCATTAACTCACTGTCTGGCGAGTTCATACCTCTAAACCACATCTTAGAGGAGGCTAGGGTGTTCTAATTAAGTGTTCTGGTGGAAAAGGGAGGCCTTATGCTGTCTCTTCCTACTCTCTCTGGGCCATAAGCTGCAGCTTGGAACAAGCGTAAACAAGTAAACCACTGCCCCTCCCCAAGATCTCCACGAGATAAATTGAAATGTGAGTAATGAAAGGCTCACTGTTTTTCCCTTTGTAACCAAGGGATCACTTTGGTTTGTGTACTAGGTTGAGAGAAACCCAATCTTAGCCCTCTAGAGTCACATAATGTGAAAGTATCAGTTTGTTATTATGGGGACCTATATGATAGGACATTTCCTAGCACCCATTCAACTTTCACAGTTTGACTTTTAATGAATTGCATTCTGCTGGCAATTCTGGGAAACCACTTATGCTTCAAGAGACCCCAAATAGAGCTCAGTGCACCTTCCTGTGCACCCCACCCCCATCTCCAGCCAGGCTCACCACACGGAGCCCTCCATAGCCACACCTACCTGGCTGCAGAGAGAAGGGAAGGGAAAGGCCTTCACCATCCCGGCCACAGGTGGACCTGTTATTGGAGAGCCTCCCCGGGCTCTAATACAGCACTTACCACTAAGCACAAGGAAGCCCTACAAACAGCTGACTCTCAGAGGCATAGCGTGTATGACTCTGGGTGCCCAAACTTACTGCTTGAGGCACAGGGAGAGTGAGACATGAATGAGGTCAGGAGCAGGGAACAATGACAACAGGACTCATCCCACCTGGGCCACCAGAACCAGACCCATGGACAAATCTGCCATCAAAGTGAACCAAAGAGAATGCGCCACCCGAGGTGAGGCTCCGCAGTGGGGTGTGCTCAGGGCAGGTGGGTTCTCTGAACGACTATGGTGCTGGCCAAGAACAGACTTCCCTGTGGACACTTGCAGCTGGCCTGAGGATGGGTCCTCTGAGCAGAGTTGGGCAGGGACCTCTCTCACTTATCTTCATATGCTCAGAGTCCCGTTGTCGCGTGAAACAGTGTTTGTGCTTAGTGAATGTTGAATGGATAAATGAGAGGGAATTGGGAAACGTGGGCTCTGCTTCCTGGATATTCTTTTCCTCTTCAAAATGGATTCTTTCTATCACTCCCTCCCAGCTCATAATACAGCACAGTGGTAAACACATAGAATGTACTCAAAGGATATTTTACGTCAATCTAGCGGATCCTATGCCAGTGTTGGAGAAAAATTCCTCCAAGGAAGAATTATTTTCTCCTTCCTGTCTTCCCACAGTACTTTTTTATAGCTATATTCTAGGAGGACAGGGTTTCACCGTGTTAGCCAGGATTGTCTCGATCTCCTGACCTCATGATCCACCCGCCTTGGCCTCCCAATGTGCTGAGATTACAGGCATGAGCCACCACGCCCGATGGGTTCTTGGTTCTTAAAGGAGGGTGGTAGTGACCCACAGGCATGGAGGTGAGTCAGGCCATTGGAAGATTTCCTGTGGCTTACAGATAATCCAACTCCAGGTTGCTCTTCTTTGAAGAGGTTTCCAGAAATACTCAAGGTACATAGACCCAGGAGAATAAGGCATATCAACGAATTGTATCATTTTAATTAATAACAAATGTATCTTACTATTTTGAGTAAATTGACTAAATATTATATATTTGTCAATCAAATGATAGAAATATACAATTCAATAATGGGATATTTTAGTGGGCAGGGACCTTAGAGATTTCTTAATACAACCTCTTGTTTTACAGAGAAGAAAAATTGAACTCAAAGAAAGAAAAGTGACTTGGCCAAGGCTAAATGAATTAATGGTATAGATTGAGTCAGGATCCAGTGTCCAGTGCCATATCCGCTAAATCACAACAGGAGCCCATCAATGTGACTGAGAAGTTGAGTGGTAGGTGTCTGCTCTCTTTTCTACATGTCCCTGGTGGCCCATTTTGCCCAAACAGCCATAGAGCTGAATAGGGAGTTTGAAAAAAGGAGCAAAGAGTATCCTTGGCTTCTTGGTGCTCATTAATCTTCTTTATGCTCTAGATGACAGAAAGCCATTGACTATTGTGTCGCAGACCAGAGACCTAGATGCAGAAAGACAGAAGGGCATATGCAAGGTCAGGGCAGCAATACCTCCCCATGACTGTCACTTACTTACAAAACTCATCCATATCCTTCTAACCACCCTGAGGCATGAGTAGGATGACTCTGAGGCTGTCCATGGGGAAATTGAGGTTTGGAAGCAATGTAAACAATTGGCCCCAGCAGGATATGGAAGCAGAGTCCAGTCCTACATGAGTGAGAAGAAATGTACCTGCAGGAACAGACACACCGAGTGAGCCCACCTATGGTCTAGGTCAACCACAGGGCCTGGTATAAACTAGGAACCCAGTGGTATAAACTAGGAACCCAGTAGTTGAGGAACAAATTGAACAAGCAGAGGGGCTGCTGCTGTGTTTGGCAGCCTTCTATGTGGGGCATGCCATGTACATCTGTCTGGAGCATGGATTAATCAGGCCTTAAGACACATAGTTGGCAACCAGCAAGTACTGTTTTACAGTACACGCTGACTGCTGCTGGAGTGTGTTCTCAGCACTGCAAATCTCGGAGCTTCTCAGATATTTCTTTTGTCTTTTTAAAAATTCATTGTGACACATGCCCACATGTTTTCTATGCTCAGTCTGAACTCACGCCATTTGTAAACCAACAGCTCACACACACACCCCGAGTTCCCGGGAGATGTGGCGCCTAACTCCACGGCAATCACAGCCCACGGAGACAGGCCAGAGATGGCGGGCTTTGCAGGAAGAAAACTCAGTAATGCAACAACAACCACCCAATGTGCCAACGCAGAAAATGTGGAGGTATTTTTTATTCTGTCAAAAAATTAACTGCAATTTTTTCCTTGACCCTATTTAATATATGTCAAGCAAGCTTCCACTTCCAAAAAACACTTAATATTTTGGGTGTATGCAGATGCTCCTGTATCCTAACATAGAAAACATGTGACACTCTGATATGAGAGGCAGAGGACAGGTTTGGGAAATTCATAAGTTCAAGGCAGTCATAGTAAAACCGTGTCATATGTTTAAAGAGCAATAGCATTTAGAAGCACTTTTATGTATTCCCTATATAGGAATAACAGCTGATATTGTTTGAGAACCTACTATGGGCCATTCTATGTTACACATTTATATTTGTTTCTCTTAATTCTCACAACCACCGTATGAGGTATGTACTGTTATAATCTCCGGGTTGAAGTGTGGAAAGTGAGACACAGAGGTTTTGAGTGATTTATACAAAATCAGACAGGTAGAAAACGAAAAGTCAGAATTCAAACCCATGGACCCAGGGCATGAAGCACAGCTCCAACCACCCCGAGAATGTGTTGGATTAACCTATTTCCACAGAGGAGGAAAAAAAACCCAGAAAGTAAGTAACTTTGTCAAGGCCACCTGACTAACTAGTGCTATGCCTGGAACCCAAGTCTGTGACGTCAAAGCCAGCCTTCTTTCCATGAGGTGGACCTTCCAGGAGCCCCCTGGGAGGGTGGCAGGGGTGAGTCCCTACTCTTTGTGCAGAGGGGTTTTAACTCTGCCCGCAGCAAGGGAGTCTCCACTGTCCCGGCAGTGTCAGGCACTTGGCCTCAGGCCCTCCGTTTGAGGTAGATAAGCAAGAAACAAAAAGCGACAATGGAGAAAATTGTGCTGCCTTTTGTCTCCAGCAGGCAGCTGGCAAAGCGCTGACCTTTAAGACTTCAAAAGAGGCATTTGCCCAGCCACACATAGACTCCGCCTTTGGGAGCCTGGAAAAGGTTGACTGCGGCTCTTTGCCGCTGCCCAGGTCCTGAGATGAGAAAGAGTCATGGCACCATTTACTTAATCCCATTATGTGCCAGATGCTTCGCTAATCTCCTTAGGGCTTTGCACCCTCGTAATACTCCTTTGAAGCAGGTAGCGTTGGTATCACCTCCCTGTTGCAGAAGAAGAGATGGAGGGTCTGAGGGGGAAGTGACTTGCCCAGTGTCATCGAGCTGTACCATGTGGTCTCTCAAAACTCAAGTGCAAACCGGAACTCCGGTTCTCCTTCCCTAATACATTCATTCACAGCCTTCCCTATCTCAGGGGTGGCCGTTCTATCCTTGCAACTGCTCAGCATAAAAACCTTGGGATCACCTTGACCTCACTGTTTCTCTCCCATTCCACATCTACTCTTACAGGAAAGTTCATTGACTCTACCTTCAAAATACACTCATTCTGATATACCTCCCTGTTCACACTGCCACTTCCCTAATCAAAGTCCCCATTACCCTGGGCCTGAAGTACTGGCAAAGTTCTAACTGGTCGCCCTGCTTTCACCATTGCTTCCCAATGTCGTATTTCCAATGCAGCCTCCAAAGCAATCTGTTCAGACAGAAGTTAGGTCAGGAGGCCCCCCCAACGATTCCTTATCTTCCTGGAAAGAAAGCCAAAGTCCTGACAATGGTCCACCTGACCCAAAGGACTCAGCCTCCCCCAAGATCTCTGACCTCCTTTTATCTCCCTTGTTCCCTCCTGTCCACCCTACTCCACCACACCAACCTTCTTACCAAGACCTTGGCACCAACTGTCCTCTCTGCATCCAACGTTCTCACCCCAGACTGCTGGGTTCATGCCCCCACTTCCTTCAAGTGTTTACTCAAATGTCACCTTCTTTGTAAGGCCTAACCTAGCCGCTTCCACTGAAAATTACAAACCTCTTCTCTGAAAGGCCCCAAGGTCTCCCACACCATTTAACTCTCTGCATCATGTAACTTACTGTTGCCTTACTTATATTCAGACACTAAATACTCCACCAAAGACTCACCCAATAGGACATAAGTCCCACAGGGAGGAGTGTTTACCTGTTTGATTCATTGTGGTACTCCTGATATCTACAACAATTCCTGGTACCTCCAAGGTACTCACAGAATACTTAGAGTGAATGAATGAGCATAAGTCAAATGAATGAATGAGTGATGAAGGCCCTATTTCCACCCCAGGGAGAGGAGAAGCTGAAGGAGAAGCAGTACCAATATGTAGAGAGGTGGCCTTAGACAGGGTCCCCAGCATAGACTGCTCAGGCCCTGATCCATCCCGTGGCAAAGGTCCACCGTGGCTTCTCAGCCAGCGCCCAGGTCTGGGAGGCCCAAGGCCAAGGAGAAAACGAGGTTCTGTGGGTGACACAGGTCTTGAGCATGTGAAGGCAGCAAGGGGAGCTCACACAGGTGCCAGCCAAGGCCAGGTCCTGCCCTGGCTGTGGATCCCAAAGTCCTCCCATTGTCACCTGGCATCTAGTCAGAGGGACCAACATACAGGCCCTCACAGCACTTACTCTACGAAAGGGATGCTATCCCAGGAACCAGAGCTTTCCTTAAGGCTCCTGTGTAATCCCCTAGAGGGTGGGAGCCAAGCCAGGCTGCCTGCCTTCACACATGCTAAGCACTGCCCAAGTGCCAATCAGTATCTCAAAAACAATTTTGAAAATTATTCCATGATTGATGTTACTACCTTTATTAATACGTGCAAACCAGGGATATTTACATTCCATCAAAAGTTTGCTAAGGGTTCCAAATTTTACTCCGTAATACAACTTCTGTAAAGCTGTGGGGAACCCCTCTTTTACAAGTGGCTCCCGGAACTTCAGAAAGGGCTTGGACGGTAGCTGTTCCTTTGCTCCAAGCCATTCGGACATTACTGAGACTGCTGGCAATCTCACAGAGGCATCAAAATCCCTGCCAAGAGCTCCTTTCCCAAACCCCTTCTGCACAGCTGTAAACTGACATGAAGAGTAATGCTCATTTCAGAGACTATCCAGCTTCAACCACTGTTCACCTGAGAAGATAAGAAACAAACATTACTGCCATGGTGGACCATGGTAAGAAGTATGCACCTTACCGATATGTTCTGGAGGTCCTGCTAAGGGAGACAGCTATGGAAAAACAGGAGGAACCCTGGACCCGGAGGCAGGAGACAGGCATTTGGGTCCAGGTTGGGCCTCTTACTTGCTGTGTGTCCCCTTAGGCAAGTTACTTCTTCTCTCTGAGCCTTAGTTCACCGGTCTAGAAAGGGAGATTTGTAATATATACTCTCTTCGGCTGCCTCGATAGATTGCTCAGAAGTTCCCTGTAAATTACAAAGTTCTGTTGCAACGTGAGGGTTTTTAAATGTTTTTAATAAAAATAGACCCAGCTCCATAAGTTGTTGGGAGGATGACATGTGGTGCTACAGAGGGGAAAGGAGGAGAACTGAGCAGTGCCAGTGTTCATCAAGGCCTGGCACTAGACACTACTTGAAGGTACTTGCGTACCTTCCCTCCCTCTGGCCCTGGCACTGCACTGGGGTATTATGTGGCCAGTGGAGATTAGTCATGGTCTCCAGGTCCTTCCATCATCAAAGCCGCTAAAAGGTTCGCACCTCTTAACAATTCAGCTGGAATCACCCAGGCACAGCCTAAGGCAGGGCTTGGCTTTGTTTCGATGGCATCTCTCATTTATTTATCAGCTTCCCTAAGGAAGGAGCGCTGATGTTGTTTGGCGCTGACAAGGAGAACAATGCAGCATGTATTTATAGCTCTTTCCTCGAACCTGCAGGGGCTGCTTGTTTGGATTGTAGGAGCTTAGCTGAGCACCGAGCACCAGCAGGAGTCAGAGAATGGTGGTTGCCATCCTCTGCGCACAGCAGCAAGGAAGGTACGTTCACCTTCAACTTAATTCCAAGGGTGCGTCATAAGCTATGGACTGAGCCTGGCCCCTATGGGGAGGAAGGGCTGCCCCGGGAAGGTGGAAGAGGGTCAAGCCCTGCCCTGCCCTCAAAAAGCCTGTAACTAAGTGCAAATGGGCTCTGCTCTTCTCGGTCCAAATTCTGGCTTTGTCCTATATCAGTTACATGAACTTCCACCAGACGCTGAAACTCAATTGCTCATCTGAAAAGCTATAGTAACAATAGCAAAGCCCACCACACAGGGCTTTGTGAGTTTTAAATATAACTATGTGGAAGCACCTGGCACACAATGAGTGGAGACATGGTTAATGTTTGTTGTTGAATCTTGTTCGAGTGAAAAGACAGCCACACGTGAAACAATGAAAGAACAATGCCAGGCGGTCTACCTGCGATAAGGTGCTGAATTAAATATCACCAGGTGCCAACCTGTGTGGCACTGACAGCTGCCCTCAGCCCCCAGCCGAGCTAGAGGGCACTGACAATAGGGTATCTGTCTGATTTCAGGGGAGGGGGAGGGCCCGCCACCCACCGTGGAGCCATTCTGTCTGGGCAGTGGAAAACTCTATCCTTCCATGTGCCTGCCCTTGTCCACACCCTCTCAGCTGAGTCTGGGGTTGGACTTTCTTTTCCTTTTTGCAATTCAATTCAAGTTTACTAAGTGCTTAGGATATAGACCTGTAGTAGGTTTACAAGGATACAAAATAGGTAAGGCACAAACCCGCCCTCAAACAGGTCACAGAGCAATAGTAAGGTTGTGTGTGTGTGTGTACGTGTGTGCAGTGGGTGTTTGTGGATATAAAGACGATATATGTATGTGTATTTTATACACAGAGAGAAAGAGACAGAGAATACAACAAGTCCTGTTTACTTGTTATAAACAAAACGTTATAAAGAGTTTTAAAGCAACAAGAAGTTGGAAATCCAGGAGGTCTGCATGGTGGAGAGAGCATTTACACATGGTCTTGGGGGAGCTCTGGCTTGCATGTAGGACAAATATGGGCTCACCCTCTACCTAAAAGATGCAGCCTTTCCTGTAGCATGCCCCAACACAAAAGGGAGATGCCTATTCTGAAAAAAAGATAAAGCATTATGTCTTGGGACAGAAACCAATTCTTGAAGTTCAGTTTCAGTCACAGGAAGAGAAAAAAGGAAACGTGAAACAAGCAAACAAGAAGAGAGTGACTTTGGAGGGTAGTTCAACCAGAAATCAAGGCAAAGTGCTGGATGGCTCCCCCAGGGGAAGGGCAGGTAGAGGGGACGGGGTGGGAAGCGAGGGACATGCCCAGGCAGGGGACGGCCCAGTGGAATTGAAGCCTAAGATGGGGACCCATGCATGGAGAATCTTGCGTTGTTGGGGGAGTATTTGGGCTTAATTTTGTCTCTGACCATGGAAGCGAGGATCAGAAAAGAGCTTGGAGAAGACTTTTTTCCCAGCATGAGGGAAGCAATAGAGTGAAGAGATATGGAAGATAAAAAGCCTGTGGTTGCTCTGGAGTCAAGGCAAGAGGTGATGGTCGCTGGAATAGAAAAGAGACAATGAAATGTCATCTGCAGCTAGACTTGACCTGGTTTGGCAAGGGTTTGGATGTGCAGTGAGGGGAGGGCCAGCCTCCTCTTGTGTACTGGGATCACAGCCCCACCAGCCCCCTCCCTCCTCACCCTGCCAAATTCCCTGGAGAATGGGCGGCACCTGCCACCTCCGCTTCCTCCCGCCCACTCTCTCCCTCACATCCGGCAGTGCCCCACCCCACTCCTCTGCCAAGAAAGGGCTCTCTTGAAGGTCACCAAGGCCCTCCGTGGCCAAGTCCAGCAGCCTCTTTCCAGCCCCATTTTCTACACAGAATTTGATACTGTTGACCTTTTACTCTTTGCAATTCATCCCTCTTGGCTTCTACAGCAAGACACTCTTCTGGTTCATGCCTACTTTCTCGCCCTTTCTCCCCTGCATTCTCTGTGTCCATATTTTCTTCCTTCTGCTCCCCCAGCAGAGCAATTTTCCAGAGAATCTGTTTTTCCTTTCTCTGTACTCTCTTGCATATTAACACCTCCTGTCTCTCACCACAGTGTCAACTACTGCATTTCCCTAGTTGGTGTGAAATCCACATTCCCAGTATAGGAGCCTCACTTTATAGTCCTGCGGGACTTTGCCATTGTATATCCTGGATGACTTCAAACCCAATATGGCTTTCCTTCAGGTCACTGCCTCTCCTTTCCCTGCTTTTGTTTCTAGACCACCATTCCCCTAGGCACCTATACTCAACATTCCAGAGACATTTTAGATGCTTCTCTTCTCTCACCGTTCCTATCCACCATCCTCTTTAGTCTTTCTACCCCTGGATCTGATATCCATGGTTTCTATCCTCCCCAGCTCCAGCCCTACCGAGATCATGGTCAGGGTATAGCAATTGCCTCTGGGGACTCTCTATCCAGTCTTTCATCATGAGCCATCCTGCATATGACCACCAAATCAATCTTCCTAAATATCGCTCGTGTTATACAAACTCTTTTCAGCATGTATTAAGTCCCTGCCACTAAAATGATTTCTTGGAAAAGAAAAATTAAGATATATGTATACTAGTTGAACAGACACACTTGAAAACCAATTACGATCAAAAAGTAATGTGAGGCCAGGCGCGGTGGCTCACGCCTGTAATCCCAGCACTTTGGGAGGCCGAGATGGGTGGATCACAAGGTCAGAAGATCGAGACCATCCTGGCTAACATGGTGAAACCCCACCTCTACTAAAAATACAAAAAATTAGCTGGGCGTGGTGGCGGGCACCTGTAGTCGCACCTGCTCGGGAGGCTGAGGCAGGAGAATGGGGTGAACCCGGGAGGTGGAGCTTGCAGTGAGCCAAGATTGCGCCACTGCACTCCAGCAGCCTGGGCAACAGAGAAAGACTCCATCTCAAAAAAAAAAAAAAAAAAAAAGTAATGTGAGACAATGATACACATGTAAACAACCACCTGTTAAGAGCATAAAGGAAGGAATTAGTAACTACCCAAGTCACGTGGGGGAAGTTTCAGAAGAGCTGACTTTTAGACTGGTTCTTTAAGGATACATAGGGGCTTAAAAAATAAAGAAAGAAGAAGAAAGTTGCATTCAACAGAAAGGGAATAGAAAGGACAGACAAAGGGACATGAGGGTGCATGGCTTGCAAGAGGGACGGCAGCTGACGAGGTGTCCGTGAGATACTGTCCATGGCTGGGGAGATGCTGGTGAGGTAGACCATGGCCTTATATGTCACACTGAGGAATGATGACTTTTTCTTATATGCAATGGAGAGGTCAAGAGGCTTACCAGCAGAGAATGCTATGGTAGTTTAGCCATGGATGAAAAGAAGACTGGAAGTAGATCGTGGTCTGGTCTGGAAGAGCAGCAAGAGGCAGATGAAGGAGAACCCCAAATCCTATTATGGAGTAAGTGGACCAAGTGTCAAAGTGAGGTTGGTGAACAGGTCACACCTGAAGGTTCCAGGGGCCCTACAGCAGATGCCTGAGATCAAGTCCAGAGAAAAGGTAAAGTCAGGATCCAAAGGCAGCAAGAATGATGACGGCAGTGAGGAGGTACTCATGACATGCAGGAGAGGGGCTAACTTAACTCCGGCGACACTGTTCTCTCAGCAGCAAATCTGCGTCTAAGGGGCTGGTGCTTCCATTATACAGATGTGATATTCCAGAGTGAGTCACGGTGTGGGCCAGGATGCGTCAGATTGCTCTTCAGTCCATTACTCTGGTGACAGGGTGAGAACACACTAAAACAGAAAGTGGGGAGCCAGGGAAGTCAGGAGGCTTGTCCCATAGTCTTGGTTGGGGATAATGGGGCCACATGAACAGAGATGATGCGATGGAATTGACTAGTCTTCAGAAATCCACAAGACTTAGTGACCTCCTGCACCTGGAGCCAGAGAGAGAAATAATCCAGGGCAATCTTTATCACTTTGATTATGTCACTTATTTGCTCAAAGTACTCTTAAAAGTACCCATTTTCTAGAAATATTCCCAAAATGTGGGGCACAGAAGATTTTAAATAACATACAGACCTAGCACTGAATTCACCTTGACTCTCATTGTCAGCAAACTGCCTATTCGATTCTCTTTTGATCCTTCTGATATAATCACCGGGAGAAACTATAAAATCCTGGTATGTTCGTAGCTCCTCTTTCACTCTTGTCAACATTCTTTCCAACAGTAGGAGAGCAGGCCCGCGGCTTCCTACAAGCCATGGTATCTACCCACAACCCCAACTCATTGTTCATCACCTAACCATTTTTCTTTCTTTCTTTCTTTCTTTCTTTCTTTCTTTCTTTCTTTCTTTCTTTCTTTCTTTCTTTCTTTCTTTCTTTCTTTCTTTCTTTCTTTTTTTTTGAGATGGAGTCTCGCTCTGTCGCCCAGGCTAGAGTGCAGTGTTGGGATCTCAGCTCACTGCAAGCTCCGCCTCCTGGGTTCACGCCATTCTCCTGCCTCAGCCTCCCGAGTAGCTGGGACTACAGGCGCCGCCACCTCGCCCGGATAGTTTTTTGTATTTTTTAGTAGAGACGGGGTTTCACTGTGTTAGCCAGGATGGTCTCGATCTCCTGACCTCGTGATCCGCCCGTCTCGGCCTCCCAAAGTGCTGGGATTACAGGCTTGAGCCACTGCGCCCAGCCTTTTCTTTCTTTTTTAAGGTTACATTTCTAAAATGTCTTATAAGTGTTTTGGGTTTGTTCTTTTTACTTATTAGAGAAGTTTTAGAGGCATTCTCTTAACAGACAAGAAGATGATAAAGACAAGTTTATTATTGCAATTGTTCATTCAGCAGAGTACTAGCAGTCCTGATCAATGGATGAGTGACAAGAAAAAGAAATGAGGCATTTCCTTCTGATAGGAATCAGAAGGAAAGAGAAAAATCATAATAGATAAAATGATAATTTACATAGCCCAAGAAAATCAACAAACTACTATAACAGCAATAAGCAACCAGAAAATGTCTTTGAAAATCGCATTTTCAAGATAAAAAACTCAGAGAATCTGAAAATGCAAATATCATTCAAAATGGGAATTAGTAATTTTAAATCAACTAGAAATTAATTTTAAAAATACACAAGACCTCCATGGAGAGAAATGACAAAATAACTGATCAGATATAAGAGAACACCTAGAGAACTGCACTGTATTCATGAATGAGAAAACCCGTAATAATTCCAATGCTTCCCACAATAATATATAAAGTTTAGACCATTTTAATGTAAATCCTTGCTGAATAAGATAAAGTAACACTAAAATTTATGTAGAACAATAAAGGTCTTTGAAAGGCTCATGAATTTTGAGAAAGAAGAACAAAAACAGGATGCTCTTTTTAGCTATCAGATAGTACAACAAGTTACAAAGACCCATTAACACCAGCACAATACTAGTATAAGAACACAGATATATCAGCTAAACAGAACAGAGGATTCAGAAGCAGAACTCATACCTATAAAGGAGCCTGGTTTATCATGGAAGACAGCTCACAAATCAATAGCAAAGCAAAACTATAAAACTATTAGAAGAAAATTTGGAAACTATCTCTGTTCTTGTATTGGATAAAGCCTTTTTAAGCAAAATGCAAAAGAATATAGCATAAAGAAGAAAAACTCTTTTGGATCTGACCACACAAAAATGAAATATTTTGTTCTGCAAAGCCCTCTACACTAATTTAACAGTTACCAGGCAAGGAAGTATATGGCAAAACACGTAACTGATTGTAACCTAGAATATAAGGAAAGGTATGCAAGAAACAGACAGAAAACCAAAGTGAAAAATAAGTCAAGAAAATATACGGGCAATTTATAGAAGGTAAAAGCTGACAAAATAACACAACTTTATTACTAATCAGGAAAACATGAAATCAAACAATAATTTGAGATATCTGTTTACATCTTCAAAATTGGCAAAAATAAGAAAATAGATCAAGTACTGAGATAATAGCAATTACTGAAAAAATAGAAGCTCTCACACCTCTGCAGGTAGGAGGATAAGCCAGTGCAACTATTTTTGATACAAAATGTACAGTATTTGGTCAAGTTTCCAGGTACTCAATGCCCAGCAATTTTACTCTGGGTATAAACCCCACAGAGACTCTCAAACAGACGTACAAAAGGACACACACCCAAAACTTTAATAGTAAAGAGTTAGAAATAACCTATACATTCCCCCGAAAAGGAACGTAAAGTCTTTGCTCAGATGCCTTTCCCAGTGTCTTCTATCCTGATCACTTTCACAGCAGTTGCAGTTTGACTGTCACCCCAGTACTCCTGATTTCCCATCCCTGCTCTGTTTTTCTCCATGGCATTTTCCACCATCTAACTCGGTATATATGATGTCTTATGTATTTATTTTGTCTATGATCTGTTTCTCCTCTTTAGATATATAGCCCCATAAAAGTGGGGTTTTAAGTTCTTTCTTCACAGCTGTACTGCTAGGATTTCCAAAATAAACCCACAGCACTGATGTGGAATTCTAAAGGCCTTTTTTAGAATTTCTCCAAAAAGAGTCCATGACGCCAACCTGTCAGAGCCATGGCTTTATTGGAGAGAATTTCACCTATAATATCTGCTTAACTGCCTTCTATATGGCAGGAGAAGAGAGAATTTGACCCGGCCATGAGATCAACACTCACCTCCTATCAAACGTCCACAAGTGCCACTCCAGGGACTTCTCAGGTGGATCTTCCAGGTCTGCCCCTTCCCAGGTGTCAAGGGGAGGGCTGGAGAGAAAGTCAGCATTCTGGTCCTCCTGGCCTTGTGACCTTTTCACCCTGACTGGCCCCTGCTTTCCTACTTCCATACCTTACCCTCCAGCTACACTAGACAATGTAGTTTGTGAAGTATGCCCTCCCTCTCTTTGCCTGTTGAATTTCTATGTATTTTTCAAAGCCCACCTTTTCTGCATATTTTATTAAACTAATTAAATACAATCAGATATAATGAGAGTAACTTATCTCTAGGGACAGAGAGAGACTGGAGACCAATCTTCTGCTGCACTCCCAGAACTATAGGGACTTCAGTTATAACGACTCTTAACCATCCATTAGTATTAGTATATTTTTTAGGAAGATGTTGATCTCAGCCTGGCCTCTTACTCCTGAAAATGCTTCTATGTCACCTATCCTATGATCAATTTGTTTATGCTTTACAAATAAACACATAGGGCCTTTGGCAAGACATGATCAATCAACAAATCTCCATTGAATGACATGCTAGAATCAGAAGAGATCATAAAGATCTTACTAACACTGGGTCTTGCTATGAAGACATGTAAGTTTAGTGAAGGATACAAGATCTCTAACACAAATAGCAATAAACGATATGAAAGCATCCAACTGACCACTACATTTTTCAGCAAAAGTTCAGAGAAAGGGCTTGAAATGGCCAAGACGTTTTTGTTGCTTGTTTTTTTTTTTTTTTAAGATCATTAGGCTCAATCAATTAGCAACATAATGAGAAAACACTTAATCCAGGTCCTAGCACAAGCAATAACTTACAGGCAGGCATGAACATGAGTAACGGGGAGTTTGCAGAGCATATTAATGCGTGGCCCCTCACATACTCACATGCCAGTTCCTCCTTCCTCATCCCCATTCCTCTCCCAGACTTCCCCACTAAAGAAGCATTTCACCCTCCTGGATGACTTTCACAATTTACATGCACTGGGTGGGGGAAATTTGAAGGGATTGCTAATGTGGAAAGAGTCTGGAAGGTAGAAAGACAAAAGACAACTTAGAGAAGAGAGAATGAGAGGCTGGAGAAAAAGCAATGGGAGAGAGACTGGGGAGAACCTGAATAGGCTGATGCGGGGACAGAATTTTCAGGAGGTTGGAAATAGAGTCTATGTGTCTTTGGAGGCAGCTATAAAGTCTTAAAAGAGTGATGTGAAAAATACAAGATTTAAATTTTTGTTTTGGGAGTGAGTAGGATTTTACTTCAGACTATTTGAGAAGAAGTCAGTAAAGATTAGTATGCTTTGCAAAAAATGTTCTGGTTGTTAAACAGGTTTTTGGTGAGTAGGAGTATTATTTTGGTCTGGGCTTTGATGGAATCAAGATAAGAAAAATGTGCTTTTGAATTGTCTGGCATGGTTTGGATGGTGGGGCAGGAAGCAAATCAGCCAGGTTAAAAGAGGGTGGATATGTGGGGCAGTGGGGGACACGACTGTTTAGTAAAGAGGGAAAATTAAAGTGGGCTTGGGAAACCAGACCAGAAAGTTAATTTTCAAATTCAATCTAATGCAAAATGAGAGAAAAATAAAAATACTTTCGCAGGCTGAACACAAGTGGCCTCCCGGTTCATGGCTAAATTGAATCGTTTCGGCATCCTGTTTCTAGAGTAAGTAATGGTGAATGGACTCCAGCTTGGTTTTAAAACTAGCCCTCTTATTTCCGTGTTTTTCATTACAAAAACTGGGTTTGAAGAGTATCATAGACTGAATAATGCCCCCAAAATTCAGAGGTTGAAGTCCTAGTTCCTAATGTGCATGCATTTGAAGATAGAGCCTTTAAGGAGATAATTAAGGTTAAATGAGGTCATAGGGTGGGGCTCTGATCTAATAGGACAGGTATCTTTGTAAGAAGAGGAGGAGACACCAGGAGCGCACACACACTGAGAAAAGGCCATGTGAGGACATAGAGAAGCTGGCTTCTGCCAGCCGAGAGGGACCGACCTCCAGAGAACCCTGCCACCACTGAATGTTAGACTTCTAGCCTCTAGAACTGCGAGAAAATACATTTCCATTGTTGATGCCACCCAGTCTGTGGTATATTGTTATGGCAACCCGAGCAAACTAATATAAAGAACATCTGTAATTGGCAGAAAAATACCAAAGATGGTTCCAACTAATGATTTAACTTAATTTTCAATTCATCTTAGTAAAGACCACCGTGTCAAATACATGCAGGTCCAATGCAAATTAGTGTTTGGATCTGAAAAACCTGTGCTTTGCTGCCTTCTCCTCCATACCCTTATAAGAAATGGAGCTAAATCAATCTTCTCTATTTTTCAGCTATATTGTTGTTTATAATTGCACTCCTGTGTCCTTACAGGCCACTTACTCTTTCTCCCTCTCTGTGACCTCAGGTAAGACACTTTATTTCTTCCAATGCAAAGCTTTTTGACAAAACTGTAATGTTGATTTGGAGTCAGGATACAAGGGCAGGATTCCAAAGTAATAAACAATAATCACTTTGAACAAGAACTTCACAAATTAGTTGGGGTGACAGAAAGTGGCATACACTTGTGCAGAGTAGAATCCCAACAAAGACATTTATAAATACATACAGCCTGACCTGTTCCTCCCCACCTCACTCCCACCTCCTAATAAAATCCAAGGAGGATGAGGGCTGGATTGGATACGCTAATACCCATACAGAAAGCTTGAGCAGAAAGCTGCGATCAAAAGCTCATTTACTATTATGAATAGCATTTTTCTTCAGCATCTGAAAGGATTAGCATTTTGCACTAAGGCCAAGTTGCTCTTGTGTGAGAGATCACCTTACATTTGGGTTCAGGCTCAGAAAAGAGATTTACACGGGCACCACTAGGCTGGGTGGGGTTGGTGCCAATGATTTTAATTAATTCATCTGGGAACCTAGAAGATCATAAAGAGTCATAAAAGGAGTATTTGAGGTGGCATTTGACAGCACCAACTCTTTATGGATGAGGAAATTGAAGTTCATGAAAGAGAAGTGCCTAAGGTCCCCATGATCACACATGAGGGAGCTGGCACTGCAGACTGGTAGCCACATTCCTTCTGCCAGTGAGTGCCATCATGCACAGAGTAGTGCCACTTAATGGGGGAAATGGAATGCTTTGTGGCGCTGACGAGTGAAAGATATTTCTTGGGAATTACAAGCTCTAATTTTTGCCTCCTAATTGTGCATTAAGTAGTTTTCCTTAAGGTGTATTTAATGAGCACTTGACAGGTGCAAATCAGAAGCAGTGGGATGGGGAGGAGCAGAGATTAGATGCAAAGATGATCACTGTGGTTCCTGCCCTCCAAGGAGGACCCAGACTAGTTGGGAAGACAGACAGCTTTCCAGACAGCACAGCGGGCATTTGAAAGGAAGAGCGAGGGTAAGAACTGAGGAGGGCTTTCCAATGAATGGAGTAGCCAGAGGTGCAGTGAGGGTGTGAACACGCAGCTTTAAAAAGCCCATCCTGTCAGTTTGTTAATTAGTTTAGAGTACTTCTAGGTCATATCCAAATATACATATAATGGCCAATGGCCCACGATTAATTATCATACTATACACTTAGGTGGGGAGAAGGGTTTAAGGAGAGGAGAGAAGAGAGTGATGATACTGAGCCAAGAACTGTGTTGATAGCTTGCACAATGGGTAGAGTTGATGAAGGAAGGCTTCCCAGAGAAAGGTGGTCATTTACTAAAATTCCAAGAAGGGGAATGAAGCTATTTGGTTGGCACTACATAAAGAGCCCACCTTTGGTTTTGTGGCTCCCAGAAATCTGGCCCAGCCATCGTAAACCCAATGTGTGTTTGTATTTTTTCCTGCTCCAGGAAGACTGTGGTACAGGTGCCTGGGGAGCAGGCTGCTAGGAGAGGTTTGGTAGGAGTGCCCTGGGTTAAGGTGACAAATAGCATCCTCTTCCTTCTGTTCTTGCTTTCAAGCTGTGTGGACCCAGCTAGTTTACAAGATATGGAAGACAGCTAGAAGGAGACAGTCCAGCCCAGGAAGGCAGGTTGGACTCGAAGGCGTTATGCGTGATGATAAGCAGTATTATATAAACTTGCTCTGACCCATTCTTGCCAAGAGGGATTTTACAAATAGAAAACGTTTTTTGAGGAAGGCTCCAGAGGGAGACTGAAAAGTAAGCCTTGGCTGACTGGGGTTGGAAAACCCCCAGCAATCGTCAGGACATGTAGGTGACTCCTCAGATGGGCTGAGCAGTGGGAGGAGTAATAGGGGAGAGGAGGAAGGGCAGGTGGCTAGAAGCAAAGGCATCCCTTTTATTTTTTCAATCAGAACCAAGTGCTTATGGATCAGAGACTCCATCTCTCTGTCAGTCTCTTTTTTCGTAAGAGAGAGCCTGGTTAGATTATCTCTCTGGCCAGGTTCTCCGTGAAACAGGCTCTCAGATGGACATTTGTGTTCAATAAGTTTAATGGGGAGTGAGGGGAGCAGTATTGAACAGAGAGAAGTCGAGCGAGCAGTGAAATAGTAGCATCAGAGGCTCCAGCCAGCCCTGCAGGGCACTCTGCAGTTGAGATGAGCCTTCAGGGATGTGTGAACATGTGCAAAGAGCAAGCCTTTGTGCCTTTCCACTACCCAAGCATTGGATGCAGGCTGTCCCTGGGGCCCAGGTAACCCTGGGCAGGGCAGCTCCAGGGATTGCTCCCTTCAGTCAAGAGCAATGTCCAGCAAAGGACTGGGCTGTGAGCCACCAGTAGGCAATACTCCACTCCTCACCTCAGTTCTGAAGAGGGCATCTGGGCTTCAGGAAATCAGGGTTGGAGTCCTAGACTGCCACTTAGTAGCTATGTGGCTCTGTAGAAGTCACTTCCCCTCCCTGGGTCCCCACTTTCTCATCTGTATATGAGAGTTGGACTGAATGATGTTCAATGTCTCTTCCAACCCCGAGGCTCTTGGATGTTAACGGTTGCAGGATATGTACTGGCAGCAACAACCATCCTTCCCTAATTTCTATATTCGTCTTTTGTCATCCGAATTTCCATGCAATTTTGTCTGAAACCTTTCATGGCCTCTCCATCTTGGGAATTACATCTGTCCTTCATCTCCAAATTACTCAATCATAAGTGATAAGCAGAGTGCTAAGTACTGTGGAGGGCTAGAGAAAAGAATACATAATCCAAGGGCTGTGCTGTCCCGAGACAGATGATCTTCAACTGGGAGACTAATAGAATGCGCCAAATAATTGGTGGATGCAGGATGGGAGACTGGGTGATAGCAATGTGCAAATCATTATACAAGAGTGAAAGCTGGAGGCAAAAACAAGAAGAAAGTCATTGAAGAGGGAGTTTTTAAAGAGGGTTGCCGAAGACTAATTCTAAACAACATGCATGTTGAGGAAGGCGCACCTTGACATTTACAGGGCCAGAGGCAGGAGTGCCTATGGAGGCCCACAGGCTGTCTAACTGGAGGGTACCTGTAGTCCCAGCTACTCCAGAGGCTGAGGCAGGAGAATGGCGTGAACCTGGGAGGCGGAGCTTGCAGTGAGCCGAGATTGAGCCACTGCACTCCAGCCTGGGCTACAGAGCAAGACTCCATCTCAAAAAAAAAAAAAAAAAAAAAGGTAAAATCAAAATAACACATAGTTACATTAAAAAGGTTCAATCCTCCCTTCCTAAGGCCAAAAAGAAAAAATACGAGTACCTACTGTTTTTGTGTGACTGAAACACCAAAGATGACTCAATTTAATTTAATTATTATTGTACATTCTGGAATGTTCTAGCAATGAACTGGCCATATTTAGATAAGTAATAAAATAAAAACAATGATTCACACATAATAATATGCATTATTATTAATATTTAACAAAACATACATAATTCATAAAAAACTATATTTTTATTCCATAACAGTGATTCACACATAATATGCATTATTAATATTTAACAAAACATACATAATTCATAAAAAACTATACTTTTATTCAATAACAGTGATTCACACATTAATATACATTATTATTAATATTTAACAAAACATACATAATTCATAAAAACTATATTTTTATTCAATAACAGTCATTTTTAAATTTTTTATTGCCTTTCAGCAAAATCGCTAATTATGTTCTTACAATCAAGATTTGTACTTAATTTGTGTTTTACTCATAGTGCAAATCACACAACATTTCTTGAGTCATTTTAGTTTCAGGATACTTATTAATTTAAATTTAAAGGAACTATGTTTTATAGATGCACTATCAATTATAATGTTAATAAAATGTTCTTCAGATAATACTTATACTTGGAACTTTATACATCCTCTTCAAATATTACAATGAAATGGCATGTGATAAACTTATTATAAAAGATAATACAAAATATTTTTATTTTATCATTGTGACTTACATTATAATACCATCATCACTATATAGATCTTTACAGTAATGTCATACTTCGCATGTGCTATGTCTAGGCCTACAGATACACAAATTTAAGGGTAGTATAAAGTGTTTGCAATTGCAAAAAATAAATCCTCAGTTGCCAACTACAACTGTGGGGAATGTCATGCTCTTTTATGAGCATTGGTGGAACAAAGAATTGGAACATGAAGATAAATAATAGCACAAATTTTTGACATTATTGAGAAACAACATCTCGTTATGCAAGCGTCTATTACATTCAGGCTAGCATGGCCCACTTGGCAGACTGAGGCAGGAGAATCAGTTGAGCCCAGGAGTTGGCGTCCAGCCTGTGCAACATAGAGAGACACCATCTCTACAAAGAAAGAGAATTTATTACATTCACACTGAGAAGAAAGATACTATCACTGATTTGTCTTTTCTTTTACTCAAGAGTTTCCACTGGTTTACTTCTCCCCACCTCTAAAGCAGTGTTGCTGTCTAATACTGGCATGACCCACAGAATTTTACCCAAATTGGTCACACTTGCTTTGTAGCCAGAGATGGAGAAGAATGTTTTCCTGAAGCCTAAACAATGTTGATCCCCATAGACAATGATAGGGTTACCATTTATGTTCAGATAGTGCTAAAAACAAGTGACAGAGATGCCCAAATATTCTGTAATACTTTGATTTATCTTGTGTTTATTATACTTGGAGCTCTCTAAAGCATAGGGCCTACCACAAGAGCTCTTCTGTCCCAGGTCTAATGGCAATGCTGTATGAGCATATGAGGAAGACATAAATGAAAAGATAACAACATAAACTTACTCAGGGAATCTTCTAATTTAAGAGACACAGCTCTACAATGAATGAAAACTGCAACCTTCAAAGTTATCTCTCTGTCCACTTTTTCCTGGCTTCAAATTCCCCTCTCCATTATAATCAGAGTTATCCCTGTAAAGAATAGGTCTAAAGTCACAGCTTGGTTTAAAACCCATTTATGTGAAAAAATAAAAAGAAAAGAAAAATACCCACTGATAGCTTCCTGTTGTTTTCAGGGCAATGCCCCAAACTCTTATCATGACTTACAAGGCCATCTGCATCCTGGGCCCTATATAACTTTCCAGCTTCATCTCTGAACCTCCTCTGCCCAGCACTTTATGGTCCAAGCATCACAGCAGATTTTTTTTTCTCCTTGAATATGATGTGTGCTGTCAGTACAGGGCCTTCATATGCAAGCTATTCCTCTGGCCCAGCACTTTTCTCTCCATACTCTTCAGATGAGTCTCAGCCTGGGGACCCTTTCTGAGCTCATCCCCTTGTGAGAGGTGCTCCATCACACTGTGCTACCTCTGCGAAGGTTAGTTATTACTTAGCTGTCTGTCCTGCAAACTATACTGTATCTTCCGTGAGCACGTTCCCAGTGCCACGTACAGACAGATACTTAACAATGAACCACTGAATGAATAAGGTTCAAAGACATGGATACCTGAGAAAATTGTGTCAGAGTTCTGAGGCCAAGAGCCCTGAGACCCTGGGAAGAAGTTTATGACTATTAGGCAAAGCCCAGGGGTTAGGCATTTGTGTTCAAGCTCACATTAGAAGTACCTGGCCTTGTGACAGTATGGAAAAGTTGCAGACATAGACATACAACACCTGCACTGAAGTCCCAATTCTGCTAACTCATAGCTGTGTAACCTTGGTCTAGTAAACTCCTTGAGTGTCTATTTTTCATTGGTGAAAGGAACAATATATGTTCTACCTAAGTTTCTTCAGGGTTATGGTACCAAGTAAAGAAAAAAGATTTATGCAAAAACCTATTGTAATGTGTAAAAAGCAATATAAAATTTACAGACCGGGCATGGTGGTTCATGCCTATAATCCCAGCACTTTGGGAGGCCGAGATAGGTGGATCACTTGAGGCCAGGAGTTCGAGACCAGCCTGGCCAACATGGCAAAACCCTGTCTTTACTAAAAGTACACACAAAAATTAGGCAGGCATGATGGCGCGCGCCTGTAATTCCCGCTACTCAGGAGGCTGAGGCACAAGAATCACTCAAACCTGGGAGGTGGAGGTTGCAGTGAGCCAAGATAGCACCACTGCACTCCAGCCTGGGTGACAGAATGAGTCTCTGACTTAAAAACAATAAAAATAAAAGTAAATAAATAAATAAAATTGACATATTATTAGACTTCATCTATTAAAGAATGATGGCATGGACATCATGGATAGCACAGGAAGTTAAAGATTATCAGTGGCTTTAAATCAATTGGCCTCAGTGTTCTGGACGTTTCAGTGGGTAAGTACCTAAAAGACAGGAGGTAGCTTTGTGTTGTTGCTTTGTGTTGAGCTCAATCAATTACTAAAATACATCTTAGTAATTACTGTGTGACAGTAATCATAAAACCCTATACAATGACACTGGATAATATAGACATAGTACCTTCTCCAGTGTGAATTCTAAACACAAACCACCTGTGGCCCAGCCAATTCCTAGTGAGTCATCACCATGAAGCTTTCCTGCACACGGGATTATTTTCTGGTTCTTACTGTCAGGTTTCAAAGGCTTCGATGATGCATCTTCACCTTCCCAACCCTATCCTTGCAGGGACAGTGGTTGTCTGCTTACTGGGTAGTTTTGTGGGCTGGGGCTGGGTATTGTTGGTGCTATCTTTTTGATCACAAGACAACGGACTGAGCTTAACCTGATTTCTAGGTTCTTCTCCAGTATTGATATTCCATGACTATTGGAATATAGCCTAAGAATGAAAAATACAATGAGAAATTAAATATTATGAGCCTTGATGTTATTACTTGTGTTTAGCTGCTCCTAAAAGATATGTTGCGGTCTGCACTCCACAGAACAAAATTGTATAGCCATGGGAAGAAACAGAGGGACTTACTGAAAACTCTCAGAGGGTGTTGTGGTATGTAGACCTGGTATACTGCTCAAAAGCAGCATTATAGAACTGTGCCTGATCTGACTGCATGAGAGTCACCCAGCTTATGGTGACCACAGCTTAAGGTCCCAGAGTCAATCGAAAGAACATATCTTTAGATTAAGATTGCCCTAAATTTGTGGTCTAGTTCTACCCCTTCCTGGATATATAAGTCTGAACAAGTTATTCAATC
This sequence comes from Macaca mulatta, assembly GCF_049350105.2. Lineage (NCBI taxonomy): Eukaryota > Metazoa > Chordata > Mammalia > Primates > Cercopithecidae > Macaca > Macaca mulatta. The sequence goes on from NC_133416.1 coordinate 6,223,858, forward strand.
TTTCTGACCACCAGTTTTCTAATCTATTATACAAAGGTGTCTTGTAGGGATGTGGTAAGGTTGCTTAAGTTATTACTTGCTTAGTTATTAAATGAGGTAACATATGTATAAACAAAGCACATTCATATAATAATGAGAGACAAGCTGGTAATCAGAAAAAACATGCAGTGAGGCAGTAGTGGATGCAGTTTTAACTGCACACATTGCAATAGGGCTGGGGTTGTGTTGAAGTATGACATAGAATAATGTAAAATAGAAAACAACTAGTGAAGTCGTAAGAAATAATGACTTTGAGCAGAGATAGATATTTTCAGGAATTTCTCAGACTTCTGATTAAAGTTAAAGACGTTTATAGAACTTTCTTCCAGATCAAGCAGGGAATAAAAGCATTCCCAGGTAAGAACAGCAGACATACTTGTCTACTTGGAAGGGATTCTCAAGGTTTTGCATGGATTTATTTGTTAGCAGTAGGTGCAAAAATAGCCAAAACTATAGACCTATAGTTGTTGAGGGCTGTGTAAGACACGCAGAATGAGAGAGGGGTGTTGAGAACACTTTGCATTTATGCAAGTAGCTTTATAAAAGGAAACTACCAATAGACAAGCCCCAATATGGACTAATCTGAGATGCAGAAACAGATTGAACTAAGCACTCAAAAAGAAGACAAGACTGGAGCTAGGAGACCCCCAATTGTCTTAGCCATACCAAAAGGGCAGGTTTGCTGTGTATTGCCATAAACTTGCTAGATTTCAAACTGTGTATCGCTACATATAAGCATACGCCCTGTTTGAAAAGTACCTTGCAAAGGGGCAGATGCAGAGTCAAAATTAGACAAGTATTTCTTCCCTTTTCCCTAGTTCCTTTTTGGGAATGAAATTGTTAAAGGTAGTAAAAAGAGAAATAAAACAAAACAAAAACAACCTTTGAAGACCCAGCGGTGAAGTGGGAACCAATTCAGAGAGTGGCTCAAAATTGGCGATGCATAGTGAGTGTGTGAGCTATTTTCTCTATCCAAATGTAGCTGATAACATGTGTTTCCAGGACTCTGCATATCTTCTAAAGCCGGAGTCTGGCAGACGAGTGAGCTTGAAGAATCGTCTTTATGCAGAATGACATTGCTTTGTTCTCCTTCCATGTTTTTTGTCTAATTCATCAACCATAACAAGCTGTGCAAATGCAGACTGATGTGAACTCTTAACTTGCTTGCCGTTATGCAGGCACATGTTTGGCTTTCCATTTCAGTGCTTTGAGTGCTTCCAAGAGAAAGCTGCCTGAGCTGCTACCTCTTCAGGAAGAGACTCCAGACCATCAACACTGTTAGGGAGTTTGGAGAAACTCCATCTCAGGCATGTGTGTGAACTGGGAAACTTGCTCCTACAACCACAGGCTTGCAAACATCAGCTTCATTTGTTGCAAGTGTAAATTATTCTCAAGCCACTTCTTTGATCCGACGTTGTTTCCCAAGTCCCACAAATTAAATTGTGGAAAAAGCTATTTGTCAACAATACCAGAGACTCTGTGGTGATTAATTAATTGTCTTTTCCTTCCAAGTGCTACAAATTCTATAACAACAACCACAATAACAAAGACAATGATGATGACAGTGAGTAATAGTAATATCATCTGCAGAAACCCACAATCAGCTTGGACTGATCAAAGACAAACAAACACCAAGTGCCATAATTTCAGATGAAGAGGAGAAAAATACTGAAAGGGTGTTTAAAATGAGCCAGGAAATTTCCTATTCGTTATTTTCACTACTATCACCAAAGCACGGCAAGGTAGATATTATTGATCTCATTTTACAGTGGAGAAAACTGAAAACGAGAATGGTTAGCTAAATTGCTGAAGATACTACAGGTAATCATTGGCACATCCAGGGATTCAGACCCAGTCCATCACTATTAGATCTTTTTACCTGTGTGCCAGTTTCTGTCTTGTTCATCTGCCTCGCACCTTAGCTGCCCTGTAGACTTGAACCATAGCTTGCATTTGGCCATTCCTTCCCAGAAAGCAGAGTGACTGAGGAGTCACTAATTGGGGGCTGGAGTTTTATTGGCTGTAGTCAGGCTACCCCTAACAGCAGCTGCCTGCAGCAGGCTAACCTGGACAACACACTGCTGTGGTGATGTGGATTACAACATTCTATGATTTGCTAACTACCTCCTGGGCTAGATTGCAGAGTTGTTACTGTATTGTTGAGACTTTGGGCTGGGTCTGTCAATAACTTGGCCTTCAATGCCTGCTTTATCCAAAATAGTAGACCTAATTCTGTTCTCTGTAATATTGTAGGCAAGACTGATATCAGCAGGTAGGCACTGGTATGTACATCAACATATAGATGGTATATGAAGCCATAAGACTGGATGATTCCATTCATCAGGGGAGTGAATACTACAAATTTATGTTTTATTTTTGCCTGTAATCAAATATGCACAAATAATGTGCAGAAATACTAAGGGGAAAATATGAGAAGAAGAAAAATGTTAGATTGAGGCATTTACACAGAGCTTCCTGGAAGAGACTTTAGAGATAGGAGGGTCAATGACCTGGATGAACTCTGAGAGAGAGCAAAGGTAGGTGTTAGGCAGAGTGAGTTCATGGAACCAAACCTGTTAGCCAATCACCAGGCTCATTCCCTAGGCCTTTCTCACCACAGTCCAGGTGAGTGAATGCTAAACCTCACTCACTAAAGCACACGTTTTCCATAAGACTTCCCGGGGGAGGGTTGCATATCCCAACTCTTAGAAGACAGTGTGGGTTGCAAGTACTTAACTGGAGTGAGATTATGGAAGAAAGGGAATCTTGGGGAAGATAAAGAATGAGTGAGACTCCACATGATCCCCACATAAGCATTTGCCTGATAAAGCAAATTGTTCCAGCCTGCAAAGACCTTAGAATGTTTATTGAATGCAGGGATCTGTGTTTTGGTTTCTCTGTGGCTCTTGCTTTAGCCACAGTGGAACACAGCCGTTTTTCAGTGTGAACTTTAGAGGATGAACAAGAAGACTGTATGTGGGACTGTGTCCTGTCAGACATAGAAAGTGACAAGAGACTGAGATCCCATCCTAACAATGAGAACAAGCCTAATAAGGTGAAAAACATAGCTATTTGAGTACACCATCAGAGAGCTGAAATGCAAATTGTCTACATGAACTAACTCCTAGGATGGAGACTTCCTAGGAGAGAAGAGACCCATGGCTGATTTTACCCCTGGCAGAGCAATGGGAGAAAGAGGAACGTACCATAGATGGGGTAAGAAGAAATCAGCCAAGCTTGCAATGAACTTTCAGTGGCCATGGACTGGATCAAGGGATGAGAATGTAAAGGAACCCCAGCCACAAAACGAGTCTACCTACCCCCTAACTCTTTTGCATAGACCTTTACCAAGTGCTTTGGGGTAATTCTCTGCAGGCTGTGGATAAGGAAGAAGAGAGAGATTCCTCCAAGGTATTTCAGACATCCACTGAGTATAATGCAGAGGCCGTCCAACGGTTGAGGGTAGGGCATGAGAACTGAGAGACATCTCCGGAAGGTTCTCATGGCCATTACCAAGTGAAAACTGCAGTTGTCAAAGGCTGGAGGTAAGATGAGATAATTGAGAGAAATCCTAAGGCACCAGACCTTCACCAAATGTACTGCACTAGCCCTCCAAAAGCTAGAATGGGGACAGATCTCAGTCATCAGAATGGGGACAGATCTCCTGAGGTGCAGAAAGCTGGTAGAGAGACTAGAAAACTAAGAAAAACATCTCGCCAGCCTGAAAAAATTGGCAGCTGAACTGTAAAGCAAAAGAAGCACTCCAGAAACTTGTAGGATCTCAGATCCCAGCACCTGATAAGGGAAAAGTCTGCATCCCATTCCCAATTGTAGAAAGACAAGCTTTTTAAAAAGTAAAACTATAACATAATATTTTGAAATGAACTAAGAGACGTTAATGTGATACAAGATATGAGACAGCAACGTAAATCAGACTTCAAAAAACTCAAGAAAAAGGGGACAGAAAAAAATAGAAATAAATTTTAAAAATCATTTTAGAAATGAAGACTAAGCTAGAAGATACACAAGAGCAAATAAATACAACAAATGATGACTTAAAAGAAATATAAAGTAAAAAGGAAAAAAAGTTTAAATCAGAAAGAAATGAAGAGATTAAAAGTATTTGAGAGAAAGTGACAAATATTAAAGATAGCTAAAGAAGACCCAACACACCAATGTTAGGTGTTTCTGAAGAAGAAAACCAAAGCAAGAGAAAAGAACAAATATTTTCTTGAAAATTCCTAAAATAAAAAAGCATTTGAAACCATATATTGAAAAACTACACAATGCACCTGAGAATATCAACACAGAATTATGATCACAAAGATATATTCTAATAATATTACTAAAATTTTTTTTTAATTATATGAGCATCTAGGCAAAAAGAGCATATTACTGAGAGGGATTAAAAAATTATTTTATCATCAGACTTTTTATCAGACTTATACACCAGAAAAAAATAGTTATTTTACTCAGTGAAAGAATATTGTTTTCTATTTTTCAAACTAACCTTTAAGCATAAATGCGCAAATACACTATTGTCAACATCAAGAATCAGAGATTTCTGTTCCCATGGCCCCTTCTTAAGGAAGTTACTAAAGAATAAGCTTCAGGCCATCAAAACGACTAGAGAGAAATAGGAGAATTGGTAGTGATCATTAAATATATTTGCACTTGTAGAAAAGAGGTTAAATAAGCATAAAGCAGGAGAGATCTTAGTGTGGAGTGCACATATGCTTTGACAATGTAAATATAGCACAATAAAAAAAAGTAGGACATTGAGGACAACATATACAAAAGATTTTTATCTACCTTGGATAGATAAAATACTACCTCGGATAATAATCCGTGGAGGTAGTATAATACTATTATCCTGAGACTCTTGTATGTGTAGTAAGCAAATAAATAATTAAGGGATATTCTAATTCCACCATTCCTGGTATCCTTGAGAACCAAGATTGCAAATATAAATGGGAGGAGATACATATGTAATTTAGAAGAAGTTGAGAGAATACCATGTAGTTATGAGTTTGAACTGAAAATATCAGTATGAATACAAAAATTCATTATATGTGTTTATAGGAGATTACAGCTATCTATCATCTGTCTATTTACCTATAACACATGTATATGCACATATTCTGTATATACAACCCAGTAGCAATCAGTATCTCTGATGCCCTTGTGGTTTTGACAATACAGTTTCTCATTTTAAAATAAGCAAACAAAAGCAGGGATTCTCAAGAAAATATGCAAAATGAGTCTGAAATATCTTGCTGTACCAGACACTATGAGAGACTATTAGAGACACGTGAAAAGGACTTGGGAACCAATTTGAAAAGGTTCTCAGTTACCAAAGAGGGGACAATTTGAGATTCAATAAGGCAAAGGATTGCAATGAATTAAAACCCATCAAATATTTGTAAATCCACAGATGTATAAGGATATTTGCAATTGATCACCTTCAGAGGGTGACAGGAAACCAATTCATAATCTTGATTCAAGCATTTATCCTGTCTTTCCTATATGAGCTGTACTACTGAGTAACAAAATATTGGATGAGGAAAAGTGTTTCCTTACACAGTTAGTGCATCTATTAGATGAAACATGAAATAATAGATTAAGATGTCACCAACTCCCTATGAATTGATGAATCTAAGAATTGAGCATCAATAGCTACTGACACCAAAAAAAGAAGAGTGAAAACCAGACATAATGCTTTGAAAAAAGAACACACCACCACTGTCTTGCCAGGGGGATCACGTCTGAGTCTGGTCAAGATTCACATTCTAGCTGCTAATTTGCAGGAAACACAGAGGACAGAGGAGCATTCAGCAAAAGCTAGATGGCAGGTCAAACGCAAGGTTCATCAACAGATAAGTTGCAAGAAAAACAGCGAGACAGAAAGAAACTTAATGTAAAAGACAAGTCATGCTTTTAAAATGTGCAAGATTAAACTATAACATATAGGAATGCACACTTGGGTGATAAAGCTATAAAGAAACACAAGGGCTAGAGCGAGAAATGGTGCTGTGACTGCAATGAGGTGTGTGGAGGGGGCCCCTCAGGTGGCTGCCAAGGCTCTCTTTCTTGATCTGGGTGGATTTAGGAGTGTTTTCGTTACAATAATTCACTAAGCTACACATTTGTCTCGCACTGTTCTGTTTCTCTGCTTTATTTTACAATAAAATGTGTATCTAGGGGGGTGTATATATAGTAAACTGTATGCTTATTTTTCTGTATTTATATTTGTGTGTGTATCTGTATGTATTACATATCTATCATCCATCTGTCTGTTTATTATGCTTTAAGTGAGATGTCTTGCAAGAAAAGTATCTCCAACATTGGGAAATGGTCTCTAAATGATCAAAATAAACTTTCACATGCTGGGGTACAATGGCGCAGCCTCTACGTCTATAAAATGAGAATGAAAACAAAGGCAGCCTAGAAGCTTAGACCAGAACCCTTGATAGTAATCTGTGACCATAGAAGCCATCCCTTGCTTTTGGTACTCCACCCTAATGTATTCCATTGGGGTCTGGCTCTCCCTTTGTCCCCAGCAATTAGCACAGTTTACACTTGAGTGATCATTGTTTTGACCCGCCCTAAGTCTCGGCATCCGGACTCCATCACCCACCATCTGTGCCCTGGCCAGGAGGACTTCTCAGCAGCTCTCCAGCAAGCACCGGAAGTGGGGCTTGGCTACAGGCCTATGGTGTGACGGGCGGCCAAGGGCAGAGTCTTCTGTCACTCATGGTCTCGAGGACCAGAGCAGACCAAAACCAGGCACAGATTTAGTTGTCTGAATACTCTCTTTTATAATGAGAGAAGGGGAGACAGATTAGAAGAAAAGGAAAGAAGAGGAGAGAGACAAGAGGATGGTAGACGAGATGCCAAGAGGACAAATAAGAGAGAGAAAATGTAAAGAGAAAAAGAACACAGGAAAAATAAGAGAAAGTAATTGGGAAGGAGAAGGGAAGGAAAGGAGAAGTCAGGAATGGAGAGTGGATGGTAAAGGAACACACATGGTCAGAGAGAAAGAACATTCCTTCCGGAGAGGCGCGGCCATTGCCGGTTAGCTTGTACTCTGTACTATAGCTAAAGACTTTCGGCACTAAATAAAATACACACAGTTTTTGAGGGGGTTTGTTCCTCATCCTTATCTAAATATTTATTTGTGGAAGCGGTTTCCATAATAACCAAGAAACAACAGAAATTCCTACCAGCTCCACAAAAGACCAGAACAGAGTCACACTATCATTTTGAGATTCTGGGGAGCCAGCGGTCAGACTGAGGCAGCAGTGACATCACCATGCTGAGAAGGCAGCTCCAAACTTGGGCAGAAAAGCGCTCGGTCAGCACCTGGGCAGATGGGCTGGCTTTGGGCCTCTCAGCACAGGCACCAGCCATGGGGAAAAGCTGCTTTGGAATGAGTCTTCTGTTAGTGTCCAGGATGGGGAGAAGAGATACCTCAAACCTCCACAATTCTCCTTAACTTCTGCAGCTAAATGCAGGGTCTCTATCACCTGAGATACCTTTACTGGTCTCTAATCTTTCAGAATCTGCCAAAAGCAGTGAGAAGCTACATCAAAAGACCTAAGACCCTGCCTCCAAACTCACCCCCTAGTGGAAGGAGATTGGAGACGGGTGAAGATAAAATTCTGCTACTAATGAGAAAGCACTCATCTTTGCAAGTGAGTTGTTTATTTCAGGTATAAATTGGAGAAGATCCAGGATTATGCCTAAAATAATGTCCCATTCCAATATTTAGTCTTGGGTGAGACAGAATACATTGACTGGGGTGAAGATGTGTGGCCCAGGTACATTAAACATTAACCCACTGCCTTTCTTCTTTAGAATTCAGCCTTTATTCAGAGCTTACCCTTGGAAATTTACCCAACATGTGCAAGTAACTTATTTTAAAAATTGACTGGAATATAAACTCCCATGAGAACAAGGAGTTTTGCCTTCTTGGCCCACTGCTAAATGTCCTGTCCTTAGAACAGTGCCTAGCTCACAGCAAGTGCTAAGCATGTATTTATTAGAAAACATGAATGCATAAGCTCCATCTCTTATGCATGGATATAGAGCTGCTTTTTGGGACCTTGCCCTGGAAAATCTCTAAAAACAGAACTTGCCCAAAAATGCTTTCTTCCTTGGGTGGCTATGCCTCAGTCTCAAGGTTTTCAGATGTCCTGCCTGGTGTGTCTGCTTTTGTCCTCTTGAGTGTTTATCTGAAACCTCTCTTGACTTCTGGGTGTTGCCTCATCCTGCATTCTGACCCTGCCTTGACCCCTGGTTTCTGTGTATTGCATGGATCTGAGACTGTATCCTTCATACTCTTTCCATCTTTCCTGACCTTTGCCGTGGCTCATGGATAGGTCTTCCCAGTACACAGAGGTTAATAGCAGGAGCCTGCAAAGACGAGAAGCACACTTTGGAGGAAGATTCTCTGGTGTTTCAGAAAGTGAGAGAAAATGAGAATTAGCTAACATTTACTTGGGTAGAGAGGGAGACTACTGTGTGTCAAGCATGCCCCCAAAGTTTTATGTGTGCTGATTAATCCTATCCTTATGTAATAGTGGGAAGTAGATTTTCCTATCCTACCTGTCTTTAGTTAAGGAAACTGAGGCACAGAGAAGTTAAATGAATTGCCCAAGGCCTCATAGTAAACTCTGGTGGCTTGCTGTAGAGTTGAGACTCATACCTACTACACTATGCCAATGCAGATTGCAAGAGTGAGTTTTGCCTAATTAGGGTGGGTAGAGGAGCAAAAGCACACTAGGATGGGATATAGGTAGAGCAATGAGAAAGAACAAAAAACCTGACCTTTCTTCCATCATTAAAAACTACCACCAGTATAACACCCATCATGGACTGTTCACTATATGCCAGGTATAGACTAGGATTTTAATTTATTTTCAGAATAAGCCCATGAGATATAAGATTGGGCTTTACAGTTGTTCAACAATTTTTCCAAAGTCATAGGTCTAGAACTGGCAAAAGTAAGATTTGACTCTGGTCTTGCTCCAGGCCTGTGTTATAAAGCACCATGTTTACCACATCCCTGACCTCCAAGCCTCCATACTCATTGTGAGGGGTGTCGGTATATCCCTCAGCCCTCACCCACACTCCCCATGGCTGACTGTTGTCCAGAAACAGGGCATGAAGCTCTGAGGTCTGCATGTTTTAGCATTTGTGTAATAGCGGCCAAGGAATAGGATGACTTCATTTCATGTTGCAAATATGGTTGATCTTGATCCGATAAAATTTTTCTCAAATTAACCTAAAATACAATAAATGTGGTCTGAGCTCAAAATAAGCCACGTATAAAATTACTGAAAGTGGAAATACAGTGCAATGCTACAAACTCTCATCATTCAGTCATATTATAGCTTCCAAAATGTTGCCTCTTATACTCATCCCTTGAGACTTAACAGAGTTTAACTAGATTTTCCTTGACATTTCTGATTTTCCCTGTAAGGCAAGTGTTTCCAACTGTGTCTATCTCACACCACTGGCTTTTCTGAGTTCTTTCCATATATTGTGACTGATGCCATTCAAGTAAATAGAATTTTATTAAGTACCTGCTGTGTGCAAGACCTGGGCTCAAAGCCTAGCAAAGGTAGGCAGCCACATAGAGTGGGAAGTTTTGTAAAAGCGATGTTGAGGTGGGGTTTGTGGCGGAATCTACAAAGTTCATATTGCTCTGTTCTTTGCACAATGAGAAGATGTTATGGAAGAGAAAAAGTACAGTTTGTTGCAAAATTAGAGGGCATCATTATGAGGTCTCCCCTGGGGTATTGGGGAAACTCCCGTGCTGAGAATCTTGGCCCTGGCACCAACAAACATGCAATTCTGGGTAAGCCATTCCCTGGGCCTTTATTTTCTCATCTATAAAATGAGGAGGTTACTGAATTGCCTGCCATGTCCCATACAACTTAACATCCTCTGAATGTGGTCTGAAGTAGCACTTTCTAAATCAGTTGGCCCATCCAGCCCATTATTCTGCCTCTAAATGTGTTATCCAGGAATACTTCGTGGTGATTACCAATTCATGGCATGGACCCCAGGAGGAAAGGACCTTGGGATGGAAGCTTACCCTGTTGTCTCCCCAGAGAGGTTTGGCCAGTGACCAAAGTCTGGCAGCCGTCAGCAGGCAGATTAGGTCAATCACTCCTGTGCTGCCTTTTCAGTTCCTGGATTAATGGATGGTTTCTTTAGCTCACGACTGGTTCCCATTTCAGGTTGTCTTAACACATCCAGTTGTGAATCCTGGCCTAATCACAGACATTTGCTTAAGGCTAAAGTAAAGACAGGTAGATGTAGGGTCATGGTGGCAACCGAAGGACCTGATGATTCCCTTCAGTTGCCTATGCTTTGTAAATTCAAGAAGGAAGGTGGTGGTTTCTTAAAATGTTCTGACTATTCAGCAACACCTCCAGTTTGAAATTTGTTGATGAGTTTCTGCTGAATGACAGGCACATGGAATAGGCAGAGCCCAACAGGAACTTGCTGACAGCTCAGGTACACCAAAGAAGTCCACCATAAGCCAGAGAGGCTGAGTCAGGAAGTTGTGCTCACTTAGCTCCCAGGCTTGGCTGGGGTCTGACCCATCCTCTCACCCTTTGACTCCTCCTTGCCCCCTCCAGTCTCTAAATTCCACTAATGGGGGCCATCACCATGCAAGGTGCCAAGGGAGTCTCCAAAGTCAGGGATCTGAATCAGGAAGAAGTGTTGTTCCCTTGTTCAGGCCTCATGGGCCATTGCCATGGACGTGTCTCTGCACTGCAAACAAATACCAGGCAGCAAAGCGAGACAGCACCATGGAGGCTGCCAACGCTCAGGGCGGTGCATCCTTGGCTGTGCGTCTGCGGTAGTATAATGGATGAAATATTAATTATGATTTATCACCAGAAGAAAGGAAACTCGTAGGCGATTCTCTCCAAAGACAAGAGTACAAAAGACTGTGCCTGAGGCTCAGGCTTTTATTAGTGGCAGATGAACATTGGACTACAGTAATAGAGATGATGTTTGATAGTTTTCACATCACCTTTCAGTCAAGCACTTAATAAGCACTAATTCATTAATTTTCAAAGCAACCTGTAAGGAAGGAAATATTATTTTTACTTCTTTTCCTCCCCACTATTTTAAAGGTTGAGAAGTGTAGACATTAAAGATCTATGTATCCCATTTCTTTAAAAAAAAATTCTAAATAAAATGTCTGCTGTCTCAAGCGCTGTTTAATTTAAGCACAATGTCACAGTTCAAACTATTTTATCTTCTAAATAAAAGGAAATGTTCATCATACCAGGAAATGTTTAAGACATGGAAGCATTTGTTTTGCTTCTGATTGTCAGAGCAACAATGTTTGGTGACTCTTAGGAACTTGAGTACTCCAACAGCTTCCCGTTTATCATTTTTCTAAAAACCCAACTTGTTAGAGATAATTTCACCATCTTCACAGCCCCAAATGTTGGTAAATGTTATCAATATGCTTTTTCTGGGAACTACCTACTGTATTTCCTAGAATTGAAAATTAATGAGCATTTGAACTCTGTAGAGATACTCAAGTTTTAGCTACTTCATTTTAAGGGCATTCGCCACTTACCTGACATCATGTTGGCTGGTGTAGAGTTGTGGAGGAGATGAGAGGAATTAAGGACCAAGATGACAAGTTCATATTTCAGTTTATAGTTGTCATCATCATCATCAATATTACTTGTTTACATCAGTTTATTACATCATAATTTAGAACTACCTTCATAAAAATTGATTAATTAAATCTTTGAGAACCCTACAAGGTAGGTTTTGTGACCGTATCACAGACCTTGCCTCCAGAGAGGCAATGTAAATAACAATGACTTACTTAGGGACTTGGCGGGGGTCGATCTGTAACCCTCTTCTTTTCTTAGCCTGAATCCTGAACAAATCAAGATTTTTAAAAATTATATGTATGGGATAAAATGTTTTCATTGTTATTGATAAGTTGTTAAGGAACATGGCTTAGAAGTGTGACAACAGTGGGGTTCCTAACACTGAACTCCCAGTTGGGTATTCACCTTCACCTAGGCACACACAGGATGGGACAGTCATAGTCCACCACATCAGGGTAAGGACTTTACTGCACGGCTCGGAATAGCTCGAGACGTAAACTGCAAGCATATCCCAAAGACGGACGAGATGAGCCACACAGGTTCAATTCTCCATCTTAAGCTCACCAACCAGAAAAGTCACTTCTCTTCTCTCAGGGAGGAATGAATGAGGAGTTGGAAGACAACCAGATGTGTTCTGCTAATGGACGTCTCTCCATATGGAAGGACATTTCAAGAGGAGGGAACACCACCACCTTCCGCCAATCATGTGACTCCATCCATCTGAATTTTCCACTCTTTTGTTTTAGTGATGATGCTTAGAGATAGTTTTGTTTTCTGTGTGTGCGTGTGTTTTTATTTTTATGCCTACGCTCTGTGTTATGTTGACTGTTGTATTGGCTGGTGGGAGATAATTGGTCAGCCTGGGTCAGTAGAGACTGATGCAGGAAACTACCAATGCAAGGGGTTCTGGAAGGTTGTTCTGTAGTTTCACCCATGAAGCACATGGCTGTCCTCCTTCTGCTACCAACAAAGTCACCTTTCCATGCCTCATTTTTAGAAATAACTAGTTAGATCTCAAAGCAGTTATCACTTGTCCTATCTCAGAGCAGTTCTCCATTCAAGTCAGTTGTTCATAGTAAAGAAGATAAAAATTGATTTTTTTGGGGGGTCTCTATTCCTCCAAATCACCCTCCCCTGATATCAGGAGGAACCCCATGCTGAATAACTCCTCTGCAGACAAATTTTCTTTATCTGTGTCTCAACCTTGACATTTAGATGTCTTTTCATCCCCATGTCCTCCTTTCTTAGGATCAACCATTCACACTCTTTTTCTCCTAGGAACATGAAGCTGAACCTTTTATATTCTAAAGAGATAGGGGAAAATTGGAGTTTCTTTCTAATATCAGGGATCTGGGTATCCTAAAAGTCCGGAAGTCTACCACACTAAGAATTCCAAGTCAGGTAAGCAGTGAAGCAGTGGACCAACTGCAGAGAGGTGAATAGGCTGGAAGGAGCAGGTGGTGTCAAAGGCAACTGGAAAGGTGTCAAAAAGGTAGGGTCAACACCTGGGCAGAAGATGGAAGCCAGGCTAGCCCACACGATGTCAAGATGGACACTGATACCATGCTGAAGGTGCGTGCTTCCTGTCTTCATTTAAGGTCTCGGTTACCTCTGGATATATCATGAATTGAAAGGAATGTTAAAAGGCCAATGGGGCAGCTAAACCCAGTTTGTAGGCAGAGAAGATTCTTTTTCTTATATTTGAAATAAATAAATTATAAAAGCCAATCTTGGATTTTTCCTGTTTTGCTTCTTTGAGTGAAGCCTAATCTCATAGGTAGTATTTTGCTAAAAATATTGTCCTTTGGGTCATGAAAAATAGCAAAACATGCATTACAAGGCGAGGGCAGGTGAGGCATGAGATAGTCTACCTTAGGAAGGATATAGGAGGAGAGTAATGCTGCCTGGTGGTAGTGCTGACATGTGGTCCATCCACCAACTCTTTTGCTCCCTATCTAAAGTGAAATAACTACAGAATTTTCTGTGGTAAGCTGTTGGAAGCCTTCTGAGAGTAAGTGCTTTAAATCCTTGTCAGAATATTGACAGATTGATTTTATGACTGTTGACTCTAATGACAAAATATTTGGTTCATATTTTTGTGAGACTGTTTTTCATTTTTCTAGTAACTTATTTTTATAGTATTTTTATTAATAAATAGAGGTATCAGCCCATGAAATGTTGTACATTTTAAAAAGGCTTTCTTTTGCTAGAGATAAATAAGGACTCTTCTACGGCACACTTTTCCAAACTGTTTTCTGATGAATAGCAGCATTTATTGACATGCTGAAAAACGTGTTGGTCAAATAACTATATGCACTAGCTTTTACAAAGTTAAGTTTCTTTACTGCAGGGCATCACTTAGCCTTGAATATATTATAGTTATTATTGATCTCCAAGAGTATACTACACTAAATTTTCTCAATTTTATTTGATGGGCTCTTGGGTTTTAAAAGACTGGAAAGTCATCTAGGCAAAAACAGTATTTTGCTGAATATCTTAATTCTCTTACTCCAAAACCACTGACTAGGGAGTATAAAAGGATGTCTTAACTAGTTCTTGAAATAAGGCCTTCTTGCAACTTGAGAGTAAGATTTTGTTTTTAGCACAGGATTTGTTTCCATTTTGGATCCTGGACCATCATTGATATTGTCCCCAGTTGATGGCCATCGTTTTGTGCAGTCTGTGTCTTTACCCTATGCCAACTTTGATGTTGATCTCAGTATCTCTTTACTCTTCCACCACCAGCTATCCAATCATATAATGGGAGAGACTGCCAGCTGCCTACCCAAATATCCATTATTTCCTTCCTCCTGTTGTCCCCAGTTGTAAGCTGAGCCTAAGGCCTCTTATATTAAAACCGACAGTTTTCATCCCCCCTTGCAGCTAGATGTAGTCATGTGAGTTAGCTCTGTTCAATGACAAGTAAATGTCACTTCTGGGAAACCTTAAAAGATAGCTAAGACCAAGGTGGGCAGATCACAAGGTCAAGAGATTGAGACCATCCTGGCCGACATGGTGAAATCCCATCTCTACTAAAAATACAAAAATTAGCTGGGCTTGGTGGCACATGCCTGTAGTCTCAGCTACTTGGGAGGCTGAGGTAGGGCTTGAACCAAGGAGGCGGGGGTTGCAGCAAGCTGAGATCGTGCCACTGCACTCCAGACTGGTGACAGAGCAAGGCTCTGTCTCAAAAAATAAAAATTAAAAAAAATATATATATAGCAATGAGTACATTTGTTCCTTTCTTATTTGCTCCTTAGTCCATCCTGCCCTTGGAATGCCAATATAATAGCTGAAGTCTAGCAGCCATCTTAAGCTCAGAGGACATGGGCTACCCTAGGTATGTTACATGGAAAACTAGAAGGAGCCTGGATCTTATGTCCAGAGCTGTAATTCCAGTCCTGAAGTGTTTACCTCTGGCTTTCATTACATGGGAGAGAAATAAACTATCTTGTTTAAGTCACTGTGTTGTTGGTTTTCTTTTGTTTTGTTTTCTATTGTTTGCTTTATTTTATTTAGATTTTCTGTCAGTTGCAGCAAAACATAATTATTTTCGATATACCAACAAGACTTTGCCAAGACTGGGATGTTGTATGTTTTAGGGCAATCTTTAACACCCAACCAGGCATTTTACAACTCTGCCTTAGCCTTCACTTCCTGCTCATGTAGAGCCTCAAGGTCAGTCAGAGGTTAAAGCTTAAGGACTTCTCACATTTTCTCTATGCATGTACAGAAGCCTGTGCATGCATACAACCTTTTAGATTTTCAGGAGTATCTTTTGAAAGCACTATTGATATTTCATTTCCCAGCTTTTCCCTTTAAGCTTCTGGTTAGTCTATATGTTGTCCTAACTGTTAGCCATCACCTCATGCAGCTACAAATTTAAAACACTTGCCTATAATTGTTCCAACCAGTGCTTTCTCTCTATCCTGGCAAGGAAAAGGCTTTGCACATTCTGAATGAGCTCTGAGTCAGTCTCTTAAGTGGAATGTTCTAAGGAACCACCAGACAGGTAAAATAATAACAATTCTTTGGGAGTGAATTGAAAAAGTTCTAGGTCTCTTCTGCTCCTACCAGTGGCTGCCACACTGCACTGGACATGTGGGCTACCATTTTTTTAAGCTACAGTGGAACTGCAGAGTGGAAGACGGTACTAAATAAAATTAAATGCCACAGGTCTTGCTGTTCTTACTGAGTTTCAGCTGGTTTATTTCCAGAGTTCTGAAAAACTCTGATTGATTTGGACCATTTTGCTAATTTTTAGTTATTTTGGAAAATGTTTACAAGTTCTTACTCTGTTATTTTTGCTGACATCCTTCCTCTTTCCCTTTTTTAAAATAAGGCAAATGAAGCCCTACCTGTTAAATGCCCAGGACAGCGAAATTTGCAACATTCTTCAGTTTTGAAGTTCTTCTCACCCCAATTTAAATCAGCCTCCCATAGCCTACATTGGAGGTTCATTATGGGAGGCTGAGTTTGCTATAGTAAAGAGGGTATTGGGTTAGAAGACTACAAATAGAGATTATTTAGGCTGGGGTGAAAGAATCTTCTAACTTGATGAATATCCAAGATTGGCTATCCTGTGCGAAGCAACTCCATCCTCCTGTTACTCTTTAGGTGCCACCTTCATCTCTTCTTGGAAACCACCATCATCACTATATAATCATCCTCTAGAAGCCAGACCAAAATTAGACCAGGTGTGGGACAGGGGAGAAAAGGTGTGTGTGGGGGGGTAATCATTATCTGTTTGATTTACTGTATTGCCCCTCCAATAAACCAGAGACCACACTGAGTTGAGTACTATTCCCTCATTATATTTAATAATACCCTTCTCTGCCTGCATTAATTTCCTGGATAACCTTATTTAGTCCCATGGTCTTGAATCCCAATCTGAATGATGATGACTACCAAATCTGTATTGACAATCATGACCCTCCTCTGAACTCCAAACTATGTGTTCAATCATCTGCTTAGAAGGTTCTTTTGGATGCTTAATGATCAATGAAAACTTAACATGTCCAAATTCAAACTTTTGGTTTCAAGCCTGATACTCCTTCTCAGTGTTCTCCATCTGCATAGTGACATCTAATTCATCCTCATGATCTAGCAAAAAAAAAAAAAAAAGTGTGGAGTCATCTTGGAGTCTTCTCTTTCTTTCATCTCCTTAGCAAGTCCTATTGAATTCAACTCCAAAATATGTACTGTGTTTCCCAGGGTAAACAATGTTAGATGCCAAAATAAACACTCTATCTCTGAGTTTAGCGTAAGAAAAAGTTGCCCAATATGGGTCAGGAGACCCTCATCCATCTTTTGGCATGCATGTATTGGCATCATGCCCAAGACTGTTGTGTAAGGGGAGGAAAGAAATGAGGAGACACAACATCTATTAACTCCCATATTCTGGGAAGTGACATGTATCAGTTCTACTCATTGGCCAGAAATAGTCAGCTGGCCCTAAGCTAATATAGAAAGATTTGGAAAATTAGGGGAGTAAATGAAATATTTGGAACACTCTCAATCCAAGCAGTTCTTAATGTTTCCCCCACTATCATGTTAGCCCGTTCCACCACCTTTGCCTGAAATATTGCAAGTATCCTAACCAATCTTCTTGGTCCTAATCATGACCCAATGTGATCTATTCCTTTTTCCATTCTTGCTACCTCCAGCTTTTTGTTTTCCAACTATCAGTTCAGATGGTTTTGCAAAATATGAAACAGATTTGCTCCAAACCTTCAAAAGTCAAGTTACTTCCCATGGCCTCCAGGCCCCTACACAATCTGGGCCCTGAATATTTCCCTGATCTCCTTGTCTACCACTTCCTACCTAGGTCACTTTGCATTAGCTATACTGGCCTTCAGGCTTTTCTTGAGCATGACAACTTTATTTCTACTTAAAGCATCCCAGCTGTGTTTCCCTCTGCCTACAATGCTCTTTCCTCAAATTGTCATACAGCTCATCCCTTCATTTATGCCTCTGCTTGGCTATCACCCTCTTAGAGAGGCTGTCTTTGACCACTCTCTATAAAAGAGTCTACTTCTAACCCCATCTCATCACCCGCTAATCCTTTTCCCTGATTTTTCTTTCATGGGGCTTGTCTGTTTCCAACATTTTATTTATTTACTTGCTTAGTTGTTTATTGTCTGTCTCCCTTACTTTAATGCAAGCTAAAAAAGTGCAAGGACCTTGACTTGAACCTTTCTGCTGTTTTTCCAGTATCGAGAGCAGTGCCTAGCACAGAGTAGGTTCTCTATAAATATGCGTTCAATAAATGAGTGAATTATTTAGTAAATTAGCTTAAATATGCCAAAATTGAGATGACGGGCTCCTGGCCCCAGTTCCCAGCTGGCCATTCCCAGATCACAGGTCTGGCCTCTCCCCAGAGCTGTCTGGACAGTCTTTCCGGTGACTCCTTGAGGTTTTCTTGAAGCCCCTGAAAATATTTTGTTGAGAACACCTTTCATAGTGGCCCTAGTTCTAGTCAACTTTTTAAATCAGATCAGTCAACACCAGTCACAGGAGAAGTTGGAAACTGGAACAGAACCAACGTATGTGGCAGAATTTTAATGAAAATGTAATGGCAACCAAGAGAATCTGTTCTAGACCTTCAAGACTGTCTCTGCAAATGAAGCTGTGAACTCCATGGCTGAGCTATGTATCTTGGAATAGGGCCCATGTTTAGATGGAGAGGTAAGACCTGAAAAAGTAAAATTCAATCTTCACTGGTAATGAAATATTAAATTAGTGTGGACACAGGGGAGAGACTTTTACTCTTCTGCTGTGGCTGCTTCAGCAAGCTTGGCCTGTTAAATCCAAATGAAGTGTGGAGACCAGACATACTCCATTGCTCCATTTCATTCTTGCATTTTTCTAGCTGCAGCATGACATTTGGCTTCCCCACCTAAACCTTCTTACTCTTACTCTTCTTCCCTGCAGGGGAATTGCTTGTAGACAGATTGAAAAAGTATATAACAGCCAGAGTTTTCTTATATTGGACTCTCTAACAATAACAAAAATTATTATTATATGTTGTCTTTTAGACAATGGGTTGCTCTGCACTGGCAGGAAGTTGTGGTAACATGGAATGCATAAGCTTGTGGTTCACACTGAGTGTACAAAATCAGTTTCCCTGGGACATAAATCTGCTCTTTATTGATGTACCCAAGCTCTATCCCAAGTAAGAACCGGGTTAAGGGAGAAATAGACCCATCCATTGTGTACATTCAGATAAAAGGTTTTAAGAAATCCCGCTCTAAAGAAGCGTATTCAACTTTGCTTAATCTGATGTCTCATAAAACTATGATCACTGAATCCATTTTATTTTTGCCTGACAAAGTGATACTCAACCTGGGCCATAGTGTCTGCCTCATTGTGTCTGAGAATCTGTGGGGACATTTTGGTCACAATGTCTGGAGGCTCTATTGGCATTTAGAAGGTGGGGACCAGGGATACTAAACATCATCTAGTATGAGGACCAGTTCTTCTACATAATGAAAAATTATCCCACCCAAAATGCCAGTAGCATCCCTGTTGGGTACCTACTAATTCACACTAGGAATTCTAATATACACCAGTTTTTTATTGTACAGATGAAGAAACAGGCAGATAGAGGAAACAGTATGTGTAAGTCTCACAACTGTGTCCATGGTCCAAGTCAGTACTGGAACTCGCTCTCTTTTTCCCTATTCTGTACTCACACCTCAACACCATGTTATCTCTATTGTGCATATACTAGCACACTTGAAAAATGAGCAAAAGCTAAGTTGTTCAAGAGCCTTAAAGAAAAACCTCCTTAGAGCCTCCAGAGTATCTACATGCTTATGGAAACACTGACTGATGAATGAATGAAAAATTGAAACAACACAGGAGGAAAAATTCAGAACTAGCTTTCACTTGGCAAATACTACATTCCAGGCCTTTTGCCCATATTGGCTCTTTTATTCCCCACAATGGACCAATAACAGAAAGATTACTAACTCCTATTTTCAGATGAAGAAACTGAGTCTTGGAGAACTTGGATAAGATTCTCAAGGTCACAGAGCTCATAGAAAGTGATAGAACTGGGATTTGACCTGATTTTAGTGTGACTTTTAAGCCTGATCACTTTCCTTGAGGCCTCTCAATGAGCAGCCAAGGCTCTTGCTCTCAGAAATGGGAAACACAACGAGGAAGAAAAGGAGGACTTTTTTTTTCCAACAAAATTTGTTTTTCTGTTAATTACATTTCTATTGTTAAAAATAACAGAAATCAGTTCAAGTATGTTTAAGCAAAAGTGAGCATTTTTGGAAGGATAGTGGAGCTCATGAAATCTAGAAGTTGAACAATCCAGCTCTACAAGTGCATGCGGCAGCTGCAGCATGTGGACACACCCTCCAGAAGAGCACTGTTGAGGCTGACTCACTCCCAGCTCCCAATCCCTGTCGCAGGTCAATGCTTGAGAGAGGTAATAGCTCTGATTCAACTTCAATCAGATATTCACTCCTGTTCCAACCACTTGTGACTGTGAAGCTAGAGTCACATAGCAGGAACACAGTTGCTGATAAGCCATTTTTGTGGACAGAGTGGGTATCTTTAAGAGTTAACCTATGATCAATTATTGGTCACATTGTGAGGCAGTTGAAGTTTCTTTTGTGTCCTTTATATCCCCCTAACAACAGGGAAGTTTTAGCAGTAAATGCCAAAAAAAAAAAAAAAAAAAAGAAAAAAGAAAAGAAAAAGAAAGAAAAAGAGAGAGAGAGAAAGATTTCAAATCAACAACCTAATGAGGCTGGGCATGGTGGCTCACACCTATAATCGCAACTCTTTGAGAGGCCGAGGTGGGTGGATCACTTGAGGTCAGGAGTTTGAGACTAACCTGGTCAACATGGCAAAACCCGGTCTCCATCCAAAAATACAAAAATGAGCTTGGTGTGGTGGGGCACACCTATAGTCCCAACTACTCAGGAGGCTGAGGCACAAGAATTACCTGAACCCAGAAGGCAGAGGTTGCAGTGAGCCAGGACTGCCCCACTGTCTTCCAGCCTGGGCAACAGAGCAAGACTGTCAAAAAAATACAAACAAACAAAACAAACAAAGAAACAAACAAAACTCTAATGATGCACCTCTTGCAAAAAAAATAAAATAAAATAAAAGGAAGAACAAACTAAGCCCAAAATTAGTGGGAGAAAAAATAAAGATCAGAGCACAAATTACCAAAATAGAGACTAAAAAATACACAAAAGATCAACAAAACAAAAAGTTGGATTTTTTTTTTTTTTTTTTTTTTTGGAAAAGATAAGCAAAATTGACAGGCCATTAGCTAGATTAACCAAAAAAAAAAAAAAGAGAGAGAGAGAGAAAAGACTCAAAAGAGTTAGAAACAAAAAAGGAGGCATTACAACTGATATCACAGATACAAAGGGTGATTGGAGACTATTATGAACAACTGTACACAAACAAATGGGAAAACCTAGAGGAAATTAGCAAATCATGGACACATACAACCCACCAAGATTGAAATAGGAATAAATAGAAAACCTGAACAGACCAATAACAAGTAACATCACTGAAGCTATAATAAAAAGTATCCCAACCAAAGAAAATCCCACGACAGGATGACTTCATGCCTGAATTCTATCAAATATTTAAAGAAGTAACATGAATTGTCTTCAAACTATTCCAAAAAACTGAAAGAGAGGAAATTCTTCCAAACTCAGTGAGGCCAGCATTATCCAAATACTAAAATGAGGCAAGAACACTACAAAGAAAACTACAGGCCAATACCCCTGATGAACATAGATGCAAACGTCCTCAACAATATACTAGCAAATCAAATCAAAGTCAACAACACATCAAAAAAATTATACAACATAATCAAGTGGAATTTATCCCAGGGTTGCAAGTATAGTTCACCATTCACAAATGAATACATCACATACATGATGAATACAAACGTGATACATCACATCAACAGAATGAGGGGCAAAAACTGTGATCATCTCAATAGATGCAGAAAAATCATTTGATAAAATTCAACATCCCCTCATGATAAAAACTCTCAACAAATTAGATGTAGAAGAAACACCTCAACATAACAATAGTCATATATGACAAACCCAGAAATAATATTATACTGAATGCGGAAAAGCTGAAAGCCTTTCCTCTAAGAACTGGAACAAGATAAGGATGCCCACTTTCACCACTCATATTCAAAATAGTACTGGAAGTCCTAACAAAAGCAATTAGACAAAATAAATAAAGAACATCCAACTGCAAAGAATGGAGTAGAATTGCACCTGTTTGCAGAGGACATCATCTTATATGTAGAAAAACCTAAAGATTCCAACAAAAACTCTTAGAACTGATAAATTTAGTAAAGTAGAAGGATACAAAAATCAACATACAAAAATCAGTGGCATTTCTGTATGTCAATAAAAAGGTAACTGCAAAAGAAATCAAGAAATCAATATCATTTAAAATAGCCACAGACTATGAATAAACTTAACCAATGAGATGAAAGGTATCAACAGTGAAAATTATAAAACTTTGATGAAAGAAATTAAACAGGACATAAACACACAAAATGAAAAGCCATTCTATGTTCCTGGATTGGAGGAATAAATATTGTTAAAATGACCATACTACTCAACGTGATCTACAGAATCAATGCACTCCCTAACAACATATCAATGACATTCTTTACAGAAATTGAAAAAACAATCCTAAAATTTGTGTGGAATCATAAAAGATACCCAATAGCCGAAACAACCCTGAGGGGAATAAAAAACCTGGAGGCATCATACTACCCGACCTCAAAATATACTGCAAAGCTATAGTAACCAAAACAGCATGGTGCTAGCATAAAAACAGACATAGAGACCAATGGAAAAGAATAAAGAACCCAGAAATAAATTCATGTGTTTACAGCCAACTGATTTTCAACAAAGGCACCAAGAACATACATTGGAGGAAAGGATAGTCTTTTCAGTAATTAGTGCTGGAAAAACTGAATATCCATATGCAGAAGAATGAAACTAGATACCTATCTCTCACCATATAAAAAACCAATTCCAAATGAATTGTGGTCCTGAAACTATGAAAGTACTAGAAGAAAACAGGAAAAATGCTTCAGGACATTGGTTTGGGCAAAGGTTTTATAAAAACCTCAAAAGCATAGGCAATAAAAGAAAAAATAGATAAATGAGATTATATCTGATGAAAACACTTCTTAAAAAAGCAAAGGAAACAACTAATAGAAACAACCTACAGAATGGGAGAAAACATTCGAAAACTATTTATCCAACAAGGAATAAATATGCAGAATACATAAGAAATTCAAACAACTTAACAGCAAAAAAATTGATTTAAAAATGGAAAAATGATCTAAACGACAATTTTTTAAAGAAGGCATACAAGTGGCCAACAAGTATATGAGAAAATGTTCAACATTACTAATCATCAGGGAAATGCAAATAAAAGCCACAGTAAGATGTCATCTCACCCCAATTAGAGTGGCTATTACCAAAAAGACAAAAAAAATAGCAAATGCTGGCAAGGATGTGGAGAAAAGGAAACAGATATACTGTTGATGGAAATGTAAATTAGTACAGCCAATTTGGAAAACAGTATGGAAGTTTCTCAAAAAAACTAAAAATGGAACTAGCATATGATCCAAAAATCCCACTGCTGGGTGGATAGCTAAAGGAAATGAAATCGGTGTGCCAAAGGGATATCTGCACTACTCTGTTTACTGTAGCACTGTTCATAATAGCCAAGATACAGAATCAACCTGTGTCCCTCAACATACGATTAGATTAAAAGTGTGGTATATATACACAATGAAATACTATTTAGCCATAAAAAAGAATGCAATCTTGTCATTTGCAACAACATGAATGAACCAGGAATACATTATATTAAATGAAATAAGCCAGGCACAGAAAGACAGATACCACATGTTCTTATACATATTTGGAAGCTAAATAAGCTGATGTTATAGAAGTCGAGATTAGAATATTGGTAATAGAAGCTGGTAAAAGGGGAGGAAAGTGGGGGATAAGGAGAGGCTAGATAATGAATAGAAAATTACAGCTACATAGGAGGAATAAGTAAGTTCTCTTTTTTTCTTCTTCTTCAACATTTAAGTTCAGGGGTTCATGTGCAGGATGTGCAGGTTTGTTACGTAGGTAAATGTGTGCCACGGCGGTTTGCTGCACAAATCATCCCATCACCCAGGTTTTAAGCCCAGCATCCATTAGCTATTCTTCCTGATGCTCTGCCTCCCTACATGTCCCCATCCGACAGGCCCCTGTGTCTGTTTTCTCCCCCCACCTATGTGGCCATGTGTTCTCAGCATTCAGCTCCACTTATAGGTAAGAATATGTGGTGTTTGGTTTTCTGTCCCTGCATTAGTTTGCCAAGGATAATGGCTTCCAACTCCATCCATGTTCATGCAAAGGACATGATTTCATTCCTTTTTATGACTGCATAGTATCCCATAGTGTATATGTACCACATTTTCTTTATCCATTCTATCATTAATAGACATTTAAGTTGATTCCATGTCTTTGCTATTGTGAATGGTGCTGCAATGAACATATGTGTGCATGTATCTTTATAATAGAATGATTTATATTCTTTTGGGTGTATGCCCAGTAACAGCATTTCTGAGTCAAATGGTATTTCTGCCTCTAGGTCTTTGAGGAGTTGCCACACTGTCTTCCACAATGGTTGAACGAATTTACACTCCCACCAACAGTATAAAAGCATCGATAGGAGGAATAAGTTCTAATGCTCTATTGTACCTTGTGTGACTTCTTCAAAATGTTATCTACTATCTCTATTCTTTCCTTCCCATCATAATTCCCTTGGGAGAGAATTCTCCATATTTACTGTAACACACGTCTTACTGATTAGGTTTAATGCTATACTCCTTCAAGAGATTGCATTCTAACAGAACAAAATGCAACGTAATCCAACAAATATTGGTAAATCCCACCTGCATATGAGAAGCCCTAAATGAAGAATTGTTTCACCTTTCTTAAATGGAGTTCAGAGATGATTAAGACTTCTTAACCTGCAAAGGATATAATTTACAAGCCTCAGTCAAATAAATGAGACTGTAACTGTAAAAAGAGAGATTTGGAGAAAGAAAGTGACTTGAAGGAAGAGCTCCTCAAATCACACCACAAGGTGACTGATTGTCTTACTTGTTAGGTTATCACTAGGTTTCCCATGGGTCAGGGAGTAAGAGGCTCGCATTGCCACCACAAATTCAATAGATAACCTGTGGTTAAGAGTAGGGGTGGTGTAGAGCAAGGGCAACTAGTCATATCCTGGAAAATAAATCTTCCAGCCAGTGCCCCTTAGGAAAATATTCCCTCTGGAGCCATTGGGTCCACGTCATGGAAGATTTCATGGGAAAGGCCTTGTCTCTCATAGGGTGCCTACCAGGATACGTCTCAGTCATTCAGCTCCCCCCTAAACAGGCAGAGAAAAGTGAGAAAGGAAATCTTTACTCTGATCAGATCTGCAACAACACCTACAGTGGAGGCAAGAACCAGTTTTCTGGCACTAGTGGTCTTGCCCTTCCATTACACAAGTGACCATAAGAAAGTCATAAATTGCCCTGGGTCTGCAAGATTTGCATGGTATATATTTTTCATCATTTTATTTTACCTTCTTTCCTGCATTGTATCTGGATTTTTTCCATCTTCCTCTTTCTTTAATGCTCACTACTGTGAGCTTCTTCAGGGCATGTGCAGAAGCATCCCATCCAGGCTTGTTCTACTTCGATAGAACCATAATGTATATACTTGGATTTTTTTCTCATGATCTCCATAAAAAACACATTGGTATACTAATGGCCTGATTTGTTTACATCTGACAAAGTGGTTTACTCTAAAATGTTTATGACTGATGTTCACATCTCTTTTGAGGTTTAAGTATTGCATAATTACATTCCTCAACAAAATGCCCCCACAAGTTTAACAGCAGTCACCATGACAGGCAATAGGGAAGATATTGGGAGATGGAAGCTTTTCAATGGACATTTCAAAACACACCTCGTGAGCAACTGCCTACTTTGTTTCTGTGACAAGGGAATTCTGGATCCTAGATGATAAGTCTTGAAAGGGTCTGTGGCCTTGAAGGAGTAAAACGAGTGAGACAATCAGTCTTGCTTTGTTCCACCTTAAAAGTCAGGAAGATAGTTCAGTTTAACACTTAATGACTTCAAGCAAATTTATTTCTGGAGACTCTCAACCCCTCCAATACATCTATAATCAGCTTTTTAAAAATTCTTAAAAGCCATTTTAAAATTTAATGTCATTGTGGTTGAAATCATGCTTTGTGTGATTTGAACTCTCTTACATGTATTGAGACTGATTTTATGGCCCAAAACATAATTTATTCTGGTGGATGTGCACTGAATGTGTATTCTACTGTTGTTGGATACAGTGTGCTAAAAATGTTAATTAGAACAAGTTGGCTGATAGTGTTGTTTAAGTCTTCAATCGACATTTGTTCTGTCAATTACTTGTTCTGTCAATTACTGAGAGAAGAGTGTTGCAATATCTAGCTATAATTACTGATTTTTTATTTCTCCCTTAAATTCTATCAGTTTTTGCTTTGTGTATTTTGAAATGTTATTACTAGATGCACACACATTTAGGACTGTTATAAATTATTGAGGAAGTTACTCAAGTATATCATTATTAAATATACTTCTTTGCCCTTGGTTATGCTCTTCTTTCTAAAGTTTACTTTTTGATATTAATATGGCCATTCTAGCTATCTCATGATGAATGTTTGCATAGTATATATTTTTCATCATTTTATTTTACCTTATCTTTTATTTTACCTTATCTGTGTCTTGATATTTAAATTGAATTTCTTATAGAATGTATTTAGCTGAGTCTTGCTTTCTTTTCCAATCTGATAATCTCTGCTTTTTAATTGTGGTGTTTACACCATTTATATTTAATGTGTTTAATGTTTGGGTTTAAATTGATCAGCTTGCTGTTTCTTTTATCTTTGTTCCATCTATTTTTTGTTTCCTTTTTTCTCATTTTTTGGTCTTTTCTTTCTTGGTTAATTAAGTACTTTTATGATTCCATCTATATTATTGGCTTATTAGCTTTACCTCTTTGTTGTAATTTTTAAGGGGTGCTCTAGAGTTCACAGTAATCTCTAAATTATTAATCCTACCCTGAAATATATCATTAAAAGTATAGTCTAAAAACCTCTGGACAGTATATTTCCATTTTCCATATCCTCCATCCAGTTGTGCTATTATTGTCATGTGTTTTGTTATATACACAATAAATTATCAGTTTTGATTTAAAAGTCAATCTTCTTTAAAAGAATAAATCTATATTTTAATGTAAAATTTATCCATTTAAAATGTTAGCCACCAATTCAGAAAAATTAAAAGCAAAGTACAGGGCTCATTCTGTGTAGGTCAAATGACATTTATCTATGGTTAGAAATATTGTGTTGAATATATTATTCTACAACTTGTTTATTTCCCTCACTCCTATGACATGTAGATTTTTACAATGCTACCCTCTCATTAACTGCTACTTAGTGTTTTTTTGAAAGACATATCATGGCTTATTCAACCATGCTGATGGGCATTTAGGTGTTAGTTCATTTTCACACTGCTATAAGCAATTAGTGGGCTGCCTGCCTTCTTAGATAGCTCTTCCAGGGTCTGAGACAGGGAAATGAATAAATCACTTCTTCAGGTAGACCTGGGAATTGAAGAATTACCTGAGACTAGGCAGTTTAAAAAGAAAAGAAGTGTAATTGACTCACAATTCCACATGGTCTGGAGGCCTCAGGAAACTTACAATCACGTGGAAGCAAGGCACGTCTTACGTGGTGGCAGGAGAGAGATAGAGTGAGGAGGGAGACTACCAAACACTTTTAAACCATCATATCTCATGAGAACTCACTCACTATCATGAGAATGGGATGGAGGAAACCACCCCCATGATTCAATCACCTCCCACTAGGTCCCTCCCTTGACACATGGGGATTACAATTTGAGATGACATTTGGGTGGGGACACAGAGCCAAGTCATATTGCCATGCTTGTTTGAGTCTTTCCACACATGTGTGTGTATTTCTGTAGGGAAGATACTGAGAAATGAAATAGCTAATCAGAAGGTAAGACCATTTTAAATTTGAATAGACATAGTCAAATGACTCTTCAGTGTAGCTTGCTCTAGTTTCATTTTTAAAAAAGAACCTTGTAGCCATTATTGCTGAAAAATGCCCACTTGCAGAAACCATTAGTGGGCTGCCTGCCTTCTTAGATAGCCCTGTCAGGGTCTGAGACAGGGGAATGAATAAATAACTTCTTCAAGTAGGCCTAGAAATTTATGCTTTGTAAGATAAGATCCCAAAGAGTCTAGTTTCACCTAATTAATGATAAGTTATCTAATTCAATTATTTTTAAAATTTCAAAAAATATATAAGAAATGGAATATTCCTTTAGGAGTAAGCCTAGATATCGTATAATTCACCCCTCTCACTTTCTAAATGGAAGGAAAAAAAAAATCTGAAGCCAGAGAGAAGTGACTTGCACAGCTAGTTCTTACAAAATTGGATGTGAAATCCAAGTCTCCTGATTCCCAGGGCAGGGTATTGATTTGGAGAGACAATTAGCCCAAATACAAAACCTTTGAGTGGGAAGTAGTCTTAGAAAGGAACTAGAAGTCAAATTCATCTTAATTTAGACTGCCATATCACACAGAAATCCTTTTGCTAAAATAGCTGATGTTTCTGAAAGTTTGAGTTTAAGCATTTTCTTTAAAAGGCAGTTAGTTCAATAACTTGTGAATAGATATACACTTTTATTGGGCCCCTTTAATTATTAGAAATTCTTACTTTTGGCCGGCTGCGGTGGCTCACACCTGAAATCCCAGCACTTTGGGAGGCCGAGGCGACCGTCCTGGCTAACACGATGAAACCCCATCTCTACTAAAAGTACAAAAATTTAGCCAGGGATGGTGGTGGGCGCCTGTGGTCCCAGCTACTCGGGAGGCTGAGGCAGGAGAATGGCTTGAACCCGGGAGGCAGAGCTTGCGGTGAGCTGAGATCGCGCCAGTGCACTCCAGCCTGGGTGACAGAGCGAGACTTGTCTCAAAAAAAAAAAAAAAAAGAAAAAGAAAAAAGAAACTCTTACCTTTATTTCCCTGAAATCTGCCTTACAATTTTTACCTCTTGAAATTTCACATTTTTTGCAGCATAAATGAATCAGAATCCAGGCTTCTCACCATTTCACCTTCTGCCACCTGAATACTCTCCTATTCGTCTCCCTTTTAGAATGTGGTTTGCGGAAGAAGACAAAGTGATAGTCCAACTATAGTCCCCCCAGTGCAGGGTGCAGTGGGGCCATCATCTCCCTTGATCTGCTCTCTATACTTCTACAACAGAGCCTCTACATGTTTAACTTTCTTGGCAGCTGCATTCCTGAGCAAACGGAATGCCAAGTCTCACTCTCTTTTTTTTTTTCTAACTGACAACTATAAAGCCAGGTCTCTTTCCTCTTCTGTTCATGTAATTGATTGCAGGAATTTATATGTTAAAAATTCTACCTTTTAGCTTTTAGTTAAACATTCCTGTTTTTTGAGAATATTTGAATCCTTACGCTATTGTCTTTCTCTGTAACATACCTCACACAAATTTGTTAAATAACCCTTGTATGATGTTATAGAAATCATTGAAGAAGGCTGGGAGCAGTGGCTCACACATGTAGTCCCAGCAGTTTGGGAGACCAAGGCAGGAGAATCACTTGAGGTCAGGAACTGGAGACCAGACTGAGCAACATAGTAAGATCCCATCACTACGAAAAAAAAAAAAAAGTTAACTGTGCATGCATGGTGGCAGATGTCTGTAGTGACAGCTACTCAAGAGGCTAAGGTGGTATGATGGCTTGAGCTCAGGAGTTCAAGGCTGCAGTGAGGTATATGACTGTGCCACTGTACTCCAGGCTCTGTGACAGAGCGAGACTCCATCTCTTAAAGAAAAAACAGGCCGAGGCGGGTGGATCACGAGGCCAGGAGCTCAAGACCATCCTGGCCAACATGGTGAAACCCCGTCTCTACTAAAAAATACAAAAAGTGGCTGAATGTGGTGGCACGTGCCTGTAATCCCAGCTACTCAGGAGGTTGAAGCAGAAGAATCGCTTGAACCAGGGAGTCGGAGGTTGCAGTGAGCCGAGATTGCGCCACTGCACTCCAGCCTGGCGACAGAGCAAGACTCCATCAAAAGAAAAAAAGAAAAAAGAAAAAAAAAGACAGAAAAGAAAAGAAATCACTGAAGAATAAGCAGGGCATCAGAGAAATACACAAATGACATTTTCCAAGTTGACTCTAACTGTGAAGCCACATGCAGTACCCAAGTACAACCCTATTTCTTCAGGTTTTTTGTTTGTTTAAATATAGCTATCATGACAGGCTATTAAATGCCTTTCTGAAATGAAGATACTTTATATAGCTATGGCATTCTTCCGATTTACTGCCTGGGAAACATTTTAAAATGGGGAAATGGGGTTAGTTCCACATGGCCAGTTCTCAGTGAACCCATAAAGATTTTTAATGATCATCTCTCTATAAATGTTAACTTACAGATCTCCTGAAGGCAAATAGCTAGGGCATCCAATGCCAAAAATATAATGCCAAAGTCAGAAAAAAATATATATATATATATATTTTGGAAGCAGAAGGAACCAATGTTCTTCCAACTTGCTGTTTAAATCTCTGTTGATAGAGAGTAATACACAGAACTGTGTTTGGGGGAGAGAAGATGGGCAGACTGTGTAAGTCAAAGGCTTTTGAAGGTCTTTGGAAGAGAGAGTCAGTGGAGTCTTTGTGAATGATGCAGGCAACCTCCAGGAGGGCCTGAGACCTGCTGGGACTTGCACCAGCTCTGTCCTTCCCAAAGCACCAAACTCTTCCTCCCTCTCACTTGTCACCATTCTGCCTGCGGCAGTTGGAGTCAACTCTAGCCTTTTTAATAAGACAGTTTGGAAGAGAGACAAGCCTTTTCAGTCTGAGAGATAAAAATAAAAATGTCAGTGATCAGAATTTCCACATATGGTCTCAAATGATAGATGAAATTTAAAGCTGGCAATTGTCCTGAGCTGGAAAGACGTAAGCAACAAAGGCTGGAAGGAGGTTTAGGGTTTTGGTTGCTTTTCTCCCCCCCGCCGCTAAGTGATAATGGACTGTCCCCAAACACAGCAAGTTCTTTCCTTTTTAAGGGCAGTGAAGGTTGCCAGGCCTTGTCCATTTGCAGCCGACCTGCTCAGAAACATTTTGCTGCCCTTCCCCCACCTCTGTGAATAGGTTTTCCCAAAATTCCAGGAGGGAGTCCTCTACAGACTGCCCATCTGTTCTTAGGCATGCAGGGAATCTGGGTAACAATTACATTTGGGAATCACCTGTTGGAGCTCCGGAAGAGAGACCAAACTTCTGCACCAAGCCCTTGGCCATTTCTTTTTCTCCAAGACAGTTTTGCTTTTGGGTGCAGTTAGAGATTCGGAGGAAAGATTAGAAGGGGGAAGGAGAGATACGTATCTCAGCTAAGAAGGGTCAAAGTCTAAGAAAGGTTGGCTTTTGCCCTGACACAAGCAAGTGAACACATACATTTTCAAGGCCAAAGTTGACGAGAGTGGTTGATCAGCACTCTAGAGCTCTTAACGTGAATCCATGAGCCCCGGGCTCAGCTGGGATTGTACCACAAATTTTTCCAGCCTCGATTTATTCACCTAAAAAACGAGAAGGGACAAAATAATCTTTAAAAAAGATTTCTTGTTGGACAATTCCATTCCAACATCTTGTAGGAAGAATTCTGAGACTAAACTATAGACTTGGCCAGTGGTTCTCAAACTAGAACATGAATCAGAAACATCTGGAAATCTTATTAAGAGCCAGATTTGGGGTCCCACCACCAGTTTCTGATTTATTGGTTGGTGGTGGGGCCTGAGAATTTGCATTTCTGACAGGTTCTTAGGTGATACCGGTGCTGCTGGTTCAGGTGCCCATACTTTAAGAACCTCTGGTCTAGACCACAAAACATTCAGATGAACGCCCAGCAGGTTAATGATCATGCTTAGGAAAAACAGGTTGAGTATCCCAAATATGTGAAATCAGAAATACTCCAAAATCGGAAACTTTCTGAGTGTGAGCATGATGCCACCTGTGGAAAATTCCACACCTGACCTCATGTGACCAATGGCAGTCAAAATGCAGGCACACAGCAAACCATCAATTCGGTTTCCCTAAGGGAAACAAGGCCCTCCCAGCCCCCTTCAGCTGCAGTCTTTTTCACCCACAACCAAATTCTCACAAAGGGTAATAAGATAAAAACTTTGCTTCATGCTCAAAATTATTTAAAATATCATATAAAATCACCTTAAGGCTATGTGTATAAAGTGTATATGAAGCACAATGAATTTCATGTTTAGATGGGTTCCATTCCCAAGATATCTCACTATACACACACACACACACACACACACACACACACACATATATATATGCAAACAGTCCAAAATCTGAAAACATCCCAAATCCGAAACACTTCTGGTCTCCAGCATTTCAAATGAGGGATACTCAACCTGTAATTATCTACAGGCCTGACTACAGAACCTGTTTAGCAAAAGATGACTTCAGGGACTGAGCCCAGACTCACACATGCTCAATGCTGTGAGGGTGAGGGACTTGGGAAGAGGAGCACTCAGGAGTCACACAATCTGCACCTTGAAAGATGCCACTGGAATTTAAGAAAATCCAGCAGCTCGTAGGATCGGTTGATAATGTTTGTAACCTATCTCTGGCCTTACAGAAGACCTGTTAAAGGGCTTCCACAGCCATGATCTCAAATTCTTAAAACAAGCCTGCAACACAGAGCACAAGGATAATTGTCCTGCTTGGGAGTTGGATTGGGAATCACTTACCTTTGTTGACCCAGCAAAGACCCTAGCGCGGAGTTGTTTTGCCAGCAAGGCAGATGAATATACGTACAGCCATGTAGAGTCCCTTTCCAGAGGCCTTGTATAAGCGGTAAATCGATGAGATTCAAGATGCAGTCTATTTCTCTTTTTAACTTCACTCTGACCATGACCTCATTAATATTGTAGCATAAGTTGCTGAACTAATTGGGTCACAAAAAGTGTTAACAAGTTGAGAAGGGCCACAGGGCTCTTAGATCCTTGAGTCAGGGTTAGCAACTAAACTCACCAACAGAATTACTATACAGCCAGGAAGCACAAACCTTTAGAGAATTTGTGCTTTCTAACCACTCTGCCTCCTGATTTCAATAGCATTAAGTCCAAGTTACTACTCTAGAAGGAAAAAC
Source organism: Macaca mulatta (assembly GCF_049350105.2). Lineage (NCBI taxonomy): Eukaryota > Metazoa > Chordata > Mammalia > Primates > Cercopithecidae > Macaca > Macaca mulatta. The sequence goes on from NC_133416.1 coordinate 6,256,899, forward strand.
AAATCCAAACTCAAAATAGGGGAAGAGGAGCAAATTCTGGTTTACTGAGAAAGATCTTAAGGTCATTTAACAAGTATTTACTGAGCAACCATCATTCACTAGGCAGTGGAGATATGTTGACAAATAAGACAGGCATGACCGCTGCTTGGATAGAGCTTACAGTTGAGGAAAGGAGACATAATTTAAACACATCAGCCTCCAAATCTATAATTACAGTTGTGTTGAGTGTCATGGCTGAGAACAAGGAAAGCAGTAGTAATAGACACCATGCTATAGTTTCCAAAGCCAATCTGCCTCTGGGATACAGAAGTAGAAATCAAAGTTTTAACCTTTATCTTCCATAATATATCATACGGGGCCTTCCCTCATTACAGAATCATATGCAAGGAGCAACATTTTGTGCCTCAGTGTGGGAGGGCTCATGTCCCTATTTAAAATGGAAACTTGGTGATCCAACATTCACCTTCTATCTTAGGAAGATCTATGTCAAACTCTGGGTTCCATGATCATCCAAGGAGAATTTGCAGTGAGGTCAGGAAGGTCCATGGAGAAGTTGAAATAGTCGGGAAAAGAGGGGAAAGAAGCTTAAGACAGCTCAAGAAGTTGAGCCCACTGACGTGCCCCTTCCAAGTACGTGCCTCTTATTAGAAGATAGTGACTGACTGGAGTGCCCTGGTCTGTGATGATAGGAGATTTCAGGGGTTAAAACAACAATACACGCACACTTCTAAAGTGTGGTTCTCTTTCTAGGGGACCTTAATTCAATTGGAGGGAAATACTAAATCTTGAAAAGGTAGATGTCTTTAGTATGGAGAGGTCCACACATATTTAAAAACATAACGTAAGATTGAGCTCTTAGGTAGGAAGGACACTGAGGAGGCTTACCTGGCTAACTGATCACCTCCATGCCAGGCCACCCTGACATTCCAGGCAAGGAGATGACACCACCTGCCGCCCAGTGCACTGGGAGAATTTCCAGGGGAGCAGGGGTTCTGGGCAGGTCTCCACAATGCCATAAAGAGAATCACGGGCTTATTCTTTTGGTTCAGGGTTTTGTCTAAAGTTAAAATGCAAGGGTTACCAGAGGGGTGGCAGTTATGACTGTGTCTTAAAATAATAGGAGGAAGTACTTTATTAGATCTTGTTCAATCAGAGCTAGTGGAGAGCAAAAGAGAAAGGCCACAGACCTAGCAAAGTGTCATGTGGGATAGAAAAGAAAGAAAAAGCCTTGGTAGGCTGCATGGAGGAGCAGAATTCCTGGGTGATGTGCTGTGGTGTGCTGTTTTAGAGAGTCAGCGGTGTGCTGTTTTAAAGCATTTGCTGATTTTAATGGTATAAATACTCCCACCGTGGAAATTTCAAGCTGCCAATTTGATGTCAACTGGCCTACAGAATTCCTAGAAATGAGCAATTGGCTCATGTATGCTGCTGTGGAAATGCTGTGGCTCCTGCACACTACAGAGGGTTCCACGAGTGGGCAGAGAGACACTGAAAGGGGATGGTAGGAAGTCCCCACATACAGGCCTGGCCCTCAGTGCTGGTCTGAGGTTCTCACAGACTGTGTTAAAATTCTCCAGTGTGGAGGGCAGGTGTACTGGGGCCTGGGTGGCCCAGGTAAACATGGGTGGGACTGAAACTACAGACAAGGGAGAAGTTTAGTGGGCCCCTAATTAGAATGAATCTCCCATCTGCCTTTTGAAACCATCACGTAGAAAGGCAATCCCTGCAACAATAGCATTAAAGAAATTATTAAATGATGACTGCTCGCATCCCCAAAGTATGCATCTTAACATGGGGACACCCATTGGAAGACAATACCCTGGAATCACAGAGGAGAAAGTGACAATGAGCAGAAGGGAGGGTGAGGCCAGCTGTTCCCCTTTGTGGGGGAGGCAGGGACAGGCAGAGTTATTAAAAGCTCCATGACATACTTTGGCTTTGGTGGTGAGGTTATGTCTCAGCCTGCGGGATCACTCCCTTCAGAGCGCATCGGGAAGACATCAGTGCTGGCCTGGTTGAGTTATTCGCGTCCATGGGGCCTAATCCTGCTCCATGTGTTCTCTTTGATAAGGCCCTGCCTTCTGTTTCCAAGCTTGCCTTTTCAGTTCCAGTTCCAGACAGGGCAAAAGGAATGATTCCCCAGCATCTAGGCAGAATCAGGAAGGGGGTCAAAGCTTCGTCCTTGCTCTCCCTTCTCCCTTGCAGTAGACTTCTCCAGGCAACCTGAGGCCGGTATCCTCAAAGCAGGGCCCAGGGCTCCCATCTCCAGACCCCAGCTGTGCCACAGGACCTCTGCTCTTCCACCCAATGCTTCTGTGTTGTTTCTTATAGCCCCGTAATTCTTTCTTTCCTAATTTCTCTGATGAATTAAATTCCTGTGAACTATTTCACATGAAGGAGTTAATGACTGCTTTTGACTTAAGCGTCACTCTTTGCCAGTATTTGTAGTTTTACAAAGCTTTGACACTGAAGGACGACTCTGGTATGGGATAACTTCTGCTTTCACAGTAGATAAATGGCAAGATGATCTGGGCAAGGTTTTTGGTGCTCTCTGAAGTCATCCCCTGTGAGTGAACATCTAATCCACTCATGTCAGTCCAACTCAGATGTGCCTGGACAGCCCCTGATGTGGAACAGCATCTGTCACTCACCAGTAGATACAGATAGATGCATCATGCATAGGCTATGCTGGCTGCTTTAATGGGATGAAGTGAGACCCCTAAAATGGCCCCAGCTCTTCTATTCAGTCCAAAGACCAAGAAGAGACAGAGAGAAAGAGAGAGGAAATTAAAATGTGTGACTGATGTTCCCAATGTCTAGTGTTCCTATCTTTATGTCAGTGTGTAACCAGTGCTTAGCTCCCACTTACAAGTAAGAACATGCAGTATTTGGTTTTCTGTTCCTGCATTAATTCACTTAGGATTATGGCCTCCAGCTGCATCCACAGTGCTACAAAAGACACAATTTCATCCTTTTGTGTGACTGCATAGCATTTCATGGTGTATATGTACCACATTTTCTTTACCCAATCCACGGTTGATGGGCACCTGGGTGGATTCCATGTCTTTGCTATTGTGAATAGTGCTTTATCACATACAAGTACATGGGTCTTTTTGGTAGAATGATTTGCTTTCCTTTGGGTATATTCCCAGTAATGCGATTGCTGGGTTAAATGGTAGTCCTAATTTTAGTTCTTTGAGAAATCTCCAAACTGCTTTCCACAGGGGCCGAACTAATTTGTACTCCCACCAAAAGTGCATAAGCATTCTATTTTTACTGCAGCCTTGCCAACATTCATTACTTTTTGACTTTTTAATAAGAGCCATTCTGACTGATGCTATCTCATCATGGTTTTGATTGGCATTTCTCTGAGAGTGATGTTAAGCATTTTTTCACATGTTTTTGGGCCGCTTGTATGTTTTCTTTTGAGAAGAGAGAGGGAGGAGGGCAAGGGTTGAAAAATGATCCATTGGGTGCTATGTTCACCATTTGGGTGACAGGTTCAATAGAAGCCCAACCTCAACATCACACAGTGTAACAAGTAACAAACTTGCACACGTGACCCCTGAATCTAAAATTTTCTTAAAAATTTAAATGTAAAAAATTAAAGTGTATTTTACAATTTTTAAAAAAGAGACAGTCTCAAGCTATTGTTCAGACCAGAGTGCAGTGATTTTACAATTTTTTAAAGAATTCTTTTCTGCTAGCCTTATTTTTGCCTGTAAGAGTGACGATCATATTTGTTACATGAAAAGTTCTGCCATACTCTTGCTATTTAAAAATAAATAATGCTACAGATACAAAAGAAAAGTGTGTGACTGGCGAATCCTTTCCTGTGAGAGCAGCACACTGCGCAGAGTGGAAAGCAGGGTTTGCCCAGGCCATGAACAACCCAGGGAGCTCTGACTCGTGACTCGTCTTTGTCAGAGATTCTCCAACATGTTTCGAGGCTGAGACACACCCATGAAACTGCAATTTTCTCAGGATGTACATACCCCCTCTTAATCAACACAGGACACCAGCCACACTCGCAGACCTATCAACTCCTCTCTCCTCTCCCCGAACCCTATTCAAGACAGAACTTCTTGGGCAGGGCTGAGTAGGGTAGGATGCTCCAGATGCAGTGAGTGATAATAATTGCAGTTGCTATCATTTGTCACGTGCTTACTCTGCCCGGCTGCTATGCTCAGGCTTTATACAAATATATGTGATCGCATTTAATCCCTGCAACCACCCATTCAGTTTCACATTATTATTATTTTCAGTTTACAGAGGAGGAAACGGAGACTCAAGCTAAATAATTTGCCCAAGGGCACACAGCTCATAAGTCACACGGTGAGGACAGAATATACCATGAATCCAATAAAAGCTGGTTTCCCGCCATACTCCATGCCCTGGAAGCTAGTTCCACTTCTCCATCTCAGCTGAGCTGGGGCATCACCTGTGCTCTCAGAGGCTGGGTCCATGTGGCCATTGCGATCTGTAGCCAGATACACAGTAGAATCAAATTAGTCTGAAATCCAGAAGATAAATGAAGACCAGCAGATGATTTTTCCAGGCTTTACCATAGTACTCCAGATGTTTCCATATCTGGAGGTAAATGCATTTGAAACATCTGGCTCCCTTCTTACCTAAAAATTTCATTTGCAAAAGGCATAGGAAGACCATCAACACAGATGTGATGGAGCAATCCAAATCCTGCCTGAAAGACTCAGAAGAGCTCTGAGGTCCTTTTGGGTGCAATTATTCTGGGCACCAGCTGTACTCTCTATCACACACTTGGCATCTTCATGCAGGTGCACCAGCAGACGATAGGAGAAACAGGGGTCCTTCCTTCCTATTTTAATGTAAATCTTTACCTGCTTCCTGACTTCTTATGAACTGTGCCTAATTTCTACTCAAGGTTTGAGTGCTCACCTAGCAGGAACAGAGATGAGATGGTTCCTACAACCATAACAAGAGAAGCAGTCTCTGGAGGGAACTGGGCTTTGTTTTCACTCTTTCACATGCCCGCCAACTGACTTCAACCCCTCAGCAAAGTCTTGGAATGAAAAGCTAAAAATTTAAAAGGCAGTGGCTCTCAGAAAGGTGAGAACAAAAAATGGTATTCAGATTCCACCTGGTTCATTTAATAAATGTCCATGTAGAACTTGACATTCAACATATCGCACTGGCTCCAGGTGAATGCTAAAACATACTGGGCACAGTCCTTGTCTTTGAGGAGCTTATCACCCTATTGGAAAGATTTTTAAAAATTAATAATGTGATATAAACATTGGTAGTCCCAAGTAACTAAAATTCTACAAGGCACATGCAAGAGTAAGGAAAATGTGTTAAGATTTCCACGAGTTCTAAGGTAGGAGAGATTTCATGAAACAGCAGGGCCAAAGTAGGACCAGAGATAAAGGGGATTGCTGGGGTAGAGAAGAGGAACAAAGAGAAGACCATAGGCGAAAGCAGTCTTTAGCCAAGCTCATTTCCTTGTGCCAGCTATGCTATTTCCTTTGTCTTTTGGCGTACACCGCACCTCTCCTAAATGGTCCCTCCTTTCTTCTCATCTTCCTCTCTTCCTCTTTCTCTTACTATCCTTTTATCATTTGAGATACTGAAAAAAAAGATACTGAAATCTTTTCCATCTTGTCTTACTTTAGCTCAAGTCCAAACTTGTTCTTCAAGCCTTTCCCAACAATTCCAGAGTAAGCTAAATTTTCCACTCACTTCTTTCTTACAATAAGTACCACGCCTTGGAAAAATTAATATGCTGCCTTCTATTGTTTGCTAATGATTTTGTTCTATGTCCCTAATGATACTTTAAGCTTCTTATGGGCAGGGTTGTGTATAGCATTTCTTGTGTACCCAGCACATTGCCGGATGTGTAATAGAGACTCAGAGAATGTTGTTGGAATGCCTCACCATTCAGGGTCATTAGTTGACTGGCCTCATTTGAAGTTCTGCAGAAGCAAAAGTTCAGATATTTAATGACCTAGGGAATGCCTTTGTGCTATTCCAAAATTTATCCTGCTTTATTAAAGCAACTGCCTTTTACTTTTCATTAAACTTCCTGTTCTTGGAAATACTACTTTTCCTCTCATATCTATACTTAATGTCTTTGGATCCCCTTGCCCATTATTTAAGTCATTGGGACACCTTCAAACTTCTGCATTGTGGTCGAACATGGTGGCTCATGCCTGTAATTCTAGCACTTTGGGAGGCTGAGGTGGGAGGGATCACCTGAGGTCAAGAGTTTGAGATCAGCCTGGCCAACATGGTGAAACATCATCTCCACTAAAAATACAAAAATTAGCAGGGTGTGGTGATGGGCGCTTGTAATCCCAGCTACTCGGGAGGCTGAGGCAGGAGAATCATTTGAACGTAGGAGGCGGAGATTGCAGTGAGCCAAGATGGTGTCATTACACTCCAGCCTGGGTGACAGAGTGAAAAAAACTCCTTCTCAAAAAAACAAAAACAAAAACAAACAAAAACTTCTGCATTGCTTCAGTGAGTGTTGAATAGTTTCACACAATTGATTGTATATGTCTTGGCCTCAGATTCCACATTGGTTAAGATCCTGAGCATAATTATGACTCTGTCCTTAGATTCTATAGCATGGGAAGACTACATCATGCAAGAGAAACCACATTGATTTAGAATATGCAAAAAATAAATAAATAAATAAAACAAAGAAATACATAAAGCAGAAGAAATTATAAGAATGTGAGGGGAGGCCTGGTGAGGTACCTCAAATCTGTAATTCCAATGCTTTGGGAGGGCAAGGTAGGAGGCTGGCTGGAGGCCAGGAGTTCAAAACCAGCCTGAGCAACATACTGAAACCCTATCTCTACAATAATAATAGTAATAATAATTAGGCATGGTGGTACACCTGTGGTCCTAACTACTAGGGAGGCCGAGGTAGGAGGCAGTAGAGCCTAGGAACTCAAGGCTGCAGTGAGCTATAATTGTGCCACTGCACTCCAGTCTGGGTGACAGAGTGAGGCCCTGTCTCTGAAAAAGAAAAAAAGAATACAGAAGTGTCTCATAGAACTTAAGGACAAGAACGTAACCTAAACCAAGGAGACATTTCAATGAGTCATCCACTATACCTCACTCTGTTTCCACCCCTCTTTATTCCTCTTCTCCTTTATTCTCTTCTGCCTGCTTCTCTTGCTGAACCCCTCTACTTTGGCCCAAATGACCACTGTATGATTTCTGACTCAAGATCTGAAGATGAGATAACCAGAAAACAATTGTCCTAGAGTGGGCAGAGCCTGGGCTTGGATGGGTAGAGTGCTTCTGTGTGCACACTTCTAGTGGCTCTGGGGTTAGACTTGGAGATACTGATTTCCTCACAGAGACCCTTGAAAGCAGAACTGGCATCTCCATTCTACTCCGTGCCATTCCTTTTCATCACTGCATTATCAAATGTTCCTGACCAAATATTCATCTGCAGTACAGGAAATGGACTGGAATAATTGGACCCAATGAGAAAAATGTAAAATCTGACATCTTAGTCCAAAAAAAAAAAAGAAAGAAAGAAAGAAAGGCACAAGAGAAAAGATTGAAGGAAATTTTGCTAAAGGATCTCATGGAGAAAAGAGCATGTGGGTTTCCTAGATTGTAATAAGAATGTGAATCTCCTGTGAATGTGGTTGCCAAGAAGATGAAGGCAAATGTATACTAATTCATAGGAATTTACTGTCGAGAGCAACGAAGGTAAAACCCCACTCTATTCTGATGACTTTTCAGTACTGCTTTTAGTATGTAGAGAAGCAGGCAGTCTGGAATGTATTCAGAGAGTAACCAGGATGTCCAAGAACTTGAAACCAGGTTACACAAGGTTTTGATAGCAGAGCAGGAAGGATCTAGCCTGGAGAAGGGAAGCTGTCAATGGTGCTGGGTCTTGGTCTTCAGACTTCTATCGTGTGGAAGCTATAGTCAGAGCACCCAAGGATCCCAGTGAAGACTTGGCAACCTAACAAGTTCATCTTAATGTAAGCACACTTTTTAGGACTGGCCAACTCATGTAGAGAATGGCCAATCATTTGTTAAAACTCTAAGTGGGTGCGTGGAAGTCAGGGGTGGGATCCAAGAGGGAGAAGGATTTGAAACAGACTGTGCTAGATGATTTCTAACAACTCTTGTGGTTATGAAATTCAAGCAGGAAGGGAATCATTATTCCCATTTTATAGCTAAGGAAATCAAAGCCCAGAGTAATTAGGTGACTGTTCCAAGGCATGCAGATGGTCAAGATGATGAACTGAAGAGTGGCTCATGATGCCAAATGAGGTGTTCTGTACACCCCACCTTGTGGCTGCTATTGTTAATCTTCCCTATGAATAGTGCCTCCTCACTCAATTCCAGAATAGTCTCTCATTGCCTAACATATTCACAGAGGAGAATCAGTGACTTTCATTGGGAGTCAGAGACCTAGATTCCCATTCCATAGCCAACACTTCTCACACCACATCCTATCTTTGAAGGACACAATAAAAGAAAATCAATCTCACCCACAACCTGCAGCTGAGAGAATGTCCAACATTAACTCATGTCACTGGCTCACTGCACCAGATTGTGCAGGAGGGATTCAGTGTGAGTTTCCTGTCAGATTAACAGAGAGGCAGAGGTGAAAAGAGAAAGATATGACAAAGACCTTAAAAAAGTGTCATGCTCATGGATAGGAAGAATCAATATTGTGAAAATGACTATACTGTTCAAAGTAATTTATAGATTCAATGTTATCCCCATCAAGCTACCATTGACTTTCTTCACAGAATTAGAAAAAACTACTTTAAGTTTCATATGGAACCAAAAAAGAGCCTGCATTGCCAAGACAATCTTAAGCAAAAAGAACAAAGATGGAGGCATCACATTACCTGACTTCAAACTATACTACAAGGCTACAGTAACCAAAACAGCATGGTACTGGTACCAAAACTGATACATAGATCAGTGGAACAGAACAGAGGCCTCAGAAATAATACCACACATCTACAACTATCTCATCTTTGACAAACGTGACAAAAACAAGCAATGGGGAAAGGATTCCTTATTTAATAAACGGTGTTGGGAAAACTGGCTAGCCATATGCAGAAAACACCCCTTCCTTACACCTTATACAAAAATTAACTCAAGATGGATTAAAGACTTAAACATAAGACTTAAAATCATAAAAACCCTAGAAGAAAACCTAGGCAATACCATTCAGGACATAGGCATGGGCAAAGACTTCATGACTAAAACACCAAAAGCAATGGCAACAAAAACCAAAATTAACAAATAAGATCTAATTAAACTAAAGAGCTTCTGCACAGCAAGAGAAACTATCATCAGAATGAACAGGCAATCTACAGAACGGGAGAAAATTTTTGCAATCTATCCATCTGACAAAGGTCTAATATCCAGAATCTACAAGGAACTTAAACAAATGTACAAAAAAATAAAAAATAAAAAAGTGGGCTAAGGATATGAACAGACACTTCTTAAAAGAAGACATTTATGTGGCCAACAGACAGATGAAAAAAAGCTCATCATCACTAGTCTTTAGAGAAATGCAAATCAAAACCACAATGAGAACAATGAGATACCATCTCATGCCATTAGCCGTCCCTCTCCTTCATCACTCATTCCTCCCAGCCCTTGGCAACCACCAGTCTACTCTGTATCTCTATGAACTTACCTATTCTAGACATTTTTAATAAGTGGAACCATACAATATATGTTCTTTTGTGACAAACTTCTTTCACTTAGAATAATGTTTTCAGATTCATTTTAATGGTGATCATTAAAAAGTTAGGAAACAGATGCTGAAGAGGATGTGGAGAAATAGGAATACTTTTACACTGTTGGTGGGAGGGTAAATTAGTTCAACCATTGTGGAAGACAATGTGGCAATTCCTCAAGGTTCTACAACCAGAAATGCCATTTGACCCATCAATTCCTTTACTGGGTACATACCCAAATAATTACAAATCATTCTATTATAAAGACACATGCACACATATGTTTATTGCAGCACTATTCACAATAGTGAAGACTTAGAACCAACCCAAATGTCCATCAGTGATAGACTGGATAAAGAAAATGTGGCACATATACACCATGGAATACTATGCAGTCATGAAAATGGATGAGTTCATGTCCTTTGCAGGGATATGGATGAAGCTGGAAACCATGATTATCAGCAAACTAACATAGGAAAAGAAAACCAAACACCGCATATTCTCATTCACAAATGGGAGTTGAGCAATGAGAACACATGGACACAGGAAGGGGAACATCACACACCAGGGCCTGTTCGGGGATGGGGGGTTAGGGGAAGGATAACATTAGGAGAAATAGCTAATGTAGATGACGGGTTGCTGGGTTCAGCAAACCACCATGGCACATGCATATCTATGTAATAAACCTACAGGTTCTGCACATGTATCCCAGAGCTTAAAGTATAATAAAAATAAAAATACAAAACTGCTAGTTGTGCCACCCCTGTCAGAAGGGCCTGCAGAAGCTCATATTAGCAACGGCTCTTGGGTGGGCCTCAGTTTCAGAAAACCACATATTTTAAAATCACAATATTGCAGAATGCATCAATTTGGTGAGAAATATATTCATTCACACTAAAAAAGGAAAGTGTTTTATGATGGGTTCATTGTCTGGTTCCCTTAAATTGCCCACTTTTCTTCTCTTGTGTGTGTTTGCCTATGATGGCTATTTAAAAATAATAGCTTTATTGAGATATAATTCTTATACCATAAAATTCACTTTCTTAAAGCGTACAATTCAGTGGACTTTAGTATATTCACAGAGTCATACAGCCATCACCACTATCTAATTCTAGAATATTTTCATCACCTCAAAAAGAAACTCTGCACCCATTAGCAGTCTCTCTCCTTCATCACCCATTCCACCCAGCCCTGGGCAACCACCAGTCTACTCTCTATCTCTATGAACTTGCCTATTCTAGACATTTTTTATAAGTGGAACCATACAATGTATGTCCTTTTGTGACAAACTTCTTTGACTTAGAATAATGTTTTCAGCTTCATTTATGTTGTAATATGTGTTAGTGCTTCATTCTTTTTTAGGATCAAATAATATTCTATTTATGGCTATACTACATTTTGTTTATTCATCAGTTGATGGACATATCAGTTCCCACTTTTTGGCTATAATAAATAATACTGCTCTGAACCTTTATGTACAAGCGTTTGTATGAACATATATTTTCATTTATCTGTATATACCTGGGAGTGGGATGGCCAGGGTGTATGGCAACTCTATGTTTAATCTTTTGAGAAACTGCCAAACTCTTTTCCTAACTGGCTACATTATTTTACAATACTTTCAGCAATGTATAGGGGTTCCAATATCTCTACATCCTTGACAACACTTGTTATTCTCTATATTTTTTGTTGTTATAGCCATCTTTGTGGGTATGAAGTTGTATCTCTTTGGGTTTTTGATTTACATTTTTCTAATGGCTACTGCTGTTCAGTGTCTTTTCCTATGCTATTGGCTATTTGTAGAACTTCTTTAGAGAAATGTCTAATCAAATCCTGTGCCAATATTTTAATCTGGTGACTTGTCTCTTTATTCTCCCCGTGCTTCTGAAATCAAAGTCAGATGAGGTAACTCTTTTACAGAATGGATTTCCTGTAACAACACTATTCTCTGATCCAAACATGTTTGAATCATGAAGAGGATGATGACTGGATGAACTGTGACCTTGGTGAGAGATGGGGGAATGAACTGTAGGGTGACTTCCTAAGTGACTTTTCAGCCAAAGACATCATGAGAGATTTATTTGCTTAAGACAAAAATGGATATTTATGGAGAGGAAGCAGAGTAAGTCCAAAGGAAAGGAAACCAAGAACAAAGGGCTCTTGAGTGATGTAGTTCAGGATCCTCTAGGCCCACTAGGGCCCTCTGACGTGAACTCAGGGTTATTGGTTAGCTCCTTAAGTTCCACATTCCTGCATGCAGGATGGAGCCTTGAAAAGGAGTCAGTCCTTTGTCCTGGGCCCTTACCTTGCTGAGGGAGCCATATCATTTATTCTTCAGGGGTCTCAGCTTCCTTATCAATATGATAACATCCAGTGCCAAGGTTCTCTCCGTAGGGGTAAGAATATTTTACCTCTCCAAGCTCTTAAAGTAGCACAGCAGAACAGCCTGAAAGCTCCGTCTTTAGAACTCTTGAAGAAAGCCGGAGAAAGCTATCTTCCCGGCACGGCTTATCCTCAGGTAACCTGGACGGCTCATAAACCCTGCAGGTCAAGTTCTGGACTAGGGAGCTTTGAATGGGCATGTCCTACACCAGGCCCCTGGGAAAGCCTGGTCTCTGCTCCAAGGCAAATTTCCACACTAAATGGGTTGCATGTTTTAAAATGTCCAATGTGCAAGCACATTCTGCTTCCTATTACATACTGACCAACACGGAGCACTGGGTGCCAAAATGGAAAGAAGGAAAAAAGTTGGGTGAACCAAAAAATAACTTGATCACAGCAAACTGTCTTGAGATAAAAAGAGTTATCTCCCCAACCAGTGTCTTATGTACAAGTAGAGAAAAATAATCCATGGCATGTGAGTTCTGATCAGGTCTGTACATTCCTCCCAACCCCAGTCCTGGTGAACATTAGCTAGGCATGTGTGTTTGAAGTGGGTTTACTGTAGGAAATACTTCCTTGTGGTTTTGCCTGCAGTTAACATATTAGAGAAGTGGATAGAATCCAAGGCTCAGACACATGCATTCCAGGCAGTCAGGCTGAAGAAGGATAGCTTTGGAGGTGAAGAGGCGGAAGAAAGATTGCCTAGAGCCACGAGTAAAGACGTGCATCCATCAAGGCCACGAAAGGCTGTGCCTGCATCTGCTCCTGTAGGGAGCTGGGATGGCATCTACTCAGTTCATGGATCATGTCAAAGGCCAAAAGGAATATGAGGTCAGATTCTCAGGTGCATGTGCCCTTGTGCACTGAGAATAAAATATTTAGAAACAAATAGAAGGTCATAAATCATCAATGGTATATCAGTAATGGTAAATCTAATCAATACATCCCTTTAAAGATAAAGGCTCTTTTGCCCCAGGACAAACCATTCAGGGAATTTTGCATTTGAACTGCTCCCAGAGAGGACTGGTAAAGCTTTTCTCTTTGGAGGTCATGGGAGTGTGAGTAGCAGCAGGTTGGGGCAGGTTCTTACTGAACAAGGGATTGGAGGAACACAGTGGATGGTGTAGGAGCTCCCAGTCCCAGACTAGCTGTTTGACTTTCTTCCCTATTTCCTAATCTTTAAAATATGAAGGTGAAATTTAATGGTTTCAAAGTTCGCTTCCAGTGGTACCATTCTGATTACTTTATGAAATCTACTTTCCTCTCACAGCTGGGTACAGAGAAAGGAAACATGTAAATGGCCATGAGAAGAATTAAAGTTAAATCAAAGGAAGAACTCTCCAACCTTTGGGATGGTGAATGAAAAAGGCAGGACCTTGAGAAAAGCTGTAGATCTAATTTCCCTAATATTTTAAATAATTAAATCTGCTTAACAAAGGTGGAATATATACATATTAAAAAAACATTTTTAGAGTCAATGTCTCACTCTGTCACCCACGCTGGATGCAGTGTTGCAATAATAGCTCACTGCAACCTCAATGTCCTGGGCTCAAGTAACCCTCCTGCCTCAGCATTTTGAGTAGCTGGGACTACAGGGGCATACCACCATGCCCAACTAATTATTTCATATTTTTTAAGTTTTTGTAGAGATCAGGGTCTCTCTATGTTGCCCAGGTTGGTCTCAAACCGCTGGGCTCAAGCAATCCTCCCTCCTCAGCCTCCCAAAGTGCTGGGATTACAGGCATGAGCCACTGCACTCGGCCATGTAGAATATGTTTGAGTAGGCTGGAGGCTGAGTGCCTCAAGTGCAGAGACGTGGCTTTCATCTTTAATTGAGCACTTTCCTCCCTAGCTCAGCCTTCTCCATGGCTTTTTCTGCCTGCAATGATCTCTTCGCTTTCCCTTCAAACCAACCCATATCAACTTCTTAGCACCTTCCTTCCACCACGCTACCTTTTTGCTCTTCTTACAAGAGCATCTGTCCCTTAGAGCATCATGTCTGAATTCCTCTTTCTCACTTCTAACTCCCCAAAACACGCCTCTGCTATTTAAAATATTTCACTCCTGCAAACACTTTTTTTCTTTTTAGTAGAACCTGATCTGTCCAGTAAATAGACCTGGAATCCAAGTCCTAGATCATTCCCACTGCCATGACTGTTCATTTGTGCCCAAATTTTGAATGTGCCTCATGTCTAGGAACCCTATCTATCCTTCAGGGTTATGTGGAATTACTACCTCTTCTCTGAAACGTTCAACCTTCTCTAACTCATCCAGCCCTTCCTGAATGCTCTTTTCCATATACACAGTTGAGCCTCAAAGTTTTGGTTTTTGCACTTAATAATAGCTTTTAATCTCATCTCTACAAATAAATTGAAAGCTAGTGTTAGGCACATAGTAGCCCGCAATAAAGACTAGATGGATTTGAATTCACCTGGGCCTTTACTCTTCTATGATGAGTCCTCAGGACTTACTAACCCTAGGATAGGTTGTCAGAACAGTTACCTGGCTGACTGGTGGCTCCTTTGTATGTAACGACCTATATAACGCCTGGGGTGTTCATAATATTTTTGGATACCTCCACCAAGAAAGGATCATTTTTCAGTCTTATGCAAGACATAGTTCACAGGTGAGGATGGTGAGGCAGCTTAAAATGAGGGAAGGCTCAATAACAATAAATTAATCAATATATGAATACTAGACCCTGAAGGAGAGATGAGTAGAATAGGGCCCTTTCCCCAGATAGGAAGACAAGGCATGTACCTCATTATGTTCAGTGAAAGTGGAAAATAATAAATGCTAAATGACTAGGGCTGCAAGAGCATGCTGCAGGAATTGAGGGGAAGAAAATCACTGTGGTCTGAGATGATTAGAAGAATATTCAGAAAACCTGGGGCTTAAGGATCTGCAGGATTTTGCCAAATAGAGTCAAGAAGATGAAAAGATGGGAATAAAACACACAGATGAGAACGCTTATGGCAAGTTCAAGGGGCTGGAAGAGGAATAGGCAGTCACAGAGCGTGAGAGGACTAGAAAGGTAGATTGGGGATCAAATTCCGATTTTAAAAGCTTAGGTGTTTCTATTAGGCCTGGGAAAGTTCCAGCCACCCTATTTAGAGGTTCAACTTGGGCAAAGGTGGGACACCACCCTCTACTCCCTCATCGTCAGCCCCATTAAGCTCTTCCATTCAAGGGTTTTGCTGTCAGCATCTCTCACAATAACAATATTAACAACAATGCCTCATAATCGTATAGTCCTCTGAACATCACCAAGTGCTATATTTGCAACCTCATAAAGGCAGGGGTCATATGCTACTCCATTCAACTGTTCAAGCTTGGCACAGTGCTTGTCACATAAGAGACACTCAGTAAATTCTTCACTAATAAAAAAAATAAGAGATCCATGCATTTTCTCATTTGAACATCAGAATAATCCTCTGCGGCAGTAAAGCCAAATATTCATATCCTAATTTTAAAAATAAAAGAAGCAAAGACCAGAGTAGGTATATAATTTGTCTAAGTTTTCTTAAGTACTGTGCTACAAATTTTGTATTAAGAATTGCACTGAGCTAGGAACCAGAAGACTAGGAACCAGTGAAGTAAGAACTTGGTTTTGGCACTTATCTGGACCTTGAGGAGTTTGTTTTTGTTTTTGTTTTTTTTCTGCCCACTAAATATGCATGGAACTAAATTTCATTGGTTCCAAGGTACACACACACACACACACACACACACACACACACACACATATTTATATCATCACATTTTCATGTCACCAAAGTCAGGATGTGTCTTGCAATCAGTGCCATGCATATCTTAATTTGCAGAATTTCTCTTAGAGTCTGAAATGTGGTAACCTCTGCCCTGCCTGCCTACCTGCTAGAATATAAATGTGATAGTGCTTTGTAAACTGGGAAGTGCTGTACAAATAAGTAAGAACTAGTGAAACAGAAGTTGCCGCTGCCTTCCTCAATACCTCATCGCACAATTCTGACTGCTCTAGAGCAGCCAGCCCCCAAGTAAGTTCTGCTTAGAGTCCCTGAGCAGTCTTGGCTAGAGAGAGGATTAAATGGCATTAACCTGACAAGCAAATGTTGGCATTTCTGAAACACCTGGTACAAATCTTTGCTATTGATTAAAGGAATTAGTGGTCTGTGAATCTATGAATAGACCAAAAGAAAGGAAATGCAATCCTTTTCCACAAGCCCAGACACAGATCAGACATTCACTGATTTCTTTTTTCCCTGTTTGCACATACCTGTGGTTCCATGGGGCTAAATTCCCGGAAGGAGCTCCTTTGACACAGGGATCCTGCTCTAGCAAGCGAATCCCTCCCCAGCAGAACTTCTCCCCCAAGCACTCCACATCCTCCTTTGACCACAGCAGCCAGTGCCAGGGAGACAGTGTGCGAGGGACTGATAAGAGGGCTAGTAATCTCTGCCCTGAGTCTGTTGGGGCATATTGCAATCTAGAGCCACTAAATTGCCTAGATTATCTGTATCTGGCCTCCACCACCCACACTTGTAAAAAACAAACAAACAAAAATGTCAGTATTTGGGGAAGAGATGGGGGAGGATAAAATGATCAACAGGGATAAGACTGGGGTAAGGCAAATTAGGTAACTGGAGAGTGAAATTTAAGGAGGAACACACTTTCACTGTAAAAAGCACATAAGCTGCTTTCTGATATTCCTGGTTTGTCACTCATTCCTACTAGGTGTTGGACAAATTATTGAATAATCCTGGGCTCTAACAGTTCCAAGCACATAAAATAAAGTGGTTAATCAGTTTCACGCTGAATTATAAAAGTTTTTGCAGCACTTAATTATAAATCTTTCACACATTCTTTGTTATTTGCTCTTCACTACAAATGAGAGTTTATTTTTATAATTATTATAATATGCTATAAACAATCTAAAGCTAAGAGTGTAACTTGATCAAGAGGCTAGAGACTGGTAGGTGACAGGATGCCACTACCTAGAATTAGGTTGCTATGGAAATTTAGTTTTCTTTTTTATTCTTATTACCCATATTAATGCACAAAGTTTTGAAACAAAGACGACACTCTTGTCACATTACCTGGGTAATAGAATGGTAGCAATGACTGTGCAGAATGCTAGCTGGGAATTGCATGTCTCCACCCAAGGACTATTGGTTTAAGAAGGAATAATTCAGTTAAGTCGAGATGGACCTTCAGTTCTCAGGAACATTTAAGTGAAAAATAGAGTGTCCCAACATGGCGGGGAGAAGAAAACAAAGAAGATGGTTTGCCATTATGTCAGAGTCAGATGGAAAGGGGGCAGGAATTGATCTGAAAAGGGTTACATTGACCAGCTTCTGTACATAAGTAAATTGGAAAATAACAACACCCATCATGATCCTTTGCAAGGAAGAATAGGTGAGTTTAGAAAACACTTCTAGAATGGTGGAGTAAGGACCTCTGAAAATCTGCTCCTCCATAAAAGGAAAGAGAACACTTTCAAAAGGATGAAAATCAATTTTTTAAACTCTGGAAATTAACCAAAGGCTTGCAACAACCCAAGGAGTATTTATTCAGGAAAATGGCTAAATCTTGGTATCAACAGTGAAACTGATAGTGTTTAAGTCTGCCCGTTTTCATCCCCTCTCCCTAGCATTGTGGTAGTCTTGAAAACCAACAGCTTCCCAGCCATAGTGTCTATGAAGACCAGCGGCCTAGAAGCTGATGCTGGAAAAAAAAAAAAAAAAAAAGAGTATAATGGGCTTGGAGCTACCCCCAAAGCCCCATACCTAGACAATTGTCACTATTTGATCTGTCTGGCAGTTTCCTGGAAAAGCCCTATTAACAGGTCTTATTTTTACTTTACCTGACTCAGGACTAATAACCCTATCCCCAGAGTGTTTTTTGGAAAAAAAAAATCAATGACAATTTTCTAACATTAGAGCTGTTATAAGATGAGGCAAAGAGGTTTACAAAAAAAGCTTCAAAGGAAATACTGGGGAATTAGATACCACAGAAGACACTGAAAAGGTCTGATTAGTTCTAGAATTGAATGCCACACTCACGTGCAGAGTTGTGCATATACCAAGAAAAGACTTGAAAAGGCCCTAATTTCTCATTTCTGGCTGACACTGTGGCTCTCTACAAGCAGGAGGTGAAGGCTAAAGCAGAGTAATGAACTACCAAAGTACAAAATCCATCCCCCAACACACAATGAAAGCTGATGAAAGGCATTTAAGGATTACTTTGTCTAATTACCAACTGACCACTAAACTAACCAATAGAAACTTCAACAGCCACATAAAACAAAGATACAGAATTTACAGAAACAGTGCAAGAGAAACACTAAGCAAAGAAAAAAAAAACAGAAAGAATAACATAATTTAGACAGGAGGGGAACCTGATTTCCAAAGTTATCACACTCTATTATTTGAAATTTCCAGTTTTCAACAAAAATTATAGACATGCAAAGAAATTGGAAAGTATCACCCACATACAGGGAAAAGGCATTCAATAGAACTTGTGTCTGAGGGAGCTGCGATTGGTGACCACTAGAAATATACTTTAAATCAGCTACTGTAAGACTGTTTAAAGAACTAAAGGAAACCATTCTAAAAAACTAAAGCAAAGTATGAGAACAGTGTCTTACCAAATAGAGAATACCAATAAAGAGATAGAAAATATTTTTAAATACACACACACACACACAGGCACACACAGACAATAGAGATTTTGGAGTTGAAAAGCCAGTGAAATTTAAAAATTAATAAAGAAACTAAACAGCAAGTTTGATCTGGCAGAAGGAAGAATCGTTGAACTTGAAATTGACAGAGCCTCAAAGACCTGAGGGACACCACCAACATACACATAGTAAGAGTGGCAGAAGGAGATGAGGGGAAGAAAGGAGTGTAATGGTCAAAGTTTTCTCAATTCAATGAAAAATTAATCTATATACCTGGAATTCTCAACAAAATTCAAGGAAGATAAAATTAAAGAGATCTAAAACTAGACCTATCATAGTCAAACTGTTGAAAGTCAGAAACAAAGAATCTTGAAACAGCAAGAAAAAAGTGACTTACTATGTACAATGGACCTTCAATAAGATAAACAACTGACTTTTTGTCGGAAGCCATGGGAGCCCGAAGGCAGTGAGATGATACATTAAAATGTTGAAAGAAAGGGACTGTGAACCAAGATTTCAATATTGAGAAAAACAATCTTTCAAAAGTAAAGGAAAAATTAAAACAATCCCAGATATACAAAAGCAGTGAATTCATTACTAGCAGAAATACTAGAGGCCTTCAGACTAAAAGAACATTAGATAGTGACCAAAGTCAAGGAAAAGAAATAAAGAGCACTTATAAGGTGCTCTAACTTCATAAGGTAAATATAAAACAATGTATAAATGTAGTTTTTGTTTGTAACTCCTTTTTCTAGTATCTTACTTTAAAACACTGCATAAAATAGGCTGGGCGCAGTGGCTCACAACGTAATCCCAGCACTTTGGGAGGCCGAGGCAGGCAGATCACGAGGTCAGGAGATTGAGCTCATCCTGTCTAACACAGTGAAACCCCGTCTCTACCAAAAACGCAAAAAATTAGTCAGGCGTGGTGGTGGGCACCTGTAGTCCCAGCTACTCTGGAGGCTGAGGCAGGAGAATGGCGTGAACCCGGGAGGTAGAACTGGCAGTGAGCCAAGATTGCACCACTGCACTCCTGCCTGGGCGACAGAGCGAGACTCTGTCTCAAAAAAAAAAAAAAAGTACACAAAGATGTCATTATGACAACAACAGCATAAGGGGGAGGTTGTAACTATACAGGAGACTCATTTTTGTATGCTATTAAAATTAAGATGATGTTCTAGATTTTCATAACCAAAGATGTTAATTCTAACCCACAGAGCATCCAAGAAAATAACTCAAAAATAAATACTAAAAGAAACAACAAAGGAATTAAAATTGCACATTAGAAAATATCTATTTATCACAAAAAAGGGAATGATGGAGGAATGAAGAAACAAAAGGACACAAGAAATTCTAAATACAAATAGCAAACTGACAGATACAAATCCTAACTTAATAGTAGTTAGATTTAATGTAAATAAACTAAATACTTCAATAAAAAGAAAGAAGCTGACAAAATGCATGTTTAAAAAATTATCTAACTATATGCTGCCTACCGGTACACACTTCAAATTCAAAGACACAAATAGGTTGAGAGTAAACACGTAGAAATGATATACCAGGCAATCAGTGACCAAAAGAAAACTGGAGTAGCTATACTCATATTATGAAAATAGAATTTAAGACAAAAGTTGCTACTAGAGACAATGAAATATATCTTATAATAATAATAATAAAGGTTAACTAAGCAGGAAGAAATAGCAATTATAAGTATATATACGCCTAACAACAAAGCCCAAAATACATGAAGCAAAATATGTCAGAAATGAAGAGAGAAATTGACAATGCAATGTTAATTGGTAGAGTTCAATACTCCACTTTCAATAATAGATTGAAGAGCTAGGCAGAAGACAGTTAAGAAAATACAACACTTCAACAATAGTATAAACCAGTTCATCTATAAAACACTCCACCTAACAACAGCATAATACACATTCTTCCCAAGTGCATATAGAACATTCTGCAGGATAAAACATATGTTAGGCCATAAAACAAGCCTCAGTAAATTTAAAAGTGTTCAGAAAAATAAGGAAATTTCAGAAAGTCACAAATATATGGAAATAAAATAACACATTTTAAATAGTCAGTAAGTCTTTTATGGACTCAATTCTGTTCTCAAAATTGTATGTGTTATACCTCTAACACCCAAAGTAACTGTATTTGGAAAAAGAATTTTTCAGGAGACAATTAAAGTTAATTGAGGTTATAAAGGTGGGACCTTAATCTGATAGGACTGGCATATTTATAAAAGAGGGAGAGACACCAGAAATCCTCTCTCTCCACATGAATACAGAGCGAAGACCATGTCTGCAAGCCAGGAAGACATCCTCTCACCAGAAATCAACCTTGAGAGCAACTTAACCTTGGGCTTGTAGCCTCCAGAACTGTGAGAAAATAAAATTCTGCTATTCATGCCACCCAATATGTGGTATGTTGTTGTGGTAGCCCTGGAAAACTAATATAGGGTCAGAGAAAAAAATGCAAGGGAAATAAGCTGACTGAAAACAGATACAAAACATAACAAAATTTACAGAATGTAGCTAAAGCAATAAAGAAGAAAGATCTCAAATCAACGTCCTAACCTTTTACCTTGAAAACCTAGAAAAAGAAGAGTAAATGAAACATAAAATGAGCAGAAGGAAGGAAATAATAGAAATTTGAGGACAAATCCATTAAATAGAAAATAGAAATAATAATACAGAAAATAAACAAAACTTAAAGTCGTTTCTTTGAAAATATTTAAAAAATTGACAAATCTTTAGCTAGCTAAACTTCCAGAAAGATAGAAAGAAAGAAAGAAAGAAAGAAAGAAAGAAAGAAAGAAAGAAAGAAAGAAAGAAAGAAAGAAAAAGAAAGAAGGAAGGAAGGAAAGGAAGGAAGGAAGGGGGGAAGGAAAGAAGAAAGGAGGGAGGGAGGGAAGGAAGGTGGAGAGAGAGAGGAAAGAAAGAAAGAAAGAGAAGAAGAGAAAGAAAAAGGAAAGAAAGAAAGAGAGGAAGGAAGGAAGGAGAGAAAGAAAGACAGAAAGAAAAAAGAAAGAAAAAGGAAGGAAGGAAGGGAAAAAGGAAGGAAGGAAAAGAAAGAAAGAAAAGAAAGAAAGAAAGAAAGAAAGAAAGAAAGAAAGAAAGAAAGAAAGAAAGAAAGAAAGAAAGAAAGGGAAGAAAGGTAGATAAGGGACAGGGTAAAGAGATCACTCAATTACAAAAATCAGTAATGAAAGATAAAGATAAAGAGTCACTTCCAAACTAACAGAAATAAATAGTATTACACTACTATCAGTAGTATGCCAAAAAATAAGATAACCTAGAAAAAATGGACATTTCTAGAAAAACACAAACTACCAAAACTGACTCAAAAGAAAACAGAAAATCTAAATAGACCTATAACAAGGAAAGAGCTAGAATTAATTATTTTGAGACTTCCCATAAAAAACCCAGACTTAATGGCTTTACTGGTGAATTCTATTGAACACGTAAAGATAAATTAACATCAACCCTTCACACACTCAAAAAATAAAATAAAATAAAAGTGGAGAGAATGAGGAAGTGCTTCCTGACTCATGATGCACAGCTAATATTGTCCTGATACCAAATCCAGACAAAGATATCACAAAAGAAAGTAAAGATCAATTTTCTTTATAAATATAAATAAAAAGAATCCTCAATAAAATGCTTTAAAAAAAGAACACATAATATATTAAAAGGATTATGCATCATAACTAAATAGGATTTATCCCGGGAATGCAAGGTTGATTTAATATATGAAAATCAATCAGTATAATAAATCCTATTAACAGGTTGAAGGACAAAAACCACATGATTACATCAAAAGACTAATAAAAAGCATTTTGCAAAATTCAACACTTTCATAATAAAACATATAACAAGTTAAGACTAAAAGGGAACTTCCTTAATCAAATAAAAAGCAGATACAAAATTCCAGAGCTACCATTATATTTAATGGTAAAACATGAAATATTTTTCCTGAGATCAGATACCAAAAGAAGATTCCCATTTTCACCGTTTACATTCGACATAGTATCAGAGGGTCTGGTCAGAGAAGCTAGGCAAGAAAAATAAATATAATACATTCATATTGGAAAAAGTAAAATTATCTCTATTTCAGATCACATGATCTTGAATATTGAAAAAGCCCAAGGAAACTATGATAACTACTGATATGATAACTATAACAAGACTGATATGGTATGATATGATATCTACTGATATGATAACTATGATAATAAGAAACTCTGATAACTACTGAGTTCGGCAAGGTTTCAGAATACAAGATCAGTATACAAAAATCAATTGGATTTCTACACATTAGCAATGAACAATCACAAATAAAATTAAGAAAACAATTCTATTTATAATAGCATCAAAAAGGATAAAATAATAAGAAATGCATTTAACAAAACATGAGCAAGACTTGTTCAGTGAAAAATATAAAACTGTTGAAATAAATTTTCAAAAACCCAAATAAATGGAAGGACATGACCCATATTCATGGATCAGAAAATTTAACGTTGTTAAAATAGCAGTATTCCCCAACTTGACCTATAGATTCAACACAACCAAATCAAAATGCCATCTGCCTTTTGTTGTTGTTGTTTTTTTTTTTTTTGCAGAAATTGACAAGCTGATTCTAAAATTCCTATAAAAATGGAGGGAAACTTGAATAGCTGAAATAATTTTAAAAGAACAAAGTTGGTGAACTTGCATGACCTAGTTTTTTGTTTTTGGTTTTTTGTTTTTTGTTTTTTGAGACGGAGTCTAGCTCTGTCGCCCAGGCTGGAGTGCAGTGGCCAGATCTCAGCTCACTGCAAGCTCTGCCTCCCAGGTTCACGCCATTCTCCTGCCTCAGCCTCCCGAGTAGCTGGGACTACAGGCGCCCGCCACCTCGCCCGGCTAGGTTTTTGTATTTTTTAGTAGAGACGGGGTTTCACCGTGTTAGCCAGGATGGTCTCGATCTCCTGACCTCGTGATCCACCCGTCTCGGCCTCCCAAAGTGCTGGGATTACAGGCTTGAGCCACCGCGCCCGGCCCATGACCTAGTTTTAATACTTCCCTCAAAGCAACAATGATCAAGACGGTGTAGTATCAGCATCAATGGAATAGAATTGAGAGCCCAGAAATAAACCTGTTTATGATCAACCTATGATCAATCAATCTTCAATAAAAGTGCCAAGACAATTCAATGGGGAAATAATAGTCTTTTCAAAAAATGAGGCTGGAATAACTAGATATCAACATGCAAAATAATGAACTTGAACCCCTTGCTTGTACAATATTCAAAGCAGACCATAATTATAAATGTAAGAGCTAAGACATTAAAACTCTTGAAATCTTGGAAGAAAACGAATGAGTACATCTTTATGACCCGGGATTGGGCCTTGAATGGTTTCTTAGATATGACACCAAAAGCACAAGCAAAAAGGAAAAAAAAATAGATAAATTGGTCTTCATCAAATTTAAAACTTTTGTACTTCAAGGGACACCACCAAAAAAGTGAAAGGGCAGCTCACAGATCGAGAGAAAATATTTGCCAATTATACGTCTGCTAATAGACTTGTATTCAGAACGTATGAAGAACTCTTGCAAATCAAAAACAAAATGATAAATAATCATGTTTTTTAATGGGCAAACGATTTAAATAGTCATTTCTCCAAAAGACATATAAAGTGGTCAAAATGAACATGTAAAGGTAGTCAACATCCTTATTCATTAAGGAAATGCAAGTCACAGCCGTGATGAGACATCAGTTCACATGCTCCAGGATGACTTTAATCAAAAAGAGATACAATAACCAACGTTTGGTGAGGATGTGGAAAAACTAGAAGACTCATATATTTCTGGCGTGATTGTAAAATGGTACAGCCAGTTTTAAAATGTGTTTGGCAGTTCTTTCAAAGGTTATACATAGCATTACCATATGATTTAGAAATTCCTCTTCTACATATGTACCTAACAGAAACGAAAACATATGTCCACACAAAAACTTATATACAAATATTCATAACAGCATTATTCATAATAGCTGAAAAGTGGAAATAACTTCAGTGTCCACCAACTGAAGAATGGATAAACAAAATGTACTCTCTCCACACAATAAAATATTTTTCAGCAATAACGGGAATAAAGTACTGGTACTTGATACATAGAGGAAACTTGAAGGTGTTATGCTAGGTGAAAGAAGTCAGACAAAAAAGGCCACACATTAGTTGATTCTATTTATATGAATTGTCTAGGATAGGCAAGTCCATGGAGACAGAAAGTGGATTACTGGTCATCAGGATCTAGGGGGCAGAGCAGAGTGGGGAGTGAATGTTATTGAGTATAGGGATTCATTTTGTGAAGACGAAAATGTACCAGAATTAGTGCACAACTCTGTGAATATACCAAAAACCACTTAATTGTACAAAATTATTCTTAAAATACCTGAAGTGTTTAGTAGACATTTGTTGTATTTGGAAAGACTGGTGTATCAAGTAGGACTCTTTTGATTGCAAGTAACAGAAAATCCAATGTCAATTTGCTTAAGCAACAGAAGGGAATTTGTGGGCTTATGTAACAAAAGTGTGTGCTTCAAAAGTGACTTATCATAAAGGCTCAAATGATGTTGGCAGGCTTTGTTCTACTCCTTATTGTGTTGATTTCAACCTCAGATCTTCTCAGTTTCAAATCTGGAGGAGAAGTTTCCCTGCCTGTCTCAGAAATCCTGGCAAAAATCTCATTCGCTGAGATTGGGTCATGTGTTCATCCCTGAACCAATCACTTTGGCTAAGGAAGGCCTGCTTCATATATGTTGCAGGATCACAAAAACTTAGTGACTAAGAGAAGAAATTCCCAGTGCTGTTACCAAATGGGAGAAAGTAGAGGAAATGGATACTGAGGAGCCATACGATAGCAAATATCCATAATCAACAGGAAAAGTTTGCCAAAATAGGAAATCAATACAGCACAGCTTAGAATCTTGGCATACGGAGTACTTCTAAATACACAGCTTCTTCTCTCAATTTGAGCTCTTAATCCTTTGAATTCAAATAATGTTTGAAAAACAATTCACATTTAATGCTTATACAGGCATACCTTGGAGATATGTCCAGTTTGGTTCCTGACCACTACAATAAAGGGAGTATCATGATAAAGTGAGTCACATGATTTTTAGATTTCCTAGTGCATATAAAAGTTATTTTACACTATATTGTGGTCTATTAGGTGTGTAATAGCATGTGTCTACAAAATGATGAATATACCTTAACTTAAAAATACATCATTGCTAAAAAATGCTAATGATCATCTGAGCCTTCAGTGAGCCATAGTCTTTTTGCTGGTGGAGGGTCTTACCTTGATGTTGACAGCTGCTGATTGATCGGTGTGGTGGTTGCTAAAGGCTGAGCTGGCTGCTAAAGGCTGAGGTGGTTGTGGCAACTTCTTAAAATAACACAACAATGAAGGCTGCCTCATTGATGGACTCTCCCTTTCACAAAAGGTTTCTTTGCAGCATGCAATACTGTTTGATAACATTTCTCGCACAGCAGAACTTCCTTCAAAATTGGACTTAATCCTCTCAAATTCTGGCATTGCCTTATCAACTAATTTTATGTAATATTCTAAGTTATTTGTTGTTATTTCAACATTCCTAGCATCTTCATCAGGAGCAGAGTCCATGTCAAGAAAGCACTTTCTTTGCTCATCCAGAGGAAGCAACTCCTCCTCTGTTCAGGTTTTATCATGAGATTGCAGCAATTCAGTCACATCTTCAGACCCCATCCTCCCCACTTTTTTTTTTTTTTTTTTTAAAGAAACAGGGTCTCGCTTCATCACCCAGGCTGGAGCAGTGTCACTGTGGTGGGATCATAGCTCACTGCAGTCACAAACTCCTGAACTCAAATAATCCTTCTGCCTCAGCCTCCCAAGTAACTGGGACTACAGGTGCACAGCAACATGCTTGGCTAATTTTTATTTTATATTATTTTGTAGACACAAGGTTTTGCTATGTTGCCTAGACTGGTTTCAAACTCTGGGCCTCAAAAATCCTCCCACCTCAGCCTCCCAAAGCATTGGGATTGCAGGTGTGAGCCACCGTGTCCAGCCAGGCTCCACTTCTAACTCTAGTTCTCTTACCATTTCCACCACATCTGCAGTTACTTCCTCCACTGAAGTTTTGAATTCCTCAAAGTCACCCAGGAGGGCTGGAACCAACTTCTTCCAAACTCCTGTTAATGTTGATATTTTCACCTCCTCTTGTGAATCACAGATGTTCTGAATGGTGTCTAGAATAGTGAATTATTTCTGGAAGGCTTTCTATTTACTTTGCTCAAATCCATCAGAGAAATCACTATCTGTGGCAGCTATAGCCACAATACAGCCATAGCTACAGTCCTTTGAAACATATTTCTTAAATAATAAGACTTGTAATCAAAATTACTTCTTGATCTATGGGCTTCAGAATGGATGTTGTGATAATAGGCATAAAAACAATGTTAATCTCTTTGTAAGTCTCCATCAGAGCTCTTGGGTGACTAGGTGCACTGTCACTGAGCAGTAATATTTTGAATCTTTTTTTCTAAGCAGTAGGTCTCAATAGTGAGCCTAAAATATTCAGTAAACCTTGCTGTAATCAGATGTGCTGTCATCCAGGCTTTACTGTTCTATTTGGAGAGCACAGGCAGGGTAGATTTAACATGGTTCTTAAGGGCCTTAAAATTTTCAGAATGATAAATGATTGGCTTCAACTTAAAGTCACCAGCTGCCTTAGCTCCTAACAACAGAGTCAGCTTGTCCTTTGAAACTTTGAAGCCAGGCATTGATTTCTCTGGGTGACAGAGCCAGGCTCCGTCTCAAAAAAAAAAAAAAAAGAAAAAAACAGAATAGGAGAAGACATGGAAGGGAATGACCTGTGAAGGTAGAGGCAAGAAATTGAAGTGATGCCACCACGATGAATGCTTACAGCAGGCAGAAGTTGGAAAAGGCAAGGAATAGATTTGACCCTCAGTACCCAGTATGAATGCCACCCTGCAGACACCTTGATTTTGGACTTCTGCACAGCAGGGCTGTGAAATAATACATTTCAGTTGTTTTAGACCACCAAGTTTGTGGTGATTTGTTAGGGCAGCCCTAGGAAACCGATACACTCTGATATTACACTCTGATATTGATACAAACAGTAGAGTTTGAAAGAATTGTGTTGGCCAGGTGCGGTGGCTCACGCCTGTAATCCCAGCACTTTGGGAGGCCCAGGCGGGCAGATCACGAGGCCAGGAGCTCGAGACCATCCTGGCTACTATGGTGAAACCCCGTCTCTACTAAAAAATACAAAAAAAATTAGCGGGGTGTGGTGGTGTGCACCTGTGGTCCCAGCTACTCAGGAGGCCGAGGCAGGAGAATGGCGTGAACCCGGGAGGCAGAACTTGCAGTGAGGCGAGATCACGCCACTGCACTCCAGCCTGGGTGACAGAGCAAGACTCTGTCTCAAAAAAAAAAAAAAAAAAAAAAAAAGGGAAGGAAAGAAAGGATTGTGTCTATTTTACAAACTTTGATTTTCAAATCATTTGAATAGAACTTAAGGATATTTTAAATCAGGTATCATACTTTTTTTTTTTACAGGAGGAGGTAGATTAAAAGTCATTTTTCTTTACTCTTCCATATCCTTTCCTATCTCTAAAACATAACAAAGAAAAAATGGCAAATAAAAGTCTAGGGGGAAAACCTCTCAAACTTGGGCTAATGTGAAATTAAAATGGGAAAATATACACTGATATTTCAAGAAGCTTGTGAGAGAAGAGGAGAACGATGTGTAGATAAAGGGGTACGAAAGGTAAAAAGAAGTCATGTTTTATTTTTGGTTTTGGAATTGGAAAGAATTAAACAAGTTTCAGACTTGACTAAGGGGAATCTATAATTAGAGAAAGAGTTTAGTTACAGCCTGAGTATCTCTCATTCTAAATACTTGGGACCAGAAGTGTTTCAGATTTCATATTTTTTCTCAGATTTTGGAATATTTGCAAATACATAATGAGGTATCTTGGAAATACACCAGTTAGAGCTTAGACCAAGTCTAAACACGAAATTTATTTATGTTACATATACACCTTATGCACAAAACCTGAAGGTAATTTTAAACAATAGTTTAAATAATTCTGTTCATGAAATAAGGTTTGTATTAAGTACTTATGTGCGGAATTTTCCACTTGTGGCACATGTCAGCACTCAAAATGTTTTCGATTCTGCAGCATTTTTGATTTTGGACTTGCAGATTAGGGATGCTCAACCTGTATGGAACACAAAGAGGGGGACTGATACAGTCAGGTTTGTTAAGGAGGCTGGAGGGAAAGAGTTACTGGCATGGGGAGCCACAGGCATTGTGAATGGAAAGATGGAGACCTCATCATTAAGTACTGCAAGAACGGTGGTTAAGATGGCTATGGTTGTGAAGAGATTTTAGATAAAGGTTAAATGGATAAAGACAATCTCACCTAATGTGATGATCTTATGTTTTTCTCTATGAAAATCTGTATCTTTAAAGTTGAGGGGTGAGGAGTGAGTAGGGTGCTTGGGGGTGGGGACCGAGAGCTCTTCAGCATCGCTGAGGAGAATGGCAGAAGAAGCTCATCTAGCACAGGTAGAGACTTTGAAGAGCACATCAGGCTGAGGGGCTGGCTGGACCTGAAGGTCCTATTGGATGGTACCCATGTTCAGTTTTGAGATTGCTCCAGGATGGTGAGGCAAGATCAGAGGAGGAGTCTAGGGCACTGACTTAGGGTTGGATTTCCAGTGTGTGCAGTCAGGAAAGAGAAGGAATGGAAGTACTGAGGTCCTCTTGGGATTACAAGGCAAGTACAGTGAGGGAGTTGGAAGGTGACCACTGAGATTAAGAGGCAGGGTTAAAAATCTCAGAGACTGCTAGAGACATCCAAATAAAATCTGTCATTTGGTTAATAGTATTCTCCCAAGGTGAGTTTTGATAAATGGACCGTGGCTATATAAGATGTTAGTATTAGAAGAAGGTAGGTAAAGAATATGCTAGAACTCTGTACTATCTTTGCAACTCTTTTGTAAACCTAAAATCATTTCAGAATAAAAAATGTTTAAAGTCATGGGTTTGTGTTTTGTTGTTGTCTAGTTTTGTTTTGGTTGCTCACTGAACTCTTGAAGAAGCATCATGGTCAATATTCTTCTTTCCATTGCACAGGTAAGTTTTCTTTAACTACATGTAATGGCCGTAAAGATGTACACTATAAAATTCACCAAGTCTGCACTAGAGCAGAGAAAGTAACCCAGAGACTTTGATCCCAGCCTAACACTGTAGCCCGATCACCTCCATCATCCCTTTCCTCCCAACCCAGTGTGGCCAACCACACCCCTCCCCATCTGGTCCCCATTTCTCAGCAGGCCTAGCATTTTCAGAATGTTCTGGAAAACCAAACAAGTGGCAAGATTCTGGTAGCCCCAGATCAGAGGGTCTGAGGTCCTGCTGGGGACAGGGCAGGCCAAAGCTGGAGGTTGCTGTGGGAAAGATGAGGGAGACTGTGCTGTAAGCCTCTCCTTCTGAGACCCTCACCTGTGGCTAATCCCTGCTCTGTGTTCAAACGTGTGGATTACACCAGGAAAATTACCTCCATCTAGTCACAAGGCAACAAAACCGTGTCATCTCAACCCATTACCGCTAAGGGAAAACTCGTTCAGTTCCTCTCACAGGTCTCAAATCTTTCTTTTGTGGTGCAGCCTCATATTCAATGTCAATGAAAAAGTGAAGCACCTGGAAGGGAATACGCTCCAAGAGGCAGCGGTGCATTTTTTTGGTTCCCTGACCTGTGTGGGAACTTGCAGAGTCAGACCTTTCCCTCAGTGGAATGGCTACTTTGCCCTGGTACTAATTTCTGTTAAAAAAAAAAAAAAAAAAAAAATCATCTTCACAGCAACCTTATGAAGTAGGCATTATTTTATTTTATTTTATTTTATTTTACCTATTTTATAGATGAGGAGCCTAAAATGCAGCGAATTTAAGCATATGCCCAAGGTGAAATAGCTGGTATATGGAAGAACAAAAGAAGAGAAGTGCCCTTAGAACCCTGGAGGGAGGCTTGCCTTTTCAGGGTTCCTTCTCAAGGTGATTGGGAGTCCCCAGGGCCAATGAGGTCCTCTCCCCCAGGAGGTACTCAGCCTGTGTCTGTTTCAGTCTGGAGTAGCATGAGAACTCCTACATCCATCCCTCACATCTGGGTGTCCAAGGCTTGTAGCAATGAACTCATGAGTTAACAAATTCGAGGTGAATTTCACACAAATGAGAAATATTTCTTTCTGATCATTGTCTGCCAGTAAATGCCCAATGAATGTGAAATAATTCAGCATCAATATCAACAACATAGATCCACGGGAAGGGCTTCAGTGAGGGGTACACTCCCCATTTTTAAATGCATAGACACATGGACAATAAATAACTTGCTTAAGATGATGCAGACATGCTGTGTGGAGCCAGGCCTAGAACCCAGGGCTATCTGTCTCCTACTCTGGTGACTTTCAGCCATACTATGATGCTACTTACATGTGATTTTATATCTGCTGATGGTGCAAAGAACTGAACTTTAAGCATCACTGCAGGATATACAAACAAAAGTAAAAGACTACCTCTCAGCAGTTCAAGAGTTCTAGAATGAATGAATAAATGAAGAGTAAATGGACAAATGAATGAATCCAGATTCCAGGGACTCGGAATCGCCGCCTCTCCCCAGACCTACTGTATGGTCTAATCAGGGCCTTTGCAGCATCACTGATCAATTTCACATCCTCTAGATAATATAAGAACTGATTGTCAATGTGCCCCGACTGGTTCCAACACAGACCAGAAATCGGGAGGCCTGGATCCTGGTCCCAGCCCTGCCATTGTCATACTGGGAGATGTGTGCCTTTATCACTGTGGCCCTGGGTTTCTTCAGCTGTAAGGAGGGCAGATTTGGCTGACGATTGCTTCCCAGCTGTTTTGAGCCACCCTACTGTACCTATAGGGAGCATCCCCTAGTGTGGGAGATCTCACTGCACAGGGAGTATTGCAAGGAGAAACGTCAAGGTGGGGAAGGGAAGCCAGGAACTTGCCAGAAATGAAGGTCAGGCAAGTGCTGCATCCACTGGCGGCCCCCATTTTCACTCTCTTTTATATCATTCCATTTGATGGGAGGCCAGAACCAAAGCAGAGGTTCTGCCATTACCCGTTTCATTCTTCATTCACAGCCTGGAGCCTTTGGAGTTCAGTATCAAGTCAGCTGCATACTAGGCTGGTAGGCCTAGTCTAAAATTGAGAAGTGGCTTCACTCAAAGCCAGATGCAGAGCAATGCAGTTAAAATAATTAAGCACATCCATGTGCAGGCTTGCTGACAAAATAAGACAGTATCACTACTTCCAAACAGCTGGAAAAAACATGTAACAATGAAGCATACAAAATAAGTGGCTAAGGATCCTTCTAGGGTAGTTCAAAGAGCTGGGAGGAGTTTTGTAAGACATAACCAACCAAGCCTGTGGGAGAGGCCAGAGTTTGGGGCTTGTTCTGACAGTCTGAGTGACCACAGCCAAGTCACTATCACATTCTGAGCACTTTTCCAAGGTAACCTCAGTGGGAGCCGGGGCACATTTCCAAGATTATCAAAAGGGATATCTGTAAAAGAAATGGAAAAATAACTGGCCAAACGAGAAATTTTACTGATGAGCCGGGAGAGAACATGGATGGCTACTCCCACCTAAATGCTACTACCTGCTCCTCCCTTCTGGCCCATCCCTCTGCAACGGCACCTGCAAGAGCTCACATAGAGGGCCAGGCTTAACTCTCATGGAGAACCCAGCAGAATTGATGCAATTCCTTGCAAACCTGTTCTCTAAGCAGGCTAATTTTCATGAGCCAGAATAAATCCTTCCTATGACAATGAGTAATTTTTATGGTCTTTCTGCACTCATCTAACTAATTGCACATCTCACATTTTACAATTTCCCCTCCCCCATCAGTACAAGAGTAGTGGTTAGCAATGACCTTGGCTGTTTCTCCCTCAGAACCTATTCAAAATGGTTAGAGGGAGAAAATATACATGGCTAGGGTCTACCCAGTACAGTTACCCTCTTACCTGTTTCTCCTGTTGTTTTCCAGTCTTTGTGGTTGAGTGAGCCGGTGGTGGTTGAGAGGTCATGCATGCTTTGAAGTGATGAAATCCTGTCAATGGCACAGTTAGCTCTTTCTTCCACAGCTTTCTGTTGCATGCAGGGTGTTGGGGTGGCGAACAGAAAAGCAGCTAATGAGGCCAAGGGTAGTTGGAGAGCAAAGTTCATGGAGACGTTGCAGGCCACCCAGGGGAGTTGCAGCTTTAATCTAAAGGCAGTGGGAGAAGGTCAAAGATTTTTATTGTATTGTTGTTGTTTAAATAATGAAGTAACAGAGAATTTTGGAAGATAGCTGCCTGTAGTGTGGAGCAGGGCAAGCCAGAGGAAGGAAGAAGAATGAAGGAGATTGTTTCATGGAAAGAGGCACAAAGGATGGAGAAGAGGAACAAACCTCAAAGAAATACAGGTGCAAGGATCAACGGAGCTTAGTGACTGGTTTATTTGAGTGGTGATGGAGAAAGGAGGACGTAGAATACTCTTAAGTGCCCCGAGGGACGACGGTAAGGTAAGGTAATGTTCCTCAAGGTAAGGAACATAGGAAGTTTGGAGAGGGAGGGAGTGAGCACAGTTCAGACGTATGAAGTTGTAAAAGTCAATGAGACATCTTACTTAATAAAAAAAAAAAATGTTTTTCCACTGATAACACCAAATGCTTGCAAAGATGTGGAGCAACAGAAACTCTCATTCGTTGCTGGTGGGAATGCAAAATGGTGCAAACACTTTGGAAGACAGTTTGGCAGTTTCTTACGAAACTAAACATATTCTTACTATATGATCCAGCAATGACAATCTTGGCATTTATTCAAAAGAACTAAGAACTTACGTTCATGTAAAAACCTGCAAGAGTGTTTACAGCAGCTTTATTACAATTGCCAAAACTTGGAAGACACCAAGATATCCTCTAATAGATTAATGAATAAATTAACCGTGGTGCATATAGATAATGAATATTATCCAGCAATAAAACGAGCTATCAAGCCATGAAAGGACATGGAAGAACCTTTAAATGCATATTGCAAAGTGAAAGAATTCAATATGAAAAACTACGTATTGTAAGATTCCTACTATATGACATTCTGGAAAGGCAAAACTATGGAGATAGAAAGAATATCAGTGGTTTCCAGGGGTTTGAAAGGAAGGTGGAAGGAATAAATAGGGAGAGCACAAGGAGTTTATTTTTAAATCTTTATTTCAATAGTTTCGGGGGTCAAGTAGCTTTGGTACATGAATGAATTATATAGTTGTGAATGTTGAGCTTTTACTGCACCTGTTACTTGAGTAGTGCACACTGTACCTAATGTGTAGTTTTTTTATCCCTAGCCTCATCCCCTGCCATCCCACTTCTAGAACCCTAGCACATGACCATTGGAAGAGGCTTTATACCAATTACTACATCTTAAATATGGACAAATAAGTCCTAGAGAGAATAATGATATGCCTGGTGTTGCCTAACATATTCTTAAAAATTTAAAAAAAAAAAAGTGGCACATATACACCATGGAATACTATACAATCATAAAAAGGATGAATTCCTGTCCTTTGCAGCAACATGGATGAAGCTGAAAACCATCATTCTCAGCTAACTAACACGGGAACAGAAAACCAAACACCACATGTTCTCACTCATAAGTGAGAGTTGAACAATGAGAACGCATGGACACAAGGAGGAGAACATCACACGCCAGGGCCTGTGGGGGGGTGGGGGGTTAGGGGAGGGATAGCATTAGGAGAAATACCTAATGTAGATGACAGGTTGATGGGTGCACCAAACCACCATGGCACGTGTATACCTATGTAACAAACCTGCACATGTATGCCATGTGCATGTATCCCATGTATAATTTTTAAAGTATAATTTAAAAAAATTATACAGGTATCCCATGTACAATTTTAGAAAATTCATTCATCCAATTAATTGAGTTTGGCATTGGAAGCAGTGAGTAATATTAAGGTACTTATTGTCCAGTGGAGCAAACCAGCAATAATCAGGACATTACAAAGCAACATAATAACAACTACAATGGAAGTGATGGGGTGCAAGGACAGCAAACCCAGGGTTAGGCTGGTCTCAATCATGAAGGTCCCAGTCGTGCATGGGGGCCACAGCAACGTCTCTTCCCAAGGCTGCGTCAGGGCCAGACTCCAGGCCACTCAGTTTCCCTTTCAGTCTTTCTCCTTTTGAGCATGAGGAGGCTGATGCTGGGAGGTTTGTTGGGAAACCAAACTGGATTACCTGAGAGCTGTGAAGACAAGTGGGAAGGCCTGGCTGACCTAGGTTTTCTATTGCTGAACTGATACTAAAGCAGTATTTCCCTAGAGTGAATAAAAGCATTCCTTACAACTTGTTCACTACAGGTAATTCTGATCCAGGTAGCCACATAGCTTCAGGTGGGCTTCCTCAAGTGTTCCCACAGCTTTCTTCTTTGTGGATTCCCTCCACAGTTTACCATGGAGACCAGAATCCTCTTCCCTGGGGATGCCCCAGCCTTTCCTCCTGGGAAAGTGAGCATGCTTACTGCTGTCGGTCCAGCCTCATCTCCCCAGGCGATATTGACTTGGCACAATGTCACCGATGGGGCTGTGTCCTCTATAAGCCTCCACAAACATACATCCAACCCATCCGGAGAGAGAAAGCAGTTTTATCTACTTTTCCACTTGATTTCAAAGAATCTAGAAAATCAGATATTTTGTATCAAGTGACAGGCAACAAGTAGAAATCTGAAACCCAGTAAAAAGTCTTTCTTTTGATGAAAAATTTCTTCCATATGTTTGGAAACCAAGCTGCTTTCCAATATTCAATATTAATTGAATATACTGAACACACACAAAAACAAACAATGTCTTAAGATCTTTCTTTTACAATGCTGGGTTCGAAAGTTTTGGATTCCAAAATGTTTCTGACAAGGCTTTAACTGTTTTTCAGGCATGTTGTGTGCTCCCAACTCAAGTCCACTCAGTGTTTTAGGCCAACCAACACAATTCATGTAACACCCTTGTACGTTTCCACCATTTCCCGCCTCACCATGCCTCAGAGGACTACAGGCTCCCCAAGGCAGTGAGTGACGTGTGGCTAAGACATAGGAGTTAAGGTGGAATCACTGGCAGATACCTGAACAGAAAGTCAGAACAACTAGATTTTTTTTTTAACACAGCCCCCAGCACTGGTCAATTTGTGACTCTGTAAAATACAAAATATCTGACCTGGTCTTTA
Source organism: Macaca mulatta (assembly GCF_049350105.2). Taxonomy (NCBI): domain Eukaryota; kingdom Metazoa; phylum Chordata; class Mammalia; order Primates; family Cercopithecidae; genus Macaca; species Macaca mulatta. The sequence continues at coordinate 6,293,011 of NC_133416.1, forward strand.
AGATTCTTTCAAGCCTTCATCACTTTGGGGCCTGAATAATGAGACGTGAAGGCCTTGTGTCCCATTGTCTGGAATCAAAGAGAACAAAGGAGTTTAAGTATTTGAGAAGAAGAAAAAATAAATCCCACAAAGGTCTCACATGCTTTCTTGGATGCCAAACCCAATGCTAGGAATGCGAAAAGTTGGCTGGGTGTGGTGGCTTGTGTGTAATCCCAGTGCTTTGGGAGGCCGAGGCAGGAAGATCACTTGAGGTCAGGGGCTTGAAACTGCCTAGGCAACATAATGAGACCCCATCTTTATAAAAATAAAAATTAGCCAGGCATGGTGGTGCACACCTGTAGTCCTACCTAGTTGGGAGGCTGAGGCAGGAGGATCACTTGAGGCCAGGAGCATGAGACTGCAGTGAGCTATGATCACGCCAATGCACTCCAGCCCCAGCAACACAGTGAGACCCTGTTTCTAAAATAAATAAATAAAAGTAAAAATCGAAAAAGTTCTCGAAGGTGAAGATGCTCTTCTTTCTCTGGCTCTCTCCAGAGCCTGCACTGCAGATAAATGAGTCAGTGTTACATGCATAAAAATTAAGATTTAGCTTCATGAAAAAGTAAATATTTAAAAAATATACACCCACGAAAAATCAGGGAGCAGTTCAGCAGTGAAATGCATGGTAGTGATTGCGAATCCTTTGCCATCTGCTTAAGCCTTCCCTCATATTCCCATCTCTGGCCATCCCTGCCACAGATCCCCTCTGCAGCCACACTAAATAACCTGATGTCCCAAGAATACACATCTTTGTACTTCCAATTGCTTGGCATGTCTATTCTTACTCCCTGTGACCCATTCCTTGTCATCTTTCTGGATTCGAGTTAAAATCTTCTTCTCTGTGCAGTTCTCCTGATTACCATCATGAGTTAATGGCCCCCTCTCCCTGGGCTTCTAGAATCCTCCATGTTCTAATTCATGCCTCCATGAAAGTACGAACACATCATCACTATCTGTAACATATCTGTCATCCCCACTGGGTCATGTGCTCCTTAAAGGCAAGGATGAAGTTATCCATTCGTCTCCAGGGCCCCACGTGATGCCTGGCCCTTCACAGTTTGCTGAGTCAAGACAGTGGTGTGGCAGCATCCACTCGCACTGACACCCTGCACTGGCTTTGAGAATTGATTTTTACATTTTCAGGAATTTTGTCAGTTGATACGAAAAATTACAGTATGCAAATTAACAAATAAAGTCTATTTAAAACAGAAGTTAGAGATCGTCAAAATTCATTGCTCACTAATGATGTTACAACATTTTCTATCATCTATGCACTTGGAGGAGCTATTTATGCCTGTCGTACCTGTGTGGTGGAAAAGCCGTGTGCGCACATGCCCCTGCACGTCTCCTCCATCTCCACATTTAGTAACCTCATGTTGGGAGGTTGGAATCGGCCATGGTAGGACTATTTATACCACAGAAATTGGCAAACCCTACAAATCAGGGCTTGATTTATTGTTTTGTTGATCGTCTAGACTTTATGATACAGAAAATATTAATGCAGACTAAATTTAGAATGTCTGTAATCATTACATTGTGAATAACACACACACACACACACACACACACACAAACCCTGTATTTAAAAACTATTATCCTATTCAACCAAGAAGCTTCTCTTGTCATTGATAAACCAGTGAAATTGTCCCATATATCTTTGTTGTTTTATTTTCATTTCATTCATTAAAATATCAACCAACATTCATCCCAGAATAATACTTGTTTGTCCATTGCAATCATAGATTGGCTACAGATACAAGAGTTTGACAAACATTGATGAAAGCATTCTGTGAAAATCATCTAGCAACATAGCACTTACAGTAAAGAGTATTGCATATTTTTATTCTTATTTGTAAGTTGTGTACTACACATCCTTTACTTCAGTAACATTTAGAATAAGCGATGTATGCATATTAGTGCATACATTTCTCTCCCTGGAGAGACCGTTGTCAAATTTCTACCAGCACATCACCAGATTGAGAGAGGAGGGACAATAGAGAAGGCTATACTAGTCAGGGAGGGCTACATTAAAAGAGGAGTTGAGACAGACTCGATGTAGGCGTGAAGGGTCAGAGAAGGAGACTCAGCAGAAGAAACAGTGCAATATGTCCATCAGGCTGAACAGCACAAGCCCAGGCACAAAGATAGGAAAGGCCTGGTCCATGGAGACAGTGAGAGTTCGGGATGCTGGAACAGAGGTGGCCACTGAGAGTGGTGGGAGATCAAGCCGGACCGGACAGGCTGGGAGGGGCTGAGCTCCGGAAATCAGTGCAAGTGAGGCAGAGAAGTCGGATTTGATTTAGCAGGCAATAGGGAGCCACCTCTGATGCTTGAAAAAGAGTGATGAGAAGTGAGCAGTGATTTAGGAGGACTAATAGGGCCATGGTATTCAGGATAGATTGGAAGAGGGAGAGACTAGCTCTAGTCCCTCCGGAAAGCAAACCGAGATTATGAAGCAATTCGGGACCACAACGATGAGGTAATGCAGCCCTCTCCTCCATCCTCCATGCACCTTCTCTCTCCCTTTCCCTCCACCAAGCTCAGACACATCCCCCTCCCCCAAGCTTCCCCTGCAGCAGCCCTTTTCTCTGGGGTCTATGATTAATTCTCTCTTAAAAGTATCTGGTGATAGCTCCAAAGGGTATTTCATAAATTCTGTGTCATTATGTGAAGCCTAGTTTTAAAACTTTCTTTTGTCTAGATCAATTATGAAATAATAAAATCTGACCTGAACCCAAGCCTGCATCTATTTTTTCATTGAGAAAGGGATTCAGCGATGATCAGAAAAATCTAAGAATAAGGGAATTTGATTCTGTAGTTTCAGGACCCTAAGAAGTAAGTAGCTAAATCAGTATTAACAAATTTTCTTCAAAATCGATTAGATCTATTTCTCCTCAGTAACTGTGTGTCCTCCCTTCACGCACATGCACCTGCTCACACATACACACGGGTCCCCAGTACTTAGCGATCTGTCAGTCGGCCACCTCCAGCACTGCCATTCCTAGTATCCTTGGCTACTGAGAAGAAAGGATGCTCAAAAGGGAGTTATCAAATTAAACAAACAAACAAAAAACAAATGCCTGTGCCATGTACACTCTTTCCAAGGATTCTTGTTGCTTTTAGGGCTACTGGATGGCACCTAAATTATGGTGTGCTTCCGGAATTATATCTGCCTTTGCATGTTCAAGTGGCCCTACCCCATTTATCATACCATCTCAATGAAAACAATGTCTGGCTAGTAGCTTCATGGCACCAACATGGTGCCATAGGTGGGCAAGCATTTAATGGTCTATGGGTCATGAAGTTGGGGGCTGCTGGTGTTGGTGACGCACACACGGTTATTTTGACCTGGATTGTCCCCTCTGTCAATGTTGACCTGCCCCGTTTGCCCTGGGGACATGGTTGGGCAGGTACCAGATAGATGCTCTCACTGCTGAAAAAGAAAAAAATACCAAAGTGAGTAATGTTTTATGCATTTTCTTTCAAAATATGATCTATTACAACAAATGGTATGCCCAGGCTTTCTTTCTTCCTATATTTTCTAATCCTTCTAGAAGCTCCCAGCATAGGCCTTAAACACATTCTTACACACACACACACACACACACACACGCACAAGCAGTATTACTATCCTGTCTTCAAAATGCCAACCCTACAAATATGTCTGCCCAAATTCCACAGACACTTCTAACTGCTGCTTTCCTCGTAGTTCCCTGTTGACAACCCACATGGGTTTGGCTCCCTAATTTTTCTCCCTACCAAGGACAAAAATAAAAAGTCGTAAATGCCAGAAATTTCTAGGCGCTAACTCAGCTCCTTCACATGAGTGATTTTTTTTTACTTTTCTTTCTTTTCTTTTTTTTTTTTTTTTTTTTTGAGATGCAGTTTACCTAGGCTGGAGTGCAATGACACAATGTCGGCTCACTGCAACCTCTATCTCCCAGGTTCAAGCGATTCTCCTGCCTCAGGCTCCCAAGTAACTGGGACTACAGGAGCGTGCCATCACACCCTGCTAATTTTTGTATTTTTAGTAGAGATGGGGTTTCACCATGTTGGCCAGTCGGATCTCGAATTCCTGGCCTCAAGTGATCTGCCCGCCTCAGCCTCCCAAAGTGCTGAGATTACAGGCGTGAGCCACCGTGCCAGGCCCACATGGGTGATTTTTATGCTGGGCTGTCAGGCATCTGATACTCAGTCCCATGTTAGGTCTGTCTTGCTGGTGCCCACACCTAATCATGGAAAATCCGTCAATCCATGGCAATCAGGGAGCCCTTCTTTTTTGCATTGAGCTAGGCACTTGGGAGCTCTGAATAGCGTAAGATGTGTTTCCTGCTTTTGACAGAAAAGAAAAGAATATGTGCAAAACTCTCTGAAAATAATTCAATGCTACACTGGGTGGCACTGACCAGCAGAGACAGTGTAGCATTGTCATCAAGTGCTAGATTCCTAGTCAGAAATGTGGGCTCTGTCTAACCTCTTCCTTTTCCCCCATGACACACAGACCCACAGACCCAAGGACACTGTCTCTTTCATACAAAGTGAGCCATTGTAGCGTCTAATCCAGTTCACTCTGTGCCCATACTAAGATTTCCAGAATTGAGTATTCAATAAGATTCAACATTAATGGGGACAAAGATACTGGGGTTGTATTTCACAGGTAAGAGAATACACACTATTCTGGGTTTTCTTTTCTTTATTCTTTCTTTCTCTCTGTCTCTTTTTCTTTTTTTTTTTTTTAAGACGGAATCTTGCTTTTGTCACCCAGGCTGGAGTGCATTTCTTTTTGAGATGGAGTCTTACTCTTGTCACCCAGGCTGGAGTGCAATGGCATGATCTCAGCTCACTGCAACCTCCGTCCCCCCAGTTCAAGAAATTTTCCTGCCTCAGCCTCCTGAGTAGCAGGGATTACAGGTGCCCGCCACCACACCCAGCTGATTTTTGTATTTTTAGTAGACACGGGGTTTCACCATGTTGGCCAGGCTGGTCTTGAACTCCTGACCTCAGGTGATCTGCCCTCCCAGAGTGCTGGGATTACAGGTGTGTGCCACCACGCCCACCTGTTCTGAGTTTCATATTCATGGCTCTACCTGTGAGGGTTGTGCCTTCACTCTGACTAATATGAACAAGTCAAGTTACACAGGACCCTGACCTCCGACAACAGCCCAAAACTGGAGCATGAGATTTTGATTAGGTTGTTACATTGTGGATTAAGTTGTTGGTTGGTTTGTTTTAATCTACTCTCAAAGTATTTGCTTCTTCTAATTTGTGACTGAAAAAGGTTTTGAAAACACTCATCTTTATGTAGTTTTTTTTAACATCAAAGATTCTCATCAACAAAGTTTTAGAGTCTAAGGACTACATGAGGTTGGAAAGTTAATTTATTTGTTCCCCAAGACTTATTCTATTATTTTCCTGTAAAAAGAGCCCCCAGTTTCTCTAAATCATCTTTTATAGTCTGTCATTGTTCAGTGTTGAGAAGTTGTCCTTTATAGCATTTCTATTTTGCTTACTACAGATTAAGCTCATTTTCTTTTAAGATATTTTAAAAAGATGATTTGTTCATTCATTTACATTCATTCAGCAGATATTTACTGAATACCAACTCTGTGCCATCACTGTTCCACACTTCTCTCTAGGCACCATACTGTAGCCACTTCAACAAAATATATCAAGTTCCTGCTGACGCCCAGGTACTGAAGACAAAATGAAGAAGAAAGAACAGCCCCTAGCTTTCCCTTAATGGGCACCAAGATTGCACCTTGAAGGCGGTGACTGCACGACTCCTTTGCGTGTGTGTTTATGTGTGTGTGCATATGTCACGCGAGCTCTGCTTATCAATGGATAAATAGACATAACTAAGGAAATAATGTTCACAGATTCCATTTACCAAGTCCCTACTTTTTCCCAGGCAATATACTAGTCACTCTACACACATGTAATTCTAATAGCAAAACTGTGATGTAGGTACTATTACCATCCCCATCTTACAGATGAGGAATCCATGCTTAGGGAGACATGGCAGGTCTCCAGGACACAAACAAGCATGTGTCCCTGTAGAGGCACTGCGTTCCTGCATGCCGCTCTGTGGTCCCAAGGCTTTTATCTTGTATTTTTCTGCAGTGACTGTAGCAGGCCTGACACAAAGGCTGCCTCAGGATTTTGAAAGATGTGATTTCTTATATCCAATATTTAATAAGGTCATACATACTCCTCTTGGATGCCTTTGACCTTCACACCGTGTAGAGGCCACTTGCTGTGCCAGAGGGCCCTCCTTGCTCCTGCCTTCCTATGAACATTCTGCATTCCCTGGGAGGAGTGTCCAGGGAGAGCCCACAGATGAACTGGGAAAACTCCAAGTCCTGGTCCTGCCCATGGCTAGGCATGACATGGGTGTCAGGGAGAGCTCATTGCTTGGTAAGTCTTGCTGCCTATCACAAAATATGGTGGACAGGAATTGGGTAGCAACATCAGTGGGTTTCTTACCTTCAGGAGGTAACCTAGCTATGCCAAAAACGGTAAGATACTGTCCCTCTACCTTAGGTCACAGTTCTGCCTACGCCCATCAGTGACTCCCATAAAAGGATTTGTAGAAAAAAAAAAGAAAATTTGGTCAACGGAGAGAGGGTCCAATAAAACCATCTAGTCCCAAGACAACCCCTAAAAGAAAACATGCAAATCACAGGCTGGTGTGAGAGCAAGGATGGCATTCCATCCCCAAAACTCCACATCTGGCCAAAGAGCTTTATGAGCAACACAGAAAGGCACACCTGGGAACCCAGGGCCCAGAAATGATGACTCCCACTTTGTACAATGCTTCCCTAAGGGCTGCCCACTCGGTGTGACCAAGCATCCTCCCTACCCAATAGCAGCCCCCATTGTGCACACATTTCAGGTGCCAACATTTACATACAGCATCTCTAATCTGCAGAGTAATCATGACTGTTCTCATTACTAGAGAATAAAGTGACTCTCAGAAGAACCAGGGATCCCGTGGCCAGCCTGTCAGGTTGTAGAGCTTTTGCTCTTCTGAGGATGTCATGTGCCCCTAGAGGGGGTCTCCCTCACTTAGACCTGGGGAAATAATCAAAAACATTAAAATCCAACAAAAAATGTACTATCACACTCAAACAAGGAAAGAGATACAACCTCGAGCTAAAAAACTGCCAAAGGCAGAACCCAAGGAGAGAAATAGATAATTTTTGCCATCCTCTCACCTCTGAAAGAGAACTAGTGAGTCAATAAAATAGGAAAAATCTTACCAGAACTCTTGAACTTAGGAGAGGTAGCTGAAGTGGGTGCCTCTGTATTTCTCCACTTCTGGCTGGGTGGGAGTAAATAGGGCTATTAAGGAGAGAGAGGTGAAAGTGGGAATAAACATCATAATTTGACTTTCTCTGTTGGGAAGTTAAGGTCCTGGGATCTACTCTGAATTTGGGACGATTTCCCCAGGACAGAAGAATTACACACCCCACTGGGGGGTGAATTCTGATCGAGGACATTAAAAGGAGTGGGTCATGCCCTAGCTGACTTCTCCTCTAACCTATCAGACTCTCGTATAGAGAAGAAGATGAACTACAATTCTTGTCCTCTCAGACTTTGGTAAAGAAGGAAGTCACCTAAGGAAGGGAGAGAAGCCAAGCCCAAAACCCCTACTGGTGTCAGAGCGACTAGAAGGTCTAGACAAACCACTCACATCAGGTGTGACAGGACACACAGAAGTGGTGGTTGTGTGCAAACCACAATGAAGACAACCACTGAAAGAACGAAAAGTTCAGCGCAACCTTCAACATGGAAGAAACATAATCCCAGAACTGAATCAAAACACTTGCGCTTCACGCTATTGAAACATTTACTAAGAGCTGGAACAAAATTTTTAAAATAGTTTAAAGACCAGGCTGGGCACAGTGTCTCATGCCTGTAATCCCAGCACATTGGGAGGCCAAGGCCGGTGGATAACCTGAGGTCAGGAGTTTGAGATCAGTCTGACCAGTATGTTGAAACTCCGTCTGTACTAAAAATACAAAAATTAGCTGGGTCTGGTGGCAGGTGGTGGCAGTAATCCCAGCTACTCAGGAGACTGAGGCTGGAAAATTGCTTGAACCTGGGAGACGGAGGTTGCAGTGAGCCAAGATCATGCCACTGTACTCCAGCATGGGTGACAGAGTGAGACTCCATCTCAAAAAAATGAATAAATAAAATAGTTTAAAGACCAGATGATAAAACAATGAAATGAGATGTTTGCAAATTAAGGGCAAATTTTGAGGCAGAAAAAAATAATACTATCATGGAACAATAAATAAATAAGACACAGCCAGGAAAAGAACAATTTTAGCCCAAAATCAAAGTACTAACACAGAAAACACTCAAGATAATTCTAGCAAATACAGAAGAAAAATACAATGTTTGAAAATCAGTTGGAATATAATCGATGTGGAGAAGAGAAAGACAATTGAACATATGACTAATGTATATAATTGATTTTCCTGAAGTAAGGAATTCAACAAATAGACCAGAGAAAGATTACGTATATAATATATATATAATAGGGGGAATTTTTCCCTGAAATAAAGGAATCAAACATCTAGTTGATTTGAAACTTTCTTGAAACCTGAGACAACAGATTTAAGTATGGACAGCAACAAAACCTGGTGACATCTATGAGAAGCAGTTGGTGGTGTCAGGAGACAAGTGTAACCCAATGCCACCTGGCATCCCCCATACCCACAGAGCCATCTGCATCTGAAGCTTTGTGCAAGGCTGTGCAGAACATCCAGGCTGGAGAGGGGACAAACCGCAACTTGGACTTGGCAATGAGCGGGAGTGCAGATGAAAGAGGAAAACACCAATTCCGACTCTCAAGACCATCACCAGTTCAAGGAATTTTGTCACTCCTTCTCTTGCAAGTGACAGTAAACCCAACCCAAGATGGCTTAAATAAATGTATGAATGTATTGGCTCATGAAGCAAAACCTCAGGAGAGGTTTTGGCTTCAGGCCCAGTGGCTCCAGGTGCTCAAACAATGTCTGTCTGTGTCCCTCAGCCCTGCTGTCTTCTGTGTAGGCCCCATTCTCAGGCAAAGTTTCCCCACGTGATGGAGATAAGAAGTTTACCTGTTGGTAGTACAGGCTTATGTCTTTGCCATTCGAAGCCTAGCAGAAAGGTAAAGTCTTCATTCTCAACAGTTGGATCAAAAGTTCTGGATTTGAGGCTAGGAAGGTTTAATTCTCAAATCAGCCAGAGCTGAATCACAGCCCTGAAGGAGATGGGGTCAGCCCTGAAGGAGATGGGGTCAGCCCTGAAGGAGATGGGGTCAGTTGTGAGAGTGGGAGAGAGATGGTACCTAAAGAATTCCAAAGTGTTAAAAGAAGAAGGGGAAGTGGATGTTGAGAAACCAAAAACAATATAGGTCCACAACACTGAAGAATAGGACACCCGCATACACACTCATGGTTACACACTTTCTTATACACCTAAAACTATAACGTATAAAGAACCGCACATTAATATGATACAAAACAATCACCCAAGGCTTAAGAGAAAGAGGAAAAAAGAACCATCATTCAAGTGGAAAAGATTTTGACACCTAAAGTTTCCATATATCCACCACCACCACTGTCATCACTGTTAATAGAACAAGTCAAATCTCTTTCTGTTGCAATGGGCACCATGCTAATAGGATGCACTAGAGACAGTTTCCTCCCTTTAAAGACTCACCCTATAAAACAGGCAGAGCATGCAAGATCAGGTATAAACAAGTGGAGAGCAGACAGAAAGTCACAGAGCTAACATGCTTGTACACTCATAGAACATTGATCCATTCCCTGTACAGGTATTCACGTTGTGCCTGCTGAGTGCCAGCACTGCATGCCCTGGGGATTCCATCCCTACCCCTACGGAGGAGAGGTCAACTTTTCCAAAACAGCATCTTCTAGAGGGGGAAGCTGAAGACCCTCAAGGTAAAGTAACATAACAAAGATCGCAGCAGAATGACTGTCATCTAAGCATCTATACTCTGGGGTGGCAAAAAGAACATGAACTTAGGGGTCAACGGACCTGGGTTCCAGGCCTGGCTCTCTCACCAGCTGACTGTTAGAAGCCCACCCACCTCCACCTTCTCTAGATCACATGTTTTATGGTTGCCTCAAAGGCGTGAAGCAGGTGAGTTGTGCTGCCTCTGCCGACATCTGCTTTGTGAGCCTGGGAGTATTTCACGGAGATGTTTCTCTCGACAGGTTTATGGCTGGTCTTGGCTCAGTGCCTTGAAAACACTCATCATGTGATGAAACGAGAATGTCATGCTGCGGGCTATCAATAAACCACAATGGCATTCCCGCCCCCACCCTGACACCACTCCACCCACGCAATTTCCCTCCACTTCAGCCTCCTCCCTCCCCAACTCCCAAAGATATCCAGACAAGACCAACTCGTTAAGAAGTGACATCCACCAGGATTCTTGGCCCCAGTCAAAAGAGTGGCCAGAACTTGTCTGTTGCTTGCAGATACTTTTCTGTTTTGTGTTAAACGTTTGAGTTTGGAAATGAGCAAGAGCTATGTCTAAGGGAAACCAGACAGCTTGTTTGAAAACCCACTAAACGGCCGTCGGAGGATCATGCCAGATCCTAGAACAAGGTCTCAGTTACTGCCTGAAAGCATTAACTTTCGGTCAAGGCATCTTCTCCACGCTCCTCAGCATCTGCAGGGTAGCAGAGACTTGAAAGAGATGTGTCCTCTGGATCCCACATCAGGTGATAATCTTGGGATTTCCCTACCTGGGGGAAAAGTGGGTTTTCCTGAGGAAATTGCAGGTGGGCCTGGGTTTCTAGAGCGTGAGGTGAAATGGATGACACCGTGCTGAATTCTGACCAAAATTCTGGAGAGATGCTGCAAAGGAACTCAGCCTCCAATGAAAGGGTCAGTGAAGGGTCCAAGGACAGTATCAGAGCACTTTCCTATCACTTCTATAAAAATCACATCCGCTTTTTCCCACCAACTTGCCCATTCTCCTAGTCTGGGACACAGGCCCTGGTATTTTACATTCAGCTCATTTCCAAGGGATTTCCAAGGGATAGAGAGAAATATGGCTCCTGAAGAATAAGGAAAAGCGGTGAAGACAAAGCACACTCACACCTAGGAAGGAAAAGACGCAACAGTATCTTGAGGAGTCAATTAAAGTCAAGTTGGGGCCGGGCGCGGTGGCTCAAGCCTGTAATCCCAGCACTTTGGGAGGCCGAGGAGGGGGGATCATGAGGTCAGGAGATCGAGACCATCCTATGGTCTTTTTTACTCTAGATGAAACCCCATCTCTAGTAAAAAATACAAAAAAACTAGTCGGGTGTGTTGGCAGGCACCTGTAGTCCCAGCTACTCGGGAGGCTGAGGCAGGAGAATGGTGCGAACCCGGGGGGCGGAGCTTGCAGTGAGCTGAGATTTGGCCACTGCACTCCAGCCTGGGCGACAGAGCGAGACTCCGTCTCAAAAAAAAAAAAAAAAAAAAAAGTCAGGCTGGAGACAGAGGCTGAAAGAGTGATGGAGCCAGGAGACACTGAGATCATTCAACTACCAATGCCGTTCTGAACTAAGACTTTCTTAAACCACACTCTCTCCCTACCAAGAAAATGGGCATCATGTCCTTCATAACCCATCCTGAAAAAATGAAACTGACGTGATGGCAGAGTGGTATGAAAAAGATTCCAAATTTGGAAAAGAGGGAGAAGGGCTCAACTGCCGACTCTCTTTATTCCCTCTGGGATGTTGGGCAACTTACTCTACTTCTCAGTGAGTTGATCTGTCACTTGGGGCTAATAATACAACTTCTTATGACTACTGTTTAAAGCAAATAAAATATTTGAGAGAATGCTTTATTAATTGCAAAACACTGCTCAAATTTTAATTATTATTTCTTGTCTGTCTATTTTCCATCTATGTGCATCCTGTTGAGGTAACAAGGTAGCTATCTTCCATATGGCCAATCTCCCATTTAGATTGTAAGCCTTTTGAGGGAGGGCTGGTATTTACTCTTGCATAATTGGCACTCAATACAAGTTTTTGAATGGATTAGTGGAGAAGGAATGATGGGCAATCATGGGTTCCTGCCCTTGGCCTACCATTCCCAGCACGTGGGAGCACTGTTCCATGTGTCTGTGTGAGCTCAGGACTGGCTGCCGTGGGTCAGCCCGAGGGCACCAACTGGACAGGGCCATGCTTGGCTAGAGTCCAGCAGAATGCCTTTGCCCTGACTGCCCACCTGTTCCGTGACTGAAGCCAGCACTAAACTTAGCCATGGTGACTCATGGATATAGGGCTGCCCCACGCCTCACAAGTCATCCTAACAACCCACCTGGATGCAGTCAGCTACTCTCTCCCTCCCTCCCCCATCAACCCTGGGAAATGTGGCCCAGTCAGCCCTAGGCCAGGCCCTGGGGTGCAGGGCTAGAAGGCGGAGCTCACAGGGGCAGCAGCCCCATGTGGATACTCTCTTCTCCCAAGTCACGGTGCCAAAAGCAGAGGTGCCCACAAAAGTCATGGAGCAAATGCTCAGTGGCGCCTGCAGGGAATCACTTCTCACGGGAATGGTGGTGCTGATTAGTCACAGTGAAAAGGGGAGGGGACGGCATATGGGGCCTGACGGAAATACCTGGTAAGAGCTGTACGCTTGTTCATCCAGTGTTTCAGTTCTGCATTCAATGCATCTTCTCCATGTTCCTCAGCATCTGCACGGTAGCAGAGAAAAATCTCAAACAAAGAGAGGCCATGACTCCTTAAGTCAGCAACCAGACATATATTCTGGTTTGATTCACTGCAAAGAGAAGTGGAGCTTCACCACTTCATACACTCACATGAGCTGCACAAAGAGGATTTGGCAAATGGTCTAACCTGGGTGCAAGCAATAAGAGGGTGCATCGGCAGCAGAGAATTTAAAAGCAATGATAAAATGAATGAAAAGTTGGCCTGCTTTTTATTATCACCATGAGCTAAAAATCCTAAAGATGTCAGTGATAAAACAATCCTTCCCTCTGGGGTGGACGGCTCCCTCGGCTCTCTATCCCACCTTGATATGCTCACTTGAAAAGTGAACCATATTTTTCACGAATTCATGCTTTCATGAATACGTTCAGCCAGTTGGCTGTTCATACAGCAAACATTTCTGGAGCATATTCTATGAGAAAGACATTGCGCTTGAAGCTGTGGAAACAGATATGACCCACTCTCTCTGGACATCCAACGGCGGCTCAGTCTCACTTCTCCAGGCTGTTGCCCCTCCCTTGCACTGTTTTGCCGTGAATTCTCCAAGCCAGAACTGACTGAGCTGTTACACACTTATCTGGAGAGTGAAGGAGAGCATAAGAGATTATAAAACAGAAGAGGAAAATCAAACGGATGATTGCAGCTGCTTAGGCACACCAACCATGCTCCTTCCAGGGAGACCCTGACCAGACTCTGACTTCCTGCAGATGGTGTATCCCTCTTCCCTGCCCTCAGTCCTGGGCCCTGAACTCAAACCCCCTCCTCTATGGTGTGGCCAGTGAAAGCAAAATTGATTGACAGTATAATAATTTTTGCCTCTCTGGACACCTGTGCTATGTGGTTCAGTTCCTCATTGTCATCATCTTTCCATTCCAGAATACTCTTCGAGTTTTATCTTTTTATATATATCTAAAACCAAAGGTATAGTAAAGAGTTTTTTTGCAATAGAAACACAGCCTTGGTGGGACTTCCCCAGACCTCTGCTGTCATGACTCCAAGAGTAGCAATTCTTAGAATTTCTTTGTGTATGGACCCCTAAGGAGTCTGGTGAAATTATGGACTTTAAAAAGTCTTCTTAAGTGCATAAAATAAAAGAAGGAGATTAAAAAGAATACTAAAAAGATACAGTTGTCAACATAATAAAGAAACAACTTTGTGGTCAATAATAATTGTGCTATTTTATAACACATTGAATATTAATAACAAGTTGTATTAGGGTTCTCTTAGAGGGACAGAACTAATAGGATATATAGATATATATATGAGAGTTTATTAAGTATTAACTTATATAATCACAAAGTCCCACCCACAATAGGCTGTCTGCAAGCTGAGGAGCAAGGAAGGCCAGTCCGAGTCCCAAAACTGAAGAACTTGGAGTCCAATGTTTGAGGGCAGGAAGCATCCAGCATGGGAGAAAGAGGTAGGCTGGAGGACTAGGCCCATCTCTCCTTTTCATGCTTTTCTGCCTGCTTTATATTTGCTGGAAGCTGATTAGATTGTACCTACCAGATTAAGGGTAGATCTGCCTTCCCCAGCACTGACTCAAATGTTAATCTCTCTTGGCAACACCCACACAGACATGCCCAGGATTAATATTCTGTATCCTTCAATCCAGTCAAGTTGACACTCAGTGTTCGCCATCACACATGCTCTACAGGCAGGTCTAATAATCACTACCACTTTGAAGTAGGGAAGAGTATATACTTCCAACTATCTACAAAATCTGTAACATGCATAATAAAAATATAGTATTGATTACAATGTCACAGGGAATTTGCTCATTCTACCTTGGCCTTCTGCCTGTTTCATAAATGCTAAATTTCACTTAGAGTTTAGTGAAAACAAAAATGTCATTTTTGCCAACCTAAGTTCACTGATCCCCTGAATTAGTCAGAAAAGGTTAGGAACTTCTACCCTAGAGCAGTGGGCACTAAATGTGGGCCGCTTTTAGAATGCCATTTTTTAGTGAAAACTACTGCATGCGTAAGGGCAAGGATTGAGGTAAGTGAGGGGCCAGGTGTCCTGGACAGCCTCAATCCCATAGATCTGCTCTCTGCCCTTCTCTGTCCTTCCCTATAGCACCCAGACTTGTTTGCCACAAGCTTCCTAATGGGTTCAGGCAATGGAGGTCCTTGGAGAAACGAGAACGAAGAATGTCTTCCCCACTAGCAGAGTCTCTCCAAATTGAGTGGACTCACTGGGCCCTTTTCCAGAATCAACCCACAGATTTAGAGTCAGAAAACTCAGGTGGCATTCCAGCAATGAACTGGATAGTTGGCCCCCACACTAATCTCAAGTTTCTCATCTAGAAAATGGGCACAACAACCTCTGTCCCACCTATTCGTAGGTGTCTCGTGAGGATTAGTTTAGTGCACAAACACAAACGTTTTGTAAAGAAGTCAGGCAAATACAAGTGGCAAAGGCAGGAGATAGTGCTAGCCCTTGTGCAGTAGAAAGGCCTCTCTCTCTCCAGAGAGAAGGGAAAGCTACAACAGAAATAGACTGGCCTTCTCACATCTCTTCTTTTCTCTTGTGGAGCTGCAGGTGCAATGGGGAAATTGTGCACAAGAACAAACTACAGTCTGTCCTCTGTGCTGATGTTGGCAGTTTGCTTCTGCAGAGCATGCTTGACTGACTATCTGAGGACCAGAGGGGAAGACAGCTGACCCCACCACTTCTGAGACCCCATCTTGCAGCTTTATGAAAGGAGAAGTTATGCTTAATTCTTGTGGACACCAAGGAAAGGCTACACCAGTAAGTTAGCCTTACGATTGACTTGGGACTCTGAGAAGTGGAGATGGGGACAACAGTAATGGGGACAGATGAACAATGTCTCTTGCTTCAGAATCAGCAGTCAGGGACCCAGGCACCAAGCGAGAAGGAACTCAACCTACTGAAATAACTTACTAGGTCAATTCCTGGATCCAATACTTTCTCAATGCCATCCATTCTACAATCCAGATTAATCCTCCCTAAAAACCTTTCCAACATGCCACTGAAGTACTCTAAGTGCCTCTTCCTGATATCCTATCAAAATGGGCTTCTAATTCGACCTGACTTATTTTACAGAAGAAGCTGAGGTCCGGAGAAGGGATAAAATGTGTCCACGGTCGTTGTGGCTGGTTAGTACAAATGAAGTCTAGACTCTTTAGTCTTAGATTCAAACTTCAACTATTTCTGCCTTCCCATCCAACTTAAACAACGGACTCCAGTCAAGCTACTCTCTTTACCACCTCATTTGTCAACACAATGTAGCTATTCTGCAGATCTTCTATTTTTCATCCCCTTATAGGGTGGTGAGTTAAATTAAAGTGCATCTCCCTGAGCAGGCATTTTTACAATAGGAATAGAAGGAGCAGTAGCAATGGCCATCCCTGGAAATGGTCTGTCCAGCCCCTTGGTGTCTCACCATACTTTGTGGATGAACAGTGCATGGGAGCAATTCAGAATGACCTTAGGGAAGAAAATGTCAAAAGAAGAAAAAAAATGCAGCTGACCAAAGACCATAGGAAGTCACTTGGTAACAGGCAACAACAGGTGTAGGAACAAATATTTCCTTTCTGAGTCAAAGAAAACTTTTTATGGGGCACCTGGGTTTAATAACAATGGCGTGTTTCTGCACGATGGAGTTGGGATTGTCTACTTTCTTAATTTTCTCCAGATGTTACACACACAAACACACACACACACACTCTTAGATAATCAAAGCAGTTGTATGGTTCAGGGTTGACCCTTGGATACTAACGTGGGTTGAAAATCCATAGTAATCATACAACGGCAGGAGGTTCTGAATGTTCAAGGCATTGCTGTCTGCAAGTTCACTGGCTAAAGCACTGGCAGAACCATTATCATTCAAGATTTACAGGACCCGCTGCCTGGCAACGGGAGAGACAAGTGTCTGTAATGTAAAGAATTTACCTTTGAAAAACTTCAAATCTAGAGCACAAGACAATTAGAAGGGTGAAATACTGGATCCTATCTCCCCTAGAAAGAACTGACCTTTGTGTACCCATGACTACTGCTATGACTCTACATTGCATGTGTTTCTCCCATCCATCTCCTCTCTTTGGAGTGCAGGTACAGTCCTCGCAGGGACACTGGGCCTGCTTCTCTCTGTATCCCATGCTCGGTACCATGCTCCATGTAGTAGATACTCTAAAAGTGTTGCTTAAATGAATGAGCAGAAACTTTAGTAACTCCATGGCTGATTATCTGGAACTATTTTCTTTCTAATAATCTTTGGGATCAGTTTTCTAATAGTCTTTGGCATCTTTTTTTAAAATTAATTCATCTCCTTGCAGGAAAAACATGAACAAAGAAAATCTGAACTCAGTATATTGGTTCACAAATCTCATCAAAAGTTATAAGGGGCAGGAACTGCCCATGGTTATATGACCCTACAGTTATGAGATTGCTGGTGAGTTTTAGGTTTACAATTTACCTCCTCTCTTCCTCTACAGGAAATGCAGATAATTATGTGCTTTCTATTGGGACACTGCCTCCAAGGTGAACAGATATTCAAATAGATTGATAATTCATTTAGGCCAAAAATCTCTTCAACTAAAAATTCTGATAAACAGAATAGTCACAGAACCAGGTTTTGTTTAGTCCTGTTATGTAAGAAGCAGTATTCAGAAGAATGCCACTTGGTAATAATAAGACCTTTCGAAATCACCAAAAAAGTCTTTAGCCATTTCATGTAATTTTACTATCACACATTCTTATTTGCTCTTACAATTCTTTAACTAGGCTAGGCATGGTGGCTCACCCTCATAATCCCAGCACTGTGGGAGGCCAAGGTGGTCAGATCTTTAAGCCCAGGAGTTCAAGACCAGCCTGGGCAATGTGGTGAAACCCCATCTCCACAAAAAACACAAAAATTAGCCAGACATGGTGGTATGCACCTGTAATCCCAGCTACTGGGGAGGCTGAGGTGGGAGCATTGCTTGAACCCAGGAGGTCCAGGTTGCAGTGAGCCATGGTTGTACTACTGCACTCCAGCTTGAGTGACAATGAGACCCTGCCTCAAGAAATAAAAAATAAAAATAAAAGATGAATAAACTGTCTGTTAAATGGTATAATATAGATGGAAGCATCTAACACTGTGACTGACACATGATAATTGTTCAACAAATGATCGTTAAAACAAACCCTTTGGGATAAATGGCATCATTTATACTGATTGATTAATGTTCTCATTTTTGCAATAATCCAAATCGCCTGGAGGGTTTTTTTTAAAGCATCTCCTGCTAGCTCCCACCCCCAGGGTTTCTCATGCAGTAGGCCAAGGTTGTAACCCCAGATTTTACATTTCTAATAAGTTCCCAGGTGATGCTGAAGTGGCTGAGTTTGTGTCCACAATTCCGAACATGGCTACTGACTCTTCTTTCCTATCTAAAACCCTCTCCACCTTTGGCTCCTTGCTGGAGACTGCTACTGATTGCCTATCCAATATCAACTGCCCCTTTTCCTTGCTAACAGACTCTGATTTTATTCTAGGCAGCAATGTAAATGCTATATTTCTCAGCTTCACTGCTGTGAAATGCAATGAATAATTCAAATGCTGGAGTTGTTTGATAGGACTTATAGGAGAATCCCTTAAGGCACTGCAAAATGGTGACACAAGTTCTTTTGCCCTTTGTCCTTCTTCCATTTATGGTAATGTGGGCACGATGGTTGGAGGTACAGCAGCCATCTTGGATCATGAGGCCCTAAGTGAAAGATCACGGAACAGAAGCACAGAATGAGCCAGGATCCTTAATGACAACATGGGGCAGACTTGCCAGCCCATGGATTCTTTACCTCAGATTTCTCCTATGTTAAAAAAAAAAAAAAAAAAAAAAACCTCAAAAATTTTAAACTACTGTTATTTTGTTTTTACATTTTCTACAGAAAACCTAATCATATGTGATTTAGCTTCTAATGCATTGTGGTGTTCTCTTTGTCCTGTAGCTTCTCAAATTGCTCCTCTCTGTCCCTCCTTTCCTTCCTCCTCCACCTCTTCCTCCTTCTTCTCCTTCTGTTCCTCTTCTTTTTAACTTATTTTTCTTTTTTCTGCCTTTGAAAATACATCTTCTCGAGGGATTTGACCTAATCATTCTTCTTTTCTCTGCTCCATCTTCCCTCTTTTCTCTCCAAACTTGTTCTTGACAATCTCAGCCAGCTTCACAGCTCCAGCTATAACCTTTATTCTGAGGACTCCCAAATTTGAATCTGTAATCTTTCATTTGCAGAGAAAAAGGTGCTACTGTGCATCCTCACCCAGGTATCCTAATGGACCAGCATCTTCAAGGTTTCCAAACTGAATTTCTGATCCTCCCCACAAAATCAACTACTTTTCTTTTGTTTCTCAATAGATCACCTTACTTTTTATTTCACAACCTGCAAACTTCCAAGTCATCTTGAACTTTGCCTTCTCCCTTGGCTTGATAAATGGTCAATTATAAATTTATCTGTAATTGATTACCCAATTTAATATCTATAATAGAAAACTCTCCTCTCTGTCCCAACTTTGATTTTTGCAGCTCAGGTATTTGTCATCTTTCTTCTGGGCCAATGAAATAGCCTATACCTGTTCTTTCTCCCTCACTTTCATCATTTTACACGTGTCTGTCTGTGAGCATGGGTGAAGTGCTACTGTAATCAGATTCAACCCATATGCAGCCACAGTAATACACCAAGCACAGCCTGCTCTCTGATACCAACATAGCTTTCCAAATATAATTTCCATTGCTTCTCATCTTATGCTTTTTCTAAACTTCATTCATCCTATACTGATATGGTTTGGATCTGTGTCCCCACCAAATTCTCATGTTCAGTTGTAATCCTCAGTGTTGGAGGTGGGGTCTGGTGGGAGATGATTGGATCATGGAGGCAGTTTCTAATGGTTTAACACCATGCCCCTTGGTGCTGTTATCATGATAGTGAGCTCTCATGAGATCTGGTTTTTTGAAAGTGTGTGGCACCTGCTCCCACGTCTGCTTTGGCCATGTAAGACTTGCCTGCTTTCTCTTCACCTTCCACCACGATTGAAAGCTTCCTGAGGCCTCCCCAGAAGCCACTATGCTTACCGTACAGCCTGAAGAGCCATGAACCAAATAAACCTCTTGTCTTTATTCAGGTATTTCTTTGTAGCACTGCGAGAACACACTAACACATACACGATTTACTTCTTTTAGTATTTGACCTATAATTCCCAGTTGCTAAGTCGTTCATGCAGTTTCATTTGCCAATAATCCCTACTACTTCCCACTTCCTCATGCCTGAATCCTATCTATTTTTTAGGCTCAACAGAAATGCCTTCTCAAGACTCTAAAAAGCCTTTCATGAGCTCTTGAGCTGAAAGCTCTCTCTCCATGCTTTCAAATCCTCTGTCATTGTGTATGTATATCTAAAGGCACTAACTTTTTCCTTCCTATTGTAGTAATCAGGATACATACTTTATCTTGTGAATTAAAGCTGTTTTATTCACTTTGTGGGCTCTTCAGATGACAGGTTCTCAGTAAACATATTTGGAGTGAGTAAACAGTATTTTTAGTCTTTTAGTGCATGAATAAATACATATGTGTTAGATGTTTGAGTGTTCCTTATAATCTATCCTTTCACCAACCATGGTGACTACATGCTCCACATCCACCTTCCAGCCTCCACTACTTTGGACAGAATTGGGAATGAAAAGTGAAGAAAGCAAGAAGGCAAGAAAACTCAGGCTTATGTCAATATATTCCCTTCTTGAAAAATATGTAAACAGAAAAGAAGAGGTTAAGTTTACATGGAACTTTGATGGGTAAGAAGAGGATTGTGAATGTTTTTTGCTGCCGGAAAGATATTTTTGCTCCTTTAAAAATATTAAGAATCTCACTGAAAGGGTCAAGTGTACCTTGTTTGACTGAGCGTCCAACAATAGGGGCTTTCTATTCACAGCACATTTCATACTTGCTCTGTTGCAACCCAACTGTTTTTCAGTGAAGCCATGTGCCTTGATTATATTATCACTGCCTTTTGAAGACTCTCTTGAGGCTTTTTTTGAGAGCAAAACCCCTCTCAGTTTCACTGCAACGTGCAGGAGAAAAGGTAAGTGATGTGAATTCCCTGTTGGGGTCATTAGTATCACGTGCTGCACTGAGTGGGGCTTCACATCCTTCCCTTGGCTGTGTGGACAGAGGGCTGCACCCCTGCCTGACAATCTCCAGCCCCAGAGACCATACAGGCAGGTCCCAATTCTCCTCCTAGGAGCACAGACAGTCAGATATGGGGGAAGAGCACAGTTACAGGATTATTGGTCATTTATTGAACCTGCAATATCCTAATTATTTCACCAAGATATGGTCAATACACTCCTCTAGTTCTCTTATCTCAGTTTTCTCATCTGGAATATAACCTGCATGGAGAATCCTTGTTTTCGATTCCACAGAGTATGATACAAATTCTGAGAATTTAACTTACTTTTTTTCCAATTGGATCACTATCTGAGACACTTCTGCCACCTCAAAAGCCACAAAGAAGGTGTGGTTCATACCCGTTAGAGGACCCATTAGGGATGAGGGTCATGTCGGGATATTCCTTTATTTTGTTGTGTCTGTAAACATTCTCTTGCCTTCCTCCAACTGAATATGCTCTGGGTCTCAATGAGGCAGCTCCCCACCGGAAGGTTCTGGTCACTCTCATTGGCCTTAGGAGAAGGGATGGGAAGCAGAAATCATTTTCCAACAGTCACCATTCCAGACCAATGATTGTACACCCAGGATAGTTTGCAGAAAGCTATTAAACTGATCATCATTCAGCCATTTTCTAACCATCTATTAGCCCCTGGCCTTGCTACCTGCTCCTCTAGGCACCTTCCGAAGAGGTGAGGCATCCCATGCACAGTTCCTCTTTTCTCTTCTCTCCAACTTGCTGCGGCTCTCTCCCTTTAAAGCCTCTTCCCTTTGGTGTCTCATCTCCCTTTTCTCGCCTAGGATGTGCCATCTTCCCAGTGGTGAACCCCCATCCTTTCAGGCTTCTTATGCCTGAAACATCCACTTAAAATCCCAATGACTTTGTCTAATTCCTCCACTTCTGTTGCTTCAGTAAAAAGGAGGAACACGTTCTAATCTCAGTGCTGACTAATTCAAAAGGGTGAGATGGTTGAGGTGGGGATGGAGTTCTGGACTCCATCCACAGTATGGGTGGCAGAGGAAGAAAAATTGGGCCAAAGCAGGCTTTACTCTGGACTGTGTCCATTTTTCTCCAGAAATAATCTGAAACCAGCACATTATATTTTCATGAGAATTAATATCATTCTGAAGACCTTTGTCTGGTCTTCATGAGAAATTTGTATTCCTTTTATTTAATTTCAACTCTTGCAAGATAATCATCATCATCTTATTATGTTAAAGGAGAATTTGCCCCTTCCCTGTCCTGTGCTTTATTCCACAGTTGCATCACATTTGCTGGCAGGCAATGGTGCCTTGCCCAAATCAATTTTATTGAACACCTCATAGTCCTTCCCCAGTTGGGGTAGGGGAAGGGGGGCATCCCCTCAACTATTCACAAGTAAAACACACTCTGAGCTCCAGGGAGGTGATGGATTTTAAACCTATAATGCATCCATCAGCATTGTTAGTGAGCAACCAGATGATGGTCAGGTTGCCCAGAGGTGCACTGTGCTGTGAGTACTGATGGGACGGGCTTCCCCGTCATCATCACCGAGACTCAACCCCTGAGTCTCAGAGGGGATGGAGGAGAGTGCAGAGGTTTGCTGCCATGCTACATTTCATGAAGAATGTGTTTTTCAGCCGTCACCATTTCGGGCCAATGATTGTACACCCAAGATAGCTTGTGGGAAGCTATTAAACCGATCATCATTCAGTCATTTTCTAAGCATCTATTAAGACCTACCATGTGCCAGAAGGCATGAAAGTGCCTTCATGGGCAGTGCAGGCAGGGTGAGGCACTGGGAAGCCTTCCTGTCACAGAGGGATATGTTTGTAGGGATATGTGGATATGTTTCAAAGTAGGAACAAACTTTATTTCCTCAAAGTTATCAAGAGCCTCAGCACTGACAGTTCAGTTATGTTTATCTTTCTTTGGCTCTTTGTCCTAAGACACCTTGTTGGATGCTTTCTGGGCTGTAGACTGTGAAGAGGCAGCCAGGCTGGAATGATGAGAGCACTGGCTCTCATCATTTGGATCAAGGCTGTGGCCCTGGCCCTGCCATTAGCATGTGACTGTTAGGCCACATCTATTTACCTTTCTGGACCTCTGTTGTAACCAAGGTGCTTACATTCCTTCAATACATATCAAGCGCCAAACCCAAGGACCAAATAGTTCCACTCCCAAGACTTTATTCTACGGCAGGTTTTTCTCAACCTCATCATTACTGATTGACATTTTGAACCAGTCAGTTCTCTGTTGTGGGAAAGGCCTTCTGCCTTATAGAATACTTAAAAGCATCTCTGGCCTCTACCTATGAGATGCCAATAGTAACACCTCCTCCAAACTTATGACAGTCAAAGTCCCCAGACATTGCCAAATATACCCTGCAGGACTACATCATCCACAGTGGAGAACCATTCTCCTAGGATATC
Source organism: Macaca mulatta (assembly GCF_049350105.2). NCBI lineage: Eukaryota > Metazoa > Chordata > Mammalia > Primates > Cercopithecidae > Macaca > Macaca mulatta. The sequence continues at coordinate 6,316,364 of NC_133416.1, forward strand.
AAAGGAAAGATGGTTGTATCTGCAATTAGGGCTGTGGCAGCATTGCATGAAAACAATTTGCATTACTAGTAGGAAAAGAGTTAATAGAATTATGATACTTTCATTTGATGGCATATCCTATAGTCATTAAAGATAAAAATAAGAAATTACATATGAAAGAAATTACATATGAACAAAATTCATATATGAAGTTATATATATATATATTATACATATATATATATATGCAGAACATTACAACAGTGCAGCTGTGTAAAAATACTCTATGTTATAAAATCTGAGGATTGGAAAGAGCCTTAAAGGTTACCTTACCAAACAACCTATTTTCTGATCCCCAGGTCCCTTAGGAGATGTCTTCACTAAGGGGACATATACCTCCTGCCTAAACCCCTCTGTATTCATTGCCTGTGGCTGCCACAAGAAATCACCACCAATTTGACAGTTTAAAACAACAGAATTGTTTTTCCTCTGATAGTTCTGGAGGCTAGAATTCTTCAGAAGCCATGCTCCCTCTGAAGGCTCTAAGGGAGAATTCTTCCTTGACATCTTCTAGGGGCTCCTGGAATTCCTTGGCTTATGGCATCACTCCAGTCCCTTCCTCTGTTTTCACATGGCTTCCTTTTCTGTTTCTGTGTCTCACATATTCCTCTCCTCATTCTTATAAGGTCATCAGTCATTGGATTCAGGGCCCTCCTTAAATCAGGATTATGTCATCTCCATATCCTGAACTTAATCACATCTGCAAACACCCTGTTTCCAAATAAGGTCACATTCACAGGTACAGGGGAGTTAGGATGTGGACATACCTTTTGGATAAGGGAGTCTCAGTTCAATCCACAACATCAATTTGATTAACAAAGTTCCTGAGGCTGCATCTTCTAATCTTGGGCAGCTTTGAAGCAGAATGGTCTTCACATTGCATAGACATCCTTCCATATGCATAATTATTAGACATCTGAAGAAATGTCAGTAATTGGAGTGGTCGGGGAGACAGAGTGAAACAGTTTGTTTTTATTTAGATATATATTTTTCCAGCTTAAAGTAAAAACCTGCTTTACCTTTCCTCACAGGATTAAGTCACACAGTTCATGTGAAAGAGCTTTGTAAATTTTGGACCGCAAACCCAACATAGGGAATCTCATTGATGATGGCATTTTCATTTTGCAGATGTGTATCTGTTTGGTGTATAATATCTGAGAAGCCTCTCTTTAAGCCCATGCTTGGAGCATCTGTAAAGGAGGATCGTCAAAATATATGTTTTTTGGAAGATAAGATTTGCTATTTTAAAAATATTATTGAATAATATTTTCTACTTTAAAAAAAGTCATCATAAAAATCAAAATTGGTGAATTTACTTTTAACTATAATCATCATCATAATAATAATTATTATTAATAATAACTATTATTATTATTTATTATTATTAGAATGAAGACTTTCCAGCAAGCATCTTTCCATGTTTTCATCAAACCCTTTTCACTGCTTAAGGCTTCAAAGAGCCCTCCCCCGGTCAGTGAGATGCAATGATCAAAGCTGTCTGTTCTTAAGAACAAATCAATCAAGAGTCACCCCAATTTCCCATCACACAGTGACCAATAACTTTTTTCCTCTCCATTAATTCTTCTTTCCTTTTCTTTTATTTGTCTTTATCTGCCTTTCCCCCAGTTCTATTCCCTCATCAATTTCTTTTTCACTTTCTTTCTCCTCTTCTCCCTTCCCCTCCTCTTCTCCCCATTCCCCTTCTCTGCTCCAATTTCTGTCCTGCTCTTCTCCCACTTCCCAGAAAACAGGTGTCAGACATCTGAGTCAAGCACAGAAAAGCAGCTCCTCAAAGTTATAACAGGTAGGGCTGGTTCAACATCTCACTTGGAACCTTCAGGGCCTCGGAAATACTCCCAGATCCCTCTCATGACACATAAAGCACATTCATGCTAATGCGTCCCTCCTTCTCCACCACTCAGACCCACCCAGTGACTACTTCCCAAGGGTCTCGGGGTGCCTCCTCCCTTGTGACTATATGGAGGGCAGCACTGGAACCTTGGGTTCAGGGCCTGTGTGGGTGGTTCACTTATGGAAGACACCAGCCACCCTGAGAGAGAACTGGTGAGCCCTGAAGGTGGCTGGCAAGGCCAAGCTTCAGGCCTCACTAGCTCAGCATTCATAACTGTGGCACCAGCCAGCCAGGGACACCTGGAATAAGAGAGAGTTGCCCCGTTCACTCTCTTAAGGCCGGTAACCAAAGTTTTCTTATTGGCCAAGATTATTCTTCTTCTTCCCTTGCAAACATGTGACTGTGGACATTTGCTAAAGGTCTTTTAAGTTAAAGATCTCTTAACACTGGGTGCCGGGTCAAAATGTGGATAACAGGAAATTGGTCTTGGCAGTCAGGAGAAAAGATGCTATGACTCTTTTAGATAGTCTGGGACCAGGAGCTGTTTCAGATGTTAAGGAAATCACCAACCTCCCTCATCTGCACTTCCCCAACACACACACCACTGGAACCTCTGGACCACCAGCTGGAAGTCGAGTTCCAATATTACTGTGAACCTCTGGAAGTCTAGCTCCACACCGCTGGAACCTCTGAATCACCAATTAGAAGTCCAATTCCGATATTACTGTGAATCCACAGGATAACTCTTCAGATGTAGGATCTCATTTCCCCATTATAGAGGACAAGCATCATCCCTTCTATCTCCTTCCCTTGAAAATAAGCCCATGAGAAGACAGCAAGTTACAAGAAGACAATAGAACCATGGATGGTGGAGTACTAGAAGATGCCTTGGCCACACAGCATAAGAACTCTGTGAGTGACAGGAGGGAGCATGGCTCAGAGCCTCCAGTTTCCATGTAATTTTCACCAAGCTCTCTATAGCTGAATGGTGGCCCTTATAAGATACGTAAACTCAGTCTCTGTGAATGTGACTTTACTTGCCAAAAGGGTCTTTATAGACACATTAAGGTTAAGGATTTGAGTGTGAGACCATCCTGGATTAGGATGGGCCTCAATTCCATTGGCAGGTGTCCTTACGAGAGAAGAAAGGGGCAGGGTCACAGGGTATGGTCATGTGAAGACAGGGGCAGAGACTGGTGTTATGCTGCCACAAATCAAGGCGTTCCTGAAGCCACCAGAAGTTGGAAAAAGCAGAAGGAGGAAACCTTGATTTCAAACTTCTGGCTTCTAGAATTGTAAGAGAATACATTTCAGTCATTTTGAACCACTGAGTTTGTGGTCATTCATTATGGAAGCCATGGTACACTAACACACTCATTAAGAAAATATGACCTATTGGCACACAATTTCTCTATTACTAAAACATTCCAACTGTTGTCACAGAAAAACACACGTTTTGGAATCAGAGAGACCTGGTTTTGAATCTTACCTCTACCACCTTTCAACAGAATGTCCTCGGGCAAGCTGTATAGCCTCATGACCTCTTCTTGCTTAAAGAAAAGAGAGAGTAAGACCATCCTTCCCAGGGTGTTCTGGAGTGCAGATGTGGTAAGGCCCAGAGTCTGGTTTACAGCAGGCTTTGATGAAACGCTGGTATACAGCAGGCACTGAAAAAATGCTGGCTTTCTTCACCCTGCCTCTCAACTTCCTCTTCTCTTCCCCCTGCACAAAATGCTCTGCTGGTTCTTCCTGGAGATCTATAAAATCACATCCAAACTTCAGAGCAAACATGGAAGACCCTTCACATTTTGCCCACCACTCACCCATTTTCCTTTTGAATCAAATTTCCATCAATTATCCTCTAAAAACCTGTGCTTTAGGTAATTCATTATCCCAGAACCAGCCTTCTACATACTTGATCCCAAGTCTTTAGCCCTACGCTTCACCCATGCCCATTCGACCCCACCCTCCACCCACCTTGAGAATCCTTCCTGCATCACGTCTGTTTCTGTTAGGGCAACTGAGCCGTCCAGATTCAGCCACAGAGCACCAGGATTCGGATGATAAAATGATCTGTTTTCAGGGTCCTTGATCCCACTCACTCCTTCTTACGCCTCCCCTTCCTATCCCCTAACTTGCTTTTCCCCAATATGAACTAGCTCCCAATACCCTCCCTCTCCACTCCCACAGCTTACTCACACTGTGGTACAAAACAATGGCAACAGCCTAAAATATTGCCTTCCACAGGGGACTCAAAATCCTAAACCTAAATAATGAATTGAATGCATCATCAAACATGGAAACACGGGGCCTTTCCAATGGCACCCAGCCACCCTGCCATCCAGGTGTGTCTGCTGTTAGGCAGGTGAGACAGCCCTCCCCGCCACAACCAATCAGCCCCACTGTTGCTGCCTGTCCCATTGGCTTGACTCTGAGATTTGAGCACCACTGGGTCTTGTCTCCCTGACTCCTGGTCTCCTTCTCCACCCAGCCTTCTTCCTCTTGCTTCTTCCTGCTACTTCATGTTCTAACTGCTCTCAGGGGTGGGGGGGCCGGGGGTCATCCATCTTGCTCACTGGGTATTCAATTAGAGCCGACTCAGCTCCCATCTTCTTCCCACCTCCCTCCCTCCCTCCCCCAGACGTCGCCCTTCAGGAAGCAATATATAACACCCTCCTTCTAAGGCAGCCTGCTGGCCACCCGCCATTTCCAACCTGAGTCCCCATTAACTACGCCAAGGCAAATGAATAAATAAATCTCCAAGGAGGGAAAGAAAGAGGAAGAAGTGCCGGTTCAGAGCTAATGAAGGTCACCTCCCAGCCAGGCCTCCCATTCCCCATTCTACAAATTGGAGCCCAGGACTGAGGAGGCAGCTTCCTCCTCAGACAAGAATCCTGCACGTGTCAGTGTCAGTTTTTCTGTGCATGTGTGTCCTGGGTCAGTTCCAGGAACACAGCATATTATCACAGCTTTGCTGTTAACTGCTTAGCTGAATTTGGTCTGCACACATAATGACAGCTTAGGAGCAGAAAGATACCGTGGTTCCTGTTGAGACAGACAATGCCTGCTCAGATGACCGTATTGCGCCATATTGGTGGGGCACCGAATCAGTGGTCACTGTGGGCTTGATAGATCCGGCAGTATTACCATCATGTCAGGGATGGGAGAACTGTCTCACCCAAGATCTGAGATGATGGTGGAGCTCGATCTACTCATTCCTATTTGAATTTTCATTTGACAATATTTCCCAGAAAAGGGGACATACACCTCTGGGAATGTTTGGCTTTGTGCCAGGAGGTGCATGAACCATAGTTTACACGAGATACTTTTTCTTGGAGGGTCAATTTTACTTGATTTTAAGTAATTTGAGATAATTTCATATTAACAATGATAGTATTATTAAGTTAGATTCATACATGACATAATATAATTATATACATACATATATTATGAAATAGAAGAAATGCTCATGTTAGCTTTCATGATTAAGCAGATGACATCAAAGTAATCTCTAGCTTGTTTTCTCTTTAACAGTTGTCCCCAGGGGGACACTATAACTCTCCCCTGATTTAGCGCCGTCTCTTAATAGGTGCAGTTTGAGACGCTCTGTCCACAGCATCCCTGGGTTGATATGGGGAACTGACTCTAACACCCAAGGATCAGCCACCTCATGTAGGATTTGCCACTGAGCCCTTGCAACATGCGAGTAGAATGTTCACCCAGAGCAGGCCCAGCCTAAATCTATTGTCTCTTAGCCACTGTACTTGAAATCTTCACTAAGCCTCTTGCTTAACACCTTGGTTCATTACTTTATTTTTTTATTAATTTGTTTTTAATTTTTGGAGGACAGAGTTTCACTCTGTCACCTGGGCTGGAGTGCAGTGGCACGATCTTCGCTCACTGCAACCTCAGCCTCCCAGGTTCAAGCCATTCTCCTGCCTCAGCCTCCCAAGTAGCTGGAATTACAGGCATGCACAACCAAACCCAGCTAAATGTTGCATTTTTAGTAGAGATGGGGTTTCACCATGTTGGCCAGGCTGGTCTCAAACTCCTAACCTCAAGTGATCTGCCTGCCTGGGCCTCCCAAAGTGCTGGGATTACAGGCATGAGCCACTGCACCCAGCCCAATCCATCACTTTAAACTGGTCCTTTTCCCTACTTCAAGCCACCGTCATTTCTTCTTGAACTATTGCCAACAGATCCCTAACTTTTATTTTCTTTTCATCTTCGCGTTTCCCCTAGCTCCTCTCCATGCACCGACAAGAGAGATCCTACTAAAATATAAATGAATGGTTTCACGCCTGAAAAGGTCCCATTGCTGTGAGATAAAAATGAAACTCTTTCATACTGCCTCCAAGGCCCTAGGCGACCTGTGCCATGCCTTCCAAACCATCCTCACCTCCTCCTGGCTTCCTCTACCCATTAAGCTCCAGCTAGTCTGCTCTCTTTATGATGCCTTGAACATGCCAAGTCCCTCCTGCCCCAAGGCCTTTGCAGAGGCTGTGCCCTCTACCTGGAGACCCCCTTCCATACTCTTTTCAGGCCTCTTTTTCATATTTTATAGCGCAGCTAAGATGTTACTTCTTTTATAAAATATTTTTTAACATCATTTTAATAGCACTATTTTCAACTCACTGAGAAGAAATACGATCTGTACTAGTTATGACCTCTAAATTATATACAAATTTTAATAAAGGCACATTTAAAAATATTTAGTGTACAAAAATAACTCAAACACAGTTGTGAAACTTTGCTCCCTGGAGCCCTACTTCTTCTGAAAAGTCTTCCCAGATCACTCGATTTAAAAGAAGTGCCTTTTTCGATTGTTTTCTGAGATGGATTTTTCCGTATAGCAATTACCATAACCTGTAGTTGTGGGATTATTATTAGTATTAGCAGCAGTAGTTGTTGTTGTTAGATATTTAATGTCCAACTTCCTCAGTAGTTTTTTTTTTTTTTTTTTTTTTTTTTTGAGGCGGAGTCTCGCTCTGTCGCCCGGGCTGGAGTGCAGTGGCCGGATCTCAGCTCACTGCAAGCTCCGCCTCCCGGGTTCACGCCATTCTCCTGCCTCAGCCTCCCGAGTAGTTGGGACTACAGGCGTCCGCCACCTCGGCCGGCTAGTTTTTTTGTATTTTTTAGTAGAGACGGGGTTTCACCGTGTTAGCCAGGATGGTCTCGATCTCCTGACCTCGTGATCCGCCCGTCTCGGCCTCCCAGAGTGCTGGGATTACAGGCGTGAGCCACCGCGCCGGCCTCGTCAGTAGTTTATAAGCTCCTGGAGGACAAAGACCATGTGTCTTCTGCTCGGCACTGAACACACAATGATCAGCCTAGGACCTGCCGCCTACAAGGGGCCAAATATTGTTTTGCTTTATGAATGAATGAGTAAATGAATGAATTGTCTCTAAATGCCGCTTTGGATTGCATGGGTTTAGTCAGTGGGACAGCAATTCTCATTCCTTTTCTATATTAAGTCTATTTAACCGTGGAAGAACAGCAGTCAATGGATATTTTCTTTGTTTGAGTTTTTTTGGTTACCCAAGCCATCCTGTTAAACAGGAATTATTAGTTTTAAATTCAGATTTTAAAATTAAGATGAAAATGAAGACTGTGGGCTTTGGAGTTCACTAGATTGGAATACCAGTCCTGATTCTGTCACTTACTAGCTGTGTGAGCCAAGCCTCAGTTTTCCTATGCATAAAGCAGGACTAATAACAGTACGCCAGTTACAGGGTTATTTTGAGCATTAAATAAAACGGTATTCATAAACTACTTAGCACAGCATTTGGCCTTCAGTATGTGGTCAATGAAGATACACTACTCTTATTTTTCTTATTAGGCTCAGAGCAGGACCTGTTTTTTCAACCATTGTGCTAGAGACGGCTCACTGCTCCCTAGGATTCACATTCTTTCTTTCTTTTAGTTGTATCATCAACACCACTATCCCACCACCCCCTCTCAGCACACACACAAAATTAACTAGACACATTCCCACGTAGTTACAGACTATATTTCTCAGGATTTTGCACATAGACATAACCCACAACTCGAAGTTCTTGCCAGTGGAATGTAAGAACAAGAGAGGTGCAATTTCCAAGTCACTTGGTTAAAGGCAATTGCTTGTCTCCGCTTCTTATTTAAAAGAGAGACTTATTCAAGACCAAGTTTCTGTCATGCAGAGGAGGACAACACCTGAGGGAACGGGGGAGACACAACGTGAAAGAAACCTGGGCCCCTGTACGACCTCAAGGAGCAAAGCTGCCCTGTTCTTCTGAGTTGCTCGCCTCTGAACTGCTATAAAGTAGAGAAAACACTTTATCTTATACAAAAGACTATATTTCAGGTTGTCTTGTTATTGCGAACGCTGCAATTTATATGGCCTCTTCTTGACAGTCTTAGGAAAAAAAACTGATTGCATCAGTATTAGAATCACAATTCTGTAACTCGAACTCTCTCACACACTGTGGTGCTAAGGAATGTGACGTGAAAAGTAGTGGTTGTTCTCTGTGATGTCAGCTTTGGAAACTGAAGATATGCATCCACCTTAATACTTCACCCTAAACCCATCAGTCAGACACCAGTCCCCACTCTATCGCAGTAACTACAAGACTTTGGCCAAGTCACTCTAATTTCTGAGTCTCTGTTTCCACATCTTTAAGAATGGGTAATGTATTACCCTGCCAACCTTACAGACTTATGAGTATCATGTAAAGGAACAGTAAACTGGAATGTGCCATGCACTGAGGAATGCTGCTGATGCTTTTCACCTCATTCCTTGGCTCCAGTCCTCAGCAACTCTGAGGGAGTCTACTCACCATGTGTCCCAGCTGGGCTGGGGTGGCCCTTCTGGTTAAAGGAATAGGCCGATGTTTGTCTCTCAGTAAAGGAGATCATCTGTGCTTTGCACACTTGCCTTTCTTCTAGTTATTTAAGATTTTTCTGTTAAAGATGCCACCCTGGAGCATACCTTGCTGTGAGCTTGTGAAGTGGCTCCTAGAACATTTTTTCCAGCTAAGGCAGAAGATGTTTCCTTGGGAGGACACCAGAACAGGAGACATAAAGTCAGAGAAAAAACAGTTCCTAGACCAGGAACCCAGCCCCAGCCCTGACACTGAGTCTCTCTGCTCCCATGGACCAGGCACTTGCTCTCTCTAAACCTGTAATCTAGAAAGTTTGTTTTCTAGCTCTAAATATCTGTGATTCTAGGTACTGTGAAAAAAAAATGAGGAAGTAAGGGTAAAGCAAATGGAGTGGAACTCTAATAGATGGGAATTCATTCATTCACTTACTCATTTATTCCTTCATTCTTCCTTTGTATCTTTTAGCAAGATGTCATGGAGCCCCTACTAAATGAGAGGCACGGACTGCTCACTCTCCCAGACACAGGAGTGAGGAAAAGGATCACTATTTGCTAGCACCAAGTAAAGCCCACAGTTGTCCCCTGTGCAGTTAATTCAGGCCAGCGCAGGTAGCCAGATGACAGACTGAGAGCTGGATTCCCAGGTTCATTCACTCATCCCTATCTTTCAATGTGACCCTGAAGCAACAGTGGCTAAAATAAGATAATCAATAAATAAAATAAGAGTAATAGGAAAAATCACATCTGTTTAAAACTAAATGATGAATACAAACCTCACACCATATTGGATTCCAAAGACCACAGAACTACCATGTCAAAACCACAAAGACAAGGCAGCAACATGTACAGGACAGAGCTTGAGCTCGAAATCTGGGTTGTTGCCCATGATCCGTCACCAACTACAACATCGGTGTAGCTCTGATCAAGGCACCTTCCGTCTCCGAGTCTTAGTTTCCTGTTCTTTAAAGTCTGGTCTGAGCTTAAACTGGATTTTCTCCAAGGCCTCTTCCAGGTCTGATGTTACATGATCGGGCCCTGATATTATTCCATAAGGTAGTATTCCCTTCTAAAAACAGCAAAACACAAATTCCCCAAAGCCAAATGCAACACCTTTGTTTCCTTTGCATGGCTGATTAAATTAGTGAAAACCAAACAGGCTTTCACCGGAGAGCCTGGGAAATCGCCGGATATTTGGGGAAGATTACTGTGGTTAGTGCACAGTTGTCCTTGGCTAGGATGTGCAGGCCTTCAGAGTTTTCTTTGCGTTTTGATTAAGCATGAAATTGAGAAGCTCAAGCTGTGTAGACAACAGGCCTGAGTCTTTCCTTACCCGACAATGCTTCTCAAGAAGGACTCTTTTAACACTTGCTATAAGGGAGGTATATTTATTCTTTGACTCATTTTTTGTATCTCCATTCCATTCTTTGTGGTTGCATAAAGCACGCACATCTATTTACAACCCTTCAAGGTGAGTGCAATTATCCCCATTTTATAGATGAGGAAAACAGGACTAACAGACATGAGCTAACTGGCCCAAACTAGAAAATTGAAATCCAGGTCTTACTGATTCAAAAGCCTGAGCTTTTCCACAAAATCAATGGTTCCTGAGTAATCCATTCTAAAACGAATGGTTGAGACACATATGAATTTGGAGGAAACTTAGGAATCCTTGTATTAGCCACACAAAAGAATAGCAGGACTTCCTGGGCCCATGGAAGAAGGTGACAAAAAATAAAGGTGGAATCTAATGTCCTTGCTACATCGCATATGACATGCTCCGACCAAGCAACTTAAAATTGGGAGCCTAATTTTTAGTCTTGCTTCTCCAGCCCATTATTTCTGAAAATAACACATTTTTACTTTTCTATATTTCACAGGATGTGGCAGTCTCCTTGAGAAAAACAAAGCAAAGATGCTTTGCAAGTAAGTATATGCTGAATGAATGAATTACCACAAGTTATTCCTTCTGTGTTCATTAATTAATGTTGCTTCATTCATCAGCTGCATTGTCCAATTTACTTTAGCAAACCGGCTGCCATTAACTCCAGAGAGCTTATGAAGGGTTGAGATAATTAGTCTCAGTACCCTTAAGGAGAAATGGAGGTACAGTCTTGCTCTCTTGAAGAATTGCACACTAAGAAACCATAAACCAGAATCTAAATGAGTTATTGACTGAATATGAAATGATCAGATTGATGCATACTTAAATGTTGCAACTGCATAGATCTAGAAGAGAATGTGTTTTCCAAAGTAGATGGGATGTTCCTTTTGCCATGCTAAAGATGTAGGTCTAATCAGTCTCTCTGACTCTTAGCAAGCTGGAAATTCTGCAGCAGGCTGCTTACCGCCCAATGTGCCCAGCATAGCCAGCTTAAAATACAGGAAACGCCTGTGGTATATTCTAAGAGGGCCCCTTTCCCTTAAAATAATCTCTTCCCCATTAGCCTCTGGCAATACTTGGCATGCTGCCATTCATTTCTTGTGCTGATATTTTTTTTTTCTGGAATAGGAGCAATTGACAAGACAAGAACTGAGAGGGGGCAGTTCTGATACAACTGACAAAGAATTAGCTGTGCAGTGCATGAGACCCTGCATAAAGACAAATGTAAGTGAAGACACCCTGTCAGACAAGTGAAAGTTTGGCAGCCCATTGAGCCTGGTGTGCTATCAAGGAAAGAGTAAAGATTGGAGAATTACATGTGTGCACACATGCATGTATGTGCACAGGGAAGGAAGCTATTTGAGAGAAGTTCCCCAGCCAGGCTGCCCAACAGAGCTTGCAGGAGGGCCAGTCAGTGTTACCATCTTCCCTCTGGTCTACTCTACCTCTATATTTCCTCTTCCCCCAACCCTTTGTAGAATTTAATGAAAGCATATTAAATAGATCTCGGAATGACCAAGCAAGCTAGCAAATCAACCTTCCAAAGCAGGCAGCCTCGAATGATGGCTGGGCTGCCAGTGCTTAAACAGAACTGAAGTCAAGAGGCCTTGATTTCATTCTGACTCTGCCAGTATTGGAGAATGGCCTTAATTCCTCTCCAGTTCTGTCATTCAGTGTTTGACCCTCTAAGTTCCCTGGGAGCATCACAATTCACTGTTTTCCCATGTGTCTTAAAGTTGTAGACTGAACCGGGTTGGAAGGCTCTTCAGCCACAGTCAACCAAGGATGTGTACAGAGAGCTAGTCAAGGAGTATGTGTGTGCATGTGCATGTATGAACGGGGTGGGGGTAGGGAAGAGAAGCTTAATCTCCATCTTTCATTCATATACTACACAAACATTTGTAGAACACTTACTGGGCATCAGATACTAAGCTAGACAGTGATACCTTAAAACAAAACTCCGTGAATATATTTTAAAAATACTCCGGAGTATAAATTAGAGGAGCTCACAAGAGTATGCACATGAAAATGGGATAAGGATGTAGGTGAAGGAACATTACAACAAGTAGTATGAAATGGGGAAGTTAACCCCAGAAGACAATCTGAAAATGTTGAGGTTTGAGGAGAAAGAGAGGGAAAAGGTCACCCTGGGCATAATTTGGCTCCAAGATAAATTTTCCCTCTGGTAGAAATTGGCCAAGAAAAAGCAGCAGAGTCCTCACTCTTCCCCTAAAAATTGGCTGGGATCTTTACCCAAAGCACTGTTATGCATTCGAACATTCTATGACTATATTTATACGGGAAAGAGAGAAAACAATTCACAGCCACCACCCGCCCCCCAACCCAGTTCTTTTTCTTGCTGCTCTCCATTTGTCTTTGTTGCTAGCATGTTATTTCACTAGAGAAGAATGTCCTATTTTAAGGGACAGAAGACAGTATGTGGGGTGGAAGTTATACTAATAAATTTGACATGAAATGAAAGGAGACCACCTCTAACTTCTTCATGATAAAGGAAAACCAAGCCCAAACTCCTGAAACTCGCTGTCATCTCAACGTGATAGGGAGAACTTCAGGAGAGAAGAGATCTTCAGAGGGTAGCTGAGCATGTGCCAGGTTGGTGGGGATGTACAGCAATGCCTTGAACCCCCTACGATTTTATTAGTGCCTGACCCTCTCGGGAATTTCCTAGATCTCCTCTATGGCTAGATGCCTCCTTTTACTCAGAATGTGGTACCTACATCCAGCTCCCCTTGGATGATGCCAGTCCCAGACACCCTGTGTCATTGGATACACATTTATTGATTATCTTCTGTTCCAAGAAACTCCAAGTGCTAAGAACTTAAAGATGCATAAAATTTTCCCTCCTGCAAGAGTATTCATTTGCTAGGGTAGCCGTAACAACACACCGTAGACCATGTGACTTAGACAGTAGAAATTTATTTCTCACAACTCTGCAGGAGAGAAACCGAAGTACACGGTGTCAGCAGGTTTCGTCTCTTCTGAGCCTCTCTCCTTGGCTTGCAGATGGCTTCCTTCTCACTGTGTCCTCATGTGGCCTTTTTTCCCCATGTGCACGCGTCCCTCGTGAGTTCAAATTTCCTCTTCTTATAAAGACACTAGTTAGACTGGATTAAGGACCATTCTAAGGGCTCATTTTAACTTAGTCACCTCTTTAAAGGCACTTTCTCCAAATGCAGTCACTTTCTGGACTACTATGGGTTAGGACTTCAACATATAAATTTGGGGGAGACACTATTCAGCCCAGAACAGCAAGTCACCTCCCTTTACTGATGATAAAACAGGTGTCTTAATACAACACGCATGAAAAAAAAAAAGCCTCAATTTGTGTAAAGGTCCAACAAACTGTATCACAGTTGAAGCACTTTTGGTCACACTAGGTACTTCCTCCAAGTCTGATGACATGACCTTCTCTCGGGTGTATGCGGAAACCTCTACAATTTCAGGTTCTGTAGAGGTTTAACATGCAAAGAGAATTCTAGGCAGAGGGAACAGATGAAGCAAAAGCACAGGCATGGGAAGATCTTAGTGAAAAATTTGTGTGTGTAAGGTGTTGTCTTATAGGGGAGGGTTAGGAGAGGAGAGAAAAGGTAGGTTGGACCCAGAGGCTAAAAGGCTGGACACACGTGCTAAGGATCTGGATTTCATCCTACAGGCCTCCAGTGGCAAGTGGACCTTATTTTAAAGGCATATGATTGTAGGTGGCTGTGTGAATAATGGACCAGAGAAGGCAGAGGCTCAGACAGGGATTCCACTTAGGAAATGACTGCAGAGGTTTGGGCCCTTGTGGAACAGTAAGGAAGCCACAGGGTCGGGGGTAGAGGTTGCCCTCATTGCAAAGGCATGGGGCATCGCAAAAAGACTCCCAACGCCCTTTTAATCACTCAGAACAGACAAATGCCAGTCAAGTCAGACTCAAGGGAAGGCCATTGGCCAGAGCTTTTTTGTAAATGCGGGCACAATGCCATTGGTTTCCCTTGTACTTGAACTGAGATCATACTGAGGGAAGAAAGGAATGAAATCAGAAGCTCCTGGATGATACGTGGGGAATCTTGGTCACCATGTCAGCTGTTGGATAATTTAATTAATTCTTAGAAAAGTGAGCTATAGCTTCTCTTTCTCATTACAGTATTCTTGAAAGAAAAACATGTGCCTTCTGCTAACTGTCTGGCAATTCTGAATGTCAAGGCCAAGTCCTGAAAATGGGTGCTGGGGACTGCTTAAGAGGTGAGTCAAGGTGGGTCTCATCCACTGGATCAGAGGGGGCTTCTTCACTACTGGATGCAAATCCTGTCTTCTACAGATGCCAGAGCAGAGATTGTGCCTATTTCAAGGGGGCCCACTTGACTTGATTTCTTTTTCTTAGAACTTTTTGTTCTCTCACTCGGCATTTGTCAAGCACCTTGTATGTGTCAAGCTGATGATAGGCATTGATGCTACAAAGGTTGTTGTCACCCGGTCCAGCAAAATCTCTTGCTGTCTGGTAGGGACCAGGCAAATATAAATGGATGAGTTAAAGTACTGTCTAATAGATACCTCATTGGAACGATGAACCAAGGACTCCAGAGAAAGAGCCACACCTGACTGCCTGTCGTCCTCTGACAGAGGGTATCATGTTGTATGCAGTGTGATCATCTACTGAGACCATAGGACCAATTATATGGTTCATTGACCTGCATGGGTACCTGGGACTTCAGCTCACACATTTAGGATAACCAAGCATCCAAAAGGTATGAAAACACAGAACTGACAGCCAATCCATTAAACCACTCAAACATCTATTAACTACCAATTGTGTAAACTTTTCTGAATTTGAGCACTGTAGGGGTATAGAAGGGCACACGAAGATCAACAACGGGAGAGGAAAGAGAAGAGTAAGAGAGTTAGCATCTGTTGACCGTCAGGCATCATGTTAAGTATTTCATATATACTATTTAATTCTGAAAGGGTCTTTTGTGCAAGTTAAGAAGCTGAGGTGACATGAGTTGCTCAAGTTCACACAGACAGCATGGAGTGAGCCATTGCAACGCAAAACCCATGTCCAATTCCTCACTCCTTGCTACTCTAGCAAGAGTTCTGGGGGTAAGTTTTGTAAGGAGAGAAAGAGAAGAGGGAAAATCCCTGACAGCAAGTGAAGCAAAAGCCTGGATATCTGAGTGGGAGGAGACACCCATCGCAGAGCCCACCCATCCTGATTTTCCCAGAGGCGCCGGAGCAGAGCATGCCCCCACTGCACCTAAGCACATGGAAAGGTGTCCATAGACTGCTGCATTTGTATTTTTACTGGGCCAGCATTGAGGAATTTCACAGACACGTATGTTGTGTACATATGTGGGCTATCACTTTTTAGGTGGATATACATGTTAGGATCATCAAAATAAGCATCCCTCTGAAAGAATGATTTGAATTTGCACCTTTTTGTCATCATGAAAATTCTCAGTTAATGGATGTCAGAAAGTCAATCACTATTCTGTGTAAAGCATGATGACATTTTGGATCTTGGCACCAAATCAAGAAACTCATTTTGGAATAGCATATATAGGCCAAAAGACTACAGAAATCTTATGGTTTCCTCTGGCTAATCTTTATCAAGTTCATACAAAGTGCCGAGACACTATGGGAAGAACTTTGTACATGATTTTACTTCAGCTTCACAGCAAACTCTAAAAGTAGGTAACTTGGATCATCCTGATTTTACAGACAAGAAAATCAAAGATCAGAAAGATTAAGTGACTAGATCAAGGCCAGCTGTTTCTATGCACTTTAGCATATTAGCTCATTTAATACTCACAACCCCTTTATGAGGTAGGTACTATTATTGTCAGCATGCTTTGCATTTTACAGACAAGGAAACAGAAACAAAGAGAAGCCCAAGAGCATCCAGCTGGTAAGACCTTGAGCTACTCTTTGTCGCTGTGCTGGATTTGACCTGTAGAGTCCAGCTCTTAACTACCAGCCTCTCTCATCTCTTTGATAAGCTACAATTCTCCCCTCCTTGATGCTACCTTACAGAAAGAGATGACTTCCCTGCAGAATCCAGCTTCATCCTGTGAGTGTAAAAAGACCCTTGAGTATGTCCCCTGGGTAATAAAGCAGCTTGCATCCACAGCTTTTTTTCAGCTGCTGCTAAAATGCTTTTAAAGGAACTACTCAATAAATTGGGCTAATTTCAGGAGTGTTTATTTATCATTCTAATGGGCTGGTGCTCTGGGTATAATTATGTACAAGATAAACTGTCCAGTGGAGAGAAAAGGAAACTCCTTGCACTCAGAGCCGAGACAGGAAGATGAAACTCTGCCCTGAGACTCATGGGGACCCTTTCATTCATGGGTTATGAGAGACTGCAGGCTTTAAGGACCTCTGCCAATTCCATCTGTCTCTACCTCCAACACATCTGACCAGCGCAGTTCCCCGGGACTCACTTTCTCCACATGGAATCCGGAGTTCTTCCAGTGCAGTCTCAGGTTGCATTTGCTTCTGCACAGAAGCATCTCCGTCTTTGCCTCTGTCTGCGTTCCACTGAACCTCTGCTCACTCCTGTAGAACTGCTCACTCTTAAGCCACATCGCTGCATTCTTAGTCTGGCCTCATAGTCTTTTGAATCTAAACACAAGACTTGAAGTTTTTGTCTTTTTCTTTCATTTTAATTTGATATTGCTAACTTTTACCCAGCTTTATAAATCTCCAACTCCTTCTGAATGTTATTTCCATCATTCATTATATGAACAAATATTTCCAAGAAGGGAGTAATCTGCAAGTCTGGAAAGCATGAACGCTTGTCTTCTTTCAAGTCATTGATGAAAAGTGTGGAACATGGATACAGCTCTCTGTAGATTTCCCTTGTGACCTGACTACAGGTTGACTTCAACCCATTGAGACAGTCAAATTCCCTATTGGCCAGTCCAGCTTCTGTGACATGTTTTCAGTGAATGCTGCCTAGACCCTAGAGACCGTTACTTTCCAGTCTAAAAATTCAGAATCACCAATTCAATGATCTGTTCTAAAATATAGACATAAATTAGTAATATTTGTATCTTTTTCTCTTTATAAATAGCCTCAGCACATTTAATATTTTATAGATACTAGATATTCTAATATTCAAATGTTTTATAATATTCTAGAATATTAAATAATATTTAATATTACATTCTAGAATATTCCATATAATCCATAATATCCCAAAGTCATCTTTCTCTCCGGTTTTGAAAACTAAAACATTTGACCGTATCCAATATTTGATCCATTTTTTTCATGATATTTCAAAAGTTATAAACAATTGTCTAAGATCATAAATGATAATTCACTTAGTGGTTTAGTAGAGCCAGAAGGTTTGAATTTAGAAAGTGCATCCTATCCTCTTGACTCTGCCTATTCTCCCATGAAGGCCACAAGTAGAAAATTTGGAATCTATTTATTGCACCATAGACACACCCGTGAAAACCCCCCTCCTTATCTGTTTGTCAAGAGATCAGAAAGTTCTAGTTATTCACTTAAGGTCACAAGGCAAAGAACAGGAAAGATGTCTCCTGAGGTCAGCTGGCAACATTATGTAGTAACGGCATGTCTCCAACACGCTCTTCATCTCAGAACCTGAAGCCGACTGGCAAATTAGAAAGGACTGTAAGATTTGGGAACCTGAAGGAATTTGGAGATTATCTAGTATAGCACCCTCATCTTGCTGATAAAAAAATGAATCTCACACGAGGAAAGTGGCTTAATGAGTATTACCTGCTGTATCCATGATGGAGACAAGTTTAAAACCTCTGTTTTCTGACCCCTAGTCCTGGGCTCTTTCCATTTTACTGGGTTACTTTTCTAAACCCTGAGTGGCATATCAAACGAAACAGTTATCAGTGGTGCAATGGATTGGGGCTAAACAGTAACACAATTTTGAACAATTTTATTCAAGAGCACTATTTAAGTAAGGAGCCAGAAATAGAAGAAAACACAATTCTCATAGATACTGCTTAGAATGGTCCCTATACCCTCCTGCCTGACATTCCCTTCACCCATCCTAGTTCATCAACATAGTGATAACTGCAATTCGTGAAACACTCATTTTACGGCAGGTGCTGTTTCAAAGCACTTTAACATACTAATTCATTCAATATTCACAAAACCTTATGAAACAGGTGCTAGTATTATCATCATCATATTTATTTTATAGATGTGGAAACTGAGTCACAGAAAAATTCAATAATTCCTCTAAATCTGCGTAGCTGCTAAAGGGATTTGAATCCAACAGGTATCACTCCAGAATTTGTGTTCTTCACTGTTAGGCAAAACTCTCTCTCCTGCTCACATACGGCTCTTGGGGCACATCGTCCAGACAGGCATCTCTTAATCAGGATAACCACCTCTTTTCAACAGCCCATGCCTTCGTTTCCTGCCCTAGTCAATCTGATAAACTGATATGTGTCAATGAGCACAAATGAGCTACCCATATGGGTTGATATCTTTTTAACAGGGGACTTCTGGAGACAGTGCCTTTGCATGAACTTCATTCAACAAACATTTTTCAGCTACAGGCTCCATAAAGGATATATTAAAGACATCCTCAAGAAAGTCAACTTTGCCCTTCCCATCACATGATGATGTCATCTGCCTGGTGTGTGGTGAATAATTACACTGTTGCTGAGACACACAATACACCCTGAGATCACCTCTTCCCTCCTAATCCTTCTGCTGAAGCAATTAAATATTAAGACATTGCAGAGCTCACAGTTTTGTGGTGCCTACACTGTAGGTACACTACGAAGGGCCTCACAACGTTTATCCTATTTAATCATCACACCAATTTATTTTACAGATGAGGAAACATCGGCTCAGAGAAGCAATTACCTGCTATTAAAGATCTTGCCCAAGTTCTCCAGCTGGAAACTGGCTTAAAAATGTTGAGATTCTAAACAAGTTTGTTTGGTTCTACAACCCTTGTTTTCCCTTTTTTTTTTTTCCTCTTTCTTTTTTTAAATCATCCTATGTTCTCTCACATCTATTAGCCCATTTCCTTTTTTTTTTTCTCTCTCTCTTTTTTTTTTTTTTTTTTAATCATCCTATGTTCTCTCACATCTATTAGACCGTTTCAGGATAGAGGTCATCCAAGAGGGAGTGTGAGAGGTATTTTGTGGGAGCAGGATGGGGGTACATGCTGAAGTCACCAAGCATTATTGGAAGTCAACTGGAATGAAGGCTAGACTTAGAGATGGGGGACATGTAACATCATGTGATACTTCCCCTGCTTGTGAAGTTAGAGGGTTTGGACAAGATGCTTTCTCAACTGTGATATGGTCCTAAGACAACAACATGTGAGGAGTAGGAGATAACTAGAGTCAGGACAGGCTCTCTTTGTCCCCAGCCTAACTGGACACCAAAAAGATGCAGAAAAAAACATGGGCTATGTAGAACATAAGTTGCTAGAAGTTCAATATTTCCCAAACTTTTATGTCTTTTGCAAACCACATAGTGATTTTCCCAAATATGCATATCTCTGGGAAAATAGGCATCTTTCTGGACTACGCAGAACATAACTTGCTAGAAGTTCAATATTTCCCAAACTTTTATGTCTTTTGCAAACCACGTAGTGATTTTCCCAGATATACATATCGCTGGTTTTACTTAATTAAAGGAACATTTTCTTTTTATTAACAAATTATTGAAGTATAATAGTCATGCAAAGAAGTGCCCCAATCATAATATATAACTTGGTAAAGTTTCAAAAAGTAAACATTCCTATGTAACTATCACGCAGATCAAGAAATGAATACCAATACCCCAGAAGTCCTTATTCTACCTCCCTCTAAACACCTCTTTTCTCTTCTTCAAAGGTAATCACCATCATAACTTCAAAAACCACAGACTAGTTTGGCTTCTTATAGAAATTTATTAAAAATGAAATTGTATATGTGTATATCTTAGTGTGCATATATATACACACACACACATATGTATACATATTTCTGTTTTTAATATGTGTATATATGTGTGTGTATATGTACAGGTATATATGTATGTGTGTGTATATACACACACATATGTACACACACATATACATACATATGTATATATGTATTAGAGATAGGGTCTCACTATATGGTGCAGGCTGGAGTGCAGTGGCTACCGTGATCATAGTGCACCGTAGCCTCAAAGCCCTGGCCTCAAAAGATCGACCTACCTCAGCTTCCTGAGTAGCTAGGACTACAGGCAGGTGCCACCACATCTGGCTTTTTGAAGTTAGACATTATGTAATCTTTTATGCCTGGCTTTTTGTTTCAACACATTGGTAGTCAGATTTATCTAAGTTTGTTGCATGTAGCAGTAATTCATTAACTTTCATTTGCTGTAGAATATTCCATTGTATGAATACACTATAATTTATTTATTCATTCTACAGTTGAGAGTAGTTAGACTGTTTCTAAAATATTGCTACTACAAACAGTTTTTGCATTTTTTTGTGTGGAAGTATAACATATTTCTGTTGAGTATATATTTTGGAAGGGATTGCTGTGTCTAAGATAAGTGTATGTTCAGCTTTAATAAATACTGACAAAATAGTTTTCTAAAATGCAGTGCCAATTTATATTCACACCAGTAGTGCATGACAGTTCCAGTTGCTCCACATCTTTACCAACACTTGCTATTGTCAGTCCTTTTATTTTTAGCCATTCTGATTTGAGTGCAAGAGTATTGCATTGCAGTTTCAATTTGAATTCCCATTTTGACTACTGAGGTAGAGCACCTTTATATTTAGATAATTCTATGTAGTGAAGTGCTGGTTCAAGTATTTTCCCACCTCCCTTTTTTTTTTTTTTTTTTTTGGCTGGGTCATCTTACTTTTTTCTAATTTATTTGTGGTAACTATTTACATGCTCTGGACACAAGCCCTTAGTTTATAACATGTATTGCAAACAGCTTCTCTCACTTTGGGAATTACTCTTTCACTTACTTAAGGGTAGGTACATTTATATAAACATTTTTAAGTTAATACAGTCCAGTTTGTCAATCTTTTTTATGACTAGTGCTTTCCTATTATCTTAAGAAATATTTTCCTATCTCAGGGTCATAAGTAAATTTTCCCAATATGTTATATATGTGCTTTATTATTTTACCTCTTACATTTGGGTTTACCATTCACCTGTAGTTAGTTTCTGTATATAGGGTGAGGTAGGAGCAAGATTCATATTTTTCATGTGGGGTATATACTTTACTGAATCCAATTTAGTTTAAAAATGTATCCTTTCCCCTTTCTCTGCAGAGTCATAAGTGCCCACATACTATGCATTTGCTCTGGATTCCTTACACTGGTCCATTAGTCTATTAGCCAATTCTTGTGTGAATGCCACGGTCTCAACCAGTGTAGCTTCACATTGATTCAGAATATCAGGTAGTCTAAGTCACATAACTTTGCTGTTTCACAAGATCAACTTGGCTTAACTTGGTGGTTTTCAGAATAAATTTAAGAATATAAATTTTAGAATCAGCTTATCAATTTCATACCTCAATGCACACACACATACAAAAATCTTCCTGTGATTTTTGTTTGGCATTATTCTGAATGAATAAATCAGTTTGGGAAGAACTGACGTATTTAAGACATTGAATCTCCCAATTTATGAACATGTTGTATCTCTTATTTATCTTCTTTGATTTCTTTAAATGATACTTTGTACTCTTCCAGATAGAGGTGCTGTACTTCCTTTATTAAAATTATTCTTAGATACAAAATGTTTTTATTCTGTTGAAATGGCATATTTTTATAATTATTTTTCTAATCATTTGCTGCTAATAAATAAAATTGATTTTTGTGTGATTACTTTGTATGCAGTGACCTTACTAAATTTACTCTCTAAATACATTATCAGGAGATTCTTTTGACAGCTTTATATCCATGAATAGTGGCCAGTTTATTTCTTCCTTTTCAACCAATTTATCACATAGGTTGGTGCAAAAGTAATTGCGGTTTTTGCCATTATTTTTAATTACTTTTGCACCAATCTAATATTTCATTTATTTTGCCTTTTCATCCTGACTAGGATCTCTAGGTTAGCAGATGTCCTTGTCTTGTTACTGTTCTCAAGACAAAAGCTCCCAATACTTCATCTTTAAGTACGATGTTTGCTATAGGTTTGTAGGTGTTGTGTGTGCAGAGGTTATGTGTGTGTGTGTGTGTGTGTGTGTATCCACTTTATCAGACTTGGGATATTTTTTTCTGTTTTTAATTTGCGAGTTTGCTAGTTTTATCATAAATGAGAATTGAATTTCATCAAATAATTTTTCTGCATCTATTAAGATGATCATATGCTTGCTTTCTTTTGTGCTCTTCATGTGCTGAATTAAACTGATTTTTTCAACTTTCAATCAATCTTGCATTTCTGGAATAAACACAAATTGAACATTATTTTATTATTTCTTGTATCTTGGATTTTGCCTACTAATAACTAAAAATTTTGCAACTACATTTATAAGAGAGACTGGTATGTAATTTTCTCTCCTTGTAGTATCTTTTACAGGTTTTAGCTTCATAAATAATTTGGAATGTATTCCCTCATTTTATTCCCTAATAGACTGTGTGCAAGGCTGATGTTATTTCTTCATTAAATACTTATAAGAATTCATTGGGGAAGTTATCTAGGCTAGGGAATTTATTTCAAGAGGATTTTAATTACAGACTCAATTTCTTTAAAAGCAATTTATGTCATTTTTAAGAATTAGTGGTTGTTTTCTAGGAATTTGTACACTTTATATACTTTTTTAAATATAATGATATAATTTTGTTCCCAGTATCCTTTTATATATCTATATTTAAAGTCTTTAGAATATGTGATTCCCCTTTTTTATTCCTGCTATGGTTAATTTGTGCCTTCTATATTTTTATTGATTAGCTTTGCCAAGATCAATTACATTTAATATCAATTATATTAGTCATTTATAAAGACATTTGAAAAATGTTAAAATTTGTGAACTCCTCTATGCTAAGTTTGTTTTCTCTTTCTGCTCTTCTGTACAGTGTTTTCTTACTTTTGTTTTCTTTGCATTTAGTAAGTTCTTTATTTGCGAACTTTTTGTGTGTGACGAGGAGAACAGAGTCTGGCTCAATTGCCCAGACTGGAATGCTACGATGTGATCATCGCTCACTGCAACCTTGAACTCCTGAGTCCAAGCAATCCTCCCACTTCGGCCTCCCAAAGTGCTTGGATTACACTGTACCTGGTCCATTTGCTAACTTCTTGAGATGGTATTTAGTTAAATAATTTTTAGCTTTTATTTTTTTCTAATATATACATTCAAGGACATACAGTTTTCTTTAATCATGGCTTTAGTTGTATGTCACAAGTTTTTTATATCATATTTCATTATCGTCTGGTTTGAGGTGTTATTTACCTTGTAATTCTTTAACTTACGCATCATGTAGAAGAGTATTGCTTAATATCCAAACATTTGGGAGTCTGATTTCTTAGCTTAACTCAACTGTAGTCAAATTAAATATTTTGTGTGATTTTAAACTGTAGAAAAGTTTTGATGCCTGCCTTATGAACCAGTGCACGATCTGTTCTATTAATTGTCACTTGTGCACTTGAAAATTATTGTTAGGTTCTATATTAGTCAGCTTGGGCTGCCATAACAAAGTACCATAGACTGGGTGGCTTAAGCACCAGAAGTATATTTTCTCACAGTTCTGGAGACTCAAAGTCTCAGATCAAGGTGCCAGCATGGTCAGGTTTTGGTGAGAGGGTTCTTGTTTGCTCACATAGCTGAGAGAGCGAGCGACAGTGAGAGAGCAAGAGAGACAGAGAGCGACAGTGAGAGAGCGAGCGAGTGAGAGAGAGAGAGAGAGAGAGGAGTGCAAGGTCTCTGTTGTCTCTTCCTACAAGGGCACTAATCCCATTTCAAGGGCCCCCACCCATCAGGTCATCTAAACATAATGTCTCCATCAGTCCACTTTTTGCTGCTAGAACAAAATACCACAGACTTGGTAATTCATGTAGACTAGAAGTTAATTTGGTTTATGATTCTGGAAGCTGGGAAATCTAAGAGCAGGCACCAGTATCTGGTGAGGATCATTTCATGGCAGAAGGACAACACCTAGTAACCAAGCCCAACTTATCTTTTCATCAGAAACCCATTCCTGTGATAACTACTCCCCTCCCAGGATAACAACATTAATCCATCCCTGAGGGAGGAGCTCTCAGGACCTAATCACCTTTTAACGGATCCACCTCCCAATACTATTACAATGGCAATTACATTTCAGCGTGAGTTTTGGTGAGAAAATTCAAACCATAGCACCTAATTAACTCCCAAAGGCCTCATCTCCAAACACCATCACACTGGGTGGGTGTTAGGGGTTCAACATATGAATTTAAGGGCACCTCAGGTTAGTCCGCAGAAGTTGCAGTATTTTAAATACTGGTCATCAATAAGTTCAACTTCATTTATCATGTTGTACAAATATTTTATAATGTTATTAATTTTTTTCTACTTGATCTATTAGTTACAGAGAAGTGTATATTAAAATCCCCAACTGTGATTTAGAATTTGTCTATTCTTGAATGTGTGTCTATTATATCATATATGTAAAATATGTGCACGTTACTAGGTAGATGCATATTTAGATTTTGAGTGTATTGAAACTCATTGTTATTAAATAGTCTTCATTTCTTCATTTCTAGTAATGAGACTTGTCTATTGATTTTAGCTGTTATTAGTATAGTTGTACCACCTTTTTAAATTTATGTTTTAATGGTATGCGTTTAACAAACCTCTTACCTTCAACCTTTCTTTATGTAATTACCATGTAGTGGCTTTTTTAATAATCTGGTTTGTATGCTTTAATTGAGTTATTTGATTACTTTATTTCCTTATATTTATTTATTAATATATAAATAACAAATATATTTGGGTTTAATTCTCTACTACTTTACTATTGGTTTTGTATGTGCTTCATCTGTACCATGTTCCCTTCTCACTCTTTTCTGGCCTTATGTGGAATTAACTAATATTTTCTCATCTCCCACATTAGCATCTTAAAAAACATTCTTTTACCATTCATTTTGTGATTATCATAGAGACTACAACATGCTACTTTGAATTTTTTAAGTCTACTATACATTAGTATTTTTATTACTTCCCAAAGAATGAAAGGTCCTTAGACTTCTTTACCTATTTACAAATTACTGCCTTTTGTGCTATTTCTGTCATTAATTCTATAATATATTTTGTGATTTTGTAAAGTTAATATTCATGTATATTTGCCACATATTTAACCTTTACGTTGCTTTCTGTTCCTTTCTTTCCCATTTCCATACTTTTATATTAAATCATTTTTCTTATGCAGGAATAGCTCTTTGTAATATTTCCTTTAGTGCACATCTTCCAATAAAAGTTACCTCAAATTTTAATGATCTGGAAATAACTTTACTTCAGACATTTTTAAAGGACATTTTACTGGATAAAGAAATTGAAATTGACAGTTATTTTCTTTTGCACTTTGATATTCTCTTGTCTTTTGACTTCCACAATTTCGGTTAAAAAGTCATTAGTCTTGTTGCAATTGAAAGTAATGTGTCTTTTTTACTCTGGCACTTTTTTTGTTTTTGTCTTTATTTTCAGCAGATTTATTGTGATTCAACAGATTTAGTGTGTTTTCTTCCTATTTATCCTGTTTCAGGCATGCTGAGCTTCTTAAATATGTGGGTTAGTATCTTTCATCAATTTTCAAAAATTCTTCACATTATCTCTTCACTGATTGCTACTCATTATTCTCTCCCTTTTTTCCTGGAATGCTAATTATATATGTAATATAACTTTTTAGATATCATATATCTCATTCTTTTATGCATTTTCCATTATTTTTTCACTCCACATTTCTGCCTAGACATTTTCTACTAATCTATCTTCTGGCCTACTAATCTCTTCAGTTGCATTTAATCTGAATTCTTAAGTTTGTTGTAGGTTTTTAGTTCTAACATTTACTTTTGACTCTTTTAAGTACACTGTTAGTCTTTCATGAAATTATTCCTTTTGTTACATATATATTGAACATAGTAATTAGTTATTTAAAAATCTGTGTCTAATAACTTCAATATATGGATATTCTTGGGTTTTATTTCTATTGTCTGATTTTTTTCATTTGTTTCTGAATCATTTGGACATATTTCCTCATAATTTATTATTGAATGATGGAGATACTGTATGGAGCATTGTACAAATAACTTGAAGCATGGTGTACTCTTTCTTCATTTTTCCTTTGCTTCTGTCAGTTAGTCTAAGAAAAAATCATCTTAAACCTATTGATTGAGCTGATTGAAAAATGGTTTTTTTTAATGCAAAAGTGATTCTATTTTTGGTTCTCTGTTACTCCTAAGAAGTTGTAGGGAGACCCCCTGAAACTATTGCTATGGAATAAAAGATGAAATGCTCCTGATTATTGTAAATACGAAGTTGCATGCAGGATTATGTAAAGACAATGCCAGGTTGGACTGCCAGAATGAGCCAACAGTGTGTGATGTGCTTCCCCCTGCAGAGAGCCTGTGAACAGATGTGCAGTCAGGGAGGTTTCACATCACCAAGATTCCTATCCCAGAAAAGTAGATGTTCATAGCTCTGAGAATGGAATGCGACCCTTGTGAAGAGCCTATAAAAGGACGCATGATGGGGGGGTGCTGTCCATATGGATAAGATAGGGCTATAAATGTCCTCATCTTGCCGTGGCTCTTCTAGGCCTCTTTAGGGTTAAGGCATACTCCCTTCTGAGAAATTCTGGTCTAACCGGTTTTCTAACTTCACATCCCATTTCTATGAATTGTTTGTGACCAGCTTTTGCTGCAACTGTTACTGCTGATTAATATCTTGCTAATCATAGGTTATGGAAAGACCGTGTTTCTGTTTTAAGGCTCTGTTAGAAATTCCTGATGCACACACTATGTTGTAAATTCTTACCTCTGTATACTGTACTTCTGCATACAGATGTTATGTTAAAGAATTACTTCATCCCCATGTGACCATCTCACCTCATAATCAAATAACCCTAAATCCCTCACTAACCTACCCCTACCCTCACTAAACTTAATAATAAATGCTGGCATATCCAGTGCATTGTTGGCACCATGGACCAGAAGGCGGTGACCCCCCGGACCCAGCTTTCACTATCTCATGTGTGTCTATTACTTCTCGACCTGCTGATCCACCTGGGAGCAAAGAGAGAGCCCCGTTGCATTGTGGGCTGCTGGCCAGATCCTGCAATAAGAAGTAGCCATTTGATTGTTTGCAACCAAACAATCCAAATCAAAAGCCCTTCTTCCTCAGTGAATCTTGAGATCCAATTTTTTGTGTCTGAAGCCTGGAAAGATAACTAAAAGTTCATCTCCATTTTTTATCCTTTCAGCTTCCACTTAAAAATCAACATATGCCTGAAAAGGAACATGGAGCTGAATATCAGTCTCATTCCTCTGTACTTCCCTTTTCTCTGGGATCTTATTCTCGCTTATTTATGCTGCCACGGATGAATTAGTTCAAAAGTATGTTTTCCTTTTTACTCACCATTTTATTATGGGAACTTTCAGATATAAAAAATAGGTTAAAGTGTGTTACAGTGAACAGCCTTATACCCACAGATCAGATTCTATAATTTAAATTTCATCCTGATTGACTTATTATATGTCTCTCCCTGTATCTATCCGTGTGTCCATCTGTCAATTAATCTTATTTTTGATGAATTTCAAAATACATTAAGGACATGAGGACATTCCCCTTTAAATCTTTCAGCCTGCATTTCATTAACTAGTGTTTTATATTGTTTTATAAATATTTTTCATTAGACACAAAATTTACATAAATAATTTGCATAAATCTTAAATGAACATAGACTGACAAGGGTATACACTGTATAATCTAAGCCTCTATCATTCCAGGAAGTCCCCTAGTGCTTCTTTCCCATCGTTCCTCACTGCTGCCCCATCCCCACAGAGGCAACTGTTATTATAATTTTTTGTACAATAGGTTAGTTTTGCTTGTTGTAAAACTTCATAAAATGGAATCATATAAAACGTATAATTTTTTGTAAGCCTCCTTTAACTCAACGTAACATTTCTGAAGTTCATCCATAGTACTCTGTGTATCCATAGTTTATTCCTATTTCATTCTAAGTAATATTCTGTTATACAAATACATGACAGCTTGTTTACTCATTCTCCTTTGAGGGATACCTGAGATATTTGTATCCTTTGCCCTGTTTCTGATCTTAGGGACAATGAATTCAGCATTTCACTAGTAAATATTATGTCAGTTTTATGGATACTTTTTATCAGATTGCACCTTTTATCAGATTGTGGAAGTTCCCTTTGCATTCTACTTTGCTGTGTGTGCGTGTGTGTGTGTGTGTGTGTGTGTTTATCATGAATAGGTACTGAATATTATCAAATGCTTTTCCTGAATCTATTGAAAAGATCCTATGATTTTTCACCCTTATCCTATCAATAGAGTGAACTACATTGATTGATTTTCAATGTTAACTGACTGCATTGCTGGGATAAACCCAACTTAGTCAGTCAATCATCTATGTATCTATCTATCTATCTATCTATCTATCTATCTATCTATCTATTCTATTCATGATATTCATGAATATTTTGTGATATGGTTCGGTTGTGTCCCCTCCCAAATCTCATCTTGAATTGTAGCTTCCATAATCCCCATGTGTGGTGGGAGGCACCCAGTGGGAGGTAATCGAATCATGGAGGTGGGATTTTCTCATGCTGTTCCCGTGATGGTGAATAAGTCTCATGAGATCTGATGGTTTTATAAGTGGGAGTTCCCCTGCACATACTCTCATGCCTGTTGCCATGTAAGATGTGACTATGCTCCTCATATGACTTCCACCATGATTGTGAGGCCTCCCCAGCCATGTGGAACTGTGAGTCAATTAAACCCCTTTCCTTTATAAATTACCCAGTCAGTCTCAGGTGTGTCTTTATTAGTATTGTGAGAACAGACAAATATAGAGTTTCAGCATTTGTTTATAAAAGATGTTGGTCTACAACTTTATTTTTTATTTATTTTTAAGGAGAGTAGTGTCTTTGTCTCTTTGTCTCTTTGTCAGGTTTTGGTATTAGGATGATACTCGCCACATATAACAACATGGCAGTTGTCTCAAGACCGATGCTATTACTTCCTTAAATTTTTGGCAGAATGCAACAGTGAAAACATCTTTTTCTACTGTTTAATTGATGGGAAAGTTTTTGATGATAAATTAATTTTTGCTAATAGATAAAGGCTATTCAGACTTTCTACTTGATCATGTATAAGTGTTAGTAAGTTGTATTTTTCAAATTATGTTTCCATTTCACCTAATTTGTCAAATTTATTGCCTGAAATTTTTCATGAAAGTCCCATTTTCCTTTTAACTTCTGTAGGATCTGAGGTTTTAGATCTTCTATTGCTAAGTTTTTTCTCCTTCATATTTGTAGACCAGTCTAGCTGGGAGACTATCAATCTTGTTGATCCATCTAAAGAATAAATTTTAGTTCTTATTTTCTATTTCATTGATTTCTTATCTTTGTTATTTCTTTGCTCTACTTACTTTTGGTTTGCTCTATTTTTTTCTACTTATAAGCATTGGAAGCTAAAACTTTTCCTCTAAGCACTGCTTCAGCTGGATCATATAGATTTTTCTTTTCTTTTTTATGGAGACAGGATCTCACTACATGGCCCAGGCTGGTCTTGAACTCTGACTTCAAGCAGTCATCCCACCTCAATCTCTCAAAGTTCTAGGATTACAGGCATGAGCTACCATGCTTTATCTGAATCCCATAGATTTAGATATATTGTATTTTCATTATCATAAAGGTCAGGATACTTTCTAATTTCCTATGTGAATTCTTCTTTCACCTATGTAATGCCTAAATGTGTTGTTTAATTTTCAATTATGTTGGGATTTCCAGATCTTTTGTTGTCATTGATATATAATTTAACTCCATTGTAGTCAGAGAATATACTCTGTGTGGTTTCATTTGTTCAATGTACTGGGGCTTGTTTTGTGGCCCAGCATATGGTCTGTCTTGGTAAATATAAATCAGGGGTCCTTGATAATAAAGTGTATGCCACATTTTATTACTATTCTACAAATAGTAATTAAGTCAAAGTGGTAAATAGTGTTGTCTTTCTCTTAACTGATATTCTGATTACTTTTTCTACCAACTTCCTAAAGAGAGGTATTAAAATGTCAAATTTTATTGTAAATTGTCTATTTCTCCCTCTACATCTGTAAGTTTTTCTTCTCTCATGTGGTACCAGCTGTGGTCTGCCCTCAAACTAAAAAATATTTTTAAAACAACAAAATCATCTCTATACCCCTCCCGGTTTTGAAAAGTCAACTCCCCTCCAGAATCTGCCTGCATTTGTTCACTTTTGGTCCCCAATATATAGTTTTTGTCTGAAAGAGAATTGGTCTAGAAGAGCTCATTCAGCTGTACTATAGAGGAACCTTCACATGATTTTTTAAAATATTGTTTCCAGGCTGAGCATGATGACTCACGCCTGTAATCCCAGCACTTTGGGAGGCTGAGGGGCATATTACTTGAGCTCAGGAGTTAAAGGTAAGCCTGAAAAACATGGAAATACAAAAAAAAAAAAATAGCTGGATGTGGTGGCACACACCTGGGGTCCCAGCTACTTGGGAGGCTGAGGTGGAAGGATCACTTGAGCCCAGTAGGTTGAGGCTACAGAGAGCCGTGATCGCACCACTGCACTCCAGCCGGGGTGACACAGGGAGATCCTGTCTCAAAAGAAATATTTTCCAGCTTTTTAAGGAGTTTCTGATGGAAGAATTGATATATTACAAATTGGCCTGTATAACCATAAGTGAGAATCCCTAATAAATGTATTTTAAAGGAATTTTTGTATTTCCATAAATAGATTTGATAAAGTAAAACAAATTAAATGCAACTAGTAAAATGTAAAATGTTTATCCATGTACCACCAAAAATAATTTTCCATGTCAGTGGCAAAGTATATATGGGAAAGTACATACTTGCTAAAGTGACCAGATCACTGATATGTGCAATCTCATGTTTGGAAGGAATCTTGACTACCACCTATCCAAATCTGAAACCCCTACACAACAATGTTTCAGAGTGGTCTCATGCCTAAGCTCATCCAGTGACAGAGAACAACTCCTCAGCTGTGGAGGCAAAGGATTCTATTTTTGGAAATTCTGTATGTCAGAACCATCAACTCTGTCTTGACTTGAAATCTGCACCCCTGTAAATTCTACCCATCAATCCTAGCTTTACTCCTCGGAATCTTGCAGATTAGTCACACTTTCCATTTACTTCATGACCCTATAGATACCAGGATCTTTACTACTCCTATTTATTGGATGTTCCTAGGCTCCTGGGATCCACAATGCTAATGCTAGATATGGGTGTCTGTTGTTCATGAAAAAGTAATTAGCAGGTAGATGCAAGAGCTAAGAATTTATCCTAGGACTAGGATAGCTACTGATAGCTTCATCACAGGAAAAATAAAATTAAAAGTTCTAGGGAACAGGCGCGGTGACTCACGCCTATAATCCCAGCACTTTGGGAGGCCGAGGCAGCCAGATCACTTGAGGCCAGGAGTTTGAGACTAGCCTGGCCAACATGGCAAAACCTCATCTCTACAAAAAAAAAAAAAAAAAAAAAAAGATACAAAAAATTAGTCGGGCATGGTGGTGCATACCTGTAATCACAGCTACTCGGGAGCCTAAGGCACGAGAATATCTTTAACCTAGGAGGTGGAGGTTGTAGCGAGCCAGGATCACGCCACTGCACTCCAATGTGGGCCACAGAGTGAGACAAATCCATCTCAAAAAAAAAAAAAAGTTATATCAAAGAAGCATTTCCTCAGCAAAATAGATCCTTTCATCATCTTTAATACAAAGCAAAGAAGATAAAAAAAAAGCAAGAAAGATATGGAGAAAAAAGATTTCCTCAGTTGGGAACCTTATAAGGTCATCTATAATAACATTATTGAAAAGAGCGTTCATCTATTTAATCCTGTTTCTTCAGAAAAGACCAACCTTATGCCATCAAAAATAAGAAAGTAGTAATCACACTTTTAAAGCTGTCTTTTAACCTCACCTGTGCATAAAATTCTTTTCTGGCTCTTACTAAAACCTTGTCTTCTGCATGTTAATGTTCCCTTGTGTGACCAGTAGTTCACAACAGGAACAAAATAAAGGAAATATTAAAATACACTGAAATAAGAAAGAGAGGAAAGAAGAAATGGAAGGGAGGAATTGGAGGGAAATTAAACGCTTCCAGAAGGAAAGCAGATGTGCCTATTTCTCAGGGGCCATATGAACAGAGTAGACAAACAGCAGCATCCTGGGAATCGGGCACGTGGGTTCCACACCCTCACTGATGACTGATTATCTGTGTGGTCTCTAGCAGGTGTGTTCATTTTCCTGGGTTGTAATTACTTCCTCTGTAAAATGAGGGGCTTGACTAGGGGAATCTGAGTTACCTCCCAATGAATGCATATCGTTCATTCATTGCATCTACCTGGCACCTAGTCTGTTTTCCAACCTGAGATATGAGATATGGACCAGAGTTCACAATGGGCGTCTCCTACGAGTTGTGATTTCATTTTCAACTTAACCACAGACTCCCTGCTAACCATGGGCAAAATACATTGTTTTTGGTTCATTAATTTCTTATTTCTAGAAGGTCATCTTCAACTTTCTTGTGCACTTCTTATCTCCAGCTTTCTTGTGCACTTCTTTTATTTGCTTTATTTTTAAGGTATCCATACAGTCAGTTAGGGGAGATGACTAACTTATAGGTGGAAAGATAATAGTTGTCATCATTTGTAAAGTTATTCTCTCTACTCACTCCAATGGAACTAATTTCTAGCTTTTGGACTCATTGTTGAAAACTTCTGATGAAAATTATTTTATGTCGTGGGAAAAGGACCAGTGGAATTTTCTCATCTTTGTTTGGGGGCAAAGAGGTAGATATGCTGAAGTAGTAAAATGCAAATCCGATGCCCATGGATACTATCTTGACAGCAGCTCCAGATTTTAAAACTCATTCAAAGGCAGGTTTTGAACGCTGGGTTGCCTTTGGAATCTGAGCTCTAAGTGACATTTAAGTCTATGTCTGTGCGAATGGAAGAGACATTTGCATGAGTAGACATTTGTGCCTGGATGGGATTCAAATGAAACATAGGTAACAGAACATCAATTGCCCATAATGTTCTAATCCAACATCCTCTAGTTTCTGAGCAGGCATTTACAGAGTTAATACTTACTAAAGACTCGAGGCTCAACTTTTTTCCTGTATATTTTGATATTGCAAACCCTGGTAGTTTTAATTAGTGGCCTTTTAATCTCTGGAACAAAGCCAATGGCCTGTTCCCTTGGACAAATTTCTTAACAACCTGGCACTGAGTGGCTTTGTCTGCTTGTGGGAGCTCTTGTACCCAAGGCTGTCATAAAGAGTTACATAGGTTATGTCTGCATGAAGGAACCAGCTGAAGAGATGGGCGGGCGCTGAAATCAGTTCTTCTTCCATGTGCCAAGTAAGTGTCCCGGCGTGAGCTACATTCACCTAGAAAGGTGTGCATACCTAGTGCACACAAAGGCCTATGGTTTCACCTGATCCTATCCTACTTTGTCTCCATTTCCTTCCTTGTCTCATGCCCTAGGACAACCTGGGGTCCAGGAGGGCTGGCTCTGTGGATATTGCAACCTTCCTACTGCAGGTCTTGACACTGGACTAAGGGACAAGAGACCTGCCTCATGTCTGAGATCCTCTGTGTAATCTTAGGCAAGTTGCTTATCTCCTCCTATGACTCAGTTTCTTCATAGGTATAAAGAGAAAAATGTCACTCTATCAAGGTTAGATGGTGCAGAGGGACAGACAGCTGAGGTTCAAACCTCTGTTTGCCACTCATTCACTACCTATGTATCCTTGACCAAGTTATATAAACTCTTTATACCTCAATTTTCTCAATCTGTAAAGTGGAGCTAATCACAGTACCTACCTATATATCATGAGTCCTTACAAAAAAGCCTACAAAGTAGGTGCCATCATTATTTCCATTTGATGTATTTAATAAATTGTAGCCTAGGAGAAGACACGTAACTTGCCTAAGATCACACAGAGGAGCTCAGACATGAACCAGGTTTCTGTCTCTTAGTCTAGTGCTAAAACCAGTGCATGTGTGCATGTGTGCATGCTTGTATAGATACAGATATAGATATGTATGCTGGCATGGATAATACAGATAGAGATATATCCATATGTACGTGTGTGTGCTGGTTTATGTGTATATATATGTATATGTATCTGTATGCACACACATATGTGTTTGCATGTGTGTGTATATATACCTTTATATATACATATACACACATGCACACAGTGCTTAAAACAGTGCCTGGCCTATAATGCTAAGATTATTAAGTACCCAGTGCTCAGTAGGTACTCAATAAATGTTACCTATTGCTATTATCTGTAGAGAAAGTTTCTACCTGCTAACATTTCCTCTTGTGCTGGGAGTCTGTGGTCTGGACAGACGAGAGCCCAGCATGGGCACCCTTGGCTTCTTGAGCATTATTTGCATTCTGAACTGGGACCTGACGACAGCCTGGTCTCAGGGTGGGGACAGGAGCAGAACTGTCAGCGCATTGACTGGTAAATATAGTAAATCATCCGATGGGTCGGCTGCATGGGGTGTGTCTGTCTGTATATGTTTGTGTGTGTTGGAGATAATAGTGGTATGTAAGCTTATTTTAACTGGAACTCATATTTTCTAGCCCCTCCAAGAACTAATACCTCTTTTTAATGTTTCATGGGAACACTGGACAGAGGGTCTTTAAAGTAAAAAACTCAGCGGCTAATTCTCTTTCTTCAGTTTTTCTGAACGCGGCTGAGTAGAGAGAGGAATATTTTCAAGGAAACATGGAGCTTAGGATGAACGTTCTTTGCCCCGCACCCCACCTCACCCGCTTTGTGTCCATCAGTGGAAGGTGAAGGCTGGTCTTGGGGACAGGAAGATGAATGAAGTGACATTTGCGGGATCCCCAGCCTCGGATTCTGAGGGCAGGTGTGTAGGAGGTGAGTCCTCAAGGGGCATTTCATCACGTGTTGCTCTTAGGCATGGCTAGCCTGGATGGGTCTCAATTAGGAGTAAGGAGACCTAGGTTCCCATCCTGCCTCATCTCAAATCCCTGGAAAGGCTGCACCTTGAGTTGCCAGGCATGTACTTCCCAGACATTCCCTGCCCCTTACTACCAGTAAAAGTGGTACATGGAGGGTGTGGCCAGAACGCTTTTCTAATCCCTAGTGCCACTCCAAGTCCCCTAACAGAGTTAAAGCCTAAAATGACTTCAAACCCAATGGAAGACATTGTGTGATGGAAACAGTTCTAGTTTTCCAGTTGACTTTCTAGTCATGAACTTGAGTCCTGTGTCCTTTCTCCAGCAGGTCCGAGAAAGCGCAAAATGCAGGCTTTCCTCTCCATTGACTGCCCAGTGCTGATGGGTAGGAGCTCGTCAGCCACGGGACTCACAGGCAAACCTGCCACACTTGGAATATAGGGGTCACCTGGCTGCATCTTGTAACCAGTTGGAGACTTCACTCCCAGATATCACTCTGGGACTACTGAAAAGAGAAGAAATCAGATAATACACAATTTCTAACTGTATTCACATTAGTGTGCTATTTGTTTTCTTATGTATATTCACAGTAATGAAAGAAAATGAGGTTAAGTACCTTTACACATGGTAAAAACCAAGGAACTGAAAAGTTGGTTTACTTCCCTGAGCTCACAAAACAGTGACAAGACTCTAGATCTCCTTTCCCCATCTCCCTGTCTCTAACCCAGGGAAAATTCTTTGGATTGCATTGCATGTCAGAATTTTTCTGTTCTGACAGTGTAAATTTCAGCCTTAAGCTCCAACTACAACTTGCCATTTTTGTCCAAAGCATCCAAGATGTTCTTTTGCATCCAGACCCTCCCCCAAATAAAGAAAACCACAGTGAAAATGCCACTGAGTTGAGGGATTGCAAACCAAGCCTCAATTCCCATAATTCCATTCTCAGGCCCGAGCCTTCTGCTAAGGCTAATAGATTCATTCCAAAGTTTTAAGAGTCCACAGTGATCAAAAGCATCTGTATATTCTGAAACATGCAAATCAACCCTGTTTTTCACTTTCATCTCAACATTTGGTAGAGGGCACAAGAGTCAGCTGGCTGGTGAGTGGACATAGCTTAGTAGATGAATGGAAGGGTCGAAGCTCTCTCAAGATTTGTAGAACTGGATCTGAAATATGAAATGCCGGCATATGTGATGACAGGGATAGCCCATCGAGTGTTTTATCATCCAAAGATGGAATTAATGGCTATGTCATATCTATGTCAGACCAAGGTAATAAAACTTTATGGGTTCCTCCCCGTGAAATATTTTGTTTATGTCACATGGGTCTCACTGAATTTTTTTTCTCTTTTCTTCACTTCCCCTCCCCACCCTTTTCCCTGCCCTCTTTGTCTCCTGAGACCTATTCCCTTTGGAAATGCATTAGTTACCTAGGAAACCTTAATGTCATTTTCTTATGAGTGGAGTTTGGTGCAGCATAAAGTTAATTTATAGGGTGGTTAGGAATTCATGTCATGACTGGTGAAATAGGAGACTTTATTATGATTTCTATATCCACCTGTGTGGTAGGAATACATACCTTCCCTCTATCATTACGGGTAATTTCTTGAAACATAATTATGAATATGTATGCCATGTCACAAAATGAGTTGATTCACCGTTGTTCATTGCAATTCATTATATTGTTCAATGTAAGCCCTAGAACATAATTAGCAATAACAACAAACCAATAATATACCAGGCAATCTGTTAAGAGTTGAAGGATATGGTAGAATTTCCTTTTAAATGATGAAGTGGTTCTGAGTGAAAGGCAGATAATGAATAAGACAAGATTTTGAAATCCTTCAATGCTGCCTTTCGTGCACATTGAGGTCCACGTTAGGAAGCTATATAAATTCTAAATATGTCCACTACTTCATTCTGCTAATTTATTGCTGTATTTGTCCAAAGGGGAAAATATACATCCATAAAATTACATTAATGAAATGTGTATGTGTGGCACACAAATAATAATACACAGGCCATTCCAGAGCCAAGCTTCTTTTAAAGACAGTTCATTCCCCCAGTGCTGTGACAGTGTTTTCAGTGTAAGGACTAGCAGATTGGGATTGGCACTCACATTGTGCCAGGCACTGTGTTGAGTGTTTTATATGAATTAGTTCCTTTGGTCCTCATATTACTTCTGTGAGATTGGTGTTGTTTTCACCAATTCCAGATGGGTTCTGAGAAGTTAAGAAACCTGTCCAAAATCACATGGCTACTGAGTGGAGAAGGCAGAGGGCAACCTGCTTTTCTCAGGCACCAAAATCTATTCTGGCAGTAAATTCTAGGTCATGGTCTATTATTATGTTTTTGTTTTTGTTATTTGTTGCTCTGAGTTTCCTCAGTTATTAAATGCAGAGTGGGGACATAGGGCTGATAGAAGTTGACCTCTGATGTCTGTGTTCTGTGTAGAGAGATCAATGCTGGTCCTTGGAGCAAAGCTGTGCTTTCTTAAGACAATAGAAATTTGGGGGAAGACCTAGGCTTGTTGAATAAACATAAACAAGCCACTCAGTTTCTGTGGACAACTTCATGCAACTTGAAAGAAAAGAATAACGTCTCACAGATGACTCCAGGGCATCCGAGAGGAATTGCTATGTGGATTGACAGCCTGTAGCTGTTGGTTAATAATGCTGTTGCCAGTATTTAGTAATGGGTGGGCAGCCACGAATCTTTCAAGCGCTGAGGCACAAAGGTAGCATGAAGCTGCCTTTCCTGAACCTTAAGCTCCCAGTCCCTGTGCAAACACCTTTTGCATTCACTTTAATTGTTTGACAAACGAAGACTTCCAGACTCCATCAGCTCTAGCAGCTGTCTGGGTGGATGGGGGTGGAGATGGAGGGGGTAGGGCAAGACCTCCCCACAGCGCCCTCCAGCAGCAGAAGATGCAACTTGCAAATACTTTAGGATCAGTGAAAAGTGTGGCGTTTATTTCAGTAACCTCAAAAGAGAGAAAAAGAAAAGCAATGGAAGAGGACAAACATTCAAGTCTAGCTGTGTGATCATGGAGTTAAAAAAAAAAAAAAAAAAAAAAAACAAGCTTGTTTTTGACACGGAAAGGGTCCTTGGAGGCCATTCGGTCCAATTCTCTCATTTCCTGGGTCAACATGTCACAATGAATTAACCACATACTGCCACTGCACAAGACCCCCTCCCTCACCACATGCTGAGCCCCCACCACCAGCACTCAGTCCACTGAGCTCAAACATAGAGGAGATAAGTGCTGTTTTTCACAAGGTAAAGGCAAAATTCAATCCCACATTCCCGTTTTGTTTCTGTTCAGTGTTCCAACCACAGAGTGGTGCTATTGCAAAAGATAAGGGTAACCAGAAGGCACGCTCTGGAAATTTGCTTTAGGAGAGAGTTTTAAAGGGGGTTTTCAAAAACAAGATCTGGTTCCTGTTCTCAGAAATCACTTTCAGGAGTCAGGGCCTTACTCTCAGATGCAGCAGGGAGAAAAAGAAAGTTCAGCAACCTAAAAATATAGTCGACAGATGGACAGCCAAAGTCACGGCCACTAAGTCAACTTGGAGAGGGGCAATTACCTAGTGAATCCTAAAAGATCTCATCCTGGATGCTTCCTTAACCAGGGCTATCTCCAGGGCACAAGCTCGCAGCCAGCTTACTTTCCAGTCCTGATCTTTGCTTTTGCTATCCATACCACTACGGTCTTTCTATAGAAAAGAAAAATCTCTATTTAGAAACATGGATTTACTTAGAAGTCACAATATTCTACAGTTTAAAAATGGCTCTACATTGTATATAATAATCTTTTTATTCTGTCTTCTTAAAAACACACCTTTCTAATTCTTTTTTTCTGCCCAGCCTCTTCATTCAGCACCTTGCCACTCTCTTGGAAGCCACAACAGAGACCTGGGGGGGTCAGTCCCTAGTTTGAGAAGGAAGAAATCTTTAGCTCTGAAGCCTAAAGAAAAACAGTAAAGGAAAAGGCAGTTGGAGGTGCTCAAGGGAGATTGTCTGAAAAAGGTCTTCTACTCAGAAAAGAGCTAAGGCTCTCCCTTTGGGAAACCAATCCTTCTGAGCAAAAGTGCATGTTTCACCCTCTGCTCCGGTCTGGGTCTCTCCCTCTTCCTCTCTCCTTCCCTCAGTCCCTCCTCCCCTCTCTCCATAAAGGCACAGCACATATTTGGCAAGATTAAGGTGTCACCTCTCATATTACAAGGCCTGTTGATTGCAAGCAAAGACAGACCCACCAGCTCAGGACAAAACCCCCTGGAGCTGGAAACAATACAAACTCTTCCTGGGATCCCCGAAAGTCCTGGCAAAGTGAGGCGGCCAACCAGTGCAAGGCATCTGCAGAACAAATCCAAGTCCTAAACGCACGGCTTGCTGCCTTTTCTTCTTCTTCGTTTCTTCTGATTTTTCAAGTTTGTTTGCCCCCCTTCCCCTCGTCCCTCCAGACTGCCAGGGACCCGGGAGCTGCCTGCAGATCAGCCCGCACATGTATTTAACCCCTTCCCTGCTGCAGCAGGAGCCAACCACCTCTTTCCTTGTAATCTTCAGGTTCCCGGAGGACCTGGAGCTTGAGGAAAGAACTCTGCCAGTGGATCTGAAACTGGGGCCTGAATCCCTCCTTTGACCACGGCGAGAAGCTGGAGGAGGGGGGCAAGTGCGGGAAGTGGGGGAGGGCAGGGAGGCGGGCCAGATGAGAGGGAGAAAAGCAGAACCCGACAGAGCACGCCCAATCCAAACCTTCATGGTGCTGTGTGGCGGGGTGGAGGGAACGACTCGGCAGCCTCTTCTGGCCCTGAGGAAGACGTCGATATTTTGGCAAGAGGGGAGCCACTGAAGGACGACCCTACCCTTGCGAGGGACCGCAGAAGGTGACGCCTCTGGGCCTCGGTGGGCGCTTCTGGCCGTTTTCGATGTGGCAACCCCCATCAGCCAGGATAATGATGAGGCAGGTACAATCTATCTAGTACGCAGCCCCCAGACTCCCCCTCCCTTCCCACCTCCCCCTCCAAGCCCCCAGCTACTCTCTGCGGCAGGTTGGTCCTGAACTGGTGGGTGCAGTTCCGGGGTTCAACCAAATTCTCAGACAATTCTAAGGTATTTGGATTTTTTGAACCTGGGCCCTAACCGAAACATAGAACGGCTTGCTTATTAGACACCTCGAACGACAGGGCAGGGATGGAAACGGGATACTCGCTTCCCTCCCCAGTCGCTCGTGAGTCAAAAGGTCCTGGAAGGAGATGATGAGAGGAGAGGCTGAAGTGGCAGGGAGGAAGGGATGAGGGGCTTGGAGCGGAGGTCCACCACTCAAGGACTCGGGAAGGGGACAAGAGGGCAAACCTCTGCTCCCGGACTCTCCATTTCTCGTTGATCCCTAGGTGGTATTTTCCCCCCTTCTCTCGATGGCAAATGGGCGAAATCAAGATGACTTAACTTGGTAAATTTAGAGAGAACGGCTCGGAGCAAGTGGGGTCTAACGGGCAGCTAAAATTATCTCCAAATAAGATATTTTGCCCCCCTCCCCCTATCCTTTCCTCGAATGAATCCACCGGTGGGGAAGTGAGCGTCATTACTTTCGGGGCGCCACGAAGACGCTTGCTTGTCGCTCGCCTTTCCTGCTTCTCGCGCTGTCCCCGCGTGCAGACTGGTGGGTGCTGGGCGAGTGATGAGCTGCAGGGCCCCATCCTAGTTTGGAAGGAAGGGGTTTAGAAGTTGGAGGATGGGTGAAACGGGAGGTTGCGATCCATCTCCTTCTCCCTTCCACACTCAAGCTCCCGCAAACGCGCGCGTGCACAGCCCCTCCCTAGTCCCTGGGACCACCCGCCCCCACACCACTCTACCTTGACCTCCCTTGACCGCCGGCACAGCGTCCTGGGTGCGGGTGCCCGGGAGCGGCGAGTTCGCCGGGGAGCGATTGTCCTTGGGCGTGTTCGTGTTGTGGGGTGGGGGGAGGAGTGGCGGGTGGGCTTGGTAGGGGTGGGGAGAGATCTGGAGCTGGAAGGGTCTAAGGTTTGGAGGAGGAGTTTACGCCTCAGACCTGATCCGCCTGAGGAAAGGGGCAGGAAAAGGCCCTAATGCCTGGTCAAGAAAATCTTAAAAGAAAAGAGATGAACAAGAAAAATTTCAAGAAAAAGAACAACTAAAAAAGGCTGAAGACACTAACATGTAACCTGTTACGATACATTTAACGTTTCGTTTTTTCCTGGATCTCTAAAAGGGAACTCAAGGGTGGGGGTTACCGAAGACTACTACTAATTTGGAAGTTTTTGTTGCTGTTGTTGTTTTGTTTCGTTTTGTTTTTCAAGAGGGTCTAGGAGAAAGACTCCTTCCCCGCCGTGGGTCCCGAAGCGAGGTCCGTGGGGCTCTGGGGCGCGGGCGTGCGCGGCGCGGCGCGGGCCGGGCGGGGGAGGGCGGCGCGGCGCGGAAGGGGTTAAGGCGCTGAGCGCGGAGCCATCTGGCCGGGTTGGCTGGTTATAACCGCGCAGATTATGTTCACGGGACTCAGACAGAGTTGAAGCTCCTCTCCCTACCGAACAGCTCCGCGCACCGCCCCGCGACACAGCCCGGCGCAACTACTTTCTTCTCTCTCCTTTCTTTCTTCCTCTCCTTTTTCCCCTGCTGGGTAGTGGCTGCGGCGGGGTGGGGGAGACTTTGAATGCCCGAGCTCGCGTCCACCTTTCTCTTCATGTCGACGTCCCTGGAAACGGCCACACGGATGCCATGGTTACTTTTGCCACGGTAAGGGGAGGCGGCGGGCACGTTGGGTGGGCAGGTTTGGGGATGGGGGTCCACGTGGGGAGGGATTTTCCAGTGAACCGGCGCGGGGGGCCCCAACGCCGCATCCCGCCCCACCCCCATTGCGCCGCGCTCACTCACTTTCCCCGGCTTGTGCCTTCCCCGAAGTTTGCGCTGGGATCTGCTGAGGCGGGCGCAACCGCAACCACGCCGCTACACACACACACACACACACACACACACACGGACACCCTTCTCCACCTCCTCCCCTCTTGTCCCTCGGCTGCCCAAGAAGCTTCCCTCAATCTGGGAAAGTGATCAGGTTTAAGGGACCTGGATTGGAAAGGGTGGGGGCAGGCGAGGGGAAATGGGGACGACGAAAGAGCAGGAAAGGGATTCAACAGAATCAACCACCCACCACCCCCAACCGACCCGTCTGCTCCTCCGGGAAAGCTCCTAGCGCATCCTATAACAAAAGAGGGTGGCAGACAGAACCCCGGGCGGGCAGACAGAACGCCGGGCGGGGAGGTGCTGCCGCAGCTCCCCTGCACACGCCCTGCACCCTGCCGGCCACTGAGCCTGATTCTCAGCTTGCCCCTGCGCCACTCCGGCCGGGGCGTGGGCTGGGGGAGGGGACGCGCAGCTCAGGACCCGGAACGTCGCGTTCCAGTTCTGGGAGTTGAGACTCACCGCCCCGCGCCGCGTACCTGCGTTGGAGTCCCCCGAAAGGTTTTTTTCAGAAAAGACGTCGCGCCCCGGGCTCCTCTTGGCCAGCGCCCACCCGGTGGCCACCCCACCCTGGGCCTTTGCGCAGATGCTGGAGCTCCGTACGCAGCCCGCACATCTGGGACCCCACCGGGCAGCGGCGGGCACCCGGGCCGGGTCATCGCTGGGGATCTCCTCGCGGTATCGTCCAGCCTGTTCTCGGACTTTGAAGCGGTGGCGTGGGAGGCTGGGAGATCTGGGCACCGGCGCAGCCAGCCAGGTCGAAGTTTGAAGGTCCTACGACGGACCGAACCGCCCCATTACCCCAGAGCTTTACTCAGTGGTGGATGCTCCTGATGCAATTTGGGACGCTTGGGAGTTGAAGGGTAGGGAAAGGAGGGGCGAGGGCCGAGGGCATGGGGTGGGGGAGTAGGAGTCTGCTTGTTGCTCTCCGCGGGAGTGGGTGCGCGTCCAGGAGGCGCTGCTTCTTTGCGGGAGTTTGGCTGCTGCGTTCGTTCGTCGTCTGCACTTCAGATGCATAGCAGTGAGACCCCTGCGTCGAATGGTGTCGGGGCTGTGGACTAGAAAGGATCCCTTTTGCTGGAATCGAGGCTCGGGTGGGATTCCCGGTGGGGGAAACACCAAAAATACCGTCTGGCCTCGGCCTCTGGCGGCGGGCGGCAGGTTCTGAGTCCGAATGGAGGCTGCTCCCGGGAGCGCCGGGCTCAGAGCTGGAGAGCTCGGGAGACTGTGCGCCTGTGGACTTGTTTATGTGTGTGAAGAGGTGGGGGCGGGGGCCTGCTGAGAGGGGAGGGGAGCCTGCCAGGGGTGGGTGTTTCTCCTGGAGCCTGATGTTTGTAACTCAGCTGATTATGGAGTGTACTGAGCGACCTGCTTTTTAAATAAAGAGATGCCCGCTCCTACCCCGCAAAACCGCGAGCGAGGAAAACATGGAAGCGCTCTGTCCTGAACGTCAGGATGGGAGAAAGTTGTAACACAGAGGAGACTTTTCCAGCGGTCCTGTTTTCACAACGCTCAAGTTCTCCAGCAGACTCAGCCTGCCTCCCGCCTGCCCTCAATTCCTTTCTGACATGTCACACAAAGAAAGCTGAGAGGTAGCATGTAGAGGATAAAATGCAACCGCCTCTGCCTTGGGCGCAAACACACAGACGTGGGTATCGCGTTAGGAGTTAAGGGGGTTGGAAAATAATGCAGGCTCCTGTAAACAGTGTTGAAGGGAGGTAGAAAGTCTGGGGTATTTCCCGTAGGGAGAGTGTGTGGGATTTTGTGTTGGTGAGGACTGGAGTGTAGCTGGACTTCGAGGGTTTGGTTGTGTGTGAATGGGATCTGCTTATCTGTGGAATCAGATTGTGACCATTGAGTGCGTGGTCAGGGAGGGATGGGGATGTTTTTCTCAGAGAGAGAAAGAGAGAGAGAGAGTGTGTGTGTGTGTGTGTGTAGGGGGAGGTGGCAAAAGAGCTGGAGTCCCATCCGTCTCTGGTGCCTGGGAGGTGTGTGCTTCTGGGGAGTCTGTTGGATGGGCATCTGTGTGCTTAGCGGGAGACCAGAGCTTGCAGGAACATAGGTGTAGCTAATGCGAAATCTGTGCCTATGAAGGGTGTCAGAGCAGGAGGAGAGGTGCAGCCTGTTGAAGACAGATGGCTTGTGCATGCCTGCGCAAACACATGGAGTGGGTGTGGTGTAGGAGGGCGGCTGTGTGTGTGAGCG
Organism: Macaca mulatta; assembly: GCF_049350105.2. NCBI lineage: Eukaryota > Metazoa > Chordata > Mammalia > Primates > Cercopithecidae > Macaca > Macaca mulatta. Next base: position 6,360,830 of record NC_133416.1, read on the forward strand.
AAAGGTGGATGCATGTGGAAGGTTGGGCGCCTGAGGATTACCAAAGGGATGTGTGTGGGGGGTGGGGGAAGATTATCTGGGGAGCACGGAGTGTGAACTTTATGAGAGTGCGCTGGGAAATTTGGCTGGAGTGGCATTGGGGCATGTAGGGGGTAGAAAAGTGTGAGCTCAGATCCTCTTTATGGAGAGACAAAGCATTTGAAGGAAAGGACACCGGGTTGGGGTTGGTGTTTGCCTCCCCCCTCCTTCCTCCCCAGAGAGGAGAGAATTGGAGGAGGCTTAGAATGAGGGATGTACATTTAAGGGGAAAAGTCCTTGTGCACTGGCACTGGGTGGGAACAGGAAGAGATGTATGCGTAAGACTGAAGTAAGTAGAGGAATACACTATTTGTGCCTAGTGTCAGGGGTGCATGTTGTATAATGTTTTGCAATGGGTTTCTTATGTAATAGGGGAATTCACTATCACCAGTTCATATTGATAATCAATTAAAGCTAATGGAGTGCCTACTGGATGCTCAGCCCATTGCTGGGTACTGGAGCATGGCACGCTGCCCTGGAAAAATTCCTTCTCCAGGCTCAGCTAACTGATGCAATTTTGCCAGAAATAGACAGAGCTCGATGCTTGTTGAGGTTTCTTCAAGGTCTATAATTCGGTTTCTAGAGATGTTTATGGATCTTGGGAGCCAAAGGGAAGCTGACTTGAAATACATCTCTGGTTTTGTAAAAAGTGGGGCATAAAGATAGGGATGATGTAGACTTTTGTGTATTGAGAAGGGAGCTGGATGGTGTTTTCTTGTGTGGGGTGTGGGTTGGGAACTGGAGGGTGTTGCACTTCAGGTCAGAATGCAGGTCCAGATCCCTTTGAAGATTGAGTTTCTAAGAGTACACAGAGCCTCCTTCATAGCTGGAATGAGACTTGTTATGTGGAGCTGGAGAATGGTGAAGTCATGATCAGGGAAGAGATGGACTGGGGACGTTTGTCATCTTTGGTGTTTTCCGGACTATGAGTGTAAAGCTAATCTGAGTGTGTGTTTGAGGGGTGGTGTGTGTGCACGTGTGTGCATATGCACTTTGGCCTGGAGTAATGTAACTGGGAGAAAACTAGCCAGGTGGATAGGAGGTGTGGATATTCTGGCTCTGGTGAAGGGGGTGCCAGTATGTGTTTTTACAGGAATTCTGTGTGTCTGAGGAAGGATAAAAATTGTCTTGGATACTCAGATGTGCATCTCTAGCGAAAAAAGGTGTACACAAAAGAAGGGCCGTAGACTTTGGGGAATAAGAGAAAGGTGTAGTTGATCGAGTCCATACCCTGAGATGACTAGTGAGGCAACTGGATAGGAACAGAGTGAAGGCTGTGCTTTCGTGATGCACATGTCTATCTGTCTGGACCAGATGATGGGGAGCCCCATTTGATTAGGTTCTGACCATGGTTGGGCGTATGTTTGGGAGGACTTTATTTGACTCATGACATTTTTGAATTCATGAAGTTACAGCTGTGCCATTTTAAGGGTCTACCTTAGTTTTTAGGGGGAAACTCATCTGTATAAGAGATAGTTTAGTAGGGCTTGACTATTGGTCAGAAGATGGGGGACAGATATTTCTGAGGGCAGGGTGGTGAAGTGGAAGACTTTGGATTGAGAATGCCTTAGTTCTAGTTCAGTTCTATCATTTGGGAAAAGTGTGACTTTGGGGACTTTTTAATCTCTTTAACTCTGTTTCTCTTTTTGTAAAGTGGCAATATAATGATTCAAGGAGGAGGAAAGTTCATTCCTCTTTTCTCCCATCAAAACTTGGTGTGTTTAGTTGTATACAGCTGTACAAAGATGAAATGTAATTAAATACCGGTGCTAGCATGTACGAAGGTCATTGCGAAAATAGGATCTGGACCTCTTTCTCTTCACAATGCAACTTAATCAGTAGTCATGATGCTCATGGCATCTCTACTGCTCACTCGCTGTGTAAATAAAACTTTTTATAACTGCCTCAGTTTACTAATCCAGAAGCTGGAGGCAACCAAGCCTAGATTATAGATGATGGAAATCTTTAAGATCTTTGAGCTATTCGGAGGAAAGGTAGTCTAAGAATCAATGTTATTAATGATCAGAGACAGACATTTCTTTATCTTTAACATCAGCTATGCAGACCACAGCACCAAAACAAATGTGACTTGGAGAACAGCAAAAATAATAGTTGTCCTTGACATAGGCACCATTTGAATAAAAGAGGAGCAAAGTCCAGCCTGCCTGGTAAGAGGAAAGCCTGGGCTTTGGGTCTTTGCAATTCTTTGTGCCCAGTGCAGCAAGTTGGTTACAGCCGCTTTCCCCAGAGATGAAGATGGAGGCGCAGGGGGGCACGGAAACCCACTGAAACCTCCAATTCCTCCCAGAAGTTAGCACATGCTGTCAACTCCTGGCTCAGAGTCAGGCTCCCATCCTTGAGTTCAGTGGCCATAAATAGGAGCTAAGCTATTTCCAAGAGGCACTAAACTAATTCTGTTGCTTTTCTTGGCGAGATTGGGCCAATTAAGTTGATTGGAAGAGGTCACTGCTGATGGGTCTCACATTCCCCAGGCGGGACAGGCCAGCAAAGTTTAATTACATAACATTTCCCATCTCTGCAGCTCTACTCCCAGATGTATCAGATGTTCAGGCCTCTCCTCTTCCCCTACATTCAGGATGCCTGATGGAGCAGGCGGCTTCTGCTGCAAGCTTCTCCAACCTTTTCCCAAGCAGTTACAGCACTCCCACCCCAACTGGAGGGAATGTAAATCTGTGCATTGCCTGGAAGCCAGAGAGGACATGGGGGCTGACACAGAAGATCTTCAAAACCCACCACCCTGCCTCAAGCCGCTGCTATTTTACTCTTTAACAAGGCAGGCAGTTTCTGGCATTGGGGATGTTGAACTAATGACCGTTGCTAGGGTTTTAGATTTAGTTTTATTTAAAATTGAGTTTGTTGGAAAAGGGCCAAATCTTCTACTGGAGACAAGCCTAAGCCCTGTGTGTTGCTGCTGATAAAGTCTGTGGATGTACTTTGTGCGTGGACAGGTGTGTGTGGAGTAAGAGGAGACCACGGGATGTGCATGCGTTCGTGCTGGGGGACACGTGAGCACAGGAACTGCCCTGGGTAGACAGGGAGCATTTGTAGAGCTTATGTTATGGGTGGCAGGTATCTGGATGCTTGGCTCAGATTGGATTGTCATTGGATTGCTTCTTACAGGTGGGCCAACCTGAGAAAAAAGTTGGGGACACCTTCTTTCAGATCTTTTTTATATGGGCATGTTGAACTTTGAAGTATGAAGCCATTGTAGATATTACCTCATTCTTGCCTGGGTGGATTTCTAACAAGACTGAGGCTGGACAAAAAAAAAAAAAAGTCATTCAGAGGACTCATTTTAGAACCTGTGAGGACACATGTAGATGGCCTCAGAGTGTTAAAGTATTTTTGTTGTTGTTGTTAATAGTTTTCCATAACCCAGTCTTTTATTTTACCTACAAATACCGAGAGGCTAGAGGTTGCACACACCCCCACATGGTCAGAATGCATGTCCCCATCTGTGCCGTAGTCCTTCTCAAATAGTATTAATTGGGAACCACTGAGGGCTTGCTGTGGCTCTGGGTGTCCTCACAGGACAAACCTATGACTGACTATGGTCTCATTGAAACAGAACAGATTTTGACATGAAATTTGGTGTGGTCTGTTGTGATTGCTCACTCTTTAGTAACATCTCCAGAGAAGATATTTGTTGAGCCCCATTTTGTGTGTGTGTGTGGGTTTGTTCAGTCAGAGATTTTTGGAAGATTTAAGGTTCTCAAACATTCAAGGCCGGAGATGTTGGAGGAAACAGTAGCTTATAATCTCAAGAGCCCAGGCCAGGGTAACCTTCAGTAGCTTGAGGCAGCAGGTAGCTGCCTGACTTGGAGGTGGAGGACCAGGTTCAATGACTGGGCTCTGTTACTAATTACCTGCTGTTGTGTGACCCTGGACATTCTCTCTAGGACATGACTTTGCCATCTGTAAACGAAGGGCTTGAATTAGAAGATATCCCTGTCCCATTCCAGCTCTGTCACTGTAGGATTCCACAGTAGCCACATCCTCCTACCTAATCAGTGCTAATTACCTCACTTGGAGTGCACCCTGGCACGCCCTTAATGAGCTCCTGTTTTTATCTTTGGGGAATGGCTGAGTCAAAGGCAGAAAGGCATGCAAAGAATTTGCCAGAGTGTTTCCTTTTGGCCAAGAATGCTCCTGACGTTGGCTTAGCCTACACAGGGTGTCCAGAGCTGAAAGGGGTGGGATTTGGCTTTCTGATAGGTCTGGTGCTAATCATTCAGCTTCCACGTGAATGTCTTTCAGTGGCAATGTCTCTGACTAAGGTAAGCATCCATCTTTAAGATGATGGATGATGATGATGATGACAGTTAATATTTGAGTACTTACTGGGTGCCAGGCATTATTACAGCCATTACATGGCATTACCTCAATACTCAAAATAATCTCAATTACAAATGGGGCTACTGAGGTTATGTGAGGTTAAGGGGTATGCTGATGTTCTTGGCTTTCTAGCCTGAAGCCTGTGGCATCACAAGCCCATCACCTGCCAGTCAGATTCTGTTTTTTAATGTTCTGTGATGTCATCCAGATGGGAGCTGGGTCCATCTTCTTCTGCAAAGATGGTCACCCCATAGGGTAACCTGCTCCCCGCCCCCGGAAGCTTCCTTTTCATGTGCAAGACAAATGTTTAGGTTTTCTAGACACCTGCTGGCAAGCATGTGTCAGATCTGTCTCAGCTTCCATTGGCCCTCCCCCTTTACTTCTTGTCCTGTTGACAAGGGAATCTGCCCTTACAGAACACGGGTATTGATTTAAGCCACAATTGCCTCCTTGTAAATTCTATAAAATTGGAGCTGGACATCTGGTTTTGATCCACACGCCCATGAGAGGTGGTAGGTCCCAGCATTCTTGAGTCCTGGAATTGCACAGAATCAAAGTGAAAAAGAATATGAATGGAGAGCATGAGGTCTCTTTAGAATTTGGAAGACAACTTTCTTTGATAGGCTAGGGAACTCACACCACTTAGACTGGGGCCAAAGTAGTGAAGGTAGGTTTCTTGCTGGGAGGTTGGGGGGCAGCGGTCGCTGCTAAAGACTGAGGTCCCCAGGCTGTGTTTGATGCAGAGCAGAGCAGCTGTAGAGACCTCCAGCGGAGGATTTGCCACTGCACGTCATTCTCTGGGCAGTACCGGAAGTAGAGAAGCCAAACACGTTCTTGGGGTGGATGCTGCACTTTTTGAAGGTTGTGACTAAAAGCTCATTCCTTCTTCCTCCACTGATTTCCCCACCATCACTACCACGTATACATCATCAAGACAGTTAAGAAGAGGTGACTTTGTTCTGTTGCTTAAAGATATTTGCATGTACAAATAAATGTTGAACACTAACCTAATGCCTATTAAACCCTAGGTACTCAAAAATTATGTATTTACTTTGCTTGAAATAACTTTTCATGTGTAGATTGATAATTATTTCCTTTATATGGAGTATATAGCCTTTTAAAGACTGAGAGCCAGGTTCTTGCAATTTACTTCCCTCTTCCCTCTGGTTCTAGATCTAAGACCCCAGCATTTAAAAATATCCTTCTCTAGCTCTAAGGGATCCCTTAGGGCGTTTGTTTCATGTTCTCAGTCTGAGATTAGCTCCATCTCATGTCTAGAGGACCTGCTTCTAATGGTTCATAAGGTACTTCCTTATGAACTGGGTTCAAGAGGAAGATGCAGCCCTAGAAATCACCTGCTTTCCCAACAGGTGTGTCCCATGGTGTGGAGAAGCCTAGTCCTCCTAACACCCACCTGGCTACCTTAAATAGCTTGCCACATTCTCCCTGCAGAGAGCCCAGACTAGCTGTGTGACTTTAAGCAAATCACTTTCCCTCCATGGGCCTCTCTTTTCCCGGAGAAGGGAGGAGTTGGACTCACTAGAGGGTCACAAGGACACTACCAGTGTGACAGATCACATCTTCCACGATTCTGCTGCTCCCTCGGCCTCATACCGTGGCCCATGCCTGTGATTTTCAGGTATCTCTGCTGGCCTGGAGGACTTACGTAGAGAGATTTGGAGGGGGTGGAGGAGGAAATTAAGTTATGTGATGCCAGATAAGTCATTGAACATATGGATGAGTGCATGTTTATGAAGCACTGAAGGAACAAGCTTGCCAGATTTGTGGCGGATCTTGGATTGGAAGTTGGGAGTATGGGAGAGGTTTATGTGGGATTAAAATTGCCTGTGGGTAGCTGAATTCAATAAGCTAAATCAGAGAGATCCCAAACTCTGAGCAGAGAGATCAGACCCCACCTCTAACTCCAACAGAGACTAACTACATTTTTGGGAAGTCCCCGAACCACACTAGGTCTCACTTCCTCATCTATTAAGAGCTACTGGCTTTGATTATCTCTAAGGTCTTTCTTGACTTATCATTAATTAAATTGTGAGAACTGGGGGCTAGTAGAAAAATCTGGACAAATGCATGGATGGAGAAGGGGATACCTCAAATGGCCTAAATATAGAGGGAAGTGTTCTGTGCGAGTGATATGCCTATTCTTGAATTGGAGATAGCACTGGAGGATATATTCTGTACGTGTATTGTGTTTCAAATACCCCTCCATCATCACCAATGATATTGAAATCATCCTTCACATATTTGCTTAACCTGAGAAGCCTCCCTGCATTTCCCTGGAGAGCCCGGGGCTCCCTTCCCAGCCTCCTGATGTTATACCACTTAGCAGCCTGTGTTTAATTTGCATTCCTAGAATATGAACTTCACAGAGAAAGGTATCTGTTGTTTTCATTTTTGTGTCCCCCAACACCTTGAATAGTGACAGCCACAGGAATGTGTTGAATGAACGAATGTGTGACCAATCATTGTGAGCTCAGAATGTGCAGTAGCGATGTGACATGCCAGGAACTGGGCTCAGAGAGGTAGTGTACCTTGCCAGGGCTTTAAAACAGTGTTACCTTTTTGGCCTGTCCCAAGGCTAAGGTCATGAATGCTCAGTGCTTGCTGGCCAGAAAAGGCTGTTCTTACTCCCTTTTAGAGACCCTTCTTCCCCATGTCTTAGCCTGCATAGATCTCCTGCAAATTGGGGCTCTTGGTCATGGGGAATTGGGTGTCATTCCACATGCATTAGGGTAATTCCTCCTTAGACACTCGGAAAGCAACTCAAAACACATGTTTACAGATTATTCATTAAGCATCCTGTTGGTGGTCATGTGCTAGATGTTGGAGAAGATGCAGAGATTAATGTAGTGCTGCTGGCCTTGGGGTCTGGAAGCTGGTGAAGGAGGCAGACAGGTTATGATCATAGTGCTCCAGGGAGAACAAGGGAAGCAAGGAAGATGGAGTGCAGGGTTCCCACTTCAGGTGTTGTTTTTCAGTACGAACCATGATTGAGAATCCTCTTGGTTCAGGAGCAAGCTGGAGGGTCCAGGAATGGTCTCCACTTCCACATGACAGTGGTTTTCTTGTCGCTGAATTCTCAGGGCTAGGGTGATGGATACTCAGAGACCATTGTGACGTAAGCCATTGGTTCTTGTGGGGAGAGTCGGGGGAACATGCATGTTGTACAGGTGTTGGGGCTTGCAGGGGGCGTAGGTGTGCGTGCTCATGGGAGTACTTCTCAGAAGTATCCCTGCTCATGGCATGGTGGGGGTGAGTCCACCTCAGGCCCCTAAGCTGTACTTCTACCTCCTGCTTAATTACACAGAGTATGTTGTCTCTGTGACCACTTCTGACACAGGAACAGACTGCCATCTACTGTCCACTTCTGTCCTCTGAGTCCCTCCTGCTCAAGGAGGCATTTATTTTTTTCTTATCCTGTTTTTAATAGGTCTAGACACCAGGAGAAACAGACATGGAGTCCTATTTCGTAATTTTTTTTAGAATTTAGAAGGGAGCCTTTAAAAAACATAACACATCTGTCAGGTGGTTCTCTTATCTGTTTACAAAGGGGCCACTCTGCTGCCACTGAGTCTTCCTAGCCGCTGTGCGAGGTGCCATGTGGGATACCAAGAGACACAAAGCAAGGTCTTACCTTCAACAGCCTTGCAGTCTACTTGGGAATACAGGGTAGATTTGCAGAGAAGCAGACTACAGGATGTGGCAGTAGGTATTTGGTAAGAGGCATCTGGGTGGTAGGGACTACAGAGGTTTTGGGGGTTTGGAGGAAGGAGGAACCCTTGTAGGCTGGGGGATTTGGGAAAGACCAAAATGGGTCTCCTTTTAGCAACCCCAGTGTTTGGAAAGAGTCTTCTAAGAGCTGCGTGATGTTTTGGGACAGGCTGTGAACTGGAAACTCAGGAACCTGGAGGGCCTGAGGTCTAGTCCAGCTCCTGTCAGTCCTGCCCTGTGACCCAGGGGCTTGGGTTCCCCATCCGCAAAGCAAGGCTGTTGGTCTTCTTGTCACGTAAGGGCCCTCACATCCCCAACCCTGCATCATGTACCACTCTTGCATGCAGTGGGAGGTGCTCTCCTGGTTTTCAGCTTGTCAAGAGCAATAGAGTCCATTGGATCCTGTGTGGGAAGGATACCTGGATGCAGGGCCCTTTGGTGATGACCCCACACACAGTGGGAGAGGGAGAATTTCCACAGGGGAGTTTTGGGTGCTGTTAAAATACAAAGGGGGGAAATGTTCTATGCAGCCTCTGCATGCTACTCCTCTCCAGAGCTTTCCTGGACTTTCTTTCCAAAAATATATGTGCATGGCGCTTTGAGTCCAAGATAGCTCCCCCAAAAGAAATTGTTTTAGTATTCCAGCATTGTTCATAGCTCAAATCTAAGATTCCTTCACATGAGAATTCATTCCATGATTGTTTTTGTGGAGGTTTTCTTTGAGTGTTTGAGACTTTTGGTGGCTGTGGATTAAAATGCAGAAAACTCATGTAACTCATTCTCCATAACTCTATAATTCATTCACTCCTTGTCTCTTTTTCTCTGTCTGTCTTAGCATTTAAACCACCAGCAAGGAAACCTCCAGGGTGTTTATTGCGTATTCTTGCCTTTTGATGTGTGTGTGTGCATGAGAGAGAGAGAAAAAAAAAAGAGAGAGAGAGAGAGGAGAGGCGAGAGAGAGAGAGAGTACAAGAGAGAAAGATATTTTAGACTGTGGTCTATTAGCAAGTCTAGGAAATCAAGTTGAATTTGGATTGGGTTACAGGTTGAGAGACCTCAGCTCGTCACTGTAATCCTCTGACATTTCCCTTTTACTTGTTGGCTCTTGTGTGAATCAAGAATACATCTTCCCATTCCCCCTTCCATGTTTACATCTCCTTTTGGGGCAGCTATATAAAGTTACTATCTGTCTGCAGCAAGTCTCCTTAGTTCTTTTGGGGACTGCTCGACAGAGGCACAGTCAAGGATAGAGCTATTAGAGACGGTCAGCTTTTGGACAAAGAGAAAAAAGTATGTTGGGGAATTGGAGAAAGGTTCCAATTGTCGATCATGTGTTTTCTTGTGGTATACTGACGTCTGTGACTATTGTCCACAGAAAGAGCGCGTGAGCAGGGGCTGGGACAGAGACAAAAGGGAGATTCTCCCCAAACCAACCAATGTGTAGACAGAGCAGGAGTCCCCAGCAATAGACATGGAGCCAAACAAGCCTGGGAAGTAACTGGGAAACTTCCTGGTGACCTGAGATGTGTTTTGTCATCACTGGTGAAAGGAGGAGGAGATGGGAGTAGAGGAGAGTTATAGGTAGAGTAAGTGCCATGGGAGGAGACCCCAAGGTGAGGGAAAGCAGAGACTTAAAGAACTGAAAGAAGCCCAGGGAGGGGATGAACAGAGAGCATCTCACATATCCCATGTGGATAATGTTGACCGTATGGTGGAGAGGTGGGTGGGAGCCAACCGGGAGGTTACTTTTTTTTCCCAGAGGCATGGGAGCTATGGAAGACTCTGAGAGCACAATTAAGCTTTTGTTTTTAAAAAGATCCCTCCGGCTGCAACGTGGCTCTTAATAAAGAGTTGTTCAGTGAAGGAAGGAATAGCTGATGGTTGGATCGATGGAAGAATTAATGAATGGGCAAATGAGTGAATGAGATGCAGAGGGAACACAGCAAGCCTGATTTGATCTCTGGTTACTTTGACCAGTACTGGCTCCAGGGGCGATTATCTCAGCCTGGGAGGCCGGGGAGAAACGCATTGATTGGAATGGCTCTGGCTGTGAGGACGCATGGATTAAAATATCTGATATTTTAGGGTGGTTGATAGTGGGGAGGACTTCTGAAACTTTTTCCTTCTTCTATGCATTTCCATCCTAATTTGATTTCATTCAGGAGCAAAAACGAAGATGGCTTTTGAAATTACATCCCAGAAAATTTGAAACTATGGCAATGACGTGCTCCAAAGAGGGAGACCTTTTCATAGGCTCATCATGGAACGGGGATAGATGATAAAGTTTCTTGGGCATACAGAGGGGTCCCAGATTTCTGGACATCAGATTCACCTATACATGATTCCTGTGGATTAAATGACGTGTGTGTGTGTGTGTGTGTGTGTGTGTGTGTGTGTGTGTGTGTTTAAAGTTTCAAAGTCTCCTGAAAATTACCAAGTGCCATTGAACATTTTTTTTGTCGGTGGTGTATATCTAGATAATTTCTTTCAAGGTCACATTGTTTAGCATGTATAAGGAAAGTGTGTGTGGCAGAGACCCAGATGGACATCCAGCATGCCATCCAGTTGACTAGGGGGGTTGGGAATACTCCTTGGTAAAGCCAAAGGGAGCCAAAGAGGACCTCTAGTGTCTTTGCTCTCCCATGTCCTGACTATTCCAATTTCACCTTGCATTTTGAGATCTTTTAACTTTTGCTAACAGTGATTGCTCAGGATGTCATTCAGACCAGTTACATTTGAATGTCTAGGGTTGGGATAGAAGCTCACGAGGTGAATGCAATGTGCAGCCATGTTGAGAACCACTAGCTGACACTGTTAACCTACTCTGCCCTCCTCCTTGCCTTTTGGCAGCTTTGCCACGATATCTGTCCCATCCTCACCTGAGTGTGCTGAGAACTACTCACTTAGTTAAGGAAGTTCTGCTAAGGATATTCAGCTAATTTGGGCTAAGGCCTCCTATCCCCTACAAATCCAGCATTTGCCTCAGAAATTGGAGGCTAGGAGGACAAGACAGGTTCATAGCAGATTCTGAAGCGCTCATCATCTCTCATCTGCTGAAGCGGGTATTGAGGATGCAGTGCGGGGGAACAGCGGGGAGAAAGACCAGCATCCACAGGGCAGTAACAAGATGCAGACACCTATTTATATGTGTCATCCTAGTTCCCCCTGCAGCTCCCAGGACCAGATATTCTACCAGGCAGATATACCAGGCTTGCAGGCACCTATTTACATGTGTCATCTCCATAGTTCCCCCAACAACTCCCAGAGGCAGATATTCTACCAGGCTTGAGGGCACAGTTTGCATAATGCATTCATAATGCAAAGTGGTTTGTGACCTTGGAATGATCAGACTTCCTACACTGGTTCTCCCCGATAATTTGCATATCAGCCAGATACCCTCCTCCAGGGTTAGCTATGATCAGGGCTGCTGATTTCTGCTACTGATGGCTCAATGGGAAGGAAAGCACCTATCTCCTCTCTCTGTTCTGTGGGATTCAGCAGTCTTGGGCTGGTCCTTCCAGGAGGCCTAACCTGAGGACATGCTTTAACCAACAGGCCTTTATATTAAGAAAATAGTAGTTCTCTTCCTTGCCATTTCCCTGTTAGGAAGCCATGGCTTGCAGGACAGCCAGAGGGTAGAGGTTCAGAGAAGGAGGCTAAAAAAAACAAGACCTGAAAACGTTAAGTTTCCAACCATATATTCCCAAATTGTAGAGTGGACCATATGGAATCATTGCAATCCCTGGGTTTCTCATTTACAGCTTTTGCAAAAGATATTACTATGTATGCTGTCAGGCTTGCTGGAGCCGGATGTCTAGCACCCATTGCTAAGTGCATGCTTCGGTAAGAGCTTTGGACTTGGGATTCTCCAGACTGCTGAGTGACCTACGTGTAGTTTAGCAGCATAACGCTTGGAATGAGCCACGCTGACCTGATGTGAGGACCGAATGGTAGCCGGAGAGAGCAGGCCAGGTAGTGGGACAACCATGGTCTGCAGAGGTGGGCAGGGGAGTGGACACAGGCTTCTTCTGCACCAGGTACTACTCCATGAACTGTACATCACGGAGACAAGCCCTGCCGAGAGCAGTAGAAGCAGAAAAACACAGGCCTATCTCTGTGTCTATCATGTAAGTAAGTCCCTGTTGGCTATGTGTACCTGCCACCGTCGCCCCATTCTACCCCAAATATACAGCATCACTTTCAGCTGTGGCTTTTGTTTTTTGATTAAGGGACAACAATATTTCTAGGAAGGAGAAGAGTGATGAACAGAAGCATTTATGTGTGAACACTGGGCAATTTATTGTTTTTCAAAGTCGAATCTAGAACGTGTTCGCAAGAGACCGTGAATGGAGTAAAAAGTTTACTATTGTATTAAGGACTGTTAGGTACAACGACTGAAAGAGGAGTTAAGAGTGATCCTTCAATAATTCCCCTGTGGGATTATGCACAATTAAGGAAAAATGTTCTTCAGGCTATTTCTCCTTAGAGCTAAGCATCATTACAGTGAAATAGAGAGAGAAGTAATCTTTAAGCAGGAGGAACCAAGTTCTAGTTCTATTTCTGTCAATCACTGCAGGCACAACCTCTCAAAGCCTTAGTTTCCTCTCTTGTAAAGTGGGATAATAAACCCTACCTACTTAACACAATTAATGTGGGGTTTCAGATGAGATGATGCATAGGAGTGTGCTTGGCAAGCTGTAAATTACAAATATATGTTACGGTTTCAACTGGTACATTCCTAAGCGAATAGCACATTGCTCTGTTTGGAAGATGGCTCTTCTCCAAGTCAGGCTGGGATAATGTTCTCTGACAAGACACTGCCTTACCTAGGTGTTCCCCAAACATTGTTCCTGGGAACCTTGAGGAAGCACCATAAGAAATGGAATAAATGTTACAGCGAGGGCTTGAAGAAGTAACATTGTATCAGTCTTCCTATTTCTGATAATGTCATCTTGGGAGAAGAGACTCAGGGTAGCTTAGTGAGGGACATGGGAATGCACTGGGCTGTAAAAATGGTGTCCAGGAAACCTGGGTTTATTTCAGTGTGAGTTGCCCACACTTCTGCCAACCCAGTCACCTGCTTCACCCCCAGCTGCTCTTGAGCTCTCTGCACACACTTACATTTGTATCAGTGAAACAGAGCTCCTCCTCTTACATGAGAATGGATCTGATTGCAAATCTAATAGATTCCCCTACCACAATGTCCCCTGCCTTTTTCGTTTACTTCATTTATGAAAATACCTTGACACATCCATATTCCCATTTTTGTAGATACGGTGCTTTATGTCTTTGAGATTATTAAACACTCACGCTCCTTTCTGATTGCTCTTTTCACCTCTTCTTTGGGCTTGGGCTTGGGCTTTTCAGTTGGTGGAATCTGCTGTTTCTTTTCATGGTGCTGGCTCTCCTGAGTGGAGTGGTTGCTAATACATACGGCCAGTTTATTTTCTGTGACAGATTCCCCGACGTGCTGCCTCAGATGTGGCTTCTGTGCTTGGTTTTAGCTTTTTATATGGGCTCTCATGTCCTGAATGTTTACCTTCTTTCAGGGATTTCTCACAGCTTCTAGCTAATGAAAGTCCCCTTTCTTACTGTCAAACCTAGACAGCTATCTTTTTGTTACATTGTTTTGGGAGTAGGGTGGAAGGACTTGCTAATGGACGAATGGTGGAAAGTGAGAGAAAGAAAGATATAATAGAAGAAGGGGCAGTCAAAGCCCCAGAAGGAAGCTATCCCATTGTTCTTGGATTCCTAAGCCGACCCAAAAGAGCTGACTGACTTTACAGTTTCTGAGAGAACTGTGTGTGCTGTTGCTAGAAGCACAAGAGAAAGAAAAATAGTCAGAATGTTCAGTATGCTTCATTTATCTAATGTGAAAAATGAACTCTGCCCAGTGATTTAATGGGCATAAACTCTGTTTCTAAAAAAGCCACTCGTTCGGCAACGCACTTCTGAGTTCTTGATATGGTAAGGTATTGTGTTCTGTGCTGGAGAGGAATACAAAAATGCATGGTTCCTCACCTCCAAGAACTTATAGTGCATGTAAGGAAATAAGACAATCCCTACTGAGTAACACTCAAGAAGGAAATGGAGTGTAGCACACAGAGGGTACCAGGAGTTCCTAAGACTTCTGATGGGTGATTGAGGAGAGCCCTGGATCAAGTAAGCAATTTGAAGGGATAGGGGTAGCACAGACAGCACAGGGGTGGAAACAAGCGTGGAGTGTCCGGAGCTTGACCAGTATGCCTGGAAGGGAGGGAGTGTACGCAGAGCATTTACTCTCCCGGCTTTTCTCCTTTTTTTTCTGCTTTCAGTTTGTTCTTTGAACTTTTTGGAAACTTCCCCTGTTCTTCGTTTAACACTGTGCTTCATCTCTTGGGGTTCTACGTTTAGCTCACTGCGGCTGTGCTTAAAATTACAGAAAGAAGGTGTAAGGCCCTGGAGAGGGATTGAAGAGAAGGAAAATGATTTAAAAATAACCAAGAAGGTAGTGTGGAGATCCAGCCTTCCCAAACTATTTCTCTGAATTTAGCATTTGGTATGGGTTTAGCTATTTTGTTGCCATCCCAGTCTCAGCAAAGAAACAACTTACCTGGAGTCTGGGCAGGGCTTCAGAGAAAACCCTAACATTCCTGACTCCCGAGTTTGTAGAGCTCTGCCAAACCCGGCCTTGCGGGAGGAAGAAAAGCGCTAACAAGCCATCCTCTTTGGTGTCAAGTGCAGACAAATCACTTAGCCCCTCTGAGGGCCGCCAACAGTAAGCTACTGGTTTGTGAAATCCCAGGATAGTCCATCTGATTTCAGTCCTGCATTTAGTCACTTAGAACATTCTTGCACATGCATTTGCTGGCTCATGTACATACAAATATACACATATCTCTCTTTGTGCCCTTTCTTAGCCTCTGATGATTTCTTCTCCTCCAGGAGGCAGGAATCCGAGGCTTATAAACCATGACTTCTGGAAAGTTTTTCCTTCTGCTTAACCAGGGTATCATTTTTTTTCTGCCTTCCCCTGGAGAATCATTGGCCACTGGCCTAGTGGTTGGGGCAAGGATCAGAGGTACCTTGCATTCTGGGGTTTGTCCCTAAAGGCTCGGTGGGACTCTGCATTGGAGTCTGTAGTCTGGCTCCACTCCAGTACCTTCACTGATCTCTTGACTCCCAGATGGTCCAAACTGTGTGGATTTGGAAGAGCAACAGACAGCCCTTCCTCTGGGCCTCTCCAGGAACACAGTTCGGTGTCTAGACAACCTTAGAGAAACATGGCAGAGGAAATCATGGTGGAGCAGCATGGAAGCAGGTGAAACCCAGACCTAGTACCTTGTTAAATTCCATCCTGGAGTGGAGATACCAGAGGAGCAAGTATTACCTTTATTAAATGATAGAAATGGTTGTGGATTTCTCTGACTTCTTGTAGGGTTGGATAAACCCCAAAGTGAAGAGAATTTTTGCTCTTTGTTTTAGCCATTAGAAACTCAAGACCCTGCTACAGTGCTATTGGTTTACATTTTCCCCATCACATTGCTTCTGCAACTTCTGAATGGTGGCAGCCATTTCTTAACATTTCCCTGCAGTGCCACTCAGACAACAAGAATAGATTTGGCCCTTTTCATCTCAAAATAATGGTCATGATTAATAATTATTGAACTGGGAACCATGCTCAGCCCTCTGTATGTGATCTCAGGAATCCTCACAGTACTCGGTGAACTAGCAATTTTATTATTCCATTTTTGCAGATGAAGCAACTGAAACTTCCACACATTTTCTACTTTGCACCTAAGATCATCTGAGAAACCATGTTGTACTTGTTTTCCTAATGTATGATCTGTTCTTTCTATTCTAATGTAGATTCTGTGAGGACAGGGCTTTTTGTATCCTTGCTTCATTGCTGTATCTCTAGCACCTGGACTACTACAGGGCACCTGGTGGTTACTTAGTAAAGGTTTTTCAAATGACTGAGTAACTCATCCAAGGTTAAATGTCTAGGAAGTGGTGGCACCAAGCTTAGGATGACTTTTCTGATTCCAGAGTCCAGATAGTCCTAACCACTATCCCACACTACCTTCTTGCTTATTTTTAAATCATTTTCCTTCTCTTCAATCCCTCTCCAGTGCCTTACACCTTCTTTCTGTAATTTTAAGCACAGCCGCAGTGAGCTACCTCAAGTTTCTCATCTGTAAAATGGGGATAATATAATGTAACTACCTTATGGGATCGTACCCCTCTGCATGGTAGCCTCATCCTACTCTGCCTCCTAAACATGGCCTTTAAATCAGCAGGTAGAGTTACTATATTTAGTTCTTTTAATCTAATCTGAAACACAAAGCATTTGCTTCCTTAATTCAAGATTTTTGGCTTTCCCTAGATTAAGCTTAAAGCCAAAGAAGTACCACAGAACGGATTGAGGCTGCTAGAAGTACCATTCTCTTGCACCCAATAAGTGGGAAGTGGAACAATAACAGCTAAGGCTTTGGGGGTCCTTCCAGAAGTAGTTATGACATCCAGCATTCTTTCTGATTATGAAGTAAATATCTGTTCTAACGCATGTTCCACATAGAGAGTTAAGAAAATGGGGAAAGAATAAAGAGCAAAACAATGACCAGAAATACCATCAATACCCTTTGACATTCTTTCTCTGTGTGTGTGTATGTTTGTGTGTCTTTGTTTCTGTGTCTGTATATATGTATTTCCTTTATTTATTTATTTTTTTACTTTAATTTAATTTTTGGAGACAAGGTCTTACTTTGTCTTCTATACTTGGGTGTGGTGGCATGGCAATCATGGCTCACTGCAACTGCCAACTCCTGGGCTCAAGCGATCCTCCTGCCTCAGCCTCCTGTATAGTTAGGACTATAGGCATGCATCACCATTCCTGGCTAATTTTTCAATTTTGTAAAGACGGCTCTCACTGTGTTACTCAGGATGCTCTCAAACTCCTGGCCTGAAGCAGTCCTATCACCTTGGCCTCCCAAAGTGCTGGGATTACAGGCGTGAGCTACCATGCCCAGCTCCCATTTATAAATAAGGGGTTCACCATACTATACAAACACTTTTTACCTGGCATTTTCCAGTCGTTATTGCTTGCATTGTGCATATCTCCCCATGTCTTTTTTTTTTTTGACGGAGTCTCACTCTGTTGCCAGGCTGCAGTGCAGTGGCACAATCTCAGCTCACTGCAACCTCCGTCTCCCGGGTTCAAGTGATTCCCTTGCTTCAGCCTCCCAAGTAGCTGGAACTACAGGCGCCCGCCACCACGCCCGGCTAATTTTTGTATTTTTGGTAGAGACGGGGTTTCACCATGTTGGCCCAGGATGGTCTCAATCTCTTGACCTTGTGATCCACCCTCCTCAGCTTCCCAAAATGCTGGGATTACAGGCGTGAGCCACCACGCCCGGCCCTCTCCAGGTCTTTAATTATTCTTGCATAAGATGATTTTTCACTGCATAATATTCCATCATGTACCACTCTTTAACGATTTTGCTTCTGTGGCACATTTTCATTTTGGTCACACTTTTTATACTACAGTTACCATCCTTTTATATACATTTGAATACACATATCTGGCTATTCTCTCAGAATAGATTTCCAGAAGTTACCTTTCCAAGCTTGAAGACGTTAACATTTTAAAGAAAGGTGGTTCTTCTTGAAAGCCCTGACAGCTCTAAGGGGGAAGCCGGGGCTGATGGTTACCACAGGATAGCAGAAAGGCACGCTGGCTGGCCCGTGTGTGCCCACGCATCCCCCCCCTCCCCACCGGGGCAGCCTTGGGAAGAGCACCCAGGATTATGAGAAAGACCTCGCCTTTGCTTCATTAGCTGATCCGCTAAGCATATGTGCTTTCTTGGTCTAATTTTCAGATTGGTCTTCTCCTATTTTCTCTCCCTACTCCCTGCCCGACATTACAGAGAAGCACACATGAAAAAGAACTGTAAGGCAGGAGCCAGGCTGGCTTGACTGTGAATCCCAGCTCCATCACTTACTGGCCAGGGGACTGAGTAAGATCCTTTATACGTCCGTCATCCTCAAGCTTCTCATCTGTAAAATGGGGATAATAATGTAACTGCCTTCTGGGAATGTATGAGGATTATATGACTGAACACGTGGAATGCTTAGAACAATGCTTGGCATATGAAGCATTTAATACGTGGTGTATTAAATTAATTTGGAAAAGAATAAATTAATAACAATGATGAATATTTTCGATACCTGTTTTCCTATTGTTTTGACTCCCAAAGCCAGTTGCAAGCATATTTAGCACTGTGGTGTATGTGTGACTTTCTGCAAAGACTTTTTTCCAGTCCCTGATACCAGCTTTCTCTTTACCTTCAGTGTTTCCTACCCTCCTGCCTCCGCTTCCCTAAGAACATTGCTATTTTACAGAGCGTAGGCTCTCCTCTGGCTTCCAGATCTGCCCACATGTGCACATTTCTCTTTACCGTCCCTGTTGGACTCTCTCTCCTGATAAAGTACAATAAACTGATAAAGTTTATTTGCTCCAGTTGGGGAGAACTGGAACCTGGTCGGCAGCTTTTCCAGTTGGCTTTAGCTGTGCGCTGCGTTGTAAAACTGTTCTCTCTGTTGCTTAGAAATCTCTTTGATCCATGTTTAGCTGTATTTGTTCTTCCAACAGATGTTTTGGGTAGCGAGAGGATTTTCTTCTCACATTTGCCTAGCCTCCTGCCCCTTCATGCTTCCCACTTGTTCAGGATCTTTTCGCCAGCTGACCGCAGACGGGGGCCATCTGTCGTGAAGGTCTCCCTGGCCCAGCAGACCAGGAATGGCCCAGCAACCAAGACTTTCTGAAGGGCTTAGTGAGGGGGAGGAGAGAGGAAGATGTTAGAGCACTGTGTAGGGTACAGTTAGAGTTTCCTAGACACGTTCCAGGAGCTCTTTTGATCCAAGGTATACATGATTTGGCTTGTGCCTGTGGCACATCAACAGAAACGCAAACTTCCATTGTCTCCTGTAGACAACAGAGTGAGGCCCTGGGGCATGGCAGGTAGCCTGAGACTACCCGTGAGAGTTGGGAAGTGTATGAGTCTCGTGGAGCTGCCATAACAAAGCACCACAAACTGAGTGGCTTAGCACAACAGGAATGTATTGTCTCACAGTTCTGGAGGCCAGAAATCCAAGACCAAGGTTGAGGTCAGGGCCATGTTTCATCTGAAGGCCCAGGGAAGCAGCTGCCCCATGCCTTCTCCTAGCCTCTGGTAGCCTCTGGCATTTCTTGGCTTGTAGATGCATCTGTCAAATCCTGTGTCTTCATATGGCTTTCTCCTTTGTCTCACACTGTCTTCCCTCTGTGCATGTCTGTGTTCAGATGTCCCTTTTTATAAGGACGGCAGTCCAGTTGGATTAAGGTCTACTCTAATGATCTCATTGTAACTTAGTTACCTCTGTAAAGACCTTACTTCCAAATCAGGTCACGTTCTGAAGTACTGGGGGTTAGGACTCCAGCATATCTTGGTGGTAGACACAGTTCAACCCCTGATGGGAAGGAAAGATGTTGGGCACCTGTAACTCCTCCAAACACCCACAGAGTGCAGGGTGAGCTGTGTGCTAACACACAGTCAGTTTTCTTTGCGGTGAGGAGGCCTAGGGGCAAGGCCGCAATGTGGGTTCTCTGTCCACGCCAGCAACAATAACAACCAGGGAGGAAAGCATCTCATTTTCCTTGGCTCAATTCGGCTTTTTATGTTTTTAGCACCTTGCTCTTCCAACAATTTGGGAGTCTCTGGGAGCTGTGCAGGGAAAGCAAGGAGGACAGCGGCGGGGAAAAGGGGGAGTAGACAGAGGGTCTTGGAAAGCAGAGGGGCCAGGAAGGTATAGTGAGCAGAGTGGCGCATTGGTGGGGAGGTGCAGAGGCTGCTTGGCAGCCAGGAGTTCTCGCCCTGGCCCTGCCACGAGGCTGCATGTCTGTGGCCTAGGCATTTAACTTCTCCGGGTCTCAGTTTCTCTGTAGGCAAGTGGGAGGTAGATGGGCGCTCTCTATGATCCCATCCTGGCCAGAACAGCATTCTCAGCTGGAGCTCAACGTGTGGAGCAAATGGGAGCACGGGGCTCTGGCCTCCTGTAGCGAGCACAGCACCTCTTCCTGTGGAAACATCTTCCAGTGGGGCTGCCCTGCCCACAGGGTCATGCGGCACACATCTGCTGCCTGCCTGCACTCCTGAAACAGCCTCCATTTCTCCCCCTCCCAGCTTCTGTCTCTCTGCACATGCAAGCGTGCTACTCCTTTTCTTGATCCCCAGTAGTATTCTTTGACGGCATACATCTGTCTTCAATCGTTGTCAGCTCTGGGAGGCCAAGCATAACCCATGACTGCCTGGGTTAGGTGTTGTGAGCTGTCCAGGAGGCAGGAGGACGATGCATGCAAGTCAGGGCTTGGGGCAGAAGTGCCTGGGCCTGGTCTCCCCTTGGACTCCAGGAGTCCTGTCCTAACAGAGCCCACAGTCCCCTATCCATCTGGCCTCAGTAACCCCTCCCCAACACACACACACACAGCCCCTGTGATTGAAGGGACCCCAATTCCTGTTCGTGTCCTCCAGGATAGCCCACCTGCACCCTTGACAGTGAGAGACCAAGGTCTATTCCCTGTTTAGATGGGTGCTGGGGACAATGGAAAGGAGGTGTGGCTCAGAGAAGTTCATGTCTTGCTCAGGACACACAGCAGTTGATCGGGAACATGCTGCTGACTCCAAGATGCTGCCTTGCAAGGAGCTGGCTCTATCCTTCTTTTGGCTGAAGTGCCTTTCCTGGATGGTGAGGGATACGCAGGCAGAAGTGTCAGGAGTGAGGGTCAATGGTTAGAATCAGGCAGTCCACAGAGTCTGAGAAAGCAAGACATTCTCTGGCAGGCTGGGGGTCACGCTCACCCACCCCAGCCCAGATAACCCTCACAGCTGTGTGGGCCACTAGAGAAAAAGGAGGGCATCTTTGGGGCAGGAGAGTCAAGTGTTTGCTTGTCTGTGACTTCTTCCTCCAAGCATGTTGGGACCTCCAGTCAATGGTGGGCTGTCAGTCATCAGCTGGGGTTGAGCCTTCCTTAGCAGGAACACTGGTCACTTGGGCTGGGTTGGTTCTTAGTGGTACAGGATGCACTGCAAGCTTTAAATGCCAGCATCATCCCCTTCCAGTCACCATGGCAACCAGAAACACCTTGACACATTTCCAAATGCCCTTTAGTAGGGCAGTGACAGCTCTTTTGAGAATCACATAGAATCTCATTGATTGATGAGTGAAGAACAAATGGATGGTAGCCTGCTTTTGTGATTTTTGCAGTGGCCTGTAGCTTTCTTTACTCACCCCAGAAATCAGTGGGACCCTGGGAGCTGTGTACCTCTCAGACCCAGGGGAAATCCATCCAAGAGTGTTGAATCCATCCCCACTTGTGGGACTGATGGCACCTAACCACCTCAGGCAGGGTGGACCTGGCTCCTCAGAGAGCTCTTGGGACAGAGGGGAGAAAGGGTCTATATTCTGTTTGCAGCCCTGATTGTGAGCTCTGGGGGCCCACTTCCACCCCCACCCCCAGACCCTGGAGCCGGCACTCAGGGTCGGAGCTCTGCGGAGTGTCTGGCTCTGGGAGGGGAGGTTTGTGTAAGATTCCCTCCCACAGCTCAGCACAGATGGGGTGACGAGGACCAGATTCTGTTTCTGGGCTCTGATATTTGCCAAGACTTTTACCAGGCTTCCTGGAATAGACAGGGAAGCAGAGCAAGCTCCCGTAGGTCAAGTGATTTGGGCCCGTGTTGACCCAGAGTCCCTAAATGACTGCTGTGTAGCTACCATGAGTGTGCTGAGTGGCCCGCAGGGGCAGGTATGAGAGAGGTGCCGAGGGAGGCAGGGGGCCTGCAGAGCGGCCTCCCGTCTCCGCCGTTTGTCCACAGGTCCACAGACTCACAGAGCAGACACAGTCTGTGCCTGGGTTTGCTCACCAGCAAGAGGAAGAACACAACATCTCGCTCCTTTTGCTGCACAGGATAAAATGAGAACAAAGAGGAAACAGGAAGTGTTTTGCATTCCAGAAAGAACAGCAACTGTATAAAGTCACGTATATTAGGATTTGAGATACGCATGGTCAGAAGTTAGAAACTAACCGAATCTTGTCATTGCCAGGAAGTTTCGGGGTTCTGTGACTGGTGGCCACTGATGTTCCTCTGTTCCTCCATTCCAGCTCCTACCTTGACTCTCTCCTCCTCTTCACACCTAACTTCTTTAGTGAAGGCTCCGTTTCCTCATTTCCTGTTCAGTGCTTAAACCCCCTGCAGTCTGGCTTCCACCATCGCCTTATCACAGACCCTTCTCTGGCTTTGTCTTGCCTGGCGCTTCCATGATGTCTTCTTTCTTGAAACTCTTTCCTTGGTAGGATACCATGACATCCTGGTTTTTGTCCTACCTCTCTGGCTGTTTCTGCATACTTTCCTTAGCTGACTTTTGCTCCTTTATCTGACCTGGGCTCTCCTCTCTCTGTACACTCTCCATAGCCAATTCCAAGCATCCCAGGTCTCCTATATCTTATATCTCAAATGCACAATTACTTTGTGTTAAATGCTACAGACCCATATATCCAGCTTCCCTATAGATACCCCAAATATGTTTGTAGTCTCCTAAGACTCAGTGTATGCCAAGCTGAACAGGGGCTCCTTTTGTGCCCCAAACTTTCTCAACTCCAGTCTATCTCCATTGTTTTTCACCTTAATAAATGGAACCACCTGCGACTCTAGTGTGTGGTCCAGTCACCTCAGCTTGTCTCCCTGTCATCCGCAGGATCGGGCAGCCTCCAAGTCCTCATCATTCTAACCTTCATAATGCCTCTGGAGTTTGTCCAGATCTCCTCATCACCACTGCTGCTACGCTAATCAAAGCCACCATCATCTCTTGCCATCCTCCACACTTTGCAAAGCTAATTGGGTCATTTTTCTACTTGAAACCTTATAATGGCTCTCCAGTGCCTCTGAGTCCTTGTTTTTTCAACTGTTCACACTCTCCCCACCTCTGTCTCACTCATACCCCATGCACCAGCCATCTTGGGTTTTGCTGGTTTTGTTTCCCAGAATGCACAATGCACCTTCTGGCCTCTGAGTCACAGCACCTGGGAATTTGCTTCCACTACTGCAGCTCTGCTCTTCCCTGCCACCACACCTTTCTTGCCTGACTGTTAGTACCCAGCAGTGGCCACTTGAGCATGACCGCCTCTGGGAGGCTGTCCCTAGTCCTCTGTCGTATTCTGGGGCTCCCTGTCACACACTCCCATTGCATGCTGCAGCATCCCCAGCACCCAGCATTCCTTATTGTAGCTCCTGATTCAACACCTTTCTCAAGAGACTCTGGACTTCTTGAAGGCAGGAACAATTCTGACTTGTTCCTAGTAGCATTCCGAACCACACGTGACAGTGTCTGGCTTATAATAAGTAGCCAATAAAGAGTTGATGAATGAATGAATGACTGAAAACAAAAGGTGTTTGCCTAGCAGAAATCTGGAATGAGATCAAAGATCAGAACAGGGATTAAGGAAAAAACTTCCTTGGGGTGGCCCTATGAATTCCCAGAACAGGTGACTAACCCTCATTCACTTTGGCAAATGTTTATCCTATGCCACGCAACCAGGCAAAAAGTTGAATGAGGTTTAATCCCTTCCCACATGGAACTTATTCCTTCTTTGAAAGTCCTTTAAACAAGCTCTGAAATGATTTTGGCAGGTAGACAAACTGGTCCTCATTTCTCTGTGACCAGTAAGTAGGGAAAGCGAGCACAAATAACACACACCACACACACATACACACGCACACACACATTGACAGATAACCTTGCTCACTCACAGGGGCATGCCTAAACCCTTCTTCTGTTTTATATGATGGTAACTCACTCTTTAGTTTAGACTCTTGACGTGCCATGGAAAATCCCACTCGCCTTAGAACTGGGGGCCGGGTAGGTTTGACTATACCAACGAAGCCTGGAGCTTACCCTTTGCTGATTGACTTTCCTTTCTGTCTCCGTTTTTCCCCTGTGAGTGCTGCAGTTGTATTCTCCTTCCTCCCAAAGTAATGCCTGGTTTGGCTCACTAAAACCTGTTCTTTCTGTACTGAGAGCTCATCTTCTCTTCCTCTGCTGGATTCTCAAATGAGATGACGTCAGAGGATGGAGGCCAACCACACCCTTCCTCCTTGACCCCGATAAAGTTTCTTGGAAACCCCTATACCGAGAGGCAGCCAATTCTTACCCATGGAAGAGTGTCTGAGAAGAGGGCTTGGGAAGCTCAAGGCTCAGTGTCTGTCCCCAGGTCCCCCAGTTAAAGACACATCTGTCCTTCACTCTCAAAGATGTTGCCAGTGCTCCCCTGCTAGGGTGATATACTGCACTGGCTCCTTCCTTTCACACCCCAGCAAGAGGCTATTTCCCGGGGGTCTTATAAGCAGATTTCATCTTCTCTTGTGCTGTTTTCTTATTTCAGTTATCTTCAGGGAGGAACATGCATATTGGATCATTGCCTGGCTGTGAAATTTCATTTCCATTTCTTTACACCTGCAGTTGCAATATGAGAGAGAAAAGGCCAGAGCTCAGCGGATGTCCTAGACGCAGGTTATCAAGGTGCTGTGGCTGTTGTTTCCCAGAAAGGGCCTTGGTCCCAGAGCAGATTTTATTAGCAGGACCTTTGAGGGGCTGCGTTCCTTTAGCTGTTTTCTCTTTGGGGTCTCTGGCCTCCAGTTCTTTCTTCTCTAGCATGTGAGATCTGTGCTCTTAGTTCATGCCTTTAAGTCTGACATTGAACAAATATCTGATTTGCCGTTCCAGATGCTCATCCTGATTTGCAAATTGTCCTAAAGGGCCAGATTGTCCTCTGGCCTTTTCCCTTTTCTTGGTCCCACCTCAGCACCCTCTCACTGGGGCTTCACAGAGGCAGAACTAGTCTCTTTTCAATTTTTAAAATTAATAGTCTTTAATTATTTAGAACAGTTTTAGGTTCGTGGAAAAATTAACCAGCTATTACAGTGTTACCATATAACTCCTCTTCCTCACCCCCCAGTTTTCTCCATCATTAGCATGTTGCATTAGTGCAGTACATTTGTTGCAATTAATGAGCAAACATTAGCCCATCATTATTAACTCAAGTCTGTAGTTTACATTAAGGTTTATTCTTTGTGTTATACAGTTTTATGGGTTATGACAAATGCATAATGTTATGTATCCACCATTATAGCATACAGAAGAGTTTCACTGCCCTAAAACTCTCCTGTGCTCCATCTGCCCATCCCTCCTCTCTCCTCTGCCACCAACCTCTGGCATCCACCAATCTTTTGACTGTCTAGAGTTTCATCTTTTCCAAAATATCATAGTAGTTGGAATAATACAGTGTGCAGTCTTTTCAGACTGGCTCCTTTTACTTAGCAATATGCATTTTAAGTTTCTTCCATGGAAACTTTGCTTTCATCCTTTTATCACCACAAGGTCAGTCATCCAAGGAATTTCTCCATCTCTGTCTGTTCCTTTCTAGTTCTGTGTGTGCCTCTGCTTGGCATAGAATAGGTACCCATTTAATGAACATTCCCTTTCACCACCTGGGACACCTTCCCAGGGATAGAAAAAACAAAACCAGCTATGTCAATAGCAGAGCCCCCATCCCAGATTTAACCTCATTCTCCCCTCTTTCCACAATAAACTGGATCAGAACCAGCAGCTCTGTAAGACTGCATTTCTTTGCCTTAATACCAGGCCCCAGAGAGCATTTGATTCCTTGGCAGAGAGGTGTAGGCTTAATTAATTTTTCTCCGTTTTTCTTTGAACATCTTGGAACACACACACACATATTCGCATTTATGCACAACTGGGTGTATGAGAATTTTAATGGCAGGTGGTGTTAGCAGTTCTTTTCCTCCTAATACAGACCAGGGTTTTTCCATCTGGGCCTTTTAGCAAGGCCTATGAATATTGACTTTCTAACCACTTGGATTTGGGTGGAGTGTGCAGAGTGGGACTGGGGGGAAGGTTCAAGGGAGAACTATACTTATGTATAAATCACATGTGAAGGGGGTTTTGAAGTCATTATTGCTTCAGGATGTGTGAACCGTAATTATTTTTTAAGGTCTTGATTTGCCCAATGAGCATTTCCCAGGGTTGCTGCTCCAAGCATGACGTCTGTGCTGTCAGGAGGTGCAGCATAGTCTGATACGAGTTTAATCGCTTTAAAGGAGGCCCTGGGTAGGATCTGGTCTCTAGGTTCTCAGCTGTGGTCAATCCTCCATGCAGCAAAACATCCAGATGACTTAGATGATTAAGACAGCAGACTTAAAGTGAGGAAGAGATTTTTTTCCCTATTCTTTCCTCTTATTATTAGTTTTTAAATAGTTGACTACATGGGCTGTTGGTCATTCCCCATGTTCTTTGTGCTCTCCTCAGCTCTCTGCTCAAAACAGGCTGCACTGGCCTGCCTAAGCCCTGAAAGTGACTTCTCTGCTGCCTGCTTTCTGCCTTTTGATGCCCAAGCCAGTCCCCGTCTCCTCACCACCCTCCCGCCATGTCCTCATACACCTGCCTCTCCTTGACTTCATTCCTTGTGCTCCATCAGCAACAGCCCTCTGTCAGTAATGACTGTCCCGGGGAAGCGTATTCAAGGGTCATATAAAACATGCCCTCTCTGTGTGTTGACAAGATTTCCTATCCCCAAAGGAGCTCTCTGGATAATGAGGAAGGTTGAACTGGGACAGCCTACAGGAAGAAGCCCTTAGAAGGGAAACCTGTGGCCATAAACCATGCTGATCCAAGACTCTTATTTTGGAATAGCTATTTAAAAAGAAATGTGAAGAACTCATAAGACTTGGAAAAGAAAACTAGAGAATGTTGAAAATGTCCAAAGGTTATGTGTATGTTGTGTATGGGGAAATTTTAAAAGAATGTGGTAGAAAACTGGATTTGTGGTAAAATGTTGTCACAGGATAGCCTGTTCTTTCATTGAATTATATCTTAGTGCAGGGATGACAAATAAATACAGCACCTGTGCTGCCATTCTCACATCTTTGCCTACAGTAGACATCACTAATCAATTACAACATTCTTTTCCACCCTCATGCCTTTTCCCACAGCAGACATCACTAATCAATCACAGCACTCTCTCCCATTGAATTTAGAAGGTTTTTTAATCCTCAGCATAGGTCTCTAAGTAGCTATATACCAATTAATTTTATTTAGAACTTGGATTGTAACCAATTTGCCATCTCTAGTTTAATGGGAAGAACATTAGGATTAGAGTCAGAATACCTGAATTCAAGTTACTGACCTACTACTTAATAATTAATTTTAATAATTCTCTAACCTCAGCTTCCTTCTCTATAATAAGAAATAATGCTTACCACAGAGGCTCAAGGTAAGGATTAAATAAGATAATATATAACATGTAAGATAATTTCTGTGATGGTTCCTAGAATAGTACCTGGTGCATTGTAAGCACCCAGCAAGTGATAGCCAAGTATGAATTTACAGTGGCATGGATCCATCATGCCACACCCCAGGTATGGAACAATAGATAGGATTTCATTCACCTTTGCTGCTTTTAACATCCTCAGTGAAGGCAGATGGAGAACAGCTGGACCCTCTGATTCTACCTGACTTTAATTTCACATTCTTAAGATGCTTATTAAATCTCTCTTTCCTGAACTAGTATAATGCTCCCTTGTTACCCTGAAAGGACAGAGTTAACACCCATGTATTATGACATGATGGATATTCTTTATGTGCACACTGCATGCATAGCCATGTGCCAAGGCCAGGCCTGCCTTAGCTCTTTGGCTCTTCAGAGCAGCTTCACTGTGACTGAAGAGGTCTTGGTAGAGCTTTTCAGAATGTTTCTCACTGATGGAGATGACAGAAAGCTAGGATGATTTGCAGGCAGGAGGACATGCTTCTTTGGAAGAGGTTTCACCATAGATTACCTCAATCCAGGGTTGGAAGACTGGAAAGTGGTCTGCAGAGTATCCCATGGGATGCCTTCTTCAAGACAATATTAGACTAGCATTGGATCCTGCCTCCAGACTACTAAAGGGTTATTTTCAGAGTAGCAACACCAGAGCACATGTTTTGAGCAAATCAAATCCTTAAAATAATGAATTCATACATCCTGAGATATCAGTGACTTCAAAATGCCTTTCTCAAAATATACATATAGTGCCTGCTGAATCAACTATCTTTTTTTCTGTTCAGCTGTGTAATCTCTGCCCTCATACAGCTTAGAAACTGTCATGAGAGGTAAACAAATACACAAAGGACAAGGTAAAATAGAAGACTACAAAAGAGATCATGAAAATATCCTGGGAGTTCAAAGGTGGCAGATAACAAAAGGCTTCATGGAGGAGGTAGCCTTTGTGGCATTTGAGATCCATCTTGCAGTAGGGTTATAGGTGGATAGGCAGAGATGGTTGGGGGTGGGCGGTAGGAGGGACAGACAGAAGGAACCACAAGAATGAGGATATGGAGACAAAGAGCACTGAAGGGTGCGAATCATTAAGGATGGATTTATGTAAAGGATGTGGCCTAAGAAGGACTCTTCTTTAAGGAAATTAGGTTTTAGAGGCAGAAGTCTGGTGCTTCCCGGTACTAAAATCACCTCAGTATGGTGTCTGCAGAATGCTTAGATAACTGCATAGATGGCTCGGCCATCTTTCCATTCGACCACACTACTGAGATACCCACTTGTTGAGTGACCTTAGACAAGCAACTGCCTCTCTCTGGGCCTCAGTTTTCATATCTATGAAATTAGGAGGTTGAATTATGACTTTGCATAATAATGAAAAGGAAATAAAAATAAATCACTTACTTATTTTTACTTCTTTATCATGCCTCTTTGAAATGGGAGTGGGAATAAAGTCGTATTTGTTTCCACATGAAAATAAAAGCCAGGGGGCCAATTCTGAACTTGGCTTGAGCTGTGCTGTGTCTGTTTTTCTGCACTGGCCCAGTACCCTTTACACTGGTGTAACTAACTCCATCGAAAGGGATGCAGATAGACAGCACGACTGTCCCTTCCTATCCGAGAGGCCCGAATAGATTCTACATTGCAGGACCACCAACTTGGAATTTCAGCTCAGTTCAGCAAACACTTTTGACTGGCTCCCGTGCTAGGCATTGTGCTGGGCTTATGTGGGGTGGAGATGCCTGCCAATCTAAGGCTAACGGGTAGACAGGGAAGTGGTTTCCAGACCTGATGCTTCTCAGAGTCACCGTGGAAGAATTTTTTAGAATGCAGACAGCCCCCAACTTAACAACGGTTGGACTTTCAATTTTTCAACTTTATAATGGTGCCAAAGTGATGTGCATCCAGTATGCTTCTCAACTTACAATGAGGTTATGTGAAATAAACCCATCATTAATTGAAGATATCATCGATC
Organism: Macaca mulatta; assembly: GCF_049350105.2. Lineage (NCBI taxonomy): Eukaryota > Metazoa > Chordata > Mammalia > Primates > Cercopithecidae > Macaca > Macaca mulatta. The sequence goes on from NC_133416.1 coordinate 6,390,370, forward strand.
AAAAATGTACTTTTGACTTACAGTATTTTCAACTTAGGAGAGGTCATAGGTTGAGGAGTATCTGTGCAGATTTCCTGAGCCCCATCCCTTGATGGTGATGATCCAGTGAGCCTGGCTGGGGCCTGGGAATCTGCATACTAACTGCTGAAGGTGAGTGTGGTGCAGGGCCAAGCTTCAGAACCTTTGATCTAGAGAAGATTCTCAGTTATCACTGCTCAGAGTGACCATGTTCTCTCTCACTTGCACTTACATGAATTCATATGAATTTGGTATTGCATGAGTAAATTATGATTATATGAATTTATTGAGTATCCTATGTGCTTGATATAGGTGTTTACATCCCAGAGTTGGGGGGTAGAGATGAAGAATATAAGCCAGACTATGTTAAGATCTTCACTTCTGAGCACCCGAACAACTGGCAGCCTCCTTAGGAAGGCAAGTCATTCACATGTGAAATGACATCATGGTCATCTTCTTCATTTTTCTCTTCGGCATTCATTTAAGACTCACATTTTATCACTAGAGACTGAAAAGAGTCACCTAAGGCAGGCAGGTCAGGTGTTGTTATCTCTTTATTTCCAGATGTGGAGACTGAGGCTCAAGAGAGGTGAATTCATATGTTCAATCTCACATCTCCTGTCCTCAGTCCAGGGCTTCTCCCCAATTCATGGGAGAAGCATCCTCCTCCCCAGAACAGTAGGCTCTGGAGCTGGGAGAGGCCATTGTGGGCTGGGTTGTTGGGGACAGCTTCAGGGATAGCCAGATTCAAGGCAGTAGAGAACTTTGGCTGTAGGCTGTTGCCAAAAATAGGGCAGCTGACACAGCTTTGATCTGGAATGATTCCTGCTGCTGAGAATGAGGTTTTTTATATCTGGATTCTCAGGTAGTAACACCATGACAACGTGTGTTTGTGTTGTTTCATCTGCACAGCATTCACATGTAGCAGAGAGAAGGTAGTTTATTCCCCACAAGTTTACCAGTGGGAAATTGAGGTCAAAGGTAGGACTTTCCTAAATGAAGAGAACTACTATTTATTGGATGCCTCCCATCTGCCAAGCAGTGTGCACGGCAGGCATATATCATGAAATGCCTCATTTATTCCTCATAACTGTAGCCTGATTTTACATTTGGCAAACCCGAGGCGCACTCAGCCTACTGATGGCCACGCAAGGCTTTGAGCTTGTCTGATTTCCAGGCCCCCATCCCCACCACACTGTGCTGTCCAGCTCACCTGGTGGAACTGGATCCTCTGAGTCCCAGGCCAGGGATCCTACTGTGCTCCTCCATCAAGGAAACCATAGCAGTAACAGCTCCACAAAGGACTTGGCATCTATCTTACTGCAGCATCCATGCTTGTCTAATGGAACCATGCGCCAGAAGTAGCTACCCAAGAAACATTTCCACCAGAAATTTCTCTTTCTAGCTCCCCATCGAGCCTCAGAGAGCTGATAGGAATTGCTCAAGACCACCCAACTTATAAGTGGTAGAGCTGGGACTAAAAGGCAGGTCCCTCAACTTTCAGCCTCCCTCGTGCCCATGTGTCTCAGCATCCCTGAAGAATATCCAGACCAAGATGGCCAGAAGAGGAACCTGGAAGGGATGTGTGGGTGTCATGCAGCCCATGGCACAGTCTTCAGGCTGAGCTGCCTCTAGCTTGTCATCTCACCAGAGCTTTACATCCAGCCTTGGGAGAGGCCAGCTCCACGACCTCTCAGTGTCATTGAGGAACTTCTTCCTAAATGGCTAACCCAAGTCTGTCTGCTGCATCCTACAGTGAGATGCACTGTGGTGAGAGCAGCTATTGGCATTCTGCTTCCGTGCTGTTTCCAGAGGTAAACTGAGTATAAATGGAACTACAGCCTGTCCCATTTTGTACAGTTGAGTTCTAAAACCAGCCTGCAAGGATAATGCTATAAGAATGTCCTGCCACCCCCCAGGGTGTCTTTTACAACAAGTTCTTGTTCCCTCGTAATTCTTCTGACAAATTCTTCTTTTGATCCAGACTTTCCTAGCCATCATTTCATTCCAGAAGTGGCATGTGTGTGCAAACACTCATGCTTGAGGGGGGACAAGCAAAGGGGATAAGAGGGGAAATGGGAACTCGAAATCTGCTCAAATGTGGTAAAGAAATATATCCAGAAAGTACTGCCTACTCACCAAAATACTATTTGCTTTTTTTATTCTTTCCTGAGTAGAATTTCCTGTTCAAACTTGAAAATGAAAATTCCTCCACTTCAAAATGAACAGGCAAGAAATGCTGTAGGCTGTGTTTCCCGGGGGGGACTGACAGCCATCTGCCCTGAGACTGACTGTCGAATCTGAACTCTGTGTACTTGTTAGTGTTGTTTATGGGAGGGGTGAGGGAAGGGAGGAAGCAACAGGGACCTGCTAACCCCATGAATTCTCCTTCCTACCCTTAAAAAGTCAAGTGCTTGGCCAGGTGCGGTGGCTCACGCCTGTAATCCCAGGACTTTGGGAGGCCGAGGCGGGTGGATCACAAGGTCAGGAGTTCAAGACCAGGCTGGCCAAGATGGTGAAACCCCATCTCTACTAAAAATACAAAAATTAGCCGGGTGTAGTGGCGGGCGCCTGTAATCCCAGCTACTCAGAAGGCTGAGGCACAGAATTGCTTGCACCCAGGAGGCGGAGGTTGCAGTGAGCCAAGATCACGCCACTGCACTCCAGCCTGGGTGACAAAGGGAGACTCCATCTCAAAACAAAAAAAAGTCGGGGGCTTGCCAAGTTCGCTTTTTGGGGCAATGGCAGGGAAATTTTAAGAGCTGGTTTCTGTGATCTTTATCAGACCTCTTCCTCTGTTCTGCCCACAGGTCAGTGATGGGAATGATAACATTGCATTAAAAGAGAAGTGATTCCCCAGATGTGGACATCTTAGTGCCTGGGAGGCAGACATCTTTAGAGTGCTGGGGGTTCCTCCCAATATCTAACTTACCTGTTCTTAGGACATATTCCCTTGAGTATCTTCTATTCTTTTGTTGATTAATTGAGGGTTACAAAGTTGTTACAAAAGCAGCAGAAATTTTGAAAGGAAGATAAAACAGGTAGAAACTGTTATTTAATTGGGGGCACAAAAGCCAGTTCCAGCTTGAGTATTAACCAGCTGTGTGGCCTGGGCAGCTCCCCTGCACTTTTGGGACCATGGTTTCTTCAGCTATAAAGTGAAAGTTGAGGGTTCCTCTGAGTGCTAAAATCTTGCTTCTCTGTGATTATTGTTTTTTAAATGCCACTGTCATTTCAAAACACATACATGGGGATCCCCGAGGTGAATGTGGCCTTGTGCTGTATCTGAGAGGTTTAGTCATGCCACTCGGAAAGGCTGTGCTTCCTACAGCTGCCAGTGGCTTTGGCTAGCTCACGAGGGTGGGATTCTGAATGTGCTGGTTTCTTCTCCAAGGGATTGGCCAAATGCCAGATGTTTCCATCTCCCTCCTCTCACCCCTCCTCACATGGCTGTGTCTAAAGAGATTCTTTTGATGCATCCTGTTAGACCTGTCCATTAATCTTACCTCTTTCAAACCTACACATGATGAACGTCCATCCTTGAATTCCGACAAAGATGAGGTATGTTTCACTGTCCAATTTCCAAATCGGAATGAATGTATTTCCCAGCACTCCAGCATAGCGACAAACACACCAGCCCTCCTCAGCTGCCTGTCCTGTTCTCCCTCCTTCCCTTTGTCCCATCAGCATCTCCCCTGGATTTATCCTGCTGTACTCCTTGGACACCCTTGAAAGTGGAGAGAGAACAGTTCTCATTCCCTTTCCCCAAACTCTGTCCTAAAGCACCACTCCCCACCTCCCTACCACGCCTGCCCCTCCGCCCCCCACATTTTCCCTCTGATGAGATTTCCTCTCTGAGGGAATATTTTGGTCCTGTTCTCTGTTCCCAAACAAATTCCCCAGGTCCTTTAAATCTGGTTTCAATCAACATAATCACAGTCTGTTCGATGATATCAACTCTGCCTTGATTTGGTTGTGAGATTCATGCTGCGTCCTCCACCTCCTCAGGCTGTTTTATATATACACACTTAAGTGCACATATATATGTGTATATATTACATAGGATGTATGTATTTGATGTATTGAGAGAGAAAGACATTTTCTACCGTGCCTGTAATTACTTTTTATCTTCCTCCAAATCAGTATCTTAATGCATATCACCTAAACTGGATTCGTTTTGAGAACACTAGGGCCTTTTTTTTTACTTTTCAAGAACAGCTATCTAATTCTGGGCCAAAAACTAGTTATCAAGTGAGGGCAGGTAATGGAGTTGTATCCAATGAGGGGACATTTGCTTCTCCATTTGATACACTCCTCACCAGTACCATGGCGTTTTCTCTTCAGTCTTCATGCCTATGCTGTTACGAGTCCTTTCTTGTATTTGAAAGAAAAGATATGAGGCAGCCCAGGAAAGCTCTGATGGAGGCTATAAAGACAATATAAATGTAAACTAAAAAATGGTAGCTTAGAGCTTAATGGTAGCATCTCAGGATGCTCACCACGTGCTGAATTCTACCAGCCTGACGCCGATGCTGCCCGGGTTATGCTGGGATATAGTGACACAGGACACTGTGCTGGGGAATAGGGAAGATCTCCTCCGACCAGGTGGGTCATCAACACTCATCACTCAGAGGGGAGGGGGGATACCACCTAGAACAGAGAAAGCGGCTGGGCATGGTGGTTCACACCTGTAGTCCCAGCACCTTGGGAGCCTGAGGCGGGTGGATTGCTTTAGCCCAGGAGTAAGAGACCAGCCTGGGCAACATGGCAAAACCCCATCTCCATTAAAAACAGAAACATTAGCCTGGCGTGGGGTTGCACACCTATGGTCCCAGCTACTCAGGAGGCTGAGGTGGGAGGATCGCTTGAGCCTAGGGGGTCGAGGCTGCAGTGAGCCATGACTATGCCATTGAACTCCTGCCTAGGAGACAGAGTGAGATCCTGTCTCAAAAAAAAAAAAAAAAAAAAAAAAAAAAAAAAAAAACAGAGGGAGAAGTTGCTGAATCCATCTTATAAATCTATAACAGAAAATTATGGCAAGTTGTGGCTTTTAATTGCCAGAGCTGGGCACTTAAGAGAGAAAAGTCTTTTTGTGAATTCCAAAAATGTAATTGTATTCATTGAACACTGAAGTCAGGAGGAGTCAGACCATAACGACATGAGAGCCATTTTCCCAAACAGCAGACTAGAAGGGGAGGGCTTGGAATGGGTGGCGGCAGAGCTTAGACACATGCTGGGAGGGGAGAGAAGTGGGGGCAGGAAGATGGCCTGTGTAGAGTCCCATGAGAAAGACAGACCTGCACTGGCAGGCATCTTTAGGGACCCAGGTCACCATGTGGGGCCGGTGGACAGTCTCCAGGGCACAGTGATTGTCACAGTACACAGCCTCATGGGGAAAACTGCACAGCTTCACTTAAATATAGGTGACATATGGACGTAAGAATTCATGATTAACCTAGAACTAACCCTGACCAGTAAGGCCAAATGTAGAAAAAATGTAGGAACCCTGACCAAACCTTCCTCGAAGGTCACAGATCTTACGGAATGTGTCTCTCTTTCACATTTCAAAATAATAACAATTTTTGAACTATGTATTTTTTAACATTTAATTTTTGATTTTGAGATAATTTTAGACTCATGGCATCCACTGTGTTTTTAATTACCCACATGTTTGATTCAGTAAGGTTCCCCGTATTGAAACAAAAAAAAGGGGAGAGGGCCGGGCGCGGTGGCTCAAGCCTGTAATCCCAGCACTTTGGGAGGCCGAGACGGGCGTATCACGAGGTCAGGAGATCCAGACCATCCTGGCTAACACGGTGAAACCCCGTCTCTACTAAAAAAAAAAAAAACAAAAACTAGCCGGGCGAGGTGGCGGGCGCCTGTAGTCCCAGCTACTCGGGAGGCTGAGGCAGGAGAATCGCTTGAACCCGGGAGGCAGAGCTTGCAGTGAGCTGAGATCCGGCCACTGCACTCCAGACTGGGCGTCAGAGCGAGACTCCGTCAAAAAAAAAAAAAAAAAAAAAAAAAGCGAGGAGAGGGACGTCGTTTCCCTTTGACACTGTTACTTGTTCCTGAACTCGTTTTAAGAGACACTTCTGGAGTAGAGGTTTGAATGAGAAGAAGTTGTACAGCTGGGATTCTTCCCTTTCTCTGCTATGAGGACAGAAGTTCTCACTCATCTCCGCCAAGAGCAGGAAGCTGGATGAACTGCCACAAGCAGCAAGTGTCTAGTACGTCCACGTTTTGCAGCAGGAAAACCCCCCTCACCCTGAAGTTTGATTCCTGAATCCTGTGTCGCAGTGTGAATGCTGAGGCAGAAGTGGGGACATCTGTGTTCCTGGGGCATTCCGCTTGCAGTCCTGGCTGTAGCCATCCATGTAGTTCCTGTTGCTAAGTCTTTCCTGCCACCTCTTCTTCTCATGGCTGCAGGGCAGGGGGCCATGCCCTCCTCCTTATTTCCTGTCCCTGGGTGAATGTGCCCCCTGCCTTCCCCCAGGTCTCTGCTGTGGCGGCTGGAGAAGGGGACTGCCGGTGGCTTCACATGGGATTCAGCACCGTCTTTCCTTCCCCTCTGCTCGACCTGCCCGTACTTGTCCAGCAGAGCAGTAAGACCAGAAGACAGAGCATTCCCCTTACCTATGAAGTCAAATGCATGTGTGGAACATGCCACCCAGCCTGCAGGCTCTCTCCAATAAAATACGGCTCGTAAGACAAACGTGTAGCCCAGATGATTTCTGATAAAGTCTATTATTTTGAAATCCATATGTATGTCTCTCAGCCACTGATACCCGCAGAAGCTGCACATGTTGTCAACACCTGCTTTGAGCTCCTTTCCTTCCCACCCTTCCTTTTGGCAATGCAAGTTTCCATTCATTTTCTGCATTACTGGTCTCCTCTCTTCTCCCCCACTACTAGATCTTACAATAAACATTTGAAATCGTTTATTTGTCCACAGTGTGATTTCTGTTGAGAAACATGGGGCTCACCGACTTTTGGGTCTCTTCTAGCACTAGAAATTCCTCCGGTTTTTATAGACTATTTCATGGGCTATTAATGTGGAACAGACGGCCTTTAGAAACAGCAATCCACAGGGGGCCCAGAGACCTGGATTCATATTTCTCCTAGCGTCAACTAGTGGGTGACCTTAGAAATGTCACTTTCCTTGTCAGGCCTCAGTTCCCTTATCTGTCACACAGAAGCACTGCGTGAGTTTGGGAAACCAATACTATGTCGAAATGTACAAAATAATATTAAAGCACAGATATTCTGTTCCCTCCAAGAATACATCAAGCAAAGGAACTGACATTGCAAGAAGATTTTGAGGAGATGGCTGGATGCACTGGAGCAGGGTTTGCTGAGGGGAGCCAGGCCCTTACCTAGAGCTTCTCAGAAGAGGCAGCTGGCTGTGGATTGCATGCATCTCTTTCTGTGTCTGTGCGTTCAGGGGCTCTTCTTTGGAGATAAGGAAAGGGTTCTGGATGGAGAGCCGTGAAGAACAGTGAGAACCTGACATGAAGAGGTTTGTGTAGAGGGGAAGGCTTCTGGACAGTGGCTTGACTTTGCTCACTGGGCATTTATTTCTGAATCTCTGTAGAATTCAGGGACAGCTCTCCCCATGCATAGCTGTCTCCCAGAGACAGAGCTCTTCCTAGCAGAAAGTAGAAAGTGGGCTTCAGGCATCCTGGAAGTTGTCTTTCTTGGTGGGTAATAAAAAGGCTTGGAGAGAGAGGAGAATCAAATCTCCCACGTGTGCATCTTGCCTGCGAGTCTCATGCAGAGATGTCTTACGTTCAACGTAGAAAGCAGGCCTGGCGGCTCCAAGACCTTCCTCTGCACACCGGCCATTTTCACGTGGTTTCATTTTGATAATTATGTGTTCTGAGGTCCTGGGCAAGAAAGCATCACCTGGCAAGAAGTGTATTTGGCCAATGGTAAGGTTACCATCTCTATGTAATTAGGCCGCGTAAAGCTTTGTTTGTAAATTTATTAATGGGAATAATTTGACATTTCTACACACTGACATTTCCCTCATGGAATGGATAAGAATCTCAAGGCTTGTTGGATGAAAGAAGGGCAGTGGTTGGTGTGACGGGGAAGGAAACTATAAGCAGGCAGCTAGTGCACCTGAGCATTTGGGAAACAGAACAGAAATTATAGAATGGCAGGCCTAATTCTAGCTCTGTCACCTACTGGCTGTTTGTTTTTGGACAAATTATTTACCCTTCCTGAGATTCCGTTTTCTTACATTTAAAATAAAGAAAATATCTGTCCTCATATTGAAATGAATTGGGTTACTATCATGGATCAACTTGAAAATGCACCGAACCGTATAAATGTCAGGAGTTACATGACATTCGGGACCTCCACTGCCACCCTCACTTTCTCCCTCCAGTGGCCACTCACTCTCTGTTCCTCTTCCTGGGTCAGAGCTTCTGTTACTCCAGCCTGGGCCTGCCTCAAGCCGGGTGACAAGGAGGGTTTTCAAGGCTGGCTTGACTGCCACTACTGGTCTCTCTTCTCATTTGCACCTGTCTTCTCCCCACTGGGCTCAGTGTTCCTGGGAGGGTGACACTGAGGGAGAAAGCTGTGGCAGAGGGAAGTGGCAGGGTCAGAGACCACAAGTTTGCAGGAGTTGGCCTCAGAGCTAGCCTTTTGGCATTGTTCTAGGGAACCGGTGATCACAGATATCTATGTTGACGCCTGTGTTAATTTATCCCCAGAGCCATTATTCAGTGAATTTCCTAAGGGGAAAAACATTCTCCAGCATTCTCTTTCTTTGGGCCAGGAGAGCACTTTCTCTGTGTTTTACTTGCAAGCTAGATATATTCTTGAAAGGCTCCAGCAGCAGAGTTCCTGTCTTGTTTAGTTCAAAAACAGCTCCTCGCCCATCTCTGAATGGTCTTGCTAAAAACATCTCCTCCCCATCCAGACCTGAACTTAAGCTTCAGACTGCTGTCCTCTCTTTCTGCCACTGTGAGAGACCTATGCCTCTTTTCTCATTGACTTTTGCCTGCCCAGCCCTCCCCAGATCCTTGTGCATCTCCTAGGAAGTACATTCTTTCCACTCCACACACATAATTGTGCAACTTGTGCTAGGACCGCATTAGGCACTGGAGCTGTGGATAGCAATGAAATGTGGGCCCTGCCCTCAGGAACTTGAAATCCACTAGTTACCTAGGGCCACACTGAGTTCCCTGACATGGTAGGAAGCCCTCCCAGGGCCTTGTCCGTGCTTAGACGCTGTCTTCACAGAGGTGGTTAAGGGGCATTTTGGCCCTGCCCTAGTTTTTACAAGTCCCTGGGTGTTAACTCCTACTTTCTTTTATTTGCAGGTTCTCCAGTCTTACGCATTCTCTCTTATTCTCTCTTATTCCTAAAAATTTCCAATCTAATGCTGATCCTGTGTTAGAACGGTAGGGCCAGGAAGCCCCGCTGGGGGAATCATGGTCTAGTAGGTGGTGCGGGAGAGAGAGGAGACTCTGGTCCAGAGCGGCTTCTGAATTCTGAGCAAGTCCCTTCCCATCCTAGTGCAGCTATCCTTCCCCATGTCCTACTGAGCTGCCTTCCTTCTTGTCTCTCCTTCCCAAAGAGAGGCAACCATGCCTTTCTGGGCAGTGGGCAAGGGCTGCTGGAATTGAGATTTTTATTTTTCTCTTTGGCACCTGCATCCTTCCTTTGCAGTTGCTGACATGCAGTTTTGTGTGAGATCACCCATGTCATCCATCATCTTCGGGACACCCAGAAACTCCTCCTCCTACCTCTCTCACCCTCGCATACGCATCTTCGGTCCCCTTCTGGTTCACCCTAGTTGGTCTATTTGCTCTTGGCCGTGGATAAATATCTTTAAAGGGTATAGGTATCCATGTGGAAGGCCTTCGGAGAAGAGTGAGCATGGAATTTATTATCCAAAGTGGGACACTTGAGAGTGAAAGGGCGAGCTGACAATAATGATTCCAGGACAAAAGCATATTTCAGGCTTCTTAAGAGCTTCATCCCTTTGATGCAGTGACTTTGTTTCTAGGAATCTTTTATGGAGTACCTACCATGAGCCAGGCACCATTGCAGGTGCTAAGGATATCAAAACACATCAAAAGAGAGCGTATAGTTAAGTGGAGCAGACAGGCAAGAAAAAGGATGGTTGTAAAAGAATGCGGTAAGTGCTGAGAAGTCTTTCTCAGAGACCTGATGTATGAACAGGGTCAGACAGTTACATAGTAGTTAGCCAGGGAAGGAGAGGGAGAAATTGCCTTCGCGGCACAGGGAGTTGTCAGGGGAGCCCTGGCAGAGGTGAGAGTGTACATGGTGTGTTTGGAAAACCCAGGTCCCTCACTGAGGCTGCCGAGCACAGGGAAAGGAGGGCTGGCCAGAGATGAGGCTGGCAAGAGAGGCGCCCAGGAACCAGACAATGCGGGGCAGACGATACTGAGGAATTTTAGCTTGATCTTGGAGGTTATAGAGAAGAACAGAAATTTCTCCAGCTGAGGAATGACCCAATTCCATTCCAGTGCGGGGAAGAAATGATAGGGAAGGCTGGGAGAGGGCAAAATAGGGTCTCAGAAAGCATTTAAGAGTCTATTGAAGTAATCCAGGCAAGAGAGGTAGCATGGGCTATAGAGAAAAGGAGGGTGCCTTTTGAAAAATAGGAGGAGGCAGAGTCAACTGGAATTATTAAAGATCAATTCGATGTGAGGGGCAGGGAAGAAAGGAAGAAAGAGGACTCAAACATGATTTCTGGTACTGCCTTTTCCCAAGAGAGAAAATCCAAGAGGCCGGAGGAGGAGCAGGGTTTGGGGGAGGATGGTGACTTCAGCTTTGGATATAGCACCCTTGAGATTCCTCTGCAGTTCAAGTGGAGATGTCTAGTAGGCCATGGATGTCCCATGGGTGTCTATGGGTTTGGAGTGTAGGACGGAGGTCTGTGCCTGGAGATGTGAGCGTAGACGTATCCACACATCAGCAGGGTGGATGAGATTGTACAATCATATCCTCAGATGAGAAGGGATAGCAGAATGTCAGAGAAGAATATGGAAAGAATGCAAGGGAAGTGCTGGTGGTGGCAGTAGGAAGACCAGGAGAGGTGCCGTCTGGAGGAGGGATCGGGGTGTCCAGTGATTCAGAGAGCACGAGGGAGGAGGGGCTGTGGCACACCTGCCTGACTTTGAAATGAGGAATGGTATTCTAGGTGGGGCTGTTTCTTTAGGGACCTGGTGATGATGGACATAGGGAATGCTGCTCTCTGGAAGACAGCATGTGGCTGGGATCAGATAATTACAAAATTAAAGGAGAACTATTTTATTTTATTTCTCTCATACTGGCAACATCTGAACACTATCTACAGAAGAAGGAAAACCTTTAAGGAGGGGTAGGTTGAAAATATGTCTGGGCCAGGCACGGTGGCTCACACCTGTAATCTCAGCACTTTGGGAGGTTTCGGCGGGAGGATCGCTTGAGCCCAGGAGTTTGAGACCAACCTGTGCAACATGGCAAAACCCCATCTCTACAAAAAATATAAAAAATTAACTGGGTTTGTGGTGCGTTCCTGGGGTCCCAGCTACTTGGAAGGCTGAGGTGGGAGGCATCACCTGAGCCCAGGAGGTCAGGGCTGCAGTGAGCTGTGATTATGCCCCTGCACTCTAGACTGAGTGACAGAATGAGACTCTGCCTCATTAAAAAAAAAGAAAAGAAAGAGAAAGAGAGAAAGAAAGAAAGAAAGAAAAAGAAAGAAAGAAAGAAAAGAAAGAAAGAAAGAAAGAAAGAAAGAAAGAAAGAAAGAAAGAAAGAAAGAAAGAAAGAGAAAGAAAGAAAGAAAAGGAAAGGAAAAAAGATAAGAAAAGAAAAACAAAATAAAATAAAAGAAAGAGAAAATACATCTGGGATGGAGGCCCTGATGGAAGAAGGTTTCTGAGGAAATGGGTGTGGGGCCCAGAGTGTTGGTACAGGGCCTGCTGGAGAGCGGGTATGATAGGGTCGGCCCTGCCACTCAGAGAAAATTTTGGTTATACTCACAGCAATCGCACTTCCTGGTTGACCCAGGGCAGTCCTACCATGCAAAATTATTGCTTACACCCCTTTTCACTTTCGAAAGTTTAGGTGATAAAGTATCTGGTCACCTTAAGAGAATACATCTAAGGAGATTTGTAGGTAGAGTCAGACAGCTGAGGGAGCGCCTACCTGAAGGACTCTGTGCAGCAGGAGGCAGGATTCTCTGTCTGATGTTCCAAGAGGCTTGAGGAGATGGGAGCTGCTGTGAGGGGAGGGAAGACCTAAAATGAGAAAAAGAGCCAATAGTTGATCTACAGTAAGGGCTGAGCAGACAGCCCTTGAGAACATCAATTTGCTGGGCACCAAATAGTTCATAGGCCACGTTTCCCCGTCTTTAGCAGCCTGGGTGTCTGCTGGGAGAATAGATGTATAAACTGATCTGAGGTTGGGGCTGCACAGGGCAGATGTGGCCAGAGCATAAGGAAGTGGCTGGAGTGGTGGACCATGAGAATAGCACACCCATAGTAAGCTTCGCACATGGAGATACTTATTGCAGCAACGTTTATGGGAGCAGAGGATTCAACATAGTAAATGTCCAACAAGGGGGTGTCATCCAGTAAATTATGGCAAAGGAATGTGATGGAATATTATGTGGCCATCAGGATTTTGTTTAGGTAGAATTGTAATACAAGGGGAGAAAGCCTAGATTGTAGTAGTAAGTGAAATAAGAAAGTTACAGAATGATGTATATTAAACCATCTCGACTATAATGCATAGAAATTTTTGACGTATTTTTAAAAGGTTGGGCACAAATATTCCATAATGATACCTGTGGGAGCCGATACACGATATATTTTTGTATTCTTAAATTTTTCTTCAACAAGTTCATCATATTACTTTTATAATAAGGAAAAATCATCTCTCTAGGAAAAATTATTTAAGGCAAAAATAAACATAAAAAAGGGTGTATGTAATCACGGTTTAATTGGGCCTTCTCAGAAAACCACTGTGGAGAGTTTTTATTCTCTAGTTTCCCCGGGGCGGGGAATATGAGCAGCATGGCCCTAGTGTTTGCAAACACGGGTTTTAGAATCAGACATGCCTGGGTTTGAATCCCAGCTCCAGCTCTGCTAAGCTGAGCTATAGTATTGCCATGGTGTGATCTCAAGCAGGCTACCCTTATTTACGAAATAGAATAATACACATCCCCAGTCTCTTCTTTATAATTCTAAAACCCAAAAAGCCCTGAAAACCCAGAGTCGTTTCTTAAAGTGACAGCAAATTCATTTGGCTGTAAAGCCTAACCTGAATTGAGCTGGTCTTGGTTTCACTTCGGTGAATATAATTTTGCAGTGGAAATATTACCAGGTTTCATCATTGGATGTTCGCTCAGATCTTACAGAGGGTGTGAGGTGATATGCAGGGTTCAGGTAAGTTGTGAACTGCAGGATCTGCCTCACAGGGTTATGGTAGAATGAAGTCGGGTTGTGATTGCAGGGTTCTCAGCACAGTTCTTGCCGGAGAGTAAGTACTGACAGAGGTAGTTATCATCACTATTGGTGCTATAATTATTCGTGAGCCTTCAGGAGTGTGTGATTGCTGCTCGCCTCTCTTCCCTCCATTTCTTTCTTTCTTAGGATGCTTGAGAAGACGGAAGTATCACATATAATGAGAATTTAGGATGCTGTTGTTTAGGACACGGGAGGGCAAAAATGGCAACTTCCAGCAGAGACGTTCTCCTGCTTCTTATTCCAGATTTCTCGCTTTCTGGGGCATTAGCTGTAGGACATACTGCACATTAACAGGACACCCAAACACTGGAGGAGCTAATGGAAGAGTAAGCCTTACTCCCTTGGTGACTGCTTTAGTCTCAAAGCACATGTGTTCATCATAAAATGGGAATGTATTTACACCATAGTTGCTGTACATTTAAAGGTTTACTGTGCTTTAAGCTAAAACTAGCCTTATATCAGATGTGTTTTTAATTGAAAAGTGGCTATTTACTGCTTTCCATAGGAATCCACAGTAAGATTTTTTCATTGCAAACCCTCCTAGTATCTTTCAAATGCAATTCAATTCACAAAAATTGATTTGCCTTCCACGATTTTCAGAAGCCTAAATAGAGGCAAACTGAGGCCCACCTGCAAGACTACAGTTATTTCTTCCTCCTTGTGCTTGGAAGCATCCGTGCATTGTAAATTCTGTTCGTGTGGCATCCCCCAACTGCATTATTAACATCACCAGGAGGAATTAAAATGTATCATGTTGTAGGATCAAAAGTTTCACATTCTGAACCATTGCCAGCATAAAAAGAATGTCCAGACCCTTCCGTCTGACTACAGTCAGCAGGGATCCCCGCCCCAGCAGCCATGTGACTCACTTCCATTGTGGTGAGGGTCACTCGTGGCTTACACAGGCCTGTGGCCCGACAGGCCTCCCTGTGGGGCAGCATTTAGCCTTTTCAACACCAGCTTAGGATCACAGACCCTCAGGTCTTGAAGGAACTTTTTGGAGTTTCCTCTATTAAACCCGGTTTGAACGTGGCCGTTTAGACTGCACGTCTAGAAACATTACAGCATTGTTAGCAGCAAATTGAAATAAATCTCCAAATAAACGACTCTAACATTTTGCAGAGGAGCTCGTCTGTTGCCTCTTAGGAGGGCTCTAAACTCTTTCTATTTCAGCTCATCAGGTCCTCGTTGTCCCCTACTGTATATGCCCAGCACAATGTCAGGGCACATTTCTGCAGAACGGATTCCAATGGATCCTCCGTGTTAATCCATTCGTTTGTGCCAATTGCAGGGTTCCTTGCCAAGCCCATCAGAACACTCGGAGCTTCTGAAGTCGGAGACCTCAATTACATTCCTTCAGTTGTCTCATGAGCCCTCGTGCATCATCCAAACTCATCATCAAATAGATTTTCCTTCGTTATTGTTGTCATTTTCTTAATACCAGTCTTGTTGAAAGAGGATTGTTTTAGATACAATTTTGCCTCACTTGTTTCATCTCCAGAACACAATCCATCTATAGGCTAAATAGAGCCACGATTTGCCGGAGAGAGGAGATAGCGGGTGAGGCTGGTGAAGCTTCCCTCTGGTTAGAACTAGAAAGAAGTGGATGCAGAACTTGGGCCAGTAATGGATCCGTCCGTCTCCCTAGTCAAGAGGACCTTCTTCCAGCCGGAGGTGGTTCCACTTTGGAAACGATCTATGTTGTGTAAACTGGTGCATCACAGATACTGTTAGAGTATCTAACAGATGCTGATCAAGCGTGGTCTGCATTTTGTAGATATGAGGGCTCTCCCTTAGGTTTACAGCCGGATGAAGGAGCTCCACTTACTTGGTGATCACAGGCATGTGGCCCACCCTGCTGGGCTCTAGGACTTCGAAAATAGAGAAGGCTATCCGTTAGGAAGACTGTGGGATCAGGAGTCGGGAAGCAGAGATTCTGCTTGTAGTTTTACATCTAGCAGTAACAACTTTGAGCCCATCCCTCACCTACTCTATGCCCTGGATTTCTTGGCTTTAACACAGCAAAAGCCTCTCTTTATAGTTTTCCTAACTCCATCTCTCCCCAAAAAGCTGGAGATGTAAGTTTTAAATTTCAGTCCTTGGCACAGATTAGGTGTTCAATCTCTCATCCTTCCGTCCTTCAAGATAGCTGATGGCTCAGCCATGTATGTCCTGGACAGGGCTCTCTGTGTCTTTTTTGAAAGCCTTGATGCTCTCAGGCTGGTCTCTAGGCCTCTCGTTTTCCCACTTGTTCCTAACTCCAGTGTTAGGCTGTGGGCTTGCCTCACTACCTGTTTCAAGGCGGCCTCTGTTTGATCCCCAGAGCATTCCTGGGAGTCTGAGGCCTTTAAGGACTCTTGTGCTCTCAAGGAAGAAGAACTGTAGCAGCTCTCAGGCTTCCTTGATCTATTCAAAGTCATCTTCATCGCTTCCTGTGCAGCCCCTCCAGAGCTGTTGAACGCCACCTTTTTCCTCTTTGGGGAAACCCACAAAACCTTGCATGGGGTTGTGCTCTGTGTGGTTTTCCAGCATCAAATTCAGTCATCAAAAGATGCATCAGGAGGGTGGAGGGGGTGGCGCCTGGGGCGAGGGTCAAGCAAGGAAGGCTAGAATGTCTGTTTGCATTTGCATTCGCAAAGGGAGCATTGGAAGTTAGGGTGGAAAAAAAATCCCACCGGCCTTTATTTACCACAGTGGGTAGCCTCGGCAGGAGGGGGAGCTGGGTGGGAAAGGAAGACAATAGAACGCTGTGTTGCCTTGCTGTAAAAGCTTGCTCTAAGCAAATAATGTGGCAAGCTCAGTCAGAGCCCTGCTCAATTAGCCCCAGTGCTTAAAGGAGGGTCTCCCTGCAGCTGTTGGCGGCGGGCGGGCTGGAGCAAAGGCAGGAGCACTCTGGGGCACTCGGGAGGCGAACCTGCAGGAATATTGCATGGGAGTGGACCAAGGAGGGAGACCAAAGGACCCTCCAACCTGATCCCAGTCCCTGCTTCTTGAACAGAGGGCTACAGAGGAGGTTGGCGGGGTCACTCTGGGGAGAGGCAATGTGGGGAGACCACGGAGGAGGTGACCAGAAAAGTGAGTGCAAACGTTTCATGCCAAGAGTGACCGACATATGGAACGTGTTATCCGGAAGGGTTACAGGCTGGAGGAGCTCCTAGAGATTTTCAGGGGGTGGGGTGGGGGAGGGGGAAGCCTTCAGAAACTCAAGGAGGTTTCTAAACAAAAGGAATTTGAGAAGGGTTGGAGAAATAATGAGAAATGCAAACTTGACCCAGAGTTTCTCCTTCCATCTCACGGCTTCTCCCCTGCCTGTCCTCACATGTTTCCAGTTCATGGGGACCCAGGAAGGCCACTGGAGCCCTGTGCCTGACTCCACGTGCACCACACTGGGGGTGTGGGCGGTGGGTAAGGAGGACCCACAGAGCCGACTCGCTCCTCTGTGCTGAAAGGGACGCAGAGAGCGAGAGCCCTGCCTGGCTTTAGACCCCTGTGGACGACAGCAGGCTGCTAACACCGGGATGGTCTCCGGATGATTTACTCCGGTTCCTGCCCTTGCTAGAGAAGCAATTTGATGCCGGGCTGGGACTGGAAAACAGACTTGTCCAGGGACTCACAGTGGCCAAAGGGGAGGCTGGGAGTAGATGCAGGCTCTTGATCCCTTCAGCTTTTTGGCGTCTCCCCTTCTCAGCATCCCTCGCCCAGCACACCACGCACACATGTACATACACATGCAGACACACACACCAAACAGAGGCACACAGAATAACACCACACCCACATGCACACATGCACAGACATACACGCAGCACGCACACACACAGAATAACACCACACACACACACACACACCACTCACACAACACCACACACACATGCACATACACACACCACAGTCACACACGGAATAACACCACACACGGACACACACAGAATAACACCACACCCACATGCACACATGCAGACATACACGCAGCACAGACACACACAGAATAACACCACACCCACATGCACACATGCACAGACATACACGCAGCACAGACACACACAGAATAACACCACACCCACATGCACACATGCACAGACATACACGCAGCACAGACACACACAGAATAACACCACACCCACATGCACACATGCACAGACATACACGCAGCACAGACACACACAGAATAACACCACACCCACATGCACACATGCACAGACATACACGCAGCACAGACACACACAGAATAACACCACACCCACATGCACACATGCACAGACATACACGCAGCACAGACACACACAGAATAACACCACACACACGCACACACATCACACACACAACACCACACACACATGCACATACACACACCACAGTCACACACGGTATAACACCACACACACACGTACACACACAGAATAACACGACACACATGCACATACACACACCACAGACACACACGGAATAACACCACACACCACAGACATGCACACAGAATAGCGCCACACACACATGGGCACACACAGACATACACACACCACACACGCAGAATAACACCAGAAACATGCACACACACGGACATACACCACACACGGAATAACACCACACACACGCAAATACACCACACACACACAGAATAACACGACACACATGCACACATGCATACAGACATAAATCACACACACAATAACATAACGCCCATGCACACACAGTCACACCACACAGATACCCAGAATACCAGACACACATGCACATGCACAGACCCACTCACAGAATACACATATGCACACACACATGCATACACGCACCACACAGAATAACACCGCACACACATACAGACACAGACATACACACACATACACACACCACAGACACACAGATATACTCACAGAATACACACATGCACACACATGTATTGACATACACCACACAGGCAGAATAACACCACACACACACCACACACACAGAATAACACCACACACATATGCCCACAATACAGAGACACACACCTGGACATATACACCGCATGCATACAGACACACACATGCACACTACACACATGCACACACAAGCACATACATACACAGACATCACACATGCATACATATACACAACACACAGACACGCCCACAGGCTTACACAGATACCACACACAATATATAGATATGCACACAACACACACACACAGAGACAAACACACAGACACACTCACAGGCATACACAGACACCACACACAACATATAGATATGCACACAACACACACGCAGAGACAGACACACTCACAGGCATACATGCACGCATACACATACTACACACAGACACATCCGCAGTCATACACAGAAACGCACATAGAGACATACAACACATACACACAGACACGCATAGACGTGTGTGCGTGAGCATGCATGTGCGCGCACACACACACACACAGACACACACTGCCTGACTTGTTTCCCACAAGACGGGTACTGGCTTGTTGCTTGTAGCCCTCCTGTCCCAGCCTGTGTTGGCCGGGGTGCCAGGCACTGCCACCCCTCTTGGGACGGGGCACAGGTGGCTGTGTGATCACGGCCTGTTCTGAGCGCCTATGCCTGAGCCGGGAAGTGCTCTGTGACACTGAGTGCCCGTGCCTTCGTCTTTCCCGTGGTGCTGGGACTTGGCCACCTGCTGCATCTACAGCACCCGCATGTTCACTTCCCTGGCAGTAGAAAGAAATGTAGGTTAGTGCAGGGAGGTCACTGGCTTTGGGGACGATGGCAGGGTGGAGTGATCTCTAATGTGAATGGAAGTGCACATGTCCTCTGGACCCGCAGCAATGCTGGCTTCAGAGGGGCCTTCTCTGCCACCTTTCCGCTTTTCCCCAGCCAGGTAGAAGAGCCACCGCCCAGAGTCATGGGCTCAGCTGAAACCCCCTGTTCAATAAGAGACCCCCCCTTTTCACTGTATCTCTCTCTTCCTCCCAACTCACTGTCTCTCTCTCTGTCTCCCTCACTCCCTGTCTCTCCTCTCTTCTCTGTCTCTGCCTCCCTCTCTCTGTCTGTTTCTCACTCTGTATCGCCTTTTTTTCTCAATCTCTGTATCTATCTCTCCTCCTTTCTCTTTCTCTCTCTGTCTCTCCCTCTGTCTTTCTCTCTGTGTGTTTTTATTTTTTGGTCTCCCTGCATCTCTGTTTCTGTCTCCCTCCCTCTTGGCTCTGTATCTTTGTCTCCCTCTCTCCCTATCTGTGTTTCTCTGTCTCCATCTCTCTCTGTCTTTATGTCTCTTTTGTTTATCTCTCTCAGTCTCTATATCTCTGCCTCTTTCTCTTTTTATCCTTTCTGTGTCTGTCTTTGTTCTCTGTCCCTCCATCTCTGTCTCCCTCTTCCTCAGTCTCTGTCTCTTTCTCTGTGTCGGCCTCTCTCTGTCTCTGTATCGCTGTATCTGTCTCTCTCTCTCCCAGTCTCTCTGTGTGTCTGCCTATGGCTCTCTCTGTCTCTGCCTGTCACTCACCCACTTACCTGAAGTCTCCATGAGCAGTGGGTGGCTTCGCCTCTCTGCTTCGCCACTTTGCAGTCAGACCCACGGGGCTTGCAGACCCTCTGCTGGCGCACACCTTCAGGAGACCAGCAGTGCCAGGCCACTCCCATGTTCTTCAGGGTTCCAGCCCCGAGTAGTTGGTAAACCCAGTAATCGTCCTGGAGATCCACCGTAGATTCCTCACCGAGGTACTGAATCAGGCCCTTTTGAGCAAACTTAATGGAATGACCTTGGTGGCATTACAAGATGACACCCTGTAGTCTCTTATTGATGGTTGATTCTATGTCTTCGCTATTGTGAGCAGTGCTGCAATCAACATATGTGTGCATCTGTGTCTTTATGAGAGAATGATTTATCGTCCTTTGGGTATACACCCAGTAATGAGATTGCTGGGTCGAATGGTATTTCTGTTTTTAGGTCTTTGAAGAATCGCTTAGGTCTTTGAGGAATCGCATTTGCATTTTCAAACATCATGGAGAACACAGGTCTTGAGGATGTGCAGGAACAGGGAGACCAAGGAATGAAAAAGCCATCAGGTTGGAGGTGAAGAAGTCACCCAGAGTGATGGCAGGTTTATGGACAGAAAGGAAAATGCTCTGATTCCTGGTGTCCATAAGGAAGGTGGATGCCAATAGATGGTGCTACACAGACACTTGTGAAAGGAAGAAGGGAAAGAGTCTGCCTCCGTGGGCTGCCTCCATGGGCTGAGTAGGGCTGCTGGGGCCTCAGGCCTCTCACACATAGTGTCAGACATGCTGTGTTGGACAGGCTCACCTGGGACCCCTGTGCCTCCCCCAGGAAGCCCTATTGATAGGTGTGGGCAGGCCTCCCTCCATGTGTCCTTAAATACACTGACTACTCTGTGTGTGGATGTGGATGAGCAGCGTAGGGCTGGTCATCTGGAGGGCTGGGCCTGGTTCCGGCTCTTGTACTGATTGATTGATTGATTGATTGATTGATTGATTGATTGACTTTTGGGCAAGTCACTTTCCCCCCATAACCTTTCCATTGTACCCCAATCCTAATAGAGTTGGATGCCAGTTGCTGGCACCCTGGCTTCACAGGGACACAGAGAAACAAAGAGGACCAGAAAATTCGGCTGATAATAATAATTTCTTCCCTATTTGGTCTGGAGAAGAAATGACTCAGGGCTGGCACAGGATAATAGAAGCATAGGGTATGTCAACTAGAAAGAACCTTTGAAATACTTTAGTTCAAGAATTCTAAATCTAAAATCTGTGGGACACTAGGATGATTTTTACGGACTCTTTGAATCACCTTGAAATTGTTTGCAATATTATTTATTTATGGGCACATGTGTGGTGTTTTAGCAGAAGGATTCCTTAACATTGATTATGTTGTAAAAGGGCCAGTGATCATAGAACAATTAACACCCCAGCATCATGTTATGTGATTCATAACTGAGGGGTCTCTGCAGACGGCATTTGGAAAGGTGTGAGTCCTTTTTTTCAGTTGTCACCATGACTGGGGTCACGATTGATATTTAGTAGGTGTGGCCTTGAGTTGCATGCATGGGGGATAAAACTGAACAATAAAAAAACTGTCCTGTTCAAAATCCAAGTAGCACCCCTGTGAAGAAACACTGCTCAGGAACTGAGCCCCCAAGATGCACAGTGATTCTCCCTTAGCCACAAAGCTCATTCGTGGCAGAGTTGGTTTTTATTAACAGATCAAAACAGGGGATGTGCCAAGAGCCTACATTATTTTGTTTCTCATCATCAGCTACAAATATGCTGCAATCTGTGAAAACAAAAGAATCAGAAATCTGTCCCACCTTCAACGCTCCAGCCATTTTTTTAAAATGAATCTTTGGGTTCTTGGTTGTTTTTAACCATCAACTAAGAGAAGAGGAAAGGAATACTTTACATTTGGAGAAAGTAAACCATAAACAACTGATTCCACTAGCCCCATATCACATACATATGCTCTTCAGTTACTGTGAATCGGTGAGGCAAGCCTTAGACTGGAAATTTCCCCTTTATGTTTCAGAGGATCTGCCTTGAATGTCTCTTACTCTACAAAGAAAGAAACATTAATATACCAGCATGCTGCTTGCTACCTAGTTCACTGCAATGAAGTGGCGGGTGCCTTAGACGTTGGAGTGAATTGAGAGATCTTCTGCAATATCAGCTAAGAGTTAGGCCTGTGGGATCACAGAGACAGGGGTCTGTTCCCGGGCTCTGCCTCTCAATTGATGTCTCATCTTGAGAAAAAGTACTTAATCCTTCTGAGCCTCAGTTTCCTCGGCTGAAAAGTGGGGATAATAATCGTATCCACAAGGATTAATTGAGATCATCCCTGTGAAGTGTTCCGCACAGTCTAGCATATGGTGAGGCTCAATAAATGTGAGCTGTTCTTACAAGCGATTATTATGACTTGCATCTGTGATTAAAGACAGCCTGGGGTTCAGAGTGTTTGTGCCAAAATTGCTTTCAGAGGACAAGCTCTGGGTTGGTTTTTCAGTCTTGCCCAGCTGCCCAGAAAGAGTCACTGGAGTGTTTTGGGTTGGAGTCATTGTGTTTGTTAAGTGTCTATCACACACTCCAGTTTTGATGGAAGATTGGTTTTCTTCCTGTGTGCACATCCCTGCATCACTACATGAGTGGGTGAGAAGAGACTCAGGAAAGCACCAGACACATGTTTCTTCTGCCTCAGTTCCCTAGTCTGTAAAAGTACTCAGAAGCATGATGACGGTCACTGGGAACAGAGGGGAGAGACACCTGGAGAAGCAAAAGACAGTCCCAGCTGTCACAGTCTTCGGACACCATGGTTTTCCGGACAAGGGATCCAGACCAGACCAGCAATCAATACAGCTGCAGACCACCAGTCAATACTCCTCATCCTTGTGAAAGGCAGTTGGCTGTGTGGCAGCAGGGAGACATGAGGGGCCATATTTGACACAGGCCTGATGGCCAAGTCTAGAGGAGTCAGCCTGCCATCTGACCACACTTTCTGCAACCAAGTCCTCTGGGGGCCAAACCAGTATGGTTTGAGTTTATCGCGGACTTGCTGCTATGGTTGATGCACACAAAAAAGTTTTGGCCATTGCCAAGCCAGCTGTGGTCTTGGTTTGGAAGAGTAAGAATTGAATGGAAGGGATGCTTTGGGATTTCCCTTGGCCTCCAACCCTCAAGAGGAAGCCAACTTATTTCTTCTGCCATTTGGAGACTCATGCTTGTCTGGGTGGATAAGATAAATACTTTCATCATTGTCATCATTATTATTAATTATAATTATTGAAAATCAATTACTCAGCAGCCCCTACCTTGTAATGGTATCATTTACTGTTGTATAGCATTTTGCAGACAACGTGTATGCTTGACCATAAACTCGACTTGAACATAATCATAAATTTAAAACAAAAACGTTGACGTGGGCAGCTATTCTCTGAGGCCAAAGTTATTATTTAATGCCAGCTGCACTTTCAGCTGTCTATGTGGCTGAAGCAACTTCCCCTTGTGTGTTTTCACACTTACAGATTGGAGTAATCCAGACACAGAAAATGATACCAAAATTGAAATGTTTCTGAACATTAAATGATTCCATAATTTGAAAATAGTTTCAAATTTTTCAAAATTCAAAACTTTGAAAATAGTTCAACTAGAGTCCATCCTCACCTCAGGTAGTTACATGGTGTGTGTGCGTGTGTGTGTGTGTGTGTGTGTGTGTGTAGGCCCATCAACCCATGCATGCACACCTGTATGCACAGTGGTGGATGAGTGTGAATTACCAAAACAAAGATGACTAAATGCAGGATAACACCATGATGGCTAGTAGCCAGATTGACTCAGATTTTCTCTGAAGATCCTTCTTAGTCCACCCTCCATGACATGGGAGTTTGTGATATGCAAAGGATAAAGTAAACCTGAGTTTCCTGGGGCTTGGGTCGGCATACCAAGCTCCTTTAAGATCTCTCTTGGCCAAGACGGGGCTAAGCCAGAGGCTTCCTTGGCCTGGGGAATAACTGTCGTACCTTCCTCCCTGGAGCGGCTGGTGCACACTGTTTTGACGTGTGCCATGCCTTCCATCTTTCACAGCCCGGGGCCAGAGGAGGCTATGCTTTAAACAATGTGAAATTCCTCTCCTGACAGCTGTGCAAAGGAAACTCACAGCTTCCTACCTCCATCTCGGTCCACTTGGCTTTCTTTTGGGATATAGGTTCCTTGTCTGTTCAGGGGTCCCTGTTCCTCACTTTCCGGCCTTCGAAAGGACCAGTTTCCTTACTTCCTTTCTTAGGGAGGCGAGTCAACCTTCTGAGGTTCTCTGTTTTATTTTATTTTATCCTAGAGCATGCCTTCACTGTTGACTGTGTGTCTTGTCTCATTTCTGCTGAGAAGCCAGCATCTCCTGAAAACTGAGGGCCTTGTCCTATTTCAGATCTTGGGCCGAGGATTGACCATGTGTGTTAGTCAGTTTCAGAGCCCTGAGTTTTAAGTACTAAGTTTTAAGGAGAGGAACAACAGTACAATTAGGTATCTTAAAGAACAGGATAGGAATCCACACCTGCCCCTTCTCTCACCTGGTTTGACACTACATAGATGCAGACCTGTTCAGAGTTCAGGGATTGTCTCATGAGGCCTCACCAATTACCAACAGAGAGAGTAGCTGTTTCTCCTCTAGCTCCCTGATTGCTTCTGGTTTTCCGTGACTTTAGAGCATGCGTGTCAGCAGGTTTTGGGGACCATCTCTGGCCTGCTTTGTGATCTTGGCTCTGTTCCTCAATTTATGTCTTTTTTGTGCTCCATAAGACAGGGAGTTTCATGGTTGCCACTACCTGAGAGGTGCTGAAGTGAATGAGGTGGAGGACGCAGAGCTAGCAGGGAAGAAGGTGCCGTGGAAACCCACACAGCTTTATTCATGTGAGCTCATTTCTCATTTACTCCTTGTAGCAATTCCAAGTCGCCCCCCCGCTTCATCCCCTTCCAAGAATTTCCCTCCCTTGTTGGTTTTGGATCCACCGTGCCCCCGGTGAGTTAACCTACATGTTTTAGTTTGAATCTAATCATGCTATTTCCAGGTTGCCAACCCCCACGGGTGCTTCAGCCTAATTGGTCTGTCCTCACTGGTGTCTGCAGCACCTTCCCTTTGAGCGTCATCTGTGCATTTTAATTAATCTGCCACTTTTTCCTCCCTCCTGCTTCCGGATCATTAATAAAGAGATTAACCAAAACCAGACCAATCCCCAGTGGAGGCTCCACCAGGCTCTCTCTCTCCCAGCTCCCAGCTTTGCCATGGGTCAGAACATCTTCGTGTGGCCCCATTGACTAATTTTGAGGCCTCAAGACCTATGTTCAGAACAAAGCCAGGGTGAATTAATTTTGCAATTAAGATTTGGGGAACAAGCATAGCCAGTCTTTTATATATGGCCTTAGTTTAATATTTCCACCACATTCCTTTCCCTTTTGTCATGCTACTTTAAATCTATCACTTTCCCACCTCTCTGCCTTTCCAGTCCCTGAACAAGACATTAGGGTTATCTGGCAGGATGTCTCCTGAGCCCGTAGCATTAGTCAGAGGCCATGTCGTAGCCGAAGAAATTCTCCAGAGTCAGACCCTTCTGGACACAGCTGGCCAGCGTCCTCTTTGACCCCAGCCAGAGAATGAATTTGCCTCCAGAGGATATGGTTATACCAGAAATAATGAAATCTCTTGAATTTGCATATTAAAAATTTGGCAAATTAAACACTGCTTTCACCTCTGCTCTCATTTCTCCTCTCTGAGGAAAGCTAAAACAGAGCCTTTCTGCTTTCTTTGTAAGTCGCCCAGATTTTCCGTGCTGGTCTCAAACCCTGGATGTGAGATGGTGCACTCCGTGTTCTGTCCACTACAACACAGGGCCTCTGCAGGCACAGGTGACCTGCAGATGGGCTGCACTGAAGACCGTCAGGCCCAGGAGGGAATTGGATTGTGTTTACTTTTGTGCGGGTGCTTTCGTAGGGAATATGGGGAGGAGGACATAGGAGTGATGGCCTCAAATCTCTGCAAACTCTGCTTAGAGCTGAGGCTTCTTGGGGAAGGGCACAGCCTGCTGACAGCAGCCATCCTGGCTCCAGGCTTGGAGCTTGGGCTTCCTCTGGAAGTAAACTCTCTAGAATGTTTGAGAGCAGGGATGGACGGAGAAGCAGCAGAGTGTCATCATTAATAACATGAGCTCTAGAGCCAGAAGGTGCAAATCCTGGCTCTGCTGCTTGTTAGCTAGTTGTGGAACCCCTCTTTGCCTTGGTTTCCTCATCCAAAATGAGAAATATGATAGCACCTACTTCAGGATGGTTGTCACCAGGATTTAAGATTTATATAAGCCAGTACCTGGCACTTTGCATTTTTATTCTGGATGATCTCACCCCTAAGCAGTCTAAAAATTGACTCCACACATGGGCAGCAAGAGGGGTCTTTAGGTACGTGGTCGGGAGGTGCTCCTGTATAAGGAAGCTGGTCCTGGAGAGGTGAATTGGAACCTGAAGGCTGCAGCCCCGTCTCTGCATGTGACAGGGCAGACGCAGGTTGCTGGGGGCTCAGATTCTGTGCCATTCTCTACCCCAGCTTCCTTTTCCATGTCCGCTGCTTCTTGAATACCCCCAAACCCTCTGTGGATGCTGTTAACTGAGCCAAAAAGGAGGAATCAGAAATTGCTCTCTTTTGAGTATTTTGAGGGATGGTGAAACCTTGCAGGAATGTTGCTCCAGGGACTGAGAAAACACCATATGTGGGAAAGCGTTTCTAAGTGAGGAAAATCGCACATGCACGTCGGTCAGGATCTTGGAAAACTCTGAGCAGGGGAAATGGGCACCGGGGAGAGTGTAGAAAGGGGGTTTACTGAGGTCTTTAACAGGTCTTTTTCTAATTATAGCCAAGAAGAGCCTGGGGACCATGGCCGACTTCAGAGCCAGGGCCTGTATTTTCTTTGGGAAAAGAAGGCAGAGTTGATTGGCTTCCAAAACCAGGCTTGGCAAAAGCCCATGCAGGCTCTCCAGCCAGTAAGCGCTGCCTTGGGTAGGTCTATATCGTAGCCGGCGTTCATTCAGTAAATTGACATCGAAACTCCGCAGCGTGTCCAGCCCTGTGCTGGGCGTTGTGTGGATGGATGTGTGGATGGAAAGGACACGGTCCCTGTCGTCCAAGAGGAGACACACCAACAATAATAGCACAATATGACAATTGTTTAAATGAAGTTCTCTGCAGATGACAGTGACCCCTAGAGAAAGAGCATAGACATCCCCCTAAATAGAAGAACTCACTGCTGTGCCTTGCCTGGGTGGAGCTAGCACTGCCTTCCTGTTTCCATTCCCCACTCCAGAGAACTGGCCCACTGGGGGACTCCCACCCCAGACATGGAGTGAAAAATGAAGGTACTCGTGGCCAAAAAGTGACCAGAGATCAGAATGCATCTCTTCTTGCCCCCAGCGTATTCAGAAATGCCACCTCTCCCTTGCCCATGTTTGCTTTCATCATTTGTCTGTTCTCTGGGCTTCCAGTTCATAATATTCCTTTCTTCTCCCGCAACCGGCGTAAGTGGTCTGAGATCCAAGCACTCGGGCACTGTGGCATCTGGGGGAAAGCCATGTTGGGACCGTGTTGGTACAGATTGCTGTGAGCCAGATGTAGAGAAGGGAGCTCCCCAGACGCTGGGTCCCTCGCCCGTGTGCATCAAGGGCAAAGAGGTGCACCATCTCCCGTGGCCACAGGCCATTCAGGTTCATGTTCTCTAACATTTCTAGTGTGCTCACTCTGTCCCTGATACTACGCTGGGTGCTTCCATGTGGATTTCTTTGTTTACCCTTCACAATAACTTTGATGGTGCACAAGCCATGTGACTTTTGTTGAACCTACGAACCAAATGCCCCCGTCACTCTCTGCCATTGTTTAGCAGTCCTTAGACAGCTCACTTCGCCACCAGTGTAGGTCTCTGTTCCCTTATCTGTATAAATGAGGGGATTGTCTAGGGTCCTTCCCAGCTGCAAACCTCTGTGTTTTGGGGAGTTCTGTGGCAACATTCTTGGACTTGCTCTCTACGAAAAAAGCTAAAAGTAGATTCTTGAAATGGAGTCTACAGGAAGTCTTCAGGGCTTTAAGACAGGCTTCTAAAGAGTTTAGAAACACCAACCTGCAGATGACTTACTCCCACTACTTATTACAAAGTATCATGGCAAGTAAGAAAGAAATGGTCAGCCACTGGGAGAGCAGGCTAGGGTTGCAAGGAGGTGGCAGGTGCTGCTGTTGGGATCTTGGGGGAGCATTGTAGAAAAGTCAGCTTTGGAACCAGGCACTGAAAAATGGGTGAAATTTCAACAGGAGAGGCAGTGCACGTGGGTCGTGATTCAAGCAGCAGTGAGTAGTGAATGGGGTTGGAGCAAGGGGCCCGTGAGCTCAATGATCACATGGAAAAGGGAGGTGAGGGCCGGAGTGCAGAGAACCCCTCTCACTTTCCTGTGGGTTTCTCCTCTTCTTTAAACTGCATTTAGGTTTTCCTCATCTATAAGATGAAGGAATAAGATTAGATGTCCTCTTTATATGGCTTGTCTACTTCTAATAAACTTTGGTTCCCTATTCCAGCCACCACCCATAAAGACTCTTACTTTTTCCTCCTCAATCCATCAGCATCAGCCAGCATTCTCCCTCTCAGCTCACCCTGGTCATTACCTCACTAATCTGTACCTTGACTCTTATTCTACCCGGGACCTCCCCTCACTAACCATACTTGATTTATTTCCTTAAGAGCAGATACCCTGTGTATTCTTAGCTTACGGTGGCTGAGCTTTTGGGAGGTTTAATAAATTGTTTTTCAATAGACTGTCAGTCCTAAATGATTTTATTGCAGCTGTATTGTTCTTTTTGGGGGGAGTAGGGAAGGTAATCCTAGTTGTATGCCATATTCTTTGTATTGTTCAAGTTGCATTTTGTTGGGCCTGTAATATTGAAGATAATGTCACTTGTATGCAGAGTAGGAGGGAGATTCCTTACACTATAGAGGAACCGTTTTCCTAGGATAGTACAATTCCTGATAGTCATTTTCCTCTAAGGGTGAGCAGCAAAGCTAGAATCCCTCTCTTGGCTTTGACCTTGAAGGGGTCAGCTGTTCCCAAGACTAGTTCCCATGGAAAGAAGATGGTCTCCTTATCACAGTGACAAGAGGAGGCAGTATGAGCAGAGTGCGTCACTGTTGCTGACCTCTAGGGACAAGCGAGCCAGCCGTATTTCAGACAAGCTGGGAAGAGGCTCTCTGTGGGTCCTGGGAGCGAGGGAGCACTGGCGGGCTCAGACATAGGTGTTGGTTAGCAGGACTGCTCTTCTGTTTCTTGTGTCGACTTTGTTTATTTCCTCCCTATTTTCCCCCTGGACTTAGTGAAGTCTTTCCGAAAATACCAAAGGTGAACCAGGGGAAGAGTTTTCATTTTCCATGTTTAGACAGAACTTTAAATAGGAAATGATGTACACCCCGGGAGGCGGTGAGGTGGTGGCGATGGTAATTAAGGGGTGATTATCTCAAGGAGGTGGAGGAATCAGGGGCATCACTAGCTCAGCTGCCCCTCTCCACCTGGAGCATCTCCTTCCAGTGCTAACCCTCGGAAGATCTGGGCTTTCTTTGCTCTAGTGAGGGAGAGACCAGCAATGAAGGTATCTTGAGATCAGCACTGTAATTCCACCAGGACTCCTCAGGAGCCCGGTGTTAACCTTCTACTATGGCAACAGAATGAGGGCGCCAATGGGTTGAAATGCCGTTTAAACAAGGAAATAGTAGAATTAAAAGGAGCATAACCACTAACAGGAACATTTTGTAGCAGAAATGTTAAAAATCTAAAGGAGGAAAGTGAATCAACAATGACTCTTCTGTTCTGGGCAAGTCCAGCCCATTTATGTGAGGTGGTTATTCTGCATCTCTGTCTTCTGCAAGTCGCGCTGTGGCAGGGCTCTGTTTTGCAGAGAGGGTCCCTGGGGATGGAGCAGATCGGTTGGTGATGTGTGTCTGTCAGAAAGCTCGGCAGAGCACCCTGGAACGCAGGCCCTCTCGCACAGTGGGTAGTGACCCTACATGTTCATTTCCAAGGGCAGGAGAACAGACCGCTCCGGCTGCGACCTGGCCAGGAATGACCCCACATCTGACATTGCAGTATGGGGGGCCACTGAACCAGTCCTCAGCCTCAGTGTGTTCCTGGGGCTGCAGCTAGGGAGCAGTCGAACTCTTTCTTGAGACAATTACAAGGCCACCGCTGCAGCTGCTGAAGGGAAGTTACTCCATGCTTACAATTCTCAGGTTTGAAGTTTCCATGCTTTGCCAGACTAGAGTGAATCATGCATCTTTGTAGGCTCAAGGGATGTTTAAAGAAGCGGTAGGACATCATCCACCCACAAGTCGAGGCTGCAGGATAAAGCAGACATCCAATGTAAATACAACCCGTGCAAAAAGCAGAGTCAGCAGACCTGGAGTGCATTCTGCAGTATTTCCTGGGGGTGGGGGAAAGAAATTGCCTCTTCAGAATGTCCAGAGGGGAGTTGTGTTGCTTACCTGGGGGGCGGGATCCTCTCTCAGGCCCCACAGGGATACTCAGCCTTAGGTAGCTGGTGCCAGAATAACATAGACTCAGCTGCCACGGCCTGCTCTTAACACCTGTGTTTCCCTTTCAGATCTTACAGGTGAACAAGGTGATGTCCATCTTGTTTTATGTGATATTTCTCGCTTATCTCCGTGGCATCCAAGGTAACAACATGGATCAAAGGAGTTTGCCAGAAGACTCGCTCAATTCCCTGATTATTAAGCTGATCCAGGCAGATATTTTGAAAAACAAGCTCTCCAAGCAGATGGTGGACGTTAAGGAAAATTACCAGAGCACCCTGCCGAAAGCAGAGGCCCCCCGAGAGCCGGAGCGGGGACAGCCCGCCAAGTCAGAATTCCAGCCAGTGATTGCAATGGATACCGAACTGCTGCGGCAACAGAGACGCTACAACTCACCGCGGGTCCTGCTGAGCGACAGCACCCCCTTGGAGCCCCCACCCTTGTACCTCATGGAGGATTACGTGGGCAACCCCGTGGTGGCGAACAGAACATCACGGCGGAAACGGTACGCGGAGCATAAGAGTCACCGAGGGGAGTACTCGGTATGTGACAGTGAGAGTCTGTGGGTGACCGACAAGTCATCGGCCATCGACATTCGGGGACACCAGGTCACGGTGCTGGGGGAGATCAAAACGGGCAACTCTCCCGTCAAACAATATTTTTATGAAACACGATGTAAGGAAGCCAGGCCAGTCAAAAACGGTTGCAGGGGCATTGATGATAAACACTGGAACTCTCAGTGCAAAACGTCCCAAACCTACGTCCGAGCACTGACTTCAGAAAACAATAAACTCGTGGGCTGGCGGTGGATACGGATAGACACGTCCTGTGTGTGTGCCTTGTCGAGAAAAATCGGAAGAACATGAATTGGCATCTCTCCCCATATATAAATTATTACTTTAAATTATATGATATGCATGTAGCATATAAATGTTTATATTGTTTTTATATATTATAAGTTGACCTTTATTTATTAAACTTCAGCAACCCTACAGTATATAAGCTTTTTTCTCAATAAAATCAGTGTGCTTGCCTTCCCTCAGGCCTCTCCCATCTGTTGAAACTTGTTTTGTGATCTGGCTCTCAGGAGTCACTCTGTAAAATCTGTGTACACCAGTATTTTGCATTCAGTATTGTCAAGGCCATGACTGTCGTTTTAGTAAACTTGTTAAAATCAGATGATGTCAGAGTTGTGTATAAACACAGTTATATCCCTCTTCTGGTACATTTAATGTTGGGTTAATGAATTAAAAGAACTGTTATGGCCTCCACTGAAAATGATACCGTGTAGCTCTGGCCAGCAAGCTCTCTATCAGATTCTGTGCTATTTGTTTGGAAAATTAGAATTATGATTTGCTCCAATGTTGTGGTCCTGGAACAATAACAACAACCCTGGCAATTTTAGTTTTGGAAGTTCCTTTGCAGCACAATTTGTTGTTTTGGGGTTTGAAGTTGTTCAAGGGTTTAATTTTTTTTTTTTTGGCTTTGGTTTTTGTTTTGCTTTTTACAAGTGGTTTCATCTTTAGGCACAAAGAATTTTTTTTAACTATTTGTAACAGAAGAGTTGCATGACTACCCAGAAGCAAACTGAAATGGATCGTGAATAATCTACACATAGAGGATAAATTTACTTATGACCGACTTTCAGCCTGTGACCACCCCTCCTCCTCTGGCAGCCCCTTCTAGAGCTGTGAGCAGAGTTGGAAAGTGCTAGAGCTTTGGAGTCGGACCTGGGTTCAAGTTCCAGCTCCTCCCCTGTGAGCGTGTCCAGGTTTTAGAGATGCTCTGAGCCTGTGCTTCCTAGGGTCAGAGTCAGACAAGGGTCCTTGCCTACGTCCGAGGAATCCTGAAGAGTCAGGTTATAATCCCTGAAACTTTCTAGCATGGAGCAGGCGTTCAAGAATGTTAGTCCCTCACCCGTTCCCTTCCATCCCCCTGAGATATAAAATGTCCAAATGGAAGGGACCTTCTTGGTGCCTTCTGAGTTCCAACAGGAGTCCATGACAGCCAAGGGGTCACCGTGGGGATGGCATCACCTGACATGCGCAGGCAGGACTGAGGGGACACCAGGGATGTCCGTCGAGGAGTTTGTTGATGCCCATTTCCCATTGGGAAGCAGCTTGTCCTCTTGGGGCTGGAACATAAGGACGCTGATCTCCCATCTTGGCAGAGGTGCAAGGTGTCTGCTAATCCAGTACTGCCCTGAAGCCCCGCCCTCTGCCCAACCTGGATTGCCCTGCATTCATTAGGGACCACGCATGCTCTTACCTCAAGCAGCCTACGCACTGACATCTCCTTAGCACACGCCTGTATGGACGGTGTCCTTTATGGGATATGAACTTTGGAATTAGACTCAGCAAATAGCAGTGGCCTTAGGAACATCATGACACTGCACTTGATCCTGGATGCCTAAAATATGGGGGAAGGAAATAAGGAATTGACCACGTGCCCATCACGGGCCAGGCATGTTCAAACCCTGCCACCATTAATTGTCACAAATCCTTTGAGGGAGCCAGTATCATCTCCAGTTTACAGGCGAGGAAACTGAGGCTGGTGGGTTCAACTTGCCCATGGTCATTTAGTAAGTAAGTGGCAGAGTGGAGATTGTAATCTACGTGGCAATGATGGCACAGTCTTAACTCCTCGTCACTAGTCTCCCCTCTCCTACATAGCAGCATCCCATTTCAGAGTGGGTATTATAGTCCTAGAGATATGAAAAACACAGCCCTCTGTGTGGGAAACTTTTGTCCTGTTGTTTCACTGAGCCTTCATCAAGAACACAATAAACCAGCTTAGATAGGACAAGGAGAGTCTTATGACTAGCCCAAGCCTAGTTATCAGGAGCTTGTCATTTCAAAGTGACCCTTTCCCTGGGCGTCTAGTAAGCCCTCCACCCCTAAAACAGCAGGCTGAGGGAACTGCAGCTGAGGCATGTCTGTAAAGCTTGAGTCTCAATTTTTTAGCCAGCACTGCGGGAGCAAGACAGGAACGTAAAGAAGCAGTTTTATGGCCCTGGGTAACAGTGGATTGTAGAAAGTTGGAGAAACCTGTTGAGGAGTTGCAGCAAATGCTACCTCACCTGCGTATCGTATGGCCTTTCTATCCTCAGGCCTACGGTTGAGGTGCCCTTAAGGTCCTCTTCTGGAACGTCTGAATGGTAGAGGGTGGTCTGGTTGATTGGGGAGATGGTCTTCAGTGACAGGACCCCAGAGCCCAGCCTTGCCAGGCACTGACCCTAAGAGTAGAGCTGAGTCCTGAGCTCTGCCTGGAATGCAAGGAGTTTGCTGGCTTGTCCAGAGCAAGTCTGGAGCAGCATGCTTCTGGGCAGGTGCAGCTCTGAGGAGAAGAGACTTGGGGATGAGACAGAAATATTCCCAAAAGAAACTCTGGGCTGCAGGCCATCTGATGGCTCAGCTTCACCCATTCGGAAGGCCAGGGCAATACGGCATTACCCAGTTCCCTGTCAGTAACTTGATTCAGATGCTGCCAGAGTCAAAGTGCTAGCTTTGGGCCCAGGGCAGAGCCTTCTCCAGGTGGATAGGAGGCCTATTTGTATCCAAGGTACACATTTGCCATTGGGGTTAGTTGAAGATTAAACCCGTCTCTGAGATAGGAGAAGCTTGGAAAGCTAGTATCTGGCTCCTGGAAAACTCCACTCTCTCCTTATCTTCCCTTATTGCTTAGTTTCTTACAGGGCCTTCATTAAGCAGACGTGTACTGCAGTGTGAAGAACTCGAGTGCACAGGAGAAAATGGGTTGTGGGTCAATTTTATTGCCAATAGCTGCATGACCTTGAATAACTCCCTTGTCCTAACTGGGGCTTTCAGCACCATGAGATTCTATTGCAGAGAGGGGCAGAGTCCAGGTGGATAACCTTCACTTCCTTAATGAATGCTATGGTGAGAAACTCTGTTGCCTGTTGATGGGACTCCTTTCAGCCACATGTGAGTCTCTAAAATTCTCTCCCCTCTTACAGACTGTGACCTTGAGCTTATTACCTAATCTCTCTGAGCCTTTGTCTACTTGACTGTAAAGTGGGGATAGTGCCTACTTCATAAGATTGTTGGGCAATCTAAGAAAATCATCCATTTCCTGACACATAAGAAGCCTCCTTCAGTGTTGATTATCATGATGACGATGAGCTTTTGCAGGGTTTGCAGGACCCCTCATTCTGGAATTTTGGTGGGACTTTCCAAGCTCCGTAGTGGAGGATTAGTCATACTTAACATGTATTAATCATGGACCTTATGGGAGGTGGACCTTAGGGTGACATTTACGCATTTCCTTTCTGCAGGTCTCGTCAACCAAACCACTGGCCCAGTCTTACTGACAAGGCCTTTAATCCTCAGTTGACAAACCAGGGAAGGTATTTCTAACCCTTCCAAGCAGGGAAACGTAATTTTTTGCGAGAAGTTCCTCCGACGTGCTTCTCTGATATGCACATGTGTGAGTGTGAGTGTGCATGTATGTTTTGCTTCCTCCTTGCAAATTATAGCACGGCTTTGCTCTTGTGTTTCTGTCTCTCAGTTTCTGTCTCTCTTGTATTCAACAATGCTTCCTATAGGCTGGTGTTGGTGTTTTAGGATTTGGTATTTCTGAGGACTTTTCTGTGGCTGTTCCCTTTCCTGTGTTGTGTGTGAGCACATGTGTGTTTATATGTGCTTTATAGTTCATTTAGTCAATGTAAAAATCCTCCACTGAGGCTTGGAGAAGCCATCTGCATTTATTTTATCGCTTTTGAACACGTGTTCAGGAATGAAGGCTGTGTAGTCAGTTTATTGCTACCTGGAGATTTGTCTGGCTTCACCAGCAAGACGCACCTCCTGCCCAGGCTTCAAACTCTGAAGGACCTGGCAAAGCAAATGCCAGGTCCTCCTCGGTGAAGCCCGGCTTTTCCTCACTAAGCTCCTGCCCTGCTCAGCTGCACCATAGGCTCTGCCTCAGTGAGGGTGCTCTGCAGCCTGGGGAGCGGCCAACTGTCCACACACACACTCCACTCTCCACAACCCTGGCCCCAGGGCCTCGCACATGCTCTGTTCCACAACTAGGAACAGCCACAGTCACTGAAGAGGGATTCAACCGGAACCTTCTCCAGCCTAACCTTCTTTCTCAAAAACCCCACCCCCAAATCTAAGGAGACCCAAACTCCTCACATGTGCCCTGCTCAGGTTACAGTGGGCGACTGGGCTTCTCAAAAAGCACACCCGTTTCACAGCAAGCTGAGATGCAGACACCTCTGTGCTGACACAGACCCCTGGGTTTCTGTTTGGTTCGGGTGGAGACTGGCCCAGCTCGAATGGGCAGAGCCGCAGAGCAGGTTAGAAGCCCTCCGAGGGACTATGGGCTTGTTTCCTACAATCCTCGGCCTGTGTTTGGTTGCAGGGTATGGGAGGCCAATGAAACAAGCACAGATGTGCCTGTTGCAGGGGCCAGGGATGGGAGGAGCAAGGAAATGTGGAGAAGGGGAAAACTCCAAGGATGTCAAAAGTCTTTCCTCCTAGGAACCGGCTACCACCAGTGAGTCGGGCGGGGTTGAATTGTTGCAGAGTTCAGTAATCACACTGCCAGGTAAATTATACAAGTCTCCGTGACAAGAAAATGTGAAGGTTTATTGGGAAATTGTGAAACACAGCCTAATGAGTTTGATGATTTTCACATGAGACATATGAATGGGTGGGCATGCGTGTGTGTGTGTGTGTGTGTGTGTGTGTGTGTGTGTGTGTGTGCATGGCTGCTTTGATATCCTGACCACGGAGGCATTGCATTTTTTTAAGGAAAGGTAATGCCTGCAAAAGAATGCTCCTGAACACAAGGTTAACCTCTAGGAGATTGCACCGGTGGCCAGCTGGGGAGCATATGGAAAGTGAACATTCTTGGGGCTTGAAAACAGGCTGATGGGGTGGAGGATTTACAGACAAAAAAGGCATCCAGCAGACTCCAAGCAGCCAAAACAGGAGTTGGGTTTGTGGGCTCTCTGACTTGGTGGAAAAGCATTCGAAGCTGGTGCTGGGATTAGGGGTGGAGATGAGATCAGACCAAGGAATAAATAATAATAAACATTCTTACTGGTGGCTGCTCACTCCACGTTAGGCCCTGTGTACACATCTCCATGGGTACGCAGTGACAAGCCTCGCAGATTCAAGCCTTTTGTGCAGTTGAGGACTTTTGACTGAGGACTTTGGCCTGAAGTTGTACAGCTGGTAAGAGGAAATGCACAGATAGGAACCCGAGAAGTCTACATGGCTGGGAAGCACATGCTTTTAACTATGTGAGCAAGACAGCAGTGGAGAGGACACTAAGTGCTTCAGAGGGCCTTGACAGCTGAATTGCAGTAGGGTGGAGGGAGTGAGGAGGGTGGCATGCACTTGGCACACAGGAAGAGAGAACAGGATCAATGCCATAGTGATACCAACAATTGTTCTACCTGAGGGAGATGCCAGACTCGTGGGTAGCTGGCTTACTGCAGCAGACATTTTCTTTTTTTTGAGACAGAGTCTCGCTCTCTCGCCCAGGCTGGAGTGCAGTGGCACGATCTCGGCTCACTGCAAGATCCATCTCCCAGGTTCATGCCATTCTCCTGCCTCAGCCTCCTGAGTAGCTGGGACTACAGGAGCCCACCACCACACCCGGCTAATTTTTTTTTGCATTTTTAGTAGAGATGGGGTTTCACCGTGTTCGCCAGGATGATCTCGATCTCCTGACCTCGTGATGCGCCCACCTCGGACTCCCAGAGTGCTGGGATTACAGGCGTGAGCCATGGCGCCCGGCCTGCAGCAGACATTTTCAGCAGGTTAGGGAGGAGGAGTGGGTCTCTTACCCCAAACCCTTCATTCCCCACCTAATAACTGAAGAATCACTGTGCTAGGGGGAAGGTGGTTGTGCTTCTGCCTAAAATATAAGGATCAGCACATCTGGAATATCCCTTTGGGGCTTTTGCAAATAGATAGAAGACAGAAATTTCAAATTTGGACAAGATCTTTGATTGAGATCCAGTAATCTAACCTTCCTTACAAGGCAGAGATCTCTCTTTATTCATTGATACTTTTTAAAGAAAATCGTCAAGTCCCTACTAGGCCCCAGACTTTCTTCTCAACTCTATGGGCTCTACACCTGAGGAGTCATCCCTCCTGGAGGAGCAATGAGTAGAAAAGACGAGACCTTAAGAACCTTAAGAGATAGCTGCTTAGATAATTCCCACCGTCTCTTGATAAGCACTTCCTCACCAGGCAGCTGGCTCTAATGTGAAACAGCTCTTACCATATAATAGAAAGCCCCTTCCAATGTTAAAGCCAAATCTACAGACAAAACAGCTATAACTAGGTTGTCGACCAAAGCTCAACTAACTAAATGCTCGCCTGAGGCAGTCAAGGAAAGCCTCCGTGAGGAGGTGACCTCTTAGCTGGCTATTCATGGATGAGTAGGAATTTGGTAGGGAAAGATAGAGAGAATATTTCTAGACAGGAACAGCCTGGGGGGAAAGTGCAGAATGGGGAAAGGGCCTAATGTATACAGAGAAAAGTGAAAGGTTTGGGGTAATGAGGACTTTAGGACTGTGGAACAGGGGACATTGAGACCAAGTTATTCAAGGCCGAGGGGAACAGCTATGAAGTTGGATTTGATTGTTTGGGAACTCCTGAATTGAGCTTGCATGAGAATCACCTGGAGGGCTTGTTCAAACTGATTGCTGGGGCCCATCACCTGAGTTTCTGATTCATTAGGTCTGGGTTGGGCCAGAGAATTTGCATTTCTAACAAGTTCCCCAGGGATACTGCAACTGCTACACACTTGGAGAATCACTGATTTATTCATCAATGAGGAGTCAACAAGGGCTTTTTTCTGCATTTTGTAAGAAGATATTTTGGTGGCAGTATAACTGATGGATGGACTGGGGACAGACTAATCAGATTGATCACAAGTGAAGGCCTAGACTAAAGAGCAGACAATAGGAGTAGGGAGCTATATCGAATTAGAAAAGCATTTTTGAGATGCAGTCAACAAGATTGGGTAACCAAGTAGATGTGGAAGGCAAAAGAGGAAGGCATTAGGAAGATGACTCTGGCACTTCTCGAAGCATGATGGTTCTAAATCAAATGCATGAAGATAGCAAGACAGTGGATTGGAAGACGGGAACTGTAGGCACTGGGCACGAGGCTCTCAGAGGACATCAAAATAATGGTATCCAATAGACAGCGGGTTATTAAGATAGAAGTATGCTTGGAATTATGAAAAGAACTCCTCTTATTCATTTGGAAATAATCCAGCACAGATGAGTCTCTCCATGTACAAATGGTTCTAGTCTAAGCTCAGTGGAAGCCCAAATCATAAACCCATCAGCGAATCAGGGTGTGGGAAACTGGACTCCCAGTAGGAATCTATGGTTCTGGCCTCCCTTTCAGAAGGGTTATGTGCTCACTCACTTGATCACTTTGGAAGCTGCGGGAAAAAAAATGCTTGGAAATCGCTGAGGAGAAATAAATGACCATTCTGAGGCTCACGCAATCTGCATCTCCAGAGAAGTGTCACCGCATGGCTGTAGGCCTTAGCAGCCAGCTTCAGACACCACCCTCAGAGACTTTTCAGGTTATCTTTTAAAGGAAAAAGCCAGCTATTGGGAAGCTGAGATCGAAAGATTCTTGTCAAAAAAAGAACTTATCGTGGTTGTATTTTCTGGGCTAGAACTTTTCTCAGTTGTTAATTTGACTCCTTGAAAGCCTCTTGGTCTGTTAGGAAAAAAGACTCCTCTTTCTTAAGAAAATCCTGGAAGTAGGCAAACACCTTTCTGCTACGGAGCTTTCGGGCATGAGTTGCCTCTGCCTTCAATGCTCTTCTTTCCTGCTAGGCTCTGTTTGTCTGATTCCCACCTGCTCAGCCTTCCTTTTCCTCAGGGGATCTTTCATGAGGCCTCCTCCTGCGTTACTTATGGTCGACCCTTCCTCACAATTTATATGATCCTATCACATAACACAACTGAAATTACAGCTGTGGGATTATTTGTGTCATTCTTGTTTGCTCTGTTGCCCCATTTGGCTGTCATCTACATGAGTCACTAAGTCATGCTGATTTTCGTCAGAACTTTATCCCAAATGCTGAGCACAATGCCTATGCCATCAGTAGGCACTCAATAATGTTTGTTGTACAAATGAGTGAATGAATCCCCTTGATAAACGGGGATTACCACAGGAAGAAGGACTTGGGTCAAGCCCCAGGGAGAATGGATTAGCGAGGAGGGACGTTGGTTGCTGTTTACTTATTTAGACATCCACGGAGAGTCAGGGCAGGCAAGAGGCTCAGTATAGAATCATAACGTCTGTTCTAGTCCAAAGATTGGCGGCTCCATTATTTCATTGGCAAAACGCTGGGGAAAGGACTCAAACTGAAAGAAAACTTTTAAGTGGAGTTACAGGAAACAAAATACAAGGTCATGAACCAGGGCTATGCTTATACTTCTTAAATTAAGAACATCATGTCTTGATTGAGCTGTCATTCATCCACTCAGCCATGCATTCGTTCAACTAATTTGTATCGAAACCTACTATGCACCAGCCCTCTTCTCAGGTATTGATTAGTACGATGACAAACATGGGCAGACGAGGCTCATGCCTTAAGGGAGCTTACCTTGTAGAGGGTATGACAGGAATAAAAATAATTAAAAAAAAAAAAAAAGAAGAAGAAAGAAACAAGCAAACGTGTAGATAAAATGATTTAGGTGGTGGTAACTGCCTAGAAGAAATACAATATGGTAAAAGGGTAGAGAATGAGTAAGCGGGGCTGGGGGAGGGCAGGGCTGGTGTTGCATGTTGTATATTTTCATGGTTAAAATGCTTGCTCCTGTGAAATTCGAGGCATGAAATTTCAGTATGCCTAAGGGAAGTCAAACACATTTTCATAAACTCTGAGCAATTAATGGCTGTAATTAAAGCAGAGGATCTTCAGCCAAAACTCAAAAGCCAAGTTTCAGCAAGAGTGCACACATAGCCCAATCCACAAATTATTTCTCTGGTCTTCAGCACTAGGTAACACGTTTTTATCGGAGACCTTAGACGTTACGCCACATTCTCCCCGTAACAGAGGCGGGCATTATGCAGAGTATTGCTTCTGTCTCTCCAGGGGCTTTTCACCCTGTCAAACCTGTTTCACTCCAGAGGAACGAGATGCAGTCACTCTGTCCTGCTGTCAGGGGTGGGCCCTCTGGTTCCCCTCCAGATGCTGAAAGGCCTGGGGACTGGGGGTGGGGCGGGGAGCAGGTGATGGGCAGGGCCACTCCCTCTGAATTCCAGTGCCTCTGGCTCTTGCTGGCAGCTCCCCAACAAGGAGAGGTGGGGAGCTTTGCCCAACCCAGGGCTGGGTTTCTGCCTCTGGCACCCCAAGGGAACTTTCTTGTCATCTCAGGCCTGCATCAAGAAAACTACTCTTGGGACTTTTCTTGGGACTATAATTGAGTCATTTGTACTCTACAACCCTCCATCAGTTTTTCTGCTTTAAAAGAGGATATAAAAACATTTCTAATTGGACAAAATGTATCCTGGGAGCTCACCCCGGCTACCTGAAAAATGAGTGGCAAGGATGAGAGCTTTGCAATTGTACAGAAGCAGAGTCAAGTACGGAATCTGTACAATCAAGTATAGACTGTACAGAAGGGGCTCCAAGAATCCCCCCAAAAGGCCACTAGAACCACCTCCAAACCCAACCTACTAAGCCAGCTTGACTTCAGAGAGCTTATATGTGGGGCAGAGCTGGAATGA
Source organism: Macaca mulatta (assembly GCF_049350105.2). Classification (NCBI taxonomy): domain Eukaryota; kingdom Metazoa; phylum Chordata; class Mammalia; order Primates; family Cercopithecidae; genus Macaca; species Macaca mulatta. The sequence continues at coordinate 6,431,691 of NC_133416.1, forward strand.
GAAGCAGAGCTTCTGTCCTGCAGTCCAGAACTCCCTGCGTTATGCCACACGGCCATAAGAGACACCCTCGACATGAAACTGCAGGAATGAGTGACGGGAGGTGTTTAGATACCTCCCCTGGGCCAGCAGAAGAGCTTCTGTAAGTGCCCTGCAGACCTCCCCCGGCATCTGCTCTGCCAGCACGTGCCTCTACGTTCCCAGGGACTTCTCAGAAACCTGGATTTGTGCACATGGAAGGTTTAATTCATGGCTCTCAGACCCTCAACCTCTGGAGGAGGTTGCATTCACATATTGTTAATCCATGGAGGAAACACATTGTGATGTTTGTGATGCAGTGGCCAAAGTTAGGCAGAGCTGGGTTTGAACCCCGATCCCACCACTGATAATCATGTTACCTGGCGCAAGTTCCCTGGTTTCGTTCCTTCTCAAGTTCACTATGAAATGGGGATAATAATACCTACCTCCAGGGGTAACAGTTACATTGTCTATAGCCTGAACAAGTAACCTAGATACCAGCAGAGCATGGTAGGCTGTAGCAGGTCCTGGGGTGACACTTACATTGTCTATAGCTGGAACAAGTGACCTGGACACCAGCAGAGCATGGTAGGCTGTAGCAGGTCCTGGGGTGACACTTACATTGTCTATAGCTGGAACAAGTGACCTGGACACCAGCAGAGCATGGTAGGCTGTAGCAGGTCCTGGGGTGCCTCCTTTGGGCCTTCAGGGAGAGCTGGATCATAAGGAATTCCTGAGGTCTCCAGGGGAAGGGCCAGGGCAGCCAGGTAGTAGAAGATCACCTAAGGGTTTGGGACAGCCATGATCGCTAACTGGCCCACCTTCCAGCCTGACATCTGGCCTGCCTACCGCACAGGGAGGTTGTCAGGATGGAGGACAAACACGTAAGGCCGTTGGCACAATGCTTGGCGTCTGGGAAGTGCTCAATAACATTGGCTTCCTCCCCGTGAGAGACGGAGCCTGTGCCCGCAGCCCCCAGAGGAAGAAATGCTATGGCCCACCGGCCCAACTGTGCAGACACACGCAACACCTTGCTGCTCGTGCCACCTCCACTTCCAGGGAACTTTCTTGGTTTCTTGCCGAAATTCGTTACAGGGTAGCCCAAGTCAGTTCTAGTGCTTTTGACTTTCAAGTCCAGGCTAAATCTGGAACTTTTCTTAAATGCTTGCAAAAATACCCTTTGCTCCAAAAGCATGGCACCAACTGGATGGGAAAGGAGGTCGCAAAGCAGAGGACTATTGATTTCTATGGGGTTCCTTTGCAACATCAACCTTGCGTCCTCCTGGGGCTCTGGCAGACAGTGGCCTCAGCAGGGCTCAGGCCTGCCCTTACCCCTGAGTAAGGCACTGCCCCCTGCTCTCATCCTTTCAGTTCAGCTTCACATGGGCCCAGTCTGTGCCAGCCCCTGGTGAAGACTGGATGAGCTGATTGCCACTGAACTCTTTAATTTGCTGACTGCCCACATACCCCATCAGCCACTGCAGGATAGCAAGAGCTGGGAGAAATATCATGTAGACAAGAAGGAGCCTGGTGTCCAGCAAGTGCCGTGGATGTGAATCCTAGAAGCCCAGTCTCACTGCATGACCTCACGGGAGTCAAGCATCTCTGGGCCACATCCATTTCCTTCTTCCTGGGCACCAGCTGTGTGTCAGACCTTCCTACCCTTCCCTTTGGGCATACAGATTGCAGCCCAGTCTCCTGCAGAGAGAGACACAAAGTTATAATACAATGTGATTGATGTTTTCATTCCTTTCATGAAGGCCTGCTATTAGGGCACAGATAAAGGGTTCTTTGCCTCACCTAAGTGGGGCAGGGGATGGGAAATCTCCCTGGAGCTGATGATGCCTGTGAGGAAACAAGAGAAGGATAGTCCAGATACTGCAAAGTACAAGGGAGCTGACGAATATGTTTATATTGTTGGAACTTAAAGAGTGAAGAGAGCAAGTGTCAGCACACAGAGGCCCATGTGCCGTGCTAGAGAGCTTGGACTTAGTCCTGCAAAAGAGAGGAAGCCTGGGCCATGCAGGAGTGACACGGGGGAGTGGCCTTTCATAGACAGGTCACCATAGGTCCCAGTGGCTCATCTGTCAAGAAGGGCTGTGAGCTTCTCTCTCCACCCTCTGGTGTGCTGCGTTATCTACACTTGCTGCTTGTTTGTGGCCACACCAACCCAGGTCTGCCTGAAGACAAGGGAGAAGATGTGGCACCTCCAGTGCAGACCTCAGGCTCCTCTGTGACGTCTCCTCTGGAGAATGGACATGCTCAAAGTCAGATGGAAGGGAGCGACCTGGACAGGCATGCTGCTGTGTTGAAAGGCAGGTTTGGGGAAGGTGGGGCAGCTTCATCACTCCTCCCCCTCATCTGGGTGGGACTCATTGCTCAGAACCACCCTGCGCCTTCACTCACCCCCTTGCCCTGGTGGAAGGACCAGCTCCATCCCTGCCATTTCTGGTCTCTTGCAGCTGGAAATCCAGATGCTGGATCTTGGTCCCAGGATAATGGAGCTGTCCACGTTGCTTCCTCTCCCTCTTATCCTGTCACGCTTCCTCCTGAACTTTTGACACAAGCCCTGCTTCGTGTCAGTGTGACTGTCAACCCCCATGAAGTCAGCATACTCGGGGTGGGTCTTGCGGCCTTGCTCAGCCTCCAAGCCCCACAGGCCCTGTTCCAGGCCAGCAACCATAATTGGCAACAGCACTGCAATTCCTGAAGTGGCTGGGAAGACAGAACAGGGCCGCTGGCCTTAGGAGCACAAGGTTCCTTGCTGCCCGCTGTGTGCCTTTGTGTTGCACGCCTGGTGGGACCAGAAGTGGGATCTCGCCTATCCTTCAGGAGGCCCCCGGCATAGCTGGCTTTCCTCTCTCCAGACCTGGCTTTCTAAAGGAGCTGAACGAGAACATTCCCACACAGGGATTTTCATCAAAGACCACTTTCATCAGACCCCAACCCATAAGCTTTCAGGAGTTCCCCGCTGTCTACACACAGTCCAGGCTTCCTGGCTGGGCATTTGGGGTCATTGACAAAGTAGCCCCAGCCTCTTTTCTGGCTGTTTCTCCCTCACTGATACTGAGAACGGCCCCACTGCCTTCCTCCGTATTTCTCATCCCTGACCTGCACATCCCCACTTCCAAGCCTCCACGTGGGCTGCTCCCCATCCTCATGCCTCCAGTGATCCTTTCCTGACCACCATCTTTAACCCACACAACTGCCTCTCCTTACTGTGACTCAAAAGTGATGCACACCTATCAAATCCTGAGTCTTGAATGTATGACTTTCCTCCCTTGACAGATGAGGATACTGGACTCCAGGGAGAGTCAGCAACCTGCCTGAAGGCACAGCTGGGAAACAGGAGAGCTGGCATTCAAATCCACGCGCTCCAGCTTCAGCGTTCTACGCTCTCCATGAAGAGCATGTTTCCTTTCCCTCAGCAGAGGGAGAGAGCGCTAGATGACACGTGAGCCGTGCTCCCTGACTCTTGCCCGCGTGTCTCGCCACACACTGTTCCTCTTCCTGGTGGCCCTCCCTTTCTCTGAAGGAAAAGGCTTCTCTGGCTAACTTGGGCTATAACCATAAGCTGAATCAATTCCCCTCCTCAGGACCAGCTATATAATTTGCAGGGCCCAAAATGCAAATGCAGGCGGGGTCATTCATAAATGATGGAGACTTTCAACATGGTGGCAGCAAACATTAAACCCCAAGCTCAGGGTTCTTCTACACACAGCACCCAGCGGGACCGCCCAGGTCCCACACCCATGAAGTGGCTCCGCCCCTTCGCGGGGGCTTCCCCGCCTGCACTCACCATCCCTGGCTTTCCTTGTGAAGTCCCTGGGTCAGTAATGCCTGGCACAGAGTAGGCCCTCAATAATGTGTGTTGAATTGGAAAGATTTCTTGTCTTGTACACAAGAGATTATAAACTTCCGAATAGGTGATTTTAAGAACAAAAGAGACTTCCATGTGTCTAGGTCTAAATTTTCTGGTGCTTGAAACAAGCAAACAAAAACTGTGGACTCCTCTTTTTAAAAAAATACTAGATTAGGTATCCTGATGGGCTGAAACTGTGTTTCTCCAAAATGAGAATGTTGGAGCCCTCCCCGCAAAATGAGTATGTTGGAGCCCTCCCCCCACCACTCAGAATGTGACTGCATTTGGAGGTAGGGTCTTTAAAGAGGTCATTAGAACGAGATTGTAAGAGTGGGCCCTAATCCAATAGGATTTGTGTCTTTATAAGAAAAAGAAGGTTAGGATAGAGACAAACACAGACAGGCGAACATGTGGTGACACAGGGAGAAGACAGCCATCTGCAAGCCAAGGCGAGAAGCCTAGAACAGAGCCTTCCCTCAGATCCCTTAGAAACCAGCTCTGCCAACACCTTGATCTCAGACTTCAGCCTGCAGAACTGTGAGACAATAAATTCTTGTTGTTTAAGCTCCAAGTCCGTAGGGCTTTGTTAAGGCAGCCCCAGCAAACCAGTACAAATACCTAGAGATAAAATAAATCACAACCAATTATAAACCTCAAAAGCTGATAGATACCACTGAAAAATCTGGAAATATGGAGGAATAACGTTATATTCATAGCTGCATTAACTACCTGGCATACCTCTATCACACTTTACTTCCCACATTTTTGGCTGAATAATCTTCATATGTGACAAAAGTTTTATAATATTCTTTTCCATAGAGAAAAGAGAAAGATAATTTAACTTCTCTTGTAACATGGTTGATCAGATTTTTTTCCTATATGGAAAAGTCTGAAGTTTACAACTTATCAGCAGTAACATCATGTACATTTTCAGAACTGGTACCAAATTTGGGAAAATGTCTATCAAGTTTCTTTCATAGATGGGCTGATAAATGTCAGGACATTTTCATTATCTGTTAATGCAGTGATTAATCTTAAATGCTCTTTGAATTGCTAACACTCATTAACCAGTCAGTCACCAATGTCTGCCCCATAGTTATGCTATCCTGGTCAATGTTCTGATTTCACGTTGAGTCAGCAAAAAAAGGAAAATCTTTTTTCCAACGTGAGCGTATAATTCATTCCTTTCCTTTAATTGGGTTATATTACAATCCAAGAGCCTACTTATTACTTCCATTGGAAATGTATCATAATGATTGGAAATGTATGTCTTCCTCTTAATGAATTAATATTTTTAGTATGATCTAAGATTTTTTGTTACAATTTGTTTCTTCATATGAGAATAATTTTAACCTTACTTCCACAGAACTGTTTAAATCGTATAATAAACCACATAAATACCTTGCTAGGATGCCTTGCAGTCTTTGGAAGGGCAGGGGCAAGTGAAGAAACCTGAAGCTCAAGCTCCATTAGCTTTGTGGCAAGTCAACCCTGGTCAAGGTTGGAGGTGGGGCTCAGAAGAACTGAACCAACAGATACTTCCAGCTGTACACACTCATCCCAGCCAGCGACACCCACTCTTCAGACCCGTGGTCCCAGGCTGCAGCAAAGTTCTGAGAATGAGGTGAGAATAAGGTGAAATTATGCACATTTTCTAGGTTTGTATGTAGAGAAAGAGAGAAGCAACTTCCTCAACCCAAGATGAAGCTGTCTGTGGACAACCAGCCTTCTGGTTCACCAAAACAAGATTTTCTCTGATTTTGCGTGTAAGGCGTTTTTGTTTGTCTTTTTATCACTTTGGCCCTAAAGGGTTTATTTTCTGTTATCCACTCCCCACAGAACCTCTGCATTCTGGGACGGAATGCAGGGTGATGGAATCCTTAGAGGTGGTGAGAAGAATCCCACTGGGCCCCCCCAGCATGGCCTGGGGCCTTCATGGGCTTGACAGTGGTTAAGAGTGTGGGCACCAGAACCAAACAGCTGGGCTCTGACACTGACTCCCTCCTACCCTAGTCCCGGGACAAACTCACCCCTCCGTTCTTCCCATTCTTCATCAGTGAAACAGAGGAAAAGTGATGGGCAGCACGTGGGAGTTGTGGGAATTGAGTCGTTGCAGCTCAGGTGCTTGTACAGGGTCTAGCACTTCATAACCGTTCACTACAGGAAAGTGAACCTGCTTATTAAGGGTTTGATGCACGGAACTGGAGGAAACTTCGAGGGGGCAAGGGCCCTGTCCTTACGCCAGCAACTCCCCCACTCCTTTCTTCTCCAGGCCTCACTGGGAGCTGCACCCTCTGCTCCTCTGGCCTGGGAAACAGTCAGACGTCTTGTCTCCTGTTTGCCATCAGAGAGAGTTTCCTCTGGCTCCGGCTCCCTCCTGGCAGTGTATGAGGCGGCTTTACCTGCCTCAAAGGTCAGCTAGGAAACACCTAGAGAGTTCTAGACAGACCCTGGCCGCAATTCCTATGCTTTCCCTGCTAAATCTGGCAAAATCTGCCCTCGGGCGTGCCAAATGTCAATCACAGGAAGGACGGGTCACACTGCTTCTTCTGAGAAGCCTCTCCAGATTTCACTGCCCTGCCTTGAACTCTGCCCGTGCCCTGTGTCTCCTCTAACCCTGGGTTCAGCTTGTCCAAAAGCTGTTCCCTACCAACGACGGCTAGTGTGTTTCTCGAACTGTGAGCCAAAAGCAAACGTTCAAAAGCACAACCAGAGATTTATATGGCATAGGGGTGTGTTTTCCCAGAGATCTAAAAAAAGATTGTAAAACTGTAATTATACCCACATTCGATGCATAATTTTTGCAATATACTAACCATATTTTGAACATATTCATTCATTTACTTCTGCTACAATTCAACATGTGTTCACTCAACAGGTATTTGCTGAGCACCTCCTAGTACCGGACACCATTCCAGGTATTCAGAATATATCCCTCATGGAGCGTGCAATCTAATAATAGAAGGAGATGGATAATGAAAAGTTCACATCATAGATGTTAGATGGTGATAAGTGCTATGGGGAGGAAAAAAAGGGAGAAAAGAACAGAGCCAAAGAGAGAAGATCCAGAATGCAGGTGGAGGGTGGAGTGCAGGTTGCAATTTAAAACAGGAGGATCAGGGAAAGTCTCACTGATACACTAAGATGTGAGCGATGACTTGGAAAGGAGGTGAAGGAGTGAGCCGCGTGGAAATCAAGGAAAGGGCATTCTGGGTACAGGGCCCTAAGGCGCGAACGTGCCTGGCATGCATTTGAACACAATCAGCCTAATTCTGGTGAGCATCTGACTGTGGCTTCTTTGGTCTTCCTTGGGTGTGCCTAAGGACTCCTATCTTTGTCTCATTTATATTAAGTTCATGAGATCTGTGCTTTCTACTCCAGCTTTCCACTCATCTTTATAAAACTGTAAGGACAAAATTAAATGAAATGTGCAAAATAACTGCACAAACTCTGTGCTGGAGACGCCGGGTGCCTGGTGACGTGACGCGGAACCGTTGACTGGCACACTGCGCCCCCACGTGGAAGCTTGCAAGGTTTGGCCCCCTAGGCATGGAAGTTCCTATCTGGCCCCTGGAAAGCAGTCCAGGGGTATCAGGCTTACTGCCCAAATGTACACGCTGTGCAAAAGAGAAACTTAGGAAGTCGAGGACCTCGTGGGGTGTTAGAGAAGAGCCCGAGGGCAGGGGTGGGGGTGCAGTGCTGATGGGGATGTGGGCCACACCCGCTCGCTTTCCTCCCTGAGCCAGTGAGGATGTTCCTGTCCTGGAACAAGAGAGCAGACAGTTCACCCAGGCAGCTGTGTGCATGGGGGGATGGGGGTGGGCTCTGGAAGGGTGCTGTGCTGCAGGGCCCTTGACACAGATGTGCACTTGCATGCCCTCGGCAAAGGTGCTCGGCGCACTGGATGTGCTTTTGTTTTTCCTCCAGGACTGTGTTCTGGGCAAGGACCTCCTGAGGCACCCATGCTGCAGTTCCCAGAGGCTTAAGGATGGCTGTGGGACATGTGGGCGTCTGGGCTGGTGAGCCTGGGAATTGGGGAGGGGGCGTCTGCGAAGGGAAGCCAGCCCACCCCAGTCATAAATGCCATACTCTTAGGGACACGCAGGAGTATTTTATTGTTTCATTGAAAACTGAGCCCCCAGTGCAGCTGTTCTGTCCATGAATTCCAGGGGGCAGGGACGGTGCGGGCAGGAGAATGAGGGGAGGCCAGAGGGAAGTGGGGACAGGGCCCGCTTGTCAAGTCTATGAGATCTTGTTACTGGGGTTTGGGGGAAATTGGATGCGGTTCCAGGGTTCAAATCTTTCTTGCCCCACACACCAGGGCGCTGGCTCCACTTCAGGCCATCGAGACGAAAGGGCCCGCATGTTTATTCCCCTGTCAGCCCAGCAAATGGGTTCTGAGCCAACTCTGACAGTCTGTTTTCAAATAGGAAGAAGCATTTTTAAAAAACTCTTTGTTTGGAGAGCAAAACCTGCTATGTGTTAGAGGTGACAAGCAAGGCTGTGCTGTAGACAGGATCCCTCCCGGGTTGGCTCAGGGAGGCTCTTGTGCTAGCTGCTGCGTCTGCCTAGAAGGCACCTCCTCAGATTACACCTGGCCATCGCCTCCCTGTCTTTCCACTTGCAACTTGAAGGGTCGCCTCTCCAAGGATGCCTTCTCTGACCACCCAGCGTGTGGTTACCCGGGTACTCCGTCACTGTCCTGCTGTAACCCCTTCCTGGCGGTCCTCTTCGCCTGATATTTTTGTGCTCGCTGATGGATGAGCTCTGCTCATGCAAATGCCAAGTCCCTTGAAAGCAGAGTCTGTGTCTGTCCTTTTGGCTGCTGCACTGTTACCCGCACAGAGAAGAGTGCCCAACCGAGAGTGCGCATTCAATACTTATATTTTGTTAGTTGGAATAAATGAATGATGTTTACGACCCGGCTTGTGCATTTTCTTTAAGGAAGAGATGGAGAAAACATAGCATGATGGAGCAGAAGGGAGATTGAGGAGCAGGATCTAGACCAGCAAAGAAAAAGAATCCCAATTTTTCTTCCCTCAAGGACAACCTGCCCATAGACAAGCGCCTTGAGACCAAAGCCCATTATGGTTGCTGCCAGGCAGCTTGGAGGCACTGGAATGGCCTCCCAACGTCCCGGACCTCGGTTTTTGATACCTTTGTAAATCGTATCCCTAATCTGTCTGCTCCTGAGATCCCTCTCTCGTTTTTAAAATGTTTTCCTAAAACCTAATGAGTTTGACTTGCTCCTTTGCCTTTGGAAAGGGTTGTCATTTTACATTTTAAAAGTCAAAAAAAAAACACAAAACAACCATTTCTTATCCCTCTGGATTCTCCTGGAGCCAACAGTAGCTATGTGGCCTTGAGCAAGTCGCTTCCCTTCTCTGGGGCTCAGTTTTCTGTAAAGGGAGGAGGAGATGGTGCTGGCTGTTGTCCAGGTCCCTGTCAGCTCTAAAAGGCTGCGAGCTTCTGATGCCCACCCCCCCACAGTGACACCCACGAAGGAACTGCCTTCCCCTCCAATGAGACAGCCTGTGGCCAAGCGTTCCTGGGAAGGGCAGGAAGAAGGGGGCCTCCTTCCTAGTACCCAGGCCCTTGTCTGCTTGTCCCCTTTTCATCCTTCCCCTGGAATATGCCACAACAATGTGTCGTGAGGACCTTAGATATCAAGCGTGGAAACACAGTGCTGTTCCCCAGAGTAAACGGACTACACAAATGGCCCAGGTCTCCACTCCTGCGTGCTAGTCCTTTGCCTTTGGAGTTCACACTCCTCTCAGCAAGAGCTGGAGCCTATCCCCTAACTCCTGAAATCTGGATTGACTTTATGACTGCTTTAGCCAAAAGAATGCACTAAAAGTATCAAGGTGTAGGTGCGGAGCCTGGGTTGGGTCTCAAGATGCCTTGCCCAACCCTTCTCTCTTTCCTGCACCCCTGTGGCTGCCGCGAAGGAACACCGAGGCTAGCTGTGGGAGGATGAGACACGTGGAGCAATGCCAGCCAGCCCAGCCAATGCCATTCTAGATTTACAACAGCCAACTGAGCCAACTGAGCCCCAGACATGTGAATGAGTCCCAGCCAATCCCAGCCAAGGTCAGCAGGCCTGGCTCAGATTAACAGAAGCGTGCAGCTGACCCACAGACTCCTGAGTCACGATCGCTGGTTGTTTCAGGACGGTTTGTTACACAGCAATGGTTAATTGACAATACACCCTGGATCTACCCCCAGGATATCCCACATCTCCCTTAGTTTGCCCTCTTGAACATCCTTGCATGTGATCTGCCCTTTCTGCCTCTGTACTGCCTAGTTTATTTTTATTTTTATTTTTATTTTTTTTGAGACAAAGTCTGGCTCTGTCGCCCAGGCTGGAGGGCAGTGGCGCAATCTCGGCTCACTGCAAGCTCTGCCTCCCGGGTTCACGCCATTCTCCTGCCTCAGCCTCCCGAGTAGCTGGGACTACAGGTGCCCGCCACCACGCCCGGTTAATTTTTTGTATTTTTAGTAGAGACGGGGTTTCACCGTGTTCACCAGGATGGTCTCGATCTCCTGACCTTGTGATCCACCCGCCTTGGCCTCCCAAAGTGCTGGGATTACAGGCGTGAGCCACTGCGCCCGGCGTTTATTTCTTAAAAATACAACTTCCCTTCTGTAAGTTCAGCCCTATGTATAGAAGCATGCAGGCAATCGCTTACAGCAGAGAATTTTATTTTTCAGGGTCTCTTTAAAACTGGGTACCATAAAGTGTGAGCTACTTGGGCCAGCCATGGTATCTGAAACCACGGCCCAAAGACTTGATCTTTTGAATTACGTCACACATGGTACACATCACATAGAGGAGCACACATCCTACCTCCTGTCTCAGTGGCATGATAGGTGAAGTGGAAATCAGGTGCAGAAATGACCTTTCTAGGGCTGGGAAGGAGCCTTTGCAGGAGTGCAGACCTGACAGAGAGCTCCAGGAGTGGCCTCCATGAGGTCACCGGAACTAAGCAGGGATTGGAAGCAGAGCCCCAGTCATGCCCCCACTCATAGTTTTGCTAAGGATTGACCCTGTTTTCTTGTGCAAGTACTTTATTTTTATCTAATAAAACATTTATTAGAAATCTATTGTAAATCAAGCAGGCACCAGCTAAGCCCAGGAAATGACAAAGATAAATAATGAGTCCCTGCCCTGAAGGAACTTACTAGTTCATAATCCTAAAGGTGCAAAATACTGCTACAAGTATATGCCAATAAATCATTAGATTCAAATTTAGTTATTTCTTCTAAAAGTCAGGAGGTAAAACCAGATTAATCAGTGATCAGCAATTAGAACAATCAATTAGGGTGATACTTATATTACTTGTATATTTATAGTTCTTCAACTTTTATTCAAATTGCATTTCTCTTTACAAATGTGATTTCCAGTCTTGTCCCCAACCGCATCCTTCCTGTCTTGCCCACCTCTATACATGATACACCTTCATTCACCTAGTTCTATACATATCTTATCCATGGCAAATCCTGTAGCATCACCCCCACAACATAAACAGAATCCTGCCATTTCGCACCACCTCCACCTCTGCCATCCCAGTGCAAGCTTCTCACCTATTCTTTTGCAAAAACAAACAAACAAACAAACAAATTGATAACTGGTCTTTTTGCTTCCATCCTTCTCTCCCACCTTCTATTCTAACGAGCAGGCAGAAAGATCCTGTTCAAACATAAGTCAGATTAGGTTAATCCCTAGCTCACAACCCTCTGCTATCTTCCCATCACATTTAACATAAAATCAAAGGCCCCAGATGACTTGGCCCTGACCACCTCTCTAACCCTGCTCTAGTCACACGGGCAGTATTGCTTTTCTTTATATTCACCAGACATTCCTACCTTAGTGCCTTTGCACTGGTGCCTGTTACCCTCCTGACCCAGACCTTTTCATGGACCATTGTTTATGGCATTCTAAGCTTTGGTCGTGTTTCACCTCCTTAAAAAGAACTTCCCTGACCACCAGAGCTAAAATAGCCACCATCACCACTACCCGACAACATCCTTCACTTTGTATCCCTTTGCCCTGCTCTAGTTTTCTTCATAGCGCTTACCATTGCTCTGTATTATACCATGTATTTGTTTATTTACTTATCTGTTGCCATGATGAGATCCCTAAAGGCAGGGGCCTTGGCTGTCTGGTGTGCTACCATATGTTAAGTATTTGAACAGTACCTTGCTTTTGTCATCTGGTAATAAATGTTTGTGAAATGAATCCCTAAGTGTTCACATCCATTCTGGTGATATTTGTAAATATCTTATTTTGTAAAATAACTAAGTGAATGGGCAAGTCTATCATATAGCTCAAAGAACACCACTCTTGGAATTCAGGAAATGAACATCGAATCTCGTTGCTTCTCTAAGAAAAATAAAACAATTTGGACCCCCCACTTCCCTTCTCTGAGTATTTGTTTTTCCTTCTTCAAAATAAGTAAAACCATCCCTCTTTCTTCCCAACCTGAAAGGTAGGTACTATAGTTACTTCCATTTCACCAAGGAGAAAACTGAGGCCCAGAAAAGGTCAAGCCAGTCTTTGCTGTCTCAGGAAGAGGGTTTAGAAGATCAATTCTGCCCAAGAATTGAGGCCAGAGAAAATCACTCTGTGGATAAGTTTTGATGCAAAATCCCAGCAGGCTGTGTTCTCACTTCTTATAACAGAGGAAAGCGCTCCTCTGCTCAGCCAGGGCCCATCCCCTGGAAGGGCAGGGTGGGACGTGCTCCTGGCTGTTCTGTGAACAGTCTCTGTGCATGTGGGTTTACTGGAAGAACTTTCAGCCTCCAGGAGCTCCAAGGCCTGCACTTCCCAGAGCCTTCTCGTCAGGCGCAAATAAACAGTTGTTAATGTCTTCCTGGGCTTATGTGCTTGAGGTCATCACAACCAGGATCTCTGAAATTGGCACAGGCCGGGGTGCAGACACCCAAGGCCTCCAGGCTGACAGCTGCATGGAGTCATTTTCAATAAGAGAATGACTTGGAAAAGAAAAAAAAATCCAGCATCAAAGCTTATCCTGAAGCCTGCCTGCCCAAGGCCTGAGGACTCCCAGGTGGAGCCAGGACCCTGTCACTCTTCTGCTTGCAAGGAAAACAGCCAACACTATGCCCAACCGGGAAGGGGGCGGGGGCGGCTTGTCGAATCCTGCCCCTGGTGCAGGCTCTGCTTCTAGGGACAGGAGAAGAAAGCACCGGTGCCTTGGAAGGCCAGCTCACTTGGAGGGAGGCTCACTTTCTGCAAGCCCTGGTTCTCCCCAGGGAGGTCACAGCCCAGAGGAGTGAGCGAGAAATTTAGAATTACACAGAATTGAATGTGAGCACTGGCCTTGCTACATGCTGGCAGTATGACCTCAAGACACAGACATAGCGATGTGCAGTGCCTTAGGACCAGAAGCAACAGGCACCATTACCCAGGGCCTGGACTAGGATGAAACAAAGGAGGCGCGTGCTGTGGGTATACAATTTAAGGAAACTTCAAAAAACTCAGCAATCAGATAAATCGTATTTTAAGGCAATATTTTTTTAAGTTAAAATTTATGTTAAAAAAATCCATGATGAAGAAAATATCAAAATTTTAAATAAAAACAGGCTCCAACAATGCCGTGCCAAGCCATATTGGAGCCTGAGGCAAAAGGAAAAAACTGTGCTTCCCTATATATGTGTATTTGTGCATTTTTAATGGTTACTATTTTCCCAGAACATTAAATGAGTTTTAAAAATATTGAGAAGAAAGTGTCTAAAACTCACAACATTATTTTAAATTTAAATATCTTATTTATATCAAAACCAGAATGTATTATAATTTTACTTTCCTGGCTTAAAATGGAAGCAAACTCATCAATACTATTTTCGAAACCTACTGACTTACTTATGCCGTTTTCAGTTGAAAGAACTGCTATGTTTAACAACTTCAACTGACCCAGTGACTACCTTAAATAATTGATAATTAACTTCAGCTCACTAAAACTGATTTCCCCGGATAGCACTATAACTAGTATTGTTTAAAAAAAGAATTCTCAAGGCCATGTCCAAGTTTAGATACGACTACACTAAGCAAAATTCCTGAATCTGTTTTACAGATTCAAATCTAATACTGATTGTATTGTAAATTATTGATACTATGTGTTAGTTAAAACTATTTCAGATGACATTTCAATAGTACTTAAATTGTCAGAATATTTAAGAATCAGTGACTGATTTTTGTAAATAAGATCTATTCATGAAAACTTTTCTGCAGTTTTCTAACTTTTCTACACTTAAAAATTCAAAATCTGAAGATACTTTATTGAATTGTTGCATGTTCATTTCAAATGTGAACTTAAGACATTTAAAATTTTGATTTCTATTTGATCTGAGCTGGTTTTGTTTTAATTGATACTCTTAGCCATGAATCATCTATTTCCAATTTCCTTACTTTTTAAAAATTTGTTTTCAAATTTAAGAAGCATGTTTATATCTCATGCTAAAGTTTTACTTTCATCCAGCATGTCAAGTTATTTATTCTCATTTGTTGTAACACAAAACTCTCACTTGTAAAAAGCTGATCAAAGTAGATTTTGAAAGTATTGTTGATGAATTTGCTTCCATTAAAGTGAGGAAAATAAAATTATAACACACACGGTTTGAGATAAAATAAAATACCTAAGCTTAAAATAATGCTGTGAGTTTTGAGACATCTACTTCTCAGATTTTCAATATTTTTTCAACTAGTTTTGGGGGGAAAAAAACAACCATTATACAGACATGTAGGCAGGGGTGCTCAGTTTTCCCGTAACCTCAGGCTCCAATATGGAGCCTTGCAGCCTTGCTGCAAGCCGTCATTCCCACCAGGGGGAGAGGGGTGTCTCCTGGAATTACAGACACAGCAGGCAGTGTGGAGGGGGCTCTTTGGCAGGAGCTGAGACCTCTGCAGGGAGGGAAAGAGCTGGGGGAGCATCCTGACCTCGCTCTCCTCCCTCCCTCACATCTCCTGCTGGCATTCTGCATGGGCTGGACCAACGGCACACCAGCGGGCACTGGGGTCTGTTGGTGTGCTCCAAATGGGTCAGCTGGCAGCAACGAGCAGGTGGAGAAGAGTGGAGAGATCTGGAACAGCAAACGGAAATTCTACAGGACGCTCTTGGTCTTTGTGGATTGACTCAAAAACAGAAGATGATAATAACTACCTTGCCAAGCTTTCCTCAGAGGGAAATAGGGCAATCTATGTAAATTGCCACAAATAGTTTGTCATCTCCTAAACCAGGGCTTATCTTACAGCTGAACAGGAGTAAGCAACCGCTGCTGGTGGTAGAGGGAGAGTGAGGGGGAAGGTGGGATGGGACACCTGATGTGGTATCCCTTGCTCCTCAATCAGCCTGAGGCCACCGGAGCAGGACTGACCCGAGCAGGACCAGCTCTGCCTTCAGTGAAACAGAGTGGTGGGATGGATGGAAGGCACTTTAACTTCCTGAGCGAGCCTCAGTTTCCTGAGTCTGATAGTGATAGAATGATGCCTATCTTGTAGGATTTTGAGGGCTAAGAGAGATAATATATGTTAGAGTATTTTGTAAACTATGAAACACGTCAATGTTGTACTTGGGGGAGGGGAAGGGCTGGAGCCGTTTTCATCCTCAAAACGGAAAACCACATAAAAGCTGGGAGGATGGCCGGGCACGGTGGCTCACGCCTGTAATCCCAGCACTTTGGGAGGCCGAGACGGGCGGATCGCTAGGTCAGGAGATCGAGACCATCCTGGCTAACACGGTGAAACCCCGTCTCTACTAAAAATACAAAAATCTAGCCGGGCGTGGTGGCGGGTGCCTGTAGTCCCAGCTACTCGGGAGGCTGAGGCAGGAGAATGGTGTGAACCCGGGAGGCGGAGCTTGCAGTGAGCCGAGATCGTGCCACTGCCCTCCAGCCTGGGCGACAGAGCGAGACTCCGTCTCAAAAAAAAAAAAAAAAAAAAAAGCCGTGGGGACATATTGTCTTCTTTACTGTGAAATCAGAGGCAGAAAATATTTTCCTTACTTTAGGAGGCCGTGTGTATTGCCCTTGTTTTGGCAGACTATGAAGTGCGCAGACGTAAGGAATTAAGAGATTCTAACACCTACGCTACCCCTGTTTCGCTGAGATGCTTTCAATCTGGACGATCCTTTTGTCTCTCAACTTCTCTGGATTAGAAACGTGGACTGTGATATTCACTAGAGTGCTTTGTGCCTTGCAGAAGATAAAGAGAGTCATCTTGACAGCTTAAGACTTTGTCGGCCTGAGTGAGCTGGCACAAGAGGAACATGCATTCCACGGCGGAGTTCAGAACTACAGAAGAACGCAGACACATGTAGAAAGTTTCAAACATTGGAATGGAACACGGAATTATTTTCCATGGCCTGTTCTACTGGAGGCAAAATTAGCTTGAGAGATGGCATACTTGGACCCCATTCGCAGAGCCCAGCACCAACCCCCTGGGCGGAATCAGAGGAAAGATGAAACTGCATGGCCACCCACCGTTTACAGACGAAAGACGGGACTCACAATTGCTACGTGATCTCAGAGCCCAGCCCTGGTGGCCACAAGCACACCTGTGCACAGGAATAATCTGACAAGCTGAGGGCAGATGCTTTGCAGGGCAACAGACGTGGGATCACGGGGCAGGAGGGGAGCCAGGTGACTTCTCTGTGGGTTCACCGGATCCTGTTGTGTTTGACCCCGGCCCTGATCAGTCACGGCTCCCCATGGCCTCCATGCCTCACCTGGACAGTGAGAGGATCAGATGAGCGAAGAGGTTTCACAGTCTGGGTGCCCGGAAGAATGACCCGGGAGTCTTTTAAAAATTCAGTGTCGGCCGGGCGCGGTGGCTCAAGCCTGTAATCCCAGCACTTTGGGAGGCCGAGACGGGCGGATCACGAGGTCAGGAGATCGAGACCATCCTGGCTAACCCGGTGAAACCCCGTCTCTACTTAAAAAAAAAAATACAAAAAAAAAACTAGCTGGGCGAGGTGGCAGGCGCCTGTAGTCCCAGCTACTCGGGAGGCTGAGGCAGGAGAATGGCGTAAACCCGGGAGGCGGAGCTTGCAGTGAGCTGAGATCTGGCCACTGCACTCCAGCCTGGGCGACAGAGCGAGACTCCGTCTCAAAAAAAAAAAAAAAAAAAAAAAAAAAAAAAAAAAAAAATTCAGTGTCCTAGGCTTCTTATTCTGAAAATTCAGTCAGTAGACAAGGAGCACAACCCAGGAATCTGTATTTGTCACAATCAGCTGTAGTGATTTCGATGAGCCCAAGTGTTCTCTAGGTGCCAGCCTGGCCCCGTGGCACCCTCTTGCTCCACGGGTGAAAGCTCTAGAGATAATAGAGAGATAAGAGGCTGGAATAGAATTTCAGTGGAAGGGTGGGGAGGCAGGCAGAGCTTCTCGGGCACAGGGATGTGCAGCTGGGGGAGGTGCAATGACCGAAACTTTTTTTTAACCTATTCTGAGTCCTTGTTGGTTTTTATTACTAACATCACATGAGATTGTTACACTGTCTTGGCTGTGCCTGTGCGTCAGATATTATGGTTTCTCACCTAACCCCAGTAAAATCTCGCCTTCATCGATCAAAACAGGTTGTAATCATATGGACGCTCAAAATATGTTTCTGCACCCTCTCAGTCTGCGGAGAATTCCACTGCGAACAATTTATAAGGTCCGTATGTTTGGCTCTAGGTGTTCCCTCAGACTGGCTGCTTCGTAGACAAGCAGGTGCCTCGGGGCTGTGTCTTCACGTGAGTAGTGGACTGTTTTCCATGGGGAGGCTGCAAGGGCTAGGGGGACAGGGTGACAATGCAGAAGATGGAACAAAGTAACAGCACAGTGGGAGCATGCAGAGGCCCAGGGGTAGGTCTGGGTGATAGGAGGACAACCTGGCCCCACTGGGCAATTCAGGAGGCTGCAGTCTTAAGGGGACTGATACTGCAGAGACTGGCCCTGCAGAGGTATCAGGAGGCCTGAGGCACACATCAGTTGGGCTCCGTCCTGAAGACAGGTTGGGGGACAGGGCTTCCAGGAAGCAGGCAGTGATAAGTGTCATTACCCGAGCCCATGACTGGACACCAAGGTCTAGCCCCCCACATAAGAGATGCTGTACCCCAGGCTCTAGGTCTGGGCTTTCTGGAGAGGGAGGCCAGTGAGAGCAGCTCCCCTTAGCCAGTCCTACCTCATGAGATGACTGTGCTGCACTGTTTTATCTTTTTTTTTTTTTTTGAGATGGAGTCTCGCTCTGTCGCCCAGGCTGGAGTGCAGTGGCCGGATCTCAGCTCACTGCAAGCTCCGCCTCCCGGGTTCACGCCATTCTCTTGCCTCAGCCTCCCGAGTAGCTGGGACTACAGGCGCCCGCCACCACGCCTGGCTAGTTTTTTGTATTTTTTAGTAGAGACGGGGTTTCACCAGGTTAGCCAGGATGGTCTCGATCTCCTGACCTAGCGATCCGCCCGTCTCAGCCTCCCAAAGTGCTGGGATTACAGGCTTGAGCCACCGCGCCTGGCCTGTTTTATCTTTTACAGCACTCTGAAGGACTGTATTCCCCATTGCATGGGGGAAGAAACTGAGGGTGAAGAGGCTTCAGGACAGAGTAGAGTGGTGCTGGTGTTGAAACCTGAGACAATGTGACCACAATGCTTGTGCCCTTTGCTGGGAGGCTACTCAGAATCCAGGAACGAGAGGCTTGGCAGAAACCAAGCCAGGGTGCGTCCCCCGAGGCAGGCTGGAGTTGCTGATGGGAGGTGAGGACTCCATGGCAGGTGTGCGTCTCCTCAGCCTTCCAGGCCTTGCGTGGTGTTGGTTACACAAAGACTGGGGGATTGAGGTAAGGTGCCGGAGCCAATACTGATTCTTGATCTCTCTCCAGTGGTATGTGTGCCGCATCACCAGGCTTGGTGGGGAGACCCGGGTGCAGGAAGTCCAGACAGTGGTGAGGCCAGCAGGGCAACACATATGTCCAACCTCCCGCAGTTACAGATGAGAAAATGCCACCCAGGACCTGGCTGATACACCAGCCAGCATCAGTCCACATGAACCCTGTGTCTGCAGGGAAATTTTACAGTAAAAGCCTGTGCAGTCTGGTATAACCAAGGACTAAGGAGGCTGCTGGAAAAGCCATCATTTTGCTGGGCTGTTGATGTTGGTGAGAGTTGATCCCAGTTTGAAAGGTGGAGAAGGCCATGCCTGGCAAAGAGACAGATGGGAGACCTCTCCGGTTGGGGTGAGAATGGCGTGTGGGATGGCTCAGGGGTGGAGGTTAGCCAGCCTGGGCTTGAGTGGGGCCAGCGAGGGTCAAATCCTAGGCTGCCGCGTGTTGAGTGGGGTGGCCGTGGGTCCATCCATGACTTCTCTGAGTCCCTAGTCCCCTACCTGTAAAAATGGAAGCAATAACCCAGACTTCTTAGGTCTTTTTTTTGAGACATGAGATGGACCACATGTGTAAGGCATCCAGCACAGTGCTTGACTTGTGCAGGGCTCCCAAAGCTGCGCTATAATGGGGTAATTGCTGATGGTGTTCAGATTCCCAGGTGAAAGGAGAAGAGACTCAGGGATGCTGAGGGGGACTTGAGGAGAGGTTGCCACACAGCCCAGGAGGACCATAAACAACATCACAGAGGAGGCACATGAGGGCTGCCTCACACTGAGCAGAGAGGGCAGAACGAGGGCATGCAGCTGGCTGGCAGAGGTGGCTTTCAAATCCCAGAGGAATGGGCTGACTGCGCTGCCCAGGCTGTGGTTGCTCCACACTGAGGACTTGGGATACCCACCTGCCTCAGCTTCTTGGATGAATTCCAGAGTGCCAGGCAGCCAGACGTGAGGTCATGCATTTACCGTGGGGAGCCGTGCAGCTGGGTGAGGGGCGGGGGCTACCAGGCAGAGGCTCTGCCTGCCTCAATGTGCTCCAGAGGGGCTGGGTGGGCCCCAGAGTGTTCAGAGGGACTTGGTCAGAGGCCCTCAAGCAAAGCATGCCTTAGGTGTAGGGTCAGGGGAAAGGGTCCAGCCTCTCTGCCCTCCCATCTCCAGCCCTGTTTCCTTCTCACGGGACTGGGCCACGTGGCCCCTCCTAAATGAAGCTCGTGAGCTGGGTGAATGTTGGTGCAGACACCGCCGACCATGACATGCATGTGTGAGAACACAGCCTGCTCCAGCGGCCTTGCAGTCACCCACCCAGCACCTCAGGCAATGGAAACCACCCAAGGAAATGGCCTTGTGTGGGAAGGAGGGCATGCCACCAACCCTGGACACATCCTCCAGGGTGGAGAGGAGCGGCAGGACCACGGAGAGGCTGCCCCAGCAGATTGGGTTTTGAGACAAGGTAAGTGGAGTCACGGTCGCAGAAGGGCTTCTAACAAACCCTCTCACTTCACAAGTGGGGAAACTGTCCCGGAGAGGGCAAGTTAACAAACAGCATAAGGAGTCTGTGGTTGTGGAAGGTTGAGAAATGGCCCCTCAAAAGATATTCCCGTTCTAATACCTGGAACTTGTCAGTGTCACCTTACACGGGGGGAAAGCAGGAGTCTTTGCCAATGTGAGCAAATGAAGAATCTTGCGATGGGAAGATTATGCTGGGGTATCCAGGTGGGCTGTAAATACAGTCACAGGCATCGTTATAAGAAGAAGCCGGCAGGGCGTGGTGACTCAAGCCTGTAATCCCAGCACATTGGGAGGCCGAGGTGGGCGGATCACGAAGTCAGGAGATTGAGACCATCCTGGCTAACACGGTGAAACCCTGTCTCTACTAAAAAAAAAAAAATACAAAAAACTAGCCGGGCGTGGTGGCGGGTGCCTGTAGTCCCAGCTACTCGGGAGACTGAGGCAGGAGAATGGCATAAACCCGGGAGGCGGAGCTTGCAGTGAGCTGAGATCCGGCCACTGCACTCCAGCCTGGGTGACAGAGCGAGACTTCGTTTCAATTAAAAAAAAAAAAAAAAAGAAGAAGCCAAAGAGAGATCTGAAAACACACAGAGGAGGCCCCAGTGTGGAGACCAGTAGAGACAGACTTGAGAACATGGGCCTTGAACATCAGAGTTGATGTGGCCATAAGCCACCGGACCCTGGAAGAGGCGCAGAACAGATTCTCCCCTCCAGACCCTGAGTGACACAGCTTGACGTTGGCCCAGGGAAACTGTTTTCAGACTTCTGGCCCCCAGAACCGTGAGAGAATAACTTACGTTGTTTTAAGCTACTAAGGTTCTAGTAATTTATTACAGCAGCCACAGGAAACTAACACAGTGTTTTCCCTGGGCCCGGCCCGGCCTTGGAGCTGTCGTCCTATCAGTACCCTGAACCCATGAGACGAAGGGATGGCGGCGGCAGAGAAGGCAGGGACTCCATTTTCCATCACAAGCTCTCTCCACCAGCCTCACCGAGGGTTAGTGATGGAGATGTACCATGTCCTCACTTCCGTTGTCTGAGGTGCTGGGTGTGATGTGGAGAAGCCACAAGAAACTAACAGCAAACATGGGCTCTTTCTCTCCTGCGTGTGCAGCGAGACAGCCAGGAAGCCCAGGATGCAGGCAGGGCCCTGAACCCCAGCTTCCTGCTGTTAACTGGGCCTTCCATGTTGTCTGAACACAGTTCAGGGTACTTACAGTGGATGTGGCTACTGTGTGGTACATAGTATTGACAGCATCCCGTTCAGCATCTCCCTATGGCCCGGAGGGGAGCTCCTGGGACTGATTAGGAAAGAACCATTTGGGGAAGGCATTAAAACTGTTGGGTTTTTCCTGCCTGCTGGCTGAAATTGTCCTGGAGAGTCCTGCTTCTGCTGACAGGGTAGGGTCCTGGGCCAGAGAACTGGCTAGAACTCAAGACAACAGGCAGAGTGTATCTCCACTCCCAGGAAAAAGGCAGAAGTCCGTCAGCCTCAGGATATCTGAAAGAATGGTGACATCAGTTCAGAAGACAGGAAATCAAACCTGCCTCAGTGGCCTGCCAGCTGTGTGGCCTTGGACAAGGTGCTCAGCCTCCTGGAGGTGGGCACAGTGAGATGGAAAAGTGGATGTGAAAGGGCTTTTGTCAGCTGTGCAGGTCCAGACCGCGCCGTATGGGCGTGTGGGTTCTCCTCCCCAGCTTCTACTCCACCCTGGTCAGGTCTGCCCATGGAGGGTGAGAGAGCTAGGACAGGAAGGTACTCGGGGCTTCCCTCTCACGACTGACAAGTGGTACCAATGTTATCCTAGGGCACACACACATTTTCAAGGAATTAGGGGATGGGGGATGGCCTTGTCCCTTGAGAGCTATCAGTCTAGCAGGGACACTAAACACATATGCAGGAAATGACCTTACTAGAAAGCAACACACTGAAAAGTGCCGAGTGACACAGCTCAGACTGAACATGGAAATGCTTGAAGCCCACACAGCTGGAGTGCAGGAGCAGGCTAGACCCAGTCAGTGGACACTCGACACCCTCCTGAAGTCTGACCCTGTGAACATCAAGGCCCGGGCCCAGGCCTGTGTGAGCCAGGGCATGGGAGTCAGATGCGGTGTCTGGGAGAAGCCTCTCTTATCCAGCTTAGGGCAAAAAGCGGAAAGGGCATCTTTCTTCTAGTTACTAGGGTGAAAAGGAAAAGGGAAGTTCTGGGTTGGTGACACTATGGTCCTCCGAGCAGGGAAGAGCCCAGCAGTAAAATACGACAGTCATTCTGCTGGGAGGACCCGGCTGAACTCAGCACTGGGTAGGTGGCATAGAGTAGGGTAGGGCCTTGGCAAGGAGGAGTCATTCTCCCTTGGAGCACATCTCTGGTGAGGCAGAGCCCAGCATCAGCTCTGGCCACTGCTGACAGAGGCCCACCCCCAGATGTGAGTCCTTGATCAATCCTGGGGTTCCGCCTTCTAGGGCTCACATAGTCAAGGGGAGCCCCAGCCTCACAGAAGCCACATCAACCAGGCAGAAACCACAGGACTGGGCCGGGCGCAGTGGCTCACGCCTGTAATCCCAGCACTTTGGGAGGCCGAGTCGGGCGGATCACGAGGTCAGGAGATCAAGACCATCCTGGCAAACACAGTGAAACCCCATCTCTACTAAAAATACAAAAAAATTAGCTGGGCGTGGTGGTGGGCACCTGTAGTCCCAGCTTCTAGGGAGGCTGAGGCAGGAGAATAGCGTGAACCCGGGAGGCAGAGCTTGCAGTGAGCCGAGATTGCACCACTGCACACCAGCCTGGGCGACAGAGCGAGACTCCATCTCAAAAAAAAAAAAAAAAAACCACAGGACTGGCCCATATGGCCAGGCAGTTTCAGAGCCATGGCCTGCTGTTGTTGGGGACAGGGGCATGAACATTAAGGATAGAAGTCACAGTTAATCATACACCTCAGACTGCGGTAAACTGTGTTTGTGCATAAGGCTGTTACGGTTTTCTTCTATTCATCTTTGTCTTCTTCACTCTTGGTCACCAGTTCTCTTACCCAGCCTTGATGTGTTTGGTACACATCTTTGAATGGGAACATACTTTTAAAAATACATTTTAAATGTTGTGTGTGTGTGACAGAGAGAGATCTACATAAATGACATTGTGCTATGGACTTACTGGGTTTTTCCCTTTTTTACAAAACTTAACATAATGTTTTAAAGACCTGCTTGTGATGCCGTATGACCCTCTAAGTCTCGGTTTTGACTGCGGCCGCCTGGTGTTCCATGGTCCACCTGCCTCCTTTTGTCTTACCCACACCCGTGGGGTTATGTACCTCATCTGCACCCAACTTCTTGTTCGCATCCCCTGGTGACCAGGGCTTGGGTCCTCAGGTCAGAGCATCCTTAGTTGAGCTCGACTTTCCCAGGCTTGTCTCCAGGACACCTGCACCAGCCTATATTCTGCTAGCAGGGCACAAAGCTTTCTGTTTCCCTGGTCCTTACCAACTGCCAACAATCTGACAGATGCAATGTTTGGGTTGTTGTGATAGTTACCAGTGTGGGTTTCAAGTCTTCACTCCATCACTCAGCAGCTATGTGAGACATAAAAGCAGATAAGCCACATCTATAAAATGTTTGTATCTATAAAATGGAAATATTAATCTACCATATGGGGTAGTTGTGAGGATCTAATAAATTAATGAAAAGTGTTCAGTAATTACTACTACTAGTAGTAGCACAGGTAATACTTCCTATTGCTACTACTAACATTACCAGTCTTAATGAGGGTTACTGTCCCTTCATATATTTGTTAGCCATTGGGTTTTCTCTATTATGAATTGTCTAGTCATACCTTTTTCCCATGATTCCATTGGGTTGCCAGGTTTTTGTTGCTGATTTGCAAGTGTTTGTTGAACATTCTAGACACTAATCCCTTGCTTATTTTTGGTTCTTGCAAACATCTCTCAATCTGTTACTGGTTTGTTAACTTTGACAGTGCTGACTTTTGTTGAACAAAAATTCTGATAATATTAAATCTGTCTTTTTTTTACTTCCTTGTGCTTTGTATTTTTGGAGTATTGTCTAATAAATCTCTTTCCATGACAAAGTTATAAGTATATTTGTAACTTGTATATTTGTATATTTGTCTATTTCTGTTGTTAATATTATGATTTTACTTTTCATATATAGAGCATTAGTCTGTCAAAAGTTAACATTTAGTTTTGGTCAGGCAGGTATATAATTTAATTTTTCTCAATATATTTCTTTTTATCTTCCTGATTTTGTAGTGATTAATATATGTGAATTAATGTAAGGAATATATAATATGAATATAATTCGCTTTTTTATCACTCAGTTCTATCGCACCGGTTTCATTATCTATCACACTGATTTTGTTACTGCACTACTGTGGATTTGTAGAACTTTCATATTTTCCTATTGAGTAAGATGACCTGTCCTAATTGGTTTTTCTTTTACAACATTTAACTAGCTGTTTGGGGATCTACATTATTCGATACGCATTTTGGAATAAATGTGTCATGTTCCTTAAAAAATCCGTATGAGATTTAAATTGAAATTGCAATGAATTTATAGATTATGTTGGGGAGAGTTGGCATCTTTACAATGTTAGGTTGTACATTCATGAGCAAAATACATTTCTTCATTTACTTTAAGTGTTTCTTACTTAATTGAATTTTCACATATCTACCTGAGGATCTTACACATCTTTTTTAAAAAGGCTAATCCTAGTTCTTATTGTTATTTTAGTTGTGTCTCCCTTATTTCTATATAGTTCTAATTGGATTAGAAATATATATATATTTCTAATATATATAGATATATATAGATATAATATATATAGATATATATAGATATAATACTATAAAATATATAGATATAAATATCTATATATTTCTAATTGGATTTTTGTGGAAATAATATAATCTACTGCTTTTTATTAATTGAGCTTCTAGCTATAAGAATTGGTGAACTCTCTTGTTAGTGCCAACAGTTTGACTGATGATTCTATTGGTTTCTTCTCTATGTGGTTGATTCTACCACCTGCCACTAGTGTAGTTTTTGTCTCTTCTCTTTCTATTGTTGTTTCTCATACATTTTTTGTTGTTGTTTTATTGCATGGGCCAGTAATTTCACTACATGTTAAAGAATGGCAATGACAAGCATTCCTTATGCTGAGCCTCAGCTTAAACAAAGTGTGTCTGAAGTTTCTCACTTGGGAATGTTTATTGTAGAATTTTGGTATATATTCTTAATAAAGTAAAGAGATTTCTATTACCAGTTTTTGTGAGAACTATTACTATTTTTACTATTACTCTAAAAAGTTGTTGAAATTTATTTAATTCTTTTTCTGCATCTATCAAAAAAATCATATTATTTTATTCTCCTTTAGTCCATTAATTTTGTGAATTACTTTGAAAACATTTTTATATTGTCACTCTTTCCTGGAAATAACCACTTTAATCATGATATTAAAAAATGCAGAGTTGGATTCAGCTAAAAAATACTTTTTGTGATAGGGAGTAATCATATATGCGTTCAAAAGTGAAATAAGTCATTTGAACTATCATTTGCTGACTTTGGAATCAGGGTTACAGTAGCCTCATAAAAAGTTGAGCAGCTTTCTCTCTTCTTTTTCCTGGAACAACTTGCATAAGATAGATTAGTTATATATTGTTTGAAGTTTAATAGCACTCTCTTCTATAAAACTTTCTGAGTTTTGGGCTTTGTTGAAATGTGTGAATTTGGGGGAGCATTTACTATTTCAATTTTTAAAATAAATGGCTGGGCATGGTGGCTCATGTCTGTAATCCCAGCACTTTGGGAGGCCAAAGCCGGTGGATTGCTTGAGTCTGGGAGTTCCAGACCATCCTGGCAACATTGCAAAACCCCATCTCTGCAAAAATTATAAAAAGTTAGAGAGGCATGGTGGCATGCATCTGCAGTCCCAACTACTCGGGAGACTGAGGTTGGAGGATCACCTGAGCCCAGGAGGTTGAGGCTGCAGTGAACTGTAATAGTGCCACCGCACTGCAGCCTGT
Organism: Macaca mulatta; assembly: GCF_049350105.2. Taxonomy (NCBI): domain Eukaryota; kingdom Metazoa; phylum Chordata; class Mammalia; order Primates; family Cercopithecidae; genus Macaca; species Macaca mulatta. The sequence continues at coordinate 6,457,986 of NC_133416.1, forward strand.
TGCAACAGAGTGAGACCCTGTCTCAATAATTATTTTTCAAATTATGACTTATTTATTTAACTTTTCTCCTGCTAGTTTTGCTTTACTTATCAGGATTTTATTAATCATACTTAAGTTTTGAAATGTTTTCTATAATAATCTGTGATAGTTTTTTTATTTTTATTTTTTAAAACTGATGTGTCTTTGGGTTTTTTTTTTTCCATTCATTTTATATTTTTTCATTTGTGTATTTTCTCCTTTTCTTAAAATCTGAATGCCTTGCCAGAGACTTCTCAGAAATATAAACTTTTTCATAAAACCAACTTTGGGTTTTGTTTTTCCACTTTTCTTAGTTCTTCATTTTGATGATTTCTGCCCTCATTTTAATTTTCTCAATCCTTCTTAGTTATTTGGGTTAACTCAACTTCTCTTCTTCTAACTTCTTAAGCTGAAAGCTTAGATCATTTGTTTTTGTTCTTTCTTACTTAGTGATAAATATACTTAAAGCTATAAATTTCTCTCAAAGAAATGATTTCGTTGCGTCCCACAAGTTTTGACATACGGTGCTTTTATTTTGTTCAGTTCCAAGTATTTCATATTTTCCCCTGTGATTTCCTCTTTAACCAAAGGATTATTCATTAGTATGCTTTTTAGTTTCCAGGCATATGGGATTTTCCTAAAGCTATCCTTTTGTTATCAACTTCTAATTTTATAGCATTATGGTCAGAGAGTATAGTCTACGAGGTGATGTTGACTCCTTGGAATTTATTGAGCTTCCTTTGTCACCCAAGTTCAATGTTGACTTTTGTGAATGTTCCATGTTTTCTTTAAAAGAAAATGCATTCTATATTTATTAGGTGTGAAATATATGTGTATTAGTTCAAGCTTACTAATTGTGTAATTCAAACCTACCATTTCTTTTCTTTTTGTTGGTTTAATTGATTAGTTTCACAGCAGAATATGTTAAAATTACCAACTATAATAAATGATTTATCTGCTTATTCCTATAGTTATGGAATTAGTCCATTTTCATACTGCTATGAAGGAATGCCTGAGACTGGGTAACTTACAAAGAAAAAGAGGTTTAATGGACTCACAGTTCCACATGGCTGGGGAGGCCTCACAATCATTGCGGAAGGTGAAGGAGGAGCAAAGCACATCTTACGTGATGGCAAGCAAGAGAATGTGTGCAGGGGAACTACCCGTTATAAAACTATCAGATCTTATGAGACTTATTCACTATCATAAAGGCAGCATGGGACAAACCCACCCCCATGATTCAATTACCTCCCACCCCGTCCCTCCCACAACACATGGGGATTATGAAAGCTACAATTCAAGATGAGATTTGGGTGGGGGCACAAGGAAATCATATCAGTTATGTCTCAGTTTTTAAATTTATATACTTCAAGGCTTTATTATTAGGTGCATATATGTTAGGGGCCATTGTGTTGTCTGTAGTACCAGATACTATTTTACTGATATATAGTAACTTTATTTGTTCCTTTTGATAATGTTTACCTCAAAATCCATTTTGTCTGATAAAACTGACACCTTTGCTATGTTTTTGGTACATATTTGCTTGATACATATTTTTCATACATTTTTATATATTGAGTACATAAAAAGGTATCTCTAACATAACGAGGGTATACGAATAAAAAAAAAAATACTCACAAGCCACTACTAAGCTCAAGTAATAGAACTCCCTGTGTGCTTCTCCCTGATCCCATCACTCTCCCTCAGCTTTCAAAGATAACCTAAATTTTCATCTATCATTTCTTCACTTTTCTTTATGGTTTTCATATATTCATATATTCCTACATGGTAAATCATTCTATTTTTTATGATTTTGAACTTTGTATGAATGAAAAAATATCTATATCTTTCTGTGACTTCCTTTTCTTGTTAACATTATTTCAATGACTTGCTTATGTTTATGTGTACAATAGTAGTTCATTAATTTTTGCTTCTAGATACTATTTCATAATCACAATATGATTTTATATAATATATACATATAAAATAACTATCACAATTTATTTATCTGTTTTTCTATTGCTTTTTAGTTTTTGGTGTTTTGGTGGTGTTGTCTTTGCTATTTCAGCATTAATGCCATGAATATTTTTGTCTGGCTCTTCCAATGTATGCGTGCAAGAGTTCTTCTACCATGGTTGTGATTTGTTGGACTGACTAAGGCTTCAACTGTAATTCCTGGGTATGCAATTCCTCAGAGGTAAGAACATCCTCAAAATACCATTTGAGTATGCCTTATCCTAAATTCCTGAGACCAAAAGCATTTTGGATTTTGGAATTTTTTTTTCAGAACATTTCCATTATTACAATTTTAGAATTCAGCATCCCAATCCTAAAATCTGAAATCCAAAATGCTCCAATGAACATTTCCTTTGAGTGTCATGTCAGCACTCAGAAAGTTTCAGATTTTGGAACCTTTTGAATTTTGGGTTCTCAAATTCCTAAATTGTTTTTGTCTCTCTATGCTTCATTTGGGAAAACTTTTTGAATCTGCCTTGAGTCACTAATTGTCTCTTCAGCTGTCTAATTTACTGTTTTATCCATCCACTGAGTTTTAATTTTAATTTTTATATTTTTCAGTTTCTAGAAGTTATATTTGATTCTTGATTCAACTAGATTTTTAAATCTAGTTGGCCTCCTTTATAATCTTTGGTCTTGCTAATTTTTTAAAGTCTGATTTTCATTTCTTTTTTCTTTATATGCTTCACATGATGATTCCAATTATCTAAAGCAATTTCAGGTGTGATTTTGATTTTTTTTCCCTGAGGCTGGAGATTAATAAAGAGAGAAGAAGTAGTTTGCTGTGTGAGATTATTCCAAAGAAAAGAGCCCATTTCTGGGATGGAATTTCAGCCAGGAGGTGAGGGGGCTAATCCTAGGAACTAGGTTTGAGAAGAAGGTCCAAGTCCCCAACATAGCCCTTTTTGTCCTTTTCTCTTTCTTTATGGTATCTACATTGAAAAACACAGAACGGGAAAGCCATTTGTCTCTCTGGCCACCAGGCCATGGTTCTCTGATCCTCTGAGAAATAGTCGCCTTTGGAGCCTGAGAATGCTCCCTGATTGACTCTTTACTGAAAAACTCAAAAATAAATGAGACTTAAAGAGCCTGGGATTAATCCTATTTTCTGTTTGCAAAGTCACATACGGAAAAAGTATGTCATTTTCATGCTGGCTGTATCTTGCCGGTACTCTTAGAGTTCTGCTAGAGAAATATCACATTCCCCACCTCTGCTAGCCAGGTAGCAAAAAGAACCAGGGGTGGGAGAAATGGAAGATGTCTTAGGAAGAGCCAATTCTAAATGTAAATTGTAAGCAAAGTTTATTTAATGCCTATCCAACAGTCATTTTTCCTTTGACCCTCCTAAAAGAACCTGACATTGTTCAGCTATCCACCTTCAGAGGGTTTATTCTCCAGGGGAAACCATGATAGTGTCTTCATTCTTGATAAGAGATACAAGATTCCTCCTTTGGACATTGTCATGTCTAGATGGGATGCCTGGAAGGACTGCAGCCAACTTCTGACCACAAGAGGAATCAGCCTGAAGCAGCAGCCAGCCCATGGAAGAGATCAGAGCCAGGAGAATCACAAAGAGAGAGACCAGAGTCCCCACAAACCAAGTCGGCTCTGCCTGCAGCTTCCCATGTCAGAAAATAAACCCCCTTATTGTTTAAAACTCTTGAGTCAGGGTTTTCTGTGACTTGTAACCAAAACATCCTAACTGATTCAGAGGTAGGAGAGAACACTTTAAAATCAGAGTCATAGAATGGAAGAGAACTAAGAGACGGGTTAACCTGCAGACTTTCCACATCAGGAAACTGAGACTGGCTCCATTACTAATTCCTGTCACCACAGTTAATACTGGATTTGGCCACATGACTGGTTTGGCCAATGGAAACCGTTGTAAACCTTTGGCCATTGTCAGCTGAAGTGATATATGCAGCCACTGAACAGGAACTGGAAGAACGAGTATGTGCTTTCAGAACTACTTTTTACCCTCTTCTACAAGAAAGAGGTGATTCCATCAACCTGGTTCAGAAATGTCAACTGATACAGAGGAGAACTGCAGCCTTCCTACCCTTCCTACCCACGTATCATGGGTAAGAAATAAACCTTTATAAATGTAAGATGCTGAGATTTTGGGGACAGAGTGTTGTTACTGAAGCAAAATCCAGTGAAAGTTGACCTATACGTTAAAGTTCACTAATAGGTCAATGAATTATTTTTTCTTGAACTAGTCTGAATTGAGCTCTGTCATTTGCAGCCACAAGGTTGTCATTAACATACTCTCTTGTGTTGTTCTCTTTTCATTTGTTTATGTTTTGCGTTCCCCTCCAGAGTTTGAGCAGAGACATCATCTTGCTCATCATTGCATCTCCAGGGCCAAGGATGGTGTGAGCTCCTTACATGTCTGTGTTTTTGTCACTTGTTCCCTGCCTGCATAGTGAAGCCATTCGAGATGGAAGTAATCGAGGGATCTTTCTGGCCTTCCATAACTCCACATTATAGGTATTTATGATCAACTCTGAACATTCCACTCTGCCATTTTTGTCTTTTATCTCCACTGACCCAAACTATCTTATTGAAATGACAAAAAAAAAAAAAAAAAAACAGGAAAGATGGCTTCTCATGTAGTTTCCAGTTGAGCAGTTCATCAATGTGGCCAGAGAAGTAGGGGTGAAGAGGGACAACCTGGAGACAGATATTAGCAAAGCTTTCTGGGCTCTTCTGAAACACCCATCCCTTTATATAGGGACACAACAATTGACCGTTTTCTACTGAGGGTGCCATATTTTGTTTTTCTAAGTGGAGTGAAGTTCTTGGATCTAAAAAGAAGCTCAGCCCTTCTGCGAGTGACAGATGGGGAAAGATGAGCAAGCTCAGGGGGATAATCAATGCCAGTGTGGTTCTGGTGAATGGATGATGATAGCATTGGAGAGACAGGCCCAGAGAGAAGGAGTCCACTGGCCCAAGCAGCCACCTGGGGAAGGAGCCAATGACGTCACTGCGGTCTGGGGACACTAGGGCACAATGGGCAGCAGAGTTATCCTTCAGGTCTGCTGACACCAGGCAACCTAGTTTGTGGCAGGAAGAAGGAATCAAAGTTTGACATGGAGGAGAGTGTTCCTGAAATTAGATTCATAGTTTGTTTCTGGGTCTGAACACAAGCACATCTATGTGTGGGTACAGCATACATGTGTGTGTATATATATACACACACACACACACAGAGCACAGCAAACATCTACCTGTCTTCTTTGAGATGGTTTAGAAAATGGTTTTGAGCCATGGATCACCCTGGCAGTCTGTTGAAGTCCGTAGACCCTTCTCAGAATGATGTTTTTAAAATATATGGAATATATTCACACACACAGGATTAAAAATGAAACCAATGACATTAAAATACAACTGTCAATATGACAGCAAAGTATGATAAAAAACCTATTTAGTAATGCATTAGATATCAAGATACTGCAATGATTCTCTACAATTTCATTATTTCAAAGTAATGATGAGTATGAATGATATTTTGAAATACAGCAACAACTAGAGTATGATATAGAACTATCTCCAAATTCTACTGCTAACAAAGACACCAGTGCCACAAATCATAATGTGATTTGTCGCTTATAGTCAAAATAGAAGTATATACTGTAAGTTAAAGATGAGTAAATAAGGTTTTGGGTTTTTTGTTTGTTTGTTTTTCCATTTGAATTTTTGGGCCCTCTGAATTCTATTCTAAGATGCCTAGTGAGTCACCAACTTTTGGATAAGAATTCTAGGTTTAGAGATAATCCACCTGAATTTTTTTAAAAAAGGAAAATGTCATATATTCTTGGGGTCACATCCGGCCCTATTAGTTCATACCTGAAAGACCCAGTTTCTCAGAGTTCTACTCAAGGAGGCAAAGCTGTTACCTGATTTGTTGCTCTGGCCTGTTGTGCCAGGGAACCAGACCGGGCTTTGAATATGCATGATTTGGGTTAGCGCTTGTCACTACTCCCAGAGCATCACAGAAGGCCTGGTGGCACAGATGGGGTCTGCTCTGTGCCCTCCAACTCGGCAGGCCTGGGATCCATCCCAGCAGGAGCAATGGCACCAATCCCTACCACTACCCCCATCTCCAGTCCTTGCCTAACTCTATGTCCCCCACCTACTCTTGAGTCCTTGAAGCCATATGTCCATCTGAGGGCCACCAAACGGCTGCAGGGATGAGAGAAGGTGTGGGGGAGGAATCAGTACTTATTATGCACCTAATATGTACTGGGCATTGTGACATGCACTTTGTGAGCACGGTTGCCACAACCCTGTGGCATGAGTGATAGCACTCCATCTTGTAGATGAGAACACACAGGCCATGGTGAAGTATGTCGCATATGGTGAATGCAGGTCATGGGGAAGTATGTTGCATACGGTGAGTCCCAGGCCATGTATGGATTGCAACATACCACGTATGTTGCATACGGTTAATGGAGCCCAGATTTCCCAACATAATGCACAAATTCCCAAAAGTGAGAACGCACCGGCTTTGTGAAACAGCTCACTCCACCTTTGGGTAGCTCTGGCTCTCCAAAACTCTTATTTATTCTAAGCTGTAGTTTTAGGAGAGGGATGGCTGGTACTAATGATTAGCTTTAATTAATGACAGAGTGCTCATTAATTTATAATTCATTCAATAATGTGTGTGAGTATTTATTAGGTACAGGCACTGGAGATGCAGAAGAGAAAAGCAAAGCCCCTTTCCCCTTGAAATTCACATGCCAATGAGGAAAGACAAGGAACAAAAAATAAGCAAGTAAATACACAGTATGCTAGATTGTTGGTAGACCTCTGGAGAACAATGCCCATAAGGAAGATACCAGTGTTAGGGGTGCTCTAGTGGCCACTATGGGCTTTTCTGAGGGAGGTAAAACTTGAGCAGAGATCTGCAGGGGTGAGGGATAAGCCTAATGGGAAAGGAGCCTCCCACACGGAGGGACACCTGTCAAATGACAGTAAGGAAGCCAGCAGGGCAGCAGTGAGCACACAAGGAGGAAGCTGGTAGCAGCAAGGCTGGTGTCCAGCCAGGGTGCACCTGTGCGGGAGTACCGACCATTGCACCGCTGACAAACTTCCACACTGGCTGGAAAATAGCCACTCTTCGGAGCTCTCACATACCACACCAGCTCTTCCCCTGACAACCTTAGACTCCTCATATCCCGCAGCCATAGGCCATGAAATATATATTTGGTCTTCATCCCATTTCCTGGCATACCACTCCTAACATCCTTGGAATCTCCAAAGTGATGTCTTTTTTGACACTAATGAGTTGACTGAAGGCCAGCAGCTCCTGGGTAGCTTCAGGTTGAGGCTGATCACAGGCAAGACCAAGGCAGGACTGGAAGTTTGAGACTCTCAGCCCACTCTTCAACCTTTGGGAAGGGGAGAGGGGCTGAAGGTTAAGCTGACCACTAATGGCCAGTGGTTTAGTCAACCATGTCTACCTATTTTAAAAAAACAAAACAAAGGAATGGCTTCCAGGAACTTCCAGATGGTTGAATACACGGAGGTTCCGTGGAAGGTGGAGTCCTGGAAGGTGGCATCCAGGAAGGGCATGGAAGCTCTGTGCTGCTTCCCCATCCCTCACCCTATGCATCTTTTCATCTGCATCCTTTATAATATCCTTTTTCTTTTCTTTTCTTTCTTTTCTTTTTTTTTTTTTTTTTTTTTTTTGCTGTTGAGGTGAGGTTTTGCTCTTGGTGTCCAGGCTGGAGTGCAGTGACGCAATCTCAACTCACTGGAACCTCCCCCTCCCTGGGTTCAAGTGATTCTCCTGCCTCAGCCTCCCAGGTAACTGGGCTTACAGGTGCCCACCACCACGCCTGGCTGATTTTTGCATTTTTAGTACAGACAGGGTTTCACCACGTTGGCCAGGCTAATCTTGAACTCCTGACCTCAGGTGATCCACCCGCCTCGGCCTCCCAAAGTGCTGGGTTTACAGGTGTGAACCACAGCTCCCGGCCTGTAATATCCTTTATAATAAACTGGTAAATATAAGTGTTTCCCTGAGTTCTGTTAGCCGTCCTAGAAAATTAATCCAACCCAAAGAGGGGGCAGGGAATCCCAACTTGAAACCGCAGAAGTTGAGGACAAAGGTTAGGACTTGTGACATGTCTGAAAAGGAGTCAGCCATGGGGACTGAGCCCTCAAACTTGAAAACTCATGCATATTTGGTCACAGAAGTCTTCTGTGTTGATTGTTGTGATGTGAGAGAAGAGGAAAAATGGTTTGTGTTGTTTTCACACTCCCCCATGGTAATGCCTGGCAGAGTTAGTGCTTCAGAACCCTCCTCAAGACCTGTAGTGGGCACCAGTTTTGAACTGATCAGTGCCCTGGCCATACCATTTTGTGCTGTTTAGCATTTTGAATATCACGCAAAGTCAGAGAGGGAGCTGGCATCCAGATTGGGTGGTAAGGATGTTGTTCTTCCCCTTGAACAATCAGGGAAGCCCCTTGGAAGTTGTGAGCAGGGGCGCAGCTTGCAGGCTTCCATGTCGATGGCCACCCTGGCTGCCAGGAGAAGAACACAGAAAATGGTCTATAAGGGAGCAAGGACTGAAGCAGGGAGGCCAGGCGGCGGTCGTAACAGTCCTGCAGAGATAGCCAGGACTTAGGCGGGATACCGCTGGTAAAATAAAATAAAATAAAATAAAAGTCAAATTCTAGATATTTTTTGAAAATAGAGCTGACAGAATTTGCTGAACACAAAAATGCAGAGTATAAAGAAAGAGAGGAGGTAAGGATGATGCAAAAGGTTTTGATGTGAGCAACTGAAAGGATGGGGTTTCCATCAACAAGCATGGGGAAAACAGTGGGTGGCCTTTCTAGTTTTGTCTGGTCTTTGGACGAGAAACTGGCCCTTGGACTGAGAAAGGCATTACAGGATTGAGACAGTTAAAGGCTTTTGAACTAAGCAATTGGAAATCAGAGTGGCCATTTACTGTGATAGGAATCCTGGGGGAGGAATTTGGTTTGGGACCTATTAAATTTGAGATCAAAAGTAGATATTCATAGAATGTCCAGCAGACGGGTTTTAAATCTGGAGTTTGTGTTTAAAACCCTGAAACTGGATGAGAAATAATGGACAAAAGTTAGGGAGAGAAAAGACCCAAGGAATAAGCCATGTGGCAAATTAGGGAAACCTAGGAAAGGAGATAGAGCAGGAACAATCAGTGAGGAAGAAGAACCAAGAGAGAGGGATGCCGTGGTGGCCAGATGAAGAAAGTGTATCCGGAAGGCAGAAAGAGTGACCAGCTGCCCCACATGACATGCTGCTGGATATCCACTCAGACAGTGGCTTGCAACCTCGACAAGAGCTGTTTAGGGGAAGTAGTGGGAACACATGCCTGATGGGTGAGAGTTCAAGAGAACATACGAGAAAAATTCTTCCCAGAGCAGACAATTACAATTTTAAACTCTGTAGGTGAACTTTACTGTAAAGAGGAGCAGGTAAATGGGGTAATAATTAGAGGAAGAAGGTTTTTTACATTTTTTTTAAATATGGGAGATATTAGAGCTTCTTGGTATGCTGATAGGAATGATCCAAGAGCTGGAGGAACCTAGTGATACGGGAGAAGTGAGGTGGCTGCCTCCCAGAGAAGAGGGATGTGGAATCTGGTGTTGGGGAGGGTCCCAGATGGGACCATTGAGAGGACAGGAGGGCAGGCTGTGCAGGCTCAGGGGCAGACAGGCTGGAGGAGTGGGGGCCAGAGAGGGCAGAGGTTGTTCACTGATGGCTCCCACTCCCTCAGTGAAAGAGAATCGGGGTGAAGGAGGAGGTGCTGAGGATTTGAAGGGAGAAGGAAGATAATGAAACGTTTACTCAGGAGAGTGAATAGGCTAGGGAAACACACTGGGCCTAGGAAAGAGATACTTCCAACCTGAATTTCCAGGATCCATGGAGCATGAGAAAGGAAAAAAGCTGCCGAGGAAAGGAATGGGATGGGGGGTGTTGGAAAAGGGGAAAAACCAGAAAGAGGACTGAAGATTTTAGGGACTGCAGACCCCATCCATTGCACAGTTGGCCAGAGACTGTTGCATGGGCAACATGAGAGTGTAGGCTTCGGAATCAGGTACAGACAGGAAAAAAGACAGGCTGCACTACTTATTACCTTCAGCAAGACACTGAACAGCCTCGATTTCTTCATCTGCAAAATGAAAACCGTAAAACTTACCTCATGGCAGTGTTATTAGGATTAAATGAAATCATGAGCAGTTGACCCTTGAACAACATTGAATGGCGCAGATTCACTTATTTTCTTCCGCTTCTGTCACCCCTGAAACAGCAAGACTAACCCCTCCTCTTTCTCCTCCTTCAACTTGAAGATGACAAGGATGATGAGCTTTATGTTGACCTGCTTCCACTTAATGAATAGTAAGTATATTTTCCTTGTAATTTTCTTAATAGCATTTTCTTTTTCTTTAGTTCATTTCATGGTAAAATACAGTATACAATATGTATACAAAACGTGTTAACTTTCTTGGCACTATTGACTTTTTAAAGTTTTAATTATTTTTATTTCAATAGTTTTTGTGGAACAAGTGGTGTTTGGTTGCATGGAAAATTTCTTTAGGTGTGATTTCTGAGATTTCAGTGTACCTGTCACCTGAGCAATGTACTCTGTACCCAATGTGTAGTTTATCCCTCAGCTGGCTCCCACCTTTTTCCCCGAGTCCCCAAAATCCATTATATCATTATGACTTTGCATCCTCATAGCTTAGCTCTCACTCATAAATGAGACCATATGATGTTTGGTTTTCCATTCCTGAGTTACTTCACTTAGAATCATGATCTCCAACTCCATCTAGGTTGCTGCAAATGACATTTTTTCATTCCTTTTTATGGCTGAGTAGTACTCCATGGTATACATAATATATATCACATTTTCTTTATCCACTTGTCGGTTGATGGGTATTTAGGCTGATTACATAGTTTTTCAGTTGCGAATTGAGCTGCTATAAACATGCATGTGCATGTGTCTGTTTCATGTAATGACTTATTTTCCTCTGGATAGATACCCAGGAGTGGGATTGTTGGGTCATTCTACTTTCTGTTATTTAAGGAATTTCCATACTGTTTTCCATACTTATTGTACTAGTTTACATTTCCACCATCTGTGCAAAAATGTTCTATTCCCTTTTCACCACATCTGCACCTTTTTTTAATTTTTTAATTATAGCCATTATTGCTGAAGTAAAGTGATATCTCATTGTGGTTTTAATTTGTATTTTCCTGATGATTAGGGATGTTGAACATTTTTTCATATGCTTGTTGGCCATTTGTATATCTTCTTTTGAGAAATATCAATTCATGTCCTTTGCCCACTTTTTGATGGGATTATTCAATTTTTTCTTGCTGATTTGTTTGAGTTCCTTGTAGATTTTGGATATTAGTCTGTGTCAGATGCATAGTTTGGGAATATTTTCTCCCACTCTCTGGGTTGTCTGTTTACTCTGCTAATTATTTCTTTTGCTGCACAGAAGCTTTTTAGTTTAATTAGGTCCCATCTGTTTGTCTGTTTTTATTGCATTTGTTTTTGGGTTCTTGGCCATGAACCCTTTGCCTAAGTCGATGTCTAGAAAAGTATTCCCAATGTTATCTTCCAGAATTTTTAAGACTTCAGGTCTTAAAGTCTTTGATGTATCTTGAGTTGATTTTTGTGCAAGGTAAGAGATGAGGATCCAGCTTCATTCTTTGACATGTGGCTTGCCAATTATCCCAACACCATTTGTTGAATAGGGTTGTCCTTTCCCCACTATATGTTTTTGTTTACTTTGTTGAAGATCAGTTGGCTGTACATGTTTGGCTTTATTTCTGGGTTCTCTATTCTGTTTCATTGGTCCATATGCCTATTTTTATACCAATACCATGCTGTTTTGGTAACTATGGCCTTGTAGTATAGTTTGAAGTCAGGTAATGTGATGCCTCTAGCTTTGTTATTTTTTTCTTAGTCTCATTTTGGTTATGTCGGTTCTTTTTTGGTTCCATTTTAGGATTATTTTTTCTAGTTTTGTGAAGAATGATGATGATAATATTTTGATGGGAATTGCATTGATTTTAGAGATTGCTTTTGACATGTTGGTCATTTTCACAATACTGATTTTACCCATTCCTGAGCATGAGATGTGTTTCCATTTGTTTGTGTCATCTATGATTTCTTTCAGCAGTGTTTTGTAGTTTTCCTTGTAGAGATCTTTCACCTCCTTTTTAAAGTATATTCTTAAGTATTAAGTATTTTGTGTTTTATTTTATTTTATTTGCAACTTTTGGAAAATGGATTGAGTTCTTAATTTGATTCTCAGCTTAGTTGCTATTGGTGTATGGCGGTACTACTGATTTGTGTACATTGATTTTGTATCCTGAAACTTTACTGAATTTATTTATCAGATCTAGAAATTTTTTGGATGTCTTTAGGGTTTTCTAGGTATATGATCATATCATTGGCAAATAACAACAGTTCGATTTCCTTTTAACCTATTTGTATGCCCATTATTTCTTTTTCTTGTCTGATTGCTCTGTCTAGGACTTCCAGTACAATGTTGAATATCAGTAGTGAAAGTGGGCATCGTTGTCTTGTTCCAGTTCTCTGGGGGAATTCTTTCAACTTTTTCACCTTCAGTATAATGTTAGTTGTGATTGTCATAAATGGCTTAAAGCCGATTGTGCTGAGAATTTTAATCATAAAACGATGCTGGATTTTGTCAAGTGCTTTTTCTGCATCTGTTGAGATAATCATATGATTTTTGTTTTTAATTATATTTATGTAATGTATAATATTTATTGACTTGCATATGTTAAACCATCCCTGCATCCCTCGTATGAAACCCACTTGATCATGGTGTATTATCTTTTTGATTTGCTGTTGGATTCAGTTAGCTAGTATTTTGTTAAGGATTTTTGCTTCTATGTTAATCAGGAATATTGGCCTGTGGTTTTCTTTTTTTTGCTATGTTCTGGTTTTTGTATTAAGGTGATACTGGCTTCATAGACTGATTTAGGGAGGATTCCCTCTTTCTCTATCTTTTGAAATAGTTTCAGTAAGATTGGTACCAGTTCTTCTTTGAATGCATTATGGAATATAGCTGTGAATCCATCTGGTCCTGAACTTTTTTTCTGTTGGTAATTTTTAAATTACTGTTTCAATCTCGCTGCTTGTTATTGATCTGTTCAAAGTTTCTATTTCTTCTGATTTAATCTAGGCAGGCTGTATATGTCCAGGAATTTATCTATCTCCTCTCAATTTTCTAGTTTGTGTGCATAAAGGTGTTCATATTTGCCTTGAATGATTTTTGTATTTTTCTGGTATTGATTGTAGTATCTCCTGTTTCATTTCTAATTGAGCTTATTTTGATCTCTCTTCCTTTCTTGGTTAATATTGTTAATTGTCTATGAATTTTGTTTAACTTTTCAAGGAACCAGCTTTTTCTTTCATTTATCTTTTGTATTATATTTTGTTTGTTTGTTTCAATTTAGTTTAGTTCTTTTCTGATCTTTGTTATTTCTTTTCTTCTGCTGGGTTTGTGTTTGGTTTGTTCTTGTTTCTATAGGTTCTTTGAGGTGTGACCTTGATTGTCTGTTTTTGCTCTTTCAGACTTTTTTATGTAGGGATTTAATGCTGTGAACTTTTATCTTAGCACCACTTTAGTTGTTTCCCAGAGGTTTTGGTAAGTTGTGTCACTATTGTTATTCAGTTCAAAGAATTTTTAAATTTCCATCTTGATTTTATCTTTGACCCAAAGATCATTCAGGAGCAGATTATTTAATTTTCATGTATTTGTAGAATTTTGAAGGCTCCTATTGGAGTTAACTTCTAGTTTTATTCCATTGTGATCTGACAAGGCACTCTATATAATTTTGAAGGAATCGGAAAAGTAATTCTGGTAATATGACAAAATAAGCTTCTGTAACACCCCCCAAAGAACACATTAGCTCCCCACCAATTGACACAAATCAAGAAGAAATCTCTGAATTGCCAGATAAAGAATTCAGAAGGTTAATTATTAAGCTACTCAAGTAGATACCAGAGAAAGCTGAAAAACAACTTAAGGAAATTTAAAAAACAATACAGGATATTGTTTAAAAAATTCTCCAGAGAAACAGGTAACATAAAGAAAAAACAAGCACAACTTCTGGAAATGAAAGACACACTTAGAGAAATACACAATGCACTGGAAGGTGTCAACAATAGACTAGAACAAGTAGAAGAAAGAACTGCAGAGCTTAAAGACAGAGCTTTTGAATTAACCCAATCAGACAAAGACAAAGAAAAAAGACTTAAACAAAATGAACCAAGCCTCCAAGAAATTTGAGATTATATTAAACAGCCAAACCTAAGAGTAATTGGTGTTCCCGAGGAAGAAGAGAAATCTAAACTTTGGAAAACTTATTTGGGGTAATAACTGAGGAAAACATCCCTGGCATCACTAGAGATCTAGACATCCAAATACAAGAAGCTCAAAGAACATCTGGGAAATTTATTGCAAAAATAATTATATCCTAGGCTCATAGTCATCAGATTATCAAAAGTCAATGTGAAGGAAAGAATCTCAAGAGCTGTGAGGCAAGAGCATCAGGTAACCTATACAGGAAAACTTATCAGATTAATAGCAGATTTCTCATCAGAAATTCTACAAGCCAAAAGGGATTGGCGTCCTATCTTTAGCCCCCTCAGATAAAATAATTGCCAGTGAAGAATTCTGTATTTAGCAAAACTAAGCTTCATAAATGAAGGAGAGATAAAGTCTTTTTCAGACAAACAAATGCTGAGGGAATTCACCACAACCAAGCCAGCACTATCAAAAATGATAAGAATTTGAAATCTTGAAACAAAACTTTGAAATACACCAAAATACAACCTTATTAAAGCATCTCACAGGGCCTATAAAGCAATAACACAATGAAAAAAACCTAAGGTATTCAGGCAACAAGTAGCATGATGCATAAAACAGAACTTCACATCTCAATAACAACATTGAATGTAAATGGTCTAAACGCTCCACTTAAGAGATACAGAATGGCAGAATGGATAAATATCCACCAACCAAGTATTTGCTGTCTTCAAGAGACTCGCCTAACACATAAAGACTCACATAGACTTAAGGTAAAAGGGTGGAAAAAGATATTCCATGCAAATGGAAACCAAAAGTGAGCAGGAGTAGCTATTTCAGTAACAGACAAAACAGACTTTAAAGCAACAACAGTTAAAGAAAGACAAAGAGTGGCATCATACAATGATAAAAGGATCAGTCCAAAAGGAAAATATCACAATCATAAATATATATACACCTAACAGCAGAGCTCCCAAATTTATAAAACAATTATTACTAGACCTAAGAAATGAGATAGATGGCAACACAATAATATTGGGGACTTCAATACTCTACTGACAGCACTGGACTGGTCATCAAGACAGAAAGTCAACAAAGAAAAAACAATGGACTTAATCTATACCCTAGAACAAATGGGCTTAACAGACATTTACAGAACATTCTACCCAACAACTGCAAAATATACATTATTTTCATCAGCACCTGGAACATTCCCCAAGACAGACTATATGATTGGCCACAAAACAAGTCTCAGTAAATTTAAGAAAACGGAAATTATATCAAGTACCCTGTTAATCAACTTTTTATGTTATTAATAAGACTTCTTTTAAGAAAACTGAAATTATATCAAGTACCCTGTTAATCAACTTTTTATGTTATCAGTAAGGCTTCTGGTCAACAGTAGGCTGTTAGTTAAGTTTTGGGGAAGTCCAAAGTGATACACAGATTTTCAACTATGCAAGGGGTTGATGCCCCTAACTCCCATGTTGTTCGAGGGTCAACTGCATATAAAAGTCCTTGACATAGTGAGCTCACAGCACAAGAGCCATGCATCTACCTGAAGCCTCATAAGCCAAGCCTGGAGTGCCTCTGAGACTCTGAGCATGGCATCAGCACTTGGTGTGACCTGCCTCTTTCTGGATTAGCAGGCTCACCTCCCACTAGCATTCCTGTCTCACTTACCATCAAGTTCAAGCTCAGCCTTTTCCTCCTGTATTTAAAGGCCCAGGAGAAGTAGAAAGAAGGGGGCAGAGACTATTGCTTGCCTCTGCAAAATCTATCTTCCTCTTTCCTTCACCAATAGACCCCTCCTTTGTAAGGTGACGTGGCAATGTGTCCAGCAAAGAAAACTACTGTTCCCAGACTCCCTTTTAGAGAGGGGTGGCTGTGTCACTAAGTCCTGGACAATAATATGTAGATAGACGTTTTCAGGTGGGGCTTCCAGAAAATTCCTTTAGAAAGGAGTCTAACTCAGCAGGCAGTCTCCTATTTTACTCTCCACTTCCTCCTTACTTTTCCTGGAATGAAAGGATGACTGGAGCAGAGGCCACCTGGCAACCCTGATGTGGCCTTGAGGAGAGGAGCCAGCACCAGTACTACTGCTTGATCCTTGCCAGAGGAGCTGTGTGTTTGTTCCAGCTGCCTTCCAGACATGCCCCTACCCACACAGTGAGAAGTACCCCCTTCTAAACCATTTTGCATATACCCAGGATCCCAGGATTTCCTGAATGTCTGGCTCCAAACCCATTTGCAAGGCTGTGTGGTCTTTGGGTCTGTCTCCCCAGTATGGACCATGTCTTCAGTATGTACAGTCCTAAGTCCTGAGAGGTACCCTGGGAAGATAGCCAGGGAAGGCCTCTCTAAGAAACTAATATTTGAGCAGAGAACCAAATAAAGCACAGGTACAAGCAATGTAAGGATCTCAGCAAAAGACCCTTGAGCAGGGAGGCCTTATGTGCAGGAGATTGGCATGGCTGAGGAAGCCATGGGGCCTGCCCATCTGGGGTGCTGGCATTGCAGGACTCACCACAGAACCCACCCACCCCTGCTGCTTCCCACCCAAGCCAGCCCACACCCTTAGACCTACTTCATAGTGGCATGGAATTCCACTTCCTAAAAACAATTTTGAATCAAATAAATTCTGAATTTAAGTTCTAAATATTAGTCTTTTGCCCCCTTCAAATATTTCAAGTATTTTGAACACTGTTTCCACCTTTGCCAAGGTTATCATGATACTGGCTGGAGGCTGGGGCAAGTTCGTGTCGAAAGGCTGGTCTGTTTTATCTGTTCCAGTTGCCATTCTCTCTTACTCAGAATATGGTTTCCTTTCATTTCAGACTAATTTCTTCCAGGCCCTGAGCTCATTTCCCCATTTAGTCTCTGTCATACCAGTCTGGGATGAGTTTGATATGGTTCCTGACCTGGAGGCAGAAGGATGAGTGAGGTGACCTACAGAGAAATCCACAAGCCATTGGAATCATCGGTGTCTCTGAGTCATGCCACCACCAACCAGGCCAAAGTTTGGCACATTTCAGCATCTTGGGGTCCTTTCTCGGCAGGAGGGAGAGAAAGGGTGGAAATCAATTAAGTGTAGTCAGGGGAAATGCTATAAGCGCTGTCCTCCCACTCCTGGAAACAATTTATTCCATGGAAAAGATAGCAGGTGTTCATTAAAGTGGGCTTCTCGGCATGTAAATCCATGATGTAGTGTTAAGAAAACGTAAGTTGCCATCAGTGTAGATGTATTTTAGCCACTTGGTAGCCCTTGGAAAAGACCTCAACTGTCTCCGAGTAAATTCACTGGAACATGATAAAGGCAGAGGATCTCTAAGGCTCTGAGGCTGTAATTAATACATTTCCACAGGATTACATTAGAAATGATAATTACTAGCATTTGGGGAGGTGGTATGGGGAAGAGGGGGACATGAGGAACTGGAGACACACAAAGCTTTGTCTTCACTCTAGTCTTATCAGGAAATCTGGAAGGTCCAACATTTTTTGATAAGATTTCCACCGAGAAGCCAAGTTGACAGACGCCAAAGGTTTTCTCCTCTTGGATCTAACTGTTCTGGAATCAAAGCGCAGGTAGGCAGCTACCCCACTTGTTTCCTTTGGAATGAACTCAGGTTTGTTTATGTTGACCACCTGCAGTGACTTAAGAGCCTTGAGCCAAGAAGGGGCAACTCTCCAGTGTGGGATGGGGCAGGGCAGACGGCAAGTGGGAATTGATGGGACTTCCAGGATCAGGTATCCAGGAATTGGTAGCTTTGTGTGTGGAGACAGTTTAACATTTTGCACTTGGTGCAGTCTAAACACCTAGCAATGAAAGGATCCAGAGCCCACCTGCTGTGATAAGCATCACTCCTTTATGTCCTTCCAGGATCACAGGGAGGACGAGGGGGGCCTCCATGGAGGAGCTGGAATGGTCTAGGGGCACACTTGGAGTACTTGTGGGGTAACAGCCATTTACAATCTAATACCAAAGTATTTCCATATTCTTAGTCCCTGGGATGTTCCTGCTGTTATGTGTCAACCAAATG
This sequence comes from Macaca mulatta, assembly GCF_049350105.2. Lineage (NCBI taxonomy): Eukaryota > Metazoa > Chordata > Mammalia > Primates > Cercopithecidae > Macaca > Macaca mulatta. Next base: position 6,476,408 of record NC_133416.1, read on the forward strand.
TCAACTTTCGATCTCTCTGATGTAGCAAGGAAGAGAGATGCATTGGGCCTGGGAAGAGGAGAGCACTGTTGCTTTCTGATGAAAGCCTCGTCATGGACCCACCTCCTAAATGTCCCACAGCAACTCCAGCCCCACGTTTCCTCTTCCCTCCCTCCCTCCTTTCCTGCCTTCCTTTCTTGCAGCACCAATCTTTACTGAGCATCAACCATGTGACTGTTCTAGGCACAGTATGAGGCTTCAGATCCTAATGATAATGAATGTACACCCATTTCCCTTAAGGGAAGTCACGCAGATGAGTGGGCTGTGTGTACCTTTCCATTGAGTGGGAGCTCTGCTGTGAAGCTGCCAGTGCCCAGGCAAAGCAGCATGGGGTTGGTGGAAGCAGCTTGAAGAACAAGGGAATGTGTGAGAAGGCTGTGGCCAAGTCTGTGAAATATGGTATAAAGGAAAGAGCCAGATATTCACTGTGTGGCCGAGAAGTGAGCAGCCTTGAGTGGGGAACCACAGGTCAGGGTAAAACCAGGGGTTGCGACCTGGCAGCAAACCAGACAAGCACTCCAGATGCAGTGAAGGCACAGGGAGGGAAGAAGAGGCGACAGTAAAGGGTTTATGCAATTAAATAGTGGAAAATAGGGCAGGAAGAAAATTGGTAGCAGGCTGGCATTGAGGAAATGGCATGGCCTATGAGACAGACCAAGGTTTCACTTCTGGCTCTTGAATGTATTAGCTACTTGCCTGTGGGTGAGTTCGAGAGTGTCTTAGAGCACCAGCTTTTCCATCCATAAAATAGAGTTAATGTTTAACGTATGGGTGTTGCAGGGATTAGAAATAATGTATATGATGTGCCTGCTATAAAACTGGTCCCAATGAATTGGTCCCTATCCACCTTCCTCACTCTCACTCCACAGCCCTTCCAACCCCAGACCCACACTTGCTGTGGAGTTCCCCTCACAGAATGAAGGAGGTGATGGGGGAGAAGTTTATTGAGGGAGCTGGTGGAGCCCCAAGGCTGTGCCACATGGCCATGACCAGCAGATCTGAAGTCTCCCTATAGTCCTAAGGAGCACCAGGAAAGGGCATGCCCAGGGACAGGGGATGAAGCTGGTATAAGATTGTGGAAGGAACCCCGGGCATGAAGCTGAAGGAAAGGCACAGAGCTCAGCCGAGTGGGGATGGTACAGATGCAGAGGGAGGCCAGGCCAGGGGTGGGCCACCCCGTAAAAGCTGGGCAATGGGGAAGGCTCGGCGGCAGGACCCACAACCGATTTGGAGTGGCACTGCTCCTGCTGGAACAACAGAGATTGTGTATTCAAAGGACCCAGCTAGATATTCAGCAAAGCAGTGTAACCTCTGTTGTTTTAGTGAACTTAGTGAATTGATAACCCTGTTGTCAGTTACCTGACACACTCAGTGTAGTCTCTGATCTCTCTCTCTGGTTTAACTATCTTGTTTTTTGTTTGTTTTTAGTTTAGAGAAGGGGTCTTGCTACATTGCCCAGGCAGGAGCACATGGCAATTCACAGGTGTGATCATTGTGTTTTACAGCCTTGAACTCCTGGGCTCAAGCGATCCCCCACCTCAGCCTCCCATGTAGCTGTATTTTGCTTATTTTAATAGCAACTTCAAAATTTATTATAATAGCAACTTCAAATCTCTTTTGAAAGTGCGTAATCTATTAAAAAAAAAAAACAACAGTATCTTCTGTTCTTAAAAATCTCTTTAACAATGAGATATGCGGGCCGGGCGCGGTGGCTCACGCCTGTAATCCCAGCACTTTGGGAGGCCGAGGCGGGCGGATCACAAGGTCAGGAGATCGAGACCACAGTGAAACCTCGTCTCTACTAAAAATACAAAAAATTAGCCGGGCGCGGTTGTGGGCGCCTGTAGTCCCAGCTACTCGGGAGGCTGAGGCAGGAGAATGGCGTGAACCCGGGAGGCGGAGCTTGCAGTGAGCCGAGATCGCGCCACTGCACTCCAGCCTGGGCTGGGCGACAGAGCAAGACTCCGTCTCAAAAAAAAAAAAAAAAAAAAAAAAAAAAAAAACAATGAGATATGCTTTTATCCGACCCTTTGCTTTCAGAACCACATTCCAGCCCCTTCATATCCCACTAAAAAGGGGCAGAGAGGCCTGCTGCGGTGGCTCACGCCTGTAATTCCCACACTTTGGGAGGCCAAGGCAGGCAGATCATGAGGTCAGCAGATCGAGACCATCCTGGCTAACACAGTGAAACCTCGTCTCTACTAAAAATACAAAACATTAGCCAGGTGTGGTGGCGGGCGCCTGTAATCCCAGCTTCTCAGGAGGCTGAGGCAGGAGCATCGCTTGAACCTGAGAGGCAGAGGTTGCAGTGAGCCGAGATCACGCCACTGTACTCCAGCCTGGGCAACAGAGCAAGACTCCATCTCAAAAAAAAAAAAAAAAAAAAAAAAGAGTGGAGGGAGAGAAATACCTATGTAATATCTTTCCAAATATAAATTCTTATCTGAGTTGGTGCTTTTTAATGTGCATCTGATTCTTCGTTTCCACCTTTACTAGGAATGGATTTGACACTGCAGACCCTTGCTGATCAGTGGAAGACACTTTGTCGGGAAGTCAAGACACTCTTCCTCAGTCACCAACTCTTTACAGGTGCTTGGGCATTTTCTGACTAAGTGATCCTGGAATGTAACTGCACCTGTGTGCATCTGATATTAGGGGTTAGATGTGTGTCCTCTCCAAATCTCATGTTGAAATGCGACCTCCAATGTTGGAGGTGGGGCCAGGAGGTGTTTGGATTATGGGGGTAGATCCCTCATGAATGGCTTCGTGCCATCCTCACAATAATGAGTGAATTCTTGCACTGACTTTATGCAAGATCTGGTTGTTTAAAAAGAAAATGTGGCATATATACACCATAGAATACTGTGCAGCCATTAAAAAAAGGATGAGTTCGTGTTCTTTGCAGGGACATGGATGAAGCTGGAAACCATCATTCTCAGCAAACTAACACAAGAACAGAAAACAAAACACCGCATGTTCTCACTCATAAGTGGGAGTTGAACAATGAGAACACATAGACACAGGAAGGGGAACATCATACACCAGGGCCTGTCGGGGGGTGGGGGGCTAGGGGAGGGATAGCATTAGGAGAAATACCTAATGTAGATGACGGGTTGATGGGTGCAGCAAACCACCATGGCACGTGTATGCCTATGTAACAAAACTTCACATTCTGCACATGTACCCCAGAAATTAAAGTATAATTTAAAAAAAAAGAATTCAGAGGGGTATAAAGAAAAAATATATATATAAGGATACAGAATAAAAATGGATTTTAAGCAAATGAAAAGATGTTTAATTTCATTCATAATAAATGCAAATTAAAACTTTAAAGAAAAAAGAGTGTGGCAGGTCCCACCCCCTCTCTTGCCCTCTCCCTTGCCATGTGATACCTGCTCCCCCTTCACCTACCCCATGATTGGAAGCTTCCAGAGGACCTCACCAGAAACAGATGCCAGCGCCACACTTCCTGTACAGCCTGCAGAACCATGAGCCAAAATTCACCTCTTTTCTTTATAAATTACCCAGTCTCGGGTTTTTCTTTATAGCAATGCAAAAGCAGACTAACACAGCATCTCTAACAAGTGGTGTGTCTAGAGTCACCCTCTTGGTTTCTAGATGTATCATGAAGCTATAGAGAGATCATCCAAAAATCAGTTGAAAAGCTGATTTTCTTCTGAGGGATTTCAGTCTTAATGATGAAGCATTTCAATACAGAAGTTACCCTCTCCCACAATAAACTCTCTTTTCTTTGGTCAATACGTATAAGGAGCCACTCAAGGAAACCACAAAAACCTTGAAAAATTAGTTTAAATTAATGTATTTTCTGAAAATCATGGTCTAGTGACTAAGATTTATACTTGAGCACCACTCGATATGTTTTTAATGAAGTCAGTGCAATGTTTTTAAGAAACCACTACATATTTATTCGACGTCAAAGCAAGACATTTGTTTTCAAAGCCAAGACATGTTAACAGAAGTTGGGGGGAAAAGGCAATAATTATTTAGTGAATCCTGCGCAGTGGCATTGCAGTTGAGGTCTTCCTCAATAGTTGACTCATCTGGAAACCCGGTCCTGAAATAGAGTTTAGCAAACATAGCGATGGCAAGAATACTAACCAGGCAGTGTCATGTCCTCAGCAGAGATGGTTCCCGCACACAAATGTTCCACTTCCTGGCACATACACCCGCCTCTTGGACTGGCATCACCTGGACTTTAAGTTCATCATTGGCCACAGTAGTCTCTACCAATGGATCTTATACTAGACATAAACTTATTCTGGTCATTGATGATAGTGTTTGTCTTCTTCGATTTGCTTGGGTTCATTACAGTACCTCCCTGATACTGATCTAGTGCTCTATGGCTTACCAAAGACAACCATGAGAAGGAGGCAGGGAAGGGATTTCCATCCTTCAGATGGGGAAAGCAGCACAGAGAAGTTATGGCATTTACGTCAATGGAGAGCAGGGACTAGGACCCAAGTCTGGCTCCGAAACGGACAGCGTTTTAGTATGCTTCCTCATCACCATGTGAAACCTGTTGCCGTACTTCACCCAAACAGGGATAGCTTTAGAAATACGCCTCTCCCTTTTCTCCAGTGAGGGTCAGGAGCAGACTCTGGGCTGCGGCAGGGTGCAGTCTGACTTCTGGCTCTGGTGTCCACTGGCTTTGGGTTCTTGAGCAGAGGCAGAGTTTCTCTGAGCCTCCGTTTCTTCGCCTGTGTGTGACAGAGTGTTAGAATTCTCTCCTTCCACCCCACACGCCGTCTCTGCCCAGTCAGATGAGAGACTCTAGGTTCAGTGAGGGCTGACATTTACATAAATGTGGTATGATACACCACTCAGAGTGGAGAGAGAGTGGGATCTTCTGTAGCTTGAGATGGGCAATCTCTTAGATTCATCTTGGTTTGGAGAGCTGCTTGCTGAGAAGGAACTAGAATGATTCTCCTGGACACTAAGATACCCAACTCCTAATCCAAAATCAGTCTTTATCAGAGTGGATCCACCTCGGAGGGGATGTCTCCACATGGAAGAGGAGTTTAGGCTAGTGAACATGGCTTAATACAAAGAGCTGGGTGTTCCTGGGGAAGAGCTGAATTTGGCATGGTATGTGGTGAGGCAAAGACCCTCCAGGATCTTGTCCTTGTGGCACAATAGGGACAACCTTGGATCCCAAGTGTGGCTCATGACTTCACTGTGATTAGAAATCTATTCATCAACATGGGACCTAATTAACGAAAAAGCTTCTGCACAGCAAAAGAAATAATCAGCAAAGTAAACAGACAACCCACAAAGTGGGAGAAAATATTCACAATCTATGCATCTGACAAAAGACAAATATCCAGAATCTGCAAGGACTCAAACAAAGCAGCAAGAAAAAGTAATAATAATCCCATCAAAAAGTGGGCAGGGTATATGAACAGACAATTCTCAAACAAAGATATACAAATGACCAACAAATACATGAAAAAAAAATGCTCAACATCGCTAATTATCAGGAAAATACAAGTTAAAACCACAATGGGACACCACCTTACCCCTGCAAGAATGGCCATAATTGAAAAATCAAAAAATAATAGATGTTGGTATGGATGTGGTGAAAAGGGAACGCTTTCACACTGCTGGTGGGAATGTAAACTAGTACAACCACTATGGAAAATAGTATGGAGATTCCTTAAAGACCTAAAGGTAGATCTAACATTTGATCCAGCAATCCCACTCCCAGGTATCTACCCAGAGGAAAAGAAGTCATTATATGAAAAAGATACTTGTACATGCATGTTTACAGCACAATCCACAATTGCAAAAATACGGAACCAACCTAAATGCCCATCAATCAACAAGTGGAAAAAGAAAATGTGGTATATACACACCATGGAATACTGCTCAGCCATTAAAAGGAACGAAATAATGGCATTCATGGCAACTTGGATGGAATTGGAGATCATTGTGAAGTAACTCAGGAATGGAAAACCAAACATTGTATGTTCTCACTCGTAAGTAGGAGCTAAGCTATGAGCATGCAAAGGCGTAAGAATGATACAATGGACTTTGGGGACTCAGGGAGAAGGGTGGCGGGGTAAGGGATAAAAGACTACACACTGGGTGCAGTGTACACTGCTTGGGTGATGGGTGCACCAAAACCTCAGAAATCACCACTAAAGAACTTATCCATGTAACAAAAAAAGAAAAAAAAAGAAAAAAAGAAAGAAAGAAAGAAAAGAAATCTGTTCGTCAAGAGCATCAATGTGGAGAGAGCAAGTGTCTCCACATATGCCACACAGAACGTTTGCCAGAGAGGACTGAAGACTCTTCTGATATTTCTTTAGGGGAGCCTCTGAAAACCTCCTCTGAATGAAATACGCCCTGGGGAATTTGGATGAATCCAGGGCAGGAGACCTCAAGAGGGAAATGTGCATGACCTCTTGATCTGGCTTTGTTAAAAACCATGTGGGCATGCATGCGATGAACGGGGAAAAGAGGGACTTGTAATCCAAGTTGGTGCTGTACGTGGTTCACACCAGGTACGTGTAAAATGTCAATACAAACTGTTCACAGAAGCTGGTGAAGGTTGTACGTGGAGATGAACGGGGAGTTCTTAGCACAGAAAGTGGCTCCTAGCAGGTGGAATGGTGGTGGTATTACTGTTATTACACCCTGTCCACTGGCATTTCTCCTTGGGCCTCCAGCAGAGAACCCGGGGGGGCCTGTGCAGTCCAAGGTGGGCAGCATCATATTCCTAAGCCCAGGCTGGAGTCTAAACCCCAGAGTGGAAGTCCTTGTAGCTGTGTGACTTGGGTAACTTGCTTAACCCCTCCAGGCTTCAGTTCAGTGACCAAATAAAACAGAGTTAATGATGACAGGTACATTTACAGTGAAGCTAGTATAGTTTCGACCTCAGGGCACCTTTCAAGGGTGCCCAGGACTCTAAGGATATATGGATAGTGGAGGAGAAACAACTTTCTTAGAGCTTATATAGGAAAAAAAAAAAAAAAACTCGATAGACATTTTCCCAAATTTGACAGTAAGATTCACACGAAATTACCAATAATAAGGTGTGGAACTGAAAGAAAATTTTCTAAGTTGATATTTTCTATCAGAAATGCAAAGCAAATGTTGATCAAACTTGCTGGAAGAAAGACTGAATTATCTTTTCTTCTCCTTATTGAAAATATTGTTATGAAAAAGCAATCAAAGAGCATTCAGCCAAAGAGGTGGAGGGGAAAGCATTGAAATATTATAAACATATGTGTCAGTTCATAAAAAGTGAAGTTATTTGTGTTTTCTGATGACATGTGTGATATTAGCCTGAAATTTATATTTTGTTGTGATTTCTATTTTCATGCTAAATACTCACAATTGCACCTTATTTTATAATTGTGGGTGCTTTTTTTAAAAGTCTCTCTAAAATTATAGGATCTTCTATCCCCACAAAACCAGGATCTGCCCACGTTCATGATACGACCTGCTTTTGACATAAGGTACATGGAAAAGTGCTGTACCTCTGCTGTCCACCTACGTGGGGAAGAACTTTACAGGGGTATCTGGAAGGAGACTGGGGACACTGAGAAGACAGATGAAATCAAGGAAGGAAAAAAGAATCAAAAGAGACAAGTGGATCTAGAGAAGCCTGGAGTTTGCAAAGAAGAAAGCCAAGTGTGAAGTTGACAGGGCAGGGAATAAGAAGAGTTTCCCAGAGAAGTAGGAATGAGGCCCATCTAAAAGGATAGGGAGGCCTATGTTAGGGCCTCATCTGTTTCTCAACTAGCAGCCTCACCCAGACCAAGCAAATGTGGTTCTTGATAGAAGTTGACACATACTCTGAAGAACTCGATGCAGGCCAACCAGAGTCCATCATGCTGGGAGAAAACTAGGAGCAGGTTATGATGTGGGATCCGTGTCAAAAGAATGTCTCTTTCCTTCAGGGCCTGTGGCTTCATTTCCCTAATTAGAGAGGACATCCTGGCTTGGAAGCCTCAGTCCTCCACTTTTCTCTCTGTTAGGCTGACAGGAAGTGAGAGAAAGGAGGGGCAATAAAACATGAAGGTTCCTGAATTCATGTGCAGAGCTGTCTTTTTGAATTCCCATCTGGCTTTTGCCTCGTACTTGCTTTCTGGAGATAAAGCTGTACAAGCCTTGGGAAGGTCGAAGAGTTAAGTGGGTTCCACCGGGTCAGGATGCAATTCCTGAGAATGATTTAAGCCTGGTTCATTTGCTGCTGTAGAGGAGAACAGGAAAGAAGAGGATGGGGGCAAGAAGCTCACCAGATGTGCAAATAGGGCTGCCTTCTTTTTATGATGATGACGATTACTATAGTTTCTGGGGAACAACAGGTGCCGTTTGGTTACATGGATGTTTTTCAGGTGTGATTTCTGAGATTTTGGTGCACCAGTCACCTGGGCAGTATACACTGCACCCAATGGGTAGTCTTTTAACCCTCCCTCTAACCCTTTCCCTCAAGTCCCTAGAGTTCATTATCTCATTCTTATGCTTTTGCGTCCTCATAGCTTAGCTCCCACTTGTAAGTGAGAACATACAATGCTTGGTTTTCCATTCCTGAGTTCTTTCACTTAGAAGCATGGTCTCCAGCTCCATCCAAGTTGCTGCAAATGCCATTATTTCATTCCTTTTTATGGCTGAGTAGTATTCCATGGTATATATATACCACATTTTCTTTATCCACTTGTTGGTTGATGGGTGTTTGGGTTCTAGATTTTTCCAACAGCGAATTGTGCTGCTATAAACGTGTGTGCAAGTGTCTTTTTAATATAATGACTTCTTTACCTCTGGGTCGATACCCAGTAGTGGGATTGCGGATTGGGGGATTGGATGGTAGATCTTTTAGTTCTTTTTTTTTTTTTTTTTTTTTTGATGTAGAGTCTTGCTCTGTCACCCATGCTGGAGTGCAGTGGCACAATCTCGGTTCACTGCAACTCCCACCTCCCGGGATCAAGCGATTCTCCTGTCTCAGCCTCCTGAGTAGCTGGGATTACAGGCAGGTGCCACCAGGCCCAGCTAATTTTTGTATTTTTAGTAGAGATGAGGTTTCACCATGTTGACCAGGCTGGTCTTGAACTCCTGACCTCAAGTGATCAACCCACCTCGGCCTCCCAAAGTGCTGGGATTACAGGCATGAGTCACTACAACCAGCCTACTTTTAGTTCTTTAAGGAATCCCTGTAACTGTTTTCCACAGTGGTTGTACTAGTTTACATTTCCACCAGCAGTGTAGAAGTATTCCCTTTTCACCACATCCACGGCAACATCTATATTTTTTAATTTTTTAATTACAGCTGCCTTCTGAGCAGCTATAATTAAGCTGTGCTTTCCAGACCTTCCTGGCTGAGCCTGAAGTGGTGGGTTCTGCTCTCTGGCGCCCTCTGCTGTAGCGGAGTGGATCAGATACTGCCATAGGCAGGGCAAGGCTGAGAATCACGGTCATTGATTACCTCTACTTATTTGGGTTGGTATATCTGAGACACAAATGCCCAGGGCCTGAGTTGCAGAAGACAATGGCAGTGTGGAAGGTAAGACTGAGTCATTGACAGTGAGCCACACTCTTCACTTCGGCCATACTGTGGAGAACCTGTTGGATTGTACCTGACAGAACAGGAATGAATGTTAGGGCTTACCCAGCCCAGCCTCCTAATTCACTAGCCAAGGAATGTGTCTTGAAAAATAGACGCTGCAGGTAAAGGTAAGGACACCATGGGCAAGAGAAGTGCAGGCGAGTAGGGCTTTGGGTGGTTAGCCCTACTCTCTTCCAGAGGAACTGTGAGTTTCATATGAGTAAGAGCTCAAGATGCTGCTTGAAAAACATAGTGGGGAGGATAGATGGATTGAATCAGGGGAAGGAGACAGAGAAAAGAGTAACACTGGGAGGAGGGTGCTCCTGAAGTATAGGGGAATGGGACAAGGACATGTTGAGAAAGAAGGTGGTGGGCTGAAGATTAAAAACTGGAGAACCAAGTTAAAACTGCAGTGTTTTCCCAAAGTAACCAAAACCTCAGAATAGATATGCTGAGATCCATTCCTGTACTGGAAGAATACTTTTCAGAGATGAAAAGTAAGTGACTGTGCAGATCAAATATGATCATTACATTTTAGGCACATTAAATAAAAGAAACTCACACGGAGACACAGCCCAGTGAAATTTTTGAGTTACAAGAATAAATTTCAAAACCCTACTAGCACCAAAGCAGTAGGGGGAAAAGGCTTACAAAGGCATATCAATCAGGCTTCTTCCAGAGGCTTTTCCTCTGAAACCCTAGAAGAGTGTGGATTAATCGCCATAGCCACAATGTTTTGAAAGGAAGGATGGTGACCTGAGAATGGTAAATCCAGCCAAGTCATTGTTCCAACATAAAAGCAATTTCAGAGATGTATATGCTCAGAGAATATACCACCCAAATACCCCATGTCTTAGGTCAGTTTCTCTGGAAAGCAGAGTCTAAGACCTGCAGACCTTGCATGCTAGAGATTCCTGGGGCATCTGCTTAGTGAGGGAAGCAGAATTAGGCAGAAGGAGAAGCTGAACTGCAATATGTTGCAACAGAGGCCTCAGACAATCCCACAGAAAGCTCTGGAGCTGGAGTAGCATTTAGAGTTAGAATCAAGGCAGGGTGGGTCTTATCTCCCTGCAGGGATGAGTCACTGGATGTGGGCTGCCCCAGAGTGGGACAGTGACCATGGCCTGGGCAACTCCCTTACACTTGAGGCAATTCCACAGTGACTCACTTGTGACCATCACCAGCTGGGGGAATGAGCACCTAAGTCCTGAGGGACTTTGGTGGCATCTTTAACACCAACTTGTTAATATTTTTTGACCTGAAGGTGTACTCAGGTGAACTAAGAGATAGATATGACAATATAAAAAGAGCGAAGAGTTTTCCCAATTCATTTTTAACCACAAACCCTACATGGCTATATATTTCAAATAAGCCATGGGGCAAAGATTTGTCCCTTGGTTTTCCATCTCATTCTTTTTTTTTTTTTTTCTCTCTCTCCAGGAAATGCCTTCCACAGCCTGCTGGAATTGTTGTAGAAAAAAATTGTTGTCACATGCCCAGGATAATTTAGGCACGTGGACACATTGTACGGTGAGTAGGGCAGGGTTTATTGGGTGAAAAGGAAAGAATCTCTCAGCAGAGTGAGAGGAGTCCTGTTAACAGACCCTCCTCTCACAGATTGAATCCCAGGTCACCACCCAGGAACTGGGGAGGCTGGGCTCCTCCCTCTGCAAACTGCTCCAACTTCCCGAGTCTCCACCCCCTCCTCCCAGTGCACAGGCTGGTGGAAGATCCTCCAAGGACCATCCCCCTTATCTTCCTCCTGCATCCATCAGAATGTCCTACTACAATTTATGACCACTCAGAACAGCAACTGGCACATTCCCTTTCTATTTTTCTTAACAATGACTAACCTCACTTGCAAGATTAGAATACTGTGCTGGGAGGGTTAGCAAAACAAAAAACTCCCATTTCTCTTACTGAAAAGCAAAATTAGGCCATTTTACTGAGCGGAGATGTAGTGATAATTTTCTGCATCTCTAAAAGCTTTCTTGAGGATAGAATAATTCCATCATCACAAGTGGGATATAATAGACCCTTTGGATCTGGAAGGGCTGTGAAGGAGAGCACGTGAAGGAAAGTCTCATCTCTTACTTTATGCTATTCTTTTTCACAAAGAGCACATAAAGACCCTTAAGATTATTTATTTGAATCAACCATCAAGTTGATTCCATTTTTGTTTTCCATAAGAATGGTGAAACCACTCAGTGATAGACACTGTTTGTCAATAAACCCTTCATAATAACGTCTACCTGGGGCTGGTAGACATTTGTCTGTTAACTAAGTCTACAAGTTAATGTGTGTGGAGTGATTGCAATTAATTGTACATGAAAATGAGTGAATAGAAGAAAAGACTGATTGCAAATTAGCTCTTGGAGGTAAAAATTCAGGTAATTTAAACTTTTCAATTGACATTTTATTGCTTGCATTTTCTAAGCCTTCTTCAATGAGCATGGATCACTTTTATAATTAAACAAAATAAATGCTGTTACAAATCAATGAATGTTATGGTACATATACCATAGGAACACAAACTGAAATATTAACTATTATTATTTCTAGAAAGGAGGAATTGGATAATGAACAGTATCTTTTTCTTTCTTTAGTGTTTCAGATTTTTGCTCACAATTTTTTTTTTTTTTTGCATGTCACAATGGAATAAAAATTTTTCATTATTTCCTTAAAGAGCTCAGGGAAGGAGGCTTTGTTGTTTGCTTTATTTTTAAATTAAAAGTGCACCTACCATGTCTTCACCCAGGTTAGCAAGTCCTTTGGAAAGTTCTCTTTACTTAGCCTAAGCCCTACTGCTGCTGGGGTAAAGCAAGCACATCTGGTGGTCTAGCTAGTAACATGAGTGCTGCTGAGACTTTGGGCCTGGGGAATGGGGGCAAATTATAAAATTCCTGTATTCCTTCTGGTGGAAGAGGGGAAGAAAGTTGAATCCCTCGCGAGTGAAAATCTCCCTCTGGTCTGTAATATAGTGAAGTACGCACTTGGTCTTCATCCTTGTTTCCTGACACGTAACTCCTAAAATCAGTGGAATCCCAAAGTGAAGTGTCATTTTGTATGCTAATGAGTTGATGGCTGGCAGACCCTGGGTAGCTTCAGGATGGAGCTGGTCACCAGAAAGATGGAGGCAGCATCAGAGGGTTAAGACTTTCAGCCCCACCCCTAACATCTGGAGAGGGGAAAGGGGCTGTAGGTTAAGTTGCTCAAGGATGGCCAATGATTTAACCAATCCTGCCTACTGATGAAGCTTCCAAAAAAACCAGAATGGACTGGGTTCCAGAACTGCCAGACAGCTGAACACTGGAGGTTCCTGGAGGTGGCAGCCAGAGAGCCTGTTCCCTCACTACCAATACCCTTACCTTGCTCTTCTTTTTCTTTTTGCACAGCAGTGATCACCTTCTGACCCACTGTGTATTAATAGTTTACTCTCACTGTTGGCTCTGCCTTTCTGACCCACACACAGAGCCTAAGCTCCTGAGGGCAGGAATCTGTGTTTTGTTGGGTGATACATCCAAAGCGCCTCACAGAGGCTGACACGTAGGGGTTCAGTACACACTTTGGATGAATCTATGCTTATTGGAATAAAAGGACGGATGAGATACATGAAGTGAAAAAAGATGAAAAGACAGCATATATACCATGAAAGGAAAATAAAAACTCAGGACCCCAGAGCAATCTGCCAGAAGGGAAAAACGAAGCTGAAAGCTGAGTCATGCAAGAAGCTGCCTTTCCTTTTGTTCCGAAGCAGAGAGCTACAGAGAAAAGGCTAGGCAGCTCCTCTATGTTTACCCTATCTTACGGGAAATGCCGATTTACTGAGCACCAGAAAAACACATAATGGGCTGTCCTCCTACCTGCTCCTTTTCTCTTGTAACATGTGGATTCAGTAATGAGATCACACCCTCCCCTTTACCACCCCCAGCCCACTTTTTCCCCCTTTAAATATTGAAACCTTCAACATCATCTTCAGAAAAAGGCACAGACCACAGACTTTCTGTGATCCCATGTTCTTTCCTTCTGGGAATGTCCCTCACCTTGGCAAAATAAACTTCCAAATTGATTGCGACTTGTCTCAAGATACTTTTCTGCTTTAAAATAGCATAACTGTGATTAAAAGAAATTAGATGTGTGTGTGCGGGGGGGGTGGGGTGGATGAGAGTCTCCAAGACACAGTAAGTGCCAATGTCGATTATAGATTTGGGGATTATGGGTGATTTTATTTGCTTCATTGTTTGTTGGACTATCTGAATATTTCTTGGTATGCAAGCTTAACCTTTATGATGATACAAAAATGTTTCTTTCAATTTAAAAAAGAGGAAGAAAAACAGGCGGGTCCTGAACCAGCCATGAGCAGCCAAGGGGCCTGGAGATAGCACGATTGGAGCCAAGTGGGTGTCATGGCGGTGGAGGCAGCCCTTGACCTTGACCATGGACTGTCACTGCTTCCTGCAAATGTCAACGCCACCCACACTGGCAGTCATCCCTGGGGATTGCTTCCTTTGATAGGTCTGGAATCTCCATGTCATCAGTGCTCCTTGCAATAACATCTTCCTCCCACTGGTCACCGCACTCTCCCCAAATCAGGTAAAGCCTGTTGTCAAATGGTGCAATGTTCCATACTGCTGTAGTCTGAACCTCAGCTCAAGTGGTAAGTTTGCATATTAAGATGCGAGAGGCCGGATGCTGTGGCTCGCACCTGTAATCCCAGCACTTTGGGAGGCCAAGGCCGTCAGATCACCTGAGGTCGGGAGTTCAAGACCAGCCTGGCCAACATGGGGAAACCCAGTCTCTACTAAAAATACAAAATTAGCCAGGTCTGGTGGCACATGCCTGCAATCCCAGCTACTCGGGAGGCTGAGGCAGGAGAATCGCCTGAACCCGGGAGGCGAAGGTTGCGGTGAGCCGAGATCGCACCATTGCACTCAAGCCTGGGCAACAAGATCGAAGCTCCCTCTCAAAAAAAAAAAAAGTGAGGAAATTAAAACTGGTTGTAAGATTTCCTGTCCAGGAGTGGCCTGGAGCATGTTAGCCTACTGTTCTCACTAAGAGCTGCATCTACGTCCTGTTATCCCCACAGAAGAAGAAGCCGCTTTCCTGAGTATGGGTTCGCAGTCAACGCAATTCTGCATGCTCCTAGGAGGGAACCAGAAATGTGATGGGCGGCACTGGTGACCAGCCAGCACCTACAGGCCCGCACATTGCCAGGTGTGCTGAAACAGCAGAACTATAGCCCTCATTTTTCCCCTGGAGTACCATCCCCCCTGCAGCTTTCACTCAGGCATTCAGTTGGATTCTAGCCAGGCTGACCTGCAAGGAACTAGGATGAAGCGATTGTGCACCAGATTTCTGGGCAGCAGGTGGGCCTGAGGTGTAGGAAAGGCAATGATGAGTGATGTCTGGCCCGTGCTTCCGACTTTGCATCATGTTCTCAGCATGGCGCTCTGGGAAGCTGCTACCTATTGATTATGTTAGTATTGCAAGATGTAACCTCTTCACCATCTGGGGTTTGTCATTAATTTGTATTTAGAATGGTAAACCCCTTACCTCCTGTGCCTTCACACTTCCTGTCTACTCGTCTTACCTAACATTTCTCCATAGCACTTATTAATATCCAAAACACTGTACATTTAGCTTACTGTCTGTCTTCCCCCAGGATGTAAGCTTCATGAGGCAGGGATTTTGTCTCTTTTATCTTCTGCTGTATTTCCAGTCTGAGAACAATGCCTGGCACACAGTAGAACCTCAATAAATACCAAAAGGAAAGGCAAGGAGAGGAGAGAAGAGGGGAGGGGAGAGTAGGGGAGGGGGAAGGAAGGAAGGAAGGAAGGAAGGAAGGAAGGAAGGAAGGAAGGAAGGAAGGAAGGAAGGAAGGAAGGAAGGAAACGGAGAGACAAGGCATCAAAGACAACAGATGCATCTTTATAAAGAACGTGTCCATTTATTTTATTATTTTAAATCTGAACTTTCGTAAAATGACAGTTACTTGCATTTAGCTCCAAATGTTTTTGTGATGTGAACTGGAGACAAGCCCAGGTTTGGACCTTTGCATCTTCCTATCAGGTCCAGCGGCTGCACCATTCAGCCCTGTAACTTAATTTGCATCTGCTGAGACTGTGGCAGCCCCATTGCAAGTGACTCAGTTTTCTGAGTCACTAGTGATAGTAGGTAGGGGATGCCGTGCTCCTGACTGCATTTCTCTTACAGCTGGTCAAAGTCAGAAATGATGGTGAAGTACAGGAGGGTGCCCCAGGGCATGTGGGAATGCTTGCAGTGCCTGAGAACTCTGCGGTGGAGAGACCCCAGTGGGGTTCCGATACCTCAAAAGGATGCAGCTTAAAAGAGGACCTAAAAGAAACTTAAGCTTGAAGTTTCTGAGAAGTAGCATCATTTCTCTTCCTTCCTACACCCATTCTCTCAGCCTCTTTCTTTCTACACATATTCCCTCTTTAAGACCCCATCAAGCCGGGCCCCTGCAGACAGACAGCACGCCGTGTGGGGGTAGGAACGCGCTTGCGTGCACGTGCGTGTCTCCGCTGCCGTGCCCTCCTCTGCTGCAGGCTGAACTGCTCACACGTTGGTGTGCTGAGAACCTGACGACATCACGCTGCCCGGCTGGCTTTGGCCCGAAGGTGCTGAGCTGGCTGCCCGGCTCCTGCTTCGATCCCCACCTCCTGGGCTCCTCAAGGCCGGCTCATGCATCAGCTTGAGCTTCTCGTGCTCCTCTTTCAGGAAGAAGTCCACTAATAAGCTCTTCTCTTTCTTGATCTGGTCGCTGATGTCCGTGGGGATATCTGGAATCATCCAGTCCACGAGGACGCTCAGGAACATCACGAGGTTCTGCAGAAAGCCAAGCAGAGAGGGGCCGAGTTGGAGAGGCCTGGCCCGGCGAGGTGGTGACCCTGGAGCAGAATGCCTCCATGTCAATCCTGGCTTTGCAACTTACCAGCCCAGTGATCGCAACCAATGAGCATAACTCTACCTTGGTGTCCTCACCCATAAAATGCAGTGGCAACAGTGCCTACCCTGGAGTGGCTGTCAGGATGAAATGGGTTAATACGTGTGGGGCATCTGCGGCAGTGCCTGGCACAGAGCAGGACTCCGTCAGTAGTAGCTACTGCTTCTTCCCTTCACCAGGACTTGTGCCCCCACACCATCCTCAGAGTGTTCCCATGTGTCCAGTTCTTGCTTCTTGGCCTCTAAGCCTCCAGGCCCTCCGTGCTTTAGAAAATGGAAAGTGGTTTTCTAGAAAGTGGCGACAAAGCCCAGTGGCTTCTCCTGGGCTGTCACTGTGCCACTTGCTCCTCTCCTCCCTCCATCTGGCTCTCTCTATCCTCTACACTAGAGACGGACTTGGGGTTTTCGCATTGACTTCGGGCCTTCGCTGACCCGGTGCACTGCTGACATTGACCTTACACCGTTCTCAGTCACTGCAGCCACCCCGGCTAACCCTGCCTCGCTGGGAACCCCTGCGTCCAGCTTGCCTCGATTGGGTCTAGGCTTTGGCGCACACATGCAGTAGTCTTCCTTCTGGCTGCTAAGCCACATCCCTTTGCTGGTGCACATGGTAGGCTAGGACTGCTTCTCCCTGGAGGATTTACTGTCTCAGTGAATGAATACATGACAGCAATGCGTGGCATGGCTCAATGAATGCATCTGATTCCCATCCAATTCCCCAAGCCACATTTCACCCAGCTTTACCCAACACACTCCTCCCATTGTGATACTCTTCTCTGGCTGCCAGTTACGCACTCACATGCCTTTTCCCCTCTGGGACTGTGACTGAGCCCTTGAACCCTACATGTTCCTAGGGGTTCAGGGGAAGACGCTGGGGACCAACTGCTGCTTCCAGAGGCTCCTGGGCATCCTGGGTGCTTGCGAGCTGCTTCACCAAGTCACACACTCTTCCTCTCAATTCATTCCTTCCGGCGTGAGTGGAATGTCACATGTGACATATGGGAAAGTGAGGAGACTCTGGGGTGTGAGGCAGCACGGGATGTCTGAGCGATCATTCAAACATATCGCCCCCATCTCTCCAGAGGAAGAATGGCTGTCTTCTTTAGGTGAAAGACTAGCCGATGGGCTTCTCCACTTTCTGGGCCGGGGTCTGGGGGCAGGATACTTTAGAGCCCCCCAGAGATCTGCCTTCAGGGAATACAAAAGCCTGAAGGAGCCAAAGAGAAAAGGATCTGGGCTCGTTCTTCAGCCCTGCTTGAAGACCGGGGGCACCCAGAGTGGGAATTGGGGGCCCTCGAGCTCAGAGAATCTCAGCGATGCAATTGGAGCTGTGGCTATTGTCCCAGATAGGAATCACTGGGCTCGAGTTTGCTATTCATTCAGGGATGGCTCGACGGCTCTGGGGGCCCTTCCCACCAGATGTCTCAGTGGCTGAAACAACACTAACAAAGGAGGGAGCCCAGAGTGCAAGCAGAAAGGTTCCAAACCTGAGTTCTTTCATGATTGCAGAGATGAGATGGGGCTGTTTGTCTGCCCCAGGCTGGGACTCTGGTTTCAATGGCCCCTTTCCTTTCTTAGCCTTAGGTTTAAACAGGAATCTATCTTCACCCTGCAACTTACTCCACATCTGTCTTGTAACCTTACACTGTGTTTTATTCTCTGTCTGCAAAGTCCACCCATTAAAGAAAGCCCTCTCAAGAGTCCTCCTGGCTCACCCAGGAAGGAAGCCCTCACTTCTGCCTGCCACACATGAAGCTTTCTTATGTCACAGAGTACCATGGGAACCTGGAGGTAGGTGCAAGAAATGAGTGCAGTATCCTTACCTCTGCAGCTCGGATTTGAATGGGCTGTTCCTTATCCCAACAACTCACCTGGAAGATGATGACAAAAGCCAGACGGGCGGACAGAATAAACCAGTACTGTTTGGAAAACTCATAAGGGTTCGGGGCCCAGGGCGGCTCTCGGTAATCCTTAAACCTGCCCAAAGAGAAATGTGGTGTTAAGATCGGGAGGGGATGGAGAACAGGGTGGTAATTCTCTGGGTGAAACCTCAAGGGCTGGCTAGAGCATCAGGCATGCATGCCCTTGGCGTTGACTTGGAAAATAGGGGGAAGTGGGCAAAATCTATGGCCTAACCAACAAATTTCCAAAAAGGACTGAAGTCCAAAAAAGCCAATGTCAGCCTAGAAATGTCCTAAAAAGATGTTTCTACGACTCTCTCCAATAGCTCCCAAAGCTTACTTTGGTGTCAGGCTTCAACTCCCGAAGGAGCCCAGGGCATCTGAGGGTAGTCCAGGCCAGTGGGTCCACCTGGGCCTCCCACTAGCCTGTGACCTCTGTGTGGGTAGGGGAGACCCAGACACCCTGCATGGTGCTCTGCAGCCAGGGGGCTCGGGGAAGAGGCAGACACCAGCAGGCAGTCTCGGGCTTCTTCCCCTTCCAGATGCTTCAGGACTACAGCCACCAGAGGGGCTGGCCTGGTTTCATGGCTGCATTGTGGAACCAGAAAGAAGGCTGATCCAGACCAAGCTGGAGGCTGAGTGAATTTGGGATGGGAGGGTCATGAAGCATCATAGTTGATCAGTCTTGTGTTTTGCTAATCATGTTCCTGATCTGTCTGCACGGTTTAAACAATAAAATGTTAACGCCTGACCTGAGCTCGTGCCTCTTTCTCAGACCCACAGAGAAGCCTTGGGTTTTCCCTCACCCTTGCCTTTTCACCCCCATTCCAGAATGATTCATGTGAAAACTAGCTCATTTCCTCAGACTCACATTTTTCTAAGCCTGGAATAATGACAAGAGGCTGGTACCAGAACTATGACCCTTCCTGGAGCAGTTTTCTCCATGGAATTCAACAGCTCTTTGCTGCTCAATAAAAGCAAAGCAAGTCCTGGGCTACAGAAAGAGGTGGGTGGTGTCAGGCCACCAAGCAGTGACAGTGGCTGCCAAGGAAGGCAGGCAGGGACTCCGCCCAGGTCAGTCCCTGAGCAAAGGGCTTTTCTGGAAGGTTTCACATTTCATCTTCACTATAGCATCCTCAGGCAGGCATTGTTACCCCAGCATAACACAGGAGGAACCTGAGGCTTGGAGAAGTTGAAGTGTGTGGCCAAGGTCTCGTGACCAGTAAAGGCAGAGTCAGGGTATGCGAGTCTGGCTGAATCTGGGCTTTCTTTCCGTTATCACAGGGCACCTTACCAATGGCCACAATGTAGGGGCATTCAGAAGTAGGTGCTCTTTGGTCCTTCTCCTGCCATAAATGAATTAGCTGCTCTAAAAGGCCCACATAAAAGCCTGTTGGTTTTCCGTTGTCCAAAGAGATGAGAGAAGAAGAAGAGGAAGAGGAAAAGAGACGCACATACAAAGATAGAAAAGGGTGCAATGATAAGAGTCAGCAACAGAAAGACACAACTGAGAGGTAGACACTGGGGACTCGACTAGGGTTTGGCAGGAGGCCAGGAGCTACCCTCTCCCTGCCCACTCCCCTCTCCCAACAGCTGATCACAGCTGCCGCACGCTTGGTTTGACATCCGGATGAAAAGCAAAGCTGACTGCAGCCCAGCAGAGCACCACAGGATTCATCATAACCACCCTCAGCTGAGGACAGAAACACGGCCAGCTCCAGATTATCCTTGCTGATGGGAGAGAGGGAGAGCGTGGCTAAGTGAATGAGAACATCTTGGGGCGGGAAAAACCTCAGACTCACCTATCCTCCTGTTGCCTCCAGACAGGACGCCATGGCAGCAGGCAATTTATCTCACTCTTCTAGAGACCTCCAGAGGAGGGTGACACACACACGCACTCCTTACCATGGGGAAATCCTTCCCCAGGTTCAGCCCAGTCCCTACTGCTACAATCAAAGTCCATTTCTCTTGTTCTCTAGCTCCATCTCTGCAGGAACAGCTGCTCGCTGACCTCAGTATGCGAGCCACTGCTCACCCCTCTTTTTTCCAGTCTGAAAAGAATCCATAAATAATCTAATTCTGGTTCCACCTCTGCTATTAACTCACCCCAGCTTTTGGGAATGTCACTTTGTCCTCCCTCAGTGTCTAAAACATGTTTCGAGTCTAACAAGCATATCCATCTAATCGAGGATCTGCAGAAAGATTAACACAGAGATCTGTACAGAAAATAGCTCGAATGCAGACAGGCTAAGTGTGGTTCTGTTAGGAACTGATGGTAAGCCATGCCACAGAAAAGAACAGTGAGCAATTTAATATTCATCTGCTCACATTTCTTTCCAAAGCTAACTTTATAAAAACTATGACCTACAGTGAGAAATACATTTTACACTCATGCACATACACAGACTGCAATAAAAATTACACAAAACATACTTTGCTGTGTGCAATGCACTAGTATTTTCCTATTCTACTCTATTTGATCCTAACCCACCCTATTCTTTAAAATGCCGATCATGACCCACTAAAGTGATTTCATAATTCACTAATGAACCATGACTCATAGTTTGAAAAACCTTGATTCTCCTAAGCCCCGACCACCAGGTAAATGACTCGCTGTTTACATTCCAATGTAAGTTCAGATTTCACAATTGTTTTTAAATTTTACCCTAAGAAGTCAGGCGTATCAAATGTTTCACTGAGTAACTCAGAAGACACTAATTAAACCAAGAGATAATTAGCTTTAAGAATAGAAGTGTTCACCAAAGAGAGTGGCTAATCAACCTAATTACTTCCACCACTGTGATGCTGAGCGTTTTGTTTCTAAACACAGTGCTTAGCACTGGCAACAGTTTGTGCTTTGGAGGCAGCAGGTGAGGGGTTGAAAGCCCCGACCAGCACTGTAGTTCTCTGTCCTCTTGCAAGTTACCTAACATTCTGATGCCCAGCTTTCTCAACTATAAAATGGGCCTCAACTTTCCACCACAGAGTTGTTCTGAAGACGGAGGGTCAACACCGAGTGCTCCGCACACTATCTGGCCCATCAGAGGACCCAATAAATAGCAGCTGTTCTTTCTCTTTTTACTGGAAGTTACTTATGGAATACACCTTTTCGGTTAAAAGAGGACAGAGCATGTAGACCACGGCTTCCAGTTCCTCCCAGCTTTCCAGGAGGATTTTTGAGCATGCAAGCACTAAATGCTGTAAGTTTTAGTGCAAATCAGGAGTCAGCCAAGGGCACAGCTGCACAGGGCTTCTCTCAGGACCTCTGTCCAGGTAAATAGCATGAAACGGACAAGTGCTGGCTGGTGGGTGGAGGCCACAAGACAGCTCCACAACAGACCTGTTCCCATGGCTTGGGGAGCTCGGGTCTCCCAAAGTCCCACTGAGTTCCCCAGCATTGGGTAAGCCCCTACATCTGGGCAGCCTCCTGCAGCTGCCAGCCGTGGCCCCCAAAGAGATGCAGAGTTTAATCCCCGGCATATTATTTTAGGGACATTCCTGGATCTCACCCTCACCCCTCCAGTCCTCCTTCATTTTCCTTGAGGCTTAACATAAAGTTTGAGAGTTCCCCTGAGTTTTCTAATAGGGAGAGACTTCCAATAATGAGACAGCTAGCCTGTCTAAAAAAAAACCTAGTCTGCATCTGGATCAGCTATGCCACTTACTACCTAGAAGAGCCCGAGGAAGTCATTCCACATTTCCGAACCTAGGTCCCGGATCTACAGAGTGCAGCTCCCAAAATGTGTATCCCAGTGCTGAGCATACAGGAGCTGTCTCAATCTCAGCCAGGAGTGAATGAATAGATGTGCGTGCGTGCGTGTCTGTGTGTGCATATACCTTGCGTGTTAAAGGAAGACGCTGTGAGAATTAAATAAGACAATCTATGTGAATATGATTTCTGGAGCTTCTGCAGAAAATGAACACAAGTTTCTTCTGGGAGAGAACAGCTGGGATGGGAGCTGAGAAGTGACCCTTTTCTTCTCATATACATACATAATACGTGTCTACGGAATTACTTTTATAATTAAAAAGTTCAAAATGGTAAAAGATGAACGTAATTAATGGCAATGCACAGTTGATTCAAGTACATTTTTATATTAAGCTTTCCTGAGCAAAATTATAGTGTTAATTTCGACAGACTCATATATGAAACTGACACAGAAATCAACTTAATAGTTTAGCTTTAAAATTATGTTAACATTTTATCTAGATTGTTCTAACTTTGTGAAAAATCACATTGATTGAATTGAATTTGTACATGACTTAAATAAGATTTCCATTAACTCAAAATATCTTTCATTGTAAAATGAAAACAATACCTTAAAAGTTCTACAAGTTAATACTATGTTAATGCATAGAAAAATGCCTAGAAAACATTCACCCATAAGTATAACCCTATTACTGTCGGAAGGATGCCTGGGTTGGGCAGGGGTTAGGGTGGAGGCAGAACAGAGGTGGAGTGGTTGCCTGTAATGTTTAGAATTTTTGTAGAACTAGATTAATAAATGACATGTCATTAAACCTGAAGTTTTTCGAAAAGAATCTTTGAAGATTTTTTTATTCCAAAGCCCCCATTTTTACAGATGAAAAAACTGAGGTACAGAGAGGAGAGAGACTCAGGGCTCAGATGTCCTCATCCTGTCCTCACTTGCAGGGTGACTCGTGACAGTGACATCTGCCACAACTCATCACAACACAAAGTCACTGTGGGCAGGGATGGTGCTGAAGTCAACGATCAGTAACAGCTTTTTAATGAGCTTTTGTGATGTAATAAATCAGCTAGTAAATGCATTTCTCAACTCCAAATAGTGGCGCGTAAAAAACATTTTAATAGCCCCGGTGGAAATTAATGTCATATTAATGCTGAACACAACTACATACAATATTTTCATACCATCTGAGCTACTTAAAACTGCCTTCTGGAACTGGCCCTTAACAAAGGAAAACAGTACAGGCAATTAGGAACTAATGAGTAGCATGTCAATCCAGTGGTTAATAAGAATCAGGAAAGACGACACCCAGAAAAGCTAACAGCCTCTGGTTTCAGTGGGGAGCAGAGGGGAGGCAGCCATGGGCTGGAAGGGAGCACCCTCTTCAAAGGCTTTTCTCAGGATATGAGGTATGCAAGCCCTTAGGACCTGCAGGAAAACCTGGCAAGAGCCATCCACAGAAGCTGCTGCTGGAAGCTCAACAAACACCTCCAAGCAGACCCGCTGGGTGGACCATGCCCGGGTAGGCTCTTCAAGCTCTGAGACAAGATCTCTCTGCCCTGTTCCAGCTGAGCTGGGAAGTCAAGCCCACATTCGTCCTCCAGGATGTGGCGGCCCCTCGACCCTGTCAAATGGTTGCTAATCGTGCCTGCAGATTGATGTCACGGGACTGTTTACGGAGCAGCCCTGCCAGAGCAGTCAGATGACTGAGGCAAGCATTGCTCCAAAATGCTGGGAATGCATCTCAAACGGGCAGCCGGAGACTTGTCCTAACTTTTATTGCTATTTTTAAGATACCTCTATCCCTGGTGAGGCTGGGTTGGAGCCGCAGACCTCAGTTTTATTTGACCACATTTATCTCCAGAGGTCACTGAAAGCTAAGAATAAGAAGGGTCAACAAGTTCCCAACGTTATTTGCCAGAAAATCATGGCAAACCTCGTTTCCCACCACGGAAGCAGTTTTAACTGGCTCTAGGACTAGCTGAAGAGTTATCTCTGTTTCTCAAAATATTCCTCTATCACAGTCCCTTCTCCTCCTCCTCCCCTCTCTCTTTCTTTCTCTCTCTGTCTTCCATGTACATATAAATGTATATGGAATTATCTCAAGCATCTCAATTCCTGACTCAGAAAGACATCATAGAGGTTATGCCTCTGCTTTCTAAATCTCCAGAGAATTGAGTGACCCAGACAAGTTCACACAGCAGGCAGTGGACGGGACTCACATGAGGCAGAGATTTCCATCAACAACCCTTATCAATCTAGGAAACGTAGTCCCCAGAGCACGCCTATTTGACATATTACGTCTAGATCACCTGCTGACCCTATTTTCTGAACATCTACCTACATTTCACAGTAGGGCATCTCTTTATGTTAAACGGAACCCTCAGTGTAACCCCATAGCCTTCACACTGTAGGCACAGACATAACACCAATAAAAAGCCTGATCTCATCACTGCCCTCTGAAACACCTGCAGTGGTACCCTGTGACCCTACGAGAGGCTCCACGCACCTCAACAGGACCAGCATCCTCTCCTTAACATGGAGTTTGTTTTTTCTTTCAGCCTCCTCTCTCATAGCTTACCCCTCTCACCTGAGCCTATCTCCCTGGAATACAGTATTCTCTCGGAACCTCCGTCACCACCTGACACAGCCCTTGCTGCCCCGTGGCCCACCACCCTCCCCACCCTGCTTACCAGCCAGGCTGATGTGGCCACATGAGTGGGGAGTTTCCATGTGATCATCTCCATGGCCATTCTTCAGGTTTCATCTCCCTTGAAACATCCCCTCAACACTTAAGTCTGGGCTAGGTGCAGGGCCTCCCTCCTCAGGGATCCCTTAGCTCTCTGTTGTTATCCTATTGTCAATCATTAAAGCTCTATTTTAATTTTAATTCCTTGTTTGCTTACTTGCCTGCTCCATCTAGAGTTCTCGAGGGAGGCACTAGGTCTTGCTCCCTATTACATAACCAAGGCCAAGCCTTTAGTAGCGTCTCAAAAGTATTTGCCTAATGAATCTGTAATCCTCACTGGTACTGAGAGAGGGGAAGCAAAAATGACGGATGCTTCAAAGTCACTTCAGCTTGATCTTGCGATGATTTGTTTTCTGCAAATAAATTTTCTTGGCAGAAATACAGAATGAAAGTGCACTTGCTATGCATGTGCCCACTGATAATTCTGCCACTCAGTGTCAGACTTTTTTCTAAAACAGGCCACAACCAAGTCATGATCTTATCTACTTGCATGGGAATAATGGGGAGATGATTATCAGAGCCTCACAGCTGGCTGGAAAAATCCAGCGACTCGGAAGGCAGATACAAGAAAGCTCAATCTGATCCACACATAATCACAACACCTGGTGTCCTGGACATTGGTTGTTTTGGCTGAATAGCACCCATTTTCCTTATTTCTCACCTGGCAATCATATGGAACTCAAAAACACAGTCAACATTGACTGCAGTGGAACTGGGAGGTGGGCAGAGACTGGATTTGGGCAGACTGGATTGAATAAAAACCTGCCTGAGATTAGACCTACCCTCAACTTTCCATAGGGACCATTTAAAATCCCTATTGGCCGGGCGCGGTGGCTCAAGCCTGTAATCCCAGCACTTTGGGAGGCCGAGGCGGGCGGATCACGAGGTCAGGAGATCGAGACCATCCTGGCTAACCCAGTGAAACCCCGTCTCTACTAAAAAATACAAAAAAAAAAAAAACTAGCCAGGTGAGGTGGCGGGCGCCTGTAGTCCCAGCTGCTCGGGAGGCTGAGGCAAGAGAATGGCGTGAACCCGGGAGGCGGAGCTTGCAGTGAGCTGAGATCCGGCCACTGCACTCCAGCCTGGGCGACAGAGCGAGACTCCGTCTCAAAAAAAAAAAAAATCCCTATTAATTTAAGCCAGATATATCTGAAAAGCATACTCACAGGTGTTAGTGGAAAATCTGATGGTCAAGGGCAAGATCAGAGACCCTTGTGCTCCGTGAGGACAAGTGCTTCCAGAGCAACTAAAGACACAGATGATGTGAGCCTGGCTTTTGCACACAAGTCACACTGGTGCTGCCTCTCACTGGAGATGGAGGTGGAGACCTGCGCTCTTAGATGTGAGTTTTAGACCCTGCCTAGAGAAGACCTAGATGCTACTGGAAAGGCCTTGAGCTGTTCCTGACCCACTGCACTGTGGAACTATGTCGTTGGGGTCTGCAGACCCAAGTCCAGCACCATGGACAGACAGTCTAGCGTGCGAACCATGCAGAGGGTCCCCCAGGCAGCGCATGGCCTGGCAGCAAATCTGCCTGCAATGTGATTTTAGTATAAGAGTCAGACTCTTTATAGGCCCAGATGTGAAAAATCCTGAAACATCTAGGCTAACATAAATGGACACTTATGAGTAAATTTCTTCATCCACTTTTGGGTCTGGTTCCTCTTTTTTTATCTTTTCTTGGTTGACTAGAGTGAAACCCTGAAGTTTTTGTTCCTGGAACCAGAACACCCTTCTATTTAAACCACAGATTAGTACAGTTGGTTAACTCAGTCACCCAGGTTGGGAAAACCAATTGGTGTTCTCTCGTTCATGGTCTCAGACCGCAAATCTGAACCTAAGAGGCTGTTTTACAAAAGGCTGGCCTTGGGCACCAGGGTCCCAGGTGGGAAAGCATGGCAGACATGCCCAGGGTCATCACCGCTGCAAACACAGCTGAAAACACTGCTTTCATATTTCATCAAATATTGTTGAGGATGGTCTAAGAAAGCCCTATATTGGTCCCACAGTACCTTCTCCTTTGTTATTGGTGTAATTAATTATTCTGATTTATATATATGAGGTAGGATCTTGCATCAAGTGCTTTATTGGGACCATCTTTTAACCAGGGTACAAACAGGTTGAATAAATTATTCCCCTGTGCTCGTCTTCTCTGTAT
The DNA here is from genome assembly GCF_049350105.2 of Macaca mulatta. Taxonomy (NCBI): domain Eukaryota; kingdom Metazoa; phylum Chordata; class Mammalia; order Primates; family Cercopithecidae; genus Macaca; species Macaca mulatta. Next base: position 6,503,496 of record NC_133416.1, read on the forward strand.
TTGCCCTTTTGGGTAAGTAATGGAGAGTTTTCCATTTTGGGGCTTCGGTGACCCCTGTGGTGATGGCCTTCAATCCGGACTCTAAGCTGGACGTCTCCAGAAGCCCAGCTTAGTGTGTCAAGGAGTTGGGTGAAAATGGCCCCTTGGATTTCTTAACATCGTTTTAAATGTAACATGATTGAAATCAAATTCATCATATGTAGCATAAAAGTAGACTCTCTCAGCATCTTCCCTCTCCCTACCAATGTGACCACTTCCCAGTCCTCTGACTTCAGTCCAAACTGGAGATAATGCTAGCTCAGCCACTCTCCTATGTCTACTGTCACCAACTCTGCAATATTTCATGTGAAATAGCTCATCTTCTCCCCTCATCGTAATTCCTCCCACCACCCTCATCTGTGCCCAGCACGGTTCATGTCCAAATGATGCAGCAGCCCAGCTGCCCTCCCTGGGTCCTACCAACTCTAGCCCATTGTCCTCACTGAGACCAGATCAATTTCCCTAAACCTTCCCTTTATCCTATAATTCCACAACACTAAAAAAGTCCAGTGCCTTCCTATTGTATCACATTATAATGATGATGTCCCCACCTAGAATGCTTTTCTTTTCTGTCTTACAGCTCCTAGCAGCCCCTCCAGGGGGCCCACCCTTTACATTCTAGTCCCTCAAGTAATCTCCCTCTCCTCTGAGCACCCACAATGCTCATGGTCCATACATAAGCTCAGCAAATAACCTACTATTTCCTATCTGTTCTGCTTATTTTCTTCTCAACCAGACCATAGCCCCCCTGATGGTGAGGACAAGGCTCTTTGTCTGCTCCATGTGTCTAGAAAAAGGCAGTCCATAAATATTTTTTGAGTCATCAAAATTGATTTATAACAACTGATTTATAACAATTGCAGAGAGAGAGCAGGAGACAGAGGGAAAGGAGAATGATGTACGGTTGTGTGTTGCTTAACGATGGGGATATGTTCTGAGACACGCATCTTTAGGTGACTTCGCAAACATCACAGAACGTGCTTATACAAATCTAGATGCTATGTAGCCTACAACACACCTAGGGTATAAGGGATAGCCTATTGCTCCCAGGCTACAAACTTGCACAGCATGTTACTGTACCGAATACTGTAGGCAGTCATACAGTGGTAAGTATTTGTGTACCTAAATCTATCTAAATACAAAAGATGTATGGTAAAACTGTGGTATTATAACCTTAGGGGACAATCGCCATATATGTGGTCTGTTGTCTAAAACATCGTCAGGTTGTGCAGGGTTGTAATTCTAGGTCATCCCCATAACTATCTAGATCTGTTGCCTCTGGTCCTCTGTTGCCCTCCTCCTGAAGATTACTTTACCTGCAGAACTGAACCTCCTGGTCAAACTGTGAGTTTTCTGGCTGCGTCCCCTCCTTCAGCTGGCTGACGTTGAAAAAGGAGAGGGTGTGGTTGACAAAGCCGTGCAGAGTCCCATTGTGACTGTAGGAGTACTGGTACACCAGGCGGGGGATAAAGTCGGAGGTGATCGCAATGACAAAAGCCTGAGGGACAGAACCATAAGCACTGAGTAGCCAGGATTGATGCTAAAAAGGACTGTCCACTCTTAGACTGTCCATCTGAAGGAGCTGCTCTGACACAGAAGCTCATACAGCATGCGCAGGTCCCTGAGCTCATGCAGCTGAGTCACCTGCCTTTTCCATCTTTGATGTGTACAAGTATAATAAGTCCACCAGACAGTGGCTGCCAAAAGAGCACAAGTCAACCACTGCAGCAAAGGATGCTAAGTCAGTTTGGACCATTTGGTGCTGGAAGGATTGAAACCACCTCTGAGATATCTAACATTGCTGTTGAGCAAGCCCAAACAGAGTGAACGCTTTCCTGAGAAAATTACCTATAGTGATGAGGGTACTACATAAGTGTAATGGGCAAGGAAATGGAATGCCCATGTACTTCTGCCCCTGAGTGGTACCAGAAATCCAGAAATACCAAGAATATGATTCCACAGTTTGCTTCATTTGATCATTATCTCTCAACACTTTTTTAGCAAGTCATGTAATAGAAGTTATTCTTGTATCCATTTTACTTAAGAAAACGGAGACACAGCGGAGAAAGAAACAGGTCCTGCTAGATGGAGCCACACACACCCAACATAGTGTCTGGCATATCTAAGCGCTCTATAAATGTCCATGGAGCAAACCAAACGACAAATGAATGATTGCATATTTGAACACAGAGGTACCTTCTGCAAAGAAAGTCTTCAATCTTTCTGGCAGGTGTTTATATTGCATCCTGCACCAACAATTAAAGCCCTTTACCAAAATGTAGTTCAGATATTGTTTTCTAAATGTGTATGTGAATATGAATGGCCAGAACCATATTTGAGAAGGAATAACATCGTAATCACAGCTACAACTTACTGGGCCCTCGTTATATGTCCTTTCATCATGCCATTTAATGTCCCAAATGATCTTATTTGGTGGGTACTATTATTATCTCCTGTTTGACAGATAAGTAAACAAGGCTTAAAGAGGCCAGGGAAGTAAGACTGCATGTCATTTCGTACTGTAGATGCAAAGTGATTAACACTCGGGGCCTCTGTTCTAGCAGACACAACTTCAAAGTAGCAGACTGATCTGTTTTCCCAACTGCACCTTATTTCTAAGCCTCGAGATGTGCACTTCCTACATCACAACATTCAAAATGCAGTGGGCTGATTTTTTTCTGCCTCACCTCACACCTTCCAGCCATTTTATGTGATCTTAGTAGGAAATCAGGTCAAATCACTGTTCGCCTCCCCAGGGAAAAGGGCTGTGGCTTTCTTGGTGTGCACTGAGCTGGCTGATACATTCCTGGGAGGTGGGACAGGAGGCCCTTCCTGGCCACTGTCCATATAAGAACACAGCAGAAGAGGAGCTGGCTGGGGCCCAGCAGGATTTCCTCTGCAGTGTAGACACGTCTGGCAAGAGAGTTAAGGAAGTCACCACAGGTGGGAGCCTTCTTCTTCTATGTCCTATCTTAACCTACGCAGTGCCAGAGTCCTTGGAGATAATTAAGACTTTGCACTGACAACCTGGAGGAACTGTAATTAGGGACTGCAGCCTGGGCAATGCTCCATGCATTGTTTAACTCAGGAGTAGAATAAGAAAGGAAAGAGATGAACAGATATGTGGAATTCTTTCCTCCTCATTCTTGGCTCTGAGGAGAGATCTGATTTTGACTGTCAGGGCCAAGGTATGCATTCTGATGGATAATTACCTTTCTCCTTGTGAAATTAAAAATAAACCTACACAGCCTTAGCGACAGCACGATGAGTTACAAGGCATTTGTGAGCTGTTAACCAGAGTGCTGTCACCAATAAAGCTCCAAATGGAAAAGGCTGGGGAGGTGCAAGGGCTGGCTTCCCACTTTGAAGACCTCAGCTTCTCTGGAAGCCCTTCCCACAGAGCGAGTGCGTCATGAATGTAAGTACTCACATTGCTGATAACAGAGAACTTGCCAATTCCAGAGAGAATGTCAAACCAGATTCCTACAAGACAGAAAAGACAGCGTCTGGCTCACTCCCGCCCTCGGCCCAGTGATGACAAGGCTGAAGCTCCGGGTGATGTTTCGCAGGTGAACTACCGAGCAGCTTTGCTGGGCCCCCCAGAATGGGCTTGTCTGGAAAGGCTTAGGTAGCCCCCCTGTCTGGAAGCTCAGATCACAAGTGGGGGTGGATAATGTGGTCTCAGAAGGCGTCCCTGCACCTCACGATACGAGGATGAGGGACCCAAAGGGAAGAGGGGCTTTCGCAGCCCTCTTGATTCCTGGTGTGGTGTGACTGTGTCCACAGGGAACAGAATGACAGAAGGATGGGCCTGGTGGGACCTCTAAGGAGGGCACATACCGATATCTTTGGTTCTTACAGCATCCGGCCGTCTCAGCTCCGTGACAAACTTCTTGGCGTCCAGCCGCACTTCAATGACATTGTTGAGGAGGGCGAACACAGGTGCCAGGGGAAAGGAGGCCACAAAGAGGGTGACGAAACCAAACTGGATGACTGCCAGAGAGAACAGCATGAGGGCTTCAGCAGGGACAAGCAGGACTCAGGTCCCTTCTGGCTCGCAGCTACGGCCCCTTGTCCTTTCTTCCTTGGGTCTCTTTCCCATATGGGGTGATTTTTAGCCTCCCTTTTCCTCCTGTGCCACATACACGGTATTTCTTTCTAAGTACCTGCAGGCCTGTGGGTCAATGCCATCACTTGGGAGCAAAGCTCTGGATTAGGCATGGTGGGGAGATATGAGAAAAAAAAAATGTCTTAATTCCTCCCTTCACCCTTTACCGCCAGTCACTAATCCTACTGATCTAACTCAGGGGTTGGTAAACTTTTTTAGTAAAAGGCCAGATAGTAATAAACATTTTTGGATTTGCAGGCCATATGGTTTTGTTACAATGACTCAACTCTGCCATTATACAGTAAAAGCAGCTATAGACAGCACATCAACAAGTGGGCTTGGCTGAGTTCCAATAAAACTTGATTTACAAAAGCAATATATAAAGTGGCTAGATTTGGCCTACAGGTCACAGTTTGCCTACCCTTGATATAGCTTTAAAAACCACCTCCCAAATTTGGACTCCTCTTTCCATGTCTACAGTCACTGCCTTTGTTTATTCACCGGCCGGGCGCGGTGGCTCACGCCTGTAATCCCAGCACTTTGGGAGGCCGAGGCAGGCGGATCACGAGGTCAGGAGATCGAGACCATCCTGGCTAACACTGTGAAACCCCATCTCTACTAAAAAATTCAAAACAAAATTAGTCAGGCGTGGTGGCGGGTGCCTGTAGTCCCAGCTACTCGGGAGGCTGAGGCAGGAGAATGGTGTGAACCTGGGAGGCGGAGCTTGCAGTGAGCTGAGATCGCACCACTGCACTCCAGCCTGGGTGACAGAGCGAGACTCCATCTCAAAAAAAAAAAAAAAAAAAAAAAAAAGTTTATTCATCCATCATGCATTTATGGAGAGCTCACTAAATGTCAGGCCCCGTACCAAGTATTTAAGGAGGCAAAGGTCTGGTCTTGCCTGCAAGAAACTGGGTTTGAAAGGGGAGAGTTAAATGTAGGCAAACACATGCAACAAGGTTTTATGTGTTCCAAGAAAGAATAAAGAATGTACTAGTGATAGAGAAGACCCAAATGGAGGGGAACACACATCTGTTCAGGGCAGGGACTGAAGGGGGTCTCCATGCAGAGCCCCTGAGCACAGTCTGGAAAGATGGGCATGTAGTTTTCATGAGGATCAAGTCAGAGACCTTCTAAGCTGCGGAAGCAAAAGCGTGGTGTGACAACCCATGCCCATCAGACAGCCGGAAACAGTCCAGCCCTACCTGGACCATTGCAACAGCCTCCTGATGGGGTTTCTTGTCACCAGTCTCCCAGAATGCTAGAGTCTATCCAGCACACAGCCCCTGTCATCTGATTCTGTTATCTACCTGCTTATAAAAATTCCTGTTGGCTCCACTCTGTTCACTGAATATAATCCAAATTCCCTAGCACTGCATACAGGCGCTTTATAATCTGCCTCCAAGCTGCCTCCTTAGCTTCATCTCCCAGCATCTCCCCAGCAACGACCATGGTCCTGCCTTCTCACCCTCCTAACTGTCCCCTGCCACATGAGTTCCTTCCACTCATTTGTGCACAAGCATCCACTCTCCGGCTGGCAAGCTTCTGTGCATCCCTGAGATCACTCAGATGCCACCTCCTTGGTGAAGCCCAATCCTTCCTCCTCTGGTCCCCACCGCCCCGTGTTCAGGCCTCTGGTGCAGCCTTCACTGCATGCTTCTGTGATTGACTTGCTCATATATCTTTATTTCCCAGTGAGAAGGTAAGACCTCCATCCCCTCTAGGGGTTCAGTACATATTTGCTGATGGAAACACAACCCAGAGTCCAGGAAAGTTACAATGTTCTAGGACTCCCCTACATACTAAGGGCAAATTATTAAACTTTTCTGTGCTTCAGGTACTTCAACTATAAATTGAAGATAATAGTAATAACCACCCAGTAGGGTTTCCAGACGGGTAAATTATATACAAAATATGTACAATGTACATACAATGTACAATATGTACAATGTCAGATACATAATAACTGTTGAATAAATGGTATCTATTATGTGTAATTTTATTCTTATTGGAATAAATATCATGTACAGATGACTGCAATGTACTTATATGCTAAACAGACACAAACTTAAGGATTAAGCACTGAATGAGAGAGACTCAACTTCTAGACCTGGATATGCTTCTAACTAGAGGTATGACTTTGGCCAAGCCTGTTTGTTTCAATGGGCATCCGCAACCTCATTGATAAATTGAAGGGACCAGTTTATATTGCCTCCAAGTCTGATTTGCTGTGATGCTATGGTTCACATTGTCTTAGACAAGCTTCACGAGTCTAGAATATTCAAATAAAGCATGACAAAACATGACACGAATGGGAAAAAAGTTCCATTTCTACAGAGGCATAAGAGCAACCACAACAGAAGTTCCAGGAAAGGGAACAGGCAAGGAACTTTCTCCAGCCCAACTGCTTTTGGTTTGGCTGTTTGCTCAGCCCACAGCTGTGGGTCACTGCTCTGGCTGATTCAACCCTGTCCACTGCCATTGTCCTTGGTGCCCAGTAGGTTCCAGCAGGCCTTAGGAGGCTGGCAGGTGCTGATTGACAGCAAGACGCCTGCATCGAAAGACACATATTTGTCCAGGTTGGGACCTTAGAGTGATCACCTGACTAGCTGGCTGGCCAACAAGGATTGGAGGGTGGTGGAGAAATCCCCCAAAACAAGCTCTGGGAGCCCGTTCAAAATGCAGGCGCTCTCTCATCTTTTAAATAAGGCTTTGCTGAGGAATTCACGTTGGAGTCAGGAATGGGGATAAGGCCAGAGGGGGTGTGGGGATGAATGGAATTAACAAGAAAAGGAAAACAGATGTTAGACTAGCATTCTAAAACCTGTAAAATGCATGTCTGTGTTTAAGTGTATGGATGGATGTATATTTATGGAGTTATAAGTTGGTCTTCTTGATTCTAATGAGCTCAGTTCAGCAGGCATATGTTCTTATCATGAGTGACTTCCGCCAGCAGAACTGTGCAAACTCTCCAGAGCCTCCGCAAGGGTTTGGCAAGGAGACTGATGGGGAGGGAGAAGGGCAGTTTACTTCTGAGGGATTGCAAATGTACACAGCATGCCCTCACCACATTCGTGCACGTGGTACTCTGAAATCTAACTTCCTTCCAGGGTTATAGGGAAAATGGGACTCTCCACTTCCTCTTCTCTCTTCATATGAACTCCAGAGGCAGACATGAATGCTGTCTTCTACGGGTTCCCTGCTGGTTTGCTTCTTTACCTTCACAAACTCTCCACACATGGACTCTGTTGTCCCTCTTCTGTCAACACAAACATCTTCCAGTGCTGGCTCGATGCTCTCTAACAGCTCCTGTTCATTACCCCAGTCCCATAACAAAATGTCCCTCCTCCTTCCCCTCACCATTTAAGTCTCTATATTCAGCACTGGATGGCCTCAAGAGACTGGGCCCAGCAATGCTGGACCCGAAGTGACAAGATCCTCCTGTCCCCTCCTCTGGTGTTACTCCACGGTATCCTGGGCCAAGAATAGGCCCTCTCTGCAGACGTCCCATTGCTGCAGGTGCTGCTTGCTCAGACTGGGTAACCTGAGCATTGCCAGGATTCAACCCAAAGAGGCAGAAACAAATAGGAAGTTTTGTTCTATTTGGGGGAGAATAAAACATAAAACCATAACTCTCTAGCATGCAGATTCCAAATCCAAGATTTGCTCTTTTTAGTCAAAGGTCTAAAATGCTGAATCAGATGGAAGTCCTTCTGGGCTTACTTCAGAGGATACAATGATACCAGCTTTTGCCAACACCAAGATTTGTTTCTAAAAGCAGCAAGCCTCCATTAGGATAAGAGCAACACCGGAAATCCTCAGTGTGCTGCGTAATAGAAGCCACAGCTCGGCCTGACCAGTAACAGATTAAACCAGGCCAAGCCAATTAGGGAGAAAACTTTGAGCTGATTTTCAACCAAATCTTTACAACGCCTGCTGTAAAATGCTCCAGTAATGCTGAGCTCAAAGGCTGGAAACTCCTCCATGCAAACCCCATTCGTTTTCTCCTCTCACCCTTCAGCAGCCAAGGATCTTCTAGAATAACCATCAGCCCTACACTGCCTGATGCTGGAGACATTTCCTATATCAGTGATTTTCTGAGTTTAGGTTAAAATAACAAGGAGGAGTGGGTTAAACTAACCAGAACAACATTCAGCAAGGAGGTTTCAGGACAATCTGTTTAGAGAACACAAACAGTATAGTAGATAAAATAGAATGGACTTGCCAGGATTGGTGGAGAAGATTTTGATGGAATACAATTCTGATTTTTCACTCATTTATTTAAAATTTTTCAGTGAACATATCCAGACCCATTTCCTCCCAACCCATATTCTGTGCTAAGGGCAAATATTTAGCAAGTATGTTGGAGATCAACTCCGCCTGCCTTCCAACCATTCCAAAATCATTTGTACTTCCCCAAACTCACCATGAATTCTACATTTCTGAGCCTTGGTACACGCCACCATTGTCTGTAATTTTCCTTCTTTCCTTGTCTGCTGAGTGGGATGCTATTCATCTCTCAGGCTCAACTCAAACTTCACCTTCTGTATGAAGACTCCTCTCCACCTCCATTTCCCACCAGCACACCCAGGTGGAACTGGGTGCCTTGGGCATCTCTCATCCTTACTCCCATAATGCCTTGCACGTGCCTCTCTGTTTATTTGACCTGCTCCCTAGATGGAAAGCTCCTTGAGACCAGGTGTCTTGTTTGATTCTTTTCCAAGTCCTCACTCACCATCTTTTGTGGTGCCTCTTACATAGCAGATGCTCAAAGAGTATCTGTTTCATAAATCTGACCTTATTTTCACCAGTTGTGAAATACACACACACACACGGCCAAAAATGAAAGTGTGTGAACTGAAAGCATTGCACTTGATGATGGTGAAAAGAAAGGTAGACCTGAAGTATTAACACCTCTACATCGCAATTCTCATTGCTGCAATCTGCACGGAAGACTTTGAAGAAAGTTGTAGTAAAAACAGTTGGTTGGGAGAGTCCAATTCTAATGAAAATGATTATAGTTTTTTTTCTTTTTAAAAAAAAAAAAAACGCTTTCTATTGTTTAATAAAAGCAACACAGTCTACTTAAAGAAGATGAATACTGGGGGCTTAAGAATTCTCCTTTTTGAGTGTTGGCAATGCAGGACTACCGGATCGGTCGTAAATATCAGAGGCGGAGGAGACACTGAAGTGACTTCAAAGCCAGAGGGGAGTACAGAGAATCGTCGTGGTGAACAGAGACGGCGTTCTCATCAAGAGCACCACGGTCAACCTCACCACCACACAGTGTGCCAGCCTCATGCACAGCTTCATCCTGAAGGCACGGAGCACCGGGCGTGAAACTGACCCCCAGAACGATCTCAACTTCCTTTGAATTTGCTCCAAGAAAAATGAAATTACGGTTGCACCAGACAACCACTATTTCCTGATTGTGATTCAGAATCCAAATGAATAAGCCACTCTCTTGGCTCCCTGTGTCATTCCTCAGTTTAATTGCCCCCCCCCAAGAATATTAATGTCGATCATGTCAACACACTGGCACGTGGCAGTTGCCTTAGAGCCCACTTGAACCAATCCCGTGACCATGCGTGGGCTGGCGGCTCTGCCTACCCCACGAAAGGAACCCTTGTGCTGCGCCAACCTTCTCCAGAGCTCTGGGAGGGCCCTTTCTCCTCACTGCCAGGTTTTGGAACAAGAGCTTGCGAGAAACTCACACCCAGCTTCCTTCTAACATTTAGTTCACTTTGTTGCCCTTGGAGAAGGATGTTTTTCTTTAATTAAAAATAACCGAAATGCTTAAAAAAAAAAAAAAAAAAGATTGTGAGCCATTAATGAGCAATGCAAGGGAATCAGGGAAGGACACACTGGTATGAGTTTGTCTTCTCACTCAGGAGGCAGTAAGTGAAAGATGCCGCTAGAAACAGCCCATTAATATATACTCATGTAAGAGCACAGCAGGGGAAGGTCATCACTGCTTATTTCATCAGTCCGTATTTTCAGGCTGTGCCCGGGAATCCCCTTTTCCCAAGAGCAAGGGAAGTCAACTCTGCTTTGGGCTGACAACATCTGGCATAAAAAGAATTGCAAGTGTCGACTGAACACACAAATAGGAAAAGACAGTGAGAAGAAAAGGCATGAGCTATTATAGATCCTCAGCATGGGCCTCCATCGCTTAGAAAAATGGTGAAGCCTTGTAGAAACATAAGACAATTCTCAATGTCCATCACTCACCATCCACTCACTCATGCATTCATTCAGCAAGCATTTATTGAGCACGTTCCATATACTGGAGACCATGTGCACTGCTAAAACACAAGGATGAACAGATTACTGTGGCATCCTTCCAAGGGCTCAGAGTATGCTGTGGGGAAGATGGACATGGAAACAATCCTTGACAGCCTCACGTGGCGAGAGCAAAATGCCAGCATTAACAGTGCTGTAGAACGCTGGGCAGAAGTAATCGACTCTCACCAGCAGACCCATGGAGGCTTTGCACCACTCGTCACTGGGTTCCACGTGAAGAACAGGTAGAAGGAGTACATGAAGATTTGCTATATGGTTGATAGTTAAGATCATTCCTGTAAATTCACTGATCCAAATTCACAAAAAAATACTTAGGAAATAAAGACAATACGTGGAATTCCCTTTCAGTCCCGCATGGAGTCACCTGGGGGTTTACACAATGGATCAGGACTGATTCAGAAAGCCTGGGAAGTCATAACAGGAAGGGACAGGCTTGAAGTCACAGCTTAGGTATTAAGAGTTTACCGCATGCAAGGCAATGCAATGCTGGGACAGACCAGCAAGGCACGTCTGGCTCCAAGTTTTCTTCATTTCTTTCTGTTTAAAGGAGACTCAGTCCCTGCTTTTTCTCCAGCCCCACATCAAAGCTAGGGAGACTTAAGTTGGCAAGATCCACTGATTCACTTCCTGGAGGACAGACTGGTGAACTTCCAGTAAATATTTACTGAAAGAACAAATGAATGGTCTGGCTTTCTCACTCTTGTTTACATTATCCACCTGCAAGACGGGAGTGTGAAGGACAATTATTCATTCATCCTTCCTCCCGTCCCTCCATCCTCTCATTTGGACTGTGGTAATGTAGTGTGTGAGTTCGAAGGGCCATGAAACCAGTCATGACTGGAAAGAAGTTCCCCAGCAACACATCATTACTGAGGACCTTGTTTTGCTTTATTCTTTTTCCTCTACCTCTTCCCAAAAGGTCTGTGCAAAAGTGAACAAAATGAAAATAAAATTAGGCTTATAGGGTTTTAGAAAAAGGAAATAAGGAGCACAGAAAAGAGGACAAAACAAGTAAGCAAACTCGGGGAACCACAATGCTGCTATGTTTGAGCAGTAATGTTTACTCCGAGCTTCCTGGTTGTTACAGCAAGAAGAGAAGTGGGGCAGCAGTACAGTTCTTCATAAGTTTTAAACTGAAAGACTGCCTTCCCTGCATTCCTTCCTCCCTCCTCAAGCACTGACTAGGCATCTTCTGCATCCCAGAAGCCTTCTGTGGTACGCTGAGGGCTGTGGTATCCAGATACACTTCTGCCTTTTTTCTTAAGTATGCATGGGGAGGGAGTCTAGTGCAGATAACACCAAGCAATGTATGCCTCAGCAGCGAAAGGAGAGAAACGACCTGGGATTCAATCTACTTCCCAGAAATGCTAGAAGCGGCTCCTGGATGCTGCCTCAATTGTGTTTAAACAGCATTTGGAGAAGATGGCAGGAGCCTCATTATCCAGTGGAATGACTCAGTGTGTGTAAACAGGATGGCCCAGGGAAAGGAATTTCCTGGTTCTTTGAGCGATTGGCTTGTAGCACACACACACTTGGAGTTGTTTGTGACAGAATATGTGGGCCTTCTGTGCTGACGGTTTCTCAGGTATTCTAGAAAATCTGATCACTTAAATCCAGCCTCTGTCGGAAATTTGGAAATTACCCATTGTAGTCTTTGCCATCCATGACCAAAGAATATCAGAGTTGAAAAGAAAGTGGTGTCACCTAAGTTGTCCCTCCATCTGAAGCTCCGGCTGTTCTGCTCCTTTAATAAGTGGCCACTTTCACCTGATCATTGTTAGACAGGGAACTCAGTACCAGAGCCCGTCATTTTCATTGTTTTTCATTCCCTGTCTCCGTTTTAAGTCACCGGGACTTTGGGGTACTTGCTATAAAGCATTATCATAGCAGTAGTTGTCTAACATCTGGGGTAGTTTTCCTGAACTATCCAGATAATTGTATAAGTTCATCAATTTATGCTGTTACGGGAGACCTGCCCTAAGGAGGACAGCACTCCCTAATTACTAGCACTTCAAAATAAGGAGACTTCGCACTGCAAGAGGTGGAGTAGGTTGTCCCAATTAAATCAATACCACAAGGATGTCTGGAGAGTTTTCATGAAAGGTCATGTCTGCAGAGTCCGACTGACAGCCCGTCCCCACCCCCACCCAGCCCAGAAGGTCCTCATTACAGGATCACTTCTTTCATTCCTGCTTCTTAGGAAAACATTCATAGAGCACTTACTGTACGCCAGGCCTTGTGAATCAATAAGACACACATCTCACCCTCAAGAAGCTTCCATCACAATGTAGGGAGTATCATGACCCTGGGCCATTGGTCTTCAGATGAGAACTGACAATCACATCATTTATTTATCTGAATGACATGGTGATAACACTTTACCAAGAGATTCTTCTGGGACTTGTCGCTGAACTCTTATGGGATTAAACTTGGGCCTATGTCTTTCTGCTCCGTAGGAAAAGTCAAATGGCTGCAAGTGTCCAGAGAACTTAAGCTTGCAGCTCTTAAAGCAAATGAAGAATTTCCTCTCACCAGGCCCTGAGGAAAACCCCACAACAGGGCTGTGAGAGGCCTGCGGCAAGGCAGTTTGGAAGCCCCATTTTGGGGCAGGGGACAGTGATGATTAACGCCGTGGCCAACTCCTGGGCCAGCTTTCTTTCCTCCCCTCTGAGATGGGGGAGTGGGAGATGATTCCTGAAGTCCTTCTTAGTAAGCCCTACAGGAAAAGGTTTGATATTGGAGATTCCCTCGAAAGCCCGCGCTGCTCCCCTCCCAGGTTTCTCCAGCTTAATCCCTCACTCTCAGGTTTCCCTTTGTCTGGAGCCAGCCCATCCCCACACCCACCGGCCCGAGGGGGCTCCCCACCCCCACGCCCCTCCTCAGGCTGATCCCAGCCTCCCTTCACCTCGCGGCCCCTCCCCCAAGCCTGCTGGGCCCCAGCCCAGGTTCCAGCTCAATTTAGGAAAATGTAAATATAATACATCTCCCCCTGCTGCCTCCCTCGGCTGATGACCTGCCCCACCATTCCTACTGACAGGTCTGGAGTGGGCTCAGCGCACTTCCTGTCTGCATGGGTGGTCCTGGGGATCTCAGGGAAAGAGGCTGACAGCTGAGAGCTGGGCTGGGGATCACCATGTCAAGCACACCAGAGGCGGTGGGCAGCTTTGGTTTCATTGCTCTCATTTTTGTTCAAAGTCCAAGACATGGGCCCTTCTGGAATTGGGGAGGTCTAGCCAGTTGGGAAGGAAGGAGGAAACCTCACTTCATTCCATCCTTCCACAGAAGCCCAAGTTCCTGTAGGTCTTGAAGACAGTCTCCCATGGAATGGTTTGGAAAGGGGCTGTAGCCTCAATTCCACTAGTGAGTCATCTGGGTGACCTTAGGCAACTCACATCACCCTGGGCCTCTTGGCTTCAAGGTGCATTGTTCAACTAGGATGTATGAACCATGATGTCACCACTGGAAGGCACCCTGAAGGTCAGCTGGTCTCGTGGTCTGAAACTTATTATTCCTGTCAAGACACTTAATGAAAAATGATGACCTGCGCTTCCAGTTGTGCATGCTGACACGTCCCTTCCTCAAAAAACATTTAGAAATCTAAGAAAGTGAGGGTGGCACTGACTCTGTTTTACCTTGTATGTCTAAAACATTGGCAGTGGTGCATTACTTGTGACACACTGCACAACTGGTTTTGACCACAGACCAGTGGGTTGCATCACTGCAGGGAAAAACTCATTCTCTGGTCTAATTCCCTCTAATTTCCAGGAAAAAAGGGAAGCCAGGGAGATGATACGACATCATGCCCAAGGCCACACTGCTGGATAGAAGCAGAGCTAGATTTGCACCTGACTCTCACCTGACACCCTGGGAACATGGGAAGGAGAGACGCTCACTCTGCCTACAGTGATCATCTACAGATAAAAGAGGCAGCGGATGTGAAGGGGCTTTTACTTCAAACACAAGGGTGCAGAGAAATCAGAAGTAATGATATGGTGACTACCGCCCAGTCTTAGTTATCCATGGAGATGGCAGAAACTACAGCCCCCAACGAGATTTTGACATCTGCTGTGGACTTCAGTCTTCTCTCCCACCACGCTAGTCCCCAGAGCTGCTATCTCTCAACTGCATGGATGGGTTCACATTACACCTTCTCTTATTTCCCTGGCTTACTCGCTAGAAACGAGTGCTTAATAGGCCTGGGATGGGGGAGGGGAGGAGGCAGAGGAAGGAAAGGGGTGGCAGGAGAGGGGGACAGGGAAGGAGGAGGAGGAGAAAGAGAAACAAGGATAACCACCTCTCTTGATAATCCACTCACTGGATTATCAGCCCATAAATAAATGAGAATTGACCGTGGCTCAGCATCACTAGAAAGTGAGATTCTGTTAGCCTAGATAAGAGAAAGCTGAAGACATAAATGATACACTCATGTATTCAGTGACCCCCTTTACAGGCTTACCCAATATGTTTTTAGTGCCCATGCCCCAGGGGGCAGTGCTGGGCAAGGCCCTGCCATTTGAAGAATCTGCCCTTGGGAAATTAATTACCAAAGGCATCTCTATTTTAGGAGACATTTTGTCTGAAATCCGGTGGGGCAGGGGGAAGGGGGAGGTGGCAAGGAGCAGGTGACATGAGAGCTGGCTTTGGATGCGTGCATGAGAAGGCGCAGGCAAGTCCAGGGCCGGGAGAGCACTCAGGACAGGCAGGGCAGGAAGAAGCTGTAGGGTGCAGAGGATTCACTTCCCTGGACCACAGGACATGGAGAAGGACCTAGGATTAAATACAGGGGAAGGATGCTCTGGGAGGGCCTCACTAGGAGCACGGGACCCCGATGGTTTTTGGACACTGGAGGGATATGACCAACACTACACCTTGGAAGGAATAAATGAGGCAGTGGCGAGACGGTGGTGGCTGCAAGTGGCTGTGTTGAGGATGTAGTTTAAAAAAAAAAAAAAGCACCAGGAAGGAGGCGGAGCTGACAGCGCAGATTCCTAAGACACCCTAGAGCAGGCCTGTCCAACCCCTGGCCCGTGGGCTGCATATGGCCCAGGACGGCTTTGAATGTGGCTCAACACAAATCCGTAAACTTTCTTAAAACATTACGAGATTTTTTTTTTGCATCGTTCTAGCTCATCAGCTATCATTAATGTTACTGTATCTTATGGGTGACCTAAGACAATTCTTCTTCTTCCAATGTGGCCCAGGGAAGTCGGAAGATTGGACACCCCCAGCTCTAGAGGGAAGATCGGCGGCACAGCAAGCCCACTGGATGGGAGGTGTGTGGAGACAGAACGGAGAATGAGCAGTGATGTTAGATTTCTCAGCCAGGGGCCTGGAGGATGGTGGGGCCATTAATGTGGCAGAGAACTCAGAAAAGAGTCAAGGGGATGCAGCCTGCAGGCAGAAAGGCTTAGAAATGTTTCCCCTGAAGTGGATTCTCGTCTGGGGCCTTCCCTGCCTTGTCTGAAGTCTCAAGACAAGCGTGGGGCAGTAAGCGGGAGAAGAGCCTCCTGCATCCAGTTCAGAGTTTGCTCGGCCTCAGTAGGTGGTTTCTAAAACCCAAAGACAAGGCCAAAAGAATGAGGAGAGCAGGCGATCTTGGAGAACACCTTTCTGCCAGTCAACCAGAAGCTGCAAAGACCTAGGCGAACTATTTTCTAGAACAGTAGGTTCTTTCTTGTTACTGTCTGTTTGCCCATATGGGGCCAATGGAATTTCCCCTTTGTCCTGGGAGGGTTTGCTGAAAAATCAACTCACGATAAGGCAGATTAATCAGAGAAAAAACTAGCCACCAGGCGTGGTGGCTCACACCTGTAATCCCAGCACTTTGGGAGGCCGAGGCGGGCAGATCCCCTGAGGTCAGTGTCAGGCCTCTGAGCGCAAGCCAAGCCATCGCATCCCCTGTGACTTGCACGTATATGCCCAGATGGCCTGAAGTAACTGAAGAATCACAAAAGAAGTGCAAATGCCCTGCCCCGCCTTAACCGATGACATTCCACCACAAAAGAAGTGAAAATGGCTGGTCCTTGCCTTAAGCCATGGTATTATCTTGTGAAATTCCTTTTCCTGGCTCATCCTGGCTCAAAAAGCTCCCCCACTGAGCACCTTGTGACCCCCACTCCTGCCCGCCAGAGAACAACCCCCCTTTGACTGTAATTTTCCTTTACCTACCCAAATCTTATAAAACGGCCCCACCCTTATCTCCCTTCGCTGACTCTCTTTTCAGACTCAGCCCGCCTGCACCCAGGTGATTAAAAAGCCTTATTGCTCACACAAAGCCTGTTTGGTGGTCTCTTCACACGGACATGCATGACAGTCAGGAGTTCGAGACCTGACCATGGTGAAACCCCGTCTCTACTAAAAATACAAAAAATTAGCCAGGTTTGGTGGGGATGCCTATAATCCCAACTACTCGGGAGGCTGAAGCAGGAGAATCACTTGAACCTGGAAGGCAGAGGTTGCAGTGAGCCAAGATTGCGCCACTGCACTCCAGCCTGGGCAACAAGAGTGAAACTGTCTCAAAACAAAACAAAAACTACCAATTTATTACTGCTATGCACACGGGGAAAATCACAGAGTGATTGACCACTATCCCAGTGTAGTACAGGTGCTTACATACCCTGCTTCTTAGGGGAAAGGGCGTGGGAAGGGCGCATGATTTTAGGGGGATAGTGATTTCAGGGGAATTTCATAGGCTTAAAGAACAGGCCATGGTTTGGGGCAAAGTCTACTGGGTCTGCAGAGCAGACAATGATTTGTGACAAAAGTCTGTCCAGGTTTGTTGACCGACTTCCGTCTTCTTTCCTGCAATGTGGGTTCAGTTCATGAAAACTCAGGGAAGGAATCAGAAGTAATTGTTCTTTTCTTTAGTAGGTCCAGACTTTTGGGCAGCTAAGGGAAATTCAGTCTGTGTTTGGGGAGAGGTAGAGGATTGAGAGAAGGGTGGGAGAGATTGTTCTCCTTGGTGGGTCTGACTGGTCTTTACGTAGATAGGGGAAAAATCTCCTTTAGCATTGTTCATCTCTAGGATCTTTAAATCAAAATACTGACTATGCCAGGGAGTCATACTTTGGGGTGACGTTCCCTGAGCTCCTTCACACATTTCTCTCTCATCCCAGATCCTGAAACTCTGGAAGGCACAGGCATGTCTGTTGTCTCCATGTCCCCAGTGCCAGCAGCAGTGCAGACACCAGAGCACTGCCCCGGGGCAGGCCAGGAGGGGCGGCACTGCAGAGGGAGGGATGTGGCCTTGGAGTGGAGGTCAGAACCAAGTCTGAAAGAGGTCATCTCACCCTGTCCACTGACACTAATGACTTGACCCCTTAAGGGAAAGGAATAAATTAAAATCAGAGGTGACTTTTCTTTGAGGGAAACTCTGATAATAAACATGGTTCACTTTGGTCTCAGGAGACTAAAATTATTGCATATTAAAAATTACACAAATATGTCCACAGTGAAGAAGGTGGCCCACAGTCATGGGATCAAGAGAAGTGAGGGCTTCTATTTCTCTACCAGTGAAGGAAAAGGACTTAAAGGGCCATTCATTTGATAATTATTTCATTGAGTTATTAGGTTCTAGTACCCATGCTGAGTGCTGTGACTAGAAAGGAGTAACACACTGTCTCTGTCCCCAAAGCATGTTTGAAAGGGTGCAGGTACAGGAGAAGAGGGGAAGAGAAAAACTGAGGATGGGAGAATGAGAAAATCGTACCAAGAGCAAATGTGTCTGAGGCTGCAACACTCAGCAAGCGGTCACAGGCAGACGACATGGCACAGGCAAACTGGACATGAGAGTGTGGGATAACCAGATACACACACGCGGGCCTGCAAGAAGATGCAAAACAAGAGCCAGCTTGGGATGCCCTCATCTGCTGCACTGGGTGTGTGAACTTGATATGAAAAGAAGTCAGTAGCATTGAAGGATTTTAAGTAGAAAAATGAATACAATCTGGTCTGCATTTTTAAAAAGCCGTTCTAAAAAGCAAGATGGAAAGGTAGAAGGAGTAAAAAAAGAAGCAGGGAGTTAACCTAGGATGCATTTGCAGTAATTCCAAGGAGAAATGGTGAGGGTTCAAATAAGAATCCAAAATTCTCACTAGAGGCAAAGTCAGCAAGTTAAGTAGCCTCACATAGAAACTCTCCCCAGTGAGGGTTGATGCAAAGTCAGAAAGTAGTCATGGAGACTAAGACAGGATCCACACCAGTCCACAGACGTTCCTCCTGAATCCAGAAGCTCAGACTTGCCATTTCAGGACACAACTCGAATGCGGCTGCAAGAGCTTTAATGTCTGGTCTCCCAGGAGAACCTGCCCCATGCGTTTCCCTGGCACAGTGATTTCTACAGGCCTTGGTGCACACTTCCAGAGAGCAGGAGAGACTGGGGGCCCTTTGCCTTTCAAAATAATTATCCGGCTTTTACTCCAAATAAATGAACAAGTAAACATGCGATCACTGAGGCACTTCCCTTTCTGTGAGGGTTTGACAGGATATAAGCTCGGGACCAAGAAAAATCAGACCTGCTCTCATGACTGTGTGAATGAATGACAGAAGAAATTCATCTCATCACCCACAGTAATAGCCCAAGGGCCTCAAACTTGTGTTTGCATTTAAGAAGCTGGGGGAAGGCTCTAAGGGAGATAATTGAATTCCTGAGGCAGGATTATAATAGCGATTATTTTTTGGATGACTAGAGCTTGTGGGTTTTAGATAAACAGATGACAAAAAGAGCCCATGTGAGAGTCCAGACTTGTCAATAGAGCCCTGAGGGCTTAGAGTTTACTGAAAGGACAAACATCTTGGAGTGTTTAGAGCTCAGGCTTCTGATTCTTAGATATGCCTTGGGGTCTGTTACCCTCATTCTTTAACCATTAGAGCACAGTCTACACTCACAGTACAAGAAGAACCTCCAGAGATCACTATATTCAGGAGCTTCAAGCTGTTTTGAGTCAAAAACTTTGTAGATTTGAGAGAAACTGAACTCTGGACAATAACAACGGTGGCCAATGTTCATTGAGAGTCTACATGTGGAAGCATTGTTTACCACTCTACATGCATCAGCTGATTCCCAGAATAGTCCTATGAGGTAGGCGCTATTATCATCAAAACTACTTTTCAGATGGGAGAATTGGGCCTGGCTGACTTTAAGCCTCAAAACCAGTCATGTAGCTAGCATGCAGCAGGGTTAGGTTCAAAAGCTCAGTGGTTCAACGGCAGCACCCACCGCTAACCACACTTACCTGTTCGATGAACTTTGATGAGGGTTATTCTGCAGTCCAGTCTTTGTACTTGAGAAAAAGTATGTCCTTAAAGGGTTAAGAGGATAGTCCAGAGATAAAAGGGAGAAGCAAAACCTAACCCAGAACACATTGTCCTCACATTTAAATAAAATATGAAATAAAATAGCCATGTCTCTAAAACACGTCTCTTAAGATTGAAAGTCATAGTGAAATGGACTAAAGAATTCTGTGAACCAATCCAGCTTGAAAGTCATGGTGAAATGAACTGAAGAATTCTGTGAACCAATCCACCTTGAAATTCTGTGAACCAATCCAGTGTGATTCCTCTTTCAGATAAGATTGCATCAATATCAACTGAGTTGTTGACTCAATCAATATCAGGAACAACCTGAATTGCTGAAGAGACTGTCCTGGTCTCCAGATTTGCTCCTCCCTCTAGATGCTTAATAAATGTTTGATGAATGAACTGATAAATGAATTCTTGCACCTGTGTTTTCTCTTTTCCTCCTGAGCCTTACTATCCCTCTTCTGCACTTGCTGCCCAATTTCCCAAGCAAAGAGTACACAGTCACCACACTGGCCAAGATTTTATAACTACTCTGTATGGTCTGATGTGAACTGCAAACCTATCTGGTCTTCAGGGTTCTCCACTAATCCCAGGTCTGTCCCTGAACCCTCCATACCTCAAGACTACCATTTGCTTCTCCTTGTGAACAGTTACTCATGGCCAGGTGTGGTGGCTCATGCCTGTAATCCCAGCAATTTCAGAGGCCAAGATGGGAGGATTGCTCAAGTTCTGGAGTTAGAGACCAGCCTGGGCAACATAGTGAAACCTCACGGCTACAAAAAATCAAACAAATTAGCTGGGCTTGGTGGTGCATGCCTGTAGTGCCAGTTACTAGGGAGGCTGAGGTGAGAGGGTCACTTGAGCCTGGGAGGTCCAGGCTGCAGTGACCCATGATAGTTCCACTGCACTCCAGCCTGGGTGACGTAACAAGACCCTGTCTCAAAACAAAACAACAACAACAACAACAGTTACTCATGGCCAGGAGACTCGCTGCACTTGCCAGTCCTTTCCCTTGGAACACTCTTCTCTGTTCTTATCATCTATATGTAGATCTCCAGAATCAGAAGGATCTTGGGATCACTAAATCAACCTCCCACCCTACAGCTGGAAACCTCTTCAGAATATCTGTAGTTCACCATCAAGTAAGCCCTGCTTTGAAAATGTAAATTCTTTACTTGTCTTGTAAAGTTATTATTATAGAGTTACCTCTGTCAAGAAACCTTCTCTCATTAATTAACACATGCATTAATTCATTCATTCTCTCATCTGTGTATCAGACATACCAAGTGTTTGAGTTTTTTGTTTTTTTAGAGATGGGGCATCACTCTGTCACCTAGGCTGGAGTGCAGTGGCACAATCACAGCTCACTGCAGCCTCAGACTCCTGGGCTCAAGTGATCCTCCCGCCTCAGCCTCCCAAGTAGCTAGGACTATAGGTGTACAACACTACATTCTATTATTTCTTTCTTTCTTTCTTTTTTTTTTTCCTTTTTGTAGAGACAGGGTCTCATTATGTTGCTCAGGCTGATCCTGAGCTCCTGACCTCAAGCAATCCTCCTGCCTCGGCCTCCCAAAGTGCTGGGTTTATAAGCACGAGTCACTGCACCTGGCCTGGAGTGTCCATTATATGCCAGGAAACGTGCTAGACTCCAGAAGCTGTGAAGATGAATAAGCCATGGTCCCTACCCACTGCTCTTCAGAGTCACCCCTAGACTGAGTCTGTTGAAGAACATATATGTAAGCAATACTACCATAATTCAGTAAGATGCCATCAGCGTGTGTACCAAACACAATACTAGGACAGAAACAAAGAATGATTTGTTTCAAGATGAACTGGGGTTTGACCTGGGAAGACTTCCTAGAGGAAGCACCATGTAAAACTAAGCTAAGGATGAGTCTGGAATATTCAGGTTAACAGCGTGGAATGGAGTTAACCTCCCAGGCGTAGGGGGCTGGGAATCTCCGGCTTCCTATACGCTGATAATTCTTTCATATCACATGACTTCAGGATTCAGGATATTAAGTGATTTACACTCACTGAAAGGGTATTTTCATATATTGCTCAAGGCTAGGTGAATTGTTCTTACTCTTTCAGAAAGTAATTTGGTAAAATGAATCAGGAACCATACAATGACTATACCTAATCACACCTATGTGAATCTATCTGGATGAAATAATACCCTAAATAAAAGACTATATGCACAAAGATAGTGTTTATGAGAGGATTAAAATACGGGAGAATTGTTAAATAAGCCTCCACTGGAAGACAGGTAAGTGAACTATGGCACGCTTATTAAAGGGATTACTTTAGATTAGTTATTCTTTTTCTTCGTGCTTTCTTCTTTCTAAAGAAAAGAGTGCTTAGAAATACTTTCCTTACTCCAAAGTCAGGTACATATTCATCCACGTTTTCTTCCTGTTCGTCTAAAATCTAATAGACTAAACTTCCTTATCCATCTAGAATTTATTTGGATGGAGGTGAGATAAGGATCAGGTTATTCCCCCCTCCAAACGGTAAATAATTTGTCCCAACACCATGTGTTAAAAAAAAATCTATTCTTAACCATAATTAAAAAGTCAAAAAAAAAAAAGGGGGGATTACTACACAGCTATTCATTTTGAATGTTATGTGACAACTTAAAATATTTATTCATATAATGGGAAATAAAAAAATAAATGTGTAAGATCACAATTTTATTTTTAAATTCATGTACATAACAAAAAGAGTCTAAGAAACAGCACCAAAATGCTAAAAAAAAAAAAAAAAAAAAAAAATTACAAGGTTGGATTTGGGAGATATGTTCTCTTCTTTTCTGTTTTCAATATTCCAGGTATAAGATTGTTTTATTCATTTTAAGGAGTGGGGTTTGGGGTTTGCTTTTGTTTCTGATTTTTCAGTTTATGGTCTGAATCTCACTCTCTACAATCTTGGTGTGAATTCCTTCCCAAAATCACCAAGTAAATCTTCTAGCGCCACTTTTCTTTTCACTCTTCTCATTTCTTGGTAAGCACCCAAGTTTAAACACATAATAATACAGTAGATATGTATTCAATGGCATAGCCCTGACAAAGTAGAGCATATTTCCCTAACTCTGCCTTCCTCAGGGTTCAGGACCATTAAGAGGAATAACACCAGACACTTAATACACAGCTTTTGTATGTGTTAGGCCCTCTTCTAAGAACTACATTAGCACTAAGCACTAAGACCCTCTTCTACTCACAGATACTAATTCATTCACTATCCACAACAATCCTATGAGGTGGATATTATTATCTTTTTAAATAGGCAAACAAATTGAGACACATAGGGGTCTTGATAAGGGCAAGTGGATAACTTACACATGGTTATCTAGCTAGTTGGTCAAAAGCTGGGATTTGAGCCCAGGAAGTATGGTTCAAGGGTCTTTGCTCCTCTTTGTTGTATTTTAATGTATTTCTCTTTTTATAACTTTCAAGTTCATGGGTGCAAGTGCAGGTTTGTTACATAGGTAAACTCATGTCATGGGGGTTTGTTGTACAGATTACTTCATCACCCAGGTATTAAGCCTAGTACCCGTTAGTTCCTTTACCTGATCCTCTCCCTCTTTTCATCCTCCACCCTCTGAAGGGCCCCAGTGTGTGCTGTTCCCCTCTGTGTGTCAATGTGTTCTCATGGTTTAGGTCCCACTTAAAAGTGAAAACATCTGGTATTTGGTTTTCTGTTCCTGTATTAGTATGCTAAAGATAATGGCCTCCACCTCCATCCATGTTCCTTCAAAGGACGTGAACTCATTGTTTTTCATGGCTGCGTGGTAGTTCACAGTGTACTATGTTTTCTTTACCCAGCCTATCATTGACGAGCATTTAGGTAGAATGCATTCTTTGCTATTATGAACACCTCTATGTACATAAACTAGAAAAATTTAGGGTCTCTGCTCTAATCACTCAAAAGAGAAAGCTTTCAAATAGCTGAACAGACAGGCTGACAAGCATGTGAAACCCACACAGCTAACTGGTGGCCGTGGAGGTGTGACCACTGGGGTCAGAGGGCGGAGACAGACAGATCTCAGGGGTTCCTAATGTAAGCCCTTTCCCAAACGGAAGTCCCAATCTCTGGCAGCACTTTCTTTCTTTCTGGGTGAGACGATGGCAGATGTAGAATGGCGTCTGAAATATGAGCAATCACCTTTGCGTAAATACAGCATCAGAGAGGGAGGGATTAGAGGTAGTTCTTAGCCAAACATGAAAAGCATAAAGGCGCTACACGTTTCCTTAAACCAGGTCTTGATGTTTTCTTTATCTATTGTTTCTGAAGCAGACATAATGATTGTTTCTTCTCTGGTGAGTTGCTTCAGATTACAAAGCTTGAGACTTTGCCTAGAATGGTAGACATCCCAGGGCTAGGACAACATTTTCATGGCCATCTGATCTAGACCCTGCCCATTACTCCACTGCTAACATACACATGCAATTTCTTATAACAGAATAGGAGGAACATCCATTAGAAATGATGAGTGAAGAGCTCTTTAGTTTAATTAGATCCCATCTGCACAGCAAAAGAAACTACCCTCAGAGTGAACAGGCAACCTACAGAATGGGAGAAAATTTTTGCAATCTACTTACCTGACAAAGAGCTAATATCCAGAACCTATGAAGAACGCAATCAAATTTACAAGAAAAAAACAAACAACCCCATCAAAAAGTGGGCAAAGGATATGAACAGGCACTTCTCAAAAGAAGACATTTATGCAGCCAACAGACACATGAAAAAATGCTCATCATCACTCGCCATCAGAGAAATGCAAATCAAAACCACAATGAGATACCATCTCACACCAGTTAGAATGGCAATCATTAAAAAATCAGGAAACAACAGGTGCTGGAGAGGATGTGGAGAAATAGGAACACTTTTACCATGTTGGTGGGAGTGTAAACTAGTTCAACCACTGTGGAAAAGAGTGTGGCGATTCCTCAAGGATCTAGAACTAGAAATACCATTTGACCCAGCGATCCCATTACTGGAGATATACACAAAGGATTATAAGTCATGCTGCTATAAAGACACATGCACATGTATGTTTATTGCAGCACTATTCACAACAGCAAAGACTTGGAACCAACCCAAATGTCCATCAGTGACAGACTGGATTAAGAAAATGTGGCACATATACACCATGGAATACTATGCAGCCATAAAAAGGATGAGTTCGTGTCCTTTGTAGGGACATGGATGCAGCTGGAAACCATCATTCTCAGCAAACTATCGCAAGAACAGAAAACCAAACACCTCATGTTCTCACTCATAGGTGGGAATTGAACAATGAGATCACTTGGACACAGGAAGGGGAACATCACACACCGGGTCCTATTGTGGGGAGGGGGTGGGGAGGGATAGCTTTAGGAGATATAGCTAATGTAAATGACGAGTTAATGGGTGTAGCACACCAACATGGCACATGTATACATTTGTAACAAACCTGCACGTTGTGCAAATGTACCCTAGACCTTAAAGTATAAAAAAAAAAAAAGAAATGATGAGTGAGGTATCCTGTGCACAAAAAGGCACTGACGGCCCTCTGCTACAAGTGACTAGGTGAAGGGAGCAGGAGTTGTACGCAAACACAATGATAGGTGCAATGATGCTAAGTATTGAATTAAACATTGAGTGATTTTTTTGATGGATCTTACTGATGGTTCCCCATAATCCATAGATTGAGTAAATGTTCAGAGTGTTTAGATGTTATAGCTAAGATATTTATTTATTTAATTTTACTTTTTTGAGACAGACTCTCACTCTGTAGGCCAGGCTGGAGTAGGGTGACACAATCTCAGCTCACTGCAAGCTCCGTCTCGCAGGCTCAAGCAATTCTCGTGCCTCAGCCTCCCAAGTAGCTGGGATTACAGGTGCCTGCCACCATTCCTGGCTAATTTTTGTATTTTTAGTAAAGATGGGGTTTCACCATGTTGGCCAGATTGATCTCAAACTCCTGACCTCAGGTGATCCACCTGCCTCTGCCTCCCAAAGTTCTGGGATGACAGGGTGAGCCACTGTGCCCGGCTTATACCTAAGCTCTAGATGTCCTATGCTTTGAATTCATTAGCTCCAAGTCTTGGAAAGAGGCTTCTCAAACATCCATCCCAATAGATGATCAGAATTGTAGTCAAGTAGCCAAGAGTGCAAAGGCACCTGGCCTAAGCTGGGATCCTTCTCATAATAAAGAACTCATGGTTTCCAAGCCACATCTAAAATGATTGTGTTCCATCAGCCTGTACTGATTTGTGTCCCGCCTTCAAGCCTTATCCAAAACAACCAGAGGCGCTGCAACTAGAAATACACTTCTCACTCCCTACTGAAATAGACCCAACTTTTTGTTAAAAAGCTGTCATCTTATCCAGCCTTATCTGATCAAAGTAGGGGACTCTCCTATATTCTCCGAGTCAAAATGTAGATATCCTTGACCCAAGTGTCATCGGATATCTTCCATGAAGGAAGACTTTCATGGAAACTATATTTTTAAATTTCAGATTTTACTATTTCCCTTTTAGCTTTATCAATAATAGAAACCATGGGAAAGGGCCTGAGAGATCGAACTTCAGTTTATAGATGAGGAGAGGAGTCCCAAGGGAAAGAGAACATCATCCTAGAATTATCCACCAAACTGTTGACTGAGCTGCTCCAGGTTCTCCTTCCAGGTCTCTTTCTGCCCCATTCTTCTCAACTTTCATGTGGCACTGAAGGGAACACTGAATAGCCATGAAGCTCATGAAGAAGCAAAGGCTGTCCAGTCATTTTCCCCAATCCCCTACCTTCTCCCCTCAACCCCACTAACCCCTTGTCTGAACCTGCCCCCAGCGGAAGGCAGGACCATGGGTTCTCACTCATTTCCATGTACTCCGGAGTCAGTCCTGTGTATGGTTCCAAGCTGTAGTCTAGGTCCCACTGCTCTGGATGTTTCGAATGGGCAGAGTCAGTTTCTCCAGCTTCTGTCTCATCTTTCAGCTTTCGAAATAGTTTCTTTAGCTTCCTGGAAAAGAAATGGATTAAGTTACAAAAAGCCTCTGGAGAATAGGGTTGGTTTTGCAGACAGAAAAAAGAAAAAGAACACAAAGGTTTGACACTAAAGCCATCTCTGATCCAAAAACAAGTAGAGATAGAGAGACACTAAAGAGACTACGTTTCTCCTAAAGACAACCTGAGGAAGTCCTTTATCAAGATCATGCAGACTCCCTCCACAAAGGATCAGGTTTCTTCAAAGCCCAAAAACCTTTTGAATTCTTCCTGCTGTTTGAAAAGCAACAAGAGAGTTGGCCCTTCCTGCCAATGCTGAGACAGCGCCAGTCCTATTATCCAACAGGTGATCTATTCACCCTCTTCATGGGGGAACACAGGGCTGTTCTCCTCCCAGGTGAAACATTTTTCAAGTCTCAATAACATTAATAGCATCATCTTTCCATTAAAGCCAAGCTAAGCATTGTCTACCACTGCTATGGACTGAATGATGTCCGCTGAAATTCATTTGTTGAAGCTCTAATCCCCAGTGTGACTGTATTTGGAGATATGACTTTTAGGAGATAATTTAGATTAAGTGAGGTCAAAAAGGTGGGGTTGTAATCCAATAGGATTGGTGGCTTTATGAGTAGAGGAAGAGAGAAAGAGATACCTCATCAACATCTGAGGACACAGTGAAAAGGCAGCTACCTGTAAGCCAGGAAGAGCCCTCATCAGAAATTCAACCCTTTTTGACCTTGATCTTGAACCTTTCAGCCTCTAGAACTATGAGAAAATAAATTTCTATTAGTTAAGCCTAGGGCATTTTGTTACAGCAGCCTGAGCAGACTAAGACAACACATTCAGGATTTTTTTGGTCTAGAATGATGATAATGGCCCGATTTATCAGGGTTGACATAAGAATTAAGTGAAACAATGTTTATACAGTCCTTAGCACAATATCTGGACATAGTGAGCATTGAATAGATGATACCTATTATTATTTTTAATATTGAATGTTAAAATACACCTTAGGGTAGAGTTATTTCATACTTCCCATTGATGTGCAATGTATAGGGAACAGAATTGCGGTTTTTGCAATTACTTTTTAATGGCAAAAACTGCAATTACTTTAAGCAGCAACCTAATAGTTGGGAGACCTAACAGCAAAATGGTCAGAATCATAGACTTGAAGAGTTTAAATGGGATTTTGAAGTCCATGCTTCATCTAGATGTAGGAACCTCCCCATGTCCCCCAACATTCTTCACCCAAGACCACCCAACCCTTGTGTAGACATTTCCAGATGAGCACTCCTGGTATGATTAGGCATCCAATCCTTGTTTGAAAGTGCCTCTAACAACTAATGAAAATCTAATAGTTCAAAATAACATTTTGATCAGTTTCTGGTCTAATATCAATTCCCATCAAGAGGACGTAGTAGAGTATAGTGGATACAAGTCTCATCTCTGGTGTGAGAAATTGTATAAAACCAGATTTCACAACTTACCAACTATATGTCCATGGGCAAGTTATTACAACTCTATAAGCTTTAGTTTTATCTTTAAAATGGAGAAATAAACATGAATTTGCCCATAGGGTGAGTTAAAAGACATAATCTATACAGCATGCTTCATTTAGGGCTTGATACCTGTTAAGAGTGTGTACCAAGATACATGCTCTGATAGACATTTATCAAGATAAAGATAGATAAATATATCTATCATTGTCCCTACTATCATCTTTATCACAGAAGGATTTAAAGAGTGGGCTGAAATTATTTAGAAACAGTAGTAAAAAAATCATAAGAAAAAAGTAAGCAATAATTCTGTGATAATAAGAAATCGAGAAAAACTAGATGGAGCCCACAGATTCTGAAGCTAAATAGTGTGGACTGGTTAAGATCCTGTCTGTGAGTCAGAAAAGAAGGAGAGGATAGAGGAAAAAACAAAGAGAGAGAGAGAAGAAAAGAAGAAAGGAAAGTGAGGGAAGTCTAGAACCAGAACTCAAAGTGAGACTACTCCTCCAGGAATAGTAATCAGATGACCTGGTGAAATCTTTAGTAAAGAATTACTAAATTGTGATTCATACATGGAAAATTGAATATAAACATATATTTATCCACTTCTGAAATGCCACTAAAATAACAATGAATGAATTTTTAAAAATGTATAAAACCACAGGTTAATGAAAATAGTCATGAATATAGTAGTGTGTGAGGAATGTTGATGAATATCTTGGAAGATGGACAGTGTACGATGGAGTCAGCAAAGCTGTGTGGCTGCTATCAACTGTTCACAGTGGAAGATGGTAGAGAGAAACAAGCCAACTCATACTATAAAAATCTCAGAAAGGCTCAGGAGTTGGACGCACCAGGTACCCCCAAGGCAGGGAGTGGTGACTGGTCAAAGCTCTGCTTAAGGAACAGTAGACCCCAATGTCTCTGTACGCATGTTGCCTAGGACTTCCCAATACCAACAGGAGCAAAAAGTTTATTCTGAAGAGAAAAATGAACCAATAAAAACCTAGATCCAAAATAAATTCAATAAAATGACAGAAAGATAAAAATCAATACAATCTCTCAGAAAAAAAAAACTACAACAGACATAGAAATGGACAATAGGACAGAAAATATTAAAAAATTAATTGATCTAGGAACTCCTTTTTTTCTTGATCATAGCCCAAGATGGGGTACAGCGGTGTGATCAAGGCTCACTGCAACCTCTGTCCCCCAGGCTCAAGCTATCCTCCCACCTCAGCCTCCCGAGTAGCTAGGACTATAAGCATGCACCACCAGGCCCAGCTAATATTTTTTGAATTTTTAGTAGAGACAGGGTTTCACCATGTTGCCCATGCTGGTCTTGAATTCCTGGGCTCGGGTGATCCACCCACTTGGGCCTCCCAAAGTACAAGGATTACAAGCATGAACCACCACACCCAGCCTGAAACTCCAACACTTAATCAGAAAGAGAAGACAGAGAAAACAGTGGGGAAGAAAATACAAAAGAAATATACGAAAATGTCCCAGAGGTGAAGGATGTGCATTTTCTGATTGGAAGCACCCACTCAGCACAATGGTGAAAAAAAAGCCTCCAGCATAACATATCGTCATGAGATTTCAGAACTCTAGGAATGATGAAAGGGATTCTAAAAGCTTCCAGATCCAGAGAAACAAACATAGATCCTCTACAAATAATCGGGAATCAAAAATAGGTTACAATTCTCCAGATCAGCCTTGATACTAGAAGACTCTGCAGAGATGTATTTACATTCAGAAGGCAAATAATTTTCAGCATAGACTCCTATACACAGCCAAAGTATACATGAAAGTCAAAGACAGACTAAAGACACTTTTAAGTATGCAAGGTTTCAAAAAAATTAACTTTCTATGCGTGCATCCGTTCTCATGAAGTTCCTGGAGGATGAATTTCACCAACCAAGCAACAAAGAAAACATACAGAATCCAGCAAACAGAAACCCCACCAAAGAAAGAAGGTATTGAAGCTAACTCAGATTGATAGCTCTATAGAAGGTTTAGCAAATGGGCAGCTCTGGTTTGTATAGGAGAACAGAGGATTCCTAGAAATCATCTACAGGAAAAAAAAATGTGACTAATAATACATGTGATGTGTTTGATGAAGTAATCTCACTGGCAATAGGGACATTTAAACAAGAGTGACCAATATAAGTGTGTTATAAAGGCAGAAGTTTAGGTGATTACGAGAACATAAAATAGAAAGTCCTAAGCTGGCCTAAGGCAGCGATGTTCTCTTTGAGGAAGAGATGTGTAAACTAATTTAATTATTTAAATTAATTTATTAAATAATTTAGTCTTATTATTTAAGACTAAATAATGAAAGATGGTAGAAGAAGAACGAGAAAGGTGGAGAGAGTGTGAGGGATGAAGAGGTTATTCTAGGCAGGGGGAATTATTTATGCAACGGCCTAAGGCAAATGTGAAAATGGCTCATAGAAAGGACTGAAGGGAATGTAAAATGCTTGGAGCATAGAGTACAATCGAGAAAATGATGAAAGGTGTCTTGAAAGGTAGTGTAGGCTCATGGCATCAAAGGCCTTGTACACCATATTATGCAGTGGTTTAGGCGAGAGATTATGGTAGCAGAGTCTGGGGTGATAGCAACGGACATGAAGGGAAGTAGACATTTGAGACATGCATAAGAGGTAGAATTAAAAAGTGGATGGTGGATTGTACACAGAAAGGGAAGGACAACGAGGAATCGGTGATGATTCTCAGGGTCTTAGGGCATGTGTGTGGATGGTGGCACCGATTGCTATGATAGAGAACACAATGTAAGAGACAGTTTTGATGAGGACAAGGTGGGGGGGGGAGTTGTTCTTGCCATGTCTAAGTGGAGAAACCCACGAGACAACTAAGTAGACATGTCCAGTAGGCAACTGCATGTCTGTGCCTAGAGCCCTGGGACAATCTGGGACTGATGGAGATCTGAGAATTGTCGTGGAGAGAGCGGCAGAAGCCCTAGGGATGAGCAATGCCAACTATGGATAGAGCGTATGTCAGAAAATGGGATTTTTCTGACATCCCTGAGTAGCCTTATGGGATGGGGTAGAGGGAAAGGAGTCTTCAAAGGACAAGGAAGGAGAGCCATGGGAACAGAAGGCCGACTGCAAGACTGTGTGGCGAAGGCAAGGGAAGACACACGGGCTATGGGAGGGGCTTTGTGGTCAAAGTCCTATCGAGTGTGGGTAGGTCAAAACGAATGTGGGGGAAAATATCCACAAATAGTCCTGTGAATTTATCACTCCCAGATTTCCTCCTGGATATCTCAGTGACCATTAAAAAATAATAATAAAGAAAATCCCTCCGGAGCAGAATTTAACAGGAATCCTGGAAGTTGTATAACATACAGATGGGCTTTTGGAAAACTTCAGATTATGATTCCAACCGTATGATGCACTCACTCATTAAAATAACTCCTTTGATGTTACCCCCTTGCTTTTCTTTTTTTTTTTTATTTGCTATTTTTCCGTCCCTTTTTAATGACAAGTCTCAGAAACTCTTTCCAGAAGGCTCAGAGCTTTCCCTCTGCCTGTGCCCCATAGAGTCACCCCAGGACCATGGTGAGTGTCCGTCACACCTTAGGCCTCCCTGCAGCAGGAATCTGGGCCCCAGACCGGTCCCTACAGACCTGACTCCACAGATCTTTAACCTCATTAAATAAAGAAGCAGAACTTAGCCCTAAATGACCAAAGATGAGGAACACATCAACCTCTAAGCTATGTATTCCTATTCCTTTTCCTGATACCTGGCAAGGTTCAAATTTGTTCCTTACACTTCTGATTTCTGGCCAGATTCCACTGTATTTGAGGAGAACACAGACCTCCCTCCTGTGACGGCTTTAAAGAGAGACTGTTTTATGTCTGGAAATATAACATTTATCACATTTACAAAAAGAAAGCAGAAAGTTTATGAAATTTTACTAGCTGTGTCCAGGGGTATATTTAACAGTTATTTTTGGATATGATCTGGAGCTTTTAGTCAGAATAGGGATGGCAAGACATTTTGACCGTGGAAGTATTGATCTGTCTATCTGCTCTGTCTCAAAGCATGCCCAGGAAAGAACGTGGCACATGAAAAAGGTGGCATTTACCCTTTCACCAAAAACCCATCTCTCTGCATGAGAAGAAGCCTGTTTCCAATTTTGCTTCAGTGTGGACCGGAGCTCAATTTGGGATGGAATTACAGCAAGGAGTTGGGCTGTGGTGGGGCATGTGTTCCGGGGGCACTATGCAGTTTGGACCCGAAGTCTATCTTGCATGAACATATATGGGAAAGGCATGGTGTAGGGAGGGGAGGAGGGAAATTCCCATCCATGGATTCAGGTAATAAATGCCACAAGATCAGATTCAGCCATGCTGCTCGCCATGTATAAGTAATCTCAGAAGGAGACGCATATGAACATCATACCGGGGCCCATAGTGTTTAAAACCATCCGATCCTCTCTGGGAAGCATCTGCCACAACTGTGTCAGGCCCCAAGAGCCTGGGGATGTGTGAGCGGGGACCGTCCAAAGCCAGATCACGCAACCAAGTTTTCTCTACTATCATGGCATTAGTCACAGAGCTGCCTTTCAAGTGCTCAGTGACCCCATTTTACTGCCTCGCTTTGAAGCATTTTGTTTTCCACCTCCAGGGTCTCTGAGCCAGGCCTAGCAATAGTGGGGGCAGCTGCTGCCTGATGGAAGATACCTGGACACAGAGCATGGCTTCCACAGTGGTCCAGTCCGGGACACCTGCCAGAAGTAGAGGTGGCGTATGACCCTTCGGAAGATCCTGCACTTGGCCTTGCATCTCATTAGAGCCCCTTGGGAAGGAGTTATTTAGTTATTTCCTTTGCTGCTCTTGTTCAGTCTCTCTCATTACCATTAAGAAAAATACCTTTGGCCTGAAACTGGTCTGCCTTTGACAACGCCCAAGGCTTGTACTTTCATTTTTCACAAAGAGAAGGCAGATCTTAGTCTAAAAGCCTTGGAGAGGAAAGAATGTCCTTGATTGTTTAATAATAATGGTGTGTTTTTGTTGTATTGCTTTTCACATTATTTCCTCCTTATGGAGACTGATGGTGTTAGTTTTCCAATTTCAGAAATGTTAGGATTTTAATTAAAAAGCAAGTTGGTTTGGAGGAAACTAATACGTAAGTAGCTGTTTCCATAGATAATCTGGGGAAATTCAAAAGTTGATTCAAAAATGACCGAAGAGTGGGAAGCAATGTTCTAATTCAAGAAGCCTGCTAGACTGTAAGATTCTCAAGGCCATCAAAATGATGTTATTTTTTTCAGTACACATACATGCACACACACACGCATGTTTGTGCACACGCACATACAGAATCTAATGAGAATGCTGCAACCTCAGGGAGATAGAAAAATTATAGCTGACTACCTGGCCTACTAATAAGGGACAATTTAGACACTCTTAAACATTTAAAAATTTTCTTTGGAAGAATCTTAGAAAATTGCTTTCAGAAGTAAAGGATCAACTAAGATGATAAATCTTTTAATTGTAAAGTCTTACTACATTTTTATATTCTTTTTTTTTTTTTTTTTTGAGACAGAGTCTCGCTCTGTCGCCCAGGCTGGAGTGCAGTGGCCAGATCTCAGCTCACTGCAAGCTCCGCCTCCCGGGTTTACGCCATTCTCCTGCCTCAGCCTCCCAGGTAGCTGGGACTACAGGCGCCCGCCACCTCGCCCTGCTAGTTTTTTGTATTTTTTAGTAGAGATGGGGTTTCACCGTGTTAGCCAGGATGGTCTCGATCTCCTGACCTCGTGATCCGCCCGTCTCGGCCTCCCAAAGTGCTGGGATTACAGGCTTGAGCCACCGCGACCAGCTATTCCCAAATATTCTTATGCAGCACAGTCACCCATCTAACTCCCCAGACTTGCCTCTGTTTTTTTCTGTGTGTGTGTTTTTTTTTAAAAAAACAAAACTGGCCTTTAGAATGAATATGTATCTCCCTTGGGGAAAGAATTCTATGTGGACTCTGAAGGTACGTAAGAGCTTTACTGCCCACTAAAAGCCACTGAGCCAGGAACAGAAGAGAAAACGACTGTCCCTGAGTTGTTCTCTCCGGTTTCACCCCCTGGAGAGGCAACGCTTCCAAAGCATCAGTTTTAAACATAAAAGCCTTTGCCACACAGTAAAATGCTGGTCACCTGGAAACCCCAAGAATGGTTCTTTTTTCCTCAGATGTCCACATTTTATGTTTTCTAGATAGCTCAGCATTTATCCAAGCTGGTTTTTAGTTTAGTTTTGTTTAAATGTAAAAACTTTTTTTTTAAGTTAGATGGAAATCTTTCTAGAATAACTTTGCCAAGGTCACACAATGAGTATATTGTAAAGTCTGGATTTAAACCCAGATCTAGTAGGCCAGGGATCCTCAATCCCCGGGCCACAGACCAGTACCGGTCCTTGGCCTGTTAGGAACTGGGCCACACAGCAGCAGGCGAGCGAGCGAAGCTTCATCTGTATTTACAGTCACTCCCCATCACTCATGAACACCTGAGCTCCGCCTCTTGTCAGATCAGTGGTGGCATTCGATTCTCATAGGAGGGTGAACCCTATTGTGAATTACGCATGTGAGGGATCTAGGCTGGGAGCTCCTTGTGAGAATCTAATGCCTGATGATCTGTCACTGTCTCCCATCACCCCCAGATGGGACCGTCTAGCTGCAGGAAAACAAGCTCAGGGCTCCCACTGATTCTACATGACGGTGAGTTGTAAAATTATTTCATTATATATTACAATGTAATAATAATAGAAATAAAGTGTACAATAAATGTAATGCACTTGAATCATCCTGAAATAACACCCCACCCCTCCAGTCCATGGAAAAACTGTCTTCCAGGAAACCTGTCCCCTGTGCCAAAAGGGTTAGGGACCACTGTGTTAGGCCACCAAATCTTTGCCCTACAGATGTGTTAAAAACTACTGGGTCTAATTTTTATAATTTACACGACTCCTTCCTCACTGGCAGGCTCAATCATCATTTCTCTTCTGACTATGAAAGACTTCTTTTCTTGTTTATGTTGCATCTGTGTCATCCATGCCAGGTACTTCAAGGCTGAATTGAAGAAGTCTGATTTATTGAGAGTGGAAGATCCAGTAATCATAATCATAGTGATCTTATATGACCAAACTCAAAATGCAACCTTCATAATTATACAAATTATAAAGAACTTTGGAGATAAAAGACCCTAAGATTTGGTAAAAGAATTTTCGTTCTACATCTTTGAATTTAACTACATAATTATGTTGTATACATCCTCTGGCAGAGTAGAAATGGAAAGGAAACATCTTTTGAAAGAGGAGTGGCTTGTATTTGGAATCAGCAGTGACCAGCTTTGCTCATTAGAGAGAAGTTCAGAGGGCACTAGAGCTTGAAGACACCTTACATGTGATTTTAATGCTACCACATTCATCAAGAGATGAGGACAGTTAGACTCAGAGAAGCAGCTTGCCCATGGCTTTATGAGTTACTGTGCAATTGCCATTGTTTAAAGGGTGGTACATTTTAAAACATACAAAGTTTTAAGCACACGTCAATCATATACAAGAAAATTTAGCCTTCAAGGCATACGCCATGCATTATTTTCACCTGTTATGGAGTGGATGGAGTTGGGGGATGGGGACATACCAATGTGTTGTCCAAACACACGCCTGAGATTTTGCCTCTCTTGTATTCTATGAAAGCTTTCTGGGTCCAGAGAAAATGGGCTAAGTGGTAGACCAGATGACCAGGGATGAAAAAATGGGCATTCCATGCCCACAAGCTGTAAATAATTCTGCTCAGAGCAAAATAACAATGTACTGGGAAGGCTGGTGTTTTTCCCAGATGTTTGAATGGGGACGAAGACTTTTCTTTGTAGTTGTGGAGAGGTTGGCCTCATGGTTTCAAAGGGGCCAGATGTGGCTTTGGTACCGCCTGCATATTCTCGGGATGTTTTTCCATAACAAATGATGTCTCTCTAAGATGGTAAGCTCAGAGAGAACAAGTGTCATCTGCCTGGAACAAGAACAAGCATCATCTAGCTTTGCTTGACTTTACCACTGAGGGACTTTCTGCCAGAAAGCAGGGAGCGGGACACAGCTTCAGAGGCTCAGTTTCTCAGAGTTGCTGACTTCCTGACTGGTGACTAGAGGCTGGCTTAGGCAAGGAGGTGGAGTGAGGCACCCAGACACCAATGATCCCATGATCCCGCCAATCCTCCCCAAAGAAAACACGTGCCCAAGTGCCCTCTGAGGCTATCCCAGTACAAGGTCAGAAAAGCACCCTGCGTGCTTAGATCACCCAGTGTTAGAAGGGAATGTTGTGGATTCTCATTCCTTGAAGCAGGGATTTCATTAAAAATGATATTCTTTCCAGGTAAATTAAATTGTCTCCATTATAACTTTAGCTCTACAAATGTATTTTTGAGGAAGACCAAAAGGGAGCTTTCTCTGGGGACCAAGGGAGCAGGTGGCTCTAGTATAATTTTACATGGAATGGGGGATTGGGATATACATCCTCTCGTGGTTCCATTCAGCCCAAGAACCTAGGACTCCATAGTCTTTCCATAGATTGAGGGAGATTCTGGGTTTTTGCCCTTGCCAGGTCCCTGACATGCCCCAAGACCCTGGTCAAAGAACTGCCAGCTCATTGGGCCTTACCTTCTCCACCTATAGCACCAACTGGGTCATAGGTGGTTGTGATAAAACCAGAATCAGTCTGTTGTTTGTTTAGAAAAGTTATATATATATATATGTTTTACACATATAAAAATTTGTATATAAATTTATATCTATCTGAAACATAGGTGTATTTTATAAAATGTATATATACATTTATGTATAAATATATGCATTGATATTTAAATATATAAATTTAAATATATTTATGTAAATATATATTTAAATATATTTATAGATATAACATGGAAAAGGCCCAACCTATCATGTTCAGGGCCCAGCTGGCCAAGCCTATCAGAGTTGCCCATACAGACACACACACACACACACACACACACACACACACACACACACACACACACACACACACACACACACACACGTACGTCTAAGGGAAATTATTTCTTTAAAGAAAAGGATGGCAATCCATCTTATAACATATGATGGTGGCAGTCTGGAAGAAACCTGGAAGACACACCCTGGAAGAAACCTCTCTGTTTTTCATTTATTTATGTATTTATGTATTTATTTTTAATTTTTAATTTTTTATTTTTTGAGACAGAGTCTTGCTCTGTTGCTAGGCTGGAGTACAGTGGCATGATCTCGGCTCACTGCAACCTCCGCCTCCTGGGTTCAAGCAATTCTCCTGCCTCAGCCTCCTGAGTAGCTGGGACTACAGGCACACACCACCACGCCCGGCTAATTTTTGTATTTTTTTTTAATAGAGATGGATGGAATTTCACCATATTGGTCAGGCTGGTCTTGAACTCCTGACCTCGTGATCCACCCACCTCGGCCTCCCAAAGTGCTGGGATTACAGGGGTGAGCCACCGCACCTGGCCAGAAACCTCTCTGCTTTTGAAGGCTTCTTTGACTGCTCCCAAACATCTGACCTTTACTTATTCTGGATTCTGAATTCACACACAGAATATGCAGTTATATGCAGTCTATTTTGTCTCCCAGACTAAAAAGTTAAGCTCTGGGAAGACAAGGGCCGTTTCATCTACGTTTTTCTTTTACTGTCTTAGCAGTATGAGCCATGAGCTAGAGACAGTGGTATCCCCTGCAAGTCCCCCTGCAGTGTAAACAGTGTTATTCCTGGTTATGTAGCTCAGCGCCTACTCTCTGGCCTTTAAAGAATACAGCATTCTCTGTCAGTCACTTTGTTCTGAAACAAATGCCTTTGTTGCTTAAAGTAGCCACACTGAATTCCAATAGCTGCAGCTAAGAACCCTGGGCAAACACGAAGAAATATATTTGGAAAGAAAGGGATTTTAAAAGGTTCATTATTGGATGACTTCCCAAACAATTAATGTATCTCTAAGCAGATGAAAGTGTGTCACAGAATCTTATGGGTACTGTCTGACGATTACATCCATCCCAGAATGGTCATCTTTAAAGTGGTTTACAAAGAACCCTGGGCCTGGAACAAGCTGTCCATCTATCCTCCTAAGCAGGCCTGGCCCAGCCTCTCAGTTACCCCTGGGCATCTCTGTCATTCCCTAGCTCTCTGATGCTGGACTGCCTAAAAGCATCCCCTGAAACAGACTCTTCTTCCAAACCACAAGGCAATAGGAAGGAAAGGCAGAGGGGGTTACATTTTTCTTTGACCTGTAAGCATAGTTTAGCTTGCTCCATCCTTCCTTCTTTTAGGTCCAGTACAAAGTGAGTCTGAGTTTATTTTCGTGACTATCTCAATGCAAAACCTGACTGAAAGAAGTTCTACGACATTTTCATAAAACCCTGGGGAGCATAGGGGGGAATCCACGTGATAATAACTCATTCTGCATTTCACCAACTATTCCACCCTCCCCTCCTAAGATTATGTATTCCACATTTTCTTCTTAGAGATTGTCCTAAATGATTCCATTACATTTCAATCGTTCACATTCATTTATCCACCATACCGAGTTTTTTTTACTCACTCACTGAGAGGACAAATAGCATTAAAATATTATGTACTCTGGGAGCCAAGAGATCTGACTCCTGGCTCTGCTACTTACTAGTTATGTGTACTTAAGCAAAGGGTAAATCTTTCTGAGCCTCCAACATCTCAAATCAGAATGGCAAGCAAGGTTTGCCCCATGGGGAAAGTTATCAGCAAATTGACAGAGAATTAAATCACCAAGCTGTCTAAGAAGAGGAAAGGCCATAGATAACCTGGTGAAAGCCTGGCACTTCTGGGCTAACCCCTGGCAGCAAGGAGAGAGGTTAGAGGAGTTCATTACGTACGGGACTCCAATCTCAAAGATGTTGTTCTGGATCAACTGCTTCCCCAACATGATGATGCTGAGCTGAATGCAGAGCTCCATGAGACAGCCCCCTGGAGCGCACTGCAGGGAGAAGATAAGGAAAGGACTGGTTAGAACAAGCGGAGCTCTGAGAAGTAGGGGCGCAAATGAAGCCATGCTGTGCTGGAGATAAGAATGGGGCTGGGTTGGGGTGCCAGGCATGAAACACCAGTGGCTGTACTTGCCTCTTCCATGCGGTAACCATCGAATACATAGACGTAGCTTCCAGGCCTGCCCACAAACCTGAAATCAAACAGTGTGGGAAGAGTTAGGGGAAGAGAAAGCATGAAGGGTGGCTCAAGGACATGTCTTCTGAGGGGAATACCACCACCACTGTCCTCTTCGAAAGCACTGTTCAGGGCGAGTGCTAGATCACTCAGGGATAGGAGTGCACACCGTTATCAACAAGTAACCCCCTGTAACACCTGGGGTTCACTTCTTAACCCAGTCAAATGTCAGAGGAGAGGGATAAGCTGGGCAGAGGATGAAGCTGGGCCTGGTGCGTGCGTGCGTGCGTGCGTGTGTGTGTGTGTGTGTGTGTGTGCGCGCGCGCGCCTAAACACCATGCAGTTTGGATTATCTCTAAGTGCACTGTCGTCACACCTTCTTCCCTAACTAGTGTCAAGAACACAGCTCTGATTGCAACTCCTTAATAAGAGTTTCTCATTCCCAGGAAAGGGAGGGTGAGATGGACTAAAGTTGCAAATAGAGATTCCTGGGGTCAGAAAAGAAAAATTCTTGACTTCTTGCTGAAAATATTCAAAGGAATAAAAGAAGCTGGTCTCATTCCTCTTCTAAGTAGAGTCTATTTTATTGGGTGATAATAAAATGGTGCAGGTCGGGGAAGCAAAATGGTACAAGCCCACCATGGAACCAGACAGACAATCTGAATAATCCTACCTACTGCAGTGTCATCCCCGTGTTCATCTGTTGCGATCCTACTCATCCATTTAAGGCTGAGTGTAAGCCTTTCCTTTGCTGAAGTCTTCTTGTTGTCTCCGTTCATAACTGTTCCCCCAACACTTTCTTTACACCTCTTTTGATATCACTTACTGGATATAATCACTTACTGGAGATTACAGTGTGCTATTGCTAAGACTATCTCTTCTAGTATACCATCGTTCATCTAAGGGTCAGGATCCTTTTTTCTTGCCTAGAATGTCATATGCATGTAACTTGCTATTGCCACTAAATCTACATTGAAAGCACCAATGAAGTGTATACTTCTTAATATGGATAGTCTCTCTGCTTCTATAATTTCATGTCAGCCAAGGGGAGAGGTCCTGAGAAGGGGGCTGTGGTGTGGATGACAAACACCTCTGTAAGAAATTATCAAGTGTGGATGATGACAGCTCGTGCTATTAGTGCCTGCTTAACGAGCTTTTAGTTCTAGGGAAGCTTTCCTGATGTGTTGTTGGTTGACGTCTATTGGGAAATTTCCTTGTAGGTAGCCAACTGGCTTGATCATAAAAAAATATTTATCAAAGTGATTTTACATCCAGACTGATTGTATAATAAAGAATTTCACT
The DNA here is from genome assembly GCF_049350105.2 of Macaca mulatta. Taxonomy (NCBI): domain Eukaryota; kingdom Metazoa; phylum Chordata; class Mammalia; order Primates; family Cercopithecidae; genus Macaca; species Macaca mulatta. The sequence continues at coordinate 6,544,233 of NC_133416.1, forward strand.
GGCCTTTGTCCCTGGTTCCTGCATGAACACCTAAATCCTTGGAATTTCCCGTGATAGGAGCATCTTTGTTATTCCTGGTAGACCCCTAGGACTATACCTAAATTTATGCTAATGAGATTACTCAGGATGTGGGCAAGCCAGGCCAGAAGGATCAACCATGTTGGTTGAGGCTTTGAGTCATGTGATACTAGCCCAATCTCAGGGAAAGGGAAGGGCATTGGAGATTGAGTTCACTCACATGGCAAATGATTCTATCAATCATGCCACTCCAATGTGCCAGGAGGGTGACACATCCTGAGGACATGGGAGCTTCATGATTAAGAACCTCCTAAACCTAGTTCTATATGCCTCTCCCATTTGCTGATTTGGATTTACATCCCTCTATTACTATAAAACTTCAGTTGTAAGTATAGCACATTTCTGAGTTCTGTGAGTCATTCTAGTGAATTATTGAATTTGATGGAGTAATGAGAAATCTGGAATTACAGCCAGTGGGTCACAACTGCCAGTGGCCTGAGAACCCCAGAGCTTGCCACTGGTGTATAAGTGAGGGAAGTCTTGTGAGGGGCTGTGTCCTTAACCTGTGAAATCTGTATTAACTCCAGGTAGTTGGCATCAGAATTGCATTACAAGATCCAGGGTCACTGGCTAGATGTGAAATTCCCTCCTGCCTCATCCTCAAAGTTGGGAGACACAAATTCTTTCAAAACTTTCTCTTCAGGGCCTACAGTCAAATCCCTGTAAAATGCCAGGGTCATCAGAATCTCAAGATGCTAATTCAAAATGATTGCATGCTAGCATTCCTTCTCCATGGGAAGGCAGGTGGAAGTGGGGTGAGGATGAGTGGGCAATGGGGACAGGCTGACCCTATTGTCCTGACAGTAGAGAACCAAGTCTTAGTGAAAAATTGCCTTTCTACTCATGACACCATCATACTCACCTCCCCTTGAAAAAGGCCACATAGAAGATGGGGGAGTAGGCATTGACAAACTTGAGCAAGAAAGCTTTGAGGATCAGGCGCTCTTCAAAAGTCTGCTCTGTTTTCGGAACCTCTGTAAGAAAAGAGCGAGGCTGATGAGATCGGGGTGAGATTTCTCACCTCTCCAGAGTTTTGACCTAGACACAAGCTACTATCTCTCAGCTGACTCCTTCACAGCAAAAACCACGAGACCCATCTCTCAGGCACGTCAGATCTGAAGTCATCTGAAGCCCAGGTGGTCTGCCAGGTAATACGAGGTTACAGAAGGGTAAAAAAAATAGAGGATCACCGTCTTTCGCCGCCTTGATTCCTCTTGATTCCTCTTTCTCTCTTTCATTTTAGCAGAAAAAAATGCTGAATGAATTTTGGCATTAATTTGGATGAATGCAGGAAAGCAGTCATCTGCATATGCTCTAGGTAACCTAAGACATTTCCCGGTCATTTACTCCAATGATGAAAGCTTGTTATAGACAAGATGAGTGAAACAAACAGCTTGAGCCTAAGATCTCAGACTCATAGGTCATGGGCCCAGGGTGTTCTATCAGGTCCAAGCAGAGGAGTCAGCTGGCATTCCCAGAAGGACTCAGAGACACTGAGCAGAAACCTCATAGGTGCCTTAAGAAGACTAGAGATACAGGAAGCTCCAGTGGACAACTGTTCAGGACACTCAGGAGGAACTCCACAGACCATGACAAATGGCATGGCAAGGACAAGGGATGACAGGGTGTTCTTAGTCCATTTGGGCTGCTATAACAAACTACCATAAACTGAGTGTTCATGAAAACCTGGCATTTACTTCTCAAATTCTGGAGGTTTGAAGTCTGAGATCAAGGTAGATTTGGTGTCTGGTGAGGGCCTGTCTTTTGGCTCATAGACAGCACCTTCTCACTGTCCTCTCCTGGTCAAGGGGAAAGGCATCTCTCTCAGGCCTCTTACATAGGACTCTTTCCCATATACGTGTGCTCTGCCCTCATGACCTTATCACCTCCCAAACACCATACCTCCTAATACCATCACCTTGGCGGTCAGAATTTCAACATAAGAATTTTGGGGAACACAAATATTAGGCTTATCGCACAGGGCCACAGTCTTCAGAGGTAGAAGAAAAGCACTAATACTACATCATATGGACCAAGAAGCACAGCCTGAAAGTGTGCTGAGCAGAGATAACTGATGGCAGGGCCACGCCACCTGAGGAGTTCTGCATCCACATGAGACGAGTGTATGGGCCCCCTAACTTGCCTGCTCCACAAATCCACATATAGCTTTTGTAAGCATCGCTGAAGAAATGGACACAAAACCTTGTTTCTTCCACGGAATACCCTTCCCTCACCCACCTCCTTATGCAGAAATCCTTTATATCCTTTAATATCCAGGTGAGTTACTACCACACTCTCCAGATCAGACCGTACAACACTCACCAGATCACACAGTACCGCATCCTCCAGACCACACAGTACCATAATCTCCAATTCACTCCATACCAAACTCTCCAGATCACACGGTGCCACACTCTCCAGATCAGACCATACAACACTCACCAGATCACACAGTACCGCATCCTCCAGACCACACAGTACCACACTCTCCAATTCACACCATACCAAACTCTCCAGATCATACAGTACCACATCCTCCAGACCACATAGTACCACACTCTCCAATTCACATCATACCAAACTCTCCAATTCATACCATACCAAACTCTCCAATTCACAACATACCAAACTCTTCAGATCACACAGTACCACATCCTCCAGACCACACAGTACCACACTCTCCAATTCACATCATATCAAACTCTCCAATTCATACCATACCAAACTCTCCAGATCACACAGTGCCACACTCTCCAATTCATACCATACCAAACTCTCCAATTCACAACATACCAAACTCTTCAGATCACACAGTACCACATCCTCCAGACCACACAGTACCACACTCTCCAATTCACACCATACCAAACTCCCCAATTCATACCATACCAAACTCTCCAATTCATACTATACCAAGCTCTCCAAATCACACGGTGCCACACTCTCCAGATCACAGTGTACCACCTTCTCCAGACTATGCTGTACCACACCCTCAAGATCACACCGTACCACACCCTCAAGATCAGTGTACCATCTTCTCCAGATTACACCGTACCACACTCTCCAGATCACACTGTACCACACCCTCAAGATCACAACGCACCACACACTCCAATTCACACCATACCAAACTCTCCAGATCACTGTGTACCACCCTCTCCAGATTACGTCGTACCACACTCTCCACATAACACTGCATCACAACCTCAAGATTACACCGTACCACACTCTCCAAATCACACAGTGCCACGCTTTCTTTCTGGAAGCATTACTAGATGCCTTCAGCGGGTAGTTAGTAATCTTGTTTTCTTCTGTTATGCTTTATATGTCCCTGTGTTAACTACCCATACCTGCGCCCTTTGAAAACTGACAACAATCATTATCATTGATTCCTCCAGTCCATGTGTTTGGAGTCTTCCTAAGGCAAGGATTTAGGAGGAAGTAGTTTATTTGAGAGGGGCTCCCAGAAAGCTTTGTAAAGGAGTGGGATGGTGAGAATGAGGAGAGTGGAAACCTAAGATAAATATGCTCATGAACAGGTTAATGCTGCATCAACTGGGGTTCAGCCGCACTGGAGACCTCCTAAGAAACTGTGAAGCACACCTCCAAATTTGCACACTGAAATGGGAGATCAAACAGGAGCCCCTCCCTGGCTGAGTATCACCTTTGGGGCTAACTCCCTGGCTCTTCCAGCTTGTTCTATGCACGGGTGAACCTGCTCCCACAATCAGAGAACGCTCATAGACAGAGAGTGGCAGGAAGTCATTGGTACAGAGGAACCATCTGAAGGTCACCTCCAGGGTGGGCCAGCAGGAGGTGGGTGCTGCAAAAAAGCATCTGATCCCATCCTCTGTGTATGACAGAAGGCACCATACATAGGTGTGCACTGTCATCACCTCACTTAACCCTCACCTTCCTGGGTGAGGTAGGCATTAAGTGTCACTTCTGTAGATAAAGGGAATTGAGGCCCAGAGAGGTTACAGCCTTGCTCGAGATCACATAGCAGGTAAGTGACACATGTAAGACGTGAACCCAGATCTGCCTGCCTCAAAAAAATAGTTGTTAACAACAACACTTTTTGCAATCAGAATGTTTGACCCATTGTTGTTTTCATCACACACTCTCTTTCACCTCCCCACCTTCCACTCCCAGTCCAACCTGATGCGCCTAAGAAATATTTGTCCTTTGCAGGTCACATTCATCAAGCACCAGCTGTGTGTCAGGTGCCAGGCCAAAATGAATAAAGGCTTCCCCCTTCCTTCAAGGAGCTTCACTGAGCAAGGTCTCTGTGGAGAGGCTTTTGCTCACTGCCAAGTCTCTCCCAGATTGACCTGTCAGCAGCAGAGTATCATCTCCCATCTCAGGGCAGAAAGAGTCTTAGGAAAGGCTGCATTGCCATGTTCCAGTTTCCCACATAGCACAGTGAGCCCTTCATTCACTGCCAATCCTACAACACTGTCTTGAGTATTAGGAGATGCTGTGCCACTCCAGCGATGACTGCTTTTGCTGGTGCATTACCAACGACCCCCTCACACTGCACAACTGCATGTGTAAAGATGGCCCTTTAGAGGAAGACTGAAGCACGAAGGCCTCCCCTGAGTCTTGAAGAGCCTCTAATGTGTCCAAGGCTTGAAGACCACCAATGTCGGGGTCTTTGTGTGGGGACTAAGCTGCCAGAGAACACTCAATGGGACTGAGAACTGTAGTGAATAGGATTACTTTGCTGAGCATCTTCAACTGCATAATGCATTGTTTAGGAAATACCGTATTTGGTAAAAATGTTGTAGAAGATTTAACAAAAATATAAGTAGACACATACAGATTTTAATATTAAAAATTCATCAATAGCAAGGGTTGCTGCTGGAAGAATAACCCTGGAGTACAAGAGCAGACCCCCAAGAGTCTTACTTGTGTGAGGCCTCCCCAGCCTCCTGGATGAGATGGGGAGGGAGTGATTGGCCAGGGGCTCATCACATGCATTCCCTCCTCCTAGATACACAGCTAGATGGGGGTAATATGAAGGAGCTGTGGCCAGAGAGAGATGAGTGGAGGTGGCATATGCTGTTTCCAAGCCTGGGCCTCAGTGTTTCCTGTGAGGTCCTCTGCTCTCTCTCTCTTCCGTCATCTCCTAGGGAAAATGTCAATAGTACCACTGGAAAGAGGAAGCCCAGATTCCTGAATCACCATATGGAAGGCTGTCCTCCAAACACCTGGCTTAACTACAATAGGAGCAAGAACTAAATGTTGGAGGCTTACAACATGTCTCCTGAATATGCTCCAACATTTAGATGTGCTGAAACTGACTACCGCAGCTGGCGAGGGAAACTGGGACAGACAGGTCCTGAGGTACCACTTGTAACTTTCCTAAATGAAGAGAAAGACTTGCCCCAACTCACGCCCTCGGAAAGTATGGATAGTGTTTCTGAGCAGGCCCAGAGGTCACTGAGGGTGCCTAGAGCCAAAGTCCAAGGCCTATATGCCTGTTGAGCCAGTGATCAGTTGTAGGTGAGGAGAAGTGTGTTTGAGAGAAACAGTGTTTGAGTGTGACACTCTAATACCGTCTAGTATAAATCACTGGGAACTGATTCCAACATCATCCAAACAACACATCCTCCAAAACTGAGCAAGTTAAACAACATTTTGGAGTTCTAAGAAAGACCTGCAGTAATTCAGAGAGGAAATTTCTAAGCTGTTAGACACAGTAGTAAAACAGTATCAGTGGAGAATGGCAGCAGAGCCAGGGGACCAACAGCACCCGTCATGATCCGAGCCTGATCAGAGACCTATTAAAGAGACAGGCAGGGGTGAGACTTCAGGATCCATGGCCCTGGGGAAGGACATGAGAGTGGGAAAGCTAAGCAATCCTTTGGTGCTACTTTGCAAAGAGCATTGGCCACCAGGGACTCTGGAGACAGCAGTGTAATTCTACAGGGGTTGAATTGGAATTCTATAGGGGTGGAATTGGAATTCTATAGGGGTTAAATTGGAATTCTACAGGAGTTTTATTGGAATTCTACAGGAGTTGAATTGGAATTCTACAGCAGGAGTTGAACTGGAATTCTACAGCAGGAGTTGAACTGGAATTCTACAGGAGTTGAACTGGAATTCTACAGGAGTTGAATTGGAATTCTATAGCAGGAGTTGAATTGGAATTCTACAGGAGTTGAACTGGAATTCTACAGGAGTTGAATTGGAATTCTACAGGAGTTGAATTGGAATTCTATAGCAGGAGTTGAACTGGAATTCTACAGGAGTTGAACTGGAATTCTACAGGAGTTGAATTGGAATTCTATAGCAGGAGTTGAACTGGAATTCTACAGGAGTTGAACTGGAATTCTACAGGAGTTGAAATGGAATTCTACAGGAGTTGAATTGGAATTCTACAGCAGGAGTTGAATTGGAATTCTATAGCAGGAGTTGAATTGGAATTCTATAGCAGGAGTTGAACTGGAATTCTACAGGAGTTGAATTGGAATTCTATAGCAGGAGTTGAACTGGAATTCTACAGGAGTTGAACTGGAATTCTACAGGAGTTGAACTGGAATTCTACAGGAGTTGAACTGGAATTCTACAGGAGTTGAATTGGAATTCTACAGGAGTTGAACTGGAATTCTATAGGAGTTGAACTGGAATTCTACAGGAGTTGAACTGGAATTCTACAGGAGTTGAACTGGAATTCTATAGGAGTTGAATTGGAATTCTACAGGAGTTGAACTGGAATTCTACAGGAGTTGGAAAAGCCTTCTGTGATATTCCCCTGCTGGTGGAAAGTTTTGTAGTTTTCTCCTTTTGGTCCCGCCTGGGTGGGTATGGCCCCCTGAGATAAAAGATCTGGGTGATCCTGCACTGCTTCACCAAATAATCATCTGGATAATGATTTGTGCTCACCGTTTCCAGCTAGCACTGCCGCTTCTGGCATTTCTTCTTTAGTTATGCATGTTAGCAAAAGCCCCGTAAGATCTTTAGCTTCTTAGGCCTTTCTCCTCCCTGCCATCAAGAGGCCAGGTCCTCCCTGCCTGATTTGTGCATATCAGGTCCTCACCTGCCTGAACATGCCACATCCCCATCTTCAGCCTGATTCTCATTCCCCTTAACTACAGGAGACAATTCTGAGGCCCAGTGGAAGTGTCTGCCATTGACAGATCACTTTCGGTTTCGAGATCTCATCACTCCGCAGCCTCATATGGCTCTGAACCCTCGCGTTCACCGCACCCCCACTCTTGCCCCACCCCCACATAGTTTGGAGGGCTTTTCTCCGTGAGCAAGGTCCCAAAGAGACAGCTTCCGGGCAGACCCCAGCTATTGCCAGATGTGCTCTACGATGAACACGCATTGAATGAATAAATGAGTGAATGAATGATAGGAAAAATGTGTTTGGAAGAATGAAAAAAAAATTTGTCCCATATTAAAAATTCCCTGTCATATTCCAAGGAGGACAAATTCTAAGGAGGGACTTTTTTTCTGAGCAGATGACAGGTGTAACCATACGACAGGAGCAACCAGAAGACTCAAACTCGCCGACCTAACCTAAGAGATGGGGGTGCTGGAGTTGGAGGCAGGACCCAGCAGGGTGAGGGCCAGTGCGATGGGAGGGGAAGGGCATAGAGGAAATGGACTGACAGGTGTGGGGAGGGCCCACTGGGAGTCTTCATTAAGTGCCACTGTGAGGTTTGCAGCGTGACCTCTTTGTGTGCCTCTCCACAGAATTTTCAATAATGATTCCTTGAAGGTGTTCTGGATTTGCTCTTGGGGGACTGCTGAAGGACTGGGTTCTGCTTCAAGTTGAGCATGGGGAAGGAGCAGCAACTGATCTGGGTAACAAATGAGAGACATTAGGGAAACAGGCAGACACCGTGGAAGGCAGAGGAGGAGAAGAGGAAGAAGAAAGAGAAGGGAAGGGGGAAAAAGAAGGAGGAAGAGGGAGGAGGGATGAAAGGGAAGGAAGAAAGGGAGAACTTTTCAATAGGATGTTTTTTTTTTCCCCCTTTTTTCAATAGGAATTTGAGCCTCTGTCCAGTGTGCCTGAGGCATCCAATTTAACAATAACTCAACCACATCTCATCTCTTTTAAATATTTTTGGGGCAAGAAAACTTAAGCCCATGTCACCTAAAAAAATAAGCAATCAGATCTGAGGGTCTGAAAATTTGGAAAACATATCTAGAAGGTGATCGGTATGAGATGTGGAGTGGCACGTGTCTTTAATTTTATTTTATCATCCCCTTTGAACTGTGTGTCCTCAGATCTCCCAGTCCCTACAGGAATTTCCTCCAAGTTCCCTGCAAAGAGGATCTAGTCACTTCAGAGGCCTTTCCTCCAACTGGAAATGAGTGATTCCATTCCTCCACACTGATAAGTCATAGGCCTGGCTATTATTCATGAGTTTTATTTCTAAAAAACAGCCTGTGCCTGTGCTTTAGGGCCATGAGCCACCATAAATAAGGAGCATTTCCAATAAACGATCCAAATCCATGTGACAGGCCACAAAATCAGCTTGGCGCCCCAGCCTGGAGCAGCTCTGAGTCACAGTGTGTGCTTAGCCGAGCCTTCTGGGAAAGGGGTCTCAGGAGAGCACCTCCCAGGGAGGGAACAAATGAAGGTCTGAGGCAAGGAGGGATGCCACAGCCTGGAGCTCCACTTTGGCTTCTGGATCCCTTTCACAAGCCAACACAGACAGCCTCACCTACCTGTGACAGAGACTACATGGTTGAAGAAATGGGGCAAGCGGGCAGGTGCAGTGGCTCGTGCCTGTAATCCCAGCACTTTGGGAGGCTGAGGAGGGCAGATCACTTGAGGCCAGGAGTTTGAGACCAGCCTGGCAAACATGGCAAAGCGCCATCTCTATGAAAAATAAAAAAATTAGCTGGGCGTGGTGGTGCACATCTATAGTCCCAGTTACTTGGGAGGCTGAAGCACAAAAATTGCTTGAACTCAGGATGCAGAGGTTGCAGTGAGCTGAGATCATGCCACCGCACTCCAGCCTGGATGACAGCAAGGCTCTGTTTCAAAAAAAAAAAAAAAAAAAAGAAAAGAAAAGAAGGAAAGAAATGAAGAAATGGAGCAAGTGTTCCCAGAGGCCAGGTGGGATGGGGTGACGTCTGAAGGTCAGGAAGGGCTGTCTGCATCTCAGGCCACTAGGCAGGATTCCTCGTAAGACAGATTTCTGGAGGAGTCTGAATTTGAACCCCATGAAAAAATGGTCCATCCTTGAACAACTCCAAATAAAGTACCTTTAGATTCCATGGCTATGGGGATACGAAGGAAGGGAATCTAATGGAGAGAGGGTGAGGAGGTAGACAGGCAACCCTCTCTATTATTCATGTGCCCCTAACATAGCACCTCCCCCGGGAAGCACCCCAGGTTGATAAGAGGCCATCTGGAAGTTTTACCTGCTTCCGACCTGTGAAGCAGGATCCCAACAAAGAGGGCAGACTCCACTTCCAGCCAGAAAGGACAATCAGAGGGAATTTCTGTGCAGAGCCATTCCCACCATCAGCCCTTTTCTTTTAAGTGTTAATCCTCTGCTGCATCATGTCATGAAAAAATATGAGTGCAAATGACCCAGCTGTAAACTGCCTTGGAAAACAATTAGTATGAAAGCCCAGCTTCATCCCAGGAGGCCAGCTCAGGACTGAAAGTCCCCAGAGCTCCATCCTAATCATATGGAAACAGCACGGCCAGGAGAGGACGCCAGCTGCAGGCTCTGAGTCTTGGAAAAGCAGCTCCTCCTGACTGGCGTCTTCGACAGCCCAGCTGGCAAATGCATAACGATGGCAGCAAAACAGAACAAGAGGATGCCCAAGCAAAAGTGCTTGTTCTTCCCCTTACCTCTCCCTAAGGCAGGTCACGCCTTTGCAAACAGCAATGTTTGCTGACAGCACAACCATCTGGGCTGCCCTTCATTTGGGAATCGGGGGCAGGTGGAGGGACTATCCGGGTACCTGGTGTGATGCTGTTGCCTTGGTAGTGCCATGGGTAGGGTGGAAATCACCCTAGGAGAAGTCAGCTAGCTGGATGACAAGGCAGCCAGCTCATAGCCTGAGGGAGCTGAGAGCACCTGAACTGGGGATCTGGAGGATGTACCTGAGATACTCCTGCGGCCCCAGAGAGCTTCCTACCACACGGGGCTTATCTCTCAGAGTCAGGGAGGTAACTCTTGCACCTATGCAAAGGAGCATGAGACCTACTGTGCTGGCTAGCAGCCTAGGCCAGGGTAACAGCGCCCCCGGCACATCTCCTTTTAAGAAAAAAAGGGACCTAAACAGGAAGGGAGCCCTGGGGAGAGAGAGAGAGAGAGAGAGAGAGAGAGAGAGACAGAGAGAGGGGGAGGGGAGACAGAGACAGAGAGAGAGAGAGAGAGAGACAGAGAGACAGAGAGACAGAGAGAGGGGGAGGGGAGACAGAGACAGAGAGAGAGAGAGAGAGAGAGAGAGAGAGAGAGAGAGAGAGAGAGAGAGAGAGAGACAGAAACATATTCTGTTATGGGCCAATCAGGAGAATCCTCCTATATCCAGCACCTACTATGTGCCAAGGACCATACAAGCACTTGACAATTTCCCTGAGATGTTTTTCCCTGTGGCAAGGACAGGAGTGAGGAGACAGCAGGAAGGTGTGCCCTGTCCCTAATCACAGGCACCCCTAACACCCCTGAGTCATCTGGCAAATGCACACACTGGTCTAGAACCTGAGGGAGGAGGCATACAGCCACTCCATCCTCAGCCCACCCCTCATGTCTTCCCAGAGGAAAACAACCCAGAGGAAAGTCTCCTGTCTTTCCCACCATTATCTTTTCTCATTCGACAAGTATCTATTGAGGATGATAATGTGCCAGGCACTGGGCACCAGGTGTGCAGTGGTGGACAATCCAATAAGCTCCCGCCGTGTGGAGCTCCCAGTCTAGAAGGGTGAGGGAGACAATTGCAACCATTTTAGAGAGCGGTGGGTGTTGAAGGAATATGTAGTGATATGAGAAGCAGAAGGAAAGGACAATGGGAAGACTGTTTTGGTCAGAGTGGTCAGGAAAGGCCTCTGAGGAGGTGACCTCTAAGCTGAGACCTGCAGGGTATGGAGAAGTCAGCCCCAGGAGCTGGGGAGAACTCCAGGGGGAGGCATCAGCCTGGGCAAAGTCCTCATGGAGAACCCCAAGGCTGTGCAAGGAATTGGCCGGTCCACACAACTGGAGCATCCTGAGCCTGGTGGAAGTACTGGGAGGGGAAATTGGAGAGGAAGGCTGGAGAGTCAATGTGGGGCTCTGTGAGCCACAGGAAGTACAATGGGAAGCTGTTGTAGGTTTCTGAACAGGGGAAGGATGTGACGAAATTAAATTTTTAAAAAATCACAGAAAGTGAACTGTGGTGGGGGGGCGGGGGGGGGAGTGTGGCGGGGAGACAGAAGTGGAAGCAGAGAGACAAATTGTGAGTGTGTCGCTGTCCAGGCACAAACCAGTCAATGTGAGGATGAAACTTGTGAAAAGTGGTCAGATCTGGAATATGTTTGAAGGTAGAATGAACAATACTTACCAGCAGAATGGATCCTAGGGGTGAGAGAGAGCGAGCTCCAAGGAGTGAGAGTGCCAGGGAGAGACAGAAAGACACAGCCAGGATGGCACTTGGACTTGGAAGTGAGCATTTGGGTGACTGGTGGTGCCATCTCCTGAGATGGGAAGAATCAGTGAAAGGCACCAGATTTGGAGGAAAAATTATGTGTTCAGAGTTGGACACATTAAATTCTTGGCTCCTATGCTTCTCCTTGGCCCCTGTGATACTGTCCCCCAAAACCCAAAACCCCCAAACCCCGACTCATGACCCAAGGCCATTAGAACACTGTATGAACTGAGAATCATCCTTTGAAGTACCCAGCCAGCTTGGAGGAGTCAGCACCTCAAGCAAGTCTAAGCCTCAATGTCAAGGTTGGACTGGGTGATTTCCCAGGTCCTTCCTGCTTCTGGTCTTCTGTGCTCTACAATATGATTCACGAGGCTTTGACGGAAGAATAGAGGGGGACCCTGGGCTGGAAGTCAGAAGACCTTTCTGTCCTAGAGTTCCCAGATAAGGGAATTTATCTTTCTGAGCCTCAGTGTCCTGATTCATAAAATGGTACTTTCCTTCAACATTTGTTGGGAAATGCAGCATGGAAAGCACCAAGCATGGCGTAAGGGCTCAAAGATTTGCTCTTATGATGATGGCACAGCAAGGCGCTCCATCAGAGATTTGCACATTTGTTTCTACTTCTTTAGTAAAAGAGATGCTAGCAAATTAGCTAAAAATCCCCTACAGAGCCCTCTTAGAAGGTTGGGGGGCACATTTTGGCATCACTTGGGGTGGTGAGGTCCCTAGGAATCACCGAGGGCCAGGGAGGCGAAATAGGCAATCGTAGGATCTGTGGCATTTTGAAGAATGAAGGTGGCAAGCTGTGTGTTCCCAGGGTGGGTTCCCAGGGAGAGCAGGGGCCCTTGCTATGGGTCTGGGTGTCAGGTGGCATCCTGGAGATGAGGGTGGAGGTAACATATGTGTCCTAGAAACAAGAAACCCTGACAGCTGCAGCCCCTAGACTGAGCCCGCCCTAAAGGAGAAGAGTGTCCTCCCTGGAAGGGCCCATGCTGTCCAGGCCTGGAGTAAGGAGGGGCCACCTCAGCAGCAGTCCAGCCTCTCCCATCAGAGGGATGTGGCCGGTGGCCATCAGAGGGGTGTGGCCAGCAGCAATGTTCTGTAGCAGTGAGACCCAAGGAGCGAAGGGCAGGTTCTACCCAGGAATCTCTCTGTTTAACTTTGGATGCTGGCCTGACCCCTCTACCACTCAGGATTGCAGCAGGAAACAATTCCCCTTCGATGGTTCAAAGGAAGCGACTCTAATGAAGCCCTTACTCACAGCAGTGAAGAGACGAGGAGAAGAAATGGCTTGGCTGATGCCTAGGAAGAACCAAGCGGGAGAATTCATCCTGCAAGAGTTGCAGTTATGAAGAGATGCATTTTCTCCAGAGATGTGGGAGGATCAGGGAGAGGCAGAGGAAAATACTCCAGTTCCCTAGTGAGGTGGAGAGGGGATCCGGGGAGAAAAGGTGCAAACAGAGGAGGAGGACCACAGCCGTTCCTTCTCTTCTGGATGCTTTAGTCTCTGGGCTCCCAGAAAATCCAAAGAGAGGGAGAGGAAGAGGAAGATATTGTACTTCTTGCTAACAGAAGAGATGAGTGCTCCAAGGACTTAGTAGGGAAACGAGAGACGTGTTCATGGTCACAGGTCATGTTTGGGAAGGAATTATTACCAGTTATACTAAGAGTTCTAAACAGTGGGATTAATGACTGTAGTCTTACATAACTGGTAGGGGTGCTCCACATACTTGGGCTATAACCGTACTCACATCGTTTTATTAGTAGTCACAGCCTCCTGCCATCCTCTCTCTTTCCCAGGCAACATTTAGAATAATTTAAGCCAACATCATGGAGGGGCCCCCCGACAAGCATAGAATCCCCCTGGTCACACCCTGGGAGGTTCTTTCTCCCCCACAGGCTGAGGCCACCCAGAGAGCCAGGAGCCCCAGAGAACCAGGATCCCGGTGCAAAGCAGGAAGAGAATACAAGCCAGCAGACCCAACTTTCAGGCCAGATTGCAAATGACCAGCACTGTGGTGTCCCCCCCCAGAAAGGTATAGGCGCCATTCCCCTCTCCAGCCCACGCCGGCCAGGCCCACCCATGTCCTCTGCTGGACTCTGTCCCTGATCAGGCTCCACTGCAGAGAGCAGACCCCCCATCTCAGAGCACTGCATCCAATAAAGCCAACACTTTCACCCCATGCTCCAAAAACAAACACTATCCACATTTAGAAAATTAGATTCATATATACCCCAAATATGCTTCTTTAAAGAATGTTTGGTGGCTCGGCAGTCATTCGTATCTGTGATACCAACTTTTCCCCCGTCCTGTTCCTTTCCTCCTGCTCTTCTCTCCTCAGTAAGAATATATTGCCTTTTGCTAGAGTAGCTTAGAACTGGAAGAAAAGTTTAGACTCAAAACTTCCCGGGAGGGGCCAGGCACGCTGGCGCATACCAGGAGTCCCGGCATTTTGGGAGACTGAGGCAGGAGAATCACTTGAGCCCAGGAGTTCAAGACCAGCCTGGGAAACAAAATGAGATCCCCTTCTCTACAAAAAGTTAAAAAAAAAATTTAGCCAGATGCCATGGCACACACCAGGAGTCCCAGCTACTCAGGAGGCTGAGGTGGGAGATCCCTTGAGCCCAGGAGTTCAAGGCTGTTGTGAGCTATGATCATGCCACTGCACCCCAGTCTGGACAACAGAGCGAGATCCTGTCTATTTTTGAAAAAAGAGAGAGAGATTTCTGGTGGCCTTGCACATTTTTAAAAAATTTCTTTCTTGTTTAAAACTTATAAGCACGCAGGATCCCAAAGCCTGGGGAGCTCCGCTCTCCCTGTGCACGTGAGACAGACGGCTGCACTCACAGCTTGCCTCCCTGCCATCTTCCTCGCCTGGGGCATCTGACCCACGTGGTTGTCCCCATCCCCAGAAACACTCTACCTCTTGTCATTCACATATGTGAGTGCACTGCATTTTAAATCTTCTGGAGCCTTTGTGGTGTTTCCTTTTGCTCTCCCAATAAATTTAAACTTTTCTGGGGAACAAGGACAGCTACATATTAAAAGGCAGTAGAGTGTCATGGTTTTAGCAAGGACAATGAGGCCAGACTCACCACTTATCAGTGCCATGACCTTGGGCCTGTCATTTTCTGCTCTGTGTCTTCAGTCTTCCTGTCTCTAAATGGGAGTGTTAAGATTACCTACCTGACTGGGTCTGTTTGAAGGATTAAACATACAGATATATGGAAAGTGCTTAGAACAATGTTTGGTTCGGGGTAAGCAGTGTGTGTGTGTGTGTGTGTATGTGTGTGTGTGTGCGCGCGCACACGCACGCATGTGCACGTGCGTGCATGTGTGTGGGCAAGTGTGTATGTGTGTGAGATATAGGGTAAGCAGGGTGTGCATCAACACACACACATGCACACTACTAACTGTATGCTTTGGTCAAGTTTCTAAACCTCTTCAGCCTTCTCATAAGTAAAATGAAAGAAATGACTCATTCCCAGTGTTACTGTCATAATGTGGGGCAAAGTACGCAAACCAGTGTTGGCATGAGGTGGGCACTCAATGGAACTCAGGGCCTTTCCCCATCCCTCCTTTCACTCCCGTCCCTGGCCCCACTTCAGGAGCATCTGGGGCAGTGACAGTCAGGAGTGGGCTATCAGCGATGTCCAAGCAGCTCCCAAGCACGGCCATTTTCATAAAAACCTTGACTTGACTAATACTCTTTTTTTCAAGCACCTACAATGAGCCCAACCCTGGGACTCGGAAAGACTGGATGGCAAGGGAGGGATGAAGTGCACCAGCCAGCACTCTGCACAGAGTTTCAAAAGAAAAGACAAGGAGGAAAAGCAGTCAGAAAGCCAAAAGCATTTTGAGTATTCAGTCCAGAAGCCTGCCATTAGACGTGCCTCCTCCATCCTGCCTCCTATTGGAAGAATTCTCCAAAGCTAGAGTACAGACAGGCCCCCTGTCCAGGCCAACCCTGACCACTGCCTACATTGTTACGCTAAGATCCTATAGTTTTCCTTCTCCCAGATTTGTATGGCTCAAAGGCACAATACACCCCTGCATCCTGACCCGACGAGGAAGCACACCTTGCACCAGTCAGCTCCATTGCCTTCTTGCCTCCCACCCTATCCTCCCAACATGCTGCAGCCTGTCCTCTTTGCTGTATGTCCAGAGGCCCAGTGACCTGCCCAGATTTTGCCTGCTTCCTCCCCCAGGACCTGAACCTTTTCTCTACAGCCACCACCTGTATCCCCTCCTGGAGTGAACGGATCACTGGGGACTAAGAGACCTTGTCCCACCCGTCCACTGGAATCCTACCCCCGCAGCACTCAAAATCCAATACTGATGCTTGCTAAAGCTGGCCACACACTCTGTACACTGTGCCTTGGCCAGCCGGGCTCCCTCTCAGACACAGTTCCAAAGCTTCATGCATTTCCCCAGAAAGCCCCCTTCCCACCACCCTGGGGTTCAGCTGAGTCCTGCTTCACCAGTGCTGTGTTGCCTCCAGATTCCAGCATGCCTTGCATCTAAGGTCCTGACTAGTGTTATGGCAGCCAGGGGGACAATCACTGTGTTCATCTGCCACTGCTGCTAGTGGTAGATATCATTCTCAAGGAAATTAACAAATCTTGCCTTCTGTGATATATATTTGTAGCAAGAATGGACCTCAGATAGGCCTGACACCTCAGCCTCTTGAAGGATGCTCCCAGGAAACTGGTCTTCCATTACTCAGCCCTGTGGGAAACACTTGGGTACTTATTGGGGTTACTGACACCAGCTGTTTGCACCTGGTGAGCAAAGCGCATACTTACAGCCTCCTCAAACTATCAACACATCTGGGGCAGGAAGCCAAGCGGGTGTTAAACCCAGCGTGAGAATGGCAAAGGAAGTCTTAAGCCCGGCAGACTTCTCATTCCATTAGGTGGCATTATCCATAGCTTTATGTCCGCGTGGAGCCTGAGGGAACCCTGTAACCGTATCTCTGCCTGTGGGGATACTGCTGGGACCTACTCTGTGGGACCGTCTCTGTTAGTGTGGGTATTCTTTGCCTTTAAGGAAACTTTAAGTCTCCCGATACCCTTGGTGCCTCTTTCAGTCACTATCCCGTTGTGTCAACTTTGCACTGGCCTTATTCATCTCAATAAGATCATACATCCTTCTGTAGGAAGACAGGTGAAATAAGGAATACATAAATGTTCACTTCAGCCTCTACTGTGGCTTAAAAGATACCTAGCCTATGGGCATTCCTTGAAAAACGTCTTTTTGCATGCATGAATGAAGAGAGAGACGTAGTTCACCAATGACTGCAATGACAAAAATGTGCTAAGATCTGCCATGGGCCAGGCACTGTGCAGGAAATAAAAATAAATGAAAGACAGGGTCACTGTTCTCAAGAGCCTTGCAGCCTGGTTGGGAGCAAGTAGCAGAGACCTTTCCTGCTTACAGAATGGCCATGTCCCTTCACACATTTTCCAAGTTCTTCATAATTAGGCTGATTCTAGCCAGTGAGCTGTGAGCAAACGGGAGGAACAATGATGCTTGGAGGCTGAAGCATTTAACAGCCCCAGTCAATGCTCCAGCTGTCTTTTCTTGACATGGTGTCCACGGCAGCCGCCATCAGTCTAGGTCTGCCTGATTGCACTATATATGTGGGCTGAGCAAGAACACAGATGACTTTACAGATGCAACCAAGATTTCAAGATGAATTTATTACCCCAGCAGAGCCTAGTCTACTCTAACACTGGGAAGACACATATATGTGAAATGTGATAGCACCTGATCAGCATCCAATGAGTAGTGTGGATAAGACGCTCCAAGCTTAGCCTTGACCTGCAGGCTTTGCCTTTACTGTTTCATCTTCCTAAGAGTTCTCCTTCCACATCCTTTTGTGGGTGGCTCCCTCCTGCCATCCAGGTCTCAGCTATAAAGTTACCACCTTGAAACACCTTTCCTGACCAACTCCTCCAGAGTGCACAGCCCCAGACCACTGTCTGTCTCATCAGACCTTCCTCACATTCTGTGGAATGGCCCTGCTCGCTGTCCATCTTTCCCTTGCCACAGTGAAAGCAAAATGAGAGCAGGGACCTTGTCGCTTGTCATTGCTGTGTTTTCAGAACTGTGCCTGGCACAGAGCAAGCACTCCATCAACAGCTGATGGATGAACCCAGAAACAGAGGGTGTGTGCCAGGGGAGTCTGGAAGGGGGAGGATGACCACTGACGGCTGAGAGGCCAGAAGAGGATTTACAAAGGAGGAGCCCTCAAGAAGCCCTTTCAAGGGGGGTCACTGAGGTCATTTTGGCAGTCACAGCAGCATGAGCAAGGCTGGGCTGGGGCCACACGGGGAGGCTAGGGTGACCGCGAGCTGAGTGGGTCAGCTGGGGTGGAGGACCACAGTGGGAAGAAAGTAGCTGAGAGCTTGAAATGCTAACTAGAGCTGCTCTAGGGCCAAGGGAAGCTGTCTGAGGGTGCTGACTGGGAGCAATGTCCCCAAACCCACTGTTCAGGAAAGGTTGGCTGGATGGGGATTTCCAAGCTAGAAGCCCATTGAAAGAGGCTGAGGACAACGGCATAGGCGTTAGGCTGTGAAACCGTCCAGACACATGATGACCAGAGGACAGGAGGAATATGACGAAGGAAGGATCAGCAAACCTTTGTCCGAAAAAGTTCCCCAATACCCACTGCCACACAGTTGGAGGGTGGGAGGAGAAGGAGCCAGGTCTAGAGTTCAAAGCTTCTTTCTACTGGATTCTCAAATTCAGCGGTCCCTCTCTGAGCCCTCTGGGGTACCCAGTCTAAGGTAGACAAGAGCAATGCCCCAGAACAAGGCTCACTGGGGTTCCTGATGGAGACCCAACACACCACTTCAGTACAGATGGTGAGAAACTGACATCAAAGTCACACAAAAGAGATTCACATTTTAGAGGTGGAATCTGAGTCTGAACCTTAGTAAAGTGAGGGTATAATACTTCCCTTCCTGGCCATGCAGTTTTTGTGAAGATGAAATGGAGTTACAAATTTTATTTTAAGTTTAAAAATACTTTATGAGTATCACTCTCAGAGAGAACAAAATGTACTTGTTAGGATTTTATCTCCTTTCCAGGGCACAGACTTTCTTATGGAGTCCTGGACATCGATTTAACAGCCCAGGGTAGCTGCTTTGGTCTGGGCCAGGAGGGTGTGTCGGTAGAAACAGTGAACATAGCTTCATGATGTGAAAGCTGTGTTACAGCCCATTTTATTTGTGGCTTTAAACAGAAGAGTTAAGGCCCCGCCTCGCACATGGGAAGTACTCACTAAATACTTATTAATGACTTTTCTATTGTTGCCCACTCAATTTCTCTTTCATCTTTATCACTATCTAGAGCAATGCAAGAAAAGAGAGATAATGTAACACAAATGAACAGCAAGAAGGTCGACATCACCACTGACTTCCTGTCCCTCTTTTTCCTACTTCCTGCCCATACACTCAGCAATGTCCTTTCAATTGGCTCTCCTACCTCTCCCTATTCTGTCACATCCTATTTCCCTGCTAAGTAATTTTGCAGACAGCTCCCGTCATGCCACGCTCTTAAAAAAAATCCTCAGTGGTGCTAGATCAGGACCACATGGAGTGAGTAGGGGACATTTATTTCTACTCCTGATGTTTCCTCCATGTGGTGGGAATGTGATTAGTTGTAATGTCTCAGCTTGTCTTCCCCCAGCTCAACCATCTCTCCTCTTGGGTGAGAGAAGGAGGAGTAGCTTATCTTATTGTTGAGTCTGGAAGAGGATGCTGGCATTCCTTGCCTAGCCTCTTTTTCTGCCCCTACTTAGAGGGGAGCTAAGGGCCTGCAGGAAGCAGGTGTTCTTCTATGTCCCTCCAAGTTCTAAGTTCACAGGGCTGGCCCATCCACCGCTGCCTGCCATGGAGAGAGAATGTCTTTTTGGCTCTTCTCCTAAGCTACTGCCTCCCATGTAGCCTTTCTCAGTTTTACGGCTGATATTTTGGCTTTGTCTACTCTTGCCTTGATCTAATTTCTCAGCTGGTCCAGTCATCAGGCCAGGAAGATGGTACTGTTTATTGCTGAATGTCCCTGGGAACTCCAGCAAACACTTTTCCATTATCTATGAAAAAAATCGGAGTCCTCAGCCTGGCATTTTAGATTTCCCATCAAAAAGCAAAACAAAACAAGAAAACACGAGCTGGTTAACTCCGTTGGCCCAGTTTCCCACTCCATCATGCCCTGGATGTGCCCTGGACCTAGAGCCCCGGCACTGGGCTCCCCTGGCGTCCTGTGCATGCTTCATGCTTTCTTTCTCCCATACGCTGAGCTCAGCTCCTCCTCCGCTGGTGTTCAGCTCTACCAAGACTCTCCCAATCACCCAAGTGGCTCATTTGCCACTTTCCTGCATGCCTTTCCTGACCCCCTGATCACTCCCTTCAGTGCCGTATTTCTCGCTTGGTTTCCTTTGCCAGGAATCTCCCTCTCCTCCTGCCCATCCTCTCCTCCCTATATGCGTGCCTATCTGTCTCTCACTTATCTCTGAGCTCTACAGTTAAATGCCTCTCCCTCCAAAGCCTCCTGAGTCCCCAGGAGTGTTGGATGTTCTTCCAAAGTGCTTCCATAGAATCCTGTCTATCATTAAATATGCTGAATTAAAATTCTCTGCTTATTTTTCTCCGGAAGCTTATGAAGACACACAGATAACACTCATAAATATGCACATTCCTGGAAACAGCAGAGCTGCCCCTGAGGATGCTAAGCTGCCGATAGCAATACAGAAGCCAAAGCAAAGTGCTCACCATGGGTGGTGTTTCAGTAGAGGCCAAGCAGGGGAAAGGCACAGACAGAGCAACTTTCTGGAATTCTCCAGTCATCAGGAGAAGGCTCCTGAGGAGGTGGCTATCCTATCAAGGGTCCGTGAATTAAAGACATCATACATACCATCAATGCAACCTCCCTATGAGGTTAACAAGAAGTTGGGAAACCTCGTCCCTAGTGTCAGAGAGGGAAATCCCTACATTCAGAGAGGGAAGGGATGAATCCAGGCCACCCAGAATACATACAATGGGACAGGGTCTCGACTGTCAGCCTCCCCCATCCAATAAGCACAAATGCCAAATGCCAAAACGTGGTGCTTGGGCAACAGCGGCTTACAGCTCAAATGACACGTCTGAATATTGAGGCCATTGCATTTTTCTCACTGGTTTGAAGCTTGGGAAGTCTGATATGCCTCTTTGAAGTCTACTCAGTGCCCGGGGAATGTGTGGATTTTCTGGGGCCTCTGACAATACGGGGATAGATAAGACCAATAAGACCCTCTTGGGCTCAAGTATCAAGAGGCTTTCCTCAACTTTATAGATGCTGCTGGGAAAATGAGAGCTAAAGCTCTGTACTTTTTAACAGGAAGTCTGCCTTGCTTCTAGGTTAGGCTAAAAAGAACAGACCCTGTGGTTTATCCTTAGGGGATAGTGAGTGTCCTGTCACATGAGGCAATCAACACAGGCCAGAGGACTTGATCAAGAATGTTACAGGAAGGATTCCCGCCTTTAGAGAAAGCCCTTTGGCAGCCCTGCAAATACACATACATTGCACTTCCCCATTCCTCTAATTAAAATTCACTGTACAAAGCATCCTGTCCCTGTCCCCCTTTTTTTTTTTTTTTTTTTTTTTTGGTTCATTATCACCAAAAGCCTTGCACACATTGACTTAAAGAGGGCCTAGGACAGCCAGAAGATTCGGTGACACAGTACCAATTTTGGTGAGCCACTTGGCCACAGCACCATAGATCTCGTCCAGGATGAGGATGACCACGAGGTTGATGATGACTGCTGTTGCTGTCACTGTCACCCGGACATTGGAGCGTGTAGCCTTATTGAGAGACAGAGCGGCTGCTGTTGTTATTCGATACACAATCACCCCAAAGACGATTGAGAACGTCAGGGCAATCTGTTTGGGGGAAAACAGAGAAAAATGCACATCAGCAGGCAATTCTTGAGCATCTACTATTTGCTCTGCCAACAGGACCATTTGCTATTATCAGATATTATTAATCTGGAGTCTTTTGGTGGGTAACAAGGGAATCTTTTGGTGGGTAACAAGGGATTCTAGATATTATGAGTCTGGAATATTTGACTGGGTAACAAACTTTTAGGCAGAGTTCTGAGGGGAAGTGCATTTTCCAGGGGAGGATGTCTTAATTTTTATCAGAATTGAAATGATTTATCACACACACACACAATAAGGATGAACACGCTGGACCCTGTGGAGTGTTCAACATACATGATGCAATTTCTTTCGTGAGGGAGCTTTTGATCTTCTATGGAAATAACATGAACTCCTTTTAAACAAACCGTAGTAAATAATGTCCAAGAATGTATTAAGTGCTAAATGAAGAGTATTATTGCTGAAGGAACTCCAAGTACATGGGAGCAAGTAAATTTGGGTGGCCAGGGAATAGTCTGTGGAGACAGTGGGATTTAAAATGGAGTTTTCATGAGAAGAAATAGAAAGCCACTGAAGGTACCTGAGCTGAGAAGGGATAAGTTACAGCTTGATAAGTAGAGGCAAGAAGGCTGCTCAAAGGAGAAAAGAGGGAATACATCAAGAGTGAGATTTTAGGAATCTCAGTCTTCAGGATGACCAAAATATCACTGTAAGATTTCTCTACTAGGTGACTTGAAATGGAGGACTCAGATTCCTCATTTGGTACAGAAGTGTCCAGCTGCTGTGCTCCAAAAGGAGGGTTATAGCCACGTGACCTCTAAGGGTCTCCTCATTTCCTCTCTCTAGAACCTAAGAATAATAAGGCACTCTCTTAGACCTAGATCTGCCCAACAGCCCCTCTTCCTTCTTCTGTGCCCATGTCCCCTCCTGTCCCCATCACAACCAAGGAAGGATCATTTCCAGGAAGAATAAGGATGCTATGAGAAGAAAGTGCCCTGAGTAAGCCTCTTAGAGGGGACAGGAGAGAGAGACAACTGCTAGGTGCATGCCCCGCTCAGAGCAAATTCTAACCTGCTTCAGTCAAGACTTCTTCAAGAAAGAAGCCTTCCTTCTTAGGACTCTTTCTGTAAAGGAAACTGTTCAGGTCCTATTTCCTCTGCAGGACAGAGAATGGGCACTGGCTATGAAGAACTAAATAGAAAACGTGGGGAGAGAACACGGCAGGTAGAAGGCTCCCCAGAAAAAATAAGCTGTGCTGGACCACACACACACACACACACACACACACACACACACGGAGCGGGGCAGGAAGGAGGGGGTGAGAGGGGGGAAGGAGAGGCACAGGAGGAAAGGGGAGGGGAGGTGGGGGCCTCTGGCTTGGGCAGTGCTTTGCAAGCAGTGTGAATGACACTCCAGTGGCTTGCCAATGGGTTGCAGATGTGTCCAGGTATGGATGTTTCCAGACCTCTGGTGGGTACCTGGGGTGTGCTGGTGGCAGACTCAGCTCTTTATCCTGGTGGGCTTCAAAAACTACCAGTAATTGCCCTATGGGCCGTGTTGTGAAAAAGAAGCCCTTGGTAAGGAAGGCAGAAAGGTGGTGTTCTCTGGGCACAGGAAGGCTGTGTGTGTTTGGGTGTGTGTGGGTGTGGGGAGAGGAGAGGTTGGATGGGAAAAACACTCTGTGTGAGGCCCCTCTTCTGCTGCAGGGTGGGGGTGGGGAGCGGCAGAAACACCAGCCTCCAGGACTAAGTAGGGACTACTACCGTGTAACTGGGAAAACCTGGACATGACATCACCCCTCTCCAACAATGTAGACATGTTCACTTTCCATTCCTCTGGGATTGTCACTGCCAGACAGTAAGGGCCTAGAAAATGTGGTGTGAGATTCTTTTCCCCAAAAATCACTTTCGCAGTGAAGACCAGTGATGAAAGTATTGATGAGGCTGGAGAGGTGAGGGTATCGAGGAGTGAGTGAATGTGTGTGTGCGTGCGCACGCGCACGCGCGCGTGTGTGTGTGTATTTGGGGGTTGGGATTGGGAGATAGACTAGGGGAAAAAAACAATGGCAAAAACATCCTTTGTTTAGGGTCTTATGGGAGGGACATGGAGGAAGGTGTGGGGAGAAGATCAGCTTCTGTTATTCTCTAAGAGGCCCAGCTGCTAAACTAGAGAAGGAACACTTTTTGCTACTCAAAATACTGTCCAAGGATCAGCTGCATCAGCTGGAAGCTTGATTGAAATGCAGAATCTCAAGCACAACCCCAGACCTACTAACCTGGAACCTGCATTTTAACACAATTCTTTTTCACATTCAAGGAGCACTGTCCTACTTACCTAGGAAAGCCTTCTTTCCCGCCCTCCCTTCCTCCCTAGCCCCACTCCCGGCACACCTCACTCAGCTCTCTGATTCCTTGCAGGTTTACCTTCTCTGGTCTTGATTTCCTATCCCACTATAGAAATCAAGCTCTGAGCCTCTCGTTTGGTGTTTCCCAGAGCATTCCAAGATTCACAGAGCTTTCAAGTTGCAGGAACTTGCAGAGCACCAACCCAGCCACGTGACCATTTTGCAGCTGAAGAAACAGGCATGGAAAAGTGAAGCGATTTGCTGAAGTCCACAAGGTGTGGACTACAACCCTACTGTTCTGGATCATGGCAGAAATTTTAAAATCTTAGCATTTAGGAATCATCTATGTACAGTCTTTAGTCTCATACATAAGGAAACTGAAGCCCAAGAGGCAACAATGTGATTGATCCAAGGTCTGGAGGGTATATGGTAGAGCTGAGATGTTAATGGTGATAACATCATCAATACCAGCTGAACTACTTGTGCCTTCTAGATGTCTTTATTCGATGCATATATTCACTAGCACTGATTCTTTTAACTACCATGCAAGACATGCCTTTAATACATGAGATTTAATGATGATTTAGGATTTGAACCCTGCTCCATGGTTCCAAAGTCTACAATCCCATCCTGACATTAGAACCCAGGTTTTCCAGCACTAAATCCAGTACTATTTCCACCACTTGTGGTTACATTATTTATTTACTTTTTCTTTTTTTGTTGTTGTTTGAGATAGAGTTTCACTCTTGTTGCCCAGGCTGGAGTGCAATGGCGCGATCTTGGCTCACTGCAACCTCTGCCTCCCGGGTTCAAGCGATTCTCCGGCCTCAGCGTCCCAAGTAGCTGGAATTACAGGCATGTGCCACCACACCTGGCTAATTTTGTATTTTTAGTAGAGATGGGGTTTCTCCATGTTGGTTAGGCTGGTCTCCAACTCTCCACCTCAGGTGATCTGCCTGCCTCGGCCTCCCAAAGTGCTGGGATTAGAGGCGTGAGCCACCGTGCCCAGCCCACATGATTGATTTTGTTTATTAAGTTCAATACATATTTTCTGGTTGCTTATTGTGCAAACCACTGCACTGGGTATATTCCATGTTTGTGATCTGTCTCTTCTAACTAGGTCAAAAGGAGGTTTGTCTTGTACCACATTCTGTGCCTTAAAACCACTTCATAGCAGCGCCTCCTGTAGAACTGGTTTGGTAAAGATTCGCTGGTCAGCAGCTCTAGGGGATCTGGCTGCCCTGCACACGGTCATTTTATTATGGTTCCTGTTGCTTTTGGTGTTTTCACATCACAACTTTACTTCTGAGGCACAAACAAAATGCAACATAAGCCAGGCTACAGAGTCCAGAGTCCTACTTGACACCAAGAGTGAGACAGGAAAGAGAGGAGGCCTCTTCATCGCCCTCCAGAACTTGCATTCTGAAGCAAAGTTGAGAAAATCATTGCACACATACAACAAAGATGAGCCTAGTAGCAGCTGGATGGAGTCACAGGCCTCTGTTCACAAGCTTCCGGTATGCTCTCAGCAGAGAGCAGGGGGATTAGTCAGAGAAAACTCCACAGAAAAACGTTTTGGGACAGTTTCCTGTGGGAAAGACTGAGAGGAAAGAATAAGAAGGAAGAACTTTCCGGAAAAGGGAAGAGGAGCAAGTAGCAATGCACAAGGCACAAGTAACCTCTGCTGATCCCCAGCATGGCACACAACAGTAGCTCAAGTATAAAAATACAGGCGTGCACACACACTAGCAACTTCATCATTGACACAGTACGCTGCCTATGACATCCACCTAGTTTATTTACGCATTCGGTCATTCATAAAATGTGTCTTAAGCTCCTCCTTGTGCCAGTCTCAGTTCTAGGTCCCAGTAGGAAAAGGAAACAGAAAGCACTACCTTCACAGAGTGGATCTTCTAGTGGGAAAATATAGACAATAAACTAATAAATAGGTAAAATACGTAGTACCTTCAGCATGAGAAATACTGTGGAGACAAAGAAGGCAAAGAGGGTACAGAGATCAGTTGCAATTTAAAACAGGGTGGTTGGGAAAGAGATGGGTGAGGAAGTGACCTTTTACCAAAGACCTAAAGGAAGGATTTAAGGGAAGTGAGCAAGGGGACAGGTGGAGTGGGAGACGGGTGGGCAGCCAGGAGGGCGCCCTCTAGTGTGTGGATATTGGCTTCCACACCTCAGGAGATGGGAAGGCGTCAGAGAGTTTTGAGCACAGGAGGGATGTGAGTTGGTTTAGGTTTTAAAAATTAGCATGCTGATGATCCATCAGGGGCAGTGTGCAAATAAGGCAGATCAGTGAAGGGGCTATGATGAGAATCCAGGCTGTGGAGGAGGATTTCTGATGGTGGACTCCCAATATCCAAGTGTAAGAAAATGACTATCTGGGGCATAGGAGGAAAGCTCAGGCACCTAGCTCTAGAGGAGGGACATTGCCTCTGACAATCCCCTCCCTTACAAGAAGAAAACAGGAGGGCCCATCTAACAAGGAAACTTTAGCTGAACACACTGGATTGGTGAAGAGAGAGAGAAAGTTCGTCTTTGTCCATGCTGGCCTCTAACACGAGGAGGCAGATGAAATAGCACTGGGGCATTTCTTTGCTCTCATCACCCCATGAAAAGCATTCCCAGCTGACTTGGTAGACTGGCATGTCTGAAACCTTCCTAATGCCCATGGTCCTGGCATCTTCTGCCTAGGTTCAAGCACAGGGGTGAAGAAAGGAATGAGATGAGAGATACAGTAGGTGTCTATGGCTTACCCTAACTTCACCACAGAAAATTACCTGTTTCTAAGCACCACCCTGACCCCTTCATCTCATGCTCCACACCTTGTTCTAGGGTAATGCCAAGTCCTTTTTCTTTAGAAAACATCAGAGTGAACAGCAACTTACAGAATGGGAGAAAATGTTTGCAATCTACCCATCTGACAAAGGGCTAATATCCAGAATCTACAAAGAACTTAAACAAATTTACAAGAAAAAAACAAAAACCCCATAAAAAAGTGGGCAAAGGATATGAACAGACATTCTCAAAAGAAGATATTTATGCAGCCAACAGACACATGAAAAAATGCTCATCATCACTGGTCATCAGAGAAATGCAAATAAAAATCACAATGAGATACCATCTCACACCAGTTAGAATGGTGATCATTAAAAAGTCAGGAAACAACAGGTGCTGGAGAGGATGTGGAGAAATAGGAATGCTTTTACACCAGTGGTGGGAGTGGTTAAACTAGTTCAACCATTGTGGAAGACAGTGTGACGATTCCTCGAGGATCTAGAACTAGAAATAACATTTGACCCAGCCATCCCATTACTGGGTATATACCCAAAGGATTATAAATCATGCCGCTATAAAGACACATGCACATGTAAGTTTATTGCAGCACTATTCACAACAGCAAAGACTTGGAACCAACCCAAATGTCTATCAATGATAGACTGGATTAAGAAAATGTGGCACATATACACTATGGAACACTATGCAGCCATAAAAATGGATGAGTTCGTGTCCTTTGCAGGGACATGGATGTAGCTGAAAACCATGATTATGAGCAAACTACCACAAAGACAGAAAACCAAACACCGAATGTTCTCACTCACAGGTGGGAATTGAACAATGAGAACACCTGGACACAGGGCAGGGAACATCACACACTAGAGCCTGTCGGGGGGTCCGGGGCAGGAGGGATAGCATTAGGAGAAATACCTAATGTAAATGATGAGTTAATGAGTGCAGCAAAGCAACATGGTGCATGTATACATATGTAACAAACCTGCACGTTGTGCACATGTACCCTAGAACTTAAATAAAAAATAAAGAAAGAAAACTGGGATTTTTTTTTAAGTGGGAAAAAGTAACGGGGACAAGTTAGTTCAAATAGGCAGGAAACAATATAATGTATTGTCCAATCTGAAATACTTTTGAGAGTAAAAAAGTGCTATTAATAATTCCCCCTGGTCTGGAAGCTTAAGCCTGGACAAGCTTGAGCACCTGACTGTGAAGGGTGATGTGTAAAGGGGGCTCCCCCCATTCCCACCACTCTGCTCCCAGCTCCTGCCCACATGGTTCAGTTCCCAGAACTTGCTGGTGGCAGTTGTGGGACCCCAGGCAGAGTGAGATTCTCAATTAGTTATTGGTTCTGATACAGAATCTTGCATTTATATCAAGATTTGGAGTTGGGTGGGGTTGGGAAAGGGAAGATTTTACAAAGGAGAAATAATTATGTATTATTTGTGGACAATAAAAATATTCCCACTTTCCAGTCTAGCTTTAGGACGTATCAACGGAATTTTAAAAAAAAGAAAAAGCTTAGAATTTTGGCAAGATGATCCACCATTGACCCAGTTTTTAGTATTTGTTGAATGGTGGTGCAGTGATCTATTTGTTGTTGGTGGTGATGATGACGATGACGATGATGATGATACAGATTTTTCTCTCAGGCAGCAGCTAAGCTCCTAGTTTCAGTGCTCTCCTTGCCTGACTTAGCAGCGGCATGTGATACAACGGATTGCCCTGCCCCTTTGAAATGCTTCCTTGACTTCTGGGACTCTGTATTCTCCCCTGTCCCTTTTCGATTCTCCTTTCTGGCCCCTCCTCATGCTCCTAAACTTGAGCACTGCAGTGTCCTGGGACTTGGTCTTTGGACATTTTCTCTATCGACTCTCATTCCCTTGGTGATCTCGTGCAATCTTATAGCTTTAAATGCCTTCTAGTGATTAGGTCTCCAGCCTGGACATCTTCCCTGAACTCTAGATTCATATCCATCATGAGGGCAACCGAGTAAGGAATAACGGCAGATTTGGGGCTGCTCAGGATAAAAGCCTTAAGAGTCATTCTTGACTTCTTTTCAGTTTTATACCACATGATCAAATTCTTTCAGTCCACTTTCAAAATAGAACCAGCATCTGAACACTCTTCACTCTCACCCTGCCCAGGCCACCACACTTCGTGCATTATCACGACAGATTCCTACTTGATCTCCCTCTTCCTACCCCTGCCTTTCTACCAGCATGTTCTCACCCCAGCAGCCAGAATGATCCTTTTGAAATGTATGTCAGGTCATGTCACTCCCTGCAAAATCCTCTACTAGGGGTTCTCATCTCACATAGAATTAGCCCATGTCCTTACTGTGGCCTCCAGGGCCCTAATTACAGGGCTCCTCATTACTTCTCTAACTGTGTCCCCGTTTGCACTACCCCCTGCAGGGTGCTCAGCTCCAGCCACACTGTGGCTCTTTCTTGCTGTCTCTCCTGATGCCAGGCATTGCTCCCCTTGGGCCTTTTCTCTTGCTGTTTCCTCTGCCCAGAATGTTCCCCCTAGAATATCCATGTGGCTGGCTCCTCCACCTCCTCCAGATCTTTGATAAAACGTCACCTTAATGAGAACTTACCTGACCAACCCATTTAATATATGCATTTTGTGTCTTTTTAAATTTTATTGTGAACATGCAGAAAAATCCATTTTATACACACACACACACACACACACACACACACACACACACTGAATAAAACAAACACCAGTATAGCCCAGACCAGCACTGCCAGCAGCTTTGAATTCCCTTCTCCCCAGTACACACACATGGCCTCCCATCCTTGCTGTTCCTTTGGATCTAACCACTGTGCAGAATTTTGTGATAATCATTCTCTTGCTCATTTGATAGTTTTAACACCAAGGTATGCATCCTTAAACTATATAGTTGAGTACTGTCTCTGAACACTATGAGTAGATTCAAACTGTATATATTCTTTCACCTTGTTTTTTTCACCCTTGATGTTATACATAGCTATTAGTTTGCTCATTTTCATGACTGTATAGTATTTAATTGTATACATATGCCTCAATTTATGTATCAATTCTGGTGGTGACAGGCATTTGGGCTGTTTCCAGGTTGAGTTATTATAAACAGGGCTTCCATAGACATCCTTGTACATGTATTTTGCTGCTCATGGACACAAGTTTTTCTAAGACAGATACCCAGGAGTAGAATTTCTCAGAAACTTTCAGTTTCACTAGATAATGCCAAACTATATCCAAAGTGTTTTTGTTTTTTCACCTTATACTCCCAATAGGAGAGTTTAAGATGCTCTTTTGATCTTTTCCAACACTTGTTATTTACAGACTTTTGGGCATATATGGTATCTCATTGTGGTTTAAATTAGAATTTTCAGGATTACTAATGAGACTGGGTACTCTTTTATAGGTTTATTGGCCATTTGGATTTCCTCTTTTGTGAAGTACATATTCATCTTTTTCCTATTTCATACTGAATTACCTTTTTCCATGTTTTTTAATTCTTTATGTTAAGAGTAATTCTTTGAGTTATAGTTGTTGCAAATACATTATCCCATTCTGATAATTTGTCTTCTCACAGAGTGTATTAGGTATTTTATGAACTTAAATTCTTAATTCTAATATAGTCATATTTACCAGCATTTTATTATGGTTGTGCTTTTTGTATCTTTCTCAAGAAATTCTTCCCTACCCCAAGGTCATGAAAATATTTTTTTCTTATATATTTAAAAACTTGATTGTTTTCCCTTTCACAGTTCATCTTTAAAATACACCTAGAATTGATGTTTTTGAGTTGTGTGAATAAGGCCCAGTTTTATTTTCTTCTGTATGGACACCCAGCTGTCCCAGAAGCATTTATTGAGAAGTTCATTCTTTTCCCCATTTATATGCAGTGCCACTTTCATTAATCTGGTTCTTGGTTTTCTATTTTATTCCGTTGGTCTAATTATCTCTTCCCACAAGAATATAACATTATCTTACTTATTGTAGTTTTATAATTAGAGTAACATATCCATCCTTCAAGAGTTTGTTGACTCTTCTTAGCCTTTGTGCTTCCATATAAATCTTAAAATCAGTTGATCGACTGGACAATCTAAAGACCTTAGAACATTATTGTTCTATTTATTGCCCACCCAACTTACATATTATTGTTGCATATATTTTAGTTCTATCTTCTTTAACTTCATGAAAATTGGCATCATTATTTTTACAGTCAAGGTTCATATAGGTTTTCTCACATATTTACCACTTTAAAAGCTCTTCATTCCCTTCTAAAACCATGGTCTTCCATATGGGATCATATCCAAGGCACATTCTTAGAATTTTTTTTTTTTTTTTTTTTTTTTTTTGAGACAGAGTCTTGCTCTGTCGCCCAGGCTGGGGTGCAGTGGCCGGATCTCAGCTCACTGCAAGCTCCGCCTCCCGGTTTAGACTTTTCTCCTGCCTCAGCCTCCCGAGTAGCTGGGACTACAGGCGCCCGCCACCTCGCCTGGCTAGTTTTTTGTATTTTTTAGTAGAGACGGGGTTTCACCGTGTTAGCCAGGATGGTCTCAATCTCCTGACCTCGTGATCCGCCCGTCTCGGCCTCCCAAAGTGCTGGGATTACAGGCTTGAGCCACCGCGCCCGGCCTAGAATTTCTTTTAATGAGAGATTCAGTTGATAGCAAACTCTCAGTTTTTATTTGTCTGTAAATATCTCTAATTCATCCTTATCACTACATGATGTTTTTCTTGGGCATAGAATTCTCAGTTAGAAATTGTTTTGTTTTCAGCACATGAAGAGGGCTTTTCATTGTATTCTGACTTCCAATGTGCTATAAAATATCAGTTTTAAGTCCAGGTGTCTTTCCTTTGAAGGTAATTTGCCTTTGGATTTGTGGTTGCTTTTGAGACTTTTCTTGTGTCTCATACACTCTACAATTTCACTGTGATATATCTAGATACAGATTTCTTTTTACCTTTTCTGCTTGGGTTTCATTGGGATTCTTCAATCTGTGGATTGGCATTCTGCAACAACTTAGGAAACCACCAGTCCTTATATCTCATTCATTACCTGTTCTCTTTCAACCTGTCTTCCATATTGCCAATTTTTTGTGTCGCTATACTGTATTACAGATAATTTATTCCAGCCTGTATAGAAGTTTACAAATTCTGTCTTCAGCTTTGTCTAACTTGTTGTTAAGTCTATCCATGGCTGAGGCAGGAGAATCACTTGAACCCGGGGGACGGAGGTTGCAGTGAGCCGAGATTGCACCACTGCACTCCAGCCTGGGTGACAGAATCAGACTCTGTCTCAAGAAAAAAAACAAAATCTATCCATGGTCGTGGGTGTGTGTGTGTATACACACATATATACACATATATACATGGTATATAAAAATCATATATATAACAATATTTTTGTTAATTTCTATATATATATATTTATTTCTAGCAGATAGAGGTTTATTGGTTAGTTTTCACATCTGCTAGATAATTTTCAAAATAGCTTCTTATTCCTTGTGTATATTTTTAAGTTTGCTGTTTTAACCTGTGACTGATAATTTCATATCTCTGGTCTTTGCTGTGTGTTCCCGCTGGTTCTTTCACATGGTGCTTCAATTTCTTGAGCAATTAGTTGTTTTTGACTGTGTTCTCTTCATTGCCCTTGAAAAATTATTTTGGGTGAC
This sequence comes from Macaca mulatta, assembly GCF_049350105.2. Taxonomy (NCBI): domain Eukaryota; kingdom Metazoa; phylum Chordata; class Mammalia; order Primates; family Cercopithecidae; genus Macaca; species Macaca mulatta. The sequence continues at coordinate 6,576,658 of NC_133416.1, forward strand.
TTTTTGAGGCCTGGCATAAATAGTACATATTCATCTTCTTCTGGGTACCTGGGAGCCCTACTAGTGTTAAGTTCACAACCTGAGGTTCCCTGATCCTCTTACGTGGTGACCCAGGATAGAAAGCCACAATAGGGATTGCCCCTGGCCACTTCTTAAGAACAGAGTTTTGTTTCCCCTTTCCTCCCTTTTCTGCTTAGATCCATAACAATTTTTTTTCTGTAGTCTCATAAGTGGGAAAGGGTGTGTATAGTTCAGTTTCATCTTTACTCTGAACATAGCCCTTTGGAGTTCTGATTCAATTTGGTGAGGACATCCTGTTACAATCCCCACTTGGGGCCATCCGTCATCCCTAATTTCTATCCTGCTTGCTCCCATAAAACCGCCAAAACCAAAGCCTAGGTTTGCCTAGACGGGCAAATGTTCTCAAGGTAAAAGTAGCTCTAGTGCCCAGGCATTTGTTTCCTTGGTTCCCATTTTCCTTTAGATTTTAGCCTCTGGTATTACTTCCTATTCTGTCAGCCCTTTGAGGCTTTGAGAAGATTGAAAAATATATTCATTCAATTTTTTTTGTAAATTTTAGCAAAATGGGAAGTTACAAATATCCTAACCTACTACTACGGGAGACAGAAGTCTATTTTACCTATTTATTGTTATTTATTTACTTATTTATTGTCTGCAAATTTTTTAAGAGAGGGATTATTTTGTTTTGTTTTCTGCTGTATCCCCAGTGTCTAAGAATGGTGTCAAGCACATCGTTTGACTCATTAAATATTGAATGAAGGAATAAACTCTTTAACAATAATATGCATATTGTGGGAGGCTTTGAAGTGCTAAATTAAACTTTATGTCATAACAGCTTAACACACGGCAACTCACCACATATTCTTGAATAAATTCCACATGCCTTGCACTTGTTAAGCAATGAAAAGAAAGCAAATTTAGACTTCTAAGCTGTGGCAAGGCACCCATCAACTCTGTACTTCATCTGAAAAATGAGGAGTTGAATTGGTGATATCTAAGTTTCCTTCACCTTTTACATTTCTGAGACGAAAACACAGTTCCTGTACTTAAAGGTCATGATGGCAAAAATAATGGCAAACAAACAAACAAACAAAAAAACCCCCTCAGGCCAGAGTCAGAGTTACAACAATTTCCAGGCCAATTTTTGGAATAAGTGATCCCTCTTTCAACCTGCAACTAACATGTAGGCCTCCTTAGAAATGCTCTGAGCTGTGAGTACACACACTCCTTTACAAAGCACAACCTCCAATCTTGAATACCGTAAGGAATATTTCCATAAAGAGATACGGGGTATTAGTAACCCTAACATTGTCCTCTGATTTTTGCCTTCCCCGAGGTCCTCTAGCTTCAGGTACTGCTGTCTTGCCCACGCTGGCAAACAAGAATAAACTGCTACCATCTTATTGATCTAACTCAAATACGAATCACAGGATTTTCCCTCAGCTTTCCCTGACACAGCTGAGACCATCTGGGTCTTGCAAAAGGGCTGTACCAAACTCTAAGGTACAGCACAAGGAAATAAACCCAGCAACCATAGGAAAGCTGAAGAATCACAGTTACCGAGCCCAAGCTGGCTATCTCCTGTGGCTTCCAGACTCTGGTCTATCCATAGACGTCAGAGAGAGCCACCCCACAGCCCAGACAGGCTGCTGCAATTGCAGCCATCTTACCTGATTCCTTCTCCAAGTTTCTGGTCTGTCTCGATGTGGAAGCACCATCTGGCAACCTACTCCCCGGGAGTTCCAACTTCCAGCCTGTGTGGTCAATGGCCTCACTATCAGACAAGATCCGGCCCCTCTACACAGGAGTGTGGCTCTCCCTTTACCAACCTCTCATGATTTTCCTAGCAGAATATAATATCCACAATAGTCACATAACAGCATCTACATGCATGCAGTCACAGGCAAGTGGTCCCTCAAAGAAATTACCATGAATAAGATGGAGGCAAAGTTCATCAGGTAACCTGGGAAACGATCCTTCCAGGTCAGTTTATCTTCATCATCCTGGGGAGAAACAGGAGAGCAGAGACAATCAGAGGGCACAAATAACAGATATTAATTTGCTCTCAATTTGCATATATTTGCATATGATTGATCATTATCACCCTATATAGATATATTTCTAGTCACTGATGCCTTACTCTCCATATTATCAACAACTCTCCTAATTTTAGAATTTCTAGATAAGCTGGAATAGCCTGGAAAAATTACAATGAAAAAAGGATAAGATTTTACTTCAACCTCACACTGGGCTGAAGTTCTAATTCAACCACTTATCAGCTGTGTGATCCTGGATATGTCTCTTATTAACATTTCTGACCTTTTATTTCCTCATCTGTAAACTGGGCACAGTAGTGACACCTGCCCTGCCTACTGCACAGGACAGTTTTGTTTTGTTTTAGTAAGAAACATGTGAATACAGTAAAGCAATGGACAAATGACAGATAACAACCCAACCACAGGGCAGCATCCCATAAATAGATCATCTGTTAAATAAAACATCAACCACTGATCTTAGAGCCTAATAATTGTGCAAATTACCAAAATTTTGTTCTTCAAAGAGGCTACATGTAGTATTATGTGCTCTCCCTTGTCACAAATCCAAACATTTTGAGGCACAGGTTAAGCTGATCCATTCAATCAACTTGGCTGAGAATCCTACCTTTTTCCCCTTGGACTGGGTCCAGTTCACCCGGGCCATTATCCTGGGACAATTGTATCACTAACCAGAGTCCTCCTTCAGCATGCTCTGAGGACCCTCATTTGGTGGGGGACAAGGGAGGGGCTGCCAACAGCTATGAATGGCAAACAGCTCTGCTAATTAAACAGCTCTGCTGTATAAATTTAGTTCAGGCACTTGATTCCTCTGAGCTGCAGTTCTATAAAATTAGAATGGATACAGCTGTCCTGCCTACTACACAAGGTAGCTGGGAAGACCATCTGAAGCCGTGTTTGTGAAGGTGCCGAGAATATGGCAGAGCACTCCCTGCCAGTACGGCAAGAATCCACCAGTACTTCTGCAAGGTGTCTGAATGCGGCTCAGCGGTGAGCGCTCCAGGGCCCCTGCTCTCTCCTCTCGCTTCCTCACCACTGATATTCAGAACACACCTGATTTGGTGCTAGCAACAGTGCCATCTAGCCTTTGAAAGCTTGTACTGTAAGCGAAGGACCTCCTTATCCTAAAAGATTTCTTTCTAAAAATCCCTCTAGGGCCCACTGTGCGTTGATCTTGGTGCCAGGCACAGTGGGAGGCAGAAGAAAACTGACAAGATCACCACTCCTGGGGGGCTCACAGGCAAAGGAAACAGAGATGACACCCACACACCAAAAGGTTTAAGAATCCCTGGTCAGTTTGGGAGTGAGGGTTACCTTGGGAGTGAGTCTGAAGGGATGTGAGAAGAGGAACAATTCTCTTGCCTGGAACTGAGCAACAGGTGGAGTTGGCTTAATAAATTGTGGTGGGAATGATGTTATAGCTGAATTCACTTAGTAATTAGCACTTGCATTTACAGATTATGTAAACAAGCAATAGATTCAGGTTTGCACAGACTTAGGGATAGAATCCTGTTGCTAGACTCTTAGCCCAACAGGCTTTCCATCACACAGTGAGAACAAGGTAACTACATCTTGTGGCCATTCTGAAGGAATAGGAACATGTGAACCTATTTCTGATGGGATTGGAACAAGACTCATTCACGTTCTTCTAAATTAGGCCAAACATCAACAGGGATTAGAGTTTCTTTCATTTTCCTTCAGTATTAATTCTTAGTTTCACTCACACACTAACATTTTCCTTACAGGTTTTTTTTTTTTTTTCTTTTGGAGACGAATTCTCGCTCTGTTGCCCAGGCTGGAGTGCAGTGGCACGATGTTGGCTCATTGCAACCTCCGCCGCCCAGGTCCAAATGATTCTCCTGTCTCATCTTCCCGAGTAGCTGGGACTACAGGCACGTGCCACCACGCCTGGCTAAGTTTGGGTGTGTATGTGTGTATTTTTTTAGTAGAGACAGTGTTTCCCCGTGTTAGCCAGGATGGTCTCGATCTCCTGACCTTGTGATCTGATCTGCCCGCCTTGGCCTCCCGAAGTGCTGGGATTACAGGTGTGAGCCACTGCACCCGGCCCCTTAAGGGTATTTTTAAAAGATTTTTCAAGCTGTTGACAAGGAAAACTGAGGATGGGCTGACGGATGATAACACTCAATAGGGATTCTGAAGAGACATTTGAGGGGCCGGGGAAGGACTTTTCCTGAGCCTCCCGCCCAATTATGGTCAAGGTTTTGATGAATAAGTCTTGGTTCAGTCCTACTCAACAAACAAAGTCTAAACAGTGCCAATGGGCCGGGCTCTGTGCTAGATACTGAGGACACACTGAGAAAGTTCAGCTCTGCCCAGGAGGAGCTCAGAGACCACCAAAGAAACAAGGAAAAGCAATTCTAAGCTAAATCTGATTCGGAAGGTGGCATTACTATTTTGCATAAAAACGAGACGTAACTAAAAAGCAACCAAATTAAATGTCCACTCAAAGCAACTGAAAGAAAAAATGCTCATTTTGATATAACGTTGTAGCGTATGTTGAAAAATCACCCCTTCTTATGTTTACATTGGTGATCTCTTTTTTCTGGAAGTCACAGCTCCCAACACACACACAGTGCTCATGCGTTCAGACACTCTCCCAACATAAGAAGCCAAGAGAAACACAACGTTGCACCACCGTCTTCCAAGCTCCCAAAGTCACTAGTAAAAATGACAGTGAGTAAAGTAGTCTTATAATAATCTGGCTCTAATAATGGAAGCCAATTAAAACTCTCCATTCACGGATACATTAACAACATGAAGACTTGCAACAAAATATCCTTAACTTAAATACATTCTGCTTACAAATCCTATAGCCAGCATACAAGACAGCACAAAGAGAAGTAGGCTTGGAACCAGGACATCCAAGTTCTGAACTCTTGGCTCTGGTCCTTCTTAGGTGAATGACCTTGGGAAATTCCCAGATCCTCAGTTTCTTTATCTGTAAAATAATTTATGTGCCCTATCTGTAAAATATAGTTATATCTATCACACCAAATTACCATGCATTTAAAATTGCCCAGCCTGTGAAGCAGGTCAAGAGAGTGCAGGCACACAGAGGTAGGAGAACTCTTAGCACCTCTCTCTCCTTTTAAAATGGAAATAACACTTGTCCCACCTAAGTGGCCCAGGTATTGTGTGGATCACATGAGTGCACGCATATGAGAGAGCTTTGTAAACTGGAAGGCTCATAAAAGTAAGGTCTAATCAGCTTCATGATATAATCAAAAGCAGGTGACTATAAAGCACTTAGCTAATGCAATCATTGTTAAGACAGGAGCCTAGCTGTCCTCTGTGCTAGCTTCTTTGTCTCAGCTCTTTGTGTCTATGTCCCTTGATGATGGCTTCCAGTTTTGAGCCTCCAGACAGCAAGCAGCACAGTAATAAAACCACATAAGTGCCCTTTTGGCAAGCTAAACATTTGGAAATGAAATCACTGAAAAGGCAATAGGTGAGAGTGCTATTTAAACAAATCCCTTGGAGAATAATTTTGTAAAGTGGCAATCATCCTTGAGTTTCTTCTTCTTTTTTTTCTTTTTCTTTTTTTAGAGACAGAGTCTCTCACTCTGCCACCCAGGCTGGAGTGCAGTTGCACAATCATAGCTCGCTGCAACCTCGAACTCCTGGGCTCAAGTGATCATCCTGCCTCAGTCTCCAGATTAGCTGAAATTACAGGCGTAGGACATCACACCTGACTTCATTTTTAATTAAGATATAATTTACACACAGTACATTTCACCTTCATTAGTGTTTAGTTCTGTACGTTTTGATAAATACATAGTCATACAACCACAACCACAACAACAATCAAGACATAGAACAATACCATCACTTCCCATTATTCTCCCATGGCCCTTTGTAGTCTATCACCTCCCCCAACCCCCAGAACCTGACAAGATCTGTTTTATGCCCCTTTGGTTTTACCTTTTCCAAAATGTCATATAAGTGGATTCATAGAGTATGCAGGCTGTTGAGTTTGGCTTCTTCGACTTGGCATTTGAGATTCATGTTGTCCATGTGGTTGCGTGTGTTGATAGTTTGTTCCTTTTTATTGCTGAATAATATTCCACTGTGTGAAGGTACCACAGTTCATTTGTCCTTTCACTATTTGAGGGATGTTTGAATTGTCTCTAGTTTTTAGCAATTATGAATAAAGCCATCGTAAAAGTGTCTGTGCACTAGTTTTGGTGTGAACATAGGTTTTCATTTCCCTTGGATAATTACCAAGAAATGGAATTACCAAGTCATAGGGTAAGTATATGTTTGACTTTATAAGAAACTACCAGACAACTTCCCAAAGTGGGTGTACCATTTTGCATTTCCATTAATAAGATATGGTATTCCCTTCCTCTATTTTCTTTATTAAATACATTTTAAATTTAGGATAGTTTTAGATTTACAGAAAAGCTTCAAAGGAGTTCCCATATACCCTGCACCCAGTTTCCCCTATTATATTAGTTAAATACATTTTTTCACAACCAATGAACCAATATTGTACAGTATTATTAAAGTTCATACTTTATTCATATTTTCTTATAAATATAAAATCTAATATTACTTAAATTTAATAATATACTATTTATATTAGTTTTTACCTAATAGCCATTTTCTGTTCCAGGGTCCCCTCAAAGAAAACGCATTATATTTAGTCGTCATGCCCCCTTAGACTCCTCTAGACTGTGACAGTTTCTCAGACTTTTCTTATTGGTGGTGACTTTGTTCGTTTTGAGGTGTACTGGTCAAGTATTTTGTAGAATGTCCCTCAACACAGGCTTGTCTGAAGTTTTTCCCATGATTGGACTGAGGTTATGCATTTGGGGGAGGAAGACCAAAGAGGAAGGGGCCATTTTCATCACATCATATCAAGGGTACAGGTTAGAATATGACTGACCACTGATGACGTCAACCTTGATCTCCTAGTGGGGATGATATCTGTCAGATTTTTCTGTTGCAAAGTTTCTTTTTTTCTCCTTTCCATACTTTACTCTTCAGAAGAAAGTCACAAAGTGCCCACATTTAAGGTGTGGGAATTATACTCCACCTCTCTGAAGGGGCAGGATCTGCAGATTCTCCTAGGTTTTTAATCCAGATTTTTATATTTTGAGTTTGCTAAAAGCAGAACTGTAAAGAAGAGATACTCAGTCATACCAATATGAAACCAGTGCAAGTTACTCCCAACCCTAAAAGAAGAATGAAGACGATAAATGCCAAGTGACCAGGACTGGAGTGGAACTGGGTTTGGGCTTCAAAAGAAGCAGGCTGTGGTCCTCATTCTTTGGGAAGCCCACAAAGGACAGGAAGCCAAACCTTGACATCCTCACTGGCAGTTTCATTATCATCATCTGCCTCAGCCCTCCAGATAATAACAAGAGGGTCAGGAATAGGTCAGACTGGTTTCTATCAAAATGTTCATACACTGTCCATATGTTCTGGCAAATATTTTGGGGGCAGTGTCAAACAGAAGAGAAATATAATGGATTTGGAAATACAGGACGTGGGCTTCATTCCATCTCCACCTCTTTATTAGCTGACCTAGGGCATATTGTTCAAATTATCTGTGTCCTCAAATCAGCATCTCTAATGGGACAACTGGTAACTTTCCTTACTGAGCACTCAATGAGTATACCACATATGTGACAGGACTTGGAAAATTACAAGTTCTATATAATCGTGAGTTGTAGTACTCTTGTTTCTATACAGGACGCATACATCGAACATCAAATATGTACCTCAAGCATCATGCTAGCGCCAGGCAGTAGGCATACATAGAAGAACAGCTCACATTCTTGGCCCTAACTAGTACCAGAAACTGAGAAAGATGAACACAAATTACGACATGATATGACACACAAAGTGCTACGGAAACATACAGGAGGGAGTGAATTCCAGCCTAGAGGAATAAGGAGAAACTTCAATGACTAGGAGACATTTCAGTTGTGATTAAAGAATGATTAGAGTTTCCCAGGATGCAAAGGGGGATGAAGGTATTCCAGAGAAAGCACCATGTGCAAAAGCATGGAGATACCATAACACACGGTATGATCAAATGGCTCAGTGTAATGAGAGGGTAGGACGTATACACAGCAGCAGGGTTTTAGATAGATAAGGTTAAAATCAGATTCCTGACTACCTGGTAATCTATGGTGCATCTTTCACTATGACATGAAGGATCAAACATCAGAACAGAATGACACTTCTAACTAGCACATAGCAAGTCATCTGATCGTAGTCTGGCAGGGGTCATAGAGAATAAATAATCCAGTCCCTTGCTGATCAGATCAGTCCTGAGGTACATACAGGAGGCGAGGTGACACACCCATGGCTAGTCAGCAACTTCATTCTAGGCAACACCAGAACAGGGCCTCTGATATTTCTGCTCAGTTGTTGAGAAGGCTGTTGCTAACTGGTTCCTTTATAAGGAATGGTTGCTTCTAGATTTTAAATTCTAAATAATATCCAGGGACCTTTTAAACATGAATTATGTTTTAATGTCATAGTCGATTTATTCTGATGGTGGAAAATATTGAAAGCAATTGCTTATTTGCATTCAGTTCTGTGTACTGTTTGAGGAGCGGAGCTGAGGTGCTATCTGCCTATCACTTCCAAACCTTTACTCTTCTGTCTATGAGAGCCTCTCCTTTGTGGGGCACACCATTCAGCCATAAGGACTTGTACTTTGTGATTATCATCTGCATCGCCATCTTCCCCAATCCTGCCATCATCACAAGCAGCTGAGATCCAGAAACTGACTTACTCCTTAATGTCCTCATGTCAACCCTACTTCACTCTGGCCAGCAGCTCCTCACCACAGTCCAGGTAATGTTGATATTTGGAACTCTTCACTTCCTATTCTTCCACTACTCTTAGTCTGGCCCACCACTCCAGTCATACTAAACATCACACACATGCTTCCGTGCCTGAGTTCGCCTAACAGAGCTACACAACAGTGCCTCATATTGAATCAGAGCAGCCATCCCACTTCTAAATAAGATAAGGGATTCTGAGTGCCACCGAAAAATTACACAACTGCATGGATTGATGTCACTATACAGTCACAACCGGCAACATCAGCTGTGCCCCTGTTGCTTCCTGGCCATGCTTTTCTCATTCTCCTATACACCCATCAGTTGTGTCCAAATTGCCCCTCTCTCTATGCAAGCCCCCTATTCTTCTATCCCTTTTCTCCCACTCATTATGTAACCTCACTTTTTTATTGGGAAAAAAAACCTCAAGATCATCATGTGAGAATCTCAATTTCTCCTTTTGCCATCTACAATTTTATCTTCATTTTTTCGCATCTGACCTTTCTGTCTCATTTGGAGAGATGTCCCTCCCTCTTGCTGACTGCCATTTCCTTTAAATTTCCTTTAAATCTCATCCTCTTTCTACCTTTCCTTTAAATCTCATCCTCTCCTCAAGGACTTTGTTCTCCTTTATCTTAAAACTGTGTTTTCAGGCTTTTGCAGGTACCTTCAAAATCATCTGCAGGATTTGTTAAAACAGATTTCTGGGCTCCACTCCCAAAGATTCTGATTCAGTGGCTCTGGAATGGGGCCTGAGAATTTGCATTTTTAATAAGTTTTCAGGTACAGTGAGTGCTGCTGCTGCTGCTGTGTTGCTGCTAGTCAGGGAACTGTACTAACTGTCTTAAACCATTTCCTTCTGCTGGGTATGGCCACCCTGCCTGCAGACACACCAAAAAATAAGAGCCACCACTTTTAAATTGCTTACAATGTGACTGACAATTAGCTATGTGCCTTAGACATATCCTATTTAATTACTGTAGTAACTCGTGAGGGATGATTATTATTCCCATTCTATAGCTGTAGGACCTGAAGGTTCCAGAAGGTTATGGAACTCGTTCACAAGTGAATAAGTGGCAGCTCTGGAATCCAATGTGTGTGAGTCCAATGCCATGTACTCCACAGCCTCTCATGTGGTGCAATACTCTGTCATCTAAAAAATACATGAACCATGAGGTAGCCACAATATTGGAAGGAGTCAGAAGAGAGTAGGGTGCCCAAAACTCAGGGAGGGACATAGAGTCACAGCTCCTCCTGACAGAGAGATGAAGCAAGTTAAGAGCAGCAAGGCATCCATCAGAATTTGTCATTAAGATCATCTGCAACCTTTGTAAGGAAATTTCAAGGGAATAGTGGCAGTAAAACCAACACTGCAAATGAGGAAGTGGATGGAAGGTGAGGCGAGAGCAGCTATAATTTCCTTTCTGAAGAAGTTGGAGGGAACACAGGGTTGCAGAGTTCAGATGTTTAATACCAGCACTTCCCCATACTTTTTTCCTAGCTAACGTGACCACCCACCTGTTGAGGACCCTCAAATTCTTATCACCAGCCCAGATCTCTCTGTTAAGCTCCAAACTCATTTGTCCAACTGCCTAGTGAGCATCTTGAACGGAATGTCCTAAGCTCAAATGTCCCAAAAAGAACGGATCACCTTGTTCCTTAAACCTTCTTTTTTATCCTAACTCAACCACGTGAACTGAACCATGCCTCTTTGAGCAGGCAACACCTGAAACAGAGGCATTCCCTTGGGTTATTTCCTCCCACACACTCACATTTGATCGGCCCCAGGTGTCATGGGGTCCACTTCTTAAACCTTCTCCTGATCTTCCCCTCCTGTCCATTCGTACTTCTGATGGCTTAGTTCAGGCCCTGCACAGTGGACTCATTCCCCATCCACTGTTCTTATTGATTTTCTTGTCTTTCCTCTTCATGAACTGTCAGTTCCAGGAGAGCAGAGGCCATATAGCTGGTGTCTAAGCATAGTGTCAGATACATAGTGCAAACTCTTTAATTGTTTGTTCAACCAGTGTGTCTCCTATCAGGTCCTATCAGGACCTCAACTCTGAAAACAATCTTGGTAACATTTAACCAGCCTCACTTAGATCCCTCTCCATGTAAGGAGGCATGCAGGGCATGGCCTAGACACTATGAGAATTCACTGAGGCCAGTGGCAGGTAGAAATAAAATGGAGAGTTTCTCATCCCTGTCTTCAGGGAAACTCTGTCTGCCTTGAGTTCCCAGGACAGGGGATCCAGACATTGCAGCAGGCAGAGGTCTTCTACAGATTGGGAGGTGACTGAGGCCAAAGGCCTCTGGTCAGAGACACCACAGGGAACTGTGGATAGAAAGGGTTGGCAGGGCCGGGACATGGTTTCTGAGGGAAGTTACTTGGGGGAGCCTGTTTCCAAGAATGACTTCAGTAAACCAGGGCTGGTTAAATTGCATGACAGATAGGAGCTGGTCCCAGACAAATGGACTCACGGCAGAGTGGGATTTAGAGATTGACTTGGTTGGGGGTAGGGGTGGCAGTGGAAGGCTAAAGCCCAGGTTCAACTATGTCTGAGAAAGAGTCAAATAGCAGTAGTTTGTTCCAAAGTCCTCATCAAGAACACAAGCTCCTAAAGTTGATCAAGTACCACTTATGAGATTCCTGTGCTGGGTGCCTCCATGACACATTGTGATTTGATAGGGCTGGCTTGAGGAGACATCAATACGTGGAGGGCTTAGAGAAGGGAGGGTTGAGAAATAGCGAAACTCCAAAAAGAGAGGAACAATGTGAAGAAGTGCAATATACTTTTCAATTTTTTTGTTATGCTTTTTTGAAATAGGGTCTTGCTCTGTCAGCCAGGTTGGACTGCAGTATACTTTTCCATTTGAGGGCCCTTGGGACACTGTCAGAGATGAGAATCAAGGAAAACCCAGGTGCTCCTGGGCTCAGGGACGAGGTACGAGTGGCCATCTGGTCTCACATGACTGAAGGTCTCTGGTTAATGAGCTTTACGCATTTTTATGAGCCAGCCCACTGTGTGCATCAGTTGCCCTGAGTGTGGGGGACTCCTCAGCGCAATTTCAGGTGGAGATTAATAATTCCAGCAGCCAACGCCATAAATTCAGCCTCTCACAGAATGGCACATGTTCGAGGGCAGAGAGGGGACTCTGGCTGCTTTCACAAAATAAATGCAAACCATAAACTGAGAGGAGTTATGCTGTGATCTCCTGGTTTGTGACTTCAGGCCACCTTAGCCCTCCATTACATATGTTGACTAAAACAAAGGAGAAAGAGATAGTGAGGTTCTGGGCCAGCAATCTGTGAAATGGGACCATAAAGTTACATTTGAGAAAAAATATTATCTGCTCATTTGTCTTTCTCTCCTTCTCTTCATCCCCCTTTTCTTCTTCCTTGCTGGAGCTGGGCATCTCACTGTGTCTATCCTGGGAATGCTGCAGTGTAGTCTAGCCTGGAGGTGGCTGCCTGGGTTCAATTTCCAGCTTGCACACTTATTGAACGTGTGACTTCAGGCATGTTACCAACTTCTGTATACCTCCACTTCCTCACCATAACAAAGATATTGAAAATAGTGCCAACAGTATGAGATTGCTGCTGTGGAGATGAAATGAGGTAATGCATGAAATATGCATAGGACTGTGCCTGGCACATAGTTAGATCCCAATACTTGTTACCTATCATCTGATGATCAACAGCATCATCATTGTCATCATCATCATAATCATATCACCAAAATTAATATCATCATCATCATTACCATCATATTATCAACATCACCGTCATCATCATCATCATCAATATCATCGTATCAAAATCAACATAATCATCAACATCATTATCATCATTGTCATCAATATCATCATCATTGTCATCAGCATCATTAAAATCATCATCAGCATCATCAGCATCATCATTGCTTTATCCACCAGGGACCCTGTGGCCCTAACTAACAAGGAAACCCAGGTAATTATGGGCAAAGTTTTCTACAGCACAAACCCAGGGGCTGCTCTTCTTATCCCAAAGTCACACAACTGCCTTGTGTGACCTCATTCCACCACCTGGTCCCACTTTCCCCTCAGACCCAAGCTGCTCAATGCTCTCTCTGCTGGGTGAGCTCCCAAGTCTTCTCACAAACAGCACCTACTATAGCAGCAGAGGTTCCCCCACCAACTTCATCATCTTCTTTCTCCCTTTAGGTCTCCCTCTTAAAATACTTCTTCCTCCAGGAAGCCTTCATGGCCTGATCAGAGGAGTGAGGCCAGTATTTGAGTGCATATCCCTCCCTTCACAGAGCATTAGCCTCCCATAGCTCCTGTCAACACAACGTCAGTCTGCAAAATGGTCTTGGTCTCCACAGCCCAAGCACACCCAGCCTCTCTGGAGCTGAGCCTCCAGGTCCCACCCCTCAGCCCCGTGCACTCACCTATGACTGACCCTCGAAGCCTTCCAGCAGGAGAGAAAGACTTTAGGGACAGGGCCTCAGTCTAGGAGGGGAATCTTGGCCAAGGGGCACGAGGCAGTCATGTGGCACAGCACCTAAGTCTGCAGGCATGCCTAAAGCCCAGGACAGAACGCAGTGTAATTTGTGGCTCAATTGGAAAACATTCTTTATTCCTCCCACTGCGTGGTTTTCCTAGCAGACACAGAAGAACCCTGGCTCCCCTTCTCCCCTCCTAGGGTCCAGCTCACTTACTCTGTTCTTTCTGGCTTCCCAGAGAGCTTGCAGCTCCCCTTTCTTTTTCTCAGCTCGCTGCCTTGTCCTCCCTGGGTTCCAGTACTGGGCTGAGCTTCTTTGTGGCCATTCCCTAAATCCCAGCTGTTCTGCTGTGTGCCCTGCCTGGACTGGGATTTGAGAGCCTCTTCCCAGTCACTCTCAAGGGAGGCCCTTTTATTTTGTGACAGTGGTACAAGGAGTCTTTGATGGGTTGCTCCTAGTGAGGTGGGAAGGCCTGGGGCAAGCAAGCCCTCATCCGTCTCTGAGCCTTCTTGTCTGCAAAAGGGAGAGGCCAGCCTGAAGCTACCAGCAACCTCCATCAGTACTGCAGAAGGTCCCTTACTTAACAATTTTTTCGACTCGCAATTTTTCAACTTTACAACAGGTTTATCAGGTCATTAAATGCATTTTCTACTTAAAATATTTCTGACTTATGACAGGTTTATCCATCATAACTCCACTGTAAGTCAAAGAGCATCTTGACATATGAATCCTTGATATTCAGCCTTTTCTATACCATCATACGAACATCTTAAGCCAAATGACTATGAACTTTGAATACATCTAAACCCTGTGCTGTGGCCTCCAATGCTTACCACGATCTGGGCTTTGACTCCTATCCAACTTCATCTCTTGCCATACAATCTTTTGTGTACTCCCTCTCAGCCACACTGGCTTCCTTCCCGTTCTTAGAACACACCAAGCTGGCTTCCATAGCAAAACTTTAGCATGACTCCTCTCCTCTCTCTCCACCCCGCTGCTCCCTCAGCTCAGCCTTCAGTTCTCGATCCCAGCATCACTCCCACAATGAGAACTTTCCCACGCCCCTTGTCCATCCCTGGTCCTTGTTATTCTCCACCACAGCACTTATTGCTATCCAAAGTGACCTTGTTTATTTATTCATCTCCTAACTGGCTTTTTAAGGAAAACATCAGCTCCGTAAAAGCAGGGAACTCCAAGTATCATTCAACATGGATCCAGCACTTGGACCACACTGATCACAGAATTCATTTGCATGGATGACTCAGAGAGTGGATATCAGTTTGGAAAAATAGCCGTGCTCATTTTGGTGGCGCTCCACGCTCAGAACATTGGGAATGAGTATTCAGTCGCTGGGTTGGTCAAATCTAGTTTTGCATAGGAAGAATTCCACAAAGCAATTCTGTGCCACTGCTTCAGGTGACACACCAGTGCCAATCTCTCACGGATCTGAGGAAAACCGAAGGGAACAATGCAAAGGTTCATAGTAACCTCTCAACAGTTTAAGAAAACTAGTCAATTGCGTGGCCCACAGACTTTAAGAGCAGCTTTTCTCATATGTATTGCAGCAAGGAGGTTAAGTGACACCCAACTATGATCTGATCTACTCTCCTGCCTGTAGCGAGCAGGCCATGAGCCTCCTGTGCTGATCACAAAGACCTCTACAACGGCGATCCTGCAGCCACACTTAGCTCCTCTGCCTAGTGCTTCCTGTCCCTTTGGGTCACATAGAATTTCTTAGTCTGAGCTACAGGCCTGAGGCTTTATTTGGGTCCTTTTCTTTATGTTCTAGCCCACAGACCAGAGAACAGATCCCTAGAGCGTTCATTTAGACTTAAAGTTCTTGATGAAATCTCCTGCTATTCTTATTTTCTTCAGGCTCAATATTCCTAGTTCCTACCATTAGTTTTCCTACTGAATAAACATGGAAGGGAATCAGAATCCTTTGTTCCTGTCTGTATCAACTCCCTTCTGTGCCTTGATGGAACTCTGGGCTGCCCACAGCTTACTGTGCTGGGGGTGGGTGGGGACTTGAAACAAAGGCCTTCAGCCCAGGAGGATGGGAAGAGGAGAGCTGGGGCTTGGCACTCAGTGAGGCTCGGGCCATGGGGAAGACTGGCCACCACTGTGACAGACAGAGGCTGGGATGGGACACGAGGGCAATGCCACTGCGTCCCACATCAGCTAATCCTTGGAATCACATGGGGGGAGCTTTAAAAAATACACCGATTCCCGGCCCTTCCCTAGATCTGCCAACTCAGAACCTGGGGGAGGGCCAGGAATCTGTTTTTGAAAATGCTTCATGGGCAATGCTGGGAGATGCTGTTCTTTACCCCTCCCTCGCTGTGTTTGCTCCAGGGCCTGTACTCCTGTGGCTTGTTCCTCTGTGAACAGATTCTCTGAGAGGAGTTCACAGGGTGGAAACAAGCTTGGAGACAATTCCCTCATGCATGGTGTCAACACAGAACCCGCCATGCCACCTGCCAGGCAGCCCCGCCAACTCGCCAACCTGCTCCCATGGTGCCCCTCCCTTCTCCCCCACCCTGAAGCTGATTACTGGGCTAGGGTAGATGCTGATTACACTCAGTCCAGGGATGAACTTCAGACCCACTGCACTCTCTCCGTAGTTCAGGGAGTAAGAAGGGCAAGAATTGAAGGTGGGCATGCCGCCTGGGCTGCAGTCAAAGCTTGTTTTGATTTTCAAAGCATCAGCTTGACACACCGGAGAAGACCTAGACCTGTGCAGTTACCTTGCATTTTGTGAATTTATTGGGTTTTAAAATTTCTCACTACAGACAAAACACTTTAACAAGTACCTTAGATCCTACACCTTAAGAGATGGTTGGTGTCCTCCCCTCAAAGCAGAGGTGCCAGGCTTCTCAGTGTGAAAAAAAAAAAAATGACATTTTGAAATGTGTTGGTAATTTTTATTTAAAGATTGTGCTCTTTGAAATCAATTTCACGTGATAATAATAAGTCTTGCCAACCCCCGTGTGTTCTGGTCAGAAAAGTAAAGAAACTTGTTCATTGTTTTGTTAGCAACATCAATCAGTTCTAGCCTCCACCTATGGACAGTCATCACTCTTACGCCAGGATGCAGACCACATACATCTAAAATAGTGTTTGTTTTTAACTAGGAGGGCAGAAGAAACTGTTTTCAGGAACTCGCAACAATAATAAACTGGCCAAAAAAAGACATTGCAATTGGCCCTCATCATGGTATTTGATAACACTGAACTCCCCTAGCATGCAATGTTTGTTGGTTTGGTTTCAGATTTTGTTAACTAATAGAGAATGGTGGTTAGTTCTTCTTCTTTATTAGAATCAAGGGGCCAGAATAAATGGGATGGGACCCTAAAAAAGGCAAGTTGGGTAGGACACAGGGAAGCACTTCCTAGACCTTCTCCAAACCTGGGAACACCCCGAGGGACGAGTTCTCCATTACGTTTTGGGGGAACAGAATCATTTCCAAAGCTGGGCCCTGGTACTTCCTGCAGACACACTCGGAGTCACTATAACACACACTGCTCAGTAACCAGTTCTGAAATGAGCACGTCAAATGACCTATAAGAAGGATCCCTCCTTCCTGCGTGGCCTGCAGGCGAGGAGAGACCATGTCCCACACGCGCCTGTCTCTTCTCTGGGCCCAGTGCTCTCCGTGTCCAGGAGTCTGCCCTGTCCTGCTAGGCTGAGGGCATCCTGGACAGAGCCACAGCTCAGGGGCAGAAGTCAGTCTGTGTCCTTGGCATGAGGGGCTTCAGCTGGGCATGGGTCTCAACTCAAGAAGCCTTGGTGCAGAGAGGAAAAGCAGAGCCAAAGAGAGGAAGAAAAATCCATTAAGCAGAGGAAATGAAGCATGGAATGGTTACACTGTGGGTGAATGAGCAGGTAGAGTCTCTTTCCTCCTTTCCCACTCTCACCCACAGGGCCCAGGACTAGGACCTGTGCACAGGGGACTACTGAATACAACAGTAGGTGCAGGTCTTAGCATGGGAGAGCAGACTGAATGAACTCCACAAATCCAACTAAGACTCAGCTCCTGCACATGATCACCCACCCACCATCCTAGGTGGCAAGGAAGAGAAGCACCTGGGACTGAGCCCAGGTCCCTGAAATGCTGAAATGCTCAGCCCATACCCTGAAATACTGACTGCAGGAACCTCTGCACTGCTATGGCTGCCAGAACTTATCTCATCCTACTCTAGACACCAGCCCTGTCATCAGCCCCCTCCAACTCCCTTATGAGTGCTGAGTTCAGAGGAATTTGTTTTGACCCTCAAGAGGGGTTAAGACACACTGATAGGCTGATTGGATCAGACCTCTCAGATGTCACCCGTGCAGTGGCCCTACCTGCCTAGACAATTAAGAAGAAACATTTTACTATGATTTTTATAAGCATTCATGGTGTTCCAGGGACTGGGCTGTGACCTTTGTGGTCCAGGATGCTTAGTGTTCTGAGAGAGACAGATGGGTTATGAAACAGTTACAGTGCAGTGGAGTAGTTGTGATGTAGCCATGGCCAGGATATTATGGAAGCATGGTGGAAGAGCTTCTGACTTTTCTGTCTTTGGAAAAGATTCAGGAAAATTCATGCATGAGTGCTTACATGTACTTATGCACGTATGTGCACATACACACAAACTCATGTTTGGTGGTTTGGGTATGCACTAGAACAATGACCCTATCTAGCTAAGGTAGTGGGCCAAGATTAATCATTCCATCCATCTATCTACCCATCCTTCCATCCATCCATCCACCCACCCATCTACCCATCCATCCAGGCATCCATCGTTCTATCCATCTACCCATCCTTCCATCTATCCACCCACCCATCTAACCATCCATCCAGGCATCCAGGCATCCATCCATCCATCCATCCATCCATCCATCCATCCATCCATTCATATACCCATCCATCCATCCATCCATTCATATACCCATCCATCCATCCATCCATCCATCCATCCATCCATCCATCCATCCATCCATCCATCCATCCATCCATCCATGTGTCCACATCCATCCATCTACCCACCCATCCATCCATCCATGTGTCCATCCATTTCTTATATGCTTACTATGTTACAGGCTCTTTATAGGATTCTTTACGTATCTGATTTCACTTATTCCTCTCAATAACTTTATGAGATATGAATTATTAGTCTCATACGTAAGAAAATTAAGACCCAAGAAGTTTGGTTGCTTGACCAGGGTTACACTAGTACACTAGTAAACGGCTGACCCAGGCTTCTCATCCAGATCTGAATAATTCCAATCGTATGTTCTTTTAATCTCTTCTGGATTCCTCATACTCTGTTCAGAGGAATTTGTTTTGACCCTCAAGCGCGGTTCTGTTCTCCCCCATACTGAAAAACAGAAAACTGGATTTTCCAGGTACTAACAGATATTCAATACGCATAGCCTCTCTCTCTTTTAGGGAATTTCATGGGCAAATTCATTTTAAAGGCTCAGAGAAGTCCTGTACTATTTTCAGTTTAATCCAGCATTTACTGATTATGATCATCATTATTTGATCAAGAAACTTCTTGGTGGCAAAATACCCAATTCCATGACAGCTGGAAGAGTTCCTTTACCCCCTCATCTGACCTGAGACCAGCACAAGGACTTCTTTCCCTAAGCAAGTTGTCTATTTTTTTTTTCTTCAGGCAGCAAATAATGATTTGATCTTAAGCCAACCAATAACCAAACCCCTTGCATCTCCGTGACATTCCTCTTCCACATGCCCTTCAGCTCGGTTTCTTCCCTGAACTGCAGGATGTCTCTGCAAAGCGCAGAGGGTGCAGGGGCTACTGGACCTCCAAGAAATGATGGATTTGGTCTCCAAGTTGATCCCTTAAGAGACGGCTGCTGCCCCATGTGGGTCTCATCACTGCGTTCTTCTCATCCTATCTCCTGGCTCTGAGTCTCAAATGTTTACTGGCCCAGGGCAAGGACCCATTCCCATAGTATTCTAGATTCATGCCATCTATCTCCGACTCCGTGGCTGGGTGGCAGGACAATGGCCTTGTGTCTGTGCTTCATCCCGCAGACTCAAGCTTCTGCCTCAGGGAGGAATCCATTTGTACTTACTTCCCTAGATTCTTTTCCTCCCTCTTGTAGTTCTTTCTAAAAATAGAGAGAGACTGGCATAACCAACCAGCAGTGAGCACTCCTGTGCCCGGAGGGATTTTATTTGTTGCCTCAGAAAGAGAAACTGCTTCTCCCCACCTGAAGCCAGGACCCAGGAGCCAATGGCGACACAGTAGTGCCTTCACCTGAGGGAGTCTCTCCACTCTGCAGCCTGCCCCACATTCCAGTCCTGCCACACCCCACCCTGGTCCCACCACCCCCACCACCACCCCCTCCCAGGGAGTCAACACATCATCTCTTTGCACTCCAGGCCCTGACTCACTGCATGGTTGGGGAGTGACGGCCAGGGAATCTGAAGCCTCAGCTGATCCAGCCAGGATTCCTACTCTGCACCACAGGGTACAGAGCCACCCCCCTGTGCCACCGGCTGGGGATTTTTTTCCAATGAGCTCAAATCATAACAAATGCTTAACACACAGAAGTAGCTGGAGTTGGCCTCCAGAAAACGCATGAGGCAACCCTTTACTTAGTGAACAAAATGCACAGCTTAATGTAAGAGCTTGTCCTCTCCTTGGTCTCATCATCATCACCCAACTGCAGGCCCTGGACACAGGGTAATCAGAGCTCTCTGGAATCCTGCACATGCCAGGTCAAAATTTGTGGATGATGTGTTAGGTTTTGATTGTCTTCTGATACAGAAGCAGAAGAGTGAAAGTTGAGGCTGGGAAAGAGAAGGGGAACCTACCTCACTGAAAAGAGTAGGCAACCTGGAAAAAGCTAGCAGGACAATGAATGCAAAATAGAAATGAAGAGAGTCTTTCTCTCCTTTCCACCCATCTTTATTCATCATGCATAGAGAAATATTGATGGTAGGGAAGGAGTGAAGACAGAAGGGAAGGAAAGAGAGCCTCAACTTCTGATCTTCCCAAAGAGGGCCATCCTTGTGTCCTCTTCTTTCACCCCTTATTTAGTCTGGGGAGGAAAACATTGGGCAGGTATCCCAGGACTGCCTGAGTCAGGGCTCACCATCACCACTGGTTGACAAGCACTCATGAAATGCACACCAGATCTGAGCTCTGCTATTATTTACTTGCTGTGTGAGTTTTCATGACCCAGAAGGAGGAAAAAAAAAATTGTTTAAGCTCCTCGTTACCAAATTTTACCTTGAAAAAATAAAACGGTTTTCAGAACTATGTTCATTACTTGGTCCGCCCCTTTCTTCCCCTCTTCTCCAAAAGCTGGCCATTTAGATGTTCTCAGACGAAGACTCTTTGGTGGCTGTGGGGCAAAGAATTAACCTGAACCAAAGAGGAGCTCTGCAGCAGCTGGCCCCTGTCCTCAGCTTCTGGGAAGTGATCTCCAGGACCATAGAATGCCCTGCCTGATGGGAGTGTCTTTGTTTGCCGTGGGGCTTTGGCCATTGGACAATCTAACGAGATCTATGACGGGGGTTTTGAGCCACATTGTATCAGGGCTACCCACAGAAGGGCTGGTGACTGAAGGTCAACCATGCAGGTGGAATGTGATCAAGCCTCAGTAAAAACTCTGGACAAAAGGCTTGGATGAGTGTCCCTGGTTGGCAATACTCTGAACATACTGTCACATGCCGATGCTGAGAAAGAAACATTGTCCTGGCTTGATGGAAGGGGAACACTTGGAAACTCTGCATTTGCTGCTTTCTGGGAGCCCACCCTATGCATTTCTTCCCTTGGCTGAAGAAGGGACCTGCAACCTTTCCCTGTAATAAACCAAAACCCAAAGTACAACAGACTTCAGTGAGTTCTATGAGTCCTTCTAGCAAACTATCAGGCCCCCTGAATTTGCAATTGCTGTCAGAAGTGTAGATCAAGTCCCCAAACTTCACAGTTGGTTAGCTCTTTACAGCTGACCTGAATTTTCACAGTGATAATACTGATTAATAGATAAGTAGATGGCACCTCTCCTGGTGTGGCCATTCTTAATCTAGTCATCTGGTACATTGGCCTAATGAAGACTCCTAGTTCATCAAAAGATTCAACCTAGTAGTCAGCTTCTAGGATTATATAAGCATGAGTACAAATTGCCATGGTTTCAGGGTCACAACTTTTGGAAGTATTGATAGCTCTTTTAAAAAAATGTTTATTTTTATTTCAAGTTCCAGGGTACATGCAGAGGATGTGTAGGTTTGTTACATAGGTAAATGTGTGCCATAGTGTCTTGCTGCACGTATCAACCCATCACCCAGGTATTAAGCCCAGCATCCATTAGATATTTTTCTTAATGCTCTCCCTATCCCCTTCCGTCTCCCCACAGGCTTGTGTGTTGTTCCCCTCCCTGTGTGTTGTTCCCCTCCCTGTGTCCATGTGTTCTCATTTGTTCAGTTCCCACTTATAAGTGAGAACACGTGGTGTTTGGTTTTCTGTTCCTGGATTAGTCTGCTGAGGATAATGACTTCCAGCTCCATCCACGTCCCTGCAAAGAACATGATCCCATTCCTTTCTATGGCTGCATAGTATTCCAAGGCATATATGCACCACATTTTCTTTATCCAGTCTATCATTGATGGGTATTTGGGTTAATTCCATGCCTTTGATATTGTGAATAGTGCTACAGTGAACATACACGTGCATGTATCTTTGTAATAGAATGATTTATATTCCTTTGGGTATATACTCAGTAATGTGATTGCTGGGTCAAATGGTATTTCTGGTTCTAGATCTTTGAGGAATTGCCACACTATCTTCCACAATAGTTTAACTGACATTTCCACCAACAGTGTAAAGCGTTCCCGTTTCTCTGCAACCTCACCAGCATCTGTTGTTTTTTGACTTTTTAATAGTAGCCATTCTGAATGGTATAAGATAGTATCTCATTGTGGTTTTTGATTTGCATTTCTCTAATGATCCGTGATGTTAAGCTTTTATTCATATGTTTGTTGGCTGCATGAATGTCTTCTTTTGAGAAGTGTCCATTCCTGTCCTTTCCCCACTTTAAGGTTTTTAAAAAAATTTTTTTCTTGTAAACTTGTTTAAGCTCCTTGTAGATTCCAGATATTAAACTTTTATCAGATGGATAAATTACAAAAATTTTCTCCCACTCTGTAGGTTGCCTGCTCACTCTGTGATAGTTTCTTGTCATGTGCAGAATCTCTTTGGTTTAATTAGATCTTGTTTGTCAATTTTTGCTTTTGTTGAAATTGCCTTTGGCAATTTTGTCATGAAATTTTTGCCCGTGCCTATGTCCTGAATGGTATTGCCTAGATTTTCTTCTACGGTTTTATAGTTTTGGGTTTTACATATAACTACTTGATCCACCTTGAGTTACTTTTGGTACAAAGTGTAAGAAAGGTGTCCAGTTTCAATTTTCTGCATATGGCTAGCCAGATCTCCCAGCACCATTTATTAAACAGGGAATCCTTTCCCCATTGCTTGCTTTTGTCAGGTTTCTCAAAGATCAGGTGGTTGTAGATGTATGGTCTTATTTCTGAGTTCTCTATCCTGTTCCATTGGTCTGTGTGCCTTTTTTGTACCAGTACTATGGTGTTTCAGTTACTGTAGCCTTGTAGTATAGTTTGAAGCTGGGTAGTGTGATGCCTCCAGCTTTGCTCTTTTTGCTTAGGATTGTCTTGGTTATACAAGATTTTTTTAGTACCATATGAATTTTAAAATAGTTTCTTCTAATTCCGTGAAGAATTTCAATGGTAGCTTAATAAGAATAGCATTGAGTCTACAAATCACTGTGGGCCATTTTCACAATATTGCTTCTTCCTATCCAGGGGAGTGGAATGTTTTTCCATTGGTCTGTGTCCTCTCTTATTACTTTGAGCAGTGGTTTGTGGTTCTCCTTGAAGAGGTCCTTCATTTCCCTTTGTTAGCTGTATTCCTAGGTATTTTATTCCCTTTATAGCAATTGTGAATAGGCATTCATTCATGATTTGGCTTTCTGCTTGGCTGTTGTTGGTGTATAGGAATGCTTGTGACTTTTGCACATTGATTTTATATCCTGAGACTCTGCTGAAGTTGCTTATCAGGTTAAGAAGCTTTGCGGCTGAGAGGATGGGGTTTTCCAGATACAGGAGCATGTCATCTGCAAAGACAATTCGACTTCCTCTCTTCCTATTGGAATATCTTTATTTCTTTCTCTTACCTGATTGTCCTAGCCAGAACTTCCAATACTATGTTGAATAGGAGCGGTGAGAGAGGGCATCCTTGCCTTGTGTTGGTTTTCAAGGGGAATGCTTCCAGCTTTTGCCCATCCAGGATGATATTGGCTGTGGGTTTGTCACAAATGGCTGGAAGTATTGATAATTCTTAATGAAGACAGAAGCTAGGAGTTAAACAGCCTTCCTCCATGCACCCTCAGTACTTGATTCATGCTGTTGCCATTACACTCATCACTCTGTACTCTATTTCATGTGACTCAGTGCATATGACTGTGAGCTCCCTGAAAGAAGAGATCTTACTCACCTTTCACTCTGACAATCAGAGCAGAAAGTAACCCACTAAGTGTCTGATGAATTGCTGATCCTTCGCAGACATAAGCAGTTGTGTCCATGAATACATGGTTATTACAACCCCATAAACAGGTTCTCTTTAAACTGTGAGCCCACATAAAACTTTACAAGTCTCCTGTTCCTCTCTAAGAAGATATCCAAAAGGAAAAATCAACACAGAGGCAGCAGAGCACACTGCCAAGAGTACACATGTGGGAATTGGGAACCATGGTTCTAGGATAGTACCATATTCCTATGTGGCTGCGTGACCTCAGGCAAGTCACTTGACCTGAGACTAGGTCATCTCATCCATAAGGCAGTGAGAAATACTGTATCCTCTGGCCATGCTACAGTAGGTAATAATTATAAAGCATGTACTATTAAGAAGTTCAGATTCCACAAACATTTTCTAAGCATCTGCTATATGTTAGATACTCTAGAGGGCACTTCCATACCACTGTTCCATGCCATGAAGTCCTCATATTCTGGCACTGAGGGGTAATAATGGGAAGGGGCTTGGGGTGGGAATAGAGATGACTCAAAACTGTCTGGGAGCTGATAATTACTGAAGTTGGATGAGACAACATGAAGGTTCACTGTATCGTTTTCGCTATTATTTCACATTTTTGAAATGTTCCACATGTATTAATTTTTAAAATTTATTTATTTTAGAGATGGGGTCTCACTCTTTTGCCCAGGCTGGAGTATAGTGGCACAACCATAGCTCACTGCAGCCTTGAACTTCTGGACCCAATTAATCCTCCCACCACAGTCTCCCAAGTAGTTGGGACTAGAGGCTTGTGCCACCTTTCCTGGCTAATTTAAAAAAATTATAGAGATGAGGTCTCTTTATGTTGCCCATGCTGATCTCGAAACTCCTGGCCTCAAGTAATCCTCCTGCCTCACACTCCCAGAACGCTGGGATTACAGGTGTGAGCCACCACACCTGGCCAAAACATGTATTTTAAACAATCCTCTCAACAACTATGTGAGGTGGATCTCCATGGTCTCACTTTACCCATGGAAAACCAAGGCTCAAAGAAACAGAAGCCTGAGGTTTCCACAGAATGTTAGAGGCAGAGTCGTGTCTAGAGCCCAGGTTCCTTACCTCCATGCAACTTCATACTTCCTAGCTCCCTAGATTGTGATGCATGGCTGGCACCTGCCCTCTCAGAAGCACACTTGCCCTCAGAAAGGGGCTCCTCAAGGTAGAGGTCTGTGTCTACCATAGGTAGACCACAGTAAGCAATGAGGGGAAACAGCTCCCCACCTTCCTTTCCAGTGCTGGGACCTCTTTCTACACGTCATTATGAAAAATTCAAGAAATATGGGGGTTCTTCAAAGTCACTATCATCATCTGTGAACATCTGCTGAGTCCCCAAAGGCATTGCTGAAGCATGCAAGGTATACATAGCACACAGGGTTTCCCACAGCAACTTCCTCCAACCCATTCACAATAACTATTTTTAAATGTATTAGCAAACTCTGCTGAGATAAAAAGATCATTGCAACAGTCTTTGTCCTCCAAAGGAATTGCTCTACAGTGGAAAGAAAGAGAGAGAGGCTTTCTCATCTCTTCTGCAAAGGAAGGAACTGTGTGCGTGTGTGTGAGTGGTGTGAGTGGTGTGTGTGTGTGTGTGTGTGTGCATCTCAGGGCAGAGGGGGCAGAAGGAGCTGAGCACAGAGAGAATTACACTTTTCTAAAGCCACCCTAGGGACATGCCCATCTGCAGCTCTGGGGCTGGCTGCAGCTTGCATTTGTTTGGAAGTTCAACCCTGGGATGTACACAATTTTCCCCAAATAACCCCTTGGAGGGTAAAACAACACAACACAATGCAAATGACAATACTCGAAAGCCTAGAGATACACTCAGCCATTTTCTTTATGATGACCACATTTTGCCACAGTCTGTGTCCTGGAAGTCTCTCCCCATCCATTAATGTAGTCACTCAGTGGATTGCTTTCCCTTCCCATGTGTTAACTTTTCCTTGAGCTCTTGCAGCAACACATTGCTTGGCCAAACCAGAATACACCAGGGAGCTTGGAAAATATTGGCCAGTCACCTCTGCAACCTCAGAAACTCCCTCTGGTGCCTGTGGTGCGACAATCCACAACCACTGCACACGGCGATCCCTAGGTTCTCGCCAGGGACTGGAAGGGACAGCCTAAATGTTTCATCCAAGTTTCCACCTTAAGCTCTATCTCGGTCTGCAATTCAACTGACTCTTCAAGCCTCGATCCCCCACCGCACCAATTCCCCACAGCACTGCCAAGGTTTTTCAGGGAGCGAAGAGGTAATCAGCAGAGCAACAGCTAAACCCAAAGCCATGTCCCCTACCCTCCAATCCAGGGAAATGTAAAAATATATCGACTTTAAGGCCCTGGAAAAGAAGTCGAAACCAAGCTCTATAATTGTGGTCTGTTTACAAGGCATGCTGAGTTGTTGGTGCATTCTCAGAGAGGCTGTTCGTGCCTCATGGAGCCGGGCGACTGTGTTAATGGTAACAGAGGTCTTCATGTTCTGCAGTCTGTGCCCTTCCGAACACTCTCGGTTCGAAAAGCAAAGTCCTTAGGTTGGAGAATCAAATTCACAAATGCCTCCTTCAGTGCACTTTCCTTCAGTTGAGTCTGGACCCAGAGTGTGGACCCATGGAGGTCAACTACCTGTGAGTCAGCTCGCGTGTGTGTGTGTACGTCTCTGTGTGTATGCACACATATTTTCACGAATAAGAAAGTAGAGAAAGCAGAAGAGATCCAAAACAGTGAAAATCTCTGCCCAGTGACCTAGCACTGAGGAATATCCTCCACCCCGGGCAAGAGTCTAGAAATGAACAATTTAAGGACAGTTTGGGAGCACTCAGAAAAAAAACTAATGATTAGGAAGAGCCAACATCGGTATAATAGAACAGGTAATGCCAACGTGACCTTCTTTTTGTCTGGAAGTTCTACATAGTATTATGTCTGGATTTTAGGAGGCCCTTCCCATGAATTAAATTTTTAAATAGGTAACGTATTTCTACAGTTCAACAAAATCCAATATATCCATGGGGAGGAATCTTCTTTCCATCTATGTCTCCATCTGCCCAGGTCTCACTCCTACCTCTCCACTCCCCATAGGTAACCATGATTATTAATTTCTTGAATAAGCTTATGGAGGTCTTTATGAACATGGAAGAACATACAAATGTGTGTGCATGTTTGTTCTTATTTTCTCCCTTTTTTATGCAAAAGAGGCACACTGAACCCCTTGCTCAGCAAGGCTTTTGTGGAGGGCTCATGCTACTTGTGTGGACAAGAAACGGGGACTAGATGACACCATACAAGAGCAGGCGTGTGGCTAGCTCAGTGCAGAAGCAGAAGTGGAATGTAGCCTGCTGGCTTTTTGCCCTAGGCCCTTCCCACTTCGTGGCCTTGTCTCCTGGATGTGTGTCTGCCCACGCAAGGGAGTACTGAAGAAGCATTGGCAGGCTTCTGGGAAGCAGTTTGTCCTTGTAAGTGGTTTAAAACCTCGCCTTGGCAATCTTGCATACAGCACTCATTTGCTTGGTAAACCTTTTTTCTCATAGATCATGGAAAGGCAAACTTTGAGCCCTTTGCTCTTTAAGTGAATAAATGGCCTAACTGTACTAAAACTTTATCCCAGTGCTTGGTTCATAGTAGCCACTTCATAAAATAAACATTAGTTGAATCTAAATGATCACTACATTCCAATTTAATGGCACTTGGATTAAAGAGATTCATCCTAAAGAGACAGGGAATTGGACCATTTCAGAACCAGCCCCGTGAGGGTTTACTTTGGTAGCACAGCCCTTCTCAAGCCAGTGGTCACTTCCTATTCTCCTGCCAGAGAAGCAAAATAACAGCTTTCTTTGTATTCAGTACTGATTTGGGGGATCGCATGGGTCCTTATGGCTATCTGCTGGCAATATTCAGTCCAGCCCATGGACAAAGCTGAGCTGGAAGAGCAGGGAGTCAAGGGAGGTCAAGAAACAGGGCAAGGCTTGGGGAAGGAGTGAGAAGTTCTCTTCCAGGGCCGACTTTCCCACTCCTCTTCTGGTTCTCTGAGACCCTCCTCCTCCCCTTTTCACCTCTGAGGCATCCTTACCAACCAGCAGTTCCTCTCCTCTGAGACCAGCTTGATCTTTAAGGCTTGCCTCAGTCACATGCAAAAGAGGGTGATCCCACAGAGAAAAAAATATTTAGCTAAGATTCCAAAAGTGAGGGCAAATGCCTGGGAATTTGCTGTTTTTGAAGTAGACTATTACCACTCTCCACTGTAGGTAATTTTAAGTTGGCAGTAGCTAATGAGCAAAGGAAAGAAGAGTAAAATAAAATTGTCATGGGATGGTAACTTCCTACATTAACCTGCAAGGTATCCATCTTTTCCAGGCCACCAGAGAATCTAAATTCAAGTCCCCAAACAGGGAACTGGGCTCTCATCCTAATTCTTCGTTAAGGAGCCAACGCAGTCATTACCTCCACATAAACATGTCAACTCTCTCCACGCACAGCCATGAGAAATCTCTCCCAGCTAGCCAGAATGGAAGGAACTAACAGCTTCTGGCAAGCAGCACGGTCTCACATACAGAAAGTGGCTGGCACGAGGCTTGCACTCAGGTCACAGCCTTCTATCGGCTGTGGTGGCCACCTCTTCCTAGAAGCAGCTCTCTCCAGGAAAAGTACATGATTCTGCTGGGTCACAGAGCCCCTCAGCTGTCAATTCCAGCCACTCCCAACACACTTCAGGCGGGATACCTTGAGTACAGCGGTTATGACTGCTGGGTTGGAATCCTGTCTCTGTCACTTGATTCTGGGTCATTATTTCAATTCTCTCAGCCTCAGTTTCCACATCTGTAAAGCCCTGTCCCCTGGGGAAGTTATGAAGAGTAGAGGAAATTATCCTTGCAAAATGCTTAGCAGAGTATTGGTAGGTTGTTAGTGCTGAATAAATAGTACTTATTTTATCATCATTGTTACGGCTCTTAGGAACCCACAGCCTGTGAGGTGGGAGGCAGTATTGCAGCTTGAAAGCTAAGGGATGGGCGGTTGAGTTGCCCAACGTCACTGTGCAGCCTTACTGGAACGAAAGCTCCATAGAATAGGGGGGCTATCTGTTGTGTTCCCCAAACCTACAACAGTTCCTGATCCTCCATCAATATAAGCTGAATGAATGAATAGATGGATGGACGAATGAATGTAACCGAGAAGCTGGAATTTGAGCCTAGGTCAGTGTGACTCCATGGTCAGATACTATACTCGCCGGGCGCGGTGGCTCAAGCCTGTAATCCCAGCACTTTGGGAGGCAGAGACGGGCGGATCACGAGGTCAGGAGATCGAGACCATCCTGGCTAACACGGTGAAACGCCGTCTCTACTAAAAACATACAAAAAACTAGCCGGGCCAGGTGGCGGGCGCCTGTAGTCCCAGCTACGCGGGAGGCTGAGGCAGGAGAATGGCGTGAACCTGGGAGGCGGAGCTTGCAGTGAGCTGAGATCCGGCCACTGCACTCTAGCCTGGGTGACAAAGCAAGACTCCGTCTCAAAAAAAAAAAAAAAAAAAAAGATACTACACTCTTCCTGCTCCATTTCTACAGACACACACACACACAGACACACACACACACACACCCTATTTGTCCTTGTAAAACCAGCATCTTCCAAGAGTTTTCTGCCAGCCGCAGCTCATCGTGCCCATCTTTTCCCATCGTGCTTCCATAACACACACAGTCTCTGCCACGCAATATAACAATTTATCAGACCTCAAACGCTCTGGGGGCAGAGACCACCTCTTAGCCACTGGATTTCTCAGTCTCAGTCTCAGCTTAACTCAGGCTCTTAAGAAGCACTTTCTGGCTGGCTGGCTTCTTTTGGGGGAAAGGGAGCCAACTGTCACCTCCTCCAGACCCTCATATTTCCAAACCCTAGCCTTTCTTATAGGAAAGAGGAAGGGAACTCAACTTTACACTTGACATTTTTCACTGAGGACCCATACTTGCCCTTGGCCTCATAACCCAATCCCTCGCCTCGCTATCGTTGGTTCTCAGATCTGCCCTAAGGTTGAGACACAGGATAACTCTGTCCTGAGAGACGGGAGATGTGGTTCCAAGACCTAGCTCTGTCGTTATTTGCTATAGGAATGTTCTTCTTCTGGGATTCCGTTTTTCCATCTGTCAAGTAAAGGTCTCGATAACCTCTGCATTCTCATCTGCTCTGGCCATTTGTGCGACTCATGTGCTTGCCCCAGTCTCAGGGCCACGGAGAGTGCGACACATGTACTTCCAGTTGTATGGCCCTTCTGAGACTGGGAGGCCCGTCTGGGTCCCACCCCAGCCTCCTCCTTCTATTAGTTTCCACACTTATTCTCTCCAGGCCTCTGCTGGACACGAGGCTCCTGGACTCAGAGCCACGTCATATCTTCCAGGTTGACAACTCTGGGCACCGCTGTGTTCCCCTTCCTCATCTGGGTTTCTGCTCCTCACTGGGGATGAGATACGCTGACCTTCCCAGTCACAGGATCAAGAGCAGACACAGTTGCAGCAGAAGTCACTAACGGCCTCTCCTGGAGGGGAAGATGTTCTCTGGGCACCCAGATACCAAAGTAAGAAATACACATTTAGAAAGGCGTCAAGCCACAGAAACAAGATCTCATGGACGTATGGAGAGAAATAGAAAGAACACTCAGCCATGGCTTAGATAAGAGGCAAACATGCTGCGCAGTCACTTGCACAGGCAAGGGATGAACAACAAAAAGAGGCCCCTCTGGTTTTAGAAGCATCGTGCCAAAATGCCAGGCTAAGTATGGCTCCCTGTTCACAATAATTATTGAGTAGAAAACTCAGGTCACAAAATGTACAGTACATCTCATTTTATTTACACCCACAAACACACACATGCATGTAAGGATTACAAGAAACTATATCAAAATGTTAATGGTGGTCAAATTTAGAATAATTGTTCTTTGCTTTTTTTCCTAAGTAACTTATCTGAGTTTCTATTTTTTTTCCTGCAGTAAACAAAGATTATTTTGTAAAGAGAAAAAAATATAGTAAGTTATTTTTAAATGCCCCTCATCCTAAGTTTTTGAAAGTAGAATACTAAAAATAAAAGGTTTGTCCCTTTACAAATGTACTGCAAAGATGACATACAATCAAACAGGCTAGGCCCGGTGGCTCATTCCTATAATCCCAGCACTTTGGGAGGCTGAACTGGGCAGATTACTTGAGGTCAGGAGATCGAGACCAGCTTGACCAACATGGTGAAACCCTGTCTCTACTAAAAGTACAAAAATTAGCCAGGCGTGGTGGTGCACACCTGTAATCCCAGCTACCTGGGAGGCTGAGACAGTAGAATCACTTAAACTTGGCAGGTGGAGGTTGCAGTAGGCCAAGATCACGTCACTGAACTCTAGCCTCGGTGACAGAGTAAGACTCTGTCCCAAAAAAATAAAAAATAAAGAAGAAGGAAATATAGGAGCTTCAGGCATAAGAGAAGAGACGGGGATCTCAGGATTGAGGGGGAGAATGATGCAGGAAAAGGAAAAGGCTCCATGATTCACATCTGGAACAGTGGGGTGGTGCTGGCGAGGCCTTTGGCACCCATGGGGAAGGAGAAGGTAGCGTGGAGGACAAATTGCTGTCACAAACAGGAAATGCAAACCATTATGTCCCCAAAGGCAACAGTGTCAAGCCACTCACTATTTCAGAATATAAGCAAAGAAATTACTCTGTTCCTAAAATCTAGAGACCCCAAAAGGTACAGTGGTGTTACCATCCATATGGAGCTGGTGTCCTCCTTTGAGGAAGAAGAAAGCTCACAACATCCATATCCCCTCTCTGTCCCTACTCTTCTCCCACCTTAGTGAGAGACAAATTTGCAGAAAGGGGAGCAACAGATGTTCCGATTCTGCTGAGACCCTTGGGTAAGTGCCTCTGATGAGCTGGGAAACTTCTCTATGATGTTCCTCACTCTGAGGGGCAGAGGTCACGAGAATCCCACCCACCTCCATCCCTGACCACTGCACCACCCATGCCTATTGGAGGTCAAGCATTGGGAGAGAGGAAGGCTCAGCCACCATACCCAAAGGAAATGACTTCCATTGAGGATTCACACCTTTCAAAAGGTGCTTCATTCCTGGGAAAGAGAAAAGAAGCATTTGTCCTGGCTTTTCTTCACTGGAAAATAGGAACCTCTTCCCTGCCATTCCCACTTCCAGCATGGGGGTAATCTCCCTAGATGGCTCCTCTCTCCCATAGGCCACACCCTCTTGGCATCTTTGGAAGGGACGAGCAGTAGAGAAAGCAGAGTGGCATTTCAATGAATGAAAGGTTTTGAAAACAAACCTGCAGTTTGGACAAGATAAGCAGGAGAGAAGATCAGAGAGGTAGGGAAGAAATGTACCCCAGGGAAAGCGTGAGAATGAGGGCACCCAGCTTCCCACCCTTAAGCCATCAAATCCTTCAGGTCTGATGTGGACCAATCTTGCTCCTTTGTGAGAAGCACTACTTTTCAGTCCTGATTCAGAGGTAGTGGTCCCTAGATAACTGATGCTGACACATTTTTACATGTAGGTTCCTGGGGTGGCCTCAAAGATGTCCTGACGCTGATTGAGAAAGACTTAGTTTGGAACATGGGCTGCATAAGCTTGATGGCTATATCTCTACCCTCCACCAGATGTGACAGCATCATTTACATTAGGAATTCTGAAGGGCTATCCAACCAGAGATCTGGACAAGTGCCTGGACACTGGCTCCAAGCCTGCCCATACTTGAGCTGAGATCCTCAGGGCACCAACTGGGTGGCAGGGGTATCTCCAGGCTCTGGGTTAGGAAGCCAAATTTTCAGCCTTCTCTCTGCCAGAGGAAAGATGGACACATTTGGGGCCACAGTTTTTATTTAAAAAGATACATAAAGGCAAATATTAGGGACTGAGTTCAAAGTTTTCCAAGGGATTTACTGGAACGCATTTCTGAAAGGGACTGAATGCCGTCTTCTGTGCTACGTGGAATTAGAAGGACTTGCAATTGGTGAAGTAAACATATCTAAAGAGTATTGATTAATGAAATGACGAGAGAAAATCCTTGACCGTGTGCCACTCTCCTTCACCTTCTCCTGATCAACATTTTTTTAATCAGTGATTTGGATAAAGAAAAATCAAGCTTCAAATTTGCAGATACCGCTAGGTTGGAAAGCAGATATAACAAACTGCTTGGCAGTAGGTGTATCCCTGAAGATCTCAGGTGCCTAGCAAGGCTGGCTGAACTTAACAAGGGACATTTGAACTGGTCAACTGTAAGGATCTCCATTTAGGTTCAGAAAAGCATGTGAGTGGGTATAGCTCATATCAATGGCAGTTCAGGTGGACACGCCTTCAGGGAGCCAGTTGAATCTGAACTCAACATAAGCCAAAAGTGTGTCACGACCTCTAAAACTCAGACAGCATTGACATATGTGTAACATTTGGAGCAAATTAAGTAAGAGTTCCTCCTTACACCTTGTACAAAAATTAACTCAAGACGGATTAAATACTTAAAACCCCAAACTATAAAAACCCTAAAAGGAAATCTAGGCAATACCATTCAGAACATAGACACAAACAAAGATTTCATGATGAAAATGTCAAAAGCAATTGCAACAATAGCAAAAGTTGACAAACAAGATCTAATTAAACCAAAGAGCTTCTGCACAGCAAAAGAAACTATCATCAGAGTGAACAGACAACCTGCAGAATGGGAGAAAATTTTTGCAACCGATCCATCTGACAAAGGTCTAATATCCAGAATCTACAAGGAACTTACGCAAATTTACAAGAAAAGAAACAACCCCATTAAAAAATGTGCAGAGGACATGAATAGACACTTTTCAAAAGAAGACATACATGCTGCCAACAAACATGAAAAAAGCTCAATATCACTGGTCATTAGAGAAATGCAAATCAAAAACCACAATGAGACACCATCTCATGCCAGACAGAAAGGCTATCATTAAAAAGTCAAAAAACAACAGATGCTGGTGAGGTTAGGGAGAAATAGGAACACTTTACACTGTTGATGGAAGTGTAAATTAGTTCAACCATTGTGGAAGACAGTATGGCAATTCCTCAAAGACCTAGAACCAGAAATACCTTTTGACCCGGCAGTCCCATTACAGGATGTATAATCCAATATAAATAGAATATAAATCATTCTATTATAATGACACATGCATGCATATATTCACTGCAGCACTATTCACAACAGCAAAGACATGGAATCAACCTAAATGCCCATCAATGATAGATTAGATACAGAAAATGTGGTGCAGATACACCATGGAATACTATGCAGCCATAAAAAAGAGTGAGATCATGTTCTTTGTGTGGACATGGATGGAGTTGGAAGCCATTATTCTCAGCAAACGAACACAAGAACAGAAACCAAACGCTGCATGTTCTCACTTATAAGTGGAAGCTGAATGATGAGAACACATGGACACACTGGGGAAACAACACACACTGGGGCCTGTCAGTGGTGGTTATGGTGGGAGGAAGAGCATCAGGAAGAATAGCTTATGGATGCTGGGCTTCATTCCTAGGTGAGCAGATGATCTGTGCAGCAAACCACCATGACACACTTTTACCTACGTAACAAACCTGTACATTCTGCACACGTGCCCCAGAACTTAAAATAAAAGTTAGTGAAAAGAAAAAGAGTCCACCTGCACCCACTTTTGGAGTTGCTATCTGGGACCTACAATTAAGAGGGATATTGAAAAAAAGGAAAGAGGGACCAGACTAGGAGAGGGTCTGGAAACAGTCAAGTAAAGAATGGCTAATATAAATGCAAGTGCTTTGGTAGGAATGGTAGATACTCAAGCAAGGAAGAACAGCTGCCTTCATATATCTAAAGAACGGCCCTGTGGAGCTGGCTCTGCCTCCTCTGTGCGGGCTCAGAGAGCAGCCTTAGGAGTCATGGAAATTGTGGGCTCCCTGATCAAACGTGGGAACAAGCTGCATTATAAAGTAGTGAATTTGACATCCCTAGAAGTATTCAAACAGACACTAAATGAGCACCTGCCAGAAATATGTAGAAACATTACTGGAAGCCCCTAAATTGTCCCTTCCAACTGGGACTCTATCAATTCAGGGTCATGTAGTGATGAAAGAAAAGATCCCAGGGAACAGTAAGAATCAGATAGGGGATAAGTGGCAGTTAGGCACCTGCTGGAATTCTGGTCAGAGCTGGATTAATGGGAGGTGACTCACAGGTGGTCTTAGGCTATAGGAGGGAGACAAGGTTAATCTTTTATAAGAACCAGCCTCTGAATGACAGACCTGCTCTATAGGGAAGAGCAGAAGAGCTTTTCCACCCCAGGCTCAAGGCGAGACAAAAGCAGAATGAAGGGGGGCATGGGTACAGTTCCAGGCCCTGGTAATAGCAGTGTCCTCTCTCCTCCCGACATTGGTTCCTGCCACACCACCTGCACATAGGGCTGTGCACAGGGCACTGCCTTCTGCTCCATGTGGGGAGGAGACTGCTAAGCAGGAAAGAGACTCCAGGTAAACCCAGAGCAACAGGCAGCACTTCAGGTGAAAGACCTGGGCCAAAAACAGCTTGCCAGCCATCTGATTCCAAGGAAGTCACTTATGCTATGTGGCCTCGGTGTTATCTTCTGTACAGTGAGGGCAGGATTGGTGAAATGTAAGGTTGGCCCCTCTACCGCTCACATTTTTTATGAGTCACGAATTTCACTTTTGTCTCAGTGACATCAAGGTCACTGGACAGAAGATTTGGGGAGGGGTAGAGTACCCAAGGTATAGTCGATATCCCACCAGGATGAGGCCAGAGCAGAGTGTCCCAAGAAACAAGGTCCTTAAGGAGGTTTTGGAGTTGGGGCCAGGCATGGAAGAGATTTGATGGCTGAGACATCCTGACCCCATTCATTTTCCCACTCACATCCCTGGGAATGAGGCTAAAAGTGCACGTCACATTAAAAGCTAATGAACAAATGCCCTACTGTCCTCTGGGTCACTTCCACCCTGGAGGAAATTTACTCTCTTCCTCTAACCTTTTCCTTCCTTATTCAGTTTCATATCCTCTTCTTATTCCCTGGAGTCCATTACTACTTATAGACCCCTGTGGTTATTTTTTGAGTCAACAGGCTATTAAGCTGTTACATCTTTTCCTTGATGGCCCTACTTTTCTCTCATTGCCCTATTTGACCCACAAATCTATATGTCACTTTCACTAAGCTCCCCAGAAAGCAGAGGGTCTGTCTTGGAAGTTCCCATCATGGGTCCAGAGCATAAGAACAGATTTTGCTGGAAAACAGAGGGGTGGAAGAGATAATTGAATACAATGGAAAAAAAGAGGTCTATTTCTTTC
Organism: Macaca mulatta; assembly: GCF_049350105.2. Classification (NCBI taxonomy): domain Eukaryota; kingdom Metazoa; phylum Chordata; class Mammalia; order Primates; family Cercopithecidae; genus Macaca; species Macaca mulatta. The sequence continues at coordinate 6,612,955 of NC_133416.1, forward strand.
CCTTTCAGCTTACTTTAAAAATGGTACCAGCTTCTTCTCTGTAATCAAGTTTCCCTTTAGCCAAGGAAGAAGGGGGGAAAATGAACGCATCGAGATCCATGTAGATCAGTGGCTCTTGAATTATTTATCCTAAGACCTGTTTCTCTTGTTCTATGCTTCCTATCCCACAGTTTGGCATTCTTAAATTTTCCCAACTCCTATATCTACCAAAAACAAAAAGTAGGCCAAAAATTCTGGTCTTTTGAGATTTTAAGAGATAAATGAGCATTTCTACTAGACTGAATTATAGACTTTTAATTAGTTATAAACTATATTCTCTGATCTCTCTCTCTCTCTCTCTTTCTGTCTCTCTCTCTCTGGCTGGAGGGCTAGGCAAAGGGTGAGGAATATGAAAGGTCAGTGGTGACACTGGGGCTGGAGGCCTGGGTAGTAATGGGTCTGAGATAAAAAGAATCGTGCTTATGGCAGTCAAGGGTTCGGGCTGGAGGCAAGGCTAAGAGCTCCTGCAGTTCATGCTGTTCAGTTCCAATGTCCTGGGAGCTTTCTGCCCCTCGGCTCAGGTCATGTCCTGCAAGCCAAGAAATACCATGTTAGGCATTGGAAGAGCCCTGTATGTGAAGGCATTTAAGCTCAGAAATAGGTGATAGAGAAGAACTCAGCCATCTCTTTCCCTATGTATTAAGGATTTTTTGAGCTGCTGCTATATGTCTACCGCCATGCCAATTAAAGTGAGAAATGAAGGGATAAACTGTGGATCTGAACCTTCAAGGAGCTAACCATCTAGCAGATATCTTCGAGCATTCAAAACAGATGCTCATCAGGGTGGAATGGGTAAAGTTTGACCTTATTTGGAAGCAGATGGAAGGACAAGATGACGCTGAGTTGTTCTTTTCCACACCCAGGAGAAAGCAGAGAGGAGTGGTGACCATGATTACTGGGGACTGTGATGATGTCACCAAAACCCCCAAGCCTGCCTCTTCTCTGCCACACCCTTGACCCAGTGGAGACTGGGTACTGTGCACTCTGTGTACCCTGTGTACTCTGAAGTAGATGTCAATCCTGGATTGTAAGACATCCTACCTCCAGCTCTGCCCCCTATTATCATCATAAGTCTTCCACGTCCTTCTCTCTATTTAATTCCACAATAAAAGATGGAAAACAAGAGCTCAGGTAAGAACCTAAATTATCTTATTTTAGGGAAAAAGAAAAATCAAGAAACAGGAAAAAGATTGATGTGTCTCTCTCCCACCATCAAAAGCAGGGATGAACTGGCAGAGGTCTTTAAGAGATTCAAAAATATCAACGAAATGCAATGTACACCCTTTGATACACAAAAAGCCCCCAAGGAACTCTAATCCAAATGAAGAGACAAGGCTTCGACGAGTTTAAAAAAACAGACAAGCAAACAACAACAGATTTAAATAGGCAAATCAGACCTTGGAGGAGGGTCATGGAGTCATCTCTGTGTTGGCCACATACACTGTATTTTTCTGAACAGCATCAATTTTCAGATCCAGTCTCGTGTCACGTCACATGGCAGTGTCCTAATTTTCAGTTCAGAAAAGAGTCGCCATACTGTTTACTTATTTTAATTTTCTCTAAGAAATCTTAGAGGAAACCTGGGGCTGAAACCATGGTAGACTACAGAGTCACCAAAAAGTCAAACAGATGATCGGTCTAAGAGATCTCTAGAGGAGGGAGGAGAGAGAACTCACTGAGGACAGAGGAGGCCAGAGAGGGCTTCCTGGAGGAGGCAGGCCAGGGCTTGGAAGATGGGGCAGTGAGCACACTGGCCTGACCAGGTAACCTGGCTCTTCCAAGGTTCAGCCTCCAAGTTGTCTTGTCTCCCCTCCTACTTTCATCTCTCTCTTGAGTCTACTCCATTTGGGTCCTTCCTGGGTAGCACAGTATCCCAACATCTATAATTCACCATGGCAGATGTGTACAGGGACAGGAGGGAGTGTAGGGGGGACTGTAATCCACTTCCCTCCCTACCACCACTGCAGTCACAGGCAAGGCACAGGCAGGCCAACTATATGCCCTAGAACCCTTCATGCCAGGTGTCCCTCCCACACCTCCACCAAACCCTGGGGCTCCTCTGCTCGCCATGTGGCACCAAGATCTGTCAGCAAGCAGCCCCACCAGAAATGCCAGCTGCTCTCTGGTTTTTCATAGCCTGGATCACAGCTAACACCAGGACTGCTGCTCCTCAGAGGGATAGGGATCAGGGCTCCAATTCAAAACTATTCATTGAGTTCCTGCCACGGGCTCGACACAGGCAATCTAATAATGAGCGGGAGGAGGTCTCTGTCATGGAGAAGTCGATCACGCAGTGGGGAAACAGATGAGTACAAGAAGTCAGTGCATGGACCTCAGACACTCTGTGGGGAGCTGCCCTTCTCTGGGGGCACTGGGAGGACGAGTGGTCTTGGCTGAAAGTGAGCGGCTGTCCATCTAGAAAGGTTATTCCTCCACAGAGTACAACTTCTTCTCAGCAACTCTACTTGTCTTTGAGCCAGGCTTCAAAGTCTTGCTCAAAAACATCACCTCATCTAGGAAACCCACTCCAACTAGCCGTATTCCACTCTAAACCTCTGAGTCTCAGACACGGCATGCCACACCCCTCTGCAGACGTTGTTGCTGCCTCTTTCCTATGTGCTATATTGACTCCCATTCTGACCACAACTCCCTTGAGAATGCAGCCCATATTGTTTACTTGTTTTCATCTTCCCTATAGAGATCCCAGAGAGAAGCTAGTGCTAAAACAGTGGTTCACAGCACAGGCGTTGGAGTCAGGGTCCTGGGTGCAAATTCTGGCTCTACTGCTTACTAGCCTGGGAGACTCAGGCACATGACCTGTTTTGGTGAGCTGCCGCTTTTGCTCTATGCAATGTATGTCATTAACCTACTGTAATGACCTACTGTAGGTAAATGGTCTAGTTCTTAGGCACATAGTAGGTTCTCCAAGAAGTCAGGGTTCTTTTTGTGCCAGACACAGCAGAGACTCATGTGACCCAGCAACATCCTATGCCCACCTTGGCTTGGGCATGAGGCGCGAGCCCTGTCCACTCCTGAGCTGGTCCGTGGCAGGAAAGGCCAAGAAAGCTCCAAGTATTTGCTCAGCCACTTGGAAAGGGGCCTGGTCCTCAGGTTGTCAGGCTCAGAGGGCTGTCTCTGAACCCGGCCATTCTCAGAGGACTGGGGAAGAGTGCTAGGGAAGCAGGGGCTTACAGGGTAGCAATAAGACTCTTGGCATGGCTGCAGGGGTCTCTACAAGTCTCGATGGTGGGGAAGGATGGGAGGGGCAAGGTCCCAGGACAGCCAGGCCCTTCCAGTCAGATCAAGTCATTTCCTTCACTCCCAGCACTGCCCTCACCATGCCACCTCTGCCTAACTGAAACAGAGAAGAGGAGCCACAGGAACAGCCTGTGGCTGGGCACAGTGACTCAAGCCTGTAATCCCATCATTTGGGAGGCAGAGGCTGGTAGATCAGTTGAGCCCAGGAGTTCAAGACCAGCCTGGGCAACATGGCGAAATGCTGCCTCTACAAAAAATACAAAAAGTAGCTGGGCATGGTGGTGCATGCCACCCATATTCCAGCTACGTGGGGAGCTGAGTCACTTGAGTCCAGGAGGCTGAGGCTGCAACGAGCTGTGATCATGCCACTGCACTCCAGCCTGGGTAACAAAGTGAGACCCTGTCTCAACGACAACAACATACACACACACACACACACACACACACACACACACACACACACACACACAAAACCAGGACGACTGCCGACTGCCTGCCTCGTCCAACAGAGTGGTAATGTAGACTTCTCTCGGCTGCCTGGCTTCTGGAAACAGCTGCTCTGCCCACAGAGGGCTGGCCATTTCCCCGGTCCTACAGCCGGAGCAGCACTCCCCTCAAGGGCAGAAGACAGCATTCTCTGAACACCAGCTGGCTGCTTCCCATCCTGAAAAGGATCAGCTTTGGTATCAGGCAGCAGAGACAAGCCAGCCCCCGGGCAAGGGGGACAACCTCCACCTAGCAAGCAGGCGGGAAACTCCCCAGGAGCAAGTCCCCCTCCCCTCCCCACTCTCTCCACTTCCCTCCGCACCCCCACGACATGAAAAGCATAATTGTGCTCTTACAGGAACCTGTCAACCCTGCAGCACTACTACTTGCATCATCAACATCTTTTGTAAACCCCTATTTTCCATGGTGCCAACTAGATACCATGGACAGGAATTTCCAGAGCTCCCCTTAGATGAACTTCAGCGTATAAAATTCCTATATTCCTCTTTCCCTCCCAAATATTTATTAAGCACATACTATGTGCTGGGTTAATAGGGAGACAACGATAAAGCAGACACTATTCCCTCCCTCGGTGAGGGGAAACGGACTCCTGTTAGGGAGTGCCACAAACCATAGTTGGCTGTCACTCATCATAAAATAGAGGTACATTTAAGGACCACGGAAGCACATGCGGAGCAATTAATCCCAGTGAAGGTGTAGGGGCATGTTAAGAGAAGGGTGAGGGGCCTTTGCTCTAGAGGCCACCCTCCCCTCCCTGGGCCCCTCTGGGAAGTGGGCATGTGGCACCAAAGCAGGCAGCAAGCGCCCACCCAAGGACACCAGCTGCACTGACGTTTACAGGCTGGATCACGGCAGTGGTGGAAGCCCTGCTGTCCTGAGGGATCACAACACCAGTTCCATCAATGCCCTTAGTTCCTTCCTCACACAGACAGTGGAAACACGACGAGCCCACCTTGTCACTTAAGCTTCATGTGCGTCCACCAAGTCCCACTTAGCGCTTCTGGAAACCTGGGTAGGTTTTGCAAAACAGACTTGACAGCAAAGGTGAAAGATCCCAGCCCTAGCAGAGGACATATGGGTGTCCTAACCTGCACGTGTCCTAACCTGGATCGGGGGAGAGGGTGACAGACACCCACTGGATGAAAGAGAAAGTGAGAAAAAAGAAAAAAGAGGGATGCTATCTAGGAAATATAGAAAATTATTTTAACCAACTGAGTTAAGCACTTGGCACATCTTGGACTGAGAGTAGTTGAGGAACAGTGTCTTAACCAACTGAGTTAAGCTAGGTTACCAAATGATCGGACAAGGAGCTGCCTCCACTTATTAGAATTACACACATTTCCTGTTCTACTCTCTTGAGTTATTTTCCACCAGCCCCACAACTCCGTAAGGATTGCACTGTTTACCACCTCATCCTGCGTCTGGTGAGAAAAGTAAATAAATATGAATGAACGCCCTGCAGTTCTTTCACCCCATTGAATACAGGACAAAACGAAGTGAGAGTTAGTGCAACTCCACACTAAGAAGACCTCCCTAAAGGGAGGATTCTTGAAACCCTGGATATACTTTCAATGAAGCATGTGCAATTTCCTTGCTTAAGAACCTCTATGGATAGAGTTGGCATCCATCAGTCTGAGCTGGTCAGGTGGGGTCCTGATGGAGGCTTGGGGACACCCAGTCCCTCTTGCACGTTATGGATGCTTTGGCTCTAGGCCAGATGCTAGCAGTGTGCAAGGTGTCCTCTGCATGAGGCCTTGTTTCCAAGAACTTGGAGTGCTGCACAAATACCCAACATCTGTGTATTTCCACAGCACCTTTCTCCAAGGAATTCAACATGCTTTACAGACATGATCTCATTCATCCTCTCATTCCCTCTGAGGCAGGGAGGGGACCAGCATGACTACTTCTGTTCAGTATGTGGGAGAACAAGGCCCAGAGATGGAAAGACAGTTTCTCAAGGTTACACAGCAAATACAGGACTGCCAAAAAAACAGCAACACCACCACCACCACCAGGAGGTCTGGTCCAATGTCCCACACTGGTTCCCTCTCCTGACTTTGCCTTGACCTTATGTTGAGATTTAAAAGCATTACAGAAAGGTACATATTATAAGGACTGCTGAAGTAGCATCATGAACATCCTGTAAAATCTGACAAGACCATTGAAAAATTGTATTAATCATCACCCCACACTCTCTTCTTCTTACAGGCTCCTAGTTCCGTCTTTAGGACCTTGTGCAGGGAACAGAAACGAAGAATAAAATGAAACCTAGAAACAACCGTGATGGAAAATATGCCAAAACTATACTCCGAATTGGGACCTGAGCAGTGGGGAATGGGGATGGCTTTGGAATGTGCAGTGCTTTGGGAAATTAGCAAAGGGAAGGAAGCCTGGCCTGAACTGGAGACCAGGAGGCAAAGGCTGGCTGAGTGCTACAAGAGGCCAAAGCAAGGACAACCCATCACCAGCAGGACTGGTCACCCCTCTCTTCTCTAATCAGAGGGTTTTCTTAATTAATCCAAAGCCCCAGCTATAACCTTCACAAAGGATTTTCTCCCAGTCACTCCTTAAAGCCCCAGCTGTCTCCAAACAAAGGTTTGACTCTTGTACTCCCTTTTGAGGGAGGCTTAAAATATTGACTAATCCTATCTGCATCCACTCAAATCCTTGGGAACCTAGACATAATGAGCTGAGACCCAAAAGGTGAAAATCTCAATTAGGCACGCTGCTTTATCTAAACCTAAGACACAATGGCACACAGTTTAATCCGAATTTGCCTATTACTCTGCAAACAGGTCAAAGTGTAATAGGGCCCGGGCAGCATCCAGTTCATCCAAGTCTGGGGTGCCTCTAACTCAGGTCTTCCTGTTCCTTCACTTTGTTAAAGACAAAACCCTGACCCATGGGAGTGTCCTTTTTTTTAATTTTTTTTTGTCGGAGCTTCTCAAATGCCAACGAAGACTCTATGTCTCCTGCCTAACACAGGCACACCTGCCTCCTATGTCCTTTTCCTGCTGTTGTGCACAAGAAGTGCAAGTCTTATGACCTCACTAGGTGTGAAATGAAGAGGCATGGAGGAATGAGGAAAGAGAAGGTGAAAGCCACAGGGTGTATTGATTAGGAAGATAACTCATTATTAATTGAGAAGGTAACTAGTGATCACTAGCTGGACCAGTTTCAGGAGATTTTGGGGAAAAAAATTGAAAGTTTACTAAAGAAGCCAAAGGAATGTAAGGAAAGCAAAGTGGGAATTTCAAGAAGAATGGTCTTGAGAAAAGGGAGAGGTTGGTAACAAAGGCAAGGAAACTTGAGGCAGGTACCTATTTGAGGGAGAGTTTAATTAGGAGGGCAGAATCTCGGACCTAATTTTGGTTAGAGAACAGGAGATATGAGGAGTTAGAGATCATAAATGCAAAAGAAAAGAGATTATTTTAGAGTAAAAGCCCAGAAGTAGACGAGGAGAAATGAGGTTGTGAGCACAGAGACAGGCTTTTTATGGGAGGCACAAATTGGCTTCACTTCAGTGCCTTCTTAGTGAAATCTAGGATCTGCTGTTCTAAATGTGGGCCTGGCCTCTCAGCTCCTCCTAGACGTGACATCCAGGCCAGGCTTCCTGGTTCATTGATGGTAACCCGGTAAATGAGATCCTGCTTCCAAGCTCTCACTGACGCTGGCTCCCCGCTCTGACGGGCTCTATCTTTCCTTCCAAACTCACCTAGGATCTCTGAATTTGGTGTGCTTTCCTTCCATCCCGGCATAATACACAAGCAAGTGGACGCAGACTCCTGTAGGGGAACCCTACAGCACTGGATAGGCTTAAGGAGTGACATCTGCCCTGCCATGGTCTGTGATCTTCCTTGTGGCTCACCTTAAAATATGGCCTTATTGAGTCTCCAGCCAGGTGTCTGGCACATAGTAAGCACTCAAGAAATAGTTGCAGTTGACTTCCCTTCTTTGAGTCTTCTAACAGGAAATGATGTCTCCCAAAGCAAGGCGGATAAAATGTTTCCTATGCAAGATGCTGACATAAGACAAACTCCTAGGGTGACTGCCCCATGTGGGCAGTGTGAGTGCAGCAGTGACATGTGTAAGTCTCAGACCACTTGCAGAAACTGGCTCTCCATAGACCCTGCACACGCAGGCACAGCAAGGCAAAGTCAATTCTACAGTGACTCAAGCAGATTTTGGTGCTGAGAAACAGTTGACTGACTGGAGTTAATGATGAAGTCACTCCCTAACACAGGCATTCTCAACCGAGCTTATGGAATTGAAGGGGACACCAACACACTACAGGGAAAGTGGCAAAGGTCTCAAACAAACTCAGAATCCAGTCCCAAAGTCAGCACAAAAACCTCTGGCTTTGAACTTTCCCTCCTCTGAGCCTCAATATTTTCTCACGGTGGATTCCCCTGAAGAAACATACTCTTAAAAAAACAAAGTCAAAGAACATCGGGTGCCCTGACGCTGGGGGATCCACAGCTGCTACTGACTTTTGATCTTCAGGAAGAAACAAGGCAACCAAAGCTCTTGGCCAGCTTCACGTTAACACAACTTGGCCAGCTCTGGATTCCCGAAAGTCTGCATCCTCAGCACAATGAAAGTCTCCTTTGCTCTGGGCCTGGGCTCTTCTGATTCCAGCTGGGGCATCAGCCAAGTCACCCTGGGGCAAAAGTTCCAAAGAGTGATTGTCTAAGGCTTCCTCCTGTGCCAGAGAGACCTTAAGCATCACAAGTATCACCTCGTATTGCAGCATGGGTTGGCAAGAACGCATAGGCTGGGAGCGGAGGGTGGGTGCAGCCTGCGACTCTTCCCTTGAGAAAGACAGTCTCTCGCTCTAGGTCTCAACTAACTCCCAGGCTCAGGAAGAATCACCTCCTTTCATTATTCATTTGGAATGTCACCTCAGCCTGAGCATAAAAATGAATACCAATAAAATCAGAAATCTAATAAAAGTCAGAAATTAGGCCTAAAATAATTTTCAATTTCAGATTGTCAGTCATCAGGCATTTATTGAACACCTACTAAATGCTATGCACTGACACATACAGGGAGCATATGACAATGACAAGTCCAACAGAGCCCCCATCTCACAGGAGCTTACATACTAAAATGGAGAGACGGCCGGCAAAGACATAAACAAATAGGGCCAGGTGCGGTGGCTCATGCCTGTAATCCCAGCACTTTGGGAGGCTGAGGCAGGCAGATCACAAGGTCAAGAGTTCGAGACCAGCCTGACCAATATGGTGAAACCTCGTCTCTACTAAAAATACAAAAATTAGCCGGGCGTGGTGGCACACGCCTGTAATCTCAGCTACTCAGGAGGCTGAGGCAGGAGAATCCCTTGAACTTGGGAGGCGGAGGTTACAGTGAGCCGAGATCACGCCATTGCACTCCAGCCTGGGCAACAGAGCGAGACTCCATCTCAGAAAAAAAAAAAGAAACAAGCAAATGAAAAAGACCAGTGCAGGCCCTGGTAGATGGAATGAGGCAAATTCCACAGATGAAGGCAGGAAGACGGATCACTGCAGCCAGAGCTGAGAGGGTGATGAGGAGAGGGCAGAGTGACGAGCAGGTAGCCAAAGGCAACATTGAGTAAGAGCCTTCCAGAAGAAGGAGGAGCCAGTCAAAGACCCTGGGGTGGATATGCACTAGTGTGTGTGAGGAACAGAAAGAAGAGTGAATGCAGGCCAGGCACGGTGGCTCACACCTGTAATTCTGGCATTTTGGGAGGCCGAGACAGGCAGATCACTTGAGTCCAGGAGTTCAAGACCAAGCTGGGCAACATGGCAAAACCCTGTCTCTACTAAAAATACAAAAATTAGCCAGGCGCGGTGGTACATGCCTGTAATCTCAGCTACTTGGGAGGCTGAGGTGGGATCATCCCTTGAACCCAGGAGCAGAGGTTGTGGTGGGCCAAGATCATGTGCCACTGCACTCCAGCCTGGGCGACAGAGCGAGACTGTCTTAAAAAAAAAAAAAAAAAAAAAAAAGCGAATGTAGATCAAGAGTGGTGAATAAGGTGAAGCACGGAAGGAAAGAGATGGGAGCCAGATCTTATGAGGACTGGTGGGCTACAATGGGGAAAGTCTCTGGTGGGTTTCATGTGGGTGAGTGAAGTGATTGGACTTACAGTTCAGAAAGCTCATTTCAGCTAATGTATGGAGACTAGACTCTAAGGGAATGAGGCCTCCAGACACAGCAGGCAGGCGGATGATGCAATACCCCTGGCAAGAACTGCTGGGGATGTGGACTAGGTTTGCAGTATGAACAGAGTGAAAGATGTTCAGATCAGGGACAGATTTTAGTAGTAGTCAAAGGTAGTTGCTATGGGGTATGAGGGAACATAGAGAATCTAGGATGACCCCTACATTTTTGTCCTCCTCATTTTCTTTATGTAAGATATTCAAGGAAAATCTATAAGCTGGAGATTTGGATGAACTTAAGTAAGATACTTTAAGCCATTGACTTGTTCGTTGGTTGATGTCAGGATGTTAGTGAATGCTAAATTCAAGAATATGTATACACTCCTGAATTTGTTGCCACAAATTCTTGGCTTCACCCAAGCCCTTCCCCTATGGCCAAGAGCTTAAAGATCCTATGTCCAGGCCTGGTCTTAGGCCATATTCAGGCTCAGAAAATGGCAAGAACCTAAGTTCAGGTCCTGGCGGCAGTTCACTGCCCCCACCAAGAGTGGGGTGCCATGTACCTGCCATGCATTTTTCCTGCGAAACCCCTGCATCAAGAAATAGCCTGATTTTGCAGTGAGGTGTTAGTAGCCTGGGTGGTCTGGAGGTGTGATGGCACAAGGCTGTCCCCTGTGCCCTGTAGCAAGGCCTGAAGTTCATGAGGCAGACAGTGTGAGGGAAAGTTTCCACTAGACAAAGGAGAAGAGAGACTGAGAACAAAGGAGATTGAAAAGTGATGTTTCGGAGGGCCAATCACCTTGTAAAATCCTTGTTTATTAACAGCAATGGGAGACGTCAATAACTCCCTTCATCCTGAGGCACGTTCCTTGCATGACCCCCTGGGACTCCACTTTTTGTTGGTTTTCTTCTTATTTCACTGATCACTTCTGCTTAGTTACTTCGGTGCATCCATCATCATCCCATCTCTAAACTTCAGACAGACGTAGGGTTCCTTTGGGGGCATCTCTCTTCTCTGCCTGCATCTACCCATTTGGTGAGCTCGGAGGGTCTCATGGCTGAAAAATCATCTAAATGTCAGTGGCTCTCCAGCTAAGAGATTCCCTTGAACGTTGCCCATTCCAACATGGATGTGTAGCAGCTGTCACAAATGTAACATGTTTACAAGTAAATACCTGATGTCTTCCCTCACCGATATTCTTCAAGTTCATATCAAAATCTTGGAGTCATCCTTGACCTCTTTCTTTCTCTCATACCTCACACTCACTCCATGAACAAATATTGAGTGATTTGCCTTTGAAATACAGCCAGCATCTGAACCCGTCTCAACATCTCCGTGGCTCCTACTCTAGTTTGGGCCACTGTCACCTCCCCTTGGACCACTGCAACTGCCTCCACTGGCTCCCCGCTCTGTCCCCACCCCCATGGTCTAGTCTCCACTAAGCAACCAGAGTAGACATTCAGAAATGTCAGACTCATCCTGTGGTCTTCTGCTCAGAGCCCTGGTGACTTCCCATCTCATTCAAAGTCAATCCAAAGTCCTCAAAATATCCAGAGACCACCCCCATACCCTGGCCTAGACTCCCTCCTTCCTTCTTCTCCAGCCACTGCCTCTCTCAAGGTGGTCTGGCCACACTGGCCTCTTTGCTGTTCCTTGCACGAGTTTGCTCTACATCAGGACCTTTGCACTGGCTTTTTCCTCTGCCCGGAATCCTTTCCCCTCACTGTTGCATGACCCACTCCTCCACTTGCATCCAGGTTTGCTCAGCTGCCATGTGCCACAGAGACCATTCCTGGAGCAGCCCCACCAGCCTCTTCACTTTCTACTGCTTCACTCTGCTTTGTTTTTCTTCATAGTACATATTGCTAGTGAACACATTATCTGGTATCTGCCTATTCATTTGCCATCTGTCTCTTCCTACTAGACTGCAAACCCCTTGAGGGCAGGGATTTGTTTTCAGTGCTGCAGCCCCAGAGTTTGTGCCTGGAACAGAGTGAGGCCTCCATCAACATAGCAAAACTAGAAGGTGGCCGATCTGGGACTTGAACCAGCTGTTTGATTCCAAAACTCTCCACTACCAAAAAAAACGTCCACCACCAACCTGCGCCAGTCCCCAAAGCTTTGAGGATCTCTGCTTCAGTTCCTTAGCAGAAGGGTTCACAGGACAGAGAGAGAGAGAGAGAGAGAGAGAGAGAGAGAGAGAGAGAGAGGATAAAATGAGAATAAAACAGACACAAATAGGGACAGAAGGAGAAAGCCAGAGGAGAGAGAAGGAGAAAGCCAGAGGAGAAAGAGTGTCAGATACAAGCAGCCAACATGGGTCCTCTTTGGGGAAAGATGAGCAGTTCAGACCCACTAGTGAGTGGTGAGCCAGGCCTTCTAAAGCCCATGCTAGCATCGCCAGCTCCACAGTGTCCCCACAAAGAGTTTACAGAGAAGCGAGTTTCAAGGAATCAGATTTTTCCTTCATATGCCACTAACTAGTGAACAAATGCCTTCCCCCTCTCGGCCTCAGTTTCCCCATCTGTAAAATGAAGAGGGTAGCCTGACAGTACTTCTAAAATTGGGCTATTCATCAGAATATCGATTTCAAAATTTTGTGCCTGGAAAGAATTTAATTCTGGAAGCTTGCAGTGGAGCAAAGGAGTAGGCTTTTGATTTTATTTGTTTTTCTGGTTTTTTTTTTTTTTTAAACTAGCATTAATTTCCACATGGGAGGCAGCATGGGTGGCAGGGCTGAGAGCATGGCCCTGGGTCAGAGATGGCCTGAATTCAGTCCTGACGATGCCACTTACTGTTTGTGAGTCCTTAGTCCCTAAACTCTCTGTGGTCCAGTTTCCTCATCAGAGAAACAGGGATAGTAGCTAACTCTGTCAAGGCCTGGTATGAAGATGAAGTGAGCTGGCACTTGTAAAACCACTCAGAACAGTGCCTGGTGCATACTTAAGTGCTACATAAGTGTCTGCTGAATAGTTCCTCAAGCCGCTAATTTGCTGCTGGCTGTGGACGACTTTTAATGGATTTTTCTGATATTCCATGATTCTCTGCCCTACTGCTCCCTAGAAGAAAAAGGAAATGGTCCTCATTAAATTTTTGTGTTAGAGTAGAGGGCACTCCAAGCACCACTTCTGACTCAATACTGAATTGGCCTCAACAGGAATTAGGCCCTTTTAACTACGACTTTGAACAACATGCCAGATCAGGCAGGGTTATTTGACATTGACACGGAACCACTGACTCGCCAAGTTGAAAGGAATCTTAAGATCATTGGTCAGCATTCTTTTCAAGTACACATGGAACTTTAAACACACACACACACACACACACACACACACACACACACACACACATACACACTCCAGGTCACAAAGCAAATCTCAAAAGTACCAAAAAAAATCGACATCATACATGCCACATTCTCCAAACAAAATGCAAGTAAATTAGAAATAGCCAAGATACAAACCTATCCACCCCCACATCAATAGAAATGCAAAACATGCTTCTAAATAACTCACAGAGCGCTGGGCCCAGAGGCTAACACCTGCAATTGGGAGGCTGAGGTGGGCAGATCACCTGAGGTCAGAAGTTCGAAACCAGCCTGGCCAACATGGCAAAACTCCGTCTCTACTAAAAATACAAAAATTAGCCGGGCCCGGTGGCGCATGTCTGTAATCCCAGCAATTTGGGAGGCTGAGGCAGGAGAATCGCTTGGACCTGGGAGGCGGAGGTTTCGTTGAACTGAGATTGCGCCTGCGCCATTGCACTTCATCCTGGGTGACAGAGCAAGACTTCACCTCTAATAAACAAATTAAATAATTAATAAAATAACTCATGGAATAAAGAATTATAATTGAATTTTTAACCTATGAGGGCAGGGCTTTTTGACTATTTTGCTCACTGATGAACCCATAAAACCTAAAACAGTGCCTGGTACATAAATATGTGCTGAGTTATGGGGGGAAAAATAGTAAATGAAAAAGCTAAATGACAAAAAGTTTACATGCTTTTTTTTTTTTTAGTGTCTGCAAATTAATGAGTTAAACATCCAACAACAAAGAACAGAGTTCAGTCCAAAGAAAGAAGGACATAATAAACAGAAGAGCCTGAATGAAGGAAATAGAAGACAAACAACAGGAAGGACGAACAAAACCAAAAACTGGCTTCTTGAAAAGATTGAAAAAAGAGATAAGACAGATAAAAACCTAACACATGGATCAGACCTTTAAAAAGAAAGAAACACAATGTTTAAAATCACAAAGGCGACATAATGGCAGAGGTAGCAAAGACATAGAAATTCTTCAGAAGACAATTCTATGAAGAATTTCATACCAATAACTTGAAAATACATAAATAGGAAAATATAACAATGTGGAATCAAGAAGAAAATGAAAACATGAATATAACAAAACCACTAAAAAAAAAGCCTGAAATTAAAAATCTACCCACAAAACCCAGAAGTTGGCACACATTTTTTTAACTGACTTTTATCAAACTCTCAAGAAACACATAATCCTGCCTTCTATAATGTATTCCAGAGAACAGAAAAAGAAGGAGCACTTCAAACTTATACTGTGTGGCTTGTACAATCTTGGCCCTGAAACCAAACACAAAACACAAGAAAGAAAAATTTTATCTCAACCTCACTAATAAAGAGAGATGCAAAAATCCTAAATGAAATATAAGCATACCAAATACAGCAATATATTAAAATAAGTACATGATGACCAAGTTGGTTTCTGTCAGGAGTACATGAAGAGTCTACGATTTGCATTAATCAAGTTCAGTACCTTTGCAAGTTAAAGGAGAAAAGCTACATGATTATTTAAATTGATGCAGAAAGAGCATTTCATAGTTTAGTTTCATTTAAATTATGCTAGCAAAATAGGAACAGATGGAAACTTTCTGTAATCTGATAAATGGTATCAACAGAAAAACTATAGTAAATATCCTATTTATCAGTAAAATACTAAAAGCAGTCCATTTAAAAACAGGAATAAAATAAAGATACCTAGCACCTACATTTTATTCAACACTGTACTAAAGCCACTGGCCATGCAGTAGAACTAGAAAAGGAAACAAAATGTAAGAATTGAAAATGAGGCCGGGCGCAGTGGCTCACACCTGTAATCCCAGCACTTTGGGAGGCCGAGGTGGGCGGATCACAAGGTCAGGGGATCAAGACCATACGGGCTAACATGGTGAAACACCATCACTACCTAAAATACAAAAAACTAGCCAGGCATAGTGGCGGGCGCCTGTAGTCCCAGCTACTCGGGAGGCTGAGGCAGAAGAATGGCGTGAACCCTGGAGGCAGAGGTTGCAGTGAGCCAAGATTGCACCACTGCACTCCAGCCTGGGTGACAGAGAGAGACTCTATCTCAAAAAATAAACAAAATAAATAAATAAAAATAAAAATAATTGGAGGTTAAAGAATGTGATTTTTATAATGCAAATTCTGTGAAACATGTTCAGACCTTCTGGCTTGGTGTATGGTGAACTTTCATAAATGTTCCATCATAGGGGAGATTTCAACAAAACACATTCAGTAATTGATAATGTAAGAAGACAAAAAGTCACACACCGGAGCCTATCATGGGGAGGGGGGAGGGATTGCATTGGGAGTTATACCTGATGTAAATGACGAGTTGATGGGTGCTGACGAGTTGATGGGTGCAGCACAGCAACATGGCACAAGTATACATATGTAACAAACCTGCACGTTATGCACATGTACCCTAGAACTTAAAGTATAATAATAATAAATTAATAAATAAATAAATAAATAAATAAATAAATAAATCAGCAGGTATACAGAAGATTTGAAAACCACAATTAGCAAACTTGATCTAAAAAACCAGTAACACTACACTGACAGATGCAGAATGCATATCAAGCACATGTTTTACAAGTAAATTCCATTTTTAAAAAATTAAAAGAGTATCAATCTGATTCAATATATGATACCACAGTCATAGTAAAAACAAGCCACAGACTGGGAGAAAATATTTGCAATTCATATGATTAACAATGAATAATATCCATAATATATAAAGAGCTCCTATAAACCAATAAGCAAATGATACAACAGCAAAATGAGCAAAAGAGAACAACAACTCACATGGCCAACAAACATAGGAGAAAATGCCCATTCTTACTGGTAACCCAGAAAATGCAAACAAGCAAACAAACAAAAAATCACATAGAAAACAATGAAATTGATCTCTACTACACCCTATACACAAAAATAAATTCCAAGTAGTTCCAAGATTCATGTGGAAAAGCAATCTTCCAACATTCTAGGAAAAAAATAGAATAGCTTTATTATCTTGCTGGATAGAGAGACATTTCTTAAACAAGACACAAAAATGTACAAATTAAAGAGAAAAGATCAGGACATTTGACTGCATTTAAGTTAAAATGAAATACCACTTCATAATCATCAATTGACAAAAAATTAAAATCTACTATCAGCAAGAACTGGTAGGGATATAGAATAAGAAGACTTTTCATACAGTGCTGATGGGAGTATAAATTTGCTCAATTATTTTAGAGAATAATTTGCTTATATCCTGTAAATATGTGCATACTCCAAGAGGAATTCCATTCCTAGAGAAATTCTAACATAAATGCCTCTAAAACACATGTGTAAGAGGATTCATAACTGCATCCCTGGTAGTAGAAAATAAGGAATCAACCTCAGTGCCCTTAAACAGGAAACTGGGTAAATAAATCATGGCATATTAATCCATGGAATATGGTCATTCAGTTGAGATCAATGCACGAAGCCAAAATATATCAAAACGGATACATCTAAGAAATAACGTTAAGAAAAAGAGCAAGCTACTAAATAATATGCATAGTATAATACAATTTAGAAAAGTTTACAAACAGGCAAAAATATCATATAGTATTTAGTGTATGTATGCACAATGTAAGTACAAAATTATGAAAATGGTAAACACATAGTTAAGAGCAGTGGTAACATCTAGGAATGGAAGGAACAGGGTGAGAAAGTAAGGGGTACCCACGTGCTTCAATTGTATTTGTAATGGCATTTTTCTTTATAAATGATCTGAAGCTAATAGGATAAAATGTTTTTTTATGGGCAAAGCTGTGTCATGGTTCCATGGGTATTCATTAGCATTTTTTTTAAGACAGGGTCTTACTTCTGCTGTCACCCAGGCTGCAGTGCAGTGGCACAATCATGGCTCACTGCAGCCTCTACCTCCTGGGCCCTGGGCTCAAGTGATCCTCCCAACTCAGCTGGGGCTACAGGCATGCACCACAACATCTGGCTAGTTTTTTTTTGTTTGTGTTTTTTGTTTGTTTGTTTGGTTGGTTTTTTTTTAAATTTTTTTGTAGAGACAGGGTCTCCTTATGTTACCCAGGCTGGTTTCAAAATCCCAGGCTCAGGCCATCAGCCCTTCAACCTCCCAAAATGCTGGGATTACAGGCATGAGCCACTGTGCCTGGCAGCTTATCCTTTAAACTTTTCTGTGTATACAAAATATTTCCACAACTTTAAAAAAATAGTATCAGTTTCCTCTAACCACCCAATGAAGAACAATATCCATTCACCTGTGTAACCAAATGTGGTCTATTTGATCATTTCCAGAATTGGGGAGCTCACTACAATAGAAGATTACTTATTCAGAATGTCCAGGGTCTGATCTGAAAAGGATGAGTGCTATTGTTGAGGTTTTTCACTCTGAGATCAAAAGAACAAAAAGATGGAGTGTGGGGATGGGGAAGAGGGACTCTTCGGCATATAATACATTTGTAGAATTGTAATTAAATATTTCAAAGCCTTAGCTACTTAACAAAATTGAGAAACGTCTGGGACCGCTCAGGACTCCTGCAATATGAAGGCTGCCATAGTATCTAACAGAGTCTGCACCCACCCCCGCCCATGTGGCTTCTGCCGCATCACCAATCAGTCATTCACAGCTCAGCAGGTCGCACACTCACCACGTGCCCTGGTGAGAGCAACTCGTTCTTTACTTTTTATGATAGCATAGTTTTTAAATGGGTGGGCATAAAAGAATGCTGTTTTTATAACAATCCTGTCACTGGAAGCTTCTGGTATTCTCAAAATCCTGGGGAGATGTTGGGGGGTGGGGAGAACAGCCTTTTACTGAACTTTGTAATGCAGCCAATTCTGTTGGTGGGCAGATTTGACAGTTAAAAAAGTTCTTCCCCAAAGAATCTGAAATCTGTCTTCCCTGAAGGCATTTGGACCTGATTCTGCCCTTGGAAGTCCCCACAGTGAGCTTGTTTAGCAAGAGTAAGTACATGGGGTGTGTGTGTGTGTGTGTGTGTGTGTGTGTGCGTGTGTATCCAAAACACGGACATCCTATGCATATTTCCAATTGTGTCCCATATTTTCTAAGCTTTCTGACGAAATGTTTTAATTTCTGAGACTGCCAAGATTCAGATATGAAGGAACTGCTTGCAAAGAAATCATAGATTATAACAAGAATTATTTGAAAAATACATAGACCTTAAGGTGGTTACATTTTTAAAAACATAACCTACTTAAAGTAATTAAAACTGATATATCAATTGTCTGTCACTTCTGGGAAAATTGTACCTTAGGGTCAGAAACATAATTTCACTAACAGATTGTACATTATTATGGTTTATCTATACAGTTGGAATCCAACAAGATTTCACTGAAAAAAAATTATGACACTTTATTTTCTTAAGAGCTGGTAATTTATGAAGACCACTTAGTCGGCATATACGATATGTTTTATGGGGAATGGAGATTCCATGACAATACTGTCTTTTAGGGGGTTTACGCTGGGTGTTAGCTATGTGGGTAGTTAACTTATAAACAATTATAAATCTATTAGCGAGCAAATCAAACATTGCTCATCTGCTCATGGCAAGAGGGGAGAAAAAGGAAGAAAAAATTGAAAGAGAAAGAAGAAAAAGGGAGAGCAGAAAGAAAAGCGGGGAAGAGCATGAATGCTACCCATTTTAAACAAACAACAAAGATACAAGGGCAAGAGACTTCTGTCTACAGGATCCCAGGCCAAGAATCACAGTTGCACTTCCTCTCGTCACCCACCAGGGTCACGTGAATCTATCCACACACAGGGAAGGCCAGGCTGCACCCTCGGCCAGACGCACTCATCCATAGGTGCTGGTCCTCCAAAGAGAGTGCAATACAAGGTTACTTCTGGGTACCTCAATGCATGCACTATTATATCTCCTTAATCCACATCTAATACTACACAAACAACTAAGAATTCTTATAAACCCCAACGCTATTGCTTTTGGCCACTCTATGGCTTCCTAACTAGACATTAATGGAGTTCTCCAAAACCTATCATAACTGTGGTTTTTTCTCTTAAATCCTGATGTTTTTGCTTCTCTAGTCCAGCCTTCGGCAGACAAGGTCTGTATTTAATTTATGACGGTCTCTACTGCCCAGGCTCAAACTGCCTCAGACTGTTCCAACTCCCTTCTTTCTACCCATTTAAAATCACAAGCCACTGTGGTTCTTTCAAAAGCCAAATGCTGCCAGGTCGACAAGGTTCACAAAGCACTGTGGCTTGGGAATGAGGATGAGTCTCTGACCTCACTCAAGGGTTTGAGCTCTTCCTAGGTTGACACTGTGCCCTTCTAGCAGAGATTTGGGATGCCATGGAAAGACAAATGGCCGAGGGTCAGAGACAGTGCATTCTATCCTGGCTTTGCAACTGCCTGGCCTGTTGTATGACCCTGGAAATATTCTTTAACCTAACTTTCCGGTTCACAAAGGAATTTCATGCATGTTACCTTATTTTTTCCTCATAAAACCTCCACCAACAGAACAAATATAATCACTTATGTCTCTGTATAAAACTGAAGTAGCTGTCCATCTCACTCAGACTAAAATCCAAAGTCCCGACTGAGGTTGATGAGGCCCTACATGACCCGGTCTCCAGCTGCCTCTCAGACCTCATCCCCTCCCCACTCCCTTTTGCTCTTTCCCATCCTGTCACACTGGCCTCCTGACTGCTCCTCTAACACATCAGGAAGACACCTGCCCCGGGGCCTTTGCACTTGCTCTCTCTCTGTCTGTGCACTCTTTCCCCAGATATGCATTCTTCATGATGCTGTCTGCTCAAACATGTCCTTATCAGAGAGATCTTCCCTGTCCACCCTATTAAAAAGTATTGCCTTTGCCTCCAGTCACTGCCCCATTTCTCTCTGTCCTCTTACTTTGCTTCATCTTTCCTCATAGTACTTATCACATCCTGATGTATTATATATTTATTTCTTTATCTCTGTCACTGTCATCCTCCTGCCACTGGAACATAAGCTCCTTGAGAATAGGAACATAAGCTCCTTGAGAATTTGTTGAGTAAATACTCAACAAATAGTTGTGACATTTGAGTTAATGGTGTTACCTCCTAAGTTACACGTAAGTAAATTGAGAGACAAGGAGGTTAAATAAATCTCCCAAGGACATAGAACTACTAATTCACAGCCAATGCTTATGCTTCTCACTGAAAGTTATAAGACCAGGATTCTCCTCCCAACTTCTGCACTTACCAGCCAGATGACCTTGGAACAATGACATCACTCTGAATCTTGAACTGTATTTAACAATATATGATATGGTTTGTCTCTGTGTCCCCACCCAAATCTCATCTTGAATTGTAATCCCCACATGTCGAGGGAGGGACCTGGTGGAAGGTGATTGAATCATGGAGACGGTTTCCCCCATGTTGTTCTCGTGACAGTGAGGAGTTCTCACGAGTTTTGATAACTGAAAATCGGCAGTTTACGCTGCACTCTCTCTCTTTCTTTCCAGCCACCATGTAAGATGTGCTTTGACTTCCTTTCACCTTCTGCCATGATTGTAAGTTTCCTGAGGCCTCCCCAGCCATGTGGAACTGAGTCAATTAAATCTCTTTCCTTTATAAATTACCAGTTTCAGGCAGTTCTTTATAGCAGTGTGAAAACAGACTAATACAATATAGCTTTCAAATTTGCACAGCTTTACAATTTACATAATTCCTTTAGGTCTATATCATGTCTGTTTTTTACAGTCATTACCACTTTGTGAGTTAGGTAGGATGGGTCCATAGTATCCTTTACAGACAGGAGAAATTCAGAGGACTCAAGGTGGTGCATTTAGAAAGTATCTGAAGCAAGTCTTCTGACCCAACTCAGGACTCTGAAGTCCTCTCCAGATCTAATGTGTTCCCAGCTTTCCCCACCCCCAGAGGATACCCAATCAACTTTCTAGAACATCAATCCAATTATCCAAATTAAACATACCTTCCGAGTTTATCTTTGAAACATTTCCAACATTTGAAGCCGGCCCAGCTTTCCCCTGGTCTCCTTCCTCTGAACAGATGGCGTATGTGGAATTTGCACCAGTCTATCTGATGCTGGTAAGCTGTCTTGTGTTCATTTTTCCTAAATGATATGTTCTAAACAATATTTGTTGACAGACAAGACATCCCAATATTGTCCACTCCCATGTCTCCAGTGCCATCTGAATGCCAAATTTCTATTTCTGTCCCAGACTTCTGAGCTCTGGACCCAACTGCCTAAATGACTTCTCTATGTGGATATTTTATAAACACCTGGATTCAACACATCCAAAATTGAACTCATGATCTCTCCCCCAGGCTGCTTCTTTTCCAGTCTTCCCACATCTTAGTAAATAAAATCACTACCTACCAGTTGTTTAAACTAGACACCTACACGTGGTTCTTTTCCCTTCACCAAACCCAGTGAATGCTCTCCTGAGTAATCTTCAGTCGTATCTACAGCTCCTTCTTATCCTAGAAGACACTGTCATCATCTGCTGATGGACTCCCCACTAATGTCTCTGAACATGGTGTTATCCCCAACACTCTCCACAGCACATTTTACAATGCAAATCTGATTACGCAGTGCCGCTGTTTCTAAAACCCTCCAGTAACTTTCCACTGGCCTTAAGAAAAAGGTCAAATTCTTAGGGCTACAAAGCTCTGCATCTCTGCATGATCTAGCTCCTCTTTGACCTTCAACCTCACTGGAGGAACTCTCCCAACCTTCCCTCCACCATGAAGGCATTCTCTCACCTCCTCCCCTGCTAAATGCACTCTCTGTTAAGAGTGACACAGCAAAGTGGTTCAGGGAATGTGCCTCAAAGTGGTGGTGCCTTGGTGCCAAGCCGGGCTATACCACCTAACACCCTGTGACCTTAGAGCCATTGTTTAATCAATTTCCTTATCTTCAAGGTAGGGATAATAAAGGTGCCTACCTCAAAAGCCCCATGTTATAAAGATTAAAACTGCTTCAAACAGGGCCCAGCACTTGGTAAGACATGCAGCATATGCTAGGTCCTCTCAGCTCCTCTCTTCTCTCTGCTTTGCCAGCTCCTACTAAGTCTTAGTTAAATGTCAGTTCATCAGCGCAGGCTTCTTCAACCCTTTAGACCAGGCTAGCTTCTCCTGTTACACAGTCCCACACCAATTGTGTCACTGAATAAAATGATGATATAAATAATTACTTCCTTGTTTAATGCCAGTCTTTCCCATGGACTGTAAGCTTCATGAAGGTGGGAACGTATGTATCTTATTCACTTTTGCCTCCACGGCCGCTAGCACAGTGGCTGGCACATAGCAGATGCTCAATAAGCACTTATTAAATACGTTATTCAGTAAAATGTTACCTGAGACCATTTGAAAATCCCCTTCAGGTTCACTTTTCCAAAAGCCGCCCCTTAAGTACTCTACTGAGTGCACGATCCACTAAATGTACTGCCCACAGAGCCCGCTAGTTGTTCCCCTCTATCCAGTTTCCTCCCTCATGGTGTTACAGTCCTGGTTTTCACTGGGTCCACAGCTGTCCAGAAGAAAAACTATACTCTCCACTATACTCTCCAGCCTTTCTTCCTGTGAGGAGTGGACACTGCCTAAGTTCTGGGCTATGGAACACGAGATGTGCAAATTCCAGATCATGCCTTTGAGAGGAAGGAGGGTGCCCTCCCGTTCAGTGATCTCCCTTCTCCTCAGTGTATTTTTTCCCAAAATATTTCTAGCTCAACTCCTTCTAAGTACTTAAACCTCATCTCTACTACAATCAGAAAGGAATCACATCCTGGACTGGACTCACGTTCCACTTGCCCCTGGGCTTGGTGCCAACCAGAGGCCTTCCAGGTAAGCCGTGGGGAGCAGGAATCTTCCTCCTCGGCATCCTCGCCCCTCAGGCTTCCCCAGCTCTTTAGGTTACCAGACCCAGCTCTGTGTTCATTCACAGTCTGGTCAAGCCCTTTGAGAGTCGATTCATATTTTCTACAAGCAACACTTTTAGGACAAATGAATGTGTCCATCAGCCTCGCTCCTGCTCTCCTCTCCTTACCCTCTCCTCCTCAGCTGCTCTGTAACGACAGAGCATCTTAGGCCAGAAGGTCTTGGGGTCATGGATGAAACTGCAAGAGGAAATGGATAAGGGCGGGGAGATGGTCCAGGGATCTAGGACAGTGGTGGGAAACAGAAAAAATACAAAATGAAAGTGAAAATGGAGTTAGAGGGCAGGGCCTTGAACATGCTTTGGGTGAGTGAGCTGAGTTAGGTAGCTGGGGTTGAGAATTCAATAGGACAGGAGAAATACTGGCCAGGAGGCTGGCGTTAAGAAGAGACAAGAACTTAAAAGTGAGATTCGTGTAATTACAAGTTTTTCCTGCAGATGCGAAGACCTCTGTGAAAGCCCAAGAATGTAGAGACTTTGCTTCCAGAAAGCAGTGCCAATTGGTAAGAGGTGATTGCTGTGGAGAGAGGGGACAGGTCCTGGCTGCTGCAAGAGCAGCTCAGAGACACTAACGGTGTAGTCAGCTCTACAAAGAGAAAGGGGCCTGAGGCCTGACACTCAGGTCTCCCCCTTGTCGGTGATGCAGGGCACAGATGACCAAGAACATTTAAGCCTTTTGTAAACAGTTTACCCAGCAGTGAGAATTAGCTTGCATCCCCGACCTCCACATTTCCAAAAGAACATTTGATTTAATAGATTGTTTCATATAAACAGGCTTTTTAATGTCGGTTGGGATGGGGAGACCTCAAAGAATGGAGGCAGTGGTTAAACAGGAGCTGGAAGTCTCTTGCCAAATGCTTTTCACATTTGCCTTCTGTAAACAAAGATGAAAACCCTCTGAGTAATGTAAACTTCATGTTCCAAAGTACTATGAGATCTTCAAAGGACGGCTTTACTCATCCAGGCCTATGGATAAGTAAACAGCACACAGTAGGGCCAGATGAACCATTTGGAGACTGACTGGTACATGGGAGTTCTGACTCCTAGGGGAAATGCTAACCACAAGTAGAGAGAATCAAGAAGTTGGGAGTCATGTTCTTATCAATTCTGTTTAAAGAAAAAAAATAGGCCGGGCATGGTGGCTCAAGCCTGTAATCCCAGCACTTTGGGAGGCCGAGACGGGCGAATCACGAGGTCAGGAGATCGAGACCGTCCTGGCTAATACAGTGAAACCCCGTCTCTACTAAAAAATACAAAAAACTAGCTGGGCGAGGTGGCGGGCGCCTGTAGTCCCAGCTACTCGGGAGGCTGAGGCAGGAGAATGGCGTAAACCCGGGAGGCGGAGCTTGCAGTGAGCTGAGATCCGGCCACTGCACTCCAGCCTGGGCGACAGAGCAAGACTCCGTCTCAAAAAAATAAAAAATAAAAAAAATAAACTGAGGCTGATATAGTATGAATGTTTGTCTCCTCCAAATCTCATTTTGAAATTGATCCCTAGGCTGGGCATGGTGGCTCACATCTCTAATCCTAGCACTCTGGGAGGCCGAGGCGGGAGGATCACGAGGTCAGGAGATCGAGACCATCTAACACAGTGAAACCCCATCTCTACTAAAAATACAAAAAATTAGCCAGGCGTGGTGGCGGGCGCCTGTAGTCCCAGCTACTCAGGAGGCTGAGGCAGGAGAATGGCGTGAACCTGGGAGATGGACCTTGCAGTGAGCCGAGATCGTGCCACTGCACTCCAGCCTGGGTGACATAGCGAGACTCCGTCTCAAAAAAAAAAAAAAAGAAAAAGAAAAAGAAATTGATCCCTAATGTTGGAGATAGAGCCTGGTGGGAGGTGTATGACTCATGGGGGTGGATCCCTCATGAATGTCTTGGTGTCATTCTCACGGTGATCAGTGAGTTCTCACTGTATTAGTTCATGTGAGAGCTGGTTAAAGAGACTGGGACCTCCCTTTGCCCTCTCTGGCTTCCTCTCTTGCCATGTGACACGCCCACTCCCCCTTCACTTCCACATGAAAGCTTCCTGAGGCCTCCCCAGAAGCTAAGCGGACACCAGTGCCATGCTTGTACAGCCTGCAGAACCAGAAGCCACATAAATCTCTTTTCTTTATAAATTACCCAGTCTAAGATATTCCTGGATGGCAATGCAAAACTAATTCATACAGAGGCCCGGGGAATAAAAACTGCAGATCTCCTGTATGTAAGATGCGTTCATTTACTGACCAGTTCCCCAAGACCTGCTCCTCTTTTGAAATCCAAGCCCTCATTTGAAATATGGGGAATCTAGACAGTGCCTGTACATGCTCAAAAATGTTAAATGCTCCCTTTCAGCCACTTGGAGCCTTTAAAAACAATGTGCCCGCAATCATCATACACTAGACAATACAGACTAGAATGCAGATGAACGAGTTTGGGTTCCTCCCCACAATTCGTAATACTCCGAGGCCCTCCTTTGGATATTCCTTGAAATCAATTAGCCTAAAAATGTACTTCTGAAGCAAACAAAACTGCAGAAACAGACTTCTTGACTAAACAGACTTTTCAGAGGTCACGCTGTCCAAATCCTACCTCCAAGCACACATATGTCAGCCCAAGTTAATGATAAGGACCTACTAATGGCCCTTAGGTAGTTCTCTCTTACATTTAACCAAAATGTGCCGAGCTGCAGTGAGGCTCTGTGCTGGAAGCCAAAGAAACAAGGTCAAACAGAAGCTCTCAAAGATAGTTCATCTTGAAGGAAAGATAGGAGTATCAATTAATGCTTTAAAACATGTACAGTAAAATTTCTCCTCAAAGGAATATACAGGTTGCTACAGGGTGGTAAGCAGTTGAATTGTGCTCCACCCACTAAGTGACAGGCCCAAGTTCTAATCCCAGGAACCTGTGAATACTACCTGACTTGGGGGGGGAAAAAAGTTTTTGCAAATGTAACCAAGTTAAGGATCTCAAGATGACAGCATCATGGATTTAGGGTAGGCCCTGAATCTACTTCCCAGTGTTCTTGTAACAGACAGAGGGGAGAACAGACAGGCACAGGAGAGAGCCATGTAAAGATGGAAGCAGCGATTGGAGTGATTTAGTCACAATTTAAGGAATGCCTGGAGCCACCAAGGGCTGGAAGAGGCAAGGATGGATTCTCTCCTAGAGACTTCAGAGGAAGCCTGGGCCTGATGACACCTGGAGCCTGGACTTCTGGCCTCCAGAACTATGAGAGAATGAACTTCTGTTGTTTTAAACCCTCCCGTTTGTGGTCATTTGTTGCAGCAGCCATGGGAGCTGAATACAAGAGCCAAGAGCTAAGCCTGCCCAGAGAGTCAGAGATGGCCTCCCAGAGCAGATGACATTAGCCCTACGTTTTCTAGGAGAAGGAGTGTGCTGGATAGAGAGAGGGGAAGCAGATTCCAAGCAAAGAGGCTTGCATGTCCACAGCCACCGAGGCATGACGCACCAAGATCTGCTCAGAGAGCTGCCAGGAGCTGGGAAATGTCTGGCAGAAGAGGCTCATGTCAGGGAGTGGGAGGTGAAGCTGGAGAGGTGGGCCACATAGGGCCTTGTGGGTAAAGCCAAGAAATTTGAAAATAATCCCCCAACTCTGGAGAGCATGAGAGGATTTTAATCAAGGGAGTCACATAATCAGATCTGCATTCTAGATGGATCCCTAAGACACAGTGTGGAGAATGGGCTGGAAGGGGGCCTGAGAGACCAGTTACGGGGTCACTGAAGTAGGCCAGGCAAGCAGTGATGAGGCCCTAAACTCAGGGGATGAGGAGGAAGGGGTAAATACCAAAGAGGGTAAGTGGTTCAACCCTGCCATGGGGCTGGTCGGGTGTGGCAGGTAAGAGGAAAGGAGCAATTCAAAACAGCTCCAAAGTTTCTGGTGTAGACAACTGGGTTGATCAAAAGTGGTGTCATTTAACAAGAGTGAACCATATGCATTTATTCTTGTTTTACTTCTTTAACATTATTTTTACTCCACATACATAGATATGAGATAAACTTTAGTGTTTTAAGCTCTCTCTGGGTCTCGAAGTTCTTTAAACGCTCCCTTCCAGAAAGCAGATGGTTCCTGTTTGGAGGAACTTTGGCAGGTGGCTAAGGGCAATGCTAAATTCCCCCTACCCTGGGTGCCAACATTGTCATCAGCATTGTGACAACACAGGAATTAAATAGACAAGAGGGGTCAGTGTAAAGAGAGAAAGTTTATAGATCTTCCTGGAAGAAAGCTGGAAGATGACACATGGTGGGCTCTGGGGAACTGGGAACTCCTGGCTTGTTTATAGAACTGTTGTTACCAAGACTCAAACTGGCAGTCCAACCACCTTCTAGATTTCAAGTTGCCAGACCTTTCTGCTGAATCCAAAACAAGGGAAACTCAGTTAATCTTGAATCCTTTGTCCACCCAAGAGGCTGAAAGGACTGAGGGAACGAGTGTTCCCATCTCCACCCTTCCCCTCAGGACTCAGCTGGCCCAAAGATGCTAACCTCATTTTTCTGGTGACCCACCTCAGGCCCTCCCTCTATCTGCCAGGTCCTCAGTTCTGCCAGAGAAAGGAGACAGAAGGAGAGATGTTAAAACTGGAAGAAACAAAATCCGACATGGGGATGTGGCCCAGAGCCTGTAACTCTGAGTAACTTCCCTGCTTCTCCTAGGCCTGCCTGTATTCTACACTGCCAATTGTCTGAAGTTCTGGCCCATTCTTTTCACTTTCCCACAAGTAGATTATCTGCCACTCTACCAGATCACTCCAGAGTGAACTTTGTCTGGCAAAGGCTTGAAGGACACAGATTCACTTTAGCCAAATTCACATTAGGCCCCAATCTCTGCTTATGTGTCCAAGTCTCTGAGTCTAAAGGAAGGTCAAGGAGGAACCTCAGATAGAATGCATTCCCCTTCCTATCCTCCAAACGTGGATTAAATTAGAACAGAGAAAGCAGGGAGACTGGTCCCAGCATCTCTGGCTGGAGCTAACGCCATGGCAGGTTATACACCAAGCACAAGAAACGTCAGCCAAGCACCACGACTGACAAGCTGGGTGCCATTGCCACCTTTGTTTCCTGCCTGTGTCTCCAGAGAGCTAGAAATAGCATAGAACACTACAGTTATGGGATAAAGGGTGAAAAATACGCACAACTGGGTTTCGATACAGTGCTCACTGCGGTCCATGGGGACTAGCATTGTTGTCCCTTCTGCTCCTCTTTCTCCTCCTATTCTTTCTCTTTATTCTTCTCCTCCTCCTTCTTCTTCTTCCTCCTCTTCTTTCCTTTTAATAAGGTCTACTTATTTTAGACATGATTAAGAATTTATATTTTCGGAATTTCAAAGGTGCCCAGTTTAGATTCCCAACATGAAATAGTTAAGAATGTGAAGAGTCACTATCCTAAACTATATACGACTGGGAAAGCAGATATGGAAAATCATAAAACATATTCCAAATTCAAAGGGCCCTATCAGATTCGTTTTGGGGTTTATGCTGCATTTTCATGTTTCAACAAAAGGGTGTGAAGGCACACCCTAGGTTCTGTGGGGAGATACAGTGACTATCAATGGGAGTTCACTGTCAAATGAAGAATAGTACTAAAGTAAAGCACATCATATTAAAGCATTTATCAAATGCTCTTCTGTGGATTCATAATATTTTCCATAGGTCAACACTGTTTTTGTGTACATGTTGTAAAGTTGAAAAAAAAAAAATCGGCATCCAAACAATAAGAAAAATGTTCCCTTTCTCGGAAGTCAGACTGACCCTACTTGTCCTCTAAATTGCTTCCAGAAGTTAAAGTTATTGAAGGGAGTTTCATACATTTTTTTGGTCAATCATTTACCAACCGGGACACATTTCCTCTTGGAGCTAAAGCCATAAAACCACAGCTCACAGTTTGTCCCACTGGTTCCTCTGCCAAAACCTGGCCTTAGTCCAACTGATAAAATACCTTCACTGAAGAGCTCTTGACCCATCCATTGCCCCAGAATTCTCGTTCTCCATTAATGATGGGGTTAGAAGATGTGGACAGTTCCAGGATTTGATACAAGTGACCCACCCATTCCCAGGATGAGATAAATTTCTCCTCGGCCAGAATTGGACCCCAGCATCTAAGACGATGACCCATCTATGCTCCAGAACATCTGTTCTCCCAGTGACACAGGCAAGAAGAGCATCAGCCTCCTGCTCTCCAGGAGAGGCACCTATCAGCGGGAGAGCTCTTAGACATGAATTAAGTAACCTGACCCAACTTCACTCATGATTAAGCGGTGACAAAAAGGCAATTATATTAAAGCTGCCCCTCTCTACTGGTGATGTGTTGAGGGTCATATCTATGTAGTTCCTGCACCGAGCACAAAAGCATAGGCAAAGAGGAACCCAGAAACCAAATAAAGATCTTGAGCTTCCGGTAATCTATCCTCCTGATATAACGCTCCTGAAATAGCCCAAAATTCAGGAAAAAACATAAGCACAAGTATGTTCATGACATGTTTAACCACTGGTTAAGGGCTAATAAATCCACATGATAAAATATTAGCAATTATTGAAATAATATTAATAAACCGTATTTAATAAAATTGATAACTTATGTTCCAAGACTAATTTTTAAAATCGTGATAAAAAATTAAGCATTCAACGATGTTACAATTTACATTAAAAAAGGGTTACAATGGTCTGTACAGGAGATGAAATAATAGCTGATTTACTTTTCTTCTTTATTCTTTACTTCCCTTCTTAGGTTTTCCACACTTAGCACATATTATTTTTATACTGCAAAAAATAAAAGCTATTTAATTTGACTAAGTCATGGCCTAGGGGGCAGGTGATTAACTCCTTGAAGGAGGATGTGCAGAGCCAGAAGGTGGCCAGATCCCAGAGTTACTGTGTTAATCACTGACCCCTTCCTCACACTCAAGCACTGGAGGTGGGAAGCTCCAGTGTGGCCCCTGGCTCTTTCCATCCTGCAGTCCAATCTCTCTGGTTGTCAGCACGCTGTTTCATGACTCACTACAGGCTGCTGGGTTGGTCACTTCCCTTAAAATAACCCAGCTGGCAAAGAGCACACAGTGGTGCTGGGAGGATTAATTCATTCATGTTTATAGACAAGCATGCTGAGATTCTTGGATGGGAGTCTTTCCATGCTAAGGAGTGCAAGTATTCAGCTGAGTACATTTCCAGGGCAAATTTCCTGCCACAAATTCTCTAAACTCAATGCAGATGCCCAAATTCAGGAGAAAATTTATGTTAGCTGGCTGATAGACCATGCACCATTATAATAAAAATGAATTGGATGTCAAATGTCTACAGGCAACTCAACACTACCACATCTAGCCTTCCTGGAGAATCATGAAGCTGGATCCAACAGGCCCAGAAGTGGACAAACTCTGGGCCATTGATGGGCAGAAGAATTTCTTGTCCCTCGTTAGGCAGTAACTCTGCCAAGCGTATGTAAAATATCTCCCACCACAGTCACATAAATGGTCCAAAGATGCCGTGGAAATCAATACAGGCCCACGGCCCTAGACCAAGCATAAATGAAACCATGATGCAGAAAAGCATGAATGTGGCATCAGAATGCTGGAAAAACGTGAGAAGTATTTTTTAAGAAAAGCACCAGCATCAGCTCCCACATGCGGAATTGACTTTGGACAATCTGTGGATAAAGGATGACTGGTAAAGCAAACCATCCCATTGCAAAGGCCAGCATTCATCTCAGGCTGTGCTGCAGCCAGCTTCTGACAGCAAGAAACAACCAGCGTGAAGAGTATGTGGGAACTGTGCAGAGGCCCAGCACAGAGCAAGGCCTCGGATCGCTCTTCCTTCCCCCACCTCCTACCAGTTGGAGGACAAGCTGGGGACAAGTTGCAGTGCGTTTGTCAGAGAAAATGGAATGCCCAAATTGACCCAGAGGGTATGGAATTGCAGAGCAGAGGTTCTCTTCTAACCATACCTCAGTGATTTCAGTTGAAAGTCAAGGTAACAGAAATAAAGAAGACTCCAAGAGAGTTGGTTTTGGACATCTTGTCTCAGAGGTTTGATGTAAAGAGATTAGAGATGTAGAAGCCTAGTTAAATTACAGATCACCTCCCTCCCTGCAACACCCTGATCCAATTCCCCAAATCTAAAGGCTCTATAAGACATGTAAGTAACTTAACATCCTGGGTTTACCCTTCCCATGAGAGCACCCACTCCTCTTGCCTCCAGAGTTAGCACCTCCACTGAGCCCATTTTCAGTATGTATTTCACCTTGTATTCCAGATCTGGCCTGGATGGAATGACAGCACATCATTCTCATTGCAGGCAGGAGCCTAGGAATATTCAATACATCCACTGATCTGATCTTGGATGTTCAAAAAAAAAAGTGGAAATACAGATCCTGTGTTCTTGGGGAATATTTTGGATGAAGTTGGCTCCATTTAGGAAGTAACCTAAAGAAGTAACCCAGGGAACTGTTGACTTACATCAGCTTTCCTCTGAACTTTGTTCCCAGTAATTCACGTCACTCTCACTTGGGCTGCCCCATCTGAAAGAAGAGGGGACCACATGGGCAGGCTTCTTTCTTTCCAGTAAGGTTGGGAGAATCAGTAAGGAAACCACTAAACACATGGAAGTCCGGGGTGGGGGAGCTGAATGTTAGCACAGATTCAGATTGCTATTTCTTGTCATCTTGGCATTTGGGTTTATGGAATAAATAAAAAGCCAACATGTCTAAATGGCAATAGCTTGAGAGGGAAAGAACACAAATGTGCTCCAGGTTCTGAAACATATTCTTCAGAATGGAAGGACACGTCCCTCACTGAAACAGAGCAAAAACATCAAATGTTAGCAAGCCTAAGTAAGGGGGAAACCGCCAAAGGGCATCTTTTAGATATGGTGCCTCCTCAAAGACCCCATATGATCAAGGCAGGAAATTTATGGTCCTTCTACTGCTGAACAGAAAGACCCAAGGCACAGGAACAGCCCCTGGGATACTTCAAAACAGGGGTGAACAAGAGTGTGGAGTATGTTCCCCATTCTATCATCTATCTCTTCCCAAAAACGTAGTTCACCCAATGTCCATAGAAATTCCTGGAGTCTGCTTTGGAGATGACAAAGCCAACAGTCATGTAGTAGAAAGAGCAAAGGAGGTGGGGGAGGAAAGCACATGTTTATGTGAGGTAAAGGATTACCATTAGTGCCAATCATTTTCCTGTGTACCCCCACATCTGCCATTTCCTGGTGTAATACATAATGTAAGGGGAGTGGCTCTCCGAAGGGACACTTCTCAGAATCCCTTGCCAACTGGCTTCTGGCTCGATTCAGTCAATGGAAGGTGCTGGTGCCAGACTGACAGGTAGACAGATGGAAGGAGAACCCAGAGCCTCCCTCTCCTCTCTCTATCTGCTTCATGCAGTGGCCGCAACCTTTCATACTTTCCTTACTCGCTGGACTGCCCTTCCCTTGGCGGCCCCAATTTCCACCATGCAGTTTCCTGCATGGCTTCAGCTTCCACTAGAGGACCTGGCCCTGGGCCACCTCCTACCGATGGGAGGTACCCCAGCTTCCTGCTGATGCTGGCTCTGGGTTGGTTCCCCATCCTTAGTTAGCTTGTCAGCCCTTCCGACACCTTCCTAGCTAGCTCCGTATATTAAATTCCCTCTACTGAACTCCAGGATTTCCAATTGTCTGACTAGATCGTAACTCATG
Source organism: Macaca mulatta (assembly GCF_049350105.2). Taxonomy (NCBI): domain Eukaryota; kingdom Metazoa; phylum Chordata; class Mammalia; order Primates; family Cercopithecidae; genus Macaca; species Macaca mulatta. Next base: position 6,645,819 of record NC_133416.1, read on the forward strand.
CACTTTAGGACTTAGGAGACCCTGATACAGTTAGTGTCTGCTCCAAATTCCCTCAAGGCTTACCAGGATAATTTTGAGTCCAACCTCCAATGGCCAGCGCCTTACCTTCTTTGCCTAAAGGTTTCTTTTTGGTGGCCTGAGCCTTCTCCTCCCATGTGCATGTTCAAGGCAGACTAGAAGTGCAGGAGAATTAAGATACACACACTCACACACTCACACTTGGAGCTGCCCATAACAGTGACTGACAGGACCTCACAGAAACTCAGCTCTCTCACTGCTCTGGTTTGAATATATGAGTCCCTGAAGAATTCATATGTTGGAACTTAAACTCCAAGGTGATGGTGTTAAGAGACGGGGTCTTTGAGAAGTGCCTAAGTCCTGAGGAGCTCTGCCCTCATGAATGGATTGATGATCTGAAAAAAGAAGGAAGCACTCTAGTGTCCTTTTGCTCCTGGGTCTTCTGCCATGTGAGAACGCAGCAACAAGAGCAACAAGGCACCATCCTGGAAGCAGACAGCAGCCCCTATCAGATATGGAATCTGCCAGGGTCTAGATCTTAGACTTCCCAGCCTCCAGAACTGTGAGTAATATTTCTGTTGTCTAGAAATTACCCAGTGTAAGGCATTTCGCTGTAGCAGCAGAAACCAACTAAGACACTCACCCCTCATGCAATACCACTCTAAAGTGCACACTCTAAATCAGCTCCCAGAATTCCCAGGAGAACTAAGCTCCAGTGGTCCACAGTGGTAACCTGGTTGACCAGGCACCCCTTCTGGGCTGCCTTCCCTTGTCTCTCTCACTTCCTCACTCCACTCCCCAGAATTTTGCACTTGAATCACCGGCTCAGGGTCTGCATCTGGCAGAATCTAAAGTAAGCACACTGTTTTTTTTTTTTTTTTTTTTTCCTTTTCATGCTAGTTGCTTATTCTTTACGAAGTTTAAAGTAATACTTGGAAAGAATGTGGGGTCCTTTCAGTGACAGGACTGCAGAAGATCTGGGCAGTAAGCCCCTTCTCACCAGCTAGAGCGTGGCTGAGCAGGCTGTGGTGGTGGATGGAGAAGAAGGTTTCTACAACCTCTAGCTGGGCAATGATTGTCAGAAGCGCATAGTCTCAAAGCCTCTGTTTCCCCATCCACAAAAGGGCAATCCCATCCGTTTTCTTTGAAAGCTGCTTTTGACCATCATGTCAAAAGAATTGCAGGGAGCCAGAACACATTTTGACCCTGGAGGAATTTTTTAAACCAGCACTTTTGAGTTTCTGGCACATTAAGAGAGAAAGAGCAAGGGAACCTGAAGGGCATGTGTGTGCTTCCAGTGAATTCTAAGGAAGTGAAATAACGACCTTGGCCCAGACAGCAAAAGACAAATTTAATTTACGTGCTGCTAGCCATATATGGAAAAATCATTTAAACCAAAAAAAGAAAAGTCCAAACTGCAAGTCAATTGTGCCTAACATCACACATCCCAATGGTATGTGCTGGCCTCTCCTAGCAACTACGCTATTCCAACATTCCCAATCATTGCACATATTTGGGCCTTGTGTTTTCCCAGAAGCCATGAGGGTCTGGGAATACCATCCTGAATCTGCCCAGCCTGAGCTCCGAGGCTGGATCCACTGCTTCTCCTCCCCCACTGCACTCTCATTTCACAGGCTGCCCTGTTTCTCTCTAGCTTTGCTTCCATAATCCAGGCCTCAGGGCTCTCCTTATTTGTAACTTCTTAATTTAGACCCTGGCCAGTAGAAATGTATACAGTGAGCGGAGGAGAAGGTCTTATTTTAGCCAGAACTCCTGATGCTAAGAATCGACTCTCAGTTGAAGTGGGCCAGAGCCCCCCATCTGATGGCCTGGGCCACCCGAGGAGTCTACTTGGGAAGCATAAGTCACAGGCTCCATGCAGGGAGATGTTTATGGACACATCCTACGCATCTCTGGCATCCTTCTCCACGAAGCCCGAACCACGCTGGAGATTGTAAGTAAAGCAACGTCCCCTGGATTAAAAGTTGTCAGGTTTATTTTTAAATCCCAAGGATTTACAAGGATGCCCACGATGAGAAACCCTCAGTGCCCTCCTACCATGCACACTCACATACACACACGTGCACAAACATGCAGCACACTCACATGCACACGCGTGCACAAACATGCAGCACACTCACACACGCGTGCACAAACATGCAGCACACTCACATACACACGCGTGCACAAACATGCAGCACACTCACATGCACATGCGTGCACAAACATGCAGCACACTCACACACGCGTGCACAAACATGCAGCACACTCACACACGCGTGCGCAAATATGCAGCACACTCACATACACACGCGTGCACAAACATGCAGCACACTCACGCCTGCAAATATGCAGCACACTCACATACACACGCATGCACAAACATGCAGCACACTCACATGCACACGCGTGCACAAACATGCAGCACACTCACATGCACACGCGTGCACAAACATGCAGCACACTCACATGCACACGCGTGCACAAACATGCAGCACACTCACATACACCCACATGCACAAACATGCAGAGAGACGGCAATGAGAGAGAGAGAGAGAAAATATACACACTGGGGCAGATGCACTGTGAGGCCCAAGACAGAAGTTTGTGGGAGGCCCAAAGAGCAAGTGTGGAGGAAGCCAGCCCACCTGGTACTTTCCTAGCTCACAGTTTCCACAGGATGTTGCCATCCCCAAACAAATTCCTGCAACTTTAAAACTCACTATTTATCTTTTTAAGCTTTCTGCTCTTGGTTGTCTGCTTCACTCTTAAATCTCTGTTGAACATAAAAGTTGTTTTGGTTTTTTGTTTTTTTTTTTAAGACACAGAGACTTGCTTTGTCACCCAGGTTTCAGCGTCGTGGCACAATCACAGCTTACTGCAGCCTCTAACTCCTGGGCTCAAGCCATCCTCCTGCCTCAGGCTCCCAAGTAGCTGGAACTACTGGCCCATGCCACCATGCATACCTAATTTTTCTTATTATTTGTAGAGACAGGGTCTTACTATGTTGCCCAGGCTGGTCTCAAACTCCTGAGCTCAAGCAGTCCACCCATCTCAGCCTCCCAAAATGCTGGGATTACAGGCATGAGCCACTGCGCCCAACCTAGGAAGTTCGTTATGCAGCTCTTTCCAAACTTTCTTGGTTCACAGTACCCTTAAGGTCCCAGCAAGTTTTATGCAATGCTCCTAGGCTAAAAGAAGTACTTAACAGTTCCAGCCAGGCACGGTGGCTCACGCCTGTGATCCCAGCACTTTGGGAGGCCGAGGCGGGTGGATCACAAGGTCAGGAGATCGAGACCATCCTGGCTAACATAGTGAAACCCCGTCTCTACTAAAAAATACAAAAAAATTAGCTGGGCCTGGTGGCGGGCGCCTGTAGTCCCAGCTACTCGGGAGGCTGAGGCAGGAGAATGGCGTGAACCTGGGAGGTGGAGCTTGCAGTGAGCCGAGATAGCGCCACTGCACTCCAGCCTGGGCAACAGAGTGAGAGTCCGTCTCAAAGAGAAAGAAAGAAAGAAATACTTAACAGTTCCATGTATTAAGTAGTTAACTCCAAATAACTTAATAAATATTTATGTCCTAACAACTTAATAGCCATTGGGGAAAATACACATAAATTGAAATAAATAATAAAAATTTATTTCATTCTTAAACCTATTTACTAGCTAACAGGATGTGTGCACCTATTAGACAACTTCCAACTTTTCTAATCTTGGTATCAGATTGAACAGCAACACTCATGCTTCCTGTTCCACAATGATTTTGTGCAGTTCTCACTGGCTGCAACCACAGAAAAGTCAGCTTCACTAAAACATGATGACATTAAAAAACATAGTACTACAGAACACTGACACGGCTGAGGTAACATTGTGTGGTGGCGCACAGATGTCAAGTATTGCTGGGCTTCCCTAAGAAATGCTGAGTAATCCCACGTCAGTTCTGTGAGTTTGCTGTGGCATCCTGGGGTGTCTTGTGTTACTGGGAACTATGGTCTGATGAAATCATTTGTCCACGACTTTCGCGTGTGTGTGTGTGTGTGCGCGTGTGTATAAATAAACCCACAACCAGAGCCCAGAACACATATGAATTTATACATGAATAAAAATGCACGAGAAAAGACCTAGAAAGGATACAAACCAAGCCACTAGCTCTGGCTACTTCTAAGGAGACAACATTGGGAGGAAAAGAGGTAGGTCCAGTGAGATGTTTGTCAGAATTTTTCTGCAAATGCTTTCAGGTATAACTTGTGTAATTATAAACAACAACAACAACAAAACAACCTTGCCATGTAAGAGAGTGCTAAGTTCTGTTCAGAAAGGGTCAGTCCCAAACTCCAACGCACTGTGGGTACACTGTGGATGAGCGCGCTTCTCGCTCACGCACGGAAATTCCTTACGGCATTTTTTTCAAGAGCCTTTCTTCCTTTCTCATTTCCCACGGCGGCAATTCCCCGGAAGTGGCAGTCGATCGGAATCACCAGTAGCTGTTCTCTAACTACCTCCGCTACCACCTCCCCAGAGTCTGGCTGCTCACAGTCCACTCGCATTGCCGTGGGACGTGGTGGCCGTGAAGGCTGGCTGTCTCTCTGGTAGTTTGGAGCTGCTGCTTGGAGGCTGCTAGGCAAAGACTCTATTTCCCCGCCTTCTGCTCATCTAGGTGGAGCCTTGTGGCTGGCTTCTGCCAATGAGGGGAAGGGAGACAGGATCCACTTCTAAATTTAATCCTCAAGTACCCCTAAGGAGAGCCACATCCTAGACTGCCCACACCTCTACCCATAAATTTCCTTGCTGCATCCATTTTTCTGCTCCTTTGCTCACCCATTTCTCTTGGCTGGGGTGCCCCGGGGCGGGGCAGGGGGTGTGACTGGGACCAGAGGTGAAAAAGGAGGCCACTCTATGAGAAATTACAGAGAAGGGGCGGGACAGGGGGCGGGTAGAGAAAGAAAGAGAGAGGAGCCAGAGCAGGAAACAATGCGCTGCCGAAAATAAAAAATTAAAGCAAAAGTTGAAAAAATAGTACATAAAATTGTCAGGGGGCAGCTCTCAGTAACAATTCCACTTTTGTGACACAGGTTCCAGGAGTTACATGTCCCCTGAAACGAAGTGACCTGTTTCATTGTCCTTATTACCAAATAAGAGAAGGCCAAGGGCAGTGTGCACAGATCCTCTGAAGCACAGGACTGCAGAGCTGAACCGACCTGCAGCCTCTCAGCCCTTATCAGACCGGCTCAGGGACTGGTCTGAGAGAGCACAGGGGCTTGACTCCCTGAACACCCATCAGCTTGGGACAGAACCCAGGCCATTTTCTGCCAATTATTCTTCAGCTCATGCAGGCGTACAGGAAAGAACAAAGGTCCCAGGTGTCCTAACTCAGCCTTAATAGCCAGAGTCCATGAAATGCCCGTATAATAAGGATGCTTAGAGCTCTTAAGCACCAGGCCATAAACAGATTTCAGAAATAGAACCAGGCTCACATCTCATCTCAGCTTCTCTATTGCTACAAGAAACTCTGGTAAAACAAGTCCCTTTCTGTGCCTCAGTGTTTCCCTTTGCCAACGAGAAACCGTAAGAAGAGGCTGCGATAATTATTTTTATTCTTTATGTTTTTGACCCTCAAATGGTTATTTGGTCATTTAGTGCCTCAAAAGAGGGCACGAGGGAACTTTTCTGCTCAAAGAACTGATAAACCACCCAAGGCCTACGTGGAAAGCCTGGACCATGTCTCCCTCGGCCCAGAGTGAGAAGCGAGAGGGACCCTCGTCCCCTGCTCGCTGGGCCTCCCTTCTCCACCCACGCACACGCTCCAACAATGTCCCAGCTTCCCGTTGCTGTTGTCCTAGCCTCTGCAAAGGCCCTACAATTATGCATAATTTATTCCACGTGTTTGTTTGTTGCTTCTGCCAGAGGCTTCTGTCGTAAATGTTTCAGTGCTTTAACTTTAGATGAGTTTTCTTTTGAAATAATTGTCCCCAGGGTGATGAACTGAGCAGTAAATTAACACCCCTCTATCCACAGCCTCCTCTAGGCTCCTGTTCCCTTCTAGCTGCAGTGCTCAACATAAAACATTCATTAAATAAGCACCTCAGGTGGCACAGGCAGGGGTGTGGGTGCTGGGACTGCGCACTGGCTAAATCAATATGTGGGTGACAAGTTCCATGAAGAAACTCCCAGGACCAGTTAAATCGGATTTTGTTTTAAAGTCCTTTCAGTGATATGTTTCACAGGAGTATGAAACCCACATTTGCCATCAGCCCCCCAACTCTACTTATTCACGTTCTTTGCATCTTGACACAAAAATGTATTTTTGCTCCTCTTCGAAGCCTCCCGTTATCTGAGCCCATCTGTGTCACTCCAATGACACCATCACTCAGGCACCCTCCCTCTCCTTGTCTCCCTCTCTCACACACACACACAAACTAACACAATCTCACACCACTGGCACACTCTCACACACCCACACACACGTACACACGAACACAATCTCACACATGCTCATGCCACTGACTCACTCTCACACACCTGCTCACTCACACACTCTCAACAGTTCAGGAATGGCCTGAAAAACTGACCACTGGTGTATTTATTTATTATGTCAGTGGTGAACATTCCTGTGCTTCTTGTCAAATTTTTATTTCTCTTCCCCAATAGCCTCTCCAACCTCCAACCAAGGACCCCACTTGCAAATGATTTGTGACTAGTGGGTTCTAAGGTTACATCGACTTATTGCCTGGACTTTCGTGCCAGCGCTCTGCCGGTTGCTCTCAGATAGATTCCACTGTTTCTTTCCTCTGGTCCGTGCTGCGGGGCACTGACCCCAAAAACTCTATTTCCTGGAACAACTCATCAATTGACTTTTGATTAGGTCTGGCCAATGGGAGGTAATGATGGGAGCCTGGGAGGCTGAAGAGGGAAATCCAGGGTATTTCTCGTTCACTTTTTCTATCTGCTTCAGATGCCATCTCCTCTGGGATTCCAGCTCCCACTGCGTGGTCCTGGCTCCTGGGCTCTGGTAAGACCATCTCCACTCCTGTCCTTGTAGCCCTAAGGTGGTGCCCACTTCCTGCCATGCTAATCTCTCTATTGGCTCACTGTCCTGCTTGGCTCAACATCCCTTCTTCTAACACCTTTAGAATTAGCTCTTTGTATTGTCCCTCTACTGACCCACATAGCATGAGTTTTGTCTTCTTACTGTACTCTAACTAATACAAAGTTTATTGGAAGCAAAGGAGGCACGGGCTGAGAAAGCACTGAGTGAAAGACTACAGGGATGAGAGGCAAAGACCAGCACCGCTCCTCAACCTGCCAGCTCCAGCACCTTGCCATCCGCATTCAACTTAGAGCTTTACCATCTTGTAGGAACAGAGAGACATGGTACCCTGCAGGAAACTTAAGAAAACCTCCAAATGTGTCCAGCACAGAGCAGTCTAGAAAAGATTCAAGCTAATTTAGGAAAAAAAAAAAAAAAATTCAGGCTATTCTTTTGTTAAAAGTTCCAGACTCAGTATTCTTTCTTGAAAACACAATCTATGCCTATATTTATATTCCCGAATTTTCCCTACGGTCTTTTGAACCTCTAGCTGTAAACTGAGCTAATTCTCCCCACTGTTGTCCTCAGTGGAAATAGAGCATCACCCCACTAAAATTTAAACAAAACCACTAATGTAGGGTAGCGAGTTTGTCTCTCACCCATCTTTCCAGTGAATACCACAGTCTTTCTGCCTTTAGTTTAGGAAAGAAGAATCAAACCTGACTTTTTAGGAGTGTTTGAGGATCCGTTGAAGGAAAACTTTCAGCAGACACAGAAGCCAAGAGGTTAAAAGCATTGCTTTTGAGTCAGACTACCTGGCTTGGATTCTGGCTCTACCACGTATTCACACTGATCAACTTATGTCCCCTATAGACCTCAGTCTTCTCATCTGTGAGTTGGGGATCCTAACGGTTTTAAGCCTTAACGGAAATAATACCTGTAAAGCTTTGCACATTACATACAATAAGCACTCCATAAATGTTGCTTAAATTTTATCATTGTTAACATCCTCCTATGCCCGCATCCTTGAAAATCAATAAGAGAAGGTATAAGATCCAAGTTACTACCATATAAATAAATAAGGGACGGTCCAATCCCCCAAACCAATGGATTGATGACCAACATCATCTCTGCATATCAGCAAAGAAAACTGCTGACTCTCAGACCTGGGGAGGCTGTGTCATCTACTCTCCCTGCATGACAGCTGAGGTGGAAGACACCCACAAGGCTCAGCTGCCTGGTCATGGTACCATAACTCCTACCCCAGCGTCCTAATATACGGTTATCACCTCATGACAGTACAGAATATTTCATTTCAGATCGGCGTCATGTACATGTGACGTGAATTGTTCTCAGGGAAGCTGATACAGTTTGGATACTTGTTCCCACCCAAATCTCATGTTGAATTGTAATCCTCAGTGCTGGAGGTGGAGACTGGTGGGAGGTGTTTGGATCATGGGGGTGGATCCCTCATGGCTTGATGCTGTCTTTGCAAAGGTCAGTGAGTTCCTGTGAGATCTGGTCATTTAAAAGTGTGTGGTACCACCTCCCCTGTAACTCACTCCTCTTTCTCACTCCTGCTTTCAGTATGTGACATGCCTGCTCCCCCTTCACCTTCCACAATGATTATAAACTTCCTGAAGCCTCCTTAGAAGCCAAGAAGATACCAGCACCATGCCTTTTCTAAACCCTACAGAAACATGAGCCAATTAAACCTCTGTTTTTAATAAATTACTCAGTCTTTATTTATAGCAATGCAAGAATGGCCTTAGAGGGAAACCTTCTAGAGAGAGTTTAAAACAAACCAAAAAAAAAAAAAAAAAAAAAGGCAATGGCCTACAGCTAACATGAGACTTAATGGTGAAAGACTAAATTTTTTTTTTTTTTTTTTTTTTTTTTTTGAGACAGAGTCTCGCTCTGTCAACCAGGCTGGAGGGCAATGGCGTGGTCTCAGCTCACTGCCAGCTCTGCCTCCTGGGTTCATACCATTCTCCTGGTTCAGCCTCCCGAGAAGCTGGGACTACAGGTGCCCGCCACCGCATCTGGCTAATGTTTTGCATTTTTAGTAGAGACAGTGTTTCACCGTGTTAGCCAGGATGGTCTCGATCTCTTGACCTCGTGATCCACCCGCCTCAGCCTCCCAAAGTGCTGGGATTACAGGTGTGAGCCAACGTGCCCGGCCTCACCACTTCTATTCAGCATTGTACAGGAGAGTCTAATCAGGGCAATCAGGAAATGGGCGGAGGGAGCAGGGACAAAATATATCCAGATTGGAAAAAAGAAGTAAAACTATTGCTATTCACAGATGACATGATCTCACAAATAGAAAATCCTAAGCAATCCATTAAAAATTATTAGAGCTAATAAATGAGTTCAGAAAAGTTGTGGGATACAAGATCAATATAGAAAAATCAATTATATTTCTATATACTGGCAATGAGCAATCCAAAAATAAAATCAAGACAACTATATTTTCAATAGCATCAAAAAAATAAAAATAATTATCAATAAATTTAACAAAATATGTACAAGATGTGTACACCAAAAACTATAAAACATTGTTGAAAAAATAAAAGGTCTACATAAATAGAAAGATATGCCACAGTCATAGAAGACTTACTATTGCCAAGATGGCAATTCTTCCAAAATTAGTGTGTAGATTCAACTCAATCCCTACCAAAATCCCAGCTTGCTTTCTTATAGACATGGACAAGCTAGTCATGAAGTTCATATGGAAATGCAAAGCACCCAGAATTGTCAAAACAATTTTGAAAAAAAAGTACAAAGTCAGAGGACGCATACCCCCAATTTCAAAACTTACTATATAAGCAGAGCAATCAAGATAGGGTGATATTACATAAGAACAGACATATAGATCAATGGAATCGAATTGATGTCCGGGAATAAACTCTTACATTTGTGGTCAATTGACTTTTGATAAGGTGTCAGGATAATCCAGTAAGGAAACAGTCTGTTCAACACATGGTGCTGGGACAACTGAATACCCACATGCAGAAAAATACATTTGAATCCCCTCCTTTAATCACACCCAAACATGAACTCAAAATGGATCATAGGCCTAACTGCAAGTGTTAAAACTATAAAATTCTTAGAGGAAAAATTAGAAATCTCTTAATGACATTGGATTAGGCAACGGTTTCTTAGATATAGCACAAAAGCATAAGTGACAAAATTAGATAAATTGAACTATTTCAAAATTTAAAACTTGTGCTTCAAATAATATCATCAATAAAGTGAAAAGACAATCTACAGAATTAAAGAAACTATTTCTACATCATATTATTTGATAAGATTGGTATTCCAAATATATAAAGAATTTCATATATCCCAAATATATAAAGAACTTCATATATTCCAAATATATAAATAACTCTTATAACCTGATAATCAAAAGCCAATTAACCCAATATTTTTAAGAGGCAAAGGATTTGAATAAATATTTTTCCAAAGACGACATGCAAATGACCAAAAAACCCATGAAAAGACGTTCACATCATTAGTCATCAGGGAAATGCAAGTTAAAACTACAGTGAAATACCATATCACACCACTGGGATGGATAAAATTTAAAAAACAGATGATAAGCATTGGTAAGGATGTGGAGATGCTGGAAACCTCATAAATAGCTGGTTGGAATGTAAAATAATATAGCCACTTTGGAAAAATAGCATGGCAGTTCTTTAAAATGTTAAACATAGAGTTACCATATGACCCAGCAATTCTACTCCTAGGTATATACTCAAGAGAAAAAAAAAAAGCTGGTACACAAACATCCATTGCAGCATTATTCATAGTAGCCCAAAGATGGAGACCACCCAAATGTCCATCAACTGCACTGATAAATAAAATGAATCAAATCCAAAATACGGAATATTATTTGGCAATAAAAAAGAATGAGGTACTGATATATGCTACAACATGAATGAATGCTTAAAAAAATATTGCTAAGTGAAAGAAGCTGAGGACCGCATATTCTACAATACCATTTACAAGAAAGTCCAGAATAGGCAAATCTATAGAGACAGAAAGTAGATTAGTTGTTACCCACGGCTTGGCAACTATTGGGTACAGGGTTTCTTTCTAGGATAATAAAAAGGTTTTCAACATAAATTGTGTAGATAATTGCACAAATCTGTGAATATGCTAAAAACCATTGAATTGTACACTTTAAATGGGTGAATTTTAGTGTATAAAATTAAATCTCAATAAAAATGCTTAAAAAGTAAATGGACTTGGTATCTTTAAAATTAAAAAAAAAAAAAAAAAGCAAATAGGTCTTGGGGATCAGGCAGAGCTGGGTTTGATTACCACCTTCCACACAACTAGCTATGTGGTCTTAAGCAAATTCCTGCACAACTCTGGGCATCAGTAAATGGTAGCTTTTTACCATTCAGCAGGAAGGAAAGTTAGGAGAGGTGGGGATATGCAGCATCAGGGTTACAGTGAAGGCAGAACCAAGGTGATCTTCTGGGGTGAAACAAGCACATCCAAGACCATCAGCTAGAATTTGATTCTGTAGTCCCTGTCTATTCCTCAGAAGAAGGTGCCTTTCCTAAATATTCCACATGCAATGGTGCCCCTGCAGCAATGCTATGCAGCGGGTATTGACTAAAACTCTTCCTGCAGACAAGAGCAGCGTCCATCTGTATCTCCCACCTATGGCTGGATTTGGCAAGAACAGGATCATTTGCAATGTTGAAGAAACGGAGGGAACACAAGAAGGACCCTGACAATCAAATTCTAGGCCATTTTTATCTTACACTGCTCATCGGAGAAGGTCATCTCCCCCCACTGCCCATAAAGCATTAGCTGCTTTGAGCTTTGCGTTCTCAACAGTGTAATGAAAATAGATGTTGAATGCTAAAACATAAACATATGCATCATTCATAATGCATTCAGATGTTTTTTAATTATTCATGGTTCCTGAAAGTTATTTGACCAATCATGCATATATACCCAAGCAATGTTTATATTAGAACCACAGCCTCAGTGTACGCAATTCCAGCTCCTTGGCATTCCCGTCTATGGAATTAAAATTAAATGAGTCAGTGGTCAATAAAAGTTACATGTGATTTCCATAAAATTATCCATTGTATACTGCTATGGGGTAGAGAAAGAAGTTTGCATGGCGTTGCTGAAGCTGACAGAACACAGAATGCTTGCTTTCTGATGAGGGTGGCAGTGATGACGAGTCTTTCCTAAGAATGAATTCATTATTTCCCTGAATAATTGGTGGTCTTGGACTTGGTCGTCGTCTAGGAAAAAAAATAACTCAGAGGGCCACCCTCTCTGTTCTGTTTAAGTTCTGTTTTCTTAAAAGAAAAAAAAAAGTGCCAGTATTTTGGGCTCGAAAACACCACATTCTTCTGTTTTGATGCTTGCATAAATTTGCATGTTAACATGAATGGTTCCAACTTAAAGAACGTGAAATGAAATGAAATTTGAATTCAAATCCAAGATGGAGAAAAGACACATCTAAAAGCAACAGATTTTCAATCTAGTGGATTTTTTTTTTCAAGAACCAGATTAAGAAAGTCATAAACTCTTTCTCTCTCTCTCCCTGCCCCCTTCAACCACTGCTTTCAAAGACGGGTGGCACACAGAGACAGGTATCCCAAAGAGCATCCCCATGTCCCCTCAGCATACATACTCAGTATTTTTACGAACCACAGCACACATTCCGAAGCTCTGTTTTAATGACTACATGCCACCATGAAACTCAGAGACATGACTCAGAGGACACGGTCAAAATCACGTATCCACTTTTGGAGGCCCACCGAGATAAAATGAAATGTAAGGAACATTGTGCGAGTAGCTTGAGCAAATATAGGCATGAATTTGCCTCTGCAGGCCCTAAGAGCCATTTCTTGCTTCATCCTTTGATTTTTCCCATTGCAGTTGAAGGCTGTATGTCATAGTGGTTAGGTGCACAGACTAATAGACCTGCCTTGGAATCCCAGATCCACCAATGATTTATTGGCTGTGTGACCTCTGGCAAATGACTTAATCTGTGGACATAACTTTTTTCATGAGTCTTCATTTACATAGCAATAGTACCAGCCTCGCAGACTTATTGTGAGATAATGCAGCACATTTAGAACAGTGTCTAACATAGAGCAAGCATTCCATAAGGATTAGGCGTGGTGGCGGTTGCTATGGTGGGGTATTAAATGTTAAATGTTACTTTTTTTTTTTTTTTTTTAATTCTTTTGAGACAGAGTCTCGCTCGGTCGCCCAGGCTGGAGTGCAGTGGCCGGATCTCAGCTCACTGCAAGCTCCGCCTCCCGGGTTCCCGCCATTCTCCTGCCTCAGCCTCCCGAGTAGCTGGGACTACAGGCGCCCACCACCTCGCCCGGCTAGTTTTTTGTATTTTTTAGTAGAGACGGGGTTTCACCATGTTAGCCAGGATGGTCTCGATCTCCTGACCTCGTGATCCGCCCGTCTCGGCCTCCCAAAGTGCTGGGATTACAGGCTTGAGCCACCGTGCGCGGCCAAATGTTACTATTATTCAAACTTTAGATGATGGTAGGAACCAGGCCTGAACTGCTTCTCCTCCAACCTGCCCTCCCATTTTGACCAGACAGCACCACCCGGGAAAGAGCAGTCAAGTCATCGCGAAAGCCCATTGCCAACGATCTCTGGCTGCAGGACAATGTGAGATGTCATGTTCTCATCCCATCCTGCCCCACATCAACCCTTTCTCAGGCCCAGTCTCCCTTCACTAAGGTGTGCCAAACAAAATGACAACAGGATCTCAACAAGTAAAGGGGACCGTGAGCAAGGAGGGCAGCCTCGTACCTCGTGGCCAGACTCCGTAGTGTTTGTTTCCAATTTCTGGACAGCCGACTTGTTGCTCTCCTTTAGCATTTTCTCTCGAACTTTGGTTTCATACTCAGGCCTGGAATGTTCCTAAACCAAAGAGCAGAGAGTGGTTAGTAAACGAAAGGAAGAATGGCCTTGGCCTGTGGGTTATAACCAGACACATGTACACTAACATCAGCGTTTAGGATTGGACGCTATTGGATATGAACTGCCACACCAAACACAATCACAAGGCATCTAGACGTCACAACCTAACATAAGAACACAACGTGAGGAAGAGACAAGGGACACACGATACTCGTTGTCACACTGAAAACCAAACCTGGGCACGTTCCTGGGGATAGCGCCGGTGTTGAGAAAAGAGAGAGGAAATGTTAACTAGATGGTTGATATGAAGAGAGGCCCAGTACTTTGCAGAGCCGTTTCACCAGAGGCAGAGGGATATCCCTGGTCATCCCACCAACTATTGTCAGACCTCAAACTTCTAACTTTCAACAAGCCAGCTCCCAGCTGGAGAAACAGATGTGCCCCACAGCTGGGAGTGAGGGCAACAACAAAACTCCTTCCCTGCTCCATTATTCTCTGAGCTAAAATGGCGACCAATAAACATCAAAGTCAAGGGTGGCCATAGGGAATCTTAAAATTCACTTGCCTGGACCTGTTTCCTGTACAGCCTCGGTGAGTAACTCATTGGCAAGTACAGCAATGCTCAAGAGACCTCACTGGGCCATTTAGCAACACAAACCTGAATCGTGAGTCACCAGGCATGGGAAAGAGCACCTAACTAATCCAGAGGACCATGGTCAAATCAGTGCAGATGCTGGGGCAGGAAGATGCATGACTCACTTCAAAGAAAATTTAACTGTGTACACCTGGCCTCATTGGCGGGTCTTCCTTACGGTTTCCAGCTCAAGAACAAACATCTACAGGTGTGAGGACTTCATGTTTCTGCATCGTTTATTGATAACTCCTGGGCAGGGATTCAGGTACTGGCTCACAGTGGGCTCTGCTATTCAGGGAACACACATGTCCTTATCCCTGTCCATATGTCAGAGATTCCAAAGGTCAACAGGCCAGGCTCTTGACCTCTCTCTGGCTTTCCTAAGACATACCACGATGCAGGAGAGGACAGACCATGTAAGTGACTAACAAGCATAACTAAAACAACAGCAGGTGGTGCCACTCCATCGTCACCCATTCTCCAAGGGGACGTCAGTCCCACCCCTTCCAGGAGGCCTTCTCCAACTGTTGCAACATACCTACCAGGTGGGGTCTCCTCCCTCTCTGAATTCCTAGACTTTTATAGCTTATACCACACATTGCAGCTCTTCATTACGTATTTTTCTTTTATTGTTTCCTAGCTGTTTTGCATGTGAGAGGCTTCTTACCCTAACATAAAGATCAGCTACCTGCTCTGTATTATTCTGTGTTTTGCACAGTACTTGGCACCATGCAGAACACCCAGAAATCTCTAAATGCTTGTAAAGTGCACTTGATTTTGTCTCTCACCTTCATCCGTTCTCCAACACAGCATTTCCTAATGTGTGTGCCAAGAGAATTTCAGCTAAAAAAGGACTCCAAGGTCTAAAACACTGGAAAACACTATAATGTATCGACTTTCTGAGAGTCACAATGAGCATATTAAAAACTCTGAAGAGTGCTACTGTCAAGACACTTGCTTAATTTTCCTAAGCCCATCATTTCCCACAGAGCAACTTTTGCCTGTAACAATTAATAACCTGCAGAAATACTTTGAGAACTATGGTTTGAGGTTGTCCCCCGTGGCCTCTGAAATTTGGTTGCTTTACTTCTACATTATTCCAATGGGAGATTTTAATTACAAACTGTAGCAGTATCTTTCAGTGAGTTCCAGAAGAACTTGGGTTCTAAATCTCTTCAAGCCAGAGGAGCCTCCCCCCTTTCACACCCCGCACAGGGGCTAAGGGAGGCACCCCCAGCTGACCGGCAGGATGTTTCTGATTATCTCTGGCTTTCCAGGGCATGATGTGGCAGGACACAGAGGAGTTGGCTTGAATCCCTCTAGGTGTGGCTGTGGCTTACCTCCCCCCACACTGGGCCTCAGTTCAGAGCTGCCTCATCTTTTTTTTCTTTTTTTTTTTTTTTTTTTTGAGACAGAGTCTCGCTGGGCTGCCCAGGCTGGACTGCTGTGGCATGATCTCGGCTCACTGCAACCTCCACCTTCTGGGCTCAAGCGATTCTCCTGCCTCAGCCTCTGGAGTAGCTGGGACTGCAGGCACATGCCACCAGGCCCAGCTGACTTTTTTGTGTTTTTAGTAGAGACAGGGTTTCATCATGTTGATCAAGCTGGTCTTGAACTCCTAACCTCAGGTGATCCGCCCACCTCGGCCTCCCAAAGTGCTGGGATTACAGGCATGAGGCACTCCACCTGGCCATAACTCTCATCTTTTTAAAGCAAGCCTAGCTTCCTAAGCACTCAGACAGGAATGTGAAACTCAAGGAAGAGACAGGCTGCGCTGCACTCAGCTGAAGCAGGCCTGACAAGGACCTCCCTGTTTGCAGCCAAGCAAGTAGGGCGAGGTTACAGAATCCCTCAGAAGTGGACAACTGAGCTCCTGGCCAAGCAAGTAGGGTGAGGTTACAGAATCCCTCAAAAGTGGACAACTGAGCTCCTGGCCAGAGCAGAATCCAGCCCCTGGGAGGGCTGCTTTGACACACCCAGCCATGGACAGATCAGCCTTATTCCTGATGTTCCCTACACACAACAGCACTGGATGGGTAATCTGATGCCAAGTCATCACAGATCATCACCCCTCCCACCGAGACTCTGGGAACTATTTCCATTTGGTCAGTCTCCCCAGGAGCCAGCTGGGAGGAAGAACCCAAGCCTGCTCAGGACCACACTTGTCTTATCTAAAGAGGTAAGTCCAGAGATACATCCAACAAATGTCTTCAACCAAGAGTCATCAAGCACCCGCTGTACTCTGAGCTGTTTCCAGGCACTGAGGCTATCCTGCCAGTCCTAAACACAAGATCCCTCCTTCCCTGGAACTTACCTCCAAGTAGAGGCAAGTTACAGTGAGTAAACCAGCACAGGAACGAGAAACTAGCAGATGAGGACAAGAACAGCAGAGGAAATAAAGCAGGATGGCTGCTTCAGACTGGGGAGCTGTGGGAGGCTAATCTGAAGATGGCAATGTTTTCACTGAGACGCAAAAGCCGAGAAAAGACAGGCCTTGCAGAGTCTGAGGGAAAAGCAGTCTGTGCAACAGGAACAGCCAGGGCAAAGTCTGGAATGAGCTCGAGACAGAATGAAGGCCTAGGTAGCTGGAAGGTCTAAGCACGAAGGAGAAGGACAGGAGCTGGGGTTAGAAAGGTAGGCAGAGGATTTGGTTTCCTATGAAACCAGAAAGAAGTCACTGAGGATATCTAAGCTTTGATGTGATACATGAGGGGTGGGAGAGAGATGGGTGGGGCAGGATATCTGTGTTCGGATAAGGCCACACTCTAAGAGTTCCAGGGTATTCCTGATGTGACAGGAGGTAATGGGTAAGAGTGGCCCACTGAGTTGAAGATGATCCCATTTCAGAGTATAAAACTCTGGAGGTCTGGCAGATCTCCCTGCAACAAGGACAAACAGGATCACGGGAGTCCTTCAGTAAGTCCCGTGGTGATGCCCACAGGGACACCCATAGGCAGACCTGCACCGGCCCAGGGGGTGGGCTCTTGGACTTGGTAGATGCCTTCCTTCCCCACCCTCATAAGAAAGCAGTCTCCAGTCTTCTTCTGGCTTCTCTCTGGTTTCCAAGCTGGACTTAAGCCCTACTGCTTGTTCTACCCCTCCTGGGGTGACCCACCTGCTGGAGGCACCCAGGTGGGAGGACTAGAGGGTGCACAAGCTTTGGTGTATGTCAGCTGGCACCCTCCTTTCCCCTGGGAAGCAAGTGCTTCCTATTGGATACCACGGGGAAGAAAGATGTCTTAAGGTTATAGACAGCTAGACCCGCAAGTATTCCTGATACTGGGAGGGGTCTGGTTAAAACCGAAAAAAACTTCGGGCGGCATCACGAGGTCAGGAGATTGAGACCATCATGGCTAACATGGTGAAACCCCGTCCCTACTAAAAATACAAAAAAAATTAGCCGGGTGTGGCGGCGGGCTCCTGTAGCCCCAGCCACTCAGGAGGCTGAGGCAGGAGAATAGCATGAACCTGGGAAGCAGAGCTTGCAGTGAGCTGAGATCACGCCACTGCACTTGAGCCTGGGCAACTGAGACTCCGTCTCAAAAAAAAACCACAAAAAACAAAAAAAAACTTCTAATCATGGCTTTCAAGGACCCCTGCCTCCCTCCCTCCAATGCCCAAGTAACATCTGCCTTCCACTCACTCCTCATTTTGAATGTGGGTTAAATGCTTCATCTAAGTCCTAGGACCCTTGTTCAAGTCATTCGTACCTTGCTATCCTGACCTTCATGCCTTCCCATGGCCTGGGAGATACAGATTAGCAATCAGGACCCTCCCTGACCCGGTCACCAGACTATGCTTTTCCCTTGTCACCACTGCATACTGAGCCCTGTCCCCTGCAGCCAACGTGACTTTCAAGATATCTTGTTGTTGCCTATCTACACCCCTCGCTTTCCCAGGTCAAGGCTTCTGCTGCTGTTTCTTTCTTGTGGGCGCCCCTTCTTCCCTTTGCTGTCCATTAAAAGCCAACCAGTCTTCAAAACCCTGATTTTTTAAGAATTTCCTCTCTACATTAGCCGGAGCAATTTCTCTCGCACACTCTCCATTCTATTCTAAATATTTATAGACCAAAGAGCACCCTGCTGAATGCAGCCCCTCGGAGATCAGACACTATGCCTGAGATAATTCCATATTCCATACAAAAACCTAGTATGTAGTGGATGCTTAATGGCCATGTTCAGAATTGAACTGAAATTGATGTGTGCTAATCCAAACTAGAAATGCATTAAAGGAAAAGTTGAGGCTGGCCTGTGCACATGCGGGGCACACCAATCACACTACAGAACCAACCAGCCTTGCAGCAACCTCACACGGAGATCCCATCCGGATTGTCTCCTTAGGCCCCGGGTAAACCCAGTCTTGGCCAGGCCCCTCTCAGCCAGCACATGAGCTCCTCAAATCATGTACCTCCCAGGAAGTCACCATGGCTCATTGGGTTAAACAGATAAACAGGAAACCTGGCTATAGAAAGAAAAATGGATGATAGTCTCACTCCTGCCAGGGGCTTGTTACAGAGATTTCAAGGGTATTGAGTTATAACTGAGGCTTTTCTGATGGAGAGAGTATGTTTACACTTGCCCTCTAACAGAGAGATGTGAGGGCTTCCTCTACTCTACTCGGCAGACACACTTAACTTGTCTCTGGGCCTAAACAGGCTTGGATGCCGGGATGCATCTTCTTTTTTGGAAACGTTCTATGGCATTAGGGGAGTAGGCACTATACCCTACCCATCTCCCCCAACCTCCGTCTCTCTGTCTCTCTCATGTATATGAGACATATTTCAGCTAAATCAAACAGGACCAATAATACAAAGATTTTCCCACTAGATCACCCACATTCAAACTTCTAGAGTTCTTTCTATTGGAAGGACCAGTTTGGGAATTTTCTTGCAAGAAATGCAACTGTCTTCACTATTCTCTGTTGCTTATCTTCCTAAATAATTTGAATCCTCTCTGAAGGCAGAATGCATATGTATATTCTCTCTTTCACCACGGAGTTCATGATAGTATTAGTCTCAGGGTATATGCTCAATACTTAGGACTGGAGTAGAGTGGGTGCATGTACCCATTATATGGTAAGGCAATGGGGTGGAGTGGGATGGGGATGCAATTAAGTGAGAACCCATGGGAGGTAGAGAAAGGCTACAGCATCACATCTCTCCTTCCAGCACTTTCAGGCAGCACACCCTGCACTGGTAGATTCCTTTCCATGCAGCTGCCCCGCGGGTCCTGCCATTCTTCAGCCCACCTGCTCAAAGGCAAGTAGACTACCTAGAGCATTAAGCAGAAGAAATGGTAACATGCCACAGACGTGGGGACATACAGGCTTGGGAAGAGACTCAATTAGGGATTCCACTTCTCTCTCATAAAGTGTCAGGGCCACAAGGCCCCAGGTCCCTAGTCCAAGGCAATCACTGTAGGAGAGTAAGGAGCAGGCTTGTGTTCCATGCAGCCACGTTACTGCTGTGGCCTTACTGCTATGGCCAGCCCTTGCAAGTGGGTACTCAGGCAACTGCAAGTGCCTCCTGGCCCTCCTAGACACGGCCCTCAGCCCCTCACCCACGATATCCACACTATTGAGAGTCCCTGCCTGATGTCCCATCCATGGTGGTACCTGGTATCAGGAGGCCTTGAAGATTTTAGTGGTCAGAACAGAGGGGCTTGCTGAGCTTGGAAGTGAAAGAAGAGGGGAGGAGAGCTGAGTGGCAGTGGGGTTGCTTTGGGAGGAGCGGGAATTATGGTGGGAACAGATCATGGGAGCAAGCACGACACACCGCCCATCATCGGCTCATCAGCATCGAGACTCGGGGGCTAGTCCTCAGAAGAGCTATGAGGGAAGGCTGATTTATTTGCATTATTTAAAGATCATCTGTCCAGAACACGGCTCTAGAAGAACCTACCCTTTCCCTTAGCTCACGCCTCCGCAACTCCCCAGTTTCACACACAGTGCACGGGCTTGTACCACAGAGGTTTAGTGGTTCTTTCTTCTTTCATAGACATCAAAGACAACCAGCACCTGACACCCTGCCTCTCCTTGGGCCCTCAGGAGGCTCCCAGGGCATTCTGACACATCCCTGATTCTCTGGCTTTATGATTTCAAGATGACCTCTCGCCTCTTGTTTTCTTGCATCTTCTGCCACCTCTTCCCCCAGAGGAGGGCACTGGGACATCTGCCCAAACATCAGGCTCAATGCCCTCCAGCTCAAGGGAAGAGGGGGCACTTGGACTTTTGGCCTCAGTGCAGGTCAACCATGGCCCAGCCCATGGAGCCAAGCTACACAGGCAGCCACTGTGAGACCCAGCCAGTGACAGCAAACATACATGGTTATCTCACTCAAGAGAGTCCATTTCCAAGGTCAAAACAAAGCAAAAGCCCACAGAAATATGTGAGAAGTATGTGAGAGAACTCACTTCTTCCTCTTCTATGCCAGTCAGGTCCCAAAAGTAGCCCAGTCGCATCTGCAGCCTCTTCCAGTTTTCCAGGAACATGGTAGCTTAAAAAGAACAACAATTAAAAAAAAACTCAATTATTTTTGAAGAGTGGATTCTGTACCCTTTGGGCTCACCAGTGGAGGTGGGGGATAAACTAATAGATTTTAAATTTAGGAGCTCTCTGGAATACATTTAGCCTCTTTTTCCCACTTCTAGTTGAAACTGCTAGAAATACTCCACATCCTTGAGAGTCAATAGATATGTTACACACACACACACACACACACACACACACACACACACACACACACACGCTCCTTCCTCCACTTCTAAGTTATGAGAAGAGGGTAAACACTGATCCAGAGAAGTAAAGTAAGGAAGGCAGGATGAAGAAAATAAAAAGAGAGGGGTCTGCAGGATTTTTTGACAAGTCTCATCTTGCCTATACAATACATTCTTTCTTCCTTCACCTTCCTCAGCACTCTCGCTTTTCCCCTACATTTCTGTCTTTCTGTCCCCAGCACCACTTGCCTCATTTGGGCCCTAATCATATCATTCTGCGGTTACATAACAGTCTCCTAACAGTTCTGCCTGACTCCAGACTTTCAGCCTTCCAACCTATCCTGCATGTAACTGATAGAACAATCTCTGTAAAGTGGTATGCATTCATTCTTCCATTTGCTTAGCGAATAGTTGTAGAATGCCTGCCACACCTACACATCCATCAGTTTGCCTGCCCCACCCACGGCCCTTTGAAGGACCAGCATGCCTTTCTCAGCATGCTCTAGGAAGAACCTGATCCCCCCACCAGCCCAACCCTACGGCTACAGTTTGTTATACCAGAGCCGAACACCTGATCCAGGGCCCGCTGATAGAGCAGGCAGATTCCCTCTTTTGAAAACTGAAACTAAAAGACACAAAGAGGAGCAGGGAAGGGAGAGACCACGCAGCACCTGAAAGGAGGGAAGGCCTTAGTTTCCGACAGCATCTCCAGCTCCAGTTCCCAAGAGGCCCGGCTATATTTCATTTCCTACACCCAGGAGCTTGCCTCTTGTTTTCTTAAAATAAATCTCTTGTTATTTGAGGAAGTTTGAGTGAATTTCTAATCCTGCAAAAGCACCAGTCCCAACTAAGGTATCTGCAATGCACAAAACACCATTCTAGGCATTGTCGGGGAGATCGGGTGAACTTCATGTGGATTTTGCTTCTCAAGTTGTTTACAGTCTGTGAGAAGAGATTGTAAACAACTACAATACAAGGCATAAAGTGATCGAGGCCCTAAGAATGACACAGATGGAAACGCTGTGGGCTTGCGAAGAGAAGTGCTACCTGTCAGAGGAGGCATCCAAGCTGATTTTTGAAGGACAATGGCATATGGGCACGGAAGGAGTGGGCAGAGGAAGGGTGCCAACACTACCAGCCTACATGTTCAATGGCTCCTTACAGTCTAAGTTCTTCTCTCTGGATTCCAGGACTATGTATGTTGAGGCTGAACCATCTATCTGAATCTCATCCTGCCATTTGTCAACATACATCTTGCAGCTGGGTCATCCCCTCACCATCTTCTCCATACTCGATTTGCGCCCATTGTCCCTCTCTCCTGTGCTATCCTCCAGCTTCTACACTCATCCTATCCTGACCCAGCTCAAGTCCTCCTCTTCATAAGATCAGTCCCCACGGCACCCTGTCCTCCTCACTCCTACTGCCCTATGTTCATGGCACCCTGGAGAGGGAGGGGACATGACATTCCCTGAGGCCACCCCTACAGATCCACCCCACCCCTAGCAGGAGCCTGAGCACACTTCACTACATGCCACGCCTGACTACTGGCCGGCACTTCATGTCTGTGATGTAATAACAGGACTGTAAACTCTTCCTGGCTCTTAGCTGCCTATGTCTACCTCAGTCACAGCTCAGAACTGAGAATATCAAACACTGATGCACTGGTTGAATACACAGTTACTTAAAGCTGCATTTGTTTTACTTGCATTTGGTGCATTTGTTTTACTTGCATTTACTACATTATGGTGCATTGATTTGC
Source organism: Macaca mulatta (assembly GCF_049350105.2). Classification (NCBI taxonomy): domain Eukaryota; kingdom Metazoa; phylum Chordata; class Mammalia; order Primates; family Cercopithecidae; genus Macaca; species Macaca mulatta. Next base: position 6,668,899 of record NC_133416.1, read on the forward strand.
ATGTTTTCATCTGACATGATATTTTGCACGCACTGATTTGCAAGTTTTTCTCCCTTGGATTTGAGGCCTTTCTCGAGTGAGTGTATTCTGACCTCCCAACACTGGCTTTGGCCCGGAGATACTAAGAATGGTAGCAAGTCCCTCCTCTTCCTACTGCCCCTTCCTTGGTTCCTGAGGAGGGCTGTGCACACAGCAGTGCCCAGAGTGCTGACCGACTGGCGTCTCCATGAAGGGAGGAAGTCAGACGGCAGGACAGATGAGAGGGGCAAAAGAGTCATGGATAGATGAGTCGTGAGGGCAAGGGAGGACCATCAAACTGATGGAGAGTGGCTCCCAGTTCTATGCCAGGCGCTATGCTACATGCTTTGCATGCATACCTCATCCACCTCTCACAAGAACACTGTGGGGTAGCTATTATTTCACTCAACTTACAGATGAGGACAACATTGCCCAAAGATTAAGTAATCTGCCCAAGGTAACGGGGCACCTTGGTCAAGAGTATTGACTTTAGTGTCACAGAACTAGGTTCACATTTACCTGCTGTGGGATCCCTAGCTGGTAAGGAGCAGAACTGAGACACACATTAGGTCTGCCTAGGTCAGTGTCCTTAACCTCTATTCAGAAAATAGTTCTGAAACGCTGTCTCCTTCCTTCCCTTTTCAGCAGGACCTCACTCTCTTTCCCAATGTTCCCTAGAGTTTGAAGTCAGAGTCACAGGGGAGCTGGGTCTGAAGACTCCAACAGACTCGGGTCCTGCTGACTGGTATCCCTCAAGACCTCCTGACTCCACATCGCCCCTTCCACTGCCACCAGCAGCCCAAGTCTCTCTCTACATACAGCCATTTCTTCCCAGCCTTATTCCCGGCAGGGCCCAGGCCCACCCAGCACAGCACCACTAATCATAATAATCAGGGTAATGAGAGGCATTACTATTATTTTTAATTGTAATTTGTAGACAATCTTGCCTAAGGGCTCTTGGCTGCTGTAACTGAATACACAATCACATAAAGCACAGCAAGGCTGTCAAAAAACAAAACCAAATCCTACCCTATGCCAGGAAGCTCTGGCGCAATCCCACCTCTGGGTACTTTCCCTGCACTGTCATGTGAGAGGAAGACAGTATGTCCAGGGGTGGGGTAGGAAAAGACTGAGGATCTCAGCAGGGGTGGGAGATAGCTGTTCATTACAGCTATCGAGGGAAGAGAAGAGGCAGTTGTTGAAACTTGAAACTAGGAAGTACGATTGAAAACCAAGTTTCTCTACAACAGGGGATTATGTGTCCCAAGAAAGTTCTTGAAGGATTATAGACCTGGAGTTATTAGGCTTCAGCTACTCAATGGTGGTAATATCAGCAAGATAAATTATGGGAATTAGAATTGTAATATTTCAAAAAATGAATACGTATTCTGGGTTCCAAATCAGTTCAGGTGGGTCTTGGAGTAATTCCATGATACTCCTGTTTGATAAGGAGACACAGAGCTGCCAGTGACTTCCCAGGCAGTAAGCCCCAACTTGAGTGTGTTCTACTGACCCTGCCTGTGAACAGTCCCAGGACTCTATGGTCACAATTCCATTTCCTCCTGCTCCAACTCTCGATGGGCTGACATTGCCCGTGTGCTCCCGGGATGCAGCTGCTCTCCCTGATAATAGAGAATAGAGTGTGCCCTGGAAATTTTTCTTGGTGGCCTAGCAATACAGGAATCTTTCCAGTCAAGTTCTGTCTCCACCCAAGTGAAGGTCCACCGGGAATGGAGGAAGGTTGTGTTCTAGTTCTCCCAAGAACCACTGAGAATAGGCCTCTCTCTCTCGTCCTTCTCCTCATACTCTCAGGGATGTGTGACTCAGGGCCCATCCTGGCATATCCTCCGGGCCCCATGGAGTCAGTGATAAACCAAGCAGCCTCTGCAGCAGGACTGTGGTCCTGCTGGTCTGTGACCAACGTGCACTGTGACCAATGTTGCACTGTGGTCCAATGTGCAAACCAAGGGCCTGCACGTTCGGTGATGAGTAAAGGAGCAGGTGGCTACTCAGATGAGCTGACACATGTTGACTTGGTCCCTTTTCTAATACTCATGGGTGTGTCTTCTTAGAAATGCTCAGTTACCATGGGGTGGTTATTCTATGTTATTCCAGTTTGTGAGAAGAGGAGTGTGTGTGTGTCTGTGTGTGTGTGTTTATAGTCAGATAGCTATGGCTCATAACAAGTTTATTACCCCCATACTCTGGGAGGAAGGGAGAAGGAGAAAAATGAAGGAATTATTTTTTCCTCCACAAATCCCTTTGATGGGAATACTGAAAGCATAAATATTAAATTAAACAGTGCAGGGACAGTACAGTCTACACTCACGATGTCCTAACAATAGCACTGAACTGGAGTCAGGAGACCAAATCTCAGCCCACGTTTACCATGAGCTAACTCTGTGACCACGGCAGTCACTCCACCATTCTAAGTATTGTGCTGCATGATATCTACACTCTCACCTAAGTCAGTGTACCTGGAGGAGTCTTACGGGTGTGCTAGGGGTTTTCGAAACAGGCATTGGTTCAAATTCTGAATAAATCACACATGGGACTAGTACAAGGTTAGCATGACTACATCTGAGAGAAAACAGATAAAGACATGAAGGATGTTCCTATTTCTATTCACACATATGAGTAGCGAAGTGAAAGCTATTATCCTTAAAATACTTCTTGGGATGGGAAGAAAAAATGTGAAAGTAAGTAACCTGAAGGGGATGAGCTTTAGAGCTTGGTCACTCCACCCATTTAAAGGAACTGCCCATATAAGCAAGCCTGGTGATGGCCACATACCCCACAGAGCCATGAAGATGGAGAAGAAGACGGTGGCAGGGTTGTCAAACAGGTGGCTGGCCCGCGCGGTCCCACAGGCTGAGCTGAGGTTCCAGTAATCACAGGACTTGTCGCACAGGGGACACATGATGAAGGCATTCTGCTGGTCACACATCTCTCTGCTGCAATAGATGGAGGTTGTTGGGTCAGGTGGAGCTCAAGCATGGTCCGCTCCAAGAAAAAACCATCCCCCAAATAGCTTCCATTTCCAAATCTAAGGTTGAGTTTTTCAACTCCATAAGTAAGGAATGTTAAAGTAGTTAGCATTGGATCACTGGATTCTTCACCTGGAGAGTGTTACTCATATTTGGTTCAAAAACAACAACAAAAAGACGGGGTATAGAGCTCCCTGTCACTACAAGTGTCCTGGAAAGTTACTGAGATCTGTCAGAGATACTGGGCATTAAATTATACCTCCTAAAGTCCCTTCAGAACGTGTTGGGTCCATGAGGTTGGTGGGATGGGATGCATCAACAGTTGTGAATAAATCACAGCCTGAAGCTGGATTTCATCATCCATTCTTCAGTCTAGGCTGTTTTTGTAAAGCCTACTGGCTGTCTCACAAACAAGTGATACTGGTCCCAAGCAGAAACAAACATGAGTGTGTGGCTAGACCTGTGCATGCTCTCACCTCTAGAAGATGAAGTTCTACACAGGGAAGAATGGAGTAGATCTGGGTGGAAAGCCCTTTTCTAAGAGCATGAGCTGGAGAGGCACTTGTAGAATGGAGATTAATAGCCTCAACCTAATAAGAATTATTATAACCATGAAGTAAGATTAGGGACAATGAAAGAGCAAGGCAAATTCTTCCGAGGTCTAGATTATTTGACACTTGGAGCATGAACCAAATAATCTCTAATGGCCTGTATTCCAACCTATTCTTAGTGTATTTCCATTTAATGGACTGAGGAATATATTTGAAATTCCATTCACTCGTTAGCTGACTAGCTGTATCCAACAGATTTAGGCTCATATGAATGCTTGGAAATAAGAACCAAAGAATCAGCCCTGACTGGCTTTCCCAATAACCCTCTACACCATACACTGATAGGAAAATGAATGAACTCATCCCTCTGTTGTGTAATATTTTCCCAGGGAGATGGGAGGATGGTTACGCTCATGGCTCAGGGGGAAAGGGTGGAGAACTTAAGATTTCACGAAAGCAAAGCATTGGCTGTTCTTACAGGGCAACTGGAGACAATGATGGGGAGGCAGGGGATCCAGCACTGAGAACAACAGCTGTTTTCCACACAAAGCAGCAGCAGAGGGCGCTACAGAGCATGACTCACAAGTGGGAGCCACGGCTAGGGTAAGCAAGCTGGTGCCCTGTGTGCTAAAGCCAGTGCTCAGAGGAAACCTGCAAAGCCAAAGGAATGCCTGGGTCTATTTCCTCCTTCATTAAGAAGTTGAAGGGTGGCAGATTTACTGAGGGGCTGTCACTTTCTGTCAAGCCCCAGTCCCTAGGCTTCTGTTTTTAATGAGCTACTAAGTCCACAGGAGGGAAAGGCCTTCTGTGTGAGAGAATGGAAATTCTTGGTCTCCAAGGATAAACCCCAGTTCCTCCGCTGACTCGCTGCTAAGCTCTCCGTTGGCAAAGTTCAATAAAAATGACTCATCCACATCGAAAATATTAAATAGTAATATCTTAATAATACATTCAGCTGTGCTAGCTTCACCTGGGCATGTTCTGCTTGGTGACTAGAGAGCCCAGTTTATGTCTTCTGGGTCAGACCTGTGTTTGCTATGTAGTTGAGAAGGAATTGTTGCTTTCAGAGAGGAAAGTACCCCCTTAAAAAACAGATTTACACCGAAAATCACTTGTCTGTATAAATTCTAGTAAAAGACTTTCACTTTTAAGTCACATCCAAGAACATATGAGTTCCTCAATGCTGCTCTTGGAGTATGTGTGTTAGGGACTTCATTTAACTCAGCGTTTTTTTTTTCTTTTAAGCATGGACTGAGGAGACAGAAACCTCGTCAACTGAAACTAGTCAATGCTAAAAGGTCAGGAATGAAAAACGTATTAGCAGCCAAGCGGGTGCAAAGCACTTTGAAACTTAAGTGCTGTGTAAATTACTGGTTTTTAAATTAGAGTGCAGGCAACTATCCATCATTTGTACAAGATGGCAGCCACCATGGTATGGATTCTCCTCAAATCATTTAAATGCGAAGTCAGAATGCTTTCTGTATGTATTGGAGGGTTTCTGATGTAATCAATTTTAACAGAATTCTAGAGGAATTCTGGCTAAGAATGACATCGAAACGACTTTGTGTTTTCTGAGACAGGCTGCCTCTAGACAAGCTGAAAGATGAGGAAGCCTGCCTACAATGGAAATCAGGTCTAGCATACTCACTAAGCTGCACGATCCACAGGTTTCTAGTGAGAAGTAACTGTGGCTATAAATCCAATGCTGTATTCCTTTAATTTATTATTTTCTCTAGAAAGCATAAGAAGCTTGATAAACGGCTTGACAGTCCATTGAACCAAGACCCTAAAGTGAACAACATTCTTCAGGGTAAATCACTGCTCCTGGATTAGGCGATTCAGAGCCCCGTTAGCGCAACGGGAGAAGGTACAAAGAGGCAATCATTCAGGAAATTCAGACTAAACAGCTGCTATTAAGGTCTCAGACCTAAAGTAACCAATCTTTTTTCAATATGGTTTAGATTAATCAGCTTTTTAAAAAATGTCCTAGTGTTCTCTGTTCATGTAAGTGCTGAACAAATGAAATCAATCCCTTGGTGAGTAGAGACAGGGAAGTTCTACAGAGGGATCATGCATGCACAGAAGTATTGCTGACAAGCTTATGCTTATATCTCACATATCAAAGTTAAATTACTGGGAATAAAAGGTATCATTTAAAGTTCCACCTAATCCATGTCAGTTTTCTGGTTTTGAGGTTGTGCCGTAGTTACATAAGATGAAACCATGGGAGGAAACTAGACGAAGGGCATGCTGGGCCCCTCTGTACTATCTTTGCAAGCTCCTGTGCTGTGAATCTAAAATTTTTCAAAATAAAAAGGTTTTAAAAAGTGAGCGATAGTAAATTTCAGGCTTGATGACGAAATTAGCAACCTCTAAAATAATCCCAGGAATACTGTAAGTTTTTCATCACAGTTACGCGTGGCTGATAGACACAAACCCTTAGAGTATGTGTTTATTTAGATTCAATATTGGTTTTTAGAGAATATCCCTTTGTTTATAAGGAGTGGCATTTTGTGAGCTTCTATCAGACCCATAGAAGTTGGACTTCTGATGAATTTACAATTGTGTATAAAAAACAGTTCGTCTGTTTTTAAAGAAATCTATTAAAATGTTTACTTTTTTCTAGTATTTACACCTTCCTGATTTGCCAGGCCCCATCCTGAGTCTGACGAAACAACATCCAAAACTTCAATTTTGTAGTAATTTTAATCTTTTTTTTACTATGACCTACAGTTAAAATGATTTGTTACATCAGATTTCAGTATGCAAATACATACCCTCACTCTCACAAACACACTTACAAAACTGAAATAAAATCTCATGAAGCAACACTTACCCATCCTTCTTATAATGAATACTAGTATTCATTGTGTTCTAGCCTATCTTACCCCATCTTATTTTAGTCCACTTAAAGGCCCATTAAATTGATTCCACAACCCACCAGTGGTGGTTGTCATATCCACAGCTGTAAAACACGGTCCATTCTGACAGGCAATGTGACACATCCACAGTAACGACTGCACTTTACACTTGAATATCCCTGCACGTGCATGAGTATATGTGAATGTGGGTGTGTGTGTCTGTGTGTAGACATCTATGTGCACGTGCATGAGTGTGTGTGAATGTGTGGGGTGTGTTTCTGTGTGCAGACATCTATCAGCACATGCATGAGTGTGTGTGAACGTGGGTATGTGTCTGTGTGTAGATATCTATGTGCACGTGCATGAGTGTGTGTGAATGTGGGTGTATCTGTGTGTAGACATCTATCAGCACATTCATGAGTGTGTGAATGTGGGTGTGTGCATCTGTGTGCAGACATCCATCTGCACATGCATGAGTGTGTGTGAATGTGGGTGTGTGTGTCTGTGTGTAGACATCTATCTGCATGTACATGAGTGTGTGTGAATGTGGGTGTGTGTGTGTCTGTGTAGACATGTGCACGTGCATGAGTGTGTGTGAATGTGAGTGTGTGTATCTGTGTGTAGACATCAGCACATTCATGAGTGTGTGTGAATGTGGGTGTGTGCATCTGTGTGCAGACATGAATCTGCACATGCATGAGTGTGTGTGAATGTGGGTTTGTGTGTCTGTGTGTAGACATCTATGTGCACGTGCATGAGTGTGTGTGAATGTGGGGTGTGTGCGTCTGTGTGTAGACGTCTATCACTGCAGCATGTGCAGACTATGTCCTTTCCAGCTGTAGTCGCTGCTGCCACGTGTATTACCCAGGGCACAAGTTCTAAATCCTGATATAAACCAGCCCACTGGTGCCCCACCCACTGAACTGGAACCGGTTCCCTAGGCACGGTATGGGGTTTTCCACCCTTGGCCAACCTGAGGCCAGATGTCTAGGGATCACAACTGGCAAGAGAAACCCAAAAGCCATGTTTTCTTAGAACACATCCAGGCAAGCCCACGTGAAGCTACTGAGTTGTGGAGGAGGATATGAGCTCTCTGGAAAACTTCTCTGCTTATTAGAAAAAGCAAAGACTTTGGAACAGGAGGCAACAGAGTTCAACTCCCAGCCCTGACAACTATCAGTTGTTGATACTGGACAATTTATGTGACCTCATGTAGCATCAGTTTCTCAATCTCTGTTCAGTGGAAATTATAATGCCTATTTATGGCATATATAACATTGATCTCTTACAAGATCAAAGAAACTAGTTTATAACAATCACCTAGCATTATGCCCAGCACAAGGTAGGTATTTCATAAGTATTAGCTCTTCCCTCTAGATGCGCTGGGGAAAGCAGAGCCCTAATAACCCATCTCCTGTGATAAAGGTCCCAGAACTCCCAATCAAGAACACTTGCCCTCTGCCTCCCTCCCTCTCCCCCTTCCTTTTTTCCTTACCCCTGCAAAAAAAAAAAAAAAAAAAAAAACTTGACAATTGATACTAGAGTTTTATACCAAAAAAATCCAAACTCTTGTCTCTAGATATTGACAATATAATCTTCAGTTGATTTGATTTGCAAGACCATTTGCATAGATTAACATAGATTTAGTTTTATTCTAGATATTGACAACATCATCTCCAGGTGATCTAATTTGCAAGACCATTTCTATAGGGTATGCACCAACAGGCAGGAAGCAGGTGAGCCATAAAGCAGGTTTCTGCCCACTGGTGCACACATACCCTTCCTAAAATGCACAGTTTTGACTTTTTCTTCAGAATGGCCATTACTTTCCCCATTACCACCCCCAACTCTAATGATCCGCCCAGTGTCCTCATCCACCTGGCTATGGAGGGAACATCAAGTTGGTACAAAGCTATCCTGCCCCCGAGCCACAGTGAATTGGTCCAGGGCCTCCACCTAAGTCAAACGGAGTCATAGTACTTTTTCACTTGAGATGAAACGAGTATAAAGTTCTAAGGTGTAACACCCATGAGCTACTAGCAGCAATGTTTAATCCAAATGGAGAAAATACGTGGTGAAACCAACAAATGCTAGAAAGAGTCAGAGGCAGGAGATAAATGGAGTACCTATTCCAGTGTTCCTTGAATGCTTATAATAAATTTTCTTTTTCGCTTAATCTAGTTCAAGCTGCATTTCTATCACTTACATCCCAAAGAAAACTAAAACATACTAACCATGCTTCAGTTTGCAAAGACAATTCTGAAGATGGCAAGAGGTTTAAATTCTAAATATTAGCTAAGTGTATCTTTTGTCCCTTGTACTCTACTTCCACACATTTTGATGTATTCAACAATTATTTATTAATCCTGCTATGTGCCAGACACAGTCTCCTTTAATCCTCACAGCACCATGATTTAGGTGTTGTGATTACCATTTTACAGCCAAGAATACTAAGCTTTAGGGAGTAAACTGTCCAGTCACACAGCTAATATATAACATTGTCAATCTAAGTGCTTCTTTCCTTTTCTTTTCTTTTCTTTTCTTTTTTTTTTTTTTTTTGGAGGGGTCTTGCTCTTTTGCCCAGGCTAGAGTGCAGTGGCGCAATCAGTCACAGCTCACTGCAAGCTCAAGCTCCTGGGTTCAAGCAGCTCTCCTGCCTCAGCCTCCCAATTAGCTGGGACTACAGGTGCATGCCACCAAATCAAGCCCAGCTAATTTTTTTTTTAGAGGTAGGGTCTCAACTCACTGTGTTGCCCAGGCTGGTCTCAAATTCCTGGGCTCCAACAGTACTCCCTCCTTGGTCTCCCAAAGCAGTGAGACTACAGGTGTGAGCCACGATAGCCATCCCATATTTCCTTTGTGGGTTCTCTCTTCCTCATAAAAACTAGCTTTGATTCTATCTCTTGGCGCTCCAAGAGTCCCACCTTGGGCTATTCCTCCCCGCAGTTTCTGACTTCCTGAAACAGAGACTGTGCCTTCCTCAGCATTAGAGCTGCCTGCTTTCTCAGCTTGCTTTATTCTAGCAGTGTCTGACCACACGGATGTGGTTTCTACCCAGTGTCACTCCCCACACCTTGCCTTGGGTCTTATGGGAAACTAGAGGGGAAAAAAAGTGATGAAGCAGAGAGAGAGGAAAAAAGCATTTCTCTGACATAATTCTTCTTACCAGGAATTACCCCTCTGCCCACATCAGACACATCCCCCTGCCCTAGAGAAAAGCTTGACTAGAAGAGGAAGTGGGCCTCGCCTAGCATGGCTCTGAAGCCATTCCCAGAATCTGTAGCTCCTAGATCTGTCTCTGGAGGAAAGCTACATGTGTCACAGCAAAGGAGAATGATAGAGGGCGAGGGCTTTGGAAAGAGGCATGTGAAATGTACTTGTACTGGGATGAAACTCCAAATTATTAACACATGGCAACTGAGCCTTTTTCTTTAAAACTGATTTACCTGGGAATATCTTCTTCAATTGTTGCACATCCATAAAGAAACACAATCACTCCAATTACAGAAGATGGAATGAGGAATGATGTATATAACCCCAGCCAGGCAAAATACAGTCCAATTTTTTCTCCAAAATACTTTCTGGAAAAGAAAGAAAGAAAAGAAAATGAAACACGTATTAAGAACATCATATACTTTCCTTATTTCTGTTTGTTCTATGTGTCAGGATGGGGCAACATAGATATTCATTCCTCTTGTAATGAAAACAAAGGGATGGAGGTTGCACAGGGAAGGGGAGGCCTCAGCACAAGGAATCAACGACTGAGCTTTTCTGGAATGAAGTGCATTCCATTGGAATCACATACTCACACCTGTCTTGGCTGTTCATGTGAAATAGACAGCCGCGAGAAAGAATCCAGCCCCAACAGCAAACTAAAAATATGCCATACATTTTGGCACCTTTACCAAACATGAATAACGCATCATCATTTCATAAGTGCCATAGCACTCAACCCATAAGAAAACACACCTTTTTGAAACTAGTTTATTTAAACAAAACACACAGATCATATATTTGGGCATGTATACTTGTGTATGCAAACCAACATAGGCACACTTATTGAAAAACAACTAGAAGAAATCCAATAAAATATTAGTAATGGTTTCTTTGGATGATGGGCTTATGGGTGGTTTTTATTTCTTTATTTTTAAGCCACTTTACTGAGGTATGTTGGCATACAAAGAGCTGTACGTGTTGAACATATACAACTTGATGAGTTTGCAGATAAGTATACACCCATGAGAACATCACCAATCACTCCATAAAGTTATCCAGTACCTCCAAGTTTCCTTTTGTTCTCGCCCTTGTTTTGTTTAATTTAAAAAATATTTTCTCTTGTGTTAACAGCAATTAATGTGAGATCTATCCTTTAGCAGATTTTAAGTATACAATACAGTATTGTTAACTATAGGCTCTATATTATATAGTAGATCTCCGAGCATACATGCATTGCATAACTGAAATTTTGTACCTTTTGACCAACATCTCCTCATTCTCCCCTCTCTGCAGCCCCTGTTAACCACTATTCTACTTTTTGGATCCATGAGTTTGACAGTTTTAGATTCGTCGTACAGGTGGGATCATGCAGTATTTGTCCTTCTGTGCCTGGCTTATTTCACTTAGCATAACGTCCTCCAGGTCCATCCATGTTGCAGCAAACGGCAGGATTTCCTTATTTTTAAGGCTGAATAATATCCATTGTGTGTCCACATTTTCTTAATCCATGCATCTGTCAGTGGACACTTGGGTTGCTTATATCTTTTGGCAATTGCAAATAATGCTGCTATGAATATAGGAGTGCAGATATCTCCTCAGGATGTTGACTCTGATTCCTTCAGATATACATCCAAAAGGGGGATTGTTGATTCAAATGGTAATTATATTTTTAATTTTTTGAGGAACCTCCATACTGTTTTCCACCGTGGCTGCATTGCCACCAACAGTGAACAAGGGTTCCCTTTTCTCCACATCTGCACCAACACATTTTATCTTTTGTTGTTGGACAACAGCATTTTAATAAGTGTGCAGTGATATCGCACTGTGGTTTTGATTTGCATTTCCCTGATGAATCGTGACATTAAACACTTTCTCCTATACCTGTTGGTCATTTGTACATCTTCTTTGGTGTAATGTCTACTTAGGTCCTTTACTAAATTTTTTATCAGCCTATTTGGTTTTTTATGTGTTTCTTTGTTTTGCTATTGAATTGTAGAAGTTCCTTATATATTTTGGATATTAATCCCTTACCAGATATATGGTTTGCAAATATTTCCTCCCATTCTGCATATTGACTTTCACTCTGTTGATTGTTTCCTTTGCTGTGTAGAAGCATTTTAGTTTGATATATTCCCATTTGTCTATTTTTGCTTTTGTTGTTTGTGCTTTCTGTGCCATATCTAAGAAATAATTGCTAAGTTCAATGTGTAGAAGCTTTTTTCCCTGTTTTAAGAGTTCTGTTGTTTCAGGTTTTACATTTAAGTCTTTAATCCATTTTAAGTTGGGTTTTTGTATGGTATAAAATAAGGGTCCAACTTCATTCTTATGCATGTGGATATCCAGTTTTCCCAATATCATTTATTGAAAAGTAAGTAGTATTAACAGTTTAACAATACTGATTCTTCATATCTATGAACACAAGGTATACTTTGTAAACCAAAACTTATTCTGAGACAGGTCTCCATCAATTTAGAAGTTTATTTTGCCAAGGTTAAGGACATGCCTGGAAGAAAAAAACACACAGTCGCAGAAACAGTCTGTGGTCTGTGCCTTTCTTCAAAGATGAATTTAAGGGCCTCAGCATTTAAAGGGGAAATATTGGGCTAGTGGGCTGGAGGGGGAAGAGGGAGGATATGGTAGGGTCATCCACATGCTGCAGGAGAAAATGAGCGGGTAGGAAAATAGGCAATTAAGTATTCATCTTGTGCTCCGCAAATTGGCACTTAATATAAGGTGAATATAGAGCAGCTGCCTGTGGAGATACTTAGCCTTTTATCCGTATCTGTCTGCTTAGGAACAAAAGGGAGGGCAGCTTCTTGCATCATTCAGCTTTCGGCTTAATTTTTTCATTTTGGCAGAGTGAGTTGGGGTCCCAAGTTTCTACTTTCCTTTCACACCTTCCTTTTATTTATGTCATCTTTATTTTCTTTTATCAATGTTTTATATAAGTTTTCAATGTGCAAATCTTTCACCCTCTTAGTTAAACTTATTCCTAGGTATTTTATTCTTTTTGATGCTCTTGTGAATGGGACTGTTTTCTTAATGTTCTTTTTAGATAGGTTGTTAGTGTACAGAAATGCAAATGATTTTTGTATGTTGATTTAGTATCCTGCAACTTTACTGAATGTATTATTTCTAAAAGTTTTTTTGGTAGAGTCTTTAGGGTTTTCTGCATATGAGATCATGTCATCTGGAAACTAAGGCAATTTTACTTCTTCCCTTCCAATTTGATGGCTTTTATTTCCTTTTCTTGCCTAATTGCTCCTACTAGAAATACTACGTTGAATGTGAGAGGTAAAGAAAAAAAACTTTTTTTTACTATTGAATATGATGTTAGCTGTGAGATTTTCATGAATGGCTTTTATTTTGTTGATGTTAGTTCCTTCTATTCCTAATTCATTGACAGTTATGTTCCTTCTATTCCTAACTAGTTGAGATTTAAGTTCTTTCTATTTTTAATTTGTTGAGAATTTTAAATCGTGAAACAGTATTGATTTTTGTCACTTTTTTTCTCCATCTATTGAGATGTTCATGTGATTTTTATCTTCATTTATTGATTTGTACATGTTGAACCATCCCTGTATCCCAAGAAAAAAACCCTTCTGGATCATGGTGTATGATCCTTTTAAAGTGCTGCTGAGTTTGATTTACTAGTATTTTGTTGAATATTTTTGCATCTACGTTCATCAGGGGTGTTGACCTACAGTTCTTTTCTTGTAGTGTCTCTATCTGGATTTGGTATCAGGGTGGTGCTGGCCTCAGGAAGAATTTGTAAGTTTCTCTTCTTTTCCTGCTTTTTGGAAGACTTTAAGAAGTATTGGTATTAACTTTTCTTTGAATGTTTGGAAGGATTCATCCATGAAACTATCTGTTTCTGGGCTTTTCTTTGCTGGGAGTTTTGTTTTGTTTCATTTTGTTTGTTTTCAATTATTGCTCAAATCTACTTATTTGTCATTGGTCTGTACAGGCTTTCTATTTCTCCTTGATTCAATCTTGTTAGATTATATGTTTCTAAGCATTTATCCACTTATTCCAGATTGCCCAATTTGTTGCTGTATAATTGTTCATAATAATTCCTCATAATCCTTTTTATTTCTGTAATATCAGGTATAAAGTCTCATCTTTCATTTCTGATTTTATTGATTTGCAACTTCTTTCCTTTTCATTAGTTAGTTTAAGGGTTTGTCAACAAACAGCTTCATCAATTTTTTTTCTGTTTTTATATTCTGTCTTATATTTATTTATTCCCTAATTTATATTACTTCTTCACTCCTGCTAATTTTGGGATTAGTTTTTTCTTTTTTGTAGTTACTTGAGATGTAAAATTAATTATTTGAGATCTTTCTTAATGTAGCCACTTACCACTATAAACTTCCTTTTAGTATTGCTTTTGCTGCATCTCGTAAGTTTTAATATGTGGTGCTTTCATTTTCATTTGTCTTGAGATATTTTCTAATTTCTTTTTTTGATTTATTCTTTGACCTAGATATAGTACTCTTGGTTGGCAGGTTTTTAAAATTTCAGTACTTCAAATATATCATCCCACTCTGTCCTCACCTGGAAGGTTTCTGCTGAGAAGCCCACTAGTAGCCTTATAATGGTTCCCTTGTTTGTGATAAGTCACTTTTGTCTTGTTGCTTTCAAAATTCTCTACTTGACTTTTGAGAATTCAATTTTAAGGTGACTCAGTGTTAACCTCTTTGGGTTCAATGTATTTGGGTACATTGAGACTTCATGAATTTGGATGTTCATTTCTCTTCCTATATTTGGCAAGTATTCCCTTAATAAGCTTTCTTCCTCTTTCTCTTTCTTTCTTCTCCTTCTGAGTCTCCCAGAATGCATATATTGGTTCACTCTATGGTGTCCCATAAGTCCTTAGGCTTTCTTCACTTTTTAACTTTTCTGTTTTTTCTGTTCCTCCAATTGGATAGTTTCAAGTGACTTGTCTTTAAGTACAATGATTCTTTCTTCTGCTTGACCAAGTATGCTACTGAAGTTCTGTATTAATTTTTTTAGTTCAGTCATTGTATTCTTCAGTTCTAGGATTTCACTTTGGCTCTTTTTTATTATTTCTATGTTTGTTGAACTTCTGATTTTGTTCACATGTTATACTCCTAATTTTGTTGTCTGTTCTCTTGCAGCTCATTTAAGACAATTATTTTGAGCTCTTTGTCAAGCAGATTATGGATATCAATTTATTTAGGGCAAGTTACTGGAACTTTTATCAGCTCCTAATAAGGTAGTATCGAGTATTCCTGATTCTTTGTGATCCTTGTAGCCTTAGGCTGGTGTCTGTGCATTTGAGAAGTAGTCACCTCTTCCAGTTCTTACTGACTGGTTTCAGCAGGCAAAGACCTTCATCAGTCATGCTGGTCAGAGATTATGGGTGGATCAGCTGCCAGAGTCAGCAGGCAGTGTCTGTGGGCAGACTTAAGCTGAGTGGGGTCCAAGGGTGGATCTGCTGCCATGGTCCGTGGGTGGGCCTGTTGCCAAGTCTGTGAGTGGGCTGGCCGGCTGCTGGGTATGTGGGCAGGTGGGCCTGCTTCCAAGGACTGGGCTGCTGTGCCACAGACAGCCAGAGATTCTGTTGGGATTTACATGAGAGTAGGGCTGCATTTGGTTTCCGTGAGCAGTCAAGGTTGCTGCTGGGTCCACGGGCAGATGAGCAGGGCTGCCCCTGGGTCTCTGGGAAAGTGGGTCTATCTGTTACCAAGTCCCCTGCTCTGTGGAAGTGGTCATGCCATTGGGGACATGGGAAGGCAGGTTCCTGTAGGGTCTGTATATGGGCAGAGTTCCTTATGAGCAGTGAACAGGCAGAGCTGTCACTAGGTCTTCAAGTGAGCAAGGCTGCTCCCAGGCCCATGGTTGGAGGTTCTGCTGCCAGAAAGCATAAGCCTGCATTATCAGTGAAGTTTTTCTAGGTCTTGAGCTTCACCAGGGTTCTGCAACCTCTTACCTGAAAACCAGAGCTCTCATAAAGGTATATTTTATATATAGATAGTTGTTAAATAGGTGTTTCAGTAGAAGGGTGAGGCCTGAGGATGTCCTATTTTGCCATCTTTCTGATATCACTTTATTTCTTTATTTCTATCTTTCTGCACTTAAAATTTTTCTACTTTGTTAATAAATTACTTTTATAATGAAAAATGATTTCTTCTAAAAAGAAAATTTACCAACTTATATATTTTTTATTACAAGTTTATAAAGTTTGTAAATTACCAGTTAAGCCTCTAAAATGCAATATCCCCCTAGATAAATATCGACTATGGGTGCCTGATGAGAAAAATACAATCTACCAAGGAGCAATATACTTAATTTCCCAAAAGCCTGTGACATAAAACACAAGGGGGAAATGAGAGCTCTGTCCACACATTGATGGAAGAACTAAAGGGTAAGAAGAACAGTGAATAGGATCTATTTCCCCACCACCAGAGGTTCTGCTTCCACTTACGATGCAGACAACTGCAAGAGAATACAGTTCCCAGCCTAACAAGAAGAGAAATCTGGATAATCTGTGAAATTATAATTTTTCTTGAGCTCATCAGAGAGCTGAAGTTGTAAGGTAACCAGGAGAACTGAATTTTTTTAATATGCCAAGTCCATCCAAGGAAAACTGGGATATGTGAATAGTTTTACATTTGACAGAGAATGGGAGGATGCAATAGTCCCCATAAAAGTAAGAAGAAATAGCTAAAATTTTAAAAATTCAGAAAGATGAGTATAAGTTAGCATGACAGAGTGTAATAACTGGGAGCTTCAAACACAAGAGCAGTTTGCCCTCATGCACAAGGTCACTTCCGTAGACCTCACAAGGAAGATAATGGGTAAGGTAAG
Source organism: Macaca mulatta (assembly GCF_049350105.2). Classification (NCBI taxonomy): domain Eukaryota; kingdom Metazoa; phylum Chordata; class Mammalia; order Primates; family Cercopithecidae; genus Macaca; species Macaca mulatta. The sequence continues at coordinate 6,685,366 of NC_133416.1, forward strand.
AGACCAAAGAGAGTCAGTCCCCTTAAGTTGCACACAGGTATGAAAAACCATGCACTTCCTGGGATCATCTCTTATTCAAATCGAAAGCCTTAAACGGAAGAAGAGACCTGACCCAAGGACCTAGGCAAAGACCCACTGCTTCTGAAGCCAGAGGTGGGTTGCACATACAGCCGACTGTCCTTGGTGGAAAGGCTGGAAACTCTCCTAGGCCCGAGATTCTGCAAACTTACAAATTAGAAGTCTGTTACTGCAGAGGAAGGCAGGAAACTGTCTCCCACCCAAGAATCCCTACCAGGAAAAGGCAGAGTTTAACTGTGAGGGGCAGAGGGAGGACATGAATTCTAAGAAACCCTCATTTCTGAGGCTTGAGTGCACAGAGCCTGCCTAAAACTGAGATAGGCCTAGAACAAAACCTACCTATTTCCCTCCACAGCCCCACTTACAGTAAACAAGTGATAAGCTCCACTTCTCAGTGAGCAACAAATATCAACAGTCTGATGCTAGGGGAGCAGGAGGGGCATGGAGAAATACCCCGTTGTGGCAGAGGCATGCAGGGACTGCTGAAATCTGAGAGTGGAAGAGAAACAAAGAGGACAAATTTTCAGCACTCCAGGGCTCACACAAAGCATAAGATAATAGAGTACCATCACTGGAGGAATCTGAAGTTTGTGGTGCCGTGCACCGAAGGTGATTCTTGCAACAACGAAACCTCGCTCAACTAGATTGACTCAACTCTCCTCACTACTGACCTGATGGAATGGAAGAGGCATGTAGGCATACTACTACTTACCTCAGTTTCCACTGTCATTTTATACACAATGTATGGCATTCGATAAACAAAATTTAAAAATCCCATTGTTAGGAAATAAGGCAATCAATGAAGCTAAGCTTGATTTGGATGTCAGAATGATGCAATAGGGATTTTTAAATAACTCTAATTAATAGATTAAAGCAGAATCTACTACAAAAGATGTATCAAAAGAAAATATGAAGGGAAAAAAGAGTGGAAAAAATACAAATCTAGCATTCGAGAGCTATGGGACAATATCAAAGGATCTATCACACATTTAATTAGAGTCCCAAAAGGATAAAAGAAGAGAGAAGAATATTTAAATATGTTATGGCTAAGAATTTTCCAAAACTTACAGAAAACAACAAAACACAAATCAACAATGTTCAGAGAACCCCATGAAGAATAAATACAAAAACAAAAATGAAACCCCACACACTTAGATACATCATAGTCAAATTTCTGAAAACCAAAGATAGGAAGAGCAAATTTTTAATTAAGCTTATGGGGGAAGGAAATCAGATACAACAGAAGAGCAAAGTCATCACATAGGATTTATAATCAATTTCTTGGCAGAAACCATGCAGGCCAAAAGTTAATAAAGTGACATCTCAGAGCAGGGGTCCCCAACCCCCAGAGCATAGACTGGCACCTGTCCATGGCCAGTTAGGAACCAGGCCACACAGAAGGAGGTGAGCAGCAGGGCAAACCATCATTTCCGCCTAAGCTCTGCCTCCTGTCAGAACCACAGCAGCATTAGATTCTCCAAGGAGCATGAACCCTACTGTGAACTGCGCATGGGAGTGATCTAGGATGCGCACTCCTTATGAGAACCTAATGCCTGACGATCTGAGGTAGAACAATTTCATCCCAAAACCATCCTCCTACTGTCCCCAGCCTGTGGAAAAATTATCTTCCACAAAACTGATCCCTGGTGCCAAAAAGGTTGGGGACTGCTGCCTTTAAGTATGGAAAGAAAAAAAACTATTAACTCAGAATACTATATATAAATAAAATCTCTTTCAAAAATGAAGGCAAAACAATGTCTATTTTAGGGAGTAAAAGCCAAGAGAACTTATTACCAGCAAATATGAACTGTAAGAAACGTTAAAAAACAACAACAACAACAAAAAAAAGATCTTTGGGCAAAAGGAATATAATCTCAATAGAAATTTGGATCTACACAATGAAATACAGAGTACCGGAAATGGTGAAAAGGATGACAAGTAAAAGACATTTTTCCTATTAATTCCTTTCAAAGGCAATTCACTATCTAAAGTATGCTTTCTCAATCACCATTTCTCAAACACCATTACCATTATTTCTTCATTTCTTTCTGCATTGTAAATTTTTCTACTTTGTTAATAAATCACTTTTATAATAAAAATGATTTCTTTTGGAAACAAAATTTACCAACTCATTATATTTTTTATTGCAAGTTTACAAAGTTTGTAAATTACCAGTTAAGCCTCTAAAAAGCAATTTCCCCTTAGATAATACTGATTATGGATGCCTGAGGAGAAAAATGCAATCTACAAAGGAGCAATATGTTTCATTTCTCAAAAGCTGTGACATAAAACGCAAGAGGGAAATGAGAGCTCTGTCCACACCTTAATGAAAGGAATAATGGGTAAGAACAGTGAATAGAATCTTATTTCAACTTTTATATTTTAAGAAGAAATTTTTTTAGAGAGTTCCCATCGTAAACAACGGTCCTAATGGTACCTATGGTAAGATGGGATTGAAAAGAGGACACAGAAGAGTGTAACTGCTAGCTTTGATGGGTTTCCTTAAAAAAGATGAAAGAACAGAAATTAGAACAAAAGTCAAATTACACACCCACTATAATTCCTCCTTCTCCACCTACTTCTAAGTTCCCTTTATCTCCAACTCCCTGGCCTTGGCCCTCTAGAAGGTCTTCTAGATATCTGGGCCCCTAGCTTAAACCCCTCTCCTCAAAATCTTGTCCCATCCCCTCAACAGATTCCTTTAACACCTAAAACTCCTCCAACTTTCCCAGAAAATCCTTTAAATGTTCAACTGTTTGCTTTAACTTCCCTGCAAGATTTACAAAAAGCACTCTTGCCTGACCTCCAGGCCAAAGGTACACAGGTCACTTGTGTAAAAGCTGGCAGCCAGGAAATAAATCGAACACAGATTCAGGGGATTTGCAGCCTGGCAGGTTCTGCTCTACCTTACAACTCCTCTTACTTCCGTGAGACTCTGTAAGAAAACTCCAGGACTTTCCAAATTTTAGACTCCCACAGCAAATAAATAAATAAATAAATAAATAAATTCCTTAGAGTGTCCCACACTTAAAGAGAAAAAAAGCTTAGAAGTTACCCTAGATCTCCGATAATAAGCAAATATGCACCCAAAACTCCTTTGTAGAGAAAACCTGCATTTTCTTCCAGTCCCTTGGAATTGTAAATCTTACTATGTCTCTGAAATGTAAATATCTAAGGAGTTAACTAAAACAATGTCTACACCCATTTGAGACTAAAAAAAAAGGGGGGGGAAGAAGGGGCTTTTTATTTTAAAAATCAAACTGCTATAAAAAGTCCTATACCCCAAATTTAGTCCACAGCCTCCATAGGATTACCTAGCAAGGGCAAATGACAATTTTTAATGTGTTCTCCACCAATATTGGTAAAAAAAAAATTTGGCCACCTAAGCAGGTAACCTTAACTTATCCCATGTGCAAAAACATAATTTGGATCCAACTGCCCTTTTATAAACTAGTGAGCTTTATATTATTGTACCTGTCTTATCGTTAAAATTTTTCAATGAAAGCTGTAAGATTTCTTCGTGTCTATACGTTCACATATGTTTATCCATGTGTACATCTATGTTTACATGGTATAAAACCCCTTTTAAAAAGTTCTTTTAAAATTGGGTATGGAGATAAGTCAGTACTCATATAAACCAAATACTCCTAAAATTGCCAGAACTATAGAAACTAACCGAAATGTTTTTCAAGTTTACATGACTTGTGTGGTCTTTGGTAAATAAGATTAGTTTAATATTGTTAGATTAATGAAAACAGCTCTGCCTTCTGAGTTAACAGCAAACAAAACAAAACAAAAATATGTATTTAACTTCAGAGTTCTCGCTTTGGCAATAATTGTCCAACATGTATGTGCTGTAAAAATAGTTAACTGGAAAATAATCTGAGATAATGGCTAGCTTTGATGTTTTATGAAATTTTCATGAGTAATCCAAGCATAATTGTTAAGAACAACTAAATTAAATAGATATAAGTGGAATAAAATTTTATAAATATATTTTTAAATAAGAATTTTGTTTTATGATATGTTTACTTTAGATGTTTCTCAAATCTCTTTGGTAACTACGTTCTTAGGGTGTTGCTAAGTTAAATTAAATGATGGATATTCATTGCATATCTAGATCATTTCCAAGTGAAGTAAAATACTGAAACATTAATCACTGAACATAAGGTTTAACTTTACCTACTTTTGGCTTCTTATTACAAAGGAACTAAAATATTTGTGTCTGTTAGTAAATATATCCTGTTTGACATTGAAAAATTTTTCTAAGAGGAAGCATATGTTTCTAGAAATTATGAAATGTGTATTTATAAAATGTTATATAACAATTTGAAACTGTTTACCTCTTAGGTTTTCACTAGAAAATAAGGTTACCAAGAGTTAAAATTTCTAACTAATATATAAAATGATAAGAGAAACAACACTATATGCAAATACAAAAGGAAACTAAGATGTTAAATGGTATGAGGATGTGGAGTTTTTTGTTAAAGAGAAGAGTAATTTTGTCTAGTTTAGAGGTTACTTAAAGGTTGTTTCAGAATGAAGAAAGGATATAGATAAAACTTAATGACGACAGAAAGATGGGAAGAGATAGAAAGTGAAAGAAAATCTTCTATGCTCAAACTGACTATAATTGAATGAATTTATTATAAAGGTATTAAAATGAGCCTTAATATCAAAAGTATACTGAAACAAAACTAGCATTTGATCTTCTCCTTTAAAATGTCAAGATTTTCTGGTAGTGTTGATAAGAGATAATGAAAAATTTTTCTTCACCTTTTAAGTTAAACAAAAATTTGTGTCTTACCAAAATAATTTATTGTGCTTCATGTTGTCTTGTATTAGGTCTTGAATTTATTAAGAAAATTGAGTCTTTTCAATATTAAAAGAGCTAAGGTTTTTCATACAGCTATGTCAATTTCTGCATTTGCCTTTAAGTCTTTTAATTGTCACTCTGGTTAAATGAGTGATACAGTAATTTCTGATACTATTTACTCAAGTGTTTTAAACTTCTGTTATATTGAAAAACATTTTCTAAAATCAAATTCAAAATTAAATCTTTTTGACCTTGAACCAACTTTGGGACATCCCACAGGGACCCAGAACTCTCAAAAGATCTATAAAAAATAACTATTAAAACAGGCTTATTTGATACGTTAAACTACATGGAAAGTATTGTCAAATAAGAAATTATGTTTAACCTTCTTTGAATTATATAAGCATATTATTAATATGTGTTCCAGAAGTTGTAGGAAATTTCTAAAAATATATCTTGGCATAACGCTGTTAGTCATAATTTTGGTTATTATATTAAAACAGTGTATACCATAGAAATAACCAGATTTTCTTGTCAATCATGCCTTGCTTTTCTCTTCTTAATTTGTCTCTTGTTACCTGATCTGTTTCAATGACAAATGTATGAGGGTTGAGGAAAAATTGTATTTCCCCCCGACACTGATAATTAGTACCAGAAAGAATCTGGAAAAAAATCCCTAAATATTTGGAGATTAAACAACATCCTTCTAAATAACCTCTGGGTCAAAGGAGAAATCACAAAGAAAATTAGAAAATATTTTCAATTCAGCGAAAATAACAAAACAATATATCAAGATTTGTAGGATACTGTTAAAGCTATGTGTAGAGAGATATTTGTAGTATTCTAAAACAAGAAAGCTTTGAAACAGTAATCAAAGTTTGTACTTTAGGGAAAAGGCAAAAATTCAACCCAAAGCAAGCAGAAAGAAATAATAAAGATTAGAGCATAAACCAATGAAATTAATAGAAAATAATAGAAAAAAGTCAATGAAACTAAAAACTGGTTGTTTGAAAGGATCAATAAAACTAATCAAGAAAATAAAAGATAAGACAGAAATCACCAATATTGGGAACGAAAGAAGGGACATCAGTATAATTCTTGTTTATTCATTATGATGTGCTAATGTTAGTTATCTTTTCATGGGCTTATCTTATGTTCTCCACTATTCCACATTATCTGTCTCTGGAAGAGGAAAAATGATGGGAAAAGGTAGGAGAGAAAGAAGAGGTAACAAACACAAACTTCCCTAATGCTTTCATCTTGATCATCTTGCTTAACCTCACTTGTAATTCTCACAACATCTTTTCAAGGTGACACAACTAAAGATCCCTGGTCAAATCGATTTGTCCAAAGTCACGCAGCTAGTACGTGGCAGAGCCACAATTTTATCTTTTCATCTGACCCTTCCATGTCAATACAGTAATAGCAGCAATAGTAACTGAGGTGTATTGAGGACTAATTGCCAAGCTGTGTTCTAAGGAAATTGCAAATATTCTCTTACTTTTTAGTTCTCACAGCCCTACAAGGTAGTATGTTATTATCCTTAAATTACAGATGATGAAACTGATGTACAGAAATATTCACTAACCCAAGGTTGCACAGCTAGTAAGATGCAGAGACGAGATTCAAATCCAACAAGTCTAATGAGATTCCAGCTTCTAACCTCTACATTATAATGAATTCTAGGAAGGATTTAGAGAAGAAAAGAAAATGGTTGGGCATGAGACATGTCCGTGGCAAATTTATTAATTGGACAGGACTACACATGGCTACCCATCCATTACCAACACCCCCACTGCCACCATCATTCACCCCCAGCCCCACCCTCCCCTGTTCTCTTGATTTGTTCCAACTCTGAAGCTGTACCACCACAGCATCTCATCTGAGGCATTCAATCGTTCCGAGACAGATTTCCCTAACCACTCTCTCCACTCACACAATTTATAAATTTCTCCCATTGCCTCCTAGGCCTGTGCTTTAGAAGCCCATCTGATAAATTAAAGCTTACTGGAGTACTTTGTCACTTCTTTCAGGAAAATGTTTACATTTACAGAGATATAGTGCCTTCACGCCTTAAAGGAAGGAGCAGGATATTGTGAGAGACTCTCCTGACTATCCATATAAACAGTTGACTATTCTGTCTATCCATAAAAATGCTGTCAGCCACAGAGGTGGACGGGGAGCCTGAGCACAGAGTCTAGATACCTGGAAAAGGAAGGAAGAAAGGGCAGAATGCATTAAAGTAAGAATGGAAGAAACAAAGGAAGAAAAAGAATTATACCATGTAAGAGAAACAGTAGCAAGGTAAAAATTCCAATGCCCACAGAAGCCAGGCAGATAACAAAACGATCGAAGCCGACTGGGCATAACCAACTGTACATAACATCTCTCGAGTGGAAAACTAGAACCCAGGTACCCGGAAACAGTAACTACTCAGCTCCAGCAGTCCGGGGTGACTTGTGGGAAAATGAGACCAGCGTTGCCACATTCTACAATTTGCTAAGAAAAGTTGGAAATCTTCAGTTCTAATTTTTAAACATTAGTAACTAATTCAATTGAAAAAAAAATTGCATAAGTCAAACAAAAGACATCTGAAAACTGGATATTGTCTATGGGATATTAATTGGTATAACAGAGATCACAGAACACAAGCTCTGATGTGGGAACACCTGGGCATGAATCTTGGCTCTGCTGTTTCCTAACTTTGGAAAGTCTCTCCTCAAGTTCTCTCAGCTTTGTTTTTCCCATTTAAAACTATGTTAATGTGAAAATTGAACGAGCAAGGTATACAAGGACACAGTAAGCAAGTAATAAATGTTCACTTTTGGTTACCTCATTCTGAAAATCCATGAAAATGAAACTTTTGTTCATCAAACACCACCACTGTGAGTGACAAAAACAGGCCACATAATGGGAACAGATATTTGCATACACGTATAAGGGATAAGTACCCAGAATACATAAAGAACTTCTACATGTCAATAAGAAATAGACAGATAATCTAGTAGAAAAATGAACAGAAGACTAGAATACTTAAAAAAAAAAAAAAGACACCCAAGTAATCAATAAATAGGCAAAGTGCTCAATTCCCTTAATCATCAGGGAAATACAAAATTAAACCGTAATGCAGTATCTCTACACACCCATGAAATGGCAAAAATGAAAAAAGATGGAAAATGCCAAGCACTGGCCAAAATGTGGAGAAACCAGAACTCCCACATAGTTCTGGTAAGCTCTAAACAGGTACAGGCATGTTGGAAAAATTGCTTGCAGCATCTGCTAGAGCTAAGCACAGGTATCCCCTACGACCCAGCAACTCTACTCCCAAGTCTGTGCCCAACAGAAACACACATACGTGCACCAAAAGACACATAGAGGGAGGTTCAGAGCAACACTATTTATCATAGCCCCAACTAGAAGCTGCCCAAGTGATTACCAGCAATAAAATGGATAAATGCATTTTGGTATAGTCACCCAATGGAATATTATACGGCAATGAGAATGAATAAACTACAACTACACACGACAACATAAGTGAATCCTACAAATATAATGTTGAAAATGGAAGCTAGACACTAAAGTATATACGTATTGCATTCTTCTATTTATATTAAGTTCAAAAATAAAATAATGCTTGTGTTAGAAGTTAGATCATAGGCAACCCCAGGGAGGCACTAAAGGAGAGCATGGGGTCTGGAGTTTCCTGGGGTGCTAATAATGTTTTTCTTTCATCTAGGTATTGGTTGCATGGAAGATGCAGGAAGCCGTATGTTTATGGCACACACACCTTTCTATCTGTATATTATACTTTGATTTTAAAAGGTTTTAAAAGTGGCAGCACATGTCACATAATACGCACACCAGCAGATTCCCTGGAGGCCATCTTGTTTATCCCTCTGCTCTCAGGCCAGATACATTCAGTCCAGGTCAAGCATATGTAACATTCTGGCTCAGTCGGAGACTGACCTGCGAGGGGAGTTCTCACCTGAAGGAAGCATAGGAGGCCAAGCTAACAAAGGACAAGGCTTCCAAAAACAAGGTAGTGAGCCTTGAAAAGCAAGGCTGGCACTTGGCAGCACAGCCCAAGGTAGGATGGAGGCCTAACAATGGCTGCACCATTCTCAGGAGACCAGAGTTGACCAGGGGATGATTACCACAGAGCAGGCTGCCAACAAGGCATGCACCTGGAGAGCCAGCCCTGTCAGCTGGAGGGCTAATTTCTGTTCTCAACTCTACCAAGCTGACCACCGGCTCAGACCCTTCCTCCCTGGACTTAGAGAAAGATGTCAGGCTTTCCTGGTCCCTCGGGAGACGGATGAACGGCAAACAAACGTGGGTGTTCTTAGTAGTGTCATGGGCAGGTGCAGGGATGCCAGAGAGAAAGTTCTGAGGCTTTAATTAAAGTTAACAGTGTTTGCTTCTCTGGAAGACAGCCTAGAAAATCCCAGTGACAGAAGAAGCCAGGCAAGACAGCAAAAGCCTCCCCTGGGTGAACGTAAGAAACAGGGTCAACATGGTTTTTACATGCAAAATCACAAATGTTTTTTTCCTCCACCCTCAACCTCCAAGATACTATAAATGGACTATGGTGAATAAGGAGTGAGGATTGGAGAGAAAGAGAGGAAATGAAACATTTACTCAGCACCTATACGTGCCAAGCCTTAAGCAAAATGCTTTAAACACAGTATCTCATCTAATGCTTCCCAAACCTTCTAAGGCAAGTTAAAAGTTAGAATTAGGATTAGATTCAGATGGTGAAACAGTTGATGGGATCTCAGTCTTTAAAAACAAACTTTTTGGGATAAATATTCTGTGAATTCAAGAGCTACCTGTCAGCATGGGCCCTTCTCCCACCATCTGCTTTACAAGGTAACAGTTAGGTGCAGGTGGAAGTGAAATTGTATCCTTCTGATGGAAAAGTGGAGGGCCCCACTAAGCCTGTCTCTGCTGCTCCAAGTCTGAGCTGGGGTGTCCCCTCCTTGTTCCATCCACCCCAGCCCCTTCCAGTCTACCGGTTCATGAGAACCTCAGGATCCTCCAGACCCCATATGCGGACTGTAGGGCGTGCAGGTACTATGTCACGTCTATGTACCTAGATGTGTCCCTCACCCTTCCTAATCTTCTATCTGGGCAGTGCCAAGGCACTCTAACATCATGCCAGACACTGGGCTTCCTTAAAGGACCTGTAATTTTCTAAGACTGCTTTCTTGCAAACGCTGTGCCCTAGGATTCACCCCAAAATATCTGTGTTCCTACCTCCCCTTGCTTCCACAACCCATTCTCACACCCCCGAGGTTTGACCCCAAGGGCAAGAATAATCAGTCCTCAACCCTCCCCTTCTCTTCCTCTCCTTCTAAGGACCTTCCCTCATTAGAAAGGCTTGTTCTCCCTTCCTGGCTGGCACAAATTTCCCCAGGTCACATCCCCGCCACCCGACTCCCAGGGAGTGTTTGTCTTCTCTTCCTTTCCCTGGGGGCAAAAGGAAAAAAAAGCAGAAGGGTTGTTGGAAAAGAAGAGAGTCTATATCAAAAGGGATTTCAAAATCAAAATTTTTGTGAGCAGAGATACTTTATATTCATTAAACAACGCCACTAATCAGTCTCCTTTCTCAAGACCCACAACTCAGGACGCATGGTCCTTCTCTCCAGTGAGCATGGACACGCACGGAGGACTCACAGCCACAGCCCCTCAGACCTAGGCCCCTCCCCTCAGCCCTCTCCTACCAGCTCCTTCCTTCTCATCACCAGCCTGGCCACCGAGGGACTGACCCATCCATGCCTGTACCGTAAGTCTCCTGACTGGCTGTGGAACAGCAGCAGCTGGATTGTCACCGCTCTGCCAAAACCGACAGCAGGACCCTGGCTGCCTGCCCCTGAGCTGGGTACGGGCCAGCAGACACAGTAGCCACTCCTCAGATCAACAGTGGGCTGAGGAATTCTTAAGAACTGGGGAATTCTCCAGAACTCTCCAGGGCAGGGCTCTGAGTTCTTGGTCCTCCCAGGAAGGCCAACAAAAGGCCTCTTGATTAAAATAACATTTTGCTACTATGGAGCTAGTTCAGAAAATACGGTAAAGAGAGGGCTGGGGCCGGCGCGGTGGCTCACGGCTGTAATCCCAGCACTTTGGGAGGCCAAGACGGGTGGATCACAAGGTCAGGAGATCGAGACCATCCTGGCCAACATGGTGAAACCCCGTCTCTACTAAAAATACAAAAAAAAATTAGCCGGGTGTAGTGGTGGGTGCCTGTAGTCCCAGCTACTTGGGAGGCTGAGGCAGGAGAATGGCGTGAACCCGGGAGGCGGAGCTTGCAGTCAGCCAAGATCATGCCACTGCACTCCAGCCTGGGTGACAGAGCGAGACTCTGTTTCAAAAAAAAAGAGAGGGCTGGGCTTGGGATGGCAGTGCTGTGGAAGCTGGGCTTAGCTTATGTCCTGACAGCTGGAAACAACACAGCAAATGGGATGAGAACTGCTCAGAAATTCCAGAAAGACAGAGGGGAAAAAAACACCATTTGCAAGGAGAGGACCCTAGATCTATGACACTGTCCTGTGCTGTGCCACTTTTAACAAGATGTTCCCTCTCTCCAACCAAGTCCTCTCTTTAAGAAGGTTTCCAAATAAAGAGCCATTGCATAGAGCAAGGGAGGCTGCAGGGCCAGGCTGATGGGGTACAGGTGGGACCAGGAACCAGGACTGGCTGGCCTGGCACGGCCTCTCACTGGTCCTGCAAGCAGCAGATGCATTCAGAGGAGCAAACAGGCCCAAAGACCAAGAAAGAGGGTCAGGGGCCAGAGGAGCAAACACTGAGTCCAGGATCAACCAGAGAAAGGAGGGGCAAGTGACACTTAGGTAAGTAAGGCATACAAGAGATGAGAGCTAGGAAAGTAAATTACAGCAAGAAAAACAAAGCAGGAAGAAACCAAATCACAGCATTGGCAGAATCCGCATCTGAATCCAAGAGAAACGGTAAAGGTGAGTCCTGAGCTCAGGTCTCTCTACCTGCCTGTACATTCCTATCAGTGGGTGGCGGATGGACCTCCATTAACAGCCATGCCTCCCCATCCAGAAGGAGAGGAATATCCCAGAGTAAAATAGAATCACTCTATTTCTGCATGCACCCTTCATTCTAGGTACTCTGCTGAATGTTTTGCACGCATGATCCCTTAGGATCCTCACAAGAATCCTCTAAGTGGATACAGTCTTTGCAAACAAATGGCTTGGGAAGGGTCCTTCCCCTGAATATTATACACAGTCCCACCTAAGGGCAGAAGGCTTGAAGAGCAGTGTGGTCTATGTTTCAGCTTCCACTCACCCCTTCAGCTGGGCACCTATGGGCAATGGACAAAATTCACAAGCCTGTGTGGCAGCCTGAGAAGGAGAGATGCTGTCTATCTACATTTAATAGATGAGAGAATGGAAGCTTACAGGTGAAATGCCTTGCCCAAGTTGACAAAGCCCATAGGTTGCAGACCCAACATTCAAACTCTAATCTATTGAGGGAGAAAAGTCCATGCTCTTAACTACTAGGCTATGCAACAGAAGCTGAGAGAAATGCCTTAAAGGAGTTCACAGCAGTGGAAATAGATTCCCAATGACCCTAAAATAGCCAAGAAACCCCCTTTGCCAGTTATACGACTTGCCCCAGTTCATGGGATGGAACCACAGAAAAGCAAAGCGAATCATATTCTTCCAGCTCATTGGTTTCCAAACTCATGAATCCACCAGTCTACTTGACATTTCCCCATGAGTGGCTAACAAGGGTCTCAAGGTTAACAAGATCAAAGTGGAACTCTTGGTTTCCTTGCTGCACTGGAACGATTCCTCTCCTTCAGCATACAGAACCATGCCTAGTTGCTCAGGACAAAACATGGAAGTAATCATCTTTGGTTTTTTAAAAAAATCAAATTCTACTTCCAATTCATCAATAAATCCTGTAGATGCTACTTTCAAAAACACACCAAATCCAACCATGTCTCACCATCTCCACCACCAACACTCTGGCCCAACACAGTCCCTGCAAAGACCTCCCTGCTTCTACCCTTGCCCCATGCAATCTTTTCACGACACATCTGTCAGATTCTTTCTTCCTCTGTTCAGGATGATTTTCTGACTTTATATCACATGTAGAAGAAAACCCAAAATCGTTTTCAGGATCTACAAGGTCCTGTTGGATCTGGCCCCCCTCTTTGGCTCAGCTCCAGCTCTATGAGGCACCTTACCCTTCCTCAGACACACCACACCTGATGCCACTTCCACGCCTCTGCCATGGTTGTGCCCTCTTCTCATGCTCACTCCCCTACTTCCTCCAACTGCTCCAATGTCACCCCCTCAGAGAGGCCTTCTGTGATCACCCCATCCCAAATGGCCCCGACCTCTCAACCTGCTTCATCTTTCCTCTTGACAATGATCATTACCTAACATTGCTTTCTAAATTTGTGTCTTTATCCCTCTCCACCGCTAGAATGTAAGCACCATGAGAGCAGAGACTTGTTCTGCCCTGTTCACTGTTGTATTCTTAGTGCCTAGAATGGGCCTGGTGTATAGCAGTGGCTTAATAAGCATTTGTTCAATGGATGACTAAATCCTCATCAAAACCCCAAAAGGTGGGCTATAAAGCCTATCCCTGTTCTGTGCATGAGGCGAGTGCAGCTTAGGGAGATTGAGTCAATTATGTAAGGTCACACCGCTAATGAGAAGAATGCAGACTCGAAGCTGCCCAACTTCAACCTATGCTTACCCATGGCATGTGTCTTTTAAGACACCGTTACATGTAGATGATAATGTAGATTTAAGCCTCCCAGCTTAAAAAGTGTTATCATTTCTTTTCTATTTTATAAAAAGATGGAAGGTACCCTAAGCATCATCTACAACAGAATTCTCAGCTGGGCGCTGTAGCCCATGCCTGTAATCCCAGCACTCTGAGAGGCCAAGGCAGGTGGATCACTTGAGGTCAGGAGTTCAAGACCAGCCTGGCCATCAAGGTGAAATCTCGTCTCTACTAAAAATACAAAAATTATCTGGGCGTGGTGGTGGGTGCCTGTAATCCCAGCTACTCGGGAGGCTGAGGCAGGAGAACGGCTTTAACCCAGGAGAGAGAGGTTGCAGTGAGCCGAGATCAAGCCACTGCACTGCAGAGCAAGATTCTGTCTCAAAATTAAAAATAAAAGTAAGACAGAATTCTTCACTGAATGGTTTATAAAACCTTGTGACCTCCAAAAGGGGATTCACATCAGAAAAGACAGTGATGGTATCTGTCCCAGTTTTTATTTGTTGAAAAGCAATAAATGAAATTATTTAAACATCATCTGTTCATTACTAAACAGCATGAGAGCTTCCAAGTATATGTCAAACGGTGATTAGAGACACATGCTCATGGGCCAGCTAGCCCTGCAATCGTCTGTAGCCTGGTGGTTTGGGTTTCATTATTTTTACTCTCATTCTTGAATATTGCTTTACTTTTTACCCACAACAGATTTTTTAATAAAGAGGAAAACATAAAGAACACTGATGGTGAAAAATACCACATTAATGCAGAGCAAAAAAAAATGATAAGAAATCAATAAATTTTTCCTCTAGATGATGTTCACACAGATCCATAAACTGCACACAACTGATCAAAAGTATCACATGACAGAGAAAGAATTCCATTATGAAAACCCAATGTTAAAAGGGAAGGGAGTTATTACATCAATTACATCCGATTGGCTTTTCATTATCGGTAACGATTGTCTCCACCTACCAAGTGTAATCTATACTGAAGTCCTTGCCATAGTAGCCTAAATCTTCTCTTTTCACTTATCATTTGGGAATAAAAGATAATTATTAGATTAAAAACCAGTTAAATGTTTAACTCAAAGGGCAAACATATCAAATTTCATGTTAAAATAGAAGATTTTGTCTAATTTGAGGCTGTAATATGATGATAAATTTTAATCTAAGTTTTTATATACATCATTACCCAAACCAAAGATGATATACTCTGCTATTTAAAAATGTATTTGTTGGAACATCTTGTTTTTTTCTTACATAATTTAATGTGATAGCATAAACAGCATGTGCCACACTTGTTAAAAAAGAAAAGGATAGACTCGTCTTTATGTATAGTGTACATTATAAAAGATTGTATGCAAGTGAACTTTATGGTACAATATCCCCTAATATATAGATCTAAAATCAAATATTTTTGCTGAAAATCATTTCTTCATCATATACCACATAATATGGACATTAATAGCCACTCCCAAGGGAGTCCAGAGGATTAAACATGTGCTGTCAAGAAGGGGTTTTGTGCAGAGCTGCTGACCCATTCCTTGCCTTGCTCCACCTGGCCTGTGCCCCAGGAGGCTGATGTCTGTGGATTGCAACAACTAGGCTCCCTGGCCAATAGCAGGCATGAGCAGGAGTCAGTGGATGGGAGAGTAAAGAGACTGGGGCGTTGACTTCCCCCAGTTCCCTGGCTATGAAGCCCTGTCTTGGCAGTGGGTGCCACAGCTTGTATCAGAGCTTTTCTCCCATGCACCAGCTCTGGCCACAGCCCTCTCTGGGTTCTGTAGTCACTCCTTCTCTTGTCCCTTCCTGCCAGAGGTGTTAACAGTCCTCCCACTGTTGTCGATCTCAGTGGTGCTTCCCCATTTTTTGTTGATTTCCTGTAGTCCTCAATTACCCATTTGAGCGTGTCACCCCTTCCTTGCCAAGTCTCTAAATAATCCCAAGATTCTAAAGTCTAAAAAAGGGTCAGGGGAGTTAGAAGCTACTGGTCTGTTAGAATTATTTCATTTTACGGATTGGGGAACTGAGCCTAAGAGAGATTACAAGACTTGTCCAAAATCGCCACCAACAGCAAGGCAGAGCCACAATTAGAAATCGGATCTTAGATTAGAAGATTTATATGAGTTAATTAAGTGCTTGAAACAGCACTTGACACATGGAATTACTCAGAAATGTTAGCTACCATCATCATCATCATTATCATCATGTGCTAATTCCTAATTCAGTTATGGATCAGAAAAGGGGGAAATGGATAAAAAATTCACAATCTTTCTAGCTTAAGAATTCAAAAAGTAATCCTGTTTGGTAGATGGAGAGAAACCACCAAAGCCCAGAAAGGTTCTTTCCAAGGCTGAGCCACCGCTCCCTACAGCAGGAATGAGAAAGAGGCACCAAGGCTCACAACTGAGCCTTGGTGAATGAGCACGGGATGCATTCCAACCCCTCACGCTCCCCTGGTCAGGTGCCTTCTTCAGGGCACAACCCGCACAACTGTCATACAATGGCCCTGGCTCAGGTCCCCCAGCAAGTTAGCATCACTGTTAAATGAAAATGACCTTATCTCATTGAGTTGCTGTGAATGTCCATGAAGACAGCATATGAAAAGTGCTTTAAAAACTCTAAAGCAGAGGATTCCAAGATGAATTACCGTGGCCTTCTTGCTCCACATTCTTCCAAAACGAAAAGCAGCCAGAGACTAGAATAAGAAGAGCTTGAGGAATTCTTTGACTTTGCTATTGCATAATGTGTGGGGATGGCAGAAAAAAAATAATAATAAACCTTTTCCATCTTATGACAAAAAGTTGTTCTTGGGCAGGATGCAGTGGCTCACACCTATAATCCCAGCACTTCGGGAGGGCAAGGTGGGCAGACTGCTTGAGCTCAGGAGTTTGAAACTAGCCTAGGGAAAATTGCAAAACCCCATCTCTACTGAAAAAATAAAAAACATAAAAATTATCCAGGTGTGATGGCACGCACCTATAGTCCCAGCTATTCAGAGGCTGAGGCAGGAGGATGCCTTGAGCCTGAGATGGGGAGGTTGCAGTGAGTCGAGATCACACCACCACACTCTAACCTGGGAAACGGTGTGAGACCATCTCAAAAATAAAAAAAGTTGTTCTTCAATGTTTTCAAGGGGAAAGAAAGAAGAGCACTATGATATGCAACAATTGTGCTAAGGAAAGAGTTATATTTTATGTAAAAAGTTTGATTAAGAAATGCCTTGGTACAAAGCACATCCTTTGCTAAAAGCTCACGGGCAACATTGGTGTTAATGTTTCCAAAGGATACCCGATGCTTTGTTGGAACCTCTAGGAGAGCTGTGTCAGGACCCAGCCCTCCCAGGGACAGGGTTGCTCTTCAGCAAGACAGGCTGTGCCCAGCCTGAATTTCCAAAGCCCAGGTCCTGCCCCCAGGTTCATCCATGTGAAATTTCAGCTGACCCCTCATTTGTACTTCTTACAAATTCAAGGTGCATTTCTCACCTTAGAAATAACCCTGTCAGTTCTGCACCTAGGCATTGCATCTCTTCTTGATGACTTTCTTTTAATCAAAATCTGCCACCCTTTCCTCCACCAAGCAAGGAAAGAAAAAGAGCATTTATTGAGCACCTACACTGTTTTTTAGATGCATAGATGGTTTAATCCCTGATTTATGAGTCAGAAATTATTCCCCCAATTTGCAGATCAGGAAAACCATTTTCAAAGAAGCTAAATTCCTTGCCCAAGCTCACACATGCAGTTAACTACACATCTGAGTTTCCAACTCGAGTCTATTTTGAGAGCCTTTGATCTCTTCCACTGCCCTACTTTTTGCCAATGCCAAACTTTTTCTTTCCACTGCTAATTTCACCTTCCTTTTCTACCACTAGAATATTATTAATGGACAAGAGAATAGAAATAATTATGTGCACAGAGAGAGAGAAAGAGAGAGAAAAATAAATTCTACAAAAGAGGAACAATCTCCATTGTCTCATCTTAACCCAAAAGGTCACATATGCCCACATGAGTCATGTTAAAAATTATACAAGAATAAAGATGAAATACTTCCCAATGATTTTTCCAAATATCAAGATGCATCATCCTGAACACCACAAATTTTTTATTTAGAAATGTGTCAGAACAATTTTCTCCTTCTAATCTCTCCATGATAGACCTCATGTGCCTCTGAGACCATGTACTAGTACAGAAGCCCTTCCCACCTGAAGTCTTGCCCAGCACCAACTACAGTTTTTGCTGCGCTGGCAGTAAAGGGCATAGTAAACAAAGGAGCATGGGTTGAACACTGACACAAAAGCAGCTCAAAAAGCTGTCAATATCAACACCATCTAAAACCCATCCTCGCGTATCATGATTGAGGATGAAGATTTAGGCTTGCCAAGGCTATTCACACGACAGTCAATGAAAAAAGTCCACCCTCTATCTCCAAACCAATCAGTCCTTCCTCAGACCACTCAACAGCAATGAGCACTGTTGGCAAACATACGTCCCCATAACTCACCTGTCACATTCTAGGACTTACTTCTGATGCATGGTCACAGTACTGACATTGTGCAACACCCTATCACATGCAATCCTCCCAACCCCTCTTTGTAAAAGAAAGTGATGGTCACAGGTGTTCGGCGACTGACCCAGAGCCAAGCAGCTGTGATAGGTGAATATGGAGACTTACACCATGTCTTTGGCTACCATTGCCTGCTTTCTTGTTATGTAACTGGTTGTGTCTTGTCTACTTGGCCTCATTAAAAGTACCTCAAGGACTTACACATCTTTTTATTCCCACACAGGCATTGTACAAGGCTCTGTCCTTTCCAAGCACTTGTCAAATCCCTATTGAATGCATGAACAAATGAAGGTGTGACACGAGCATCTTCCATGTGTCAAGTAATGGCAAGTGGAAGAACGCATCAGCTGATGTGCATGAGAGACATTTAGGAAGAAAGCCATTCAGGGACAGCACCAGTTTCTGTCACCAGGATCCTGGTTACCCGGAAGAATCTAAATGTGAGTAACCTTTGCATGGACTCGGCCATGAGCTTTCTCCTAGCATATTTTAACATAAGGCCTAGAGAATGAGAAGCTCCTTTGATCTTAGATACAGTCTTGGTCTCATTGACTTCTTCTCATTGGTATCCATATGTAGAATTTCAGCAGAACTTGAGGGTTAAGTCCGAGGTTGCATACTTTCCCAACCTTGGCGTGGCTCTGGAGGTGTCTGGGGGCACAACAATGCCATAACCTTCAGGACAACTCCAAAGTTCGAGGAGAAGAGCTCCTACATTTGACAGACCTCAAAGAACTTAGCTTCTAGATATTAGGGAAGGGTCATGAACCCTCCATTTAAACCTACCTGAAGTTCTTTCAGAACCTGGGATGTACGACAGTGTATGTGCAAATACACAAAGAATAAATATTGAGGGGCAAGAAAATCAATGAACTTAAAAATAATTAAATGTGGAAACTCACATGAGCCTGAGCTTGGAGGAAATTTAAAAGCCACTTTTTAACAGACAAGAAGTTTATAGAGTCCAGTTAACTGTAGCTGAGGCACCAGCGTTAACCAAGGGTTGTCAGCATTACAGATGACAAGAAGAAATGATATTTAGCTAAGACAGTGAGGTCATGGGGTGGCAAAAACCAGCATGCCTCATTGAGCTCTGCAGAGAAGTGAAGATTCAAGCATTTGTCCTTCACCTCATGTTGATGATACAGAGAAGGAGACAAGGTCATTGGGAGCAAAGACTGCAAAAAATCAGGAGAAGAAATAAGAATAGTGTCCCCATGTGAACTTGGTCCTCTCAAAGCCTGGCAAGTGGCAGCATGAACTGAGGGAACCAAAAGGCCAATGTGGGGCTTGTAAACATGGTTCCCGAGACATTCAAAGGCTGTTTCCCAGCAATGCTTTCTTATTATTGCAGGGCAACTGCATCACAAACATATGGATTTGATTCCACCTCCCCACCCCCATCTTCCTCTCCTTATGCCAGAAAAACACATACAGATTTCAAAATGAAAAGGAAAAAAAACAAAAGAACGGCCAGGGACCAAAATGCGTAGTATGGTTTTCAGAGAGCTTGGAACATGCTAGGAAAATCATTGTAGCTGGTCAACAAATCCAAATGGCAGTGGCACCCAGCCCTGTCATGAACGTTCACAGCCAGGAAAGTGACTACAAGGAGGTGGGAGCAGACATTTGGTCTGCCCAAGGGGACAAAAAAGAAATAGCCCCCAAATGTCAAACACTGGGACGGGTAAGGTGACTAATGTGAGGGTGACTCCACCTCTGTCCTCAGACTTTATCAAAGGGATGGTGTCCAGCTGTTCCCTGTCTCCTCTGGAAATGGAACAGAACAGCTTCCATTAGACAGAAGGGAATGCAATTTAGACATCAAACAGAATGCCTAGTTGTAATCCACTCTTATAACAAAGCAGATTAATTGCATGCCTACAAGCCAAACTATTTAGTAATATTTATTGAGTGCCTACTCTAATAAGACTAACGTTATGTGTCAGACACTAATCTAAGTAGTTTTCAAATATTATTGCCAATCTTCACAACAGCACTACAAGATGCGTATTCTTAACGCTATTTTATAGATGAGGACTGAGGAACAGAGAAGTTAAATGAGTATTATAAAGCTAGGAAATAATGGAAAACGAGGATTTGAACTCAAGTGTATCTAATTCCATTTTTTTCTTTATTCACTGTAATTTGGCTCAGTGCTAAAGGGGTTCTTTGTACCATCCTGCAGAAAGTGTCACATTATTTTACCTCTGAATGAATAAATAAATGAAAGAATAAATGAACAAGTACAAATGATGGGTCTTGCTGCTGATGTTTATACCATATTTCCTCAATGCAAATATGCACTTTCCCCACATCTTAACATATCCGAAATCAAAATGCAATTCCAATAGATGGCATGGCATAATGTAATTGGCAATGCTCTTTTGTGTTAGTATTACACGAAATAAATGTATATCTTACAATCAGCAGACTCTTAGAATAAATGAAATATGGTCATCTCGAACCAAGACCAGTTCCACATGGAAAGTGTAATGAACAATATGCGGCAATGGAGGAGGTTAAGTGCCAAATAAGGTATGTGTCATAGGAGATCAAGTGAGAAGAAAAAAATCTTGAGTCCAGAGCAGTTCAAAAACAGTAGGATCAATTGTAAATTTAAAGGCTTATAGAATTTTGATGGAGGTGCAGAATGATTATGTGAGGTATCTCTCTCAAAAGAGTATAAGTTTCTTAAAGGTATGGATCTTGTCTGATTTCTTTTTTGGTTCCCAAGTTCCCAGTTCTGCATTATTCAAGAGAGAATGGGAGTCTCTCCTTACTGGAAGTATTGAAAAGGAAAGAAAGCCCAACCCAGCCAACATTTCTGGTTACTACTGCCCAAGGACAAAAAGAGTTGAATCAAATGACCTCTGGAGAATCCTTCTAGATCCAGGATTCTATATCTTAAATGTGAAACCTGATTGGTTGCTAATCTGATTAACTGTGAAAATTTAGTGTGAATTGACAGTGTCCAATCAAGAGTACACTCAGTAAGACTTTTTTCACTCCCTTTTCTTTGGTCAAACTCAAGCTCCTTTCTCCCATTTCTACACTTTTAAATCACTTCTTCTCTCCCCAACTCCCACAACACATACAAATACTGTCATTTAAAGACAAATCAATCTCCCTTCTCCATTCTCAATTTAAATAATCTAGAATGCCTATGTTCTTCAGAAAAATGGGTTTTAGAAAACAGGGACAAAAAGCCTTTAATAAGGACTTCCTCCAAACCCTCTTCTTTCTAAACCCTATCACAATAGACGTAACATCCAAAAAGAATTCCTCCATGCAAAAAATCATGGGTGAAAATCTGTGGAGGAATAGGAAATTCACATAGTCTCAAGGACCCTCCTCATAAATTACTTAATAATTACAAAGGAAGACCAGTAGCCTCACAGTGGAGGAATCTGGCAGAGACTGTCATAATCCAGACCAGAGCTAACATCACCAAAAAAGGCACACAGCAACAGCACACACCTCCTCTCAGGAGGTTTTGGAAAGGACCAAAGTGACTTATGTAGGGTTTCTGCTAAAAACGCATCGTCTGAATGCAGTCAAGAGGAAACGTCACACGAAGCCAAATCGGCAGACCTTCTATAAAATGATCCTTTAGTCCTCAAAAATTTCAGTGTCATGAAAGACAAAGAAAGGATTCCAGATTAAAGGAGGTATAACAACTAGATGTTATTTTCATGTGCCTTGCATTTATGCAGACCATACCTCGTTCATCTGTTGCAAGCTGACCTAAACCATTGCACTTATGTACAATTCTTTTTTGACAGACAATGGTGGTCCTTGAAGAAGTATTAAAATAAGTTACATTTATTGACTGAACATTTATTAGCAGCACGATAAAGGAGGTGTAACAACTAAATGATATAACAACTAAATGTGACATGTGAGCCTAGGTTGATTCTTGGACTAAAAAAAATTAAATGCTAAAACAGGACATAATTGGGACAATTGATTTCAAAATGGATTGTAGAATAGGTAATGGTGTTGTATCAGTGTAAAATATCCTGATTTTGAAAATCAGATGTAAGAAAAAGTCTTTGTTTTTAGAAAATACACATATAGATTACTTCAAAAGTAAAGGGGCATGATATCTGCCACACACTCTTAATTGGTTCAATAATAACATGTCTGTATTATTATTAATATACCTCTATGCATATATTCCTATAGCTTCATATAGATTCATATGCATCAGAAGAGTAAATGTGGCAAATGTGAACAACTGATGAATCTGAGTGCTGATAATAGGGAGTTATTTGTATTATTTTTGAAATATCATTAATTTTTAATGGCAAAATTTTGCACCAACCTAATACATCTTGTAACTCTGAAATTGTTTCAAAATAAAAAGTAGAAAAACCAACAAGGAAAAACAGTATCTTATTTTTTACAGTAGTCATTTGTTCCCTGCCCTGGCCTCTAAGCAGCAATGTCTGATTTCTTAATCGCAGAAGAAAATAGAGAAACTTCCGTTAGCACATCCTAGCTCTTAACACGTTCAGTCGTTCCTTTGATTTCAGTAGAGACTACAAGTAAACAAAGTGATAGTTGGAAATAATTATCTGAGCATAAAACAATTAGTGCAACAACCACAGAGAGAGTCACTGGCCGTGTACGTGGCCGCAGGAGGATCCTTCACTTGTAAACACACCAACTGGGAAACTCAGCCAAACCCACTCTGCCCTCAGGAACTGCAAGTCTTAAATCAAAGTTACAAGGAAGGGCAGGCAGTGGGGCTGTGTATATTTTGAAGGAGTCCCTGAATACAAGAATAAATCTGTTCCTGGAAACAGCTTTTGGAAGGGATAAAAGGAAACCTTGATGACTTTGTGAGATATTGGGATGGCTTACGAGGAGAAGCCAATGGGCGTCCTTCCCTGGACATCTTTAAAAGATGGGAAAGCCATCTAGGAAAATGTTACAATGTGTAACATTTTCTTTCAAGTACTTCATCATAGAAAGTGTGAGAGTTTTGTCTTATTGAACTGAAGATATGGCTCAGGTAGCAATCAAAAAGGCTCAGGGTCAGGTATTCAGACAGTCCAGGCTTAGAGGCGGCTGCTATGAGCATTGCTGCCCTCATATCACTATTAATGACCAGAACTTGGTTAATTAGCATGCAAAGGGTCAAAAATGGATTTATGGGTGAAGATAATGGCCCGTTGACTAGCATCATAAACGTTAGAAAAGGGCTGTCATTTGGTGAAATTGGAGCTATTCAAATAATATGAACTGGCCAGACATATTCCATACATACTCCTCACTCTTGCTAATTAATATCTATGAGGCCTGTACCCTTTGAACTCAGGGGTGGTGCTCCAGGCTAAGCCACTAAATGGCCCTGTGCCTAGCTGAGTCTCTAGATTCTGTTTCTCTGACGTCGGTTACAAGACTGACCAAGGTCTATCTCTAGGATTGAGATGTTTGCCTGGAGTAAATCTTTTAGGCAAAGAGACGATCAGAGAACATAAAAGAACAGTAAATTTGGGCACCCTGAAAAAGGTCATATGAACTACTTCTTTTTCATGCTGCTAATAAATGTTTAGTCAATAAATATAACTTATTTTAATACTTCTTCAAGGACCACCATTGTCTGTCAAAAAAGAATTATATGTAAGTGCAATAGGTTAGGTCAGCTTGCAACAGATGAAAGAGGTATGGTCTGCATGAATGAAAGGCAGCAGGCAAGATGACCTGTTGGGTGGCCTTTTTGTTAATGATCTCTAATTTAATTAATTCCATTGTGGTCTGAGGATATATGCTGTATGATCTCAATTCTTTAAAATCATTGGAACTTGTTTTATAGGCTAGAATATGTTCTGTCTTGGTAAATGGTCCATGTGCACGTGAAAATAATGTTTCTGCTGCAGTTTGGGTGTAGTATTCTATAAATATCAATTAGGACAAGTTCATTCATAATATTGTTCAAGTCTACTATAACCTTAATGATCATCTATTTGGTCTACCAACTACCGAAAAAGATGGTATCACCAAATGTAACTGATTTGTCTATTTCTCCTTTTCATTTTGTCAATTATTGCTCCATCTATTTTGAAGCTCTGTTATTAGGAACACACACATTTAGGATTTTTATGTCTTCTTAATGAATTAACTCTTTGTCAATATAAATATTATCCATATGTCTGATAATATTCTTTTCCCAGACCCTACTGTCTGATATTAATATAACCACTTTAGCTTTCTTTTAATTAGTGTTTATATGGCAGAACATTTTTCAAACCTTTAACATATCTATGCCTGTATATTTGAAGTGTGTTTCTAGTAAACAGCATATAATTGGGTATTGCATTTTTATTAAATCTGGCCATTTCTACCCCCTAATTTTGATGTTTAGGCCATTTATACTTAATGTAATTGTCATTATGGATTTAAGTCTCCTACCTATCTTGCTATTTTATCTAGGACTTGTTCAGAGCTACCGTAGGACGAACCTTGTTTTTTTCAGGGATTACCCGCCTATTGTCTAACATCTGAAAACAATTATTGTATTTTTTAAATCAGGTTTCCAGTTGGTGATGGCAGAAAAGCTAGTCCTGCACCAGTTACTCCATCATGGCCAGATGTAGACGTAGGAAATCTGTATTTTACAGGTTTCTCAGGTGATTCTGGTGTGCTGCTACAGCTGGGAGCCATTGCTTTAACCCAAAGGTCACAAGTTTAAATGGAATCATGGAAACGTAAGCCACTGGATTGGCTATAAGACAACAGGGGATGCTGGGAGTTGAAGACAGCTAGATAGCATGGGCTCCAATGGAAAACATCTACATTTAACGCTTTTAAAACATCTTTTGAGCCAAATCTTAAAACTGTCTACTAGCAGAAATCTTCCCTGAGATCACAGGATGCCACATCTGTGTATCTTCCCTAGAGCCAATCTACCACTTCAAATGGGGTCCCAGAACGGAGCACAGTCCTCCTTGGTGGAATGACAGCTCAAAGGTGATAACCCACAGTTACCTATAATCTACATCCAACAAGTTCTTTATGTCAGTGTGAGACAAGTTCATATTTTAGCAACACACTGAGAGCTCATGCTCAGGGGTGCTTAACTCACCTCCACTCCCCATCTCTCACACAAATGCCTGCCAAATCAGACCTTTCTGTCCTGCATGCTGCTAATTGACTTTACATTTATCATGATTACATTTCATCTCGTTGGTTTTGGCTCATGGTTTCATCTTGTCAAGCACACTTCAATTCTTGATTCTGTTATCTCTCAAGATAACCTTCACCCAGATGGGCAACAGCTGAAAATCGGGTAGGTATGCCTCCCATTCTCAAGGACCCAGAGCAAGTGACTAGAGCCCATGACACAGCCCTCTTGATGGAGGAATCAGTCCCACCTTTGTTCTTCATAATCTCTACCCCGAGGGGAACAGGGAACAGAAAGAGATGAAACACAAACAAGCCAACCCAGCTCTTCGGAAGTATCATGGCAAACTGCCAGGGTGATGGTGAATGTACAGTCTGCTTGAGCACTTTGTATAAACATTCCCATGAATACTCCTGCCGCTCATTTTACCAGGTAACAGGTAATGTTAAAAATGGAGAAGACAGGGCCACCCTTGAGCAAGGCTGTGAAGTCATCATTTCTGTTTGGCTATAACTCAGAAGGCCCAGCTCTGGTGCTAATTAGCTATGTGGTCCTGGGCTATAGTGTTTCCTTTCCTGCGCCTTGCCTTCCTCATCTGAGGTTTCCTTCTCAAGAAGCTATCATTCTTCTCCCACTCTGGAACCCCTTCTCCCACTAGGGGTCCTGTGCCCCACATCCACAAGGCCCTGGTTTGCACCGGCTATGACCTACTTCTGGGAAAAGTAACTACGGGCAACTTTTCCTATCCCTCAAATAACATCCTTAAAGCTTTACCTCACCACTTTTCTACTTAAAATCCTTCTACATCACTTTAGCTGAGTAGCCACAATCTCACAATCTGACCTTGCCTGCCTCTCCTGCCTCACATCCCACCCTAAACTCATGCACACTCTTCATTCCAGCCACAGTCAGCTACTTGTAACCCCTCAACAATTGTGCTTTTTCAACCTTTCATGCCTTAATTCATGCTATTCCCCCCTATCTGGAATGTCCATCCCCCTCTCTATACCCAACTCATAGCAATTCATTATTCAAAACAGCTCAGCATTGAACCTTCCAGGAGGCCTTCTCTGATGGATTCAGAAGCCCTTCTTGTGTGTGTCCAAGAGCCACACTACATATTGTGTCTCAGCATTCATCAGGCTGTTGGCTGACTTATTAATCATCTTTTCCAACTTGACTATAAGCTCCTTGAGGGCCAGGATGTTTTGTTACCACTGTCTGAGATGGTTCCTGCCACAGTGTAAGTGTTCGTGGAATCATTGAGTAGACTGAAATGATAAGTGAGTTAATGAGTGAGCCAGCTATGCCACAGGGGTGGCTGCTTACTTCCTGCACTGGAGGGGCCAACCCAGGCAAACTTAAGTCCCCATCAAAGCATCCTGAGCTCAGGCTTGGCCTCTTGGACTCTGCCACAAAGCAAAGGTCTAAATGTCAGAGACTTCCCCGATGTGACTCCCTGGGCCTGTCACTGAGTTCTCTACCCTCTTTCTAAACCTTCTCCCGGAGCAGGACAAATTAAATGAAAGAAGGGCTGGGAAGTCTCCCCTCACTGCCTTACAATCAAGGAGGAGCCACACTACCCAGATGTGCTGTTCAAGAGAAGCGCTCTGGTCCCTGGAATACAAGAAGTCAGAGAAGCCTCCTGGAAAAACATCAATTGGAAAAATCCACCGCCAACCAGCCCTTCACCAGTCCTCTCCCCTGACAAGTTTGCTTATTGCTTGAAGTCTGCAACTCACCAGTTGTTTATGTTCCTAACCCCGAGTTCAGGGGCATCTGCAATTTAATTTGAGCCATGGATAGACAGGGCTGCTCTCTGTTGGAGTTGCAAGAGCATAAACAACCTTCCAGGCTGAACTCTGCATGGCATTCCCTAGCTCCACCCCTAGGGACTGATAAATACCATCTATCACTTTCTAAGATCATCTCCAGCAGGCCCAGACCAGTAACTTGTCCCCAAGGCTGGAAGATGTCACTTGAAGTGAATGGAAAGAGAGTAGCTGGGATGGATTGGTAAAGATAGGGAATGAGAGGGAAAAGGGGTGAAGGCTTAGGGTTACTGGAGGAGAGAGGAGGAAAAAATTCAAGAGGACCAGCGAGAGGCTTAGAGGGAGAAACACGCAGCTATAAAGCCTGGGGATAAATCCTCGGGGGATACTGGGGGACAGCAAAGAGGAGTCACAGCATTGGGCATGTTCCCAGCTCATTCGCCACGGGAAGCCCACGTCTCATCCTTCTTCACTGCTCACTGGCCCTGCCAGCCCGTGCTGGAGGTTACTGTCACTTCTCACAGACAGAGCACCCCATATTAAATTCATCACTCACTGTCCACCTATAGGCAACACACTATTGGTTTATGTCACTGGTTGTGCAGATAACAGCTCCAGTTACCATGAAGAGAAAATATTGAAGGCAGCATCCAATGGCAACAAGACAAGGGAGCCCTTCCAGTCCTCTTGTACACACACACACACACACACACACACAGTTCCCATGCACCACCCCCATGGGACAACTCAAAGCCATTTGGAGCAGCAGTTCCCAGGCTGGGCCCCTGGGCCTTCCCAGAGAGTATCTTGGCCTTCATGCCAGGTCCCCTTGCTATGCAGCTGCCATCTACCCTCCAGGCCAGCAGCCCCTGAGATGCCACGCAGACTTTTCCATTCATCGTCCAGAGCTCCTTAAGTGCCTCTGATACACACCATGTGTCCCAACAGGAAAACACATACTCATCAACTCGACAAAACGCTCCAGATGTGATCAAAGCCAGAGAGGCAAAGAAAACAGAGATGGGGGTGTTCAGGAAGGGGGAGAGGCTGGGGGAGAGGAAGGCAGAAATCCAGGAACTTGGTTGAGGGGACAGGGGGCAGTGCCCCTGGGGTGGTGCTTCCAATGGATGAAGTCTGCAACTAGGTCCAGACTCTTTGATTCCAATCCCTGGTTCAACTTGGCCTCCCTATGAGATCCTAGGCCCTGCTCCCAGACCAGCTTCAGGATTGAGATTCTATCTCTGAAGAACCGTAGAAAGTTAGTCCTGGAAGGAATGCACTAGAGCACCTGGTCTACCCTTCCTTTTTAGATGAGGAAGGCGATGTGTAAATAGACCTACCTGGAGTGTCATGCACCACCTCTGACTCCACACATTCTTCTAACTTCCGGGTCAGTACTGTCTGTATTAAACTTCAGTGGGTTACAGTGGCACACATTAAAGGCCCTTCATTTGAAAGTGGCCTCAGACACGATATCACTGTCCCCTTGCCTCCTTAGCTCTAGTAGAGGATTTCAGTCCCTTATAGAGTGAGAAGACGAGCCTCGGTGGCTTTTAAGACCCCTCCTAGACCTAAAATTCCTAAGCCTTCAAGATCTATGGCAAGCCCCCCTCACTTAAGGAAACAGGCCTGTTTTGCTCCAAAACCTCCTAGAGTCCCTCTGCCATCACAGCTGCACATCCAATCATATTCTCCGCCTCCCCACCACCTCCCCGGGAGTTGTCTGCATGTCTCATCAACACAGTGCTCTTCCCTTAAAGTGGAGCAAAGCAGTTAAGATAATAGGCTCTGGTGTCAAACTGACTGGGATTTGGGGCAAGTGACTTGTCTACTCTGTGTCTCATCTTGAAAATGATGGGGATGAGGATTGTGCCAAGTTCCGTAGAGTCACCATGACGATTCAATTAGATCATGCACACAAAGGGCATGGTAAACTGGCCCTTGATGAGTACAGGCTGAGTGATATGTTCACAGCAGTCATTCACATTCCCATTAATGCAACCACCATGGGTGAGCAGGGAGAGATGCCTCATGTCCGCTGGTGCACAACCTGGTGAGACCATAGGTTACTTATGATGTCAGGGGGATGAGGAGAAGAAGAGACAAGAGGCTCTGGGCCCAGCGTCACGATGGGCAGGCTACCCACAAGTCCTTCTGTAGGACAAAGCGCATGTAGGAGGAAACCATCCTGTTAGACACAAAAAGCACAATCCCAGTTCCTTTCCGGTGCCTTAACCAGAAGAAAACCCCTGATCCTTCAACTGATGACAACGGGCCATGCCAGCACCACCCACAAACAGGCACCCACATAAGCCAAAGGTTTCAATGATGTACCCTTTCCTTAGGGTACAGTCCAAAATCCCTAACCAGCCCAAAAGCTCCTCCATGATCTGGCTCCCCACAAGTACCTCCACTACAGAGCTGAAGCTCCAGCATCCCAGTGCCCTCCCCCAGCAGTAGGGCTATACATGGTGGAGAAGCCAGACTCAGGAGTTCAGATCCTACCTCTCTCACTAACCATGTGACTTTGGGCCACTTATAATCTCTTTGTGCTTCAATTTCCTCTTCTGTAGGAGGAGGATGATAGTATCTATCTCGACGGGGTGTTGTGAGTTAGCAAATGCGAAGGGGTAGAACAGTGCCTGCCACACAGCAAGCATCTAACTGTTAGCTGTTGTCATTATTTTCCTCATCTTTGCCCGGATCATTTTTGTTTTGACCCATCTGGCAAATCTTATTAGTTTAAATGTCACTTCCTCAGGGAGATCTCCAATTAGGTTGGATGGCCTTACATCTCTACTCCCATTACACTTCTGTCCTCCTCTCTAGTAATCTGTGTCACACTTCTGATTAACTATGCACTGTCTCCCCTGCTAGGTCATAAGCTCTGTTGAGGCCAGACCCAGCTGGACCATAGGTCCAGATGTGCCTGAGACAGTCCTGCCTTTTACCTGTTGTTGCAGTGTGGCAGACTGGATTTGTGTCAGTAAATAGTAACTCCTATACTAGCCTTCCCGGTTCCATGGATTTGTGCTTGGCCACATGACTTGCTTTGGCCAATGGAATGCGAGCAAATGTGAGATGTCAGCAGGTACCGCAAGAAGTACTTCACATTTTCATTCTTTCCTGTGCTCTGTTGATTCTCCGTGAGCAGAATGTGTCCCAGAAGCCATTGATCTAAGCAAAATGTGCAGACCTGGGGCAAACTAAACACAATGCACAGCCCAGAGCCAGGCCCAACTAACCCTCAGCCTGAAACAGAGCTTTCCCATTCAACCCAAAGACACATGAACACAATACAGAAATGACCTTTGTTATAAGCTACCGACCTTGGGATCGTTTGTTATGCAACATTAATGTAATAATAGTTGACTAGTACACACCAATCATTATTAATAGCTCTCACTTTCACTCCAAAAAGTGTACCCAGTAAGATGGTAAATTATCTAACTGTCCACCATCAGTCCATATCTATCTTGTTCATCACTTTAACTCCAGCACTTAGTACAGTGCCTGGCACAGAGAAGGTGCTCCATGAATAGACCGGATTAAGTTGAACTGAATTATATGTTTGTTTTTTGTTTTTGTTTTTGGAGATGGGGTCTCGCTCTGTCACCCAGGCTGGAATGCACTGTCTCAATCTTGGCTCACTACAACCTCGGCCTCCAGGGTTCAAGCGACTCTTCTGCCTCAGCCGCCTGAGTAGCTAGGATTACAGGTGCTTGCCACCACACCCAGCTAATTTTTGTATTTTTAGTAGAGACAGGGTTCGCCATGTTGGCCAGGCTGGTCTTGAATTCCTGACCTCAGGTGATCCGCCCACCTCAGCCTCTCAAAGTGCTGGGATTACAGGCGTGAGCCACCATGCCCGGCCTGAAGTACATGTTTCTTAAATCTCTTTCCTAAAACATCAAGTCTTTGTCCCACCTGGATGCTGAGAGGTCTGAGTCTGGGGGCTCTGCCTTCTTTCTCTTTTGTGTCATCCCCATAAAGATGCGCCTGATGCTGCTAGCTGGCTGCCACAGCATGGGAGACCTAACCTTCTTAATGCACAGAAGTCAAAAGAGCTAGTATTTCTAAAAGGAATGTCATCTCATGGGAATGGACAAAGAAGGGATCACTGCAGGATGAACAAAAGGAGAGAGACTGAAGCATAGTCAGAGAGATCTACGCGAGGCACCAGCTGAGGCTTTCAGGAGATGCAGGGCCTCTGAGTAGGGCAGGGACCCCCTTAGTACACGGCTGATTCGCTTCTCTCTGCCATGCAGCTTGCCTTCCTGCCCCAGGGCTGAGGACTGGGCAGAATGTCAGCCTAAGGAATTGCTGCCATTTTGTTACAGTTGATGACAGCTGGAAATTACACCATTGCCCTCATCCAGACTAAAATGTTCAAATGAAAAGTTAAAAATCCCAGTCCTCCGATCCCCTGTCTGTCTTGACTAGGTTCAGTTGAATATGGACTGTATGAAAGAAACCAATGAGGCTGAGCCTACAGCTCTGAGGGTTTCCCGAGTCCTTGCTGCAGGCTGAGTGGCTAAGGCTGAGCTCCCCAATCTCTTCACGGCTGAGCCAATCAATTTGCCAGAGGCAGGCAGTAATTCCTGGCAGCTACCCAACAGTCAACATTTTTGAATACCTTGAGATAATCCCAAGAAGGTACTAGAAGATAGCAGTCTCCCAGGCAGGGATCTTGAAGGTTTGTGTACTTTTTTTTTTCCTTTCTTATGTTTGTGACTTCCAGACCCACAAAATGCTGTGGTTTTCTGTTTCTAAAACAGAGGCATGTGCCTGTACAAAAAGCCTGGGCATGCCGGGCTAATTAAATTTAGCTATCTTGAGGCGGTTGTTGTAACGTGTGTTCCGCTGATGTTATTCAATGTGTTAAGACGTTTTCTGTTTATGTTGGTTACATAGCCATGTGGTGTGGGTGGAGAACATCACTCCAGGGAATACGATTAGCAGGACTGAGGCGCTCAGGGGTTCCAGGAACATGTGGTCAAACAGTGGCTCCTGGGATCAAATAGTTGAGCCGTGTCCCTGGTAACTCACCCGATGCCAGTCCCCTTGCTCCTTCTAAGGCAAGATCAGTCCCTCAGGTCTACCTGATATCTTGATTCCCACAGACAGAACTGCACCTGCCATCATGCAGCCTAGAGATTTTGTAGAAGAGACGCAACTATAGGGAGAGGAACTTCAACAGGTCTGCAGGGGCTGAGTGACTTGCCCAGAGACTCCCCAGGAGAGATGAGGGAAGAACTGAAACTCCTTGTGCCTACTCTTACCTGTCCAGCTGGGAATACAATGAGACATGAAAGCCTTCCTTAAGCCCTCTGTTTTTCCACCTGCCTAAATTCCAGAGAAACCACCACCTGAGATCCTCTCCTGAAATTCCCCTACCATCATGTCCCCTGTCTAGCTCAGCCCCAGTGCTTTCTTCTCAGCCATTCTTCTGCCTTAGCCCCTTCTCAAATCTCTTACCTCAACATCTCCTGACCAAGAACGCTTAAATCCCAATCTTGTAAATCCCCCAACCATATTTCTTCTCTCCTTCAAATCTCTGATTTCTGCTTAAAACTCACCTATCTCATACATCTCATTTTTGTGTGATCTGCTACCCTGAAGCCAGTTACTAAGTCCTTCAAAGCCTCTCTCTATCTTGCCCAGCACTGCTACACACAGCTTTGTGCATTAGTTACCATTGGAAGCTACTTGACAGCTCTGTGACCTACCCGAGAAGTTTTCTTTTGTGAGTACCTTGTGTCCCATCAGTACCCTTCAAGATCCCATTTTCCCCCTGCTTTGAGGCTTCAATACCACACCCAGTACAAAGCTCTGCATTCAGCAGATCCTGATGCAGGGACTGACTGTTGCGCTGTTAACAGACTCAGAGCTCTATTTTTAAGAAAAATATCTGATAGGGTGGATTTTTCATGACCTTCCCAAACAAGCAAGGGGGGCAAAAATACAGCTCTTCATAGTGAGGGCCCCCTGCTGTAGCATCCTCACTCTGGTCCCAGTGCTGAGGCCCCTTGAACTTCAGAAACATCATTTCACCCTCACTGAGAAGCAGAAACAGACATTTCCAGCACAAAAGCAGGCCCTCTAAAAGTTCCCCCACTCGACAGAAGCCAGATTCCAGGATGAACCGTGGAAGCGTCTTACTTGTGCACCCTGCTAACTTGCTTGGGTGTCTGGTTGCCGAAGCTGCAACTGAGACAAAGCAGTAAATTAGAATTGGGAACAGAAGCTACTCAGTTGACAAAAGCAAGAAGTGACAGCTGACAATCTGACAACATGGAAGGAGTCAGAAAAAAAAAAAAAGATCATAAAAAAATAGAAATGAAAAATCAAAAACATGGCATTCTGGGGTTGCTGAACAGAGGCCCTGAGAGTGAGACGTTACTCATGCTAGGCACAAAGAGGGATGTTCATAAAGATGGCCCCATTATAAGCCAAGGTCGACTACGGTCAGCGTGCGGCCCATACCGGAAGACCACACCACGGTTTTTCCCTGGGAGATGGGTTATCAAAGGGATTAACACCAGAGGGCTAGAACAGCTAGCCTGAAATCCGCTGAACGGAAACTCTGTGGCACCTTCAGCTACAGAGTACTGTGAAAAAACTAAAAGTTTCTAGAGTTAGATAGGCCTGGGTTTGAATTCCAGATGAGCTTGCTCTGTGGCTTTGGGAAGCCTTTACTTCACTAACCTCAGTATCCTTGCCTGTGAAATGAAGATAACAATATCCACTTCACAGGGTTGCTGTGAGGCACAGAGGTCACAGACAGAAAATGCATACAGTGTATTGATTTACAGTCATACATTATGATTATACAATATTTGTCAGAGCTCTTAAGCTAAGGAAGCATATGATAGTCCACCACTTTAATGAATATTATAATTTCCCCCACAGGGAGTCAATAATTATTTTTATTGATTTAACGAGACCTACAGCCATCATCACAGTAGTTGTACAGCTCTTCATCTGAATCCTCACAGTAATACTGTGGGCAGGTAGCACAGGTGCTATCATCCCTATTTCATAGCTGAGAAAATTGAGGCTCAAGAGAGAATGACTTGCCCAAATAATACATCAACTGGAAACAAATCTGGAGGTAAAACTGAGTTCTTTTCTCTCTTAACTCACTGTTCCTGGTCTAAAGGAATGTCCCTGGGCAGGTACATCAGGGTTTGATAAACACATACACAGGCACACTATCCATCATTTGACTGTCAGCCTCACTCCTTCTCCATTTTGTTCCAAGATAGGGAACTCTTACTTGTTTCAGTCCAACATTATAAAGACGCCTCTCCAAATCCTTGATCACATTACTTTTCCGTGTGTGACACAGTCCCAGCCTGGTTATGTTTTCTTTAGGTGTGATGACCTAAGTCAGACACATGTGAGGTTTTACCATGACTTGGTAAATCACTGAGTGATGCAATCCTAGTTTGGTTTTCAAAAGTATTCTGAGAATTCAAGGGGTCTATGGTGCTGCATCACATCACAGTGATGTTTCTAGAAAGAGTTACAATCATCCCCAAAGATCTCTGCCTGATGCAGAGCTGATACCTCTGAGCCCATCATCACAAATGGCTAGTCGAGGGCCAACTTTCCCTCGTGATCTTTTCCATATGATGTTTTCCTACAGCCTCACAGCTACCTTCTATAAATTTTCTCCATCAGCCTCCAGAAAACCCAGTGGTCATCGGCAAGCATGGAGATTTCACTTTGAACTCAAGCTCCTTGAGGGTGGGGTCATGCTTTCATCATCTCCGTATCTCCAGGATCAGTGTCTGATAGTGCAAAATATGTGTTGGTTAACTGCTTCAGCGAGGTGTATGTAAGGTTCCTTCTCTTCCAACTATCACCACCAGTGAGTCCCAAGAAAGACGATCACAATGATAAGGCTGTGTGGGGAACACATGTTGATATGAAAATGCAGAAAGGCCTAGGAGTATTTGGGGTGTGGGAAAGAAAGCTTAGATATACGAGCACTGTTGTGAACACAATTGTTATTTTCAAATATTTAATGGGTTGGCCTATACAACAGGGTACACTTGTTCTGTGCAGCTCCAGGAAGCAGAACTAAGACCAATATTAGGGAAAACAGCAGAGTTTTCCTTCTAGTTCATGACTTCCTAGGGGCTAGAAATGCCCAAGAGAGAAACAAACTGTCCCAGAGGTAAGGTGCTCCCTATTCCAAGAAAAATCAAGCAGAGGCTGGGCATTTGCTAGATGAATATGCTGCAAGAAAAATTCTTCATTCCTTCCTTCCAGGGCCAGGTATCCAACTGTCTGACCTCTAAGCTTCATTTGTCTCTGTGATGCTATGGTTTGTTCCTAGAGGTTCTGGATAATTGAAAGCTTATTGTATAATAGGGCCAAGATAGCACAAATACATAGCTTATCATATTTTTCAGACTAATATCAGTTTTTCCTCCCTGGGGAATGATATAAGCTGATCCAGGAGGCAATGAGCTGGTGCCAGACAGCTCCTTCCTTCCCCAGCTCTGCCCTGGAATTCCAGGTGGCCACGGGGAACTTGTGGAGCCTCCTGGTGCCTTGGGATCCACCATCTGTATCATGTGGCTGATATGACAGGAAGAAGGACGAAAAGTTTAAAACAGGAGCCACCATCTCTGGAAGGCTGTTGTGAGGCTAGACAGCCACCCTCAGAAGACCAACACAGTCATTAGCTGCCACCTTGAACTGGAGCTGGTAGCATTGTACTCCAGCTCCTGTTTCCATTGGTCAACCACAAGACCAACAGCCTTCCTTCCGAAAGGGTACAATTGGAGGAGAGTAGCACTCCGTGGAGGAAATGAGAGAAAGGAGACTGTAGCAGAGCCTTTCCACAGTTTGATGGGATTAACAGCATGACTTATATCCTGATCTATAAAATGGACCAGAATGTAACAGCACAGAACATAATCATCCTTGTTTCTGCTTCACCTCAACCAGCTGCTGCTGCTTTTTTCTGTCTGCCTTCTCTCACACCCTCAGAGGTAAAGGAAGAATAGTCTTCAAGCCTATGAGGTATTATTTCCTTCTAGACTGCAAAATGTTTTCTAGCTAAACCCAACCCCCAAGTGATAAGACGCGTGCAAATGCCATAGTGCTGATTCCACGTGTCATCTCTCCTTAGCTTCCCTTCATGCATCCAGCCTCATTTCCTTCCAACCCTGGATTCCCTGCTAATTCGTGGGGCAGAGCAAGGGACTTGGGCCAGGTTGGCAGGGAATCCTTACAGACAAGGTCTGCAAGCCAAGTTCTTGATCTCACCACTCCCAATCAACAATGAGGAAGGATCTGGCTTTGAGTCAATGTGATTTTCAGTCATTAATATCAGGCTAAACTATAAATCCTTATACAGGGCAGTCCAGGCTGGTGATAGACACACTCTTTCACCTCAGTCGTCCTTCAGAAAACAACATTTCTGATTCAAGGGCCACCTCTTCCAGGAAGTCTTGTCTTATTCCTCTAGCAGCAATTACTCTTCAAATGTGATCCCATACTGATAGGTTTGAACATTATTATAGTCCTGAGAGCCCTCACTGAATCCTGTCCTGCACACATCTGTCTCCCTACATAACTCCTAGATCTTAAAGGCCACAAGCTCTCCCTTCATCGTTGTTGTCCCTCCCCATACTGCCAAGCAAAGAGACTTGCTCACTGTAAGCATCAGTGAATGTGTGTTGTGTTGACCTGAATTGCCTCTCTTAATCCCAATGAAAAATCAAGGAGAAAGCAGCAGGACTAAGGAAATAAGTAATCACGGATTGATCAACGTTTTTCTCTCTCCATTCCCTCCTCTAACCCAGCTGTGGCCTGGCAAGTCCTTCCCCAACCTGGCCTGCTGAGAAGCCTCCTAAGAACACAGCCTCCTCGGTCTCCCTCCGGGGGGGGGGGGCGCTCAGATGGATCACAGTTCAGGAGGGTGGCAGCGGAGCCCAGAGACAAGGAGGGATGGATCAAACCACACAGTGTCTGGCAGCAGTGCTGGGGAACCCTGGCAAGGACAGTGACCTGTGCCTTGCAGTAGGAGGGAGAGCCCATTCCTGGCATGTCAGGCTAGAGCGGGCCGGTAGAGCTGTGTAGTAAGGTTGGGGCACAGTGCCACCCAAGGGCTCCTGAAATGGTAACCCCATACAGATCACTCTCAGATCCTCATGGAAGCTGTTCCATATCTCAAGGCTCCAAGCTGGGACATTTCTGAGAGAACTCCAGAGGTTCCACATGTGTGGGCTTCATGCCCAGGGCCTGACTTTAAGTGCAGAAAGCCTCACTCATGAAGTGAGCACCCCTGGAACAGGTGGGAGTGAGTCAGGACCATTACCCCTCTTCAGACTACAGGCCTAGTTTGGTACAGTGAAGCTCCCCATGCATTATCCCCTTGGTGAACTCCCACAGGTCAACAGGTTGCAATCCCTCTGAGCTGAGTACAGTTCTAGAACCCTCTCTTTCCCATGCTGTCACAGGCAGGCAGCGGCAGCTGCTTTAGAATAAACTTTTTGGACATAAGTTTCAGCAGAGTATAGTCAGAAGAGAAATCAAACTCAGAAGATGCTTCAGACCTACGGTTTTGTCTCATTCATATCAAAACGTCCAAGCTAAGAAAATCAGCCTGGAAGCAGATATTAATTTTAGTAAAAAGACAGATTATGGCCCTGACTAGTACTGGATCGGACCTGTACAAATCCAAAAGCCCTCCAGTCCCCAAGTTTTCCCAGAAAATAAGGGCTGTTTTCCTCCTGGGTTTTAGGGCATTGAACCAGCGAAGTGCAGGCGGAAATGTCCTCTTCCAGCTGTGAGGACCCTCTTCCAGCTCCCTAAAGGACTAGAAGAGCCATTTCGGTCTAGCTCAGCGTCATTCCTTACATTATCAGTCACAAGCCATGTTTCTGCCAGGGCACAAGTGCTGCTGGCTGGAAGTACCCGGGAGGTCTTCTGGACTGGGGTGCACTCACTCATCAAGGTTCCTGCTGGATACCTCCCTAGGGAACTTTCCAGAGAGCTCTCACACACACTCACACACACACACTCACACTTACACACAATCCTCATTCATACACACTTTATGCACACACTCACATACACTCTCACACTGACACTCACGAACACACTCATACCCACTCACACACACATACACTCACACACTCACACACACTCACACACAACTTACACACAATCCTCATTCATACACTTTATGCACACACACATACACTCACACTCTCACACTGACACACACTCATGAACACACTCATACCCACTCACACACATACACTCACACACTCATTCACTCACACACACACTCATTCACACGCTCACACACATACACTCGCACACACATCTACACAAGCATGCGCACACACATTCCACACGCTCATACACATACACTCACCCGCTCACATTCACTCATGCACGCTCACACACACACATCCTCACATATACACACTTTCCCAGACACAAGTATTCTCCGGCACACACACACACAGTCTCACACGCACACACATTCACTCACACACACACCCACTCTTGTACATACACAAACAACACAGACACTCTCACACTAACACATTCTCACCCTCACACACACTCTCATACTGGCTCACTCACACTCAGGCCTGCAGGCCCCTGGTCTCCAGAGCAGAGGCAGGATCAGGAGGAGAGCCCTATGGGGCTGGAGGCCATCAGCAGTCTCACAGTGCAGCCTGCTGGGCACGAATGACGCTGCAGCCGGGTGGAGGCAGGGGCCAGGGGTGCAGGGAAGCGCATCTTGCTTCCCCTCTGTCGACTTTCAACATCCAGGAATGGTGTCTCAAACCCCAAGACTCAAAATGAGGCCTGAAGGCCTGCGGAAGGGGAAGGAGAGCTAGTCCCGGGGCCTTCCACATACAAACAGGTCTCCCGCCCCATGAGCTCTCAATGGCTCACACAGAGGTTTTAGAATCTTCCAAACAATTGGCACAGAGGAGGAGCACCAGGGCTCCAGAGGAGGAACAGAAGCTTGGCGCTAAAAATGAGGAGCTGAATACCCAAAGAAATGGGTGGGAAAGACCTTGGCCAGGCCTGTGCATGAATTATCATGTTCCTCCCGTGCCAAGATTCCCCTGCTCCGTCACTCTTCCAGCACAGACCATATGAGGGCAACTTCTCTGTGAGGCACACGGAGGGTGCCATGCATGGTAGTAACTAGTCATGGAGCAAAACTGCCATGGTGTGGGGCCTGGGATGGCTCAAGAAGGGAGCCACAGGCTGGACTCTGCAGGCAGGTGGGCCCCGACAGGAGGTGGCAGGAACAATGGAGAGGAAGTGGCAAAAGAGAGAAATGGTGCCAAAGAAGAATCCCCAAGACTCAGAGTTAGATTGGGAAGTGGGAAGTGAGAGTGAGGCCAGTCAGGGATTACTGAGGTCTCAGATTGTGTCATCATGAAGAGGAGGAAGGAGAGGACTTGGACAGAATCGGGGAAAGCAAGTTAGGACCATTTGGTAAAGGAGGATAAATTGAGGATTTTGGTGTGGAGCTCACCGAGTGTCAATAGCTGCTCCCTGCATGCTCCAGCCCACATTTCTCTCTACAAGTTTTCCAGGTACTTGCCCACCTCTGCTCCTAGCGTCCCCCACCACCATCCCTTCCATCACTTCTCTTTCCAGCAGCTTCTTGAGGTCAGAGAGTTCCTTATGCCACTGGGATGACAACCACTACCACCATCTGCCTTGGCTCCCCACACACATGCTGCTCAGCGTCCCTTCTCCTGAGGTTCCTTCCTCCTCTCCCTCCTGACCAAGCCTTGGCCTTGCCCAGGGGCCGTGGGAGTGTTCCGGGCCTTCTGATCTGTGAGGAGCTGTAGACAGCCTCCAGCCCTGCTCCAGCACACTGTGCCCTGTCTAGACAGATTTGAGCTCTCCATCCTCAGGAAGCGCCAGGCCCCAGAGCAGGGCTCCCCTCCAAAGGCAATACTTCCCCTGCAGGTGAGGCTGCCTTGGTGGCCAAAACCGAGTGCATGAATTTTTATTTTTTAATCATACTTTAAAAAAAACGAATGAGTAGTTGGAGAAAACAGGCGACAGAGTGGGTGGCCACTTGAGATCCAGAGAGAAAGATCAAAGCCCACCAAGAATGGAATGATCAGCCTTGGTGTGGCCCAGAGAACAGTCTAGGTGGCCCATGCCACATGAAAGGCAGCCAGGGGACGGGAGACGGGGTGAAGGAGCCTCGGTCACAGGCCCGGCATGTCCCTGCTCCCCCATCCAAGACCTTGGTTCATAGTCCTCAGCTGGAACAAACACCTGCTTCCAAGAGACATCCAACCAAGCTCTGTCCGCTGGGAGGGCCGCTGCATCTCTGTGTAGGAGGTGAGCTGCCCAAACTCTGGCCTCCATAAGGCTTTCTCTTTCCAAGAAGAAGCTGGAATTCCTCCCTCTAGACTCGATTCTCCTGGCTGCTGCCTCTCTCACAATCCCAGCCCAGGGCAGCCAGCCAGGAACATGCTCTATTCTCGGACTGACTAATTAGCTCATTAGGTGACTGCAGGGCAATGAGTCCACCATGTTCACCATGGCGCAGCCTCCTCCTGCAGGCTCCAGCGGACCATCTTTTCCAAATGAGCACATTCTCCCATGTGAACCCACAGATCCCTCAGCTTAGCCTCCCAAGTTAGGACAACCAGGATCCTGAAGATCAAAGAGGAATTGGGACTTGCCCAAAGAAATGGTAGCACTTAGTGGCCAGGCCCAGACCAGAACTCACGTCTCCAAACTTTCAGCCCAGTGCTTTCACACAGTGCTGCAGCCCAACATTCCAGTCAGAAGACTGAGTTTCTAGAGCCCTGAACCCATTTTAAAGTAGTCAGACCTATGGCATTCCAGCAAGTTCTTTCAAAGGACTTTTCACTCATGTTCAACAGAAGCTGGGGAAATGTCCAAGATGCCAGAAAACAGGACATCATTCTGTGACAACAAGGAAGGGAAGAATCCCAGGGCCCAGTCTCTCCTCCCTTCTAATTTGGAAAAGCCATAAGAAGTCCACATTCTGTCAGGCCAGCCAGCATACTCCCAATGTGATTTGCCAAATCCACCCTTTCCTGGGTCAACACTGGCACTTGGGCATAACCCAAGAATCAGCTTCATCCAGGTTCTTCTCTAGACAAGACTAAGGAAAAGAAATGAGACAGCTCCATGCACCCCTCCCAAAGAACAGGCAGGAACAGAGACCACAGTGTTGAAGACCTCAAGGTGGAGGTCATGGTCTATCAATCTACAGGATCTTTTGTGCCACACAGATTCCATGTCCTTCCCGTGTCCCCAGCTGCTTCCCCACCCATGGGACACAGATGAGGGGACCATAGAAGCTAGAAAAGAAGATCCCTCCACGTGAGCAAAAGACTGCCAGAGTCAAAATGTTTATGATACATCTTTCAGGACTTGCATCTCCAGGATCCTTTCAAAAGTTCCCCACCACCTCTTACCTGATGAGGTCAATAGGTTGGAACTTATAGAACACTCCATAGCGCGCCCATTCTTGATATAGCAGCTAAACAAAGAAAATAAGGAAACAGGTTAGAGGTAGAGGTGGGAAACTTCACCTGATTTTCTCCATCCTAACAAGTCAGAATTTTACCCCCAAAGCCCAGCTTCTAAGAAATTCTCATGAGACATCCACGGGGAGATGTCCAGAATCAGGAGGCTACAGAAACTGGCTTCTCCTTCCCCAAACAATAGAGGTGAACTTTATCACACTCTGCGGCAGTCCTGCACCTGATGAGCAGAACCCCGTCTTCTTTATTCCCATGTCTTGCCTAGTCCAGCAAAACGAGCCCTGATGGTCGTGATTCACTCATTTAACAAGTATTTAGTGACATCTCCTTATGTGCCAGGCACTGTCCCCACACTGGATACAGCAGTAAGCCACAGTCTGCTTACACCCTGGTGTGGAGAGACAAATATAAACATATAAACAGATAAGATTTGGAAATCTTAATGAAGAAAAATGAATCAAGGTCAGGGAGTAGAATGTGAAGGAAGGGAGAGGAGTGGGGTGCTATTGTAGACAGGATGGCCAGGGAAGGCCTCTCTGAGGAGGTGACCTTGAGCTGAGACACAAAGGAAGGGGGCAGGGTGTCCCAGGCTGGACACTCTTCTTGTGCAAATGCCCCAAGGCAAGTGCATATGGCATGTCCCAGGAAGAACAGGGAACCGGTGTGGCTGGGGCAGAGTGAGCATGGGGAGAACTTGGGAGACAAAGTCAGAAAGAACCAGGATGGCCAGATCACTTGGGGATTTGCAGGCCATGCTAAAATCTTTGTATCAACACTGGATGAAATTTGGATTTTGAAGGAAGCCACTGGGAGATTTGCAGTAGAGAGGCAAAACAATCTGAGATTGCAGAAGGCTCACTCTGGTTGCTGTGTGGAGAACAGACAGAGTGATCAGAGGCACAGGGAAGTTATTGGAATGGTCCAGGGAAGAGATGATGATGGCTTGCACCATGGGGGCAGCAGCAGATATAGTAAGAACTAGTTGATTCTGCCTAGATTCTAAAGGTAAAGCCTATAAGATTTACT
Source organism: Macaca mulatta (assembly GCF_049350105.2). Taxonomy (NCBI): domain Eukaryota; kingdom Metazoa; phylum Chordata; class Mammalia; order Primates; family Cercopithecidae; genus Macaca; species Macaca mulatta. The sequence continues at coordinate 6,728,058 of NC_133416.1, forward strand.
GTTGGATTGGATGTGGGATGAGAGGAAATAAGAACTTGGCCTGAGCCACTGAGTCATGGTGATGCCTTTTATTGAAATGAGAAAGACTGTGGGAAGGACAGGTTAGTGGGGGTGGAATCAAGAGCTTACTTGGGGATGCATTTTTTGAGATGCTCTTTGGGTATCCAGGGGCATGGCGAGCAGCTAGATATAACAATCTGAAGTTCAAAGAAGAGTCCAGTACATTTGGGAGTTATTGAAGAGGAAGACATTTTGTAAAGTCATTAAATGATGGATGTTATCACCAAAGAAGAGATAGTAAGTACAGAAGAAGCCTGAGGTCTGGGCCCTGGGCATGCCACCATTTAGAGGTCAAGAGGGTGATGAAGAACCGGTAAAGGAGACAGAAGGAACGGCCAGTGGTGTGGAGGAGAACCGGAAGTGTGTGGCATCCAGGAAGCCAAGGGGAGAAAAGGTTTCAAAGAAAAGAAGAGGATAGCCAAGCGCGGTGGCTCACGCCTGTAATCCCAGCACTTTGGGAGGCTGAGGTGGGCAGATCATGAGGTCAGGAGATCGAGACCATCCTGGCTAACACAGTGAAACCCCATCTCTACTAAAAATACAAAAAACTAGCCAGGCGTGGTGGTGCACGCCTGTAGTCCCAGCTACTCGGAGGCTGAGACAAGAGAATGGCGTGAACCCAGGAGGCGGAGCTTGCAGTGAGCCAAGATCGTACCACTGCACTCCAGCCTGGGCGACAAGGCGAGACTCCATCTCAAAAAAAAAAAAAAAAAAAAGAAGAGGACGAGCAGTGTCAAATGTTGCCAATGGGTCAGGTCAGATGAGCAGTGGCCACTGGATTCAGTGGCTTTGAGGTCACCGATCACCTTGACAAGAATGGTCCAGGAGAGGGGTAGGGGCAAAACCGAACACATTAGGCCAGGCTATCTGGGAATATTTCTGCAGCAACTTTATCAGAATCAGCGTGTGTCTCACTAAACCTATGTATCAATTCCGGTAAATAAAATCATTCAGTAAGGCATCATCAGGAGACCTCATCTACATACCCATCCTGAATCAATATTGGCACTTTATCAAATTATATGTCTGGAAGTGACAGATTTATAATACAGCTGCTATTTTGTTGCATTATTTATGCTCCTACTACATCACACACAACTCTCGAGGAAATCTGTCAAGGAGAACCTACTCTAACCGGGTACTTCGGAAGCCCGTCTGAACATCAGCCCTACAGGGAGCCATCCTGTTGACCTAAGAATCTTTAAAGATATGACATTAAAATGGAAATGAGAACCAGCGATCTTACTTAAGGGTGGTAGACTTTTATTATCACAATGTCTTCCAGCCACTGCAAAACGGGACCAGAAACTACACGGGTCCTGAAGAGGCAAACTGCACCAGCAGTTCCACCACTTGCAATGGAGGAAACCCAGATACAACAAGGGGTTACTCCGCGCATGAAGGCAGAGGAACATCTGAATTCACGAGCACTGCTGCTGCTCACGCCAGGGCGGTGGCTCACCTAATCTTATTGTTATTAGTACATCTCCTCCTCCCACGTCTTGGGTGCTTCTAATGCCTGAGTTTTGACTCTCCTGAGTGCAAACCCTGGGTTCTCCAGCACCTGGTTGTCACAGTGACATCATGTGTGGCCCAAAGGGGAGATAAGCTTGCATCAGGAGATGCAGGCAGGGCACCCTCTCGAGAGCTATGGGACGTCACTGTCTGCCTTACAGACCCTGACCTCCGGAGCAAATTCCTCCCCAAGTCGTATGTCCAGCCAAACCTGAGCTTGAGAACACCTATCCGCCACCGGCCTGGAGGAAACAATGGAAAATGTTCCAAGAATCCAGTATGGCCTCAACTGAGAGCTGACCTCAGAAGCCTTTTCCCTGGCTGAATCCCAGACCTGCTGAAAGAGACTTCCAGAAAGTCCCTCTCTCACCATGGTCTCTTTTAAGCACAAAGATGTATCCATGGCTTGTGGATATACACGAGGAGGAACCAAGAGAACTATCTGGGCTTGATACAGAAAAGCTAGAAGCATACGGAGGAGGCAGTGATCAGGCAGCCCCTGAAACAGAGAGCTGGAGCGACACAGCACCAAAGCTGGGAGGCGGTGCAGCAATTATGCCCGGATGCCCGGCCAGCTCACACGCCTTCTGTCACCTGCAGGGGAGGCAGGGAGGGAGGTAGAGAGTGCTGTAGACCCTTCCCAATCTTTAAGAAGGTTTAGTCACGGATCGTGCTGAACTCCAGCTTGCAAGGCCCCAGAAGGGACCAGCAGGCAGGGTGCAGAGAGGCACACTCTGGAGTCCTGCCCCGTAAGGACCAGTGTGGTGTGAGTAAAGCACAGACACGTAACAGCCCCTTTAAACTTGCAGAGTCTAGAGCCTTCTAATGCAACTCTTAGTGAATCCCCTTTCTCCCTTAGAGGTTCACCATGTCCTCTCTTTCCCAACTGGCAAAGCCAGCAAATACACCAGGGAGGGATTACTGCTCCTTCTTAATGGACAGTGCCTGATTCCAGAGCCCTGGACGTAACCCCAGATGTGTCTGTCTGCCCCAAGCATTTACAGCAGGAATGACGGATGAGAGCATAGAAGCAGGAAGTTTGGCTCCCCAGGGATCACATTTGACGGAGGTCATCAATTTAAGGATTTCATGAGACTATAAAGGAACTCAAGTGTTAAAAACTCTTTGCAACAACTCTTTGTAATGCCAGAGAACATCAAGGTGTTTGGGACTCATGGCCCTCTCTGAGGCCACAAGCTCCTCAGACAGCAGCTAGACCTGAGACAGGCAGAAAGATGCTGTAGCCATCTCGGAGGCATTTAAGGGACAGCGGCAGCCTGAATGGAAGAGACTTGGATTCTACTCCCAGATGCTACGCTAACCTGTTTGAACATTTTAGTAAGTAACTCCACCTCTCCAGGTCTCAGCTTCTCCATACAGTAACATGAAAGTCGTGCAGCACGGCAAAATGAATCCCCAGTTGAAACCAAGAAGAAAAGTGCCTTTCTTGTCAGGAAGGTAAATTTTAAAATGCAGGACTGACTCTCTCTCCACAGTTTTCAGTGGGTCACTTACTAACTATCCACTAGGGAAGACAGCCACCTGCAAAGGCTAGAAAATCCAGGACTAAGGGTTTCTAGAATGCTAAAGGAAGTCACATCCAAAGTTCTGCTTTGAGTTCTCCCCTGTAAGTGGAAGAAGAAGCCGCAGAGAGTCAGTGAAAGCTGGGGAGCCCTAAGCAGATGGTGACAGCCACTTCTCGGGGAATTTCCAGGACACTAAGCAGCATTGGCAAATGGGGAACCAGGCAGCTGCTGGAAGCCAGGAGGGACCCATCTACCCCCAGGCTGCTCCCTCTTCCGGTTGTCCTGGCTTCTAGGAAGGCAGGAAACCCTTGTTCTCAAGAGGAAGGAAGCTTCTTTTTTTTTTTTTTCTTTTGAGACAGAGTCTTGCTCTGTCGCCCAGAGCTCGAGTACAATGGCGCGATCTCCGCTCACTGCAAGCTCCGCCTCCTGGGTTCATGTTATTCTCCTGCCTCAGCCTCCGAAGTAGGTGTGACTACAGGCGTCTGCCACCACGCCCAGCTAATTTTTTGTATTTTTAGTAGAGACGGGATTTCACCTTGTTAGCCAGGATGGTCTTGATCTCCTGACCTCGTGATCTACCCACCTCAGCCTCCCAAGGTGCTGGGATTACAGGTGTGAGCCACCGCGCCCGGCCAGAAGCTTCTTCCTAATGACCCTCCAGGAGGGGAAAGAAACAGACTTCCAGCCCTACCTGAGTCTGAGTCATGGAAACTGCACAATAGCACCAGGTGAGCTTCCGGAGAGGGAGACCGACATCCTCTAGAGCCTCTGGGCTTGCCTAGAATCTGCCTGCAACGAACCTGGCCTTGGGGAGATCATGGGAACAGCCACAAATTGTAAGGAAGAGTGAAGGAGAACATCCAGGTGCTGGTAGGATGGGCAGGTGGGGACACCATGGTAAATAATCCCTAGAGGTCCCAGAGAGGCTACCCTACACTGCAGCTCCCAAGCCTTCTCCATGTCCTTCATTATATCAGCCAAACAGAAACATTTTGTGATGGGAAATTTTTTTGTTAAAAGGCATCGCTGTGGTTAACAGTAATTTCATATCTTTCCAAAGACAAATACATATTTTTATATCTACAACATAGATATTGTAAATAGTCTGCAATTTACTTCTTCCATTACTGCAGGTGACAGAAGGCTGACTGACTTCTCCTATGAGCTGCTGTGTGTTCCTGGTCTCCGTAATGTTCCTAGACAGGCTGGGGTCACCACCACCCAGCAGGAGTTTTCTTAGGCAGGCAATGGATGGTGATCACCATTTAAAGGGAAGGAAGGAAAAATTAGAGAGTGGGAGGACAGAAAATGGTTGGGCGAGAGAGGTGAGATGTGGCGAGACATGCTTTCTCCTTTTCCTTTAAATCTGATGCGGGACTTTTCAGGAAATTAAACACCGAGACTATTAGCATCGGATAGAAAACAGATGAGTTAAGACATCGCAATACTACAGCAGATTCCCTGGGCAGGCAGAGAGAGGACATGTGTAAGCAATCACTGCAGTATTTCTGGAAAAGACCTTTTATGTTTTTAATACTTAACACTTCATAACAGGGACTAATAGGCAGGATAAAAAGAAGCCTGCTCGAAAGGCAACTTGGGGCATGAATGATTTTCCAGACAACAGAGTGGGGGAGGGAAGCTGCTTGAGCTTCAGGCTCCTCATCCCTCCCACCATCGCCCACCCTCCTCTGCTCACTAGAGTTGTTGAAGGTGGGGAGAAGCCAGCAGGAGGATGGCATGAGGGGATCATTGCTGCATCCCCACGGAAGAGGTTGGGGCCACGTTCCTTCCCCTAACGGTAACCTCCAATTTCTAGCTACTTGAACTACAAAGCACAACTGAGCCTCCCTCACATCTATAATTGCTCATCTATAATTTGGGAGTGGCTATACTCCACCTGCCTGCCTAAGAGAAAACAAGAATCACCTCAAGTTGACCCTCCAAAAGCCACAACGGCACGGATCATCACATGTTTTAAGCAAGAACCCTGGATTTGAGGGCTAGAGGTGCTCCGAGCCCCATCTCTGTTTCCTGTGGCTGTGTCATCCAGGCCAAGGTGCTCAAGCCTTCTGTGTCTCCGTTTCTGCACCTATCAGTTAAGGAATTTGGACAGCCAATGTTTCTCAACTGGTGCTGTCTTGCCATGGGAAGATGGGGTGAGAGCTGTGTGGTGGGCGTTAGATATATTTCAGGACAATTGGCATTGTGGCTCTCCAGGCACTAAGTGCAGTAGCAACCACACTCACATTTCCAAATACCTGGGTGGGGGAAACTGCTGCAAAGTAGATAAGCAGGTAAAGAGAACATCTAAGGCACCTCTAGCCACTTCCACACCCACCCGTAGTCTCTCATGCCCAAAGTCCAGGATGCTGCGTGAGGCAGGCTTACCTTCCTGTCATTCATATCGTCCTCTGGACTATTGTATTCACCCTGTGGGAGAAAAAGGGATGCTGGATAAAGCCAATGAAATTACAAGAAACAGGTGCCAAAAGAGAAAGGATTTTCTTTTTTTTTATTTTCTAATATCATTGCTTTTTTTCACTCCCATTTAAGGAAGGTCAAAAGCATGGCATGGTAAGGGGCTGATACTCCATTTTCTTAGCCATCAACACTTGCCACATTTCCTGGGATAACTTCTCACACAAAGATGCGCCCCCCTCATACACTTCAGAGATCAGCCTATGCTCCCTCGTAGCAATGCAATGGCAGAGCTCCAGACCTTAAATGGTTTAGCCCATCATGTGAAAATCACCCGTGCCATGACATGCTCACTCTGTCCATAACTGCAGAACTTAGCAGTGCATACGCCACTGCAAATATGTCAGGAATGAGAAGATTCCCATCAAGAAAATTCCTGCTGGGCAGTCAGGGAGCCCCACCTCAGCAGTCTCACATGGCACTACTGCATGGCAGGTGCCCAAGACCTGACCAGTCTGATGAATAGTGAAGCCATGGAGCATTTAGCTGAAGGACCAGTTACATTCTCATGAGTTGTCTTGAAGAATACCACTGCACTGTGTCATAGGAAGTTCATAACATTATTGTTCATAACATTATCTCCAGTCAAGGAGAGCTTGCATTACAGTCATTCTGTTTTCTTTACTTAACCAAAGCATCGTACAAGGAATTCTGAGAGATTTTCTTCAAAAAAAAATTTGTTTTAAATAATGATCTTTCGTTAATATGTACCTGCATGTTAAGGAGGAATTTCACATCTGCACAAAACTCTCATATACAAAATACCACTTTCAGGCAGCCACAGGTCCGACAGTCCAGGTTAGGGATCACCCAGGCCTTTCAGTCTCCTTCCACCACCATCCACCACCCTCACCCATATCTCCTCCCTTTAATCACCTCATGCCACATCTGTATAGTCACACTTTTGCTAAAAACAAAGCCAGGGAGTACAGGGAAAGCTCAGACAAAGCCCAGTGTATTTTGTCTTCTGGGGAAATCATTGGCGAGACAGTTTGAGATGACTGGCAAAAATCAAACTGGGGATTATTGTCAGCAATGAGCAGTCCAGGGTCAGCCAAGGTATTTTAATGTCATGATTCACTCCTGCCTCACCCTGCAGGTATTCACCCGTTTCATTGCCACTGAAAAGTTGTGGTTTTCAACGTTCTGAAGACTACAGAGAGCACGCTGTTGAAAATGGTACTTACGTCATGAAGAGGGTAGGCAGCCTCATAAATATTGTTTGCAATCAGAGAGTTAATACCTACGGAAGAAAGGGAGATGAAAATAGTAACTCTGGGGCAGGCATTTCTCAACTTAACCCTTGTTTTTTGATAACTATTAAACTCTCACATGCCCCCCAGCTGAGAATCAGTGCATCCTCCTCTATATCAGCCAGGCTAGAACTTTCTGTCAAGCTCTGGTTCTTAGTACAAGAACAATATTTTTTCATTCCCTAAATACAAAATGATGTTTTCACATCAAATATGCTGTCTCAAAGTTTACATTCCTCCTATCTTCAAAGATTCCAGTCATTCCAGTCCAATAACCTTCCACCACCGTCAGGTGCGAATCTCTGTGCTCCATGACCACATAGGAATGAATGGCTGTATGGATCATTTTAATCATGATCTATAAAAGTATGTGTGAGAGCATTCGACTGCACTTTGAGCTCCTTCCTGCTGTTTCACAAGGCAGTGTTGGCTGTGACTGATCTGCCGTCTGGACCATAATATCCCTGAGGTGGGCAGGAAGCAATAGGGCAGTGGTTCTCAAAATGTGGTCTGGGGAACCCTGGGAGTCCTCATGAGGCTTTCAGGGGCCCCTGGAGGCAAAACTATTTTTCTAATAGCACTAAGACATTATTTTCTTTCTCACTCTTCTCTCACAAGTGCATAGTGGGGTGTTGTGGCATGTGCTGCCATCATCCCCTGTGGCTAATGGCATGTGTTTGTGTATTCTGGTACTTTCACAATTTCTCAGCCTTAACTTCTCATGCAGTAAACATTGGTCGACAAAGCCATGCAAACACCCTTTGGGTGTTCCCAATAATTTTTAAAAGTGTGAAGTCACCCTGAGACCAAAAAGTTTGAAAACTATGCAAGAGATTTATGTTTTAATTCCAACAGTGTCTCACACCACTTGCACGTAGCAGACCCTACTAAACAAATGTGAAATGAACAAATGGCTCTGTCCCTCCAACTCCATTATACTCACAACAGAGAACCTTCTGCGCAGCATAAAGTCATCGTTATTTACTTGTTTCATTCTTGGTTTTTTTCAGAGACTATAACGTGGTCTGTGTGTTCTGTCTGAGTCGGGATGGTCTGTCCTGGGTCGCTGGCTTCCAGACGGGAGGGATTATGTCTCACCAACTCGTAGTACCAAGGATCCCGCCATACGAGGATCCACATTTAATCATGGAGGGGGAGGAGAGGGGGAGTTTCTGGTACACAATGATTTCCCTTGTCTCGCACTTACTTTCTGCCCTGAACTGTTCTTTCCAAAGAGACTGTAGACTGTAGTGAGATGAGGAGATAATTGGTTTTGGAGGGAAAGATGTATGATGTCCAAATGCTAAGAAATCTGCATTTGCATGGCTCTGAATAAACGCCGAGGTTGGATAACAAATCTAGACAACATTTACTCATTAAAATTCATGGCTTTCCACCTCCCGCTCCTACCCAATGCCCCACCCACAAGCTTAGAGACCGCAGAGGATCTCAGACAATCCTCTCCCCTCCATCAGCCTCCTCTTCCTCAAACCTCGCCCCCATTTGCCACAGTTCCAGGACATTGGATGGCACAAAGACTATTCTCCGGGCCCCACGTGGGAGCGGAGGCCCATGGGAGGCTGCCAGGGACGCCCGGTAGAAGTGGCCGCTCTTCCAATGAGTTGAGAGCTGAGTGTTTTGGTACTGCTGCGTCACCAAAGGGCCCAGTCCTTTCCTGATTTTAAGTTTCCTCCTTGGCATGCACATAAAACATGAGAAATAACTTTGCGGGGTGAGAGGAGCAGAGGGTGGGGAGAGGGAGTGCAGATGGGGGAAGGGTGCCCTGGAGGTTTGCTGAACTGCAGATTTGTCTGACTCACAAGACTACAATTTCACTCCGAGCATCATTAATCAGTTCAAGAGCCATAACCACAGCAACATGAAGCCACCCTACCATAATCAAAGGGAGGAGTCCCAAGCCGGGAGGGGAGTTTGTGGGAGTTTGTAGTTAAAAAATACAAAGTGCTGTAGGCCTGGATAGAGGCTGAAGCATCACAGGCGGGTAAGGCCCCAGCTAGACCACACCCCAGAACCTACCCAACCCAATCCCTACAGTCACACCCCATGGTTGCCGTGGCAGCTGTATATACCCTGAAGACAGTCCCAAAACTCCAAGGAGAAGTCCAGCAGGTGTTTCACCTACTTAGCTCTTCTGCTAATTCTCAGCTTGACTTTGCACGGTAGCCGAGTGTCTGGAAGCATTAAGCCATTAGACCGATAACCTGAACTCCTGGTCCCAGCTGCCAGATCCTCAGAAATGTCTCAAATTATTGGGACACTAAAGCTATGCACCCTAATCCCCATCTCAAATAAAGCTTCCTGTGCACGGTGCAGCTGGAAGTGGGCAGCTTGCTTCACTTCCAGGACAAGGTTTGCTCATTGTTTTGTGTTCCCCAGAGGCCTGACCTGGGTCAGAGAGCACTCCTCTCACCTGTGTGTCTCACAGCACTTAGCTCACGGCTGGAAACACAGAAGAGATGGCAGCCCTAACAGTCACCGGCCCTGTGGCTGCAGTTATCTCAGTACTCCTCTTGTTCATCGCCTTCCTCACTGCTTCATTGAGCATTCTGTGCTCATGAAGAAACTTTTAAACTCCAGCTGATTGTTCTGTCTCCTAAGACAGAAAGTCAAGGTAAAAGGTCCTTTGCTTTGGAGCAGACTCAAGTTATAAAACCAGAGTTGTCCTAACTCAGATAACCACAGCCCCCAAAATGCTGCAACTGGATGTTTCTCTGCTCCCTCTAGCTGTGTACTCCCTACTTTTCAGGAGGTATCCTATGGGTGATCCCAATCAGTGGCTGCTAGGGGAAAGGAGAAGAAAGTACATTTGAGGAGGAGGAATGGGGCGGGAGAGGCATGCTGAAATTTAAGCATTCATCCACAACTTTACCCAACAACAGGGATTCCTTTGGCCTCCCGGTTCACCCACAGACTTCAGAAACCAAGATTCTACCCCCAAACAAGCATGGAAATCAGTTTAAAACAAGAAGAAAATAATCAAACGTTTTTTAAAAAGAGTCCCTGCTTTGAAAATTGAAATTCTGATTTTTTTCTTTCTTTTCAGCAAAAATGGGCTAATTGGTTCCATCATGCGCCATCCATCTGGCCATAATGGCAAAGTTTTCTTCTTCAGGATTGCATCTATATTCTTTCCTCTCAGCTCTAGACCCAGGGAGAGACAGAGAGACCCAACCTTTTGTCCTATTACTTTCAGGATGGGGGACAGTGAGAAGGAGAAAGCGCTGAGGACATTTTCCCTTCCCTGTCTTCCTTAAGAGGAACAATGTCTCAGCTCAAAGTATAGCCCCTCAGGAGCCCCTCACTGATCCTCAAAGTCGATGTGCCCATGTCCCCTTCAAATCACCAGGTACTTCATGCCTAGTGTTTAGAACTAAAAACTTCCAAAGGAAAAGGCTCATGTTTCCTCCCTGCCCAGCATGGACCACATGTTTGTGCAGCCTGACACAACCAGGCCTAGCACCACAGTCCCACATCCACAGGGGCAGGGCCAAGAAACATGACTGGGGTGGGCTTAGGACTCGGCACCGGTACCTGAAAACACACATTCGTCATACAAAGCTGAGACCTAGCACTGAGCTTCATAGACATATCTGATTTCCTGGACACAAAGGAACAACCAAAGCGCAGAAGTTTATGGTCTACCTCCCAAAGAGAGTCTCATTAAATCTACAAGTGCTGCTCGGTGACAGGGACTGCAGTGCTATTCCCTCCAGGCCAAACTCAAAGGAAACTTTTATCCACCGGGACAGGTACTTAGAGGAATGGGTGCCATACTCCTGAAAACCCATTTGGTTTTGATTCTCCCAAGAACAGGGCCCAGTCCTCCTGGCATTGTGCTTTCATCCCTGCACTCCAGCCGGACGTAAATCTAAACCAGAGCTCCCAGACGGTGCATTTAACAGAGACTATATTTACCCATCACCAAATTGTCTTGACGTGTGCTTAATTACTTAAATGCCTTTAATCCCAAGCCTTTTCTTCTAAGAAAATGTAAACCAGTTCAGCTGGATGAATGATAAACCAGATGTTTACAACACACAACACGGTCTGGCTTTGGTCAAAATAATTAAGACATTGTCTCCTGAGTGGGGAGGGGAGGTGTCCAAAGCATACATTTGTTTAAAGGCTCTGACACCAAAATGTCCATGAAAATATAGTTCCATCAACCTGTAATTTTCTGTCCATGAAAAAGCAACAGTAACTTTCATATGAAGGAGCAAGAAAAGTGTTTACCCTCCTCTGATAAGGTCAGTGAGGCTTGAGTTTCTTTCCATGGCAAACTGCACTAGAAAGTTATTCAATAGTAAAGTCAACTCCCAGGGCTCTCATAACTGACCTTGGGAAAGATGACATTGATTAAGGAGGCATCCTGATCACTCACACACTTCCACCACCATGCAGTACCCAAACTCACAAATATTTTCAGTCTCTGAATGTGGTGGGCATTAATCCATAATCTCGCACTTTCAGGAGTAAATAAGAGGGAAAGGTCGAGTTGTTCCTCTTGAAGTTATGAAAGAATTCTAAAAAGTTTGATCATTAGTCCACCCACACTTTTTTAAGGTCAGCTCCTCCTGCTTTGTCCTTTTATACTAATTTTAAACATCACCCCCCATAAGAGAGAAAGAGAAGGGAAGGAAAGGGCAAGGGAGGGGAAGGGGAGGGGAAGCCAGGGAAGGGCAGGGAAAATGGTGCAGGGTAGGGCAGGGGAGTGGAGGGGAGGCAGGGCAGAGCAGGAGAGGGAAGGGAAGGGGAGGGAAGAAAAGGGAAGGAAAGGGAAGGGAAGGGGGAAGTGGAAGGGGAAGAGAGGGAAGGAGAAGGGAGGGAAGGACAGGGCAGGGGAAAGAAAGGAGAGGAAGGAAGGAAGGGAGGAAGGAAAAAAGGAAGGGAGAAAGGAAGGAAGGAACGAGGAAGGGAGAGAAAGAAGAAAGGAAGGAAGGAAAGAGAAAGGAAAGAAGGAAAGAGAAAGAAAAGAAAAGAAGAAGGAAGGAAGAAGGAAGGAAGAAAGGAAAGAAGGAAGGAAGGAAAAGAGGGAGGGAGGGAAGGAGGAAGGGAGGGAAGACAGTCAAGAGAAAGAAGGAAGGAAGGAAGGAAAGAAGGAAGGAAGGAAGGAAAGAAGGAAGGAAGGAAGGAAAGAAGGAAGGAAAGAAAGAAAGAAAAAGAAAAAGAAAGAAAGAGAAAGAAGAAAGGAAGGAAGAAAGAAGGAAGGAAGGAAAGAGAATGAAGGAAGGAAGGAGAAGGAAGGAAAGGCAAGCAAACAAGCAAGAAGAAAGGAAGAAGGAAGGAAGGAAAGAGAATGAAGGAAAGAAGGAGAAGGAAGGAAGGAAGAAGGAAGGAAGGGCAAGCAAACAAACAAGAAAGAAAGAAAGAAAGAAAGAAAGAAAGAAAGAAAGAAAGAAAGAAAGAAAGAAAGAAAGAAAGAAAGAAAGAAAGAAAGAAAAGAAAAGAAAAGAGGAAGGAAGAGCAAGCAGAGAGAGAGAGAAAGAAAGAAAAGAAAGAAAGAAAGAAAGAAAGAAAGAAAGAAAGAAAGAAAGAAAGAAAGAAAGAGAAAGAAGAGGAAGGAAGGAAGAGCAAGCAGAGAGAGAGAGAGAGAGAGAGAAAGAAAGAAAGAAAGAAAGAAAGAAAGAAAGAAAGAAAGAAAGAAAGAAAGAGAAAGAAAGAAAGAAGGAAGGAAGGAAGGAAGGAAGGAAGGAAGGAAGGAAGGAAGGAAGGAAGGAAGGAAGGAAGGAAGGAAAAAAAGGAAGGGAGGAAAGGAAAAGAAGTTCCAGAGACCTGGCTGGTGGCTAGGGCATTAAAAGGGACTGAATGCCAAATGTGCATACAATACTAGAAAAATCAAAATTAGGCCCTTCACAGATAGACTTGGTTATCTTTGGGTGGTCAGAACCCCAGTGGTCAAATCCCCAGGAGGCAGGAGGCAGAGTGCTTTGCAATACGCTTCATATTCCCAAGTGTAAGCAGGTCACGAAGCCTACGACAACGGTGCACCCTATCTTTATTTTTATGTTTTTCTTTGGTTCACTCTAGAGTTCCTAAAAATCACCTGGGTAGATTATTAAAAATGCAGATCTCGGGACCTTGCCCCACAGATTCTGATTCAGCAAATGTGGCATGGGACCTGGACAGCCAGGGTTTTAGCAAGCACGCCGGGTGATTCTGATGCCAATTCACATGGCACCATCGCCCAAAATCACATGCAAAGAATTGCTACCGGAGTACAAACTTCTTCCAACCATCCTCACCAACTGCTCTGGATGCTCCTTGTTCTCATCTTCCCTTTCACTATAACTGTCTGCTCTCAACCTCTCTGAGGCCTGCAGGCATCATGCAACCCCGAGTACTGGCCACACCCCTGGTACCTGCTCTCTGTGAACCTTCAGGAAAGCCAGTCCCCTCCCTGGGCCTCGTTGGCTCATATGTACAGATCGTGTGGCTCCTTTGAATCACAGTCTGGGAAATGTTAGAGCCAGAAAGAAGCTTAGAGAGCACTGAGAGGCTCCATTTGTTTTATGAGGGGAGAAACAGGCCCAGACAGGGAACATGGCTTGACCGAAGTTTTACAACTTGTTCATCCCAGAGCTGGAACTGGCATCCACTTCTCCAGCCTTGCCAGGCGTGTGCCTATCTTCCACCTTCCCCTTCCAGATCTACTCTCTACTGTCCTCTATCTGACATGAACAGGCTGTGCTCTCTGGCTTCGTACCGCTATCAGCAGTATTGAGACCCGTGGCCTTCTGCCTGAATAGTCACCTGCTCGAGGCCACCTCCTCTACCCGATTCCACATTGCAGTGGCCTCTCTTTCTCTCCATGGGTCTAGGGATGGTAAGAGCTCTGCTATTGTTAATTCCAGGTTACAATGCTGTCCCTGGCATTCCCCAACTCCCTGTCTATCCCTTTGAAATGGTTTATCTGTACATATGCCCACCTTGAATTACCCTAATTGGGGTGTGCTATTTGTTCCTATTGGGACCCAAACTGATTCTCTGGAATTGCCACCACTATGTCTTCTGTGTTATTTGCTTTCCTTGCAAGTATCTGTCTTCTCACAGCCATGTGGCTTGCTCCCTGTTTTCCTCAAATATTACATCAGGAAGACCTTCTCCGACTACTCTATTTAAAATACCTTCCCACTCTCACTTCATTTTCATCTCCTTTATTTGCTTTATTCTTTCTCCTGACCCTTATCCCTACACAACATCCTATCCGTTGTATTTACTTCTTGGTTTATTTTCTGTCTTCCATAACTAGAAAGTAAGCTCCTTAAGGGCAGGAATTTGTGTCTGTTGGATTCACTACTCCATTTCCCAGGTCCAGAACATGAATGTCACATAGTAAGTGCTCAGTAAATATGTGTTGAATGAGTGAATGGATGTTACATTGGGAAGGGCTGAGCTTCCACCTCTTCCAGGAAACTTTTTCCAATAACTTTATCCATTTACTAATTAAATGAGTTAAAAAGCAATGACAAAGAGCCAAGAAACCTAAGTTCTAAATCCAACTCCAAAGTTCTAACTGTGGGTGTGCCAGTTAATCTCTCTGTTGTGAAGTTAATTAACATCTGCTGAAGTTACTTTGCTGGCAGTTTAAAGGATCAAATGATATAATGAGTGTTAAAGTGTTTCGAAAAACATACAACTGCAAGCATGCAAGGAGTTATTACTTTGGTGACAGTAACACCTAATTTATCAGAGGCCTCTTATCTGGTTATCTCAGCTCTCACAACAGAAAACCCAGAAACAAGAAAAAAATAAATGAGCAGCTAAAATAGATTTCACAAAACCTACTTTCTAATGTGACGTCCCTTTACCACAGCAGAATCGTTCAGACCCTCCTGCCACGCATTTTACACTCTCTTTACCCAAAATTCTAACGAGCTTGTTTTTTGTCTCCCACACTGAAAAGCAAACCTGAGACAGCAAAACTCAGGGAGGGAGGTTACCAGAGTCAAGAATTCAAGAAATCAGAGCGATGTGGTGCAAACAATCCTAATAATGCTTTGATAATCCTTGAGAGTACATGAAAATCATTATGTTCTTAATGATGATCTTGAATAATCCAGAAAAATTTTCATATGCCTTTATGTGGAGAATATATGTAGGCATGTTCTACATAAGCAAGCAGGAAATTGTGTGATAGATTTTAGAAAGATTTCTGTATAGAAAGATATTGCTGTAGACAGCAAGAGCTATACCCCTGACAATATTCCCCTTTCACTTTGGTTCAAGGTTAAATTTGCAGTTCAACTGTAGAAACTAGAGGACATTATGGTTTGAATATGTGTTCTATTTTCTTCCTCCTAGTTTTGACATTCTATTTTATTTTCTCTGGTTCTTATTTTTAATTTATTTTTATACTATGTTGTCTTGCTGTTTTTCTTGTAAGCCACCCCAGAAATTTTGTGGAACAAGGCAGGAATATAAATATATCAATACATACTACTTGTATATAGGTTAAAGCTTTGCAAAAGTAGGCATTCAGTAAAAATGTATTGTCTCAAAGAACAAAGAGACATTACTAGATAAATGGGAGAATTTCTAAGTTGTTACTATCTTTAGTATCTTTTCTATTTTCTAATATTTAAATTGGGTACAATGGGAAAGGGAATAAAGCTTTGTCAGTTGGTTGCAAAAGAAATGACCATACAAAAGATAACCCCGAGAGTGAAGGATCAATGAAAACACCTACGATTCCAACTCCAGTCCTGTTCTTTTTCTCTTTCTCTCTTTTTTTTTTTTTTTAATGAGGACACAATCTTCTGGAGAAATATAAGCTGATTCTAGTCACTCATGCTTCTCCTCCACCCCTTATAAGCCAGAAAGAAAGGCAATAAAATCTAAATTTATCCTGTGGCTCAGGCCTCCATATTATCTTGGGGCCTCATGGAGTTATCACATTCCTCATTTTTTTTTTTTGTTTATCTTCTAAATAAGATTGGTAAGTTGGCCAAAGAGCTTAGAGGGCACTTGGTCTTCATAGGCAGAAGTCAACCCACTGGAAATCAGGCCTTTGGTGTTCTCCTCTGCTGAGAAGCGGAGTTCAGTCACATGCCCCCTGTTACAAAGCTAGTAAGTCCTCAAGGGCTACTATGAAGTTAACAGATTCTAAAGACTCAGCCTAACTCCACTCCTAGTCTGTAGCATCCCAAAGGTAGTGGAAATAGGATTATAGCAAGGGTACCCAAGTTCTAGACTCAATTCTGACTCAAGATGCCACCCTGGGCAAGTCACGTATCCTCTTTGTACCCATCTGTAATTGGAGATGATCACTCCTGACATACCTAATATTCCTGGGAGCAATGATTTACGTTAATACTTAGACATACAGAGACATACACATGGGCATTAATTGCCTCCTCCCCTATGTTCCAACTGCACTCTGTACGTATCTCTATTATAGCACCTACCACACTGCCTCATCACAATCTGTTTCCACGTCTGTCTGCATGGCTAAACTAAGAGTCCCTCAAGGGTAGAAATTATGCTAAATTCAGCTTGGCATCCCTCCATTTCTCTAACATCATTTGACACACAGCAGGTGCTCATTAAATGTTTTTTGAATGTCAAAAAGGAAAGACAAAATTATAAATACAACTCAAAAACAACAACAAAATCCTGACATTTGACTTTGAGACATCACCAAAAAACCCTCAGATTCCCACACACACAATAAAAAACATGCGTGTTAAAGCCGAGGGCCTCTAGTCTCCAGTGGCCTTCCAACAACCTGGGGATTGTCCCCCAAAATGAACTTTTGTTTTTAGGACTTTCCAGTTTACAAAACAAACTAACAGCCACTTATTTCATCTTTACAAAAACTCCGCAAGATAGAGATTATAATCCCCATTTTACATAAAAGTAAGCTGAGATGCAGAGAGGTTATTTGTCCATGAACACACATAGTCAGAAACTGACCAGAAACTGCTGTGGGACTAGCAGGCTGGGCATTTTTAAATTAATCCACTCAATCAAATCAACTGAGTAGAATGTGCAAGACAGGCAGTGAGGTGCATTGGGGCATAAAAGATGACTCAGAAACATCTCAAGGACTCACTGCCTTAGGAGTCTAAGCCATGGGTGTAGAAAACAAGCAAGCAAGAGATTTAGTTTGATAAGAGCTCCAAGGAAAGGGCTTTAAGGAAGAATCTGGAGGACAGTGATGTTTGATCTGGGGATAGGCATCACTGAGATTGGGGAAAAACACAGGCAGGACATTCAGGAAAAGGAAACGGCATGAGCAAAGATAGAGAAAATAGTGGTCACATTAACAGGAAGAGGAGTAGGAGAGAGAGGAGAGAAGTGGACATGCTGATTTTGAGGTTCTGGTGAACATCTAAGTGGAGGTATCCATTAAGCAGTTGGAAATGCAAGGCTGCAATTGGTGAGAGAAACAGGAGCAAGAACAGATGGTTGCAAGTCATCTATATAGAGAAAATAGAGTGCAAAAGCCAAAGGAACTTGGAAGCTGACAACATCTAAAATGTGGAATAAGGAAGAAAAATCGAGGAAAATGTGACCCATGAGGGAGAAACAGAAGGACAGCAGTTGAGTAGGTCAACAGCACCGTCCAACAACTATCAGAAGATGGAGGTGCAGTAAAGAAGGCTTGGAAGGATGCAGGAAGTTGTGGAAGATGAAGACTGAAAAGAAAAAAAACATGAACTATGGGAGATGTGATGGTTAATACTGAGTATCAACTTGATTGGATTGCAGGATGTGAAGTGTTAAGCCTGGGTGTGTCTGTGAGGGTGTTGCCAAAGGAGATTCACATTTGAGTCAGTGGACTGGGAAAGGCAGACCCACCGTTAACCTGGGTGGGCACCATCTAATCAGCTGCCAGTGCGGCTACAACATAAAACAGACAGAAAAACATGAAAAGGCTATACTGGCCTGCATCTTTCTCCTGTGCTGGGCCCTTCCTGCCCTCAAATGTCAGACTCCAAGTTCTTCAGTTTTGGGACTCAGACTGGCTTTCCTTGCTCCTCAGCTCATGGGAGCTTGTGATCAAGTTAGTTAATACTATATATATACCCTATTAGTTCTGTCCCTCTAGAGAACACTAATACACATTTTCTACCAGGAGGGGTTCTAGAGGAACAGAATATTAAGGATGGAGTTCTTTCATTGGTTTTTGGGTTTCTGGAGTGGCTGCTTAGCATTAGACCCCAAAATGCTAAGGACTCTACTTCCAATAGTATGGAGAACACTGATAGTCCTTGGCATGAGCTGTTTAGAGAGTTATGCAAAATAAATGCATTTGACACTCTTGATTCACTGCTCACGAGAGGCAAGGAGTTTAGTGACTCTATACATAATACCTTTGACCATATGCAAGGAACCAAGGAACATAATGAAGCTGGTTGGTTGCTCCTAAGTTCAGTGGACCAAGTGATGAAAGAAAATGATGAACTCAGGGATTCTAACGCCCAACTTGAGAAGCAGATTCTGAGCATCAAATCTGCTAAGATTGCCCTGAGTGACAGTTTTATCTCCTGTAAAGAAAGAGCTGAAATTGTGGAAAAATAGACACAAGCTCTTATCATGCAAGTGGCTGACCTGCAATGAAAGGTGCATTCACAGCCTCGCCGGGTGTCTATTGTTAAAGTGAGGGCACTGATTGCAAAAGAATGAGAGGCAACAGTGATGGCCTTCACTGAGGCAGTTGCCAGGCAAGAAAATGTTGATTCTCCTCAAGAGCCACCCCCAACACCCCTGTTTGCTTCTAGACCTATAAATAGACTAAAGCCCCAGTGGGCCCTTAGAGGTGAGGTTGACAGTATGACCCATGAGAAGTTGCACTACACTCAAAAATAACTGCTTGAGTTTTCTAATTTACATAAACAGAAATCTGGATAACAGGCATGGGAATGGATATTAAGGATATGGGATAATGGTGGAAGGAACACAGAGTGGGATCAGGCTGAATTTATTGATTTGGGCTCATTAAGTAGGGACTCTGCATTTAATGTTGCAGCCCAGGGAGTTAAAAGGGATTCTAATAGTTTATTCGCTTGGTTAGCTGAAATATGGATTAAAACATGGCCCACTGTGGCAAGCTGAAAATGCCTGATCTCCCTCAGTTTAATGTAGAGGAAGAGATCCAAAGGGTTAGGGAGATTGGGATGATGGAGTGGATTAGTTACTTCAGACCTACTCATCGCAGCTGGGAAGTCCAGAAGATATACCCTTGACCAATGCCTTGTAAAATATATTTGTGAGGGCAGCACCTGCATCTCTGAAGGGCCCTGTAATTGCTCTTCTCTGTATGTCAGATCTAACAGTGGGAACCACAGTCACTCAACTACAAAATTTAAATACAATGGGAATAATTGGATCCGGAGGTGACAGGGGCCAAGTGGCAGCACTCAACCATCAAAGGCAAAGTGGGCGTAGCTACCATAGTGGACAGCAGAGACAAAGCAGCAATCAGAATAGTCTGACTCATGTAGAGCTCTGGCATTGGTTTATTAATCACAGTGTTCCTAGAACTGAAATTTATAGGAAGCCTACTGCATTCCTACTTAATTTATATAAGCAGAAAACTTCTAGGTCAAATGGACAAAAGACTAATTTGAATTATAAAAACAGAGAATCATGGCCCATCAATCAACTTCCGGAATTACAGACCCAGAACCCCTTGATTGAAGGGGAGGTTGGGTCCCCTTGAAGAAGGACCCCACTACACTACTAATAATTTATGCTGTTAATCTTTCTCTTACCCTTCCCCAAAGAGACCTCCAGCCTTTTATCAGAGTAACTGTGCATTGGGGTAACTGTGCACTGGGGAAAGGGATATGATCAGATATTTCAGGGACTACTGGTCATTGGCTCTGAGCTGACGTTGATTCCAGGGGACCCAAAACATCATTGTGATCCTCAAGTTAAAGGAAGGACTTATGGAGGTCAGATAATTAATGGAGTTTTAGGTCAGGTCTGACTTACAGTGGGTCCAGTGGGTCCGCAGACTAATCCTGTGGTCATTTCCCCAGTGCCAGAATGCATAATTAGCACAGAAATACTTAGCAGCTGGCAGAACCCCCACATTGGCTCCCTGACTGGTAGGGTGAGGGCTACTATGGTGGGAAAGGCCAAATGGAAGCCATAGAGCTGCCTCTACCTAGAAAAACAGTAAATCAAAAACAATATTGCATCCATGGAGGGTCTGCAGAGATTAGTGCCACCATCAAGGACTTGAAAGACACAGGGGTGGTGATTCCCACCACATCCCTCTTCAACTCTCCCATTTGGCCTGTGCAGAAGACAGATGGATCTTGGAGAATAACAGTGGATTACTATAAGCTTAACCAAGTGGTGACTTTAATTGTAGCTTCTGTACCAGATGTGGTTTCATTGCTTGAGTAAATTAACACATCTTCTGGTACCTGGTATGCAGCCATTGACTTGGCAAATGCCTTTTCCTCCATTCCTGTCCATAAGGCCCACCAGAAGCAATTTGCCTTCGGCTGGCAAGGCCATTAATATACTTTGACTGTCCTACCTCAGGGGTATATAAACTCTCCGACTTTGTGTCATAATCTTATGTGGAGAGACCTTGATCACTTTTTGCTTCCACAAGATATCACGCTGGTCCATTACATTGATGACATTAAGCTGACTGGATCCAGTGAGCAAGAAGCAGCAAACACACCGGACTTATTGGTGAGACATTTGCATGCCAGGGGATGGGAAATAAATCTGACTAAAAATCAGGGACCTTCTACCTCAGTAAAATTTCTAGGAGTCCAGTGGTGTGGGGTCTGCCAAGATATTCCTTCTAAGGTGAAGGATTGGCTGCTGCATTTAGCCCCTTTTACAACCAAGAAAGAGGCACAACATGTAGTGGGACTATTTGGATTTTGGAGGCAGCACATTCATTTGGATGTGTTACTCCGGCCCATTTATCAAGTGACATGAAAGGCTGCCAGTTTTGAGTGGGGTCCAGAATAGGAGAAGGCTCTGCAATAGGTCCAGGCTGCTGTGCAAGCTGCTGTCACTTAGGCCACAGGACCCAGCAGATCCAATGGTGCTTGAGGTGTCAGTCACAGATAGGGATGCTGTTTGGAGCCTTTGGCAGGTGAATCACAGCGCAGGCCTCTAGGATATTGGAGCAAGGCCCTGCCATCTTCTGCAGATAACTGCTCTCCTTTTGAGAGACAGCTCTTGGCCTGTTACAGGGCTTTGATAGAAACTGAACACTTGACTATGGGTCATAAAGTCACCATGGCACCTGAACTGCCTATCATGAACTGGGTGCTTTCTGACCCATCTAACCATAAAGTGGGTCATGCACAGCAGCATTCCATCATCAAATGGAAGTGGTATATACGTGATTGGGCTCAAGCAGGTCCTGATCGCACAAGTAAGTTACATGAGGAAGTGGCTCAAATGCTCATGGTCTCCACTCCTGCCACCCTGTCTTCTCTTCCCCAGTCTACACCAATGGCCTCATGGAGAGCTCCCCATGATCAGTTGACAGAAGAAGACAAGACTCGGGCCTGATTCACATATGGTTCTGCACAATATGCAGGCACCACCCGAAAGTGGACAGCTGCAGCACTACAGCTCCTTTCTAGGACATCCCTGAAGGACAGCAGTGAAGGGAAATCTTCCCAGTGGGCACTTCGAGTAGTGCATCTGGTTGTGCATATTGCATGCAAGGAGAAATGGCCAGATGTGCAATATATACTGATTCATGGGCTGCAGCCACTGGTTTGGCTGGATGGTCAGGGACTTGGAAGAAGCAGGATTGGAAAATTGGTGACAAAGAAATTTGGGGAAGAGGTATGTGGGTGGGCCTCTCTGAATGGTCAAAAACTGTGAAGATATTTGTATCCCATGTGAGTGTTCACCAGCGGGTGACCTCAGCAGTGGAGTGGATAGGATGACCTATTCTGTGGACACCACTCAGCCTCTTTCCCCAGCCAGCCCATCATTGCTCAATGGGCCCATGAACCAAGTGGCCATGGTGGCAGGGATGGAGGTTACACATGGGCTTAGCAACATGGACTTCCACTCACCAAGGCTGACCTGGCTACACTGCTGAGTTCCCAATTTGCCAGCAGCAGAGACCAACACTGAGCCCTAAATATGGCACCATTCCTGGGGGTGATCAACCAGCTACATGATGGCAGGTTGATTATTTTGGACCTCTTCCATCATGGAAAGGGCAGAGGTTTGTCCTCACTGGAACAGACACTTACTGAGGATATGGGTTTTCCTATCCTGCACGCAATGCTTCTGCCAAGACTACTGTATTAGTCCATTTACATACTGCTGATAAAGACATACCTGAGACTGGGAAGAAAAAGAGGTTTAATTAGACTTACAGTTCCACGTGGTTGGGGAGGCCTCAGAATCATGGAGGGTGGCACTTCTTACATGGCAGTGGCAAGAGAGAAAGAGGAAGAAACAAAAGCAGAAGCCCCTGATAAACCCATCAGATCTGATGAGACTTATTCACTATCACGAGAATAGCATGGGGAAGAACAGCCCCCATGATTCAATTACCCACCCTGGGTACCTCCCACAACACATGGGAATTCTGGGAGATACAATTCAAGTTGAGATTTGCGGGGGGACACAGCCAAACCATATCATTCCACCCCGGCCCCTCCAAATCTCATGTCCTCACATTTCAAAATCAATCATGCCTTCCCAACAGTCCTCCAAAGTCTTAACTCATTTCAGCATTAGCCCAAAAGTCCACAGTCCAAAGTCTCATCTGAGACAACGCAAGTCCCTTCCGCCTACGAGCCTGTAAAAATCAAAAGCACGCTAGTTGCTTCCAAGATACAATGGGGTATAGGTATTAGGTAAATACAGCCATTCCACATGGGAGAAATTGGCCAAAACAAAGGGGTTGCAGGGCCCATGCAAATCCGAAATCAAGCAGGGCAGTAAAATTTTAACGCTCCAAAGTGATCTCCTTTGACTCTGGGTCACGCTGATGCAAGAGGTTGGTTCCCATGGTCTTAGGCAGCTGCACCCCTGTGGCTTTGCAGGGTGCAGCCTCCCTCCGGGCTGCTTTCATGGACTGGCATTGAGTGTCTGCAGCTTTTCCAGGCACACAGTGTAAGCTGTCAGTGGATCTACTATTCTGGGTTCTGGAGGAGGGTGGCCCTCTTCTCATAGCTCCATTAGGCAGTGCCCCAGGAGGGACTCTGTGTGGGAGCTTCAACCCCACAATTCCCCTCCACACTGCCCTAGCAGAGGTTCTCCATGAGGGCCCCACCCCTGCAGCAAACTTTTGCCTGCACATCCAGGCACTTCCATACATCTTCTGAAATCTAGGCAGAGGTTCCCAAACCTCAATTCTTGACTTCTGTGCACCCGCAGGCTCAACACCACATGGAAGCTGCCAAAGCTTGGGGCTTCCATCCTCTGAAGCCACAGCCTGAGCTGTATATTGGCCCCTTTTAACCACAGCTGGAGCGGCTGGAACACAGGGCACCAAGTCCCTAGGCTGCACACAGTACAGGGACCCTGGGCCCAGCCCATGAAACCACTTTTTCCTCCTGAGCCTCTGGGTCTGTGATGGGAGAAGCTGCCGTGAAGGTCCCTGACATGGCCTGGAGACATTTTCCCCATGGTCTTGGTGATTAACATTAGGTTCCTTGCTACTTATGCAAATTTCTGTAGCCAGTTTGAATTTGTCCCCAGAAAAATGGATTTTTCTTTTCTATCATATAGTCAGGCTGCAAATTTTCCAAACTTTTATGTTCTGCTTCCCTTATAAAACTGAATGCTTTTAACAGCACCCAAGTCACCTCTTGAATGTTTGGCTGCTTAGAAATTTCTTCTGCCATATACCCTAAATCATCTTTGTCAAGTTCATAGTTCTACAAGTATCTAGGGCAGGGGCAAAATGCCACCAGTCTCTGCTAAAACATAACAAGAGTCACCTTCACACCAGTTCCCGACAAGTTCCTCACCTCCATCTGAGACCACTGCAGCCTGGACCTTATTGTCCATATTGTTATCAGCATTTTGAGCAAAGCCATTCAACAAGTCTCTAGGAAGTTCCAAACTTTCCCACATTTTCCTGTCTTCTTCTGAACCCTCCAAACTATTCCAACCTCTGCCTATTACCCAGTTCTAATGTTGCATCCACATTTTTCGGGTATCTTTTCAGCAACGCCCCACTCTATTGGTACCAATTTACTGTAATAAGCATTACATGGGGAGCTCCCCACAAGGCCATTGGTGTAGACTGGGAAAGTAATGCTGCTGATAAAGACATACCCGAGACTGGGAAGAAAAAGGACTTACAGTTCCACATGGCTGGGAGGCCTCAGAATCATGGTGGGAGGTGAAAGGCTCTTCTTACATGGTGTCAGCAAGAGAGAATGAGGAAGAAGCAAAAGTGGAAACCCCTGATAAACCCATCAGATCTCGTGAGACTTATTCACTATCACAAGAATAGCATGGGAAAGAACAGCCCCCATGATTGAATTACCTCCCCCTGGGTGCCTCCCACAACACGTGGGAATTCTGGGAGATACAATTCAAGTCGAGATTTGGCAGGGGGACACAGTCAAACCATATCAACTACCATCCGTGGACTCACAGAATATCTTATCCACCATCATGGTATTCCACACAGCATTGCCTCTGACCAAGGCACTCACTTTACAGCTAAAGAAGTGTGGCAGTGGACTCATGCTCATGGAATTCACTGGTCTTACCATGTTCCCCATCATCCTGAAGCAGCTGGATTGACAGAACGGTGGAATGGCCTTTTGAAGTCACAATTACAACACTAACTAGGTGACAATACTTTGCTGGACTGGGACAAAGTTCCCCAGAAGGCCATGTGTGCTCTGAATCAGCATCCAATAAACGGTACTGTTTCTCCCATAGCCAGGATTCACAGGTCCAGGAATCAAGGCACTGAAGTGGAAGTGGCACCACTCACCATCACCCCTAGTGATCCACTAGCAAAATTTCTGCTTCCTGTTCCCACAGCATTACGTTCCGCCGGCCTAGACATCTTAGTTTCAGAGGGAGGAATGATGTCACCAGGAAACACAATAATTCCATTAAACTAGAAGTTAAGATTGCCACCTGGCCACTTCGGGCTCCTCCTACCTTTAAGGCGACACGCTAAGGAGGGAATTACAGTGTTGGCTGGGGTGACTGACCCAGACTATCATGATGAAATCAGTCTACTACTCCACAACAGATGTAAGGAACAGTACGCATGGAAGACAGGAGATCCATTAGGGCGTTTCTTAGTATTACCATGCCCTGTGATTAAGGTCAATGGGAAATAACAGCAGCCCAATCCAGGCAGGACTGCAAATGGCCCAGGCCCCTCAGGAACGGTTTGGGTCACTCCACCAGGAAAAAAACCATGACCTGCTGAGGTGCTTGCTGAAGGCAAAGGGAATACAGAATGTTTAGTAGAAGAAGGTACTCATCAATACCAGCTATGACCACATGACCAGCTGCAGAAACGAGGACTGTAATTGTCATGAGTATTTCCTCCTTCTTTTGCTAACAACATGTTTGTGCATGTATACACTTGCACTAAGAAATAACTTCATTTCCTTTTTCCTTTATCAAGTGACATAAGATTTACTGACCTCATATCAGCATTTGGGTAGTGTTAATTTCATGTAATAGTATTTGGATTAGGGATGGGTGCATTTCCAGTTGTATGAATGATAGCTGTATTATGTTAGGTATAATTATGACCTTATTATTGCCTTTATTTGAAGATTATGTATGATCTCAGATGCGTATGGGTTCAGGTTGACAATGGGTGGACTTGTGATGGTTAATACTGAGTGTCAACTTGATTGGATTGAAAGATGCTAAGTACTGATCCTGGGTGTGTCTGTGAGGGTGTTGCCAAAGGAGATTAACATTTGAGTCAGGGGGCTAATGCTTAATAAATATATAAATTTTATATATATATAATATATATTTTATATATATGTAATATATTTTATATATATATATTTTATATATATATAACATTTCTCTGTTTTTTAGGCTAATTCCCTCACCCACTTACTCAGCCTCGCCTCATCAGCACCGTGTTCCGGACAAATAACATAACATGGAAGGTCTGAGTTTAAAAAGTACATTGTTATTTGGAATCTTGTAGCAAGATGAATATATCAAAGCAAACGTAAGCAAACATAATTGCCCTGTTGAGAGGTTAAGCACTATTCTAAAAAGACTATCGTGGCATAACACCCATTCAGATTCCTTCTCCAGCACTGTGCCCTGGGTACCCAGGCACACTCTCAAGCCCCACAACACGCTCTCAAATACTAGCTAGCTAACATCATCATTATCGTTGTCATTCCTGAGCCTGATCACCTCCTCTATTCAG
The DNA here is from genome assembly GCF_049350105.2 of Macaca mulatta. Classification (NCBI taxonomy): domain Eukaryota; kingdom Metazoa; phylum Chordata; class Mammalia; order Primates; family Cercopithecidae; genus Macaca; species Macaca mulatta. The sequence goes on from NC_133416.1 coordinate 6,754,253, forward strand.
TAGACAGGACTCCAAATGACTTTGAACGCTTTTCAACCTAAAGCTGCCTCAAAAGCCAGATTTGCCAATCCCAAAGCGCATTCTGAAGACGGCTCTCCCAAAGCTGTCAGAAGCCGCTTGGAGATGGCAGCACCTTGGGAACAAGGGTTCAACATGCAAGAATGATTCCTGTGCAGAAGTGTTTGTGTGTGACGTTTTGGCACATTTCTCCAAAAACCAGTCTCAGGGGGTTACGGGCACAGCTCACATTGTACCTGGGCCGTCACAGATGTCTTCCACACAATCCATCAGGATCTGGACGGCCTGCCTTATACTGCCTGCCTTATACTTGGTCCCAAATGCTTCCAAGACAATTACCCTAATATTTAAGAAACAAACCACAGGGCAAACAGATTCAGCCAGATACAGTGAGAAGACTGCTGAGGCTCACTCAGACTTAGCCATCACGTGCTGTGTGGGCTCAGGGCAGTTATGCACCCTCTCTGGCGGTTCATCTCTTCTTACATAATATGAGGAGGTTGGACTAAAGGACCTCTAAGATGCTTTTCTTGGGTTATTAAAAACTATTCGAAATGTTGAAAAACAGAGGAGCCGCAGAATTATCCCGATACAGTGGCAGGTGTGGGCGGTACGGGGAAAAGAGAAAGAGAAAGCCGGGAGACCTGGGATGAAGGCCTAGGAGAAGCTACAACAGCCTGGGAGCAGCCCCACTGAGAAACGGGACCCCCACTGCTCCTGGGGCCAAGGCAGGCTTCTCAGCCTAAGCTAAGCAGCCTCTCCGTGGGGGGCATTTGTTTGCTTTGTTCTTTGCTGCCCACCAAGGGAGCTGTTGAAAGCACAGGGAGGGGGCCACCTCAGCACCCGTCAGCACCCTGCCCGCGGGCTGGGGTCCTTACCCATCGTGTTGTTGGCTCGGGAGCAGGCTGTGCGCTTCAGGATCTCGTGCACCTAAAAGGGGACGACAGCAGAGCTGTGAGCGCCTCGTTCCCCCCGCCCTCCACCGTGCGTCACCCTCACCACTGCCTTGCAGGGGCGGGAGACGCCCGGGCCCGTTTGCAGTGAGGGCTAAGCCAAGCAGGTGCCTGGCTCATGGGCGGCACATCAACCCCACTCAGACTTGAGGACTTTGAGGAAACAAGGGATGTAACCCCCCTGCACCACATCCCCCGCCCCTTCGCCCCACCCTGAGAAAAACAAATGAATAAAAGGCTAGAAATGGACTGCAGTTACAGGAGGTAAGGAAAACAGAGGAGCCCACCCCGGACCACATAGCCTGGCTCTGTGGGGTAGGGGACAGTGTCTGCCGCCCACGTCGGGGAACCTCAGGAAAGGCGGGGTTCTGTCTGGTGGGTCCCGGGGAGGGGCAGGCCCCCTCCCCCAGCCTGGAGCCCGGCTGACGGGGAGAACCAGTGTGGTGGCAGAGAGCTCCGGAGGTAGGTGCAGAGGGTCCTGAGCAAACGTCAGGAGGGTCAGCTTGCGTCTGTAATGGGGCCATCTAGCGGAGCTGCTCGGGAGACCAGCCAGGCCGTGCACAGGGAAGCACTCTGAAACAGCAAAGGAGCTACCTCTATGTTGGTCACTGATGTCTTTATTTCGTGGTTTTTTCCTGGGTCCTCATCCTGCCTCCCTGATCAGAGCATATCATACACTTCCTTGAAGATTCATGTCTTAGAGCACCGTCCTAGGCACACAGCAGCTGCCAACTCAGTGGCTTTGCCTGCCTGAAGCCCTACGTGCCCAAAACAGCCTACAGAATCCTCTGGCCTATGGGACCTGCAGGGGACTCTGTTTCTTACATGGGAGGAAAGGGGTGCTTCCCACAAAAGAATCAGGGAGGGACAAGCCTATGCCAGTCTATAAAGAGATGCCCAGCAATGAAGTCTGCCTTGCAACAAAAAGCTGAGGTGCTCAGACACCCACAAAGAAGCAGGCATAGGGGAGACATCCACAGATGAGGGTGAGGTCCTCCAGCCAAAGTCCAGGGCAGAATAGATCTCAGGACAAAACTCAAGGCTCTTTTCCCCTGTTCTCAATGTGTGGCGGACTGAGGAAAGGAAGATGCTTCCAGAAGGAGAGATGAATGCTAGAAGATGTGTTATTCCATCATTATTTACATTCCCATATTCCAGCCACAGCCTAAAGGGAGTGGTAAGTAAATAACTATGGGGTCCAAGAGTGTTTAATTCTTCTCCTAATATAGTGCAGTAATTCAACAGCAATAATAATTAGGAACAGCATTTATACAGCATTGAATTATTTTACGAGCACTTTGCAATTATCGAGTAATCTCCGCAACACCTTATAACTCCCCCACAGTCGTGGGACCCAAGCCACAGTGAGATTTCATTGGCCACTAATAGCATCAACCAAGAAAATGGGACGTTAATGCCTTTTTCCATTGGAAGAAAAAAGAAATCACATGCCCATTTTCACTCTGCCTAAGACACTAGGCTAAGGGAGCTGAGATTTCCTTGCCCATCCTGCAAGTAAGAGTTAATGCCATGTTTGCAGTGTGCCTGGGAAATCGCCTAGCCTCCTCTAATCACCTGTCCCTTCTTATTCCTGTATTTTCTTACCACCCTTCTAGGTATCTAACCCTTATTCCTCCTGTGGAAACTTCAGTTCTTTGGTAAAGATCAATGGAAACGCACTTCATACTTCCCATGGGGGCATGTGTAAGTTTCTGGCATTCCTTGGGCCCCTCTTTCTGTCTTGTGCCCATAGGCTACGTGACCTCTAGGGTGATAGAGAATAAACTGATCGGTGAATGAAGATGTTCTACAGCTCATGCAGGGGCCACAGAAACACAGGCTATATGCAGATTTTTATTAGAATCCATCATCCTACAAAATTCAAACACTTGACATAAAGGCAAAACGACTATGGAAGAAGAGCTATGGTCACGAGCGTTGGCTTTCTAGTGAATGGGCTGGTGATATTATTCTTGGGCAAATGGGTTAACTAGCATTCCATGTTATATAAATTCACATGACTCTGTCATGAGGGTTGAAAGAAGGGAAAATGCATAAACAAACACAGTGGTCCAACCATCAGAAGGACTAGTTCTAGTCCTTGTTCTGACACTAACGATCTATATAATTTTTTTTCAATGCATTGCTTCTCAGAGCCTCAGTTTCCTCTATGTAAATCAAGGGGTTCAACTAACTAACCCCCACAGCAACTATGACCTTCCCTGGTTTTTTTTCCTAAGCAGAACTTTAATGGAGAACCCATAAAGAGAAGACGACGCTCCCCTTAAACCACAAGTGAGGGCAGCTATTTGCTGTTTCTTCTGGGGAATGGGGAAGCTCTTGCATACTTTTCTCAGTTGCTGGGCAACTCCAAGCAAATAACTGTGTGAGGTGGCAGGGAGGGTAAGAGAGTATCCTGCCAACTAGGGACTCAGCTCTTTCCCCATCCTCTTTCCTAACACAGTACATCTATTTACTTACAATGCGGCTGCGGGTGGCATTATCAAAGAAGGTGTCCTTTTCCTGGATGTTGTACCTGGAGACACCAAGAGAGCAGATGGCAAATTCACTTCTTGCCCTGAGACCACTGCCACCCCAGGCCCACAGCAAATCTTTAGAAAGCAACATAGCAAGACTTATGAGGTGCACACACACACACACACACACACACACACACACACACACACACACACACAATGTTTATGCCTTTCTTGACTCAGTAATTCTAAAAACTCATCCTAGAAATTTCTCTTAGGGAAGAAATTCAACACGCAGAAAGAAAAATAACATAAATAAAAAATGCCTATTGAAAAGGTACTTATAATAAAGATTATAACAATAAGATGCAATCCCAAAATCTATAGGATAGGGTATCATGCAGTCATCGAAATTTATAATTATGAAAACTTTGTGTATAGAAAAAGATTATACCATGTTAGAAAAATATACGATGATAAGGTTCCAAATGGAAAGTATGTAAAAAAGATACTGGTGCATGAACAAAGACAGTTAAAAAATACAAAACAAAAAGAGTATCGTTTCAGGGTGTTGGATTATCACTCTGATTCTTCAAAATTTCATTTAATGTCACTGTCATCTCATCCATTAGAAAAATCTTAATCATGCAAGGGCTGTGTCTGTTTTTAACTTCATACACTGAGCTTTCACTCAGAAAATAGCACATGGGGTGTGTTTGTAATGCTGAGGAAGCTGTGCTAGAGGATGTAGTGATGAAGGAAGGAAATATGCTCCCAGCACCCCAGGAGCTCCAATCACTGAAATGTACATTTCTCTAAGTAACTGACACAGAGTAGAACATGGGAACATGCAGACCATTGCTATGAAAGTTCAGAGGGTGAAGCGCATGCTTCTGGTTGGGAAGAGCAGAATATCCTTCAAAAGGAAGGTGTTGATGAACCAGTCTTGAAGGACAACAGAAGTAAAACAAACGGAGGTGCCTAGGAGGTTACCATTCAGATGCCAGCACCAGCATAAATGAAGGCCCAGGGAAGGGGACGCAGGGAAGCACCACAGGACATAGAAAGAGCAGCAAGCCACCAGTCACCATGCAAGGCCCAGCTCAGCCACTTTGGGCCGTGTGACCCTGGACAGACTTAGACTTTGGTGTCTATAATAGAAGATAGTTAGATCTGGCCGGCCACCTCACAAGGGGGCATGAGTACTGAATGAGAGGGTAAATACATGCAAATGAAACAGCATATGCATATGTGTAGGATAATAGCGAACACAGCAAAGATGGATAGGAGATGGTCTCTCATGGACAACAGAAACACTGCTCCACAACTTCCACCTCCTAAAATGAGAAGGTCCTTCTTTCTGTCCTCTCTGCCCTTCCATGCCCCGGCCTTTCTCTCTCTTGCTCCATTTTCTCGTCACCCTTGATAGTTGTTTATTTTCTCATTAGCTCCTAGAGCAAAGTTGATACTTGACGGCTGCATCTCCCACTTCCCAGCTGTGGCTCCCCCTTCCAAATGTTTCCCAAGTGGCTATCTCTGTGAAGAGCTTTTATTCACTCTTCCTAGGCAGGCTGCAGGGACAGGGGAAGACCCTTGAGAGTCAATGAATGTACAAGTAGGCAGTTGGAATCCAGAAACCCAGAGGCTACCTTCTCTCCGGTTTATCATATCCTGTTGAAACCCTATTAGACTGGCAATTGGGAAGAAGGTTTTCCTGCAGAAGATACACAGGCGTCTGACCACTTTCTCACAGAGTTCCAAAGTTTATTGTTGGCTGCTCCCTGGTTTGCCCATCACCCTGCAAAATGGTCAAATGGCAGATTTCCTGCTGGACAAGCATCCTCAGCTGTTTGGGATAATCTCACATGGGGAGGGGGTTCACAAAGCAGGCACAGGGACAATGTCACCGTGAGAACATGCTTCCTACTCTCTCTCCCAGGCATTGGGGCACCCACTTTGGGAGCCCCAGGGCTGAGTCATGGAACAGCATTCAATTTTCCTTCCCATCCCTTCCCACATCCCTGCTCCAGCAGCTTTAATACTCACAGGTACATCTTCTCCCTGGAGAATGGGTAGGACAGGTTTTTCATCTTGTTGCTGTGTTCTGGAACTCGGGGTTGCAGGGGCGAGCTCAGCTTCTGCAGAGCTGCACTGAACTTCTTTGCAATGCTGCCTCTTGCTTTGATCTCGTACATCTATGAAAGGAAGAGCCACAGGTCTGAAAAGGGGGCCAGTTCCAACAGAGAGGAATAGATTCACAAAAAAAAAGCTGCATGGACACAGATTCCTAGAGGTGAACATTGGAGACAGGAAGAGACTTGGAGAAACAAGAAGGAGGGCCTTCCCCTTTTCCCCAATGCCTTCGCAAGGGCCTAGACTCTGGACTCCTGTCAATCCTTTGAGCTCATGGAGGTGAGCAGTGCAGAGGAATTAAGTGAGGAGTCCAGACTTTCTATATGACTCAATATCATCTTAGAGAAACTGCACACCTACTATGTGACCCTACTAGGTGCTTGACACAAATTAGCTCCAATGCTTACAGCAACGCTGCTGGGTAAGTAATACTATTTCCATATTATGATGAGACAATTAAGGCTCAGAGAGGTGAGGCAAATTAACAAAGGCCACATAGATAGGAACTGGGTGACAGAGCTTGGATTTAACTCGTGTCAACCTAATCCAAAGTCTATACTCTAAAACTGAGCCACGCTTCTATGTGATCATGCAGCATCACATTCTTTGTGTTTTTCTTAGGAAATATCTGTGTTTAAATGAGTTTGCTTTCAAAGTATTCAACATTTAATGAGTACCTGCCTTGAGTAAGGCATAGATTTAATACCAAGGTAAATGTTAATATTTATAGTGCATACAGTTTTTTTTATAATGCATAGCATGCTTTGCATACATTATAGCTTTGGATCTTTATAATTTGCAAATGGAGTCACTGAGACACAAAGGTTGTATTTCTCACAGCAAAGCTGTGACAAATTGATGATGGCCACACATTTTTTACACAAATTCTTTTAGGAGGTAGCATCTCTGTTCCCACCCGCCTTGCATCTGCATTTGTTCCGTGGATGTTTAACCAGTGGAGTAGAGCAGGCATGACACTATGCTATTTCTATCCTTTAGAACATGAGTCCCCAATCCCCAGGCCACAAACTGACCAGTACTGGTCCAAGGCCTGTTAGGAACCGGACCACACAACAGGAGGTGAGTGGTGGGTGAGCAAGCATTACTTCCTGAGCTCTGCCTCTTGTCAGATCAGACGTGGCATTAGATTCTCATGGGAGCATGAACCCTATTGTGAACTGCACATGTGAGGGATCTAGGTTGCGTGTTGTGTTCTTTATGAAAATCTAATGCCTGATGATCTCAAGTGGAACAGTTTCATCCTGAAACCATCCCTGCCACCACCCCCTCTACCCTTGGTCCATGGAAATATTGTCTTCCATAAAACCAGTTCCTGGTGCCAGAAAGGTTTGGGGACCACTGCTTTAGAAGATGGGCAGCCTCAGCCTTGGTCTGCCTTATCCCTTGAAGCCCTGAATCACACCATAAGAAGTCTACAAGATGTCCCGAGAGTACCCAGTGAGGGAAAGGCACTCAGCTGAGCCCAGTCTTCCAGTTGCCCTGCCAAGCAGCAGGCATACCACTAAAGCCTTCCTGAACCCTCCCATCCAGCCCACCTCTAAGCTGGCTACCACCAAGTGACCCCAGTCGACACCACACGAGCAGAATAATCACCCAGCCCAGCTCTGCCCAAGTTCCTGACCAAAAAATCATGAGATAAAATAAAATGGCTGTTGTTTTAAGCTACTAAGTGTGGGCTAATCTGTCAGACTGCCACGGACATCCAGAACAAGAGGTGACATCCAGACCCTCTGACTCGAAATCCTATTTCCTTCTCTACCGTGATAGCTTCACATTACTTCAATGTAGAGGGGCAGTAAGACTGGTATGAAATACTTGTCTTCATACTTGGGTACCTGAAACACTCACTAAGATAGAATGAGAAAATGCCACAAAAGATACATAAAGTACTTTGAGGGTTCAAAGAAAGGAGGCAGCACATTCATTTGAGGAATTAGAAAAATGTTTCTTTGAGGGAGTAGCATTTCAGTTGGATTTAGCAGAAGGGTAATCTTCTTCCATTACCATTTTGTTCTTTAATAAAACAATGATAAGTAAGGACAGGGCAAGAGCCGCGCCAGTCTAACAATTGAAACATAACCACAGTTTATTTCATTCTTCTAAACCTTTTTCTATGCATTTTAATTTCAATTACAAAATTAACACAGTTCAGGTAAATGAACAAGCTTAAACCATTAAAGTATATTAACTAAATATTAGGAGTTTCCTTTGACTTCCAACCCAATTCCCACCCTCTTCTCCAAAGGAAACCTTGCTTAACGGTTTGGAATATATTTAATTCCTATCTTTCTGTATAGATAGAACTAGGTTCCTTCCTAAGCAACTGTGACCCTACTTCACATATTCCTCTATAATTTGCTGTTTTTATTTAGCATTATATCATATATATCTTTCCAGGACAGTCTGCATACAGCTATTGTAATGGATGCATAGTATTACACAGTAGACATGAATAGTAATTTGTTTAGCCATTTCCCTAGTGACAGGCATTTATTTCATTTCCTATGTTTTATATCTTGTTTTGTTCATATTTCTGTTAACATTCACTTATAAATACTTTTGATTAATAAGGCTTGAACAGATACAGGCAAAGACATTCAAGGCAAACAAAAAAGTGGAAATGTTCAAGCTGGGTTTCAGGAGGGTTACATGAGGTGGTTTGCTTGGACAAAGGGGTTCTGATGGGCAATAGTGACAATCTTCAGGTGCAACAATATTCCGTTGCCTTGTGCAGCAGATTTCCATGCAAACTCAGTCGAGGCAAACTGAGACGAGTGCGTGGAGATCTGCTACACAAGGCAGTGGAAGACAGTGAAGAGTGTGAACAGCGACAAAACCAGAGCTGTGAATTAAGAAGATGATCAAGTGAGTTGTGTAAGAAGACAAAGAGTAAGCCTGCCTTCTGAAACAAGGAGATTGTTGATTCTAGTAGCATATACCATTTACTAAGTATCTCCTGTGGGCCTGGCTTTCAAGGTACTTTAGTGCTAATCTTAAAATATGTCGCAAAGCCAAGAGAGTTAAGTATCTCAGCCAAGATCACACAGATAGTGTAGACAAGCTAATAACCAACAGGGTTTAAAGCCCCTCGCGAAGTCCGTGTTGTTGACTGCTTTACTCTACTGCTTAATTTGCTAAAATGTGAGATATCATGGGGAAAAACAGTGTACAACTTACAATATTGCCTCTATTGTCGTAAAGGTCTTGACCTTTCTACCAAATCTCTCCTTCACACACATCAGTCACTGCAATGCTCAGAACTCACCTCTCAGGTGTCTCTGGCCTGGAGGGATGGAGACAGAAATAAGACCACCTCACACTGTTACAGAACACCTCTGATAGGCCATTCAGTGCAGGTTCTGACCAGACACCTGACCTGCACTGAGACTATGCAGTTCACCATACCATACCCACGTCTTTAAATGGCATGTGTGCGGAAATTAGTTTCAGAGTAGGAGGGAAGCTGATGGATTCTGTCTTCCAGATGCCTTTGAATGGCAGATTTGGACCAACCAGGACTATTCCTTCTCTGTCCACTCCTCTCCATCTCCACCTCTGCTACCCTAACCTAAGCATCTTTTAGTAGTTTACAACAATAACTGGTCTATAACCAGTTTCTCCACATTTTCTCTTGCTAAGGGTTACCAGATTTAACAAATAAAAACACAAGATGTCAAATTAAATGTGAATTTCAGATAAACAATGAACAATCTTTAGCATAATTAGGTCCCATGCAATATCTGCAACCTATTTAAAACTTTTTAAAAGCACAGTTAAAACAATAAATTTTTAATATAATTATGTCCCATGTGGTATTTGGGACATACACATACTAAAAAAGTATGCATTGTTTATCTGAAATTGAAATTTAACTAGGCGTCCTGTGTTCTATCTGACAATTCTACTCTTGCCCACCTCCAATTCGGTCTTTACACTGGAGCCCAAGTGAGGTTTCTGAAGCAAAAATCTAATCTTCTTGTCTCCTCATTAAAAAGCCTTCAACAGTCACCCATTGCTCTCAGGAAAAAGACCAAAACTCTTAACACATCCCATGGAACCTGTAGAAGTCTCCATATTTACCTTTCCGTGTACTTCCTACTGACTGCACCCAGACACCGGCTGAGCTGGGCACATCTCCTCCCCAGCCCCTATGGCCCCCACCTCCCCACCCCCCACCCAATGGCTCACCAAGCTCTGTTCACACTGAGGTTATTATTTTTTGGCTTCCAAACAATGGCAAGTCCCACCTTCACTGTATTTCATGAGCCCCAATTCCTTTTTTTCATAACACTTATCACAGTTGTAATTTTATACTTATTTGAGTGACTGTTTGATGAATGTCCAGCCATCCCTACCAAACCATAATTCCATGAGGACAGGATACTGTCCAAAATGTTCCCTATTGTTTTATGAATGAATGGAATGAATGAATGAATGAATGAATGAATGAATGAATGAATGAATGAGAAATCTCTGGAGAAACAGCATTGATGACAGAGTTGCTGTCACTGGAGGAGCCCAGACTGGGATCCAAACAGCCATAAGACAACTCGTCTGGTCTTGGTAGAAATAAACCAGGCTAGAGGTGAGCCAAAAGCCTAAGGCCTCTGATAGGCCAAAAGGCTCCCCCTCCTGCCCCTACCAAGTGCAAAAGCACCCAGGAGTGTAGCACCCACAGGGGCCAGGAATGCCTGCATTTGGTTGATGCAGATTTCTAACCCATTGATTGTTTCAGGGTCTGGCTCTGGCAGACGTTAAGCTGAGAACCTCCAGGCAGTTCCTGAGCCTCACCTTGGCAATGGATCTGGTAGGGCTCACCTAGAGAAATGGGCTAAAGGGAGTGGGCTTCCGCGCTGTTTTCACTGGAACCAGGAGTGGGACTGGGGTAAGTTTCAACTGTTTCTCGATGGAGGATGCTCCGTATCACTGAAAGGAATATTGTTGGCTGCCTTCAAGAGTGTGGAAGGCCAGAGTCCCACCAGAAACCTCATGGTAACATCAACTGCATAGCCCTGAACAAGACCCTACACAAATGTCCCACAGCAGACTTGTGTGGGAAGAAATTTCCAGACTTCAGGGACTTAGTAGGGGGATGGAACAGGTGCATATCCACAATAAAACACACATATGTCTCCCCAGTAGTACCACACTGGGCTTGAGGTGAGGGACCTGCTTCCTGCCTCCGAGCTGTTGTGCGTGTTACTGGTTCCTGAGACTTTCTCCCTCCTCACCCACCTGGATGACTCCTGCCTCTCCTTCACCACAAGGCTCATGTGCCAACCCTCCCAGGAGCCCTTCCTTGCCCTCTCACTTCCTGCCATGCTTCCTTGGTACCCTGTGGATAAATACCCACCTCATAAAATATATTGTGGGTTGCTTTTCTTGACTTATGCATCTGTCTCAAATTCTCAGTTGATTTGTCTGTCTCCCCAAGAAACCACGGACTTACGGAAAGCAGGGACCCCTCCCGTGTGCTGGCACACAGTGGGGATAGGAGGATGCCCCCTTGCTGACACCAATGAGATGTGCAGCTTTGGGCAAGTCATTCCCTTCTCCCAGCTTCTTCATCTCCAAAGGGAAAACAAGGGAACCTCTACTTCCTACCATGATGGAGTAACAGGGACCCATTTACTCTCCTGCCTGAAACAACCAAAACACCCGAACAAACTACATGAAATAATGATTTTCAAGATACTAGACATCAGACAATGAAAGGCAGTGATCCCTGAGAGATGGGAGACAGACAAGGGGAGCCCTGTGAGTTCCGCTCACTGCCTTGGGAGAGGAGAGGAGACAGGTGGAGCCCAGGAAACTCCCTGAGTTGAGAAGACTGAGCTCTAAGTCTGGGGAGACCAAGGCAACTAGAGTTCACAGGACAGAGCACCCCAGAGGGCTGCAGAAGGTCCCCTTTGAGTATTTAGTGCATGAGTGGGATAAAAGTACCCAAGACTGGAGAGGGAACCGTCTGAAAGGAAATAGCACTTATGCCCAGCAGCTGTATGGAAAAATCCCCTAATTCACAGGGCACCGGGCAGTGTGCTCAGATGACTCGGCAATGGAGGATAATCTGCCTTAGACAGAGCGCTACTCCAGACCAACCTAACAAGTCATAAAAGAGACAACTGGACCAAATACTTTAAAAAGTATTGTCCAAGGCTACCACTCCATGGCTTTGAACATTTAATGAAAAAGAAACACTCATTCATGGCAGAAGCATCTCTGGGTACTTCCTAGATGTCCAGTCCAGAGCTTGGTGGTTGATTGTGGTAAGCCCTGGAGAAACACAAGGATGATAACAACCTCTTCTGTTTGGAATGCTTTGCAGTGTACCCAGCACTTCCCTGAGCATCATTTCATCCACAGTCCATACAAACTCTGTAAGGTGTGCCTGCCAGGGAGGATTAACATCTCTACTTTATAGATGAGAACACTGAGACTCAGAGGGGCTGGGAAGGCCACAGTCAGTGGTAAAAATCATGCCAGGAACACAGGCTTCCTGCCTTCCCCTTCTAGAGCCCTTTCCTTCAACCTAACGTCCTTTGATCCTTGGCTGGGCTCCATGGACTGCCCCTGAGAAGAAAGCAGGCTGTAGTGCCCCTTTCCACCCCTGCCAAACCCAGCAGCCCAGGCTCTCCTCTTGCCTTCAGCAGGATTCAGGAAAGACCCCCCAATCCTCTTTATTGTTATTAATACAATCAGCAGTGGCATCATTATTACTGTTATTCTTGGACATCAGAGAATGATGAACAACCTCAGAAATGGCGAGACACATGCTAGCCAGCTGTTCCCCATTATGCCCTCCCTGGGTACATGATACGCCTTTCATGTGCTTAAAATCATAAATAATTTTTAAAGTATGTTGCTCTTATTTTTTATTCCAGGGCTCAAATGTGGTTCTCATAAAAGCTCACTTTGGCCTCACTGTCACAGTCTAAGGGGTTTACTGTCTTCTTCTTTTTTCCTCCTCGTCCCCCTCAGCCTCTCCTCTCCAAAGGGGCACAGCAGTGTGGTCTGAGGGCTGATATGTCTCCTTTTTATATTAAAATCATGTGCTTTCCTGGGGTGTGAGGAATGAAGCTGCATATATTGGACAGTATACAAGGCACTGTTCCCATTTTACAGATAAAAATACTGAGGCATAGAAAGTTTTACTAACATGCCCAAGGTGCACAAACATTGGGAGAGCCAATGACCCCAAAGATCAAGGAAAAGGTCTAACAGTATAAGATAGAAACCACATAATCTTAATGACCCATGAGTCACTAGTATCTGCAGTGGCCTAAGAGTCTCTCTCCCAGCAACAGGCAGGAAAGGTCACCCAGGAGGAATGCAGACAAGACGTAAAAACAGAATGTGTGCCGCAGCTGGGAGTACACGTGTCGACAGAAATTAATGCTCATCGTCTGCCTCTTTTTATTTATTGGTGCTTTCCTCTGCTCCTCCTCCAGTCGCTGGATCATCGAAGTTGCATGGTTATTACTTACAGTATCTCACTCATCTTGAGAGGCTAGGGCTGGGCTGAAGATGATCATCACACCTTTCTGCTCACCCTAAAGGCTCAGACACACAGAGAAGCCAAACAGCAGGAAAGGGGTACAAGTCACTAGCTGGGCAAGGATGGAAGATTCTGGAGCTGAAGAAGGGAGGAACAAGAGAAGCCAAAAATGCCGTGGAATTCACCCACTGCTCTCCCCGCCAGGTGATGCCTGCGAGAGGTGCGCGCACACACGCGCGCGCGCACACACACACACACACGCTGCACCAGGACCTGAGGGGTTCCATACTGCTGAGATCTGTCCCTGCTCGCTTGCTGCGCATTCACCCATACAAGTGAGCGTTAAGCCTTTCCCCAATCAAAAAGGAGACAGCGCCAGGAGCAGCCAAGGTCAGATACAACCTGGAGCCAAAGGGAGACTTTCTCTGTGCACACCAAGGACAGCGAGAACAGGGGCTGCCCACTCCCCTTGGCCCCACCCGTGTCCACAGGTAAACTTCCCCTCAGCAACAACACTGAGTATAGACAGAGGGTGATGCATTTACACAGTGTACATTCTCTAGTGTCTAATTCTGTATTTGTTTATAGTTTTTGATTCTGTTGTCAGCAGGTCCTCCACACATGAATGAATGTTTGCTGACTTATAAAAGTTGGGATTAAAACCAAACTTTTAAAATTACAGGTTGACAAGGCCTCTTAGGCGCCATGCCTCCTGCCTCCCTTGGCAGCCTCAGCCCCTGCCCCCTTCTCTGAGCTGCTCCCACCCTGGCTCCCCTCAGTTCCACATGCCGCCCAGGGTTTTCTTACCTTGGAGCCTGTGGGCATGTCCTTCCCACTTCTGGAAGGTTCTCACCTGCTCTTCCCACCCACAGCCTCCTACCCAGTGCTCACATTTCAGCTTAAATGGTGCCTTCTCCTCCTCTCCCCCACGACCATCTAAATGAGTCTCCTCTGGTTGGCTCTCTCGTCATACCCCCGTCTTTTTCTTCTGTGGGTGCCCCCTAATTTACTTTACTTTTTATTTTTTATTTTTTTTTGAGACAAGATCTCACTCTGTCACCCAGGCTAGAGTGCAGTGGTACGATTATAGCTCACTGCAGCCTCAACCTCCTGGGCTCAAGTGATTCTCCCACCTCGGCCTCCTGAGTTGCTGGGACCACAGGTGCGTGCCACCATACCCAGCTAACTTTTTTTAAATTTTAGTAGAGATGAGGTCTTGCTTTGTTGGTCAGGTTGGTCTTGAACTCCTGGCCTCTAGTGATCCTCCTGCCTCGGCCTCCCAAAGTGCTGGGATTACAGGTGCAAGCCACCATGCCCAGCCTTGCCTCCCAATTTATCACTAGCCATACAACATCTGAATCCTCCCCATACCGACGGGGCCAGGGAACAGTTATAAGCACCACTGCATCACCAGCCCTCAGCAAAGTATCTGGTGTATGGTAATACTCAATAAATATTCACTGGATGGTCGGCTGGGTGGATGGAAAATGTAACTTTCCAAAGGATCTCTTATACACAATCTGTTCCCATTAACTGAAGGAGGCCTTTAGCAAAGGACTCAGATCAGGGCAGCTATAATGGTACATGTGCCAGCATGACGCCCTGCCTTTTCTGCAGGCAGCCCTCAGGGAGCACAGGATTCCTGCCTACTGCCCTTGGATGGAGCCTCAGAATCCATCTCAGCATCACCCTCCAGCACGCCACCACCACCGGGTGAGATCTGGTATGCATGACTCACTCGTCCGTTCACTACCAGCATTTATTTAGTGCCTGCTGTACACCAGGCACTGCTGTGGGTGATGCTGATAAAACGGTTTAGAATAACTTGTTATTGTAACACATTTTCATATTTTTAACTTCACTGTTTCTGGGCCCTGAGTCACACTTGTCCACTGACAGGCCTCCACGTAGTCAATCACGCCTGGGGTCTTCCCAGGCTTATATGCACATTCGCAACACGGCCAGGACCATCTCAGCTTCCTCACAGGAACGGCAGCACTTAGGTACCACTAATTATTTTTTCTTATTTTTGACATTGAGAAGCATTACAGAAAACAAAATGACTAAAAGCATTCTGCACTCTTTCCAGTCTATTCAAATAGCAATCAAAGCAATCAAAGAGCATGCGCCGAAAAGCTCATAAAGGTATCAAATATAAACCCCACCCCTCCAGCTGTCCCTCTATTGAAAACAAATGTTAGAGAACAGGCAATGACAGCAAAAGGAAGACCCCACCTATAGCCAACCAACCCTATGTAAACGGCATCAGTTCTAGCTCATTTAAAAAGTTACTGACGATAATAACAAGAATCTGTCCAGAACGTCATGTTGAAGGCTGAGTTGGCAGCGAATCTCCTTCCCATGACCAAGGATCTGCAAGTTCTCCATCCTTAAAAAAACTCAGGCCAGGCGCGGTGGCTCATGCCTGTAATCCCAGAACTTTCAGAGGCCAAGGTGGGCGGATCACTTGTGGTCAGGAGTTTGAGACCAGCCTGGCCAACATGGTGAAACCCTGTCTCTACTAAAAATAAAAAAATTAGCCGGTTGTGGTGGTGCACACCTATAATCCCAGCTACTTGGGAGGCTGAGGTATGAGATTCACTTGAACCTGGGAGGCAGGAGTTTGCAGTGAGCCGAGATTGCGCCACTGCACTCCAGCCTGGGTGACAGAGCGATACTCCATCTCAAAAAAAGTCAATAAAACAATAAAATAAATAAACAACAACAAACTCAGAGAATTTCTCCTGATTTTTCTTTCTGGATTTACTGAACTATCAAAAACAGTTCTGATAAAGGAAGGAGTTGGTCAGGGTGAGGAGAGAACGTTGGGCAACTCCTGTTGCCAAATTTCACGTGGCCTGCGTACAGCTGTGAGCTGAAACATCTCTTATCATCCTGAGCGACTCTGCTAGGAGGTCACAACCCAGACAAGACACCGGGCAGGGGAAGCATCAATGGGTTAATTAACCTGGTGTTTACTGAGCAAATATTGTTTGAGGAACACCATACTAGAGTTTGCAGGGAACACGTAAGAGATATAAACCACAGTACTTGTTCTCAGGCGGTTTATGATATATTTGGAAACACAAGAGTTAGGACCCGAAGCAGCTGAAGAAAAACTAACAAGTAAGATAAATACTCACTGTTGACTAAGAGTCCAGAAAAGGTAAGATCAGTTCAGGCTGAAGGAATGAAGAAAGGTCTATGAGGGAGGTGAGATTTAGGCTGGGGAGCAAAGGATGAGTAATATTTGTTTATTCAGACAGGAATGGGAAGAACATTCTAGGACCAGGGGCAAATACTTAAAGCATTTGGAAAGGCTCCAGCCCAAGGAGGAAAGAATAAAGTACTCTGCTTTGACGAGAGTCTAAATCAGAGAGCTCCGTCCAGGCTCCACAGAGAGGTGTGGTTTGGAAAGAGCAGTCCAGCATGGGTAAACCCAGAGGAAGTCTGGTGACTTTACCAGGCTTGGAGACACAGGACAGCTTCAGAATAGGCACCACAGGCTAAGTATACTACCTATTTAGAGCAAAACTTGAAGAGGTGACAGACATACGACACTTTTACTCTTAGATATCTGTGAACAATCAGAATGTAACTGAACATAAAAGGTAACTGTCCTCAGGCCCCTCAGCCAACATCAGTAACAGAGGAAAAAAATAAATTCACAAATTGTCATTTGCTTTACATGTAGACCACAACATTTTAAAGCTATGACAGATAATTTAGGAGCGAATCTTCTTACTTTATGGGTGAGAAAGCTGTAATGCAGGAATGTGGAATAATGCACTGAGCAAGACAGTATCATTTTAAAAAATGACCATTGAAATCTGTTGCCTCTCCTAGTCTAGGATTATTTAATCTAGGATGGAATTCCCTAGAGTATGGTCTGTGGAATTTTGGTTTCCCAGGATATTAACAGGTGTTCAAGTGTTCAGCAGAAAAGGCCTGAAAAAAATTGAACGAGTTTTTGTATATGTGTGTGTTTGGTTTTTATTTTTATTTTTTTACTACAAGGCTTCTCAAAACCTTTGACTATTCTGGTAAATTGTAATCATTCGTGTTTTTTGAATTTTTTCAACCATGAAAAGACATTTTTTTTGTAAAACCAAAGACTAGGCTGGGCATGGTGCCTCACACCTGTAATCCCAGCACTTTGGGAGGCAGAGGTGGGTGGATAACTTGAGTCCAGGAGTTCAAGACCAGCCTGGGCTACATGGGGAAACCCCGTCTCTACCGAAAAATAGCCAGGCATGGAGGTGTGTGCCTATAGTCCCAGCTACTCAGGAGGCTGAGGTGGGAGAAACACCTGAGCCCAGGAAGTCAAGGCTGCAATAAACCATGACTGTACCGCTGCACTCCAGCCTGGGTGACAGAGCAAGACTTTGTCTCAAAAACAAAACAAAACAAAACAAAATTCCAAAAGAAGAATAAAGACTATCATTGTAAAAAATGCACTTTGAGAAGTGCCATTCTAGACCACACTATCCACTACCTCAAGTCCAGTTAGGGATTTTCCAGTCAAGTGAGAGAGTAAGAGAATGCCTTTGGAGTCAGACAGACATGATTTTGAGTCCCTGACTCTAACTCCTTCAAGCTGTGTGACCTTGGATAAGTTTATTAACCTCTCTGAGTTTCAATTTTCTCATCTATAAAATGAAGCTAACGCTCATACCTATCTCATATCATTGTTGTGAAGGTAAAAACAAATCATGTACATAAGGCTCTTACGAAATGGTCTAGCACATGGGATGCAGTATTAACTATATTTAAAACTCAATTAATTTATCTCTTTATCAACTCATGACTATAAGTCTTTTGATCTCAAGATAATTTGTTTTGATCGGCATAATTCAAAGTGGTTTTATGAATCTTTTTCCTCAAAGTCAAATGTAAGAATTATGAAATGTGGACAAGCTTTAAAACATGCTAATATCCTTCCTTGCCGACACCTCTTACCAAGGCAGAAGCTGTTACTTAAGCCAATTACTGTATTTGGAAATAGAAGTATAAATAGGAAAATAATTCTTGAGTGGAGTAAGCTCTTCTTGACATTAGCCACACTGGGTCTCCTTCCACCATTCATAACAAGGTGAGCCTCTGCTTCTATTTCATCAAACAGGAATGGACAATGAAAAAGTCGTCATAGACACACCAAGGTCATGTAGGAAGATCCATGCACAAAGACTCTTCCATAGAACTCCCAAACCCAATGGCAACATATAAACAAGACTATTCCAAGTGATCTTAGAATCTGCAAACTGGATTCTTGGAATACAGAGAAAGGCAACAAGCCTACCAGAGACCTTCAATTGTCTTCAATTGTCTGCTTACTGCTTCCTGCCCAGAAAAAGAGTGTATTAGTTTCATAGTGCTGCCATAACAAATTATCACAACATAAACTTATTCTGTCACAGTTGTGAAGGTCACAAATCTAAAATCAAGGCATCAGTGGAGCAGCACTCCTTCTAAAGGCTATAAGGGAAAAATTATTTCTTGCCTCTTCCAGCTTTTGATGGCCCCAAGCATTCTTTGCTTTCAGCCTGAATAACTCCAGTCTCTGCCTTCTTCACATAATCTTCTCCCCTCTCAAATATCTTTCTGCCTTTCTCTTATAAGGATACCTGTCATTGGATTTAGGTTCTATTCTAAATCCAGGATGATCTCATCCTGAGATCCTTAACTAATTATATCTGCAAAGATCTTTTTTCCAAATAAGATTATATTTACAGGTTCCAGGACTAGGTCTTGGACATATTTTTTGAATGCTACTATTTATTCCATTACAAAGAGGATTACTGACTTTGAAATTACAAGCCTTGTGATGGTTCATATTATGTGTCAACTTGACTGGACCATTGGGTGCCCAGATATTTGGTCAAACATCTGGGTGTATCTATGAGAGTGTTTTGGGATGAGATGAGCATTTGAGTCAGTAGACTAAGTAGAGCAGATTACCCTCCCTAATGTGGTGGGCCTCATCCAATCAGTTGAAGGCCTGAATACAACAAAAAGGCTGACCTTCCCACAGGTAAGGGGAAACTCCTCCTGCCTGACTGCATGAGCTAGGACATCAGTCTTTTTCTGCCTTCACACTTGAACTGAAACATCAGTTCTTGTGTCTTGAGGCTGCTGGAGCTTATTTGTTGGCTCTCCTAGTTCTCAGACTGGACACAGACTGCAACTACACCATCAGCTCTCCTGGGTCTCCATCGCATGAACTCCAGATCTTGGGACTTCCCAGCTCCCATAATTGTATTAACCAATTCCTCATGATACCTCTGTGTGTGTGTGTGTGTGTGTCTGTGTCTGTGTGTGTCTCTGTGTGTGTCCTGTTGGTTCTGTTTCTCTGGAGAACCCTAACTAATACAAGCCTCAAATCTGAATAACTGAGAAATAAGAGGTGCTGCAGTCCTGGCTTAGTACAGTCCCTGAGGTTGGGTGGGCACCATTAGCCAGGAAGAGGTCCTCCTGTGAAGCTTTTGCAAAAGCCAGGGCTACCAAATCAGAGTCTCTAGAAAGACAATAACAAGTACCTGAGAACAATTTCCAATCATTTCCAAGGCTAAATGGAATTACCTTTCCCTCCTAAGGGACCACTGAAGTTAACTGAAATGCCAAGTTTCTTTGCTTTTTAACTGGAATTCTATCAGCTCAGTGTGGAAACACCAATTTTTTTCACACTGATAAATAATGCTTAATAGCAATTACATATGTTTTATGGTAAAGAAAAGAAGATAACTCATTCTTTAATAAAGGCAGGTTAGTAGACATAAACATGTCAAAACATGGGTTCAACTGAAAAGAATTAAAGTATCAGTGGCATTTCTTCTCAAACCTTTATCTTTGAACCCAGTTAGTGCCTCAGAAATTTGCAGACATTGGGGGTGCCCAAGATGGCTGAATAGGAACAGCTCCAGCCTCCAACTCCAAGCGTGAGCAACATAGAAGACGGGTGATTTCTACATTTTCAACTGAGGTACCGAGTTCATCTCACTGGTGCTGGTCAGTGAGTGCAGCCCAACCAGCGAGAGCTGAAGCAGGGCGAGGCATCACCTCACCCAGGAAGCACAAGGGGGAAGGGAATTGCTTTTCCTAGCCAAGTGAAACTGAGACACACAACACCTGGAAAATTGGGTAACTCCCACCCTAATACTGCGCTTTACCAAGGGTCTTAGCAAACAGCACACCAGGAGATTACATCCCACTCCTGGGGAAGTAATCAGACTAACAGCAGATCTCTCGGCAGAAACTCTACAAGCCAGAAAACAGTGGGGGCCAATAATCAACATTTTTAAAGAAAAGAATTTTCAACCCAGAATTTCATATCCAGCCAAACTAAGTTTCATAAGTGAAGGAGAAATAAAATCCTTTACAGACAAGCAAATGCTTAGAGATTTTGTCACCACCAGGCCTGCCCTACAAGAGATTCTGAAGGAAGCACTAAACATGGAAAGGAACAACCGGTACCAGCCATTGCAAAAACATGCCAAAATGTAAAGTCCATCAATGCTAGGAAGAAACAGCATCAACTAATGAGCAAAATAACCAATTAATATAATGACAGGATCAAGTTCACACATAACAATATTAACCTTAAATGTAAATGAACTAAATGGTCCAATTAAAAGAAACAGACTGCCAGATTGGATAAAGAGTCAAGACCTATCAGTGTGCTGTATTCAGGAGACCCATCTCACATGCAGAGACACACATAGGCTCAAAATAAAAGGATGGAGGAAGATCTACCAAGCAAATGGAAAACAAAAAAAAAGGCAGGGGTTGCAATCCTGGTCTCTGATAAAACAGACTTTAAACCTACAAAGATCAAAAGAGACAAAGAAGGCCATTACATAATGGTAAAGGGATCGATTCATCAAGAAGAGCTAACTATCCTAAATATATATGCACCCAATACAGGAGCACCCAGATTCATAAAGCAAGTCCTTAGAGACTTACAAAGAGACTTAGACTCCCATACAATAACAATGGGAGACTTTAACACCCCACTGTCAACATTAGACAGATCAATAAGACAGAAAGTTAACAAGGATATCCAGGAATTGAACTCAACTCTGCAAGTGGACCTAATAGACATCTACAGCACTCTCCACCCCAAATCAACAGAATATACTTTCTTCTCAGCACCACATCGCACTTATTCCAAATTTGACCACATAGTTGGACATAAAGCACTCCTCAGCAAATGTAAAAGAACAGAAATTATAACAAACTATCTCTCAGACCACAGTGCAATCAAACTAGAACTCAGGACTAAGAAACTCAATCAAAACCGCTCAACTACATGAAAACTGAACAACCTGCTCCTGAATGACTACTGGGTACATAACGAAATGAAAGCAGAAATAAAGATGTTCTTTGAAACCAATGAGAAAAAAATACAACATACCAGAATCTCTGGGACACATTTAAAGCAGTGTGTAGAGGGAAATTTATAGCACTAAATGCCCACAAGAGAAAGCAGGAAAGATCTAAAATTGACACCCTAACATCACAATTAAAGGAACTAGAGAAGCAAGAGCAAACACATTCAAAAGCTAGCAGAAGGCAAGAAATAACTAAGATCAGAGTAGAACTGAAGGAGATAGAGACACAAAAAAACCCTTCAAAAAATCAATGAATCCAGGAGCTAGTTTTTTTGAAAAGATCAACAAAATTGATAGACTGCTAGCAAGACTAATAAAGAAGAAAAGACAGAAGAATCAAATAGACTCAATAAAAAATGATAAAGGGGATATCACCACCGACCTCACAGAAATACAAACTACCATCAGAGAATACTACAAACACCTCTATGCAAATAAACTAGAAAACCTAGAAGATATGGATAAATTCCCAGACACATACACTCTCCCAAGACTAAACCAGGAAGAAGTTGAATCCCTGAATAGACCAATAGCAGACTCTGAAATTGAGGCAATAATTAATAGCCTACCAACCGAAAAAAGTCCAGGACCAGACAGATTCACAGTCGAATTCTACCAGAGGTACAAGGAGGAGCTGGTATCACTCCTTCTGAAACTACTCCAATCAATAGAAAAAGAGGGAATCCTCCCTAACTCATTTTATGAGGCCAACATCATCCTGATACCAAAGCCTGGCAGAGACACACAAAAAAAGAGAATTTTAGACCAATATCCCTGATGAACATCGATGCAAAAATCCTCAATAAAATACTGGCAAACCGAATCCAGCAGCACATCAAAAAGCTTATCCACCATGATCAAGTGGGATTCATCCCTGGGATGCACGGCTGGTTCAACATATGCAAATCAATAAACGTAATACAGCATATAAACAGAATCAAAGACAAAAACCACATGATTATCTCAATAGATGCAGAAAAGGCCTTTGACAAAATTCAACAGCCCTTCATGCTAAAAACTCTCAATAAATTCGGAATTGATGGAACGTATCTCAAAATAGTAAGAGTTATTTATGACAAACCCACAGCCAATATCATATTGAATGGGCAAAAACTGGAAGCATTCCCTTTGAAAACTGGCACAAGACAGGGATGCCCTCTCTCACCACTCCTGTTCAACATAGTGTTGGAAGTTCTGGCTAGGGCAATCAGGCAAGATAAAGAAATAAAGGGTATTCAATTAAGAAAAGAAGCCAAATTGTCCCTGTTTGCAGATGACATGATTGTATATTTAGAAAACCCCATCATCTCAGCCCAAAATCTCCTTAAGCTGATAAGCAACTTCAGCAAAGTCTCAGGATACAAAATCAATGTGCAAAAATCACAAGCATTCTTATACACCAGTAACAGACAAACAGAGAGCCAAATCATGAATGAACTCCCATTCAAAATTGCTTCAAAGAGAATAAAATACCTAGGAATCCAACTGACAAGGGATGTGAAGGACCTCTTCAAGAAGAACTACAAACCACTGCTCAGTGAAATAAAAGAGGACACAAACAAATGGAAGAACATTCCATGCTCATGGATAGGAAGAATCAATATTGTGAAAATGGTCATACTGCCCAAGGTAATTTACAGACTCAATGCCACCCCCATTAAACTACCAATGACTTTCTTCACAGAATTGGAAAAAACTGCTTTAAAGTTCTTATGGAACCAAAAAAGAGCCCACATTGCCAAGACAATCCTAAGCCAAAAGAACAAAGCTGGAGGCATCACGCTACCTGACTTCAAACTATACTACAAGGCTACAGTAACCAAAACAGCATGGTACTGGTACCAAAACAGAGATATAGACCAATGGAACAGAACAGAGCCCTCAGAAATAATATCACACATCTACAACCATCTGATCTTTGACAAACCTGACAAAAACAAGAAATGAGGAAAGGATTCCCTATTTAATAAATGGTGCTGGGAAAATTGGCTAGCCATAAGTAGAAAGCTGAAACTGGATCCTTTCCTTACTCCTTATACGAAAATTAATTCAAGATGGATTAGAGACTTAAATGTTAGGCCTAAAACCATAAAAACCCTAGAAGAAAACCTAGGTAATACCATTCAGGACATAGGCGTGGGTAAGGACTTCATGTCTAAAGCACCAAAAGCAATGGTAGCAAAAGCTAAAATTGCCAAATGGGATCTAATTATACTAAAGAGCTTCTGCACAGCAAAAGAAACTCCATCAGAGTGAACAGGCAACCTATAGAATGGGAGAAAATTTTTGCAACCTACTCATCTGACAAAGGGTTAATATCCAGAACCTACAAAGAACCCAAACAAATTTACAAGAAAAAAACAAACAACCCCATCAAAAAGTGGGCAAAGGATATGAACAGACATTTCTCAAAAGAAGACATTTATACAGTCAAGAGACATATGAAAAAATGCTCATCATCACTCGCCATCAGAGAAATGCAAATCAAAACCACAATGAGATACCATCTCACACCAGTTAGAATGGCAATCATTAAAAAGTCAGGAAACAGCAGGTGCTGGAGAGGATGTGGAGAAATAGGAACACTTTTACACTGTTGGTGGGACTGTAAACTAGTTCAACCATTGTGGAAAACAGCGTGGCGATTCCTCAAGGATCTAGAACTAGAAATAACATTTGACCCAGCCATCCCATTACTGGGTATATAGCCAAAGGATTATAAATCATGCTGCTATAAAGACACATGCACACGTATGTTTATTGCGGCACTATTCACAATAGCAAAGACTTGGAATCAACCCAAATGTCCATCAGTGACAGACTGGATTAAGAAAATGTGGCACATATACACCATGGAATACTATGCAGCCACACAAAAGGATGAGTTCGTGTCCTTTGTAGGGACATGGATGCAGCTGGAAACCATCATTCTCAGCAAACTATCGCAAGGACAGAAAACCAAACACCGCATGTTCTCACTCATAGGTGGGAACTGAACAATGAGATCACTTGGACACAGGAAGGGGAACATCACACACCGGGTCCTATTGTTGGGAGTGGGGAGGGGGGAGGGATAGCATTAGGAGATATACCTAATGTAAATGACGAGTTAATGGGTGCAGCACACCAACATGGCACATGTGTACATATGTAACAAACCTGCACGTTGTGCACATGTACCCTAGAACTTGAAGTATAATAAAAAAAAATTTTTTTAAAGAAATTTGCAGACATTACTCTATCAACCCTCCCTCAACCACAGTTTAACATTACATCCCCAGTTTTATCCAGAATCAGTGTAAGCAACAGTCACATGACGAACATTGCAGAAGCTTGTGTGAACTTATTACTGAAAACATAGTCCCTTGTATTGTTCATGTCCTTTACAACAGGAAAACTTTGCCTTCTTTGGCAAAACAGATGCTGATTCCCATAGACGACTGTGAGCCACAGTCTTTTCTGTCTTGGCTACCAGAAAGCCCAGAATGCAACTCTGTCTTACCTGCATCCATCACCCTTATTTTTAGTTTCCACTATCATTATTTCCCTTGCACTTCCCTACTTCCTCCCCTCCCCAGTTACATGCCTCTTTTTCTCTGTCCTTTTGAAAAATGATCCATTGCATTCCTTCTTTTGGTTGTAATCCATCTCAAGTCCTTTTTAGGAAACAGACTAAGACATGAATCAACTAACCCCAGGTTAATGGGGGCACAGTCAATAGTAGAACTCAAGGTGGACCACTTGTCACGTCTGCTGTCTCTCCCTTAAAATGGGTGCCTTCAAGCTCTGCCTCCTGCACCACGGGACCCCAGCAGTCTTCTCACTGGCTTTCCCAGCAACTGCACCACAGACCTCGCACGTGGAGCCATTGTGTTTACAGACGCCCCAAGGACCTGTGGTCTAGGAAATGGAAATCCCCAGCATATAGTCCAAAGGCCATCTGTTCCTGCATCTCCACAGATTTCATGTCTGTACTTCTGGCTGCCTTGGCAGAGTTGAGGGACTGGGCCTGCTTCCCCCAACACTGCAGAGAAGAGAGGAGAGAATCAAAGAGCAGACACAGTCCTAGTCTTGTACCAACTGCGCTGCCTGCACACCTTGCTATGAATAACAATACCAACAGCAGTAATAACGGCAGTTCTCATGTGTTGTGTGTGCCTCTCTACCAGGCATTCGAGTACATCACCACCACTTCCCTCCACAATGTGTATTACTCCTGTTTTGGAGATGTATGGAGCTCTGAGCCTGTTTGCCTAAAAAGGCATGACTTGCTGGAAGTTAACAGCATCTACTTGCATGCAAAGGACACATAAGCTAAAGTTCTGGCATGCTCTGAGGGACAGCAAATGAGACCCCTGCAATATCAGTCACTCTACTAATAATAGCTACAAAAGCTCTGACGATTGGACAAAAGTGGTTTTTCACCCATCCCAGGCATGCCACTTCTTCCAAATTTAGTGAACTAGGGCTGGATTAATATGATTTCATTGAAAAGAAAGTCGTCCCTAACAGCTTGCACCAACCTTGTCTCTGCTGGAGGCTTGAGGAATAAGACAATGTAAAGGATGAGAAACGGAGTGTTCATTCATATATACAAAAAAAGCAAATGAGAAATCAACAGAAATGTTGACCACAATCTCTAGAAGAGCCATCTTGGTAATGAGCAGAGGTGAGAAAGCACCTGCTTCCATACCCCCATTTCAAACCTTCTCAGGCTGCTCGGGGCCAAAGGCCAGGCCTTCCCACACCCTTCTGTGCATGGATCTTGAGTGTCCCTCGCAAAATGCTGGCTCTTCTGTTGTTGTTTTTGGAAAACAAATGCTTCCTTCCAAGATTCCCCCTCCCCGTTAATATCTGTGCTCAGGACGTGGAGTCCCTGGACACATTACAATGGATTTGTCCACGTTTGAGATCTCGATTTTGTGATTTCCTCCCCATCTTCCCGGTCTCTCTGGACCCCACTGAGTTATGATCCAACCCTCCACTGCCTGGAGAATGCTTAACTGATCCCACGCCATGTCTCATTCTTCCTCCACGCTTCCCTCGCCGCCAGGATGTGGCTCTCAGCAAATGTGGTTTTTTCTCATTTTGATCACTTCCCAAACCCATTTTAAAAAGACAGCATGCCGCTAGCCCCAACACTAGCCCTCCACAGACAGCGAGTCTTGTCCTCCATTTTCTACGCTCCTCTCTCAACTCAGGAACTGGGTTTAACCCAGATCCCCACCCCTGGGATCAGAGCCTTAGATTAATTTTTACAAACATAGCATCCTACCCAGCATATCAAGTTATATCCCCCCTCACCTGTGTATAACACCCTCTGTCAGCTCCACTACAAGCCATTGACTTCTATGATACAAAGAAGATCTAGGGCCGGGTGCAGTGGCTTATGCCTGTAATCCCAGCACTTTGGGAGGCCGAGGCAGATGGATCACTTGAGGTCAGGAGTTCAAGACCAGCCTGGCCAACATGTTGAAACCCTGTCTCTACTAAAAATACAAAATATAGCCAGGCATGGTGGCGCGTGCCTATAGTCCTAGCTACTTGGGAAGCTGAGGCAAGAGAATTCCTTCAGCCCAGGAGGCAGAGGTTGCAGTGAGCTGAGATTGTACCACTGCACTCCAGCCTGGGTGACTCCCACTGGAGGGAGACTCCATCAAGAAAGGAAAGGGAAAGGGAAAGGGAAAGGGAAAGGGAAGGAAAGGAAAGGAAGGAAAAGAAAGAAAAGGAAGGAAGGAAGGAAAGAAAAGAAAGAAAAGGAAGGAAGGAAGGAAAAGAAAGAAAAGGAAGGAAGAAAGAAAGAAAAGGAAGGAAGGAAGGAAGGAGAGAGAAGAGGGAAGGAGAGAGAAGAGGGAAGGAGAGAGAAGACAGAAGGGAAGGGAAGGGGAAGGGAAGGGGAAGGGAAAGGGAAGGGAGGGAAGGGAGGGAAGGGGAGGGGAGGGAGGGGAGGGGAGGGAAGGGGAGGGGAGGGAGAGGAGGGGAGGGGGAGGGGAGGGGGAGGGGAGGGGAGGGGGGAGGGGAGAGGGGAGGGGAGAGGGGAGGGGAGGGGGGAGGGGAGGGGAGGGGAGGGGAGGGGGGAGGGGGGAGGGGAGGGGAGGGGGGAGGGGAGGGGGGAGGGGGGAGGGGAGGGGAGGGGAGGGGGGAGGGGAGGGGGGAGGGGGGAGGGGAGGGGAGGGGAGGGGGGAGGGGAGGGGAGGGGAGGGGGGAGGGGAGGGGAGGGGGGGGAGGGGAGGGGAGGGGAGGGGGGAGGGGAGGGAAGGGGAGGGGGGAGGGGAGGGGAGGGGAGGGGGGAGGGGAGGGGAGGGGAGGAGAGGGAAGGGAAGGGAAGGGAAAAAAGAAAAAAGAAAAATGTGGCAAAAGGAAGCCAAAACAGTCCACCTGAGTCGAGTTTGGGGCCCAGAAACTTTGGGAAAAAGTTCTGTTTTATCTGCAGCCTTGGAGGGGCAACCACATGGCTTTGCCTCTCCCTACTCCCTAACCCACCACATTGATGAACAGAACTGGTGCCGGGCTAATGAGTTACTACTTGACGCAGTATCCCATCACTGTGTTGATGTCTGGGCACCTGCACTCCTCCCATGCTGCCCTGTGACTGTCGGCACCCTGAGGGCATGGGTTGCTTCTGCTCCCTCAGTGCCTCTCCAGGGACTTTCTCACAGAGGGAGCACTATCAGTGCTGGCTGCTTCTTTGGTCAGAAAGGAAGTTGATTGGGGGACTAACAATTGAGAATACACATTAAAATATTTCAGAAAGCAGACACAACAACCTCCTGTGTTTACACAGCACTGATTAAGAATCAGATCCTTACAACAACCTTCTAAGAAAAATAGGACAGGTGTGAGTATGCCCATATCATAGATGAGGCAACTGAGGCTCTGAGAGATGGGATGAGCTCCCCAAATCACACAACGAATACCTGCGGAACCAAGGTTAGAAAGTCTCTTCTTCTGAGGACTCAACTAGTGCCGTGTCTACCAAAATGGAAAGCGGGGAGAGAAACCCAGAGATGGCTGTTTTATAGTATGTTCTCACCCTCGCCAACTCATCTACAACTTCAAGTGCAGGTACTACCTAAACTACAGATGTTAGTTCCAAACAGCTCATGTGTAGAGGCACTGAAACTCTGAAGGCCAATATGTCATTTATGCAAAACTATGCTCTAAAAAGCATAAGCATGTGAAAGGATAAAGGAGATACCAGAGGGACGAAAGGCGAGCACTACTGGGGAAGCCAAGTCTAGGACTGAGCAGGAGAAGGTGGTAGAAAGACAAGAGATGTGGAGGTGTCTGGCCTGGCGTGGTTGCTCACACCTGTAATCCCAGCACTTTGGGAGGCCAAGGCAGGCGGATCATGAGGTCAGAAATTGGAGACCAGCCTGGCCAACACAGAGAAATCCTGTCTCTACTAAAAGTACAAAAATTAGCTGGGCGTGGTAATGCTCATCTGTAATCCCAGCTGCTTGGGAGGTTGAGGCAGGAGAACTGCTTGAACCTGGGGGACGGAGATTGCAGTGAGCTGAGATCACACCACTGCACTCCAGCCTGGGTGACAGAGCAAGACTCCATCTCAAAAAAAAAAAAAAAAAAAAAAGAGAGAGAGAGAGAGAGAGATGTGGAGGTGTCATAGCGTGTGCAAAGAACAGAGAGGGAGGCTAGGAGGAGGCATCAGAAGAGGGGGTGGAAGGAAGAGAGAAGAGAAGGAAAAGCATGAGAGTAGAAGGATGGGAAGGAAAGCAAAGAAGGAAAATAAGCGAGGGGAGGTTGAAAAAGGACACACTTTTCCTATGTCTCTAGGTTTCCCCTAAAAGAATTACCCTGGGGGATAGAAATCATAACATGGGCATTAGAGTTTTGCTCACCTCCTTTCCAAGGATCAGCAGCAGAGATTAAAACATAGGAAACAAGACACAAATAGAATGAGGTTAAGAAAACATTATTCAGATAAACCAGACAGAAAGGAGAAGAATATACTGAAGTCAGAAGGAAGACAGGAGAAAGAGGAGTGATAGGGTTGGCCAAAACAGGACCCCACCAGCAGGAAGCAGAAGCCTCCACCCAAAGCTGAAACTAGTGTCGTGTTGCCAGGAAATCCAGAGAACATTAGTTAAGGAGGAACGGAGATCCAAAACAAAGATGGTGCCCGCATTTGAGGGTGGTGTTATTAAGACTGAGAGGACTGAAACCAGGAGACAAAAAACACAGCAGTACAAATGAAGGGGAAAGACACAGCGTGGTCCTTGTGAAACTAAGACACTACAGGCATGCGACCAGCGCTCCCGCCACCAAAAATCACCTTTCGTTGTCAAAATGTTTGTAGCTAATATTGTTTGTGTTTGTTCATTGTTTAATAAGCATTTGTCCACCTGCCATGGAGTTATTGTCCATTGTAATAAATCTGTAAGAACAGAATCCATAGACTTTATTCTTCTCAAGCAGGGGACTCATGACGGTTATCAGTCACATGCTGGTATTTGATGAGTGATTTTTGATGGAGATAGCAGATCTGTTGGTGGTGAAAATGGTGTTAGCCCACAATGTAAATCAGAATGGTGTTGCTGACTATAATGATGGCACTGAGAGTGGGCATGGTGACGAGGGGGCAGGTGATCACAGTGGTGGTACAGAAGGCAACAAATATGGAATTCTGTTCACAGTGGGGAGCATGGAAACTATCATGATGGTAGTTACAATGAGCAAGATGATCTTTGCCGTGGTAAGTCACCACTTACACAACTACACTATGGAGAGGGGTGTGTGTGTGTGTGTATGTGTGGTGTGTATGAGAGAGAGAGAAGAAGGGTGGAGGGAAAGAGAGAGAGACCACCCACAGTTCACCCATGGTTAAAGTAGAGTACCATCTGCCACAGGACCTTCCCGAAGAGGCATCACAGATGGTCAAGGTCAATAGCCACTCCTTTCCTCTAAAACTGCTATGTTGCTGGTCTCAAACTTCTGACCTCAAGAGATCCTTCCACTTCTCCCCCAACAAAGTGCTGGGATTACAGGTGTCAGCCACTGTGCCTGGCCTCTGGGTAGATTTTTAAATTATGTATAGGCTACCCTGGATTTAAAAAAAAACTACCTCAAACATCATCTAAACTGTGTGGCTGTCAACCCAGATGTGCATCAGAACCTCCTGCAGATTTTTTGCCTAACACCGATGAGAACTTCATTCCATACCAACCAAGTAGGTCAAATTCCCAGAGATGGGACGCTGGCATGAACATTGTGAAAACACTTACCAGGTGAGGTTAATCAAGTCACCTGATTAAGAACCTTCTGATTTACAGAAGAGATAAGTGAAACCCACCACCACACAATATTTAGTGGCGGAATCATAACCAGAATCTCCACAGCAAATTTGGTGCTGTTTCCCCTGCACGCTGCTGATGCAGTCAGCATGGCTTGCGGCCTTCTCTCATTACTCTGTTCACTAAAGAAGTGTCTGACTGTACTAGGACCCTGAGAAAAGAGAGAAAGGAGGTGAAACAGAAAAATGAAGAACACGGACAGGGACAATATGTTGCTTCTTGTGGAGCAAACCCAGCCAGTGCTCTGAGGTGGGAGGATCTCTCTCCCCACCCCAACTCTTCCCCGTTCCCCCCACATCATAGGTCGCTGGGGAGGCAAGTGTGATTTCAATTCCACAAAACCCACATCCCACCTGGCCCTATTCCCAAACTATCTGCATCCATCCGGCCCTCAGGAGGCCCACAACCCAGGAGAAACATGCTCATACTTTCTTGGTAGGAACTTTGATCTTCAAGAATTCTGCCTCTCTGGCCAGCACCTGCCACGGGGCGTGTATCCGGACAAAGATGGATCCCTGGCTTTTATTCTGCAAGGTACAAAGGAAGAACAAATGGAAACACTTGTAAGTACATAGCTTAAATTCCTGGTTCTCCAACTGTTCCACACAAGAAGCCCAACCCGTTGTTCTTCAGTGTCTCATTTTCGTTCTCTTTAAAATTCACCAGGGACCAGTCCCTTCCCACCTGTACCCCGTTCATCAGTCTATTCCAAAAACGCTCTCATCGAAAACAGTAGGATAGTGTTCCCAAAGTGTGGCCCCTGGAAGTTTGGTAGCTTCAGAGGAAAAAAAAAGAACAAGTTAAAACAATTTTGAAACAGATTTGAAATATAAGCAATCATGATTTTCACGGAAATCTCGTTACACTCTTAATAACACATGGTTGGTTTTCCTCTGCTCACATTCAGTGAATACCCTGCAACTTGACTCCATTCACACATTTTTAGCGTTTATTGTTCAAGTCTGTATTTTTGTTCTACTATCATGCTGTTATAGCCCCAAACCACAAAAGTGATCTACTAGAGCCTAGAAGTAATACTGTAAATCATGATGACAATGGTACGATGCAAAATAATATCATAAACAGGGCTCCTACATGAATACAGAACATGAATCTATGTCTCAGAATAAGTGATTGTGTTGTGTGCTGATTTCTCTCAAAAAATGAAAAATAAGGACAGAAAATGCAGTGATGAGTATTTGAAAGTCAGGTTTTATTGACCCAGCAATTCATCTGGCCTTGTCACCATGTCTGTTACAAATAGGTGTCAGATTATGAGAGGAAGGCACCTCATCTTCAAATAAACACTCACTTTTTTTTTCAGAACAAGCACACACAGGGGAAAAACTCTTTACTTTCTGACATGAATTTAATTAATTTTGTCACTAAAAAACTAAAGAGGACCAAAACCAAGTAGGAAAAACTGGCAAGTCTCATTATTGGTGAGAAGTTTCTAAAACTACCTGCAAAATTAAGCACAAGTGTTGTGTTTAAACTCCTTCACTGTGTTCAGAGAGAAAGAACAAGCTGATAGCACAATCCTTCATTAAGTACGCCCTCTGATCTTGGTTTAGTGTTGAAGACTATACAGAAAATCTTCAACTCACAGGCTCTGACTGTCTGCGTTTTCAGTTTGCCTGGCAGAGAGACAGATGGCAAATAGAAGACTACTTCCCCCACTGAAGAACACTGTCTATGGAGGTGCTCACATGTGTTTTTGAAATGACGAACAAAATAAAAAGATATTTTATGGCACTCATTAATGCAAGTGAAACTATCTCTATTATTTTTCAATGGCAGCTCCAAAACATGTTCAGTAATTCAAACGTCCAGAACCAAACCTCACTTTGAGAAAGAAAGCTCATGACTTACAAGGCAGAAAAATGAAGAATAAACCAAGATTTCACAAGGAGATTGGACTATGGTACAAAAGGCTTGGATAGTCCAGAGTTTGAAAATACTGAAAATAACAATCACCACAATGCATATTTATTGAGTGTGTATTATGTGCCAGAACTGAGTTAGGTGATCACGTGCGTTAGCCCACACAATATTCGCAACTATGCTGTAAGGCCAGTACTACCACCACTATCTCTATTCTACAGTTGAGGAAACCAAGGCAGGGAACATGTAAATGATTTGCCCAAAGTTACACAGATAGTGCAATAAAAATAGTTTTCAGACATGACACAATCACTCGGGATAATTAAGAAACACACCCAAGGACTGTAACACAACACAAAGTCATGCGTTTAGGCTAAAATCAAATCCAAGGGTCGATAAGGAACCTATGTGGTAGCCCTAAGACGAAACCTTCCCAATCCCAAGTGTGACATTGTTCTGACAAAATACCGAAAGTGGCCTTCAGTGAGCAATCTCCCCAGTTTTATCTTTGGTTATGCAGGACTACTGGACAGAATCATCAATCACTTGCTGCTACTTCTAACTGTAATTTAAGCTTTTCCAATTAAGTGAAAATAAGGGGAAAGAAAAGAAACCATCTGTGAAGCTGACCTGCAAGCCCAGCTCTCCGTCAAGGCCCCAGAAATTATGTTTTTGGTGAAAGATGGCAAACAGCATCATCCCTCTCTCTAAGAGGAGATCATGACTATTATGAATGTTAACATATTACCCTTTGTCTTTATTTTCAAATTGTGATGAATGCAGTTTTAACTTTCTTTAGGGTTGGTTGCTCAAGTATGTAACAAATATCCATTAAGTGGGTGCAGATGTTCAAAGTTTGAGGTAGGGTTGGGAGGGCAAGGGTCAAATTCCAAGACCTTGGTGGCAGACTGCTAGCTGTCCCCTGACAGCCGTTCTCATGTTCTTCATTTTTAACAAAGCACATGGCCGTCCAGCATTAAGACCACATCTCCCTCACGATTAGGTGTTTCCATAAACAATACTTCTGGCCAATGTCATGCGGTGGAAGTATCTGGTAACCTTCTTCAAAAACAGCAAGTAGGTGCTTTTTGCCCCTTCGTTTTCTTTCATCCCTTAACCTGCTGCCTGGAAGATGGACACAGACATTTTAGACCTTAAGGTTAAAGTCCGGGCTAGAAACAGCGAAGTGTCAAGAAAGAAACTGAGTCTGGCTCTAGGGAGTATCATAGCAGCCCTGGGCTACCTGTAGATTTTTATGTAAAAGATAGAATTTTACCTTGTTTATCCACGGTGATTTTAGAGGCTCTATCAATTGCAGCCTAATCTTACACTAAGCAATGCAAAATCGTTTCCCAGTATGGGGTTGTTGGCTTCCTCCAGCAAAGCACGCATCTCCACTATCCTCAACAGGAACTCGTTTTAAATGAAAACAAAAGCAGGAATGCAGTTTTGTGGATCTAGTCATGCTCCTTTCATGCTATGCAATATTGTTACCTTCTCATAAAAAGGAAAAGTTACCCACCAATGTGAAAAATTAGCTGGTGTGACTGGCCGTGTCTCCAAAGAAAAAAATAAGTCCTTGAAAGCTAGGGAGCACAACCATCACCGAATGCATCGCCCAGGAATCTAAACCTGAAGGTTAACATGTATTGACTTAAAAAAAAATTTCCCTTGTCCCCTAGGCCACTCTGACATCCATTCAGCCCTGCTTGTGGGTGGAGGTTCTTGTAGGCATAGTAGGGGAGTAGAAGAGCTTGGAGCTTCCAAGTCGGACAGAATAAGATCTGAATCCTTAGTTATTGTGAATAGTCCTGCAATAAACATGAGGGTGCAGGTATTCCCTTGATATACTGATTTCTTTTCCTTTGGATGCATACCCAGGAATGGGATTGCTAGGGCATGTGCCAGTTCCATTTTTCGTTTTTGAGGGACCTCCATTCTGCTTTCCATAGTCGCTATATCAATTTACATTCCCACCAGCAACACCTGAGAGTTCCCTTTCACTGCATTCTTTCCAGCCTTTATTTTTTTGTCTTTTTTATAATAGCCATTCTAACTGGGGTGAGATGATATCTCATTGTGATTCTGACTTGCATTCCTCGACGATTAGTGATGTTAAGCATTTTTTTCATACACTTATTGTCCATTTCTATGTCTTCTTTTGTGAAGTGTCTATTTAGATGCTTTGCCCAGTTTTTAATTAGATTATTTGTTGAATCAACCTAAATGTCCATAAGAGAGGAATGGATGTTATATATATGCACTGGAATCATATTCAGCCATAAAAGGAATGATATCCTATTATTCATAACAACATGGATGAGCCTGGAGGACATCATGTTATGTGAAATAGGCCAGACACAGAAAGACAAACACCACATGTTCTCACTCGTATGTGGAAACTAAAGAATATTTGAGCTTATGGAAGTAAAGCATAGAATTGTGATTATTAGGGGCTGGGGAAAATGTGGGGGAGGGGAGGATGGGGAGAGGTTGGTTAATGGATCCAAAGTTAAGCTAGATGGGAGGACTACCTTCTAGTGTTCTGCAGAACTGCAGGGTGAATAGGATTAATATTATTGTATGTTTCCAAAAAGAAGAGAGGATTGTGAATGTTTACAACACAAAGAAATTCTATGTTAGGGGTGACAGATATGCTAACTACTCTGATTTAATCATTACACATTGCATACATGTATCAAAATATCACTCTGTATCCCATAAGTATGTACAGTTATATCAACTAAAAATAAAAGGAGAAATTATATTTGTGACAGCATTATTCCTAATAGCAGAATACTGAAAACAACCAAAATAAATTATGGAACAAGATGAGAAAGGGAACAAAAACTATCGAGGTTTTTGTATAGCTTCCCTCATAGTTTAGCGATTCAGATAGAATCAGTATTTCCTACTAATTCTAGAATCTTCACCACCTGAAAATAAAGGGAGACCTATGTCTCAATTATTAAGGAAAAAAATGATTTGCCTCCGGAATTTTGCAGCTGTGGGAGCTTAGGCAAGTCACTTAACCAAATGAGCCTCACTTTCTTTATCCGAATAAGGAGCATGAAAAATGTTGCATGGCTGTTGTGAGAATTGCAGATGAAGTAGGTGAAGCCGTGCTAGTGTTCCTGAAATGTGGAGAAAAGTCAGGCATTACTATAGCAATTAGCTCTACCCCAGTAAAATGACTGCTTCTTGACTGCAGGACAGCAACTGAAACTTCTTTTGTATTCTTCAAGCACCTACCACGAGGCTGCACACACAGCAGGTCCTCACTGGGGAAAACCAGTTCCCGTTAGATTAAAATTGTGAATGAGTAATCCTGGTTCCTTTATTGCCTTGCACTTTTAAAATTATCTACAAGATTTTCAAAATATCCCACATGTCCTAAAGGAAATCACGGGTTCAAAATACAATGCACCTCCAGAATTTGGGGACAAGGTCAGAAAATATAACTTGCTGAAATCGACAGGAAACTTAACACAACATTAAGAGATTAGCCATCAGAGGATATAACCCATCCCTAAAGAAGATGTTATAAATAAGTAATCAATATGACTGGAGGGGCTCCCAAATCCCAACAGGCAACTAAAACTTCAGTTCATGTAAAATGAGCTGTAACACATAATTTGGTCCTTGTCATCAGAGAAGGGAGAACCAGGGCACAGATATTTCTGTAGGAAGGCCCAGGCCTGTCAGTCTAAGGCAGGTAATTTTTCCAGGGGCAAGAAATGTGAAATATATAACAGAGCAGGAAATGTCTCTAACTCAGTTGAAATGTCGCAAAAACCTATGCAATCCTTTCACTGTGACTCCATTTTCACAAAGCCCTACAAACCCTGCTTCTCTAGTTCTTGGTATCAGGGAGAGTTACCCAAAGACGGTGTGAGTACTGTGGCCAAAGGAAACGAATACTCCTCAGTCAGAGCCTGACTTCTGAGTTTACTGGTCTCTCTCTCTCTCTTCCCCCCCCGCAACACAGGGTCTTGCTTTGTCTCCCAGGCTGGAGTGCAATGGCACAACCTTGGCTCACTGTAACTGCCTCCCGGGCTCAAACAATCCTCCCACCTCAGCCTCCCGAGAAGCTCAGACTACAGGTGTGCGCCACCATACCCAGCTAATTTTTAAACATTTTTTTTAGAGATGGGGTTTTGCCATTTTTCCCCAGGCTGGTCTCAAATTCTTGGACTCAAGTGATCCACCTCCCTTGGCCTCCCAAAGTGCCAGAATTACAGGCATGAGTCACCACATCTGACCTGTCCATTTCTTTTAACTCATGATGTCCACTGGTTTCCCAGACTTGTCCTCAACTAAGTAAACTGGTAGAGAACTGAGCTCACAAAGAGGCTAAGTCAGGTCCCAGCTTGAACCTGTGCCTCACCCAATCTGCTGACGTCTCGCTCCCTCCCTACCCCCCTTCCTCTCTAAAGTTAACTCAACAGCAAGCCTGATGATTTGCACATGGTCTAAGGTACCAGCCCCTCTCACCCTCCTCCCCAGGCTCCAGCACCCAGCCCTTCTCACTGTCATCTGACTGTTCCACCAGCTTGCCACCCTGGAGCCTCCTCACACTCTATCCCTCCATTGCAAAGCTCTCATCATCCCCCATCCCACCCAACTCCTGTTCGGGTCTCAGCTTAAAAATTCCTTCCTCAGGGAGGCTCTTCCTGAGCCGTGGATTACACTCGGTCCCTTCCTCTTGCTTGTACAATTCCTTGTCTTTCTCCTTCATAGCATGGACCCACTATCACAGTCATTGTGTCGTTAGGCATCTCATACCCTTCTTCTCTGCTAGACCTGTCGCTCCATGAGGACAAAGAATGAGTCTGTCTTGTTGTTTGCTTTGTCCTCAGCAGCCACCACAGTACCTGACATATAGTAAGTGCTCAGTAAATATTTCTGGCAACTTCAGTACACATATACTGTTTTCCTAGTGGATTCCATTTGGATCCTGTGACCGATTTCTAAAAATTGGCTACCACGACCCAAAGAGTAATTGGTGACCTTTGGCCAACAGAATTTAAATCTAATTCAGTTTTGAGAAAATAATTCAATTACCCTTAAGTATCAATTTTGAATGTTTCTCTCATATTGACAGCTAAAGTTACTCAAGTTTCCACCTGAGCAGGAACTATCTAAAGATTGTGGAGGGCCTCTCCATCCTCTTGGTAGCCCCAGGTGCTCACTGCATTTGCAGACCGCTGTTCCCTTTCCTAGAGGCCAAAGGAATTGACACAGCCTCACTCATGCTCACAAAACACAACCTGAACTGGATATATCTGAAACTTTTCTGTCTCATAGGCTTCTGGGGGTGTTGTAGCATTAAGGAGAAGAATCAGGAATATTCTGGAAAATAGACAAGGCTTCAAATGTCAGTCTTTGATGTCTTCACTCAGCAAGCATTTGACTGCCATGGTGCCAGTCACCACCCCATGCTGACAGTTCAAGGCAGGGCCAGCTTAAGGACACAGAGGAATTTGAGAATGGTGAACTGATTTGGCCACAGGACTCTAGAGATGGAAACACCTCCAAGCGCACCGAACATATCTTTCTCCAGTAACAGAGGAAGGCCTGCAGCCCAAGAGGCCGCGCTTCATGAGCATAGACACGCAGCTAATTACCAGCAGACCCAGGTCTCCTGGCACCAGCATTCATCCCACCCTGCCATCCCTCAGGGCTGCCAACCATCCACGGCAGTCCTGCAGCCCCTCCCTTCACAAGAAATTAGGGAGGCAGGAGAAGGAGGAATTGGCTAGGGAGTGAGGGAAAGAAGGGGCTGTCACCCCCAGCCACCTCTCTCCAGCACTCCAGGCCCCTAGCAGGGACTGCAGGCCGTGCTCCCGGTGAAGTTATCCTCATTGTTTATGTCTCGTTGTGATCCAAAGCTTGCATGTGGATAAACAAGACCACGTCCTCTCTCTAGAGAGACAAGAGTGAGCGGGAGGCAGCCCCAGCCAAACACCGGAAACTGATACTCCTCAGGCCTCCTTCCCCACAGCCCTGCCAAGCCACCTCCATGCTGACCCAAGGGGCCTGAGTGTACTCTGGTCCCGGGCCCTGCTGTGAGGCGAGAACATCAGCTGCAGCACATGGAGGCCTGGGAATGGCGCTGTGAGGAAGGGTGGGGGGATGAGCCTAGAGGTGATGGAGGGGCAGAGAGGAGACAGACTCCCTCGGACTCCCCTAAGGCATCACCAGCGCCCCAATCCCGCCTGCTGGGCGCCCCACACTCTCAGATCATCACGATTGAAGCTCACGCAGCTGGAGGGCAGCAGTGCTGAGACGGTGGCCAGGGCAGCCACCGCCACCGGCAAACGAGGAGGGGGAGGTGTAGCCTTGAGACAGAGGGCTTTTGAAATAAGAGCAGGAATTCGTCTGAGACAGGCCTCCCATCTGTTCCATTTGAGGAACACCATACCTGTGTCGTCGTGAAGACCAAAGCCTTAACTGCCCTTTGGCTCTCAAGAACGTCCAGCCTCTGATCGGAGGCAGGCTCTGCCTGGTCCTCCTGAGACACAGTGATTTGGGATTAAGCACAGGGAAGAACTTCCTGCCTAGGGAAGGAAAGATGGAAATTTGCTCTCCTGGGAGCTCCTGGATGACAGCACTGGAATCTCCTCTCCAACCCTGTCCTGCATAGGCCAAGGTGAAGGTGGCCACTAATCAGCAGAGGCAGAAGACAGAGCCAAATGCCCACCAAGCCCCATCCCAGAGACCGACCAAGACCAGCAGCAGGACCCTTCCTTCTTACGGAAAAGACTTCACCTGGTTCCCAACCAACGACCGGGGACAACCCAGGGTCCCATGGACATGAAAACTCAGCCACTTTTGTCATATTTCTGGGTGCCAACCTGGGCAGACACCCAGAAGGGGTGATCTCTAGACCTATCACCACAGTCTCCACTCTGTGTATCACACATCATTGCACTCCAGCCAGAGGCAGCCCAGGAACAACTCCTCAGAGCCCAAGTGAAGAGGAAGCAGTGAGGGGAGCCCAGGGAGACTGAGGAGTCAAACCCTCTGATAGGGTCTGACTCTGTCCCCACCCAAATCTCATCTTGAATCGTAGCTCTCATAATTCCCACGTGCTGCGGGAGGGACCTGGTGGGAGGTAACTGAATCCTGGGAGCGGTTCCCCCATACTGTTCTCATGGCAGTGAATAAGCTCATAGATCTGATGGTTTTATAAGGGAAAACCCCTTTCTTTCTTTTTTTTTTCCTTTTCTTTTTTTTTTTTTTTTTTTTTTTGAGACAAAATTTCACTCTTGTTGCCCAGGCTGGAGTGCAATGGTGCAATCTTGGCTCACTGCAACCTCCACCTCCCAGGTTCAAGCAATCCTCCTGCCTCAGCCTCCTGAGTAGCTGGGATTACAAGCACCCACCACCACACCCAGCTAATTTTTCGTATTTTTGTTTTTTAGTAGAGACAGTGAGGGGAAACCCCTTTCATTCGGTTCTCAATTCTCTCTTGTCCGCTGCCATGTAAACACATGCCTTTCACCTTCCACCATGATTGTGAGGCCTTCCCAGCCACGTGGAACTGAGAGTCCATTAAACCTCTTTTTCTTTATAAATTACCCAGTCTCTGATAATGTCTTTTTTAGCAGCATGAGAACAGACTAATACACCCTCCAATATATCAAGGGTGAAAGAACCTCCTCTTCACTCAACTCCTGAGCTGCAGAGGCCCCCAAAGGCAGCATGGCACCTTGAAAGACCCAACCTATGGGGAGTCAGCAACAGAGTGTGACTAAGGCTTCTCTAGGCGTGATTCTACTTCAGAAATCCTACAGGTGGAAGAATTGTGGAACAATCCTCACCATGTAAGATAGGCCCCGGGAAGGCCATGGGTTCTGGAGCCTGAGGACCAGGGCTTGGACCCCAGCTCTGTCACTTACCGGCTGCACCATTTCCAACAAGCCACCAAAGTTCTCTGGGATCGACAGGCAATGTTAAAATAATTGTAATAATTAATAATACCACTTGGAGGACAGAAGGATAGACTTGACAAAAGGATCTGTGGAAATGTTTGGGAGTGGCAGTTCTGTTCCTTATCTTGATTACAGACAGTTTTGGTTTCACAGTGATGGTTTTGTACATATGTCAAAACTCAACAGATTGGATACTTTAAATATGTGCAGTTTATTGTACATCAGTTATACCTCAAAAAGGTTAGAGGGAAAAGATATGCAAAAATGTAAAACAATGCAACACTTCTTGTACCTTTGTTTTAAAAAATCATTATTTTTATTATAATGTTTTATGTTAAATAAACATTATTTACTTAACAATATGTTACATATTTGTTAGCTTTTAATTAATAATAAGTATTCAAAAGTGAATAATGATTTCATGGTATTTCAGAATCAAATGAGGTTGTACATATGAAGGTATTTTGTAAACTATGAAGTGTCTACAAAAGGATTTTTCAAAGAGCAAGTGCAGGGATAGGCATTGTGAAATCTCTGCCTTGGTACTCAAAGCACAGGGCATACCCATGTCCCTCGGGCCAAAAAACACGTGTCCTTGACCCCTATGGGAATCCCACCATGCTTCTTGGATCCCACATAAGAAAAATCATAGCTGAGCCCACCAAGGCAAGAGCGCCTGGCATGTAACTGAACAACACCAAGTGAGGTTGAAGATAAAAGTGAACATTTCTCTTGGGAGTTTGCAATGCTCAAAGGTAACAGGCTGAAAGTAGCCAGATGGAACATTTCTACCAAAAATGAGAGAATGACAATCCATAAGTCCCGAAGATGTTGGCAGAAAGAACAGGGCCTCTCCCAAAACTCAGGGAGGCCAGTAGGCTGGTGTCTGGGCTTCCAGCACACAGAACCAGCCCAAACAGGGGATCCTGGATGAACTGTGAGGAAAGATCCAAGGAAAACGCTGCTCTTTCCTGTTCATCACAGTGAAATTGTTCTGGACAGTCACCATCCTGCAAGTGGAATCAGATGCTGTGGATCCTAACTCTCGGCAACGGGTGTGCCTCTCCCTCGCCCCCACCGGGACACGGAGAGCACTTCAGTGCCTGAGGAATGGAAGGCAAGAGAGCAATGGGCAAAGGGGTGCCCTAGCTAGTCATTAGTAGATACTCAGACCACAGATGATCAGTAGGTCCTGGCTGGCCTGGAACAGTCCCTGTTTATTCCTCCTGCCTCATCATCCCATCAAGTTTAGGATTTTAGCATTCTCAAAAATGTCCCAGCCTAGACAAGTAAATAACAGGGTCACCCTGTGAGCACCACTACATTTAATAGCCATCAAACCTTTGAGCAAGAATGCCCAGTATCCCCTTCCTGTCTTTCATTTATTTGGCCCATGTGAAAAATATCCCACTCAGAAAGAAGCATTCCCAGGCATTTAAAAGCTGGTCATACTACCTCTCAAAGTATCCCTATCTCTTCCCTATCTCTAATGTCTCTCCTGACTTAAAATTTGCATGATTCCTTGATTTTGCTACTTTTCTTTCAACCTCAAGACACCTCTCTAAATCCTTTATGTTATCAGTAATTAACTCCCCTCCTCCTCAAGGATGCACCCCTGCCTTCTCTTAGCAGTGACTCATCTCTCCCTTAAAGAATCTCTACACTATTTTCCTATGATTCAATCATGCCAACAAAGTTCAATTCAACAAGTATTTATTGGGCAGCGACTGTGTGCTTACCAATGTGCTAAGAGTTACATGCTAAGAGTTACGGCATATAAAAGAAATATAAACCATCATGCCATCACACCATCATGTTATCACAACCACATGCATTCACACCATCATTCCATCACACCAGCATGTCACACCATGTCATCACATCATCATGCCATCACACCAGCATGTCACCACACCATGTCATCACATCATCATGCCATCACACCAGCATGCATTCACACCATCATGCCACCACACCATAATGCCACACCATCCTGCCACCACATGCCATCACACCATCATGCGTTTACACATCATGCATTCAAACCATCATGCCATCACCTCACCATACATTCACACCATCATGCCATCACACCATCACACCATCACGCATTCACACCATCATGAATTTACACCATCATGCTACCACACCATGTCATCACACCATCATGTATTCACATCATGATACATTCACATCATGCCATCACACCATCATGCATTCACACCATCATGCATTCACACCATCATGTCATCACACCATCAAGCATTCACACCATCATCCATTCACACCATCATGCAATCACACCATCATGCCACCACAGCATCATGCCACCACACCATCAGGCCATCACACCATTATGCATTCACACCATCACGCCACCATACCATCATGCCATCACACCATTTTCATTCTCTTTGGAAACCAGATAAATGATATATAATATCTGAGACAGATAACAATGGGGCAATTAACGTCCAAAGGGACAGGATGACTACGAATGACCATTTGTTTGTCATCTTCCCTTTCACTCATCAATGGTTGCCAAGTTTTGCTCTGACAGAAATACCCCTACTAGAGCTCAGTCATATGTTTTTAGCAGAATTGATCCCACCCCAAATCCAGGGTATGCCCAATTAGTTTGAGCCAATCAGCATATCCAACCCTCTGCTACAATGACTCCTTCTGGAATATGCTTGTAATGTGGTCAAAACCAGTAAGATGTGAATGACGGCCAGGGTTTCTAGGGAAAGCAGTTTTCTCTTTCTGTCAGACTCTGGGGGATAACAGCGGCCATCAATTCACTCCATAAAGGGAAGTCCTGG
Source organism: Macaca mulatta (assembly GCF_049350105.2). Classification (NCBI taxonomy): domain Eukaryota; kingdom Metazoa; phylum Chordata; class Mammalia; order Primates; family Cercopithecidae; genus Macaca; species Macaca mulatta. The sequence continues at coordinate 6,797,691 of NC_133416.1, forward strand.
GTTAGTGAGGGGGATCAGTGAAAAAATAAAAGATGAAGTGGACCCTGCAGACGGTTGAGCAGAAAGATAGAGAAAGTGGTTGTCTTTAGGGACATCATGGGAGCTGAGGGATCACGCCTCACCAGATCTGCTTATGGGCTTCCTGATCACCTGAGATTATAAATTCCCTTTGTTGTTGGAGCTGGTTTGAGTTGGATGTTCTGCCAATGTGGCCAAGCATTCTCACTGATATAAGAAACCACTGGAAAGAGCTGACTCTGGGCTAAAGGAGCCAGAGGGTGTGTTGTGGAGAGGGAGCTTGAGCTGTACTTTTTGACCACTGCATGATGAGAAGTGCACATGCCGTTGTGAGCAGTGTGGAAGAGAAGAAATGGATGAACATAGGTGCAGAGAGGAATGTGCAGCATGTGGAGACCAGCCGGCCTGAAACCGAGTGGAGCCTGGGGATCCAGAGGGCTGAGACTAGACTGGCCTGTGCTGGCTGTACTGCCCACTATGCTGCTGCTGCCAATGCACCTCGCAACAGTGACCTTCACAAATCAACCCCATACTTTCACCCAAGTTTATTACATTTTCAACAAGATGAAAAATGATGAGAGAGTCCGCCTAGTCAAGGAAAAGGAACCCTTAAATGCCTTCCTCCCTTCCCAGTGGAGCTCAAATTAGAAACGTCTTCCCATTCTCCAGTGAGACCAACAAATACAAGTGATAGCAGGGAGTGTCCATCTGCTCTGGGGTTGGTCTAGGCTGTGATCTAATAGAATGAAGGAACAAGCCTCCCATGTGGCACAGATCCAGGCTGTGACCTTCAGAAGGGGCAATTTTCTAAAGACAAGCTCTGGCCTTCTTTCTAGCGGCCATTAATCCTTCATAACAGAGATCTTACATAAAGAAGCGGTGTAGACTTTGAACATGTACAAAGAAGCTATAAAATCTTCTACAACACTGTTCACAAGCTTTCTTCAGCTAAAGAACTCTTTCTTCAAATATTTCAAGGAGCTACCTGGTTGTGTCCCAGAGAACTACAGTCCCACTTGCTCACCCCCAACTTGGGCTCTGAGTGGTTTCTGTGGCACTTGCATGCAAACCCCAAGAACTATAGTCCTTAGAAATGGATGAGGTTTTTGACTGTCACAATGACAGGGAAACATCACTCATATTTAATGGACGAAGTGAGAGACACCAAACACGCTTCGATGTACTAGAAAGTCCTAGGAAAAAATAACCTTCTTGGAATATACAGTGTTCCACTGAGACTTCCCTAGGGCTCAGGGAAGTGAAGTTGAAAATTACTGTGCTGCCCTGCACATCTGTCCGACCTGACACAGAAGGCAGGATTAGCAATTATCACACAAGTCCCATGGCCCTGACTCCACCAGACTCAGCCTTGAGAGATATTAAGGTAGAGCTTAAAGAACTTGAATTATGAATAAAGCCTCTTGAATTAGCTAAAATCTAGATCTTGGATCTGATACTGATGAACTAATCAGGGACACAGAAAAAGACCTATCACTATAATGAAAAAAAAAAAAAAACAGTGGATTTGATTACTTTGTGAGCTTCCAAAAATATCCAGATCAGCCCAGCTGCCAAGAGCACTATGAAAATAATCCATTAAGAGTAAAAGGATGGTTACCAGAGGCTGGGAAGGATAGTAGGGGAGTGGGCGGGAAGTGGGAATGGTTAATGAGTACAAAATCAAAATAGAAAAAATAAGACGTAGTATTCAATAGCACAATGGGTAACTATAGTCAATAATAATTTAATTGTATATTTTAAAATAACTAAAAGAGTACAGCCAGATTGGATTGTTTGTTACACAAAGGATAAATGTTTGAAGGGACAGATACCCCATTGTCCACAATGTGATTATTATGAAGTACATGCCTGTATCAGGGTATCTAATGTACACCATTAATATATACACATACTACGTACCCACAAAAATCAAAGTCATTTTTAAAATAAAGAAAAATAATAATCCATTAGCTTAGAGTGTTCTGGAGGCCAGAGGATGAAGGTCATATGGGTGCACTAAAGGAAGAGCTCAGAGAGACCCCACTGAAAATCCCAGCTCTGCCACTTACTCCCTGTGTGACACTGATACGTAACATGATCTCTCTGAGTCTCAGTCTCCTTTCTGATCAAGCAGAAAAAGAAGAATCTGGAAGCAATAGTGACCTCATAGAGTGCTTGTGAATATCAGCAATAATGTAAGAAAGACACCTAGCACAATGTCTGGCACATAGTAGGTGCTCAATGCTAATAATAATTAGATTCTGCAGATGGTGTCTGCTGGCCAGAAGAATTTGAATTAAGGGGGTTTGTGCAATTGAGTTTCCAGCCTCCTCCCTTTTTTCCTAGAAAAAGCTGGCTCCTGGGGCATTTTCTCCCCCTCTATGAGGCAAAAGCCCAGTCTGGATCGTGTCCTCTCTACACAGCCCAAACATGCTTTTCCACAGCCATGACCCGGCGTGCACACCACATGGAACCAGTCCTGCCTGAGACCACAGGTCTGGAAGAAAAGGGGTCATCAGCCCTGCTAATTAAATCTGCAGATGATAACAAACTGGGCGGCTCTGCAAACAGCACCAGAGAGGACGGGGATATAAATGAGAAGGGACCTGGGGAGTTTACAAAATATGGGACAGGAAATCACAAAATGAGATTCAATGCAGAAGAATGCAAGGATCTCCAACTGGGGGGAATAATCAGAAACACAGACCCTGGAGGGGAAGGGAAAGCTGGAAAAAGGCAGAGGTGATGAGGGCTTGGAGCGGATGGAAGACAGGTGGCAAATGAGAGAATGGGCGCAAGAGGCGAGCAGCAAGTAGGGGTCGAGAAGCCTGGAGGGAAGTCCAAATGGAAACCATGGGTCCCATCCAGTGGGGCCGTTCGCACTCTCCAAGGCTCACTTCCAAAGGCCATCCTCCGCTCCAGCACCAGCCCAAGTCACACCTCCTCCAAGAAGCCTTTCTGGACTCCCACAGTGAGCCCTACCAGTCTCCCCGCTCATTACTCTTCTGTGAGCCCTACCAGTCTCCCTGCTCATTACTCTTCTGTGCTCGGCCGGGCCACGTTTGACCATGGGCATCACTCCACATCTGACTCTTTTATCTCCAACCAAACTCTCAGCTCCAGGGGGACAAGGATCCAGCCCTGTGGCTCACTGTGCTCCTTCCCACATCCAACTCAGAGCAAAGCCGGGGGTAAATCTTCAATAAAAATGAGGGTGGCATCATCTCCAATAACATGACAAAGAAAAGAATTTCCCACTCCAACCCCTGCTGGGTCAAAATTCTGTCTGAGGTCTCTCTGTCCTTCTCTCTAGGCCCTCAGCCCTATCCCGATGCCTCCTGTGTGGCATCCCTGAGTCAATTGCTTGTTTAACCCTTGCTCAGGCCAGAACACAAACCAGAGATCGCTCAGGGGCCAGGGGGAAAGAAGACAAATCACAAGTAGAGGGGAAACGATGAGGTGGATGTGTCCCCCATGTGACGGGGACTGTCCTCACATAGCCATGGTGCTGACAGTGCTTTCTGAAAGACAACAGTGGCTTCCCCGAGGCACCTGCCCCCATTCAGCTGACAACTTCATAATCAATAATCATGGTAAAAATAATCAGGAGAATAAGGTATAACTCCTTCTCAGGAAACTTGAGTAAGGCTTACCTGGCCCTAGGAAGACACATAACTGCTGCCTCGAGCCACGGTGAAATCCAGCTCCTCTGAAGAAAGGCAAGAGCCCTCCCCCATGCCATCAGCCCAAGAATACTGGCACTCTCACTAAACATGTGTGTCTTTGGAGATGAAGAGAGCAAGTACCAAAAACTTGTTTTGACACTCAGCCCATCATGGCACCAGGGACAACAGAGGGGAAAGTAAAACGCCAAATGTGCAGAGCAATCCATCTGCAGAGAAGCCTGGGGAGGAAGGTGTCTTTAGGGTACCTGCTGTGCATGGCAGGTTCATTACATCCCAAGCCGACAGGATTCTGATCCTTCTGAGAGGCGTCTGGAGAAAGGAAGCCCACAGTGTTTCCTGCTCATCTGGACCCACGTCCTTCCAGAGGTGCTTTCCCCCAGTCCAGGGCAGTAGGGGAGACACAGAGACCCGGTCCTGGTGCCAGCTCTGCCACTTCTCATCTTTGGCACCTTAGCAACGTCACACCTGAGCCACCCCAGGGCTCTGCCTTCTCCTTCCTTATACAACGACAGCATTGAACTGTGAAGGTCCCCTCCTACTGAAGATCCTGTGACTTCAAGAAGGGCAGGAATTCTCTCAGCACCTTAGCATGAAGAACTAGCCTTAATCATTCTACTGCAAATGTACTTTGATGGGCTGCAAAGCTCCAGCCTCCTGGGAGAACCCAGATGTGAGCTAGAGCACAGAGTCACCAAGATTTCCACCATCTAAATAGAACTGTATCTCTTCTTGTCTTCTTTCCCTAAAGGTCCCCCCACTCTTCTCGTATTCTAAAACTTGAAGAGATCAAAGGTCCTACTCAGGGTGAGGTACCTCCCTGCTGAAAGAGAAATGCAGCACATCCCAGCTGCTGAATGCCAGTATTTACTGAAGTTTGGTACTTGCTATCTTAAACAAGGTGGCCACAGGCAGTGGTGCACGTGATGCACTGCACAAAGGTGCTATTTCAAGGGCGCACCACCAAAGAGAAGATAGTTTATATTCAATAGCATATTTACTATGATCGTTTTCTGGAAGATGGCAAAGTGTTTTGATCTAACAGAATCAGTATATTAAGTAATTTCAAAAAAATTTTTTATTAAAAAAGCAACTTGAGGAAGGGAGGCCTTTTTCTAATTGGTATAAAGTCACCACATGGACTTGCCATGGCCCCAATCTTTAGCCTGGATGGTAACTCACAGGAAAATGGCCAGAGAGAGATGCGAGCACTTAATGGCCTCTCTATTGCCCCAAAGCAAAACCTACAGTCAAGAACGGAATCTACAAAAGTCACCCACATAGGTTGTAAATGACACATAAGCCCAAGCAGAATCCCTCCTGGGGATATTTATATTTTTTAAAGGTCAAATAAAAGAATAATTTCTTAAAGACTGGGTCCTTATTTTGCTCATCACTAAGTCCCAAGCACTTGGAAACCTAACACAGTGTCCAAGTGTCCAGAGGACATTCTATACCTAGAATAGAGTACGCACTCTAAACCAGGGGTTCCCAAACTGGTAGCAGTCTGAGGCCTGTTAGGAACCGGGCCGCACAGCAGGAGGTGAATGGCAGGGGAGCAAGCATCCCCACATGAGCACCACCTCCTGTCGGATCAGCAGCAGTATTATAACTCGCAGGAGCACTGACCCTATTGTGAACCGTGCATGCGAGCGATCTTGGCTGCACGCTCCTTATGAGAATTTAATGCCTGATGCTCTGAGGCAGAAGTTTCGTCCCGAAACCATCCCCCCACCCACCAGTCCGTGGAACAATTGTCTTCCATGAAACCAGTCCCTGGTGCCAAAAAGGTTGGGGACCACTGCTCCAAACGGTTTCATGGAATAAGCAAAACCAATGGAAACAATCTCTGTTGTTTTCGCTTATGTCAGAAACCCACTGGTTGGGAGTGCAACCATCCACGTCTCCTAAACTCATAGCCCAGAAAGAGACCCCCTGTGGTTGCGCTGGAAAGTCCAGCTCATCCTACTCAGAACCCTTCCCAGGCCTTCCCACAGGACCTGCTCAGGAAAGCTGCATGAATGTTTCTGAGACCAGAGAAAACTGGAAATGCACAATCTTCTAACTTCTTTTTACTTATCCTACAACCGACAGAATCAGAGAAGCAGTCCAGAAACTAGCTCTAGATGTCAGCCAGCTCTTAATGGGGCCAGGTAAACAAGACAGGAACAAAATGCATTTTCCATTGTCCTTCTTCCCTCTCATGACCCCCAGCTTTTTCCCAGAACTCTCCATAGGAGCGTCCGCCCGCCTCTGACCTCACTCTGATGGGTCTATGTCCTGGGCGTCCAGAGAGCAAGTACCAAAAACTCATGCTCATCCTGGCTTACCTGTCACTCAACCCACATCCTTTCCAGGTAAAGAAGTCCTTGGGGCCGGGCGCGGTGGCTCAAGCCTGTAATCCCAGCACTTTTGGAGGCCGAGACGGGCGGATCATGAGGTCAGGAGATCGAGACCATCCTGGCTAACACGGTGAAACCCCGTCTCTACTAAAAAATACAAAAAAAAAAACTAGCCGGGCGAGGTGGCGGGCGCCTGTAGTCCCAGCTACTCGGGAGGCTGAGACAGGAGAATGGCGTGAACCTGGGAGGCGGAGCTTGCAGTGAGCCGAGATCGCGCCACTGCACTCCAGCCTGGGCAACAGAGCGAGACTCCGTCTCAAAAAAGAAAAAAAGAAGACCTTGGGGTGGCCTCAAGGAGCTCATAGTCTAACCCAGGGTCTCTCACTCAGGGACTATCACATGGCTGTTTTTCAATCTATGATGAGCAACCCTTTTAAGGTACTGGAGGTTGATGAATATCTGACCCCACACAGCTCTACTGTGACAAGGGCTTCGAAGGCTTCATCTCAAACCAGTGACTAACAGCAGATATCAGGCCCACTAGGAGGTTCAGGGCCCTTTCTGAAGTGCCTCAAATCATGCCGCCTACATGCTGTTTGCACAACTTTGTGAATATACTAAAAACCACTCAATTCTACATTGTAGAAGAGTGCACTTAACAGTATTAAAAAGTACATTTTAATTTTTTTTAATACGCTACTTGGACCTCCATTTCAGCCCACAAAGAGGGCCAGTCCTACTAGGGGTCTAGAAAATCTTTCTAAATAATCCTTTTTCTAGGGAAAAGATGTGCCCATGGTTCTGGGAGGAGGCATCGTGTAATGCAAAGGAATGGACTCTGGAACCTGTCAGACCTCCAAGTTCCTATCTGTGTTACTTAGGTAGTTATTTAACCAGGCTGAGCCCTGGTCCAGCGGCAGGAAAAATAACACCTTTCACGGGACCACTGTGAAGATCCAGTGTGCAGAGATGTGGGAAACACCGCTCCCTGGTGTGTATGTGGCAGGTGCACATATATGTTAGTTTCCTTCAGCAATTGGGAACCGTTTGCACTGGAGGCTCTCTTTGTTTCAACATTTGGTAACCCGAGCTGGATAGCACTCCATCCTTATTTGCAAAGCTACTGTCAATCACTAATTTCCATCTTGCTATAAATAAAACCAGATAAAGACGGGGTGAGGGCTGAGAAGTTTATAAGCCCTACCAGAGTTACAACTTTGTTACTTTTGCCTGAAAGTGCCTAAGGCAGCTCTCTCTCTCTCTCTCTCTCCCCGCCCCCTCCACCCCTCTCTCTGCACCTGGTGTCCCCAGGCTCCTGAACTCTGGCCTCACGTTGCTCTTTGGCTCTGTCACTAAACCGGCTAAGTCACTGACTCAGGACAACCCATGGGTTGCTGTGCAGATGACAAATGAATCTGGGACTCTGTGGGCAAATAGCATCCAATTCACTTCACACCATATGCCCCACTACACTCCAGGACCCGTCCACATCTCCAACCCATCCCTGCCTCGCTGGAGGAATTTGGGCTGGGGCCCATCCAGCAGGCTGGAGGAAGCCAAGGAGAGCCTGCTTAAAACCTGAAAGAGGCTGGGAGGAGCATGTCCTGGCGATTCAGGATGGGCTGAGCTGGAGAGTCCTCTCTGGCTGCTCTTGCAGCCTTTCCGTCAACACGTCAGAACAAATGAGGTGTTTCTGTCAATCACTGAAGATGCATGGCATCCCGACTGAATCCTCCCTGAGCTAATGGGGCTGCTTGGGACACATTCAGCATTGAAAGAAGCCCTTTGTGCAGGGGCGGTGAAGTGTTTCGCAGGAAAGCCTCAGCAGGTGGCCACTAAGTATGCGACAACTGCACGCAGAAGCTGCAAAGCCCCTCCAGGGCTAGTGGCAGCCTCGCAATCCTTTAGAGGAGCCTCTCAGCTCTAGGGACACCAGCCAGAGCGGATGTACCCCACCCCAACCAAGAGAGGCCCAGAGAAGCCCAGACCTCCCATGTGCATGCTTGGGAAGACCAGGATACAGGCCTCAATGCTCAGTGCGTTTACACACATCTGTGGAGTCCCCATTACGAACAGGGAGGAACTCAAAGAGCTGGACCAGACACAGACTTTGCCCTCCAACAGCTTTTAGACTGGGCAATCATAAAAGAGGCTAGGAAAAAAGACCAGGAGGCAGACAGCTACAGAAAACTTACAAGAGAGGGGCTGTGAGGGATGGAGCTTGAGTTTCCCAGCTCTTTCTCCTAAAGAGCTAGGCCACAAGGTCCAAGGGCTCAGTTCACAACTGGGGAAGAGCTCCCTGGCTTAGGTGGGGACAGGACTGAGACCTGATCTGCCCAATTCACTAGCTGAGTGAGCTTAGGGAAGTCACCTCCCTTCCTCTCCCTTCTCTTGCCCGATGCAGGCAAGAGCTTGGATTAGAGAACCTCTGAGGGCCTTCCCAACTCCAGAGCTGCACGCTTCTTTGATGCTTCATATTCAATCACTTTTGTCATCTCAACAGGGCCTCAAATCCACACAAGCCTCTCTGTTGTCAAAGCCTCCTGCCCCATGCTTGACTCTGTCCCCACTCTCTGCCCTTCTGTGCAGCTGTGGGCGTGCAGCCCTGGGCTCTCAGCTCTCACCAAGCCCCCCGTGCCTCCTGAGACTTGCCGTGCCTGCTGGCATCCGCTTCCCAATCAGAAAGCTCACACATGGCTGCAAAGTTCCCCCTAGTCAGATCCCCCAGCTCATCTTCCTCTGAATTGTGTTAGTTGTACATACAGAAATCCAGACAGCCTGCACGGATTAGAGTCCATGTCGTTTTTTATTTGGAACTCTTACCTACTGACCCATCGTCAAGGACAGGACTCAGCACTTTTTCTGTAAAGTGCAGGTCACGTGGTTTCTGTCACAGCTACTCAACTCTGATGTTGAGTCACAAAAGAAGTCACGAACAATACATAAGTGAATGAGTGTAGCTGAATTCTAGTAAAATTTTATTTACAGAAGTAGGTGGTAGGCTGGATTTGGCTTGCAGGCCACAGTTTGCTAACTCCTGCTCTAGGACAGGCTTTACTGATAGACATATCTGCACCGGGCCCCTCTCTCATCACCGAAATTGTTTACAGGTCTGTCTGCTGGACTGGACTTCCTGAAGACCAGCTCTGTGTCTCTTACCTCTTGCACCCCAGTGTCTGATACTGTACCTTATCTATAATAGGTATCCAATAAATGCCTGTCCTCTTAATGCCCTGATCTGATAGTACCTGTTTCACATCTCATGACCTAAGGAAATCATCACTAGGACAGACCATGAGATACTAAGAAGCACAGCAAGAAGACCCAGCCACACAAGTTTGGACCACACCTGCCAGAGACTGCAGGGGAAGGCAAGCTGGCCTGCTGGCCTCAGCACTGCTCTTGAAGGGAACTCCTTTCTGCTACATCAAAGGGCACATCAACGGATCAAAAGTTTGGACCAGACACTCCAGCTCCTGGATCCATTCCTCCGTCTCCTCCCACACTGACCATCCCTGACTGATGACCCTCCAGGGACTGGGATCAATCATAGAAGGCAGCATCTGTGGGAGCTTCCAGCCTCTTTAAACTGAACCTGTAGCAGATGCCTAGTAACTACCACTAATGCATTCATCATGCTGCACAGGTGACGGACACCATCAAACACATCAGGCTGCTTAGCTCTCCCAGTATTCTTGTGATTAAGGGCAATGATCTCCAGGATACACAAGAGCAGACTGAGCTCAGAGAGGCTGTGAATTGCTCAAAATCACTGCAGTCAGCAGCACAACATGGCCACTGTAAAAAGATGATAAATCCTAGGCTACATCTAGAATGATAGAGAGGAACAGCCCCTCTACGACTGGTTCATTTCAAGAGGTCAGGAAAACCAGAGCTCATTCAGAGAAGAGAGATGAGAAAGCTAAATAACTCAAGCCCATAGCCAGTGAAAAATGAATGAAGGAATTTGAGGTATTTCACTGGGTAGAGAGGAGGCCAGGGCAAAGACATGGGGGAAGAAGGATGGTATCTGGCCTCAAACTGCCTCTGCAGACTCAGTCTGTGTGGTTCCCAGGGGCAGCGCCAGCCCAGCTGAGGAGGAAGGAAGCAACCCCCTCAGTCCTCTATTCTGGCCATGGCCCAAATACCCATTGGAATTATGTCCTAAAATATGATGGGGTTCTAAGAGCATTATTTTAATTACTTCACCTGCCTCTTTGGAATAAGACAGTATTTATCCACATCTGTCTTATAAGACAATATTTCTCTGCATCTGTCTTATTCTCAAAAGGCAGGTGAAGTAATTAAAATAATGCTCTTAGAACCCCATCATATTCTAGGACATAATTCCAACGGATTAGAGAAATAGGAACGCTTTTACACTGTCGGTAGGAGCGTAAATTAGTTCAACCATTGTGGAAGACAGTGTGGCAACTCCTCAAGAATCTAGAACTAGAAATACAATTTGACCCAGCAATCCTATTACTGGCTATATACCCGAAGGATTACAAATCATTCTACTATAAAGACACATGTACACTTACGTTTATTGCAGCACTGTTCACAATAGCAAAGATTTGGATCCAACCCAAATGCCCATCAACGATAGACTGGATAAAGAAAATGTGGCACATATACACCATAGAATATTATGCAGCCATAAAAAGGATGAGTTAATATCCTTTCAGGGACATGGATGAAGCTGGAAACCATCATTCTTAGCAAACTAACACAGGAACAGAAAACCAAACACCACATGTTCTCCCTCAAAAGTGGGAGCTGAACAATGAGAACACAGGGAGGGGAACACCACACACTGGGGCCTGTTGGGGGTAGGTGGCTAGGGGCGGAATAGCATTAGGAGAAATACCTAACGTAGATGATGTGTTGACAGGTGCAGCAAATCACCATGGCACATGTATATCTATGTAACAAACCTGCACATTTTGCACATGTATCTCAGAACTTAAAACATAATTTTTTTAAAAAAGACAGTAAATAAACATTCCTTCATCAATTCTCACTTTAAAGTAAAGAGCAAATGGTTATTGAAGTGGGTTGAGTAGCGCCTTTACCCCAAAAAATTCATGTCCACCCAGAACCTCATAATGTGACTTTATTTATGGAAGAGGTTTTGCAGATAGAATTCATTCAGATGAGGTCATAGTGGATTAAGATGGCCCTAAACCCAATGACTGATGTCCTTATAAGTAGAGGAAAAAAAACACAGAGACACACAGGGAGAATAAGGCAACGTAAAGACGGAGGCAGAGATTGGAGTTAGGACTGCCAGCAGCCACGGGAAGCGGAGACGGCCGTGTGACAATTCTCCCTCAGAGCCTTCAGGAGGAACCCGCCCTGCCGGCACTTTCATTTTGGACTTCTAGATTTTGACTGTTTTAAGCCAAGAAATTTGAGGTAGTTGTTCTGGCAGTCTCATAGGGTTAGCAACTTAGAAATATGATGGGGTTGAGCATTTCATGAAGCAGCAGTGTGATATCATGGCTAGAAGAACATAACGTGAGGGGCCCAGGCTGGGCTCCAATCACCAGTCAGCCATTACCAATTATGTGATTTTGGGCAAGCTATTTAACTGTCCTCTGCCTCAGTTTCCCCTGCTACAAAATAATAAAAGTATCTAGCTCATAAGATGGTTGTTTAAAGCAACCTTTTATCCCCAACCTTTTTGCACCATGGACTGGTTTCATGGAAGAACATTTTTCCACAGACCTGGGGTGGGGGGATCAGGATGAAACCGTTCCACCTCAGATCTTCAGGCATTAGTTAAATTATCATAAGGAACGCACAACCTAGATTCCTAGCATGTGCAGTTCACGATAGGGTTCACCCTCCTATGAGAACCGAATGCCGCCGCTGATCTGACAGGAGGTGGAGGTCAGGCAGTAATGTGAGTGATGGGGAGTGGCTGTAAATACAGATGAAGTTTCACTCCCTCACGTGCAGTTCACCTCCAGTACCGGCCCGTGGCCCGGGGGTTGGAGACCCCTTGTTTAAAGCGTTAATACCTATGCAGCACTAAGAATCATGTCTGTTATCAGGGAGTGTACCACTATACATTTTAGCTATTGCAATAAGCCAAGGCACACAAAGTTGTGGTTTCCCATTTTACTACAATCACCACTACGAATGGGAATAATAATTATGACTCTCTGTCAAATAAATGTGAGGCGCTATACCAACCAGATTGTGTGTGATGTATTTTATCTCTAATTCTTACAATAATGCTGTAAGGGAAGTAGAATAATCTTCATTTTATAGATGAAGAAATTGAGGCTCAGTAAAAGGTTGACTAATCTGGTGAGGATCACACATTAAGGAGTGCTGAAATCGAGATTCATGCTCAGGTCTAGAGGATTTAAATGCCTTTCCATAATACCATGCTGCCCCCATGAGCGGGCACCAGTTCTGTGCCCCACTGTGTTACCAGTCCTGGCACAATGCCTGGGTCATAGCAAGTATGTCCAAAACACTTGATAAATTCACTGATTCACTAATTATAAGATGGATGCATGCCCCTGACGTTGGTATTATTGATTTTTCTCTTAAGCTAGATTCAGATAACGCAGAAATGAGTATCCAACACCAACAAAGCTAGAGATCATCAATCCCTAAATGAGCCAACAGATTGCTGGGAACATCATATTCCCACAGTGATTTATACAGCATTTTGTGTGGCCATACAAACTTGCTGGAAACAGGATCTGTTGTGACTTAGAGATGCCAGGAAAGGCAGCACCAAGATGTGAGACTTCCTGAAGAAACACACTGTCTGGTACCTTCACTGAAGGTGCGGTTTTCAAGGAGATGGAGCAGGGAACAAAGGCATACCTTGTAACATTTTACCCTCAAACAGATTGCTAATCATGTCCTGCTCAGGCTTAACATTTGGTTTGAAGAAAGAAAGAAAAACTGACTATCAGGAACACTAAAAGTGGGACAGTTGTTGCGTCTACAAGTGTGGAAGGCCTGCGAGAACATGACAGTGTTCTTCATCCTTCTCCACTTAAAATATGGCTTGACATTGAAGCTGTTTGTATTTCCTGCTCCCCAGGTATAAGGATGGGGAAAAGGGAAGGGAAGCAGAAGCAGAGTCAGAGCTAAGGAGCCAAGTGAAGCTGATTCCACATAAACAATTTTTTCTTCAAATAATCAATAATCAGCAGATGAAGCTACAGGCAGGTAAATAAGAAGAGACTGTACCCAAGCCCAAGAAATAAAGCCAATTTCAGAAGCCCTCCAGTTTCCTTGTGAATTTCTGACATGATAAGATAAAAGTCTAAATAAACAAGTTATTGTAACTCAGATACAGATCAGAAAAGGAAAAATAATCTTAGGGAACGGTATAGTCATCAACACGTGCTAAGTAAGCTCTCTTTCTCAATACAAGACCTGTGTGAAGCACTAGGGTTACCAGGACAAAAGACACTATTCTCATTGTCAAGAAGCTCAATATCTAGGAGGGAAACAGACATGAAAACAAATTATTACAATATTTGCAGGGTGCAATACAAGTGGGGAAGAGGAAACCTAAGGGGTCAAGGAAGACTTCATAGAAGAGACAATGCTTGAGCTAAGACCAACATATTAAGAAAGGAAAGAGCATTCCAGATGGAGAGAGGAGCAGGGGCAGGGGCTGGAGGCAAGAAGCAGCATGACAAGTGGTTTGGTTTGACTCCAGCCTAGGGTGTGCATTTGGGGTCAAGTAAAAGCAAAGAAGTAGGCAAAAGACTAATTGTGAAAGCCTGGTACAACATGCTCAAGAAGTATGAACTTGCTCTTAGGTGTTTAGAAGCCATTGAAAGATTTTAATGAGGAAATAGCTTAATCAGATTTGCATTGCAAAGATCACTCTGATACAGCATGAAGATGGTTTGGAGGGTCAAATCTAGAAACAAGTTCAATCACACAAGGGGAGACAGTGAGTGCTGGAATTAGATTGTGGCAATGGGGAAGGTAAGGTGGAAACAGATATGGGAAATGGAACTGACATGACCTGGTGCCCACCAAAACATGAGAGGAGAGAGAATCTAAGGAGGCTTCCAGATTCTATCGTAGTTGACAGGGAGAATGATTAAAATCATTCTCCAGCAAGACAAGGAATAAAGAAGGTGCAGGTTTTACAGAGAAGATACTGAGTTTTTTTATGAAGACCTTAAACTTGAGATGTTTCCAAAACATAAATCCAGGCACATATATTCAGGAGACAGACGTAAGAGCCTGGGGAACACAGGATAAGTGCAAGTTAAAGAGCATTTGAGAGTCATCACAGGTAGTTAGATAGTAACTTAGGTCACATAAATGTGTGAAACTGCCCAGAAAGTGTGGGTAAGAAGAGCAAAGGAAAGGAAAAAGGAGAGAAAAAAATCTGAAGACAGAACTCTGAGAACACTGATATTTCAATGGTAGATAAGAAAGAAAGAACACATGAAAGAGAGTAAGAGGAAGCCCATACAGGCAGAGGAGATTCAGGAAAGAATCATGGTCTCCTGGACACCTGAGGGAGGGAAAATGTCTAATAGGAGGAAGGGGTCAACTGTTTCAAATGCAACAGAAAAATCAAGTCAAGCAAGGATTGAACGGATCTTCTCAATTAACAGAAATACCAAAATAAATTAAATAATAAGGAGCAGATTAGGAACATTCCCAGAATTCAGTAGATATTTCATAAATGATGGGTAAGTGGATGAATGGATAGATGGATGAAGAGATGGATAGGTGGATGAATAGGTGGGTGGGTGGATGGATGGATAGATGGGTGGGTGGGTAGGTGGACGGATGGATAGATGGATGAGTGGCTGGGTGGCTGGGTGGATGGGTAGGTGGGGGATGGATGGATGGATGGACAGATGGACGGATGGATAGATGAGTAGATTGAGGGGTGCGTGGGTTGGTGGATGGATGGATGCACATCCATATTGGTTACCTCCAAATGAACTTACTGTCCTCATTATGGATTGGATTTGTGATGATTCTATCCAGAACCAGAGCGATGGACAAAGATGACCTCAAAGCATCCCTTCCAGACTAAGTTGTCTAGTGTTCTACATGTCTACACAAAAAAGAAATGTGCAGTCTACAGAAAAGCAAGAAAACACTTTATAACTATTCTATTGAGAGGGGTCTTCCAAAGGTCACTCCATCTATCCCCCTGTCTGTGGCAGAATGTCAAGAGCAATTTTTAACACACACCATCTCATCTAAAGAAACCCACATATCTGTGCATCCAAATCAGACTTTCCAGAAGAAAGGGAGGAGTACATGTGCATCTACCCTACCACCTCTTGCCTTCTGGCGGGGGGAACGGAAAAACTCGTCATCAGCATAGCTGCTGCCCCTGGAGCCAACGGCACAGCCACAGAGCCAAGTCTCTGTGAAATGCATCAGATCAAACTCAATGATCAATAATAAAATCAACAGCCTTCTCAAAGCCAAAGGGGTTGAAATTCAGAAGGGACAATACTGTAATTTCTCCTGGGCCTATAGAGTGTGTTCATTTTTGTGAGATTTACAGGCTTTAACCAATCCTCTGGATGCAAGGCTCCATGTTAAAGAAGTCATAGTTTTCGACTAGGTGAGAGACCAGGTTCAGGTGAGTCACGATATAACAATTAAAGGGGTGTATGGACCCCCAAACCCCCATCACTCCCTCCAGCTCCAACAGGAGAAATATAAACCCCTTATGAGGGCTAACCAATCAAACCATAAAATCCAACAGCCATACAATTCAGCTGGAAGAATGTTCCTTTGTTAAACAAACAATGTGTCTGGAACACTTTTTGGTCCATTGTTCCATTCCAGGATGGAGACTGAAGCTATAGAAATAAATGAGTGATTTCAATCATGCTCATCCTGGACTGATCCTACTGGCACATGGAAACTTCCTGGCTGGGGCTGGAGAACAGAATTAACTCTTTCAGGCAAAGGTTAGAGATGAGTGGGTGGGTGGCTAAAGAAGGCAAAGAAAGAGAACGCAAATGTAAATAACTATGACAAGATAAAGACAGGGCTGAAGGGCACTGAAAACAAAACAAGTTTTTTTTGTTTGTTTTTTTCTTCAAGAGTCATTAAGAAGAGCAAGGAAAGGAACAGTCAAAGCATCTCTAAGTTCATATTGAGATTTTAACTGACTTTCATCAACTCAGTCACTGAAGTCCATTACCTACCCTACAGTCTAAAGAAATAATGCCTCCCTCTAACTCAAGCTCCCATCAGGGCCCCAGGTACACTAGAAGGAGGTGAATATAAAACAATGGGTTTGTGGTCTTCATGCCGCAAATGAAAAACAGTTTGGAGTTATTTTCTGGAATGAGACTCCATTCCTCTTGAGAAGCTTCCACGCTGCTCTATCTTCTTTACTTGAGGAAGAGAATTTTGAGAGGCATGGACGTTAATGGTACCATTAAACAGAAAGGCTGGGCGCTGCTCTTCCCCTCCCACAGGCAGACAGTAGGGACAGAGCCAGCTTCTGGTCCTGGCCTGCTGGCTAGACAGACGACATTCATAGCTTGGTCAGACATCAGAGGGACTACTGGCCAAAGGACTGGGGTCATGTGACGGGTCTTCTTTTCCAAGCTTTGGAGGAAACGTCAAAGGTGGGAGAGGCATCCGCTGGGTGGTCTGAAAGAGCAATTAAGAGGGAGCAAAAGGAATGGAGAAAAGGACACAGCCAAGTCGCCCACATCCCCAAACAGAGCTGCCTTTGTTTTCCTGATGCAAAGGACACAGCAGCAGACTAAAGCCCCAGGAGAAAACATAGAGACCTTGATCAAACTGGGGCCAGAGGGCATTGTGTAGACCACTCGGGGGTCCTCAGAGCCACAAAGGGGAGAGATGCTAGACAGGAGGGCAGAGGAAGAGACAGAGGGGAAATTATAAGGAGGATGAGGTCAAGAACTGAATGGGAAGACATGAGAGCAAAGACGGCTGCTGCGTGAGCAGAGACACTTCCTGTGGCTTCCCTGCCAGGGTTCCAAGTGAGCCTGAGCTCCTTATCACTAGGGAACATTCACCACCCACCACGTGCCCCACTGGAAACCCCCAGCCCCAGCCCCACTAACACACACAGCTTGTGTCAGCCTAAAATCTCATGAGTGGCTCCATTTTCCCTTCCCGGGCTTCCCGTCACTCACCACCTAGCATGCTGAAAACTGAGCAATTAAGTATCTGAGGCCCAAGTGCAGAGCATACACCCCCTCCATTAGAAGTGAGGTTCACCTGAGGTAGAGGACACATGTCCCCCAGGGTTTGGACCACCTACTCTACTGCTGAGCCAGACCTAGAGATGCCTTCTCACAAATACACAACCACTCTGTAGAAACACTCATGGAAATGCCATTTAGCTGTTTAATATGCATCCTGAGTAACCTTCTCTTGCTCAGTCATTTATGCCACTGATTGCAAATAGCACAAATCCTAGGGTGGTCTGTGCATGTGTGCATGTTTGACACTAGGGTGGTGTGTGTGTGTGTGTGTGTGACGTCTGCCCAGCTGCCAGGGTCTCTGGATGTTCTGTATGACTTTCTTCAAGCTTTGAGAGGTGGCCTCCGTGAAGAAGCAGTGTGTGGAGGGGCCCTAGGCTGGGAGCCCAGGTCTTCACTTCAAGTCCCTACTCCTCTGCCACTAGGAACTGGGGCTTGGCAAGACACTTTGCCTTCCTAGCCCTTGGTTTCCCCATCTACGAAATGAGGACTTTGATGAGATGACTGATCTCATAGGTCGTTTCTAGCTCTGCCATTTTCCGGATTTCTTAAATCCACTTTAAATAGCACCATGTACTTAGAATTAAGCGTTGTAATTGCTAACATTGATTGATTAAGCCATGTGTGGCAGGAATTTCTCTAAGCCTTTTCTGTGCATTATCTAACTTAAACCTAACCCCAGTCTTGTCAGGTATATATTAAAATTCCTGTTTTACAGATTTAAAAAATCAAGTCACAGAGAAGTTAAAAATGTGGCCCAAGGTCACACAGGTATAAATAATGGAGGTGGGAAACCTACAGAGGCAGTCCTCCTCCAGACCCTGCACACTTAACTATGACATTATATGGCCCCATTATAAAGGGAAGAACATTTGGAATCTGGGTCTCTCACCAGTCAAGGTGCAAGGCACTGTGGGCAGTGATTCCAGCTGCCACCACCAGGACATTGCAAAATTCATGAGAGAAGAGGATGAAATTACGAGCCTCCTTTCAAAGCACAAGGGCAGCTTCAGTTTCAGAGGTGTCATGCTTCTTCCTCTGTCCACCTGACCAGCCTCAGATGTGGGCTG
Source organism: Macaca mulatta (assembly GCF_049350105.2). NCBI lineage: Eukaryota > Metazoa > Chordata > Mammalia > Primates > Cercopithecidae > Macaca > Macaca mulatta. The sequence goes on from NC_133416.1 coordinate 6,816,023, forward strand.
ATGTGGAGATCAAGCACATACTTTAAAGTCTGTCCTTTTGTCCCCTTCCCCCATGGCCCTACCACTGCTATGCCTGCAAATCACTCCTGAGGAAAAGCAATCACTGCATCGTGGCAAGGTGGCCTGAAGGCAGGATTCGACAGGGCCCCGTGGCCATCTTTATACTGACCCAGGACAGCCAGCACTTTCTGCACTGTTCCAGAGGTGGTGAGCAGGCAACAGCAACTGAAACACCAGGAAACTCTTCCTGGTGCCCAGGCAAAGGTGCCAGCCTGCCCTGGGAAGATGGTTCCACCTTGCCTGAGAGTGTGCATTGGAAAGAAACAACCACCACTGAGATCCTTTTGCTCAACTCATGACCTAAGACAACACGCTGTACCTGCAGATTGCTCTAGACCATCTGAACAGAAAATGGACCAAACGAAAGGAAAAGGAAACCAGCAGGCAAACCCACTCTCTCCCACAGCATGATGAAGAAGGGCAAACACAGCCCCCAGCCAGGACTGCTAATGGAGCGCAGAGGGGACCCTAAAGCAAGAACACCTCCTGCCCACCCACCACCATCAGAACCATGTGCAGAAATCTGGTTCTGATTTGCTGCAGCCATCCATTGCCTGATTCTACCAGAAAGCACTACAACATTCTTACTCCACTATTTCATCTCCCTGTGGTCCAGCCTTCCCTGGCCTCATGTCAGATTAATATTCCTATTCCGTGGAAGCCGAACAAAATTTCCTTTGGTGGAGCTGGCCTCTCCAATTGGCCCTGGCTGCCTGGAAGCTATGAAGCCAGTGGCAGCCACCACCCCTTCCCCACTCCTGGGGTCTGGAAGTATAAACACTCAAGGTGGCCCCTGACTCAGATAGAAAGTTATTAGGAAGGAGTGAGGCTTTACAAGGTGTCAGAGCTTTCACCAAGCTTTCAGGTTGGGTGAGCTGATCTCAAGGTTTTGCAGAGAAAAGAGCAACTGAATGAAAATTGCACTAAAGATTCAGCCCAGGCTATGTCTGAGGTTCATGCTTACTGTCCAATGACCAAAGCTGGCCAAAGACAGGTGGCTGCAATAATAAAACCAGACGATAACAATAATAACTCACTTTAAATGGGCAGCTTACTATCTATTAGGCACTGTACTAAGGGCTTCTAATGCACTGTATCACTAATTATCTCAATGAACTCAACAAGTAGACACTATTCTTTTTCCCACTTTAAAGATGAAAAAAGAGTGAACCTAACAAAGGTTTTCCCAGAGTGGCAGAGCCAAGATTTGAATCCAGGCAGTCTAAACCCAGAGTTCAAGCCCTTAACCACTGTGCAACATTACTAGCAAGCCCTGAGTTCTTTGAAATGCCCCTCAACACCCTGCAATCCTTGGTGAGCCATGATGGGGATATTGAGGACTGTCCATGGCTAATTAAGATTCCTGAGCTAGTATATTTCTGCCTCTTTCTGGAAAACAGACCCTGACCATGAATCAACACCTACTCAAGAAAGGGGTCCTTAGTCCATTAAGGCTAACTCCACTCAAAGCCAAAGCAAACTTTATCTCATCTGTCTTCCTGGAGATCTGCACCACTGCTCTTCTCCATGAGCATGGGAAACCAGTGCTAACTGCACACCCTACTGCCAATGAAGCCCAGGAGGAGTCTGGAGTAGGCCAAAAGGAATCCGAATAGAGTCCTGACCTGGGACTCAGGAACTGTGTTTTAGGAGGAGAGGCCCTGAACAGACCCTTTCTAGCCCATAAATCTAAGCTTCCCAGACCATCCTAAGCAAGTTTAAAAGCAGAGAGGAAAAGCAGAGATTTGAACAGATATATGTACACCCATGTTTAAAGCAGAATGGTTCACAATAGCCAAGACAAATGGAAGCAAGTGTCTGTCAGTGAACGAATGGATAAAACAAAATGTGGTATATACACACAATGGAATATTATTCAGTGTTAAAAAGGAAGGAAATCCTGCCATTTGTGACATTGATGAACCTGGAGGACATTATGCTATGTGAAATAAGTAGTCAGACTTATAGAAGCAGAAAATATAATAGTGGTTGCCTGAGGCTAAGGGGAAATGGAGAGTTGTTGAATGGGTATAAAGTTTAGGTTATGTTAGATGAATACGTTCCAGAGTTCTACTGTACAACATAGTGGCTATAGTCAACAAAACAGTATCATGCACTTCAAAATATGAGAGGTTACATCTCATATTAAATGTTCTTACCACAAATACAAAATGAAATTTAAAGAATTAAAAAATAGAGGGACACAAACTTTGGTAGATGTTGGATATGTCTATTACCTTGATTATGGTGATGGTATCAAGGGTGTTTGCATGTGTTCAAACTCAACAAATTGTACATATTAATGTATTTCTTTTCATATTAATTATACTTTAAGAAAGTTTTTTTAAGGAAATTCTGATACATGCTACAACATGGATACACTTTGAAGACATTATGTTAAGTGAAATACAAGGACATGAAAGGACAAACATTGCATGATTCCACTTATATGAGGTCCTTAGTCAAATTCATAGAGACCGAAAGTATAATGGTGGTTTCCAAGGCTGGGCTGAGGTGGCTGGGGCATTAGTGTGTGATGCGTACAGAGTTTCAGTTGAGGAAGAGGAAAAAGTAGTGGAGATGGATGGTAGTGATGGTTGCGCTACAATGTGAATGTACTTAATGCCACAGAACTATACATTTTGAAACGGCTAAAATGGTAAATTTGTGTAATATATATTTAACCACAATAAAAGGAAATGTTTATAGTAAATATTATGTCTCCTGAATGTGATCATAATTAAAACTTAGGCTAGGATTTTTTAAAAGCAGAGAGGAATAAGAAATTCGTAAAATCCACACATAAAGAGGAGCTACATTCACTAGCCCCAAACCCCAATGAAATGTTATGATGGATTCACTGAAATATAGGGAAGTGAAAGTTATATCTTTTGATATTAAATTATTTAAGTAAGTAACCTTACCTGATACAGCAGCACCCTCAGTAAAAATGTATGATTAGAGATCACTCACGAATGGCTCCTAAGCCCAGCCCTGGGGATAAACCACTTCCACTGTGGGGATGTGGCTCCCCAGGGCGGCCCATGTTTCCCTGCTCCACAGCAGAGCCTGCCAACAGCGTCCAAGCAAATGAGGACCGGCTAGCCCCGGGAGGCTCAACTAGCCGTATCACTGGGTTACAAAACTTGTTTTCTCTCTTCCATCATTTTCTCAGTCATTCAACTAATGTTTTCAGACATCAGTTGTTTCTGAGCATGGCTTTAGAAATAAAGAAGGAGGGAGACAGAGAAGGTTGGAAACTCTTGGGAAGGAAGCAGAGGAGCTAACCCTTTTCTTGAGCGTTTGCAATATGCCAAGCACAGCTCTGAGCTTTTTACAAGCGTTATCCTCTGTGCCCCTCACATAAGCTCTGTGGAGTAGACACTAACATGCCCCCCAGTTTTGTGTGTGGAAACATGAAGTCTTATGAGAGAGAGAAGAAACCTTCGGTGGTGCACAGGGATCTGAATTCAGGTTTGTCTGTCCACAAAGCATGAGTGCTTAACCACTGAGCTACGTTGTTCTGGGATACAGGTGCAGAGGTTGATTCCACATGGTCCCTGCCCTCAGAGAGTTTATATGCTACTGAGGAACAGTTGGACAAAAAGCAATTACATTACATTACAAAAAGACACTTGCTAAAACATGGGTCAGCATAACAAGCGTCCAGGAAATCAGGACAACTCCACAAAGGTGGGACTCTTAAACCACACCCATCTTACATGTGTCCCATCTCCTTCCCCAGACTGCCAGTCTCTTGGAGCCAAGACTGGGTCTCCTCTTTACACAGCCCCTGTGCTGGTGACAGCTGTGGTACACTGGCCACCAGAAAGACCATTAACCCAGGAATGACAAAGTGGGGCTCTCAGGTGGAGGGGAAATGAAACTTCTTAGGTCAGTGCCTGACTGAGAAGTCAACTCTTTCTTAAAGGCAGTATTAACTTCCTACTGATCATAGAAGTTCGCTCAGTGCTCCAAGCCTCTTTACTACCTCCTGGTGGCCTGGAGGACTCATAGGAGTTGCACACATAATGCAGGCCCTTAAGGCTAAAAGTCCAGAAGGGAAAGGCAATCAGAGGCAATGTGTCTGTAGACAAGCAAAAGCAGATGGAAAATAGGACTCACCAGGTCCCCTCCAGTCTGGCCCCTGGGGCTTAAAATTCCATTCTTTCCTTCTTTCTTTCTTTCTTTTTTTTTTTCTGTCCAGATCTGCATCTTGGGAAAACCAGCACTGCCTAGAAGTGATTAATTCCCACTAGTATCGAGCCCTTGGCGGCACGAAAAATTCTCTCAGGGGCCTGGGGAAGATAACAAGGCCTCCCATGGCCAGAGTTCTTTCTTCTACTATGGCAGCTGCTCGGAGGTGCTGGCAGCCTCAGTGCCAACCCACTGGCACATTCAGGCCAATGCAGAATGTGCCTCCAACCTGTCACACTGGAGCACATTAAACAATGGGACAGTCCCCTGTCTTAAGCCCTCTGGGACTCCATCAGAAGAGGTCCTTCTACCCACCTCAGAGTAGAGGTTCACATGTCAAAATATGTCAAGAGACTGCTTGTCTTTATAAATACCTTAATCTGAGGTTAAATACTCTCAGGCAACTCTATCTTCTAGGGTTTTCCTAAAGGCACACATTAAATTGTGAGATAGAAAAAATTCAGCCTAACAATTTCTTACCAAGCCCTGTATTAGGAACGTAGAAACTGAAAACGATGCAGTCCACATCCTCAAGGTAGAGACGAACATGCAGTTTAACTACAGTGCGAGTCAGTGAGGCCCATGATAAAGGCATGCGTAGGAAACCGGGAGCATCCCTGAAGAGGCAGCAGGGGCAGAATTCACAAAGGTACAATATCTGAGTTGGTACACAATCAATTCATGGTTACTGCTGGACAAATATCTTTAACGGCCTTCTACACAAACCTGGGCTGACGTCTTTTCCTCCAGTAGCTGCCTTCCTCCGCAGCACAGTGGAATATCTGCTATTCACTTACAGGATCGGTCACCCGCTGTCTTGTTCCCCTTGCAGTGACACAGAAAACGCTGTCCGTCTCTCCCAGGTTTTATAAGTCACAGCTCATATAGAACTTGAATCTCCCAAACTCACTTCATTGAGTTTGACTTTTTACTTGCTTTCAGACCTCATCACATTCCACTCTTTCCACCTTTGGGGTATGTCCATTTACAATCCTGATAGACAGTGTAGAGCTCAAACATTTCTCTTCAAATACCTTCTCCTTCTATGCCACCTCAAAATTACTTTCTTTTTGTCCAGGATCCCCCAGCTTAGACTCAAGTAGTCCAAAACCCAGAAGAGGTCATTAGCATGGACAGAGAGAGCCGAGGAGAAGCCCTCTATATCTGGCTTTAGAAAAAGAAAGGCATCTCTTAAAACTCAGAAAGAGTGGAAGGAAGCCCCCATTTCTTTCTTTTCTCCATTTTTTCATATGCTAGACCACAGTCCCCTAAGGAGAGTGAGAGGAACATTCCTCTTTGCTCCCAAGAGGTTGGAGCAAACCCCTGTTGATTTTTTTTCTGTGTGTGTCCTCTCATCACTTGGCCCCAGACACAGGTGCAGTTTTGGGAAGTATGTGGCAGAGGAGGGTAAGTAGATTCCAAGATTTCTGGCTGAAGGATGGCAAAGAAAGTCTCAGGGAACTGGAAGGTTCTGCAAAGATCATGGAGAGGCAAGAGCTCAGCAAAATGCCCCCATAAGCTGTTCATGAACTCTTTGGCTCACCCTAAAGTTGCATATGCATGGATCTGACCCTAAATAGCATACTATATACCTTAAGAAAGTAAAGACTGAACTACATGATATATCACTAACCAGGTCTCAACCTGGCCACTAGATAGCATCCATAGGACAGACTCAAATAGCATAAGGCTGTGAAAATGAAACTGATTTTGAAACTACCTACAGAATTCTGGTCCGAACTTGCAACTTGAACCCAACCAGATCAATTGCCTGATAAAACACAAATACGATTTAAATAAAATCCAGATTTCCATAACATAATATTGAAAATGTCCAGGATACAATTTAAAATTACTGAACATACAAAGAACAAGGAAATGTTTTGTGAGAAATGACAACAGACAAATGCCAATACCAAGATGACAAAGATATTGGACTTATCTGACAAATGCTTTAAAGTAGTCATTATAAAAACGGCCCAAGAAAGAGCAAACACTCTTGAAACGAATAGAGACATTTTCAGAAAAAAAAAAAAAAGATGACATAAAAATGAACCAAATGGAAATTTTATAATTAAAAAATAAAATAACCAAATAAAAAAATCTCACTGAATGAACTCAATAACAGAATTGAAGTGACAGACCAAAGAGTCAGTATACTTGAAGAAATCAATAGAAGTTTTCCAACCTGAACAACAGAGAGCTAAAAATATGTTGAAAACAATGAACAAAATATCAGAGACCTGTGAGGCAATACCAAAAACATCTAACATTAATGCCACTGACGCTTCAGAAGGTCAGAAGAATGAGTACAGCATATTTTTTAAAATTGAAAATATAATAGCTAAAGACTTTCCAAAGTTGGTGAGAAGTATAAACCATAAACAGATTTATTAAGTTTAGCAAACCCCAAATAGGATAAAGTCAAAGAAATCCACACCTAGACACATCATAACCAAAGTGTTGCAGAAGACAAAGGAAAAAGTTTTGAAAGTAGCCAGAGATAAACAATGCATTCCTTACAGGGAAATAGTGATTTGAATGACCACAGATTTCTCATGAGGAGCCACGAAGGCCAGAAGGTAGTGAAGCAACATTTTGAAAATGCTTAAAGAATTGTCAACCAAGAATTCTATAACCTGTGAAAATACCATTCAGGAATGAAAGTAAAGACTCTTCAGTGAGGAAAACTAAGATAATTTATTGCCAACAGACTTGGTTCAAAGAATTGCTAAAGGAAATTCTTCAGAAAAAAGGAAAATATACAAAAAGGAAACTTAGAACATCAGGAATAAAGAACCAGAAAAATGTTAACTGTCTAAGTAAACAGACTATTCTCACTTCTTAAATTCTTTAAAATGTTTGACAACTGAAAACAGAAATTTTAACACTTTCTGACAGAGTTTTCAATTTGTGTAACTATAATACATAAGACAAATACAATATAAAGAAAGGCAAGGGAACTTCTAAGATGGTAAGGTTTCTTTACTCTATTTGAAGTGGTAAAATATTTATTCTAAGCAGACTGTGGAAAAAAAAAAAAACAAGTATATCCAAAAATCAACTCAAGATGGATCAAAGACTTAAATCTAAAGACCTGAAACCACAACATTTCTAGAAAATAATATCAGAAAAACACTTCTGGACATTGGCTTAGGTAAAAAATTCATACTAAGACCCCAAAAGCAAATGCAACAATAACAAAAACAAAAAAAATGGGATCTAATTAAGTTAAAAAGCTTCCTCACAGCAAAACAAATCATCAGCAGAGTAAATAGGCAACCTACAGAGTGGGAGAAAATATTCACAAACGATGCATCCAACAAAAGACTAGTATCCAGAATCCACAAGGAACTCAAACAAATCAGCAAGAAAAAAAAAAATAATCCCATCAAAAAGTGGGCAAAGAATGTGAAGAGACATTTCTTTTTTTTTTTTTTAATTATACTTTAAGTTCTGGGATACATGTACAGAACGTGCAGGTTTGTTACATAAGTATACACACGCCCTGGTGGTTTGCTGCACCCATCAACTCGTCATCTACATTAGGTATTTAGCCTAAACCCTCCCCTAGCCCCCTATTCCCTGACAGGCCCCAGTGTGTGATGTTCCCCTCCCTGTGTCCATATATTCTCATTGTTCAACTCCCACTTGTGAGTGAGAACATGTGGTGTTTGGTTTTCTGTTCCTGTGTTAGTTTGCTGAGAATGGTGGTTTCAAGCTTCATCCGTGTCCCCGCAAAGGCCATGAACTCAACCTTTTTTATGACTGCGTAGTATTCCATGGTGTATATGTGCCACATTTTCTTTATCCAGTCTATCTTTATGGGCATTTGGGTTGCTTCCAAGTCTTTGCTATTGTCAATAGTGCTGCAATAAACATATGTGTGCATGTGTCTTTATAGTAGAACGATTTATAATCTTCTGGGTATATACCCAGTAATAGGATTCCTGGGTCAAATGGTATTTCTGGTTCTAGATCCTTGAGGAATCACCACGCCGTCTTCCATAATGGTTGAAGTAATTTACATTCCCACCAGCACTGCAAAAGTGTTTCTATTCCTCTACTTCCTCTCCAGCATCTGTTGTTTCCTGACTTTAATAATCACCATTCTAACTGGTGTGAGATGGTATCTCATTGTGGTTTTCATTTGCCTTTCTCTAATGACCAGTGGTGATGAGCTTTTTATCATCTGTTTCTTGGCCACATAAATGTCTTTTTTTTGAGAAGCGTCTGTCATATCCTTTGCCCACTTTTTGATGGGGTTGTTTTTTTCTCGCAAATTTGTTTAAGTTCTTGGTAGATTCTGGATATTAGCCCTTTGTCAGATGGATAGGTTGCAAAAATTTTCTCCCATTCTGTAGGTTGCCTGTTCACTCTGATGATAGTTTCTTTTGCTGTGCAGAAGCTCTTTAGTTTAATTAGATCCCATTTGTCAATTTTGGCTTTTGTTGCCATTGCTTTTGGTGTTTTAGTCATGACGTCCTTGCCCATGCCTATGTCATGAATGGTATTGCCTAGGTTTTCTTCTAGGGTTTTTGTAGTTTTAGGTCTTACATTTAAGTCTTTAGTTCATCTTGAGTTAATTTTTGTATAAGGTGTAAGGAAGGGATCCAGTTTCAGTTTTCTGCATATGGCTAGTCAGTTTTCCCAACACCATTTATTAAACAGGGAATCCTTTCCCTATTGCTTGTTTTTGTCAGGTTTGTCAAAGACCAGATGGTTGTAGATGTGTGGTGTTATTTCTGAGGCCTCTGTTCTGTTCCATTTGTCTGTATATCTGTTTTGGTACCAGTACCATGCTGTTTTGGTTACTGTAGCCTTGTAGTATACTTTGAAGTCAGGTAGCATGATACCTCTAGCTTTGTTCTTTTTGCCTAGGATTGTCTTGGAAATACAGGCTCTTTTTTGGTTTCATATGAAATTTAAAGTAGTTTTTTCTAATTCTGTGAGGAAGATCAATGGTAGCTTGATGGGGATAGCACTGAATCTATAAATTCCTTTGGGCAGTATGGCCGTTTTCATGACATTGATTCTTCCTATCTATCAGCATGGAATGTTTTTCCATTTGTTTGTGTCCTCTCTTATTTCCTTGAGTAGTGGTTTGTAGTTCTCTGTGAAGAGGTCTTTCACATCCCTTGTAAGTTGTATTCCTTAGGTATTTTATTCTCTGAAGCAATTGTGAATGGGAGTTCACTCATGATTTGGCTCTCTGTTTGTCTATCATTAGTGTATAGAAATGCTTATGATTTTCACACATTGATTTTATATTCTGAGATTTTGCTGAAGTTGCTTATCAGCTTAAGGAGATTTGGGGCTGAAATGATGGGGTTTTCTAAATATACAATCATGTCATCTGCAAACAGAGACATAATCCATCACATAAACAGAACCAATGAAGCAATGAAGAGACATTTCTTAAGAGAAGATACACAAATAGCCAACAAACATATGAAAAAATGTTCAACATCACTAATCATCAGGGAAATGCAAATTAAAACCACAATGAGATACCACCTCACTCCTGCTAGAATGGTCATAATTAAAGTCAAAAAACAATAGATGTCAGCATGGATGTGGTGAAAAGGAACACTCTCATACTGCTGGTGGGAATGTAAATTAGTATAATCACTTTGAAAAACAGTATGGGGATTCCTTAAAGAACTAAAAGTAGAACTACCATTTGATCCAGGAATCCCACTTCTGGGTATCTACCCAAAGGAAAACAAAAAAGTCATTATATGAAAAACACACATGCACGCATATGTTTATAGAAGCACAATTCACAATTGCAAAGAAAGAACCAACCTGCCGGGCGCGGTGGCTCAAGCCTGTAATCCCAGCACTTTGGGAGGCCGAGACGGGCGGATCACGAGGTCAGGAGATCGAGACCATCCTGGGTAACACAGTGAAACCCCGTCTCTACTAAAAATACAAAAACTTAGCCGGGCGAGGTGGCAGGCGCCTGTAGTCCCAGCTACTCGGGAGGCTGAGGCAGGAGAATGGCGTGAACCCGGGAGGCGGAGCTTGCAGTGAGCTGAGATCCGGCCACTGCACTCCAGCCTGGGGGACAGAGCGAGACTCCGTCTCAAAAAAAAAAAAAAAAAAAAAAAAAAGAAAGAACCAACCTAAGTGCCCATCAACCAATGAATGAATAAAGAAAATGTGGCATATATACCACAGAATACTATTCAGCCATAAAAAAGAATGAAATAATGTATTTTGCAGCAAATTGGATGGAGCTGGAGGCCATTATTCTAAGTGAAGTAACTCAGGAATGGAAAACCAAATATTCTATCCTCTCACTTATAAATAGGAGCTAAGCTATGAGGACACAAAGACATAAGAATCATATAATGGACTTTGGGGACTGGAAAGGGGGTGAGAGGTATAAAAGACTACATATTGGGTACAGTGTACACTGCTCAGGTGACAGGTCCACTAAACTCTCAGAAATAACCACTAAAGAACTTATCCATGTAGCCAAAAACCACGTGTACACCCAACACTATTGAAATAAAAAATATATATTAATCAAAACAAAAAAAGTGTATCTGTTGTAATCCCTAGAGCAGCAACTAATAAAACCACAGAGATGTATTCATAAACAAGCTCTCCAGATGATTCTGATAATCCTCAAACTTGAAAACCAGTAGACTACACAAAAGAACTTCAAATCTTATTAAAATCCTGATTAGTATTCACTTATAACATGGAAACTCCAGCTTTAATAGATACAATGCCTTCAATTTTCCCCTCCTTTTAAGCCCCACCTTCTAGACGGTCAGAATGAAGGTGAAAACAGTACCATTGAAAATGATGGGTGCTTCATAGGAAACTAAATGGGATGGTAACTAACACTGTGTAAAGATATTATCTGTCTCTAAAGATAGGAAATAAATTTACAGAAATAATTTTGATAATTCTCTAAATTTCCTTATGAAGGAAAGAAATTAATTCCCCTATTAATGATTTTTGGCAACTGAATCTCAAAGAAATTAAATCCTTTATTTGAAGCCCCAACTGGTTGGGATCTGAGTGCACAGAGAATAGGTAGAAAGGTTTTTTTAAAAAAGGATTTAAAACTGGATTAAAAGGGTAATTCAGGAAGAGTTTTGGAAAAAAAAAATTCCAGTTGGGATAATCCATAGTTTAAACTTTTGAAGACAATTCTAATTGCAAATACAAATTTTGGAGCTCTCTTACGATAAAGATGGCAACAGAAATGTTGAACATAAAATAAATCATCTTAAGAGTGACTGTAAAGTCACTCCTTAAGATTTTTAGGGTCTTAACTCTCTCTTTTTTGAAGGCAACCTAGGGATGAGCTTTGAAAAGGTCCAACATTTAATCATCAGATAGATGCAGAGACACGAGAGGTGTAAAAGAAAAAAAAAAAAAATGAAAAAGAATTCAGTACAGGAGAAAGACCCAGTCAAGAAGACTTAGAGGAAGCAGCCAGAGAAGCAGGAGGGAAGTCAGAAAAGTATGGATGGCATCAGGGAACATGGTGTTTCCAACAGGAAGGCATGGTTTACTCTGCTGAATATTGCTCAAAGGTTAAGGAAGCTGAGAACTGAAAAAAGTAAAAAAAAAAAAAAAAACTGCTCAGATTAGCACCTACTAGAAATCCTGGCCACCTGTACAAGAGCATCTGGGGCACAGCAGTGGAAGCAGAGGCAGATTGGAGTAGGCTGAGTGCGAGGTAAAGAAATGGGCATAGTAAGTAGAAATAACTTCCAAAAAAAGTCTGTGAGATATGTAGTAATTAACATAATGAGATATTGGCACAAGGATAGTCAAACAGACTAACAGAATAAAATAAAGTCCAGAAGGAGATCCCATACAAAGATGAACTCTTGATTCCTGGCTTCAATAATCCAGCAGAGCAATGAGGAGGAATGGCCCTTTCAATAAATGATGTTGGGTTAATGGGATATCCAAGTGGGGAAAAATTAATTTTGACTGACACCTCATGCCACACACAGACCAAAAAAAAAAAAAAAATCAATTCTATGTGGACTGTGGACTTAAATGTGAAAAGTTAACCAATAAATGTTATGGAAGATAACAGTAAAGAATATATTCTTAGCTTGAATAGGTGATAATTTCTTAAACAGGACACAAAAAGCACTGACATAAAGGAAAAGATCAATAAAATGAAGTAAAATAAAATTGAGAAACTTTATCCACCAAAAGAGTGAAAAGAAAAACCAGAGTGAGAAGTAGATATATGCAAAATACATACTCAACAAAAGATGTACCAAGTATAGATGAAGAATCCCTTCATGTCAATATGAAAAAGGGAGACAACCCATTTTTAATGCCTAAAAGACTCAAACAGGCACTTTACAAAAGAGGACATCCAAATTGCTGAAAAAAATATATATGAAAAGGTTTTTATCTCATTAGTAGTCATCAGATAATGCAAATTAAAACCACCCTGACATATACCACTACATATGTACCAGAATGGCTAAAATTAAGATGACTGACAATATTAAGTGTTGGCAGGATGTAGGGAAACTGGAACTCTCCTACACTACTAATGGGGAATACAAATTGATGCAAACACACTTTGGAAACTTTCCAATAGTGTCTACTAAAGCTGGTCATCACCTACCATATGACCCAGCAATTCCACTCCTAGGTGTGTACCCTTTAGAAATGCATTTACCAAAAAACCTGTAAAAGAATACTCATAGCAATACTATTCATAATATCCTAAAACAGAAAACAACCCTAACATCCATCAACAGTACAATGGATAAGGAAAATGTGGTACATTCAAACGATGAAATACTATCTAGTAATGCATAAACCACGACTATACACGACCATATAGATGAATCCCACACACTTAATGTTGGGCAAAAACAAAAGTCAGAAACAAAATACATATTATACTATTCTATTTATATAAAGTTCAAAAACAGGCAAAACTCATCTGTGATGCCAGAAGTCAGAATAGTCATGACCTCTGAGTGGTGGGGGTGAGGTCATGACTGGAAGGAGGTCAAAGGGGGACTTCTGGAAAGCTGGAAATGTTCTATTTCTTCATCTGGATGGCAGTTCCTCTAGTTTGTCCATTTAGTGATAATTCATCAAGTTGTACACTAAAAATTTGTGTACTATTCTCATATATGCTATACTTCCAAAAGAGGCTTTTTTAAAAGCCCAGCTATAAAGGAGAGGAGAATGAGAAAGCCATAGCTAGAGGGGGTAATGGGGTTTAGAAAGAGCAGTTTCTCGAGGAAAAAAGTTGAGCCTGTAAAACCAAGCTGCAGCAGCCCAAGAAGCCGCTCGTCTCTCATGAAGATGGAAGAGACTCCCCCTGCTGTCCATCTGAGCCAGGACTCTGGAGTCTGCCAACACCTTGGCCACGCATAGTGAACTCAATGATCGGGACACTCACCTCTGGGTGATGCTTCCAGCTTAGAGGACTGGCAAACATCTCTTTAATTGTCATTCCTAATCACACCTCAGAGGACTGGAGACTTCATCTTATTAAGAATTCTAGCAACTCAGCCAAATAGCCAAAGTGCATGATTCCCATCTTCAGAGAGGAAACAGACACACTCAGTGGGTTAGCAGCTGTCCCCTAAAATCACATGGTCCCTCAGAGACCTTGGACTCTGAGATGCTCAGTCAGGCAACTCCACAGTGCCAGGGGAATAAGAAAGCAGTCCTGTGTCATGCAAAGTCACAGACCTCAACCGGAGCCCCAGCTTAACCCCTGCAAGCCTCTGTTTCTGTAAAATGGGAATAATAATCTAACAACAACTGCTACTTCACAACAATTTTGTTAATATAGACGTTTGGCATGGACTCAGGTGACCAACAAATGTTTGTTCCCTTTCTCCTCTCCTTTCCCTAGGGAAACAGAAGGTTCCTAAAAGAGAGAAACAGCTCCATTTTGCAAAGAGCTCTGCAAACCAGGGATGCCAAGGTCCCTCGGATTCCAGATGACTGTTCTCAGAACCATGCCATCTGCTGGTGCAGCACTGAATCTGCCCGTCTCCAGGACAGCGCATCCCTTTTCCTTCGCACAGTGGTTGCTCAGTTTATGCATATGGGTTTCTGTGTTTCTACATGGTTTGGGTGTGTGCGCTTTTCCCAGATCAGGGAGGAGGGACGGTGGGAGAGGGAACACACAGCAGCACAAGTGTCTGTGTTTGTGTTTCAAGCTGCAGCTGTTTATTTCCCCAGATGAATTTAAAAATCATTCCAAATTCATCAGCATCTTCTGAGGAACCCTCCTAGCTAGCAACATGTTCAATTCTCCAAAGCTGCGGTGGGTAGGAAGCAAGAGAACTGGGAAGGGGGACAGGATGCCTCGGTTCAGTCTGTCAGCAGTTCCCCGTCACCCAAGTTCTGATGGTTTCTCGTAAGCAGTATCCAACTCAACCCGCATCACAGCCCTGGATTTCAATGTAATCAGGGACAACCAAGAGCCCTGAGAGGATGGCGAGGCACCACTACACCCAGTGTCATCTTCTAGCTCTGGCTCAAGGTAAAGAGTGAGGAAAAATGCAGGCGAGCTGAGACTCCCTGGAAGACAGGGTTGTTTGGATCAGGCATCCATTTCTGAGCCCCTCCTAGTCACGAGAGATTTAACTTTCCATGCCCAGTGTTTAGCCCCCATCTAGAGGGCAGAGGACAATTTAAAATGCATTTGTGAATTGGAGTATGTTACTGAACTTCCACGGGCCTCCATCTGTAAAATGAGACCCCGATTAAAGACTCTCAAAGGTCCCTTCCAACTCTGACTTTCTGAGTCATCGAGGGCTTACCATAAAATAAAATGAAAAAAGAAAAAAAAAACTAAAGTGAACTCTGCCTTTAAAAAAAAAATGGGGGAGCATTTGCTCTGCCTCTGCATTTAACATGTGGCCCCTGCCATCCTGGCACAGCTTGACCACGACCCCCTTCCCCATGGGTGGGGCCCAGACAGGAAATGGCCAAGCACACAGCATCTTCCCAATGTCCCCTCTGGCGCTCGGTCACTTCATCTGCTGAGTATTTAATTAGAACTGGTGATGGCTGTTTGGAAAGCGTCAAGGCCAAGAGGGCAGGAAAGCGTCTCCTTGTTCTCGGCTCAGGAGACTCAGAGAAAGCCCAACAGCTGGGACAGGTCTCAGTCTAGGTCATTCCCCTGCCGGCAGCACTTTGATGGCTTTTTGTGTTCATCAATTCAGACGTTCTCCTGGGGAGGGCCTTGACTTCAGATGAGGTGGGGCCACTCTCAGCAGGGTCACTGACTCTCCTTGTCCCATTCCCGACATGGTTTGCTTTCTGAAGCCTGGAAATACACATTTCCACGCCAAGCAAGGCTGCAGCGGTGGCTGCAAAAGGGACCTGGAGATGTTAGCAAACCCAGGCAGGAAGTAACAATGAGCAGATTCAACCTGGAAAAATGCGGCCTTTGCATCTGGGGATAAATAATCAGAAACACAAATACTCAGGTGGGAGGGAGATGCTTGGAACAGGAAGCAGCCAGACAGCATTTGGACAGGAGCTTGCAATGTGATCTGGTGACAAAGAAACTGCTGGGGGATTCATGAGCTGGATGCATGGAGGTGATACCCCAACAAGAACAAGGAAGGAACAAGGGGGAGGCCAAGCAGCT
This sequence comes from Macaca mulatta, assembly GCF_049350105.2. Classification (NCBI taxonomy): domain Eukaryota; kingdom Metazoa; phylum Chordata; class Mammalia; order Primates; family Cercopithecidae; genus Macaca; species Macaca mulatta. The sequence continues at coordinate 6,831,909 of NC_133416.1, forward strand.
GTTCTTTGCCTCCCTGGAGGCCACCGCTATGTGGACCAAGCGTTTGAGATGGCAGCAAGAAAGGTTTGGATCAGACTCTAGAAACACAGGGAGATATTATATGAGGGGATGGGCAAGCCCCCTCGGAAGAAGTTTGAAGGACCCCGACATGCACAGCCTGTCCAGAGCTGGGGCCACGGACGAGGTGACCTTCAAGCTTCTGAGGCACAAGACCGCATGATTCTGCAGAACACGGCGAGGTGACCTGCTCGGTAAGTGTTGCAGGAGACGAGATGGAGGAATTCAAACCAGCCAAAAATGGAACGGAAATTCAAGAACTGGGAAGAACCACATGACCTGTCCTGAGTTGGAGACGAAGCCGAGAAAGGAACTCCTATTTGCAGAGACACAGAATCCCTCCTCCTCAAAATGAGGCTCCAGAGACAATTCCCCCTGTATGTAAGACTCCGAGGGGCCAATCACACAGATGCCATTTGACTTATTCCTTTGCCAACACACAGTTGCTCTGGAGGGATTTCGGTTAGATCTTAGGAAGGACTTCCCTCCGGAGTTTTGAGATACTGCATGAGCGAGCAAACGAGGCAGTTTACATTCCCCCTTCCTGCAGTCAGTTTATAGGCTAGCTTCCACTCGGAGATGTGTAAGAGAAAACATCCCCTTCCACCACAGAATAGTGAGAAAGTTACAGTGCTCCTCACTTCGAACAAACTTGGTATCTGAAAGTCCAGGATTAAAAAGCAGATCAATTAGGTTGCTTATTCACTTTTTTAAAAAACTCATGATAACAAGCTATATTAATACACTTAAATTTGGATGTAAGTTTTAAGAATGGCATTCAAAATAGGAAGGCCGGACGAGATGGGTCATGCCTTTAATCCCAGCACTTTGGGTGGCTGAGGCAGGAGGATGGCTTGTAGCCAGGAGTTTGAAACCAGCCTCAGCAATATAGTGAGACCCTCATCTCTACAAAAGAAAAATTTAAAAATTAGCTAGGCGTGGTGGCCTGTGCCTATAGTCCCAGCTACCCAGGAGGCCCAGGCGGAAGATGACTTGAGCCCAGGGGTTAGAGGCTTCAGTGAGCCATGATCGCACCACTGCACTCCAGCCCGGCCAACAGAACAAGACTTAATCAGAAAGGGAAGGGAAGGGAAGGGAATGGGAGGGGAGGGGAGGGGAAAGGAGGGGAAGGGAGGGGAGGGGAGGGGAGGGGAGGGGAGGGGAGGGGAGGGGAGGGGAGGGGAGGGGAGGGGAGGGGAGTTCTAGCACAAACCAGGGCACAAAGGTGGATGACTTATTGATGGACCCAGGAATGCAAAGGTCTCTATGATTTTAGCTGAGTCTTTCTAAGGACCATCCAGCTTCCTGGTGAGGTATGTGACATGGGGGTCTTAGCTCTTGGCAGAGCTTTAGAGACTCTAGAAACAAGGAAGGACAAAGGCAGCTGTCTTTCTGAATGGAGACTCTCCACAGCACCGGACAATTGGGCAGTGTCAAAGTCTCATGCTGGTCTGTAAAGCTAGGCCAGAAGAGGAATGGGGAATAATTAGGATGGGAGATTACATCCAACTTATAGGTAGGTCATCCCAGAGGCCAGAAAAAGACAAAAGAGTTTGAGGGATCTTTGGATCAAATATTAAGAAACTCTAAGAACAGCTAATCCTGAGCTTCTGATGTATGTCAGGCACTGCATATATATCAGTATATGTATACTACAGTCAGTTTACAGGCTAGATTACACTCAGAGATATATCAGTATAATGCCTCAGTATAGTGATACATTATATCATTTAATTATTTGTTTATTGGGCAAATATTAAGCACCCACTATGCACCATCCTTCTTCAAACAATTCAGCCAGATTACTTTTACAGAGAAGAAAACAGAAGTGATGTGAAGTACCATATAATTTCCCCACAGTTATATGTGCTTTAGTGGTTCAGCTGAAATTCAGATTCCGGCTGGCAGTCACACTGTGCTTTGCACCAGAACATTCTTCTTCAAGAAACCTTCCCAGCTCTGCCACTCTTCGTTCCAAAAATCACAGTAAGACAGCTAGGATGTGCAAAGATGTGTGTGTGTGTAGACACAATTGGCAATTATCCAAACTGGCACACATGATGGGTGGTAGCACAGATAAACCACAGCCCTTTGGTCCTTTGGTCCTGGAGGGATTTGTACTCTGCATTTGAGGGTGGAAGATTCAGCATATCTGTGTAATTCAGCTTGGTTTAGACTAAGATTAACGACTCAATTAGCTCCCACTTCTGAGCATCCTAGCAGCAGGAAGGAGTGACCCAGAATGCAGGAGGCGGTGAACAGATTAAGCACTCACGCTCCCTGAGTAGCCCCCATATGGAGGAAACCCACACATGGACGTGGGTCATCCTGCACGACCCTGGGCGGTTTCCTGGCTTCTGCTTTCTTCGTTAAACACTGACCTTCCGAAACGTGCCCACCACATGATCATCCTCTTTCTCCACCCCAGAGCAATGCAGGCCTCTGCGCCTGCGGAGTGTTCCATCCCAAATGTTGCCTGGTGGCTGCAGCATTAGTCTCCAGTGTATGCAGCTTATGGAAGCTGGAGTGAAGAAGGGGGGACTCCCATCTGGGACCATGGTCTTTGAAAAAGGAAAGAGCCAATATGATGTGATTTCCAGAACCTGCACCACCTGCTGGTGCCCAATACACCGCCATTCACCTAAGGCTTTGATCCCTGAGAAAAATGCAGTTGCCACAAAGCAGGGTTACACTAAAGGGTCTGAATGAGCAGGATTGGAAGGAGGGAGAGTGATGGGAAAACCACACGGAAGGGGAGCCACAGAAGAGGAAGGCTGAGTGTGCCCAGGGCAGACGCCTCCCAGGCCCACCATCACCTCTCCTGATGCCTGTAGCAGGAATGAGCAGCACGCACACCTGTGGGTTTGTCCCAGTACTGCTCCCGGGGGGGGAGCTGATACTCCACACCGTCCCATCCTCCCTGCCACAGCCCCAGGTGGCTCCTGGCACCACACGGCCCCGACACGCCACAGCACCTGATGCTCCTTCCCAATCTTCAAATTTTGCAGTGTCATCCTGTAGCCTTGCTCCCCCTGGGAAGCCTTGCTACCTCTCACCCCTGCCTGCTGGCTCCAGACCCATACACCTGTCTCAGGGGCCGTCCTGAGCAGACTGATTCTCACCACGAACACAGCCCATGGGTAATTAAAAGGTATCAGCAGGGATCCAGCTCTTCCCAACCCACAACCTCCCACCTAGGCTGAGAGGAGGGAAGACGGGGTCAGCAGAACAAAGGGAACAGGAAACAAAATGATATAACAGAGTCTGTAATCCCAGCACTTTGGGAGGCTGAGGCGGGCGGATCACAAGGTCAGGAGATCGAGACCACGGTGAAACCCCGTCTCTACTAAAAATACAAAAAATCAGCCGGGCGCAGTGGCGGGCGCCTGTAGTCCCAGCTACTCAGGAGGCTGAGGCAGGAGAATGGCGTGAACCCGGGAGGTGGAGCTTGCAGTGAGCGGAGATCGCGCCACTGCACTCCAGCCTGGGTACAGAGCAAGACTACGTTTCAAAAAAAAAAAAAAATGATAAGCAGAGGATACTCTCAAGTTCAGAGGTGTTCTCCTCCCCTGAACTTTCTTAAGTGGCTGACAATCCAAATGGTGGGAGCTAGGACTCCCCTTTCCCCATGCCAAACTCAGACGACAGGAACCTCATCCCTGGAGAGGGAGGACGTGGCAGTGACTGACAGCTCAGGCTCTCAGGGTCTGAATCCCTCACTGGCAGCAAGAGTTCCCGGGGGCTGAGGCTGGGGGATGACGCTGAAAGAACTGAAGGGAGCACCAGGTGCTGTGGCATGTCAGGGCCGTGTGGCGCCTGGGGCCACCTGGGGCTCTGGCAAGGGGGACGGTGTGGAATGTCAGCTCCCCCACCCCCCTGGGGGCCGGTGCTGGGATGACCCTGATCAAGTTATGTAACTTTGATTTTCTTCTCTGCAAACTAGGGGCAGTGGTAGTGTATGCTTCATGGAGTAGTTTTAAAGATTAAATGAGTTACTTTATGTTCCCAGCACGGTAGAAGCATCTGTTATTACTAATAACTTCAAAAGCAGAAATACAGCGATCAGAGAGGGAGGGGCCCAAGACTCATGAGGCCCCAGTGGCAGGAAAGAGAGAACAGGTACTCCTGGCAACACTGAATAGGAAATTCCTGATGACTGGAAAAGTAAGATCCCACCACCAGAGAAGACTTCAGGACAAGGAGACAGTTCCTGACATACTGTCCCCAGGAAATCGTGTCTGCGTCTTTTTTCTGAAGAGCCCATGACAAATCCAAGTCCATGACAACAGTAATCATTATGACCCTGGAATCTGCCCAATGGCACAGAGCCAGAGAGGGTTGAAAGAAAGAAGACAAGGCAAGAACTAGAGAAGAAGGAAGGGTGGAAAGAAAAAAATCTGCTAACACCCCAGGGCTAAACCTCTTTCCCCAACAGGTCACCAAATCCCCAAAACACTGGACCAGAGGGCGGCCTGTTCAGGGACTCGGGTTTACCCCACAGGTCTCCTCTCTCTCACCTTCTCTCCCCCATCCCTTCCTCCCACCCCGGGCTTTTAGCTCTGCTCTCTTTGGGCGTCTCCTCAGGGTGGGTGGCTCTGAGCAGGCTGCAGATTGCTGTGGTGCTTTCTTCCCAGACTGAGGAAGGAGATGGGAGAACCAAAGGCAACACTGCTATTGAATGAGAAGCAGGAATTGGAGAAGGTGTCAGTGCGGGAAAAGGATAGGAGCTGATGCACAGAGATCCCAGGCTGCTATACATGGGACAGGGCTAGGAGAAGCCACCAAGAGTTTCCTCTCCAGTTGGCCTTCCCTGTCAACTCCAGCTCCTGGGCACCTCTGGTCCCTGGAGCAACTGTACAATGTATTATCTTTGATAGGTGTTTTGCTTTGAATCATTCAACAAACAGCACTAAAGGCTATTATATTATCAATGTGTCACACACTGTTAAAAAAAAAAAAATGAGGCTATCCATGGCGACTCACACCTGTAATCCCAGTACTTTGGGAGAAAGGAGGATCACTTGAGGCCAGCAGTTCAAGAGCAGCCTGGTCAAGAGCATAGCAAGACCCCATCTCTATGTTTCAAAAATAAAATAAAGGCCGGGCGCAGTGGCTCACGCCTGTAATCCCAGCACTTTGGGAGGCCAAGGCAGGCAGATCACGAGGTCAAGATTTTGAGGCCATCCTGGCCAACATGGTGAACAGTCTCTACTAAAAATACAAAAATTAGCCAGGTGTGGTGATGCATGCCTGTAATCTCAGCTACTCGGGAGGCTGAGGCAGGAGAATCACTTGAACCCGGGAGGCAGAGGTTGCAGTGAGCCAAGATCGTGCCACTGCACTCCAGCCTGATGACAGAGCGAGACTCTGTCTCAAAATGAATAAACAAATAAAAATAAAATAAATAAAATAGAAATAAAAATAAATTAGAAAGCCACAGTCTATGTTCTAAAAGTCTTCAATCCATCCAGGGACAAGCGTAGTTCCAGAGGATGTACTAGGCACTTTGGTAATATTGCCCGAGTACAGAACGAGGGGCATTAGATGATGGATGGATGCAACATAGCATCAAATAACATTTTTAAATAACAAGAAAGTCCCTTTTCAATTATCCTGCAAAAATAAAGTATCCGTTTGTTACCAATATGTCTTTAACCTCTCTGATGCTAGCTAAGCTTCCTTCTCAACAAAGAGTAAGCAGGTCCCAGTCTTGGACCTCCTGCAGTCAACAGTATCCAGCTAGAAATGAATGATATCGTTTTGTTCCTGTTGTGCCTATTTTTATAATTATTGTCTATCTGTTGGCCAGTGATATTGGTTCTCCATTTCTGATAATGACAGAATATTTCCCTTTAAAATAAATTTAAGTTTCAAAAGTGAGCCAATTGAACAAAAACATTCAGCAAATAATAGTCCGGATAGTAAATGGCTATGCCTAAAACTGTGACTCTAGTAAGTCATGGTATTCAAACTCATAATCATGGTATTCAAATAACTGGAATTTGTGAAACCTTTTACTCGGGGAGCCCAGAAAAGAGGCAATTGGCATATATGCCTTGAATTGTTAACTCTCTGTTCATGAATTTTGTAATTTCCTAACTAGACAGTAAACTCCCTGCACCTTCTCCCTTTGGGGATATCTCATCATTCATCAGGCAGTTTCATTCATTCAGAAAATAAGATGGAAATTCAACTCAGCTTATAAAGTAGGCAAAAAAAAAAAAAAAAAGGAAAATTGAAGCACAAAGGTAGACAGGGTGGGAGAGCCAACTTTGGCTTATTTTACGACACATTACAATTCATGAAGTATTTTGCCCATGAACGGTGTGGGATACAGATCCCAGATAAGAAAACAGACCCAGCATGGCTAAGAACCTTGCACGAAGACACACATCCGTGAACCTGGCCCTTCGCTTTCCACCCCCTAAGTTATTCTTGCTACATCATGCTGCTGGGGAGCCCAGTGGGGAAGGCAGCTCCCACACATACCACCGATGCTCTCAGCCTTCAGCAGGCAGAGCTGGGATGCCAGACCCTGCTCACAGGCGTGGCCTGAGTTGGTCTGAATGCAACCTCCCCAGCTCCACAATGCATCGTGAGAGCAGTACATAGCAACACACACAAACTCGTAACCACGCACGGGCCGCGTGCGTAGGGAGACAGCAGCAAACCCACACCAGCTCCGAGGACCCTGGGGCTTCCACTCTGAAGCCTTTGGGGGTTCCCATGTCTGAACAGAACAACAGAACAGCACACCCAACAAATTCCACTGCTTCTGCTTCCTGTTCCTGAAAAGGTACTAAGAATCACAGGTCCTCTCCGAGGCCTAAGAAGCCTTCATCCTCCAATGGCCTGTGGATGAGCTAAGTGCAAGTTCCCTGGGCCGGAAGAGCCCAGAAAAAAAGGGATAAACAACATTGGCTGAAATATCCACAGTCAAACAGACCCCAGCCCGTAACACCTGAGAATAATCAATTCCTGAGTGGAAACTCAACAAGGCAGTAATATGAATACCAGCAGTCACCCTATCCAAGCCGAGAGTCCGACTGCCCAGGGAGCTGGGCTGGACAGAGAGTCCAACTGCTGGCCACAGTGGAGTGGTTTGCAGCAGCCGAGACTCCCAACCCAGTGATGCTCAAGGAATGGTAAACACATTCTGGGAGACATCAGAATGGACCCAGGGTCCCCTAGGAGCCATTAGGCCATAAATGTCCATTCCCATGAATCATCATGGAACTCTCTGACTTTAGCTAAGCTCCTGGGCAAGCCAAGAGAGATAAGAGAACGTGAGGCCTCCTAAGGGCATGCCCCGCTCAGCAGACAGTGACACAGCTAACAGCCCCAACAGCTGTTCTTCCTTCCTTTTGCTTCCATTGTAACTTTCGCTTTGTTTTCCCTTACAATTGTGTGCACAGAACAGGGAAGGCTGGGAATAAGTGGGACGCACCATTGCTCATATTGGTGCCTGGATGTAAACAGCAGCATTATCTCCTCTGGAGAATGGCCTTCACTCCACACAGATTCATGAGTCCACTCAGAACAAGAGTCGTCGGCCTTTTGAGCAGAATGCATCATTATGTGCTGTAGGTCGACAGAATAGCAGAGCAGGAAGGGGCCTTGGAGACTGGTGGGAGCTAGGAGAACACCCACAGCTCATGATGCTGTTTGCAAGATCCTTTACAAAGGTCCTTAACGTACCAACGTGCTTAATTCCACCATTAAAACTAGGAACAATTCTGTAGAAAAACCCTCAACCCAAACTAAGCCTAGAAATTAAACATGATTGGCCAATTCCACATGCTCTCATTAATATTCTTTCACTTCTCACCCACTCCTTTTGCCCTCAGCAAGTACTTACTGGCAGGCAAGGAGTAACAGCTTCCAAAGGTTTCACAAAAAGATCTGTTAGAACAACTGTAAATTGAGAAAACTATCTTTATTCATGTTACTTTTTAGTAAATTGCAAAAACATTATCAATGTTTTTATTTTGGTATAGACTGCCTCAGTCCAAGTCATGGGAAGACGGCACTGTCAGATACACAGCTGGAGAATCCCTGATTTCACACCCAACCTTCTCTTTTTCCAGAACAGAAGTCGAGATCCAGAAAGAAGCCAGTTGGCAGCAGACAAGGTCCTAGAACCCAGGTCTTCCAGTGCTCAGCTCCCTTCTTGGGTTCAGGCACACCATGGACTAAATGACATGCTTCCAAAGCGCAGTTAGCCATGCACATGGAGCGGCAGCCGCACGCAGGAGCCCAGCATCATCCCGTGCTCCACGAGTGCACCTGCAGCAGGACTCCAGGAGCCCTCTCCGGCCAATGCGTCCCCAGAGAGCAGGTGGCGGCCGTTCCCATTTGATCTCCCTTCATACAGCAGCCAGGCAAGACTACCACGCTCTACCTAAGGCTTCTCCTAGGCTTTGGGGAATATGTTCCAGGGTTTGTAAGCATTTGGGGGCCATGGAATGGAACCTCAGGACAGTCTGATGAAATCTATGGACCCCTCTCAGAATGTTTTTAAATGTATAAAATAATTATCCAGGGCAACAGAGAGACTAAATGTATAGAAATAGAGTTATCCAAAGAGTTAAATATAAATTTTTGATGTAGTAATAGACTTCCTTCTCTATTAACACATGAAATAATGAGACCTAGAGATGCATCTAAAAATTAACATAATTTCTAAGTAGAAATGACTCTAATTTGTTTTCGAGATTTGTGCAACAAATTTGATGTGATACAAATCTATGTGTTCGTTATTGTTATTGTTTTGTTGTTGTTGTTTTGTTTTTTGAGACAGTCTCACTCTGTCACCCAGGCTGGAGGGCAGTGGCACAATCTCGGCTCACTGCAATCTCCACCTCCTGGGTTCAAACAATTCTCATGCCTCAGCCTCTGGAGTAGCTGGGATTACAGGCACGTGCCACCACGTCTGGCTAATTTTTGTATTTTAGTAGAGACAGTTTCACCATGTCAGCCAGGCCGGTCTGGAACTCCTGACCTCAGGTGATCCACCCATTAAGGCCTCCCAAAGTGCTGGGATTACAGGTGTGAGCCACTGCGCCTGGCCTCCATGTGTTATTTCTACTAGTGACAGTCACAGGAACTCATCTTAATGTAGGTTTTTGCCTATATCATTAACTGAAGTAGATACTAAATGTCAGTTAAATGTTGATGAAAATAAAGATGTAATTTTCTAGTGTTCAAGTTTGTGGATTCTAACCCTGAATTCTATCCACAAAACCCTCAAGATTCAAGAACCCCTGATACTGTCACATGGCCCCAGGAGTCATCAGATATAAGCACCCTAAGAAGCTGTCCAGGGGTAGCAGGGAGACTGTGTCTGCAGTGAAGGAGGGACACTTAAGGCTGAAGTAGCCCCAAGAACCACCCTCATCATCTGGCAAGCCCAGATATAACCACTCTGTGCATCCTCAGACCTCAAAGCCTCAAAGACTGTCTACCACGTACACCACCCACTTCAGCTAAACCTTTCAAACTTGCACAGTCCACGCCAGCAACTCAGCATCCTGAGGGCGAATTCTTCCTGGAGATCTGACAGGGGTAGGAAACACCGCTCACCCACTCCTGCTGGACCCCAGCGTCTGGGGGCAGGGAGAGGGAAGGTGATTTCACCCAGACCTTCAAAACACAGTTAAGCCTACCCAGTCCGTCGGACCATCGGTCACTCTCCCAGGACTCTTCTCACCTCTGTTACTGCACTTTTAGACCCTATTGTGTGATTCTCCCAGGTCAGGTCTGCTTCCCTTGAAAGCAGGGGCCACGTCTTATTCACCTCGGCATCCTCAGTTCCCAGCCCACCCCGGACCTAGCACCTAGTAGGTGCTCAGTAAATGTCTGCTACATTAAAAGCAGGAGAGAGGGGCCAGAGGCCGAGCCTGGCAGGTCCCTCCTGGCAGCTGCTTTACAGCTGCTGTGACTGCCCAACCAGCCCCAGACCGACAAAGGCCCTGAACTTATCAAGTGATGGATGGAGAAGGGCTTTCGCCCTCAATGTTCGTCTCAGAGCCCAAAACATCTAGCAGTGCCGCGAAGAGGGATGATTAGCAAGACAGAGACCGACTGTCCCCCAAGTCTCTCTTCACCAAATGCAGACATTGATGTGAATGACAGTAGGAAGCACAGATGATACTCAAGATATTTAACAACCAGCATAACATACGGTGAATCAGGGCAGGCACCAGCCACGAACAGCAGGTACAGTTATACCAGGAATACCAGTAGGACAGGGAGATAATAACTTTGCTAGGAGAAAGACTAACGCAAGAAAGCCAGACGCCCGTGGCTTATTTGTCTGCATAGACTCTATAATGTCAGTATTTAATCCGATTAAGGCATTAACCAGCAGTGTGACCTTGTACCAGTCACAGGCTCTCTCTGGGCTTCAGTTCCTGCTCTAAGACGAAATTGAAAGAAATTATCTCAAGCTGTTACGACTGTAATGTCCTATGATCCCACCTTCTCACACATCACAGGTGGCACCTGGTAACAAAGAAAATCAGCAAAGCACACAGCTGGCTAAGGTGATGCACAGACCAGAAACCCTTGACAAGGACAATCGCGACGTTTGCTGAGCCGTGCCATCTGGTGCTGCAGTTTGGGATATGGCATGTCAAAGCCCAGAAACCTCCTTCCAGCCCCGTCTGAGGAATCCTACAAATCTCCAGAAGCAACGTGTCAGTTGGTAAAAGACTCCAGACATAAAGGACTTGGAAAAGAGCCACACCCAGCTCCCTTCTTCCTCCTTGTAAACCCTCAGCCTGCTTTTCACTAGACCCACTGCCCAATTTTGTACAAAACCTGGACAGTGTTCATCTCCGTGGCTGGATGAGTGCCACCCCTGGGGAGTACAAGATAATAAAGAACGAGAGGAGCAGAAGCAAGACCTTGTTTCAAGGCGCAGCCCTGCTGCTCACCCGCTTGACAAGGTGCTTTACGTTTCCTAGTCAGTGAGAAAGCACACCAGCTGCTCTAACCTCCTCAGGGTTGGGGAGGTTGGGGTGGGGGGTGCTAAAAGGAGCATCAGAGGAGAATGCTGAAGGTTAATGTTCTCATTATAGAATCTTTGGAGATGGAAATAGACATGCACCTGGGTTTGGGGGTTCGGGGGCTTCCCTTGCCCCTCCCTGCTTTCCCTGTGCATCCCCACCCCAGGCTGCCTGGAGGCACCCCCTCTGAGATCAAATCCAGCCCTACTGTGCCTGCCTCTCCTCAGCTGTGTGGTCTCATAGGCAGGGACTGCAGGGTTCTTTGTTGTGTTCCTCAAAGATCCCCTGGGGTAGGAAAGAGGCAAGGGAGAAGCCCAAGGCCCCAGCCTGCTGCCTGGAGGTGGGACAAGTGGGACAGGAACACAGCCAAGGCCAGGGGGAAATCGTCGCATCTTCCCCAGTCATTAGTGTGGGCAGCAGCGGCACGACTGTTCCCTACACTCAGGAGAGCACCACAGCGGCACCAACAAATAGTAGAGACGAGGGCATCATTAAAACCCACATTTGCATTTTCCCTGCATTTGCTACATCCTTTCCTAGAACACACGCCCCCATCCCACTCCAGAGGAGAAAACAGACTCATTTTATAATGGAGTCAGTGGGGGCCTGGAGATCCCCATCCCACAGAAATACACCACTCCTCCATCCAGCACCAGCAGCCTGCCCTCTGTGGATGCCCAAGGCAGAGCAATGGGGAGGGAGGCCTCCAGGGGACGCTGTCACCCTGGAAAACCAAACAGCAAGGTTTTCCTAAGGATTCTAAGCCCTAGTTTCCCCAGCAAAGCAAAACCAAAGCCAGACTTGAGAATGATAAGAGGAGAACTGCTTCAAGACAAATTTTATACAGGCAAGAGTGAGGAAGACAGCGGCGAGTCTGAGTGTTCGCCCTGTGAGGCGATGGACTGAGCTGGGTCCCAAAAAATGGTCACCCAGGGCCAGCCTGTGCTTCAGAGGCCACAGAGCAGCCTCCAGCGAGAGCAAAAAGCCCAGACTCCAGTGGGCTTACGGCCCTGGCGCCACATGCTCCTTCTGGAAAGGGAGAACAGGTACTCCATAAATCGGTCCCGCTTTGAATAAGTAACTGCTGGCCTCTGCAGAGAATCTCCATGAACTCTGGGGAGGGAGGAACAGAAAACTACTATAAAGTGCTTGGTTCATTCTCCCTGGGATGACAAGGATCCTAGAAGCTCTAAAGCTCAGACGGGGTGCAAATCCCAGCAGGACCCCTTAGTGGCCGTATGACCTTGGCCAAGCCAGTTGGCTTCTCTCCTCCAAGCTAATAACACCCCCTTGCAGGGTATCCATGAAGACTAAATGAGCACCAGTGAAAGCAAAACCACACATCATGAGGCTCAAAAAAGGCACTCAGAAAACTCTGTTTTCTTCCTTTAAACCATAGATTAAATCTCGCTCTAAAGACAGAATTTCTGAAAGCCACCCCCACCTCTTCCTGAAAAGGAGGTGGGAAAGTGGGATGGCAACAGAGCCCGAGAAACAGTGGCAGCTGGTTTTAAGAAAGCGAAGCCTTTGGGAGGCCGAGGCAGGCAGATCACAGAGTCAGGAGTTCGAGACCAGCCTCACCAACATGGTGAAACCCTGTCTCTACTAAAAATACAAAAATTAGCTGGGCGTGGTGGCGGGCGCCTGTAATCCCAGCTACTCAGGAGGCTGAGGCAGGAGAACCACCTGAACCCGGGAGGCGGAGGTTGCAGTGAGCCGAGATTGCGCCACTGCACTCCAGCCTGGGCGACAGAGTGAGACTCCATCTCAAAAAAGAAAAAAGAAAACAGAAAGCGAGACAACATTCTGATTTTCTCAGTCCTCTCCACTAAATGGGTCTCATGGGAGGACACGACATCACACACCCAAGATGTCCCCCGGCCACCTTCGGCTCAGTGCTGCAAGTCAGGTTGAGATGCCAGACACCCAGGCTCTGCCAGACCTACAGGGTGAGGAGTCAGGGGTCAGAGACACCTCATGGCATAGGAGGAGGGAGTCTCCTCTCTACAGAGAAAGGATTTGGGCCATTCCTGGATTCGCAACTGATACCAAGACAGAGAGGAGAGCTCCACCTCCCGAAAGCAGTGTGGGCCCCCAGGCTTCCCTGATGGTATGCTGCCCCCTCCAAGAACAGCCCACAGACCTGCTGGAGATGCCAGGCCACACTGACTTTTTATTTATTTTTTTGAGACAGAGTCTCGCTCTGTCGCCCAGGCTGGGGTGCAGTGGCCAGATCTCAGCTCGCTGCAAGCTCCGCCTCCCGGGTTTACACCATTCTCCTGCCTCAGCCTCCCGAGTAGCTGGGACTACAGGCACCCGCCACCTCGCCCGGCTAGTTTTTTGTATTTTTTAGTAGAGACGGGGTTTCACCGTGTTAGCCAGTATGGTCTCGATCTCCTGACCTCGTGATCCGTCCCTCTCGGCCTCCCAAAGTGCTGGGATTACAGGCTTGAGCCACCGCGCCCGGCCCACAATGACTTTTAAAGCCAACTTCTGCTATCAGTTCCCTGGTCCCCCAATCTCAAGAAAGCCAGCCCCTAGCAAGGGTGCACCTGGCCTTTCTGTCATGCCGTCTTCTCCGTTTCCAATGTCAGCTATCTAGCTGCCCACAAGGATAAAGTTTGGGGCCATGTCCACTAGGATTTCAGGGCCTGCAAGGCGAGAGAAGGCCTTTAACTCAAAGTCTACAAACACGTCTTCCTGGCTTCCACAGGACTGCCCTGTGCCTGGTTTTCAGACTCCTCTCTCAGGTGCCCCGGTTGACACCCGTGCACGTGAGTCTCTGCCTCTGCCCTGCTCGCTCTCTGGGTCAAAGCAGGAGGTTTCTTTAAGAGAGAGTGGGAGGAGGTGGGCCGACCAGACCTCCCGAGAGCTGTGTCAGAGCCTGTTCAGCTTACCCACTCCCAGTTCCGCCAAGACTACAGGAAACTCTCTGGACACTCGAGGCTGGGGCAGCCTCCTGAACTGCTTACATCAGCCTCCCACTCTGACGCGATGCACAGCACCACAGGTGGCCCTCATTTCTATGAACTGGAAGTGAGGGTGCAGAATCTCTGTCACCCGTAAGCATCTCCAAGGATGACTTTAAATGAAATTCTAATCAAATGGTCAAACTAAGAAAGCAAATGTCCATACTTTAAAGATATTTGATAAAATACATTGTCTTTAGAATATGAACATGGGCAATATCAATACATGGAAATATGCACAAAAAATGAAAAAGTGAAATGCCAAATGGGAGGTATGCACCAATTATCATCCTGTCAAAAGCATGCCCAGCTATCAAGGAGAGTGGGAAGTGAATTCTCTGATAGTCAAACAGAGTTCATTGGATGCAAATTCTTTTGATCCGTAAGGCTAAGTGAATCATTTTTAATGGGTCTCTGATAGGAACCCATTTGCTCTCCATTTGCCTTAAAGTTAATGCACCTGGAGCCTAAAAGCTAGCCCAACTCAGAAGGGTGGGTCAGCGGAGCAGGTGGGGACACTGCACCTACGCTTCAGACCGCCACCAGGTGCAGTCAGGCAAGTCTCCCTCTCCTGCGAGGCGCCATTCCAGGCCGCTGCTCACAGCCACGGCCGAGCATCTTAACATGGTGAAAAGTCGTTCAGAACCTCACAGGCTCCAGCTGATGAATCTCCAACCACGGTTTAACACCAACATGGCATGGAGGGAGCGGGGGTATCACAGAACGCTGGCCCCAAAGGAGGCGATGATTCATTCTCCATCCTTTTTTGCAGTGGCACACAATTGGAGGCAACCTAAGTGTCATTATTACAAGGGGAGTGACTAGGTACACGGTGGTGGCTGCAAAACTGCTCATTCATAAAAATAATGGAGTCTGGCCAGGCACTGTGGCTCACCCCTCTAATCCCAGCACTTTGGGAGGCTGAGGTGGATGAATCTCTTGAGGTCAGGAGTTCAAGAACAGCCTGGGCGACATGGTGAAGCCCCCCGTCTCTACAAAAAAAATGCAAAAATTAGCTGGGCATGGTGGCACACACCAGTGGTCCCAGCTACTCAAGAGGCTGAGGCAGGAGGATCACTGGCACCTGGAAGTTGAGGCTGCAGTGAGCTGAAATCACACTGCTGCAATCTAGCCTGGGTGACAGAGTGAGACCTGGTCTCAAAAATAAATAAAAATGAAATAATGGAGTCAATGTACATGCAGAATGTGAATGGATCTGAAAAATAAAGTGCTAGAGAAAAAAGTAAAAAAAACAGAATGGGCTATAAAACAGTACCTTCTATGTAAATTAAGAATGCATACAGTTCTGAGAAACTGTCACCACCAAGAGAAGTCTAAGGACAACTCTGAATAGAAAAATCGGCCAGGCGTGGTGGCTCACGCCTGTCCAGCACTTTGGGAGGCCGAGGCGGGTGGATCACCTGAGGTCAGAAGTTCAGGACCAGCCTGGTCCACATGGTGAAACCCCATCTCTACTACATATACAAAAATCACAGGTAGTCGCCTGTAATCCCAGCTACTCGGGAGGCTGAGGCAGGGGAATTGCTTGAACCCGGGAGGCGGAGGTTGCAGAGAGCCGAGATGGCGCCATTGCACTTCAGCCTGGGGAACAAGAGCAAAAACTTCATCTAGGGAAGGGAAGGGGAGGGAAGGGAAGGGAAGGGAAGGGGAGGGGAGGGGAGGGGAGGGGAGGGGAGGGGAGGGGAGGGGAGGGGAGGGGAGGGTCGCAGCAGGTTAAAAAAAAAAAAGGCAGCAGTAAGGAAATCTGAAGAAAGTGTAAATCTTAGTTAATGATAATGTGCCAATATTAGTTCATTAATTGTAACAAATGTATCCTATTAATGTAAAGTGTTAATGTAAAGTGTTAATAATACAGGAAACTGGGAATGGGGTAGATGGAAACGCTGTACAGTCTTCCGATTTTTCTGTAAGTCTAAAACTGTTCTACACAATAAAGTCTTTTTTTTTTTTAATTAAAAAACAAACACTATATCTTTTCCAGAATGATGACACCTTGGAATGACTGCCTGCGAGGTAGCAAGCAGAGCAGCGTCAGGGGGAGATTTAAACAGATAACCCACGAGTTCTTGTGCAGACCAGTGATAGTAATATGCCATATGGTTGAAAAGTAGGGTAAACTCAACCTTTTGCATTCGAGGTCCCAACACTGATCATAATAACCACCTTTTGGAAGACAGAGACAACACTGCCAGACAGTAGGCCACAATAAGAGGTGGAGGCTCTGATGACAGGGATGCTGGGGGAGGCTGCGCGAACTGGAGTAGCCTCATGCAAAAGTGTTGAGGGGCCTTGAAGCCATGGGTGGGGGCTGGGAGGGAGGAGTCTGGGACAGGAACAGGAACAACAGGAACAACTACCCAGGACCCCAGTCTAACACTGGTCAGTCCCAAGAGCCATCTCTGTGCCCTCCAAAGCAGGGAACATCCGACAGAAACCAGAATGAAGCATGGTGGAGAGACGGGGGCAGTCGAGATGGGCAATGGTGTTGATTGTAGCATTAAGGGTGGACAGGACCATTACATTTTAATTTCAAATCCACAGTGAATAATTTTTAGTGTATGTCCCCAATATTTCATTGTACACGCTAAGAAAAAAAAAAGTATGCATTGTTGAACTGAAATTCAGATTTAACTAGGCATGCTGCATTTTTGTTTGCTAAACCTGGCAACTGTAAATAATAATAATAGCAGTAATATTCATTGTTAGTGTTCTAGGTACGTTATTTAGTTACCTTGTTTCATCTTCATAATAACCCACTGAAGAAGGTACTGTTATTATTATTCTCTTTTTTTTTTTTTTTTTTTTTTTTTTTTGGAGACAGAGTCTTGCTCTGTCACCCAGGCTGGAGTACAGTGGTGCAATCTCGGCTCACTGCAACCTCCACCTCCAGGGTTCAAGCAATCCTCCTGCCTCAGCCTCCAGAGTAGCTGCGACTACAGGTGCGCACCACCACACCCAGCTAATTTTTGTATTTTTAGTAGAGACAGGTTTTCACCATGTTGGCCAGGCTGGTCTCAAACTCCTGACCTCAAGCAATCCACCCGCCTCACCGTCTGAGATGAATGCTGAGATTACAGATGTGAGCCACTGCACCCTGCCCTGTTATTTCCTTTTTATAGACCAGGAAGCTTTACCAAAAGGGTAAGGTAACCTGCCCAAGGTCATGAGCTAGTAAGTCAGGCCTGGAATGTGAACATATGTAATTGGCCTTAAGAGCTCACCCTCTTGAGCACTGCTTCCCAAATGAGCAGCTGAGTGAAGCCCTGGCCTCTGCTCCCTCAGACCCAACAACAGAGGTATGCACTACAGCTCCCACATTGGTAAGCTCCTGGAGCTCAGAATGCATCTTTACCATGGACACACCATGTTAGCAGATCCCAGGTGGAGCCACCAAGTGAGCTTTGGGTTTCGAAAAGTGAAATCAGCACTCCAACAGCAAGGAAGCCTAAAGCATCCCTGGGAGCACTCTCTTCCTACATGGGTGGAAAGCAGAAGAGTGTCTTCTGCCTTAAGGGTCTGGCAAAGCAGCACAGGCCGGCACCACGAGGCATGAGCCAGGCCACATGCCATTCTGCCTGGGGACCGGGGAAAGGAAAGGATGTATGACCTCTGGGGATCCCTTCCAGTTTGAGGAGAGCATTGACTTGAATCTTTTTTTTTTTTTTTTTTTTGAGGCAGAGTCTCCCTGTGTCACCCAGGCAGGAGTGCAGTGGCACGATCTCGGCTCACTGCAACCTCTGCCTCCTGGGTTCAAGCGATTCTTCTGCCTCAGCCTCCCGAGTAGCTGGGACTACAGGCAAGCACCACCATGCCCGCTGATTTCTTTGTATTTTTAAGAGAGACAGAGTTTCACCATATTGGCCAGGCTGGTCTTGATCTCTTGACCTCATGATCCTCCCACCTCGGCTCCCAGAGTGCTTGGATTACAGGCATGAGCCACCACACCCAGCCAACTTAAATCTTATAAGGCAGACTTCTGATGAAAATGACACCTCAAGCCTCAGCATGACACCTTTTAAAATCATCATGATAAGCATTTATTAAGCACCTACTATGTACCAGACGTTGTGCTGGAATTTTCATTACCCCATCTAATGATGAGGCATGTTTAAGTATAATCCAGCAAGGCATCTATTATTTTGCAGATAAGGGACCTGAGGCTCAGGGAGGTCACTCATATACTCAGCTGACACTTATTAAGCACCTATATGTGCCAGAGTCTGTCCTAGGTGCTGGGGATGTGCAGCGAACCAAACAAGATCTCTGCCTTTATGGAGCTAATGGGAGCACAGATAAAAAAACAAACAAACAAACAAAAGCCCATCATTGTTATTCCAGGTAGCAATGCTAAGTGTGATGAAGAAAAGTAAGGCAGGATTGAGGGACAGAGAGGGACGAGGTGGAGGTATTTTGGCTAGGATGGTCAGGGAAGATATCTGGAAGAAGACGACATTTGAGCAGGGACCTGAAGAGAGGGAATGTGATGCACAGGTCTGAGATAGAGTGCCCAAAGCAGAGAGGGCAATAGCACAAAGACCTGACAGGTCAAGGTGACCAGCCCACACCCAAGATGAGGCCCATGACCTGGAGAAGGGTAGGGAAGGTGGGAAGGGTAAGAATGAGTTTGGGGGAGATGGCAAGGGAAGGTCATTTTTTCTTTTCTTTTTTTTTTTATTTTTTTGAGACAGAGTCTCGCTCTGTTGCCCAGGCTGGAGTGCGGTGGCACGATCTCAGCTCACTGCAAGCTCTGCCTCCCAGGTTCACGCCATTCTCCTACCTCAGCCTCCTGAGTAGCTGGGAATACAAGCACCTGCCATCACGCCCGGCTAATTTTTTGTATTTTTAGTAGAGATAGGGTTTCACCATGTTAGCCAGAATGGTCTCGATCTCCTGACCTCGTGATCCACCCGCCTCGGCCTCCCAAAGTGCTGGGATTACAGGCGTGAGCCACCGCGCCTGGCAAGGGAAGGTCATTTTTAAAGGATCAGTGTGGTATGGATGGATGGATGGATGGATGGATGGATGGATGGATGCATGGGTGGGTGGACAGATGGATGGATGCATGGGTGGGTGGACAGATGGATGGATGAATGGATGGATGGGTGGATATGTGTATGAATGGATTTCCATAGATGCCCTTGCACTGACAGCAGGTGTGAGTATCCGTAGCTTATAGGTTGAAAAAATACGTCCAATGTCCCAACTGAGTTTCCAAATATATCTCAAATCAGCTCCCTCGGGGGTCCCAGACAAGCTCATTCCTTAGTGAAGGAGATTGATATAGAGGAATTTTATTCCAAAATTCAACAAGGAAACTAGGTCTTCTTCCCAAGGAAACCATATGGAGAAGGCCACCAGATGTGGCCTGAGAATGTGAAGAAGAAATTTCTTGCCTTTAATGTCTAACTAGGCCAACTCCCAACTCCCACAGAACAGATTGGCACACCACCATCACCCCACCACTACTACCTGGAATCCCCCAGGCAGGACCACTAGCAATATAAGACTGTTTCTAAAGTCCTTGGGCAAGAAAATCTGGTTTCTCCAGGCCCAGCACAGTGGTTCATGCCTGTAATCCCAGCACTTTGGGAGGCCGAGGCAGGCAGATCACGAGGTCAGGAGATCAAGACCATCCTAACATGGTGAAACCTCATCTCTACTTAAAAAAAACACACAAAAAATTAGCCGGGTGCGGTGGCGGGCACCTGTAGTCCCAGCTACTCGGGTGGCTGAAGTAGGAGAATAGCAGGAACCCAGGAAGCGGAGCTTACAGTGAGCTGAGACGGGGCCAATGCACACCAGCCTGGGTGACAGAGTGAGACTCTATCTCAAAAAAAAAATTTAAAAGAAGAAAGAAAGAAAATCTGGTTTCTCCAGCAGAAAAAAAAAGTCCACCTGCCGAATAAAGCCGAGGCTCTCTGTCAGGTGCACTCTCACTAGGAGCCTGGTTCTGCGGTGCCACTCCATCTACAAGTCCCCGGCCACCCGCATGACTCACCTCCAAGTCCTTCTCAAGCTCCAGTCCAGCCTCCATCAGATTGTGCTCAAATTCCTCCCGCTGCTCCTTCCTCTCCTCCTCCAGGGCATCGAGCGGCCCCAGCTCAATGTCACCTGGGCCCCCAGCATGAGGCTCCTTGCCTGTCTCCCCATTGGAGACGATAGCCAGCGAGTGGCCAGGGAAGCCTTGGGCCAGGTGCATCCCACGTTTCCGGTAGTGGTAGGCGAGCACATAGTCGACCTTCCTCTGATTGTCATGGAAGTGCATGCGGCTAAGACGGGCTTCCAAGGACACAGGCTCATTGGCATCCAGATAGTTGTTGATGACCTGGCCAGAGAAAGGAGAGGCAGGGCAAGGTCTGGTGAGTAAGGGCTGAGAGCAGAGGAGGCTGATCTATGCTCTGGGCTCAGGGAAATGGACTCAGAAGCAAGCCCCTCAGGCCCAGAGGCCCCCAGTGCCTCCAGTAAAAGGACCAAATGGCCTAAGTTAATCTGTCATGCCAGCTTGCAAAGCCCTCCACCCACCTGTTGACAGTCTGGGCACTGGTGCCTTCACACATGCTCCAGCATCCATGCACACACACACACTCACACACAGACTGTACCTGCAGCAGCAAACCCCTCACAACCGCACCTCCTGCCTCCACACAGAGCCACACGCCCACGCCTGCACACACACATGCAAGCACCTGCAAATGCACACACAGCCACCTCTACCCTCGTCTCCCTGCACCAGCACGCCTGCACCATACAGGTGAAGGGGCCTGTGTACACATGTATCTACCCGAGTGCACTCTAACACACACACCCCCTTCCACAGGCACCATGGCCCACACACACTCACCTCTTTGCAGATCTGCACCACTGCCTGCCAATACTCTACATATTTAAACACAGAATACTCACAGGCAGGTTCTCTGGATCCATTGGAACAAAGACCAATTTCTAGTCACCTGGCCTGCCCCCTACCCTCCCACCCACGGGAATTCACCAGGCACTATTCACAGCCCCACATCCTCCTCTCCCGCCACTGGTGAGGACCCTGTCAAAGACAGCAGCAGGGAACTGACTTCTGCTCTCTTCCACGCCAGAGGTGGGGAGGTGGAAAGAGGAGGAGGAGAGAGAACACGGTGAAGCAGGGGAGGGACCGGCCTCTCCCCGTGGGTGTTTCCCTGTTTATTACTGGTTTGAAACTCAGCTGCCTCTGCAGCCACCTGAGAGGTCACCTGGGCAACCAGATGAAGCTCCAGGCACAAGGGAGAGACTCAGAGCCACCATAGCAGAGAAGGCTCAGGCTTGCAGGAGGGGACCCAGGGGGTCTACAGACCAATTGGTGGCATCAGCTGGCCTCCCGTGCCTTCTCCTTTCCCGACCCTCCTCTGACCAGAACAGGGCACTGGGAAAGTGTGCCTGACTTGGAGACAGAAGAGAAAAGGCCCTACCCAGGCCTCGCTCTTTCACTCACACACGTGCTCCCAACTGGAGGATGCCCTGGTCCAGAGGCTCCTTGGGGGCCTCAAACAGGGCCGGCCTCTCCCCCGACCCCACCCCTGCCCAGTACTCACAGAGCTGCTGCGGGCACTCTCTCCGCCGCAGGGCTGGCCAGGATCTCGGCTGGAACTGCCCTGCAGACCTGGGGCCCGGGGACCTGGCGTCTGGAGATACTGCTGTCCGTGTTTGGGGCCCTGGCCCCCTCTGGTCCCTGCCTGAGGGCTCAGCCGGCGTGGGGAGCCAGGGAGCAGGGGAATATCTGTGAGAGGGAAAGACAAGGGACGCAAAACAGCCTCAGATAAAGGAAATCCAAGTCACTGAGGTACTGAGCGCACTCACACTAGCCCTGAGAGAATGGCCCATTTTGCTTCACAGCTGCCTCCTTGGTTAGTCCCTACAGCCCAGGTTCACGCTGGCCACAGGGGAGGGAGCATGGAGAAGGAAGTGCAGCCCCCAGAATGCATACACACACACACTCACACATACACACTCTCACACACACACACAATGTACACACACACACACACACACTCTCACACATACACATACACACACATACACACTATGTACATACATACACACATACACATATACACTCACACACACATATACACACTATGTGCACACACACACACAATGTACACACTCACACACATACACTCATACACGCTCACACACACATACATTCACACACATATACACACATACACTCACAGCCATATACACACACACACATATACACACATACACACACATATATACACATACATATACACACACACAGAGCCATATACACACACACATATACACACATACACACACATATATACACACACACACAGCGATATACACACACACACACACACACACACACACAGCCTGGAGCCACCAGCAGGAGCTCCTTCGGATCAAGGTTGTCACAATCTCTCATAATCCCCAGACAAGAAAGGGGTGGCATCGAGCAAGCCGGCGGGGGGGCGGGGGGGCACTGCCTGGAGAGACACCTTGAATTAATACCAAAGGCTTAGGCTTTGGGCCTCTCCTGTAGGCAGCAGCACCAGCCGGCACCCTGGCCAGCCCCCACCTCCCTCGGGGAGAGAGCAAGGACAGACCAAGAGGGCCCTCTGAACGACGGAACAAAGCACTGTCCTTCAGTGTCCTTTCCGGGCCCTCATACACCTGCTGCCTCTACCCAGGCCCCAGAGGTCTGCAGTCCCTTCTCAGCACGAATGCAGGACCGCTTCAGAAAAAATCCAGTGTCGCCCCCTTAAGGGAAAGGTCCCCAGTAGGTGATGGAATGACCGCATGTTAGAATTGGAGGGAACTGAGGATCAGATACTCCAGCTGCACTTTGCACAGACCCCACTGGAACCGGTGAGTTGCCAAGGTCTCAGGGCAGGTGAGACTCAATCTATCCTCTCCTCTGAGAAACACTTCCTAGCAAAGCAGCACGGCCAGTGCCCAGGCTGAAACCTCAGCTCTGCCACTGGCCAGCTCTATGACCTCTTTGTGCCTGTTCTCCAGCTGAAAAATGAGAATCTCACACTTGCAGGATTGCTGTGAGAATGAGAACAAGAGATAAGTCCTGCAAAGCATCCAGAGTGGTGATGAGCCTGATGGCACGTGATCAAAGGCTGTGATTAGAATCGTCAGTGTTTGCATTTTAACCTCCAAGTGAGCAGAAGTAACACCTTATGCCTCCAACTCAGTCCTAAGCACCTGCTCAGTGAATGAACGAACAAAAGGCAACTCTTCCGGTCTGCTGAAATAGAACTCCTGGCCCTTTGCCAACTTATGGAGCAGTCCCTTAGGTGCTCAGCCCTCCAACACAGTTTAAGGGGGCCTAGAATATTCGGTCCCTGCACTTGACAAACATAATCTCTTTATGAAGATAGAGCTGACATGCAGGAAACACAGTTGTGACCAGCAGAGGAACACTTTCATCATTCCCTTCTATACTGTGGGCTCTAGTCCACACTGTGGGAGACCAGAAAGACTAAGAAGTCAAAGCCGGCTTCTGGGGTAATTGAGCCGGAGCTGGGTCCTGGAGGGTGGGTAGCTTCTGAACGGCCGGGAGGCAGGGGAGGCACTCCCTAGGGAGACAGCACAGAAGGGCAGGCGTGGGCATGCCTTGTGGGAGGAAAACGAACACTCAGGACCCCATATCACTCTGCCGAAAGGAAAATATTAAGCTGAAAGCTGAGTCAGGCAAGACGCTGCCTTTCCTTTTGTTCCTAAGCAGACAGCTGCAGATAAAAGGCTAGATAGCTCCACAGGCAGCTACTCTATACTCACCTTGTCCAAAGCGCAAGACGAATACATCATCATCAATTCCCTAACTGCTCCTTTTCTCTTGCAACACGCAGATTCCCACAGACTCCTTCTTTCCCCCGCAGCCTGCTCTTCCCCATTAAATACTGAAGCCCTCAAAATTGTCTTTGGAGAAAGACACAGACCTCTCTCCCAATCACATCCTTAATGTTGGCAAAATAAACTAAATTGGTTGAGGCCTGTCTCCGATATTTTTTGGTTTACATGTGATGGGGATCAGGCTCAGGGCTCTAAAACAGGGGCTTCCTCCCTTGTGCTCCATCTTGCCTCCTCCCACTTCCCTTGTGCCTTTCTGCATACCTGCGCCCCCAAGTGCCTGAGAACAGAACTTGGAACTGAAGGACTCTACCCCAGAGAAGACCTCGAAACCTCTAGATGAATGTTTAAAAAGCTCAAGACCACTGGATACGTCATGGGGGAAATGATAAAGATGATGTTCACTCAAGGGCCACCCTGCCCTGGCAGCTACATTCAAATTTGCACCCATGGCTCAGAGTAGCTCAGATTCAAGGGCAATACAAAGCTTTGGTCCGGCTGCTGTCCAGGAACCACCATCCCCTAAAGGTGCCACCTGGAGTTTGAGGCTGACATTCAGGGCCCTCACTAGCCATCGCAGTCGCTCCCCCAGCTCGCTCGCTGACACACAGATCTGGCTGCCTGGAGACTCTGCTTCCCTTCACTCTGCCCCGCAAGTGATTAGAGCACAGCACACGGTTCAGCCATCCCAGTTGTCCTAGCTCGGGAGAGGCACTCCAGGCAATAAAGACACAAGGGAGCCAGCTTCAGACGTGAGAGGAAGGCCAAGGGGAACGTGAGTGATGCCTGCCCTCAGGAAGGGTGGGGCAGGTAAGCATGCACCTTGAGAACTCCCTAAGAAGCTTAGAAGAGGTGAATGAGGTCAATGGGAAGGAAAGGCCATCGTACACAGCCTGTGGAACATGTCACCCATTTGGGAAGAATCTTTCCTTCATTCACCATTGCCTTGGCTCTCCTTCCACGCTGCCTTGAACAACAGATCCTTGGGTGACCACAGTGCCATGAGGGTGGGGGCATGGCTTACCCATGTCTGGATTGAGGAGATGGATGTTCTCAAGGCTGGGGCCTGGGCCTTTCTCCACATGCCAGCTCTCTCCCTGGGCACTCTCAATCACTCCACAGACCTTCATTGTCACCTATTGCTGACGACATCTGCAGGCACCAGGTCCACACATTCCCCTGCCTGCTCAGCGTCTACACTTGGATGTTTCCCAGCCCCTCAAAGTCAACATGTCCAAATCCAAACGTATGATCTTCAAAACAGGATTCTTTTTCAGCATTTCCTGCTCCTGCAAATGCTCCACCAAACATTCAGTCGACATGCCGGAAATCTAGAAGCAGTCTTGATAGCCATTCTTCCTCATGACCCATATCCAATTTGATATCAATCCTATAAACTTTACCCCTGAAATATCTGCCAAACCCCTCTGTTCTTTGCCCCTCTATAGTCCCACCCTAGTGCCAGCTCTCAGTCTCCTTCACCTGGAGGACAGTGATGCCCTCCTAACAGGTCTCCCTGCTCCCTGTCCCTGTTCCCCATGAGGCAGCCAGGGGTCCTTACAAAACATCCATCTGGCCATGACACCCTCAAGAGCAGAAACTTATGGGGCTCCCATGGCTTTCCGGCTGGGACCCTGCATACTGCCCCCCCAGTCTCCACCCCCTCGCTCCTGCTGGCTCCCTGGGGTCCGCCATACAGCTCTGCTCTAGCACACCATGCTCCCCAGCCCAGCATCCTACATGCATTCTTCCCTCTGCCTGGACCATTCTTCCCTACACACTCCTCAACTAGTTGTGGGCCACCTTTTTTTTTTTTTTTTTTGAGACGGAGTCTCGCTCTGTCGCCCAGGCTGGAGTGCAGTGGCGAGATCTCTGCTTACTGCAAGCTCCGCCTCCCGGGTTCACGCCACTCTCCTACCTCAGCCTTCAGAGTAGCTGGGACTACAGGCACCCGCCACAATGCTCGGCTAATTTTTTTTTTTTTTTAGTAGAGACGGGGTTTCACTGTGTTAGCCAGGATGGTCCCGATCGCCTGACCTCGTGATCCGCCCGCTTCGGTCTCCCAAAGTGCTTGGATTACAGGCGTGAGCCACTGCACCCAGCTGGGCCACCTACTATTTTGGTCCTTAGGGACCCAGAAAATCCAAAGCAATCCATTCTTGTTTCAAAAAGCTGCTAATCAAGGTGTAAGACCAGAATATTCAGATACTACTAGCAAAGCTAATTTCCTTCCAACCTAGACATGAGTAAGGTTCCACAAGCTGGGTGGTGCAGGATTGGGAGGAGGTGCAGGCCACAAGGACCCATGTGATGTTGTCGGAGGAAGGCCTCACCACCAGCACCCTGCCCCAAGACAAGCCCTTTCTCTGAGCTTAGTTTTTACTTCCATGATTGGGGAAAGGGGGTCATTATTATATGTTTTTCTCATAAAGTGGGTGTGATGATACAGTAAGAGAAAAGATTAACACTCCTTGGAAGTACATGAGCTATGAACAATGCACAGGATAATTATCAAACCCTACTTCCTCTGTAGGGTGAGAACAGAACTTGGAACAGAAGGACTCTACCCCAGAGAAGACCTCGAAACCTCTAGATGCACGTCTAAAAAGCTCAAGACCACTGGATACGTCACGGGGGAAATGATAGAGATGATGTTCACTCAAGGGCCACCCTGCCCTGGCAGATGGAGGAGGTGCTGCCTCCTTCATCCGTCTCTTCTCCACTTCATTCCAGTTGCTCTGCTTCAAGTCCCTGGAATTCCCTTTCTCTCCCAGCCCACTGCCTGCTCACCATCCACTTCTTCCTGGAAGCTTCCCCAGACTAAGCAGGAGAAGCACTGGCTGTCTGTCCCCACCATTAGTACAAGTGGATTTACTCATCAGAGATGACCACACACTTTTTAATCCTTTAGGTACAGTCTTGGCTGTTTCATATCAGTAGCCTCAGGCAAGACCTCTGTCCATTCTAATTGGAGCCAACCTCACCACCTTGCAGGACTGCAGGTACCTTAGGTCACTCTACAGAGGCAGATGAAGAAGGGGCAGGATCAGAGACATTGAGAGAAAAGAACAGAGACTGAAAGATGGAGAGGCCCAATCTCAATGAAAAAATAAGTGAAGCCTGTTTTCAGAGTCTCCCTGCACCAGTCCTTCCGAAATCTCCTTCCTGAGCCTGCCCAAAGCCCCTCCTCAGCTTCTGTGCCCCGTATTCCACCCTCCCCTGTCCATCTATCATCAGGGCTTCCAACGACCGTTTCCTCATTTAACCACTGGCTCTGTTGCTAATCAGCTAATTTACACCAAAGTACAAACAGCCCATGCTGATGTCCTGTTACTGGTAAAAAGCATTCTGAAAACATTAAAGGGTTCTGCAGATGGCAGGAGCCCACATGCTGATGAGGCAGAGGTCATAGCCCGAAGGCCTCATCTCTAATGGGTTGAGGGGAAGGGGGCTGAAAGGCAGGAGTTCTGGCTGGGACCTCCAAATAATGCTACATCCCCAGACAGTCTGGCAGGAGCCTTCAAGGTCACTGCATAGGCCGAGAGCTAGAAAGGCCCTTCTGAACAGGGGAGAGGGGCAGGCACAGAATGTGGAGAGCTGGTAAGAGTGAGAGAAGCTCGGGCATGTAGCTGACAGTGGAAACACCAAAGCCAAGGAGACCAGGAGACACAGGCAGGAGCAAGACAGGGCCAGATTGTGCAGACAAAAGGCAGAAAGTGAGCTCACTAGGCATGGAGCGGGGGGCAAAGTGAGTCAGCAGGGACCTAGGCAGCTTCCAGAGCCTCCAAGAGAGACCAGCGGCAGGAGTCATATCCAGTTAAGGTGTCCCGAGGGAGCTGGACTTCCAGACAGTTGGGCTTTTCCTCTGAGTTTCCCTCTTGGCATCATTACTGTCTCATTCCTAACTCTTGGCGGCTGAAGTATGAAGGGCCCTGAAATGAGGGGCCACCTCTGTCCCCAACCTCCCAAAACCACTGCTTCCAGCAAAACCAGACAGGCCCAGGGCTGCCCTGCGGGGAGACAGAGCATCTGCACTGTCTCCCAGGCTTCTGTACTAGTCTACTTTCCTTCCTCACTAGTCTGCTTTCCTTCCTCACTAGTCTACTTTCCTTCCTCACTAGTCTACTTTCCTTCCTCACTAGTCTGCTTTCCTTCCTCACTAGTCTACTTTCCTTCGTTACTAGTCTACCTTCTTTTCTTATTAGTCACTTTCCTACCAGTCTTCCTTCCTTACTAGTCTACCGTCTTCCCTTATCGGTCTTCCTTCCTTGTGATTACCTAGGGCTTGATAGAAGGAACCACATTTTGTTTAGCTTAAACTCCAAATGTTTTATATAATGCCAGGCAAGTTAAATGGGTCTGCAGTGAATGAACAGAGATGTGGAATATTGCATATATATCATCCCCACCCCAACCTCCTAAAGAATGGTCAGTTGCTGTGCTTGGAGCCTGGCATGATGGTGTGGGTAATGGGGGCATAGGGAGAAGGCAGCAGTGGATGAGTGTTGGGAGATGAAGTGGTCCAGACAGGTAGGTGCGGACTCAATCATGAAAGACCCTGTATGTCATATACAACAATTTGGTCTTCATCCTAAAAAGAGTAGGCAGCCATGGTCCTGCTGAAGGCATGCCCTGGTAGGAGCCTCAGAGAGACCTGGGTGCTTTCAGATTTGAAGGCCCTCCCCCTGAACCCCTCCTCAAGTGCCCTGGTCACTTCCTTTCAGTTAGAATCAACATTTACACCCAGGTCTCATCCTGCTTACTGCATGAATTGGACCCAGGACAACAGCCAAAATTTGAAGTTCCTAGCTTAAAATTTGGGCCCAATGGTCCTGCTGATTACCCCACCCCTTGCCCCAGAAGTCCTGTGGGAAAGCACTTTCCTCAGCTTGTGTGTGCAGCCACAGTAACAAGACTGCCCTCCACTTCCCTCCACACACACACACATAAAATCCATTTGCAAATCTGCCTCTTGGGCTCTGCTTGTCTTATAGCCTTGGCCCAGAATTAGCCCTCTCTCTCCAATGCACAAGCCCCCCTTTCCTGATGATGCCACCACCACAGTTTGCAGCCTTGCCTTGTTCCCCTTTGATAGAAGCAAGCTGGCCTCCCTACTACTAATCTTGCTTCTCTTCCATCCTGGGCTCACACCACAGCTACCATTACCATTTTGAAACAATCTCACCAAGTTATTCCCATTCTGTGGCTTCCTACTCTTCTTAGGATGAAGACCAAATTGTATATGACATACAGGGTCTTTCATGATCGAGTCCGCACCTACCTGTCTGCACCACTTCATCTCCCAACACTCATCCACTGCTGCCTTCCCTCTATATCCCCATTGCATACACCATCATGCCAGGCTCCAAGCACAGCAACTGACCACTCTTTGGGAGGTTGGGGTGGGGATGACACATATGCAGTGTCTCACATCTCTGTTCATTCATTGCAGACCCATTTAACTTGCCAGGCATATATATAAAACATTTGGAATTAAAGCTAAACAAAATGTGGTTCCTTCCATCAAGCCCTAAGTAATCACAAGGAAGGAAGACCTATAAGGAAAGAAGGTAGACTAGTAAGGAAAGAAGGTAGACTAGTAAGGAAAGAAGATAGACTAGTAAGGAAGACTGGTAAGAAAGTGACTAACAAGAAAAGAAGGTAGACTAGCAAGGAAGGAAGGTAGACTAGTGAGGAAGTAAGGCAGACTAGTGAGGAAGGAAAACTAACAAGGAGATAATCTCCAGAATGGGAGGAGAGTCAACATGGAAGTATGAAGAAGGATCCATGGAAGCAGAAGCCCTCAGCTCAGACTAGAGCTGTCAGGGAGGCTCCCAGAGGACACGGTTTTTGCATGCATCTAGAAGAATTAACCAGGCATCTACCAATGGCCAAGGGAGGAAAGGAGACTCCAGGAAGAAAGGCAGTGATTGTATGATCCATTGTAATAGGCCTCGGGCCTGGCTGGTTGAGATCATGGCCCTCCTGAGAGCAAGGACTGCCAGCCTCCTCACCCTCCTTTTCTGCCTGCAGAGTCCCCAAAGAGGGCCAGCTACGTGGTGGGATTTGAGGGGCACAGAAAGGGCCCCACCTGGTGTATAGTGCACACTTCTTAACATAGCCTACAAGGCCCATGGGAAGTCTTGTCAAACTTCCCAATGTCATCTCCTGCTAGTGACTCTCCACTTGTGCACACACAGCCACACATGCACAGAAACTCCAGAGAAAATGAACTGCCTGCAGCTTCCAGAAGGTGATCTGCTTTGTTATTTGCCCTTCTGCCTCTAAACTTCTCTCCCCAACCACATGACCACCCCAAATTCCACTCTGTTAACAAGGTTCACAATTTATTATAATGTGAAAAGATTTTAAGCAAGAGAACAACATAATTAGATTACATTAGAAAGATGTCCCCAGCTATAGTGAGGATAAATAAGGTGTCAGGAGAAGGATGGATAAATGGATGGATGGGTGGGTGGATGGACAGGTGGGTAGGTGAATAAATGGATGGACAGATTTCTAACTGCTTTTCTGATACAGGTACCCTTTACAAAATTCACAAAATTTTATTTCACTGGTCACACCACTACTCAAAACTTCCCTTGTCTTGAGGCTTATAAACAACTTGGCATTCAAAGACTTACACAGCTGGCTGTTACGTGTCTCTGCTGCCAAATCCTTCCATCAGACAAGAACATTCCTCTTTAGTCAAACCTGTCCCCAGACTAATACTCACTTTGTGCCTCCACTTATGCAGTTACTTGTTTGGCATGTCCTCTCCACTAATCTAAGTCATAACCAGTTAAAGTCCTACTCCTATACCAAGCCTTCCCTAACCACTAAAGGAAGTCCTCTAGAAGTTCAGAAGATTTGCCTTTTATATCTTTGTATTCCTAGCACAGGACTCTGGATGCAATAAGAGCTCTAAAAGCTTTTGGAGGTAACGATGTAGGGAATTGAGGAATCCTTTCTTATGAGTGAATTTTGAAACAGGATGGATTCCCCTGTGCTGAACTGAACATAGAACTGCCCTGCTAATAACAACTACAACACTAATCACCAACACCTTACATGTGTCAGACACTGTTTTAAACGCTTTACATGTATCACTTGATGTAATCTTCACGATAACCCTGAGGTAAGTACCACTGTTGTTACCATTTTCTGATGAAGCAACTGAAGCACAGAGAGGCCAAGTAAGTTGTCCAAGACCACCAGCACACTCAGTTTACACTTTTCACCACTAAGCAATGCTGTGCAAAAGGAAGATGAATGGCCAACATTACTTGGCAAATCCCTTCCTGACTGGACATTCTTAACATCCCTCACCCTTTAAAAAGGCCTTTTTACAAATAGCATTTATTATCAACGATCAGACTCAAGATCTTAACAGTTAAGACCAAGAGAATAAGAGAGAATTATCTGATTGAGAATGTGATCAAATAAGAAATTCATTTCAGGAGGTACTTCTCTCAATGACAAAATTTACAAATTGGGACTTGGATGAGTTGCCTAAATGAAACCTACTCACTGGCAGCCCATCCTACACTGTAGTTTGGAGTGTGGCTGATGAGATTAAGGTATAAATGCCCCTCCTTATATGTCATGAGGAAGTAGCCAGTATACAACATAAAATTGGTCAAAACTGGTCTGTTCACTCATTAATTATCACCTGTTGTGCAACAGATTTGCTCTGTTTGCTTTTCCATTGACATCCTGGGTATATCCAATGGGTTCCCTCCGTGTCCCTCGTCACTCTCCACCACCCATAAACATCTCCCATCTCCTCTTCCTGGGTGTAACCAAGATTAATGATATCTTTCTTATTCTCATCTCTCCGAAGAAGAAACAGGTTTCTTCTACCCAAAATGGACTGGGACTGATGTTAAAGCCTAAAACAACTCTTCCAATCATAGCTCCCACTCTCAGGCTACTGAAGTTTTTGGAATTGGGTGAGATGCTGGGGGTTATAGAAGGATGCAGCAGACATGAGGGATAGGAACAATCCTGAGAATTTTGTAAAATATCCCAAATATATTTACTTAAAATCTGTAGAAAAGTGTTCAGAAAATGCCTCTGTTATAGCTTTTTTAACTGGTATGAGTAAATTCATATTGTATAGACAGTGAGCTTAATCAGCTAGTTGCACACTGCTTAAGGACAGGCATAGCATAGTACCTATCTTGTTCACCACTGTACCCTAAGCCCCAAGCATATGGCCTGGCACATAATAATCTTTGAGGGCAGCCAAGTGCCTTCTTAGTGTGTGGGAAAAGGAGGTTCAACAGCAAACATCCACCACTATGGTAATACCATGTAAAAGTCAAGAGAATTGTTCATAAATGCACTGGAGACACCCCTAGGGACTCCCATCATTACTGGGTCAGACTTTAAAGGTGACTGGAGATACCATAATAACTAGTGGGTGAAAAACTTGAGAAATACATTTTTAATTTTCTTATAAGTTCTCTTCCACCAGGCTACTGTGGCCTAGCCAAATGCAGATCGCTCTTATGCTTGTGGTTTTGGTGTAACATTAAGAAAACATCACGTAGACCAAGGTTGTGAAGATTTACTTCTATGTTATCTTCTAGTTTTATCGATTTAACTATTACATTTACATCTACGATTCACTTTAATTTTTATGTATGAGTCCAACTTCATTCTTTGTATATGACTCTGTAGTTGAATTCAACATAATCAAAGCTCCAGAATTTTTATAGAATTTTATTTTTATAGAATGTTTACTTGGATGCAACATAATCAAAGCTGCAGAATTCTATACCATAAAGTGATGGGCACTTAGGTTGTTTCCATATCTTGACCACTGTGACTAATGTTTCAATGAACACGGGAGTGCAGATATTTACCAGGTAGTGATTTTACTGCCTCCAGCATACACCCAGAACAGGAATTTCTGGGTCATGTGGTGGTTCCATTTTTTTCTTTAGCAACTTCCAACTGTTTTCCACAATGACTGCACGAAACTACATTCGCACCAACAGTGTATAAGGGCTCCTCTTCGTCCACATTCTTTCCAAAAGAGTTATCTCCTGTCTTTTTTATAATAGCTATCCTAACAGGTATGCGATGACATCTCACTGTAGTTTTGATTTGCATTTCCCTAATGAGTGGTGATGTCGAGCACCTTTTCATTTACCTGTTGGCCATTTTTATGTCTTCTTTGGAGAAATACCTATTCAGTTCATTTGCCTATTTTTTAATTGGGTTATTTGTATTTTTGCTATTGTGTGAGTCTCTTATATGCTGTGAATATTTTCTTATCTGATATATGGTTGTCAAATATTTCCTTCCACTTCATTGGCTGCCTTTTGTTTCCTTTGTCTCTTTTTCATGGATCACTTAAGTCTACTTCTTTGCATGTCTAGTAAGTTTTATGGTATACTGGACATTGTGAGTGATAAAACATTATCTTCCTATCAAGAGGGTTAGAAATTTTTTTTTTTTTTTTTTTTTTTTTTTTTACTTTCTAGCAGGAAGTTCAACTATGGGCTGATCACTTTGAGCTTATGTAGGAGTGTTATTAGCGTATGTCGTGGAAAATCCAAGGTATGTCTCAAGAGGCTCTAAACTGTCTTCCCTATTGATCTTTTCATGCTTGGCCTTAGTGTTCTTCAGGGACCATCCAGAGTAAATTTTTCTCTACTGCATGGTTCTTACTCCTAAAACGAAGCCCCTGGAGGTCTCAGCTACACACCTGGTGTGTTAGGACATGTGTGCCAGGACATGTGTCATGAGGTCTTGCCACTCTGGCTGGGATGGACTTTCAACATATCCCAGTACCATTCGACCTCTACCATTTCCGTTCTGATCTCAACGCTGCAGCGGCGTCTCTCTGGCAAAATTCGTATGCCTCACCCTGTGCATGTGAAGCTTAACTCTTAGCCAAGGACTCAGGAAGGGTCCCCAAAGAGCCCTCTGGGCACTTCCTTTCATACACATTCCTCCTGTGTTCCTCATAATTTCCAGTCATTTTGCTGCTCCAAATTTTTGTCTCTGTCTTCTCAGTTCAGTGGGATCCTTTCCTCCATGTGGACTCCAGATCCCTGAACCCCAGTAAATAGCCTGCACTCAGAGGGCTAAGTTTCCATTCTCTCAGGGATTGTACTTCTGTGCTGATGCTTGTTCAGTGCCTGAAAATAAATTTACGTATTTTTCCAGTATTATAATGTATGACAGAATGTCTATCCCAGGACCAGTTATTCCATTATTTCTGGAAGCAGAGGTTCATGACAGTCAGGTATGTAATCAAAAGTTTGTTAGCGAAGTTTCAAATGGAGATGATTGGCAAGGGCCAAAAATAACGGGACTCTTTGATGCTAATTCAAAAGTGACCCTCATACTTTATAAAAGAAAGTAATTATATTATTTGACATGGAGTTTCGTTCTCTTACCCAGGTTGGAGTGCAGTGGCACAATCTTGGCTCACTGCAACCTCTGCCTCCCGGATTCAAGTGATTCTCCTGTCTTGGCCTCCTGAGTAACTGGGATTACACCTACGTGCCTGGCTAACTTTGTCTTTTTAGTAGTGATGGGGCTTCACCATGTTGGCTATGGTTGGCTAGGCTGGTCTCGAACTCCTGACCTTAGATGACCCGCCTGCTTCGGCCTCCCAAAGTGCTGTGATTATAGGCGTGAGCCACTGCACCCAGCCTATTTTATTTACTTATAAGATAAGCTAAGGGCCGGGCACGGTGTCACATGCCTGTAATCCCAGCACTTTGGGAGATCGAAGCAAATGGATCACCTGAGGTCAGGAGTTCGAGACCAGCCTGGCCAGTGTGGTGAAACCCCGTCTCTACTTCAAAAAAATACAAAAATTAGCTGGGCGTGGTGGCAGGCACCTGTAATCCCAGCTACTCAGGAGGCTGAGACAGGAGAATCGCTTGAACCCGGGAGGCGGAGGTTGCAGTGAGCCAAGATTGCACCACTGCACTCCAGCCTGAGCAACAAGAGCAAAACTCTGTCTCAAAAAGAAAAAAGCAAGATAAGCTAAGATCCCAACACCTTTTTTCTTGTCCTGAGATAGGCCACAGGAGCACCTGTAACCAAGGCCAATACTTTAAAAAAAAAAAAAAAAAACTTTGTGGCCGGGCAAGGTGGCTCATGCCTGTAGTCCCAGCACTTTAGGAGGCAGAGGCAGGCAGATGATGAGGTCAAGAGATCGAGACCATCCTGGCCACCACATTAAAACCCTGCCTCTTCTAAAAACACAAAACTTAGCTGGGTGTGGTGCACCTGTAGTCCCAGCTACTTGGGAGGCTGAGGCAGGAAAATCACTTGAACCCGGGAGTTGCAGTGAGCCGAGATGGCACCACTGCACTCCAGCCTGGTGAGAGAGACTCAGTCAAAAACAAAAAACAAAAAACACTTTGTTTCCTCCAGAATACTTGATTCAATATAATCCAAAGCTCCAGAATTCTAAACCACAAAGCATAGAAGAGATGACTTTGCCTAGAAGTTTTTGCTCCTCTCTTTTCAACATTTCAATTTGAGCACCTAACTCATTGAGCACCTACCATGTGTCAGGCTGCAGTAAGGGATCAAAGATGAGTTAGATCCATCCTCCATCCCTGCCTTTGAGTATCTCTCCCCACCTGTGGTATGCAAAAGTGCAAGGTGGGTGAAATCTGTCAGGTTGGTGGAAATTTGGGAAAGGCTTTGCTGAGCAAGGCTTAGAAGTATGGAGATTTGACATGAACAGTCTCTCAGTGGACTGGGTTAATGCTCTTATAAGTAATTTACTATTATCCACACTAATGGTGAAGGATACTATGAGTCAGAGTAATGCCCAAGCTAGTTGATATGACAAAAAAACACACACACACACACACAAGAATAAGACACAACAGTTCATTTATTGCTAAAGTAATAGTTCTAGGTGGGTAAACAATTTGGTGGGATGGCTCTTTTGCACCATTGCTTTATAGGAACGCAGGGTGATGGAGCCTCTGCCAACTTTAACAACTTCCAACATGGCTCTGGAAGTTGCCAGTCCTGTTTTCTGAAAGGTAGAAAGCGCATGGAGGAACAGGCAAGGAAGGCTTCCAGGGGCCAGGGCCAGAAGCAGCACGTCACTGTTCAGATTCCTTTGACTAAAATTCAGTGTCATAACTAATTGTAAGGGAGGCTAGGAAATAAGGTCGAGCCATGTGTTCAGGAAGAAGAGGAGAACATGGATTTTGGTAAGCAGCTAATTAGTCTTTGTCACAGAGGCCTACCGAAAATGAAAAGCTTGGAGTGGCATATTCACACCTTATATTGTGTTAAAGTTACATATTTCCACATTTGTCTCCTCAAGTAGGCTCTGAGATCCAGTTCAGCACCCAGGACAAGGCAGGGATATGGTAAATGCTTATTAAATGTTTTTTAAACGGATGGATGGATGGATGGATGGATGGATGGATGGATGGATGGATGGATGGAGAGCTTGTGTGACAGTAGTTGGCCAACAGATTCTGTTGCTTCTTGAGGCTCCTTCTGGAATGCCACATATCGATGTTGTCAATTTAGAGAAAGATGCTTGCCTTCCAATTGATATGGGAGGTGGGCATGCCTCCAAGTACACCTATAAACTGGATCAAATCGTTTAGGCACAAGTTAACTACATTCAGCAACATTGAGCATTTGAATTTAGAGAGATTGGTGTAGAACCCATTCCTGCACCCTCCGATTCTTAAACTGGTATTATCATCGGTTCTCTAACGTATGTTTTAGAAGTCGAAGAGCCACACAGAAGCCGTCCAAGCGGAAGGTCCTCCCCATCACTGAGGCACACACTTCTAAGACCAGGAAGCCTAAGCACGCTCGGGAGGTTGCAGGCAGAGGAGCTTTTCCTTCTCCAGTGACAGGCTTGTCTTGCTCCTGTGTTCATGCAAAACCACAATAACATACTACTTCACATCCATGAGGATGGCTATAATAAAAAGATGAATAATAACCACTGCTGGTGAGTTTGTGGAGAAATCAGAACCCTCATAAATTGGTGGTGAGAATGTAAAGTGGTACAGCCACTTTGGAAAATAGTCTGACAATCAAAGTTAAACGTATGACCCAGGAATTCCTCTCCTAGGTATGTGCCCAAGAGAACTAAAAAACATGTACACACAAAACCTTGTACTTGAAAGTTCATAGCCGTATCATTTATAGTAACCAAAAGTAGGACACACAAATGCCCATGGACTGGCAAATGGATAAACAAAATGTAGCCTCCCCACCCAAGGAAATATGCTTCAGCTATAAAAAACAATGAAGTACCAATACATGTAACAATACACCTTTACCTCGAAAGCATTATGCTAAGTGAAAGAACGCAGACACAAAACGTCACATATTGCATGGTTTCATTTACATAAAATGTGTAGAATAAGCAAATCCATACAGACAGAAAGTGGATTCGCGGTTGCCAATGGCTGGTGGAGGGAGGAAAAATGAGTGACTGCCATTGAGTGTGAACTTTCTCTTTAGGATGATGCAAATGCTTTAAACTAGATTGTGGTGATGGTTGCATAACTCTGTGAATATACCAACAGCCACTGAACTGGACAACTTTAAAGGGTAAATTTTATGGCATGTGAATTGTATCTCAATAAAGCTGTTTTTCAATGGAATTCTTAGAATTAAAAATTACGATTATGAGAAAGAAAAATCCATCGGGTGGGATTAACAGCAAACTGGAGATAGCAGAGAAAGGATTAGTGAAGTTAAAGATGGATCCAATAAAAGTAATCAAATCTAGACAGCAGAGAACTAAAGATTGGAAAAATTTAACAGCACCTCAGAAACTAGTGGGGCAATACCAAAGAGTCTAACATTCATGTGACTGGAGTTCCACAAAAAGAACAAAAGTAGATCAAAAAAAATAGTTGAAGAAAAAAAATAAAAATAAAAATAGTTGAATAAATAGTGGCTAAAGTCATCTCAAAATCTGATAAAATACAGTAACTTGTAATAACACATTTAAGTCCAGCAAACTCAAGTTAAAAAACAAAACAAAACAAAAAAAAAAACCACACCTAGGTACATCAGAATCAAAATACTGAAAACCAAAACTGAATATCAAATCCTGAAGACTACCAGATTAAAAAGAGATTATACATTAATAAGATAACGAAGAATATTTAAATATGAATCTAGGCTAGCTTCTCGTCAAAACAATGGAGACCAAAAGAGTGATACCCAGAGGGCTGGGGTTGGGGGTGGAAAAAAAGATGTCAAATCATTCGTCTGTATCCAATGAAGTATCCTTCAAAAATAAGGATGAAATAAAGACATTTTTCATAAAAACACAAGCTGAGAGAATGTCACCAGCAGAACTGCACCTCCAGCAACGCCACAGGATGTTCTGCAGGCTGAAGGAAAGGGTAACAAACGGAAGTGCGATTAAGAACTCTTCCTGAGGGAGTGCCGCGAATCCCTTTCTTACACAGGGAAGGAAAAAGAGACTCCGAGTCACTGCTCCAAATGGACTATTAGCCATTGAGAGTTCCCTATGACTAAGTCACTACTTTTAGGATTACAGGTTTAACTTAATTCGTTATGATATACATTTCATGGTTTTCAAATAGCATTTTTTAAAGTGTAATGGGGTAGAATGGACCAGAAAAGACTAAAGCAAAAACATCCCTCTTTTAAAATTAAAACCAATACGATAAATGCCCACGTGATAAATAATACTCATTTTAAAAACCTACTAACGAAAATACAGCTCATTATGTTGGGCAATGTCTTACATCAATATCACCATGAACTCATGATATTTTAGTGCAGATAAACCAGTCTCCTTTTATTAGATATTGAGAGCCATGTTACTTACTGTCTTCAGTTTCCCTTTGAATGCCAGGAACACATGGCCTGAGCCACAAGATCCACACGACCTGGCTGGCTCTTACCTCTCTCCCTCTTGATCCCTCTGCTGTAGCCCTTAGCTTCCCCACACTATTCCTCCACAACCCAAGCATCTCCTTGCCATGGGTTCTTTTGCCTTTACTTCCTTTGCTAGATAATTCTCCAGATATCTGCAAGGCTTGTTCCTTCATTTAATGCAATCTCTGTTCAAATTCATCTCCTAAGAGAGGCCTTCGCTAACCACTTAGTTACTCAGTTATGGAGAACAGACATTTCTCCAAAGAAGATATATAAACAGCCAACAAACATGAAAAAATGTTCAGCATCACTACTCCATCATGGAAATGCAAATTAAAACCACAATGAGATACCCCACCTTACTCCTGCAATAATGGCTGTAACTAAAAAGTCAAAAATTTTAATAGATGCTGGCATGGATGTGATGAAAAGGGAACACTTTTACACTGCTGGTGAGAATGTAAACTAGTACAACCACTATGGAAAACAGTATGGAGAGTCTTTAAAGAACTAAAAGTAGAACTACCACTAGATCCAGCAATCCCACTACTGGGTATCTACGCAAAGAAAATGAAGTCACTATATAAAAAAGACACATGCACATGTATGTTTATAGCAGCTCAATTTACAATTGCAAAGATAGGGAACCAACTTAAGTGCCCATTAACCAACGAGTGGATACAGAAAATGTGGGGGGTGTGTGTTTGTGTGTGCGTGTGTGTATGTATGTGTATGGAATACTACTCAGTCACAAAAAGAAACAAAATAAGTCTTTTGCAGCAAATTGGATGGAGCTAGAGGCCATTATTCTAAGTAACTCAGGAATGGGTAACTAAATACCGTATGTTCTCACTCATAAGTGGGAGCTAAGCTATGAGGATGCAAAGACATAAGAATGATATCATGGACTTTGGGGACTCAGCAGGTAAGATTGGGAGGAGGGGTAAGGGATAAAAGATTACATATTGGGTACAATGTACACTGCTTGGGTGACGGGTGCATTAAAATCTCAGAATTCACCAAGGAACTTACCCATGTAACCAAAAACAAAACCCTGTACCCTAAAAACTATTGAAATTTTAAAAACAAATTGTAAACAAATACAGATGAATTCTATTGTGTACTGGAGGCAATGATGCCCTCCCTAGCAGCCCAATACCTGCTATGCATGTGTTCTAGTAATGTCATACATAGGGTGGGATGGGATTCTCTCAGCCCACAGAAAGGGCCCACAGAGCGGGTACTTTCCAGAAAATTAGGTCTGTTACAGAAAATTATAGACACAGTCCACAGTAGGCCCAAAAGCCTCTCACCTTGCAGCCTTGCCCCACAATGGAAGATGAAAAGATGGCACACCTGGAAACTCGACTAGAACTTGAGGTGTGTGTTTGGATCCCACCTTTACCCCTCACACAGCCTCTACAATCAACCAGCAGAGTGGCTCTGGTAACTACATAGCGGCAACTCAGAGAGCAGAAACAGTTGCTTGAAAGGAAAGAATCGGGTAATTGGCTCCGGAAATGATGGGTGCACTTCAAGACACACTGAGAGGAGCAAATGAGCCCTGGATGCCCAGCAGCTGAGCCAGGGTGACAGAGCTACTGGGCAGGGGCTCTGATGCCAGGTCCCAAGGACAAAAGCCAGGCAGGTGGAGGGTCAAGAGGACCACAGTCCTCTGGAAGCACCTTCACCTTGTCTAAGATCCTCCCTCTACCTGCCACCTGCCTTTGGGCTGAGATCTGACCTTGCTCAGTGGGACCTTCTGTCCCAGACGAGGTTCCACATGGTCCCGGGGTGGTATTTCTCCACGTCTGCTCACAAAGTATCAGGACTGTGACTGACACCACCTCCCAGTCCACTCGGCTCATTGTTCATGCCAAAGCAGCGAGCACATCCCTCTTTATGCCTCTCTCAAGAATTACCAGAAACACAACACCCGACAAAGTTCCCGTCCCAGGCAAAGTCAGTCCTGCCCAAAAGCAGTAAAATAATGTCTTCTTTCTCCATACTCCAACCTCAATTTGCTTTTCTTCTAAGAAAAGTCCCCGAGGAAGGTATAGCTGTGTTTCCCTGCAGTCTGGGGTGTAAATGACTGATCTTGGAATCCTGCTTTGGGGTAAGATACCGGAAGACACTTCCGAAACTGAGAGGCCACTCCAGGGATGCCAAAGTCAAATATGTTCTGTTCTCAGTGGACTGTTGCCAAGTTAAACCCACTCCGGCTGCTTGCTTACTTATTTTTCACTCACCCACAGATGCTGTAGGCTAAGCATCCCCAGGACTTGTAACAACGAGAGGCAACATCACAGAGGTGGGGACTGGTAACCAGTCACAGAGAAGCGGCCGCCCCACACCTCTGTTGTCCTACCTTCCCTCACCTTGATTTAAAAAAAAAAAAAAAAAGTCTCGGAAATTACATAGACGTCCCGCAGAGTCCCTATCCTGGGAAAACGGG
The DNA here is from genome assembly GCF_049350105.2 of Macaca mulatta. Lineage (NCBI taxonomy): Eukaryota > Metazoa > Chordata > Mammalia > Primates > Cercopithecidae > Macaca > Macaca mulatta. The sequence goes on from NC_133416.1 coordinate 6,873,161, forward strand.
GTCAAACTTCGCGTACCACCCTGCCCAGGCTCCCTTGGGGGTCACTAATCCCAAAGGGTGGGAGTTCGGATGCCACCTCCTTCACTCCCTCCCTCCTACCACCTGTCAGAAACCAGGACCAGGGTCCAGCCGGGAGACTCACCGCGCGGCCCGGGAACAGCCATGGTGTGGACGCAGACCCCGCCGGCCTGCGGCCACGCGCTTCTGGGCAGGCTTATGCCGCCGCGGGGCTAATTCCATCGCGCTCAGCTCCGTCCCGGCGCGTCCGCCCCTCGCCGGCTGCCGCCTCCTCCTCCCCCATCCCTCCCGGCCGCAGGCGCCGCGCAGCCTGAGACCAGCTCTCCCCGCTGCGCCCTGGGCGCCCGGGCGCTGCCAGCTGGGCGTCAAGAAAGGAGCGCGGTCCCGCAGCCGGGTTGAGTCCAGGACACACTCGGGTCCGTGGGGCTGAGAGGCGAGACAGTAATCACTCCCTGCTCCCCCAAGCCCGGGGCGACGCCCCACAACCTGCTTCAAGTGTAAAAATTCAGCCGGATTATCTCATGAACTGTCTGGCTGATTAGTTTCCAATCCCGCCAGCAAAGCCTCCTTCCCGCCGCCCTGAAGAGTCATCCACTGTCCAGGGGTCAGCCCTGGGGCAGGAGTGGGGGGCGAGCCCCTGGACGGCGGATCCCCCCACACCTGTCTTCACAGTAGGTGGAGACCAGCTGTCCTCACCTTCCCCTAGGTTAAGCAGGACAAAAGGAAGAGGCAGGGAATAGGTGCACAAGCGACCGCAGAACAGAAAGAGGGGCTGCTAGAGGGAGCAGGAGGGGTCCGTTTTATAAGAGCTCTCCCATGAGACACTAGGAGGGTTAAGGAGGGTTGAGGGCATAGATTATGGAAGCTCCATCCCCAGAGGGCAAGAGGAGTGCCATCTCCCCAGGACAGTTCAGGTACCTGGGCAAGGGCATGGGAGGGAAAACCTCCAAAGGGCCATTCTGCATGATGGAATCTGCAACTCCAAGATGCCCAGAAGTAAAACAAGTTCATTAACACCGTGGACCCCCAAAATAAAAAAGCACAAGTATGCCATTTGTGATCACTGACCTTCAGGCATGAAGATTTTCTCTCCTACATTGATAAGGTAGGCTGGTCATGATAGATTCCACTTTATAGAGAAGGAACCTGGGGCAGTACAGTCGAGGGCAGAGCAGAAGGAAAACCACAAGATGTTAAGTCCCAACCCAGGGCTTTATTCCACCCACTGCAAGTACTACCAGCTAATGCTTCTACAGGACTTCCTCTCCGCCCAACACCCTTCTCAATGCTTTCCCTACAGTAGTCATTTTAATCCTAACAATAAGTATATAAGGCAATCACTGCAGTGTGCCCATTTTACAGATGAGAGGACTGCAGTGTTAAATGTCAAGTAATGAAAAAAAAAGTGGGCGGGGGGGCACCCAAGATGGACGAATAGGAATAGCTCCAGCCTCCAGTTCTCAGCGTGAGCAACACAGAAGACAGGTGATTTCTGCATTTTCAACTGAGGTACCGGGTTCATCTCACTGGGGCGTGTCGGACAGTCCATGCTGGTCCATGGGTGCAGCCTGACTAGCAAGAGCTGAAGCAGGGCGAGGCATCGCCTCACCTGGGAAGCGCAAGGGGGAAGGAAATTCCTTTTCCTAGCCCAGGGAAATTGAGACACAACACCTGGAAAATTGGGTTACTCCCACCCTAATACTGCACTTTACCAAGGGTCTTAGCAAACGGCACACCAGGAGATATCCCACACCTGGCCTGGAGAATCCCACGCCCACAGAGCCTCCCTCATTGCTAGCACAGCCCTCTGAGATCTAACCACAAGGCAGCAGTAAGGCTGGGGGAGGGGCACCCACCATTGCTGAGGCTTAAGTAGGTACACAAAGCCACAGGGAAGCTCGAACTGGGTGGAGCCCACCACAGCTCAAGGAGGCCTGCCTGCCTCTGTAGACTCCACCTCTAGGGACAGGGCATAGCTAAACAAAAAGCAGCAGAAACCTCTGCAGATGTAAAAGTCCCTCTCTGACAGCTTCAAAGAGAGCAGTGGTTCTCCGAGCACGGAGGTTGAGATCTGAGAACAGACAGACTGCCTGCTCAAGTGGGTACCTGACCCCTGAGTAGCCTAACTGGGAGACATCCCCCAGTAGGTGCAGACTGAAACCTCACACCTCACATGGCTGGGTACACCCCTGAGACAACGCTTCCAGAGCAAGAATCAGACAGCAACACTCGCTGTTCAGCAATATTCTATCTTCTGCAGCCTCCGCTGCTGATACCCAGGCAAACAGGGTCTGGAGTGGACCTCAAGCAAACTCCAACAGACCTGCAGCTGAGGGTCCTGACTGTCAGAAGGAAAACTAACAAACAGAAAGGACACCCACACCAAAACCCCATCAGTACGTCACCATCATCAAAGACCAAAGGCAGATAAAACCATGAAGATAGGGAAAGAGCAGTGCAGAAAAGCTGGAAATTCAAAAATCAGAGCGCATCTCCCCCTCCAAAGGAATGCAGCTCATCACCAGTAACAGAACAAAGCTGGACGGAGAATGACTTTGATGAGTTGAGAGAAGAAGGCTTCAGTCAAGCAAACGTCTCAGAGCTAAAGGAGGAACTATGTACCCAGTGCAAAGAAACTAAAAATCTTGAAAAAAGATTGGATGAATGGATAACTAGAATAATCAATGCAGAGAAGACCATAAACGAACTGATAGAGATGAAAACCATGACATGAGAACCACGTGACAAATGTACAAGCTTCAGTAACCGACTCGATCAAATGGAAGAAAGAGTTGTCAGTGACTGAAGATCAAATGAATGAAATGAAGCGAGAAGTGTAGAGAAACAAGAGTAAAAAGAAATGAACAAAACCTCCAAGAAATATGGGATTATGTTTATGTGAAAAGACCAAATCTACGTCTCATTGGTGTGCCTGAAAGTGACAGGGAAAATGGAACCAAGTTGGAAAATACTCTGCAGGATATCATCCAGGAGAACTTCCCCAACCTAGTAAGGCAGGCCAACATTCAAATTCGGGAAATACAGAGAACGCCACAAAGATACTCCTCGAGAAGAGCAACTGCAAAACACACAATTGTCAGATTCACCAAAGTTGAAATGAAGGAAAAAATGTTAAGGGCAGCCAAAGAGAAAGGTCGGGTTACCCACAAAGGGAAGCCCATCAGACTAACAGCAGATCTCTTGGCAGAAACTCTACAAGCCAGAAGAGAGTGGGGGCCAATATTCAACATTCTTAAAGAAAATAATTTTCAACCCAGAATTTCATATCCAGCCAAACTAAGTTTCATAAGTGAAGGAGAAATAAAATCCTTTACAGACAAGCAAATGCTTAGAGATTTTGTCACCACCAGGCCTGCCCTACAAGAGATTCTGAAGGAAGCACTAAACATGGAAAGGAACAACCGGTACCAGCCATTGCAAAAACATGCCAAAATGTAAAGTCCATTGATGTCAGGAAGAAACTGCATCAACTAACGAGCAAAATAACCAGCTAATATCATAATGACAGGATCAAGTTCACACATAACAATATTAACCTTAAATGTATATGGACTAAATGGTCCAATTAAAAGAAACAGACTGCCAGATTGGATAAAGAGTCAAGACCCATCAGTTTGTTGTATTGAGGAGACCCATCTCACATGCAGAGATACATATAGGCTCAAAATAAAGGGATGGAGGAAGATCTACCAAGCAAATGGAGAACAAAAAAAAGCAGGGGTTGTAATACTAGTCTCTGATTAAACAGACTTTAAACCATCAAATATCAAAAGAGACAAAGAAGGCCATTACATAATGGTAAAGGGATCAATTCATCAGGAAGAGCTAACTATCCTAAATACAAATGCACCCAATACAGGAGTACCCAGATTCATAAAGCAAGTACTTAGAGACCTACAAAGAGACTTAGCCTCCCATACAATAATAATGGGAAACTTTAACACCCCACTGTCAACATTAGACAGATCAATGAGACAGAAAGTTAACAAGGATATCCAGGAATTGAACTCACCTCTGCACCAAGCAGACCTAATAGACATCTACAGAACTCTCCACCCCAAATCAACAGAATATACTTTCTCCTCAGCACATCGCACTTATTCTAAAATTGAGCACATAGTTGGAAGTAAAGCACTCCTCAGCAAATGTAAAAGAACAGAAATTATAACAAACTGTCTCTCAGACCATAGTGCAAAAAACTAGAACTCAGGACTAAGAAACTCAATCAAAACCACTCGCCTACATGGAAACTGAACAACCTGCTCCTGAATAACTACTGGGTACATAACAAAATGAAGGCAGAAATAAAGATGTTCTTTGAAACCAATGAGAACAAAGATACAACATACCAGAATCTCTGGGACACATTTAAAGCAGTGTGTAGAGGGAAATTTATAGCACTAAATGCCCACAAGAGAAAGCAGGAAAGATCTAAAATTGACACCCTAACATCATAATTAAAAGAAATAGAGAAGCAAGAGCAAACACATTCAAAAGCTAGCAGAAGGCAAGAAATAACTAAGATCAGAATAGAACTGAAGGAGATAGAGACACACAAAAATCCTCCAAAGAAATCAATGAATCCAGGAGCTGGTTTTTTGAAAAGATCAACAAAATTGATAGACTGCTAGCAAGACAAAGAAGAAAAGAGAGAAGAATCAAATAGACGCAATAAAAAATGATAAAGGGGATATCACCACCGACCGCACAGAAATACCAACTACCATCAGAGAATACTACAAACACCTCTATGCAAATAAACTAGAAAACCTAGAATAAATGGATAATTTCCTGGACACTTACACTCTCATAACACTAAACCAGGAAGAAACTGAATCCCTGAATAGACCATTAGCAGGCTCTGAAATTGAGGCAATAATTAATAGCCTACCAACCAAAAAATGTCTAGGACCAGATGGATTCACAGCTAAATTCTACCAGAGGTACAAGGAGGAGCTGGTACCATTCCTTCTGAAACTATTCCAATCAATAGAAAAAGAGGGAATCCTCCCTAACTCATTTTATGAGGCCAACATCATTCCTCATACCAAAGCCTGGCAGAGACACACAAAAAAAGAGAATTTTAGACCAATATCCCTGATGAACATCGATGCAAAAGTCCTCAATAAAATACTGGCAAACCGAATCCAGCAGCACATCAAAAAGCTTATCCACCATGATCAAGTGGGATTCATCCCTAGGATGCAAGGCTGGTTCAACATACGCAAATCAATAAACGTAATACAGCATATAAACAGAACCAAAGACGAAAACCACGTGATTATCTCAATAGATGCAGAAAAGGCCTTTGACAAAATTCAACCGCCCTTCATGCTAAAAACTCTCAATAAATTTGGTACTGATGGAACGTATCTCAAAATAATGAGAGCTATTTATGACAAACCCACAGCCAATATCATACTGAATGGGCAAAAACTGGAAGCATTCCCTTTGAAAACTGGCACAAGACAGGGATGCCCTCCTCTCACCACTCCCATTCAACATAGTGTTGGAAGTTCTGGCTAGGGCAATCAGGCAAGAGAAAGAAATCAAGGGTATTCAGTTAGGAAAAGAAGTAGTCAAATTGTCCCTGTTTGCAGATGACATGATTGTGTATTTAGAAAACCCCATCATCTCAGCCCAAAATCTCCTTAAGCTGATAAGGAACTTCAGCAAAGTCTCAGGATACAAAAGCAATGTGCAAAAATCACAAGCATTCTTGTACACCAGTAACAGACAAACAGAGAGCCAAATCATGAATGAACTCCCATTCACAATAGCTTCAAAGAGAATAAAATACCTAGGAATCCAACTTACAAGGGATGTAAAGGACCTCTTCAAGGAGAACTACCAACCACTGCTCAGTGAAATAAAAGAGGACACAAACAAATGGAAGAACACACCATGCTCATGGATAGAAAGAATCAATATTGTGAAAATGGCCATACTGCCCAAGGTAATTTATAGATTCAATGCCATCCCCAGTAAGCTACCAATGACTTTCTTCACAGAATTGGAAAAAACTGCTTTAAAGTTCTTATGGAACCTAAAAAGAGCCTGCATTGCCAAGACAATCCTAAGCCAAAAGAACAAAGCTGGAGGCATCACGCTACCTGACTTCAAACTATACTACAAGGCTACAGTAACCAAAACAGCATGGTACTGGTACCAAAACAGAGATATAGACCAATGGAACAGAACAGAGCCCTCAGAAATAATACCACACATCTACAGCCATCTGATCTTTGACAAACCTGACAAAAACAAAAAATGGGGAATGGATTCCCTATTTAATAAATGGTGCTGGGAAAATTGGCTAGTTATGTAAGTAGAAAGCTGAAACTGGATCCTTTCCTTACTCCTTACACGAAAATTAATTCAAGATGGATTAGAGACTTAAATGTTAGGCCTAAAACCATAAAAACCCTAGAAGAAAACCTAGGCAATACCATTCAGGACACAGGCATGGGCAACGACCTCATGTCTAAAACACCAAAAGCAACGGCAACGAAAGCCAAAATTGACAAATGGGATCTAATTACCCTAAAGCACCTCTGCACAGCAAAAGAAACTACCATCAGAGTGAACAGGCAACCTACAGAATGGGAGAAAATTTTTGCAATCTACTCATCTGACAAAGGGCTAATATCCAGAACCTACAAAGAACTCAAACAAATTTACAAGAAAAAAACAACACCATCAAAAAGTGGGCAAAGGATATGAACAGACACTTCTCAAAAGACATTCATACAGCCACATGAAAAGAAGACATTCATACAGACACATGAAAAAATGCTCATCATCACTTGCCATCAGAGGAATGCAAATCAAAACCACAATGAGATACCATCTCACACCAGTTAGAATGGCAATCATTAAAAAGTCAGGAAACAACAAGTGCTGGAGAGGATGTGGAGAAATAGGAACACTTTTACACTGTTAGTAGGACTGTAAACTAGTTCAACCATTGTGGAAAACAGCATGGCGATTCCTCAAGGATCTAGAACTAGAAATAACATTTGACCCAGCCATCCCATTACTGGGTATATACCCAAAGGATTGTAAATCATGCTGCTATAAAGACACATGCACACGTATGTTTATTGTGGCACTATTCACAATAGCAAAGACTTGGAATCAACCCAAATGTCCATCAGTGACAGACTGGATTAAGAAAATGTGGCACATATACACCATGGAATACTATGCAGCCATAAAAAAGGATGAGTTCGTGTCCTTTGTAGGGACATGGATGCAGCTGGAAACCATCATTCTCAGCAAACTATCACAAGCACAGAAAACCAAACACCACATGTTCTCACTCATAGGTGGGAACTGAACAATGAGATCACTTGGACCCAGGAAGGGGAACATCACACACTGGGGCCTATTGTGGGGAGGGGGGAGGGGGGAGGGGGGAGGGAGGAGGAATACCATTAGGAGATATACCTAATGTAAATGACGAGTTAATGGGTGCAGCTCACCAACATGTCACATGTATACATAGGTAACAAACCTGCACGTTGTGCACATGTACCCTACAACTTAAAGTATAAAAAAAAAAAAAAGTATATTAAGTAACTTGGCTCTAAGAGGATCCCAGGATTCCAGAGCAGGCAGCCTGCCCTGGAGTCTGTGGTGTAACACTCTGCTATTCTGCTCCTTTCTATCCTTAACAACCCCTTTCTCCCTGTCTACTTCCAGGGACGGTTCTCATGTCTTTTCAGTTCCCAAACGATTGAAAAACGGTCACCACTGCTCCTTCACATTCATTCCCTTTCTTCTTTCCCTCCAGCAGTTTCTTAGTCTCTGTATACTCCTTCCTTGAGACTCTCCTTAAAACATCCACTTTGGGGTGCTCTGTCTTGCCTGGTCTGAGGGTGAGTAAAAAAGAGGGTCCCTGAAACCAGGTACAGACAGTGCCTTTGGAATACCTGTAAATAAAGGAAGACTGCCGAGACACTGCTCCACACACACTAGCTCCAACAGTTTCTCTTCCTGCATCCTTTTTACCCAGCTCCCTTCCATTGTTTTGGATTTTTTTTTTAAATAATCAAAACATGCAGTTTTCCGATTCAGTTTTTTTCTTGATGGTAAAATGTGGTATCAGTAAACACAAGAAGTTCAAGCCAGCAAGACACAGGCAGCTGGAAAATCAACAACCTATGCTGCAGAGGTAGCCTTCCTGCTGAATTTATCTGGAGCTGATGCCTCCAATAACACCTTGTCCCCAGCTCGAGTGTTAGGCGATCAGTCAGAAGAGTGACAGTTAATTCCTTGTCCCTGGATCTGGTTTCCTACCAAGAGAGACCTTAGAGGCTACCCAAAGTTGGGAGTGGGGTGATGGATGGAGAGACAGCAACCTTTGAACCTTAGTTATATAAAACTTCTGTCCATTCTTCCTCCCCTCTGCCCCACTAAACTTCCCACCAAGCCTACTCAGCATCATCTATGCCATTTTCCTGTAATGTGGCTTCTCTTAAGGTTAAGCTCAGGCAATAACAGAAGAGGTAGAAACTTAGGGATGTGGCAGTCACTGGTCCCCATGTCAGTGTGGAAAGAGTGGAAGCAACAGGGATTGTGTGGCTCTGATGGGATGGCCTGGGAGTTCTTATCCATGTGTCAAGACACCTGGGTTCCCAACCCGGTCCTGCCACCCAGCAGTTATGACCTTTGGCAAGTCACTTGAGTTCCCTGAGCTGCTTTCATCACTTGTAAAGGAATGGACAGTGGACTAGATGTCTAAGTCCCTTTTGACTCCATTATCCGGTACTTTCAATGAGCTGAGTCTCTCCTGTGTCAAAAGTATTTGGAATGAAAATCAATTCTTCATCAAATTCTTGTAATCCAGGACATCCCCTTCTGTCTTATGGGCATTCTCTCCAGCAAGAGTCCCCACAATCTTGCCAGCACGTACATGAAAACTCTTCCATAAATTTTAAGGAAAGACCATCTCTAACTGCAAGGGACAGTACCAGTTAGTGCTTTGGGGACTGGATGATGTTTGGTGTTATCTACACCACTTCCCCTTCCACTGAAGGATGTCTGGAGTACGTAGGGCCTTGGCATCAAGCATAAAGCCTGAAAGAAACCCTGCTGGTCCAGCCCTCACAACAAAGGAAATCCCTAATGCTCTGCTGTTAACATTAGAGTCTTATTCCCCACCAAAAGCCTTGATTTCCCCAGTTATTCTCGCCACTTCTTACATGATTATAGAGCAATTTAGTTACCTAAGGGACTTGCAGGCCGTATTTTAGGCTGAGGTTGTTTATCCTCACCACCTTATGAGTGAGACTGACATTCCTGTTTTCCAAATGAGGAAACTGAGTCTGAGAACGACTAAGAGGCTTGTTAGAGGCCATGCAGCTAAGCAAGGGCCATGTGTGGAGCCCAGGTCTGCCTCCAAATCTGGGGCTCATGCCCTCAGGCTGAGCTGGGGGACCACACTACTGCTAGGTCCCCGTCAGTCCTCAGCACCTCTCCCCCTCAAAGGGGCCAACTATGGGTACACAGGAGCTCTGTGAGCCATGGACTAAGAGAAATCCTTGCACACCTGGTCTGATACCTTCTCCACACTGCCAGCCGCGTGACAACAATAGTTATCCATCTCAGCAGAAGCCTGGCTCCAGGACCCACCCCTCTGCTATGTTTGGAAACCCCTCCATGCAGAGACCGGAGAACCCAGTGTTCCTGGAAAATCCCTTTTACTTCGTGCTACGTTTCGGAAAAGGCCGATCCCACACTAGGCCTTTCCCACCCCCGGAGGCAAAGACATCACTTCTCCCCAGAGGTTGGCAGTATCTCACACTGACACTGAGGCTTGCAGATGTGGCCTGTGCTTCCTTCCTCAGAACCAGTCTCAGAACTCAGCCCCTGCCCACCGTTGCCATCTCAGCCCTAACACACAGTGCACCAGCAGCCTTCTGCAAGCTAAGAGCTCAGCCTTTATTGTGGGCCCAGAAAGGCACAAGAGCAGAACATGCAGAGGACTGGCAGCACTCTGGCCTGTCAGGCCAAGGCAGGCAGCAGCAGTCACCCATGCAGCTGCAGCAGCCTCACTTGCTGCACTTCCTGGGGGAACATTCGCACTGCATGGCATTGAGAACCTCGTGGTACACAACAGAGCCATTGGTGCAGTGCAGGGGCACCTGCATGGGCTCCGTCCGTGTTGGAGAGCAGCAGGAGCACTGGTCCTGCACATCGTTGATGTCAATGGAGTACATGGCTTTGCTGGCACATTTGCCCTGCAAGAAAGCAGAGGAAGATGGGAGCTTCACAATGGTGGGAAGTCCTGGCCTAGGCAGGGCTCTGGGGCAGCCTGCTTTCTCCCTGACCCCTCCAAGCGAGGCAGATCTGATCTCACCCAGAAGCACCCAGGACAGCTAGGCAATTTGTAAAGGAAGATCATAGGTCTGACATGTCCTCTCCTCTATGGTAATATCGTACCCACATCCCTCTAGCTGCAATTTTTATGCATGTTAATGCATAAAATGTTTTATGCCTGATTATGCATGTTTTATGCAGGACATTTTTATGTATGTTTGATCTTCAAGAATTGTGGTCTCCATCTTGCACAAGTAACTCTCCATTTTCTGTAAGGGATTTGTTGAGTCTTTCCTCCGTTTTTGTTTTTTTCCTGGAGTCAAAAATTCCCAGTTACTTCAATAAAACATTTACTTTAAAAAAAAATGCTTCCAGTTTTCCTTCTCTTCCCTGCAAATTTTCCAGATCCTTCCAGAATGTAACTAAGGACAGGTATCCAAACACGGAGGCTCAGCCCTCCCCACCCAGGCCGTATTGAAGCAGAGCCCTTACCTGGCAGTAGTGGATATCCACCTCTACTTCGGACTTACAGCTTCCCACCTTGACATACTGCAGCCTGGCAGTGATGTCACTGCACTCGGGCTCCTCACCTACAGGACAGGTGAGAGGTGAAACTTGAGGACTGGCTGGGGTTCTAGAGAACACTCTTCAGCCCCAGTGTCCTCACTGGGCTGGAAATAGGTCCCTTTCACAGTAACCAAATAACCAAAGCCAGCCACAAGGAGGGAATTCAGTTATCCTGGTTCACCTCAGCTGTTCCTGGCCTGAAATATGCAGAGATATAGTTACTGCTAGACTTAACTCACTTAATGGCACAATTTTAATTGCAGAAAGAGCCTAAATTCACTGTGTTATGGTGATGTAAAATGAGTAAGACTCACCTTTATATCATTGTAGACTCTGAAAACCAAATGGCTAAAGCAACCCTCTTGTGCTTGTAACTACATTCAGAAGCTAATGGGCAATGAAGTTGTCAGTAAGTATAATTACTATCTATTCATTCCTGCCTTGGGGTAAGAGGAAAGGCAAAGTCATGGTGATAGAAGGGCATACCCTGCCTCTCTGGGGACCGAGAAGATCCCTAGGCACCTTTGTGAAGGCCTCTCTTTGGGTACTGCTGACTTCAGGCTGCTGACATGGCTTTCCTTTCACACAGGGGTTAGTGGCATTCAGATCGGAAGCTCTACTTGGCCCACCGGGAATTCGAAAATGTAATGCCAGCTCACCATTCCAATCTGAACACTGGGAGTTCTCTCTCCTTAAATGGCTCCAAATCTACATCAACCCTAACTACATGTGAGTCTGCCTCCCCATTTCCAGATAACTTCATTGTACAGGGAAAGCCTGCCAATTACATTAAGAGGATGAATTTAAAAAACACATTTAGGCCAACATACTATATTAGGTTGCTGTGGATTTAAATCTGAGCCTGGCTTATATTGTCCTCATTAAAATCTCGAAGGCTCTTGAATGCGTTGACCAACAAAGACCCTTAGCGGTGGTTTTGTAGGTAATAGTCTCTTTAACCAAATTCCACGTGCAGTGTGTGCCTAGAGATGATGGTTTCCTGACTTCGCATTCTTAAACCATGCAAATGGGAATCACAGAAAGACATGCTTTCAGAGTGTTTCCTCAATCTGAGATTTGGTTACAGCAATTGCAGGGGCTGTCACAGTAAGCCATCAAGAAAAGAATGAATGACTGAACACGGAAGGTATTCATGTTTTCACTCTTCCTTTCTCTACGTGTAAACAACCATGCACACCTGTGAACCTAGGACAAAAAAAAAAAAAAAAACCCTAACCTAAAACAAAAAATATTAGTCCAGGCAAGTAATTCTATATTTAGAAAATATGGCATTAGCATTGGGATCCTGAAAGTTATTTGTGCTCATAAACACAAGCATGTATGGGAAGAACACTGTCTGATGTGCAGATTTGTGTCTCATCTCCAAAGCCGCTGCTGTGAGTAATGAGAACCAATCAGTATGACATAACTACAAGGTCAAGAGGACTCCGAGTGAAGAAGAGGGGGTGATAAACTTAGACCAGCACCCATGGCACATGCGGGCTGTTGTTAGTCAGCTGGTGGCTTAGCTTTCTCTTAGAGATAGCTTTAGCACACTCATGAATAGACATGTGTTGAGAGTCTACTCTTGTCATGATCAGAGATCCAAGGTGCCTGTCTTTAAGAAGCTTTGGTTGGAGCGGGAACATATTGTCCCAGGATAGGACTATGAGCAATCAAAGATCCTATGAGGGGAAAGGCATGTAAGAAGCTGGAGACAGGAGGGAGTCTGCAGGAAAAGGGGAAAGAGATTGTTCCATGGGCATCTAAAAGGGAGTTCAAGAGGGCAGTCTGATGACATCCAAGGAGGGGAGGCTGCTCCCTGCAAGACTGAACCAGTGGTCAAGAAATCTCTTTCTGAAATAAAGCTTACTGCAAACAGTAGTCATTGGCTTGCTAATGGGTTTCAAGGACCAAGCTGCAAAGAGCCCCTAGACTGCTCTGATGGGTTTCAAGGGACAAGATATTAGTAATGTACTCACATGTGTCACAGCAGGTGCCCGGAATTTTCATAATTTTACCCTAAGAAAACAGCAAAGTTGCAGGTTAGACACAAACAGTACAGATAGACAGCTTTCGGGTCACTCCGGGCCAATGTTTAGCTCTGAACTCACAGCCCCGTGCTTAAGTGTCCACATGTAAACTATGCTTTCCTATCATAAATGTGAGCAGCTTGACCACCCTCCCTGACCAGGCTGAAACAATTTTGATTATTCTGAATTCTCTTCCAAATGAGTCATCAGGATCTTCATTACCAGGGAGACTAAGAATCCGTTTGATCTCACATCTTCCTATTCAAGAATCACACACTCAGCCTCCCTCAAGGAAAATATTTTTTTTAAACATCCCATATTGCAGAGAATTTTCTCTCTCCATAGGCTTTGATTTCATAATCTCACTGATTCTTCAACGAGGCCAGAGATTTGCCTCAGACACTGGGATATTACGCCAGAGCTGGGATCAACGCTCTTCAGAAGGATCGTGTTCTTAGAGATGGAGACAGTAAAGAGGATGAGTACTCACTCCCTCAGCCAGACACTTGTGTTCATCAAAGGGCGGGCAGCCTGTGACCCTCTTCTCCCAGAAGTACTCTCCTCTCTCATTGACCTTGCAGAAGTGAGTATCACAGCCATCCTGGAGCGTCTCATCACGCTGGAAGGTAAGAGGAGGAGTGGGTTAAGCCAGAGACAGTGTTTGGTTCACAAAGCCACTTCAAACCATGAGCTTGACTCCATGGAGTTGATGAAACAATCTGGAGGACCATGAAGCAAGAACAAGACAATGTATAACAAAGCCCCCACACCCAGAACACAGACCAGAAGTGGAGTCCCAGTTTTACAGCTTGTATCCTATGAACAGGTCTGCTTTGTAGACTCTTCCGACCAGTTAAATGCTTGAAGGATTGGGATATAGCAACAGCAAACTGGCTAGTCGATAACTGAACGAGAGTTGAACCAAGGGCACGACCTCCCAGCCCCACCAGCTAGTCCGGACTTCATAGATCAGAGTTTGTTTCACCCTGATGGCCTGTCCAGTCTTAGAGACTCCCAAGGCTAGAGAAAATCTTAAAGATCAACCACTGCCAGGCTGGGCACGGTGGCTCACACCTGTAATCCCAGCACTTTGGGAGGCCAAGGTGGGCAGATCACAAGGTCAAGAGATCGAGACCATCCTGGCCAACATGGTGAAATCCCACGTCTACTAAAAATACAAAAATTAGGCTGGGCACAGTGGCTCACGCCTGTAATCCTAGCACTTTGGGAGGCTGAGGCAGGCAGATCATGAGGTCAGGAGATCGAGACCATCCTGGCTAACACAGTGAAATCCCGTCTATACTAAAAATGCAAAAAAAAACTAGCCGGGTGTGGTGGCGGGAGCCTGTAGTCCCAGCTACTCGGGAGGCTGAGACAGGGAAATCACTTGAACCCAGGAGGCGGAGGTTGCAGTGAACCAAGATCACGACATTGCACTCCAGCCTGGCAACAGAGCCAGACTCCATCTCAAAAAAGAAAAAAAAAAAAAAAAGATCAACTCCAAATCGTGAAGCCATACACCAAGTACACTCCTATCAAGAAGAGCAACAAAGTAACTAAATAAAAGAGAAAATTCTGCGCCTGCAATAAGTCATCTATCTTTTCTTTATATAATCAGAAAGAAGTAGAAAAAGAAGCCAATACTGAACCAAACTTAGTCCCTCTTTCTTGAAGAAAAATTTCCAAAAAGGGAAGCAAGATGGTGATATGTGAGGGAGCCCCTGCGTTCAGCTTGCTCCTACCTTCAGTGTCATGATCTGTCCTCCTCTTAGCCGAATGGTGCAAACTGTAGGCAAACATCTCCCACAACATTCACCTGTGTTATTTTCTTCCTTGTAACCCTGTATCCAGAGGGGGAAAAAGCAGCCACAGTCAACCTCCTTAAAACATCCCAATTATAAGTAGGCTTATTTTGCTGGCCTCTCATCTCTCCTATCCAGTAGTTTCACCTAGAATTCGGAAAGTCAACATCCAAATAGCTTTTGTCCGTTCTCAATCCCCTAGGTAGCATTCCTTCCCTCTGCATGTGTACATCTCACTCAAGCTGCAGCAACCAGACCTATTAAATGAGACCTTTTCCCTGAGCTTCAGACTTACAAATTCAAATGTTTACTGGACACGTTATTGTCATCTTGAGACTTGCATCCAAAAGGAAATTTGATTTTTGCCTCAAATCTCATCCTTCTCTGGTATTCCCTATTTCGGTAAATGGTGTTAATCACCCAGTCTTTCAAACAAGAAATCCGAGAGTTATCCTTGACTTCCCCTTTTTTCTCATCCCCTGCTTATCACCAAATCTTGCCAAAAATTTATCTCAAACTCATCCATTGCTTGTCATGACCAGTCTCCTCTTTTCATCATCGAGTCTAAATAACTATCATCTACTAGGGACTCTTGTGATAGTTTTATTTTGTCTTCCTACCTTCATTCTTGCTACCCTGTTACAGGTTACCAACAGCTGCCAGAATGACCTTCCTAAAGCCTATGTCTACTCTTGTCCCTCCTCAGTTTAGAAACTTTTGATGAAGGTCTGGCTCTAGTTATGGCACAGTGGACTGTACTGGACTAACCCTCCTGCAGACGATGATTATAAACAATTGAGGAAATATTTAAAGCAACTGTTCAAAAGCACTGGAAGAAGACCAAAATCAAGAAGAAAGTCTAGATTATTTGATCCTTGAAAAAAGGAACCATAATGGACAAGATGCATGTTTAAATGGCTTTTCCCATGAGAGCCATCTGTATGGCACTGGACAGCCAGAACTCAAGCAGAAAACGGTAGTTGTATTTGCCTGAGGACTCAGCAGACAGAGTTTGGAACTGCTAGAATAGCTGGAAACTAAAGGGGAAAATGCCAGAAAAGAGGAAGTCAGAAAGAAGCCCCTAAATCTGCATGTAAACTCCTCCGAACTGTTTGGTTGATCCCTTAATTATACATCTATAAGTGAGCCTACAAGGAGCCCAGAGACAAAACAGCAGCTGGAAAGCTCAAAGACCTGAACAGAAACTTCAGTTGCCACACACCACACAGGACAGAGTCTGCAGTCTGAATTCTAACAAGTTGGAGGGGCTAGGTAAACACCCGGGTTTCCACTGGAACTTTATAAGGGACAAGCCTTCAGGGTAAACGCTGTGTCTCAGGACTAAAATATTCAGCCTACGGCTAAGAAAAATGCAGAACTAGACCTTCCCTAATGTAGTTTAAGAATCAAGACTTCTATAGTTCAAAATGAACCCCCAATAATCTAACCACATTCTAGAACCAAACTTAACCTTTATTATAAAGAAAGCAGAATTAAGAGTCTCTTCAACATATCTTCCACCAATGTCTGATACATAGGAAAAAAAAAAAAATTCATGCAAAGAAATAGAAAAATTTTATATATACCAAGAGAATTATCACTCAATATAAACAGACACAGAAATGGCCCCAATATTGTAATTAGCAGGCAGGAACTTTAAAATAGCTATAATAAATATGCTAAAGAGTCTAGAGGAAATGATGGATATAATGGAAAAATAGAAAGGGAATTTTAGGAACAATCTGGAGACTATAGAAAAAAAATCAAATGGAAATCTTAGAACTAGAAAACACAATACTCTAAATCAAAAATTAACTGGATTGGATTAACTGCAGATAGGACACAAGAAAAGAAAGGATCCTTGAATTTTAAGACAGATCAATAGAAATTACCCAAACTGAAGCACAGAGAGGAATAAAGGTGCAAAATATATACATATGGAGCCCCAGGGACCAATCGAATAGTATCGATGGTTTAATAATATATAGTCATGAGCCAAAAAACAATGTTTCAGTCAACAACAGACTGCATGTATGACAATGATTCCATAAAATTACAATGGAACAGAAAAATTCCTATCACTTAGTGACTTCAGAGCACAACACATTACTCACATGTTTGTGGTGATGCAGCTGTAAACAAACCTAACTGTGGTTCCAGTCATATAAAAGTATAGCACATACAATTATATACTTGATAATAATAAACAACTATGTTACTGGTTCATCAATACTTTTACAGATACTCCTTATATTTACGGAAAACATAAAAAGTTAACTGTAAAACAGCCTCAAGTAGGTCCTGCAGGAGTATTTCTGAAGAAGGCATTGTTATCACAGAAGACGACATCTCCGGTAGAAGACTGATATTGATTATTCCAGTCCTGTGTAGGCCTGGACTATTGTGGTGCTGAGTTTTCATTTTTAACAAAAAAGTTTAAAGATTAAAAAATGCCGGCAGGGCATGGTGGCTCACGTCTGCAATCCCAGTACTTTGGGAGGCTGAGGCAGGCAGATCATGAGGTCAGGAGAGCTAGACCATCCTGGCTAACACAGTGAAACCCCATCTCTACTGAAAATACAAAAAAAATGAGCCAAGTGTGGTGGCAGGCACCTGTAGTCCGAGCTACTCAGGACGCTGAGGCAGGAGAATGGCATGAACCTGGGAGGCGGAGCTTGCAGTGAGCCAAGATCGCGACACTGCACTCCAGCCTGGGTCACAGAGCGAGACTCCGTCTCGAAAAAAAAAGAAATGCCTATAGTTCCACTTGTCTGGGAGGCTGAGGCAGGAGGATCAGTTGATCCCAGGAGTTTAAGCTGCAGTGAGCTATGATAATGCCTATGCATGCACTCCAGCATGGGTGACAGAATGATACCCTCCTCTCGATTTAAAAAAAAAAAAAAGTTAAAAAAAATTAAAAATTTTAAAAATAGGAAAAAGCTTTTAGAATAAGAATATAAAGAAAAAATAATTTTGTACAGCTGTACAATGTGTTTGTGTTTTAAGCTAAGTGTTATTACAAGAATCAAAAAGCTTTTAAAATTTAGTGAGCTAAAGTTAATTTACTACTGAAGAAAGAAGAATATTTTTTAGTAAATTTAGGGTAGCCTAAGTGTACAATGTTTACAGTCTATAGCAATGTCCTAGATCTTCGCATTGACCCACCACTTACTCTCTGACTCACCCAGAGCAACTTCCAGTCCTGTACACTCCCTTCTTGCTAAGTGCCCTATACAGGTATGTCATTTTTATCCTTTGTATGTTTTTTACTGTACCTTTTCTACATTCACATGTATTTAGATATACAAATGCTAATCATTGTGTTACAGTTGCTTACAGTATTCAGCACAGTAACATGCCATACAGGTTTGTCACCTGGGAGTAACAGGTTATACCATATGACCTAGTTATATAGTAGACTAGACCATCTAGGTTTGTATATATTCACCCTATGATCTTTGCACAACAAAAATCACCTAACGATGCATTTCTTAGAACATATCCCCATTGTTAAGCAACACGTGAATGTACATGTAATCAGTTTCAGAAAGAGAGTAAAACAAAATGGAACAGAAAAAATATTAAAGACATAATAACTGAATTTTTTCTAAGTTTGATCAGTAAATCAACCCACAAATCCAGGAAACTATGAATCCAAAATAGAAAAGGTATGAAGAAAATTACTCAAAAGCATATACGCAAGCTTCTGAAAACTAAAGAAAAACCGTTAAAGCATCCAATAGAAGGGGGGAAATGCAAAAAGGAAAACAATAAAAATGGTGGCTGACTGGTCATCAGAAATAACACAAGCCAAAAGACAATCAAACATACATAAAGTGATGAAATTTTTTAAAAACCTGTCAAACCTAGAATTCTATATTCAGTAAATGAAGGCAGAATAGAGAGACACTTCCAGATAAATGAAATCTGAGAAATGTGTTGTCATCCAGCCCTGCACTAAAAGAAGTTCTTTAGGCTGAAGGGAAATGATATAATATGGAAGTTCAGATATATAAGAAGGAAGAGCACTGAAAATTATAAATACATAGATAAATATAAAACATCACTTTCAGCTCACTTTTTAAATTCTATATAAGACAAATGACTGTTTAAAGCAAAAATAATAGCAATACCTTGTGGAATTTCTCTCTTCTTATGGAAAAGTAAACTATATGACCAAAGTACAAATTGTGGAAAAAGCATATTGTACATGAAATGTTATATTATTAAATCAAAGTGGACTGTGATAAGTTTAGAGCAACCACTAAAATAGTAATATGAAGAAATACAAAGAAAAGGTCAAGAGATATAATACTAACAAAAAGAAAAAAAGGAAAAACTCAATTGAACCAAAAGACAAAAAAGAATTAACAACAGAACAAGTAACAAAGAAGACAGCAGATAAAATGAATAACAAAAGAATAGATTTAACCCCAACTATATCAATACTTACATTAAATGGAGATTGTCAACTTTAGATTTTAAAAAGCAAAACTCAATTAGTATGTTGTTTTCAAGAGATGCACTTTTAATTTAGATAGATAGGTTGAAAAGAAAGATATAATAGACAAATTAGCCAAAATAAGAAAGTTAATATAAGTATATTAATACCAAACAAGGCCAGTGTGGTGGCTTCATGCCTATAATATCAGCACTTTGAGAAGCCCAAGGGGGAAGATTACTTGAGCCCGGGAGTTCGTGACCAGCCTATGAAACATGGCAAAACCCCATCTCTACAAAAAATACAAAAAATCAGTCAGGCGTGGTAGTGTACAACTGTAGTCTCAGCTACCTGGGAGGCTGAGATGGGAGGATCACCTGAGCGCAGGAG
This sequence comes from Macaca mulatta, assembly GCF_049350105.2. Lineage (NCBI taxonomy): Eukaryota > Metazoa > Chordata > Mammalia > Primates > Cercopithecidae > Macaca > Macaca mulatta. The sequence continues at coordinate 6,892,756 of NC_133416.1, forward strand.
GTCAAGACTGCAGTGAGCCATGATCACACCACTGTACTCCAGCCTGGAAGACAGAGTGAGACCCTGTCTCAAAAAAATAAACAAACAAAAAAGATTACTCTTCACTTAGGGAAAGGAGGTAAAGGATTTTTATCTGTTTTCTTTCACTGATTTGATCCCTCTGCTTCGATAAATGATAATAGATGCTATATATGTTGAATGAGTGAATAACTGACTGTAATTCTTAGTTTGTTATCTTGGTCCATTGTTGTCAAGCTTAGACAGGACTAGAGACAGCTTAAGATGAGGCATTTTACCAAAAATAAAGGAGGTGACTGGGTGCGGTGGCTCACACCTATAATCCCAACATTTGAGAGGCTGAGGTGGGAGGATTTCTTGAGCCCAGGAATTCAGGACCAGCCTGGGCAACATAGCAAAACTCCATCTTTACAAAAAAATTAATTGGACATGGTGGCACGCACCTCTAGTCCCAGCTAGATGGGAGGTTGAGGTGGGAGAATCACCTGAGCCTGGGAGGTCAAGGCTGCAGTGTGCCATGATTGTGCCTCTTCACTCCAGCCTGGGCGACAGAGTGAGATCCTATCTCTAAAAAATAAAGGAGGTTATTTTATAATGACGAAAGAATAGATTCATCAAGACATAAGAATGCTAAACGTGTATGCATCTACAAAGCTTCATAATATATGAAGCAAAAATGGATACAACTAAACGGAGAAATAGGCTAATCCACAATCTTAGTGATTTTTATGTTCTCTCAGTAATTGATAAAAACAAGTAGGAAAAAGATAAAGACACTGAGGATTTGGAAAACTATAAAAACCAGTATGACCTAGTTGGAAATAATAAACTATTATGTTCCAAAACTGCAGAGCACACATTATTCTCAAATGCACATGGAATATTCACAAACATAGACCACATTGTGGGCCATAAAATTGTAAACATGGATAAACAGAGACTGACTAGATAAAAAAGTAAATAAATGTCAAGATTGTGAAATCTTAGAGATTATATTCTATGACCAATTTCAATATAACGAAATTTCAATATAATGAAATTATGTATATAATTTCATTATATACATATATTATGTATATATTATGTATATAATTTCATTATATATAATTATGTATATATATACACATATAAATTATGTATATAATTTCATTATATTGAAATTAGCAACAATGAAGTATTGAAAAACACACCATCACGTTTGGAAATTAAATGAATACTTTTAAATCAAAAAATAAATATTTTTATCTAGAGATAATAAAAACAATATATCAAAATCTGAGGAGTACAGCAAAAACAGTTCTTGAAGGAAAATTTATATTTTAAATGCTTATATTAGAAAATCATGAGCTAAGCTTCCATAGTAAGATGCAGTAAAAGAGCAAATTAGACCCAGTCATTAAATGATAAGACATAATAAAAATGAGGGCAGAAATCAATAGAAAAGAAAAATATAAAAAGTAAAACAACAAAGGCAAAAGTTGGATCTTTGAAAGATGATAATAATATCAATATATAATAATATATAATAGACGAAGTAGTCAAAATAAGAAAATCTCTAATCAAGAAAATAAAAAAACAAATTATCAATTTTAGAAATAATAGAAGGTTTACAACTGCACATTCCACAGATGCTAAAAGTATAATAAGGAAAAATGTTATAAACAACTTTGTGTAACTAAATTTGACCAACTTAAATACATGGGTAAGTTCCATGAAAAACCGATTTACCAAATTAATTCAAGAAGAAACAGAAAATCTGTCTTTCCATTTTAAAAGTTGAATTTTATATATAAAACTTTTCCACATGAAGAGCTTCAAGCCTAGTAAGCTTCACTGATTAAATCTGCCAAAAATTTTAGGAAGAAATAATACCAATTTTACATAAGCTCTTTAGAAAACACCGTATTTTGTTGGATCTAGCACAACCCTGACATCAAAATCTAACAAAAGCATTCAAGAGAAGAAAATTAGAAACCTATCCTTCTTAACATAAACATAAAAATCCTCAACAAAATACGAGCAAATGGATCTAGCAGCAGATGTGAAACAGGATAACACGTCATGAAGAAAGGGAGTTTATCAAAAGAATGAAAGGTTGGCTCACCATGTGCAATCAATCCATACAATTCCTCATGTTAACAGAATTAACGGGGAACCATATGGTCATCTTAAAATATATAGCAAAACTTTTTGACACAATTTAAAACCCATTCATTGTAGAAACTTAGCACTAAAAAAAATAGAAGAGAACTTCTTCAATATTCCATAAGACAGGAGGCCCCAGGACCGGTCCGGTCCATGGCCTGTTAGGAACTGGGCTGCACAGCAGTGGTGAGCAGCGGGCCAACAAGCGAAGCTTCATCTGTATCTACAGCCACTTCCCATCACTCACATTACCAACTGAGCTCCGCCTCCTGTCAGATCAGCAGCCAGCATTATATTCTCACAGGAGCCCAAACCCTACTGTGAACTGCGCATGCAAGGGATACAGGTTGTGTGCTCCTTATGGGAATCTAATGCTTGATGACCTGTCACTGTCTCCCATCACCCCTAGATGGGACCATCTAGCTGCAGGAAAACAAGCTCAGAGCTCCCACTGATTCTACCTTATGGTGAGTTATATAATTATTTCATTACATATTACAATATAATAATAGAAATAAGGTGCGTAATAAACATAATGCGTTTGAATCACCCCAAAACCATTCCCCCAACCCTGGTCCATGGAAGAACTGTCTTCTGCAAAACTGGTCCCTGGTGCCAAAAAGCTTGGGCACTGCTGCTGTTGAACATCCAACTATATTGTACTTAAATGAGTTAACTCCCTCCAAGATCAGAAACACAACATTTCCATCAGTTCTATTCAATATTGTACTGATTGTATCAGCCAGTTTGATAAGCAAGAAAAACAAAACAGAATGTATAAAGATTTCAAAAGTAAAAGCTGTCTTTGTTTGAAGGTGTCGTAACTGCTCATGAAGAAAATCCTTAGGAATCTGCCCCCTCAAAAAAAAAAAAAAGATAAAACACCATTACTACAACTAGTAAGTGAATTTAGCAAGGCTGAAGAATACAAGATCAAAATATAAAAACTAATTTTATAAAAGCAACAAACAAAATATAAAATTTTTAAAAAACTTCCATTCACAATATCATCCAAATACTAGGTAATAAACGTAACAAAATTTGTGCATCTACACACACAAAAAAAATCATTGCAGAGAAAAATTAAAGACTGCTAAGATGTGAATGTGTGTGTCCCTTCAAAATTCCTATGTTGGGATTTAAACCCCCAACTGATGATATTAAGAGATGGGGCCTAAGTGATTAAGTCATGAGGGCTCCACTCTCATGAGTGAATTTGCGCTGTTATTAAAAAAAAAAAAAAAAGTCCAAGGGAATGCCCTAGTGCCTTTTGCCTTTCCACCTTCTGCCACATGTGGATGCCATGAGAAAGCACTGCCTATGAGGAACAGGCCATCATCAGACATCAAATCTGCTGGTACCTTAATCTTGGACCTCCAGAACAGTGAAAAAATTAACTTCAGTTCTTTATAAATTACCCAATCTCAGGTATTGTGTTACAGCAGCACAGACTGAGAGCAAGACCTAAATAACCGAAGAGATATACTATGTTCATAGATTGAAAAACTCAACATTGTTTAGACATCCTTTCTCTCCAGATTAACCTATAGGTTCAATATAATCCAGCATACTTTAAACACTTTTTTAAATGAAGATTAACAAGATGACTCTAAATTTATATAGGAATTGAAAGGACATTAAATACCCAAAACAATCTTGAAAAAGAGCAAAGTTGAAGAACTTAAATTATCTAAATTCAAGGCTAACCATAAAGTTACAGTAATCAAGACAGTGGTGTGACCATAAGGATAGACAAATTAAAGGATCAGAAAAAAAGGAACCTAGCAATTGATCTATACATATACAGGCAATTCATTTTTTTTTTTTTTTTTTTTTTTGAGACAGAGTCTCACTCTGTTACCAGGCTGGAGTAGAGTGGCGTGATCTCGGCTCACTGCAACTTCTGCCCCGCCTGGTTCAAGTGATTCTCCTGCCTCAGCCTCCTGAGTAGCTGGGATTACAGGCACCTGCCACCACGCCCAGCTAATTTTTGTATTTTTAGTAGAGATGGGGTTTCACTATGTTGGCCACAATGGTCTCGAATCTCTTGACTTCGTGATCTGCCTGCCTCTCAGCCTCCCAAAGTGCTGGGATTACAGGCGTGAGCACCCACGGCCGGCCAGCAATTCATTTTTTACAAAGGTACCAACGTAATTCAATAAGGAAAGGATCATTTTTCAACAAATGGTGCTGGATCCACTGGACAGCCATACGGGAGACCTCTACTTTATACCGTATTTAAAATTTAATTCCTCATGGATCATAGACCTAAACATAAAACTAAACTATAATGCTTCTAAAAGAAAACATAGGATACTATCTTCACGACCCTAAAATGGACAAAAATTTCTTAAACAGGACATGAAAAGCACTAACCATAAAAGAAAAACATCAATAAACTGAATTTTATCAAAATTAAACTCCTGATCTTCAAAAGACACAACGAAGAAAAATAAAAGCTGAGCCATCGGCTGAAAAAAATATTTCATTAGATACCTTATAAAGTACTAGTATCCAAAATACAGAAAAAAATCATAATCATTAAAGGGCAAACACCGCAATATAAAAATGGCCAAAAGCTTGAACAAACACATCACAAAAGATGATATAACCAGTAAGTATGTAAGATGCTCTACATCATTAGCCGACAGAGAAATGCAAATTTAAACTACTAGAAGATTCTGAAATTAGAGAAGCAGTAAGGAAAAAATGCTAGAAGATATCACTTCCCAATGGCTAAAATAGAAAAGCATGACAATACCAAGCATTGGTGAGGAAGTAACTGGAACTCCCATACAATGCTGGAAAAAACTTCTCCCTGAGAAGTATGGGAAGTTGCAAATTGTCTCTGCTGTTCTCTTGTATCCCCAGCATCTGGCCCCTCATCGGCCCCCTACACTCACAGAGGAGGTAAGTTCAGCTAGGAACTTGTTTTCTTGTTTGTTTCGTTTTTGAGACAAGGTCTGGCTGTCACCCAGGCTGGAGTGCAGGTGGTGCAATCACAGCTCAGTGCAACGAGGGACTTGTTGACGGTGGCATACGGTAAGAGCCCCTTATTTATATCGGTGTTGGACAAAGCAGCAGCTTCGAGACAGCAGGACTGGGAGAAAAACAGGGTTGGCAACTTTTTATTTTGCAAAGTAAGAGTGTTTTAAACAATTTTTTTTTTTTTTTTTTTTTTTTTTTTTTTTTTTGAGACGGAGTCTTGCTCTGTCGCCCAGGCTGGAGTGCAGTGGCCGGATCTCAGCTCACTGCAAGCTCCGCCTCCCGGGTTCCCGCCATTCTCCTGCCTCAGCCTCCCGTGTAGCTGGGACTACAGGCGCCGCCACCACGCCCGGCTAATTTTTTTTTTTTGTATTTTTAGTAGAGACGGGGTTTCACTGTGTTAGCCAGGATGGTCTCGATCTCCTGACCTCGTGATCCGCCCGTCTCGGCCTCCCAAAGTGCTGGGATTACAGGCTTGAGCCACCGCGCCCGGCCCTAAACAATTTTAATAAAATAAAAACCAAAAAGCAGCCAGGCGCAGTGGCTCACGCCTGTAATCCCAGCACTTTGGGAGGCCGAGGTGGGCGGATCACGAGATCAGGAGATTGAGACCATCCTGGCTAACATGGTAAAACCCTGTCTCTACTAAAAATACAAAAAAAAAAAAAAAAAAATTAGCCAGGCATGGTGGCAGGTGCCTGTAGTCCCAGCTACTCAGAAGGCTGAGGCAGGAGAACGGCGTGAACCCAGGAGGCCAAGCTTGCAGTGAACCGGTATCACACCACTGCGCTCCAGCCTGGGCGACAGAGAGAGACTCTGTCTATAAATAAATAAATAAATAAATAAATAAATAAATAAAACCAAAATGCTACCAAGCTACCATCCACTGTCTCATCATTCCCTAAAAATTATTAGTGTCGCTTTTTTTTTTTTTTTTGAGACGGAGTCTCGCTCTGTTGCCCAGGCTGGAGTGCAGTGGCCGGATCTCAGCTCACTGCAAGCTCCGCCTCCCGGGTTTACGCCATTCTCCTGCCTCAGCCTCCCGAGTAGCTGGGACTACAGGCGCCCGCCACCTCGCCCGGCTAATTTTTTTTTGTATTTTTAGTAGAGACGGGGTTTCATTGTGTTAGCCAGGATGGTCTCGGCCTCCCAAAGTGCTGGGATTACAGGCTTGAGCCACCGCGCCCGGCCTAGTGTCGCTTTCTTTAGAAGAAAAAAATTAAAGTTCTTTTGACCCTTTCCATCTTCGTATCCCCAAAAAACAGAAAGAACACAATCACATAATCCCAAAACTTTTTAAAGAATTTAGTTTTGTGAGAAGCCAACTCTGTTGTCATTCTTTTTCTCATTTCGCCACATTTAGTGATCACCATTAAGAGATCCATTCATTGGGGTCCTAAGGCTTTTCTATTATGAATCACCAAGTCAATCTGGAGCACCCAGACAGATGACCTGTCCCAAGATCAAGGTTAGGAGTTGGTAAGCTTGCTCGGAGATTAATTTAAGCCATTTGTTCTCATAAATCAAGCCATGAACTTGACATGTCTTCAGAAGCAGGCAGGAGGAAAAGCCAGTGAGGACAGAGCAGTCAGGGAGGCAAAATCCACACAGCAGGAGGCAGAGGGCAAAGTGAGGCCAAGAAAAGCAAAGCTGGAGGGCAGTTACAGGAGAAGAAAGATTTGGAAGAAAAGGGAAAGAAGGCAGAAAATAAGCAGAAGGGGGCAACAGTGTTAAGGGTATGGCAAGGACTTGGAAGAGGCAAGGGAGGCGAGGAGAGAGCGTAAAGGAAACGCTCACTCTGCAGCATGTCTGCTGCCCTGCAGGGCCAGACCACAGCCGCGCACGATGAACAGGACTTGTTTGGGCACTGCTGGATTTCCTGGCTGCTGCTGGCTACGGGTATGTGTTCCACATGCCTTCGTTCACGGAGAGGGCAGAGCTGAATTCTGGGTTTTCCCAGAACACTGGATCATTGCAGGAAACATTCTTTTCAGGAGCAGCCTGTTCCTCTTCCTGCTGAGCAAGTTCCCAGCCAGCCCCCGAGTTCACTTGTTTAGGTCTGAGCAGCCAATTAGTCCTGCTTTCCTCACACAGCTGTCCTCCTAAAACTGCCTTGCACACCATCCTCCATGGCCCCTTTCCATGTATTTCATCGACTGCTTGCAGCCCTCCCATCCACCTCCTCGTGTTTCCCTTTTCTAACCCTGGCTTCTGGCTGCCGGTTATTCATTCACCATGCCCTTCCCTGGAAGGTCTATTCGACATTCAACCCGTTCATTGCTCGAGGTCCACTCAGGGTGGCCCTCCTCCGGGACGCCTTTCCAGGGTTCCACGGCAGGGTGGCCCCTCTTCCTCATGCTTTCCTTGAGCGGTCAGCTGTCAAGCCTCATCTCAACCACTCATCAGCACAAACCTCCTTCTGCTGCTCTCCCTTTAGGTACAAGCATTGTCTCCCCTGGGAGGCAACAGAAGACTCACATCTCGGGCAATGCTGACATTTCAGCCCGATGTGCGCAGTTCAAGCCGATCTACCCAGCCTTAATTCACCACAGCTACCCCCGCCCCCAGGAGATGTCCCAGAGACCTTTCATGGCAGAAGACATAGTAGGACTAGTGGAGGACGCTGAGCTAGAACAGGATCAGCAGAGGCCGGCTTCAGCAAGGCTTGAGAGATGCATAGAGGGAGAGGGAATCTAAGGGATCTCAGGAGACAGGAGGTGGATAGCAGAATTTTGGAGGAAAAGAAGAATACACAGACCAAATAGGACCATGGATTTTTGAGTATTTGGAAACCTCCATCTGAGACTGGATTCTAAAGGTGGATTTCTCCAGACGCGGAGGAAGCAGCTGTGGCTCCCTCTGAACACCAGAGGGCACGGCAGGGAGAGAGCGGGCCCGCCCTCCAGAGAGCAGGCTGCAGGGCCCGTCTCCACTGGCCGGCATTGGGGTGGGCCGCCCGCTGTCTCCTGGCTGCCCTGATTGGACATCAGTGGACATTCCAGGAAAAAGGGAGGCCACAAGACCGCAGGCAGCATTGTTTCATTCCCTATGGAAGCCCAGATGTGTTCTGGTGGGTTGTTACACAATACACACACGCACGCACACACACACGCATGCACACAACTGGGCCCCAAAACCTAAAACATCGACTGGGATTTTTAAAAATATAAGCAAAAGGAAAACCACATACTTACCTTCTTCCTAATTAAGGAATGCTCTCTCTGAATCATTCTCTCAGAAACAGCTGTGTCTCCTACAGACCTATCCACTCCATACTTCTTTGATTAAGCCCACACTTTGAGCTTGATACCTCCAAGTGCCATGAAGAACACAGATGTAGAGTATCTACCTGTCCCTTGTCCTCAACAGTGTAAAACACACCTGCACCACCTCTCAGCCCCCACCCCTGCCCCTCTGGCCACTGTGCTGCCTGCTCGTAAGTGGCTCCTCTCCACCTTGCTGCAGCCCCCGACTGCCTCACAGAGCTGAGACAAGCACTTCCCTGCGCTCTCTGATAGAGCCATCCCCACAGTTCATGCGTCTAGCTCAAAGAAATTCCTCTGACCAATGGCATTTTCTCAAACAGCAGAAGCCCCACATCCAGAAAGGAGTTTGAGGAAGAAGCCAAGGCCCCCTCCTGAGCTGCAGGCCCCGCCCTGCTGCCATGGGGCTCAAAACTTCCCAGTGAGGTAGGACTAAAAGTCACAACTGAAACCATGGAATGCCAGTTTCATCTGCCAAAGTAGAAACGATGAGTACACCTCTCAGAACCACCTCAAGGAGGCATTCAGAAAAAGCATCGTCAGTGTGCCCCGGCAAAAACAGGGTGAAATATTTGAAACCACCCAAATGTCCCGTAATAGCTTGGTTGTATACATGAGGCACATCCACTCAAAGGAATGTTGTGTAGAGCCTTGCACATAGGAGGTGTCTGATAAATATTTGTTGACTAATTTTTAGTATTTTCAAAGAACGGTGGTGCTATTTCTTAAAATAGACAAAAAGGGATACGGAACTGTAAACATAGTATCATAAGCCTGGCAAATATTGTGTCTATTGTGAAAACTCAGGAAGAAAATATTTGCAACTTATAAAACCAAAATTATAATTATTTCTGAGGCATGCAATTTGGGTGGGTGACTTTTACTCTCTTCTTCATTATTGTCAAATATTGTTTATAATCAGAAAATTATGAAAGATTTATTTAAAGACCCCAGTGAGGTCCCACTGCCTGGGTCCCACAAGCGTCCAGTCCATGCCCTCGGTCCCTGTCGAGCCTCTCTTACCAGGGGGCAGGGATTGCAGATGGTCTTCCTGCACTCCAGCTTGAATCCAGAGATGATCCCCACCTGCATGATGCAGCGGCACGTCGTGCATGCATCGATCATCACGCTCTTCCCGGGCTGGAACCAGAGGCACCAGGGTCAGGCCACCCCAGCATCCCCCAATCCCCCCCTCACCTTACTCCCATATGCTGTCTCCTGCCCACCCACCCATAGCTCCCATGAGCCATCGCTCTGCTGCTCCTCCTGTCTCCTATGGCCCATTGCCTTACTGTCCCTCCCATCTCCAGTACTGAGATGGTAAGAGTGAGAACTTTCATGCCAAAGAGGCAGCCCAGGCAGTGGCAGAGGGGACAGACTAAAATGTGCACAATGACTTCAGAGTGCTTCTCCGTGCACAGAAGAAACGCACAGGCGCCTGAGGTGGGGGCCAGGAAGTGAGTGTGAGACAGGCCCGGAGAGTCAGGAAGATGGTCCTAGCCTGGGCTCCAGGATGCCAGGGATGTCCCGCAGGCAGTGGAAAGCTGGGGTTAGGTCTCCCCGGTTTCCTTCATTTCTGCTTTACAATGACTTGCCTGCTACCCTTCCCGCAGTACCCCCTTCCCTGTCCCCACCACTTGCTCTGGAGAAGAGGGCGGCGGCTCACCCCAATCATAGTGCCATTGAGCATGCAGGCCTCCACGGGCTCTGGGGGAGAGACAAGTGCAGAGTGAGAGTGGGCACCACACACCCCGGGAGACCAGTGAGCAGGCTGCTCGCTCTCTTTGGGGCTCCTCCTCCGTGTCTGGGCCTCCCTCCTGTATCTGTCGGCCCTTTCCCCCCACAACCCAGCACTGGGGTCCTACTGCCAGAGCCCACAGCAGCCTCCCTTCCCCATGCAGCCCACAGTGAGAAGAGCCCCGTACATTCTCCAAGCAACAGCACTTGCTTATGTGAATTTACATTTAAGGGATGGGATAAATGGGAGGATGTTTGGGTTTATGAAACAACGAAATGTTACTTTTGAAATTTTCACTTTCAGGAATTCAGTGGCCAGGCGCAGTGGCTCGCACCTATAATCCCAGCACTTTGGGAGGCCGAGGTGGGTGGATCACTTGAGGTCAGGAGTTCAAGACCAGCCCGGCCAACATAGCAAAACCACATCTCTACTACAAATACAAAAATTTGCCAGGTGTGGTGGCACACGCCTGTAATCCCAGCTACTCGGAAGGCTGAGGCAGGAAAAACGCTTGAACCCAGGAGGCAGAAGTTTCAGTGAGTCAAGATAGCGCCACTGCACTCCAGCCTATCCAGAGATAGCGCCTCTCACTCCAGAGTGAGAATCCACCTCAAACAAACAAATAAATAAACAAAATTCAGAGCAGGATATGGTAGAGAGAACTAGTTTTTGTTGTTGTTGCCGTTCGTTTGTTGGCAGGGTCGGGGTGGCAAGCTGAACGCCTTCCCCGGGGTGAAACGTCACAGCATACAAAGGTGGTCTCCAAATCAGAGAAACCTAGGGTCGAATCCCAGTCTCGCTATGTAGTGATCTTCGGGAAATTCTTACGGTTTTCTCATTTTATTTGCTTTCTCATAAAAGCAGTAGCAGCAGATGGGACGATCTCGGTCCTATCCATTTCCCTAAAGTTGCTAAAAAGGCAAAGAATTCAGGAGCCAAAGGTGGAAAGAGAGGCTTAAAGATGGGGCCCAGTCCAGCCCAACACAGCCCCAGCCTGCACGACTTACCACAGCGACAGCTCGGGCAGCACGCTGAGGTCTTACAGCTCAGCTGAAAGCCCGAGGGGCAGACAGGGACCTCCAGCTGGGGGCAGGAGACGTTCCTTTGTTGTACAAAGACCTCCTCCTTCACTCGGACACACTCGTTGATGAGGCAGGGGTTCTCCGGGGAGGCCCAGTGGGAGCCGACCTGAAGGGCACCAGAATTAGTCCAACAAACTGGGGCAGGGCTAGAGCCCAGGGTCCCAATGGGAAGATGCTCTTCTCTCAGGGAGTTGGTTTGGACTCTAGACGTGAGGCTTGGCTTAACCTGTAAGTCCCCACCACAGGGTAGGGCCCATGGAGGGGATGAGTGGGGCTCATCTCAGTGAGTGCCACTCAAATAGTCTGGGTCAACATCACCTGACTGAGGCACCCAGGCAAGCACCTTGGAGAAGCCAGGGGACTCACCCTCCCTTCCTCAGCACTGGTTTGAGCTGAGCTCAGACACTCTGGCCGAGAAGCAACAGTGTGGGCCATCAGAGGAAGGTGCAGCGGGGAAGCCCAACCCATTTCCCAGCCTGGTGCTACTTCCCACGGTAGGGGGAGACAGGGAGCTGGCAGGAGCCTGAGAAGGCTGGCCTGGGACCCCAACAGCCCTGCAATCTGTCCATGAAGAGTCCGGGGCTGCACACAGGTAGCCTGATCTCAAGGGTTGTCACCATGGGCCAAAAGCACTGAAAGGACCCATGACCATGGTTCAGAAAAGTCACCAGGAGGATCTTCCCCGGAAAATGTCACCGCGAGTGCCCTGTGTCGGCCAGCACCCAGGTATGTAACCAGGTGCCCTCTGCCGCCATCTCAGGCCCTGACCTACTTCTCCTGGTGCCTGCTTGTTTCTTCTCCTTCCAGATGAAGTGTAGAAAATGCCAAACACTTGCAACCATTCTCTTCACCTCCCACTCCTGACTCCCTGCAGGCCTGATTCCACCCTCTAGACCTCTCCCTCCTCTGATTACTCACTCACCGAGCCATGGCCACCAGCTCACTAAGAGCACCCATTGCCACCACCCCCGCTGCCCCCCGACATGGTTCAGCAGCAAAACCACTGCCATCACCCAAGTTTTTTAGTTAGGATGGAGACTTGAGGTAGAGGAGAGAAGCCCAGGTCACCTTATGTTTTGCAAATACCGATGAGGGGCAGGGTGGGGTGGGCCTTGAAGGGAAACGAGAGATGGGGAAAGGGGCAGGAGTAATGAGCACAAAGGGACCGGCTCTCCGCCCCTCCAGGATGGGGCAGCCTCTGATCTGAGCTGTACCTTGACCCTGGGAAAGAGGAATAAAACCTGCCTCTATCCAGGGCACATGGGAGCAGAAGCACTAAAAGGTGGGGAGGGGAGAACACAGGGAAGGGAACACATAGGCAACTCAGACTGGAGGGGGAGGTGGAAACTCGCCTGAAAAAGCCCAGTGAGTCATTCTGTTATCACTGGGGAGGAGAAAGGTAATGGGCCTGGGTAGGAGATGGGGAAGGCTCAGGACAAGATAGCAGACCCTTGGCCTTCCTCTCTAAGGGAAGCGCATTGGTCTTACTGAGGGAGACAGAGGGAAGGCCCATATGGGCAGCTCACCTCCTCCCAGCACCAGCTCCCACGACTGCCAGGACTTGGCTACTACCCACCTTATCCTTCTGACCAGACTGAAAGAACTGTGATTCTCCTAGCATCTGGACTAAAATCCTCTGTTTTTAAGAAAATGGCTTGATGAGCATCAGAGTCTGAGAGCACCTGGCAGCACACAGGGGACAGCTGAACTGCTCTGTGTTACAAGAAGGGACTGGCAGGGTTGGGCCAGCCAGGAGAGGACGAGAGTGGGGCGATGGGGGGCTGGCAAGATGCCCCAGCCAGACCTGCAGGAATAGCCGAGGGACTGTGGGAAATGCTGTTCCTTTTCCGGGTTGTGAAGTTTTCCACCTCCCTAAGACCACCACGGAGCTTTCAGTAGAAACCAGTGAAAAGGTCTGGGGACGCTGCCTGGGTCAGTGTGGTCCAGAACAGTACTTGCAGCCTGTGGCACTTCGGAGGGGTGATGAGGCCCTCCCAGCGCCAGCCGCTCAGCCACAGCACCTCGGATTCACAGGTGAATGAGAGCATGAATACCCCCGAGACGGCCCTGGGCTTTTCTCCCAACATCTACAAAATGGGAAGCCTGAGGCAGTCTTAACTAGTTCCTAAGGGGCAGGTCATCCCAGCTGGCATCTGGGTAACACCAACAGCTGGGTGAAACGCCCAGTGGGGAAAGCAAAGGGCAGGGAATGAGATGAAACTAAGGTCAACACTGGTCCCTGGAGCGGCCCCAGTCTGCCCTCCTCCCTGTCCCGGGGGCCTGGACCTACGCTCTTCCAGGAAGACTGGGAGTCCCCCCGTGGTGAGCCGGTCACCACTTCACAGGCAGACGGCAGGCACCTTCCACAGCACTCGCCTTCACGCGGAACATAAGTGAAGCCCTGGAAAAGCAGAAAAAACAGAGTAAGGACAGCTGAGCAGCAAAGACATAGGGGTTCTTACCTACGCCTCCTGCGTACTGAACCCTGGGGTTCTGCTGAGTGATCGCTGGTCTGGGCGTTTTCGCCTTTGTTGTCAACCAGGCTCAGGGTCATGCCAAGCAGCAGCAACTACTAGGTCACTAAACAAAGTCTTACATCCGCTGCAGATATAATTCTGTTTCCTGAAAGATCCCACTTTGAGAGAGGCCATGATCCAGTCTGTGGGAGTATTAAAGACAGCTCAGAGTTCACTTAGCAGCAGCTGCTACCATCATGGCCAACTCTAGGGCCCCTCACTGACCGGGGGGAGCACTCAGGATGACTGGGATCCGGTCTCTGCTCTCGCAGGGCTACCCTCCCATACAAGACGAACACTTGATCCCAATACTGCTCACCAATGTGATTTGGGCTTCCCCAAGAGGTTACAAACTTGACATTTACCTAGTAATTTATAGGGTATGGTGTTCTTTACAAAAGAAAAGTGAGATGAGAGAGCAACAAACCTTCCCCAGAAAGCATGCCAGGGAGAACAGCATCCTGGGAGTCTGTCAGCCCATTTTGCCTCTAGAAGGTCCTCCAATCTGGCTAAAGCATGATGAAAATAGACTGAAACCCTCCTCTGAAAAGTCTATACAAATAGTCAAAGTGACGACAGTGTGTTTGTCCCAGGAGCCAAGAACAAAGAATCCAGGACTATGCTCCATCTTGGAGCTGTGTCCTTAAGAGAGAAAGAGTAACCACAGCTGTTCCGGACAGGTGTGGGACGGGTGTGGGACGGGTGTGGATGGCAGCCTGCTGTGCTCCCCAAGCACACTCCCAAGCAGGGCAGAATCTGAAGATGCACAACACATGTGCCTCTCTCTGGAAGGGCTCAACACTCTCGAGACTTGGCTCAACCCCACCCAGTCTCCACGAGACCTACTAACAATCCCTGCCCACCTCCCAGCAGTGTGCAGCGAGCTGTCTCCAGGCTTTTATCAGCCAAGATTCACATTTACTGTGCACCTACGATGTACTAGGTACTATGGAGAAGACAACAAATTAGGATGACTCAATCTGTGTACACACCTTCCACGATACAGCAGAACATACAAAATGCCATTAAAGAAGAAAACAAGGTCTCAGGGAGCCAGAAACAAAGACTCAAAGAACACAGAAGACAGTAATTAATACCTTTAGGGATCTGCTGTCATTCTCGCGCGCCTCTCTAGAAGGCTGAGTGATCGAGATCCGCATATTATTGTCGTTTCCTGTTGCCTCTCACCATGAGCAAAGAGTGTCAATATTATGGATGGCTCCCAGGCCAGATGCCTGTTCCCACAGCCCCGCTAGCTTCTCACACCCAGACACTTTTAGCCATGCCTCCAAATTTCCATCTAAGATTCCCCTCCATACCCCCACAGCTACCCTGTTTCCCGGCTGCATAACCAGGGTCCAACCTGTATTATTCAAATTCTTTCTTTTCCCTTCCTCTGACAAATTCCCTCGCTTATCTCTACGTTTGATATCTTGTATCAAAATACACATCCCAGGCCCTTCTCCTGGCTCTCTTCTCCATCCTGTTTTCATTGGTTTCCCAATTAAGAATGGAACTAAGTAGGTCTATTAGCCACCCAACCTGAAAACATATGCACTGAACAATAAATTATGAATTTATCTAGCAGCACGATCCTTTAAGCACAATTGCAGTAACTGAAATGGAGGTGGCAGATGCCAAGCTCTGGTCACTTGTCCCCTCTGAGGTGATCTGAGGAGCACGGTTTGAAGAGCTCCTCCTGGATCAGACTGACCCTTTGGCAACGCTGCAGTTGTGGATTGAACCAGCCTAACAGGACGGGCTCTGGGCTCAGGTCAGGACCCTCCAGTGTCCACAGGCTTCCTGTGAGCTACAGGGGCTGCGGCCAACCCCATTCCCTGGGGTGGTCCTGTTTCCCCGTCTGATACTGGGAAGAACATCCCTCCCTCTTCTTCCTCCTGAGGAGTATCACAGAGTGAATAAAATCGAACGGACTTCCTTCGGTTTCTCAGAACACAGTTCCTACACCTCGACTGAGCCTGATTCAGGAGCCTACGGGTGAGGAGTCAGATGGCCATCAGCCTTCATGGAAAATCCCCTCAAAGGCTTGTAGAGAGGCGGAGGCCTCCTCTCACTATGGACACGGAAGCAAGGCCATCACCTGAGGACCACCTGGAACATTCCTGAGAAGCCGCCAACGCCCCCGCTTACCTGCCACCACTCCTCTGACACGAAGAGCAGAGAACTACAGAGGAGCTTGGGCAAAGTGTGTTTCTGCACACTGTGGCTTCAGGGTGACGATGGTAGTGTTGTCCTTTCTTTTCTGTCACAACCCAGACAACACATGGACTGGGAGATATGAGCCCAAGTGCCTCTGAGATCAGACCAGAGCTAACAACGCTAACAATACTACTCTCTTTGCAGAATGAAGTCTGAGACCATCTGTAACTTACTTAAGCTCCCACCTCACTCAACACAGTACAGATCCAAGCCCAGCCTCCCACGTCCCCTGAGATTTTAAACCACGACGCTCCCTTCTCCTCCCCAGAAGATGTGAACATTCAGCCTCTAAGACAGGGCACTGGATTCCCTAGAGCAATCACATGGTCAAGAGTTCTAGACACGTTTCCTCCTCCACTCCTGCCCTGACCTCCCTACTCATCTTCTTTTTGAAGTTGTCCCCAGCTTTTCTACACAGCCAGGATTATACCCCAGGACCTGCAGCTCCCCCAATAGTTGACTGGACCAGAGCATGAACTGGACAGTGGACCCGGATCCAAGGGCTGAGCTGGGCCTGTCAAACTTTCCTCTTGAGAAGCTGATCCATGAAACACAAAGACCGACTAAGTCAGATTGGAAAAGGATGAACCATGGATCTGAAAAGCTGTGTGAAGTTGAAGTGAGATTTGATAAAGCTGTGTGCAAACAAAATGTATGAGAAAGCAAAACTTCTGCACAGAGGAAGCTGGCCTGCAGGGAGGAGCTGGAGCAGATGGACACAAATATCGGCTCTTAGGACAAATGGAGACACATGCTGTAGGACCATGGTGCCCACCTACAAATCCTACACTTCCTGTCTGAGATCCTCCTGTATCTTTTCTACAAATCCTACACTTCCTGTCTGAGATCCTCCTGTATCTTTTCTACAAATCCTACACTTCCTGTCTGAGATCCTCCTGTATCTTTTCTACAAATCCCCTCTTATTGTAGTCTGAATGGGTTCTATTCTTTGCAAGCAAAACTCCCCACTGAAACACGAAATATAGTGGGTGTCAATATCCTAAAAATGACCTGTAAACAGCACTTCTCTTTATTTGACAGCAAGTTATTTTCCTGGCCTCAGGTGGCCTGTGAGAGGAGATGAAAACCAAAGGGTTTCTAAAGCTTAGTGTTTCCCAAAGGAACATCTGGATACCACAGCATCATCCTCTCTCAAAGGTACTGAGCAACTCCACTCACTCTCAGTACCCAAATGCAGGTAGAACAGCAGGTGAAGGGCCTGGGTTTCGCGATCTGTCCTCAGGCTCTCCTCTGCCATCAAACCATTCACCTCGAAAACACCTTCAGGAGCTCTGTCTTCACTGCCGTTGACATTTGCAAAAGCAATCATGAGATGTATGTGCTTGTCCGCCCTGGCACCTCTTCTCTTAATATCATTATCTGCTGATAATAATGTAGTAATAAGCGCATTAAACCAGCAAGCAGAATTTGTCCTACAATCCTCTCTGCAGACTGGTGCTCCCTTTTCAGGGTCTGATCAGTCCTAAATATGCAAGAATAGGGCACCCCAGCACACACAGGAGCCTCAGGGGCAGCCGCCACAAACTGGATTTGGAGAACAGGGATGTTTTCCGTACCTCAAATTATAAACACGGCCTGAAAATCAACAGTCTACGTGGAAACACCAGAGTACACTGAAACCAGGACAATCCTAGAAAATTCAGAGCATATGTTTGTTCTAGGGACAGGCGAAGGTGATATATGAGGGTGGAAGAAAAAGGAAATCAAGTCCTCTTTTCTAAGCATTTAGTCCTCCCCACATCTCTGCTCAAACCTACTCCACCAGTCCTTTAGACTTAAGGCCATACAACAGACGTGACCATTAGCTAAGGCCTGAACTGCAGAAGGATGACACAGAAATCCTTCGCTCATGCTTTTTCTTCTTATCCAGCCCTAACCCCCTCCGCTCTCCCACACCCCTAGCCTTGAACCAGAGGTCACTGAAGAACCTTTCTTGCCCTTCCTCGTGAACCCGGGAGGCAGAGCTTGCAGTGATCCGAGATTGTGCCACTGCACTACAGCCTGGGCGACGCAGCAAGCCTCTTATCTCAAAAAAAAAAAAAAAAAAAAAAAAAAAAAAAAAAAAAAAAACCTTTCTTGCCCTTCCTAAGATGCCCTCCTCTACTTTCCTGCCCTGATGGCTCCAGGCATGCCCAGCCCCTCTGTCCCACTCACCGACCGACAGCTGTCTTCACAGGGCTTCTGGGAGCACTGGACCACGCGGAGGCCCATCACAGCATCCTCCATGTCGGTGCAGGTGCACACGTCGCAGCCCTCTTCCCAGAACTGGCCCACCGGGTAGATGGTGCTTCGGTGGACACACACCTGTAGACATAAGTTTTCGTGAGTGAACTCATTTCGTTCATTGAAACAGTGAGTTAGCACCTACTACACAGAAGCCACTCTAGGTGCTGAGAATGTGGCAATATATAAAACCAAATGTGGTCTCTGCCCATATGCAGGACTGCTTATAAAACAGATTTCATCCTCTTCCTTTCCCTGCCTGCCAGCCTTAGAAAAGCCATCCCCAGTCTCTGAGGGGTGGCCCCTCGTGAGGCCTTCATGGTCCACAGACTTGAATACAACACACTGGCTCTGCCTTGGTCTCACTTCTTCCTGCCTTAACTGCACTTCACTCCTTCCTATGTCACCGAGAAGCTGTACCCACATTCCCAGACCCAGTAATGTCCTTGGACTTGGAGCCCATCCTCTCTAGCCCTCTGCCTACTTACAAGCAAGTTGCACAGGGGCTATGAACGTGTGTCCCTTTACCCACAGATGACTAGGAACATAGAAAGCAAAGACTCTAGGACACAGAGCAGGGGATATGTTTGAGAGACAAGGGATCCCATTTGGAAGAACCATAGGCTCTGGCAGAGATGTGGGAAAACAGATGAAAAAGGCTGGTTGAAAGGGAAACGTGGCAAGTCTGGGACGCACGCCACAGACAATGCTCGGACATCCTTTTCTTGGAATGAGGAGCTAAGGAAGCTGTTTGATCAGGGGACTTAATGTCAGTTTTGAAATTAATCCCAAGTATGCCCTCCAAAGCTATGCAAAATAGGTCTCCATCCTGTGAATGCCATAATAGCACTTCAAACATTTCAAAAGCACTATCATATATCTTCTCAGTCTTCTAGCTTCTGTAAAATGAACTTATTGAATGAGACCCCTTGTTCTATTAAAAGGCCTGCAGGAAAATGTTACCATCCCTATGGAGAAGAATTGTTTAGCAATACTTAGCAAAAGTAAATGTGTATTTACCATTTGACTCAGAATCTCACTTCTAGGAATCCATCCCAAAGACACACTGCCAAGTCCACAAAATGACAGATGCATATGGCTGTTACTGCAATTAGTAATAGCAAAAGGCTGAAGTGACCCAAATGTCCACCAACAGGGGACTTGTTGGAAAAAAACTACGGTGCTGCCATGTAATGGAGTACTATGCAGCTATAAGAAAGAATAAGGCATATCTCTAGACACTGATACAGAATAATCTCCATCAAATATTGTTAAATGAGAAAGAACAATTTAAAATATAATTCATAATATACTTTTCTATGAGAAATGGGAAGAAACATGTATAAAATTCATATTTTCAAAAAGAAAACTAATAAAAATTATAAAGGCTGGACACGGTGGCTGGCTGATGCCTGTAATCCCAGCACTTTGGGAGGCTGAGACAGGCAGATATATATATACTACATATATAATACATACTATACATTATATATTACATAGATGTATTATATATTACATATAATACATATTACAAATATAATATATACTATATTACATATATTATATATAACATAACATACGCTATATATTATGTACTATATATTATAGAATGCATGTATATAAATTATAGGGTGGAGGAAGGAATAAGGTAGAGAAAACAGAGAGTAAGACTCCTGGGAATATGTCTTGTTATAATAATAATTATATATAATTATAATAATTATATATTTAGTTATACATTATTTAATTATATTACATATTATACATAAAATATATATTATATATTGTTATATATAATATATAATACATATAAATATAATATAGTTTATTGATTATATTATATATTATATATTTTTATATAGTTATATTTTATATAACATAATTATAATAATAATGTGCCACCTACTTGATATCTAGTTAATGAGATATTTCAATTTGTTTTCCATTTTTTAGGGATTGCTTTTTATTTCTTTTAAAATTTAAAATTACTATGGTGTAAAATATTTAAATTATTTTAAAGCCCAAATTATAAAACAAGACATATTCCCAGGAGTCTGTTATGTATAATTATATATAATATTATACATAATTTCTATATTATATATAGTATATAATTATATATTTATTATATATAGTATACAATTATATAATATATATTATATAATTATTTTATATATTATATATAATTTATTTTGTATAAAATATTTATATAAAATTATATATTATATATATAATAATTACAATAATTATTTCAAATGACTTCAAACCCTAGTATTTACACTATGTATCTCCCAATGAGTTTTTTTTTTTTTTTTTTAGGATAAGAAGAACTGAAAGGAAATTTTTTTATTTATGACAAAGTCTCACTCTGTAGCTCAGGCTAGAGTGCAATGGTACCATCTCGGCTCACTGCAAACGCTGCCTCCTGGGTTCGAGCAATTCTCCTGCCTCAGCCTCCCAAGTAGCTGGAAATACAGGCGCACACCACCACACTCAACTAATTTTTTGTATTTTTTAGTAGAGATGGGGTTTCACCATATTGGCCAGGCTGGTCTTGAACTCCCAACCTCAGGTAATTGGCCCACCTCGGCCTCCCAAAGTGCTAGGTTTACAGGTTAGTTTTGAAACTATTACAGGTATATTGCAAGATAAAGCAAATAAGTAGTTAATTATATTAGGAAACCAGAATTTTCAACTTAGAAGTGATACAACCAAAAAATCTAAGAAGTAAAGTCCCATAATTAAATCTGAATCAGAAATACCACTACAAACTTAGTTTTTATCCTCTCTTAAAAACATGTATTTCTAAGCTCTGTTCACCAAAAAGGTCTGAAGGCAATGGCAACCCAGGAGCCATAAATATTCTTGGCACCCAGATTTTGTGTCTAAATACCACTTGTACTAAAAAGTAGAGGGACTTTTGTCAAAATGGCAGATCCAAGGACTAGGACAGGAAATGCCCAGGGTGAGCCTGGCATGCCTTATTGTTTCAGAAAGCAAGAAAACTACAAAAGACTCATGAGGCCATGCCAACAGGCTCCAAAGCTGACTTCAAGGAGCCCCCATTTACCCCAGGGAGGGCAATTTTAGTATCAAAAAAATAAAGTTTACAATGAATCAACACACACCAAATACATAAGCATCCATGAATTCATAATGATGGGGGGGGAACCTCTTTGGCTGTCCTTGACAGTTGCTGGGGTATCAACTAATGGCTCTGAAAACTGGAAAGGAAAAAATCAAGCCCTTATTCTGCTTTTATTCTGCTTTGTCTAATGTAATTTTATTTCAGGGTAACTGAAAACAGCTGGGAGAAAGTTCTTTCTTATGGGAGAATTCCAGTTAATAAATGCAATCAGTATGATAGAAGTGAGAAGTCACAATTCTGAAACTCCTAATGACATACTAAATCTCAGACAACACCTATAAATATTAAAACGATAAACTAAACTGTTGACGGGATAAACTTTACAATGCAGAAATAGGTTGACTTCATCTGAACATATAATCAGTCCCATCTTTGAAAGTGGGAAGCTAGGCCAGGTACGGTGGCTCATGCCTGTGATCCCAACACTTTGGGAGGTCGAGGAGGAGGATGGATCACAAGGTCAGGAGATCGAGACCATTCTGGCCAACATGGTGAAACCCCATCTCTACTAAAACAAAAATTAGCTGGGCGTGGTGGTGTGTGCCTGTAATCCCAGCTACTCAGAAGGCTAAGGCAGGAGAATCGCTTGAACCAGGGAGGAGGAGGTTGCAATCAGCCAAGATTGCGCCACTGCACTCCAACCTGGTGACAGAGTGAGACTCCAAGGGAGGGGGGAAGGAAGGAAGGGAAGGGGGAAGGAAGGAAGGGAAGGGGGAAGGGAGGGGGGAAGGGAAGGGGGAAGGGAGGGGGGAAGGGAGGGGGGAAGGGAGGGGGGAAGGGAGGGGGGAAGGGAGGGGGGAAGGGAGGGGGGAAGGGAGGGGGGAAGGGAGGGGGGAAGGGAGGGGGGAAGGGAGGGGGGAAGGGAGGGGGGAAGGGAGGGGGGAAGGGAGGGGGGAAGGGAGGGGGGAAGGGAGGGGGGGGAAGGGAGGGGGGAAGGGAGGGGGGAAGGGAGGGGGGAAGGGAGGGGGGAAGGGAGGGGGGGAAGGGAGGGGGAAGGGAGGGGGGAAGGGAGGGGGGAAGGGAAGGGAAGGGAGGGGGGAAGGGAAGGGAGGGGGGAAGAGAAGGGAGGGGGGAAGAGAAGGGAGGGGGGAAGAGAAGGGAGGGGGGAAGAGAAGGGGGGGGAAGAGAAGGCAGGGAAGGGAGGGAAGGGAGGGAAGGCAGGAAGGCAGGCAGGAAGGCAGGAAGGCAGGCAGGAAGGCAGACAGACATTATGTGCCTCTAGCCTCCCTAATGCATTGACCTTGAATGTAATGAATCCCCTGGGTCTAACTTCTAGTCCCCTGGAAATACAGGGGATAGAGGAACACATTATGCAATACCATGAGGTAGCTGCTAGTCAAATCCAAAATTCATGACATTCAACAGGACAAATGACCCAGCTTCCCCAACAAATCAAAGGCATAAAACAGGGAGTGGCATTACTATAGATTAAAAACACATAAGAAACATTAATAGAAAAATGGCAAGGCAGGAGGGGTGGGCAGGAGGGGTGGGCAGGAAGATGAGAAGGAGAACAGAGACATAAGAAAGCAGCAGCAGCAACCGTAGCCTCCTAGACTTGTTGCCGCTTCTCCAGAAACTACGTGCTTAGAATCCCTGAGCTGGAAGAGCATCCAGAGGGGAACAGAGGTCTTAAGCATTCCAGACAAATAAAGATCTGTTCCAGCCCTAACAGGCTCCAAGGAGAGATGACTGTGGCTTCTCTGTCACTCATGTCAGGACTCCCCTCAATGCAGCAGCTGTGACTATGCTCAGGTCTTCGTGCTGCAGTTCTGGCTCATTTCAATTCTCTGCCACTTTCCCGCTCTTCACTTCCACACCCTATCAATTACATCTTTAACAATAGCTCATCTTGGTGGCTCTTTCACCTATAAGACTGCTATTTGCACTGAAAATCTGTACCATTTGTTGACACTATTATATTCAGTTTATAGACTATTGTCATATATACTAACAAGAGCATACATAGAAACTTCATCTTAACATCTCTCCCATAGCACCTAACACAGTACCAATTCTATTCGAGTGTGGTAGTTGCTTAGTAACTATTGGACGGGTAGATGGATGGATGAATGGATGGGTGGATAGATGGATAAACTGACAACAATAAAGGTGTGGTGGAGTGCACTTGTAATCTCAGCTACTCAAGAGGCAGAGGTGGGAGGATCACTTGAGCCCAGGAGTCCAAGACCAACCTAGGCAACACAGCAAGACCTCATCTCAACAAATAAGTATATATTTATATATATACACACGTACACATATATAACTATTAACTGATCTCTCAATAATCCATGCAATCACACTATTTCCTTACCTAACCTAAAAATAAGCTCGGTAAAGACCATGTCTTACACATTGTTTGTAACCTCAGCATCTAGCCATGCTTAGTACATAGGAGGCTCACAAGAAATGCCTCCTAAGTCAATTTCCACTTCAGGCTGAGCTGAAATGCTGACTGCCCACCCACCAATCCTTGTAGCACTTAGTTTGGGCAGGAGGGGAAGGCTGGGTAGGATATAAACCTTCCATAAGGAGCACATATTTGGCCGTCGTACCAGCCAGAACTGAGCAGCCCTTACCTTGTCGGGAAGGCAGGTGGTTGTGGTGCAGCCACAGTCATTAGTGGCGGTTGAGGCCAAGTACCCAAGGGGACAGCTCACTGTGGAGTTGACACAGTTGCAGGCACACTCATACTCATCACAGCACTGGGTCTTCCGAAGGGTGGGCAAACGGTGCGGGGGGCAGGAGGGCGGCGACACCCTTTTGCACTCCTCCTTCCTGCAGGCTGAGGGTAGGACAAGGCCACGCTGAGCAATGCACCCAGCCAAGGTTCGTAAGTATTCAGCTATGCTATAGGGTGCCAGGGAGCTTCAGACTCAGAAGATTAAGTCAGAAATGTGTGAGAGCCAAGCTCACGGGCTGGGAGCTATTCAATGTTACCAAAAAAGCAGTCCATCTGCAGAAAAATATGAACATTAATCAGAAAGGGAAATGTGAAGCTAGGAACTCTAATGGAGGAGAAGTGAAGGCTGCTCCATCCCTGCTCTATCGCTTTCCCATGTACGTCTGGAAGGGGCGGGTTCCTTGATTCTCAGAGGTGTCAGATGTAGAATCTCTAAGGCCAATAGGCCTGGGTGCACCATGCCCTGGCTAAGCACTGTTCTATGCCAGGAGTTTTTGTGACCCTATCCCCACCTCAGTACCTAGAACAATACCCTACAGTTTTAGGCCCGCCAGCAATCAGTGTGGAATGAAAGAATGCCAGCAATCTTGTCAAAGCCACAGTGTCACTTTTAAAAGACCAAATCCTGTCCCTGTGTCCTTTGCCTGTTTCTAGCTCCCTTCAAACACAATGTGCTCTCCTCCCACCCCTGAAGTCTCACATCTAGAAGTCAGAGGAGAGTCCACATCAGCAGACAAGAACACCAGTCGAGTTAGAGTGGGTACTCTCGGTAGGTAAACAAAGAATTCAGTTTCTTGTCGTGTCTTATTTTAGTCCAACACTATGTTTAAATTATAGTATATAGTGATTACATATATACTCCTTCAGAGAGGAAAAAAAACTATAAATTTGTTTGGCAATAAGATCCAATGATGAGGGGAAGTCATTCCCTCCCCTCAATGACATACAGGAGGATGGGCACAAATAAAGATTAGATTCAGAGGCCTCCTCCTCTCAGCCCCAGCTGCTTCTTCATAAACCCAAGGAGGTGCCTGTGGCTGTGCCCACACCTGGTATCCTTCAGCAGCATGCAGCCGGAAGGATCCTGTGCAGGTGTGACCCTAACCCCTCTGTTCTAGATGCACTCCCAACCCAGATTCAGCCAGGTAGAAAACAGGAAACGACATCATCTTGGAAAAGGTCCCTGAGAAAGAGGATGACCTCCCTCACGCCAGGAGAGAGGCCATACCACCCCTCCTCATCCACAGAGGCCTTACCGCAGGTGAAGTTGGGTCTGCACTCGCCAGGGTTGGTCAGTGTGGGCTGGAGGCCACCTTCACAGTGAGGCACTGGGGGCAGGTCACAGCTCTCCGGATCACACACTGAAGGCCAGAAAGAGAGACGTCCATGCAGAGTTCAGCAAGGTTACTCTTATTACCTGTGAGTGGGACACTACATTCCTATTCATGCAGACTTCTACTGTTTTAGGTTAAGTGATGATAATGGGGACAGAGATAACATGGGGATGGATGGATGGACGGACGGACGGACGGACGGACAGACGGACAGACGGACAGATCAATCAATCCAAGTCATACTGATTATTCTTATCATCCATTAGGGCCTTCCACATCTCAGCCAAGTCAACTTGGATCCTCTAGACCTGTTTCCTCTTCTGGAAGGTGGGATACCCGACCTTATAGGATGAGTCTGAGGATTTCACAAAATAGTAAGGGCAAAGTGCCTGGCACATTGTAGGAGCCTAGTAATGTCTATAAAATGAGGGGCTTGAAATAAATGATCCCTCTAGTTCTCTCTACTGCCAACATTCTAAGACCTCCTTTACATAAATTGTTCTCAAGCCACATCTCCCTCCCTTATGGGACTTCTATTTATTTCTGATCAATTTCATGAGTGTAAACAAGTTTCTCCAATTATATGATTTTCTTTTAGTTGCTTGGACTGCCCCCTGATCTATCTGCTCTCCCTTCAAGATTTGCATCACTGCAAATTGTACACGCCTGTGCTTTAGGTCTTCATCTGTATAAGCAACAAACACACTGGACAGGATAAGGACAAAGGCACTAATGATTTCCTGCCATGCTAACCATAATTCCATCAGCTCTGAATTCACCGAGCCCACTATTCACAGAGTAGTCTGCAGGGCTAGCATGAAAACCTCTAGCAAATAACCTGCCCAACTCGAGGTGCCCAGTATGTGGTCTTCTCTGTATCTAGCGGCCACAAAATCTTACTGAAAAGGAAAATGGGCTGCTTTGGCATGGTTTTTTCTTCAGTGTATCTCTGCGGTCCCCAGCCATCACCCCATTCTTATCAGCAATCACCCCATTAATCCTGTCAAACCTACGTTTAGTAATTTACAGAAGATTCTTCTAGGAAGCCAATCCTATTCTCCAGAGGTAACCCTTTCTATTTTTTTGGAATATCTAGTCAGTCCTTGCCCACCTCCTTTCACACACCCTGTGCCTGGGAACAGAGCCACCTTTCAGCACCCTCAACGTGGTACCCCCCTGGGGCTGGGGCTGGGCCCTGAAGACATCCCCCCGGTGGGACACATACCGCACTCATACTCAGGGCAGCACTGGTCTGCATTCCGGCGGAGGCGGGCCACCTCACACAGGCCGCAGGTGGGAGCTGAAGGAGAGGAACGGCCACAAAAGTCAGAGAAATGAGTAGTGGGACAGCCTCGGAGGGATTTGAAATGTTCTTGCTCACTGAAAACTAGTATGAGTTCTGTATAGTCGTCCCACGAGGATCCAGGCCACGGGCCCTCTGACAGATGAGCGTCCCCATGTTCCTGGTGACACCCTCACATTTACCCTCCAGGGACTCTTAAGTCTGAGCGTTGCTGGGGACCGGAGGCCAGGGTTAATCTGAGAGTGTCAAACCCAGATGCAGAATGGGGCTCCCAGGCCCAGCGACGGAAAATGCAGGCTGGGCAAGGAAGCTCACCCACTCCAGGATTCCAGGTGCCAGTGATCAAGTCTGCTCTGCCAGGGATGAAGATGGGTCACTGGGGGGCCTTGCAGGGGCCCTTGTTCCTCCATGAAGGCACCAGCGAGGGGAGGACTCTCACCTTTGGCCGTGGGGCAGGGCTGCATTGTGCAGTTGGCCTTCCGCCCGCTGAGGCACGTGCAGATCTGACAGGGCTGGTGGTCCGGGACCCAGGCTTCCAGGAACTGAGGGGAAAGCGAGGTTCAGAGAGGGCACAGGACATTCTAGGTACAAAGCTCAGAGTTCACAGAGGTCAGCTCTCCCTGCCTGCGGCGAGGGCCAGTCCCTGAGCCAGCCCTCTGACAGCCTCACAGATGAACAAAACCAGGTTAAAAGGAGGTTGTGAGGTTCTAATGGCTTTCAGAAAGGTGGTCGCCACAGTGCTTTGTAAACTAAAACGTGGAAACTTTCACTATACCCTTCTCTGTTGGCAATGCTAAAACCAAGCAAGGAAAGAAAATGAGTTCTTGGATCGCACCTGCTAGTCATTTCTCAAGCCAAAGGAGAAATTGGGATGTTGCTTGGGGGAAAAAAAAAGCCATTTCTTTCTGAAATTGACTTCAGACAATAGCAAGAGCTGTGGGGAGGACAGCAAAACTCTTGAAAGCATCACATTCTTGATGCCCGCAGTGACTTCAGAGGCCTGAGTGCGGCTCTCTGATTTTTCAAATGAGAGACGGCCCAGGGTAGAGAGCAGCCTTCTCAAAGTTACACACAGGCCGACAGCACAAGGCTTTGAAGTCAGGAACTCCCGAACTCTAACACGGGCTGCGTTCCGCTGTGCCCAGTTTCCTCACCTGTAAAATGAGGGTACTCAAGCCTGCCTTGCAGGACTGTTGTAAGGAGTGAGAAACTGTGATCAGCACAGGGTACACAGCAAAGAGCTCCACTAATAAGAAGCAGAGCCAGGACTTAGTCTCCCTCTGGATTCAGCCATGAAGTTAAATTTAAACTTAAAATTAAATTCAAGCGAAACTGCCCCTGAAGAAACACATTCTTATCCAGCAGCTCAAAGGACTCTAAGAAGTTCCCAGGTCAAGAAGGTCTTACTTATTACTTCCATGGTAGGCAGCCAGCTAAGAAGGAAGATCAAAGACCCCCAAGTGAGGTCCCCCTTCCCCCAAAGTGCCCTGCCCTCCCTCAGGATTAACCCCTCTGGTCCTGCCCTTGACACCTTTCACTCACTCAATAAATGATAGCAGCTAACATTCAAATGCCACCTGCTACGTGCCACTGTGTTGAGAGCTTTATTTAAATCACTCATGTAATCCTCACTGCAATCCTATGGTGAGGATATTTTTTACCATTGCCCTCACTTTTCCAATGAGAAAGCTAAGGCACTTGCTAGGTGTGCACAGGAACAGTGACAGAGTGAGGCTTTGAATCCAAATCCATGGTTTGTTTCTTTATGTTTTGGTTTTTGTTTTGAGACAGTGTCTCACTCTCTCTCGCCTAGACTGGAGTGCAGTGGCATGATCTCAGCTCACTGCAACTTCTGCCTCCCGAGTTTAAGCGATTCTCCTGCCTCAGCCTCCCAAGTAGCTGGGACTATAGGCATGCGTCACCACACCCAGCTAATTTTTGTATTTTAGTAGAGATGGGATTCCACCATGTTGGCCAGGCTGGGTCTCAAATTCCTGACCTCAAGTGATCTACCTGCCTCAGCCTCCAAAAGTGCTGGGATTACAGGTGTGAGCCACCACGCCAGGCCCAAATGCATGGTTTTAAACCACCATGCTCTGCTGCCTCCCACAAATAACTAATAATAAATATGTTCAAGGTATTTTTCTAAGAGTTTTACATTTATTTTCCTAATGATAACCCTACCAGGTAAGTAGTATCATCTATATTTACAAATAATGAAACTGAGGCACCAAGAAGTTAAGAAATTTGACCAAGTGGCACATCCAGGCTTTGAACCTAGCATTCTGGCCCAAGACACCACAGGCCTAGTCTCTTGCACTACAACTGCTTCTCGTCAATAGACACAGTGCCCGTCATGGGCAGGTCTGAACACACTGTCCGAGCCCTTGAATGGCCGACAGTCAAGGTGAGGAAATAAGACTGGTGAAAATCGGAATGAGAAAAATAAATTGTGACACACACACCGTGGAATACTACCTAGCAACAAGGAGGAGAAAACTATCAAAACACACAGCAGCATGGACGAATCCCAAAAGCGTTATCCTGAGTGAAGGAGGCCAGGCAGAAAAGAAGTGCGTAGGCATGTTTCCATGTATGCAAAATTCCAGAAAATGTCAACGAATCCACAGTGACAGAAAGCGGACCAGTAGCTGTCTAGGGTTGAGAGATATATTTAAAAGGGCATAAGCTAACTTTTGGGGGATGGAAATTTGTTATCTTGGTTATGTCAACGGTTTTATAGGTGTGTTCATATGGCAAAATCTATCGAATTGTACGCTTTAAATATGTGCTGTTTGTGGCATGTAAATCATACCTCAGTAAAGCTGTTTGTAAAAATACAAAATAAAAGAGCAGTAAGAGTGCAAAAGGAGAGCCCACTAAGACTGGGCACTGCAGAGAGTCTCACAGGGCACACCTATGAAGCACGGGAAGACTTGGGCAAAGGGGAAAGGAGGAGGAATTCCAGGTAGGAAACAGCTGACAAGGCACAGACGAAGGAACGCTCCTGCAGCGCCTGGCATCACGGGTGAGGCAGGAGGTGGAAGATGACAGAAGAGGCCCTATGAGCCCAGTGCAGGAACTTGCCTTACCTCGGCAGGCAGGTGCAGGCCCGGAGGCATAAGCAGGATCCTGCCTCACAGAGAAGAGCTAATGAAGACAACCCTGGCGACAGTGTGCAGGATGGAAAAGGGAAGGACTAGGAAGAGAAAACCGGAAAAGACACAGTGGCTGCCACTCCAGCTGGGAAGGTGGAGGGAGGGGCCCGGGGTGCTGGCCTCGGAGGGCTGGGGCAGGGGGTCGGATTGGCAGACATGAGGGGATGAGAAAGGAGAGGGTCATGTTCTGTATATGTTTCAGTGTTCTTTTTTCTCTCCTTTTAAACATAGACCTCAGACATTTAAACTCAAGAATAAATCCCACAATTTTCCTACTATCCTGAGAATGGGTAGCACACAACAGATGACCCAAAGCAGGTGTCTGCCCTCCTTTGCCGGGGATTGTCATTTCCCAGGAAGCTTAAGACCCACTCAAGGCAGGGGAAAGAAGAGAAATAAAAATTTAAAAAACAAGCGAACGCTAAGCTTCTAAAAGCAACTGCAGCGGCTCTCCAGGCCTGGCCAGGCTATGCGGCGATGCGGCCGGCAGATGGTGCTGCTGCACAACCCCAGGCCAACTGCAGGCAGGCCTGTTGCAACCACGCCAGGTTCCAGGGCCCAGGCGTGAATACCACCAGGCCACAACAGGTATGAATGCCAGCAGGAGTTAATGTTTGAATAAAGGTGACAAAAGAGCGGCCTGCAGAGAATACGGTGGGGAAAACATTTTCAAGGCACAAGGTCAAAGGACACAAGCAATTCATCATGCAATTTGATGAATTTGATTCACCAGCCAATTTGATGAGGGATGCAAATGAAATGGGAACACTGAGCCCAGCTAGGGACAGCAGAGACTAAGGGAGAGGGAAGGAGCTACAGGCCAGAGCTTCTGGGCCATGGACATGGTTCCTGCTAAGCTTGTGCCTGCCGGTATAGCACCCACCACCACCAGTGGCTCCACTGAGCCAAGGACAGCCAGTGCAGGTTCTTGGTCCCTTCCGAGCCTGCTGCAAAGGCTCACCTCTTTAGACTCTGTTTTGTAAAATAAGCAAGATCTATGGAAACTAGTGAATATTTTGCTTTTCTGAAATTACTACAATAGTTTTTTTTTTTTTTTTTGAGACAGAGTCTCGCTCTGTCGCCCAGGCTGGAGTGCAGTGGCCGGATCTCAGCTTACTGCAAGCTCCGCCTCCTGGGTTCATGCCATTCTCCTGCCTCAGCCTCCGGAGTAGCTGGGACTACAGGCGCCCGCCACCTCGCCCGGCTAGTTTTTTGTATTTTTCAGTAGAGACGGGGTTTCACCGGGTTAGCCAGGATGGTCTCTATCTCCTGACCTCCTGATCCGCCCGTCTCAGCCTCCCAAAGTGCTGGGATTACAGGCTTGAGCCACCGCGCCCGGCCACTACAATAGTTTTATACCCTAGTTTATTTCCCTGAATAAAAGGTTTTCTGGGCTTCATTTTTTCAGTTAAAAAAAAGTTTATTTAACGGAAATGTTCTTCATATTAGGTTTTTATTCTTTCTCTGCTTTGAAAGTCAAAGTTGAAAATGTACATGGCTGGATATGATGCTTGCTTTCATCCATTTAAACTCTATTTTCTGAAATCACTAAAAGTGGCTGTGTTCTTTTCAAAGTTTTCAACTAATTTTATTTCACCTGACTTTAAAATATATTTATAAGACAGTTTCCACATCCGAAATATTTGGATGGCCTCTTTACACAACTTGAATACATATTCTAATGTGTTGGACTGAAGATGAGGCGGGCAGTGAAAGGGGAAAATAGGGCCAGAGAGGAGAAGCAAAGGGCAGGAGAGTTTGGAGACACTAAGATGAAGTTCACAAGCCTCCTTCTCTCAGGACCTTGCAGACATCTGACACTCATGCAGCCAGAAACCTGCAAACTTGAGCTCACTTCTCATCACAGAACGCCAAGGAAAAGATCATTTCTGTCTCCTTCTAAGAGGAAGCATTTTGCCACTACTAGTAAAACCAGTCAAATTACCACAGGTTGCTAGCCACATATGTAAATTGGTCAACATCATTCAAGCCCTGCAGGAGCTCAGGAGCTATACAAATCAGGAAGAGAAATACAAGGTTTTGTCAACTCATTTAGGGAATACCACAGAACAGGCAATTACTTAACTTGGCAAGTTGAAATATGGCAGTAGAGGAGGACTTTAGCTCATCTATTCCACAGTGAGGACAAATTGGATCCACTAGGATAAAGCCCAACAACTAGAGGACATGAGATCACTGTAAGTGACTAAGAGTAATGGCCCTAATGGATACCCGTGTTCCAGTGAACATGACTTAGGCCAGAGTTCAACTCACAGTTCCAATGAGGTCAATGGTAGGGCTAGGACACTATGATTGATGCTATGAACATAAATCCCAGCTTTATCACCTCATGGCATTGAGCCTTAGTCTCATCCATTTGATAGGATGTGCGATTATGACCCTACAGAGCTTTGGGGAGAATCATATAAAATGGTCCCTATCCTGGCTTACAGCATCGGGGACAGAATAGTGTAGTTACTGAAATGTTTTCATTATTCTGCAGGCTGGTTAGCTACATTTACCATGAGTTCTCCTATTCGTGGTTGAACATAGTGGTAAGTCACTCTACTCAGTCCACTTAGCAAGAATGGTCCTCCTTGGTGATGAAGACGTTAGGTCTTGAGTGCAGCCCATGATCACAGAACACATTCTCCTTTCCTAGAAGCCAAACATGCTTCTACCTCTACCACGGTCTGTAGTATCACTGTCAACGGTGAAGGACAGGGCCACTGCACACATTCACACGTGCACGTTCACGTATGCACAGACACACGCTGCCCCAGATCCTACAAATATACACAGAGTCAACTTTGAAGAGAGATGACAGCCATTTTAGGCCAAGACGGAGGAGTTTGGTAAATATCCTTTCAAAATACATTCAATACCTCCTAAAGAGCTTAAAAAAAAACTGATGACTCAATGACTAACAAGCAAATCAGCCCAAAAAAGATGCAGCAAAAGGGCCATTCCATATTGTGGAAAGAGCCAGATCTTTGGCATCACAGAGAGCTTCAAATTCTGAGACCAACTCCATTACTTATAAATTGTGTCCATAGGCAACTTACTAAGCTCTTTAGGTCTTAGTTTCTTCATAGGATTTTTGTATTTATGAGTGATAGAGGACACACTAGTGTATTCTGTGGAATCCCAGTCCCAAGGGATTCTCTCACACACACACGCTCCATGATCAAGTTTGAGAAACAAAAATTCTCTTAAATATCTGCAAGGTACAGTAGTACACTAAAAACTCTAGAGTTCTGCAATAAAGAAACCTGTTTAACTATGATTAGTGTTCTTTAAACTCACTTGACCACAAGTAACTGTTAATACAACCTTTGAAAAACACTGAAATAATGAACATACTGTGTTTAGCACAATCAAGGTATACAATCTCTCTTAACAATAGCAGACATTATCACACAAAATATTCTTTTCCCTTTCCCTCCTGGGTTCCTATCATTTTGCTTAAATGACTACAATAATAAAGACAATAGTAATCACAGTAACAGTAATAACGTGGTAACAACACTTGGATGTTTAATCTCTCAGATAATACATGACAGATACAGGATTTGAACCAAGAGCTATCTGAATGCAGAGCCATTACACAATACTGCCTGTCCCTAATGATCCCCGTAAGAGTCAACCCTGCTGCCACAGTTGGAAGAGGCCAATCATTGGCGAACACTTCTCCCTTTTGACCCAAGAGGGAAGCAGCCCCGTGGGAGGTGAAAGGCCCAGGCTCCTACCTGGTGCTGGACTCCATCCTCACCAATGCACTGAGTGCAGGCCTCTTCAGGGACACAGCTGCCTTCCAACATGACTTTATTCGGAGGACAGAAACAGCCTTCCGAGGGATGGTCCCCACAGGAGCTCACGTTGCCATTGCAGTGCCGGGGACAGCCACGCTCACAGGGGTTGTAGACCAGGGATGGTGGGCATGACATAGCTGTAGACAGAGGAGGAGAGGTCACTCACAAAGGCCCTCACCAGCCAGAGTGAAACGGGCACAGCTGATTCAACATGGTTAATCATCAAACTTGCCAGGGCAGAGATGGCTATTTTCCACCAATCTTCATCCTCCCCATCTTCCATAGAAACAGAACTTTAGGCTGGGCATATGACCACCAGAATGAGGACTGTATTTCCCAACCTTTCTTGCAGCTAAGTGCAGTATTGTGACTAGTTCTGACCAATGAACTGTAAGTAAAGTATAGTATCCCATGGCAGCCTCCAGGAGTCCATTTTAAAAGACAGCTATGCATGCTCCTTGCCCCTCTTCCCTCCTTCCCTCAG
The DNA here is from genome assembly GCF_049350105.2 of Macaca mulatta. Classification (NCBI taxonomy): domain Eukaryota; kingdom Metazoa; phylum Chordata; class Mammalia; order Primates; family Cercopithecidae; genus Macaca; species Macaca mulatta. The sequence goes on from NC_133416.1 coordinate 6,926,892, forward strand.
CTTCCTGCTTGGAGCATGAATGTCCATCTTAGACCATGAAGAAAAAGACCACACCCAACTAAGGGCAGAGCAAAGAGCTAGAATCCAGTTTGAGGCCCAGAATTAGCTGGAACCACCGCCTCCGATCAGCTATACGACAGAAAATTTTAATTCTCTGCTACTTGCAGCCAAATCTAGTCCTACCAAATGATGCGAACTTGTATGGTTTTGTGGTCCTTTTTTGAATACAGATATATTTTACGCTTTAAAAGCATCTGTAAATTAGGAATCCACATCTATGAAGAACGGCCTTGGGAAAGAAGCTACAAGGTGATTTCACTTCCCTCATTCTGATTTGCTCAACAACTTCCTCACATTCTCAAGGCACCAAAGGCAGGCAGGAGATGGAGGAAGTTTCCAAGGATTTGGATCACCAAAGATTTCCCTCTGTGTGCACAGTAAATAACCAGGAGGTACACAAAGAAATCAGTATGCAGAGAAAGTGCTTCCAGTAACTTAGAAACTAACATTTGCCGCTTGATTTGTAGGCTGATTGGGAGGAGGCAGTATCATCCACATGGCCTCAGAAAATCAGAACCCAAAGGAACCTACAGGTTATCTAAGCCAACTATCTCATTCTACGATGCAGACACTGAGGTCCAGAAAGACTAACAGTCCATCCACCAGCTGAGCTGGGACTAGGATGCCCAAGTCCTCCAGACCCAGCTCAGAGCTGCTGACAGTTCTATGATGATAAACTCTGAGGCTCCAACATGCATGTACATATTGATTTCCCTCAAAAAAAAAAAAAAAAAAAGGCGACGATTATATTTGACAACTGAGGATTTCAAGTTCAGTATTCTTTTCACTCCAGCACCCCGAGGGGACAGGAGCCATATCTGATTCACTTCAGTTTCCCCTACACTTTAAATAAATGCCAAGTCCAGGCAGGGGAGCTGACTTTGGGGAGGGGCTATCTGCACTAGCAATCCTGCAGTGTTTATAATTAAGGAGATTCTTGGCAACCAAATGATTCTACTCACACTTCAAAATCCTGCTCAGGCATGGACTACATTGTAAGCTTGGTGGAATTTCAAATTCAATGTGACTGGCTACACAGCGCTTTACAGATGCCTATGTGTGTCTAGCACATTGAAATTGCATTTGTCTCAACTGTAGAAATACTAATGGAAAGGATCATGCATTAATTTACATAAAAATTCTACATGCAGAGTGTGTATGTGTGTGTATATATATACATATATACACCTATACATACACATATATATACATATACATATACACACACACACACACACACACACATATATATCTCTTCTATCTTACTTAATCCTAACTGGAATCCCAGGTCATACAAAATACAGGGATTTTCACCCTTATTAGCCAGATAAAGAATGTGGGGCACAGAGAGGCTGAGCAAGCCCAGTTAGTTGGTCTCCAGGATTTTTAGAGGTAACTTGGAGACTCACCACAGAAATCAGGTGTCCTCCAGTCAACGCAGACCCCATTGGTCCGACAGAGGTGGGCATAAGAAGCGATCACCTCACACACTTGCTCCCGGTGGCAACTGTCCTGCTGGCAGATGGCATAGAATATGGCTGGAGCCAGGACCTTGTGGCATTCAGCAAACAGTGCTGAGAGGAGCACCTGGCACTGGGAGCTGTTGGGGACAAGACACTGCTCTTCCAGAATGGGCTGGCATGTCTGCCCTGGCCGCTGCACAGTCCATTCCTGAACAAGTGTTTTCCAGTCTGTGGTGACTGTACCATCCCTCAGCATGAAGTCATTGGCTCCATTCTCATCACAGATCCCTAGAGAAACAAACAAGAAGAAAAGATAAACTGAGAGGTCCTAGGTACAAAAACATTGATGCCAGAGACGGGCCATTCTTCATCCTCCCCAGAATCTGACCCTTGCTACTAGACCCTGAAATATCAGCATCCAAGAGCCTCAGAGTAGAGCAAGTAAGGTTTATAAATGTATAGCAGGAGGAAAAGAGGAGTTGAGAAAATGTTCTTACCACAGAGACCATACGTCTTTGAAGCAAAAGTCTTGGGGCTGAGTTGCAGTTGGAACTCATTGTTTTGTGGAGTGAATGTGAAGATGTGGCCAAGATGGTTGAATCTGATCTCATGCATGATGGCACCATAAACGTTGACTTCCATGTTCCCACCCACGTAAGGAACAGAGACCAGTCTCCCATTCACTGTCACCTGCACAAAGAAGAAAGAGCTCATTGGTAGTCCCAGCAATGAGGAATCCTAGAACTTCACCCTTGGGTTTTTAGTAAAGTTACTGAGAGTCTCTGCACATTCATCACACTCAACCGCAACACTACACACGAACATTGATATCTGTCGGCAGCTCTTCTAAGATAAAGAAGAGCTTGACTAGAAAACTGAGCTTGACTTTGCAGAGCTTGACCAGAAGACAGACTGTTATAATACTATACGGGTGACCATGCACCAAGAACCTGAAAGCCTAGAGATAGGAACCTTGAGTGGATGTGACTCAAGAGGGAAGGGCAATGCCTTTAAGACAGGCTGGGAAAGTGGCCTTATTGCTAACTCGTCAGAGCAGTGTCTCCAGGAGCATCCAGCAGCCGTGTCCAACCCTTTGAATGCAAGGACGTTTTTGCTTCTCTGTGGTGGTGGATATCACGAAAAATATGCACAGAACTTTTTTTAGCTCATCAGCTGTCATTAGTGTTAACGCATTTTATGTGTGGTCCAGGGAAGCCAAAAGGTTGGACACCAGTGTCTTAATGGGACCACTTTAAGTCTTTTTTGTGTGCATGTGTGCCACTAGAAGCTCTTTCTTGGGCAGCCCCCATCATATACACCATATCAAACACATTAAAATGCACTCACATTCCATGATGAATATAATTTTGCTGTAAAATTTTTGGAAGGATTTTTTATCATCTTGATTTTTTAATTTTTGGCTATGAGTTACTCACTTGATATATGACTAGCTAAGATTTTTCTGCAATTATTGTTCAAATTCAGGAATTCTTGCAAAGTGAGAAAATCTAGCCTACAAGTTGTTTTCACACAATGAAATATTTATGATCTCTACACGAACAAGTAAAGAAGTTGGCGTAATGTAACCTTTTGTGAGCATTTAATCAATCATATATATATATATATATCAGTTTTGCCGTTTTCTTTTCAAATTTTGGAGGCCAACACTTTATGTAGGCCTTAAATATTTTCAAAGGACCTAATTTAGCGCCGTAAATGTTTCCCATTGGAAAGCTTACAGGGTTTAGGCATTGGACTCATAATACCTCCCGGGTAAACAATCCTGATGCCAATTCCAATTCTCTACCAGTGCCAGAAACTGGCACTCAATTCACAATTTTATGCTATCTAAAAGTGATTCCGTCTTGCAAATCTGAGCCCGGAACAACATGAAATCAGGCCAAGACAAGGGGATGGCAATAAACCCCTCTAAGAAAGTTGTGCTCCTCTCCTCTATAGTTAAGCAGGAGGCAGAGCTCCTAACAAGAGCACCAACTAAAACCAACTGCCACCTGGTCCATGTGGTTTCCCTGACACTCTATTGCCTTGCCACGGGATCCAGAGAAAGTACTTCTCACCTCCATGTCACTGTGCAGCTCGACAGAGAGGGCAGCATGCTTCACCTCGATGGATTTCATGCAGCCCTGCCTTGCTGCAGGGCTGCAGGCACCATTATGGAGAATCACCTCCAGGTCCTGCTCCTTGTTTTGAAATAGGACGTAAGAACAGCTGCCAGTCAGCTTGAAATTCTGCCCATCAAAGGTCACGATGTGCCGAGTGGAGCTGCCTGTGCACACGCCTGGACGGGGAGAAGCAGAGGATGGATGCGACATTATCCAAACCCCCATGCCTACTACATGCAGACAGGCAGGTGTGACCAAGTTGCACACAGATAAATACAGTAGAGACCGGAACAGGCCCTTTGAGGTCATATAGACCAATTTCCTCCTTTTTTACTAATTAGGAAACGGGGGCTCTGAGAGGTAGAGAGGTTTAGGTAAGTAACACTTGGCTATTAAATGTTTTCCTGGAGAATGTTACATAAAATGTGGCAAATTATAGAACCACACTTCTAAAAAATGTAAATGTACAGTGTGAATAATCCGTTCCACAGGGATACCTTGGCCCAGAAAACAAAGTTAAGTTCCAGGGTAACGTGTTATGACTCATTGAAATTAAGGAAAGCTAAGGAAAGCTAAGCAAACTATGAGCTCATGATCTCATTAAAGAAAATTCACCTAAAGACACGACGTGTCCTTTCAGCTGCCAAGTGACCAAGGCAATGGTACAAGTGACCATGTTAACTTAATCCCTTAAGAGATTGCACAGGAGAAATATTTCCAGAGCCAAAAAAAAAATGGTTGGGTCTCAATGCTCCCTCATTTGACCCTGAGTCATTCACATAAGTGGCAAATTCTCAAGGTTCCTATTAAAACGTTATGAATACGAATCATTTTGCACCTACCTAAGATGACTTGGTAAAAATCCTCACATTGAAAGCACCACCACCATAAATGATTTGAAAGCTAACCTTGGACCTAAATAAAGTTGGAGATAAGCTTTCCAGACAAACCATGACCACATCTACAACGGCAGGTGAATACATGCCCAAGAGCTGAGACACAGATTCGGTGGAGCAGGGAGGTTCCACTAATGTCCCTCACTCATAACCAAGCCTGAGCCAACCTCTCCTTATGGGGGTGACTGGCAAGCAGCACATCCACTGACAAATGATGGGTCTGGAAGCACCATCAGAGCTAGTTCTACTCAAAATCCCCTATGTCCTTGAGCAGTCAGTCATTTCCAAGTGACAGTACTAAATGCTACTGGCTTACTAATCATCCATGCTGCAAGTGATCCCCAACACGCAGCTGTTGACACTGTCACATCAAGGAGTCAGCCCAACTGCCATAAGGATGAAACAAATCACAAGGCCTTGGTTTTAGCTCACACAAGGCAAGTTAGTGAGAATGGCTCTACCCACCTTAAGATGAACTGTGACTGTGTAATGGGTACTTTACAGCCAGAGAAACTAGGGGCTGGCTTCTGTTTCACTTGCTTGCACTGTGACCTTGGATCAGTTACTTAACTTCACTGATCCTCTCCTAGCTCCTCTACATAATAGGCCTACAATCGATACCTTTTAGTATTATTGTGAGAATTAGTTGCAATATAGATGAAATGCCTACCTAATAGTGCATGACTCACATGTGCATGTTTAACAAACAGATCTCCAAATCTTCACAAATAAGCCACAAAATAAATTCAATAGCATGTAAATTGCTGTGTTGTAGGTATATTAAAACTTTGAGGTCCTTCCATCTCCAGAATACCAAATTACCTCCCAACAAACCATCACATTATACTCCAGTTTAGTGATTAGTTTTAATGAGCCATATATATAAGCACATTCCAATGTTCAGGACATAAAGAAAGTTAGGCCGAACCAATTAAAAATTAATACATTAGAGTTATATGATAAAATGTTAATGCACAGTTATAAAATATTATCACAAAGTATATCACTATATATCAGTTATAAAATATTATCACAGAGTAAAGTCTCATGAAATCATTTTATCTCATCTCTCTCCTTTTCTTCAACATCTTCTTGCTCATCTTTCCAAGTGACAATACAAATATTTGTGATTGAATACATTAAAACTTTTGGCTCATTGTCAAAATGTAATGATATCAGATACTAAAGTGAATTGTTAGCAAAATGCACATGTTCAAAAAGACATCCAAGTAGCCAGAGTGGACCCTAATACTCCAGCTATTAATATTGTCAAGTCAAGGAGCCAGCCCCAATGGTCATGAGAATAAAATAAACCACAAGGCAAAGAAATATGTAGGGAGATATACATCCTCTGAACATGATGCAGAACAGTAAGAACAAATTAAATTACTATGAAAAAAAGCATGTCTTCAGCGTAACTAGAAAACAAGAAAATACCCAAACTCTATTTATTTATTTATTTATTTTTTTCTTTCCCCAAGAGGAGTTTCACTGTCACCCAGGCTGGAGTGCAATGGCGCGATCTCAGCTCACTGCAACCTCCACCTCCCCAGGTTCAAGCGATTCTCCCACCTCAGCCTGCCGAGTAGCTGGGATTACAGGCATGCACCCCACGCCTGGCTAACTTTTGTATTTTTAGTAGAGATGGGGTTTCACCATGTTGGCCAGGCTGGTCTCGAACTCATGACCTCATGATCAGCCCGCCTAGGCCTCTCAAAGTGCTGGGATTACAGGTATGAGCCACTGCACCCGGCCAAAAATACCCAGACTTTAAAATAGCTATAAGTAAAGTAAAAGATAAAAAACACCAAATCTCACCCAGCAAAAATCTCTCATGCCCTGTTGGATTGTCCTTGCTCGTGACAAAGGCTAAGGAAAACTGAAAAGAAGAGAGAAGGAGCGAGTGGGCAGCAAGCCTACAATTTCTCTATAACCACCACCACCATCAGAAAGAAAAGCCCATCCTAAGGGCAAAAGTATTTTAAAGTATCCTGACAGACCACAGCAGGTGCTAAAAACACACGTAATACTCAGTGACAATCTGAAAAGCATAGTTTCGAGGGGGCTGGGAGCAAAAAGAAATGGAAAGGTACTTGGAAAGTGACTGGAGACATAAAAATAAAGCCAATGGGAAAGTCAGGGTCCAGAAAAACCTGAAAAATCAGAGGCCACGCAACCCTTCAGTATCCACATGTACGTACACACACACACACCACGAAGGAAATGACTTTTCTATACTGATAGAAGGGAGGGTCATTGAACCAGAAATCTTGTAAAACCCAAAATTCACAAAATGAACAGAAGATTAAGCAAGTACATAAAAGTTTCTTTAACAGATCAGAAAATGAGAACCAACACTCCCCATCTAATGAAAATTTCACAAAAAGGAGAAAACAAAAAAGAAAATGCTATGACATAGAAAAAACCTATGAGACAATACTCAAACTAAATTAAATACACTCGAACATCTAAAAAAATGAAAACCACCTTGAATCAGAATTTCAAAAACTAAGAAGAGAAATGAACAAAGACAAGAATAAATAAAAATAGAACTTAGTGAACTTGGTGGGGTGGGTAATAAAAGTGCAAAGTCAACTTTGAAATAAAGACTAAATTATAAGGACGCAAGGAAGATGACATCAAAATAAAAATTTAATAAACAGCATCAGAGAAAAGCAAAAAAAAAATCAAGGAATGAAAATGAGTTAATGAAGGAAGTATAAAGGTCAAAGAGACACTAATGAAAATGTAAGACAGGAGGAAAAATGGAGTCTTAGAAAACAAAACAACGAAACAGAACTAACGCTTAAAGAATATAACTCATGAAAACATTCTGGAAATCAAAAAAGAGCAAAATCTATGTATGGGAGTCATGAGCCAGATGTCTGGGAAAAGCAACCCAAAACAGTCAACTCTGAGACATATTACAGGACACTATCAGACTTCAAACATAAAGAAAAAATTTTCCAGGCCTTCAGGCAAAAAGATCAAATTTACAAGGACAAAAGAATTATATTGGTATCAGAATTTTTCAAAAAGCAATATGCAAAGCAAGGCAACAATGGAGCAGCATTTTTCAGAAATTTAGTGAAAGAAAGTGTGAATCAAGAATTCTGTATTTAGCTAAGGTGCCTTCTAGCATCAGTACTATAGAAAAACAGTCTTAAATACATAGGAATTAATGGAATTCTGTACCCATAAGCCCTTCTTAAGAAATCTACTAGAGGGCCGGGTGCAGTGGCTCATGCCTGTAATTCCAGCACTTTGGGAGGCCGAGGCGGGCAGATCACAAGGTCAGGAGATGGAGACCATCCTGGCTAACATGGTGAAACTCCGTTTCTACTAAAAAAAAAAAAAAAAATACAAAAAATTAACTGGCTGTGGTGGCAGGCACCCGTAGTCACAGCTATTCAGGAGGCTGAGGCAGGAGAATGGCGTGAACCGGGGAGGTGGAGCTTGCAGTGAGCAGAGATCGTACCACTGCACTCCAACCTGGGCGACAGAGCGAGACTCTGTCTCAAAAAAAAGAAAAAAGAAAAAAGAAATCTACTAGAGAATGTTTCCTCCAACTAAGAGATGACTAGGAAATGTTATCAAAACAACTAAAGTGAGCATTTTTATTTATATAGTCATAGATCTAAAACTTAAAAAAAAGGAAGAATGGAAGACTAATGTGCAAATGTTATATGCTGTGACAAAGTAGAAATAATGGAACTCGACAATGGGAGGAGAGGGGAGGGAATAAGAAAACTTAGAACAACCTCATTGATTGTTGTATAGCCGTAGGGAGAAGTTAAAGAATGCTATTAAAAACAGGCAAACTGATAAATGAATGATTAGATTTAAAAATATGGGCCTGAAGGCATTTTAGAAAGGTATAACTTCCTAGGTAATGACAGGAACAAAAGCATAAACCTTCCTAGACACCAAATACTTGACATATCACATTTATAAATGAAAAAATAAACAATTATAAAATATGATGATGAAGGAAGATCAAACACAAGATGGCAATAAGTGAGAATGGGCTTAACCTGTCTACTAAAATGAAAAGGTTTTCAAATTCAGCTCAAACGCAAGACCCAACTATATGCTATATAACTAAAATTCAGAAAGGCTAAAGGGACAAAGGATATCAAACAATAAGAAAACAGGGATGTAGATTGTGATATCAGACAAAGTAAAATTCTAGCCAAAAAAAAAGCTTAAATGTGACTAATAAGAGCATTCTGAACAGTGTAATTCACAATGAAGCCATAACAGCTGTGAATATCTATGCACCAGATAACACAGCAACCATCTTCACAGAGCAAAAACTATAGGAGAAGCAAGGAGACATTGGTAGACAAACTAGTAACAGGATACTTTTACACATCCCTTTCAGAACCAGATAGATAAAATGAGGAAAAGGTAAGTAAGACTATAAAAGACATAAACATTAAAATCAAAATATATAGCTCTCATGGAGCGGAGGCAGGAAGAGAGCAAGGGATCTCAAATTCTACACCCTGATAATAGAGAATACACTTCACAAAAATTGATCATGTATTGGATCACGAAGAAAATAACAGTAACTTCCACAAAGTAGAACTATTACAAATACTCTTGTCAGAGTATAGTAAGATTAAAAACTTTTTAACTATTGTTTAAAAAGATCTTTACACTTGGAAATTTTTTTAATTTATGATATAAATCCTGGGTAAAGGGGGCAATAAAAACCAATAGTACAGAATTTTTTTAAAAAATAATAATAAATATACTACATATCAGACTCATTGGGATACATACAAAGTGGTCCTAGGAAAATTTCTAACAGTAAACATTCCTGTCAATAAAAATAAAAAAAACGAATGAAATTCCCAGTTCCAGTTAAATAGAAAAGCACAAAAGGTAAAGTAAAAAAAATTCAAGGAAAGAAACCATAAAACAGCAAGGATAAAAGCAGAAATCAATTAAGGTAGAGAATATAAAAACAATAAACATAATTAATAAATTGAAATCGACTTTTTAAAAAATCCAGAAAGACAAATCAAGAGTTAATTTAAGAAAAAAATAGACATGTATACAGATTAAGAAATGACAAAGGAAAATCATTAAACAGAATTTTTATTATAAAAGCTTACTGTGAAAATTTTACTTGTACCCTAGAATATATACAAACAAAAAATAAATAAAATTTTAATTTAAAAAGACTACTTTGCAGACCTCTAATGTGAAAATCTAGATGAAACGGATAAATTTCTAGGAAAATGAAGATTAAAAAAATTAATTCCTGTAGATAAAAGACAAATCTTAAGCATACCAATTTACATGGAAGAATTAGAGTAAGTTAGTAGGAATTAAATAAAGTTACTCCACCAAAAGAAATAAAAAACAAAATACCAACCCCAAATGATTTCACAAGGAAATTTTCCTAAACTTCCAAAGACCTGATAGTCCCGATGCTCCATAAATTGTTCCACAGTACTGAAAATGAGAGAAAACGTCTTAAAGCTATTAATGAAACCAGTTTTAACACCAATATCTAAACCAGATCAAGACAGTATTCCCCTTGCCACAAAAAAAAAAAAAACAGGGTGGGAGACAGGAGGAAGATGGTGAAATAAGCAGCACCAAAAATCTGTCTCCGCACCTAGACAACAATAGCATTGGCAGAATCTGTCTCATGTAGTAAATCAACAGAGACTATCCCTGAGAAAGACCAGATGGTAGACTTACTAAAGAAAGACTTCAAAACAACTGTCTTAAAAATTATCAAAGAGCTAAAAGAAGATGTAGACAAGATCAAGAAAATGATGTATGAACAGAATGGAAATTTCAATAAAGAAATTGAAATCATAAAAAGGAACCAAAAAAGTTCTGGATATTATTGTAATCTTAGTTTGTGACATCACTTTTTGTTTTCTACATGATTTAAGAGACTAATGCATTAAAATATATATATGTCTATGTTTTTGAACACACAATGTATAAAGATGTGATTTTACGACATCAATAACTGAAAGTGTGTGGGGATACAGCTGCATAAAAGCAGAGTTTTGTCTGTTACCAAAGTTGAGCTGGTATATATTCAAAGTACAGCGTAATAACTTTAGGATGTTAAATGTAATCCCCATGGTAACCATAAAGAAAACAGCTATAGAATATACAGAAAAGGGAGTTAAAATGTTTCACTACAAAAAAAAAAATCAACCAAACACAAAGGATGACAACATGGATGAACCTTGAAGACATTATGTTAAGCAGAATAAGCCAGTCCCAATAGGAAAAATGTAATTCCACTCAAAAGAGGTGCTTAGAGTAGTCTCATTCACAGAGACAGAAAGCAAAACGGTGGTTGCCAGAGGCTGGAGGAAGAGGGAGATGGGGTACCACCGTCTAATGAATAAAGCATTTCAGTTTTACAAGATGAAAAAAGTTCTGGCAATGGATGGTGGTGATGTTTGCATCACAATGTGGATTTTCTTAATGTCACTGGATATATTCTTAAAAATAGTTAAAAGGATAAATTTTATGTTATATGTATAATAGTTTTAAAATTAGACCAAAAACACTTATGTCAAAACCAATGTACTAAATAAAATATTACTAAACAGAATTCAGCACATTAGGAAATTCCTTCAAATAATATACCCTATCAATATATTTAAAGAAAAAAAAACAAGAGATTATCTCCACAGATGCTGAAAAAGCCTTCACCAATACCAAAATTCCACAATCACTCTTGACAAAAAAAAACACTCAAAAATGAGAATCAAGGGATATTTTCTTAATATGATAAAATATATGATGAGTGTGCACGTATGCGTGTGTGCGCGCGCAAGATACTCCACTGCTATTCAACATTGTACTAAAGTTTATTAATGGAATTAATCAAGAGAAATTAATTGGAGGCACAAAAATTGACACAGAAGAAAAACAATTCTATTTGCAAATTACACACCATCATACCCAGAAAACCCTAGAGAATTCATGATAAAACTCAATAATAAAAGAATTCAGTAAAGCTATAGGATATGGAATTAGCATATATAGATATATGTGTTATATATATAGATATATGTTATATATAGATACATATAGCTATATATCAATACCCTTTATATACACAAACAATAAGTAGTTAAATAATATAATGGAAAAGAAAAAAGTCTCACAATAGCAACAAAGAAGATTCAATACTTGGAATAAACTTAGCAAGAAATATGCAAAACCCAAGTGAGTAAACCTTAAAACACTTCTAGAAGACAGACAAATCAGCTTGAATAAGTGGACATACTTGTTCTCAGATAGGATGATTTAACATCATAAAAATGCCAGTTCTCCCAAAGTTAATGTATAAATTTAATGTAATTCCAATAAAAATACCAACAAACTTTTTATGGAGGTAAAAAAAAGTTGACACTAAAGTCCATATGGAAAAAACAAACATTAAAAAATTGCCAGGAAAACACTTCAGAATAAAACTTGTAGAGGTACTAAGTCCTACCAGACAATAAAACATACTATAAAGCCTTCAATGACAAAATATTAGAGGTATTTCCTCTAAGACAGTGTGGTAATTAAGACAAAATGTGGTTTTGGTATATGAATAGCTTACAACAACTGGAATCAGAAAATAAGTTCAGAAAAAAGCCCATACAAATATGAAAATTTGTTTTATGATTATTATTATCTCACATCACTAGGGGCAAATATTGACATGTTAATAAATAGTACTGCAACCTATATTACAGACAATGAGCTAATAATTCCAATATTTAAAATAAAGGATAAAGATTAAAACCCAATGGAAAGTAGAAATAATGAACAAATTTAGGGAAGAAAATAGACATCCAGCTTCAAGAAGCCCAAAAGACTCCAACTAGAACTAATTTAAAGAAGTCCACTACAAGATATAATCAATTTGTCAAAAGTCAAAGACAGAAACAGAATTTTGAAAGCAGCAAGAGAAAAGCAACTTTTCATATAAAAGGAGGCCACGATGAGACTATTAACAAATTTCTCAGCAGAAAGCTTGTGGGCCAGAAGGGAGATGGATGATCGATTCAAAAGAAAACAATGGGCAGCCAAGAATACTCTCTCTAGCAAAACAGTCTTTCAAAACTGGAGGGGAAATAAAGACTTTCTCATGTGAACAAAAGCTGGAAGAGTTCATCACCACCATACCTGCCTTATAAGAAATGCTAAAGGGAGGTCCATCATATTGAAATAAAAGAATGCTAGGCAGCAACATGAAAACATGAAAGGTAAAATTCCTTGTAAAGGTAAATATACAAACAAATATAGAATATTTTAATACTATAATGACAATGTGTAAATCTTTGAATTCTGGTATAGAACTTAAAAGACAAAGTTATAAAAATAACTATCATTATAAAAATCAATGAATACACATTAAAAAATGCAATGTGTAACATCAACAACATAAAGTGGAGGAGAGGGAGTAAAAGAGTAGAGTTTTTGTGTGCAATTGAAATTAAGTTGTTATAAACTTAGAATAGACTGTCATAAGTATAGGCTGTTTTATGTAAGCTTCATGGTGAACACAAAGAAAATATCTATAGAAGATACATGAAAGGAAATGAGAAAGGAATCAAATCTCATCATTACCCCCCAAAAAATCAATGAAACCCAAAGAAGTGCAGTAAGAGTAGAAAAGAGGGACCAAAAAAGCTACAAGACAGCCTGAAAATAACAAAATGGCAACAGTAAGTCCTTCCCTATCGGTAGTTACTTTAAGTATAAATAGAATAAACTTTCCAATCAAAAGCCATGAAGTGGCTGAAATGAATTTTTAAAAATAAAACAAAACAGTCAGGTGTGGTGGCTCACGTCTGTAATCCCAGCACTTTGGGAGGCTAAGGCAGGCAGATGATGAGATCAGGAGATCGAGACCATCCTGGCTAACATGGTGAAACCCTGTCTCTATTAAAAATACAAAAACTTAGCCAGGTGTGGTGGCACGTGCTTGTAGTTCCAGCTACTCAGGAGGCTGAGGCAGGAGAATCACTTGAACCCGGGAGGCAGAGGTTGCAGTGAGCCGAGATCACACCACTGCACTCCAGCCTAGGCAACAGAGCAAGATTCCATTTAAATAAATTAAATCAATCAATCAATGTAAAACAAGATCCAACCATATGCTGTCTACGAGAGAAACTCACTTTGGATTTAAGGATGCACACAGGTTGAAAGTGAGAAGATGGAAAAAGATATTTCATGCCAATGTTAACTAAAAGAGAGCACAGGTAACCATACTTAGACAAATTAGACTTTAACTCAAAGATGGTCACAAGAGACAAAAACGGACATTATATAGTGATAAATGCATCAATTCACCAAGGAGATGTAATAATTATAAATACATTGCACCCAACATTAAAGTACACAAATGTAAGAAGCAAATATTGGCAGAACTGAAGATAAAAATAGAACATAATAGTGAGAGATTTTAATATCTCACTTTCAATAATGGATAAAAATCCAGACAGAAGATCAATAAGGAAACAGAGAACTCGAGCAACACTATGGCCCAAGTGGACCTATCAAATACAGAACATTCTACCGAACAACAGGAAAATATACATTCTTCTCAAACACACAGAACAGTCTGCAGAATAGGTCACATGCTAGTCCACAAAACAAATCTTAACAAATTTAAGGAGACTAAAATCATACCAAGTATCTTTTCTGACCACAATAGAATAAGACATGGCTAACAGAAATAATTTCAGAAAGTTCTCAAATATGTGGAAATTAAACAATACTCTTGAACAATCAATGGGTCAAAGGAGAAATCAAAAGAAAAATCAGGGCCGGGCGCGGTGGCTCAAGCCTGTAATCCCAGCACTTTGGGAGGCCGAGACGGGTGGATCACGAGGTCAGGAGATCGAGACCACCCTGGCTAACCCGGTGAAACCCCGTCTCTACTAAAAAAAAATGCAAAACACTAGCCGGGCAAGGTGGTGGGCGCCTGTAGTCTCAGCTACTCAGGAGGCTGAGGCCGGAGAATGGCATGAACCCAGGAGGCGGAGCTTGCAGTGAGCTGAGATCCAGCCACTGCACTCTAGCCTGGGCAACAGAGCAAGACTCCGTCTCAAAAAAAAAAAAAAAAAAAAAAATCAGAAAATATTCTGAGAAACACAAAACTAAAGCACAACATAGCAAAGCTTATGGGAAACAGCAAAAGCAGTAAAAGGAAAGTTTACAGCAGTAAATGTCTACAGTAAGAAAGATCTCAAACAAATAACCTAATTTTACAACATAAGGAACAAGAAAATGAATAAACTAAGCCCTAAGTTAGCAGAAGAAAGGAAATAATAAAGATTTGAGGAAAAATAAATTAACAAACCTTTAGCTAGATTAACCAAGACAAAAAGAGAAGACTCAAATAAATAAAATCTGAAATGGAAGTGGTGATGTTACAATTGATAGCGCAGAAATAAAAAGGGTAGTAAAAGACTACTAAGAACAACTACACATGAACAAACTGGATAACCTAAAGAAATGAATAAATCCCCGAAACATACAACCTACCAAGACTGAATGATGAAGAAATAGAAAATCTGAAAACCCCCACAATTAGTAAGGAGATCAAATTAGTAATCATGTAATCTCCCAACAAAGAAGAGCTCAGATGCTTTCACCAGATAATTCACCAAAGATTTAAAAAAGAATTAATGCCAATCTTTCTCAAACTCTTCCAAAACACTGAAGTGGGAAACCTACTTTATGAAACCAGAATTACCCTGATACCAAAGTCAGACAAAGACTTTACATTAAAAAAAAAAAAAAAAGGTCAATATTCCTGATGAACATAGATGCAAAAATTCTCAACAAAATGAGAGCAAACTGAATTCAACAGCACAATGAAAGGATCATACACTCTGAGTAGGATTTATCCCTCAGATATGAGAATGACTCAACATCTAAAAATCAAAAAATGGGATACATAGCATTAACAAAACAAAGGATAAAAATCATACTATCATGTCAATAGATGTAGATAAAGCATCTGTCAAAATTCAAACACCATTTCATGATTAAAACATTCAACAAACTAAGAATAGAAGGAAATTACCTCAACAAAATAAAGGCCGTTTATGAAAATGCCACAGCTAACATCACACTGAATAGTGGAAAACAAAGCTTTTCCTCTAACCAGGAAGAAGGCAAGGAGGCCCACTCTCACCACTTCTATTCAACATAGTATGAGAAGTCTTAGCTAGAGCAATGAATCAAGAAGATATAAAAGTCCCAATCAAAAAAGAAGTAAAATTATCTCTATTTGCAGATAACATGATGTGTAGAAAACTCTAAAGATTTCACCAAAAAATTGTTAGCAAATTCAGCAAAGTTGAAACAAATTCAGTTGCAGAATACAAAATCAACATACAAAACTAGTTGTTTCTATACACTAACAATGACCTGTCCACATGAAAAAGAATGAAATTGGACCCTTATCTTCTATCATACACAAAGTTAACCCAAAACCAAACTTAAACACTGATATGTAAAACTTGAAATTAGAAAACTCCTAAAAGAAAACACAAGAACTTTGCAACATCGGTCTTGGCGACGATTTCTTGGATATCGTTGCCAAAATCAAGACAACAAAAGCAAAAATAGACAAGTGGGACTACATCAAACTAAAAAGCTTCTGTGCAGCCAATCAATCAACCAAATAAAAAGGCAGCCTACAGAATGGAAGAAAACATTTGCAAACCATACATTTGATAAAGCGTTAATATCCAAAATATATTAGGAACTCACACAACTCAATAGCAAAAAAATAAATAAATAAATGCAAATAACCCAATGTTAAAATGAGCAATGGACTTGAAAAGACATTTCTCCAAAGAAACATCCAAAAAGTCAATTATATGAAAAAAGAATTCAACATTACTGATCATCAGGGAAATGCAAATCAAAACCATAAAGAGGTATCACCTCATACATGTTAGAATGGCCATTACCCACCCACCCCCCCCCCCCCACACACACACACACACACATACACCAAGAAATACCAAGTGTTAACAAGAATGTGGAGAAACTGAAACCCTTGTGCATTGATGGTGAGAATGTAAAGTGGTGTAGCCACTACGGAAAACAGTAAGAAGTTTCCTCAAAAAATTAAAACTAGTATTGGCATATGACCCAGCAATCCCACTTCTGGGTATTCATCCAAAAGCATTGAAATCAGGATCTCAAAAAGAGACCTACACTTCCATGTTCATTGCAACATTATTCACAACAGCCAAGAGGTGGAAATAATCCAAATGCACATCAGTGGACAAATGGATAAAGAAAATGTGGTATATACATGCAATGGAATATTATTCAGTCTTTAGAAAGAAGGAAATCCTTTCATATGCCACAACATAGATGAACTTTGAGGACATTAAGCTAAGTGAAATTAGCCAGTCACAGAAGGATAACTACTGCATGAACCCACTTATAGGAGATATCTAAAATAGTCAAATTCATAGAAGCAAAAAGCAGAATGGTGGTTGCGGGGGTTAGGGGAAGGAGAAAAAGAGAAGTTGCTGTTCAATGGGCATAGTTTCAGTCACACAAAACAAAAACTTTTAGAGATCTGCTGTACAACTTGCAAATAGCTAACAATATTGTATTGTACACTTGCAAATTTATTAAGGGGGTAGATCTTAGGTGTTTTTATCACAAATTTTCTAATGGAAAAATAGGGAAAGGCATGAGCAGAAAATTCACAAAATTAAACCAAAAAATGGCAATTAAACATATGAAAAAATGTTTAACTTAACTCATCATTAGAGAAATGAATTTCAAGTATACTGAGATGCCATTTCTTTCCTGAAAAGTAAGAAATTTGCAAAAACAATAAAATAAAAACTGTAACCACACACTCCCTCAGCAAGGCTGTGGAGAAGCATGCACTCTCACACCTCGCTGATGGAAAAGCAAACAGATGGACATTCCAGTTCTGCACAACCACATCTCACCTGTCAGATGAGAATCTGGGAATATCTAAGGGGAACTTCACACGCACTTATCTTTTGACCCAAAAATCTCATTTCTAGGAATCTACCCTGAAGACACACCTCCAACCATATGAAAATTCGTATGTTCAGGTTTACTCATTGCAGCATTGTTTGTCATTACAAAACGCTGGAAACAGCCTAAATGCACATGCATAGAAGAACAGTTGGGTAACCTGTGGTACGCAATAAAGTACTAGGAAGCTCTCTTTGAAATGACATCGAGTAATTTCCAGGATATGCTTTCAATCAAAACAGGCAAAGCTCTTTGTACAGAGAAAAGCTGACCATACCCTCCTTCCCAGAGGCAGGCAGCCCAAATTGGGACTGGGAGGTGTTTTAACTCTAACCAAATTCAAAGTTTTGATTATTACACAAGAGTGGGTATCTAATTATCAATTGAGACTTTGTCTTATGACTTAAAAGTAACTATAGATTTCTTTATGAATAAACAGAAATAACATAAGGTCTGGTGGAGTTTTCACCTAGACCAAGAGGGAAATTTATCTCCCTAAATAAATTCTACAGGGAGAGTGAGCTATAACATACAGTTTTGATTGTATCCCACCAGTTATGTCTGTTCAGCATAAAGGTTACAATCCACTGCTGAGTCATGGTCACCATAAGCAGTCATTTCTCCCAAACATGAGACAGAAGGCTAACCCAGCCCACGGATGAAATGCTCTCCGCAAGTGTACATGAGATGGATTTTAAATATTTCCTCCTCTTAATCCAGGCCACCTTGGTAATGTACTGTTGCTATAGGTGTGGTTGGAGAGTTTTCTGGGAAGTGTCTCTCTCACTGCTATACTTCCACTGCTACACCCTGAATACATAGATTCCTAAAGGTTGACTTGCCAACAGCCAAGCTGAGCACTGACCTCAGAAAAGCAATTCTTCCTTCTGGTTATGCATATTCTGGGGAAGTGCCTTCCAAAGACAGAGAAAGAGGGCAGTGATCCCTGAGACTGGTTGAAAGCACGTCCAAAGAGCACAGGAGGAAAGGAAGGTGAGTGAAGGTAGCACTATGTATGTGGTGATGAGGGAAAGGGTACTTCTGGGCTGGTTGGTGCTTGCTCTACTTTTCTGCACAGCCAAGCTAAAAGCACTGCCCCTTTGACACTGCCCTAGCAGCTGGAGAAGCAAAGGACTCACAGGGGCAGGTCCAGCGGCAGCCACAGGTCTCTTCCACTTTAACAGGGGACTGACTGTTGGGGCATGAAGGCCTCAGCCCCCGGTCACAGTTGACCCGATGACTCTCCAGTAAGGTCTGGCCATCTGGCTGGCAAGTCACGGTGTGGCACTGGTCTGGCAAGGTCCAGATGTCCCCAGGCTGCGGAAGCAAACAGCAGATTCAGGCAGGGAATAAAGATGAGGTACTCCAACTCTAAGCCTATCTGCCAGATAACTGACTCCCAGAATTGAACACAGGCCTACACAGCAAGGCGGCCTCCTGTACATGAGAAGGGGAAGAAAAACACAAAATGTACAGACGGACCCTCAAAAACAACATAGTAGTAACAGGAAGCACTGGACTAAGACCAAAGGAGGAAAAATTAACCAGTGGGAACAAGAGCCCCAAACACATCTCTAATCTTTCTTTCAAAGTCAACAGAAAGGAACTTACCCTCCTCTCATTCCCATCCTCATCCATGCAAATCCTAACAAATCCTGCAACAGACACAAATATGATCTTAGTTCCCATCTTTCACCCAGAAATTCTGAACCATTCACAATGTCTGCTAAAGCAACCTGGTCTAGTTTTTGAAGTCATCTCAACTCTTCTGAAAAGAAGCTGAACAAGGTTAACAGTGGAGACACAGGGACACAAGGCTAAGAGGTGGTCATCCTGTAGTTCTTCAGACATGCTCTGCGGTTATTAATAATTATGATGCCAATAACAGTGATAACTGGCAATAACTACAGCTTACACTGTCATTATCTTAGTTCACATGTAGATCATGCCAGGGAAGGGGAAGGTGGGGAGACGAAGCAAGATCCTGGAAACCTGAAAGAGATCTACTTGAAGATGCCTACCCAAGAGACCTGCCATCTCTCTGTGCAGCTATTAGCTGTTAAGTCAAAATTTGCATAGAGCAAATTTTACCCTTTAAGGGCAAACTTGCATTGACTTATTCCCCTGAAGGACAGTAGCTCTATGCAGGTTCTGACTTACAGCTAGTAACGGGAAAATATACAAACCCAGCCCCAAAAAGCATATGTGTGTGTGTATATACATATATGTGCATATACACATATATATATAATGTATATACGTACATTTCATAAACATGTAATTCATATACATATGTATACACGTATATATGTATACACGTGTGTGTGTGTGTGTATATATATATACTTTTTTTTTTTTTTGAGAGAGTCTCACTCTGTCACCCAGGCTGGAGTGCATTGGCACAATCTCAGCTCACTGCAACTTCTGCCTCCTAGGTTCAGGCGATTCTCCTGCCTCAGCCTCCCGAGTAGCTGGGACTACAGGTGTGTGCCACCACACCTGGCTACTTTTATGGATTTTTAGTAGAGATGGGGTTTCAACGTGTTAGCCAAGATGGTCTCTATCTCCTGACCTTATGATCCGCCCACCTCGGCCTCCAAAAGTGCTGGGATTACAGACGTGAGCCACCACGCCTGGCCAAAAGCATATTTTTTTTAAGTTTCTAACCTGAAATCAACTTAAACTCTGGTACTTTGATATGAGTCGCCACGTTATTGTATTTCTAAAGCCCTTTATACCCATGTTGAGGGTGAGTCTAGGCCCATGGGGAAGAAGACTGTATCTACAGAATGCTGGGGTTCCTTGCTTATGTCTTCTGATTCTTTTGTCCAAGATCCCTCCTACACAAATAAGCTCAGGCTCTCTCTGCCAAGTCCACATGGACAATTAGAGTGGGAAAAGGACCATACACAGAAAGTTTTCTGCTGGCCCCATGAGGGTTTGTGGTATAAACCTCCCAGGAGCAGAAACTTAAAAGTCCTGGTCTACATAATAATTTTCATTCAAGGCCAAATCTTACGCATGGGCACCCCCGGGGTCTCTTGAATAGTGCTTTTGTTTCTATGGTGGGTTTGTTTCGGAGCCTTTTTTTGAGAGAAGTAAGAAAGGTATTATAAGACTCACCAGAGCACAGTTTGTGGAGGAACGAATTGCCCAAGGTGACCATGGTAGGGAGGTCTTCGATTCGCTGGAGCTTCACCACGTTAGAGTTACCTGCTGGGCCTGCCAAGATCCTTAGCTGGGCTGCATCGTAGCGATCTCCAATTCCAATAGGGAATACTGTCACTCCTAGAGTTAGCAAAGAGACAGGAAAGGATGCTTGACGTTATATCCAGCATCTGAACAGAGCCTCATGTTTTCCAGGCTGGTCACATACACCAGCCCTACGAGGAAGATATTCAGTCAACAGATATTAATGAGCTCCTACTCTGTGTCAGGTACTATTGCAAGCAATAGGATACAGCAGTGAACCAAGCATATAAAGTCCCTCCCTGTCCCCCGTCCTCATGGATAGACAGACAACAAACACACAATCAAAGTAAATACATAGAATTTCAGATGTGGATAAATGCTTAGGAAAAAAACAAAATGAGATGAGGAGGATGAGAATGCCCAGGGCTGAGGTGTGGGTGACTGTTGCATACATGGCAGTTGGAGAAGCACTTGGTGAAAAGATGGCATCTGAGCAGAGACCTAATACAAGGATGGAAGGAGCCAAGACGATATCTGAGGGAGGGACATCCCAAGCACAGAGAAGAGTGAGTGCAAACGCCCCAGAGCAGAAGTGTGACTGCATGCTCCTGGGGGCTGGGGAGAGGGGGACAAGCAAGAGAGGGAAAGGGCATGGATCAGGCAATGCTCCATTGGCCATGGTAAGGACTCACTATGTTCTGTGAATGAAACAAAGCCAGCCAAGACGACAGAGCAGAGGCGCAGGAGCTGACTTTGATTTTAAAGGGCCACTGCAGCTCCTGTGCTGAGAATGAGCTGCAGGGGACAAAGGTAGAAGGTGGGGTTCCAGTTAAACAGCTATTTCAATAGTCCAGGTGAAAGATGATGGGGACTTGGATTGAGGTGACCCTGGTGGACATGGTGTGGAGTGGTGTAACTCTCAATGTGTTTTGAAGATGGAGCTATAGTTTATTCGTGGCTTGCATGGAGGTATCAGGAAAAAGGAAGAAGAATCAAGGATGCTGAGCTTTTTGAACTGAACAACTGGAAGGCTGGAATTGCCCTTTTCTAAGATGAGAAAGACGGATGTGAAAATCAGGAGTTTAGTTTTGCCTGTTAGAGCATGCAAGCTGAATTGAGGAGATATGAATTTCAAAGAGATGTATAAATATATTTAGACTCATGACACTGAACTAGACCACCAAGGAATTGGTGTATGTAAGAAGAGAAGAGAAAATATCACGGGGCTGAGCCCAGAGAATGTGCATGCTCATTTACACATGAGAAACCAAGGCTTTGGACAGTTAAATGACTTGCTCTGGATCATGTCCACTTCCTCAAGACCACAACTGCTTCCTTTCCCAATGAAAATCTTTCTTTGGATTCTTGATACTAAAGGAGAAAAAAATCTCCATCCTGAAATTCCTCAATTCAGCTCTCCAGAAATTTCTAGGAATTTGCAATGTGCTTCAGGTTGGAGCGGATTTTCTACTAGCAGCTTTTCAGTTATTGTAAGTTTGTTATATTATCCAAATATTTATCCTTTCCCTTTTAGTGTCCTTTACCCTAAAATCATAGATTTCATAAACATGTCACATTCATTCACTCAACAAACATTAAATGGTCACCTATTTTGTGCATCATACACAGATGATACAAAAATAAGCAAGATCTTCCCTTGCCTTCAAAGAACTCCCAGTTTTTTACAAGGAACAGATACGTTACAAATGATACAATACAATATGATTTGCACATTTTGAGTAGCTCATATGTGACGTAGAGAACAGAGCAAATAACTGTCTCAGGAAGAACATCAGGAAGACAACAGAGAAAAGACAGGGTTCTGACAGCACTCCTAGGCAGGGTTCTGAAAGATTAACTGTTCTCCAGGTGGCATCCTGTTGATATTAAGAACATGATGAGCACATGTTCTCATGGAGCACAAGGCTGGACATGTGGATCCTTTCCTCTCCTACAGCATGATCCTTTGTTTCTCCATCCATTCAACCCTGCCAAGCCCATTAGCCTGGTACCAGGAAGGAACTCTAAATACATGAAAGTCCCCACAATGAATCACTCTGGCCTCAGACATGACATTTTAGTAAAAGACCACGAATCCTCCTTTAGAAAGGAAGGGCGTAGAGGTAGGATCACTCCTGGACACAAAGGGAAAATGTGGAGAAATTAAAGGTTATAATTAGTCATAAAGATGTAGTATCAACACACACTTATTATTGTTTGGTTTCCAAATCACATTGTGATCGGATAATTTCCTGCTGTTTGATACCAGGACAGAGGTCGGTACTGAGTATATTTAGTATCAGCCACAACATCCAAAAGTAACCCCAGCCCACTTTTAATCCTCTATCATTTCTGAAGTCTCGCTCTCCTGAATTGAGGACCGTACACCAGATTCTTACTGTTGGATCTGGCGGCATCAGCTGCTGCATCCACCGCATCCACAGAGACGTCCATGACCAGGATGACCACCGCCTTCGAGGCTCCCGGCCTGGCACCATGCATTTCTGAAGTCAAGTATCGCACAGCAAAGCCCAAAGCATCCCCTGAGGATGGAGAACAGATCACGCCGAGTCAGTACTGGCTGCGGCTGGACACCCTGTCTCACGGAGGATCCTTAAGTTACTCAAAAGCTGAATGATTCAGAGACTCCGAGGAACACCCAGTTGAGATCTGGAAGAGACCTGGAAGAGCATCTAGCCCCTCACTTTCCAGAAGAAACTAAGGCCAAGAAGCAAAGTGACTGGCCGAGGTCACACAGTCATTTATGCCAAAAATTAGAAGCATAATGGAGGTTCTGCATCCAGCCTGTGGCACCAACGTTACCGATTTGGCTGGGGCCTCCCTCCCGCTGCATGACGTCCACAAGGCTCAGCAAATGGGCTTTCTCCGGGGCCACGTTCCACGGCACATCAATGGTGGTGATGCTTCCATACTGGAGCACTGACACCTGAGTGAGATGAGGCCCTAAACGGAACGAGAAAATGGGGATTATTCTGAATCAACTGGAGCCCCAAAAAGAGCCTCTTCATCACCGGCTGCTTCAGGTGCCTTGCTCACTCACCTATATTGGCTTTTGAAATGAAAGCCTTGGCAAAACTCTTCATTTCATCAAAATAAGCAGCTGGGAAACTGGAGGAGCCATCTAGGAGAAGGATCACGTCCAGGGGCTGGCTGCAGTCTGCAATGACAACCAGGAAGGTGAGCACACAGGTGCCAGCAGGGACACTGGCCGCCAGGCCTACAACCTGAAATCCAATAGGATCTACAGGGCACGCTGACCACGTGGCACCACCAAGGGCGGGGGAGTGCCTTCATGAGTGCAAGGGCAACGTGGGCCAGGGAGGAGGGGATGGGAGAGATGGAGTTCCTGGGGCCTGACTACCTCAGGATTGGAGACATTGAGAAGACTCCGATTCTACCCAAAGGAAGTTTGAATGTCTACAAATAAAAGCGGCAGGCATGGACTTCCTCAGTAACAAGGGGCTACCACTTTTCTAGAATTGAGTAAAATACTGGCCTGGCAATACAAGGAGACTGCAAAAGGAAATGGAGCGGCAGCCCCTCCCTGGACAATGAGCTGCTGTCCTCAGATCTTGCAGGGCAGGTGAACATACTGTGATTATTCCAGCTACAAATGCCTAGTGCTCCTCTTAGTGTCTGAGCACATCTGAGATTTGATGAAATGATGTAATTGTTGCTTTCCTCAGCAAAAATATTACAAGAATTTAAATCTATGAACATGAATAAAAACAAAGAAACGAAAGTACTGACAAGTGTGAGACTCAAAAGATACTAAAAGATACTAAAAGAAGGCTAGTTATTCTGGGATGGTCCCAAACACATCGAATAAAGATGTTCAGGAACTAGGAATGGATTAGACGCCAGCGTCAGTAAAAGGTAGTAATATAGCAGTGCGAGCAAGCATTTTTTTGAGCACTTGTCATGTGTCAGATACTATTTTTAAGCACGTAGATGCTATTATTATCCCCATTTTATACATGAGGAGACTGATATACAAAGAGGTTAAGTACTTGCCCAAGATTACCCAGCTAGCAAGTGGCAGAGACAAGATTCAAACTAAGGCAGTCTGACACCAGTTTCTGAGACTGCACCTGCTACCTGGCACCTGACTTCCTGGTCTCGCCCTGAAGAATGTCAGCTACTCAGAATAATTTCACCCACCCAATATGGTCAAAAGGAAGCTTATCATCACCACCTTTAACAGAGGTTACCTTGAAGGCAGAGGGTGGAATTGGGTGGGGAAGAGGCTGTGTGATAAAGACAGACTTGTTTTTTTACTCCTTACTGGTATTGTTTAAATGTTAACAATAGGCTTCCATTACCTTTGAATTTATATAAGCACGCACAATAAGAAAAGATCTTCCCCCGAAAAAGGATCACAGTTTGTCTCCCTGCCAGGGAGGTGAGGAAACACGGGCCCTTTGAAGGCAAGGTTCAACCAAGGGCACACAGAGCAGGGAAGCCAGGATTAGAACCCGAGTCGTATCTCGGCAGATGCATGCAGCACCAAGGCCACGCCAGCCCTCGCCCAGCCCTCCCACCTGCACACAAGGTGCCAGCATACCAGGGGCAGGGGAGAGGGTGGGGATCTTCAGCCCCTCTCCGGAGCAGCAGCTCTGCAGCACCAGGTCAGGAGCCTCTCGGGGAAGCGTCTCAAAGTCCTGGATGAGGATGGGGGCATTGGGCCAGCCAATCCTCTCCAGCTCCTGTACATTGGCATGAGGGCCCACTCCAATGGGCACCACCTGGATGTCTCCAGGCAACCTCTTGATCTCATCAGAGGCAGGATTTCCGGTGACCATGTAGACAAGGTTGGGCGCCTGCTCCCGGTCACCCTGGCTGACCAAGAAGCTGTGCTCGGAGAGGTACTGCAGGGCCAGCCCAGTGTTGGTCCTGTTGCCGCCCTGGTAGCGGATCTCTCGCACCCGCTGCAGGATGTCCCCTTTGGACTGTGCCTCGCTGAAGGGGTACTCCACCGCCACTGTATAGGAGTACTGCAGTACCGTGACGTGGATGCCGTCCTGGCCCACATCCATCCGCTGAATCACCTCCTCCATGAACTCCTTGCTCCTGTTAAAGTCGGCTTCACCAATTTTGTCCGATCCTTCCAGGACAAATGCCACATCCAGAACCATGGAATTCCTCTTGGGCCCCAGGGTTGAAACCCCCAAAAGCCCTGAGCCCACAGTGACTTGTGCCATGTCGGGGGGCAGAGTAGGAGGAGGGGCTTCAGGGGCAAGGTCACAGAGGTAGCTAACAATCTCATCCCTTTGCTGCTCCAGCTCATCCACACCGCTCAGCACGAAGGCCTTGTTCTCAGGGGACTGCTTCTCAATGAGGTGGATCTGCTTGAGGTTGGCATGGGGCCCAATGCCCACCGGGATTACGATGACCTTCTTCTTCTTCAGGCCCTGGACATAGCGGACAAAGTTCCGGGACATCCGTTGGGGCTCCTGGCTGGCCATCAGGAGCAGGGCGATGCGGGAGGCTTCAGGGCGGTCGATCTTGCCAAAGATTTGGAACAGTGTGTATTTCAAGACCTCACTGGTGGAGGCCACCTGGCTGCCTGCATACTTCACCTGGCTGGCAATGCGCCGCAGCTCTGATGGTCGTTTCCGGTCCTTGAGCCCGATGTAGGCATGGGAGCCATCATGGTACTCCACGACGGCCACGCGGACCCACTTCTGGGAGATGCGCAGCCGCTCCATCATGTCCACCACAAAGGCCTTCAGCACTTCAAACTCAGCCTCGGACAGCCTGGAGGAGCCATCCAGCAGGAAGACCAGGTCCAGTAGCCTGCTGCAGTAGAAATCGTGCAAGGGCGGTTCCGAGATGTCCTCCACATACGGAGTGGTGGGGCTCACCGGGGCATCTGTGGGAGGCACCACAAGGCCTCCCGGCTCCTCGCAGGCTTCACAGGTGAGGTTGACACCATCACAGTGGCTGCAGCAAAGAGCGAAGAAATTGAAATGGTTCAGGAAGAACCTATGGACACTTCTGAGCCCTATAGTGTACGACCACTTCCATATTCCCACAGAATCTCCTGCCTGTTCCACCTGAACTTGAGATCCCATGGACCATTCCATACCCAAGTGAGATGTCACTATTTAACATCTGTCCCCAAATAGCATGCACCCCCCACACACACACACACAAAATACACACGTAGCAGACTTCCTTTGACTCTAGAAACCAAAGCTTTAGCCCATCCTGGGACATGAAAAAATATATTCGTTGTTCTAGGCCATCCACACAGCCACTCAAAGCTGATTTCTTTTCAACCTACATCTTTAGCAACATGAATACTTAATTATAATCCAAGCCTTCTTACAAATGTCTCCAAGAGCAAATGTTACTAAAATGTGGACACTAACCTGTGCTTGTAAATGTTCTGTCGAAGATAAATGCTTTACAGTCCATATTCTAACAGAATATAAAGTTTTGTTTTGTTTTTTTTTTTTTCTTTGAGACGGAGTCTCACTCTGTCACCCAGGCTGGAGTGCAGTGGCGCGATCTCGGCTGACTGCAAGCTCCACCTCCCAGGTTTATGCCATTCTCCTGCCTCAGCCTCCTGAGTAGCTGGGACTACAGGCACCCGCCACCACGCCCAGCTCATTTTTTGTATTTTTAGTAGAGACGGGGTTTCACCGTGTTAGCCAGGATGGTCTCGATCTCCTGACCTTATGATCCGCCCACCTCAGCCTCCCAAAGTGCTGGGATTACAGGTATGAGCCACTACGCCCAGCTATTGTATGAATTTTAAAACATGTTTAATATGTTGAGCCCTAAGGGAGAGAGAAAAAATTGGAGCAAAAACATTGTGGAAAGATGAATAAAGATTCAAAACCCCAGTTTTATCTAGCAGAACAAATTATTTGGAAGTAGTAGACAGAGGTCCCCAAGATGTTAGGCCTAGGAAAAGACATTCGCTCATGCCTCCAGCAGACATAGGATAAGCACCTCTCATGTGCCGGGTACTGGCCAGGCTCTGTGCCCAGCCCCAAGCACACACCACAAGTCTGTAGCAGAGCAGTGGCCCCACACCCGTTCTCCCCGAGATTCCTCTCCTCGCAGCTCTGGGCTGTGTAGACAGGAGACAAGGCTGTGACCACAAAAGGCCCAGGACTGCAGACCCATGTGGTGACGGCCTGGGGGGATCTGGAGACAATGCTGGGGAACTAAGGGACTCTGGGAGTCACCAATATTAGAGACTTCTGGACGGCTGAAACACCTAAACCAGGATCTATTGGTTCTGAATTCATTTCTTTTTGGTTCCTAATTCACAAACTCCTACGCTAACATGCCAAATTTCCAGGCTCTGCTGGTAACATCACCTTGTTGCCAGCGTCCTGGAAAGTGGCAAGACCTGCCAGACCACAGGTGAAATCAAGTGGCCCTGTGTGGTGAAGACCAATGTGGGCCCAGATCATCTCTTCGGACTCTCAGCCCTGGAGGCACCTGGCCTTCAGCACTCCCAGTAAAGCTGAAAAGATGGCAGTGCCCTGAGCCTGGGAAGTGTCCCCCTGTGGCTTGATCCCAGGTGATGCCCCCAGCCTGCTGTGGGCCTACTGTCCACACACTGCTTGAGCTTCAGCATGCACTGTGGCAGCTGCCTCTGCCCGTGTGCCAGCAAAGGAGGTGGGGAGAGGGCTCAAAGCTCTCATGCCTTTTTGGCACAGAACCCCAAGCCAGCATCAGAATCACCCCACCCTTTGCTCCCTACAGTCCCTGTTTCAGCATACAGAGTGTGCGCAGGCAGAGTCTTACTAGGAAGTTAATTCCTCCTTCCTGTGATCCACGAGATTTACTGCTTCAATCCTTGGTTAACGGTGCGTGAGTGACATACTTTCTAGTTTCCTGTGTTTGCTAGAAAACTCACCGCAGGCAGTGTTCGTTCTTGTTTGTACAGATGGTGGTGGCAGGATCTGACTCTGGCAGCTGTGACCATAGCCCCTCCCCAGCAAATTTACGTTCTCAAGTTTAAGTTCCCAGAAGGCTTGATCAGTGTGTCAGGGAGTGGTGTTGAATAGATCTGGATTTTAATTAATGTTCCCTACTTATGAGCAGGACTTCAGAGGGCTCAGAGCTCACCCTGAGGACTCCTTCTCACCTCCCCAAAGGCCAGTTTCCCAGAGGCAAGTCCAGTGAGAACCCAGGGTGAGAGCAACGAGCACATTCCCTCCCTATTATGACAGCCACACCCTGCGACCTTGACTATGGCCCCCACGAGGTTCTTACTACCCTGAGGGCCCTGGGTTCCATCTCACTTTCCTGAGTCCCCACCTCCAGGAAAAAAGAAATCTGATTTTTATGGACACCTGTGCTCAGACTAGTCATGACCTACAAGGACAGTGAGGGACCACACCCCACCTTCAGTGAGAAAAGCAAAAACCTCTTAGGACTTAAAAGCCTATTAAGAGCAAAAACACTGTGGAGGAATATATGCGGAGGAAGCAGTCTAGCCTATCCCTAAAGAAAAAGTAGCAAACCCTAGGAACAAACAAAACAATAAACTAAACAATGAATTAAATAAACAAACAAAACAAACTCAATCTCTCAACTCATGTAGCTAGGACTTTTTACCCAAAACCTAGTCTCTGAGCTGGCCCCCGGAGAAGCAATAAGATTCATCACTCCAAACGACCCCGAAATCTGTTTTACCAAATCTGGCAGTGCTCAGGGTCGCTGGGATTCAAGGTGACTTTCTTTCCTGAGGCAAAACGCCGGCCAGCCGCCTCACACACCGGGCAGTCTTCGGGGCTGACGCAGGTCTGCAAAAGCTCATCCAGGATTTTCCCTGCAAAAGAAAGCTCTCATTAGGAACCAAACTGCTCCCCTTTCCCACGAGGAAGCCTCACTTTTAACTAAAAGGGAGAAGCCAACTCCTTCTCCTGCCCTAGAAGCCAGCTTCTCCTGCCCACACCCCAGGGGTCACCCCGCCACTCAAGGAGCATCTTTCCTCCTTGTGCTTTGACTGATCCCTCTGCAAAACTGGGAATAGGGGTTCCCTCACCCTACCCCACCTCCCCAAGCCTCAGGACAAATGAAATCTTATCTCCAGGGCTCTTTCCGCTCTTCTGAATAACGCCTTCAGTAACTCTAGAGCTGTGCTGTACCATATGATAGTCACAAACTGCATGTGGCTATTTAAATTCAGTAAAATTCAGTAAAATTCAAAATTCAGTTTCTCAGACACACTCGTCACAGTTACATTCAATACAACATTCCCCCACTGCAGAAAGTTCTATCGGCAGGGGCGGCTTTAGACGAGAATCCCATAAATAGGCACATAAAAGCATTTTAGAGGAGCTCGACTTGGGAAAAATCAGTTGGCCTGACTCTGATGAAAGAACCCGTGGAGACAGCCTGTGGCAGGGTTGCAGGTCAGAGACGGGACATGGCCGGTGGAGGCTGAGATGAAGCAAGACCTAGAAGCACCTTTCCACCCATCCCTATCCCATCCCACCAGCCCGACCCCCAGGGATAGAGGCCTCACCTGGAGGGCAGTGGGCATGGCAGCCCTCCACACACTGCACAGGGCAGGCCAGCGGCTCAGGGTGCTGGCACGTGACTCGACAGGCAGGTGCGCAGCTGTTATAGCGCCACTCACACTCATACCCGTTCTCCCGGAGATTCCTCTCCTCGCAGCTCTGGGCTGTGTAGACAGGAGACAAGGCTGTGACCACAAAAGGCCCAGGACTGCAGATCCATGTGGTGATGGCCCTGGGGCATCTGGAGATAATGTTGGGGAACTAAGGGACTCTGGGAGTCACCAATATTAGAGACTTCTGGATGGTTGAAGCACCTCAACCAGAATCTATTGGTTCTGAATTCATTTCTTTATTTTCGTAGAGATACGGTCTTGCTGTGTTGCCCAGGCTGGTCTTGAACTCCTGAGCTCAAGGAATCCTCCGGCCTCAGTCTCCCAAAACACTGGGATTACAGGTGTGAGTCACTGTGCCTGGCCCAGTTTTCTACATAAAAACATTAAGTTGGTTACATCCAAAGAAAGAAGACTCTATAGACATGAATGTATGAGTTGATCACTCATATTGGCAAATATAATTGTGCCTAATTAAAGACATAAATCGACTTCCTTCTTTTTCCATCAGTATTCCCTCTTCTCCTTCTGCCAGAATCTCTCCAGAAGAAAAATCTCCACATATTCATGCCTTGAATCCATGTCCTGCCTCACCCATAATATGAACTTCTTACTAAGCCAACATCTTAACCCTCCTTAGCTCTTGGCCATCCAGTTCCAACTAGAGCTCTGTCTTCTCTCTCCCATGAAGGTATCCTCCTGCACTCACAAGGTCTTAAAGCACAGACACATGGGAAGAAGGGACGGCATCTGAGAACATGAGTGCGTCAGGACTCACGGCACAACGTGGCTGTCCTCCAGGTCACCACCTTGCCGTGCTGGGCACACACGTGAGCATAGGCAGCAATGGTGTCGCAGAAGCAGGCGCAGTCCCCAATGGACTCACAGGAGCAGGTGTCGTATATGCAGACATCCAGGAATGGCTCGGGGTCCACCTGCAAAGGCAGCCTCAGATGGCCCAGGCCTATGGCCAGGTGTCAGGAACTCTGGCTCTTAGTCTGGGTGCAAATGTTCTGATGGTCAATTTAAGGGTAAGGGGGCGTCCAGGTAGAAGGAGAAATGTAGCTCAATGGTCTCAAAGAGGAAATGGGAGGGAAGGAAAGATTCTTAGTTTCTAATCTGCATTCCAGCAAGAAAGGCTGAATAATGCAGGGCTGTTGGCCTTTTGCAGAACACGATGAGCCAGAGAGTTTTCCAGAAGAACATTCCCTCTGTCCCTCTGCCTACCTCCCTGTCTCAGCCACCCGTCTGTCCTCACAACCCACTCTTAGCCTCATGAGCATTTGGGTGTTTTTACAAAAACAGACACATACGTGCTGGTCACTGTCTGTCTTTGCCTCATTTCAGCAAAGAGAATGGGGAAATGCATCAGACCCCTGCAGCTGCCTCACCGCCATGGGGCAGGTATGCGGGACAACAGGGCCTAGACTCTGATTCCAAATCCAGTTCAACCAGTTCCCACCTTTCCTCGTCCCCGAAATACGCCTCTACACACACTGGACTTTCTCAGGGCAGTTATGACAGAAAATGAATTCATTCACTGAGTGGGTCCTTGTTTCCAAGACGTTCCAAGAGTCTCAATGTCCCCAACTCCTCCCCTGTCCTCACTCTTCCAACTCAGATGCCCACAATTTCCACCAAACCAGGGAATGTAAGAATCCTTTGGAGTACCTCAGACTGAAAATCACTGGACAGAGAATTGAGGTCCATGTTTTCAACCAGTCTCCAGTCTCTCCCACATTGGTGGTGCTACACAGCAGCCTGTATGTATGCATGGCTGTGTGTGTACATAGACTTCTGTATTCACATGTGCCCACGTCCACATATGTGTACCCACATACATGCAGCAGATAAGAGACAACTGCACTATGGTCGGGCACGGTGGCTCACACCTGTAATCCCAGCACTTTGGGAGGCCAAGGTGGGTAGATCACCTAAGGTCAGGAGTTCAAGGCCAGCCTGACCAACATGGTGAAATATCGTCTCTACTAAAAATACAAAAATTAGCTGGGCATAGTGACAGGAGCCTGTAATCCCAGTTGCTCAGGAGGCTGAGGCAGGAGAATCGCTTGAACCCGGGAGGCAGAGGCTACACTAAGCCAAGATCATGCCATTGCACTCCAGCCTGGGCAACAGAGCGAGACTGTCTCAAAAAAAAAAAAAAAAAAAAAAAAAAAGGAGAGACAACTGCACTTAACCTTGGGGAAATCCTCCTTGTCATTGGAAAGAAAGATGCAAAAATAAGTCATAATATGAGGACTCAAAATCACCAAAATTAAGACCAGAAAAGAATTTCTGTGAGACAAGAAATGGGCCCCAAGAGCTTTTGGGGAGTGGGACAGGAAGGTCTTTTGGTCTGGACAAATGCAGCAGTAACAGGAAAAGGGAATCTCTGGCTCCAGTGTTGAAAACAAGATACTTCAATATGAGAATGAATCCTAAGACTGGGGCCGAAAGAGAAGCACTGGCACATGCCAAGGGGAGTTACTTCTCATGCAGAAGGAAATGTTTCGCCAGGCATTGCTTCCTCTAGAAACTGTTGATTTTACTTTTTGTTTCCCAGATTGAAAGCCAAGAAAAAAACTGAAGTGGTGTCTTGGTGCAGATAATGTCAAGACACCAGGGTAGTGTCCATGTTAGAAGGTCACGCTCAGTGTCGATACCACCGGGCCAAGCCTTGGGGCCATCTGCTTCCCACTACCTTCAAGGTCCTCACCAGCTTGTTGCAGTCCTGGAAGACATCACTGGTAAGGATTCTACAGGAGGAATCCACCATCGTCTGCTTCATGAGGTTGTTATGGCAGGTGGCAGGGGATGAGTCCAGAGGCACCTGGGAACCAGGCAAGAGACAGGCCAGCCGTCAACTGGTGAGACTGGGGTTACTGAGCCCAGAAGGAGCCCAGAGACCCTCCCCTCCTCACCCTGCAGCCACCTGAAGGTCATACCGCCCACAAGCCTCTTCCAGCCCCCATGAGAATGGGGACAGGGGGACATTCCAGGAAGCAGGCTCTTGGGCTCTGTCCACACAAGAGACCCAGACGTACTTTTCTGGTGTCAGCACACTGCGAGCTCACTTTCCAGGAGTTCCCAAAGTCCACGGGGTCTTCCTCCACTTGAAGGTTGCTGCTGGTGAGGTCATTGTTCTGGATGCCATCAAAATTCCCACACAGGCCACACACTTTCTCCTTGAGAGACAAGTTGAGGGGATCAGCACCATCCAGCCCAGGGGCATGCTCCCCGCCTCGGGGGAAAAGGGAACGTTCCTGGCGGCAATGGCGGCAGAGGGCATTCAAGGAAGAGGAGGAGCAGGACAGAGACTCAGAGGAGGCCCGAGGTGGGCACCAAAGACTTGCCATTGCCAAGACCTATTCCTGAGCTTCCTTGCTGGTCCCATTTTATTTAAAGCTACGGAAACAGAGAGAGGCAACATGCCCAGGTCACATAGTCAGCCAAGGGCAGAGGTGGGAATCAGGCATCCTTGGCCCCGAGATCACTGGTGGGAACTGTCACTGTCCCCGACAAGCATAGAAGCAGAGAGAGGAGCCAGTTCCACTTCTCCACCAATGGAGGTGTAGGGGTCTGAGGACGGAACGTCACAGAACTGCCTGCCTCTGGGCAGGTGAGTCCCCTTGCCTGGAGAACTGCAGCCTGTTCAGACCAGGCTGGGCAGAATTCTGCTCTATCGCAAATGTCATCAGGAAGGTGTGTCTCACCTCTCTCCATGTTCACCCATCATGGAGTGCAACATGCAACGAGTTCTGAAAAAGCAGTTAATGAGTGAGAAACAAGTAAACACTATGGAAAGAGGAGGGAAAAGTTCTAGTGTTCTGTAGCACCACAGGGTGACTATAATTCTCAACAATTTATTGTATATTTATTGTATATTTTTATTTTCTTGAGACAGAGTCTCGCTCTGTTGCCCAGGCTGGAGTACAATGGCGCAATCTCGGCTCACTGAAAGCTCCGCCTCCCGGGTTCATGCCATTCTCCTGCCTCAGCCTCCCGAGTAGCTGGGACCACAGGCGCCCGCCACTGCGCCTGGCTAATTTTTTGTATTTTTAGTCGAGACGGGGTTTCACCGTGTTAGCCAGGATGGTCTTGAGCTCCTGACCTCGTGATCCACCCACCTCGGCCTCCCAAAGTGCTGGGATTACAGGCATGAGCCACCATGCCCGGCCAATTTATTGTATATTTTCAAGTACCTGGAAGAGCAGATTTTGAGTGTTCCCAACACAAAGAAATGGTAAATGTTTGAGGGAACTGATATACTAACTACCCTGATTTGATCATTACACTGTATACATGTATTGAAACATCACACTGTCACCAGTAAATACATACAGTTAAAAGTCAACTAAAAATAATAATAAAACAAAAACACTAAAGAAAAAACTGAAAATACTTGGCCTGGAGAAGAAAAGGTGCTATACTTTTACAACACACTTAGAGCCCCGGTCTTGAGACAAACAGAAAAAATGTATTCTATTTTGCTTCAATAAGCAGAGTTTGGCTTGGTATAAGGGGTTTAAGTTACCAGGAAACATAGAAGAATGTCCTCACTGTTGGGCAAAAGGCCAACAATCTTTACATGGCCTAGAAGCCTCCATGGTATGGCTACTGCCCCTCCCTGCCCTCATGAACTACTATTCCCCACAAGTCCTTCCTCTGCAGCCACACTGGCCTCCTTGTACAACTGCTTCAGACACCTACCACCTTAGGGCCTCAGCACGTGCTGTTCCGTCTGCCTAAACTCTCCCCCAGATACTGGCATGACTCATTCCCTCCCTTCCCCAAAGACTCTGCTCTTACATTCCCTCTTCACAGGGCCCATCAGCCAAAACTATCTATAGTAACATTCCCACTAGAATATGACCCACACCAGGGTTATGGAAGGCAAAACCGTGGCTCCCATGAGATGAAGAGTTTATTCTGGATTATCCATTTGGGCTGAATGTCATCACAGGGTCTGATCAGAGGGAGGCAGGAAGGTCGGAGTTAAAAAGGTGCTGTGACAGACAGAAGCAGAAAGAGAGAAAAAGAGTGGAAGATGCTACGTTGCCAGCATTGAATATGGAGGATGGGGCCACAAGCCAAGAATGCAGGCAGCCTCCAGAATGTAAAAAAGGCAAGAAAAGGGACCTCTCTCAGACCCTCTAGGAGGAATGCAGCCCTGCCTACCAATTTTAGCTTTCCAACCTCCAGAACCATACGATAATAAATTTGTGTTAAACTATCAAGTTTTTGGTGATTTGTTATAGCAGCAATAAAAAACAAATACATGGAAGACATACACACACACAGACATACACACACACACACACACACCCCTACCTGACTTTTTTTTCCCCTGTTGTATCCACAGTGCTTAGGACAATGTTTGACACATACAGGAACTTAGTATTTGTTGAATAAATGAATGAATGAGCTGTTAATGCTTTATGGGAATTAGATGGGCTGCCACAGAGAAGTGAGGGCAGTGCTGCCTCACTGGCTTGTACAAGCTGCAAATGGATAGTGTTATCAGGGATGCTGTGGAGGCCCATTCCTGCCTAACTAAAGCAGCTGCCAGAGTAGCCAGAGCCACTTGTCACATACATGGCACTTAAAGAAATCATTCATGTTCCAACAACCTGTTGGACCCTAAATAGTGGAACCATTCTCAAAAGTTGGTTATTAGCAATTTTACAAATAGCTCTCAAAACGTGCCGGCCCATGGCTAAATGGTAAGGCAACATCCTAGAATAGTCTGCAGTGTTATAACAATATTGAGCATGATTGCTTTGCCTCTTTAAGAAACCTAAAGAAAATTTGATATTGTCATTCAAATTCAGAAAATACAGAGACCACCACAAAGATAATCCTTGAAAAGAGCAACGCCAAGACACATAATTGTCAGATTCACCAAGTTGAAATGAAGGAAAAAGTGTTAAGGGCAGCCAGAAAGAAAGGTCGAGTTAACCACAAAGGGAAGCCCAAGAGACTAACAGCAGATCTCTTGGCAGAAACCCTACAAGCCAGAAGAGTGGGGGCCAATATTCAACGTTATTAAAGAAAAGAATTTTCAACCCAGAATTTCATATACAGCCCAAACTAAACTTCATAAGTGGAAGAGAAATAAAATCCTTTACAGACAAACAAATGCTGAGATTTTGTCACCACCAGGCCTGCCTTACAAGAGGTCCTGAAGGAAGCACTAAACATGGAAAGAAACAACCAGTACCAGCCACTGCAAAAACATGGCAAATTGTAAAGGCCACCGATGCTACGAAGAAACTGCATCAATTAATGGGCAAAATAACCAGCAAGCATCATAACGACAGGATCAAATTCACATATAACAATATTAACCTTAAATGTAAATGGGCTAGCCGGGTGTGGTGGCTCACGTCTGTAATTCCAGCACTTTGAGAAGCCAAGGTGGGTGGATCACTAGGTCAGGAGATTGAGACCATCCTGGATAACGTGGTGAAACCCTGTTTCTACTAAAAATACAAAATAATTAGCCAGACGTGGTGGCGGGTGCCTGTAGTCCCAGCTACTCGGGAGGCTGAGGCAGGAGAATGGCATAAACCCAGGAGGCGGAGCTTGCAGTGAGCTGAGATTGTGCCACTGCACTCCAGCCTGGGCGACAGAGCCAGACTCCATCTCAAAAAAAAAGTAAATGGGCTAAATGTCCCAATTAAAAGACACAGACTGGCAAATTGGATAGAGTCAAGACCCATCTGTGTGCTGTATTCAGGAGACCCATCTCACATGCAGAGACACACACAGACTCAAAATAAAGCGATGGAGGAAGATCTACCAAGCAAATGGAAAGCAAAAAACAGCAGGGGTTGCAATCCTAGTCTCTGATAAAACAGACTTTAAACCAACAAAGATCAAGAGACAAAGAAGGCCATTACATAATGGTAGAAGGATCAATTCAACAAGAAGAGCTAACTATCCTAAATATATATGCACCCAATACAGGAGCACTCAGATTCATAAAGCAAGTCCTTAGGGACTTACAAAGAGACTTAGACTCCCATACAATAATAATGGGAGACTTTAACACCCCACTGTCAACATTAGACAGATCAATGAGACAAAGTTAACAAGGATATCCAGGAATTGAACTCTACTCTGTACCAAGCAGACCTAATAGACATCTACAGAACTCTCCACCCCAAATCAACAGATATACTTTCTTCCCAGCACATCGCACTTATTCTAAAATTGACCACATAATTAGAAGTAAAGCACTCCTCAGCAAATGTAAAAGAACAGAAATCACAACACACTGTCTCTCAGACCACAGTGCAATCAAATTAGAACTCAGGATTAAGAAACTCACTCAAAATCGCACAACTACATGGAAACTGAACAACTTGCGCCTGAATGACTACTGGGTACATAACGAAATGAAGGCAGATACAAAGATGTTCTTTGAAACCAATGAGAACAAAGATACAACGTACCAGAATCTCTGGGACACTCTTAAAGCCGCTGTAGAGGGAAATTTATAGCGCTAAATGCCCACAGGAGAAAGCTGGAAAGATCTAAAATTGACTCTAACATCACAATTAAAAGAATTAGAGAAGCAAGAACAAACAAGTTCAAAAGCTAGCAGAAGGCAAGAAATAACTATGATCAGAGCAGAACTGAAAGAGACAGACACACAAAAAACTCTTCAAAAAATCAATGAATCCAGGAGCTGGTTTTTTGAAAAGATCGACAAAATTGATAGACTACTAGCAAGACTAATAAAGAAGAAAAGAGAGAAGAATCAAAAAGACTCAATAAAAAATGATAAAGGGGATGTCACCACCGACCCCACAGAAATACAAACTACCATCAGAATATTATAAACACCTCTACGCAAATAAACTAAAAAACTAGAAGAAATGGATAAATTCCCGGACACATACACTCTCCTAAGACTAAACCAGGAAGAAACTGAATCTCTGAAGAGACCAGTAATAGGCTCTGAAATTGAGGCAATAATTAATAGCCTACCAACCAAAAAAAGTCCAGGACCAAATGGATTCACAGCCAAATTCTACCAGAGATACAAAGAGGAGCTGGTACCATTCCTTCCGAAACTATTCCAATCAATAAAGAAGAGGGAATTCTCACTCAATTTATGAGGCCAACATGATCCTGATACCAAAGTCTGGCAGAGACACAACAAAAAAAGACAATTTTAGACCAATATCCCTGAAGAACATCCATGTGAAAATCCTCAGTAAAACACTGGCAAACCGAGTCCAGCAGCACATCAAAAAGCTTATCCACCACAATCAAGTCAGCTTCATCCCTCGGATGCACAGCTGGTTCAACATGCACAAATCAATAAATGTAATCCATCACGTAAACAGAACCAACGACAAAAACCAATTATCTCAATAGACGCAGAAAAGGCCTTCGACAAAATTCAACAGCCCTTTATGCTAAAAAACTCTCAATAAACCAAGATATCATACTGAATGGGCAAAAACTGGAAGCATTCCCCTTAAAAACTGGCACAAGACAGGGATGCCCTCTCTCACCACTCCTATTCAACATAGTGTTGGAAGTTCTGGCCGGGGCAATCAGGCAAGAGGAAGAAATAATGACTTCCTCATGTCCTAATTGAATACTGCCTTCCCCCAAGACAGTAGAGAGAGACAATGGGTTGCTAATCAGGGAGCAGAAAATGCTCCAAAGGCCAAGTCCCCGACAAGATGAAGCAAGAAAAGCCACTGACCTGGTATGTCTGCTTCAGGACCACAGAGATGCTCAGGTGGCGGTCCCAGACCACGGAGATGGCTTTGCCCAACAGCAGAATGATGTACCGGCCAGACTCCACCACCTCAAAGTGAGTCTCATCCTTCATGGGCCTCTTCACATTCACCTGGAGGAAGACAAAGCAAGACATACGGGAGGATGAAGGGTAGGCTCGACAGCCAGGTCCTCCCCTCCACTCCACACCTGCCCATCTGTCTCCAGTGCCCACGAGTGCAGGCACCGCCACCCCTCCAGGACCCCACATGTCACTGCACCCCTGCAGGGCCAGCCCCATGCCGGGACATGTCTGTGGCCACCTTACCACCACCACTCTCCAGGCGTCCATGATCAAGAGACGGTAACAAAGGTAGCAGCAAAGTCATGATTATGAAATTAAAGTACTATGAAACCAATGAGCAGAAGACCATCCATCACTTCACAAAAGGTGTTTTATTGACAATTAGTCATTAAATATAGTGGTGCCCTAGACAGGTTTTCAACATGGCAATGATTTTAAGCATCTCTGGTTGATTGTTTAAAAATCTATTCCTTTATAAAAATAAGCAGTAGACTCTGACCTTTCCTATATCCCACCACCTCCCCCCTCCCCAGAGCCACTGTCATCAGGAGACAGAGCTGAAGAAAAAGGAAATGCGGCACTCAGTGCTAGTGCCAGGAATCATACACTGCAGGTTTGAGAAGGGCTCTGACCTGAGCCTCTGACTTGGCCCGATCCCTGCCAGTGCTGCACCCTTGAGGCCCATTTCAGCATGCGTGATGGATTCTCTAATTCCTCACTGAGACTGAGGCTGAGAACCGCCATCACCCCCCCTTTGCAGAGGTCCTCTTGTTAGTAACATATCACGTGCAGAGCTAATCACATGTGCAAATCTATCCCTCACATGTCTGCACGCCTGTTCAGCATCATCACTGTCACTCTGCCCTAAATAGAGCTATTCTTTGAAACGGAGTTGACACTGTTGACCCACAGTTAATACATCATGCTTGCTAAGCAGTTTTCTTCCATAATGGTGAAGAATTCACCTCCCATTCTCTGATGTCAATGGTGGGTACTGGGAAGAAGGCAGAGATGCAGGCTGAGGCCACCGGAGAAAATGAATATACCAGGACAGGTTTGCGCCCAGAGCCTGGGTCTCCATAGCACTCCGTGTAGTCAGAGCAGCTGATCCAAACCTGTGGCCTGGGGATGACCTGCAACTTTAAACACAGGTTCCTGGGCCCCACCCAGACCTACTGAGTCAGAATCTCAGGATGGAGATCCAGGATCCACATTTTCAACAAGATCTCCTAAGGGAGTCTTGTGTACACTTCTGAGAACTACTTCTTAAGCTCTTAGTACACAGGGGACTGAATCAGTTTACTCTTTTGAGCTCCTTTAAAAATGTTTATCTGGCCGGGCGCGGTGGCTCACACCTGTTATCCCAGCACTTTGAGGGGCCAAGGCAGGTAGATCACCTGGGGTCAGGAGTTCGAGACCAGCCTGGCCGACATGGTGAAATCCCATCTCTACTAAAAATACAAGAAATTAGCCAGGCATGGTGGCGTACACCTGTAGTCCCAGCTACTAAGGAGGCTGATGCAGGAGAATCGCTTGAACCCTGGTGGAGGTTGCAGTAAGAAGAGAGATCACACTATTGCACTCCAGCCTGGGTGAAAGAGCGAGACTCCATCTCAAAAAAAAAAAAAAAAAAAAATGGTTATCTGAAAAGAACAGAAAAACATATGAAACATATCCCATAACATCATCACTTCATACACACACACATACCCTCCAGTCCCCACCCTACTCCAGAGGTGATCACTGGTTCTATCCCATGTTTGTGCAGACCCATGTGCACATCCTTCATGCACACTCTGCATTGTCGCTAAAATGGGACTGTGTCATCCCTATTGCTCTGCCACTTGTTCTTCTCATAAAATACGTCACGGTCAGTTGCAATAGCTCTGCCTCATCCCCTTTAATGGCTGTTCATGATTCCATTCACACAAGTTCTAAATGAATGCTTGGAAAATGTTCCTCTTAAGTGACAGAAGCACAAAGCGGGACATGAGGGTGGAGGAGATGAGGCCGCACTTACCTCCCCGTCGAACAGCTCAATCTCTCCTCCCTCCACCAGGATGGTGACATGTTTCTTGCATTTCACTGAAGGGTGGCTGCATCCCTCATTCCCCACCAGGATCCGAAAGGTCCCAGGGTTACCACCACAGTAATCCTGGGGAAAGAGGAGTGCCACGAGAGGACCATTATTCCCACTGGCTCTCACCAGACCAGAAGATTGGCATCTGTTCACCGCAGGCCTTTGAATATGTGTCACAGGATCTTGCCATGTCCGTGGCTGTGCATGTGTGTCTGTGTGTGTGCCTGGGGGGAAGCGGATGTCCAGGTGAACGCCCTCAGGTGTGTTAACCTCGCCCACGACAGATGAGCCAGGTGCCTGCAGTGAGTGGGGCGGGGGTGGGGGGGGGGTGGGGGGGGGAGGGAAGGCAACATGTGGCCTGCTTTGATGGATGCATCAGGCTCAAAGGCCTTGCCTAGAGCCCATTCGAGTCCCTCTGGAGCCCTTGCCTAGAGCCCCACCCAGGCAGCTGGGAGAGTTTGACCACAGGGCACTTTGTGGCTCTAAATTCTGGCTGAATCCCTCTGAACTGCTGGCCCAGAAATGGAACCAAAGACGGTTTGACAGAGCTCCACAGGTCCTGAACTGCCAGGTCGAGATGAGAAGAGACGATAAGGGAGTTCTGGTCCTTGCTGGTCAATTGCATAGAAAATTAAGCAAAAGGGGACACATTCCTGGCAAATCTCTCCCCCATGGTGGCTATTATTGTGGTACGATGAAAAAAAAAAGATAAAACGTTCAACTGAGAAAAACAGAGTGTGTCGCTTGAACCCAGGAGGCAGAGGCTGCAGTGAGCCGATATCACGCCACTGGACTCCAGCCCGGCAACACAGCAAGACTCTATCTCAAAAAAAAAAAAAAAAAAGAAAAGAAAAAAGAGAAACAAGGTGTGAATCTTGATTCTGCCACTTACTGGCAACACTGAGCAAACCACTTACCTTTCTGACACACATACCCACAACACACATACGCCCATGCAGTCATACACACATACACCCACACACGCAGCACATGCATACACCCACACACACACAGCCATACTCATTCTCATGCATACACACATGCACACATATATACATACATGTGTCCAAACAACACACACAATCTGACCTCTGTAAGATTCTATTCAACTTAATGGGATTGTTAGGTTACATGGCTTTATATTAGGTTGATGCATGGTGAAGGCTAAAAGAGGAAACGAGGATGTAAGTGCTTTATTTGTTCTTATCAGCTGAGATTTCTGAAAGACAGTGAGTTAGGTCTTGATGGTACTCCCCAAAGGAGGACAGCAGAAAGGGGAGGGGCCCCAGGACAACGCGTCAGAAGACAACAGAACCAGCTGCGGGAAAGGAAAACAAGGCGCACAGACAGGGCACCGTTTGAAGGGGAATCTTTACAACTGGTCCAGTTGGGAAAGATGGCCTGGACAGGGAAGGGCTAGGAGCGGTAGATGCTGACTGGCTGTCTGGTCCTTGCTGCACTGAATTATTTTTTCCTGGATGTTCAGATTTGAAATGGGCTGGGTAGTTGTTCTGCAAAGCTGGTGCCGCCTTATCTTTTGCTGCTGAGGCTGGGAAACTTCCATATAGAACCTTTGGGAAAGCTCTAGAGGGGCGCATCGTCCCCGGCTCACAGGTTCCTTGCCTGGTCTGCATGCCCTGTGACCCCAGCACACAGCCTGCCTCTCCGGGCCAGCCCAGGTATGAGGTGGGGACTGCGGAGGCTGCTGCTGACTCCGCCCCATACCCAGCATGCTCTACACGGGTGATCGGTCCATAGTCACCCACGCTGCCTGACTCACCAGCTCCTGCAACTCAGCCTCTGGGGCTGGGGCTCCTATGGGTTTGTGGTCTTCCATTCAGACCACACCAAGCCCCCACCCCCTCCCTCCTCTTGGGAATGGAGACAGAGGGACCGTATTTGTTTAAAGCTTCAGAGAGTACAGCGCCTCGGCTCTGGGGAGAAAAGCACTCATACTTCCTTGCTTACACAGTTGACGTCAACCAGCAAGAGAAACTTACAAGCATCCATGCAGTGGGGAGTGGGAGGCGGAGGGGCTGTTGCCCACACTCACCGGTGACGACTCCTGGACTCATTCTTACCTGCTGGGCAGGATGACTTTCCCATGTCCCACACTCCCACTCCTCCCATTCTGAATTGAACCAAGTTAGAAATTAAAATGGCAGAGAATTCCACAAGGCCATACCATGGGAAGCAAACTCCAGGGATCATTTCAACCATCCCCCTGTCCAGGGCCACTGCACAACACGTGCAGACTGTGCACTGCCCAGGGTGCTGGAAGGGAGGCTGAGCGGGACTGAAATCCCAGCCCAACCCACTCCCTGAGCTATGCACCCTGACTGAGGCTGTGTCTACCAGAAGGAACAGACGCCTTTTTCTAATTCCAGATCCAACGTGGACGGGCAGTAGCCTTTCTCCCACAGCAATCCTCAACAACAAACAAGCTTCTGTCTCGTTTTATAAGTCCCCAGGTGAGCAGAGGGAAAATGGACAACCGCTTCAGGCACCTCTGTGAAGGACTGGAAAATACTCCAGTAGAAACCAGACCCAGAGCTGTTTCTGCAGACAGGCCCACAGAACCCAAGCTGAGGCCACACCACCCACCCCCTCCTAGAAAGAGACAGCGCCCTCTCCCCATCTCCCCACCTCTCACCTGCACCAGAACGTACTGGCACTCCCCGGGGAACATGTATTTGAGCCCGTCGAAGGTGAGGTAGTGGGCCATGCCGATCGTGGAGCACGTGGCGTCACACACGTGGTCTGTGCAGTTCCACTTCCGGTCCCGACAGACACTAGGAGCAGTCATGGCAGGAAAGACAAGTTGGGCACCTTGGTTTTGAGGGGCCCATCTGGGCAATGGAGACAATGAAGGAACACAGAATACTCTGGGTGCCTCCCAACCCTCCAGGAAGCCCAAGGAAGATGAGGACCTGTAGCATGGAGTGTGGACTTCACAGGCCCAGCGAGACACA
Organism: Macaca mulatta; assembly: GCF_049350105.2. Lineage (NCBI taxonomy): Eukaryota > Metazoa > Chordata > Mammalia > Primates > Cercopithecidae > Macaca > Macaca mulatta. The sequence goes on from NC_133416.1 coordinate 6,971,159, forward strand.
GGGAAGCCTAGCTGCTCTCCCTAAAAGGGGGAAACTGAGGCAAAAAAGGGAAGGGGTTGTCCAAAGTGAGTTAGGCTGCCAGGGAGAAGGCCCAGATGCTCTTTAGGCCTCCTGTTATGAATTCGCTCAGCCTCACCCTGGAAGCCACATCTACCTGAGATTCGCCACAGGGTCTCTGTCAAACAGACACACTGAGGTTGAAAGCCTGAGGCTAATGGGAAAAGCAAGACACAACAGCGGGAAAGCCCAGAGTCTGGAAAAGAGTGATGAAGCATGCACTTCTGCCAGGAGTGGTTCTGTGTGCATAGCTACATGTTAACACGTACGTAGCTACATGTTAAAATCTACAGTGATCTGCCCACTGCCACGTGTCCCACCCTGCCACCACCTGTAACCAGAGCTGACATCAAGAAGCCCACTTGTGCGTCAGAGGTGGTAAGCTCAGACCTCAAGTCCAAAAGACAGCCCACTCTGCCTCTGTCCAGTTGGCCTCTCTCCAAGGCTGCGCACAGCCACAGTCAAAGGCAGGGTGAATGAGCAGGGTGAGGGGTTATGTGCAGGATGGCCAAGGAAAAAGGAGAAGGCAACCAGCCACCCTCGCCTCAAACCATGCCGTTGCAAGCACACTCACGCTGTGCTCACGGGCAGTGTGAGGCCTGCAAGGACAGGACCCTCCAGACCCCGTGCCCACTGGCAGCTCGGCCACAAATGCAATGACTGGTGGGGCAAGGTCCCTGTCTTCCGTGGGGCCCATCTCCCTGAACAGAAATACAAGTAGAGCATTCCTAATCCAAAAATCTGAAGTCCAAAATGTTCCAAAACCCAAAACTTTGAGCACCAACATGACACCACGTGGGTGGCTGAGAGGGTGACACCTTTACTTTCTGATGGTTCAATGTACACAGAACTTTGTTTCATGCACAAATGTTGAAAATACTAAATACACATTAAATATATATTTAAAATATTGTATAAACCTTACCCTCAGGCTATGTCCATAAGGTATATATGAACCATAAATAAATGTCATGTTTAGACTTGGGTCCCATCCCTAAGATACCTCATTATGTATATGCAAATATTTCAAAGTCCAAAATAATCCAAAATCCAGAACAGTTGTGGTCCCAAGCATTTCGGATAAGGGATACTGTACTAACCCGTTGAATAGTGTCTATGCAGGATGGGCACAGGTGATGAGAAAGATTCTCCCCATTTTACAGATGGAGAAGCACAGGCACAGAGGCAGAGAGTAACCGGGTTCCCACAGGGGGCTGGAGGCAAGCACGGAAGGTCCTGTGGCCGCGTGTGCCCTCACTCCACCCACAGGGCCTGGGTCCCCGGGACAGCCGCTCACTGAGCCTCACCACGTGTTGCAGTCAATCTTCACTGCTTCTCCGGGGGCATACTCCTTGCCCTGATGCAAGCAGGGACACCTCTCCAGGGCCACACATCTGTTTTCATGCCGGACCTAAGGGAAAAGAATCCAAGTCTTCAGGGCCACAGCGACTAATCTAAAGCCCTCCTCCAGCCCACTCCGGGAAGCGTTGTCTGAGACTTGAGCCTACGGGTAGGCCCAGCACTGGGACCGGCACCAGGACCAGGGCTGGGCCAGAGGACAGCTTCCACTGCAGGCCAAGTCAGGACAGGGAGCCCACGCCCATGGGACTTGGCAAACATGGGTTCCCACCTACATGGCTCCTGTCAACTAAAGACACTGGCTGCCCTCTGCCCTCTCCTGCCCTGCTGGGGCACTGTAACTGGACACTTTTGGGAAGGTACTTCAAAAAACCATTTCCAGAGGCCTCGAAATGCACATATTCTTACACCTAGCCATCCCAAGGAAAGGATTTCTCTGAGGGAAATAGAATTATAGACAAAGATTGGTGGAGAATTATCATTGCAAAAAAAAAATTAGAAACAATAGGAAAATGACTAAATCCATTAAGGAATCGCCAGACACCGGTATCCTATGGTGTTATTACAATGGTCCTTTGGAAGAATCTTAAATGAAGCGAGAAATACTTACACTGTTGATTTTTAAAATAGGAAGAAAAACTATGTATACATATGGTTCCAAATTTCTATGTATTTCACAAAAGACTAGAAGATACAGAATCTGCTTCCAGGTGGTGAGCTGGGATAGGGGAGTGGGAGGATTTTATTTTCTTTTTCGGTTTTAAAATTTTTTTCCAAGTGTTCTTCAGTGAGCATGCATTATATTTATAATTAAAGAAAATGAACACTATATTGAATAAAATTAATGTGTACTTAACACTCTGGAGGTGAGGGCCGAATGTTGGGCATAAGTAGCACTCGATCAGAACTAGAGTCTGAGGGCTGGTCCAAGCCACAGGCCCCACCCAGTCTCCAGTATTCCGGTTCACTCTCCACGGCATATGCTCTACTTCCCCGTCCTCATACCTCGGGAAACTACTTACGTGAGCATGTTGTACTCCTCAGGTCTGCTGGGGCTGGGGAAAAAAAAGAACTAAAGGCTGGGCACGGTGGCGCACGCCAGTAATCCCAGCACTTTGGGAGGCCAAGGTGGATCACAAGGTCAGGAGATCGAGACCACCCTGGCTAACACAGTGAAACCCCGTCTCTACTAAAAAAAACATACAAAAAATTAGCCAGGCGTGGTGGCGGGCATCTGCAGTCCCAGCTACTCAGGAGGCTGAGGCAGGAGAATGGCATGAACCCAGGAGGCGGAGCTTGCATTGAGCTGAGATCGCACCACTGCACTCCAGCCTGGGCAACAGAGGGAGACTCGGTCTCAAAAAAAAAAAAAAAACTAAAGAACCATCAGCCCCAGTGGGTTCAGGAACAGTTGGCCAAACCCACTCTGAGCTCAACCTGCAGACATGCTTCTGTCCCGACTCCAGGGGACAGGCCTGGATGCCTGCCCTGGTGTGGCTTAGGCTTGGGGGCTCTCAAAGAGGCCCAGGTCACCCCCAGGTGAAGGACTGTCACACTTTGGCTCCAGAGCTACCTGCAGGGCGAGAAGCTCCCGGTCTGGACAGCTCCAGCTCCATGCAACCCAGTCACTCCCCAGACAAGCCCGAGCTCCCAGGCCTGGAGCTAGACAAACCCCCAGGAACAGGGCAATCTTAGGCTGAACAAAGGGCTTTCAAGGACCCAGGCTAGAATCATATGTGAGCGCCGTGTGTGTTGGGGGAGGTGGTAGGGAAATAGGAAGAATCCTCCACTACCTAATGCTACCTTCACCCAGCCTCAGGTGTCCCCGCATCCCTGGACCCCAGCTGATGAGGCAGAATGACAGGGCAGAGATGATGATGCAGGTTGACCCCACTCTTGGTAGCTCGTACCTCCTGGAACCACTGTTCTTGGGAGGGCATGAGCTCAGATGCGCAGTAGGGAAGATGGCACCTTGGTAGGATCTGGGAGGGACTGAAAAGCTCTAGCAGAGCCTTCAAAGCCTCTGTCACAATTAGGGTTAATTTCCACATCGCCCCCTTCCTGGGTCAGCTCTGACAAGCCTGAGGCCCGCCACCTAGTGGCTGCTGTAAGAATGACGGAGGCATCCCACAGGGGACCTTACAGTCAGTGGAAACCAGGTAACACGCCTCCTTGTAGCAAATACCACGTGGGACAGAAATGCAGGGATGGACTCCGGGAAACAGAGCCAGGCTCCCCTCACCTCAGCACGTGTTGCCCCTCACCCTTGGACAGGTCTGGTTGGGGGCTCCCTGGCCTCTTGGTCTGCGTGCTGCATGTTTTCACCTCTCACCATGATATTCAACCCATGCGAAAACCCACCATGCATTCCCGGCCCAGGGAGTCCCTCCTGTCACCCAGCTGTGGGTCTATGGAAGCCCAGCCCCCCTCCAGTGGACAGAACACTCCAGTCCCAGCTCAGGTGTGAGATAAAATGCCACGACTGCAGCCGACACCACCTCCCCTTTCCGAGCACCCACTGCAAACCACGTGGCTGCTCTCTGCCCTGACTGGTGTTGGCAAGAGGAGGTTATTAATTCACAGACAGCAATATAATGGGACCTTGATATTAGGTGAGAACTGCCATGAAGGCCACGGTGGTGTGGAATTAGGTCGTAAGAGAGCTGGAGAGGAGACAAAACATAACCTTCAAGGAGAGGAAAGAGCTTCCAGACCACAGCATAAGGCTTCGTGACTTGGGAGAGAAGAGCAGGTAACAATAGCCCAGCTAAAAACACCCACAGAATCCCAAAGCAGCAAAGACATTCAGGGAGGTGGAAATTCACAGAAGTAGACAGGTGTGGAAATAAAGGGGTGATTTAGGGGATGGACGGGGCCCAGAGGGGAGCTGTGCAGAGAAGCAGGGCAGGCCAGCGCAGTAGTCCCTGAGTTTTGTGGCAAGTCACTTAAACCTCACAGTTACAATGAAGAGAACCATCTCTGTCTAGTGTTTGTCCCTTTGGGATATCAGAAGGCTACTAAGTTCAAGTCTATGAATGTCCCCTGAAGACTTAAGAAAGCCTGGCAGAAATACTCGTCCCATTATTCACCAACTCATGACCTCTTCAGTCAGAAGGGCTCAGGCTGAGAACATGGTCCTACGTGTTGGTCCGCTTCAAGAAAAATTATAAAGTAGGAAAAAAACTGGTCTTGTTACCTTTCCCTGAAAAGGCCCCATTATCCCCAAACTCTCCATACATGAACACCATCGTGACCCACTCTCCAAAATCCTGTTTACCTTCCAACTGCCCTTCGTTCATTCTCCTACCCCATCAGTACTCTCAGGCCACAGCAGCGGAACTCAGCCAGAAGTCTGCGAGGAGGAGAGCGATCTGATGGAATAAACTCCTGCTGAGCGTGGTGACTTCCTATGAGGACTTATGAGGTTCCACGTTTTTTTAAACCTCTCGCTTGTTAACCAAAATGAATGTCTGCGGCCGGGCACGGTGGCTCAAGCCTGTAATCCCAGCACTTTGGGAGGCCGAGACGGGCGGATCACGAGGTCAGGAGTTCGAGACCATCCTGGCTAACACGGTGAAACCCCGTCTCTACTAAAAAATACAAAAAACTAGCCGGGCGAGGTGGCGGGCGCCTGTAGTCCCGGCTACTCGGGAGGCTGAGGCAGGAGAATGGCGTAAAAACCCGGGAGGCAGAGCTTGCAGTGAGCTGAGATCCGGCCACTGCACTCCAGCCTGGGCAACACAGTGAGACTCCGTCTCAAAAAAAAAAAAAAAAAAAAAAAAATGAATGTCTGCTTGTTGTATTTCAGTAAGCCCGACTGAGTGACCAATCGTGGACCATGTAGGAGATATTTCTGAAACAGGCCCTTCCTTCGACCTTTTAGAATGTACAATGCCCACATGTGAGGCCGCCTCTGGATGGGCCCTTGAACCCAAGCTCTGAATTTTAAGCGGTGCCCAACTCCTTCAGTCTTCATATGGGGCCAGTAAGGAAACTGGGCATCCTGGGATCAGGGACGTAAACACACTTCTCGCCAAGAGGCTCCCAACACCAGCAGTTTGGGAGATGTAGCTGCTAGGTTTCAAAGGATAAGTCAGCATCTCCCAGACAGAGGCCTAAGTGTTTCAGATTGGAGGAGCCCTGGTCTCAGAGTCAGGAGACCAGAATTTCCACTATACAACTATGAAGGCTTGACCTGGCTCTGCTCCCTTTCTGTCCTCAGTCTCTCCCATGAATAGAGAGGGCTGACATAATGGGGCCTCAGGGTTTCTTCTCCACCCTCTACGATGCTCCTGGAGCTACCTGTGGCCGGACTTAGGAAGGGTGAGCAGGGCAGTGGGTTGTGCTTTGCCGTCACCTGGTGGTGGGAGCAGGTAATATTCTAACTTAAAGAGATGGACGCTTCAGGCAAGCATCACTCCAAGATTTTCTGAACTAGAGAAAAATACCTGGGAGATCTTCTAGCACAACTCCCTCATTTTATCGATCCAGTGGGTCTCAGAAAGTGAACGCTAGGATCTAAAAAGTTGTTCCTGTGTGTGCTAATTCCCTGCAGCATCTCTGTTCATAGTAAGATTCACGGTTTCCCACCATGAACTTATTTTAATAGTGGTCATTAAACTACCACTCACTAAGCACCTCCCATGTGCTCGCTGCTCTCATCTCCAGTCTTCCCAACAGCCTGTAAGCCAATTTTACAGATAAGAAAATTAAGACGCCAAGATGTTAAGTGACTTGCCACTCACTCAAGTAGATGTCACAGGAGCCGGGATTCAAACCTAGAAGTATGAGGTTTCGATACCATGCCATTTCCACACGGCTTCTCTGCCCTTCATTTACCATGGTGCGGACCACTTAGCAAAGGGGCCCCCATCTCATTCCCATGCCAGGAGACCTTTGCCGGATGGCAAGAGCAGATAGAGCCTGCAGCTTGCGGGGTCAACCAGAAAACCTCTGCTCTAAGCAGGTGCCAGGCCTGAGACAAATCAGAGAGAGGCTTCTTCTCTGCCCCCCAGTATCTTCAAACAGGTGCTTCTAGGCAGACGATGGACCCTCAGAGACACCTTAGAGGAGGAGAGACAATCTTCAGCTGAGAACAGGGCTGCTCAAAGTGCATTCCCTGGGCCAGGGCCAACCTGTGAGGGTGTAAGCCCAGAAACAGAGAAAATGTTTAGAAAATCTGAGAGAAAATGTTTAGAAAATCTTAGGGAAATGTGGCAGAGTCATACCATGTCTGTTATATGTCATAAAAAGTGGGAGGTAAGAGTCTAGATTTGAGGATCATGAAAAGGAAAGAAAACATTTTTTTAAGTCGGGGCATGGTGGCTCACACCTGTAATCCCAGGACTTTTGGAGACAGAGGCAGGCAGACCACCTGAGGTCAGGAGTTCAAGACCAGCCTGGCCAACATGGGCGAAACCCCATCTCTACTAAAAATACGAAAATCAGCTGGGCGTGATGGTGGGTGCCTGTAGTCCCAGCTACTCGGGAGGCGGAGGTTGCAATGAGCCCAGACCACGCCACTGCACTCCAGCCTGGGAGAGAGAGCGAGACTCCATCTCAAAAAAATTTAAAAAAAAAAAAAGCTCTTGTCGCCCAGCCAAGAGTGCAGTGGCGCAATCTCGGCTCACTGCAACCTCTGACTCCCGGGTTCACGCCATTCTTCTGCCTCAGCCTCCCTAGTAGCTGGGACTACAGGCACCCGCCACCATGCCCAGTTAATTTTTTGTATTTTTAGTAGAGACAGGGTTTCACCGTGTTAGCCAGGATGGTCTCGATCTCCTGACCTCATGATATGCCCACCTCAGCCTCCCAAAGTGTTGGGATTACAGGCCTGAGCCACTGCGCCTGGCCAATATTTTTTAATTGGGTGGGATCGTATTATTTTTGTCATTGCTTTTTATTTTTATGAGAATTCATTTTTATTGTATTTATAAAAGCATGGGTCCACAAGATTGGAAATCTAAGAAAAAACATCCTTTACGGGTCTCTCCTATGGACAGGAGGAGGAACTGATGGGTGCAGCCTCTGAGACAGCCTTGGTTGGTTACAAAAACAATTCAAGCTATTCCTACACTTCTGTAGAACTCTCTGGCTTTAAAGTGCTTTCACACACATCTCCTTGGGGCCCACAGCCATGCATCATGGAGGCAGAACAGAAATTAGGTGTCTACATAACACACGAGGTGACTGGGCTTCCAGTAAAGACTGAACGACTGTGCAAGAGCATGGAGTCAGAAAGCAGGGAAGCCTGGCCTCACGCGTCTGCCTTCTGCACCCTGTTCCGGCTCGGTGCTCTTTGTGCTCTCCGTAGATCTGTCCCCAGGAAAAAGCCACTTCCCTTTCCCCTTTCAAGTCCTCCAAAGAATGCAGAATCCGTGACCCCTTCCCCAAGCCCTTAGTGACATCCCACAACGCTGCCCCTTCACATGGGACAGACTGGACTGAGTAACACCCCAAGGGATAATGTCCGCACCATCAGATGGGCCCAAACGGTGTTTCCAGGCCCAGCCCCATTTTCTTTGTGTTATGGCCAGGAACACATGTCCCGTGCTACAGCCAGCACGCTGTGCACACTTAATAAAATCACACGGACTTCTCTGCTCTCTCGAATCTGGCCTCAATCATTTGCACATTCACCGGCATCGTAATGAAGCAGTTGTGAAAATAACCCAATCTCTTACAATATGAACTTGCAAGTTTATAAGCCCCTGTAGCTGAAGTGCGAGTCACTTCATCACGTGACAGGTATCCAAGTGCTGTCCTCAGAATGCATGCCCAGTGCTTCAGGAATGCCAACGAGCACCTAACAGGACAGCCGCAGCCTGTATTTGAGGTCTCACTGTCCTCTTGGGATCTGGGGTCATAATGTAATTATTGTGGTTATTAAAATTTAAGGCTATCTGTATTTTTTCCTTCATGACAAGAAAGTTCTTTTCAAAGCATATCCAATGCTGACAGTCCTCTGAGTGATGTTCATTTTCCTGCTGAGTATGATGAAGAGACAATGATCTATGCCTTGCCCACACCAAAGCTCTGAGACTTTCTATACAAGAGGCCCCAGGGATAACGAAGAGCAAGAAGGAAGATTCCCCTGCCTTCTCCTATTTTTTGTTCCTACCCAGGTCTGAGATTCCCCTCCTTAGAGACCCTCAGTGATATCCACCTTCTGCTCAGGCACTAAACAGCCCTTCCAGTTTGAAGGTGCTCATTGGCCAATCACTAACTCTCCTCACCAGCAAAGACAGTTCGAAAACCCTCAGAGGCTAAGACAGAGGAGGCGAGAATTAACAAGAATTGGTCTCTGTTTGGGAGAAGAAAAAGTTGAAGGGGAAGTAGAAAAACAAGCATCTGTCCCTTCACACACGGCAATCCCAGCCTTCCTGAGAGACACTGGTAATTGAGTCCATGTTCCCTCTACAGAATATTGACAGGTCCCACAGTCCAGCACACTGCCCCTCAAGCGGAGGAGTCCTGGGCATCACTAAGTCCCCTCCACAGCCATTTGAGAGCCACCCTCTCCCATTCTGGCCTCTACAGCCCCTGCCCCAACCCCTCACCATTCACTCTGGGTATAAGGAATTGAAGTCGGGGAAAACAAGAAGACAGGATGCATTTTGAAAGAGAAACATCTGGAAGTTGCATCCTTCAGGGTGTATGCATAATCTATTTACTACTCCACTGGCTAAGATTAGACTTGGGAGGGAGATAAGGAGGAGTAGGCATGCTCAGATCATTGCCACCAGCAGAACATCCACGCAGGAGCCAGGAGTAGCAAACCAGCCTGGTCTTAGATGCATGGCCTCCATGCCTGTTTCAGCCACCAGTCATGGAATGTTAAGAGCTGGCCAAGATCTCACGACTCACATTACAGATGAGGAAAACAACGTTCACTGTGGGGAAGAGACTTGTTGGGCCCATGGCTTGCTAGTGACACAGCAGGGACATCAATGTCTTTTTTTTAAATAGTAAGTTATATGCATATACATCAATCATATGCAAATATATGTGTGTCCCTCCATTTTCATAGCATGGAAGGCAGTCCCTGGGAAAATTCTAGTGGGAATGCTTGTTTCTACTTGTATTTTCTGGAAATTCTTTGCTTCCTGTGGCACTCCTGTAAGCTAAGTTCTTACATTTTGTCAGATCCCGTGAGGATCAACTCCAGGCATTTTCATAACTCCCTCCCTGAGTTTGGCAGCTGACTCCGCCACAGAAGAGCCTCCCCTCCCCTCCTCCACGCCCCCATTGCCAGCACCACCTCCATTACCATCCTTGTTGAGCTCTTCTTTCTTCCTCTCTCTGGCTCCACAGCCCCCTCAACTCATCCCTGCCTACAGGAAAACTGAAGGGCAGGTGCCAGCTCTGTGCCTGGTGACTCACCATGCCCGGGGGGCAGAGGCAGCCAGAGACACAGCCCATGCTCATGCACTCCAGGTCGTAGTTCTGGCACGTCTTGGCACACTCGAGCCCTTCAGCCCGCGGGTTGTCAGCGGGACACACCAGCTTGACCATGGGAGGCCGACAGGATAGGCTCCTTTTGCCTTGAAGGTAGGAAAAGCAAAGAGATGATTAGTGAAGGAGAGAATGGACCTACCTTCCACACTGTCCTTTGGTCCCCCTAGAGGCTGTGACTAAATTCAAGAGACTCAAGAGTTACCCACTTGCAGGGACCAGCTGCTGACTGAGCCAGGTTCCCTGTGTGGGGCTGCGAGGGCACCTGCTCACCTGGGCTTCTACCTCCGGCTTATGCTGGTGGCAGCTCTTCTGACCCCAGCTCTCCTCTGATGTCCCCTAATAGTCTTCACCCTTAATCTTGCTATATAGCAGGTTACATTGAATCAGAATGCACTGCAGAAATTTCCAGACCCAGGCTGGAGTAGACCTGAGTTTGGGTGCTAAAAAGGAGTTTTAATGGGACCCAAGAGAATTATTCCTAAATGGTTACAACTAATGTGTGGAGAGAAGGCCGTCTGACCACAATGGCTTTAAAACAGGCCTCTGTGGGCATCAGCCCCTGCCCAGCCACTCCACGTGAATTCGTAACCCTTGCAACACTCCATCCCCTGACACTCCGACCTCCCTTCCCTGCTGTTTCCCCTCTGATGTCCTGTATCTGCTCTTCTCACCACCTGATACACTACACATCTCACCTACTTGTTCACTGTCCTCCCCGGGCCACTGGGCCCAGTAAACGCATGTTCCATGAAGCCAGGGATTTCTACTTTGCTCATTGACATCCTACTTCCTGGCAATTAGTAGGTATACATGGCTAATTGGGTAATGCTGACAGCAGATGATTGATACAGCACCTGTCTTTCCAAAGCCCAGGTGCACTTAATAGCATGTGGGCAAAAAGTCAAAATGTCTTGGAAACTCTTGATAACTGAAACTCCAAAAGGTTAAACAGCTTTTTCCAATCAGCACACAATCCCAAGAGTTACCCGACTTTGAAAAAGATTACGTTTTCCAGTGACAAAAAATTAGCCAGGTGTGGTGGCGCGTGCCTGTAATTCCAGCTACTTGTGAGGCTGAGGAATGAGATCGCTTGAACCCATGAGGCAGAGGTTGCAGTGAGCTGAGATTGCACCACTGCATTCCAGCCTGGGTGACAGAGTGAAACTCTTGGGGGTGGGGGGGGGAAGTGCAGCCACCATCAGGACCTTCGAATGGAGAGCAACGGACCCAACCCTTCTTTCTTTCAAACCCATCCAAGAAGCTTTCTAAAGAAAGAGCTGTCTTCATCAGCATGTCATAGGAAACAAGAGGCCATGAAAGAACGGTGACTATCATTACAATCAAGGCCACCAACTCACAGCTATCCACCGGGTTAAGGTCTCCATGGGCAAAATAGGGGTTTCGCAGAATTTATCTGCAAGTCTTTCCCCTTACACAAAATCAAATACTTCTTGCCTCAATGATTTGGATTTACACATGCAAAGACATGTCTTGGCCTGAAAGTCACTCACACAAACCCAGAAATTATGGCGATCCTGGGCAAAGCCAGACCCATGACTGGATGCACACGCACATCAGACGGTGTCACCCAGCTCTCTCCCGCCATTCCACACATGAGGAATCTGGGCAGGACGGAGTCAACCAATCTTCTGTGGGGACAGTACTCACTGCGGTGAGACAGGGGACTGCTGAGGACAGCGTCAGGCAGCAAGCTTCCGGGGACTCCACTCATGGTGCAGTGCATGAAGCCATCCTCACAGTAGCTGCAGAGGGGAAAATCAAAAAGCCCCGCTTCACAAGACTGGTCTACACTCGTCACCTCCACATCCTCACCTCCTACTCACTCTCTGCGTTTTTCAACCAGGTCCCAGGTCCCATAACCCCTCCTGAAGCACAGCTTGCGAACACCACCAATGGATGATCTCCACGTCACTAAATCCCATGGCACTTTTTTCAGTTATTTTCTTAATTGATCCCACTCAACATTATGCATCACTGTTGAACACTCCACTCTTCCAGAAAAAAAAATATATATATATTCATCTCTGCAAGTTTTCCTCCCACTTCCTTGGTTCCTCCTTCTCAGCCTCAGTTTTCATGTGCCCCCCCACTGCCTGGCCTTTAAATATCGGCCTTCCCCAGGCTCTGTCCTAGGCTCGCTCCTCTTCTCACACTCTGCTGCCATCCACACCCCCAGCTCCAATCACAGACATGACTCATGAATCTACATCAGCAGCTCGGACCGCTCCTTTGAACCCCAGACCCATATAACTCAAATGCCTACGTGGTCTCACTAATGTAGAGAGTCTCAGAAACACTTCAAACTCGGTACATCCAAAACTGAACTCACAATCGCCCCACCAAAGGCAATTCTCCTCCAGGGCTGATTCATTGAATGGTGACGCCATCCATATATCACTGAAATTCATCTCCACTTTATCTCCACTCATGAGATAAGACACTATGACATCTTGCCTGGACTATGCAAAAGTTTCCTAACAGACTGTATGAGTAAATTTTTATAAAATGTGTGTGGTTGCTTTGTATGTATGTATAATTTGTATAAATGATATCATATAGCACGCTGTGTTTTGCTTTTCCCATTGAGCACCTTGTTTGTAAGATTAATCCCTGTAAGACATGGACCACTTCCTCTGTGGCTTCTGTTACACAATACACCTTTTACCCACTCAGTGTCCCAGTGATGGACACAGGTTGTCACCTGCTCCTCACCACCATAAAGCTGTGCTGAACATCTGCAGACATGTGTCCTAATGAACCTGTGTAAGGATTTCTTTAGTCTATCTGCAGAGGCAGAAGTGCGGGGATAGCAGGTATGAATGTGACCTGCATATGATGTGCCAAATACTCTCCTAGATGGCTCAACCAGTCTATGCCCTACAACAGCAGATGAGGCCTCCATGCCCCTCGGCTCTGCCAACACTCAGCATTATCCAGATGTCTAATTTTTCCAATCTAATATGAAGTCATACTCATTGCTTTAATTTGCATTTTTCTGACTGTAATAATTTTATTCAGTTTTTGTTTTGTTTTGTTTGGAGACCGAGTCTCACTCTGTCACCAGGCTGGAGTGCAGTGGCTCGATCTCGACTCACTGCAACCTCTGCCTCCCAGGTTCAAGCGATTCTCCCTGCCTCAGCCTACCAAGTAGCTGGGATTACAGGCATGTGCCACCACACCCAGTTAATTTTTATATTTTTAGTAGAGACAGGGTGTTTCACCATGTTGGCCAGGATGATCTCGATCTCCCGACCTCGTGATCCACCCGCCTCGGCCTCCCAAAGTGCTGGGATTACAGGTGTGAGCCAACGTGCTCTGTTTGTTTTCTTGAGACAGAGTCTTATTCTGTTGCCCAGACTGGAGAGTGCAGTAGCATGATCTCGGCTCACCGCAACCTCCATCTCCTGGGTTCAAGCCATTCTCCTGCCTCAGCCTCCAGAGTAGCTGGGATTACAGGCATGCACCACCATGCCCAGCTAATTTTTGTATGTTTAGTGGAGACAGGGTTTCACCATGTTGACCAGGCTGGTCTCAAACTCCTGACTTCAAGTGATCCATCCCTGCCTTGGCCTCCCAAAGTGCTGGGATTACAGGCGTGAGCCACCTTGCCCAGCCGACTGTAATGATTTTGAACATTTTTAATGCAGTTGCTGTTTAATAAATATTTGTTGAATGAATAAGAGAATCAGCCCTTCCCTTTCTGAGCATATGCAGAACCTGTGCCTTCTGGGTTTTTAACTAATACTTAGTTTTAAAAGAGACAATTCCGCCCGCCCCCGTAAATGTCATGGTCTGTCATTTGGACATGACCCAAAAGCTTAATTTTCTAAAAAGTCTCGAAGATAGGTTTAAAATCAACTCCTGGCCCTGAGCCTGGTCTGCAGAAGAATAAATACTCGGCTGTGATGGCCGCTGGGATGACCAAGCACGCAGTCTGCAGAACCTCCAGGCCACGGTGTTTCACCCTCGTGCCACCTTTTCACGACCAACACTAGCACCTGCTCCAGCAAGGCTCATTCTCCAGTGTGTTGTTTAAAGAATAAAAATAAACAGCTGCACACAGGCCCCAAGGTCCTTCCGACACAACTTCTCCATGAAACCCAATTTTCTAAATGAAGTGGAAAGACAAGTTGCTCAATAGCTTTCAGCACTGGTGCCTAAAAGAGAGACAAGGAGGATGCAGACTTGGAGGTCTCTGATGTCAAACCCTAAAAGGAGCCCAAAGCCAGGGTCGCTCCCCAACCCTGTTCACCCAGGGGCCAATGCATGCCTTCTCCCACCTTCCCTGTTTTAGTGAAATAGCTAGCAACAGTTGCTGCCCTCCCAAGTCATACCAACTTCCTGTAGTCCAGCCTCTTTCCTTACCACTGAAACACAGAGGCCACCACGACCTTCTGATCGCCAAATTCAACCATCTATTCTCACTGTAATATGGAGAGTTCAAGAATCCCTGGGTTCTAGTCACTTGCTGGCTGATTTCAGAAAGTGATAATCTCTCTAAGCCTCAAATTCTTTACGAAAAAAAGCAAGCCCTGCTTGCCCAACAGCATTGTTTTAAGGTCCCAGAGAGAAACTCCTTGAAAACTATAGCCAGAGCACTGGGCTAAGGCCAAGTGATCAATCCCACAGAGGATGTTGTCCTACTCCCTTCTGCCCTTCATTTCCACGATACGGCACTGCTCGCGTTCTGCCCCTTTCACAGGCCTTTGATCTCTGGCCTCTCTCATGCAACCCTCTTTTTCTTCCTCTTGCCCTCTGAACATTTCCCCAAGTTCTGACTCAGTCCTCTCTTCTGCCTTCTGGCCCACTCCCTTTAAGGATCCTCGCTACTCTCACAGGCTGAAACTGTCACCTCCATGCACATCTTTCTCTCCAGCCCCAACCTCTCACTCACCTTCCAGACCCATTTCAAGCCATTGATTCCATTTGTTCACAAAGATGGCAACTCAAAGTCATAAAGGCCAAAACCAAAGTCATCACTTGCCCTCTACCTCCAGAGGGCCCTCTTGCCGTCACTGTCCTCATAGCTCTCACAGCTATTCAAGTTCAGAACACCAGGGCCATCTGCATCAGCCCCTCCTCCTCGCAAACATCCCACTAGTCCATCTGCTTTCCCAGCGTCTCTGGCTTCTACTCTCCATCATTTCCATTGCTATTGCTTGATCCAGGGCCTCACTACCTTCTTATCAGTCAATGTCAACATTTTCCTGTAGATGCTCTCCCTGCTGTCATACCTCACGCAGCTCCCAAAACCCATTCCCTGAAGTTACTCTTGGATCCTATTTGCTCCCTGCTGAGAAACTTCCAGGGGCCCCATTCCTACTGCTCCAAGCTCAGTGCTCACCCCCTCACTTCTGAAGACCCCTGAACCTCACCCCCAACTTCCCTCCAGTCTTAGTCTTCCTTCATACAGCATGCGTTCGCGCCAGAGGACTTACCTTGGGGATTGTGGAATACTCTTTGTGCCAATGTTTAGTCCCTAGACTTCCGCTCCACCTCAAAACAATCCTCCAGGCTGGGCGCGGTGGCTCATGCCTATAATCCCAGCACTTTGGGAGGCCGAGGCGGGCGGATCATTTGAGGTCAAGAGTTCGAGACCAGCCTGGCCAACATGGTGGAACCGTCTCTACTAAAACACAAAAATTAGCTGGGTGTGGTGGCGGGCGCCTGTAATCCCAGCTACTCGGGAGGCTGAGGCAGGAGAATCGCTTGAACCCCAGCGGTGGAGGTTGCAGTGAACCGAGATTGCACCACTGCACTCCAGCCTGGGTGAGAGTGAAACTATCTCCAAAAAAAAGAAAAACAAATCCTCCTCCATCCTTCAAGCCCACCTCTGCTGTTGGAATCCTCCCCAAGCTCAAAACCACTTCCAGCACAGAGTTTTCCCTAATTCCTCCCACATGGAAATTATCCCCCACTTTTCTGAATAAGTGGGACTTTTTATGTCTCCGATATGGCACATCTACCAAATGTTATAGTTGTTTCATCTCAATAAACATGCACTGTGTACCTATTTTGTGCCAGGACGGTGCTGGGGGCTGGGGTTCAGGGTATAAGATGTGGTCTGGACTCTAGGGATGGCCACAGACTAGAAGGGGGACAACACAGTTGACTGACATCCAAGTCCAACAGTGACGTGTTTCAATAGAAGGGTAAACAACCTGCTTTGCGTAAATACGTTGGGAAGGGCTTCGGATTAATCTCACTGAAGTGATGAGGAAAAGCTTCGTATCAAGTGTAATGTGCAGATTCTGTTCCGGTCTTGATTTGAACAAACCAATTATAAGAGACATTTTGAGAAAATCAGAAAGAAGTGAACATGGGTCCAGGTGCGGTGGCTCACGCCTGTAATTCCAGCACTTTGAGAGGTCGAGGTGGGCGGATCACCTGAGATCGGGAGTTCAAGACCAGACTGATCAACTTGGAGAAACCCCATCTCTACTAAAAATACAAAATTAGCAGGGCGTGGCGGTGCATGCCTGTAGTCCCAGCAACTCCAGAGGCTGAGGCAGGAGAATTGCTTGAACCTGGGAGACGGAGGTTGCAGTAAGTCAAGATCACGCCACTGCACTCCTGCCTGGGCAACAAAAGCAAAACTCAGTCTCAAAAAAAAAAAAAAAAAAAAAAAAAAGAAGTGAACATAGATTGAACATTAGATGTTATTAAGGAATTATTGTTCATGTTCAGGTTAATAATGGTATGATTATATTTACTTTTTTAATTATTTGTTGAAATACATACTGAAGTATTTGCAGGTGAAATGATACAATATTTACAGCTTTTTTTTTTTAAAACTATTCCAGCCACACAGGAGAGGAGTCAATAGACAAAATAAGAACAGTAAAGTGCTGCTAATCATTGAAGCTGGGAATGGATACGTTGGGGCTCCTTATACTTTTCTCTCTAATGTCTGTCTGAAATTTTCCATAATCAGGACTTTTTTTTTTGAGACGGAGTCTCACTCTGTTGCCCAGGCTGGAGGTGCAGTGGCAAGATCTCAACTCACTGCAACCTCTGCCTCCCAGGTTCAAACGATTCTCCTGTCTCAGCCTCCCAAATAGCTGGGACTACAGGCGCCCGCCACACCTGGCTAATTTTTTGTATTTTCACCGTGTTAGCCAGGATTGTCTCAATCTCCTGACCTCGTGATCTGCCTACATCGGCCTCCCAAAGTGCTGGGATTACAGGCGTGAGCCACCACGCCCGGCCAATCAGGATGTTTCTAACTGGTCTCCCCTAGTAGACTATCAGGTACTGTGTCTGGTTTTTTGTTTTTTTTTTCTGTGATGAGATTTCCCTCTGTTGCCCAGGCTAGAATACAGTGGCACAATCACAGTTCACCGCAGCCTTGACTTCCTGGGCTCAAGCAATCTTCCCACCTCAGTATTCCAAGTGGCTGGGTCTACAGGTATGTACCACCACGGTCAACTTTTTCTTCTTTGTATGTAGGGAAAGTGCCTCATTATGTTGCCCAAAGTGCTAGGGATTACAGATGTGAGCCACTGCCCCAGCCTGGCTCATCTTTAGATCACCGATTCTTAGCCAGAACTAAGACAGAACAGGTGACAGGTGTTTGTTCAACAAATGTCCTGTTGTAAATTTCTTCTACGCTCATGGCAACCCTGTTGAAAGTCACAGAAGGCCTAGGCAAAGAGCTGCAGGAAGCAAGCATGACTGGAGCTATTTTGGGGAAGCGCATGAAGCAGGTCAGGCTAGCAAATGCCCCATGAAGGCAGCGCTGCAGTGGTCCGTGTTCTTCCTGCTCAAATGCTTCAGCCTGAGAATACTGAAAGCTGGTTGGAAAGGAGCGTGACAGGCAGATCTCCCTTCTCCTGTTCCAGAAAAGGAAAACTGAGACCTAAAGCCCAGAAATGGGGGCCAACACGTGACAGCTGGCAATAAAACTCAAGAATTCCTACTGCCAGCCAGAAATCCTAGTTCCCTGTGTGGTAGGGAAGTCAGAAGACCTAGACCAAATCCCAGCTCTGCTTCCGACTTGCTGTATAATCCTGGACAAGTCGCTTCCTTCCTTGGGTCCCAGTTTACCCATCCATGAAGTGAAGGACTTGAAAGCCCATTTTCTTCTCCAGCTCTGCTGTTTCAGAGGTCCCTGACCCTGCTGCCTGCACTTACCACATGGTGTGATGGTCTGAGAAGATGTCTTCCGGCTGGAAGATCTCACCATCATAGTAACAGGTGCACTGGGCCTTGGGTACGCAGTCCCCCATCTCATCCATGTAGAGCCCTGGGGGGCAGAAGCAGCCTTCCAGGCAGGCCTCACTGCACTCCTCATCCGGGTAAGAGAGCGCGCGGCAGGTCAGGTTGCAGGGGGTCCCGCACTGCAGGTACACCTGGCCTTTCGGGCATTTCAGCTCTAGAAGAGAAGGAGTAAGGCCTCAGGGGGAATCTTGGACAGCAAGGACTATGGTTCTAGGACTTGCCACCCCTTGTAGCTGTGACCCCCAATTATTTAATTAAAAATTTTTATTGACATAATTGTAGACTTGCATGCAGTTATAAAGTAGTAATGCAGAAAGATCCCACGTGCCCTTTACCCAGTTTTCCCCAAGTGATCCCCAATTATATCTGTATGGTCACCAACTTCCTTTCCCACTATGAGCAAATGTGTATTTTTCAGCATGCAAATGTGTATTATAATCATGGGGGCACATATTTTTTCCTCTTCTCAACCACAGGGAATGTGCATTAGTCGTCTCTGAATTCTCAGAGCCTAGGATGTAATGGAAATCCTGGAAGGTTTTGAAGCTGTGAATATTAAAAAGAACTGGGAGTGACAGGCAAGGGCATCCCCGTGATGACAATAATGGGTACCATTTATGGAGCACCTACTGAATGCCTTGCTCTTACATGGGCTCTATGTCTCACGCTGAGTTAGCTCTCATCATCATCCTTCAAGAAACTTAGGCTGAGTGACTTCTCAGGGGTATACCTCACAGGAAGCAGCAGAGGCAGGATGTGAACCCAGCTCTGCAGCCGTAAAGCTCATGCTCATAACCATTATTCTCTAGAAAGAAAACAGTCCCTTTGAGAACATGTTGGTCCCAAAGAGCAGGTGTGGGGAAAAGAAAGATCAGCCTGTTACTGTGTCTATATAGAAAGAAGTAGACATAAGAGACTCCATTTTGTTCTGTATTTGAGATGCTGTTAATCTGTGACCCTACCCCCAACCTTGTCCTTGCAAGAGACATGTGCTGTGGTAACTCAAGGTTTAATGGATTTTGGGCGTGCAGGGTGTGACTTTGTTCCTAGATAAGCTAGGTATTGTCTAAGGTTTCTCCCCATGTGATAGACTGAAACTATGCTGCCAAAAGGTTTATGGAGATGTTTGCATATGCATCTCAAGGCACAGCATTGTCCTTTGAACTTATTCATGTCACAGAGGTTTTTGTTCATATGTCTTACTGCCAATTTCCTCTTTTTTCTTTGATCCTATTGTCCTGCCACTCCCGTCTTTAAGATGGTAAAGATAATTATCAATAAATACTAAGGGAACTCAGAGACCGGGGCCGGCGTGGGTCCTCTGTAAGCTGAGCGCCGGTCCCCTGGGCCCCGCTTTTCTTTCTCTATACTTTGTCTCTGTGTCTTATTTCTTTTCTCAAGTCTCTCGTTCCACCTTACGAGAAACACCCACAGGTGTGGAGGGTACAGGCCACCCCTTCAAGCAGGGACATTCATACCTACCCCAGCAAAGGGGGCCACAACCATCTGCCCGCAGCCCTCACTCTCCCTAGCCTCCCACAGAGAAATACTGCAAGAGACACAAGCCAGGAGGAAGTGTAGCAAAGTGGCAACGCAACTAAGGGAACGGGCTCTGTATCCCAAATACTTGGGTTCACGCCCAGGTCCAACACTAATTGATTATGTGACCTTGGGCAGTATCCTCACTGGACGGAATAACAATATCCACCCAGTCTTTGTGAAGGTTGAATGAGCTAACACATTTAGAAGAATGTCTGGCATGTGGAGAATGTTCACTGCTAATAATGTTCACTGATAATTATCATTCTCATAGCTAAGGAAACAGCCCCAGCTCAGTGGGCCCAAGAAGGAAGGGGTATTCCAGAGAAAGGCCTAGGCCTAAGAAGCCCTGGCATTCTGGTGACAAAATTCCTTAGGGGTAGGGTAGGGAGAACAGGGAAGGTGTGGGGAGCATTCTGCCCTTTCAAAATGCCTTCCCTTTGCAGACCAGCTGCTGCCCAAGAAATGAGAACCTCACCCTGGGCATGCTTCTTCTGAGACCATTAGAATCCTTCCCCTCTCTGTTCGAATCCACTGCTCCAGCGGAAACCCACTGACAGAACCTTGGCTATGAGCCTGAGCAATGGAGTTGGGGGCCTCGGGAGAGACCCTGCAGCCTCCTGCTCCTACAACCATTCTAGGCTTGGTGTTTGAAGGTAGCTGGGAAGGGAGGGGCTCTTTAATCCTATTAGACATTGATTTTTCTCTGCAAGAATGAAAAGGTTGGGTCACTGGATGAATACTGAAGGAGCATAGGTTAAGACGGGATGTGTTAGACAATAAAGTTGGAGACGTTTTTCAACCCCCTGAGCCTACAATGACAAGGGCACATTTTACGCATT
This sequence comes from Macaca mulatta, assembly GCF_049350105.2. Classification (NCBI taxonomy): domain Eukaryota; kingdom Metazoa; phylum Chordata; class Mammalia; order Primates; family Cercopithecidae; genus Macaca; species Macaca mulatta. The sequence goes on from NC_133416.1 coordinate 6,991,654, forward strand.
AAAGAGCAGCTAGACTTGAGAGCTTTCTTTGTGCTGATAGGCTATCTCTAGTGCTGGCTTAGAGCCTTATTAAACTTCTCCTTTAGCCTTCTTCCCCAAAGAAACAATGCACATCTCAGTTTAGCAGACACTTCTTGTGTATCCACTGCAAGCCAGGGACTATACTAGGCCCAGGGAGGCGGAGACAGCCAGCCCTGCCCTGGTCCTTGCCTTCAGAGAGCCTGTGGTCCTGTCTCCCCAAAGGAAACACAACCAATTTGCAAGAGAAAAAAAAAATGCATGTGCTTCTGAATCTCCTCACACCATCCCACAAAGTAGCTACATGGTAAGTCCGTGCTTCCTCAATGTCCCCAATTGGTGTGACCTCTTCTTATGAATAGATTCACTGGTTTAGGCAGCTCTGTTCATTTCTCTGGAAGAGAAAGGAGTATGGGTAGAGGGGACAGCTGAGCCTGAGCTCTTCTCCAAGTCAAGAAAGGATGGGGGCAAGAACCCAGGAGTCCTGCCCAACTGCCTTGAGTGCAAAGGGACAGCCCAAGGCCATCTGGTCAGCCTAGTCTCTTGTCACGTAAACACAGAGACAGATCCCTCTTGTCCTTAAGAGTCTCCAGGGAAAGCTCCTTCCTACCACCCTTTCTGCCCTATCGTAATGCCTCAGGAGTCAAGGCATTCTTTAACTGAATCTTATCCCCACTACTGAAGCATCAGCCCGTTTCCCCTGTTCTGTTCAGTGGAGGTTAAGAATGGCTGTTCATGAGAGATTAAAGAATATTTTAGTTCACCCTTAAGTGTTCCGGGAGAATGTCCTAAATTAGGAAATCCTACAGATGCTGCCACATACTGATAAAGAGTCATTTCTAACATTGGTGGACAAGCAAAGAATATTCATAAGCAGTACACCTCATTCATTCCTCATTACTTTCCCCGATTTCTAAATAGCAAATGCTAAGGAAGAAACTGAAGAGCAGAGGGGTTACGCGAAGGGTTCAAGGTCACATAACTGGTACCTCACAGGAAAGCGGCCAGTAAGGACCCAGATCCAGTTGTCCCAGCCATTAGCCTGTGGCTCCCTGAGACATCCCAGAGCTGGAGGAATGGGGAGGGCACAATTGCTGCATTATGTGTTTGTCCCTTTTGCACTTACTGTTGTCTCTGCTCCTCTTTCATATGACATTTCTACAACTCAAAACATGAGTTGACTCATTGGACCCAAAATACAAGCACTTCTAGGGTCTCCAAGCCTAACTGCTCCTCAAATATAGATGCTAATTCCTGTCACTGTTTCTCGTAACTCCTCTTCCATCAGGACCATCTACTTTATATTTACCTATATGTGTATATACATATATATACACACATATATGTATATGTATACATACACAAAAATATATATATACACACACACAGAGTCTTTCTCCGTTGGCCAGGTCAGAGTGCAGTGGTGCAATCATAACTCACTGCAGCCTTAAATTGCTAGACTCAAGCGATCCTCCTGTCCCAACCTCCCAAGTAGCTGGGACTACACCTACATTTTAATTTCCAAACACATCTACTTTACCTTAAAAAACAGAATATCCACTATGCTTTATTCTTAGAGAATATCCTCCTCACTTCTATGCCTACTACAATTCTACCACTGGAAACAAGTCTTCCCTGCCAAGAAAGCAGCTTTTTAAAACCGTAGCCAAGTACACGTCCTTCAGAAAGCCTTCCTTGGTTTTCCCTGCCCTGAATCTACTCATCCTTTTACTCAGTGTGATAGTTATCTAGTAGGGCGGCACTTTCCATCTATGACTCTAAGTTTGGAGTTCTACATCATCACTCTTGCCCGACCACACTGGGCATGCAGCAAATGTCCCCAGAGCAACAACAAAAACAAAGTTAGCACAATCCCATCACCCAAGGGACCAGAGAGTGGGAGCAGATACCAACTCTGGTACCAGGAATCCAACAGTGCAGAGTGAGAATCTAAAGCCACAGGGGACAGTGATATAATTCACCTTTACATAGCTTTACACAATGCCAGAGATTTTGTCCGTCGGTGGTTTGCCTGGAGTTATAAGCAAAGGGTTTGTATGTGAATTTCCCATTGCCTTCATCCGACTCAAGAGATGCGGGGACGCAGCGGGATCTGGGACTCACTCGCTCCACAGCCTGACCCTACGTGTGCCGAACGAACACTAGGTGGCAGTAGCCACAGGAGACCCAAACTTTGCAGGGACCCCCAAGTTCTAGGCCTCCAGGTAGGGGGAGTCAACTTGTCCTCCTGGAACAGGCCAGAGTCATCAGCCGGTCCCCACCGCCTGTCCTGCTGGGAGGTGGAAGGGAAAGGTGGGTGAAAATGAACCGTCCCCCTCCCCGACCCACGTTTGCCACAATGCCCAAGGCCCTTTTTCCACAGGAAATAATGCAGAGAAAGGGCTTCGAAAAGCACGCGTTCATGCAAACTATTTGGGGGGCGGCTCGGAGGGCGGCGGGCAGGGAGGGCACGCACCGCAGCGGCCAGGCTCGCGCCACGCGACGCGCACGCCTCTCCCCGCGCAGGCCGCGGCATAGCTGGCCAGGGCGCCGCACAAGCACTCGCGACCATCGGAGCAGGAGCACACGTCGTAGCGGCAGTTCCGCAGGTAGGGCAGCGGGCTGACGGCACGATGGCAGGCCTCGAACGTGGGGGACGTCAGGACCGCGCATGCCTCCTCGGAGAACCTGGCTGTAGGGCGAGAGAAGCGAGCCCGGGTTGTGGCGGGGAGGTGGGGGGTGCCACGCCTTCCCGGCCAACACTCCCCAGGAAATAGCCCAATGCTGCTAATAGAGGGCTGCAAGGTCACGCAGAGAAATCTACAAATGCCACCCCCACCTCCCAGTCCATTTATCTTACAATCATCTAACGCTGAGTTTGTGAGCTGCTGCTGCAGTAGACTGGGCAAGTTGAACGACGGGGACTACGGACTTTTTGTTTTGTTTTGTTTTTTTAAGAGACACAGTCTTTCTCTGTGGCCCAGGGTGGAATGCAGAAATACGATCTTGGCTCACTGAGGCCTTGACTTCCTGGGTTCATGCAACCGTAGCTCCCAAGTAGCTGGGATTACAGGCGCACCCCACCACGCCCGGCAATTTTTTTTTTTTAATAGCAATGGGGGCTTCCGACGTTGCCCAGACAGGTCTCAAACGCCTAACCTCAAGCGATCCTCCCGCCTCCGTAGACTTTTTTTTTTTTTCTTTCCTAGGGGTTGGCCCATGGAGGGCGCCCAATAAAGGGACTTTGAAGAGCAAATACGGTAAAAACAAAGCCCACCCCTTTCCTCGCCCCGCAGTGGGAGCACTACCTCCGGAACGCACTGCACTGATTTGGGGACCTCGGGGCTCTGCGAGCTCCCTGTCTTGCCCCCGGATTCACATACTCATGCGCGGGTTGAGGGCGCAGGGATCGCTGTGCTGCTTCTGCAGGTCCTGGCAGTCCGCGTGCAGCTTCCAGGCGTTCCCGAAGTCCTCCACGCGGGGCTCCGCCAGCCCAGAAGGGGTAAGGAAGTCGTCGCCCTGGTTGCCATTGTAATTCCCACACAGGCCGCAGGTCTTCCCGGCGTAGACGGGGGACAGCTGCGGGAGAGACCAGGCCACTCTGGAGCCGCTGCCGCCAAAGCAGTGGCAGAGTTGTTTCGCTAATGAGACCGTTTTAATAAAAAAAAGTTCCCCGGGTGAAAAATAAACACGAATTTAATAAAAGGCAGCTAAGCCCTAGGCCGCAAAAGGGGGGGAAAAAAGTGAACTGCGGTGTAAATTTACCAGCTCCATCCCTGTTCCCAAATCATCACAGGCCCTGGTACTGCCACAAGGGGTTTTAGAATTTATCAGATCATCTAAGGATGGAGAAGGGAGGCCCAGAGAGAGAAAGTGACTTGCCTAAGGTCAGGGAGGTAGTGGCGGAGCTAGGGTAAGTAGGCAGGTTGAGCCCAGCCCAAAGCGCTCTGCCCTCCGTGCCATCCACACCAGTGGACCTGACCCACCCACCCCCCGCAAGAGTCACGTGCAAACTCAAGGCCCCTCTATATAGGAAGACTTCGCATTGGTCACTCGGTGTCGGCCCAGCAGGCTGCCAGGTGTGGTCCAAGCCCTCCAGGAGCTCACAGTTAACGACAAGAAACACCTCCTCCCAACCTGCTGCCTGTCACTCAGGCCCAGGGCATCGCTGAAGAGAAAGGGTCAAGAGCAAAAGGACTCTGGGGGTGATGATGGGTAGAAGTAGGGGTCTGCAAGGGCTCTGAGGCAGCCTGCCAGGGTGACAGCAGCAAAGCAGCGGCAGAGTTCAAACTCCAGGCCATCAGTATGTGGTTTATTGTCCATTCTCAGAACTGAACAAAGTTCTGAGCCCAAAGTGCACATTCAGGGACAACCAGGAGAGTGGAACCTGCCCTTCCCCCACACAGCTGGGAGCATCTGGCTGGCTTCTAGGGAGAGGACCCCGATTTGAAAGTGGAGTGGCGGCTGGGACCCAGGAGTCCTGACTCCCTCTCCGCATGTCATTACCAAGGTGGGACGACCTCCCTGTGTTCTGAGTCCCTCAGGGACTAGGCTCAGCTTAGAGCCCCTTTTCAGCTTCCAGCTCCAACCTAACAAGATGCAGGGTTAATAATCCAGTAGTAGGTCCCAGGCCTGTAGAAATCGAACCCAAGTAAACAGCGTTAAGGGGACAGAGTAATGTTTCCTTGTTTGCTTGACAAATACCAAATGTTGTCATGTTAGGCCTTCTCCCACCTCCTTATTTAAAATGTAAATCTCCCCCAACCCTGGCACATCCTGCCCCCCCCCCTTTTTTTTTTTTTTTTTTTTTTGAGACGGAGTCTCACACTCTTGCCCAGGCTGGAGTGCAGTGGCGCGATCTCGGCTCACTGCAAGCTCCGCCTCCCGGGTTCCCGCCATTCTCCTGCCTCAGCCTCCTGAGTAGCTGGGACTACAGGCGCCCGCCACCGCGCCCGGCTAATTTTTTGTATTTTTAGTAGAGACGGGGTTTCACTGTGGTCTCGATCTCCTGACCTTGTGATCCGCCCGCCTCGGCCTCCCAAAGTGCTGGGATTACAGGCTTGAGCCACCGCGCCCGGCCTATCCTGCCTCTTTCTCTGATTTCCCCAGCATCTGTCACTTTTCGATCTATAATATGATTTACATGTTTGCTTTGTTTATTGTCTCTCTCCATTAGAACTTAAGCTAAATGAGGTAAGGATTTTTGTCTGTTTTGTCTCACTGCTGTAATCTCAGCATCTAGAATGGTGCCTGTCTTAGCCCTTCCAGGCCGCTATAACAGAACACCACAGACTGGGTGGCTTATAGACAACTGATACTGACTGCCCACAATTCTGGAATCTGGGAAGTCCAAGAGGAAGGCATCAGCAGATTTAGTGTCTGGTGAGGACCCTGCTTTCTGGTTCATAGATGGCACCTTCTAGCTGTGTCCTCACATGGTGGAAGGGGCTAGCTAGCTCTCTAAGGTCTTTTAAAAGGGCATAAATCTCATTCTTCATCACCTCCCAAAGGCCCCACACCTCCTAACACCATCACGTTGGGGGTTAGGATTTCAATATATAAATTTGGAGAGGACACATTCAGCCCACAGCAGTGCCAGCAGATACTCAATAAGTGTTTGTTGAATGAATGAATCATTGAACAAATCAATGAATAAGTAAGTGAATAACTAGGTTCTCCTCCTGATAGGCTGGGATGCAATGCCCAGAGTCAGGGTACCCTGGGCAAGGCATCATAACTGGTGGTGCACCTCCACTCCCTTCCCACCTCTCAGCATCTTTTCTCTCTTTCTCAGATTTTGACGCTCCCCAAAGGCGTTTTCATTCACCCCCACCAGGCCAGTCATAACTCCAATGCCCCACTCTAAAATCACATCTTCTCCCATCTCCTTGGCTTGTCTCGGAGGTCAGCTCGGCCAGGGTTAGGAGAGTGGGTGCGACACTTAGAGACACTTGCTATTTGAAATAAACCTCTGCTCAGTGACAGTTCTGACTAAATGAAGCCTGTGAAAGGGTCTTTTCCACACCACTGTGCCTAAGGCAGATCTGGGCCCTGCAAGGCAACTAGCAGGCCAGGGAAACAGCACACAGACGGCGTGATTTCTGCTGACTGGAGCCTTGCTGCCTGGACCACCAGCCCCACAGGGACAAAGCGTGCACACCACACCCAGGGGAAGGAGACCAGAGGGCCCCTAGTAGCACCTCCTCTTGCACCACCTGTGCCCCAGCTGGCCTCTCTCCAGCTCTCGCCTCCACACTGCAGTCCCCAAAAGCCCTGGGGTCAGCAGTCTGAGGCTCCCCACCTCCTGCCCCATCTCAAACACCCCCTTTCCTGCTTCATAAATAAAACCCACAAGACAGTCCCTTTCCATGAGCCCCAGGAACCTGTGTAAAGAAAAAGAAAGGAAAAAAATACACAGAAAGATGGTTATATAGGCCATGGGGTCATCTGACCTTGTCCTGAATCTTGGCAAAGGAAACCTCTTGTTAGCTAGAGCTGACACAAACCCACCCCCAAAGATAACCCTATGTCACCTCCCACAGAAAGAAGTTGGCCTCTCTTCTCCTCAGGGGAGAGACAAAGACCAAAGAAACCTGCAGGAAGGGCAACTGCCCAGGATGAGAAGTTACAGCCCTGCTGATCGAGGGAAGAAAGTACATGGGTGGAGAGCACCCTCTCTGTGAGGTGGGAGGATGCTGAGAAAATGGACTGGTCGGCCAGGCACAGTGGCTCACACTTGTAATCCCAGCACTTTGGGAGGCTGAGGAGGGTGGATCATTTGAGGTCAGGAGTTCACGACCAGCCTGGCCAACATGGTGAAACCCCACCTCTACTAAAAATACAAAAATTACCTAGGTGTGGTGGTGAGCGCCTGTAATCTCAGCTACTCGGGAGGCTGAGGCAGGAGAATTGCTTGAGCCTGGGAGGCAGAGGTTGTGGTGAGCCAAGATCCTGCCACTGCCCTCCAGCCTGGGCAACAGAGTAAGACCCTCTCTCAAAAAACAAACAAACAAAAAAAAAAAGTGGACTGGCTAACATGAAGCACCCCCTTGAAGACCGGGGTGCAGAAGGCAAGATTGGTCAGGACCCAGGGGACCCCAGTTCTCATCCTCAACCTGTAAATAAACGACCGTGAGGCCCAAGGCAAGTTACTGCTGCTTCAGAAACAATGGCTCTGTATTTCCTACTGGAAATGGGAGGTTGACAAGAGGATCTTCCAGACCTTCCTGCTTTATGGTCTGTGGTTGCAGATTTATTTTCATGAAAGAAAAAAAAAAAAAAAAGTAGTTTGAAATTCCCTCAGGAGCTCTAAGACAGAGAAAGAATATGGCCACACAAGAATGGAGGATGCCAGGATCACCTGGGCGATACCCCCCACCCTGCCCCGCCACCCAGGATTATAGCAAGGACCCTGCGGAGCACAGGATCCCAGGAGGCAGGATGAGCCTCTCCAGGGCATAATCTAGCACAGTCGTTCTCAAAGTGTGGTCTTGAGACCCACAGGGGTCCCTGAGACCTTTTCAAGGGGTCTGTGAGACCAAAACTACTTTCATAATACTATGAAGACATTACTTGCCTTTTCCCTCCTCATTCTCTTATACAAGTATACAGTGGAATTTTCCAGAGGCCACGTGACATGCAATATTGCAAAAGATTAAATGCAGAAGTAGATATGAGAACCCAGCTGTCTCCTATTAAGCCAGTCATTAAAGAAATTTGCAGAAATGTACAACAGTGGTATTATTCTTGTTGCTTATTTTTGTTCTGGCAAACAGTTATTTTTCCCCAAAACAGTGATTTTTTTTTTTTTTTTTTTTTTGAGACGGAGTCTCGCTCTGTCACCCAGGCTGGAGTGCAGTGGCCAGATCTCAGCTCACTGCAAGCTCCGCCTCCCGGGTTCACGCCATTCTCCTGCCTCAGCCTCCCGAGTAGCTGGGACTATAGGCGCCCGCCACCTCGCCCGGCTAGTTTTTTTTTTTGTATTTTTTAGTAGAGACGGGGTTTCACCATGTTAGCCAGGATGGTCTCGATCTCCTGACCTCGTGATCCGCCCGTCTCGGCCTCCCAAAGTGCTGGGATTACAGGCGTGAGCCACCGCGCCCGGCCAACAGTGATGTTTATAACGTGTAGTGGGTTATTATAATTTTTGAATGAGTTAATAAATACGTATTTTAAATGTCTCTAATTTAATTTCTAATCTGGTAAATATCAATAAACAAAATCCTCCTACAAGATCTTGGGGTCCTCAATAATTTTTAAGAGTGTAAAGGCATTCAAGACCAAAAAGTACCACTTTTTATTCTGATGGGAAAGGCATGAGGCACAGAACTAATTCTCGCTCTGCCACGACAGGGTGCTGGGGGGTCAGAGTGGGAAGTCTAATCAGAGGAGTCTATCCTAGCCCTGGAAGTTCTGGAGCACTGGACCCTCCCCTCAACTTCCTGTGCCCTGGTTGCCTCATTTATAAAATGGCAGTAATAGTATTTGCACTGCCCACCTGCCAGGGTCATTTCCAGAGAAACAGTGCAGACAAAGGCCCAGTGAAAAGTATGGACTGCTATCCAGAGTGATTCTAGGAGCACCGAGAACAAGAAGAAGTGGCCCACACATGCAGAGTCCCAGGGGAAGAATCTGGTGGCTTCCTGAGCAACCTTTCCCGGGCAGACGGGCTGGCTTTCTCTTAGCTGAGAGTGCCAATCTGGCTCTTCCCTTACTGCCCACAGTGGGCACCCGGGGAGACACGCCTGCTCCCGGGCCTTGTTTCAGCCGGGAGATTGGACAGCAAACCTGCCCCTCCCCAGCCCCACAAGAGCTCACCCTAGTCTAGAGGGCCCTTGGGATAGCAGAGCCCAGCAGGGAGAATCCCTGGGGCCAAGAAGGGGCATCCAGCAAACACACACAAGCCTCATAAACAAGAGAGGCCTGTTCCTCGCTCTGGGGGTGTAGGCCATGAGGAGAAAGGAATTCTTCTCCCACCACACAAAGCCATTCTGCCCAGAGCACAAGGGGTACTTTGTAAGGGTCTGGCTGCAGGGAGCCAGTGCCCCGTGAGAGGACCCACCTTCACCAGCAGTCTCCCGCGGCCGTCCCAGTCCATCTGCAGGTCCTCCCCGTAGCTGAGGCGCACGGAGGCCATCACTGAATGCTGGATGCGGAGGTCACCTGGAACCCAGCAGGACAGGATTCAGGCAGAGGTGGGGAGAGGACAGGATGGTGGCAGGCAGATGTATTTGGGGGGAAATGGGGTGTCTCAAAAGGACGGTAGCAATGAACAGCAATGACTCGGGTGGCTGGGGTGGCCATGAGGTTTAAGGGGGTGTCAGGAGGAAGGGTGATCACGGTGGACACAGGATAAACAGGGTCCCCCAGGAAGAAGACTCTGCACCCTGGCTATGACCTGCCATTCCCTCTACTGCCACAGGAGGGAGGCAGAGGCTCCTGCATCCTCGGCTGAAGGCGGGTGCCCTGGAGCAGAGGGGATCGCTCTAGCACTGACACCAGGACACCTGAATGTGCCTGGGACACTCTGCCACCGCACACCACCTCATGTCTGAGCGATGCTGTGTACAACACTGAATATAGCAATTGTTGCTTCTGTGGGAAGGTGGCGACATATAGGAGCATACCCCTTGCCCTGGGGGAACAAACAGCTCATAAGGAGACACACAGCATTAACACCCATGGACATGCTGGGTTCATCCGCTGCGTGCAATGCTAAGATAATGGGCAACAAAGTGGCCAGCAGTCGCGGAAGAGGAGTAAGAGTCTGGGAGCCACTTTGAGTGTGAAGTTTGGGAGCTTTACTATGCAAAAGCAAGTTTGCTTTGACAGACACAGCGCAACCTGGGTGAAGATACTGGACAGGTAGGTTTTTTGCTACCTCCAGACAGGCCAGAGGGTCACCTGGCCTTGCCCCAAGTGGCATCCTCTGGTGTGACATCACCAGTCACTCCCGATCTCTCAGCGTCAACCTCTGCCCCTGTGCCACCCCAGAGCAAACCAGAACCACCTGCCCAAGACAACTCGCCCCTTTGGTTCAAGCCAAATAAAAATCCTCAGTTCCCTTTTCCCATCTACAATCTGTCGCAGGCCTAGAGCAACCTCTTCATCTATAGGTTTCCTTCTCTAGTCTTCCTCCTCCAGGAAGCCTTCCTTTCTTGCAGGGATGCATGCCAACCACCCCGCCCTGCCATCCAAAGATAACTAACTCTCCATCACATTCCCATGAAAGAAGCATGCAGGTCCTTAAGGACAGCGGCCAGGGTTGAGGAGGAGGGTGCTAAGGGATGGGCTGTGCCAGCCCCAGGCCTGATGGAGCAGGACGAAGCACACCTTTCAGGAGTGGGAGCTGGACGTCCTGGCCATCCATGGCAACTCCTCCCCCATGCTTCAGCTTCACAAGGCTGTTGTGCAGGCCAGGCAGCCGGACGGTGACGGAGCGGGTGCACACAGCATCAGGGTCGTCAGCACACTACCGAGAAGGAACAAGGGTGACTTTGCTGCACCCCCTGCCTGTCCAGCACCCCAGTCCAGGACCCTCTTAATCAGAGAAAGGCCCCAACCCCAGAGAGCCTCTGGCCTTCTCACAGCCTACAACTCCCTTCTCCCAGAATACTCCATGTAAATGGGGCCCCCTAGAGTTGTGCAGCAAGAAGGCGCTAAGTGCATCCTTACTCGCACCTTTTCCCAGCCTGGCCCGGTCTTTCATAAACAACCATGGGCCTCTGCTTCACAGTGTTCCTCGGACCTACTGTTCCAAAGAGAATCAGGGACTTTTATCCCCAGGGGAAGCCCTGTGCACTCTATTCGTCCTCATCTTGGCCTCCATCCCTAGAGAAAGGAACCCACGCACGTACCATAGAGTTCAGAGCAGAAGACAGGCCCTCTTTGCCCCCACCCCAGCCACCCCCAGCTCCAAACATCAGAGGGTTAGTTACGGGGGCAAAAGGCTAGACCCAAGGAGGATGCTTCCCCTGAGTGGGGAGCTGAGCCAGCCCGGAGACGGCATTAGTGTCAGGGCAGGATGCCCTCCCCCAGCATCTAGGGAGAGAGGGGATGGGCTGGGTTTCTGGATGAAGGACGGGCTAACTGAAGTCTGGAAGAGACCTCCCTCGTGCACAGAAAGCAGTGGTCCACGCCTTCCAGGGGCTGCCCACTCAGCCCAGCAGCTACGCAGCACCTCGGGCTGCCACCCGACCAGCCGCCAGGCTGGCAAAACTCACCTGGACGGTCTCAATGACAATGGAGAAGGAGTGGTCCTGGCAATCCCGGGCCAGCAGGTACTGGCAGATCCCACTGAAGGTGAAGTATCTGTTGTCAAAGCTCTTGAAATGGGATTGACCCGTGACGAGGCACTCCCCTGGAGAGACACGGAGGAAGGGAGAAGAATGGGAGGTGAGGGAAAGTCCCCTGGGGTGGCCAAGGTAGAATGCATATGCAAGCAGGGCACCCTCTCCCCAAAACTGCACGGACGTCCTTTGCCCACTCCAGTCTAGTAACGAATTCTGAAAGAGAATTCGGTTCCTCTCCTAAAACTGCAAGATGTCAGAGCTGGGTCATTCAGATCGAGGTCTCATTTTACAGACCGGGCAACTAAGGAAGGTGACAGAGCCACCCTCAAAGTCAGTGATGGAACCGGGCAGGAACCCATGCTCCTGCTTCCAGGCTCCCTGCGGCCTTCCCTCCTTCGCAGCTCACTGTCCTGTGTCCCCTGCTTCCCACTGGCATCAGTGCCACACCACCCTCAGACTGGTGCCAGCGGAGTGCCTGGCCAAGGAGAGGCTGCCCAATAGCACGGGGTTCTGCGAACCTGAGTGTGGAGGGGCTCTGGGACACAGTGCCACCCTTGGAGAGTCCCTGGGGCCAAGGGGCAGAGGAGGCAGCCCAGAGGCAGGATGAGGTGGAGGGTGAGGCGGGACAGTCTTAGAGCTCAGCAGTGAAAATGGGGACTCCATCCTCCTCACCAGCCGAGGGGCGACTCTAAGGCCATTGCTTTCTGTGTCCTCAGAGGGGCAAGCCCACGCTGCCACTCCATCCAGGGCCAATGGGGAACCAGGAGGCCATCTGCCCATGATCTCACCACCGCCCAGCCAGTGCTGACCTCGGCAGGGCCAGCTTCCCAGTGCAGGCTGACACATCTGTGGGTGGGGACTAGGACTCCCCTTCATCACCCTGCAACTCAAAGCCCTCAACTTGTCCCCACCCTAATTCCCACACCACCTCCCCTGCACTCCAGCCTAGGCCCCATGCTTCTGGCTTACTGCACCTCCAACCTGAGATCACACATCCTCCTGGAAGGTGTCCTGGCATGGGGAGGCCTCTGCCGACGTCTCCAGTGATTCTCCCTCAACCTGCCTGGCTTGAGGCAATCCCATCCCTTCAGGGCCAAACATGGACCCATTAAAGCTGAAAGGGCATCTGGATCCCTTCCCAACCTCCCCTATATATTTCCTCCACCTGCTCTCATCTTTGCTACCTACTCTGCAGAAAAAGAAACATATATAGAGAGAGAGAGACTGTTGCCATTTGGTAAGGAGGACGACTTTCCCCACCCAGTCACTCTACGGTGCGTGCGTGAGCCCCTTTCTCTAAGGATCGAAGCAAAGATGAGGACGTATAGAGTGCACAGGGCTTCCCCTGAGACCCTCCAAACAGCGGACGCTTGGCTGTCTACAGCGCCGCCTCAGCCTCCACCTGAAGTTCCCCCTTCAGCGAACAGGTGCTAGACCAGTGCCGGAGACAAATGTAAGAGGGTCCTACGGACCATCCCATTGGGCCCAGCTCCAGGGGCTGATGCTAGGCTCTGTCACACTGCCAAGGGGGCCCCAAAAGACACAGAGAGATTCTAGCTTGTCAAGGACCAGCTCCACAGGCCAGCACTGTCTGGCCCTTCTTGCTCACATGTGCCCTGACAGGCCCAGCCAGAGGCCAGGCTAGACTGTGCAGACTTGGACCCAGGAGTGGGCCTGCCTTCGGGGGGTGTGTGAAGGCAGGATTAAGCATGAGGTGCCCCAGGGATGTACGCATCCCTCTGCCTGGTCCCCAGGGCAGCGGATGCCTTCCAGGACAGGGTCAGGAGGGCACATCTAGCTCAGAGGAAATTAGGAGAAAGTGGAGAGGCCTCAGATCACTCCAGGCAGCATGACCCACCTTCTCTACTGCCTCCTCGAGAAGGGTGGCAGCGAGGGGTGACTGTGGAGGACAGAGCAGAACAGGCCACAAGATAGGGGCCAGGATCATCCCAGCCCATTCTGGATGTGCTGGAATTTCAAGTTCAGTGAGGTCTCAAGAAAGCCTTTCTGAACTGACCATTTTTCAGAAATTATCATCATTCTACACACACAGTAATATGGTCATTTGTGTCAAATGTCTTGACCCCGGTGCAGTAAAAATGGGTGGAATTCTTCCCCCAGCCTTCTCTGTTTTCTCAAGAGCACTCTTATCTAAACAAGAAAGTGGACTTCTGTCTTCTTTAACAATACCCAGGAAAAGAAGGGTCAATGAGAAATGTGCAAATATTCGAAAGGAAAACTTTCAGGGCCAGCATCTAATCTTCTCATGATTTCCTTCTCCGACCTTCACTGACTTGTGTTCTCAAGTTTCTCACAAATCAGAAGTCTAAATATTATTTAGCTTATCTTCTCGGTACAACTGAGGAACACAGCCACAAACACAGGAAAATGGGTGGGTGAGCTGCCAAGGCAGCAGTTAGCCACGGGAGCTAGAACGTCAGCCAGAACCATGGGCCATGTGAACACGCTCACCCATCCTCTGCCCAGGATGGGACACTAGGATATTCCCCATTAGTCAGCAACAGGCAGTCCCCGTCGAACAGCGGGCCCACCACTAGATGGAGATGGGCACTAGAAGTTTGGTGAATGAATGAAAGGCAGGCGATTCCTAACATAGCACTAAAAAAAAGAACATCCCATCCAGGCTGGGCGTCGTGGCTCACGCCTATAATCCCAGCACTTTGGGAGGCCGAGGTGGGAGGAGCACCCAAGGTCAGGAGGTCGAGACCAGCCTGGCCAACATGGTGAAATCCCATCTCTACTAAAAATACAAAAAATTAGCCAGGTGTGGTGGCGGGTGCCTGTAAATCCCAGCTACTCTAGAGCCTAAGGCAGGAGAATTGCTTGAATCCAGGAAGCAGAGGTTAGCAGTGAGCTGAGATCACGCCACTGTACTCCAGCGTGGGCTACTGAGTGAAACTGTCTCAGGAAGGAAAAAAAAAAAAAAAAAAAAAACATCCAGAAGTTAAAGCAGATCCACCTCTATGTGAATAAAGATCCTCCCTCATGAAAAACGAAACGGAATCTCTCATCTGATGGAAGCACATTACCTCTTCTAAACAAACCCTTTGGTGTGCAGCAGTGAGCCCCGGACGTGGCTGCTCTGCTCGGGCCATTGGTTTCCCTGGCCCCACAACTCTCTACCTCCCAAAGCCTTCCCTGCAGAAATGACAACCCACAGGCCTTTAGCAAAGCAACTCAGACTTCCGCCAGACGCAAATTGTCACCAAAGCCTGCAACATCATCTCTACCAAATGTGCAAGATGCATTTCTCTTTTTCCTGAGACAGAGGTCTCACCCTGTCGCCCAGGATGGAGTGCAGTGGCGCCATCTCGGCTCACTGAAGCCTCTGTCTCCGGGGCTCTCACGATTCTCCTGCCTCCACTTCCCGAGCAGCTGAGATGCCAGGCATGTGCCACCATGCCCAGCTCATTTCTGTGGGGTTTTTTTTAGTATAGACAGGGTTTCACCATTGGCCAGGTTGGTCTCAAACTCCTGACCTCAAATGATCCACCTGCCTTGGCCTCCCAAAGTGCTGGGATTACAGGCATGAGCTGCTGCACCTGGCCCAAGATGCACTTTTTTTCTTTTTCGTGTGTGTGTGTGTGTGTGTGTGTGTGTGTGTGTGTGTGTGACAGGATCACTGCTGGAGTGCAGTGATGCCATCACAGCTCACTGCAGCCTCGTCCTCGGTCTCCCAGGCTCAAGCGATCCTCCCATCTCAGCCTCCCGAGCATCTGGGACTACAGGCACACACCACTACGCCTGGCTAATATTTGTATTTTTTGTAGCCATGGGGTTTCAACATGTTGCCCAGGCTCGTCTTCAACTCGTGGGCTCAAGCGATCTGCCCACTCAGCCTCCCAAAGGGCTGGGATTACAGGCGTGAGCCACCATGCCTGGCATAAGATGCATTTCCAACTGCTGTGTGGAAACCATCTCAATGATTGCTCCTATGAAGTGCTCATTATTATCTGCAGTTTACAGATGAGGAAACTGAAGCATAGAGAAGTTCAACTCATCCAAGTTCCCAAAGAAGCCAAACAGGGATCTAAACACGGGCAGTCTGTCTGGCTACAGAGCTCAAAGCCCTTGATACCACCTAAAACTGCCTCACGGGTTGGCTCCTACAGTTTCTCACATGCCTGATGTCATTCTAATCCTGGGCACTTACCAAGGGGCACAGGGACAACTGGGTCTCTGAACGTAGAGACCAGGGGGAGGAAAGCCTTGTCTATGAAACATGATGCCCTGGCCCGGCTGAAGGGGGTCTGACGGCACTCCAGAAACCCCATCAGGAGTGAACAGGCCACTGGAGATTTTCTGTGAACTCGAGAAGTCAGAACCCCCAGGAAAGCACAGGGCCCTCAGAACGCATCTTCCTATGTAAGAGGCATCTGCTCCGATAATGCATCGCTGTCTCTGTTAGCCTGGGGTGTGGGGTTTATCTTCCTTCCCGGAGGCTTCAGAACAAACTGACGTTGATTCCCAAGGTCAAATTATTAGGGCTGTGTTAGAATCCATCAGAAATTATCTTGAACCAAACAAGCAACAAGTAACTGCAAGGCCTCCCTTCCAGCTGTCCAGGACAGGTCCACCAGCCTCTCCAGGGAGGCCAGACCTCCCTCCTGCCCCACTGGCCCAGCCACCCCCCAAAACACACACCACTCCCTCCCCATTCCAGGCTCCTTTGGGCTTTCCCCTATGTCTTAGTCCTTCTCTGACCCTACTTAATGGAACAGCTTCCTGTGAGCTCTGTGAAGATGGTAAAATGGCCCACGTTTGTTGAGTACTTGCTGTGTGTTAACAGCCTCACAAGAGCCATGGGATGAGGTTGCTGTCACGAGCCCTACTTTACAGATTAGGAAACTGAGGCTACAAATCATTAACTTGGCAAAAGTCACCCAGCTCCTAAGAGATGGAATTGGAATTCCAACCAGGTTGCCTAAGTCCAGAGCCTACACTCTCGGCCTCCATTCTTGGCCACATTTACAGTCCCACGGGGTTTGGGACACAAATGAAAATTCTTCCACTTACCCTTTCCCAGCTGGATAGAAGTCCCTTCCACATACTTGCACTAGGAGTTTGAGATCCTATAGCATGAGTTGTTTTCATTTGCAGAATAGTCCCTATGAACAGACATGCTCCTATCAATGGGAACTAAATTAGCAGAGCTTCCCCACACAGTTTGTTTTGCAGAGGAAGGGAAAAGAGGCTCAGGGTTACAGAAAGGGAAGTCTGCAGGCTATGGGGAAGCCACAGTTGTCCCTAAGGCTGCCCTACATCCTAACCAGTAAGCAGGGATATGCAGAGAACAACGAAGGTCTAGGAGCATCATGCAAAACCCAGCCTCTCTCCAGTCCAGACGGCTGCTCTCCTGGGCCCTGTCTTCCCTCTCCCACTACCCATACACAACACTGCGCTGCACAGCCTCCACGATAGCCCCCAGGGACACATCTCCTCCTGGATTAGTGTCTTTGTGTAACCTCTCCCCTCCCTAAATGTAGACTGGATGTGTTGACTTGTTTCTAGTGACGATAATACAGCAGCAGTGAGAGGATGTCACTTCAGAGACTAGGTTTTTAGAAGACTGTGGCTTCTGTCTCCACTGCTCCCTGTTACTCACTCTGAAACAATTCTGCCCACAGAAACCAGCTGTCACGTCACAAGGAGGCCCCAGGGAGGATCCACATGGTGAGAAAGCAATGCCTGCCACCAGCAGCACATGAGTGAGCTTCAAAGCATCCCCTTTACCCCCACCCTCCATCAAGACCTCAGGTAAGACCACAGCCCCAGTCAATGGCTTGACTGCAACCTTATAAGAGATCTTGGGCCAGAGGCACCCAGCTAAGCCATACCCAGATTCCTGAGGTACAGAAACTGTAAGGTAACATTTGTTGTTTTAAGGTGCTACATTTGGGGATAATTTGTTACACAGCAATAGATAACTAACACACTCTCATCTTATTCCAGAAAATGAAAATCCAGGTGTTTTTATGTATTTATTTTTTTTTGAGATGGAGTCTCAACTCTGTCACCCAGGCTGGAGTGCAGTGGTGAGATCTCAGCTCACTGCAACCTCCGCCTCCCAGGTTCAAGAAATTCTCCTGCCTCAGCCTCCCAAGTAGCTGAGATTAACAGACATGCACCACCACACCCAGCTAATTTTTGTAATTTTAGTAGAGCCTGGGTTTCGCTATGTTGGCCAGACTGGTGTTGAACTCCCGGCCTCAAGTGATCCTCCTGCCTTGGCCTCCCAAAGTGCTGGGATTACAGGCAGAAGCTACTGCAACTGGCCCCAGGTCTCTATTTCTAAGATGCACAATGTCCACTCCTCCAGGGGCTGCAGAGCAGCTCTGGCCTGCTCCTCACTTTACAAGCAGAGCCAAAAGCATATCCCCTCCAGAACCATACTGCCCATTCTTCCCATCAGAAGCTCTATCTGCAGTCATTACACGGGGAGCATCAGACAGCCCCACCACCTGCTGAGTCATGGCAGGGTGTGGAAATATGCTCGTGTGCATGGGTGCACATGGACCAGGAAGCAATGATCAACAAAACTCCCGAACTAGAAAAAGATGGTCACAGCCAAGGCTTTGAGAATGCAGAGAAGAGCGTAGTGGTTTTGTTGGCAAAATATCAAACCACTTAGTAGACAGAATTGAAACTGTATCTTTTCATCAAGACATCAAGATAATGTCTTATATCCTCAGCAAAGTCATCTTCCAGATTTTGAACTGAAGACCAGAGGATTATATTGTCTGCCCCAGAAAACATACATCATGTACACAGTGGGTGTTCAAATAGTACTTGGATGAATGGACAGTTGGAAGGATAATGGAAGACCGACCCATCCTACAGTAAGTAGTAGTTAAGACTTCCTAATCTGGTGGTTACAAACATCTAAAAAAACACACACGATAAACTCAATTCCTAATTCCACCCACTGTGGCTCATAGATCTCATACAATGAGTGATTATTTAGATGTTAAAAGTGTTTTCAAAAGTTAATTGCAGCAACTCACATGTCTTCCAAAGAGCTCCTTCAGTCTTTGACATGGCGTAATTATGTTCAATGGAGCACAGACACCACTTTCAAGAGCAATCCTTTCTCCTTCGTGCTTTCTTCAAGGGTTACACAAAAGATAACCTGGCTGGGTGGCCATCTCTTTGCTAGACTAACTGATCTAGCCCACATCTAGTTCCAAAATTTTTTCCCAGTGTACAGGGCACTGGATAAGGTCCTGAGTTATCCTAAAGCCTTTAATTCACAGACCTTAAATACAATCCCAGGTATCCAAGCTCAACCCACTTCAGGCCCACCGAAGGTTAGGACTAGGAAGGAAAAGAAAGGAAAGGGAAAAAGTAAGAAGTCAGGCAATTATGAGTTCAAGCCCTGGCTCTGCCTCATAGCAGCTGTGTGACTTTGGGCAAGTCATTTAACCTCTCTAGGTCTGTTTCTGCTTTCGTGAGAATAAATTGCACCTGCCTCACAGGTTGTAACTGGAAAATGTTTAGTGCAACGGCCAGCGCACAGAAAACACCACGTGAGTGACCACAGAGGGCAAGGTCCGAGGTCATTGGAAGGTGGGGCAGAAGGGAGCTCTGAATGGGCAAGGTTTGCAGTTAATAGAATAGAGTTGGGGCCAAACAGAGGAGAAAGCAAATGGCAGAGATTGCTCAATAATTTTTCCTAAGCAGATTTTCCAGGGCAGGGACAGGATGGGAGGAATCATTTGGTGACCTGGTTTTCCTAGCTCTTGGACCACGCCATGGTCTTCATGTTAGTCATTTTGGAAAATTCCATTAGAACGGTCCCTTTAAGCCTAAAGAATTACCAGGCCCTTCTACCTCTTAATTTTCCAAAGAATTTGTATCCTCTTTGTCTAGTCAAGACAATCATGACCATACAGGCCTTACAGCTCAACCTTAATCCTTTCAGCAAACAGAAAATAAGAACAGACAGTAACACCTGAACACAGGTGTGTTCTGCCCTTTCAGCTGTTGCAGGGCTCCCACCTCTGGCCTGTGAATGGGTTAGCATAGCTGGTACCTGAAACCAGAGCTGGGGTCATGCGGTCGCAGCCAACCTGTGCAGAAAGGGCAACTTCTCGCTGCCTTGATGTGTGGCCCTCCCTGTCTGCTAAGAGAGGAGAAGCCTCCCCATTCAGAGGAGGAGGAAGGGAATGAGCGGCAGGTCGCCTACCTGGACATTCTTCATTGCTGCAGATCCACTGGCTGTTTCGGCAAATGCTGTCGGGGAGAAAAGCACAGGTCATTGGTGGTTCTGCAAACACAAGGGTATGCAAACGGATTTAGAGCTCATGGTAGTTATCACAGTCCCCAAACGAAGGGATGCGGGAGAAGAAAGGAGCTGGTGCTAGCAGAATCTTCATAGGGTTAAAATTGTACAGGACACAGTTCTGGCCACAAAGGAATATTAGAAATATCCAGGGGAAGAAATCCCGACAGAAAAAGAAGAAAGAAAAACTACCTGATGCCCCTGAAAATCTACTCAGATACCAAGAAGTCAAATTCCTGCCCCACACACAGTGAGTGGCAGAGCGCAAGACAGCGATATGGAAATGGGTAGTTCCCAGCCCAGAAGTGTGGTGGGCGGTGGCCGACTGAAAACCTGGGGGCTCAGTGGACACAGAAGGCTGCCATGCGGGAAAGACAACAAAGGGAGAAGGCCTGGGGACCAAACGAATTTTTGTCCCTGCTGCACAGGGGACTGGCAAAGCAAGCCAGAGGTGACATCCAGGGGTGCTTGAGATGACAGAAGCCAGGCTGGGCCTGGCCTACTGCAAGGACCAAGGGAGGGCAGACTGGTGTGAGTTTCCACTGGCCACTGCAACTCCCTACCACCGGGCAGATGAGAGATTTCAAGGAGAGAAGGACCTACGTGCTGCTTAGTGATACAGCCCTCCTCCAGAGAGAGAGGATCATTTATGAAAGCAGTTTGGAGGGACAGCTAGAGATGTTGTCTGCGTGTGAAGGATCCTGCCCTTCCTGACCTCCCCGTCTTCAAGGCTTATTTATCTGTAATATACTCTTTGCTCCCCATCATTGCCTGCCACAACCTGTCCCCTAGCCCCCACCAGTAGCCTCCAACTCAGTCTCTTTCTTGGCGCGGCCCAGGTTCTTTTCCACCTGCCACCACTCCTGCTGACCCAGCCCCCCTCCCCAGTCCCCTGGGCAGGTCTCCCAGAGCACACGGCGCAGCCCCCATTACCAGGTGTTGCAGTCTCGAGAGAGGGAGGCACCAGGAGGGTAGCGCTTTCCGGAATGCATGCAGGGACACTCGGTGCTCTCCACGCAGAGGCCTTCATCGAGGAGCTGTCCCTCTGGGGTCAAAGGCATCGAAGACAAAGACCTCAACATTGTCACTGCCTCACTCATCCCACAACTACAGAATCCCCAGGGGCGATGGTCGGGCTTCCTCCAGGAAGCTCAAAGAACTTGTTCTATGGTGTTTATCTTTCACACAATGCAATATAAGGAAGGGAAATTCCTCATCTCCATACTACAGATGAAGAAATGAGAGGAAGAATTTTGTTCCAGGTCATCCAGTAGGGGAGGCACAAGTCTGGGCTTAGGGCTTCTTCCAGGAAGCTCGAGAATGTGTGTGCTGCTTCCCTTACACATTAACGCAGCAACGTGAGATGGGGAAGATACTCATCACCATTCCGCAGATGAAGGGAGTCAACAGTTTTGTTCAAGTTCTTCCAGTGAGAGAAGTCGAGTTGAAACACACAGGACTTCACTCTATTTTTTTTTTTTTTTTTTTTTTTTTAGACTGAGTCTCGCTCTGTCACCCAGGCTGGAGTGCAGTGGTGTGATCTCAGCTCACAGCAACTTCCGCCACCTGGGTTCAAGTGATTCCCCTGCCTCAATTTCCCAAGCAGCTGGAATTACTGGTGCACACCACCACCCCCAGCTAATTTTTGTATTTTTAGTGGAGACAGGTTTCACCACGTTGCCAGGCTGATCTCGAACTCCTGAACTCAAGTGATCTGCCCATCTTGGCTTTCCAAAGTGCTGGGATTACAGGCGTGAGCCACAGCGCCCAGCCTTGCTGTCAGTAATCAAACAGGGGTTTTCCCTAAAGCCCACCAAGCCTTCCCTGAAAAGACTTTCTAGCACAGAGCCCTTTTTCAGCTGGGCTCACACGGCACACCCAGGAGATCTTTTTCCCAGATCGGTTCCCTGACACAGCTAATTGAGAAAGCAACTGCAGTTCAGATGGGCCACGAGTTCCCCAAAGCAAGCCACTGTTGGGGCCCAGGCCACCCTCCAATTTCCCGAAACACAAGTGCGTTCATGGATACAGTACAACAGGACAACGGACGTTAAAAAGAAAGACCAGCTCAATCCTGATCACGCTGGACAAAGACATTTAAAAGCTTAATAAAAGTCTTCTGATTTCAGCAACGGAGAGCAAACACAAGTGGCCTTCATCTCGCTTCCCAAAGCCAAGGGTGCTGGCAAGGTCTCCGATTTGTAAATAAAACGGGAAGTTCATTACCAGGGCAGCTGCAGCCATCCACGCATCGCTCCTGACATACTTCATTGATGTGCAGGCTCTGGCAGGTCCTGGCGCAAGGGGACACACACTGCTTATACTCCATACCCGCAGGGCACACTGGGCCTGAAAAGGATCATCGAAGGGGTCTGCCCAGAGCAGGTCCCACCGGTGCATCATCTTACCAGTCACGCCGCAGCCTGACCCTCTTGCGCCCACTCTGACTGCTCCCCCCCTGTCTTCAGGCTTCCAGGGCCATCTCGGCCCCAGTGAGCCACGTGCCCCTCTGAGGCCATTCCTCCCTTAGATGAACATCTTCCATCTTATGAAGCCCTTACCTAAGACCTATCGGGGGCACCCAGGACCCCTACCTTTCCCCTTGTGGTCATCTGCTCTCCATGAACAATTGGGCATTCTTTTGCTCCCCTTCACCTAAAACCCTTTCAGAGTGACACCAAACTCCTCTAGGCTCAAAACGAGTGGCCTCCTAGGACCAAGCAAGGAGCCATGGTCCCCTCTATCCCATCCCTCCTTTTCCCCATGAAATTGGCCCCAATCAAACGCCCCACCCAGCACAGGGCACATTTGCCTGCATGGAGACACTCATTCCATATTTATTTCCACTCTGCCGCAAGGCTGCCTTCACAGATATCACCTAAGCACTCTGTTCTTCCCACTGGAACCAGCTCCTCACGGCAAGGACAGGCTCTCCTCCTTCCTCTCTCTACCTTGTAGCTGACTGATGCTCAGGCTGACTGAAAGGCCAGAACACATAAGCACTCCTTTCCAGGCTTTCTGACACCAAACTATTGCCCCTTAACCTTTTCCAAGATACATCAGGTATCTCCCCTACCCTACATTCACAGACCGAGAAAAAAAAACCAGCCACTCGGCTTTACAGAGGAGAAACCTGCTGCTAGCATCCTCCTTCCTCACACCCCCACGGTGGAAAGTTCGAATTCAGCAGCTATTTGCCACACACTGAGACACATGTGCGCAGTCTAAAGATGTGGCCAGCTCCTGTCTCATCTGTGGAACCGTCGCAGACTGCGCGCCCATCTGCACGGCTTTTCATCACTGGAAGGGCTGGGGAGACAGACTTCTTGTAAGGTGACCTCAGAAATCCCTACTTAATAATTTGGGGACAGTGACCATGACTAGGGACCCACTGAGACTGGAAGATGAAACACACAGCACCACGAGGGACGGCGGTCATCAGCCTGCAGGAGAGGCGGCTGATATAAAAGAGAAGAACTTAATCAAGGCTTTCTGCTGTCTCAAAGATCACCACACACGGACAGGCAGGCCAGCGCCCTGCTCCTCATCAATTCAGGCGGGCAGGCGGTGAAGACAAAACCGAAACTGCAACTGCCAAGATCTTGGTGGGAAGCAGAGAACACTGTGTGAGTGCAGGGGTCGGATTTCCTGAGGGAAGTGAGGGAAGTCAGGGGGCGCCAGGGGAGGCGCAGGGGTGGGACGGAGGCAGGGGCAGGACATGGGGCTTTAGCAAGGCCGTTTGACAGAGGGCAGGAGCCATTCAGGAAATGGGTCCGGGACACGTGGCTTTGCAGTCACTGGCTAGCTGGGTGTGGTAAAGCCACACGGATGTGACACAGCCCCGAAGCGCCCTGAGGGACATCACCCAGGACAGACCGTTCATCCCGGCAGGGCAGGACGGGGCAGGGGGCCGACTTACTGCACGCGCTGTGGTCAGTCCAGCCATACAGCACCATTCCCTCCTGGGCACAGGTCCGGGTGTACTCCAGGAAGGCAGGGCACGTGCACTCCAGCCCCCCAGCACACTCACACGAAGTCTTCTCACACAGGGCCACGAAAGGCTCGGGATCCACCAGAGGGTGGCAGCGGGCAAACACTGAGGTGCTCTTCAGAAGCTGGCACTGCTCCCACAGGCCCTGCAGGAAGAGGGACTGCCTCAGCAGTATGCTCCCTTAGTGTCTCCCTGAGTGTGGCGCTGAGACTTAGCCCTGCCAGGGAAACCAAGGCAGCTCCCTCAGCATCTGGGACAGGCTGGCACCAAGCAGATGCATGTGTTCAATGCAACAGCCCATCGACCAAGAAAAAGATGCTGGACCCGTGCAATGTGAAGTAGACCAAGGCTAAGGTTATATCCTAGACTTAGTTCTGGAAATGCAGAGTCCAAGGCCCTGGGTTGCCATGGTGAGCAGTGTCCTAGGAACAGACAGAGGATGGAGAGAAGCACGAAGAGCACTGGCCCTGGAGTTGGCCTGAGGGGCTACAGAGTCCAGGAACGAGGTCAGCTCCCCTCCCTGACCTTGCCCTTCTTCACTATGAATGAGGGGATGGAACAAGGGGCTTTACAAAGTGAGATTCCTGGGTCTCACCCCAAGAGATCTGAATTCAGTAGTTTGGGGATGGAGTTCAGCAAGACGTTTTTTTTTTAAACACTCCCCAGGTGATTGCTGAGGCCAGACGGGACCAGCTCCCGGCAGCAACAGCATGCACGGATTCTATGGAATGTCCCAGACACACTGCAGCAGGCATGAGTATTCCTTGGTTCTACTCCTTTGTGGATGCCCTCATCCTGATAACACAGGCAGCTTTGGAACTGTCATCACTACCTACTTCTGCTCACTCACGTAGGTCGTATAAACGACTCTACGTTTTACCTAGAAACATCTCTCCATTCTATGTATTAATAACTCTAAATACACCTTTTCCTCACAGTGTAACATCTCTGAAGTTGGAGTGCCTCTTAGGACGGCTATCATATTTTAACTGGCAGCCTTTCGTTTCTGAGCGATACACAGAACAATGGTGCGTCTTAGAATCCATGTCTTTCTTAGCTTTGGCACAACAGAGTCATGGATGTATATGACCCCCATTTCTTTCTTGCGTGACTTCTTGGAGGCATAATGCATACTCTCTGACAAAGCTGGGGGTTCGTGAAAGGACTTACGATCTTCATCTAAAAAGAAAAAAGTGCAAGAATATCTCAATGGAAGGACTGAGTCCTGAAGGGTAAACTGGAGCCAATCAGTGTTTGGAAAGGGGACAGTAACAAAGAGGAAAGAAACGACCCATTTTGAGAAGGAAACTCAATCAGCTCGAGTTGTACAAAGGGTCTCCAGAGAAAGCCTGTGTAAATCTACAGTCTGGGCCAGGGGCCAGGAGCCAGGGGCCAGGCCTATGGGCCTGTTTTGTGGCACCACAGAAAGCCCAGAGGAATAGAAACCTGACCCCATCTGCTCACCGTCCTTGAAATCCAGTCCGGCAGCACAGGGATCTTGGTCCCAAGGAAATCAGTGTCCTACCTCCAGTGCCTGGTGCTAGGGCCCTGCCCCTTGCTAGGCCTCCACACACTCCACCCTCAAAGCCAGGCAGGCAAACCAGGCACGGTAGCTCACACCTGTAATCCCAGCACTTTGGGAGGCCAAGTCGGGCAGATCACTTGAGGTCAAGAATTTGCGACTAGCCTGGCCAATATGGCGAGACCCCGTCTCCACTGAAAATGCAAAACTTAGTGGGGCGTGGTGGTGCAGGCTTAGTAATCCTAGCTACTCGGGAGGCTGAGGCAACAGATTGCTTGAACAGGGGCAGGGGTGGAGGTTAAAGTGAGCTGAGATTGTGCCAGTACACTCCAGCCTGGGTGACAGAGCCCCTGTCCCAAAAAAAAAAAACCCAGGTTCTCTTTGCACATTCAGGAAGTCCCCACCGGCACGCGCAGCTGAACTATGGAAGCGCAGCTGGCAGGCTCACGGGGACAGCCAACAGCAGTCCCTCCATGGCGTGCCTTGCCCAATCCCCTTCTGCCGGGCCGGCACCCGCTGCATGGCTGTGAAAAGCCTAGGCCTAAGGCCCAGCTCTGCCCCTTACTGGCGGTGGATCAGTTTACCTGGTCAGAGGAGGATGTCCTAGAGTGAGAATGACCTGTGGAAATGACCAGTCTCGGACAACCTGGTGGGGCCGTGTGAACACGCCACAATGCCAGCACCACGCAGGCCAGCCATGAATGCAGGCCACTGTTGTGGGTCCTGGGACCACTTAGGTCTCAGGCGGTTACATGCAGCCTTCCATTGGTCACCCTGAGCATTTTACACAAGGGGAACCTGAGGCTTCGGAAAGCAATGGCCAGGGAGACTGACAGAGGTGGGCAGGCCTGCCTTGGCCTCATGACAACTTCCACAGCCCCAGATTCAACCCAACGTCTTCCCCATGCTAGTGTGTGAGCTAGGCTGTTTACTCAACCCCCGTCCTCTGCAAAACGGGGGAGAATAGTAACAGTTCCTATGTGACAAGATTACTGGACTGAACAGAACATGCACACAGAAGACTTACCTTAATAAATGACCCCTATCATCTCCTGGCCACCAGAGAGATCCCTCCAGCCACTAGGCTTACCCACTAGAATAGTGAGCAGGTCCCCAAGCAGAACAGAAGGACACCTTTGTCCTCTTCCCCCTTATCTCCATCTCCCTGGGCTATACTGAGATGAATGGTTGCCAGGCAACATTATCACTTCTTAGTATTTTGGGTGCTCCTTAGGGAACAGAGGGGCTGCTTTTGTTCATCTTTTATTTGGGAAATTCACACTCCTCCAGAACAAAGTGAGTTTCTAGTAGCAGGGAGGGAACCTCCCCTCTTTGCAATAGGCAGAACCTGCCATCCTCATCGCCAAGTTGGGGCTCAGGGAAGGAGACCAAGGCCTGTGTCTTTCCCTCCATTCTGCCATGCTGCCTACCCCATCAAAAATGTCAGAGAATTAGGTCACTGAACTCAGAGTACAGACGAGGGTGTCCCAGACAGGGCCATGTGCTCAGGCTCTTGTCTAGCCCTTTCTCCACCTGCAATTTGAAACTAGAGAAAACCTCAAAAAGGCACTCCCTGGAGTTTTCCTGGTCACTGCTATGGCTGCTGCCATCACCTGGGCTGTCGCACAGTGGCTCTGAGCAGTCCCTGCACCACAGGACTAATTCCTGCAGGCACAGGGACCAGGAACCAGGGATTCCCACCAGCAGGATGCAGCACCAGCCAAGGAAGAGAAGAGACCCAGGAATCCAGGCACTCTCCCCTCTCAGCCCTGGCGAGACACAGCCCAGCATGGCCCATCTCCAGCTTTTCCAAATCACTCTTTTCCCACTCAGAGGGATAATGGGAACAGTACCCCAGCACATTTCCTGGGAGGTCCCTGGAGGTAGTAAATGGCTTACAGAAAGCCTTAGCAAGAAGCGTGTTT
Source organism: Macaca mulatta (assembly GCF_049350105.2). Taxonomy (NCBI): domain Eukaryota; kingdom Metazoa; phylum Chordata; class Mammalia; order Primates; family Cercopithecidae; genus Macaca; species Macaca mulatta. Next base: position 7,018,703 of record NC_133416.1, read on the forward strand.
CTGATGACTTGCCTGCAGGATGGGAGTGGATTTCTGCAAAAACAGCCACCTCCCTTCTTATAACAATTCCTTTGGCATCCACTGTACAGTACAAACCTCTGAAATCGCCTAGGGTTTCTTTCTCAGCAGAAACAGAAGATAAAGTCTGTCCTCCCATTTTGTCCTTCAGTCTTCCTCTGGTCAGGCTTGGCCTGAACTTGGTCCACCTGAGTGGTCACAGTCTGAGAGCAGGTCAGGACTTGCAGAGGTCTGCCCAGCACCCGCAGCTGAATCCGCACTCACCTGCAGCCATACCACGTGGCGTGTTTAGGTGGCTATCTCTGCTGCTCCCAGCTTCCTGTTCTGCCACAGGTAGCCCTGCCAGGCCAGGTCCTGAGACAGGACACAGAAATAGGTCCAAGGGCGGTGGCTCAAACCTGTAATCCCAGCACTTTGGGAGGCCGAGGTGGGCGGATCATGAGGTCAGGAGATTGAGACCAACCTGGCTAACACGATGAAACTCTGTTTCTACTAAACATACAAAAAAAATTAGCCGGGCGTGGTGGCGGGCTCCTGTCGTCCCAGCTACTCGGGAGGCTGAGACAGGAGAATGGCATGAACCAGGGAGGCGGAGCTTGCAGTGAGCCGAGATCATGCCAATGTACTCCAGCCTGGGCAACAGAGCGAGACTCCATCTCAAAAAAAAAAAAAAAAAAAAATCCAAGGAGGAGTTGGCATTTTGTACTCTCAGGCTCGTGGCAGAGACCCTGGGAGGTAGGCAGTGACCAAAACATTTATTCAACAAGCATTCGCAGTGTGGCCTCTGGGTCTCCAGCAGGGTGTCCAAGCCCATATAAAATGCAAGTCTAACTATGTATGTCCCACCCTGGCTGACAGGACAAAGCTCTAGCTCATGAGGAGACAGCAAAGCCAGGAAGCTCACCCTTCATGACCTGACCCCAGCCTGGCTCTCCAGCCTTACCCTCCCTGCTCCATACACGGTGCCAGCCTCAACAAATGCAATAGAAAGCAAACAGATCCCCCTCATATGGCCCAGCAGGAGAATCTGCCCCCTGCCCTCCCACATCTCCCCCTTCTTTGGCCCCCACTAACTCCCACCCCACACTTCAGATCAAGAGCCTCCTTTTCCAGGAAGGCTTCTGAGAGGTCCTACTCCCCACTCCTGCCAAGTGAGGCATTCTCACAGCCCTCTGGGGGCCTCTATTCTTATACTGAAATGGTCCATTCCTGTGGCCATCTCCTCCATTTCTCTGCAAGCTTCTCAAAAACAGGAGCTGTATTCCCAGGGCACACATGGCAGGCAATAAGGATGTGCTGAATCAAACCTAACAGTGATGAACACAGACAGGAGTAGGTCATGCCCTCCAGCTCTTAACTGGCATTCAGTCTACCTGAACCGGGTGTTTCCACGGGGATGTTTGCATAACAGCCTGAAGACCTGGTCCTCACCTAGAGGTGTCTTCCCAACGCAGCCAATGACAGCAGTAAGAAACCTGCAGCTGAGACGCCAGGGAAGGCTGCCTAATAGGAGGCAGTCTGCACAGGGCCCCGGATGCAATATAGGACTGAAGACTGCAGGACAGAGGGAGGTCATGCCAGGTGAAGCCAATGGCATAAGCTCAGGCAGGAGGGGCAACAGGGTCACCACGGCTGAGCCGAGCACTGAGACTCCAGCGCCCAGCCTTGCCAACAAATTCCCCAAGAAAAGCACATCTGCCCTCTGAGAGGCTGGTCCAAGTCTGTGGCCTCAGCTTCTCTCAGCAGGTAGTTATGGCCCCCATCATCATCAAACCCAGCCAAACTCTCCTTGAGTAGGTGTCTACTTTCTGCCTGTTCCTGTGCCCTCAGAGCCTTCCGTGTGCGTTGCTGCCTGCGTGAAGTTCTCACAGGCTCCTTTCCCGCAGTCCTCCCAGGTTCTGCCCTCCATGTGGCTTAGAAACGGCTCTGCGTGCCCTTTTCCTGTGGGAATTGGCACAGTCATGCACACCAGTGGGTAGGGTGGGCAGGAGCCAGGCGGGATGCCTAGGCCAGGCATCTCTGGCTCTCACCATCCACTCGGTCATGGAGGGCTGCTGGCTCATAGGGCTCCCTGGCCAGAAGGCCCTCCACAGATTCTCCGCCCACCCTCCTGCCTTCAGGAAAGGCTGAGGCAAACTCACCTCCTCTCCACAGCTGACCTCTCTCCTAGCCCACCCTAAAGTACTTTCAGAGACCACCTCATCACCTCATGCCACCAACGGGCCCTTCAGAGGCCTGAAGATGCCTCCAAAGAACACAGCTCTCCTCAAAGGCTGACAGACACCTTTTCAGATTTAGAAACTGAGGCATGGAATGGGTCAAGAATGTACTAGGTGATTTTTTTTTTTTTTTTTTTTTGAGATGGAGACTCGCTCTGTCACCAGGTTGGAGTATAGTGGCACGACCTCGGCTCACTGCAACCTCCGACTCCCTGGTTCAAGGGGTTCTCCTGCCTCAGCCTTCCGTGTAGCTGGGATTACAGGCACGCATCACCACGCCCAGCTAATTTTTGTATTTTTAGTAGAGACAAGGTTTCACACCATTTGGCCAGGATGGTCTCAATCTCCTGACCTCGTGATCTGCCCACCTCGGCCTCCCAAAGTGCTGGGATTACAGGAGTGAGCCACCGTGCCCGGCCTAGGTCAGTGGTTCTTAAGGTGAGGTCCAGGGATCGCCTAGGGATTCCTGAGATCCTTTCAGGGGTGCACAAAGTCAAAACTGTTTTTATAATACTACTAAGATGCTATTTGCACTTTTTCCTCTTTCACCAGAGTGCAGCGCAGTTTTCCGAGACTGTGGGACGTGAGATATCACAACAGATTTAAATGCAGGTGCAGGTATGAGCATCCAGATAATGTATCTGAAGCCAGACAGCAAAGAGATTTGCAAAACTGTAAAACTGTCATTTTCCCTCTAAATTATTTTTTGGTTTGGAATTTATCGTTCTTTTTATTTAAAAATATGTTTTTGAAACGCAATCTCACTCTGTCGTTCAGGCTGGAGTGCAGTGGCGTAATCTCGGCTCACAGCAACCTCCGCCTTCAGGGTTCAAGCAATTCTCCTGCCTCAGCCTCCTGAGTAGCTGGGTTTACAGGCACGTGCCACCACGCCCAGCTAATTTTTGTATTTTTAGTAGAGACAGGGTTTCACCATGTTAGTTAGGCTGGTCTTGGAACTCGACCTCGTGATCCGCCCCGCCTTGGCCTCCCAAAGTGCTAGGATTACAGGCGTGAACCACTGCGCCCAGTCTAAAAATATGTTTACATTAAAATATGATGAGCTTGTTATTTTAAAACAAATCAATGAATTTGTTTTAAATTTGTGTTTTAATATCTAATATGGTAAGGATCAAGAGATATGACCCACATAAACAAAATCTCTTTAAAGTCCATTATTTTTTAAGAGTATACAGGGGTCCTACGACTAAACAGTTGGAGAACTGCTATGCAATTGTTAAATTAAGTTTAGCCAAAACTGCCTCCTTACATATTTTAAGTTAGGTCTAAAGGTTTCTTCCTACATAATGAACTGTAACCTAACTGGAGATATAAACACACCGTAACCTCCTCCTGGGGCAGTCACAGTTTTGGCCGATCAAAGGCAGCCCACTGTTCAAACCATGTTCTAATAAGGCAAACGTTGTGCTGTAGCCAATCCAGCTATCTCTCTATCTCACTTCCGGTTTCTGATAGTCCCTTTTTCTGTCCATAAACCTTTGACCATGAGGCAGGCCAGAGTCTCTCTGAGCCTGTTCTGATTCGGGGGCTGCCCGATTCATGCATCATTCTTTGCTCAACTAAACCCTGTTAAACTTAATTTGTCTGAGGTTTTTAACACTAGCGAAGGGGTGACCAAGAAGGGGTGCAAACCCTGAGTCCACTGCAAACCACAAATTACACGGTTTTCCATCCTGCCCTCCCGCTCCTGTTTCCTAACAGATTAGAAGACGGGGTCATACAGTGGATACAGCTCAGGTTTTAAAAGCATGGTTGGGCTAGAATCTCAACCCATCGCTTTTTTTTCTTTTTTAACACGAAGCCTCGCTCTTGTTGCCCAGGCTGGAGTGCAATAGCGCAATCTCGGCTCACTGCAACCTCTGCCTCTTGCAACCCATCACTTTGAAAGTGTGTGACTTAAAATTATCTCGGCCAAGTGCAGCAGCTCACACCTGTAATCCCAGCACTTTTGGAGGCCAAAGTGGGCAGATCACTTGAGCCCAGGAGTTCGAGACCAGCAATACGGCGAAACCTTATCTCTACAAAAATATCCACAATTAGCCGGGCGTGGTGGCACGTGCCTGTTCTGCCAGCTACTAGGGAGGCTGAGGCCGGAGAATCACTTGAGCCTGAGAGGCAGAAGTTGTAGTAAGCCAAGACTGCACCACTGCACTCCAGCTTGGGCAAGAGAGCAAGACTCTGTTTCAAATAAAAAAAAAAAAAAGAAAAGAAAAAAATTATCTCGCCTCTCTGCACCCCCATTTCCCTACCTGTGAAAGAGGAGGACAGTGGGAGAGGTTGAAAGTCGTCCAGGATCTATTCTCCCCTTCTTTCTTAGTCACAGAATCCTCAGTTTTCAATTCCCCCCGCCAGGCACAGAGCTGCTGGGAATAAGATTCCATTTCTCAGCCTCCCTTGCAGCTGGGGGCAGCCATATTACTATAAGCAATGCCCAGAAGGCTATAAGCAGAGGGGTCTTCTGCAACCTCCACGAAGTGTCCTCAAAATAAGGGACTGCTCCTTTCTTAGTCCCTTCTCTTTCTACCGCTGGAATGTAGTTGTGATGCCTGAAGCTTGAGCCGGCGTCTTGGTACACGAGGTAGAAGCCCTCACTGGGGATAACAGAGAAATGAGACAGAGGGACCCTGGATCCCAACACCATGAGATCTTACATGGCCCTGACATCCTACCCCAAGCTTCTTTACATCAGAGATAAACTTAGATTGTGTAAGTCCTGTCACTCACAGCTGAACCTACTCCTAATTGACACAGGTAGCAATAAGTGGACTGACCCTATACAGTTTCTGCAAAATGAAATCGAATGAGATGACATCAGGAAATCAAATGCTTGTAACTATTCTCATTTGCCTGCTATCCATGCTGGCTCCTCAGTTCTCTGCTAAACCATTCTGGCAGGGATGCAAAACAAGAGCCAGCGAATTTGCACACTTCCAGCCTCTGCCTGGCTCCAAGGCCCTGTATCAGCTACTCCTGTCTTCTTTCAACTCCTGTCCGCGATGCCAGAAGCTGCAGGAGAGCAGCTGCCCCAGCCCATCCAGCCATGACCTCACCATGCCTGGGTTGGTGTGCAGACCCAATTGTGACCCATCTTAATCACATTTCCAGTTCATTAAAGAAGACCAGGCATCTTCCCCGGAGACATCAGGCGGGTGCAGGGGAGGAGGAGGAAAAGCAAGCACATCTCCTCAGTGGCAGGCAGCAGGAGGAGAGAAAGCAGAGCCAGAGATCTGAAGCTTAGCTATTGTGTTTGCTCCCAAGCAGCTGACAAAGAAGAAAGGAGGGGGACATTCCTAGGACTGAGTGAACAAAGAAAGGAAAGTCTAATACATAAGAGTGCAATATTGTTCCACAGACCCTGATCTTTCTAGCTCTGGGGTGGGTGCCCTGCAGCAGCCTCTGGTAGATATGGAGGTACCTGGAGCCTGAGCTGCTCCAAAGTAGTGGGTTCAAGAATTCACCTTGCAGCAGGGAATACCTTCTCATTGGTCAGCCTGTAATGATGGGTGGGGGAGGGTAGCTGATTCTATTTATAACTTCTGGCTGGCCTAAGATTCTCAACCGCATTCCAAGATTCTGACTCACAAGGACCTGGTGAAACAGGTTGATAGATTTCCACCAAATGGATGGTGCCTGCAGAGCTTGGCATTCCTCTAAGACAGTTGGAGTCCAGGGCTCATGAGAAGCAGGAAAGTCAGCCATGGAGCTAAGGGACCCTCTTCACCTTCTCCTTGGTGCTCCCCCTGGAGGCATCTGAGCAGCTTCCAGGGATTAGGACATGCTAGCTGGAAGCACAAGCACAAGGCACTATACCCTGGTTCCCAGTCTGGGGCCTACCGAGCTCTGGGGATGGAAAGCAGCCCTCTGTGAATCACTCACCCATCCTGCTCCCAGCAAGAAAAGAGCTTCAGCTCTGTGACAGGAGCTAATTCCCCTAAACTGTGCTATCACTTACCATTCACTCGGCAATTTGTCATTTACTGACCCCAGTCTTTCATGGTTTAATTTCTCTTATGTGTCTTGTCCCTTAGTCTATCTTGTATCTCCCCAAGCCATATGAAACATCTCAATGAATATGCATTTATGGGCACCATCAGATTCTTGTCCATTCTGTTCCTCACCAGGGAAAAGGGAAAGGGAAAGGAACCCACCTAAGAAACAGTTTGTTAAAGGATTTTGAGAACATTATGTTAGGGAAGCCTTTGAACTGAATGCTTGGGTACTAGGACCTTATCCAACTCTCCTCAAGGGCTTGTCAAATTAGTAACGTAAAAGGCCACGTTCTAATAAGAACACATGGACACAGGGAGGGGAACATCACACACCAAGGCCTGTCAGGGAGGTGGGGGGCAAGGAGAGAGACAGCATTAGGACAAACACCTAATACATGTGGGTCTTAAAACCTAAATGATGGGTTGATGGGTGCAGCAAACCACCGTGGCACATGTATGCCTACGTAACAAACCTGCACGTTCAGCACACATATCCCAGAACTTAACGTAAAATTTAAAAGAAAATTTTTTTTAATTTTACAAAGGCCAAACTCTGTGTAACTCAAGGGAAATCTGCAAAACCCCATGGTAGCCACTGACCTCTGCCATGAGGTTAGACCCCCAAGGGAACAATGGCCAAGGTGACCACTGTTTCAGCACAACCACTGAATCCCTGCCCTCAGGTGAGCGAATCTGCTGTAAAGAAAGGGTACCTATCCGTGTGGGGGTTCCATGGAGCTCTGTTTACCTTAGAGAGGGAAGACTGAGAAGCAGAGTAGGAAAGTCACTCACACGAGGACATGCAGAGAATTGGGCCAAACCAGGGACTGCCCCCTGGGACCTCAGTAAAGCACCTGAAATAAATCCTCATTCCTCAAGCCTATCAATGACTCAAAAAAGAGACTTGAGACAGTTCTCATCAAAACAGAAAAAGATACATGTGTACTTACTGCAAACCGCAGCTCTGAGCTCAGTGTCACTGGGGCGTAGTGGGTGGGCACCACATCTGTAAAACCAGGACTATCATGACAGCTAACTTTTTTTTTTTTTTTTTTTGAGACGGAGTCTCGCTCTGTCGCCCAGGCTGGAGTGCAGTGGCGCGATCTCGGCTCACTGCAAGCTCCGCCTCCCGGGTTCACGCCATTCTCCTGCCTCAGCCTCCCGAGTAGCTGGGACTACAGGCGCCCACAACCGCGCCCGGCTAATTTTTTGTATTTTTTTTTTTTTTTTTTTAGTAGAGACGGGGTTTCACCGTGGTCTCGATCTCCTGACCTTGTGATCCGCCCGCCTCGGCCTCCCAAAGTGCTGGGATTACAGGCGTGAGCCACCACGCCCGGCGACAGCTAACTTCTCCGGGATCCTACGTTCCAAGGGTCCTTCCTTGAGATCTACTGACCTTCTCTGGGCCAGGCTCTCCCCTGACAACTGGACTCCATGAATCACAACTATGCTACCAACCAAACAAATGGAACAAAATTGTTCCCAGTCTCCAAGTCCATTCCAGACCAAAACTGCCAATTAAGTGAAAGGAAGAGGCAAGGAGGAGGGGGGAAGGCAGAAGTGGGCCTAGACGGTGAGACCCAAGTCCGCTAGGCTTACATCGCCTCCCTCCATGCCTGTGAACTTCCCTTTCAGCGTCACCATGAGGAGAAAGAGCAGAAAGGGCTGGTAGGTCCTTTGCGAATAAAAGGCGTGGGCAATATTTAATGAGAACATGAAGAGTGAATTGCTTTGTCTCTAACAGAATGGTTATTTTCTGCGCCTCTTTGGGCTATTGAGGAGGCATGTTGCGATCATTCAAAGTCAACATGACTGTTTAAAATGTTAGCTCAAGCAAGACAGGTGATTTCCTGGGAAGAAGAGGAATTACAGGTGACCCGCATGCTGTTTCAGAGGAGGGGAAAGAGTTCTACAAGATAATGGAGGAAGCGAGAGAATGTGAAGACACGAATGGTCTCAAAGAAAGTAAGGCTTGTGTTCACCCAATGAACACCAAATTCAGAGACCAGTGGAAAACAGTAAATCTGAGGCTATTCAGTGACTGACAGGACTGCAACTGATGTGAGCTAAGCCAGACCAGGAGAAACCAGACCAAAAGCACCTGCTTCTCCAGTGTTCAGGGACACGGTAGGACAGGGCTTTAGCTTCAAATGGGCATACAATGAAAGAAGGAATTTACCAGGGAGTCAAGGAAGGCCACCTAGGGCTGAGGTCTGCAAGATGGCTGGTTAGCACCCAGCAACGGTGTCTCAAAGACTTACAAATTTTTTTTTTTTTTTTTGAGGCAGAGTCTCGCTCTGTCGCCCAGGCTGGAGTGCAGTGGTGCGATCTCGGTTCACTGCAAGCTCCGCCTCCCGGGTTCACGCCATTCTCCTGCCTCAGCCTCCTGAGAAGCTGGGACTACAGGCACCCGCCACCATGCCCAGCTTTTTTTTTTTAGTAGAGACGGGGTTTCACCATGTTAGCCAGGATGGTCTTGGCCTCCTGACATCGTGATCTGCTCGCCTCGGCCTCCCAAAGTGCTGGGATTACAGGCATGAGCCACCGCACCCGGCCAAGACTTAACTCTTAAAAGTCAAGGTCACAGCATAACCTGTCTACCCAGGCATAGTTTGTGGAGAGCATTCATGCAGCAGGTAGGGGGTTGAATGGATATCTGCTAGACTCTCAACCAACTCTAAGTTTTTATGAGCCTAAGATTCCTAACATTGATGAAAAGAAATTTCTTCCACTTCAGACAGCTGTCAGAGGTTGATGCTGCCGATGAATGATTCACCACTGGTAGATAAAAGTGATAACTGGTGCACCAGTTTCTCAAGAGACTGATCATCTTGCAGAGGTGATCCTGAGCGAGGAGACGATGGTCACAGTGACCGTGCCTCCCTGAGGAAGCCAGGCCAACACCATCACGTGTCACGATGCGAGCCAGAGTCCACACAGTGGCAACACACCAAGTGGCTGTTCATATGGTGGACATTGTACATGTATATACATGTACATTATATGTTCAGTTATGTTTGTCTTGGCCGTTTCCCGGCAGGTAGTGGTTAAGTTTCTTAAGGGGTGCCTTTGACGGGGCACAGTGGCTCACGCCTGTAATCCCAGCACTTTGGGAGGCTGAGGCAGGTGAATCACGAGGTCAGGAGATTGAGAACATCCTGGCTAACACGGTTAAATCCCATCTCTACTAAAAATACAAAAAATTAGCCAGATGTAGTGGCAGGTGCCTGTAGTCCCAGCTACTCAGGAGACTAAGGCAGGAGAATGGCATGAACCCGGGAGGCAGAGCTTGCAGTGAGCCAAGATTGCACCACTGCACTCCAGCCTGGGCAACAGAGCGAGACTCCGTCTCAAAAAAAAAAAAAAAAAAAAAAAGAGAGAGAAAGGGGTGCCTTTTTCTGATTAGCAAAAGCATGGTATGAGCTGGATGCAGCCCAAGCCCAGCCCCCCGGAGCCTCGGGCTTCCTGTTGCAGACAGGACTATAGGATAAAGCCAAGATCCCTTTGTAAGGTTCAGTCATTGCTAGCATTCCCCCCGACTGACCTAATTTTTTTAAAACTGATCTAAGGGTCTTTCTCAAATGTACACTTTGTGATAGTTACCTGCAAATGAACATCAATTATCTGAATGTTCATAGCTTGGGGCTCCAGACTCCAACCATCCCCCCTTCAGTTTGAAAAGCCAAAAAAACTGCAAATTTGCATGCAATCAAACAAGGCCATTATCAGTCCCAACGGACACAGGCACTGGGTTTTGTTGGCGTAACAAGGAAACGTTCGTTCCCTAGGTATAACTAATAAGTAATATGACCTGGCTCTCAGAATGAGCTGACTCCTTGCTATGCCCTAAAGACAGACAGCACCAGAGGACTGGGGAGTAGATTCTGGAGGCTCTCAAGGAAAGTTCCAAGGTCAGTGTGAACTCCCCGACAAAACACTGCCACCCCGAATGGCCCTTGGAGCCACAACAGCAGACATTCATAAATGATGCGGCATTTACCAGACCAGACTTCTGAACCTGGGGGCCCCATAGGACTACACAGGCTGTGAACAACTCAAAAGACCACATTAATCACCTCCTGGGAGACGAGTCATTGTGCCTCTGAGCCAATGAAAAAGCCTCGGTTGTGGGCAAACACTATCTGATTGGCTGAGGACAAAGCAGTCCTCTCTTCTCAGGTAAACAACCTGAACCTGGTAGTTGAGAGCTGGGAGGAGCTTGTGCCTCTGAGAGGTCTCATGTGTTTGCGGCCGCAGCCCAGCACTATGAACCTGGTACCCAGTTTTTTCAGCTGTTCCCAGAACACTGGTTAGTAAGGACTTTAATGTACCCAGGAGACAAAGCAAGTAGCTAGGGCACAGCTGGAGCCTCAAAAAGGTGTCCCGGGAGACAAACAAGGCTTCTCTTGATTCTCCCTCCCCTTTGTCTCCAGGAGACAAACCTCCCCGTCTCCCTCCTCAACCCGACCTCAGGATCAGGTTCTCCACTTGAGAAGCCTGTCTTTACTTCCCACTCAGTATGGATAAATGAGGTAATTCCTTTGGATTTCGAGGGTAGGGGAACATTTGTCAAGTACTTACTCTGCACTGGGCTATGTTTGCAAAATCAAATGACACCAAAAATAAATCCTTGAAGGCATGTTTCAGTGTTAGAGGTACCTCCACGACCACCCTGACCCCACCTCACCAGCTGAGGCATCCACCTCCCCCTTCATCTCACCCCTGCCTGGAGAACACTAAAGGGCAGCCGAGGGTGACCCACCAACAGCACAACTCTACATTTGAGGAAAAAAAGAAATTACGAAAATCCGTCCTCTCTTACACAGTACCTCCATTCAATTTTAAATCCATCAGGTTTCACAAGCAGCTCTAGAAGGCAGGCCGGTTCCTGTCACTTTCTCCACAACCCACTTGGATGTGTGGAGATGTCTGGGCACCCTGCTTTCCTTCTAACCTCAAGCTGCGCTCAGCTCCCCAAAAGGAATTGGTTACAGTTGGGAGGGGGAAGGAGAAAAAGAATGAAGGTTGAAGCTTGTGCTTAAAGCCCGGCGTGTGCTTGGCCTGCTTCTGCCGGCTCCTACTCTCAAGGCAGGGGCACTCTGGTGGAAAACACAGGACAGCAGGAGAAGATGGGGAGCCAGTTAACTACTCCTCCTCCTCCTCATGGCTCATAACAGTTGAGACCCACTGGGCTAAACTCTATATGCATAATCCCTCTCTTACCTTTTCAATGACCCAGCAGGTACTATTTCTGTTTTACAAATGTGGAAACTGAGGCTCTACAAAGGCACGTGTCCCGCCCAGATTCACAAAGCCAGTAAGTGAGCTGACTCAAACCCACACCCTTAGCACCGTGCCACGCCGAAGCCCAGGGTGAGAGAAACTCAAAGGTCTATCAAGGGTATGGTTCAGAACTTTTACTGGAAAGAGGAGGAAACTCCTCCCTTCCACAAGACAGCACCCTCCCCTCACGTGCTAGAACTCAGTCCGCCTTTGTTAGTGCTGCTACTGGGCTAGGATCCAGGTGATGCAGACTTTGACGGACTAATCAGAGGACCTAGCACCACCAAAGTCCAAGGGAAACAACAAACACCTGGTACATTTTGGAATGTACTTGTTTATAAGATTGTTCACAATTTAGGCAGCTGAATTTAGTATCAACTCAGTATTTTTCTGGGTCTGACATACTCCTTGGTCAGAGGTCAAATTGTTCCATGAAGATGAAAATTCACTGAATGAATAACCAGCTAAAATGAAGCTTTCTCATGTTACCATGGGAAGTGGGAACAGGTAGGGAGGGAGGAAAGTGATGTGGGTGTGTTTTATTTTGTTTCTGGAATAGGAGAGGGCTGGGTTTCTCTACTTGTGTATTTACTTAGATAAATCAGATTTCTAACAAGGAGTCTGGGTTATTGTGGAGGTCACAATCCCTACATAAATACCACCAACAATTTCCATTCATCCACCCATCCAATATTTATTAAGACCTATTATATACTCTCTCTCTCTCTAGCCCAATCCACAGAAATACATAATGAAAGTTCTGTTTTTTGGTTTTGGTTTTGTGTTACAGGGTCTCACTCTAATGCCCAGGCTGTAGTGCAGTGGTGCAATCTTAGCTCACTGCAGTCTCCACCTCCCGGGCTCAAGTGATCCTCCTGCCTCAGCCTCCTGAGTAGCCGGGTCTACAGGTATAAGCCACCATACCAGGCTAATAAAGGGTTTTAGAACCTAAAGAAACCTTAAGAACCTGCAGAGCCCAGCTCCCCAAGAGAAACACAAGGGCCCACTGGTAAAAGTAACTTGAGTAACCTGAACCCATGTGACCAGAACAGGAAAGGGACGGCGTCAGGCAGGGCGTGAGTCCTGGCTCTGCACCTCACTAGTTGGTGACTTTGGTCAGCTACTTAACCTCCTATGGCTTTGTTTTCTCATCAAATGAACAAAATCACGGAGCACCTGCCCTGCCGCCCTGCTGAGGGGCTGTGCACTCGGGTGACTGCAGCATGTACTCACGCTCTGCAGAGCTGCCTGTGCCCAAAGCCAACTATGGCCTGTCGAGTCTATCATGACCGTGGTCCTGGGTATAGGCAGGGGTCACCCTCTTTGTGCATGGTTGTAGGTTTTGAGAAAAATAAAATCCTAAGCCCCCCTACCAACTAAACAGACTCCCTCTTGGCCAAAGGGACCCCAGAGAAATGTTAAAACTGAGTTCCTGGCCATGATAGGATGGGAGGTTGAACACCCCCCTCCTTACACACTCTCCCTCATTAACTGCCATTAGACTTTCTTTCTAATGGCAGAGTTAAACAGAACCAGCCCAGCAGGGACTCCCCTCCCTTTTTGCGGGTTATTTTTTTTCTTTTGAGACAGAGTCTCATGTTTTCACCCAGGCTGGAGTATAGTGGTGCAGTGTCAACTCACTGCAGCTTCCGCCTCCCAGGTTCAAGCTGTCTTCCCCCTCAGCCCTCCCATTACCTGGGATTACTAGTGCACCACTACGCCAGCTAATCTGTGTCTGGGTGTGTGTGCGCGCGGAGGGGGGTGTGCGCGCGCGGAGGGGGGTGTGCGCGCGCGGAGGGAGGTGTGCGCGCGCGGAGGGGGGGTGCGCGCGCGGAGGGGGGGTGCGCGCGCGGAGGGGGGGTGCGCGCGCGGAGGGGGGGTGCGCGCGCGGAGGGGGGGTGCGCGCGCGGAGGGGGGGTGCGCGCGCGGAGGGGGGGTGCGCGCGCGGAGGGGGGGTGCGCGCGCGGAGGGGGGGTGCGCGCGCGGAGGGGGGGTGCGCGCGCGGAGGGGGGGTGCGCGCGCGGAGGGGGGGTGCGCGCGCGGAGGGGGGGTGCGCGCGCGGAGGGGGGGTGCGCGCGCGGAGGGGGGGTGCGCGCGCGGAGGGGGGGTGTGCGCGCGGAGGGGGGGTGTGCGCGCGGAGGGGGGGTGTGCGCGCGGAGGGGGGGTGTGCGCGCGCGGAGGGGGGGTGTGTGCGCGCGGAGGGGGGGTGTGTGCGCGCGGAGGGGGTGTGTGTGCGTGTGGAGGGGGTGTGTGTGTGTGGAGGGGGGTGTGTGTGTGGAGGGGGGTGTGTGTGTGTGGAGGGGGTGGGTGTGTGTGGAGGGGGGGTGTGTGTGGAGGGGGGGTGTGTGTGTGTGTGGAGGGGGGGGTGTGTGTGTGTGTAGTGACAAGCATTCCTTCCTGGTAAGAGACCACCAACCACGGAATGGTTCTGGCTGATTTAGAGGCTGTGTGCAAGATGCCTGTGTCCTCCATTTCACCTTTTGACCTAGAGGCTAATTTTAATACATTTAAATGTTAAGTCTCCATCCCAAAGTGAACACGGGACATATGTAACATGTATGTTTGCTTACTGTATATGCAAATGCCTCCTCCCATTATGAATATTCATAGCTCCTCCTATAACCTGTTAAATAGGTATACTGAGTCAACCCTTTTGGAATAAGCTTCTGTTCCACCCTTTTCTCCCTTGAAGTGCCTGCTTTCAGTTTCTATCAGAGGCTACACTTCCCAGCCTGCAGGATGGGCACCCTGCAAGGCCGCAACTCTTAAGAAAAGCCTTCCTCTCCTAAGTTTATGAACCTTGTGATTCTTCAGTTGACATTTTGGACAGTGTGGTTGCTCTCTGGATGAGGGCAGGGAGGTGGTGCTGTCAAGTACAGCAACTTTATAGAGCATGTCGGGGCACAGTGTAGGTGCCCATTCAGAGCCTGAGGACTCATCCACTAGCTGCCCAGTGTTGGCTGCCAAGGGCTCACCACTGAGGCATTCCTCAGGAATGGCCCTCAGTCCAAGGGAGTTCCACCTCCTTACCCAGGGCAGCCCACATCCAATGACCAACAGGGGCCACTGCAGCTCCCTGAAGGATCAGCTGAGGCCCCACTGAAGCTCTATCAATGCTATCACAAGGAGTTCAACTTCTCCCTCTGCTTCTCTCACTTCCTTACCAAGGCTGCTCGAGCCCCTCTCCCCAGTAAACCCCCTGCATACAAACGTCCCTCCCGGGGAGCCTGACTCACGCACCACCAAGGAACCTTGCTCCTCAGATGAGGAGTCTCTGAGCACAATCCCAAAAGGGCAACCCCTGTTCCCCACAGCGGTTCAGCTTCACAGCTGCACCCACCTCCCCCAGCCCAAGGCAGCCTGATCCACAGTGGGAAGGGAATTATCCATTGAGTGAGGTCTTGCCCCACGTAAGGCATTCTTGCCCCAAACACACACACAGGGAGGCACAAAGACCATCTTCACCTGTGGCAGGTGAAGGCAGAGTGTGGTCCTGGCCAGCCCTCCCCACCTACCCCTTCTCTCCAGTGTGAGGTCCTGGCGAGTGAGATCATGAACAGCAACCCTGATGCAGAAAGAGCTGCTGCAGTGCTACCTTGTAAGTGGCAATAGGGCCCTGCAGAAGGGGTGGGGTAGTCCTCCCAGCCTTGCCAGGCATTAGCACACACAGGAGAGAAGGCCATGTGACCACAGAGGCAGAGATTGAAGTCATGAGCCCCAAGACGAATGCCACTACCACCCAACACTGGGGGAAGGAACTGATTCTCCCCTAGAGCCTCTGGAAGGAGCAAAGTCAGCCGACACCTTGATCTCAGCCCAGGGAAACTAAATTTGGACCTCTAGCCTCCAGAACTGGGAGAAAATAAATGCCTATTGTTTCAAGCCATCAAGTATGAGATAATTTGTTACAGCAGCCTCAGGAAGCCATCCTGCCATCCAAGCCGTGTTGCTTCAGGCACAGCCTCTCGCTCAGACTCCCTTCAGTATCTGCAACCGTGAAGTAGTTTTCCTTCCAGCTGATCTGATATGAGAGGAGGCTTTCCCTATTTCAAGTTTACAACAGCCACTTAAGAAAGAAGTGGCTTTTGGCTGGGCGCAGTGGCTCACGCCAGTAATCCTAGCACTTTGGGAGGCCGAGGCGGGCGGATCACGAGGTCAGGAGATGGAGACCATCCTGGCTAACGTGGTGAAATCCCGTCTCTACTAAAAATACAAAAAAATTAGTTGGGTGTGGTGGCGGGCGCCTGTAGTCCCAGCTACTAGGGAGGCTGAGGCAGGAGAATGGCATGAACCCGGGAGGCGAACTTGCAGTGAGGCGAGATCACACCACTGCACTCCAGCCTGGGCAACAGAGCGAGACTGATGGAGATATTTGGGGACAAGAGAGGGCACTGGAGTCTAAAACAGAAAAGCATAGTTACTTATTGCTATGGTTCAACTGCATATGTCCCTCCAAAATCCATGTGTGGAACCTAAACTCCAAAGTGATGTTATGAAAAGGTGGAGGCTTTGGGGAAGTGATTTAAGTCCTGAGGGCTCTGCCTTCCTGAATGAATTAGTGCCCTGATAAAAGAGGTTGATGAGAGCACTTCAGTGTTTTTTTTTTTAATTGAGATGGAGTCTTTGTCACCCAGGCTGTACTGCAGTGGTATGATCTCAGTTCACTGTAACCTCCGCCGCTGAGGTTCAAGCAATTCTCCTGCCTCAGCCTTCTAAAGTAGCTGGGATTACAGGCACATGCCACCATGTCCAGCTAATTTTTTTTGTTGTTTGAGACAGAGTCTCGCTTTGTTGCCCAGGCTGGAGTGCTCACTGCATGCTCCGCCTTCCCCGGTTCACACCATTCTACTGCCTCAGCCTCCCGAGTAGCTGGGACTACAGGCGCCTGGATGGTCTCGATCTCCCGACCTCGTGATCCATCTACCTTGGCCTCCCAAAGTGCTGGGATTACAAGACTGAGCCACAGCACCCAGCTTCAGGTCACAGCAAGAAGGTCCTTGCAAGACATTGAATGCTGGTACCTTGCTCTCAGGCTGCCCAGCCTCCAGAACTATAGAAGATAATTTCTGTTCCCTAAAATTACCCAGTCTCGCTTCCTTTCCAGCTTGGACCCGGCAGAATGGCTCCCGCAAAGAAGGGTGGCGAGAAGAAAAAGGGCCATTCTGCCATCAACGAGGTGGTGACCTGAGAATACACCATCAACATTCACAAGCGCATCCATGGAGTGGGCTTCAAGAAGCGTGCCCCTCGGGCACTCAGAGATTCGGAAATTTGCCATGAAGGAGATGGGAACTCCAGATGTGCGCATTGATACCAGGCTCAACAAAGCTGTCTGGGCCAAAGGAATAAGGAATGTCCCATACCGAATCCGTGTGCGGCTGTCCAGAAAACGTAATGGGGATGAAGATTCACCAAATATAAGCTCTATACTTTGGTTACCTATGTACCTGTTACCACTTTCAAAAATCTACTGACAGTCAATGTGGATGAGAACTAATCGCTGATCAAATACATCAAATAAAGTTATAAAATTGAAAAAAAAAAATACCCAGTCTCAGGCATTTGTTAAAGCAGCACAAATGGACTGAGACACTACACCAAGTCATTAGCCCAGTCCCATTTTTAGAGCTCCAGGCCCAGAGATGTATTAGAATTAGAGTTAACCAAACTCTAGCCACAGTTAGTTTTGGAGGAAAGGACCCTGTGTAAGTCCATTCCTCCCCCAGATGGAAGGATATGAGACTGAGTCCTTCTGTCTTTTAGATCCAGAAATCACACACCATCCAGGTGCACCCAGGCCAGGCGACACCCACCTTCTGCACTTCCCCAGAGGAGATGTTGCACGAGCTGCTGGGAGGAGATGCCCGTTCACACCACTGTTCTCCACTGCTCAGAGCCCATGAGTTGGCAAAGTCATAGGGGTCTGAGGTCACGGTCCCTGTGGAGGAAAGTTTCAGGAAAATAACACTTCAGTTATGCCTGTCCCAGAACTTCTGAGTGAAAACTCTAGGATTCCTGGTGGCTTTGTGTTTTTTGCTTTCATTTTGTATAAAAAGACAGGGTCTGGCTACGTCTCCCAGGTTGGAGTGCAGTGACTATTGGCAAGTGCAGTCCCACTACTGAGCAGCACAGTAGTGACCTGACCCATCTCCGGCCTGGCTGGTTCACCCCTCCTCAGGTAACTCAGTTGTCCCCCGCTCCCCAGGAGACCCTATTTTGACGCCAAGCATAGTGTGGGCACCTGGATCAGTATAGTGCTCTACAGCCCAGAAGCCCTGGGCTGAAATGATCCTCCCGCATCAGCCTCTCCAGTAGCTGAGAATGCAGGTGTGGGCCACCACACCAGGCTCTAGGTCTGTTTTTAGCTGAATCAAACTTGTATTAAACAATAAGCATGCATACAGTGCTCAGCCTAACACCACAGGGCATGGGCGTCAGAGCTCAGCAGACGCTTGGAGACTGAAGAGGGATAGAGGGACGGAGGGATGGAGGGAGAAATGGATGGAGGGAGGGAGGGAGAGAGGGATATAATTACAATGAGGGAGATGAAGTGAAAGATGCTGAGATGTCCTTTCCCTGTCACTTCTCCATGCCTTCACATGCCTTTCTCCCTCCACGTGGAATGCTCTCCTCCCCATTATTGCCTTAACTATCTCCCTTCCTCAAGATGCAGCTCAAGAACCACTGCCTCCAGGGAGCATTTCTGAACAGCTCCACTCCCATGTCTCACCCCAGCCTGTGTGGGTGTCCCTCCTCTGTGCCCCATGGCACCCTGGGCATCCCTCTACCAAAACACTCATCACCTTTGGTTTGTGTTCTTTTTGCTCATATTCATCCCCATTCAACTGTGAGCTCCTTACTGAAGGGTATGGCTGTGTCTCTCATCTCTAAATTCTTATAGTGGATTATGAATGCTCAAAATATTTTTGCAGAATGAAGGTAAGAATATGACACGGAACCTAAGCCCAGTCCCCAAGTCACTGCATACTCCAGGCTCTCACAGCATCTGTGCTTTAGTACTTATAGTGCTCATGCTACTGTCAGCTACTCACAAAAGACTGAGGGCCTCATGGACCTACATGGCCTGGTGCAAAGTAATTGCCTAATCCATATTACAAAGGCAGTATGAGACTACTACCTTTGCAGTATTGGGATGAGTTTTTTGCATAGCCAAGCCTGAAAGAGTGAAGTATGTGTCAAGGTCAAGTAATGCATTTGCAAATAGTAAATAAACTGTCCCTGGGGGAGGAAAATATAAATGAGACCTTAGAGTATAGTCAGTTGGTATGTGGGGGTTTGATAGGCAGAAAAAGTTCCCCCCCACCACCAAAGATATATTCACTTCCTAATCCCTGGAGCATGTAAATATTATCTCATATGGCAAAAGGTGTGCTTAAGTTAGGGATCTTGAGAGGAAGAACTTCTGTTGGATTAGTTGGGTGAGCCTAAATGCAATCATCTGTATCCTTATACAAGATGGGTAGAGGCTGGGCACAGTGGCTGACACCTGTAATCCAACACTTTGGGAGGCCAAGGAGGGTGGATCACAAAGTCATGAGATCAAGACCATCCTGGCCAACATGGTGAAACCCCATCTCTACTAAAAATACAGAAAAAGTAGCCAGGCATGGCGGCACGTGCTTGTAATCCCAGCTCCTCAGGAGGCTGAGGCAGGAAAATTGCTTGAACCTGGGAGGCAGAGACTACAGCGAGCCGAGAATGTGCCACTGCACTCCAGTCTGGTGACAGAGCAAGACTCCAGCTCAAAAAAAAGACATGGGTAGAGGGAGACGGGCGAAGACACACACAGAGGAGAAAGCAATGTGAAGACAGAGGCAGAGACTGGAATGATGTAGCTCTAAGTCAGGTATGACTGCAGATGGTGGAAGGTTAGGAAGAGATGCTTCCCAAGAGCTTTTGGAGGGAGCTTTGGCCCTCCCAACACCTTGATTGCAAACTTCTGACCTCTAGCACCATGAGAGAATAAATTTCAGTTGTTTCAAGCCATCGAGTTTGTCGTAACGTGTTGGTAGCCACAGGAAACTGATATATGGGAGAAGCCAAAGGCAAGAGAACTTAAATTTGTGGCATGTTGACTGTGTGACATTGTGATAGGTACTCTCCGGGTACTCAGTCATTCCATATCACACAGGTTTTGACACTTTCTAATAAACCACATTAAGGAAGAGACATAGAGGAGGCTTCGTGTTGTTGCCTGAGCAAAGCCCTTCTATGACCCTATGTGATCTGGGCTGATCCTAATTCCTGACATGCAAATAAAGAGACTAGATGACTTCTAGGGTCGTTTTTAGCCCTGACCGTCTATGAAGTGAAATTTTATAGGCTAGATCCGAAATGAGACATAGGCTGTCCAAGAGATGGAATTACAAATATTCTTGCTTAGAGAAAACTCAGAGCTGGAGTAAAAACCAAGCTGAGCAGATTCCTAGAAGTCAAGAAGCAAAGTTAACTGTTTGGGGGCAAATATTGTTGAGTCTTTAACAACCAAAGACAACTACACCCCCAATCCTTTGAGGATGGTTTCTGAAATATCACCAGAGTCCTGAATTTTTACCAACGAACACCAACGCAGCATAGACCCCATTTTCAGTTTTTCAACTTTAAAGCCTGGGAATATGAAAGATATTCAAGGCTGAGACTTCCATTTCTAGTAATTTGACAGATTAGAACACACTGAAATACTTGCCACTACAATGGACAAATGCCCTACTGAATTCATAACTAATCTTACCAAAAAAATAAGAAATTTCAAAAGACAGGCCTGGCGCAGTGGCTCATGCTTATAATCCCAGCACTTTGGAAGGCCGAGGCAGGCAGATCAAAAGATCAGGAGATCGAGACCATCCTGGTTAACATGGTGTAACCCCGTCTCTACTAAAACTAAAAAAAAAATTAGCCAGGTGTGGTAGCGGGCACCTGTAGTCCCAGCTACTCGGGAGGCGGAGGCAGGAGAATCGCTTGAACCCAGGAGGCGGAGCTTGCAGTGAGCCGAGATCGCGCCACCGCACTCCAGCCCGGGCAATAGAGCAAGACTCCGTCTCCAAAAAATACACACGTGTGTGCGTGTATGTGTGTATATATATAAAGTGTGTGTGTATATATACACATACATATACAAAGATCAATTGGCTCTATTTCTGGGTCTCTATTCTGTTCCACTGATCTAATGTGTGTGTGTGTATATATATACACACATATATATATACATACATACATGTGTATACACACACACACGCATATATATATATATATACACACACACCCCCCACACCCCACACACAAAGATCAATGGACAAGAATATATACCAGGGAAAGGACACCCTCTTAAACAAATGGTGCTGGGAAAACTGGATTGCCATATGCAGAAGAATGAAACTGGACCCCTATCTCTCACGTATGCAAAAACCAATCAACTCAAGATGTGTTAAAGACTTAAATGTAAGGCCTGAAACTATAAAAATAGAAGGAAGAAACCTTGGGAAAACTGTAATAGACGTTGGTCTAGGCAAGGAATTTCTGACTAAGACTTCAAAAACACAGGCAACAAAAACAAATAGACAAATGAGACCTCATTAAACTAAAAATCTTCTGCACAGCAAAAGAAATCATCGACAGAGTGAAGAGAGCTTGCAGAATGGAAGAAAATATTTGCAAACTTACTCATCCAGCAAAGGACTAGTATCCAAAATACACAAGGAATTTAAACACCTCAACAATGAAAAACAACAAATAATATCAGCAAGAAGTGGGCAAAGGACATGAATAGACATTTTTCAAAGGAAGACATAGAAATATCTGACAGGAATATGAAAAAAAATGGTCAACATAACTTGTCACGAGAGAAACGCAAGTTAAAACCACAACGAGGTATCATCTTACCCTAGTCACAATGGTTGTTATTAAAAAGACAGAAAATAACAGATGTTGGCAAAGATGAGGAAAAAGGGGAACTCTTACACACTGTTGGTGGGAATGTAAATGAGTACAACCTCTATGGAAACCAGTATGGAGACTTTTCACAAAACTTTAAAAAAAAAAAAAAGGACTGCCAGGCATGGTGGCTCATGCCTGTAATCCCAGCACCTTGGGAGGCTGAGGCGGGCATATCATGAGGTCAGGAGTTTGAGACTAGCCTGGCCAACATTGTGAAACCCCATCTCTACTATAAAAAATACAAAAAAAAAAAAAAAGAGCCAGACGTGGTGGCATGCGCCTGTAGTCCCAGCTGCTCAGGAGACTGAGGCAGGAGAATTGCTTGAAGCCGGGAAATACAGGTTGCAGTGAGCTGAGATCGGGCCACTGCACTCCAGCATGGACAACAGAGCGAGACTCTGTCTCAGAGGGGAAAAAAAAAAAAAAAAAAAAGACTATCATTCAATCCAGCAATCCCACCACTGGATATCTACCCGAAGGAAAAGAAATCAATATATCAAAAATATACCTGCAATGGTAGATTTATTGTGCATTATTCACAACAGCAAAGACATGGTATCAACCTAAATGCCCATCAACAGATAATCAGATAAAGAAAATGTGGTACATATACACAGTGGAAGACTATTCGGCCATAAGAATGAAATCACATCTTTTGCAGCAACATGGGTGGGATTGCAGGTCATTATGTTAGGTGAAACAAACCACAGAAAGCCAAATATTACATGTTCTCACCGTTAAGTGGTTACTAAAAAATGTGTACACACAGAGTAGAATGGTAAGATATTGGAGACTCAAAAAGGTGAGAGTGTGAGGGCAGGTGATGAGAAATTACTTAATGGGTACAAAGTATATTGCACCCTAAAAGTCCTGACTTGACCACTACACAATCTGTGCATGCAACAAAATTGCACTTTTACCCCATAAATTTATACGATTTTTTGAGACAGTCTCATTTTGTCGCCCAGGTTAGAGTGCAGTGCGGTGATCTCGGCTCATTGCAACCTCCATCCCCTGGGTTCAAGCAATTCTCCTGTCTCAGCCTCCCTAGTAGCTAGGATTACAAGCATGCGCTACCACCCCCAGCTAATTTTTGTATTTTTAGTAGAGACAGGGTTTTGCCATGTTGGCCAGGCTGGTCTTGAACTCCTGACCTCAAGTGATCCATCCACCCCAGCTTCCTGAAGTGCCAGATTACAGGCGTGAGTCACGATGTCTGGCCTTATATAAATTTTTAAAAAGAAAAAATTTAAAAAATATTTAAGAAGAAATTACGTATCAAATGTTTCTCCTTTTAAGAAAAATAGACATTGACCGGGCGCGGTGGCTCAAGCCTGTAGTCCCAGCACTTTGGGAGGCCGAGACGGGCGGATCACGAGGTCAGGAGATCGAGACCTCCTGGCTAACACGGTGAAACCCCGTCTCTACTAAAAAATACAAAAAACTAGCCGGGCGAAGTGGCGGGCGCCTGTGGTCCCAGCTACTCGGGAGGCTGAGGCAGGAGAATGGCGTAAACCCGGGAGGCGGAGCTTGCAGTGAGCTGAGATCCGGCCACTGTACTCCAGCCTGGGCGACAGAGCCAGACTCAGTCTCAAAAAAAAAAGAAAAATAGACATTATAAAAGGCAGTATTTTAAAATTTCACATACCTGAAAAATGATGAAATATATGAAGAAAACAGAATTGCCATTAGAAATCATTCAGGAATTCTGCCTCTGGGTATATATTCGAAAGAATTGGTCCGGCCACAATGTGTGTCTGTATACACACACACACACACACACACACACATATATAATTACATATACACATATATACACACACATATATACAGTGCAGCTAAAGTGATATTTAAAGGGAAATTTATAGCCCTACATGTACATATCAGACAATAAAATCGGTGCTGGAGGAAACCAAAAAATAAACTATCATTTTTTCCAATACAGTACATTCCAGTGAAAGGAACAGTTCATTGTTCCCCTACATGTTTACTTTTTTTTTTTGAGACGGAGTCTCACTCTGTCACCCAGGCTGGAGTGCAGTGGCACGATCACCACTCACTGCAAGCTCCGCCTCCCGGGTTCACGCCATTCTCCTGCCTCAGCCTCCCGAGTAGCTGGGACTACAGGTGCCCACCACCACGCCTGGCTAATTTTTTTGTATTTTTAGTAGAGAAGGGGTTTCACCGTGTTAGCCAGGATGGTCTCGATCTCCTGACCTCATGATCTGCCCACCTCGGCCTCCCAAAGTGTTGGGATTAAAGGTGTGAGCCACCGCGCCTGGCCTGCATGTTTACCCCTCTAATCAGAAAGTGATTGGGTCATAAGAAAGATAACTTAAATATAAGTGTTTAGCTTTGGCAAGGGAACATTACTCATTGTATGTTTATGTAATTGAAATTAAAGAAGATTGAAATATTCATCTTTAGTGTTTTCACATTATCCATATTACCTTCTATTGCTCATGAATACACACATGCACACACACATGAACTGGCCTCTTTGGATCATGTGGAGGACCACTCCATAGATTTTATCCACTCCACTGTACTGGGCTGAGGAGGATCGACTCAAACCACCCAGCTTTGACCAACCATCTGCCACGTGCAAGTTGCTACAGAGAATTCAAAGTTGAACGAAGTCAGGTTTGAGGAACTCTAAGACTGATTTAACTAGAGGTCTAGGCGTTGGAATGGAACGAAGAGATAAGGTTGGCAACAGAAATTGAGGTGGTCACCGTGAGGTCTGAATGGCAGGAAAAGCATGTTAGTGAAGGTTTATGAGCAAGGAAACAAAGCATGGCCACACTTTAGGGAAATGGTATCCCAGAACATCTTACCTTCTTGGGTCATGAAGTCATCTTCAGCAAAGATGTTAAAGTTGCCACACAGCCCGCAGGTCTTGTTGAAGTATCTGTCTGACAGCAGGACTTGAAAGTTGCCGCTGCCATCAATCCTGGCCACAAAGCCATAGGCCTCACCGGACAGCTTGTAGTACCCAGCCTCAGTTTCTAGATACAGCCCTTTGGAGGCATAGGGCATGGAGACGCTGGAGGGCAAAGGCTAAGTTCAGAAGTGGGCTTCTCGTGCATTTTCTGGATTTCTCTCCCACCTTCTAACCCCAACCCCATGTTGTAGGGTTCAGACCGTGATGCAAAGTGGCTGAGGACCTAGAGCAGCAGACCTGGCTCCCACCCAACCCTGCTACTCCCCTTCCTTGGAACATTTGCTTCCATTCTCTGTGCCCCAGCTTCCTCATCTAAAAATGAGGGGTTTGTGCCAGGGGATCTCTAGGGTCCTTTCTAACTCAGACACCCTGGGCTTACCTTTTGTCCCCCTGTGTCACAGTACCATTGACAAACAAATGGATGTCAAAAAATTCCCCAAGATACACAGAGAGGCTCACTCTCTTGCCATTCTGGAAGTCCCCTGAAAGAAAAAGTGAATAGTAGTGACTATTACTCCCCTCAAAAAATACATTAAGAATCTTACCTACATAACCTTCTCTCAGCAGAAAACGCCCCAAAAAGTCTTTACAAGTGAGCAACAAAAAATCTCCCCAAAAATCTCATTTTCTCACCCATTTTTCCATTCATCTAAAAATAATTGAGTAACTTCTGGATACATAACCCTCAGGTGGGCTCTTAAAAATCACAAATGAAAAATCTAAAAGCATGATCTCTTGCTTCCGGGAGTTCACAACCTGTGCATAAACAGAAGACAAACACGTGACAATTGAGTATATTGTAAGGCAGCAAACGAAAAGGCAACACCGTGAGTTACTGGTAACAGGTGCTCTAGGAGTGTTATTCATTCATTATTGAGACAGGGTTGTGCTCTGTCGCCCAGACTGGGGTGCAGTGATGTGAACATGGCTCACTGTAGCTTCCACCTCCTGGACCCAAGCAATCCTCTCACCTCAGCCTCTGGGGTAACTGGGACCACAAGTATGTACCGCCACACCCATCTAATTTTCTTTTTGTAGAGACAAGATCTCTACCATCTGGCCTAGCAGTGCTATTTAAAATGGTATTAGCTGGGTACGGTGGCTCACGCCTGTAATCCCAGCACTTTGGGAGGCTGAGGCGGGCGGATCACAAGGTTAGGAGATCAAGACCATCCTGGCTAACAGTGAAACCCTGTCTCTACTAAAAAATAAAAATAAAAAATTAGCTGGGCATGGTGGCAGGTGCCTACAGTTCCAGCTCTTTGGGAGGCTGAGGCAGGAGAATGACGTGAACCTGGGAGGCGGAGCTTGCAGTGAGCCAAGATCACGCCACTGTACTCCAGCCTGGGCAACAGAGCAAGACTCCGTCTCAAAAATAAAAATAAAATGGTATCTTAAGACAGCCCAAATCAGAATCCCTGGGCTGTTTCAAATGGAGATTCATGAGCTCTGCCTAAATTTACTGAATTTGATTATCCAGGAGTTTACAGATTGTGTGGGTCAAATGCCTTACACAGCACATGGAAATAAGCACACACTAAATGGTTCACAACGGAAATGTCTGAAGATCCAGACACATGATAAAATACTGAGAATGGTATAGTTGTGAGGGCTGAACAGGGTGACAAGGGTGATGGTGGCCGGCATGAAAGAAGAAACACAAGCAAGAGACATTTTTCACAGCATGACCAAACCTTAGCAAGCCTCATAGTTTCTGAGAACTGCTACTTGTGCTGGGTCTTTGATATTCAAAGATAATTGGTCATAAGAATCAAAAGAACCAGAAGGGAAAATATAGAGCCTGGTCTCAAGCCTTGGACACTGAGAAATTAATGGAAATAGGGAAGATGGAGCAGCCAGAGAGACAAAGAGCCCACAGGTAGGGCACAATGCCTCGGGGTCCTGAAGGAATGGGGCATAGGACTCGGGTAAAGTTGGTCTTAAAAATCAGCAAATCTCTCTTCTCTTAGAAGGGATAGGGGAATGTGGCTTCTTATCTTAGAGGCTCCCAAAGATGCAAAATCACTTAAGCAAGGTACTCGTTCCACAGGAGGCAGAGCTGAGCAGGTGCCACAGGGGAGCCTAGAGGTCCCTATGTCGGTAACTTTGAAAAATAAGGCCTGCAAGGCTCAACAAACCAAGAATTCAGCAGAAGCAGAAAAACCAAACAGGAGAGAACCAGAAGTGTATGGGAGGGAAGGAGAGCCCCAGCCCTCCTAGAGTAAATAACAGAGGAACCTGCCCACACAGGCTGCGGAGCTCGGGGCGGCCCAGGCAGCAGACCCTGGGGTAATTTGCCCATCATCACGGAGCTAGTCAGTGATCAAGAGCTGGGACTCAAGCCCGAGTGCCATTTTAAGTAAGTGAAGGGCTTGCTCTGTGCAGCCCCAGGAGAGACCAGCATCAGGAAGTCCAAGGGGCAGCTCCAGGCAGTCAGGGGGAGGTGGGGCTGGCTGTCCCAGGAGCTTCACCTACTGCAGGAACTGGGGCTCCTGAAGGGGATGATTAGGTTCTGGTAACCAGCCCCCACCCACCCAGAGACAAACCAAAAACAGGAGTCTAGGGGCAGGGGTGGGGCTGCATTGTGCCCTTCAGTGAGGACTGAACTGCATGGCATGGAGAATTCCTGGCCCTGGATGGCTGAGGGGACTTGAAGAGCAGTCAGTCCACACCCGGAGCAGGGGAGTGGCAAGGGAATTTGGGGTGTTTTCTTTTGAGGTCTTACTCTGTCACTCAGGATGACACGTAGTGATATCACAGCTCACTTCACCCTCAAACTCCTGGGCTCAAGCAATCCTATTGCCACAACTTCCCAAATAGCTGGAACCACAGGTGTGTGCCACCATGACCAGCTAATTTTTGTACAGATGGGGGTCTCGCCACGTTGCCCAGGCTGGCCCTGAACTCCTGGGCTCAAGCAATCCTCCCACTTCAGCCTCTCAAAGCACTGGGATTACAGGCATGAGCAACTGTATCCAGTCTGGCAATGAGATTTTTCAACGTGTGACCTAGGGAAGTCTGCAATTCAGAAAAACATACTATGGCAGCAGGAAGGATCTAAGTAAGTGGCTCTTAAACTCTTTTGCTCAAAAAACATAGTAAAAACACAATTTATGACTCAAGACACACACACGTACATTTCATATCGTATTTACCCTTGCCGTGTGCCATGCACTCGATATTTTCTGATGTTTTCTATCCTAGTCTTTTTTTTTTTGAGACGGAGTCTTGCTGTCGCCCAGGCTGGAGTGCAGTGGCCGGATCTCAGCTCACTGCAAGCTCCGCCTCCCGGGTTTACACCACTCTCCTGCCTCAGCCTCCCGAGTAGCTGGGACTACAGGCACCCGCCACCTCGCCCGGCTAGTTTTTTGTATTTTTTAGTAGAGACAGGGTTTCACCACGTTAGCCAGGATGGTCTCGATCTCCTGACCTCGTGATCCGCCCGTCTCGGCCTCCCAAAGTGCTGGGATTACAGGCGTGAGCCACCGCGCCCGGCCTATTCTGTCTCTTTAAATGTTATTACAGATGGAGAAACTAAGGCCTAGGTTTACAAGAGAAAAGATTTCTCCACTGCATCACTATTGAATTCAGGGCCAGACACTTCCCTGCACATGGTGGGAGAACCAGCAGCCTCCTGGCCTCTACCCACTAGATGCCAGCAGCACCCACCCCACAGTTGTGACAACCCAAAATGTCCTCAGGGGGAAAATCACCCCAACTAAGAACCCCTGGTTTCCACTGTGGAAAGAGAACCTACACTCAGGCTTGACTGTCCAGATCCCCTTTTTGCAACACAAAGCTGCGTAACAGGGCATCAGAATGTTCTAGATTGTGCTAACCACTAACGCAGGGAGAACTCCAGATCAGTCTTGCATTTTATTTGCCTCATTCTCTCGATGCAGAACTCGGGGGATCAGATGATGTGCAGCCATTAGGAAAATGAGCCATTAGAAAAACGAGCCATTAGAAATCGCCGGTGAGCCCAGCAGAGACCCCTGTGCTCCACAGACCAAGGTTAGCACTTCCTACAACTCTCAGGAAAAGAGAGGCTGGCTGTCACCCCAAAGAGGCAAGACGAGCCAGCGAAGCTCTCCCAGAGGCTCCCACCAGGCCTGTGGAACGCAGTGATCAAGGCGCTGCGTGAGGAGTAAGCTCCTCACCCACGTGTTAGAGCAAAAGGAATCCTGGGACTTTCAGAAGCAGGCCAGGAACTGGAACCAGTCAGACCTGGGCGCTTTCTTAGGCTTTAGGGTAGAACTCACTCATCTGAATTTCCATCAAACACTCTACCTTCTACACCTGTGATTCTGGTGCAGGTGACCCTCCCTCCAGACTGAGAACAGGGGTCTGGTCTGACCACGCCACGGAAACTAAGGCTCCACAGGGGAAGTGACTCAGCAGGCTGTTGGTTGTTGATGGTTCTTTCTTGGCTGGTTTGGGAGCCAGATCCTGCAGCTGCAGCTTAGGAAGAGCAGTCCCTACAGAAAGCAGGAACCAGGACTCCCATGGTCTCCCTCTGGCCTCTGCGCTGCCTGGCAAAGAGCCGTGTCACCTTGGCCTCGAACCCTGCAGCCTGCCTCACCAGGAGACAAGATCAAGGACAGGGGCCTTGCCTTGGCACCAGGTGGCCCTTCATGTGCAGACAAACACTTTACCCAGGATATGAATAAGGTCCACAGGCACTCGGGAGGAATGTGGATGTGCGATTTACCGTCAAGGAGACAGGATGTCATTGGAGAACAATGGAACAGAAGGTGGGTATGTGCACGGAAACCGAAACTGCAGGGCCCGAGTCCTGGGCTCCCTCCCCTGACCCAGTGCCCCTGGCTGCCCTGACGCACCAGTGCCAGCCTACCCCAAATTCTTCCTCTTCTTCCACACCCCCCACACCTGTCACCACCACCAACAGGCAAAACATCCACCCATTCTCTATGACATTAGCAGCACGGTTTTGGTAAAAATAAAACCAATTTAAAGTATGTTTGATCTGTAACCTTGTTTAGGCAAACAATCTCCCAGAAAATGGACACTTCACAAGGACAAGTAGTTTATAAGAAAATGGTGACCTGGTGGGGAATCCCACCGAGGGGTTTTGAAGTAGACAGGTCTTCCATGGCCCTTCAAATTCCTCTGTGGCCACTGAAACCCGGAAAACGGTGGCCCGAGAGGCCAGACCTCTAGCGCAAACCTGTGTGGATTATGAGGGACAGACGCAACTGAAGTGACCCTGACCTCACGGAAATGCCTGGGGGCCAAGCAGCCCCCATCTCTGCATAGCAATTCCAAGTGAACACCCCATGTTAAGCTGGCTGCTTTCAGTAACTCAGCTGGGCTAAGCAGTCACATTTTCAGATAACCTGTCTCCCTTGCTCACGGTATCTCCATTTTAAAGATGAGGAACTGAGGCCAAGGTGGGTGGATCACCTGAGGTCGGGAGTTCGAGACTAGCCTGACCAACATGGGAAAAACCTCGTCTCTACTAAAAACACAAAATTAGCAGGGTGTGGTGGTGCACACCTGTAATCCCAGCTACTCGGGAGGTTGAGGCAGGAGAATCACTTGAACCCGGGAGGGTGGAGGTTGCAGTGAGCCGAGGTCACGCCATTGCACTCCAGCCTTCCAGCCTGGACAAGAGCAAGAATCCATTTCAAAAAAAAAAAAAAAAAGAATTGGAGGCTAAGAGAGCGTAACTGCCCTCAGAACACTCAGTGAAGAGTGAGAGCAGAGGAGAACAGGTTTTCCGACGCCAGCTGTGGCTCCATCTGTGCTTCCATTTCCTGCTGGGGGCAGAGCCACCCAGTTCTGTGGAAAGGAAACCGACAAGGGAGCATAAGCTGATAAGCCCGGTGCTGGATGGGTGGAATGGGCAAAAGGGCTTCCTGAAGGAGGTGACAGCCCAGAGGCACCAGCACACCCTACATGTCCCCACCAGGGACCCTGACATGGGGAGGGGTCTGGAGTTGGGCTGAAATAGGGGAAGGGAGCTGGGAGCTTTTCCAACATGCTAACTTGGCTCTCTAACCCCAAAACATGAACTCTGTGCCTGGGACTAAGGTATTAGTACGTGTTGTTTACAAGCCCGCCTCGGGGCAGGGAGTCCAGAGCAGAGCTGAACAAACAGATTGTGGAGTCCAGACAGCAATCCACCCCCCGCCCCTGCCCCAACGCCGGGCACTGCAGTGTCTCCATCAAAATCTTCCTCTGGTGTTTTTTATGAGACAGTCTCAGTCTGTGCCCAGGCTGGAGTGCAGTGGCACAATATAAGCTCACCACAATCTCCACCTTCCAGGTTCAAGTGATTCTCCTGCCTCAGCCTCCTGAGCAGCTGGGATTACAGGTGCATGTCACCACAGACTAATTTTTGTATTTTTAGTAGAGACAGGGTTTCACCATGGTGGCCAGACTGGTCTCGATCTCCCAACCTCAGGTGATCCACCTGCCTCGGCCTCCCAAAGTGCTGGGATTACAAGCGTGAGCCATTGCACCTGGCCTCCTCTGGTCGCTTCTAACCCTCCATTCCCACCGACAACCCCAGAGCCATCACAGGTAGAGGTCTGTATCAGCTCTGCTGTGATCTATAAAATGGGAAAATCTACTTTAAACAAAATCTAGGGTCACCCAAGGTAGGGAGGGCATGAGGCTGCAGCCTCTGAATCAAGTTGGGACCCCCACGTTGGTGTTGAGGATGGACTTTGATTTGTCATGCCCTGGGGCATCTCTGGCCTTTTCACTGCCTGCCTGGTTACAACGGCCAAGGCCACTCCACCTACCACCTTTCCCTTTCAGGACCATCCTGGCAAAAAACCAGTTTCCTCTGACCACTTCCCTACTGCACAAGGCCTTACACTAGTTCCTCACAGCCTGCAGAACGGACTCAAATTCCCCGTCAGCCTTCAAGACCCTCCACTGCAGCCTCACCCGATGGCCCAGCCTCTCAGCCCACTCTCCTCCAGTCCCACGCACTCAAAGTCTGGTTACCCACTCTAAGAGCAGCAGCAGCAGCTGGGAAATTGTTAAAAAATGAAATTTTCAGGACTTCTTCCGGATCTACTGAGTCAGAACTCCAGGGGCAGGGCCCAGTGATCTGTTTGTCACAGCCCTCCGGGTGGTCCTGATGCAGCCTGGAGTTTGGCAACTGCTGCTTCAGCTACACTGACCTCCCCAGGGCTCCACGTCAGAAGCACATGCCCCTTCAGCCTCCCCACTTCTCATGCTGTCCCCGTGGCAGGCAGCACCCTCCCCTGTCCTCTCTGGTCATCCAAAGCTCCTTTCCCATGGCTGCTCACACACACTCTGTAAACATCTTCAGGCCAGGCCAGGCCTGGTGGCTTATGCCTGTAATCCCAGCACTTTGGGAGGCCGAGGCGGGTGGATCACCCGAGGTCAGGAGTTTGAGACCAGCCTAGCCAATGTGGTGAAACCCCGTCTCTACTAAAAATACAAAAATTTGCCGAGCGTGGTGGCGCCTGTAATCCCAGTTACTTGGGAGGCTAAGGCAGGAGAACTGCTTGAACCCAGGAAGTGGAGGTTGCAGTGAGCCAAGATCACGCCACTGCACTCCAGCCTGGGCAACAGTACAAGACTCCGTCTCAAAAAATACATAATCTTCAGCACAACAGAGAACCCAGTGAGCTCAACACCAGGAAACAGATGAGTGAGACATGCTCCTTATCCCTGAGGAGTTCAGAGGAATGGGAAGGATGGCAGTGCCCAGATGTCACATGTGATGGGTTTCCCAGCAGTCAGGGCAGCTGGCAAAGATGGCCTCAAGGAGAGACCAGGAATTGGGGGAGCTCATAGCTACAGCCAGGTGCCAGAGCCTAGCCCAGTGCTGGGCACACGGAGGACCCTGCAGCAGTCCCCACTGACTGACGGGGCAATGATCCCAGGAGCCCTACAGCCCAGATCTCAGGTAAGTGTCTGGGTGTTGCCAAAGACCCCCACCTTGACCAAACTTGAGTGGGTGCTTCTGAGCCCTCTTTTAAATTAAGCCTTGGCCTTGGGCTCTGTCCTTGGCCTGCTCAGTCCAGTTTTTTGTGGTTTTTTTTTTTTTTGAGATGGAGTCTCGCCCTGTTGCCCAAGCTGGAGTGCAAAGGCACGATCTCACTCACTGCAACCTCTGCCTCAACCTCCCGAGTGGCTGGGATTACAGGCATGCACCACCATGCCCAATTTTTTGTATCTTTAGCAGAGACCGGGTTTAACTCAAACTTCTGACCTCGTGATCCACCCACCTCAGCCTTCCAAAGTGCTGGGATTACAGGTGCTCAGCCACCGCGCCTGGCCTCAGTCCAGTTTTAATGAGAATCCTGCTGAGTCGATTTAGAAAAGATGCCGCCACCCTCAATATGTGATCAGCAAGACTGCCTGACTTCAGCAAGACTCCTGTCAAGCTGGGTTAACCAGAATATCCCCTCTTCTGAGGTTTCCTCTTTGTAATTTTCTACCACTGACCCCTACACCCCCCCTCTTTGGCCCTAAATCTTCACTTTTCCTTGTTGTATTCAAAGTCGAGCCCTCTTGTCCGGGCGCGGTGGCTCATGCCTGTAATCCCAGCACTTTGGGAGGCCAAGGTGGGCGGATCACGAGGTCAGGAGATCGAGACCATCCTGGCTAACACGGTGAAAACCCAGTCTACTAAAAAATATAAAACATTAGCCAGGCGTGGTGGGTGCCTGTAGTTCCAGCTACTCGGGAGGCTGAGGCAAGAAAATGGCATGAACCCAGGAGGTGGAGCTTGCAGTGAGCCGAGATCGTGCCACTGCACTCCAGCCTGGACAGCAGAGCAAGACTCTGTCTCAAAAAAAAAAAACTTGAGCCCTCTCTCCCCCCACACTCTGCAAAAACCCACATGGCAGCAGTCCCTCTTGAAAGTCTTCCTTAGTTGCTTTAACAAGTGTCATGAGTATCTTTTAACAGCATGAGCCTGTCTTTTGCCATCTCCGTTCCAAGGCTGGGGCCCCCACGTTTGCTAGGTTTTTTGGCATCCCTCCCTCACACACTGCACACATTGGTTAGTTTTTAGTATGTGGAGGTCAAACCATAATCGTCCATCACTGCCCCTCCTCGCAGGTCAAACCATAATCGTCCATCACTGCCCCTCCCCACCTTGGCGAGGGTCCTCTCAGTCCAGAGGAACGTTCTGTCAGCCTGAAAGGCCTGGGATCAAAATTCCAGCTCTATTTTTTTTTCCCCCAAGACCGAATCTCACTATGTCGCCCAGGCTAAAGTGTATCTTGGCTCACTGCAACCAGGTTCAAGCGATTCTCCTGCCTCAGCCTCCCAAGTAGCTGGAATTACAGGCACACACCACCACACCTGGCTAATTTTTGTATTTTTAGTAGAGATGGGGTTTCACCATGTTGGTCAGGCTGGTCTCAAACTCTTGACCTCAGGTGATCCACCCTCCTTGGCCTCCTGAAGTGCTGGGGTTACAGGCGTGCGCCACTGCGCCGGCCTCAGCTCCACCTTTTATTGTCTGTCAGGCCTTGGAAGGAAGATGCAACCTCCATGGGCCTTGGTTCTCCATTGGTAAAACCGGGGTGACTACAGCTACATCCCAGGCCTGTTGTGGGGATACAGGGACATGGGAGGGACAGGACCAGCCCTTCTCCAGGAATACAGGAAGTCCTCAGCATAAGCTGAGGTTCTGATCCACAGGCCACCAAGAAAACGAGTTTTCCCTTTGGCAAGGAGTTTTACATGTTCCAAAGCACCTTCCTCCAATTCACCATCCGCCTTGATGCTGTGGCGTTCCCAGGGCATCGCCTGGACCCAGAGCAATGGACACAGTGAACTACCAGAGAGGATGAACAATCTCTTCATTCATCCCACGCGGCTCCCGTGGTAAGAGACCCGGGGAAAGCCAAGAGGGGTTACATGTCACAGAAAGGCTGTTCCTCTCCTTGTTCTCAGCAGTGACCTTTTAGCTCAGACACTATTCCGAGAGCAGGAATCCCTCCCCACACCAGGGCTGAGCTCGGCCAGCACTCTGGATTCCTCCCCTGCAGTGCCCAGAACTCACCAATAATCGAAAAGGAGCGTTTCTGGCAGTCCCCTGCCAGGAGATAACTGCAGTATCCCGCAAAGCTGTACATGCTCCCATCAAAGGTGTTGATGAAGTCACTTCCGAAGAGGCTGCATCGGGCCATGGATGACCTGCTGCGAGTCCCTTCTGCACAAAGGGTCCCTGGAGGGGGAGAGGCCACAGGTTGGGCTGGTGATCCCAGGCCACAACTGGGACCATCAGCTCAAACCTCTCTGGCCTCACAGAAATTAGACTGCCTCTGATAGAAATTGGGCTATGCGGAGGTATTTTCCATCCTAAATGGGACTAAAGCTGTTGCTTTCAGCTCCCATATACGACCCCAGACTCACAGCAATAACTAAGGAACAGTTTTTCAGGAAATCTATTAGTTTTAATGACATTTACTTACTGATTTAAAATGTCATGTTCATTATTAGAAATTTGGAGCATACAGAAGAAAAAAAGCTGGCCGGGCACAGTGGCTTATGCCTATAATCCCAGCACTTTGGGAGGCCGAGGCGGGCGGATCACCTGAGGTCAGGAGTTCAAGACCAGCCTGCCCAACATAGTGAAACCCTGTCTCTACTAAAAATACAAAAACTAGCCGGGTGCGGTGGTGGGCACCTGTAATCCCAGCTACTCGTGAGGCCGAGGCAGGAAAATTACTTGAGCCCGGGAGGCAGAGGTTGCACTGAGCCAAGATCGCACCACTGCACTCCAACCTGGGCGAGAGTGAGACTCTCTCAAAAACGAGGAAAGAAAACACAAAGAAGTTAAAACCATCTGTAACCCAATATTTAGCGATTAGAATTATTTCAATGTTCATCTTTCCATTTTATAGCATACATACAGCTGTGGGTTTTTCATAAATTGGTGACCACCTTGTGCAAACTACCTATAACCTGTTTATTTCTCAATAGATT
Organism: Macaca mulatta; assembly: GCF_049350105.2. NCBI lineage: Eukaryota > Metazoa > Chordata > Mammalia > Primates > Cercopithecidae > Macaca > Macaca mulatta. Next base: position 7,054,078 of record NC_133416.1, read on the forward strand.
GTAAATCATTCATCGCGCTATTGTATGTACTTCCAATACGCGGTTTTTAGTGGCTGCATCATATTTTGCATCTCAATGTCTATAGCATAGCCCTCTATTGTTAGGTTTCTAGCATGTTTCCATATGTTATAGATTGCAATGAGCATCTTTGTACGTAAGTCTAGTATATCTTGAGCAGGTTAAATTTTAAACAGATCAGACAGTGTGCCTGACACACACTCTGAAGTGTCAGTTCCTCCAGCGTCACATGCTAACTCCTTCACTGACCATGGTTGTGTGTGTGCACCTGTGTCGGCAGGTGGGGAAATACAGCAGTAAATCTCTAAGCGTTCTAGGTTCCTGGCAAAAGACCCACCTGAAGATGCAGAGTGTGACAAATGTATATTTTTTTCCCCCAGACTCACCCGCAGGCAGCAACTGGATGCTGCTGACCGGAGAGACCTAAGTGGTAAGTACCCAAGGTCAAAAGTCCCCTCCCACCATTTACAGGCTCAGAATCTTAGCAAGGGAAGGCAGCAGTATGATGCAGTACAGTGGAAAGGGTGTTGGCCTGGGACCCACAAAGACTGACCTCTGATTTTGGCTCGACTTTGGGGCAGTCATTTTTCCTCTCTGACCCTCAGTCTCTTCATCTGTACCATGGGAGGTTCAACTAGGTGACCTCCACAATCTCATCTAAAACTAATAATCCATCCAAGTCTTGGATTTCTTCTTCCTCATGCTGTGGCCTCATAAGGCAGTTCTGTGCCACCTTTACGCATCTTAATAGGAGATGGCATTTGCAGGTACCTGGTCTCTGCAATACAAGTCAAGGGTAGGAACTCTGCGGAACCTTCACAGGAAGCAACCAGCGGGAGCCTAAGTTGGGGCTAGGCACACAGGGGAGCTCCAGACACACCTGCTGACTCCCAGAAAGGGGTCACTCCAGATGGCCCTGGGGCAGGAATGAGAAATGGAGGCCCTTTGGTACCTACCTGGCAAGACGAGGGCCAGAGCAAGCAGCACCCCGGCCAATCTGGCAGGAATCATCTGCAGAGAAGGAAGAGATGTGAGCTGGTCATTGCTGCCCAGGTAGGTGGCTGCTGGTGTGGTGACTGTCAGGGCATGCAGTAGCAAAAACGTTTCTTTGAAGCAGGAGAGAAGCTGGATCCTCATGACCCCCTTTTTCCCCTTTGAACATGGCCTTCTGGCCCACCCACCCCCAGAAACCCCTGGCCAGTGCCAGGCCCAAGGGTGACAATCGCTGTGAGCTGGGACTTGTGGGCACCTTTCCACAGACAGCAGTCCCAGGCCCAAGACAGGAGGCAAACCCTGCCTTCCCTCCAGGCCAGCCGGGCCTCTCTCATGTCCCTGCCTCCTGAAGCAGCTGGGAGCTGACACACACCTCATTCCTTCCTGCCTCTGCATCCAAACTGGCGAGTAGGAACCATCCTACACTTCTGTGCCCACCACAGCAGCCCAGACACAGAATGCTCAGGAACTGCTAACTTGATGGTTTGCTTGTTAGCCCCCGAGTCTGTACCACGAGGGCCTTCACAAGAGCAAGGGCTGTCTCCCTTGTCTCCAACCCCAGCACCTGGCAAGATGCTTAGCACCCAGGAGACGCCCAGCAAATGTTTGCTGAGGTCGTCTGAAAAAATGGACAGGAGTCCAGCAGCCCTGGATGCAGGTAGACTTCCCTACTGTGTGACCCCCAAGAGAGGGACAAGTAACCCTGGCTGGCACAGCATACCCCAAGTCCCTTAGAGCCCCTGCTGTAGCCCTCTCCTCTGGGAAAGGTGGTTAAATGAAATGCAGAATCTGTCGCCTGAGATTCACCGGGGGGCGACTCCTTTCCTACCTAAGATCCCATCCAACCAAAGGTGAAATAAAGCCAATATGTGATATATCTGTGGAAGGAACACTGAGATGTCAGTTACGGCCAGGTCTTGGTCTCCAAGCAAGTGTCCCCTCCCAGTCCTAACACTCAGGTACATTCAGCTGCTCCCAGAAAGTTATCACAGGTGAGGACAAAGCTCATTCCAACTCACTTGAGTGAAGTACTATGAAACAGTAAAACCCACTGCATGAAGAAATAGCAGGCCTAGGACCCTCAGAGGCAAGTGGAGGAGGGAGTATTAGGATCAGCCCTGGCTGAACTGAATTGCCCCTCCAAACAAAGCCCTTCCAGTCCAGGGACAGAGAACCCCAGCTCCCCAGGAGCAGGGATCAGTCAGTCCTGCATCTTCCTCCCACAACTGAGCCAGCTCTCCTTCCAAAGGCCATACCTTCCCCTGCAATGAGGGCTGCGGTATCTCCAAGGTCCCTGGGAAACTCAGCCGCTGGACAATGGTGCCTCCCACCCTAGGCCATGCTCCTAGCTGCTGCAAAGGCTCAATCAGGTCTGCTACAGCTCCGGACTGTCTTGCTGTTAAGTAGCCCGGGGGCTGTGGAGTTCCCACTGCTGGGGTAGATAAAGCCCAAGCTGTGACATCCACCAACCACCCTCCTTTCCCACCACAATAGCTGTGAGCTGCCACAACTGGGGACTGGCCTCCTTTTAATTACCAAAAGGGAACAATGAAAGGAAATGGTATTAGAAGTACCTCCAAGCTGATAAAGCTTTGTAGAGTTTGGAAGGAGACCTCCTGGCAGCTGCCTTAATGAACTGCCTTGCCCTCCCCAAACACCCCCCCACCCCTACACCCCCACACTTGATCCCTGGTCTTCCTAGAGTGCCCCACCTGGGCGGGATTAACCAGGAATGCTGGTTGCCTCAGGGCAGGCTGATACAGGCTGGGGGGAGTCACACTAGAACAACACAGCTTCCTGATCCAGCTTCCAGGGCTGGGCTCCAGGGAAGTTGGGAAAAACACCTCAACCTGAGCCAACTTTGCTGCTGTGTTTGGAGGAAGGGGAGCACTAACACTTCCTATGCACCCCAGGTATGAAGGATCCGGTCCTGGCCCTGACAAAAACAGTCCACTTGGGTCCTGGCCAGGGTTGAATGGACCGGTTAAAGATGAAGGTCTTAGGCCACAAGCCTAGGCCTTTGTAAAATGAAGGTGGGGAGCGATGGTTTGAGTCTAACACTTTTACTGTTTCTACTTTCTAATTCTAATTCTCAAGGACGCTTCCAGCCACTTCTGGTACCCTGCCCTTATATACACACATACACACACATACACACACATTCTTCCCAGCCTCCCATTCCCAAAAGCCTAATTCTCAACATCTGCTAAAGTAATTCCTACTAAAATAAGTAACTGATGAAATGGGCAGGGGTGGGGGGAAGGTGACTCTCATGCTGGGATTCCAGGCACTGAGACGAGCACCCTGAGGCATGTCTGGGTATGGAAGACCTCCTCACTGCTTCTCCATGATACCCCCTGCCCTAAGACTGAGAAACCACTAGGTTCCAACCTCCTCCCTTCCCACATACCTCGCACTCCACCACTCCCTTTACCGCCCCAGAAGAGAAAGATGCACACTCCCAAGGAAGAAAAATGGCACAAGAGGCAGAATCAGCATGAGACAGTAGAAAAGGCCATTGGGGGGGGCAGGCATGGTGGCTCACACCTATAATCCCAGCACTTTGGGAGGCCAAGGCAGGCGATCACGAGGTCAGGAGATCAAGACCATCCTGGCTAACACGGTGAAACCCGGTCTCTACTAAAAATACAAAAAATTAGCCGGGCGTAGTCGTGGGCACCTGTAGTCCCAGCTACTCGGGAGGCTGAGGCAGGAGAATGGTGTGAACCCGGAAGGCAGAGCTTGCAGTCAGCTGAGATCTCACCACTGCACTCCAGCCTGGGTGACAGAGTGAGACTCCGTCTCACGGAGGAAAAAAAGGCCATCGGGATTTCCACTTCTAGCTTTTTAAAAAAAACTAAATCTGAAAACCCTCTCATTACAACATACCTTTACACTGCTGTGCTAAATACAACATATTTTTTAAATGCACAGTTGATCTGGGAGGAAAGTAAGGAATATCTTCAAGGGTCAATGAGGAAGAGGAGCCTAAATAAGCATGAGGCAAGGTAGGCCCAAGGGTGGCCTAGCGTAGGCCAGTGTGGGAACCCTCCAGACTGGAGGCTGCACATTGCAAGAATGGGCAGTTCAGCTCCGGGCCTGACCCAGAGGGAGAGCTAGAACAGAGATCCCTGCATAAAGCTGAAACTTGGAAGGGAAACATCTTCCAAACGGTGGACCAGGAAAAAAATCCATTCCCCAACATAGCAGATAAGGAAGTTTGCCTGTCTCCACCTGTTTCAGTTGGGGAGGGGAAATTAAGTCTTTAGAATTTTTTTTTTTTTTTTTTTTTTTTTTGAGATGGAGTCTTGCACTGTCCACCAGGCTGGAGTGCAGTGGCGCAATCATGGCTCACTGCAACCTCCACCTCCCAGCTTCAAGCTATTCTCCTGCCTCAGCCTCCCAAGTAGCTAGGATTACAGGCACCCACCACCACACCCAGCTAATTTTTTGTATTTTTAGTAGAGAAAGGGTTCCACTATGTTGGTCAGGCTGGTCTCAAACTCCTGATCTCATCATCCGCCTGCCTCAGCCTCCCAAAGTGCTGCGATTACAGGCATGAGCCACCGCGCCCGGCCTAGAATTTTCATCCTTTACACTCATGCAAATAAAGCTCTCTTCAGGATGAATTCAAAATCACAAATTTTTCAACACTTGAGAAAACAATCTACCATGAGCAAGAATTAGATCCCTAAGAATTTCAGATAATAAAATCAGAGAAAGATAAAAAGAAAAACCTAAGTGTTTAAAATTATAATAGAGGCTAGGCATGGTGGTTCATGTCTGTAATTCCGGCACTTTGGGAGGCTGAGATGGGATAATCGCTTGAGACCAGGAGTTCAAGACCAGCCTGGGCAACACAGGAAGACCCCGTCTTTACAAAGAATAAATTTTTTTGTTTTTGTTTTTGTTTTTGAGACGGAGTCTTGCTCTGTAGCCCGGGCTGGAGTACAGTGGCCGGATCTCAGCTCACTGCAAGCTCCGCCTCCCGGGTTTATGCCATTCTCCTGCCTCAGCCTCCGGAGTAGCTGGGACTACAGGCGCCCGCCACCTCACCCGGCTAGTTTTTTGTATTTTTAGTAGAGACGGGGTTTCACGGTGTTAGCCAGGATGGTCTCGATCTCCTGACCTCGTGATCCACCCGTCTCGGCCTCCCAAAGTGCTGGGATTACAGGCTTGAGCCACCGCGCCCAGCAGAATAAACTTTTTTAAGGCAGGGTACAGTGGCTCACAGCAGGCGGATCATGAGGTCAATAGATCAAGACCATCCTGGCCAACATGGTGAAACCCCATCTCTACTAAAAACACAAAAATTAGCTGGGCATGGTGGCGGGCACCTGTAGTCCCAGCTACTCCGGAGGCTAAGGCAGGAGAATCTCTTGAACTCGGGAGACAGAGGTTGCAGTGAGCCAAGATCGCACCACTGCACTCCAGCCTGGTGACCAAGCCACTCTGTCAAAAAAAGAAAAAAAAAAAAACAGAAGGAAAACTTGAAAAAGAACTTTAAGCCCAGATGTGGAGGCTCACACCTATAATCCCAACACTTTGGGAGGCGGAGGCAAGAGGATTGTCTGTGCTCAGGAATTTGACACTAGCCTACGCAACACAGCGAGACCCCCCCATCTCTACAAAAAATTAAAAAAAATTAGCTGGGCCTGGTGGTGCATGCCTGGGGTCCCAGCTACTCAGGAGGCTGAGGTAGGAGGGAGGACCCCTTGAGCCCAGGAGATCGAGGCTGCAGTGAGCCATAATCACGCACTCCAGCCTAGCCAATAGAGTGAGATCCTGTCCCAAAAAAGAAAAAAAAAACTTTATATAGTAAGTTAACTGAAAACTCAAATACACCGGATATTTTTGGAGGAAAAAAAAAAAAAAGCTGGGAAGTAGTTCTAAAGGAATTATTGAAATATGGAAACAAAAAAATGGAGGAGCAGCCAGGCACAGTGGCTCATGCCTGTAATCCCAGCACTTTGGGAAGCTGAGGCCAGCAGATTACTTGAGGTCAGGAGTTCGAGACCAGCCTGGCCAACATGTAGAAATCCCATCTCTACTAAAAATACAACTATTAGCCTGGTGTGGTAGTACATGCCTGTAATTCCAGCTATTCAAGAGGCTGAGGCAGGAGAATTGCCTGAACCCAGGAGGCAGAGGTTGCAGTGAGCCAAGATCACACCACTGCGCTCCAGCCTGGGTGACAGAGTGAGACTCCATCTCCAGAAAAAAAAAAAAAAAAAAAAAAAAAAAGAGGAGGAGGAATTAAGAAACATGACAGAATTGGAAAATAAAAAGTGCTGAGAGAAAAAGTGCCTTCGTGGATAATTCTATATGCAGTGTCTTAGTTTGAAGTCCCAGAAGCAGACCCTGAGTATTTTAGTGTAGATAATTGAATTGGGAGGGCAGGAAGCATCAGCAGGGAAGTGGGAATGTGACATGGGGCAGGAAAAGCAGCCAATAAAAGATGTTTATTACGCCAGTCACCAAGTGGACAAGGAAGCTTCCTTGTGGAGGAAAGTCTGGGAAAATGTAAGGTCCACGCCTCCGAATCTTCTCAGTCTTGGGTCAGGGAACGGGAGTTTCTACACTTATTCCTTCCTGTCAAGTTATTGCCAGGGCTGCTTCAGGAGGCATTCAGCCCTCAACACTTCTGGCCCTCAGGCGCAAAGGGGTAGACACTGGTAGTCTAGAAGAAACTGGAAGAGTTGGGGTCAGAGGGCTGTGGGAGGGGGACTGTAACATCTGGTCTACCTATGAATTATTCAGAGTTGAGGAACAGACTTTTTTTTCCAGAAAAAGAGTGGGTTTAACATTAACAGTCCTTTCTGAAAAAACTACTAAAGAAAGTACTTCAGGGAGAAACATTTTTTGTTGTTTTTGAGACAGGGTCTCTGTCACCTAGGGTAGAGTGCAGTGACAGTCACATCTCACTGCAGCCTCAACCTGGGCTCAAGCGATCCTCCCACCTCAGCCTCCCTAGTAGCTGGGACTATGGGCATGCACCACCATACCTGGCTAATTTTTGTATTTTTTGGTAGAGACAGGGTTCTGCCATGTTACCAAGGCTGGTCTCGAACTCCTAGAGCTCCTGGGCTCAAACAATCTTTCTGCATCGGCCTCTCAGGATTACAGGTGTGAGGCACCTCACTCTGCCAGGAAGAAAATTCAGCCTAGAAACAAGATGCCAAAAGAAAAGGTAAATAAAATAGTAAATATGGGGGTAAATATGAGCAGGCAGTGATTATATAAAACAATAACGGTAATAAGTTGAAGAGTTTTTAAAAATTAGATACAACCAAAATACCAGATAGCAACAACATGTAAGACAGGAGTAAAAGCGTATTAAGGTCCTTGTATTGCTCAGAAGGAAGAAAGAGGTCGTGATCACTTTAGACTTTGTAAAGTCTACACTGCATAGTAAAATTTTACAGGAAGCTACTAAAAAATAGAATTGAATATGTCTTCCAAACCTATCAGAAAAAAACCAACAAATTTTTAAAAACTAGATTGATCTAGGAGAAAAATGGAGAAAGCAAGACAAATGGTATAAAATACAACAGCACAAAAAATTCAAACAGCTCAATAATAAAAAGAGACATTATCAAATTGGATTTGTTAAAAAGGCACGCAATCCAGCAATGTTCAAGAGACAGACCTAAAATATAAAGACACAAAAGACCATAAGGTAAGGAAACGTAAGTGATGACCAAGGAAGAGCGTTTTATAGCACTATCACACACAATGGACCTTAAGATCAAAGTCATCATTAGCACCAAATAGAAAAAGGTGATATAAAGACCAATGCACCAGGAAAACAATGTATAGATTTTTGTATACTTAATGATATAAGCTTAAAATTTACTTTTGAAAAATTATAAAGCAGGAAAGCTTTCAGTTTTGTAAAAGTCAACACCACCCATTTATGGAAAACAAGTAAACAAAACACTTAAGTAACCTATAAAAGGGAAGGTCCTTGGCCTGAGACACAGAGCATATTTCATCCTTAAGGTAAAACGGAAGCCACTTTCCCTTCAAAACCCAGACAGAACAAGGCTAGGCATGGTGGCTCACGCCTATAATCCCAGAACTCTGGGAGGCTGAGGCCTGTGGATCATGAGGTCAAGAGATTTAGACCATCCTGGCCAACATGGCGAAACCCCATCTCTATTAAAAGTACAAAAATTAGCTGGGCATGGCGGCGCACGCCTGTAGTCCCAGCTTCCAGGGAGGCTGACGAAGAAAAGTTACTTGAACATGCAAGCATTTTTTTTTTTTGAGACAGTCTCGCTGTGTCACCAGGCTGGAGTACAATGGTGTTAGCCAGAACGGTGTCTTTTCATTGGGTTTTCTTTTATGTCTTGTGACAAGATTTGATTTTCACCACGGTTTCACCGTGTTAGCCAGGATGGTCTCCATCTCCTGACCTCGTGACCTGCCCGCCTCAGCCTCCCAGTGTTGAGATTACAGGCGTGAGCCACCACGCCCGACCGACAAGCATGTTCAATGTCATCACTGCCAGTCAATATTGGATCAGATGCCCCGGCCAGCACAGTAAGAGAAGAGGTGGAAATATGAGGCATGTAGCTTAGGAAAAAGCAAAATAATTATTTGAAGATATGAATGTCTACACAGAAAAATTAGAAAAATCAGAGTTCAGAAGTTTGCTACAAGATTCTTTAAAATTTATTATGTTCCTGGCCGGATGTGGTGGCTCACGCCTGTAATCCCAACACTTTGGGAGGCCGAGGCAGGCAGATCACCCGAGGTCAGGAGTTTGAGATCAACCTGGCCAACATGGCGAAACCCCGTCTCTACTAAAAATACAAAAATCAGCCAGGCATGGCGGCAAGCACCTATAATCCCAGCTACTTGGGAGGCTGAGGTGATAGAATCGCTTGAACCTGGAAGGTGGTGGTTACAGTGAGCCGAGATCGTGCCACTGCACTCCAGCCTGGGTGACAGAGCAAGACTCCGTCCCCCCAAAAAAATTATGTTCTTATATAATTATAAAATATAATCTTTGAAGTGACCCTATTAGTAAAGTAGCAATTACTGCAGATACCTAAGAATAGGCTGGGCGTGGTGGCTTACACTTATAATCCCAGCACTTTGGGAGGCCAAGGTAGTTGGATCACTTGAGTTCGGGAGTTTGGGACCAGCCTGGCCAACATGGTGAAACCCTGTCTCTACTGAAAATACAAAAAAATTAGCCAGATGTGGTGGCGCATGGCTGTAATCCCATCTACTGGGGAGGCTGAGGCAGGAGAATCGTTTGAACCAGAGCAGCAGAGGTTGCAGTGAGCCGAGATCATGCCTGGGCAACAGAGCAAGACTCAAAAAAAAAAAAACTGTCCAATAACATTATGGAGAAAATCATAAATCTTGTCTCAAGACATAAAAGAAAACCCAATGAAGAGATACCATTCTGACTAACATGGTGAAACCCCTCCCTACTAAAAATACAAAAAAAAAAAATTAGCCAGGTGTGGTGGTGTCTGTAGTCCCAGCTATTCGGGAGGCTGAGGCAGAAGAATGGCATGAACCTGGGAGGCGGAGCTTGCAGTGAGCCCAGATCACATCACTGTACTCCAGCCTGGGCGACAGAGCGAGACTTCATCTCCAAAAAAAAAAAAAAAAAAAAAAAAAGACACAAATAGAAAAAGAAACAGGCAAACCACCCAGGGGCAATAGTGTGATATGGAAAGTCAATCCACAGAAAAGGAGGAAACGCAGTTGGCCAAAAACATACCAAAACCATGTTGGGTGTGCTGACTCAAACCTGTAATCCCAGCACTTTGGAAGGCTGAAGCGGTGGGATCACCCGAGGTCAGGAGTTCGAGACCAGCCTGACCAACACGGTGAAACCCCTACTAAACATATAAAAATTAACCAGGAGTAGTGGCACACCTGTGGTCCCAGCTACTCGGGAGACTGAGGCAGGAGAACCACTTGAACCCAGGAGGTGGAGGTTGCAGTGAGTCAACATTGTACCATTGCACTCCAGCCTGGGAACAAGAGCAAAACTCCATCTCACAAAAAAAACAACACAACACCAAAACCCATTCAACTCCACTGGTCATCAGGGAAATCTAAATAAAACCACAAGTAGTTATCCACTTTTCAGAATGGCAAGGATGAGGGGCTCCTGAAATTCCTACATGTTGCTGAGAACAAGAGGTAAAGCACTTTGGAAAAATTGTGGAAATATCTATAAAATTTAAAGATGTTCCTCCCCAGAGCCCTGCAACTGCACTCCTAGGCACGTCCCCTAGAGAAACTTTCATGCATGTGCACCAACCAGTATGCACAGGATGTTTACTGTAGCAGTGTCTGCAGTCAAAGATGTGTAAACCACCAGGCTAAATATACTTCAACAGAAGAATTAATGAATAAATTGTGGTACGTTCATCCGGTGAAATAACAAATAGCAATTAAAAATAAACCTAGTATACATGTATCAACATGGAAAAACCCCCAAAATAATGGTGAGCAAAAAACAAAAGCAAGCATCAGGGGATATGTACCATTTATGGAAAAGTAAAGACCACGTAAAATAAAACTATGTATTATTGCTTACAAAGATGTTTAATCGGCCAAGAATGGTGACTCACACCTGTAATCCCAGCACTTTCGGAGGCCAAGGCAAGAGGATTGCTTGAAGCCAAAAGTTCAAGACCAACCTGGGTAACATATGGAGACTCCATCTTTATGAAAAAAAACAAAAAACTAGCCGGGTGTGGTGGCGCACGTCTCTAGTCCCAGCTACTCCGGAGGCTAAGGTAAGAGGATCGCTTGAGCCTGGCAGTTCGAGGCTGCATTGAGCCGTAATCATGCCACTGCACAACAGTCTGGGCGACAGATTGAGACTGTCTCAAAAAATACGTTTTATAGTGAAAGAAACATGCACGTGGAGTGATAAACCTCTCAATTCAGGAGACTAGTTATCTCTGTTCAGGAGACTAGTTATCTCTGTTCAGGAGACTAGTTATCTCTGTTCAGGATACTAGTTATCTCTGGGGAAGAAGAGAGAAAATGGAACCCAGAGAGTCGGACCCAGGGGGCCATACCTCTCTAAATATTTTAATTATTTCAAAAATATAAAGTAAATATGCAAAGTGTTAAGATGCAGCAAGCTGGCTAGAACATGGGTGTTTTTGTATTATTCTCTCTAGTTTTCTCTGCGGTTGAAAGTTTCACTTAAAAGATAAGCTCTGAAGCCAAATGATATGGAAATGTTGGCTTTGCCTTACAAATAGGGTGACCAACATCCATGTACATAAATCTTCACACACACTGCCCATTTCCTTGAAACAAATTCCTAGAAGTAAAACAAATGGCCCAAAGGGTACAAAAATTGTTAAGCCTTTTATACACCCTCCCAAGAACTGTACCAATTTACCCTTCCATAGCATTATTATTTTTTATTACAGATTTGGTAATGTAAGTGGCAAAAACTATTATATTAATACTCATTCCTTACGTTACTGGAAGAACATTTTCTAACATTGCCCATGTGTATTTCTTTTGTGAATTTCTTTGTCTTTAGCTCATTTTTAACTGAGATGCTTATCTATATTGATCTATAAAAACTTAAAATTTTTCTCACATTAATATATGAATTTTTTTTCAGTTCCTCAGTTACCTTTAATATTTATTGATGAGGGCTTTTTTGGTTCTTTCTGATGTACAGGCGTTTGGGGAATCATCTCGTTTTTTTTGAGATGGAGTCTTACTCTGTCACCAGGCTGGAGTGCAGTGGCGAGATCTCGCCTCACTGCAAGCTCCGCCTCCCAGGTTCACACCATTATCCAGCCTCAGCCTCCCGAGTAGCTGGGACTACAGGCGCCTGTCACCATGCCTAATTTTTTGTTTTAGTAGAGACCGGGTTTCACCATGTTAGCCAGGATGGTCTCAATCTCATACATCGTGATCCACCCGCCTCGGCCGCCTAAGTGCTGGAATTATAGGCGTGAGCCACCTGTCCGGCCTCACTCTTTTTCTAGGGGATGAGGTAACGCAGGTGGCAAGGTAAAAGTGGAAAACAGAGTATACGAAAGATACACAGTGAAGTCAACTCTCCCTTCCTCCTGATGAATGACCAATCCTCCCAGTTTGCCCTGAACTGGGGAACTCACACTAACACTGGAACAGCTCTTGACACACTGGAACAGTTACCCTTCTAGCCACCTGGTTCCCTTCTCAGCAATATTCTTACCAGTTTCTTAAATAGTCTTCAAAGATATTACACATTACAAGAGTTTTAAACATTTATTTTCAAATCAATTGTAGAGAATATGAATGTCAATCCACAAACTTGCATTTGCAAGAAATGTCTATCACTTTGCTTTTTTGGAAATGAAGTCTCGCTGTCACCCAGGCTGGAGCAATGGCACCATCTTGGCTCATTGTAACCTTCGCCTCAAGAGTTCAAGCGATTCTGTCTCAGCCTCCTGAGTAGCTGAAATTACAGGCGCCCACCACCAAACTCAACTAAAATTCCGTATTTTTAGTAGAGATGGGGTTTCACCACGTTAACCAGGCTGGTCTCAAACTCCTGACCTCAAGTGATCCACCTGCCTCAGCCTCCGAAAGTGCTGGGATTACAGGTGTGAGCCACCACGCCCGGCCCACTTTAAAAATCACTACACGTGTGAGCCACCACGCCCGGCCCACTTTAAAAATCACTACACGTGAGAGCCACCATGCCCGGCCCACTTTAATTAAAAATCACTACACGTGAGAGCCACCACGCCCGGCCCACTTTAATTAAAAGTCACTACACGTGAGAGCCACCATGCCCGGCCCACTTTAATTAAAAATCACTACACGTGTGAGCCACCACGCCCGGCCCACTTTAATCAAAAATCACTACAGGTGTGAGCCACCACGCCCGGCCCACTTTAAAAATCACTACACGTGTGAGCCACCACGCCCGGCCCACTTTAATTAAAAATCACTACACATGTGAGCCACCACGCCCGGCCCACTTTAATCAAAAATCACTACAGGTGTGAGCCACCACGCCCGGCCCACTTTAAAAATCACTACACGTGTGAGCCACCACGCCCGGCCCACTTTAATTAAAAATCACTACACGTGAGAGCCACCACGCCCGGCCCACTTTAATTAAAAATCACTACACGTGTGAGCCACCATGCCCGGCCCACTTTAATCAAAAATCACTACACGTGTGAGCCACCACGCCCGGCCCACTTTAAAAATCACTACAGGTGTGAGCCACCACGCCCGGCCCACTTTAATTAAAAATCACTACACATGAGAGCCACTACGCCCGGCCCACTTTAATTAAAAATCACTACACGTGTGAGCCACCATGCCCGGCCCACTTTAATCAAAAATCACTACAGGTGTGAGCCACCATGCCTGGCCCACTTTAAAAATCACTACACGTGTGAGCCACCACGCCCGGCCCACTTTAATTAAAAATCACTACAGGTGTGAGCCACCACGCCCGGCCCACTTTAATTAAAAATTACCACCTTCTTTTTTTTTTTTTTGAGATGGCCTCTCGCTCCATCCAGCCTGGAGTGCTATAGCACTATCTCTGCTCAGTGCAAATCACCTCCTGGGTTCAAGTGATTCTCCTGCCTCATTCTCCCAGGTAGCTAGGATTACAGGCATGTGCCACCACACCCAGCTAATTTTTGTACTTTTTAATAAAGACTGGGTTTTAACCACGTTGACCAAGCTGGTCTTGAACTCCTGACCTCAAGTGGTCCGCCCACCTCGGCCTCCCAAAGTGCTTGGATTACAGGCGTGAGCCACCGTGCCTGGCCTAAGGATCTAATGATCTTGGATGATCTTGCCATCCTTAACTACATATTCATAGTCAGGTTAACAAAAGAACCCAGGGGTTTAGCGGGTGCTCGGGAAACAGTCAAGGGCCTGAAATATTCACCCCATCCCACTTGCTGCTTCCTTCTTCCCAACCCCATTGTGACTCCTCTACTCACCAGCAGCGCAGCGACTTTCCTCTGGCATGGCATGCAAGCTCTGCTTCAGCTCCATCATGAGCACCAAGGCACCCAGAGGCCAGACAGGAGCAGCCCAGGTGCGGGGACACCACAGAAGGAAGGCCCCAGGGCAAGGAGGAGCCCCAGCAGCCTGTCTCCTTCCCTTTCAATGAGCCGTTTTTCTTCTCCAACCTCCCATCAATCAGCATGTCTCCAAAATTGGTGGGTTCTTGGTCTGCCCGACTTCAAAAAGGAAGCTGCAGACCCTCGCGGTGTTACGGTTCTTAAAGGCAGTCCAGAGTTTGTTCCTTCAGGCGTTCAGATGGGTCTGGAGCTTATTCTGGTGGGTTCATGGTCTCGCCGACAGGAGTGAAGCTGCAGACTTTCACGGTGAGTTTCACAGCTCTCAAAATCAGCTATGTCTGGAGTTGTTTGTTCTTCCCTGTGGGTTCGTGGTCTCGCTGGTTTCAGGAGTAAAGCAGCAGACCTATACGCAGTAAGTGTTATAGCTCAAAAAGGCAGCGTAGATCCAAACAGTGAGCATCAGAGAAAAAGAAGAAAAAAAAAAAACAAACCAGAAAAGAGCAAAAATAACAAACCCTCTGCGTTGACAAAAAAGGACCAGAACAGGTTACCTCAAGTTGCCGCCGGCAGCCTGCTTTTATTCCCTTATCTGGCTCCACCCACATCCTGCTGATTGGTCCGTTTCACAGAGAGCTGATTGGTCTACTTTACAGAGAGCTGATTGGCCCATTTTGACAGAGTGCTGATTGGTGCGTTTACAATCCCTGAGCTAGACACAGAGTGCTAATTGGTGCGTTTACAATCCTTTAGCTAGACACAGAGCGCTAGACAGAAAAGTTCTCCGGGTCCTCACTAGGTTAGCTAGATACAGAGTACTGATTGGTGTATTTACAAACCCTGAGCTAGACACAGGGTGCTGATTACAATCCCTTAGCTAGACCTAAATGTTCTCCAAGTCCCCACTAGATTCAGAAGCCCAGCTGGCTTCACCTAGTGGATCCCGCCCTGGGGCTGCAGGTGGAGCTGCCAGCCAGTCCGGAGCAGCCCCTGCACTTCTCAGCCCTTGGGCGGTCGATGGGACCAGGCGCCACGGAGCAGGGGGCGGCGCCCATCGGAGGATACTGAGGCTCAGCCAGGGTAAGGGCCTTGCCTAGGATCACACTGCTACCAAAGGCAGCCAGCATCTGAATCTACCTGATTGCAAAGTCTGTGTTTTCTCCACTATACCTGTAACTCTTCCTAAGCCTTTTCTTCTTTCCTTCCTCCCTTCACCACCCCGCCTTTTCTTGCCTTTAAATCACTTCTGGGTGTCTCTGTGGCCCTCTCATCTTTTCGTGCATTTTTCTTTTTTCTTTTTTTTAATTTTTGAGACGAAGTCTTGCTCTGTCGCCCAGGCTAGAGTGAAGTGGCCCAATCTTGGCTCACTGCAAGCTCTACCTCCTGGGTTCACGCCATTCTCTCACCTCAGCCTCCCGAGTAGCTGGGACTACAGGCGCCTGCCACCACGCCCAGCTAATTTTTTGTTTTTGTATTTTTAGTAGAGATGGAGTTTCACCGTGTTAGCCAGGATGGTCTCGATCTTCTGACCTCATGATCTGCCCGCCTCGGCCTCCCAAAGTGCTGGGATTACGGGCGTGAGCCACCGCTCCCGGCCTTTTCATGCATTTTTCTGTTTGTCTTTCTCCTCCAGTCTGAGCTCTCCCTAGAACAAGACCTTGCCTTACTCATCTCTGTATCTTCCAAAGTGCTCTGTCTGGAGCATAGCACATGGTAAGTCCTCCATAAATGTTTGTTGAACTCCCGGCTAATAGAACAATGATGTGGGTTAATTAGCATATAATATTAAAATGTAGTTACAGAACTGAAACTGCTGATTTTAAAAAATTGCTGAGTACCCGAGGAAGTTGTTGCCTGCTCTCCAAATCGTCAGCACAAAAGACAGCTCTCGTCACTGTGGTTGGGGAAATTGCACAGTGAAAGTCACAGCATGG
Source organism: Macaca mulatta (assembly GCF_049350105.2). NCBI lineage: Eukaryota > Metazoa > Chordata > Mammalia > Primates > Cercopithecidae > Macaca > Macaca mulatta. The sequence goes on from NC_133416.1 coordinate 7,070,072, forward strand.
CTCTGCAAGGTGGCAGGGACACCAGACTGGGGTCCCATTGCCATGTAGTATTCTGCGCCCGTAACTCGTGTGACACTCTGGCACTATTTCTAAATAGCACTCAAGTGTTTATTTTATCAGAGTGTAACACACTTGGCTGGAATGTTAAGATTACTTTCTCTGAATACAGGGGAACAGAGATGAATGCGGTTGGAATCCTGCCCCCAAGGACTCCTGATCTCCTAGGAAGAAAGCTGCATAAACCCACGGTGGCAGAGGAGTGCACGGCCGCTGCAGGGAGGCACAGAGGCCGCGGGCACAGGCTGCAGAGTGACCGACTCTCCAACCCCTCCACCACTCTGCACACCGAGAATCGCAGTCATGGCAAGTACTATTTTCTCCGGAAAACTGGAAGTCAGAGGCCAAGCCATCAAAGTTTACATTTGACAGTTTAAGCCTAGTAATTGTAATCAATATTTTATATATTATGCAACTGATTAATTAATAAATATGAAAATCATCCAAGGAAGTTTTTCTGACGGTATTTTCATGGAGTGTGCTAGTTTTCCTGAAATTATACAAATAAGGTTTTTTAATGACTAAAAGGTTACTATTTGAAATTAAAGCTGTAGTCATTAGCCAACAGCCCTAAGCTCCGTGAGCGTATCTGAGCTACATTTTCATGCAGTCTGGGGGCCTGAGAGCACTGGCCTGATGCTCCCAAGTGCCCGGAGCACTTCAACTCTTCTGTGACCCATGGTGACTTCTTCCCTCCTCTTATGTCATGCCATTCATTTGGCAGGGACTCACAAGATATCTTTGGAAAATGTTTGTATTTTTTACAAATGTGGCATGTGTTACTGCCTTATCTTCCCATCAGATTACTAGTTCAATGAAAATAGGAATGGAATTTGGAAAGCACACTGCCTTCCCAGACCACACCCACCTCCAGGCCTGAGGCAGGACCCTTAGCAGAAGGAACCCTCCCAATCCGTGCACCTGGCTCCAAGCTGGAACCCCGAAGGTCCTCACTAAGCCACACCCCCACGCCTTGCACTGGAGCTTCCTACAGCAGGAGGTGGTGTACCGGAGGGGGCATTCCCACTCCAGGGAGCACCCCAAGGGCAAAAAGGAGCCCTGGGCCCTTACACCACAGAGGTAGAGCTCTATACCTAGAAGTCTCCCTGTAGCAGTCTGTGAAATAAAAATAGAGGGTACATTGAGCAAGAGCTGTACACACAACGCTAGGGGGTCAGAGGAGAGAGAACTCAGTTCATCCAGGATGATCAACACTGAAGGCTTCAGGAAGGGGTTTGGCCTGAGTAGGGTGGGTAGAGTTTTTTTAATAATCTTAATTACTTTTTTATTATTATAAACGTGACGTGATCATTACAAAAAAACAGAAAATATGGACAAATAAAAATCACTCAAAAGCCCACTTTACAAAAAATAAAAAAAAAAAACACCATCAATAGTCGAGGCCAGGTGCGGTGGCTCACACCTGTAATCCGTGCACTTTGGGAGGTCGAGGCGGGTGGATCACCTTAGGTCAGGAGTTCGAGACCAGCCTGGCCAACACGGTGAAACCCCATCTCTACTAAAAATACAAAAATTAGCTGGGCATGGTGGCACACGCCTGTAATCCTGGCTACTCAGGAGGCTGAGGCAGGAGAAATGCTTGAATCCAGGAGGCAGAGGTTGCAGTGAGCCGATATCGTGCCATCACACTCCAGTCTGGGCGATATGAGCAAAAATTCGTCTTAAAAAAAAAAAAGTTGAGCATATTACTTTTCATTTGTAAGAAATGTATATGCCACCAGGTGCAGTGGCTCATGCCTGTAATCCCAGCACATTGGGAGGCCAAGGCAGGAAGATCGCTTGAACCCAGAAGTTTGTGACCAACCTGGGCAATGTAGCAAGACCCCCATCTCTTCAAAAAAATTAAAAATACACCAGGCATGGTGGTGCATCCCTTTAGTCCCAGGTACTCAAGAGGTTGAGCTGGGAGGATCGCTTGAAACTGGAAGGTTGAGGTTGCAGTGAGCCGTGATCCCACCACTGAACTCCATCCCCAGCCTGGGTGACAGGAAGACCTCTCCCAAAATCAATCAATTAAAAAAAGGTAAAAATTTAAAATATGTGATTAAAACACATATTTGCAATATAATTTTTATTTTTTTTTTTGAGTCAGAGTCTTGCTCTGTTGCCCAGGCTGCAGTGCAGTGGCGCCATCTCAGCTCACTGCAACCTCCACCTCCCGGGTTCAAGAGATTCTCCTGCCTCAGCCTCCCAAGTAGCTGGGATTACAGGCACGTGCCACCATACCCGGCTAATTTTTTTTTTTTTTTTTTTTTTTTTTGAGATAGAGTTTCACTCTGTTGCCCAGGCTGGAGTGCAGTGGCGTGATCTTGGCTCACTGCAAGCTCCGCCTCATGGGTTCATGCCATTCTGCCTCAGCCTCCCAAGTGGCTGGGACTACAGGTGCCCACCACCACACTCAGCTAATTTTTTGCATTTTTAGTAGAGACAGGGTTTCACCATGTTAGCCAGGATGGTCTCGATCTCCTGACCTCATGATCTGCCCGCCTCAGCCTGCCAAAGTGCTGGGATTACAGGCGTGAGCCACCACTCCCAGCCTATAGTTTTTAAATAAAATTTTCCTGTATAGAGGGTTTTGTAATCTTTTCTGTTTTGAATATATCATAAATACCTTTCAATTCTTTGATACTTTTGTATTTTGTTGCTTTTGTTCACTGTATAAAAGTTCACTTGCTGATATTCTACAATTTATGTAAATAGTTCCATATTATAGAATATTGATTTAGGTTAGTGCTACTTTTTTTTTTAATTAACAATGCTGCAGTGAACATCTCTGAAGCTATATCCATGCACAACCCTCAGCATTACTCCCACAGAATGAAATCCTGTATGTAGAGCACTGGGTCAGCCACCATCCACAGGTTAAGTAAGGCCTTTGACAATAAGGCCAAACAGCCCCCCTGAAAAATAGCAATGGTTTACAATGGTTGCAATAGTTTCACTACCCATTTGCTGAGTAGGATTTTGCCAGGCGGAAATAAAGGCAAAGGGCACATCAGCTGCAAGGAAGTAAGTAAAAGCTTAGAAGCCGGCAAGCTCCGGACACGTTCAATCAGTAAGTAGGTGAATAAGCCAGTTGTTACAGCCTATAAAGGAGACTCACAGAAGAGACCAGAGACAGGAATAAGAGGCAAGTCCTCAGGGACCTTGAACCAGTGTAGGGGTTTGTGTTCACCCTGTGACACCAGATGAGGCCCTCTGGCAGCAGTGGCATGTGTTGCGAGAGGTCAGATGGAGAAAGGGAGATCCGTCAGTGGTTGACGGAGCCTTCCCAGAGAGGGACGACAAGGGCCTGGAGGACACCATGGGCTTGACAAAAGAATAGCAGATACAGCCAACCACATGACACATTATGGTAGCAAAATCTACATCCCATCTCAAACCTCTGAATGCTACCTTACATGGCAAAAGGGGCTTTGCAGGTGTGACCAAGTTAAGGGTCTTGAGATAGGGAGATTATCCTGGCTTATCCCAGAGTATCCTGGTGGACCCGACATAATCACAAGAATCTTTATAAGAGGAGCAGCAGGGTCAGCATCAGGGAAGGAGATGTGATGATGCGAGCAAAGGTCATGCAACGCAGGGCCACGAGGCAAGGAATGTGTGCCCCTGGAAGTGGATAGAGGTGAAGAACAGGTTCTCCCGCAGAACCCACAGAAGGAATACAGCTCTTCCAACACCTTGATTTTGACCCAATTCGAGCTTCTTACAATTACGTATTGTAAGATAAATTTGTGTTGTTTTAGGCCACTGGACTTGGGGTCATCTGTCACTGCAGCAATAGAAAACTAATATAGGCAGAGATATCATGCCACACAACCGGCTCCCCTGCCCTTGTGGAGGGTGTCCCAAGGCAACTTTGCCAAATAATTGAGAGGACAATTAGTGCTGTGAGGCTCAGGGAAGAAGGATCCCTGAGGGCCACAGTATGAGGGCCATTAGAACTTGGGCTGATGTAAACAGCACTAAGCACAAACGGGAAGGGTGTGTGACCTCCGAGAGTGCATGGGGCAGGGCTGCTCAGAGGCAGGGGGATGGGTAAGTTGACCTCTGCCTGTCTGAGGAGTAAGTTCTCCAGGTAACTAGCACCAAAGCAAAAGAACCTCAGGGGAGGAAAGGTTTTCTAGGAGGCCTCGTCTTTGCCTTTTCTTTGTGTATTTTAGCATCTCTCTTATGTAGATTCTGCAGGAAAGAGAACTTCCTTGGCAGTATGCGCCAAATAAATAAACGCAGCAGTATTTCTCAGGCCAGACAACCAGCTCACATAGAGTTCTAGCCCCCAGTGGAGAGGAAGCTGTCCTCCTCTGCTTCCTCTCTTCTAAAGACAAACATCTTGTGCAAGAATAGCATGCTCACTTCCTTCACAATCATCAGAATAGAGAGGACCTACCCACACTACAATGTCAGAAGAATGGTGCAACTTCAGACTCATGTTCCCAGGTTCTCGGAAACACTGTCACCACATTATTGCTGCTATCGAGCTACAGAGGACTCGGACCATTACATCTGGTGGCGTTCCTGGCCCCAGTAGTACAGCAGGATTCCTGACCCCAGAATCATTCTCTCAAGACCTGGGGTTCTAATTTGAGAGACAGAAAGTTACAGCAACTCAAATTTGTATGCATCTTGCAAAAACACTTTCTCAATTATCCATAGGTCAGGCAGATAAAAATCAGTAAAGATAGAAATTTTAAAAACAATTATCAGCCTAGGCAACAAAATCAGACTTCATGTCTAAAAAAAAAAAAAAAAAAGAAAGAAAAAATTAGCCAGGTGTGGTGGCACACATCTGTCATCTTAGCTACTCAGGAGGCTGAGGCAGGAGGATCGCTTGAGCCCCAAAGTTCAAGGCTGCAGTGAGCTATGATTGCACTGATGCAGGGCAGGTAAGCTCCCAAATTGGGACTTAGCCCTGGAAGATTCTTGGCTTTGCTCAGGAAAGAATTCAAGAGCCAGCTGGTGGTAGAAGAAAACAGCTTTATGGAAGCAGCAGTGTGACAACTTCATGACTGCTCCCGCAGAGCAGGGCTAATCCCTAGGCAATGTGTTGAGAGGGGCAGCTGAGGGGCAGGTTGACAGTCATACATATACCCACTTTGAGTTACCTGCAAATTAAGGTATGGGTTATTCAGAAATTTATAGAAAAATGGTGGTAACTTTCAGGTCGTTGCCATGGAAAGGGGCAGTAATTTCTGGATGTTGCCATGGCAATGGTCAACTGGCATGGAACTGGTAGGCATGTCTTTTTTTTTCCCTGGAGCCGGAGTCTCGCTCTGTCACACAGGCTAGAGTGCAATGGTGCAATTTCAGCTCACTGCTACCCCCCTCTCCCAGGTTCAAGTGATTCTCCTGCCTCAGGCTCCTGAGTAGCTGGGATTACAGGCGCCCACCACCACGCCCTACTAATTTTTGTATTTTAGTAGAGACGGGGTTTCACCATGTTGGCCAGGCAGGTCTCGAACTTCTGACCTCAAGTGATCCGCCTACCTCGACCTCCCAAAGTGCTGGGATTACAGGTGTGAGCCACCGTGCCTGGTCAACTGGTGGGCATGTCATGGAGAGGTATTTTCCCTACCTCTTCCCTGTTTCAGCCAATCTTCAATCTGGTCCAGAGTAAAGTCCCACCTCCCACCTCAGCACCACTGCATTCCAGCCTGGGCAACAGAGTGAGACCCTGTCTCAAAAAGCAAACAAATGGGCTGGCGTGGTGGCTCACACCTGTAATCCCAGTACTTTGGGAGGCCGAAGTGGGCAGATCACTGAGGTCAGGAGTTCGAGACCAGCCTGGCCAACATGGTAAAACCCCATCTCTACTAAAAATACAAAAAAAAAAAAAAAATAGCCAGACATTGTGGCGTGTGTCATGCGCGTTCTTGTGAAGAGACCACCAAACAGGCTTTGTGTGAGCAATAAAGCTTTTTAATCAGCCGGGTGCAGGCAGGCTGAGTCCGAAAAGAGAGTCAGCGAAGGGAGATAAGGGTGGGGCCGTTTTATAGGATTTGGGTAGGTAAAGGAAAATTACAGTCGAAGGGGGGTTGTTCTCTGGCGGGCAGGAGTCGGGGGGTCACAAGGTGCTCAGTGGGGGAGCTTTTAGAGCCAGGATGAGCCAGGAAAAGGAATTTCACAAGATAATATCATCGCTTAAGGCAAGGACCGGCCATTTTCATTTCTTTTGTGGTGAAATGTCATTGGTTAAGGCGGGGCAGGACATTTGCACTTCTTTTGTGATTCTTCAGTTACTTCAGGCCATCTGGGCGTATAAGTGCAAGTCACGGGGATGTGATGGCTTGGCTTGGGCTCAGAGGCCTGACAGTCTCAATCTCCTGACCTCGTGATCCGCCCGCCTTGGCCTCCCAAAGTGCTGGGATTACAGGTGTGAGCCACCGCGCTCAGCCTTTTTTCTAGTCTTAAAGCTTGAAAAACTTAATTTGTTTTATCTGAGTTCCTTCCTCAGGAAAAGACCTTCCGGCCTCTCAAAAAAAGGTATCAAAGAACTGAAACTCACCAGATCACCACATCCAGACAAGGAAATGCCTGGACCCTTCCTTCATCATGATTGTTTCCTTGCCCCTGCCTAGTTCCTGTTTTCATTCACATTGTTACATTTCTTCCCTGGTACATAAACCCCTACTTTTTGTAGGTCAGGGATATGGGTTTGAGATTAAGCTCCCAAGTCCACTCCTCAGCTGCAGCACCCAATTAAAGTATTCTTCCGGCCAGGTGCAGTGGCTCAGGCCTGTAATCCGAACACTTTGGGAGGCTGAGGCAGGCGGATCACCTGAGGTCGGGAGTTCGAGACCACCCTGACCAACATAGAGAAACTCCATCTCTACTAAAAATACAAAATTAGCCAGGCGTGGTGGTGATGCCTGTAATCCCAGCTACTCAGGAGGCTGAGGCAGGAGAATCACTTGAACCCAGGAGGCATAGGTTGCAGTGAGGTGAGGTCACACCACTGCATTCCAGCCTGGGCAACAGAAGGAGACTCCGTCTCAAATATATACACACATACGGACATACGGACATCAGCATGACATTACATAGTGTAGCACAGCTTTACCTAAAGGGAGGGGAAAAAAAGGTGCGAACACCAGACTAATTCAGAGAGACTTCTCTTACTGGGTGTCTCATTCCCAGCACCCTAATCCAGAAACCTAAAATCAGAATCCCTGCTCCCTAGATTCCTGGACCTACTCTACGATCGCTAGTATTTATTTGGTATCTGGGCTAGGCTCTTGGGATACGAAGGTGAGTGAAAAAAGACGCCATTCTCTGCCCTCATGGAGCTTATGATCTGTTGACAGGACCGACATTAATCCAAACAAATTGTAACTACAAACAGTGATGAGAGTAAGACACATGGTGCCAGGCAGGCACACAGGTAACAGAGTATTCCCACCCAAACTGAGGGGGCGGGGGGGCGTGGGCAGAGAAGTCCTCCCTGAACAGGTACAACTGAACTGAGTTCTATGTGATGAGTAGGAGTAAAGCCAGGCAAAGGATGGTGGGCACACTTCAGGCCTTGGGAATAGCACATGCAAAGGCCCAGCTGCAGGAGGAAACTACCTACCAAGACACTGAAAGTCTGTGTGGCTGCAACACAGAACAGGGGAAGCACGGTGGACGACAGGGCTGGAGAGGTAGGAAGGGGTCAGATGAAACATTACTCCTTTCTGCGGTGCTTTTCGGTTTTCAGGGCAGTTTCCCAGACCTCATTAGAGCCTTAAGCCACCAACATGAGTTAGCAAGAGCAGGCAGTGTTGCTCCCAATTTGCACGTGAAGAAGCGAATGCTCAGTAAAGTTGTCAGAGGCGTTGGAACCAGAGTGACTCCACTTTGAGTGAGGGCCAGGAAAATGAGGCTGAGACTTGCTGGGCTGCATTCTCAGAAAGTTAGGCATCATTAGCCTCTACATGTTTACATGTAAGGGAACAAATTAGTCGTGTTTACTAAACAGAGCCAGACTTGGGAGTGTCCAGATAGCCTGGTATCTGGAGAACAAAGGTATTCCTTTTTTTATTTTATTTTATTTATTTATTTTTTGAGATGGAGTCTTACTCTGTCACCCAGGTTGGAGTGCAGTGGCACAATCTCGGCTCACTGCAACCTCCGCCTCCTGGGTTCAAGCAATCACCTGCCTCAGCCTCCCAAGTAGCTGGGATTACAGGCGTCCACCACCACACCTGGCTAATTTTTGTATTTTTAGTGGAGACGGTGTTTCACCATATTGACCAGGCTGGTCTTCAACTCCTGACCTCGTGATCTTCCCGCCTCGGCATCCCAAAGTGCTGGGATTACAGGTGTGAGCCACTGCGCCCAGCTGAACAAAGGTATTCCTCATTTTGCTTTAAAGATAATAATATCAATTCTTGCAAAATATAGTAAATAAGAAAAGTAGTCCTTTATCACAAACTTTGTAGCAGAGCACATCTCCCCATACATACAGGCATTGTACCTAGGGCGGACGCACTCCTCCTCTTACTTTCGGGAACGTCCTACTGTGTCTATGGAGTAGCTGTTCTTTCACCACTTTACTTTCTTAATAAACTTGCTTTTCTTGCACTGCAGACTCACCCTGAATTCTTCCTTGCTCAAGATCCAAGAACCCTCTCTTGGGGTCTGGATCGGGACTCCTGCCCTGTAACATATTTCTGGCGAACACAGAAGGGACTATAGTGCAGAAACCCTGAGCCAACAGCTTTGGGTGAGTGGTGGGGTCCTGCAACAAAGTGACTTGCCAGGGGACACACAGCGAGGGAGTGGAATAGCCTCTGCTCACTCCTTGCCCTCCAACTCCTGGCCCAGGGCTCTCTGCTCCCACTGCCTTTTCCTGATCCAGTCCAGTCTTCCCTATGGCTCAGCTCCCAAATCCCAAAGTGGAGGCATCAGGTCTCACAGCTGGAAAGGACTTTAGGGAGGATACCTCTTCTAGGATTCTCCCAATTTGCGTCTTGGCAAAACTGAAGGACCCCAGAGTCTCTTCCTGATTTACTCTGAGATACAAGCAGAATCCTTTTAGTTCAGACTTCATTGGTGGGGAAAGGCCTTGGGATGATGTGAGCTGGACCAAGCCATCCCTGACTTTAATTTCATTAGTCCGCAGTTCCGGACTTCTACTTTGAGACACAGAAATGTCTCTGTGAACCAGGACACATCCTCTCACAGAAGGCTTTTACTCACACATTCACAAGCCATGAGAACTTTCTCCTTATCTCTGTGCCTTCCTGAAACATAAATATCATTAACTATTTAAAATGGACTCTCGGCCGGGCGCGGTGGCTCAAGCCTGTAATCCCAGCACTTTGGGAGGCCGAGACGGGCGGATCACGAGGTCAGGAGATCGAGACCATCCTGGCTAACACAGTGAAACCCCGTCTCTACTAAAAAGTACAAAAAACTAGCCGGGCGAGGTGGCGGGCGCCTGTAGTCCCAGCTACTCGGGAGGCTGAGGCAGGAGAATGGCGTGAACCCGGGAGGCGGAGCTTGCAGTGAGCCGAGATCCAGCCACTGCACTCCAGCCTGGGCGACAGAGCAAGACTCCGTCTCAAAAAAAAAAAAAAAAAAAAATGGACTCTCTCATACTACATATGGTGAGTCGATTTAGGGAAAATATACTTACCTTATTCATCTTCCTCAAATACTACAGGACAAATTTTTCTGTTGTCCTAAGTTTTTGGCTTCTCTCTGTGAAACTGAATTACCTGCTATAATTTGCACAGAAAACGTAATGCATCCTCCACTGTGGGCCTTGAGCAAGCTGCCACCTTCAAGTCATTCACCACGCAAGAGCAAGTCATTTTCTCTTGCTCAAAGAAAGCCACAGATATTTAAGATACTGCCCTGTAGCAAGCAAACAGTGAGATATAATCACACCCTTGATTTGAACTAATAGCATATATATTTTATCGCAGAATCTCAGAAATGACAGAAGTCTTGGGCTGGGCACAGTGGCTCATGCCTATAATCTCAGCATTTTGGGAGGCTGAGGCAGGCAGATCACCTGAGGTCAGAAGTCTGAGACCAGCCCGGCCAACGTGGTAAAACCTCGTCTCTACTAAAAATACAAAAATTAGCTGGGTGTGGTGACTGGCATCTGTAATCCCAACTACTCAGGAGGCTGAGGCAGAAGAACTGCTTGAACCCAGGAGGCGGAGGTTGCAGTGAGTGGAGATTGCGCCACTGCACTCCAGCCTGGGCGACAGAGCAAGACTCCGTTTCAAAAAAAAAAAAAAAAAAAAGAAAGAGAAAAGAAAAAAAAGTCTCGGCCGGGCGCGGTGGCTCAAGCCTGTAATCCCAGCACTTTGGGAGGCCGAGACGGGCGGATCACGAGGTCAGGAGATCGAGACCATCCTGGCTAACACAATGAAACCCCGTCTCCACTAAAAATACAAAAAAATTAGCCGGGCGTGGTGGCGGCGCCTGTAGTCCCAGCTACTCGGGAGGCTGAGGCAGGAGAATGGCAAGAACCCGGGAGGCGGAGCTTGCAGTGAGCCGAGATCGCGCCACTGCACTCCAGCCTGGGCGACAGAGCGAGACTCTGCCTCAAAAAAAAAAAAAAAAAAAAAAAAGAAAAAAAAGTCTCAGAGTCCTGGAGGTCTGAGGCTCTACCTACTTCTCCCTCCATCTTGAGAAAGTGACTAACCCTCCCTCTCTGGCATTCTTTTACCCAAAGTAGCCAGGGTGTGTGTGTGTGTGTGTGTGTGTGTGTGTGTGTGTGTGTGTGTGTGTAATTCTTATCTGTGTTTGTAAATGCCGATTTCCAGCTTCACTTGGAAGACTGGAAGTTGCTAGAAATGCGGGTCTTCTCTCTTGGGATGGGCATGTTCTCTCCAGTTTCCAGTCTCTTCTACACCCTATCACATCTCCAACATGAGGTCCAAACCAGCTGTCATTTATCGTTTTACTTACTTCGTCTTTTTATTAAAGTACAGAAACATTTCTTTGTAGCACTTCTCTATCAAGAGGGAAAAAAAATAAGACACACCAAGATAGCTGTGAGTTTCAAGAAAAATGAGAGGCCGGATTCTTTGTAGAAGCTGAAGAATGTTCCTCTGCACTTGGTAGGCTTCCTCAGTGGTTCTGCTTCAGGATCCCTCAGAGGTTGGCTGAGGCCCAGTCAGCCAAAGGCACCAGCATGACTGGGGCTGGAAGATCCACTTCCAAGACGGCTCATGCACGGTGCTGCCCAGCTGGTGCTGTAGCTGGCAGGAGGCCTCAGTTCCCGGCTGCATTGACTTCTCCATGGGGCTGCTTGAATATCCCCATGACATGGTGACCAGATTCTGCCAGAGCAAGAGTCCAAGAGAGAGAAAAATGAAAGATACAAGGTTTTTTATGATCTGGTCTCAGGAGTCTGTTATTTCCACAATATCCTATTGGTTATACAAGTCAGCCCTACTCAACGTCAGACTACAAAAGGGTGGGACTGGTGAAATAAGATTCACTGGAGGGCTATCTTCAAAGGTGGATACTACATAATTCCATGACGTTTATAAAAGACATACCTAAAATATAAGGACATGAAAGTGTTTGAAGCAAAGCTGGAGTAGTTGTTACTAATATGAGACAAAATAGACTTTGGGGAAATAAAGCATTATTATGGCTAGAGGATGACATGAAATAATGACAAAAACTACAATCTACTAACATTATTATAAACCTAATAAAATAAGAAAATATGGGGCCAGGTGCAGTGGCTCACACCTGTACTCCCAGCACTTTGGGAGGCCAAGGCAGGCGGATCACGAGGTCAGGAGATCCAGATCATCCTGACTAACACAGTGAAACCCCATCTCTACTAAAAATACCAAAAGTTAGCCGGGTGTGGTGGCGGGTGCCTGTAGTCCCAGCTACTCAGGAGGCTGAGGCAGGAGAATGGCATGAACCTGGGAGGCAGAGTTTGCAGTGAGCCGAGATCGCGCCACTGCACTCCAGCCTGAGCGACAGAGCCAGACTCCGTGTAAAAAAAAAAAGAAGAAGATATGATGATTATAAAACTAAAAAATAAGCTTATTAATAAAATAGGTTTAAATATATAAGTTATAAAAATTAAAATAACTCAGGGAGAAGTTGACAAATTTGCCATGTCAACATACCTCTCTCCATTACTGTTAGATCGAAGAGACAAAAAATTAGAAAAGACAGAAAATTTGAACAATACAATTAATCAGCTTGATTTATTAGGCATACATAGAATTCTCTACCCAACAATTAGGGATGACACATTTGGAACATATATAAAAAATGACCAGGCCGGGCACGGCGGTTCCCGCCTTTAATCCCAGCACTTTGGGAGGCTGAGGCGGGCGGATCACGAGGTCAGGAGATCGAGATCATCCTGGCTAACACAGTGAAACCCCGTCTCTACTAAAAATACAAAAAAAATTAGCCGGATGTGCTGGCGGGAGCCTGTAGTCCCAGCTACTCAGGAGGCTGAGGCAGGAGAATGACGTGAACCTGGGAGGTGGAGTTTGCAGTGAGCGGAGATTGCATCACTGGACTCCAGCCTGGGCGACAGAGAGAGACTCCATCTAAAAAAAAAAAAAGAAAAGAAAAAAACTAAGTACTAACCCACAAAGCAATTCTCAACAGATTTCAAAGAATCAGCATCAATGTGTTTCCCTGCATAATACATTTAATTAAAAGCAAATAACAAAATATAATTAACGTTTTATTCCCATATGGCTAGAAACTTTTAAATACATTTCCAATTCATGGATCAAAGAAATCGTCATGAAAAATGTAAAATTCAGTCTATTCTGCAATAATGCATACAAAATGCAGAATATTATCAGTTTAATATGAAGGTCATATTGGTTCATACACATAGGTGCAAGCTTTCTGATAATTGAAGAAGCCTTTAAATACATTTTTTTTTTTTTAGACAGAGTCTCGCTCTGCTGCCCAGGCTGGAGTGCAGTGGCGTGATCTTGGCTCACTACAAGCTCCGCCTCCCGGGTTCACACCATTCTCCTGCCTCAGCCTCCCAAGTAGCTGGGACTACAGGCGCCCGCCACCACACCCAGCTAATTTTTTGTATTTTTAGTAGAGACGGGGTTTCACCATGTTGGCCAGGATGGTCTTGATCTCCTGACCTCATGATCCACCTGCCTTGGCCTCCCAAAGTGCTGGGATTACAGGCGTGAGCCACCACACCCAGCCTAAATACATTTTTAAAAGCCAAAAATCTTTCACAGTTGATCTTCTTTCATGCACATAATGGCTGGTGTAGGGTCTTGAGAACTGCTAGACTTCCTACCACATGAAGGTATCTACAGAAGCTTCAAATATAGGTCAAGAAACAATGAAGGTATTTCTCCCTGGTGAAGGTATTTCTCCCAGGGTGAAGGTATTTCACCCTGATGTATTAAAAAATCAAGAAATCTAGATACTAGATCATGCTTTTAGTTTAGTTTGTTTGTTTGTTTGAGACGGAGTCTCCCACCATGCCCCAGGCTGGAGTGCAATGGTGCAATCTCAGCTCACTGCAAACTTCACCTCCCAGGGTTCAAGCAATTCTCCTGCCTCAGCCTCCCGAGTAGCTGGGATTACAGGCACCCGCCACCAGGTTCAGCCAATTTTTTTTTTCTTTAATAAAAATGGGGTTTCACAATGTTGGCCAGGCTGGTCTCCAATTCCCGACCTCGTGATCCGCCCTCCTCGGCCTTCCAAAGTGCTGGGATTACAGGAGTGCGTCACCCCACCCTGCCTCTGTTTTTAGATTTAATGAAATTAATCACTATTAGAAACAAATGTCCTCAAAGACCTATTTCTCAAAGCTGGAATCATGAATCTCAGGACTCAAAACTACAAAGAATTGACTGATGATGGTGCTGATGAAGGGATACTGGTCAAAACTTAATCACATGGCCATATCTACCTATGAGGGAGGCTGGGAAATATAATCTTCAGTTTTGTATCCAGCTAAAAATTGGGGTTTTGTTGTTAAAAGTTAGAAGGCCAGAATAACCACTAGAAAACCATCAATGGACTCTGCCACAAAGAAAAGTAGCTCTAATTCAGATGATGTATCCAATACAATTTTGACTCCGAAACCAGACATGAGCAGTATAAGAAAAAGAAAATCCCTGGCAAAACTTACTGAAGAACATAGGTGCAAAACTCCTAAACAAAATACTAGCAAGTGAATCCAACCGTTTTATTAAAAAAGACAGTGCGTTATGAGCAAGTTTTATTTATTCCAGAAATTTAGGGTGGTTTTCACATTTAAAATTGTATCATTATCATATACTACATTCACAAATTAAGGGGTAAAAATATAGGCATCTCCATAGCTACAGAAAAAGCATTTGCCAGATTTACTTATTCATCATAAAAACATAGTAAACTAGGAATTAAAAAAATAATAATTTAACCTAAGTAACAAAACATGTGTGACTCATCATTCTAACAAGGAAATGTAAGAAATAGAAGATCAGTTCCCTTAAAAATAAAAAACAAGAAAAAGATGCTGACTCTTGCCACTTCCATTCAAGTTACATTAGAAATTCTGGGCAATGAAACAAGAGAAGAAAAATAAATGAAAATCATAAAGATCAGAACTAGGGCCGGGCACGGCAGCTCACACCTGTAATCCCAGCACTTTGGGAGGTCGAGGTGCGTGGATCATGAGGGCAGGAAATCAAGACCATCCTGGCTAACACGGTGAAACCCTGTCTCTACTAAAAATACAAAAAAATTAGCCAGGCAGGACTTACCTAACTACATCAGGACTTCTTATAAATCCATAGCATTTTAGACTGAATATTAGTGCAAGTATAGACAACTTGATCAATGAATTAGGTTAAAAGCCAAAAGCAGACCCACAGATATACAGAAATGTTTTAGATAACAGAGGTGACACTGTAGATCAATTGGGAAAAGTTGGGCTGTTCAATAAACGATGCTGGAATAATCAGTTATGCATTGTGGGGGAACTGTTACATATACTGCTGGTGGGATTGGAAATTGGTAAAACAATCTGTGAACTTGAGCATTTACATGCCCTAGAACTCATCGACTGCACTTCTCTAGAAGAGACGCTGGTGCATGGAACTCTTGCATACAGAGATTTATGCAAGAATACTCACAGCATTACCGTTTATCACAACCAAAAAAAAACTATATGCAATATGACACCATTTTTACAAAGCTCAAAAACAAGCAAAAGTAAGCAAGTAAAGTTTGTAGATATAAACATATGTGATGAAGCTTTTTTTTTTTTTTTTTTTTTTTTTTTTTTTTTTTGAGACGGAGTCTTGCTCTGTGGCCCAGGCTGGAGTGCAGTGGCCGGATCTCAGCTCACTGCAAGCTCCGCCTCCCGGGTTCACGCCATTCTCCTGCCTCAGCCTCCGGAGTAGCTGGGACTACAGGCGCCCGCCACCACGCCCGGCTAGTTTTTTTGTATTTTTAGTAGAGAGGGGGTTTCACCGTGTTAGCCAGGATGGTCTCGATATCCTGACCTCGTGATCCGCCCGTCTCGGCCTCCCAAAGTGCTGGGATTACAGGCTTGAGCCACCGCGCCCGGCCTTTTTTTTTTTTTTTGAGACAGAGTTTCACTCTTGTCACCCAGGCTACAGTACAATGGCGTGATCTCGGCTCACTGCAACCTCCGCCTCCCGGGTTCAGGTGATTCTCCCGTCTCAGCCTCCTGAGTAACTGGGATTACAGGCACGTGCCACCACACCCAGCTAATTTTGTATTTTTAGTAGAGATGGGGTTTCGCCATGTTGGTCAGGCTGGTCTCGAACTCCTGACCTCGGGCGATCCACCTGCCTCGACCTCCCAAAGTGCTGGGATCACGCCCAGCCGATGAAGCTACTTTTTTAAAGCAAGGAAATAACAAACACAAAAACTCAGGATAACAGCTATCTCTTCAGGGGAGACAGGCATACAGAACAGGAAAGAACAGATAGGCATCTACAACCCTGTTGATAATGTTCTAATTCTTAGATGGGATAGTGTGTTCACAGATGCTCATTTTGTTAGCATGTCTCATAATACATACTTTGCATTTGTTATTTTATATATAAAATTGTTAAAGAAGAAAAAAACTCCCTCAAAGAAAACAGCCCCCACTTAGCAACAGTTAGGAACAGTAAGTCCTCAGTTATAGAGGATGAAAGACAGCTCCTTCAGCAGCCAATTTCCAGCTGAATTTGACTTGAGCTGCTAGGTTCGGCCAGAAGCCTGGGTGGGCAAGATGTGAAGGAGAATCAAGCCACAGGTGGAATCTCACTCTGTACGCTGGGAAGTAGAGAAGGGCAGAGGCTTCCCAGGGCTACCCAGCTCACTGCTGGAGAGTCAGGGTTCGCGGACTGACCAGCGACGTGCAAGGAACCAGAAGGGAAGACGTGAGGGGTGGCGGGTAGCACCGAGGCCGGCCAGGCCAGGCGCAGAACTGCCGCGGCCTCTGGCATGTGGCCCAATGCTGATCACAATCAGATTTCCACCATAGCGGAAGCACAGGGACCCGCCAGCACCTCCCAGATCCAGACCCGGCTCAGATAGGAACCAAGTAAAACTGCTATCATCTTTGGGGATCAGGGTTCCTGGAGATAAAGGAACCAGAGGTTAGGACTGGAGGAAAAAAGGGTGGGGGCCGGGTGCGGTGGCTCACGCCTGGAATTCCAACACTTTGGGAGGCCGAGGCGGGTGGATCATGAGGTCAGGATATGGAGACCATCCTGGCTAACCTGGTGAAACCCCATCTCTCCTAAAAATACAAAAATTAGCTGGGCATGGTGGGCGCGCGCCTGTAATCCCTCCACCAGCCCTTAGCCTAAGGCTGCCTGTTGTGGTTTGAGGACAGGACAGACACCTCCCCATTTATCCAGCAATGTCTCTAATGTCACAGGTAGCACCCAGTATCTTAGTTAAGGTTTTTCTCCCATCCCTTCTCTGATGTTCTCATGGCACTAAAGCTGCTGGTAACAGTTCTGTATCTATATGTCCTGCCTCATTTTACGATTATTACATTCCCTTTGGAGGGCTGTATGTGAAAGTCAGGCCCGCATCTAACTTCTTTTTTTTTTTTTTTTTTTTTTTGAGATGGAGTCTCACTCTGTCGTCCAGCTGGAGTGCGGTGGCCCAATATCTGCTCACTGCAACCTCTGCCTCTCAGGTTCAAGCGATTCTCCTGCCTCAGCATCCCGAGTAGCTGGGATTACAGGCGCCCACCACCACACCTGGCTAATTTTTTTGTATTTTTAGTAGAGACTGGGGTTTTGCCATGTTGGCCAGGCTGGTCTTGAACTCCTGACCTCAGGTGATCCACTCGCCTCAGCCTCCCAAAGTGCTGGGATTACAAGCGTGAGCCACAACGCCCGGCCTGTCTAACTTCTTTAAATTCCCTAGCAGCTTATTCAGAACATAATGCATAAAATATCTCAATAAATATTGATAAAATATAAACTGTTTAAATCTGGGGAAGAAGGAAAACACTGTAAAACTATTATTACCAGCCACTAACCCATTGGTATAAATTAGCTTTCAGAAGTTTTTTTAGGTATATTTTGTTAAGGAAATTGAAAGAAAGTGAAGGAAACTTTCTTTTTAAGTATAAAGTTCCTTGAAGCAAAAGGGGAAAACAATATGTGTTCATTCAGAGAGGGTTTTTTGAAGGGGGAGGGGACAGGGTCTCACTCTGTCACCCAGGCTGGAGTGCAGTGGCAGTATCACGGCTCACAGCAGACTAGACCTCCTCAGACTCAAGCGATCCTCCCACCTGTGCCTCCCAAGCAGCTGAGACTACAGGTACGAGCCACCACACCCAGCTATTTTTTGGTATTTTTTGTAGAGATGGGGTTTTGATATGCCACGCAGCCTGGTCTAGAACTCCTTGCCTCCAGTGATCTGCCCACCTCAACCTCCCAAAATGCTGGATTACAAGCATGAGCCACTGCGCCCAGCAAGAGATGGTTTTTTTTTAAATCATGATTTACTCATGTCCTAAAATACTACAGAGACATTAAAAATAATGAGATCTCTGTAGACTGACATGGAAGGATATCAGACATGTTACTAAGTTAAAAACCAAACAAGGCCCGGCGCGGTGGCTCACGCCTGTAATCCCTGCACTTTGGGAGGCCGAGGCGGGCGGATCACGAGGTCAGGAGATCGAGACCATCCTGGCTAACACGGTGAAACCCCGTCTCTACTAAAATACAAAAAATTAGCCGGGCGCGGTGGCGGGCGCCTGTAGTCCCAGCTCCTCGGGAGGCTGAGGCAGGAGAATGGCGCGAACCTGGGAGGCGGAGCTTGCAGTGAGCCGAGATGGTGCCACTGCACTCCAGCCTGGGCGACAGAGTGAAGACTCCGCCTTAAAAAAAAAAAAAAAAAAAAAAAAACAAAACCTTGCAAAACATTTACAGCGTGACCTTATTTTTGTTAAAAACAAAATTTGTTAAAATACACACATCTCTGTTGCGGAAAAGTTCTAAAAAAGATATCAGGCCGGGCGCAGTGGCTCAAGCCTGTAATCCCAGCACTTTGGGAGGCCGAGATGGGCGGATCACGAGGTCAGGAGATCGAGACCATCCTGGCTAACACAGTGAAACCCCGTCTCTATTTAAAAAAAAAAAAAATACAAAAAACTAGCCGGGTGAGGTGGTGGGCACCTGTAGTCCTAGCTACTCAGGAGGCTGAGGCAGGAGAATGACGTAAACCCGGGAGGCGGAGCTTGCAGTGAGCTGAGATCCGGCCACAGCACTCCAGCCTGGGCGACAAAGCAAGACTCCTTCTCAAAAAAAAAAAGATATCAATGAAATAATAGTTATTTCCCCTAGGGCACGCTTTTTAAATGTATAATGTATATGGATTACCTGAGGGTATTGTTAAAAAATGTTAAAATTCAGATCCTGATTCAGTAGAGCTGGTGGGGCCTAAGAATCTGCATTTCCAGCAAGCTCACAGGCAGTGACGTGCTAGAGCCATCTCATCCTGGTTTGCAGAGCTAATTTTTACATTTTCAGGAATTTTGTGGGTCTGTTGTTAAATGCATTCATTATTAAATACTAAAGTATATATAATCATAATAAAATAAGTTACATTTAAGACAGAGATAATGACTCAAAACTCATACTTCCTATTTAACATTTTACTAGTATCTATACCCTTGAGGTTATACATACCAATGTCTGTATCCGTGTGGTGGAAATGACACATGATGCTGTGTTACTGTGAAGTCTTCCCAGTTTTCCGTTGAGTAACATCACGTGGGTAGCATGAAATCTGACATTCTGTGAGTAGTTACACCATGGAAACTGGCAAACACTGCAGATCATCACTTTTCTTCCAAAGAGCCACTTGTGAAACATTTATCAGCACATCACTGCTCCCAGGCACGCAGCACCATCCTGGGACACAAAATTGCTGTGGGGAAAGATATTTGGTGTTTTTTCCCTTTTATTTTTTGTTGACAATAATTGTTCATTTTTACAGGATTCAAAGTGATATTTTGATACATGCATATGATGTATAATGATCAAATCAGGGTAATTAGCGTATCTAACATCTTGAGCACCCATCACTCCTTTGTGCTGGGAACACTTAAAATCCTATCTTGCAGCTTTTTGAAAATATACTTAAAATTAGTGTTAACTACTTTCACCCTACAGCGGCCCAGGATGCTAAAGCTTATTCCGCTCAGCTTATCTAGCTGTAACTTAGTATCCATTAACCAGCCTCTCTCCCCATGTGGGGAAAGCTTCTCTGAGTGAGAGGAGGAATGGGTGCAGACCGGGGAGGCTATGAACATTAAAGGTGAATTTTTCTACACCAAGGTTGTCCATATCCCTAGCTCGTTGGTGGCATGGAGTACTTAACAAGTATTTGCCAATGAAGAGAATGAATGAACCCTGGCTGTGAAGAGAACCAAGTAAAGTTTCCGCTGGAAAGCACGGGAAGCGCACTTCACTCCCACAAGAGCTGGAGATGAGAAAGAGTGGGGGTGGGTATCTGTTCCTAGGGGCCCCTGGCAGGGAAAGCCGAGGACTGGCCCTCTTGCTGACTGGCACCTCAACATTTCCTGTACGCTTTTAGTTCCTGTACCTGAGAGCCAGCAGGTACTTAACTCCTCCTCTGGAGGTCAGCAAGAGAAGCCCACGGCTGCCCAAACTACTGGCCAAATAAGCAGCCAGGCCAGGAAGCAGACAGCGGGGCCCCAGTAGACTCTGGGACTGCAGCAGCGGCCACAAAGTCTGGAAAAGGCTGAGCCAGAACCCACACCCCCATCCCTTTCCTCACCCCCAGCCCCTCCCCTGCCACCTGAACCTCCTGTCTCATGCTCGCTCTCTCTCTCTAACCCCTGCCTTACTCCTCTGACCCCTCTGGGCAAAGTTCCATGATTAATGCAACCATCCATTCCTCAGCTCCTGCCCGTTCCCTTGCCACCAATCCGAACTCTCCAGAACTGAGGTCAGAGCAACGGCCTGACTGGCCCGGTGGCCATCCGAGCAGACCGAGGCCAAGGACTCCCACCCAGTCACCCTCTGAGTATCAGGTCCAGCCATCCCTCCTCTGAACGCCAGGCAGGGGCATCTCGGCTTCTGGGCTCTGCACAACAGCACATCCAGCACACGCCACTCAGCATCCTGCAAGCGTCTACTGAGCCCCGGCTGCATGCTTGCCGGCACTGCTGTCCAAAATGAAGGTACAGATTGCCAGACGAGACACACAAAGGGCTTACACTCAGTGGAGGGAGAAAGCCAAAAAACAAGAAAGCAAATATAAATCAGATGGTGATAAGGGCTAGGAAGAGAATAAAGTAATGTAAGGGGGACAGCAAGTGACAAGAGTGGGTGGTATTTATGCAGAGTAGCCCCGGAGGGCCTCTGCAACAGGTGCCACTTGAGAAGAGACCTGATATGACGGAAGCCATGGAGAGTCTAGGCAAAGAGGGCTGCATGCCAGTGCCCTGAGGCAGGAGCATGCCTGCTGTGCTCTAGGCACGCCCAAATGAAATGGGGAGGAGCAAGGTGGGAGCATCAGCTAGGGTCGTGGGGGCCATGAAAGGAATTGGAGTGTCTTCTGAGAGTCGTGCTGGAAAGTCGTGCAGAGAAGTGACACGGTCTGATTTACGTTTTAAGGAAATCGTTCTGGGTGCTCTGTTGAGAACAGACTGCGTTGGCGGGGTGGGGATGAGGGTGGAAGCATGGAGAGCCATAAGCGGGCTAAAGAAAAGTTCAGGCAGGAGATGATGGGGGCTTAGAGCAGGAGACGAGGGGTGGAAAGGGGTGATCCGGTCATATTTTGAAATAGCTCTGGCAGGATGTGCTGACGAAGTCTTCGTGGGGTGGGAGAGAGAGAAGGGTGTAGGATGGCCCCAGGTTTGGGACCTGAGAGGCCTGAGTCTGTATCATAACTGGCCTGCAAGGCAAAAATGGGTCTCGTTCTTCCTCACCATATTCTCAAGGATGTGGAGTGTGTGCTGAGCCGGGACAATGATCAGGGAGAGAGGAGGGGAGCAAGGACAAAAAAGAGATGCGGGGGAACCAGTAGGGGAAGAAGGAATATCTACACCGTGAAAATTCCTAAAGTCCTGCCTCCCCACGAAGTCTGTGGGGCTAATCCGACGGGTGATGCCTTCCTGGGCCTTCTCGAGGGTATTCTTGCACCCACCTCCCCTCCACACTTCCCAGCTTCAACTCTCATCCTTGAACAAAAGCAGCACATTAGTAACTCGCTGGTTGAGAAGTAGCATAGGTCACAGTGGGGTTCACTATCACATGGTCAGGCTATAAACTTGACTGCTGCAACAGGCCCCAAACACCCAGGAGGACATGAGCTAGGACGCATTTCTCCCCATGGAATTCTCTGAAATAAGTAGTCCAGGGCTGCTCAGCAGCTCACAAGGCAGAGAGCCAGCCCCAGCTGTTCCATTCCACCCTGGGAGGCTGACCGCATCTCATGGGCTCAGACAGCCCATCACCACATCTGCCCTCTGGATGGCCAGAAGGAGGAAGGTGGGGTGGGAAGGTGCAGGGACAGAGCTGTGGGTCCGGGGAATGGAGGAGGAAGGCCCCTGCTCTTTAAGGACATGCCCAGAAGTTGTCCCCACCCCTTCTGCTCACATCCTATTGGCCAGAACTTGTCCCTGTGGCCACCCTGGGTGTAAAGCAGCCTGGGAAATAGAGATTTTATTCTGGGGAGTCATGTCTTCAACTAAATCAATGACTATGGTAGAAGGAAAGGCGAATTTGGGGCCAGGCATGGTGGCTCACACCTGTAATCCCAGGACTTTGGAAAGCTAAGGTGAGAGGATCACTGGAGCCCAGGACCTCAAAACCAGCCTGGGCAACATAGTCAAACCCTGTCACTACAAAAAATAAAAAATGAAATAGCTGGGTGTGGTAGCACGTGCCCATAGTCCCAGCTACTACAGAGGCTGAGGTGAGAGGATCACTTGGAGCCTGGAAGGTCGAGGCTGCAGTGAGCTGAGATCACACCACTGCTGGCCCCCAGGGCCCTAGCTGATGTTCCCGCCTTGCCCCTCCCCATTTCATCCAGCCTGAATGACAGAGTGAGAACCTGTCCGGAAAAAAAAAGGGACAATCAGGGAGACCACTAGCTGCTCTGGCACAGGGATACCCAATGCAGTTCCATCTGCCCTTAGTGTTAGGTTCCTACTCCCTGTGTGAGCCTCTCAGGACACAGCCCAGCTTAATTTTATGCCTAGTGTTCCATTATTGGAACGCTAAGCATGTGGGAGTTATTTATATCCCACTGCTCAAGGTTATCACCAAGGTCTGATTTTTCATGTCTGCAATTCAAAAAAACTGCAGCCTCCGGCATAAATGGGTTAATCCCCTTCATTTTACGCACAGACTTTTTCAGCATATAAAGCTTGGTCACCCACATAATTGTACCTGGTCTTCACAGTATTCCCTGAGGTAGGTAGTTTAATCCAATTTTACCCATAAGAAAAGCAGGGTTTAGCGGGGTGAGGCGATTAGCACAGGGCCACAGGCTGATGAATGCTGGGATTTGAACTCAGACCGTCACTCCAGAATATTTGCTCTCACCCCTCACTAGCAGGGAGAATGGGGTTATTGTGATGTGAGGGTGAGTGGACCCCTACCACTTATACCACCGCCACCAGAAGCTTTCGGGAAAGAGCAGCTAAAGATGGGTGTGGCGTGATAGAGTACAATCCCCTTACTCTCATAGACACAGAAAAATCTGCTCCAGCCCTGTAAATCAGCGTAGTATGGAGGAAAAGGGACAGGGCAGAGCAGCCAGGACGAGGCTTGGGACCAGGCCTGACGCAGCCAACATCCCCCGCATGCAGACAGCCTCCATGTCCAAAACTGCATCTGTGGTGATCAGCTTGTGTCTGTGCCACACCACTGTTTAATTTTTTGTTTGATTGTGACGGAGTCTCGCTCAGTCATCCAGGCTGGAGTGCAGTGGCGCCATCTCAGCTCACTGCAAGCTCCGCCTCCCAGGTTCATGCCATTCTCCTGCCTCAGCCTCCCGAGTAGCTGGGACTACAGGCACGCACCACCACGCCTGGCTAATTTTTTGTATTTTTAGTACAGACGGGGTTTCACTGTGTTAGCCAGGATGGTCTTGATTTCCTGACCTTGTGATCCTCCCGCCTCAGCCTCCCAAAGTGCTGGGATTACAGGTGTGAGCCACCGCGCCCGGCCTGTTTAATATTTTTAATATCATCCCTGGTGAATCTGTTCCTGGTCGGTCCCATTGTGTCCTGTTGTGTTGAGAAACCTCTCTGAGCTTCAGTTCCACATGTACAAAAAAGAAGAAGCCATCCTTCCCCTTCCAGCTACCCCCAGCTCGAAGCACGCCAGCACAACCAAGACAGGTGACATCCAAGGTCCTCCTGAGCCCTCGGCATCATCCACCCCAACAGCCTCCCTGCCATACTCACAGCTCATCCATCCCAATTTCCAGGCCTGTAGCTGCAGCTCCCCGCTGTGGGCCTGCAGACACAGCCCACTCCTACGTGCAGAGCAGCTTGGGAGTGTGGGCAGAAATTGCAGGGCCTTAGAATATCCAAGTGGAAGGGACTTCAGAAACTGTCTAATCCCACGGCCATGGGGCCCCCGAGTGGCAGAGCCTTGATGAATGTGCATGACACAGAGGGGGCTGCCCTACGGCTTTCTGCATGTTGCCCTATCTAATTCAGGAATAGCTAGGGGACCCTGGAGGCCCCATGGCCTGGCATTGATCCCAGCTCTGCCATCCATATGGCCTCAGACAAATTAGGCAGCTTGTCTGTGCCTCGGTGCCTCAGTAAAATCTAGACAATAGTGACAGCAGAACACCCACCCAGTATGGTTGTTGTGGTGAGTAGTTAATACGGCCGAGTATGGTGGCTCATGCCTGTAATCCCAGCACTTTGGTAGGCCGAGATGGGAGGACCGCTTGAGCCCAGTTCAAGATCAGTCTGGCAACATGTCAAGACCTTGTTTCCACCCAAAATAATTAATTAAAAATAAAATAAAATTTTCTTTGGGAGGCTGAGGCAGGCGGATCACGAGGTCAGGTGGTCAAGACCATCCTGGCTAACACAGTGAAACCCTGTCTCTACTAAAATACAAAAAATTACCCAGGCATAATGGTATGCTCCTGTAGTCCCAGCTACTCTGGAGGCTGAGGCAGGAGAATCACTTAAACCCAAGAGGTGGAGGTTGCAGAGAGGTGATATCATGCCACTGCACTCGAGCCTGGGCGACATAGCGAGACTATCTCAAAATAAATAAATAAATAAATTGGCCGGGTGCAGTGGCTCATGCCTGTAATCCCAGCACTTTGGGAGGCTGAGGCAGGTGGATCATGAGGTCTGGAGTTCAAGACCCTCCTGGTCAACATGCTGAAATCCCGTCTCTACTAAAAATACAAAAAAATGAGCCGGGCGTGGTGGCAGGCGCCTGTAGTCCCACCTACTTGGGAGGCTGAGGCAGGAGAATCGCTTGAACCCAGGAGGCAGAGGTTGCAGGTCCAGATCACACCACTGCACTGCAGCCTAGCGACAGAGTGAGACTCTGTCTCAAAACAATAAAAAATAAAAATCAAACAATCAATCAATAAAATTTTCAAAAGATGAGTTAATACAGTACTTTTTTTTTTCTTTTCTTCTTTTTTTTGGGGGGAGACGGAGTTTTGCTCTTGTTGCCCAGGCTGGAGGGCAGTGGTGTGATCTCAGCTCACTGCAACCTCCCAAGTAGCTGGGATTACAGGCGCCCACCACCACATCCAGCTAATGTTTGTATTTTTAGTGGAGACAGGGCTTCACCGTGTTGTCCAGGCTGGTCTCAAAACTCCTGACCTCAGGTGATCTGCTTACCTTAGCCTCCCAAAGTGCTGGGATTACAGGTGTGAGTTACTGCACCTGGCCAATACAGTCAATTCTCATTATTCATAGTGGCTATGTTTTATGCAGTCACTGCAAACACTGAATTAGTGAATACCAAACCAATGCTCCTAGGAGAGATACAAGGTGAGGTTCCTGTGAGCCTGTGGTCACATTTTCATCAACGAATCAATGCATAACTTTTTCTTCTGTGTGTTTCTGTTTAACGACACCTTATTTAATATATATTGCTGAATAATTCACATTGAACTCATGGCCAACAGCACTACAGCTCATGCCTGCACAAAGCTTAACTACCAGACGGATTTTCTGCATATGGCACACCACAGCTTTCGATCACTTAGGTACTCTGGACAGCACTTCGGCATGACGCCGGGACCATTTTAAACAGCAAAATCACCAACATGCAGCAGAAAAAGGCAAAACACATGGTACCACGTAGACCTTGAAAAGGACACTTGCTTGCCATACGAGCTGACACAAGGCGGCAGACTGTCACCTTATTCATCCTCTGCTGGGAATGTGCACATCCTGCCACTCAAATTGTTCTCTGCTCTGTGTTCATGGATGGCCATGCAAGCACAGTGAGTATTGATTTTTGGCAATACAAGTAAATTGTATGGAGTAGACAAATTTTTATTTTTATTATTATTATTTTTTTGAGATGGAGTCTTGCTCAGTTGCCCAGGCTGGAGTGCAGTGGTGCGATCTAGGCTCACTGCAAGCTCCACCTCCTGGGTTCACGCCATTCTCCTGCCTCAGCCTCCCGGGTAGCTGCGACTACAGGCGCCTGCCACCACGCCCAGCTAATTTTTTTGTATTTTTAGTAGAGACGGGGTTTCACCATGTTAGCCAGAATGGTCTCAATCTCCTGATCTCATGATCCACCTGCCTCAGCCTCCCAAAGTGCTGGGATTACAGGCATGACCCACTGCACCCAGCCAGAGTAGACAAATTTTTAAGTACAGAATGTATGAGTGATGAGAATCAACTGAATATAGAAAGCCCCTAGAACAGTGCCTGCCCTGCATTTGATAAATAGTGTTACTTTGTAAGCTTTACAACAATCTGCTGAGATATTGCTATTTCCATTTTACAGATGAGGAAAGTGAGTGTCCGAGAGGTTAAAGACCTGGACCTGGTTCCCATGGTTGGTCAGTGGTGGTGTTGAGACTTGATCCCAGTTTCAGACCTGGTTTAACTATTTTGTGCATTGCCTAGAACCCGGGCCCCTGTGCCTTCCATGCTCCCTCTCCACAGGAACACAGGCATGGGTTGTACGTGACACACACACACAGGCAGGCCCCACACACAAGCAGAATCCCTGTGTTTACTCCTTTTCCAAACCTCCTTAAGTTTGGGGAGGCTTAGAAGCAAAGAGGTGTCCCAGCTTCCTGCCCAGGCCACAGAACTCCTCCCTCCGGCTGCACAGCTCCCACCTCTTCTCCTCCATTTCTCCCTCAGCATCTCCCACCCCACGCTGGCCACTGAGGCCGCCTGCCCAAAAGGAGCTGACAGCAGGTCCTCTCAGCTTCCTCTGCAGCTGAGCCAGGGGCCACAGCTGGGCCTGACCTGCCTGACTTGACCAAGAACCGAAGTCCCAGGAGAAAGGAAAGCGAGGCCAGGATGGTGACAGGGTGGAGAAGCCGGGCCCCCAGTGAGCCCCCACAGAGGGCAGGACACAGAGGGACAAGTGTGAGGGGCAGTAACTGCCCGTAGGAACAGTGGCCATGGGAGAGACACTGTGGTGCCCACATCCCAGTAGGTCCTCAGTAAAACTAACATCCACCTGGGCCGCACAGGTAGCCCTGCCACCCTCCAGGGCCCAAGATTCTTTGCGTGAGTTTTAGAGGGCCTCTGAAATCTGAGGAGACATGCCAGCCCACAGCAATTTGCATTTTTTTGCTTTCCTGTTATCAGGGGTGACTAAACTCTGGCCTTCAGGCCAAATCCAGCCAGCAGTCTCCTACATACAGCTCACTAGCTAAGAATGGGTTTTACATTTTTAAAGTGTTGGATAACAAGAGAAAGTCTAGGGTGAGAGGAGGAGAGATCATATGCCCCACAAAGCCTAAAATATTAACCTGTTGCAGAAAACGGTGCCAGCCCCTGACCCAGATGGATTTAGCAGTGGAAGCCCTGGCCAACATCCACCCATCCACCCAGAACACTGGCCCACATCCACCCATCCCCAACGTATGACATCAGGCACGTTATTTAACCTCTGTAAGGCTCACTTTTCCCTTCTGCAAAGTGGAGGCAATAACAACAGCTGTGTCCCAGGGCTGTGAGATTACATTAGGTGTCGTCTATGTCAAGCCTTTAGCCCTGGGCATCCTGGGCTACTGTGTGGGCAGAGCGTGGGGGCTGGTGGCAGCAGTGGTGGCGGTGGAGAGGCGGAGAGGAGGGAAAGGGTCCCTTCCTGACCAACTGCTGTCTCCATATCTCAGAGAAATGGGGAAACTGAATCATGGGGGTGACTCATCTGAGGTCACCAGCTATAAATAGTCCAAAGACTCATGACAGCCGGCAAGCAGGTCCTGGAGCCCTTCCGTCCATAGCCCCTATCTGTGTCTACCTCACCCACACACACACTTCCCTAGACTTCTGTCGTGGGTCCCATTCTCACGGGACTTTGCTCACACCAGCCAATTGATCGAACGTCTTTGTTGTCTTTTTTTGGGGGGCGCAGAGGAGGATGGAGTTTTACTCTTGTTGCCCAGGCTGTAGTGCAATGGTGCAATCTTGGCTCACTGCAACCTCTGCCTCCCGGGTTCAAGCAATGGTCCTGCCTCAGCCTCCCAAGTAGCTGGAATTACAGGCATGCGCCACTAGGCCCGGCTAATTTTTTTTTTATTTATTTATTATTATTATACTTTAAGTTCTAGGGTACATGTGCATAACGTGCAGGTTTGTTACATATGTATACTTGTGCCATGTTGGTGTGCTGCACCCATCAACTCGTCAGCACCCATCAACTCGTCATTTACATCAGGTATAACTCCCAATGCAATCCCTCCCCCCTCCCCCCTCCCCATGATAGGCCCCGGTGTGTGATGTTCCCCTTCCTGAGTCCAAGTGATCTCATTGTTCAGTTCCCACCTATGAGTGAGAACATGCGGTGTTTAGTTTTCTGTTCTTGTGATAGTTTGCTAAGAATGATGGTTTCCAGCTGCATCTATGTCCCTACAAAGGACACAAACTCATCCTTTTTTAAGGCTGGATAGTATTCCATGGTGTATATGTGCCACATTTTCTTAATCCAATCTGTCACTGATGGACATTTGGGTTGATTCCAAGTCTTTGCTATTGTGAATAGTCCGGCTAATTTTTTGTATTTAGTAGAGATGGGGTTTCACCATGTTGGTCAGGCTGGTCTCAAACTCCTCATCTCAGGTGATCCACCCGCTTCGGCCTCCCAAAGTGCTGGGATTACAGGTGTGAGTCACCGCATCCAGCTGCCTCTGTTGTCTTAGATGCCAAGAGCTAAAGTTATTTCATATCCCAGGGGCATTTCATTTAAACAGATACATTCTAAACCCCCAAATATTCACAGATATTCACCTCTAATTGCTTTTCAAGCACAATAACAGGACCAAAGCATCCCTTGATTTTCCCAGGTTCCTCCCAACATTGGAACCAACGTCTGCGGTCAGCTCTCCGAATTCTCAAAGTCTCAGATGTTTGGCTCACACTCTGGAGCAGATGGACAGATGCAAGCACATGGCTTAGCTGGGGAGTGCAGTTTAGCTGTGTTGCAGCTTCTCAGGCCTCCAGTCTCCCCCTTGCCAGCCTGCTTGATAGGAGTAGGATCCCTCGAGGGGACATGAGGCCCCTTCAATCCCAGAATAACAAGAGAAAGTCTAGGGGGAGAGGAGGAGGTACTGCGATTCTTGGTACCTATACTTTATGAAATGAAGAAACATCTCAACAGGTTTGCAGAACTTGTGGTCTATTTGATCCTCGTTAGTATAGTGGTGAGCATCAAAAAAAAAAAAAAGAGCTGTGGTCTATTTGAAATAGCTACATGGCAAAGTTAACCCTTTTAACCCCAAAGCATAATGCAATCTAGTGATGCTAACCCACAAAAATCGTTTCAGGATGTATCGCAAACATTACTTTATCCTGAACTCTTAGGCAAAGTCATGCAGCCGTGAGATGGATGGGAGTTTCATGTTGAACAGTGCATATTGTTTTCCGTTCTGTCGGGGCGTCTCTGTGTCTGATGCAGCATTGCTTTTCAGGGAGATGAAGTCCCTTAAAATGAGACCCAGGTCTCATTTTCTCTGCGGTGCTCCGCAGGGATTCCTAGATGGCTGTCCCCTCCCTGCTGAGCCACACTGAGCTGGCTGCTCTCACCAGAATCCTGGAACTGGCTCTTTTCTCACATGGGCACTTCAAAGGCCACCAGCTTCTCCTCCTACTCAGGTGCAATTTCTTTTTTCTGTTCCAGGACACTTGTTAGCACCCTGCCCTGTCCTTTCTCCCTTCTTCCTCCCTCTTAGGAGAGTTGCCAGTTTCCTCTTTTTTTTTTCTTTTTTTTTTTCTTTTTGAGATGGAGTCTCACTGTTGCCCAGGCTGGAATGCAGTGGTGCAATCTCGGCTCACTGCAACCTTTGCCCCCCGGGTTCAAGTGATTCTCCCTCCTCAACCTCCTGAGTAGCTGGGATTTCAGGCATGCACCACCATGCCCAGCTAATTTTTGTATTTTTAGTAGAGATGGGGTTTCACCATGTTGGCCAGGCTGGCCTCGAATGCCTGATCTCAGGTGATCTGCCCACCTCGGCCTTCCAAAGTGCTGGAATTACAGGCGTGAGCCACTGCGCCCAGCCACCAGTTTCTTCTTTTGGTGCTCAAAAAATGATTCTTGAGAACATCATGGAAAGGAAGCAAAGACAAGAGTAACTTTACACTAAAGAAACGGGTGACCAAGGTGAACACCAACAGTCATAAGTCACATTGATAGTGCCCTTGATATCATGTGATGAGAATGGCACTTACCTCTGTGGTCTCCCTCCCCAAAACCCATAACCCCAGTCTACTCAAGAGGAAAACATGAGACACATCCCAATCAAAGGACATTCTGCAAAATCCTGACCAGCACCCCTCAAAATAGTCCAGATCACCAAAAACAAGGGAATTCTGCGAAACCGTCACAGCCAAGAAGAGCCTATGGAGACATGATGGCTAAATGTAATAGAGAATCCTGATGGGATCCTGGGACAGAATGGGACAATAGGTAATTTAAAAAAAAAAAAAAAAAAAAGCTGAATAAATGAATAAAGTGTGCACTTTAGTTAATAATAGTTCATTAACAGTGACATATGTACCACACTAATGTAAGATGTTAATAACAGGGGACATTAGGAATGGTAAGAAGAGATGAAAAAGAAATAGAAAAACAGAGCTGGGCGCAGTGGCTCATGCCTGTAATCCCAGCACTTTTGGAGGCCGAGGTGGGTGGATCACCTGAAGTCAGGAGTTCAAGACCAGCCTGGGCCAACATGGTGAAATCCCATCTCTACTAAAAATACAAAAATTAGCTGGGCATGATGGCAGGTGCCTATAATCCCAGTACTCGGGAGGTTGAGGCGAGAGAATCGCTTGAACCCAAGAGGCGGAGGTTGCAGTGAGTGGAGATTGAGCCATTGCACTCCAGCCTGGGTGACAGAGTGAGACTCCATCTCAAAAAAAAAAAAAAAGGGAAAACAAAAAAAAATTAATAATAGGGAACACTGGGCACAGAGTATACAGGAATTCTCTGCACTATAATTCTATAAATCTAAAATTGTTATGAAATAAGAAAGTTATTATTTTAGAAAAGACTCTTGAACGAATGGCTGTGTTCCATCCCTACCCGTCTCCAAAGCACAACGCACCAGGTTTACATAAGAGGGCAGCACAGCGGCACAGTGAAGAGCACAGACGCCAGCCTCTGGCCCATGAGGTTCGAGTCCTGGCTCTGCCACTTACTGCTGACATAGACCCCTCTAAGCTTCTGTCTCCTTTATATTAATGTGGAGGGGGGGTGATAATAATAGCATTTATGTCACAGAACTATCAAGAACGTAATTAAAGCTCCTAGTACAGTGTCCAAATCAGAAAATAGGGGTTAAGAACACGTGTCCCAGAGATGAGAACCTGTGGAAGGAGGACTGGGAGAGCTCTGTTGGCCGGACACCCTCCGGGTCCCACACATCACACCATGAAGACGGCCGCCTCCTCCTGGGGACGATGGAGTTGAGGAGGAGGAGGAGGAAGGCGGCGTCTGGGAGACCTCCTGTAAGTGCCATGCCTGGGGCCTCCTTGGAATGCTGAGGAAGTACAGGGTGTTGCTGTGATTCCTACGAAGACATCCTGGTGTCTGCGTTCATGACCGGGGCACACTGGTGAGCACAATGCCCGGAAAAGCCACTCACGGCCCAGCAAAACAGACGGCGTGCCTGTCTGCCTCCCCTCACCGCCCCAGAGAGCTGCTCACCCAACCCTGCTGAGGCATCTTGACCTTCGCCAGGAATGCTGGACACACCGCCCCACAAAGAGAGTGCAGGGTAACATGGGCCTCCAGTGCCCCCACCAGCTGGGCCACAGCACGGCCATCCAGAGTGGCCAGGCCGGCGCTGCCCTGGGACAATCTGGCTTCCTCGGAGCCCATCCCCTCGGCATGTATGGAGCATTCTCCATGAGCAAGTCCGAGGGCCGCCTGCTTTCCTGCAGGTGGATGGAGGTCTGTGATGGGCCTGAACTGGAAGTCATAAAACATGGGTGTGAGGTCTGCCTCTGTCTCTAATTAGCCGGATGGCCTTAAGCAAGTCACTCACCTCAAGGCCTTGGCTTCCTCCCCTGTCGCCGGGAGAAATTGTGTCTGTCTGAAGTATCTCACGGCCTGGGAAAATCAAAGTGAATCATGTGGATGCAGGTACTTGGTACGCCCTGAAACACCGCCCCTGGTTACCCAGAGGAGTTTCTAAGCAGGCCTGCAAGGCAGCCTGCAGCTTGGCCTCTACTCGTGTGATGCAGCAAACACACTTGCAAGGCATTTTGTGCTCTTCAAATGACTGTATATATAGAACCCACGGGTACTTATAAAGTGAGGATTAACCCTGTGTGAATGACAAGGAACTGACGCCTGAGGCCCAGAGGGAGGAAGGGATTTGCTCAAAGTCACCCAGCAGGTGAGTGACAAAGCTGGTCCTTGGAGGAGCCTCCTCCTCCAGTGTCTTTCAGCCTCGCAGAGGGACAGAGTTTGACTATGGGACTCAGCCTGAGGCGGGGGACAGAATCCCTGAGTGTGCTCCTGGCCAGTGGCTTGATCTCTCGTCTCTCTGTGACTCTGTTTTCCTTAGCTATCTATGGAAAGAATAAGCATGAGAAGCATTCAATTTTTTTTTTTTTTTTTTTTTTTTTGAGACAGAGTCTCGTGCTGTCACCCAGGCTGGAGTGCTGTGGCTGGATCTCAGCTCACTGCAAGCTCCGCCTCCCGGGGTCCCGCCATTCTCCTGCCTCAGCCTCCCGAGTAGCTGGGACTACAGGCGCCCGCCACCTCGCCCGGCTAGTTTTTTGTATTTTTTAGTAGAGACGGGGTTTCACCGTGTTAGCCAGGATGGTCTCGATCTCCTGACCTCGTGATCCGCCCGCCTCGGCCTCCCAAAGTGCTGGGATTACAGGCTTGAGCCACCGCGCCCGGCCTGAGAAGCATTCAATTTGATTCAAACTGAAGTACTGCACCTACTTTGTGTGAGACACTTTAGCCACCTCCGGGGTACACACACACAAAAGCCCACCGTCCCTGCCCTGAAGGAGCCTATCATATAATGACAGTCACTAAAATTTGAAGATCTCTTTACAGTTCACCTTTACTTCTGATACAGTTTGGCTCTGTGGCCCCACTCAAATCTCATCTTGAATTGTAATCCCCACGTGTTGAGGGAGGGACCTGGTGGGAGGTGATTGGATTATGGGGGCGGTTTCCTACGTGTTGTTCTTGTGACAGTGAAGGAGTTCTCACAAGATCTGATGGTTTAAAGTGTTCTGCAATTCCTCCCTTGCACTCTCTTTCCTGCCTCCTTGTGAAGAAGGTGCTTGCTTTCCCTTCACCTTCCACCATGGTTGTAAGTTTCCTGAGGGTCTCCCCAACCATGCAGAGCTGTGACTCATTTAAACTCGTTTTCTTCGTAAATTACCCAGTCTCAGGTGTGTCTTTATAGCAGTGAGAACAGACTAATACACTTTCTCTCACTTTTTCTTCAAAATGATGGGCAGTGTTATTGATGCTGTTTCAACATGAGGACCCCCATGGAAGGAGCTAGCCTACGTGGGAGAAATGATATTCTGCTGGCATCCCACTATGCTTTCTACCTGAGGCATCGTCCCTAAAACACTAGGACATCAGGAAAACCTAATGATGACTATTGTTTCATTTAGGGCCCTCTCAGCTGCAAGTACAAAAAAATAGAAACCAAATATTAGGTTTTTAGTTGAGAAGCCCAGCATCGGGCGGGACCACCATCTGCGCATCCTGTCTGGGGTTCATACACGGCAAAGATCTGATTTCTCTCCCGTTCTCCACTCAGCTTTCATGGTCTCCTGGAGCTGGTATCTTCTCAGCCCACAGGTGATGACAGAATGGAGATAGTGGTTCTGGTTTCAATGCTTCTGGGTTCAAGTCCATGGAGAAGAGCCCTGACTCCCTCTCAGAAGCTCAGCTCCAGTCTCCTGGGTTCCAGTAGAAGCCTAAGCCCCTCCAGGAACCCCTCACTGTTATTTTGAAGGCAGAATATGGCTTTGGCCATTGAGGCCAACTCACAGAGCTAGATCAATCCCCCCAAACCACAAGGGTGGAGGGTGGGACCAGATATGTTATTAAGGGAAATTTGGGTACTCTTTTACACAGAGGGTGAACAGATGCTAAATGGCCCAACTATGCACACGTGTAGCCATCCACTGCAACAGTGCATAGTAGTTGGTTAATAAATCTGTTTTCATTTACCAATCGATTTACCAGCAAAATGAATAAAAACTAAGTAGGCTACCTGCAAGAAAAGGTAATAAAATATGTAAAAATGAATTAAACACTGTAATCTCCCTTATGTGGATTCAATGGCTTTGTCTGTGATTCCCTGAACCCACTCTCATTGGATCATTTAACACTATTAGTATATACACCACAACCTCAGAAGGCAACTACAAGAGCCAGATGCCTGGATAGCCATATGGAAAAAATGTAAAATTCGATCCGTTCCTCACACCATATACCAATAATGATCCAAATGGATCATTAATCTAAATATTAAAAAACGAAATGATAAAAGTATTAGAAGAAAGGATGGATATTCAACCCATGTTGTTCAAGGTTTAAAAACCAACAACAAAAAGAAAGGATAGGTAAATTTCACTGCGAGAAAACATAAATAAATTTAATTACATATATATATGTAATATAGGCAAAGATACCATACACAAAGTAGAAAAAGAAAATAATGGAGAAAACAGTTGCAACCAATTTCATAGAGAATAGGTCATTGTCACAAATATTAAAGGACTTTTAAAAATAAAGAGGCCAAGCACAGTGGCTCACTCCTGTAATACCAGCACTTTGGAAGGTCGAGGCAGGCAGATCACTTGAGGTCAGGAGTTTGAGACGAGCCTGACCAACATGGGGAAACTCCGTCCCTACTAAAAATACAAAAATTAGCCAACGTGGTGGTGTGCGCCTGTAATCCCAGCTACTCAGGAGGCTGAAGCAGGAGAATCGCTTGAACCCGGGAGGCGGAGGTTGCAGTGAGCTGAGATTGCACCACTGCACTCCAGCCTGGGTGACAGAGTGAGACTCTGTCTCAAAAGAAAAAGAAAAGAAAAGAACCAATAACCCTACAGAAAAAAATGGGCTAGCAAAATGAAAAATTGTTCTCAATTTTATGAAAAAAATGTTCAATCTTGCTCATAATAGAAGAAACGAAAAATTGAAATTACACTAAGATGGCCAGGCACAGTGGCTCACACCTGTAATCCCAGACCTTGGGAGGCCAAGGCAGGCGGATCACGAGGTCAGGAACTCAAGACCAGCCTGACCAACATGGTGAAACCCCGTTTCTACTAAAACTACAAAAAAAAATCAGCCAGGCATGGTGGCAGGCGCCTGTAATCTCAGCTACTCAGGAGGCTGAGGCAGGAGAATGGCATGAACCTGGGAGGCGGAGGGTGCAGTGAGCTGAGATCCTGCCACTGCACTCCAGCCTGGGTGACAGTGCAAGACGTGAGATTCTATCTCAAAAAAAAAAAAAAAAAAAAAAACAAGTACACTAAGATAACTTTTAGATTGTCAAAAATCCAAAAGTTTGACAATATACTCTTTTGGCTACAGGGAGATTAGCCCTTTCATATGTTGCTGGAGGAAATACAAAATGGTATAACCATTAAAGAAATTTGGCAATATGTAGCAAAATTATATATGCATTTAACCATTGATTCAGAATTTATCTGGGCATTTATCCCACAAATACTGTGTATTAAAAAACAGAAAAACATAGGCACAGGTTTGTAATAGCAAAAGACAGGAAATAACCCAAATATCCATTGGTAAGGAACTGTTAAATCAAGTAAGCAGTAGAATACCACGCAACTGAATAAAGAAATAGAGAAATGAGGGCTGTCTTCATTCCTAGGTGAAAAGAGCAAGATGGAGAAAAATGTGTGCAAAATGTTTCCACTTATCCACGAAAAGAGGGGTAAAAAAAATATAGATACTGGCCAGGTGCGGTGGCTTACACCTGTAATCCCAGCACTTTGGGAGGCTGAGGCGGGCAGATCACGAGGTCAGGAGATCGAGACCATCCTGGCTAACAAGGTGAAACCCTGTCTCTATTAAAAATACAAAAAGCCGGGCGCGGTGGCTCAAGCCTGTAATCCCAGCACTTTGGGAGGCCGAGGCGGGCGGATCACAAGGTCAGGAGATCGAGACCACAGTGAAACCCCGTCTCTACTAAAAATACAAAAAATTAGCCGGGCGCGGTGGCGGGCGCCTGTAGTCCCAGCTACTCAGGAGGCTGAGGCAGGAGAATGGCGGGAACCCGGGAGGCGGAGCTTGCAGTGAGCCGAGATCGCGCCACTGCACTCCAGCCTGGGCAACAGCGTGAGACTCCGTCTCAAAAAAAAAAAATAAAAAATAAAAAATACAAAAAATTAGCCGGGCGTGGTGGCGGGCACCCATAGCCCCGGCTACTCGGGAGGCTGAGGCAGGAGAATGGCGTCAACTCGGGAGGTGGAGCTTGCAGTGAGCCGAGGTCGCGCCACTGCACTCCAGCTTGGGCAACAGAGCGAGACTCTCACAAAAAAAAGATACAGATATCTTACATTTCATAAAACAGATAATAAAATAATAAACCATAAACTAAATTGAAGGAGATGGAGGAACTAAGGTAGAAGAGATACCAAGATAGAAGCTAATATTTTAATAAATGCATTAATACTTTATTTTATAGATTTCACTCTGGAATCATTAAATATCTTACAAGTTTTTGTTAAGAAATAAGCTTGGGGCCAAGTGCAGGGGCTCACACTTGTAATCCCAGCACTTTGGGAGGCCAGGGTGGGAAGATTGAGCCCAGGAGTTCAAGACAAGCCTGAACAACATACTGAGACCCCATCTCTACAAAAATTTTAAAGATTAGCCAGGTGCGGTGGTACTCACCTGTGGTACCAGCTACACAGGAGGCTGAGGTAGGAGGATCGCTTGAGCCCAGGAGCTCGAGGCTGCAGTTAGTCCTGTTCATGCCATTCTACTGCAGCCTGAGCAATAGAGCAAGACCTTGTCTAAAAAAAAAAATTAAAAATAAAATAAAATAAAATAAAAAGGCTGGGCATGGTGGCTCATGCCTGTAATCCCAGCACTTTGGGAGGCCGAGGCGGGAGGATCACGAAGTCAGGAGATCGAGACCATCCTGGCTAACATGGTGAAACCCCGTCTCTACTAAAAATACAAAAAAAATTAGCCGGGCGTGGTGGCAGGCGCCTGTAGTCCCAGCTACTCAGGAGGCTGAGGCAAGAGAATGGCGTGAACCCGGGAGGCGGAGCTTGCAGTGAGCTGAGATCCGGCCACTGCACTCCAGCCTGGGTGACAGAGCGAGACTCCATCTCACAAAAAAAATAAAAAATAAAAATAAAATAATACAAAATATAAAATAAAATAAAATAAAAAGCAAGCTCTGAAATTAAAAATAAAATAAAACAAACTTAACTGTAATTTTCTTGGTGACTAGAGAAGCAGTACTCCAAGTGACTTGAAAGTACAAAATTCAACTCTACATCCCCGGTGCAGTCTATCTCAAAGAAGAGAAGACATGGGGAAACTTTTAAGTGTTTTC
The DNA here is from genome assembly GCF_049350105.2 of Macaca mulatta. Taxonomy (NCBI): domain Eukaryota; kingdom Metazoa; phylum Chordata; class Mammalia; order Primates; family Cercopithecidae; genus Macaca; species Macaca mulatta. The sequence continues at coordinate 7,107,845 of NC_133416.1, forward strand.
AATGATCAGATCATTGAAGATAATGCTGGTATTGTCATTCTGGAACTGCTGAGTATGTACTGTGGGATAAAGCAAATGCCTATATATGTTCTATCATCCTTAGTGTACTTAAGGTTGAAATTCTTGACATGAGACAAAGGGGACACAGGTGTGAGATAGAAGAGGTTAAGTAAGAACTTCATAGTCGTGAGTTTGAATTGGAAATATCAGATTGTATGGTTAGTTATGTAGCAGTTGTGGACCAATACCATCTGTCTTCTACAATTGAAGGGATTCATCTTCTCCTACCGCTCACTGCCCCATCTACCCAATGAATCACCAAAGCTCTACAGCTCTAATTCAGAACTCCTCCCAGCTCTGACACTGCTCTCCAGCCTGACTGCCGCTGCCTCGATGCTGGCCCACCAGCCCTGACCTGCATGTTTTTTGTTTTTTGTTTTTTTTTTCAGACGAAGTCTCACTCTGTTGCCCAAGCTGGAGTGCGGTGGCGCAATCTTGGCCCACTGCAACCTCTACCTCCCGGGTTCAAGCGATTCTCCTCCCTCAGCCTCCCAAGTAGCTGGGATTACAGGCACGTGCCACCATATCCAGCTAATTTTTTTTTTTTGTATTTTTAATAGAGACGGGGTTTCACTATCTTGGCCAGGCTGGTCTTGAACTCCTGGCCTCATGGTTCGCCTGCCTCAGCCTCCCAAAGTGCTGGGATTACAGGCGTGAGCCACCACACCCGACCCTGACCTGCACTTTTAACAGTGTCTTTGCTAGCATTGACACTTCCATCTCTCCCCAACTCAGTCTCCACCATCACCAGGAATATTTTTCCCCACCAAATGCTGACTAAGCCATACTCCTACTGCATCAAGCAGGATTCCAGAGAGAAATGAAACACCCAAAGGGGTTTTCTAAAGAGAGCTTAAATCAGGGATGATTTCCAGTGTTGGGGGTAGAAGTGGTGAAGCACCCAAGGACCAGCCACAGCTGAAACCTTTACCACCTAGGCCTGCCTGGTATCTATCACCAGAGTCAATGCGACCTAGAGCCAGGGGACGGGGAGCCCGCCAGGAGCTGTGGCCACAGAGGAAAGCAGCTGCTGTCAGAAAGGGGACAAGGCAGGGGAGATAGACATCCCTGCCTCTTTCTCTTCCGGCCCTCCAACCAGTGCGCAAGGGAGCCTGGCTGGAGCAGTCTGTAGAGATGTCAGAGGAGGATAGACAATGGATGGGCCAGGGGAGACAGGGGCAAACTAAACAGCCAGCACACCCGCTTAAGGCCACTATTCACTCCGCACGCTCTCAGGAGCAAGCCCAAGTCCTCCAGGTGGCATCCCGGGCAGCCATGAGCCGACACACTCTCTCCCTATGACCTTGGTTCCTGCTAGTGGCCTCCCACCACCCCCATGCCCAAGTGACAGTTACCCCAGACCTGCATAGCCCACTCACAACTTCTTACCTTGCCAGACCCTATTCCCTCTGCTTGTATCACACCTTCCCTATTCCACCCTCTCCCCTTCTTCACATGTCAAACTCCTATTCATCCTTCAAGGCTTTTTTCTGATGGCACCTCCTTCATGCAGCCTTCACCAAGTCCTGTACTTAGAGTATCTCCTCTGTTCCCACAACTGTCTACACAGGCCTCATCGGAGCAGCCTTGGTCTTATTCTCAGGCTGTTCACTTCTCTGTCTCCCTGCCCGGACCACAAGTTCCCTGAGGTCTGAGACTGGGTCTATTCATCTCTCCATCCTCGGCCCAATGGTACTGGACACATAGTCAGCCCATAAATATTTATTGAATCAATCAATGAATAAAAGAGAAGACTTTTGTGTCTTTGTTTCCAATTCCTTTTTTTCCCCCACTCCCACAATGGAGAAGGGTCATGGGGCAGGACTAAAGAGAAAGAGGAATGTGTGCCCCATATTCACGCCATACTCTACTCTCCCCATCCAGTTCCAGGCTCTGCCTTATAGAACAAGGGAGCCTTTCTCCTTGGCCTTTCTATTGCTGGACAGGTACCAGGTTGGACTCAGTGGACCTGAGGGAAAGGCTTTATCCCCCAGCATGCCTGCCCTGACCCCACAGAACCAGGGTTGCCTGAGGCAGCCCTGCCAGCCTTTCTGCAGGGGGAGCCGTCTCACCCAGGGAGACCACACTGCTCGTCCTGGTCACAGACAGGTCAGAGGCTGCAACTGCCCCTGGCTATTCTAAGAACAGACAATTTGTCAAAACGTCTCTGAGCAGGCCCCAGGGCCAGCCACTCCTTCCCTCCTCCTTCCTTCCCCATCCATTCATTTACCCGTAGCTATCGAGTGCTCCCAAGGGCCCAGGACTGGCTTCCTGGACTTCCAGTCCAGCAGGGGAGACATACTGAGCAAGTAATAACTAGTGTGACGAAGCAGGAGGGAAGACAGAAGGAAAAGGAGGCCAGGGAGGGAAGGAGCAACCAAGAACAAACGAAGGAAAGAAGCCAAAAGCAGAAGAGGCGTCACAGGCCAGCCCCTCCCTACTCTTCCCTGCATTCCAGAAACCAGAAGGCCTGGAGAGGAGGCATCAATGAGCCACAGACAAGCATTGTGTTCATTTTCTGGGGCCGCAGTAACAGAATGCCACAGACTAGGGGGCTTACACAACAGAAATGTACTGTCTCACAGCTCTGGAAGCCGGAAGCCAGAGGCTCCTTCTGAGCACTGTGAGGGTGTCTGTCCCACGCCTCTCCACTGGCCTCTGGGGGTCTGCTGCAGGCTTTGGCATTCCTGGTTGTGGATGGCATTCTCCCTATGTCTTCAATCAGCTTCCCTTCGTATGTGTCCTTCTACACATGGCATTCACGTGGGTGTTAAAAGTTACCATTTTTAAGTATTTAGTTCAGTGGCATTAAGTGCATCCACAATGTTGTGCCACCATCCATCTCCAGAACTTTCTCATCATCCCAAACGGAAACTCCATATCCATTCAACACTGACTCTCCATACGCTGTTCCCCAGCCCCGGTCACCTGTATTCTACCATCTGTTTATGAATTTCACTCTTCTAGGCAGCTCCTCCAGGGAATCACAGTTTGTCCTGATGTAATTGTTTGGTTTTTTGTTTTGTTTTGTTTTGGTTTTGAGATGCTCTGTCACCCAGGCTGGAGTGCAATGGCGCGATCTCGGCTCACTGCAACCTCTGCCTCCTAGGTTCAAGCGATTCTCCTCCTTCAGCCTCCCGAGTAGCTGGGATTACAGGCACCTGCCACCACACCTGGCTAATATTTTGTATTTTTAGTAGAGGCGGGATTTCACCATGTTAGCCAGGATGGTCTTGATCTCCTGACCTCGTGATCTGCCCGCCTCAGCCTCCCAAAGTGCTGGGATTACAGACATGAGCCACCACTCCCGGCCATGACTGGCTTATTTCGCTGAGCACAATGCCTTCCATTTTCATCCACGTTCACATGGCACTATTTTATAAAGGATCTCAATCATAGAGGGCTAGGGGCCCACCCTCCTCTAGTCCAACCTCATTTTAATTTAACTAATTCCCTCTGCAGCAACCGTATTACCAACTAAGTTCACATTTTGAGGCACTGGGGATGAGGACCTCAACTTAGGAACCTGGGGGGGATACAACACAACAGGTGTGCCGTGACCGAGACAGAGATGGGAGGAACAGAAAAAGACACCCTGACAGGCAGCATGGGAGGGGCGATGGGCAAGTTCTTGTTTTGTTGACCCTTAACTCCTCTGTACTCCTGACAGGAGCCACGTCCCTGGCGCGCTTCCCCAGCCCAGCTGACTCACTGGACAGGAAGAGGAAGGGCAGGAATTCAGGCCGATGAGCCAGAGACCCTCACCTCTGGCTGGGCCTGGCACAACCTCCTGGGAAGCCCCCGCACACCAGCCTTCCCAGAACCACTCAGTGTGTCCTGCCTGCTGATGGGCAGTCATGTATGCCCCACCCTTCCCTGACCGTGGCCACTTATCCAGGGGCCCAGCTGTCTTGGCTGGGAGGCGTCTATTGCAAGTCACTCCTCCATCGACACAGACAGATCACTCACGTCCCTCATTCCGTCCCTCGTTCCACAGTGAGTGTTGACACCCACTACGGGGCAGGCCTGGCTGCAGGCCTGGAGATGCAACAGCAGCAAAAGGAGCAGCCCCTGTCCCAGGAGGCTCACATTCAAGTGAAGGCGGCAGATGAAAGCCCACAGCAATCAAGTGCACACAGTCAGATGGTGATGAAGGCCAAAGAGGCCCGGCAGCAGGGGAGGGGACACGGAAGGCCCCGCTGGGTAGGCTGCGTGAGCCCAGCTAATTTTTGGAATTTTTAGTAGAGATGGGGTTTCACCGTGTTAGCCAGGATGGTCTCGATCTCCTGACCTCGTGATCCGCCCACCTTGGCCTCCCAAAGTGCTGGGATTACAGGCGTGAGCCACCGTGCCCGGCCATGAAGAAGCACTGGTTTTTAGGCTTTAATGAGTTTGGGTTTTACCCCCAAGAAACTGGGGGTAAAAGAGGGAATAAAAGCAAAACATCCCATGCCCTCAAGGAATGTCTAGTCCAGGATTAGAGGTGGGGCAGTCCCAGGAAGGAGCCATCTTGACAGTGAATTCACGCGGAAGACGGTGAGCCCAGCTGGTCCGGAGAGACAGAGGTGCTGTGCAGGGCGTGGGGAAGCAGCAGGTCTCAATCGAGAAACCTGGTTTTCTGTCTGTGTTGGTTGAGGACTCTTTTTTCCAGGAGGAGTCGCTTGTTCGCTTGTTCACCTTAAGTTTAAATTGAGAGGGGTTAACAGCTTTTGCCTCGGAAGGCAGGCTGGCCTGGCGGGGTGTGTGGTGTGAGGTGCGGAAATACTTCGTCCCCAGCTGGCCTCACAGGCCGAGCAGCAGACGATGGCTTCCTTCTGCCGGCTTCCCTGCAGCTTGGTTTTCCTGGGACCATTCCTCTGCTAGAGGGACTGGGGATGGGCACAGGGGATGGAGGAGGAGTTGGGGAGGCCCTTCGGAGAGCGTTTGTTTGTGGCAAGAGACGTGTGTACAGGCTGGCACATGGTCCCAGGTGGCTATGGGGAGACATGTGAGCGGGGCTCATGCAGTTGTTGTGAGTGAGTGCGCTCTCGCAGCTCTGAGGATTAGGGAAAACAACGTGCAGATCCAGACATGTTTGTGTAGGGAGGGGTGCAGTGTGCTGGACCAGGTCCAGAACTAAAAATAACGCAGGATTTCTGTGCCCAGCAAGAGCGCTAGCAACTGTGGGGCTTGTGTAGTGTGTGGTGGGAAGACTGTGGTTTCAGCTGAACCAGGCACGGTGCAACCAGGACAGCAGGAGGGAAGACCAGGCCTGGGTGGGAGGCCCCAGGGGGGCGGGGAAGGACTGAGGTCAAAGGCCATCCCATCCCGCAGCCGAAGAAAGCCTTCAGGCAGCCATGGGCGGCCTACCACGTGAGGCCGGATCTGGGTCCTCCTGCATGTCTGAAACAGCACAGAGCAGCGGGGCAGCCTCCAAACCTCCCTAGCAAGGAGCAGTTAAGGGATCCAGAGGGCGTGGTCTGGAGCAGACAGAAGGGAAGCAACATGTGTGGGGCATTCAGGAGTGCGGGATGCCTTCCCCAGGCTCCCATGGTGATCCAGACAGGTAGGCGTTTTCCTTCCCTTTTTGCAGATTGTGAAAACAGCGTTCAAAAAAGACTCATAGGCCGGATGCAGTGGCTCACGCTTGTAATCCCAGCACTTTGGGAGGCCAAGGCAGGCAGATCACGAGGTCAGGAGTTCGAAACCAACCTGGCCGACATGATGAAACCCTGTCTCTACTAAAAATACAAAAATTAGCCAGGCGTGGTGGTGGGCACCTGTAAACCGAGCTACTCAGGAGGCTGAGGCAGGAGAATCACTTGAAACCGGAAGGCGGAGGTTGCAGTGAGCCGAGATTGTGCCACTGCACTCCAGCCTAGTCAACAAGAGTGAAACTCTGTCTCAAAAAAAAACTCACTTAGCCCTGGGGCCACCCAGCCACGAAGAGGCAGGGCTGGGACAGGTCCCTGCAAGTCTCCTCTGGAAGGCGAAAGGGCTGCTACTAGGAAGGGGTGGCAGACTCATCTCATGTGGCTTCAGAGGGCAGGGCATGGACAAGGGTTATGGGAAGGGAGGGAAATTTTCCAATAACCAGACTGCACAACAGTGGAGTGGCTCGTCTCAGGAAGGGTAAGCTCATGCAAAAGCTGGCTGTTGGGGACATTGGGAGGGACTCTGAAGGTCCCCACCACTCTGAATCTATGCTGTGTGGGAGGATGCAGGGTCCACTGGGCCCATGACGATTTTTTAGCGTGGGAAGCAAGGAACCTCAACTTTGGAAAGAGTGAGGGCACAGTGACGTCCAGTCACTCCCAGAAGCTGTCTGTTAATAGAGCATCCCCTCGGACGGTGTGCAATCCTAATGACCAGCCCCAGGACATCAGAAACAGGGTCCCTGCCCTCACACTGCTGACCACAGTCTAGGAGACAGGGCTGCACACAGACGGAACCAAGCACACAAGACAAGAGAGGGTGTGTGCCACAGAAAGCAAGGGTTCATTTATGTGCTGCGTTTTTAGTCTGCGAGGAGTCAGAAGAGAGGACAGTGAGGCCAGGAGAACTCAGGGAACACTGCTTGTTGTAATCATCACAATTGTGTTAATCATATTACCAGCTGTTCTTTCGTAACCATCCCCTATGTGCCAGGCTAAGTGTTTTGTATGCACTGTATGATTTAATCCTAGAACAACACTATGAAGCAGGAGCTCTTATTATTCCCCTTTTACAGATGAGGAGGCAGCTCAGAGAGGTGATGTAACTTGCCCAAAATTCTACAACTAGTATGTGGCAGAGCCTGGACTCAAGCCCAGATGTGTTGGACTCCAGACCCCGCGTAGAACCAGAAGGAACTAATGCTGCTGCAATGTCTGCACTGATAGGGAGATCTCTCCGAGATACCATGCCGTTGTTTTCTGTTGTTGCTATAGCATATTATCACAAGTTGCACACATATTTTTTGCACTACACTTCTGGAGGTCAGCAGTCTGACACGTGGGTCTCACTGGGCTAAAATCTCAGTGTGGGCAGGGCTGGGTTCCCCTCTGGAGGCTGCAGGGCAGAATCCCTTTCCTTGCCTTTCCCAGCTTCTAGAGGCTGCCTGCGTTCCTTGGCTCCTGGCCCGTCCTCTGTCTGCAAAGCTACCACTGTCATGTCTCTCTAACCCTTTGTCACGGCTCCCTCTGACCACAGCCAGGAAAGATTCTCCGACTTCAAGGATCCATAGGATTAGATTGAGCCCACTTGGATAATTCAGGATACTCTCCCCATCTCAAAGTCCTTAATCTTAATCACATCTGCAAAGTTCTTTTTGCCAAGTAAGGTAACATGCACACCTTGCAGGGATGAGGGCGTGGTCACTTTTGTGGGGGCCATTATTCTGCCAACCACATATAAAAAGGAGAGAAAAGAAGCTGGGCGTGGTGGCTCATGCCTGTAATCCCAGCACTTTGGGAGGCTGAGGCAGGCGGATCACAAGGTCAGGAGATCAAGACTATCCTGGCTAACGCAGTGAAACCCCATCTCTAATAAAAAAAAAAAAAAAAAAAAAAAAAAAGGAAGAGAAAAGAGCAAGGTGCAAACCAGTAGCAAGGTGCTTCTTCTGGTGTTAAAAAAATTTTTAAGTGGGGAGAATAATAATATACACTACTATTTGTTTGTATTTGCATAAAGAAGTATGCATTAAAGAACCAGCATTGGTTATTGGAGAAGAGCTAGACTGATGGGGACAAGACTGGATGGAGATTTTTGTTGTCATTATGGAAGTGCTCAAATACACACAAAAGTAGAGAGAACAGGATAATGAACCCCATATACTTATCACCCAGCATCAACGGTTTTACATTCTTATTGCATTTTCTCTCTCCACTTCTGGGGAAAAGGACTGAAAAATTTAAAGCAAATCCCAGACATCATATCATTCTACCCATAAAAACTGCAGTGTGTGTCTCTAAGAGAGAGGGTTTTCTCAAAAACATAACCACAATGCCATCATCACACATAAGAAAGTTAACAATATTTTCGTAACATCATCTAGCCCTTAGTCCATATTTAAACTTCCCTAATTGCCCACAAAACCTTTTTTTTAATAACTGGTCTGTCTGCATCAGGATCCAAGAATCAGGCCCACACATTGCCCTTGGTGGATAGAACTCCTAAATCTCTCTTACAGATTCACAGTTTCCAGGAGAAACACATTTCCCTCTCTTATATCTTTATTTTTCAGTTATGTAAACAAATCATCTATTTTAAAATTAAATTTAAAAGAAAATAAAAATCGAATGTTTCACGGACATGTCAGGAAGGCTCCCAAGGGGGCCCAAAAAGTGGTGGGTGAGGGAAAGTTTCAGTGGAGCTCTAGGCTGGAGCGGGTGGGAGGCAGAAGGCCCCACCAAAGCCCCATGTGGTGAACACACTCGGGGAGTCTAAGCTCTGACATTCTGGTTTCCTGGCCTGCTTGGAGGTGGGTGGGGAAGTGACGGGGATGCCAGCGATACAACTTAGCCCTGAGGAAAGTCCCCAAAGTCAAGGGTGCTGCAGTCACTCTACGTGGGTAGGGTGGGGAGAGCCACAGGAAACCTACCATCCTTCCGTCAGAGCCATATCACACTCCTAGACCCAGGTGTTAAACCAAAGCGCCCCCAGATTGGACTACGTGGGAAACTGGAGATGTGCAGAACGTGCAGGACAGAGGGGGCTGGCTAAACTGGAAGTCAGGAGGCCCAAGTCCTACTCCAGCTCTGCCACCAGCCACCTGCACAGTCCTGTGAGAGCCACCTATAAACACACTCCCTCTAGTAACCGCGGCTGGGAGAGGTGGAATGGGGAATAACATCCATCCGTGTTTGCTTGTATTTGCATAAAGAAGGGCACAGTAAAAACCAAAGCAGCGTCAAATGAGATCCTGGGTATGGAAAAGGGAATGTCAATTAATATTGTTAACAGCCAGATCCCAAAACCCCCAATCCTACCAAGTTCCCAACATTATCCCTAATCTAAGAGAGGGGTTCTGCAGGATGAATAGGAGTTTGCTGGAAACAGGAAAGTTGTTGTAGAGAAAGAGAATGACAGGGTCAAAAACAGAGAGACAGGAAATGAGCCCAGTGAGTCCAGAGAATTTTTAAAAATGCAAAATACAGGCCGGGCGTGGTGGCTCACGCCTATACTTCCAGCACTTTGGGAGGCCAAGGCGGGTGGATCACGAGGTCAGGAGATGGAGACCACCCTGGCTAACACGGTGAAACCCCATCTCTACTAAAAATACAAAAAATTAGCCGGGCGTGGTGGCGGGCGCCTGTAGTCCCAGCTACTAGGGAGGCTGAGGCAAAAGAATGGCGTGAACCCGGGAGGCAGAGCTTGCAGTGAGCCGAAGTCACGCCACTGCACTCCAGCCTGGGCGACAGAGCAAGACTCTGTCTCAAAAAAAAAAAAAAGCAAACTAACAGGCCGGGCACATTGACTCACGCCTGTAATCCCAGCACTTTGGGAGGCTGAGGCGGGAGGATTGCCTGAGGACGGGAGTTGGAGACCAACCTGACCAACATGATGAAACCAGTCTCTACTAAAAATACAAAAACTAGCTAGCCATGGTGGCAGGTGCCTGTAATCCCAGCACTTTGGGAGACTGAGGCGGGAGGATTGCCTGAGGACGAGAGTTCGAGACTAACCTGACCAACATGATGAAACCAGTCTCTACTAAAAATACAAAAACTAGCTAGGCATGGTGGCAGGTGCCTGTAATCCCAGCTACTCAGGAGGCTGAGGCAGGACAATCACTTGAACCTGGGAGGCAGAGGTTGCAGTGAGCCAAGATCATGTTACTGTGCACTCCTCCAGCCTGGGCAACAGCGAGACTGCATGTAAAAAAAAAAAAAAAAAAAAAACAAAATGCAATGTGGAAACTTGGATTGGATTCTGGAACAGAAAAAGGACATCAGTGGAAAAACTGATGAAATCTAAATAAAGTCTGCAGTCTAGTTAATAGTATTGTACCAATGTTAATTTCTCAGTTTTGAAAAATATACCATGATTATATAAGATGTTAACACTAGAAGGAAGCTGCACTATCTTTGCAACTTTTTGAAAACTAAAATTATTCCAAAATTAAAAGTTTATCAAGAAAGAGGATTGGCAAGAGGTGGAGATTGCAGTGAACTGAGATCATGCCACTGCACTCCAGCCTGGGTGACAGAGGGAGACGAAAGAAAGAGGAAGAGAGAAAGAAAGAAAAAGGAAGGAAGGCAGGAAGGCAGGAAGGCAGGAAGGAAGGAAGGAGGGAGGGAGGGAAGGAGGGAAAGAAGGAAAGAAGGAAGGAAGAAAAGGAAGGAAGGAAGGAAGGAAGGAAGGGAGGGAGGGAGGGAGGGAGGGGAAGGAAAGGAGGGAGGGAAAGAAAGAGGGTTCCAGTTATTTAGGGAAGTAGAGCTTTTAACAGCTAGAGCAGGCCAGGCACAGTGACTCACACCTACAGTCCCAACACTTTGGGAGGCCAAGGCGGACAGATCCCTTGAGTCCAGGAGTTGGAGACTAGCCTGGGCAACACGGTAAAACCTCATCTCTACAAAATATACAAAAATTGCCTGGGGGTGGTGGCGTACACCTGTAGTCCCAGATACTTGGGAGGCTGAAATGGGAGTATCGTTTGAGTCTGTGAGATGGAGGCTGCAGTGAGCCATAATCTCGCCACTGCACTCCAGCCTAGGTGGCACAGTGAGACCCTGTCTCAAAAATAAACAAATAAAATAAAACCAGCTAGAGCATATAAGGTGCCAGGGTGGGAAGTGAGGTGCTGAATGTCAGCAGAGGCTGGTTTACAAAGGCCTGTGCCACACAATGAGGTTCAGACTTCCTTTGTCTTTAGGCAGTGACTCCATGGCAATCTTCTCCCTCTCTGAACCCTTCCCACAGGCCACAGGTAGACATTAGTGACAGCTTCTTACCTTCACTGTATTTTACCTGCCCATGTTTACCTGAACCTACACACGAAAGTCCCAGCTCTTATACACACACATACATGCAGACACGTGTGCACACACACACTGTCCCTCTAGGGGGACCTTTGTCCAACCCACCCCAGATACAGCTGGGAGAGACAGAGCCCCTGCCTCCAGGTGCTTATAGTTTCAGGAGCATCAGCCAAACATTACATGAGACACAAAGACACTGTCAGCAAGATACATTCAGCAACTTCGTTTGCCCTTTGATATGAATAGAACCTTCTCAGGACCAGCTCGGGCTAAGCTGTGTGGAAATGGGAAGCAGGCACAGAGCTGAGCCCAGCAGCCCCCAGCACTGCCCTGTCCCCACCTGTGTCTTGCTATGGCTGCCTGGTCAGCCCTGCTCTCAGATATCTGGACCCCTGCAACTCCTCACTCCCCTAACTCTTCGTCACCCTGTTACCATCTAATGATTGGCGTCCACCGCGTCCTATATCCCCAGTTAGGAGGTGAGTTTCTCATGAGCAAAACTAGAGTGTGGCTTATCCTGGGCACCTCCCACGGCCTGGCACTCAGGTGATCAGTAAATGTGGAAGGACCTAGCATGCTGGGCAAAGACACTCAGAAGACAGAGCTGAAAATGCTCATCTTGCCAACGTTCTCCAAGACTCCAAGCCTTGAGGCTATTTAGCATTTTATAACAACTAAGTCCACTACCCCTGTACTCGGAGGTTAAAATTGAAAACCAAGTTTGTAAGCACACTCACAGTTTACAAGCACTTACACATCCAGGATTTCATCCGACTCTCTTACAACAACAAAGGAGGAGTTTCTATTAAGCCCATTTTGCAGATAAGGAAATGGAGTCTCAGAAAAGCAAAAAGACTTGCTCGGGTCCTCTCTGCTCCCAGGTAAGTATGCAGTAGGGCTTGCACCTGTGACTTCTAATGTCAAGCCCCATGCTAATTGCCTACAGCTTCTCTACCCTCTTACGCAGGAAATACCACAAATACACAGCCCCCAGAGTCCCTGCTCCTCCACCTGAACCCAGAACCACCAACCAGAACAGAAGCCAGCAGCCACAGAGCGGAGAGAAGCTGCAGCTGCTACCCATGGGCTGGCATTGCCTATCACTGAGCCAGGGCAGGCCGCTTGGGCACACACCCGCCCATCCCCGCCCCTCACGGTGGAGAAAGAGCAGTAATCATCCTCGCTCTGCAGCTGTGGAAAGGGAGCCTCGGAGGAACCGACAAGCACCAGCAAAGGCAGGACCCAACTGCAGGCTCCCCACCTGTCAGCAGTCCTAAGACCCAGAGAGGTGGCTTGCAGGGAGGCACCTTCAAGACGGCACAACTGCTGAGGAGTCATCTGCAGCCCCTTCACCCACCTCTACAGTCAAAGGGCAAAAACGGCAGTGTAGTGCCAGTCCACATTTACCTACCACAGGAAAAAGCAGCTTAGCACCTGGGCTCTGGAGCCAGGCCACCTGGGTTGACATCCTGGCTCTGCTGCTTCCTAGCAAGAGCAGGAACCGCCTTGTGACTTGGCTTCCCCATTTATAAGATAAGACTATCAACCTCATAGGGTCATTTGTGGATTGAGTTTATATAGAGAATTTAGAACAGCATTTGTTACCTAACCATCCAAGTGTTAGTTCTTCAGACCTACTACATTAAGTGTCTGGAAGGTACCTACTGTGGGTACAACAGGAGCTGGTAATCTATCGGAGAGTATTTATTTATTTATTTATTTATTTATTTATTTATTTATTTATTTGGAGGGAGTCTTGCTCTGTCACCCAGGCTGCAGTGCAATGGCACCATCTCAGCTCACTGCAACCTCCGCCTCCGGGGTTCAAGTGATTTTCCTGCCTCAGCCTCCTGAGTAGCTGGGATTGCAGGCACCTGCCACCATGCCCAGCTAAATTTTTTTTTTTTTTTTTGAGATGGAGTCTCACTCTGTCGCCAGGCTGGAGTGCAGTGGCGCAATCTCAGCTCAATGCAACCTCCGCCTCCTGGGTTCAAGTGATTCTCCTGTCTCAGCCTCCCAAGTGGCTAGGACTATAGGTGCCCGCCACCTTGCCTGGCTAATTTTTTGTATTTTTAGTAGAGATGGAGTTGCACCATGTTGGCCAGGATGGTCTCGATCTCTTGACCTCATGATCCACCTGCCTCGGACTCTCAAAGTGCTGGGATTACAGGCATGAGCCACCGCCCCTGACCAATCTGTTGTATTTTTACTAGAGACGGGGTTTCACCATGTTGGGTAGACTGATCTCAAACTCCTGACCTCAAGTGATCCGCCTGCCTCCGCCTCCCAAAGTGCTGGGATTACACACATGAGTCACCGTGCCCGGCCAACTTTTTTAAACAGATGCATGAAACCTGAAATTATCACCCAGGACAAATCTTGTAAGAGTCTAATGGATGATTCAGAAAGAAGTTGCTACAGGAGTGTCCTGAGAGAGAGGATCAGAGCAGACTAGGATGACTGAGGATGCTGGGGAAGGCAGGGGCTGGGCTGGCCTCAGAGATGGGCAGGCTGCTTGCAGGACGGAAAGGAGGAAGTGCCAAGAGTTGGGGCTTCGGAAAGAGGAGGTGGGGACCCAGGCATAGAGCTGAGGACGCATGTGGTATTCCAAAAGAGTGAACAGAATTGGAATCAGAGGTTAAGGCAAGAGAGCAGAGGGCCTGTATGATGATCTTAGAATTGAGGCATCGTCTTTTCATACATTCAATAAATATTTATTGTGCACCTACTGTATGTCAGGCACTGTTCAAAGCCCTTGGGACACACAGAGAACAAAACAGCCATGTGGATTTTACATTCTAGCTGGAGGAGGCAGATAAATAGCAACGCACGTACCAAGAAAACATTCTCCTCTGTGAGAAAGGAAGTGATAGGGGAACATTGTTTTTTTTTTTTTTTTTTTTTTTGAGACGGAGTCTCGCTCTGTGGCCCAGGCTGGAGTGCAGTGGCGCGATCTCAGTTCACTGCAAGCTCTGCCTCCCGGGTTTACGCCATTCTCCTGCCTCAGCCTCTGGAGTAGCTGGGACTACAGGCGCCCACCACCTCGCCCGGCTAGTTTTTTGTATTTTTTAGTAGACACAGGGTTTCACCATGTTAGCCAGGATGGTCTCGATCTCCTGACCTCGTGATCCGCCCATCTCGGCCTCCCAAAGTGCTGGGATTACAGGCTTGAGCCACCGTGCCCTGCCGGGAACATTGTTTAGAAGCAGAACAGGGTAAAGGGAGTTGGGAGATCTTTGAGCAGGAAAGAGTCAAGCTGAGCTTCAGGAGTCTGATGAAAGGATGATACTAAATATTGCTTATTTAGAATTGCCCCGTGCGGGCCCCCAACCCCCATATACTAAGGAGGACGGACCCTGAGAGCCATGATTTGTTTTGCTGAGCAGGGCGAAGGGAGGTGGGGATACAAACTGAAAATGCCAAGTTTAGAGCTAAACTGCTCCACACAGACATGTGCAGAGGACATCCACAGGGCAGGGGGCTGGCTGAGGCTGGGCTAGGGGGCAGATGACAGAGGTGGCGGCCACAGATTGGACGTTTGAGAAGAGCTATCCAGAGGGATTCTTAGAATGGGATTCTTAGAACATCCCTCTGGCATATGAGAGGGAACCCTTCATCCACCTATCCGTGAAACCTTCATAAAATCCACACTTGACACAGGCGGTTTCCAGGTTGAGTGTGTGTGCGCTTAACGCGAGGAAAAGAAGCGATGGGTGAGAGCAGGGCAGCCCACCCCCAAGGATGCGTGCGGCAAGACTCTCTGGGTCCAATGTTGTGTGCATCCTGGGCAGGTGAACGGCAGCAAGGCAGGGCAAGGGTAGAACAGCCGTTTGGGCTGCAGATGAGCTTCAAGGATGCAGCCCCCATTGCGGGTGGCAGAGCATCAGGGGGAACGAAAGATGGGGATCCAATCCTGGACTGAAACCAGAAGACCTGAAGTCTGATCTGTGCTCTGCTGCTAGATCCCTACATCCCGCCTTAGCCCTGGTGCCTCCCAGCAATGACGTAGGAACAGCTAAGAAACAAGAACCACGTTCACTAAGCAGCTGTGAGGCTGGGGGGGGAAGGAGGAGCCCCAGGTGATGGAAGGTGTTGGTGCTGACTGATTAGAGACAGGGAGGGCTGAGGAGAAATTCATCAGCGAGACTAGGAAGCCCTCGGAGATTATGAATTCTGATCTTGATGTTTATTTACATTGAGATTACTATATTTATTTCGTATTGCTTCTGTAACAACCACAACTTTAGTAGCTTAAAGTAACACATATTTACTGTTTCACAATTCTAGAGGTCTGAAATTCAAAATGGGTGGGCAGGGCTGTGTTGGATCCTTCTGGTGGCTACAGGGGAGAATTCGTTTCTTTGCCTTCTCCAGCTTCTAGAAGCTGTCCTTGTTCCACAACACACAGCTGTGCATCACTGCGACCTCTGCTTCTGTCGTCACATCTCCTTCTCTGGCTCTGACACTTCCACCTGTCTCTTATAGGAACTTTTTGGATTCCATTGGGCCCACTGGGATGGTCCGGGCTATGCCATGGAAAGTGACACATTCACAGTTTTGGGGATTGGAATGTGGGCCTATTTGGAGGGCCATTAGAAGTGGAAACAGGCGGCCGGGCGCGGTGGCTCAAGCCTGTAATCCTAGCACTTTGGGAGGCCGAGACGGGCGGATCACAAGGTCAGCAGATCGAGACCATCCTGGTTAACACGGTGAAACCCCGTCTCTACTAAAAAAATACAAAAAACTAGCCGGGCGAGGTGGCAGGCGCCTGTTGTCCCAGCTACTCGGGAGGCTGAGCCAGGAGAATGGCGTAAACCCGGGAGGCGGAGCTTGCAGTGAGCTGAGATCTGGCCACTGCACTCCAGCCTGGGCGACAGAGCTAGACTCCGTCTCAAAAAAAAAAAAAAAAAAAAAAAAAAAAAGAAGTGGAAACAGGCCAGGCACGGTGGCGCAGGCCTGTAATCCCAGCACTTTAGGAGGCTGAGGTGGGCGGATCACCTGGGGCCAGGAGTTCAAGACCAGCCTGGCCAACATGATGAAACCCCATCTCTACTAAAAATATAAAAATTAAGGCCGGGAGTGGTGGCTCACACCTGTAATCCCAGCACTTTGAGAGGCCGAGGCGGGTAGCTCACGAGGTCAGGAGTTCAAGACCAGCCTGGCCCATATGGTAAAACCCCATCTCTACTAAAAATACAAAAATTAGCTGGGCATGGTGGCGTGCGCCTGCAGTCCCAGCTACTCGGGAGGCTGAGGCAGAAGAATCACTTGAACCTGGGAGGTGGAGGTTGCAGTGATTCGAGATCATGCCACTTCACTCCAGCCTGGGTGACAGAGCGAGACTCCATCTAAAAAAAAAAAAAAAAAAAAAAAAAAATTAGCCAGGCATAGCGGCACACAACTGTAATCCAAGCTGCTTGGGAGGCTGAGGCAAGAGAATCGCTTCAGCCTAGGGGGTGGAGGTTGTAGTGAGCCAAGATCGAGCCACTGCACTCCATCCTGGGCAACAGAGCGAGACTTGGTCTCAAAAAAAAAAAAAAAAAAAAAAAAATCTGCAGGCTCTTGGATATCAGGACTTGCATTTACAGAGAGATGAGTTACACAGAGAAAATGGTGGGAGGCACAAAAGGGGATGAGTGCTCCAGGAGAGAGCTGAGAGAGAAGGGCAGGGGCCTGAGAAAGCCCCATGCCCAGCGGTCATTCTGCAGATGTTTGCAGAGTGCCTGCTGTGGGCCAGCAAGGGACTGGGAGCTAGGGAGAGCACAGAAATTTATCGAATGCAAGTGCACCCTGGAGGAGCTCACTACCAAGAAGTGGACACATAAAGGAAGATGATGCCCAAAGAGTCACACATGAGAGACTCAAACAAGCTAATCCATGGAGAAAAAGACTGCAGTGCTCCAGAAAGGCTTCATGAGGTGGTGCATTTGAGCTTAGAAAGAGGAACAGGAGAGAAGCTTCTAGAAGTGAAGGAGGTGCATCAAGATGGCCACTGGTGTGGTGGCTGGAAGGGCCTTGGTGGCCTGTGAGAGCGGGGTCCTGCCTGTTGCCTTACAAAGCCATTGCCCACAGCTGGAGGGACCTTGGGCGTGGGTGTGACGGCTCATTAGCTCACCAGGCCTCTGCGTGTTCAAATCTTACCACCAGGGGGGGCACAAGAGCCAAAGTGGACCCTGAGCCTGAGCTGGGGTTTCTTTCCCAGAAACAGGACGCCTTGAGGGAAGGGAGGAAAAGTGTTCCCACTCTAGCACCACAAAGCCTGGAAGGCCTGGCTGCTTCCATGTGATTTCTGACTCAGGGGCTTACCCATATTTTCCTCTTCCAGTTAAGGCAAAACATAATATTTCCATCGCTCCCTTTCCTGGTTGCCTGTAGGACTAACTGCCTGTAACAAATGCACTGTGGCCCAGAGGTTTACTGTGCCATAGAATGTCAGGAGGAATGAAAGACACCTCCTGGGCCTGGCTCGGTGGCTCAAGCCTGTAATCCCAGCACTTTGGGAGGCCGAGGCGGGCGGATCACGAGGTCAGGAGATCGAGACCATCCTGGCTAACATGGTGAAACCCCGTCTCTACTAAAAAATATAAAAACCTAGCCGGGCGAGGTGGTGAGCGCCTGTAGTCCCAGCTATTCAGGAGGCTGAGGCAGGAGAATGGCGTGCACCCGGGAGGCGGAGCTTGCAGTGAGCCAAGATCTGGCCACTGCACTCCAGCCTGGGCGACAGAGGGAGACTCCGTCTCAAAAAAAAAATAAAATAAAAAAGGAAGACACCTCCTGATCCAAAATGCTGTGAACCAAAAAGTATCTGAGACAGATCTCAATCAATTTAGAAAGTTTACTTTGCCAGGGTTACAGACGGGCGCCCAGGAGGCAGGTCTGCGCCTTCTGTAAAGATGATTATTTTGAGGGCCTCAATATTTAAAAGGCGGCTGTCCGGGAAAGAGGAAGAAAGTTTTTTTTTTAAGGTGTGGGTAGGTAAGAGACAAACGGTTGCATTCTTTTGAGTCTTTGAGCATCCTCTCACTGAATGCACAATTTACATGGCGGAGGAGGGTAGAGAAATCGTCACCTATGCTTGTCTAGCACAGTGAATCTGCATTTTTACATTGGAGGAAGCAATCAGATACACGTTTGTCTCAGGTGAGCAGAGGGATGACTTTGAGTTCTGTCCTTTGTTCTGTACCTGTAAAGATAAGCTATCAATTTACATTGTGACGGTGAAATTCAACAGAACTGTTTTAGGGCAAATATCATAGGGTCCACAAGAAATTTCCTCGTGGGCAAATTGTGAGAGAAGTGCATAGTTTTTTTTTTTTTTTTTTTTTTTTGAGACGGAGTCTGGCTCTGTCGCCCAGGCTGGAGTGCAGTGGAGTGATCTCGGCTCACTACAAGCTCCGCCCCCTGGGTTCATGCCATTCTCCTGTCTCAGCCTCCTGAGTAGCTGGGACTACAGGCGCCCACCACCACACCTGGCTAATTTTTTTTGTATTTTTAGTAGAGATGGGGTTTCTCCGTGTTAGCAAGGATGGTCTCGATCTCCTGACCTCATGATCCACCTGCCTCAGCCTCCCAAAGTGCTGGGATTACAGGCCTGAGCCAAACCACCCGGCGAGAAGTGCATAGCTTTTTAAAAAATATTTGTAGCTATCTTATTTAGGAATGGGAGGCAGGTTTGCCTGTGGCAGTTCCGAGCTTGATTTTTCCCTTTGGCTTATTGATTTTGGGGTCCCCATATTTATTTTCCTTTCACACTACTCTTATACAGGCGACGAGACTGAGGCCCAGAGAGGAGGCTGCCTGCCTAACAGAGACCAAGGAGTCAGAACCAAGAGTAGAACTCAGACCCCCTCACTTCAAGTCCAATGCTCTTATCACATAAAAAGGATGCCTTGATTATATGAATGTGGCACTGAACTATATAGGCTGATGCCAATTCTTTCTTCCGTGTAAACAATAATAGCAATGGGAGCAACAGGCAGCATTTCTGTGGCAGGTAGGTTCTAAGGCCTCCCTGTGGATTTCCTCTGCCAACACTCATGTTTACCCTAATAAGTTGTTTCTATTATAAACTTAAATATTTACTGAACTCTTCCCACCAGTACTTGTTAACTTGAAAGAAGGCAGAGATGAGATAAAACCCTTCTTTTCCTGAGACCTGTCTCCCAAGATAGATGGACGCAGGCCCAAAAGGGCAGAATGGAACATTGTCTGTTTTTTGACCTTCCCACCCTCCAGGGTGCTTCACACGCCTCCCCTGTGCTGGAATTGTCCTGGACACGGGTTAGGATGCATAAAGTCAAGCATCACCAAAATTCCTCTGCTTGTCCTCTTGGCATTAGGTGCAGTTTAGGCCCTGCCTCTCCTTCCTTGTCCTCCTTCCTCCCCATCTACCACTATCGGTAGTGTCCCCAGTGCAGCCAGCTGCCTGCTTCTGTGTCTTTGCATATACAGTTCCCTCTGCTCGGAATTCCCTCCTCCACTTTGACTACTGACTCCACCTTCCCAAGTCGTCAGCTGCTGCAATGTCCTCTGCTCTGGGAAGCCTCCCGGACTCAGATTGACTTACGGATATGCCCTGTGCCCCTACTTGTTACTAGCTTCTGCTGCTCTGCCTCTGATCTCTCCCTCCCCTTCCCGCCCTGACACCTCATGGGGTTTTACCCTGCCCTCTCCAGCCTTTATCCTATTGCCCCGCCTTCATTCACTTCTCTCACCTGAACTACTCCACAGCCTCCTAGCAGATTTGCACCTGGTCCTTAGCTCAACTTTCATCTCCCACTGCTCCCCTCATATTACCTAATTGCATCTCCCAAAATACAACATCTCCATTTTCTGGTTTTTTTTTTTTGTTCTTTTTTTTTGTTTTGTTTTGAGGCAGAGTGATGGAGTCTCGCTCTGTACCCCAGGCTGGAGTGCAGTGGCGCAGTCTCGGCTCACTGCAAGCTCTACCTCACGGGTTCACTCCATTCTCCTGCCTCAGCCTCCTGGGTAGCTGGGACTACAGGCACCCGCCACCGCGCCCGGCTAATTTTTTGTATTTTTAGTAGAGAGGGGGTTTCACCGTGTTAGCCAAGATGGTCTCGATCTCCTGATCTTGTGATCCGCCCGCCTCGGCCTCCCAAAGCGCTGGGATTACAGGCGTGAGCCACCACGCCCGGCCAACATCTCCATTTTCCATGCAATCCCCTAAAGCACTGAGCCAAGGACTTGAGATGCCAATAATGGTCCTGATCCTCAAGGGGCTTCCTACCTGCCCCTCCGGCCTTCCCCCACCCACCTACCTAAAACACAAGCAGAGAACCTCTGAAAACACAGCAGATCCAACCATTCCCCTGCTTGAACCCTTCGGTGGCCCCTAATGCTCAGAGTGCAAAGTCCAGGAGCACAAGGCTCCTTCTCACCTCCCCACAAACCTCCCGTGACAGCCCCTGTGCCAGCCTTTGCCCAGGATTCTCCCTTGGCGGCAACTTTCCCTGTGGTTCTGCAGCATCACTTCCCAGTCTGGGTCAGAGGCTTCTGCTTAGCCTCTCAGCCCCCAAGCCTCTCTCTGTAACTGCACCTGTCACCCTCAAACCATTGTCTGGCTGCCTGTCTCCTCCCACACTGGACCCTGAGCAGAAACAAGGGCTAATCCATTTTTTTCAGCTCCTACCCCTGATGAAACACCCTAAGAGATACTGAAAAATGTTTTTTAATCAATGAGACAAGTCTAATGATAATAAACAGGAAAATAACAGCAATGTGCTAACAGTGGCTGTTTCTGATGAGCAGAATTTTGAGTTCTGTTACTTTTACTTCTTGGTATTTCGGTTGTTTCTGTAATGACTATATCTTGCTTTTGCAATAATAAAGGACGCTAAAGGAAACTTCATTTTGAAAATAATACAAAGGGATTCTGGAACTTCAAAGGACGGGGACTCTCCTCGTCCACTCCGGAGAATCAGGAAAGGAGTGTTTAAAGACCCGCAGAATTCCTACAAGTGACGTGGGGAGGGCCAGCCAGCCAGCGCGCATGCCGGCCAGAGAGCGAGGTGGGCTCTGGGTCCGGGAGATGTCAGATCAGTGCTCTGCACAGGGCCTGGAAGGCAGGACGAGGCATTTCGACTTAGGTCCTTGAATCTGGAGAGCTACAGAAAGTTTGTGAGCTGAAGAGAAGCGCTCCGAGCTTGGCATCTGGAGCAGTCCAAGGCAGCAGCGAACACGTCCAAAGACGCAGGAGGGAGGGTGGGGGAGTAGAGAGAAAACAGAAGCCGTTTACAAACCCTTTTCCCCTTTAGGGCAACTAAACCTCAAGTGCAGGAAGCGCTTGGGGACTGCCCAGCCCTCAGCTATGTTATCATTCGGTGATAGGTACTTGCTAATGACTTCCAAAAGCCTCCCATCTGTCATCCCACCCAGACTGCGCGCTTCTAATTCCTCCTACCCCACATGCAGTGCCCAATGAAAAGTATGGCCAGCGAGCGAAGGCTTGCAAGGAGGCAGCCGAGGGCGAAATGAAGCCAGGCGGCTTCCCTTTAAATCCTCGCAAAGCAGAAGGGCCCCTCATTCCGGGACCAGGCCTTGGACAAGGGGCCTTTAGCCCGGACGACCCGGGGAGAGTCTCCCAAAGTAAAGAGCCGGGTCGGGCGCCCAGACCAAACCGGGGGAACCGGAAGGGCGAGGCCTCCACAGAAGTCCGCGGTAAAAGTGGCAGGGAGTGGCTGCCTGGAAAGACCCCAAGACGGCTGGAAGGAGGGGGGGGGTGGCGGGTGGGGGTTAGGGCGACTAGGCGGGGAAACAGGGAGAGGGTCGGGCTCCGACGGGCAGCTGGGGCCGAGACACGCCGGACCTGGGCGGGGGCAGGGGGCGGGGTGCGGCCCGGGCGGGGCCGACGGGGCGGGGCCGAAGGGGCGGGAGGCGTGGCCGGCGGGGGAGTGGGGGGCGGCTTTTCCCGGCACATGCGCACCGCAGCGGGTCGCGCGCCCTAAGGAGTGGCACTTTTTAAAAGTGCAGCCGGAGACCAGCCCACAGCCGCCTGTATCTGTGTCCAGCCCGGGTACCGCCTGTCCCAGCTGCACTCGCCCCTCAGTCCCGCACCCGTTCGACCCAGGCTAGGTTAGCCCTCACCATGCCGGTCAAAGGAGGCACCAAGTGCATCAAATACCTGCTGTTCGGATTTAACTTCATCTTCTGGGTGAGTGAGCGCGACTGCCGCACGCTCCACTCAGGGGCCACCTGTTCGCGGACCCCGGACACTGGCCGCGGGTGCTGGCAGCTGGCACTGCCCGCACCGGGCAGGCACCGGGCGGGAAGAGAGGGGGCCCTGCGGCTGCCAGCTGGCTCCAAGGCCGGGTCCAGAGCCGGGCGGGACGGCCGCGACGGGCGCATTCGGGTGGGGGCTCACCACCGCCCAGCGGGCGTGGGGAGCCGGGCCCTCCTGGGATGGGGCGTGCGGGCGGGTCCTGAGCCCTTTCCCTCGCCTAGGATTTGAGCTGGGCTGTGTGTCTGCTCCCAGCCCAAGCCCCTCCAAGTGCCAGAGGGGAAGGCAGGGAGAAGCGGAGCACCCCTCTTTGGGCCAGGGCCAAGGAGGACTGTGGTGAGCAGTGCGGCTCGTGACTGGGTGGGGTCTCCCAGGTAGTAGGGGGCACGAGGAAGGGAGGGTGCGGGCACGGCGAGAGCTCAGCCAAGAGCTGCTCTCACTTTTACACAGGAGCGGAAGGGGTGCCTTGGCTGCGGGTCCGGCCCCGGCACCCAGTCCCTGAGAGTCGGGGGCTCCTCCACCCTTGAGGAGGAACCTCGCAGGTCCCGGTTCCCTCAGACTTTGATTCTGAACCACCGTGAGAGCGCCAAACTCCCTGGCAGCTACTGAAAGACTAGCTTGTCTTGATTTCTTTCAAGGCTGATAAGTATCTTCACTGGAGAGAACTCTGGGAGCTGGGGAGAGGAGAGGAGAGGGCAGATACCTATCTGCGCCTCTAGTGGGATGAGTCCTGTGTGTGCATTTCCGGGAGAGATCAGGTGCCAGCCAGCTGCCCGCCCAGGACAGCCTTGGCCTTGCCCCCTCCCCTCCCCGCCAGCCCAGGCGGCCCACCCAAGGCCAGGCAGGGCGCAGAGCGGACGTTCATCCGGAGAGGCCAACGAGGCCAGGAGCTCCAGGGACACCCACTGCAGGCCACTCAGCCTCTACAAATGGGAAGACAGAGAGGTGACAGAAGCAAGGAATAGGAAACCTTTGTGTCCTTGTTTCTGTAGCCACATTCCCTACACACGCATGACAATACTTGCCCCTCTGCAGGCAGGAAGATAGTCTGTGTGCCACTCTCAAGATGGATGTAGAAACAGGTGCATGCCACCAGAGTCTTGTAACAGAAAAAGTGCGCTTGGCCAGGCACAGTGGCTCATGCCTGTAATCCCAGCACTTTGGGAGGCTGAGGCAGGAGGATTGCTTTCATCCAGGTTCAAGACCAGCCTGAGTAACATAGTGCATTAGACCCCATCTCTACAAAAAATAAACAATTAGCTGGGCGTGTTGGCATGCACCTGTGGTCCCAGCTACTCAGGAGGCTGAGATGAGAGGATCACTTGAACCTGGGAAGTCAAGGCTACAGTGAGTCATGATTGCACCACTGTACTTAGCCTGGGTGACACAGTGAGCCCGGTCTCAAAAAGAAAAAAAAAGAAAGTGTACTTATTCCCCTGGTCACTGAGGTCCCCACAAGCCTCCTTAGGGAAATCTCCTAAGATTTACTCCTCCCCAGAGCTGAAGGGGTGGTCGAACAGATTTTCCAGTTTGTAGAGATTGACCTCCACTAGTGCATCAGTCACCATAACACACGCCCTAGTGAGGACAACATGTAGGTGTGCTCCTGCCCAACCCTTGACTTGCTTTAAGAAGACCCTGCCGGCCGTGGGCACCCCTCTCCTCCTGTGTTGCTACCCACCCCAGCAACCAGCCAGCTGCCACGCTTAGCTTCTTCCTTTCACCAATCCCTGGCAGCAGAAAAGTATGTGGGAAGGCAGCTGGCCTCACCCACCCTTGACCTTTGGGAGTTTTCCTCTCCCCTCCCAGGTACAGTCTCTCCCTGCCTGTGTTGGTTCGTCCCCAGCTGTCTGCCTAGACTGCATCCAGGTTTGGGACTGCAGGGAAACACAGACGGCCACCGTGTGCCTCTCTACCCCCATCTGCCCCATGGCATATGCAGGAAGCTGATGCGAGGCTCCCACGGCCAGTAGTATCTACTCTGTCTGTGGCCTGCTGGCCTGCAATCTGTCCGTACTGTCCTCAGCTTGCCACCCTGCTCGTATTCAGAGCCCCCTACCCCTGGCCCCGGCCTAGGTGCAGCTGATGAGCTATGTAGTCTGAAACAGAAATCACTCGCACTGGAAATGTTTGGAATGACTTGAAGATCGTACATTCCAGCCCTCTTATCCATAGTGAGGCAGCAGAGGAAGAGAGATGGGGTGATTTACCCAGGATCACAGAGACAGAGCCAGTATTACAACTCCTGGGGCCCTTACTTCTGTCCTCTTCCATCTTCATCAGAAGCAGGAAGGTGGGCAGTAGCTATGCTTTCCTGAATTACTGCTCATTTGTCTGGTATCTGGGTCCCTATGGAGACGAAGCCCTCATCCCTAGGAGATGATGTAATGAAAAGGAAGACTGTGGTCGGTCCACTTGTGCAGAGTCTTAGTCTTTAGAGCCTTTCTTGTTCTAGCCCCATGATGTAGCCAAGAGCAGGACGCATTGTCCCCACTATACTGACGATCAGGAAACTATTTCCCAGGGAGGTTAGGTGACTTATCCAAGATGACGGGGCAGGGTGGTCTCAGAACTAGGTTACTTCACCCAACTGGGTTTGGCTGCTGAGCGGGAACGGGAGAAGGGTGGAATGAAGCTCCCAAAACTTTCTTAAGGAAAACTGTAACCCAAGGGAACTGCTTGGGTGATTATGTTGTCACCACATCCGTTTCTCTCTTGAGACCAGACATTTATAAACTTGGCATTTGGAACCTGATGTGGGCCTTGGAAAGCAGGAATTGTGAGGCCAGTGGCCAGCAGTGCTTCACACAGAGGATGCGGAGAGGGGGTGTCCAGCAGGCATCCAGAGAGAGGCCAGCCTCCGTGGAGTAGGATGGTTCTTGGGGGGCTGTGCCTCTTCCCTGGCCTGATCTCATCCCCGTGGATCACTGCCTGATGGCCCGTTCTGCACAGCCTGGCCTCCCCAGGTCTGGTGGCCACAGCCAACCAGCAAATCAGTTTGTTCTTCCAGCGCCTCCAGAACCAGCCCTCCTGGCTCTATTTTGGTGGTTTCTACGTTTCCTTCAGACCTCCCTGCCCCCCCCGCCCACCCCCCAAAAACCAGTTGAGAGGGAAAACGTCTTGCTGATGTCCATGCGGTAGACAATGCAAGTGTTTATCTCCAGCTGAAATGGGAGCCAGGGTTAGGGCCAGTCCAGTCTAACACTTGCATGTCTGCCCTCTTTCTGGTCAGACAAGGGGAGGAACTCCTTAGGGCAGAAGAGGGAAAGGTTTGGCTGTACTGAGAGAGCCCAGTCCCCTCCCCACCTCCCTCAGCCCCTTTGCTTACTGTCTCTCACCCCTCACTCCCTAATGGAAATAGCAGTGCGGGGCTGGGGGCTCTCTTTCCAAGACACCGTATCCCCTGGACCTAGTGGAGACAAGTGCGAAACACAGAGACCTAAACTGGGAATTCAAAGACCTGGATGTGAGTCCAGCTCTGTCCTCAACTCACTTTGAAACCTTGGGCTGGTCACTTCTGTGCTCTCAGCCTCAGTTTCCTCATCTGTAAAACAATGG
This sequence comes from Macaca mulatta, assembly GCF_049350105.2. Lineage (NCBI taxonomy): Eukaryota > Metazoa > Chordata > Mammalia > Primates > Cercopithecidae > Macaca > Macaca mulatta. The sequence continues at coordinate 7,133,642 of NC_133416.1, forward strand.
CTTGGAACAGATGGTCTCAAAAGGTCCTTTCAGGCTCAGTCTATGAACCCAGCGCCCCTCCCCACACCACATGCAGCAATAGGACTTTCCCACACACCCAAAATAGGAACCAGTGTTGGGTACAATGCATGCTATGTTGGTGATGGTCACACTAAAAGCCCAGACTTCACCACTATGTAACAATACTACATTCGTGTCCCCTAAATCTATAAATAATAACATAATAAGCAAAATACAAGTCATGAATTGGAAATGGGAGATGGATACCAAGGCTTGTCCTCAGAAATTCAGCTTTTCTTGGCCTTTACCTCTGGAGCAAGAGCCCAGCTGTTGCTTCTCTTTCCTGTTACCGCTCAGTTCCCTCTCCTCACCCTGGCTGGGGTCTCTCTCTGAGGGAGTTCTGTGTTCATTGCCCATATACATTAGTACTTAGCCTAGTGGTCAAAGCACCAATCCTGGGTTACGTGTCTCATCACCAAATGGGACTGGTGACCACCCCACAGGGTTGCTGTGAGAGTTAAATGGGGAACGTGTGTAGCGCACTTAGCATAGTAGATTGCACTAGACGCGTCTTCCAATGGTAGCTCTTGTTACTCACTAGTGGAGAGTGGATTGGGGCCCTGGGGAGGGTGGGAGCAGTTCTCTAGTGTGGAAGTCTAAACCTCAAGTGTGGCCAAGAGGACCCTCGCCATCCACACACCGGCCTCCCTGCCTCTTCCTGTATCAGCGCCAGCTTTTGTCCTGTATATCAAAACCCCGACTCCATTTCATGGGTTGCTACTGCTCATTTGGCTACGGGGGGAGCCCCGCTTCTGAAAATAAAATCGCATGTCAGAGAAACCCTCAGGATCAGGATTCTGGATCTGGGCAGGGCTTGGACAAGTTGGGTGGCAGCGGCAAAAGCCCCTCCCCACGGTCTGCCTTTTCCCCCAGAAGCAAGTTGCTGGGACTGTTGCATAAAATGGCTCCCACCTCCAGTGCCCAGACAGCCTGCGCTGGGGCGAAGCTGGCAGGCTTGGGGAGAGGTGAGCTGAGGCCAGGTGTCTGCATCCTTTGCCCAGAATTTTGATGGTCTCTCCCCTGCACCCACAATGAGTGTGAACAACAAAGACCCGATCTTTTGATGATGGTAAGGATTCCTCTGCACATGCTCACACTCACGGTTTCTACCCCTTTCTTTTCAACGTGGCCCACAGCACCATTCCAGACCCTGCTCTATTGTGTTCGGAGGAAGCAGCTGCTGGCTCCGGCCTGAATTTGGGAGTGCTTTGATAAGCGGCGCTCCCCAGGGCCCTGCCAGTACTGACTCCAGATGAGCTCTCTGCGGCTGCTGGGCTCGCAGATCAGCCTTCTCACCCCTTACACACACGGGTCCTGTGTTTGTTTTGTCTGCTTTTTTTGTTTGTTTGTTTTTGTTTTCCCGTTCTGTTCCATTTTATAAGGAGGCGTAGCTTTTGGACTTGGTTGCAGGGTTGGGTTTGGAACTTAATAATACGTTGGATTTACAAAAGCGCCTTTTCTTCTTAAAGAACACGAACATTGGCCGGGCGCGGTGGCTCAAGCCTGTAATCCCAGCACTTTGGGAGGCCGAGACGGGCGGATCACGAGGTCAGGAGATCGAGACCATCCTGGCTAACACGGTGAAACCCCGTCTCTACTAAAAAAAATACAAAAAACTAGCCGGGCGAGGTGGCGGGCGCCTGTAGTCCCAGCTACTCGGGAGGCTGAGGCAGGAGAATGGCGTGAACCCAGGAGGCGGAGCTTGCAGTGAGCTGAGATCCGGCCACTGCACTCCAGCCTGGGCGACAGAGCGAGACTCCGTCTCAAAAAAAAAAAAACAAAAACAAAGAACACGAACATTGATGGTTCTTGCCTGGGTGTGGTTCTCACCTGGGTGAGCCTGGCTGTGAGGGTAGGGGGCCTGAGGTCACCCCAGCCACAGCTTCTGTGGTCCTACTGGCAGCATGTTCTAGACACACCTGTGTGTGTGGAGTTGGGGAAAGGAGAGTGGAGAAGTTTGAGGAAGCTGCATGTTTATGTTCTGTGTTGCTCCCTCCCCCAGGTTGGGGTCAGCGGGACTTTATTTGCATCTACCACAGGTCTTTTCAGCCAAAGCCTTGCAGAAACAGGCTTTACCCCGTACATACAGAAGAGCAACAACTTCGTTGTTAAGAGTCTGAAAATCTGGGTGAGAGCTCGTCAGACCCTTGGCCTCAGAGAGCGGGAAAAATCCTTTGCAACTAGGAAGAAAATTCAGAAGACGAAAAAAGTGGGCGGGGGGGGCTGGGGATCGGGGGCTGGTCTTTCTACATTTCTTTCTTTCTTTTTTTTTTTTTTTTTTTTTTTTTTTTGGGAGACAGTTCTCACTCTGTCACCCGGGCTGGAGTGCAGTGTTAACAGTCATGGTTCACTGCAACCTCAACCTCCCAGCTCAGGCGATCCTCACACCTCAGCCTTCTGAGCTCCTGAGTAGCTGGGACTACAGGAATGTGCCACCACACCCACCTAACTTTTTAATTTTTTTGTAGACACAGGATCTCACTATGTTGCCCAGGCTGGTCTCAAACTCCTAGGCTCAAGCGATCCACCCGCCTTGGCCTCCCAAAATGCTAGGATTACAGGAATGAGCCACTGTGCCTGGCCTACATTTCTTAAATTTATGTTTTAAGGCCTGACTGCAGATTACTTGCCTGTTTTATTCCACAGAAAAAGTCATGCTGGTCCAGGGACATTCTCATTTTCCATCAAGCAATGGCATGCAGCCGTGGAAAGCAACATCCTGTCCCCAGATGAGATAATTTTTTTTGAGATAATTTTTTTTTTTTTTTTTTTGAGACGGAGTCTCACGCTGTTGCCCAGGCTGGAGTGCAGTGGCGCGATCTCGGCTCACTGCAAGCTCCGCCTCCCGGGTTCCCGCCATTCTCCTGCCTCAGCCTCCTGAGTAGCTGGGACTACAGGCGCCCGCCACCGCGCCCGGCTAATTTTTTGTATTTTTAGTAGAGACGGGGTTTCACTGTGGTCTCGATCTCCTGACCTTGTGATCCGCCCGCCTCGGCCTCCCAAAGTGCTGGGATTACAGGCTTGAGCCACCGCGCCCGGCCCTTGAGATAATTTTATAATAATTATATCTATCTGGTAATTTCCTTCCCCCCACCCCTCCAAAAATACTTAGTTGTGGATAGTTTTTAAATACTATATCCTGTCATCCTAGACTAGTACATCTTAACCTTTTTAGGGAAATTCCTTTTTAGGGAATTCCTTGGAATCTGTACGACCTGCCTCCAGAAAAATGTTATGTTTGTTTCTGGAGGCCCACAGACATCTTTTTTTTTTTTTTAATTCTTTTTCTCTGTTGCCCAGGCCAGAGTATAGTGGCACCATCATAGCTCACTGCAGCCTCAAACTCCTGGGCTTTACACAATCCCGGCCTCAGCCTCTCAAGTAGCTGGGGCTACAGTACACACCACTATACCCGGCTAATTTTTTTGTAGAGAGAGGGTCTCTCTCTGTCGCCCAAGCTGGTCTTGAACTCCTGGTCTCAAGCCTCGGACTCCCAAAGCACTGGGATCATAAATGTGAAACACCACGCCCAGCCTGAACTCTTGCTATAAACTCTCCGTATTGGTTTTTCTCCCTCAGTTTCCAGACAACCCCTGCTCTGTCCTGAGTCCCGTATTTCGGCCATAAGAAGCAGGTTGCCTCACCGTTTCCTGGGGGCTGCAATGGGGGCATAACAGGGGACTTTGTGGAAGGCATGAGAAACCCTAAATTCCCTGGTAATCCAGTGCAGCTCAGATGGGACAACTGGCCTCCCACCCATCCCTCTGACTCTCAGCTTAATCATTGCCCAAGGAGTGGTTTTCACTCTCGGTTAGTTTAATGAGTGCTCTGTATTTCCAGTCCACACAAAAAATGCAACTTTATGATCTTCCAGCCAGGTTAGGCCTCTTCGCTTAGCTTTTCCCATAGCTTGGTGCTTCGTCTTTGTTCAGGAAGCGTGGCGGTCCGTCTCTCTTCTCCTTCCCTCCGAGTGCAGATGGAAAGGCTTGTCTTCTGAGGACTTTAAGAAAGGAGGCATGTCTCAGGAGGGATCAACTGGGGAGCTAGACTCCCGAGGAGTTGAGAAGCAGCCTGGTTGAGTAACTGGGAAAGGCAAAGCAGTCTGACTTGGAAAAGGGCCTGGATTAATGTGATTCCAGAGAAGGTCCCTGTGGAGAGAAGTTTGGGGACTACTGACTTGGAGAAAAATCAGAAACCAGGGTCTTCAGGGCCCTTCCTGTTCAATCCTTTTGCCAGGCATTGTGCCCGCGGGAAGAAATGGTGGCTCTTGTGAGCTCTGTTAGAGAAGTAACCCTTCAGGCCAGGCGCGGTGGCTCATGCCTGTAATCCCAATACTTTGGGAGGCCGCGGCAGGTGGATCACCTGAGGTCTGGAGTTTGAGACCAGCCTGGCCAACATGGAGAAACCCTGTCTCTACTAAAAATACAAAATTAGCCAGGCGTGGGGGCGTGCGCCTATAGTCCCAGCTACTGGGGAGGCTGAGGCAGGAGAATCGCTTGAACCCAGGAGGTGGAAGTTGCGGTGAGTTGAGATTGTGCCACTGCACTCCAACCTGGGTGACAAGAGCGAAATTCCATCTCAAAAAAAAAAAAGAAGAAAGAAAAGAAAAGAAACCCTTCAGAGCTTACCCAATGCACATCCAAGTTTCCAGTGAATACCGCTGGGCAGACTAAGCAGCTGGTGGCTCCTGCCAAGCCCCCACCTCGGAACCGAGCTTCACAGCTTCAGGTGCCAGTCCCTTGCTGACACTCCTAGTCTGAGCTGTGTGTTATTATCCAAGTGCAGAAACAACACAACACATGGGCATAGGAGAAGATCCTTGACCGAGGCTAAAAATACCATAATAAGGCAGTTTTATTAATTATGAATTTATTAATTCAAAACCTATTCTAAGATTTTAGGGGTTTTTTTTTGTTTGTTTGTTTTTTGTTTGTTTTTTTTTTGAGATGTAGTTTCTCTCTGTCACGCAGGCTGGAGTGCAGTGGCGCAATCTCGGCTCACTGCAAGCTCCGCCTCCCGGGTTCACGCCATTCTCCTGCCTCAGCCTCCCGAGTAGCTGGGACTACAGGCGCCTGCCACTGCGCCCAGCTAGTTTTTTGTGTTTTTAGTAGAGACGGGGTTTCACCGTGTTAGCCAGGATGGTCTTGATCTCCTGACCTCATGATCCGCCTGCCTAGACCTCCCAAAGTGCTGGGATTACAGGCGTGAGTCACCGCACCCAGCCTGTTTTGTTTTTTGAGATGGAGTTCGCTCTTGTCACCCAGGCTGGAGTGTAATGGCGCCATCTCAGCTCACCACAACCTCCGCCTCCTGGGTTCAAGCAATTCTCCTGCCTCAGCCTCCTGAGTAGCTGGGATTACAGGTGCCCACCACCACACCTAGCTACTTTTGTATTTTTGGTAGAGACAGGGTTTCTCCATGTTGATCAGGCTGGTCTTGAACTCCTGACCTCAGGTGATCCGCCCGCCTCGGCCTCCCAAAGTGCTGGGATTACAGGTGTGTAGTTTAATTTATTTTAAATCTAAGTTGATTGAGTCTATAGTATAATAATATAGTGTACTGATTTATTAAAACTCTAGATGAAAAGATCAGCAAAATCATAGTATTTGTGAACTCATCCTTGCTTTTTTTGTCGTTTGTTTGTTTGTTTTGAGACAGAGTCTTGCTCTGTCATCCAGGCTGGAGTGCAGTGGCGTGATCTTGGCTCACTGCAACCTCCGCCTCCCAGGTTCAAGTGATTCTCCTGCCTCAGCCTCCCGAGTAGCTGGGACTACAGGCATGAACCACCACGCCCGGCTAATTTTTGTATTTTTAGTAGAGACAGGGTTTCACCATGTTGGCCAGGCTGGTCTCGAACTCCTCACCTCAGGTGATCCACCCACCTCTGCCTCCCAAAGTGCTGGGATTACAGGACTTTGTGAGCCACCGCACCAGGCTCATCGTAGCTTTTCAAGTCAATAGAAGTCTGGTGTTTGAATCCACGTCACGTCTTCCCTTCTAGGTGGGCAGTTGTGGTGCACTAGTGTGCATACACACCCCAGATTCATGCCCAACTCCATTGGATGTTTTCCGGGTGGGGAGTCATCCATACCTCCCTCAGCAGCCCCATTCTTAGAGACAGGAGGCCCTTCCCACTAAGACATATTCCTCCTGCTCTCCATGGTGCAATGTAAACATCTTCTTTCTCGCGATGTGGGGCTGTGGATTTAAGTTTATTACTGTTAAGCTCAGATGTTTTAAAGCTTCCTGTCTACAAGCCTGAGAAAATCTCTACATACTCTCCTTTCCTCCACTCTAGTCAAAGTGTAGCCCTGGCTCCCTAAGACATACAACCCTTTAGAGACCCAGACTGCTAATTTTTTCCTTTTCTTTTTTTTTTTTTTTTTTTTGAGACGGGGTCTCGTTCTGTTGCGCAGGCTGGATGGAGTGCAGTGGCACAATCTCAGCTCACTGCAACCTCTGCCTCCTGGGTTCAAGCGATTCTCCAGGCTCAATCTCTCGAGTAGCTGGGATTACAGGCATGTACCACCATGCCTAGTTAATTTTTGTATTTTTAGTAGAGATGGGGTTTCGCCACGTTGACCAGACTGGTCTCAAACTGCTGACCTCAGGTGATATGCCCACCTCGGCCTTCCAAAGTGCTGGAATTACAGGCCTGAGCCGCTGCGCCCAGCTGGGACTGCTCATTTCAAATAGAAATGAGATTCTTTTCCAGGATGAGGAGGGACACTTTGGCCTTCTTTGTCATGGAAAGCTGTCACTCTCCTCTAGGACTCTGGGGTGTGTCTTGAGAGCTCGTGCTCAGGGCTATAACACAGAGGCCTGTGCTGATGTCATCTTGTTCCTCTGCCCTTTGCTGAGGATGGTTCTGGGGAAGGGCAGAGGCTCCGGGTCCCACTCTGGGGCTGTTTCCACGGGGTTTGGAAGGACCATGGCCACTGAACGGGCTGCGGCCCCGTCTATGGACACAATGCCAATAGGCAGCTGCAACAGTGCAGCCAGCGGGAGAGGAGGGTGTGCGAGTTGCCCTGGAGAATCCTTTCCCAGAGCGCTGCCTCTGTCCACGCTGACTATATGACCAGTAGAACCAAGGGTGTGGCTGAAGCTCTCAGGCCAAAGGCCAGGGAGAGGAAGCACCGGCTGTTTTTTTAGACTCTGTTCGTTGAGCGCCCACTCCCCCCACCGCCCCCGAGTGAGGCCAGGTGTAGGTGGCACCTCCAGCCCAGGTGGCCACTGCAGCTGCCTTGCTATCGGGGAGGAGGCAGGCATCTGCAAGCTGCCTTCCTTCCTGTGCAGATGGACTCCCTTGGGGCCTTTAAAGATGGAAAACACCACTTTGAAATGGGATTAGATATGAATAGGGGGGAGAATGGGCAAAAGGGAAAAATTCTGGCTTCAGAATAGAAGAAATGGATCAAAAACACAAACAGCTTAGCAAAGTAATTAAGAATGTGGGCTCTGCAGTCAGACCATCGTGGGTTCAAGTTCTAACTCTGCCACTTACATTCTGGGTTCAAGTTCTAACTCTGCCACTTACATTCTGGGTTCAAGTTCTAACTCTGCCACTTACTTGCCCTGTGATCTCAGTTGAGGAGCTTAACTTTTGTGCCCCAGTTTTTTTCATCTAAAAAATAGAAGATAATATTACCTACTTGGCGGGCCTATTGTGAAAATTAAATAGTTCCAGGGAAGTACTTAGGGTGGGGTGTGGAACATAGATAGCAAATATTTGAGTGTTTGCTGCTAGTAATTAGATGACCTCATATGAAGAAGGAGCTCCTGGCAGAGGGGTAGGGCAGGTGATAAGTTAGACAAGAGTTTGGGGATCTTGGCCTCCCTTGCTGGCTTGGGGCTTGGAAGATCCCATGTTGGAAAAGGAGGGCCGTTCCACCAAGCGGGGCCGAAAGTGCTTTTAACCCACCCTGCCACTCCAGGCACCACATGGCATGGCTTGAAAACTGTCAAGGAAGGAGCATCTCCCACCACTCAGGGCCACGCACGCACATGGTGGCCAACTCTGCAGATGGAATGAGAGCAAGCTGTTGCAAGTGGCTAGAGTGTGTCAGCAAGTGTGTGTGCAGTCATCGCCAGACAGCTCGGCGAGGCGTACACAATGGAAAACAAATGTGTGGTATTCTGGAATTTAAAGCAAAACATCCAAAACAATCTCCCACATCAGATGATTTTGGTTAAGATCAGAATGCCTGCTTTCAGCGGAAAAGGGATTTATGGGCTGGCCAGCGTATGCTACGCGTCTGGCAAGCAGGCAATGGAAACTTGAAATGGGATTTCTTGTTTAGAAAGAGGTTACCTTGGGCCGGGGCCTCCCTCCCAATCAGCCCCAACATCCTAACGCTGAAGCTTCTCCTCTCCAGGGCAGAGGAAGGGCTCCAGATTTCTAAATGATGCTGACTTTGTCCTTGAAAAGAGGGAAGATTTCTCAACTCTTGAACTTGTTCAGACCAGGTAGCTGCCTAATTTCCAGAAAGGTATGCTGAGAAAAAGCTTACGGAGTTCCTCATCCTCTGCCACACCCTGGAGAGGGGACCAAGCTGTCTCCCTTCTATCAGGGAGGAGACAGGCCAGCAAGTAACTGATCTCTGCATGGCATGTGCTGTGCACGGAACAGAGCGAGAGTGCTGACAGCTGGGTCACTCATGCCTGCTCTGTGACCATGGGCAAGTCGCTTTACCTCTCGGAGTCTGTTTCTTCATCTTTCACAGGGATGATACTAACTAGCTTTCAGGCTCTAAAGCAGCCCACTAAGAATCAGAAGGAGCAACAGGGCCTTATAATGTAATTCTAGCCTCCTCCCTGGGGAAACTCTCATGCATTGCATTACTGTTGCTCCCATAGGGAATGTTCTCCTGTAAAGTAATGCCCCGTACCAGCGTGAGGCCAGGCTCGAACATTTACACACAACTGAGCCAGGCATAGCAAGGTGGTGGCACCCCCAGGCTGTAACTGTCTAGGGTCACCTTCCCCCTTCCACCCAGGAGCCCCCCAGCTGCATTAGCACCCTTGGAAAGGGAGGCCACAGAGTCAGTAGGCAGGCTAAGCATGCGCTTAGGACACCAACAATGCAGGTAGCTCACGGAATCCAGGGAAATGGGCACTTTTTTGAGCTTTATCTTACAAGTTCAACTTTTTTTATGTTGAATTGTATGGGTTGTGGGGTAGGGACCGTAATCTTCCAAGTGTCCAGAGCACTAAATGGCCACAGAAGGCAGAAGTTGGCCTCCCCAGGGACCTGGCTTGTCATGAAATGTTGGGTTTAAGTGTGTGGGTGGACCCCTCTCCCCAGCCTGCTCTTATGGTGTAAAAGAGCGACATATAATAGCAGGGGCCATTTATGACCCAGGGACATTGCTGGGGTTGCGGGGAGTGGGCCAGGAGCAGGCAGGGAGTTGTCGTGATAGAGACGCCGATTCCCGTGGGGAGACAGCAAATTAGTGACTCTCCTTAAGCCTCACTTTCCTTATCTGTGTAATGAAGGTAATAATACAACCAGCGTCTTATGCTTGTTACTGGGACTAATGGGATATGTAATGGAAAGCTGTTATATGGGCCTGGCTCACAGGCAGAGCTCCTGTGTTAGCTTCTGCTGCTGTTGCTATAGTTGCTGTTACTGGTACCCCTCCTTAACATTTTTCACAGATTGAGGTTGTCTAAATGTTCATATTCATCCATATTTTCTCACTTCAGTTCATGAAACCACATCACACAAGATGACTCAAAGCTGAAATCTACCTCCCTTCTTTCTCCCTCTCAAACACGAATTGGAGGACGTATCTTTCCATCTGTCTATAAAACACTCATTTCTGAGACGTCCCCAGTTTGGGGAAGACGGAGAAAGAGGAGAATCCGTTTTGCACTTTGCTGGAAACGCCTGTAAGAATGCCCCATTGGCAGAGACTCGCTTTGTGGAGCTCAACTTGGAAATTGATTTACAGTGGAAATTGAAGGAAAATCTACTTCATATCCACACCAAGAAGGGTGGCCTCAATGCTTCTCCTTCAGTTCACTCCTTGTGCGTCCCAAAAGGAAGTTGATTCTTCACATGTAGAGTTTTCTGGACACCTAGAACACCCACACCCAGAAACCAGGTCCCAGAGAGATGCAGAGCCACAGTCACCATTGCTTGTGTAGACACCGGGCATAGGAAGTGGAAGGAAGGTAGCACCTGAGGGTGCAGCTTCCCAGGGACCACCACCTCTCCCAGCCTCAGTGGAGGGAGACAAGAACAAACCCAAGGGAGAAGCTACTGGTCGGCATCTTCCCTCCCTCCCTCTTGGCCCTCCCCTAGGCCAGGGTCAACACCCTGAATCGAAAGCGTTTGTTGTCAGGCTGCAGCAGGCAGGGAAACCCTGTCACCAGGTTAAGGTTTAAGTCAGAGCATTTTGCCAAATTCAATATGTCCAAGCCTCCCACTTGTCCCCCAAGAAGATTTCTCAGGGATTGGCATCTTTCCCAGTCACCCCCCGGCCAGTGAGGAAGCACCACACATTGAGAAGAGCATAGCTTTGAGTTGTGTATATGGAGCTGGTTCCGTTTGAGCTCTGCCTCTTCTTGGCTGTGTCTTTTTGAGTGAGTTGCTTAAAATCTCTGAGCCTGATTCATCCATAAAATGAGGGCGATGAGAGGATTCAGTGAGAGACAGTACATAAACCACCTCCTGTAATGTGGCGGGCGCGTGGGTCCTTGTACATAGTAACTCCTACTGTGAAATTGCTACTATGGTGTTCTTTATTTTCCCTAAGCTAGATAAACCTAGACTTGACCATCAGCCTCTTTTTTTTTTTTTTTTGAGATGGGGGTTTCACTTTGTCACCCAGGCTGGAGTACAGTGGTGCCATCTCAGCTCTCTGCAGCCTCGACCTCCTGGATTTAAGCCATCCTCCTGCCTCAGCCACCCCCCCCACACACCCCCCCCCCGCCCAAGTAGCTGGAACTACAGTCGTGTGCCACCATGCCCAGCTAATTTTTTGTATTTTTTAGTAGAAATGGGATTTGACCGTATTGCCCAGGCTGGTCTCCAGTTCCTGAGCTCAATCAATCCACCCCCCTCAGCCTCCCAAAGTGCTAGGATTACAGGCCTGACCATCAGCCTCTGAGTGTATTCTTTGGAAAACAAATGTTTTTCTAGAGTTCTGGAAGGTTTGAGGAGAAGTCCAGTGTCATGCATAACAGTGGGCTGGCCTAGGGAGCAGAATTCAGCAGGGAGGATTCAGCGGGGAGGATTCAGCAGAATTCAGCGGGGAGGATCTTACCACGAGTGCCCGGCTGCAGGCTGTGGGAGCCTCTCACGGGCCCACTGAGTCATCAGGGCCTGCCTGTTACCAGAGGAGAGTTCACCCAGGCAGAGCCTGGGTGAACTGGGAGCTAAATGCAGGTTCCAACTGGAGCCCTTTACCATGACTTCCTGGCCCAGTAGTTTCAGCACAGAGCTGTCCAGCCACTATCTCCCCTTTCTTAACTCTTCCTGCCTTCCCACCTCCCTGTATCCTTACCCTTAATGGTCACCATGCCGCGGTTCCAAGGCGACCCCAGGTGCGCTCCCCGTGGCTTCACAGTGCTGGTTAGAGCATTTGAGCCTCCACTCTCCAGATGGGAGTGTAAAGCAGCAGGGTCCAGTCCTGCTCCCTCGTTGGGCTGGGCGGTGAGCTCTCCCTTACACACGAGAAGTGCCTCCAGCTCAGAGGAAGCTCACACCTCCCATCCACGCCTCAGGCTTTTCGGCACTGGCATTTAGAAAGCTATTATCTGGGTTCAGAACCCCCAGAGAGAGCTTTTCTCTGTCCTTCCTGATTGTTGGTGTGTAAACGAAGGCCTAGAGTAGTGGTTCGTAAACTTGAGCCTGATGAGAGTCACCTGGGGAGGTGCTGGAAAACAGAGTGCAGGCCCAGTCCCACCCGTTTCACTGAGTGGGTCTAGGAGGGAACTGTGAATTTGCCTGTCTGGGTTCCTGGGTCATCCTGCTGCTGGTCTGGGGTCACTTTGAGAGCTGCTGGACTGGCATAGAGAAGAGTTTCCTGGGTTGCCTTTGAGGATAAGAATTTCTGAAGATTTGAGCACTGCCTTCAGACAGGAGCTCGGTAGAAGTCCCAAGAGCAGAGTTGTCTAAAGAGGAGAGATGGCCCCCCAGGATGTGCCTGACCAACCAGTCATACATGCAAAAGGGAACTCAGGTTCTCTAGGGCTGTGATCTCTGCGGCTTTTCAACTTAGCTGTAGTAAAACTAAAGTTAGTAATATGCCCTGTTGTCATGTAGAAATTCCACCATGAACTGTCACAGTAGTTTACTTGTGATGCTTAAGGAGAGCAAGTCGCAGCGGTTTTTCCTGCTGATTACAGCGGAGTTCGGTTTTCTTGTTGCTGGTGTTTACTGTGTGGTGGGGCTGGATAAGGGAGCACCCCAAGGCCTCTAGTCCTGCCCAAGTGGCTTTGCCATTCCAAAGACAACAGCCCCAGCCTTCATTTGGAGGTGGGGGAGGAGGACACAGGGTTGGAGGAGGTTGTGGGCATCGGGATCCTGTTTGTTCTTGCTGGGACTGCCTGGCCCGCCTTCCTGAGGAGTGAATCAGCCCATCCAAGGCTTGGCATGCAGTAGTGAGCCAAGGTTGCCATGGAGATGGGCGAGGCCCAGAGCCCACAGGTCTGGGTGGCCTGACTTGTTTTTAAATGTTGAAGTCTGTGCGAACACAGAGGGCTATCTCCACTTCTGTGGCTTTCTTAAAGCGTGACTGGTATTTTGGGGTCTGGAAAACTGCTACTGGGGGAAGCTTGCATCCCCAATATTTGGTGTGTTACTTACTTCCTGGGTGCCATGGACAACTATGACTAATGGTCTCCCAAGTTGAGTAGATTACAAAAACAAAAACCAGGGCTGACAAGCATCTGACTGAAGGAGGGTAATAAAGAGGCCAAGGTTTTCTTTCCTGCCCAACCCAGGAAAATCCGCTCCCTCTCTGTTATCTGCTGCTGTAATAACTCCTTTCAGAAGGGTTAATTTGCCCACGGAAGCAGTTTGTGATCCGAGGAAGGGCAGAAGCCTAAAATCTGAGCCAACAGTTTCCCTTAAGCCTTCCTTCCCCACTTTTCTTTGGCCATTCCCATCCAGTCTTAGTGGAGCTCTGGATGGCAGTTTGCGGGTGTGAAGCGGATAAATTTATCCATTTTCCTCCACTACCCAGCGCTCACACAGACTCCCACAGAAACCAGAAAACAGAACCCCAGTGTCCTAAATTCCCCCGCTGCCACCCAGCCGCCTTCTCCGATCACAGGAGGACACAACAGCCGTCCACAGAAGGCCCATGAATTGCCCCACTGTCACCTCACGTCTTTCTCAAGGTTTATTATTATTGTCATTTTTTTTTCCCTATGGAATCCAGCTGGCTGTAACACTTCACAGTTTTCAGAATGTTTTACATGCATCACTTTATTTAATCCTCGCCCTCAACCTGTGTTGAAGGCAGGACAGGTATCATCGTGTATTTTTTGGCAAATGAAGACTGTAACGTTCAGAGAAGCTGAGGAAAGTGTGTAGTGTCAGAGCACTCCTAGGTAGCAGTGCCAGAATTAGAGCCCAAGTTTATATCCGTCACCGTCCAGTCATTCTCAACAGAGGTGTGCAGTAGAATCCCGGGGAGCACAAAGAGTCCCCTGGGATTGCTGAGGCAGGTGCATGTTTAGAAATCCCCCAGGTAGGCCGGGCGCCATGGCTCACACCTGTAATCCCAGTGCTTTGGGAGGCCAAGGTGGGTGGATTGCTTGAGCTCAGGAGTTCGAGACCAACCTGAGCAACATGGTGAAACCCTGTCTCTACAAAAAAAGTATGAAAAAAAAAAAAAATTAGCCATGTATGGTGGCTTCCACCTGTGTTCCCAGCTATTTGAGAGACTGAAGTAGGAGGATCGCTTGAGTCCGGGAAGCAGAGGTTGCAGTGAGCCAAGATTGTGCCACTGTACTCCAGCCCGGGTGACAGATTGAGACCTGTCTCAAAATAAAGTATTTCCCCAGATAATTCTGATGCCCACCCCATATAGAACCAGGCCCTAGGTGGTACAGCTGTGCAGGTAACAGCTCACTATTCTTTCTATTAAGCCACCTGTCCCTTGCTGAAAATTGTGTATCATTTTGACCATGGGCTCAGCAGAGTAACCAAGTAGCCACTGCTTTTCCAGGAGGACAATGGGAAGTTGGGAAGAAAGTTATCCCTCCTTCCTGGACTCCATCCACTCACCACTGCCCACCTCCAACCCCTCCCAAAGTGGTAGATGTGGCCACCTCAAGACTGAGGCAGTCCTCAGCGAGAAACCACCGTGAACAATGATCTGCTCCCCATTTTCTGGGCTTTCCAAGACAGCTGAATAGAGGAAGCGTAACAAATATTGTATCCTTTTTAAAAAATGGGCTGGGTACAGTGGCTCATGCTTGTAATCCCAGCACTTTGAGAGGCCAAGGTGGGTGGATCTGCTGAGCCCAGGAGTTCGAGACCAGCCTGGACAACATGGGGAAACTTCATCTCTAGAAATAATTTTAAAAATTAGCCGGGCATGGTAGTGCACACGTGTAGTCTCAGCAACTCAGGAGGCTGAGGTGGGAGGATCACCTGAGCCTAGAGAGGTCGAGGCTACAGTGAGCCATGGTCACACCACTGCACTCCAGCCTGGGTGGCAGAGTGAGACCCTGTCTCAAAAAAAAAACAAAGAGTATGGCCAGTCAGGTCATATTACAGAAGAGGGGACCTGGAGGAAAAGGGGGCCCATGCCAAGAGCACCCAGTTTGTTTGCCTACAAAGGATTCTTCTTTCAAGTAGGATTTGTCCCATAGGCAAACTTGGCTTCTCCCACCTGGGGAAGTGGTATGCAGTACGCCCTCCCCCTCACTGAAACCACCTTCTTCATTCAACCCACTGCTCTTTTCCTCTTCCTCTGGCTTACCTTCCCCTTTTCAGCACACTTACTTCAAGAATTTCCTTCAGGAAGCCAGGCTGTACATACAAACCTCCCCAGGTTCTAACTGGAACTGGTTTTGCACACTTGGCATAGGTTCCCCAGAGCAGCCAGGTGCCCCTAAGCTCCATTACACTTCGATGTTTTTTGTTTAATCCTCCTTTGAAATTGGAAATGTTTCCTTCGACTCCAGGTGTGTGTTTCGGTGTAAGATTTCTGAACCTGTCCCTGCAGCAAGATTTTGCAGTGTGAGTCACTGAAATTCTCATCTTTGCGTGGGAGCCTTTGGTGAATTGTGCTTTCAGTGGTGAGTGGGTGTGGCAAGGGATGACCAGGACAGTGTTGGACTGGACTCCTTTGAGGGATAGGGGTGCTGGCAGAATTGCAGATAAAGACTGAGGACAGCAATGCATGGGTTATTTGTTGTTGTTGTTGTTGTTTTTGGAAACGGAGTCTTGCTCTGTCACCCAGCTCAGAGTGCAATGGCTCGATCTCGGCTCACTGCAACCTCTGGCTCCCGGGTTCAAGTGATTCTCCTGCCTCAGCCTCCAAGTAGCTGGAATTACAGGCACACACTGTCACACACAGCTAATTTTTGTATTTTTAGTAGAGACGGGGTTTCACCATGTTGGCCAGGCTGGTCTCGAACTCCTGACCTCAAGCAATCCGCCCGCCTTGGCCTCCCAAAGTGCTGGGATTACAGGCATGAGCCACTGCACCCAGCCTGCATGGGCTTTTTATAAACTTGGTTTTCAAAAGTCTGTATAAGGATTTGCCCATAAGTCACATTGGGACATGTTTCACCAACAGAGAAATCATTGTCATTCCCCAAATATTCCCCAACCAACCTTCATGGGTCTTCCTTAGTATTTTCTCTGGGCAAATAATTGTTCTTTGTGGTTTCGTTTATTTTTATTTTATTTTATTTTATTTTTGAGACAGAGTCTCACTCTGTCACCCAGGCTGGAGTACAGTGGCGTGATCTTGGCTCATTGTAAGCTCTGCCTCCCGGGTTCACGCCATTCTCCTGCCTCAGTCTTCCAAGTAGCTGGGACTACAGGCACCCGCCACCACGCCTGGCTAATTTTTTGTATTCTTATTAGAGACGGGGTTTCACCGTGTTAGCCAAGATGGTCTCGATCTCCTGACCTCAGGCGATCCGCCCGCCTCGGCCTCCCAAAGTGTTGGGATTACAGGCGTGAGCCACCGTGCCCGGCCTCTTTGTGGTTTCTGACTCTTATGAGACATTAGAAGATGGATCTGGATAAAAGGCCTGGTGGGAAAGGAATCTGGTCCAAATGAAGAGGATACAGGAGAGGAGATCTGGGTGGGTTTCAGATAATTTTTCACTGAAGTAGTCATTCATTCATGGAGTAATTATTTACTAACGACCATCCGTCCAAAGCATGTATGGGGCAGAGGAGATAAAAGAATGACTCAGAGGTCCCCTGGACCTCAGGGAGCTTGTGCTCTGCTGAGACAGGAGGCAAGCCCCAGATAGAGGAAGAGCAGAGAGTGCGAAGCGCGGATGCTGGAGAGGACAGGACGGAGGCGACACTGGCCTGCCCATGTGCTTGGCTTGCTCAGGGATTGCATTTGCCTTTTGCTTGGAGGAGTGGGGGAAAATGGGTGGGGAAGCAGCAGGCTTGGCTTAGGTGACCACGATAGCATTCCAGGAGGAGGAGGGACTTGTACTAGCAGAGGCACAATGCATGAGGCTTAACTCAGGAAACTTGGAGAGGTTCATCTAAGGAGCAGACAAGGAGGAGGCAGGGTTCAGTGGTGTCAGCTGCTGCGGGATCCCGAAACATGAGGATTCAGCAAAAGTCTTAAGACTTGCGGCCTCTTTCGGGTTGGGAGAGAGGCGGTGATGAGCCAGTGAGAACTCGGAGGTAGTTAAGCCGCCCGCTCAGGGGTGAAAGGAAAGCAGAGAGCACCCTGAAGGAGCTGCGAGGTTGAAGAAAAAGAGGGTTCTATTTTTGGTTTTGTTCTGTTTGGATTTTGAGGTTAGGGAGACCTGCCTGTGTCTTCGCAAAGCTCAAAAAAGTGGCAGAGTGGCCGGGCGCGGTGGCTCAAGCCTTTAATCCCAGCACTTTGGGAGGCCGAGACGGGCGGATCACGAGGTCAGGAGATCGAGACCATCCTGGCTAACATGGTGAAACCCCGTCTCTACTAAAAAATAACAAAAAACTAGCCGGGCGATGTGGCGGACGCCTGTAGTCCCAGCTACTCGGGAGGCTGAGGCAGGAGAATGGCGTGAACCTGGGAGGCGGAGCTTGCAGTGAGCTGAGATCCGGCCACTGCACTCCAGCCTGGGCGACAAAGCAAGACTCCGTCTCAAAAAAAAAAAAAAAAAAAAAAAAAAAAAAAAGTGGCAGAGGCAGACCTGCACGGTCAGGAGAGAAGTTAATTAATGGAGCAGGTTCTTGAAGGAGACAGGAAGCTTGGAAAGAGAGACGCCTCCGCTTCTTTATTGTTTTATACACTTTGCTTTAGAATAATTTCAGATCTACAGAAAAGTGGCAGAGATAGTGCAGCCAATTCGCTCACCCTCCTCCCCAGTGTCCCCCATTGTACTGTCTCATATTACCGTGTTTCATTTGTCACAACTAGGAAACCACCCTTAGTGCACTCTGTTAACTGAGCTCCGGACTTACTCGGATTTCACTAGTTTTTCATGTAACGTCCTGTTTCTATTCCAGGGTCCTATCCAGGACACCACAGGACAGTTGTCATGCCTCCTCAGTCTTCTCTGGGCTGTGACGGTTTCTGTCGTTCCTTGTTTTCCATGACCTTGACAGTTTGGAGAAGTACTGGGCAAGTATTTTGTAGACTGGGCTCAGTTGAGGTTTGGCTCATGTGTTCTCAGGGCCTAGCACCAGTGAAGAAATGAAGAAATTTCCAGTAAAACAATGGGAAAAAGTGACCCTTTTCCTCTCGGCCCTCTCAAAGGGATGGAACGGTTTTTTGGCCAGATAGCAAAGGAGCTTTTCCCAGCAAAACCAGAATGTTTCCATTTGGCTTTTCTTGGAAACAAAAGAGGAAACCATGGGCAGGGCCGCGGGCTGGGAGTGGAAGCTCTGGGCCCTCTCCTGCATCCCCGCCCGACCAGCGGGGGATACTGCAGGTTGCCATCCTCTCTCCACAGCCCTGGGAACAGGGCCCTGTCTCTCTGAGCATCCGCGTCAAACCTGCTGTGCTCCCGCGATGGTGGGCTGGAGTGGGGCAGCCATCGAGGAGATTGCGTGGTCAGCATGCCGCCACATGTCTGTTAATTAACCTGGGAGGAAGCCGTCGACCCCTTGGCCTCCCGGACCCCTATATTCTCATTTATGGAGTCCCTGAATAATTGACTTGGCGCCGTCTTTTAAGGGTTAAAGCTGTCTTTGTTTCTTGCCGCTGGCCCCTCCCATTTAGTTTCTCCTGTTATTAAAGTAGCTGAAGCTAGGCGCAGTGGCTCACACCTGTAATCCCAGTGCTTTGGGAGGCTGAGGCAGGAGGATTGCTTGAGGCCAGGAATTTGAGACCAGCCTGAGAAACATAGTGAGACCCCTGGCTCTACAAAAAAAAAAAAAGGTTTAAAATATTAGCCAGGATTAGGGGCATGCACCTGTAATCCCAGCTACTCAGGAGGCTGAGGTGGGAGGATGGCTTGAGCCCAGGAGTCCAAGGCTACAGTGAGCTATGATTGCACCACTATACTCCAGCCTGGGTGACAGAGCAAGACCCTGTCTCAAAAACTAAAGCAGCTGGGGTGAAAGCCAGATGGGGGGAGGGGGAGCCCCTCTATGCCACACCAGAAAGTGAGGTCTCCTGGAAAGTACTTTAGAGCGCCTTAGCGCTGCCTGACAACCGTGAAAGCCATTATTGGGTGGCACTGATTATATAAGTTTTGTGACCCTGTGACCCCAAGCCATTGTGACTCAGCCAACTGGAGCAATTTCTCCAACAGCGTTACAGAAAATGGGGCAGCTAATGGTTCACACAGCATCTCCTCCAGCCAGTTAACTCAGTCATTCTATCAGAAAAGGCAGCAGGGTTCACTCCTGATTTTCGTGAGCCAAGTGCTCCCAGTCATGCCCCTGGCCCTCCCTTTTCTCTGGGTTACTTGAACCTTTCTCCTCTCTTACTGTGAGTTGTTAAGCCTATGAGACCGAGACCTATGACAGCTTTTCCCCTTTTTCCAGAGCCAGCTGCTCTTCCTTCCTGGTTGTAGTGAAATGTTGTAGCTTTGACAACCAAGCAACGTGATGTAAGGTTTAAGGTAGGGTCCGAATGCAGGGGACTCCCGACTCCCGGCTTGGCCTGGCCCTTGGCCAAGATAAGACCTGAGAGCTTCCTTTTCACTCCTGGTTCCAGTTCTCCAGCCCAGCATCCTTCTTACCACCTGTGCACAGAGACCAGGTCAATGACTCAACTTAACCTATTGACTCAGGGTCCTTGACATTGGGGCTTTCTATAAGACGGAAGGGGCCTTACCCCTGGAGCTTCCACTGGGGTACCCTGTCATCATCCGAGCATGGAACATTCCCAGAGAGATGTAGCTCCTGCCCGTGAGAGGCTGCTGTGCAGAGCGTAGCTGTACCTCATCTTACAGCGTAGTTCCTTGGCAGGCCTGGGATTGTTTTCATTCTTTTCTGCAACTCACTTAGGAGTTTTCCCAGCAGATAAGGGGTGGGGTCATAACTTCACTCATCAGGGAAGGTAAGATGACTTGGAGATAATTGCTTGATAAGCACAAGCCTAGAGCAAAAAGGACAGTAATGAGCACTGTCTCACTATCTCCCTGTGCGGCAAGAGCATCACAAGACCAGGGCGAGAGGGGAGGACCAGGAATGACAAACAGGTTGTGGCTAAATGTGGACCAAAATTGAGCTCCGTGGACCAAAATTGAGCTCCGTGGACCAAAATTGAGCTCCAGCCTACAGTTTTCAGGTTAACACTTTCATGTCCAGAAGGTGGCCAGCAGCCTCGGTCTTCCATTCCCAGGGCTCTGACTGGGCCTCCATGGGGTTGGGATGGAAGGAGGGAAGGTATCACCTTTATACTTTTAATGCTCAGGGACTCGGGGACCCAGGCCAGGACTTGCCACCTACAGAGTCAAGACCCACCCAGTGTGTGTGTGTGTAGTCCCTTGTGTATGTAGATTCAAGCCACATAACTCTTCTAGCCCAGAATGCTCCCAGCAGGGCCCGCCTCCCCACCTAAGCTGACTGCAGTGCTCCTGGCGGTCGGGGAGCCCACAGTCTGAATGCGAGTACCCTGTTTGGTCCAGGACAGTGGAGACTCACGCTTCTCCCCAGCCAAGCAGTGATCTGCTTGCTGCCTTTGGATTAGGCCAGGAGACCCTCCCTCACTGGCCTGTCTTTTATTAAGAAGGAAAACCGGACCCATGTTTGAACTCAGAGCTCTCAAGTTCATTTTAACACTAAAGTTCCTGTGCCTGTGTGCGTTTTTATCCTCTGCCTTGTCCAGCCGCGGGGCACGTGGCGTTGTACGGTCCTTACCAGTGTTTGGAGCTGCCTGCCCTAAGGTGGGGCTGAGAGGCTGAGAAGATGCTGAGCGACAGTCCACAGGCTGGGGAGTGCAGGGCTGCTGGGGCTTCGCGCTGGTAAAGTGAGGTTGTTCTCCCGGAGCCCATTTGGTACCTTCCTCTTCAGATGCACTTCTGATATTAACTCCTTTATTCTTTAGCCATACCTAAAAGGCAGGGAAGGGCCGCATCTTACAGTCCCCGCTTTACAGATGGGAACACGGAAGCAATAGAATATGAAGCCAGACTCTGCAGCCCCTCGTGGTGGAAGCACACCTCCCTGGCAGAAGCAAATCTGCTTATGTGCCTGGGGGTAGGTGAGGTTGTGACTGCTGCAGGCGGAGGTCTGGGTGGCCCTTCCCAGTGTTTCCACCTCCGCTGTCTACCCAGCACGCCCGCACTCACTGCCATATCGTGAGGGAAAGGAGAGGAGAAAAGAAGGAAGGAAAGAGAGGCCTATCCACACCGTGGGCTATCACCAGCTCCTATAGCTGAGAACCAAGGTCCCTGATGAGCAGGCTCTGGCCTAAGAGTGCCTCTGTGGAGGAGAGTGGGCCAGCGAAACCTGAGCCCACCCACTCCTACGTCCAGCCGGCTAGCACACTGGAGGCCTGTGAGTCACTCCCCCGGCAAGCCCTGGTACGGGCGACGACGAGGGAGCTCAGCTGGCGCTGAGTGGACTTGGCAGGAGGCCTCCTGCCCAGCATCTAGTTCAGCAGTGCCAGCGAGGGGAGGCCCTGACATGTCATTTACTGAGCAGCAGGTCTCCAGGGACGTTGCAGCTGCCGTCCCTGGTGCATGTGTGTCTGTAACTGCGTAACCATCACCCAAGTCAACCGTTAGAATAGGACACCCCCAGCCACGTGGCACCTCCCTGAGCGTAATTTCCTCCTCCACCTAAACATCACCGCTCGCCTGACGACAATGCTTTTCCTTTATCATTTATAGCCACATGTAAGCATCTCGCTCTGCGTGCATCCCTAAACAGCACAGCGGTTTTTCACTACATGGAATCGTATTGTGTGTGTTCCTGTGGCTCTGGCTTCTTTGGTTTAGCATTGTGAGATGCACTCACAGTGTTGTGTGTAGCTGGAGTTATTCGTTTTCACTGCTGTATAGTGTTCTGTTGCCTGTAAAATACCCCTGCGGCCAATGGGCGGCAGGTAGGTGACTGTTTATTCCTCCCTTGCTGGTATTTTTAGTACCTGAATTAATCAAACACACCCCGTAATGGCATCTGCAGCTACCAGGCGTCTATGAGGGGCAGAGACCAAGAGTGGTCACAGAGTCCTTGCAAGTCTCACCCTTCAGCGCGCGGGGACTGCGTTTTGCCGGCAGCCAGAATTAATGCTGGCGTCCTGTGTGTCTTGCAGCTTGCCGGGATTGCTGTCCTTGCCATTGGACTATGGCTGCGATTCGACTCTCAGACCAAGAGCATCTTCGAGCAAGAAACTAATAATAATAATTCCAGCTTCTACACAGGTGAGGGACGGGGAAGGCTCGGTGAATTCAGACTCTGGCGCCAACGGAGTTCCTCCAACTTGGAGGCCCCAGTTGACCCAGGGACTTGGGCTTGGGAAGGACTTTTGCTCTGGCCACACTGGCCAGTCGTGTCCCTTTCAAGTTGTGCAGTTTTTGTGTGTGTCATTGTGCCTGTGAATTTGCATTTAACTGATGTAGTTTCTTTTCCTGATGGCCAACTTGGGCATGTTGATGGTTTTCTGATGTGATATTGCGTCTGCCAAAGTTGCACCCATTCTTTTTTTTTCTTTTTTTCTTTTTTTGAGATAGAGTCTTGCTGTGTCACCCAGGCTGGAGTGCAGTGGCATGATCTCAGCTCACTGCAGCCTCTGCATCCCAGGTTCCAGCGATTCTCCTGCCTCAGCCTCCTGGGTAGCTGGGATTACAGGTGCATGCCACCACACCTGGCTAATTTTGTATTTTTATTTGTATTTTTAGTAGAGACAGGGTTTCACCATGTTGGTCAGGCTGGTCTCGAACTTCTGACCTCGTGATCCACCCACCTTGGCCTCCCAAAGTGCTGGGATTACAGGCGTGCACCACCACTCCCGGCCAGTTGAACCCATTCTTGAGGGTTTACAAACCTCCGTTCTCATCTCTGATGCTCTATCCTAATTATGTCTTCTTATCCTGCATAATTTCCTTAATCCAATTCCTTGTCCTGGGGATCTGCAGTGCTGGAGGAAGATATAGATGGGTTTCCTCTTCACTGTTCAGATAGGGACTCTGAGACTCAGAAAAACATCAGCCTCCTGGAAAACACAGCAACAACAGGAGGGACTAGAATGGACTCTGCCCAGCCCTTTGGACCCCCTGGTACTGGGGTAAATGCTGTGGTGTTTAGTTTTATTTGTTTGTTTTTGAAACGACTTTTGCTTTGGGAGAAAGGCTTCCAGTTTAAACCTGCCTGGGATCCTCTGAACATGAACAGACTCGGCAGGGTTTTTTTTCCTACACTCAGGCAGCCTTGCTAGCACCATTCCGTCCCTCTCGTTGCTGTATCACCACGTCACAGCTCCCTTCAGAGGAGGGGGATCCTGGTGCTTGCCAAGCGCAGTTGCCTGCGTCGGCATGAATTCAGACTCTGTGGCTGTATTCTGCCTGGCTTGGAGGTAGGAAACTTTTCATTTGTGAGAAACAAAGGAAACCTCCTATTTTTAGGATGACACTGACATGTTGTCAGGCTCAAAGTGTAAGTTTGGTCACTTCCTTCCTACCCACCAAAAAAGTTATTTTTACAAAGGAGGGAGAAAACAGTTATCTCCCAGTCCCTCGGGGAGAAGCCAGGCTGGCCAGCCGTGTAGACCTTCCCTTTCCCACCTCTTGAACCGGGTAGGGAGAGTCTTTAAAAACAGCTCATTGGTTGCATAACATTTGAGCCCTGTGGATAGTTTTGCTGGGTTTACTGCCTTTTATTGTTAGCTGGAGTTTTTTGGGGTGTGTCTCTCTATTGTCGGAAAGAAAGTGAGAGAAAGCACAACGTATGTTTAAAAAGAAACTACACATACACACAGAGGTTTTAGGGAAAAGGTTTCTATAGCGCCCTGACTTGTTTTAGCAACAGAACATTTTTTGCGAGTCTGCGACAGGCTTAGAATGCAGAGCGGGAGGGAGGAGCCGGGTGCGGGAGCTGGGGAAGACTCTCCACGCTCCACACCATGTTCCACCGTGTTCCAGAAGAGAGCCCTGCGTTGGGGGAGCAGGTCTGCCGGCAGGAGCAGGCACAGTCAGGCCCGCTTTCCTAAGCAAAAGCCCTGTGGCCGGTGCCTGTGTCTCCAAAGAGAGACTCGGCCCTCCCTTGTCCTGGCTGCTTCTAACAAACCACTTTTTCTTTTCTGTTACCCAAAGCGTCTATGGCTGATTCTTTATATTTTCAGATGTGGGAGGTAAGAATCTCATGGGTAAGAGGATGGAACTGGGAGGAAGAGTCCTTCTCCTAGCAGATGAGCTTGGAGTGCCAGCCACACCCTGGCTGCTTTTCCAAGGGAGAGTCATGGGGTGACCACCCCTTGCACTGGGCCACCAGCTATCTGCAGAGCAACCCACAGGCCAGCCTGACCGTGCGGCTGACTTTTCAGGAAACCCGAACAGCCCAGGGGTGTCTTTTCCCCAGTGGGGCCACTGCTTACCAAGTAGAGAAAAAGTATATCACCAGGCAGAAAAGCAAGTGAAAATCTTCCCAACATGCAGACAGTCCGTGGTGAGTCCAGAACGGCTGACGGCCTTATATGGGCCTTCTCTCCAGTCCAGGCCTGGAGATGCAGCCCGTCAGCAAGATCCCTAATCCCAGGCTGCAAGCATGTTGGGGAACTTCGTTTTCTTGGTCCTAGGCCAGCAGCCTTTCCCAGCTCCCTGGTGTCCCTCCAGAACCATGGCTGCTGGATGAGGGCTTCTAGGAGGGCTCCAGCCAGAGGCCGCGAATGCCCCCCACTTCCTCAGCCAGCCCCCTATCCATCACGAGGTGCCTGGTGATTTTCAGGACATGCGACACTTGGCCTCAGTGAGCTGGTGTCCCCATCCTGGCTTGTGACCTGGGGCAGTTTATTTTGTTGCTCTGGGCTTCATTTTTCTCCCTCCTGAAACCAGCACGGCTTACACACCCACTCCCCTCTGAGGCAAAGAAGTACAGTGTGTGGCAAATGGAATTCCATTGTGGCACTTATTCCTGTGAACTCGGGAGGGTGGGGAACAAAGACGGAACCAGTGGGGGCAGAGGTGGGGTTTCTTT
This sequence comes from Macaca mulatta, assembly GCF_049350105.2. Taxonomy (NCBI): domain Eukaryota; kingdom Metazoa; phylum Chordata; class Mammalia; order Primates; family Cercopithecidae; genus Macaca; species Macaca mulatta. The sequence goes on from NC_133416.1 coordinate 7,158,438, forward strand.
GAACACCTGATGGAGTTATTTGGATATAATAAACTTTTATTCCAGGCCAGACGCCCTACCGGATTTTGTTCTCCTTCACACAAATGGGCGTGGTGAATGCTGTTTGCAAGACAGAGCTGGTGTGGGGACTGGCGCCTGCTGTGTCCTCTCCCTGGCCTAAGCTGAGAAGCCCTGATGAACAGTGAAAAACACTGTTCCATTTCTTGTGTAAAGGACACCCTGGCTTATGCTACTGCTGCTACACCAGCCTTTTTTTTTTTTCCCCTAGGCCTGTAATGTCAGCCTGAAAAAAGCGGAATAAACAACCCTTAAGCAAATTCATACCGTAACCCTAGAGAAGGCTCTGTGATGGATAAGTTTTTCCATGAGTCAGACAGCAAGCTGACATTCACTTGTTGTATAAGGAGGAGCACTTTGTCATTTGTCATCAGCGGCCCTGGCTCACAAGCTTGGGGTGTAAGCGATGAGTAGCCTTTCCAAAGGGAAGCACTGAACAGCCCTTGTGAAAAAGCAGCCCAAGCCCTGCAGTGGTTCCGTGACTTCCATGGGGCCTGCTTCCAGATGAGCTGCCCTAGAGCTTGCTGGCTGCTGCTGAGTCCCCAAACACAGCTGCCAGGGAATCGCTTCCCTTTTCCCCTGACTAGAGAGGGCTAAAGCTAGGCACTGCAGATCTGTGGCCATCCACGCAAGATTTAAAGCCCACAAAACCCTTGATCTTAAAATCTTCCTCTGCTGAGCCCTAGCGTGAATATTTAATATTAACCACAAGCCGCATTAGGAGAATGGTCTCTCTCTTTGCGTGGGAAATACTTTTCCCTTTAGTAGCTCATTGCAGCTAATCCAACTCCCTTGGCCTCTGCCAGGACCACCAGGTTCATGCACTGGGATCTGGACTTAGAGAAAACATGTCTGCCTGCTGGTTCCCACTCTACTGTATTTCATGTGCTTGTAAATCCTTTTGATCTCTGAATACCTCCTGTTTATTCAGCCCCTGCTATGGAGCTCAAAGGAGTGACCTCATCCTTCCTTGACTTGCCCCCATGAGATGGGGAGAAACTGGGGCCTTTTCTCTGTCCCCATGTGAGAGAACCAAAGGAGGCTGCCCTCTTACCCAGTGCCCCATGCGTGGGGCTGCACGGCCTCCCCAAGCCCAGCCTGTGGCCTCACAGCGTTTGACTGCCCAGGAAGATGCGACCTGACTTGAGGACAAGCTACATTTGTCCCCGTGCCCAGTCTGGGCCAGGCATGCACAAGAACAATACCCATATTCTTGCACCGTGGGGTTTGCCAGTAACCAGTAACCCCACGTGACTTGACCTCACGACGGATGTGGGGGAGAAGGGGGAGGAACAAACGCTCTCTGTGTGCATTCTGCTCTGTGCTGCCCGTGAGCCTCAGCTGTGGGCAGACTACGTGGTTTGTTGCCTGCAAAGCCTCAGCCCTGCTCGGGTGCAGATGTGGGACAGTGAAGTCAGTGTGTCACCTGCTGAGGGGTCTCATCGAGTGTCCTGCTGTGCATCGTGGGGAAACATCACAGACTTTCTCTCGCGCGTGCGATTTCAGCCCCTACTTCAAGGATGTCTCTGGTCCCAATGACAGGACCGCAGGGAGACAGCAGCAGGTTCACATTCGCCGCGGTGGTTATGAACGACTGTTACTCATGGTATAATTAACAACAGCTAGCATTTGTTGTGCACATGTGGATTATATCACTTAATCCTCACGGCAATCCTGGAAGTGGGCATTATTGCTACTCCTGTTTTACAGACTAAAAAACTATTGCACAGAGAGGTGAAGTGGCTTCCCCAGAGTCACAGAGCTGGTGCTCTCGACACGTGACAGTAGCCTCTCCCAAGGCTAAACAGAACATGCCTGCAAGACAGGGCGGCAGAGACCGCTCTGCTGGTTTTCCCAGGGGGCCCGTGTAGGGCTGGGCTGCTGATTAAGGGAGTAGTCCCTGCAGGACAGCTGTGGCTTCCCAAGAATAGAACTGCGGGGTAGCCCCTCTGGGCATTCATGCGTTTGGTGGGCTGTGGAGCGAATGGGGCCAGTGCTGCTCCACTGTATTTCTGTCCCAGGGGTTTGCATTGTTCTGGGTTTGGGCAAAAGTTATAGAAGTCGCTGCCCTTCTCTCACCTCCTTCCCATCAGCCACTCAAATCAAGGGCTTAGGGATGGTGTCACTCATCCTCTCCTTAGCAAGGAGGAGCCTCTTCACCCTGAACCTGGAATAACTGAGTTGCGACTGTTAAGATCCCGTTAGCATGCTATAGAGATCTTTTGAAATTTCCAGCAACATACCTCTTTAATTTTACTCGTAAGGAAATTGAGGCCCAGAGAGGGAAAATGTCTTACCCCAGGTCACACAGCAATCAGCATCACTGTTAGGGCCAAAGAAGGGTCTTCTGACACCCAGATCTGTGTCCTTTGCACTAGAGTCAGGTATTGGACCTTTGCCAAGAGGTGCCTTGGGGCGTTCCTAACTGTGTGTGCCTCACCACCACCCAGCAACAGGGCAGGGAGGCCCGCCTTCTGGGAACAGGCAGAGTTGGTTCCCCCCACCCCTGGGTAGGGTAGGGGGGTGCCTAGGTGTGCACGGCCCCTTCCTGCTGGAAATCTGCTCTGACAGCATCCTCTGTAAGGCAGGGTCCCAGAAGTTAGCCAAAGTGTGGAGGGTGTATGCTAACGAGCTTGAGTGGACTCATCTTGCTGGAAAGAGCTGAGAGACTGCAGCAGCTTGCATTCCCAATGTGGGGATGCCCATGGATATTCTCTGTCCTGGATTGAGGGCTAATGGGCATCTTCCAGAAGGGCTGAGGGTAAGGTAGGCGCATAGGCTTGATGAAGTAGAGTCGTGGAAGAGAGGCTGGTGGGAAGGAGACCTAGGGGCAGAGGTGGAAGAGGAGGCTGTATTTTAAGGAAAGGGAACTTCTTCCCTGAGAGGAGGGGAATAAGGAGTCGGGGAGGCAGGAGTTAGGCAGAGGGAAACAAATTGCCGAAGATGCCTGAGCCTCTGAACTGATGTCTCCACACGTGTGTGCTTCCTCTGTCCTCCCGTAGGAGTCTATATTCTGATCGGAGCCGGCGCCCTCATGATGCTGGTGGGCTTCCTGGGCTGCTGTGGGGCTGTGCAGGAGTCCCAGTGCATGCTGGGACTGGTGAGTCTCCCCTCCGCATCCCCGCGGCCACCCTGACTCCCACCGCCAAAACCTCAGCAGGCCCAGACCCAGACCCACAGAACAGATGGAGGGGGATGGGGTCGAGAAGGTACCCAAAGGGCATGAGCTGTCCTCAGCCTGGGCCCCTCCCCAGTGTGAAGCATAGCCCCTCTTCCTTTCTGGAGCCTGTCTTATCGCTTCCCCTAGGCAACTAAAAGGACTTTGTTTCCCCCTTTTCTCGAGGACCACGTTTGCTTTTTTTCCCTGAATCCACAGGTACCTTTGCCTTCTTCTTCTTCTTCTTCTTCTTGTTTCAAATCTGTTTTGATCTTTTCCAAACTCCATGGAGTGGATTCACTCCCTTTACTTCCCCAAATCTCTGCGTCTTTTGTGAGCAATGGTAGTTTCCTGCTCACTGACTCTTAACTAACGCCTTGTAAATGCTAGTTCTGGGGGGGCTCGGCTGTGCTCAGCTCTTTCCTCATGTCCGGGCACCTTGCCTCACTGTGGCCTCTGTCCTGGGCTTGGTTAACTGCCTGTTCTGTGAACTTCTTCCCTGCCCCTTCTAGGCTATTCATTTGTGCCACCAGATGCCTGTTCCCCAGGGAGTTGTCCTTCCTTGTCCCAAAATACCCTTTGATTTTCCTGGCTGGTTGGCTGGGACTGTTCTCACCCCGTCCCCTCGCTGCCTTCCAGTTCTTTGGCTTCCTCCTGGTGATATTCGCCATTGAAATAGCTGCGGCCATCTGGGGATATTCCCACAAGGATGAGGTAGGTTTTTCCCATGAGATCTCTTGGGTTTGGGAGTTGGGGGATGGGGGACAGTGAAGCAGGGGGCAAGTCCTGGCTGGGCACTTTGTTCCGCTTTCAGCTGTTGACCAGGCCCCTTATCTCATCGCGTGCCTGTGTGCCAGCGAACATGCCCTCCTCAGGGCAGGGAATGTCAGCACGCTTACTGTCCTGTGCGAGATTGTGTCAGTCATGGTGTTGGCTTATAGTAGATGTTCAGGAACTACCCGTTGGGCCTGTGCGTGTGTGTGTGTCTGTCCGTCTCACACCTCAGCAGCCCTCTCCCCCAACTTTTAGAAAGATTACTCAGAAAATACAGGCTTTCTGTGGGCTGGACACCCTTGCCTCCTCCTCTGATCTATAAATAACACGTTCAAGTGCTGCCCCCATGAGCCAAGTGCTGCCCCCAAGCCTGTGCAAGGTCCACAGATGTTTGAACTATGGGCCCCACTTCCGGACACTTGGCCATCTAGTATGGGAAAAAGACATGAAATCGACAAGGGTCATAGAGGTGATTTATATCCAAAGTACTATGGGATTTGAAAAGGTGGGGTGGGGAAGGGAATCTCTTTTGACTTCATAGACAAGGGAGCCGTGAAACCTTGAATGAGAGATGTGTTCAGGAGGAAAGTTAGTGGAGGCAGGGGACTTCCAGTCAAAGAGGTTGAGCATGGCTGGGCTTGGGCTTACGTGGGGAGCCCTGCAGACTTTTGGACCAGGATGGGCCATATCAGAGTAGTGTTTTTGGAAGGGCTACCTTGTCATGTTCAGCAGGAAGGGGGAAGGAAGAGAGATGCAGGAGGCAGGAACCCTATTGTTTTGTTTTGTTCTTGAGACTAGTCAAGTACGGTAGTGGGAAGCAGGGAAAAATAGAACAAGGACTTCCATCTGTAACTGACGTGAGCAATCCATTGAGATAACTCACTACTTTTAGACCAGCCAAGGGTCTAATATTTTTATTAATATTTTTAAATATTTTTTAATATTTTTATTAAAAAATATTTTTATTAAAAAAGTATTTAATACTTTTTAATATTTTTATTAAAAAATAAAAGTAGGCCAGGCGCGGTGGCTCAAGCCTGTAATCCCAGCACTTTGGGAGGCCGAGACGGGCGGATCACGAAGTCAGGAGATCGAGACCATCCTGGCGAACACGGTGAAACCCCGTCTCTACTAAAAAAATACAAAAAACTAGCCGGGTGAGGTGGCGGGCACCTGTAGTCCCAGCTACTCAGGAGGCTGAGGCAGGAGAATGGCGTAGACCCAGGAGGTGGAGCTTGCAGTGAGCTGAGATCCGGCTACTGCACTCCAGCCTGGGCAACAGAGCGAGACTCCGTCTCAAAAAAAAAAAAAGTATCCAAGCAATAACAGCTACAGCCATAGAAATAGGAATGGATCATTGTGAAAAATGTCAGAAAGATGCTGAAGGAAAAATGCTGGCTGTTGGTCTGTTAACTGGATGTGGGTGAGCATCAAAGGGACAGATACGCATCAAATTGGGATGTACCAGATGCAGGCACATAATAATATATCCCCTATATTATAATACAATAGCTGACACGTCCTCCAGATTTACTCTGTACTGGACATAGTGGCAAAGGGCTTAACGTGCAATATCTCATTTAAATTCTCACAATAACTTATGAGCTATAGAGACAAATGTGGAAACTCCGTACAGAGAGGTTTAGTAATTTGCCAAAACTCATACCTAAGTGAAGAGAAAAAGAAGATGGAAGCCTGAGGAAATAGTCAAGTCAGGAGTAGTAGTTTTTAAAATATTATTATCCTTTAGAGCATAGAGATTCAATTGAGGAGCAAAGCAGAGCTGAAGAACTGACCAAAGTATAAGACACAGGGAGAAACAGCCAGAGCGGGTTTCTGGAGGACGTGGGAGGAGATGGGAAGTGCCCAAAGGCCCCGAGAGAAGGCAGTGCTAGCAGCTGCCATCTGCCCAGTGATGTCCAAGCACGTGGCTGAGAGCTTAAAGAGAGAGAACAAGATGGAACACGTAACATTTGTTCGTGGAGAAAGGTGTGAAAATGCCGCCTCTGCCCCTCTCTTGTCTGCCCATCGTAGGTGATTAAGGAAGTTCAGGAGTTTTACAAGGACACCTACAACAAGCTGAAAACCAAGGATGAGCCCCAGCGGGAAACGCTGAAAGCCATCCACTATGCGGTATGTGGCCTTGGCAGAGACACCCTCCTGCGCTCACTCCGGACCGTGTCTGCACACAGCGGTGCTGACTGTACCAGACCAGTGCAAACATTCTAATCATCTTTTTTAAAATGTGTTTCTCTCATCCCCATCCCTGCCTTCTCGCTGTAGTTGGACTGCTGTGGTTTGGCTGGGGGCGTGGAACAGTTTATCTCAGACATCTGCCCCAAGAAGGATGTCCTCGAAACCTTGACCATAAAGGTAAACTCAGAGCAAGATCCTGGTGCCCCTGCACCATTACTGTGGGCAAACCCTGCGAGCATAAAAGTGACAGCAGCCAAGTGCTGCCTCAGAAAGACCCGGTCTGCCTGTGAAAGGGTCCCAGGGCACCCATCTCTTTCTCCCCTACTTTGGGCCCTCTGTTTACTGAAGGGCAATAAAACAAAAGGCCGGGCGCGGTGGCTCAAGCCTGTAATCCCAGCACTTTGGGAGGCCGAGACGGGTGGATCACGAGGTCAGGAGATCGAGACCATCCTGGCTAACATGGTGAAACCCCGTCTCTACTAAGAAATACAAAAACTAGCCGGGCGAGGTGGCGGGCGCCTGTAGTCCCAGCTACTCGGGAGGCTGAGGCCGGAGAATGGCGTGAACCCGGGAGGCGGAGCTTGCAGTGAGCTGAGATCCGGCCACTGCACTCCAGCCTGGGCTACAGAGCGAGACTCCGTCTCAAAAAAAAAAAATAAAAAATAAAAAATAAAATAAAACAAAGGCCAGACCAGGGGAACGACAAGTGCTCTGGCACCGCCCACTGCTGCCAGCCTGGAAGCTGTCGAGGGCAGGCGTGCTTCTGAGTCTTGGACTCCCGCTCTGACTTTGTCAGTGCCTCCTGTCTGTAAGCTGGAGTTAATGTCCAGCTCCAGAGTAGTAAAAAGTGACCTTACAACCGTATCAGAAATAGGCCCCCAAGCAGGGCCTGTCCCTCCTCCTTCCCTGATGTCCTGCCCAAATGTTTAGCATCCATTAGCATAGCCATCCCTTTGCTCCCCTTTCCATCCACCAGCCAGAACTTCTCTTATCCCTGAACACCCCTGTCCCCAGCCCACCCTCTGCCCACCAGTTCTCCCGGGTGAGACGGGTGCCATGGGAGGAAGGAGGTGCCCCGGGAGCAAGGATTGTGTGTCACCCAGGTCTTGGTTTGTCTCCCCAAGTCCTGTCCTGATGCCATCAAAGAGGTCTTCGACAATAAATTCCACATCATCGGCGCAGTGGGCATCGGCATTGCCGTGGTCATGGTGAGTGGCGGGATGTCGTCCCAGGAGGGGGACTGAGGAATTCACACTGATTCAGCCCATGCTCTGCCCAGATACTGCCGCAGTCTGTGCATTTGTCAGCTCACTTTGTCCTCGTGCCCTTAGTATTTCCATTTTACCACTAGGGAATGGAGAGACAGAGAGGCCGCCGTTCTGATCAAAGCCTCTCACCTCCTGAGTGGAGTATCTGAGGTTTCCCCTGGGTTTCTTCAGAGTCGACTCTCTTAGCCATTAAGGTTCAGGGCACATGGGCAGCAGTGCTGGCGCTGCTAGTCCTCAGAGCATGTCTCCTCACACACCTGCTGTTCTTCTCCCTAAGAAAGGAGTTCACTAGAGGCTACCGGCATGGGAATTATTTCCTGAAGAGCCTCTGAAAATGGGCAGCCAGAAGGAGGTCTCCTGCTAATCAGCCCCTAGAAACCAACAACGGCCAACCAGGTTCCTTGGGGTCATGTCCTCTCTCCCCGTGAGGGAAAGCCCCAGACGGAACATGGTCCTCGCTGGGATGGCCTTGGCTCCCTGAGTCTTCCCCCACCCCCGCCCGCTTCTGCCCCCTTGCCAGACTGCCCCCAAAGAGAGAATCGCCTCCTTTCTCCGGCATCTAAGAAAGGCATGAAGTACCTTTCAGCAAAAGATACAATAATACTTTCTTTCTTTTCTTTCTTTTCTTTTTTTCTTTTTTTGAGACGAAGTTTCACTCTTGTCACCCCGGCTGGAATGCAATGGTGCGATCTCGACTCACTGCAACCTCCACCTCCCAGGTTCAAGCAATTCTCCAGCCCCAGCCTCAGCCTCCTGAGTACCTGGGACTACAGACCTGTGCGACCACACCCAGCTAATTATTTTTAGTAAAGATGGGGTTTCACCATGTTGGTCAGGCTGGTCTTGACCTCCTGATTTCAGGTAATCTGCCCACCTTGGCCTCCCAAAGTGCTGGGATTACAGGCGTGAGCCACTGTACCCAGCCAAGATATCACAATACCTTTTAAAATAGAATATTAGGCCGGACGCGGTGGCTCATGCCTGTAATCCCAGCACTTTGGGAGGCCCAGGCGGGCAGATCACAAGGTCAGGAGATTGAGACCATCCTGGCTAACATGGTGAAACCCTGTCTCTACTAAAAATACAAAAAATTAGCTGGGCGTGATGGCAGGCGCCTGTAGTCCCAGCTACTCGGTAGGCTGAGGCAGGAGAATGGCGTAAACCCGGGAGGGCGAGCTTGCAGTGAGCCGAGATCGCGCCACTGCACTCCAGCCTGGGGGACAAAGCGAGACTCCGTCTCAAAAATAAAAAATAAAAATAAGGCCGGGCGCAGTGGCTCACGCCTGTAATCCCAGCACTTTGGGAGGCCGAGACGGGCGGATCACGAGGTCAGGAGATCGAGACCATCCTGGATAACACGGTGAAACCCCGTCTCTACTAAAAATACAAAAATTAGCCGGGCGCGGTGGTGGGCGCCTGTAGTCCCAGCTACTCGGGAGGCTGAGGCAGGAGAATGGCGTGAACCCGGGAGGCGGAGCTTGCAGTGAGTGGAGATTGCACCACTGCACTCCAGCCTGGGTGACAGAGCGAGACTCCATCTCAAAAAAATAAACAAATAAAATAATAATAATAATAATAATAATAATAAAATATTAACACTTTGGGAGGCCGAGGCAGGCAGATCGCATCACTGCATTCTAGCCTAAGCAACAGAACAAGACTCCGTCTCAAAAAAAAAAAAAGGAATATTAAATACACACAAAGACAAGCGCAAAAGTACTAACCTGTATGAACTGTAGGAAAACCTGGAATTTGAGCATTTAATTTGGCTCTGAGCTTCCTTGTCCCACCCTGAAAGTTCCCAAGGAAGCTGCTTGTGCACCTGACTGCCAACCCCCCAGATTCCTCACGTCCCGCGTCCTTCTCGTTATCTGGCCTGCATCTCTCCTGCTTCGGTACCTTCTGACTCGTTTGGCCTCCTGGATGCCATTCTCCTTGTCATTTGTCTTGGACTGGGTGACCCGTGTCTCTACCTTTCCCTCAGCCTGCCTTCACATCAAACCACCCTGATCCTCATGTTTCTTCCTATCTCCCAGATATTTGGCATGATCTTCAGTATGATCCTGTGCTGTGCTATCCGCAGGAACCGCGAGATGGTCTAGAGTCAGCTTACATCCCTGAGCAGGAAAGTTTACCCATGAAGATTGTTGGGATTTGTTTGTTGGTTGTTTGGTTTTTGTTTTTGATTTTGTTTTTTTTTTGCCACTAATTTTAGTATTCATTCTGCACTTCTAGATAAAAGCTAAAGTTATTTTATGTTTGTCTTTTAATGCTTCATTCAATATTGACATTTGTAGTTGAGCGGGGGGTTTGGTTTGCTTTGGTTTATATTTTTTCAGTTGTTTGTTTTTGCTTGTTATATTAAGCAGAAATCCTGCAATGAAAGGTACTATATTTGCTAGACTCTAGACAAGATATTGTACATAAAGAATTTTTTTGTCTTTAAATAGATACAAATGTCTATCGACTTTAATCAAGTTGTAACTTATATTGAAGACAATTTGATACATAATAAAAAATTATGACAATGTCCTGGACTGGTTTTGGTTTCCTTTAATTATTTTGAGAGCTATTTGGTTTGCAAATGTCTTTCAACTGCTATTAACTCTACCTGCATTTATATGAGAAGTAGTTTGGGCAGTTGCTCACCCCAGTTTGTTTACTAATGAAGACATCTAGATGTGGAAAGATTAAGGGATTCTGATCCAGAGTCACACAGGTGTTAACAGAGGAGTCAGCACCAGCAGCTGGTGCCCAGACGCTCATTCAGCAGTGTGACACGTATATCTTGGGGACATGACAGTACACGTCACACCATGGTGGCAGAACTTTGTTTTATTCACTGCCTAGCCCCCAGTTTCTGGTGCATAGTAGTGCTCAGTATTTTTTTATCAGTGAATATTTGTTGGTTGAATGAATAAATGAGTGTGTACCCATCAGGGTTTCATCAGAGAAGCAGAACCACTAAGAGGTACTTGTTTGAAGAGATTTGTTGTGGGAATTTGACCTTAACACAGTCACTGGCACTGGGGCTGCTTAAGCAGGCTCTGCAGACAACTGGGAAGGACAGACGGACGTAACGTAAGGGAGGACAGGCCCGAGCGGGAGCCCTTGAAGGCAGACACATCCGTCTGTGTCAGTTCTTTTTTTTTTTTGAGACAGGGTCTCGCTCTGTTGCCCAGGCTGGAATGTCATGGCCCAATCTCAGCTCCCTGTAGCCTCCCAAGTAGCTGGGACTACAGGCATGAGCCATCACACCCGGTTAATGTTTGTATTTTTTGTAGAGAAGGGTTTTGCCATGTTGCCCAGCCTGGTCTTGAACTGCTGGTCTCAAGCTATCCACCCGCCTTGGCCTCTCAAAGTGCTGGGATTACAGGTGTGAGCCACCGCACCCGGCCCTGTGTTAGTACCTGCCTCTGCTGAGGTGAGCCAGCAGAGAAGTCACAATTCGTATGAGCTGTGAAATGACCGCTGCTTCACTTCCCACCTCCAAACCTTCCACAAGTTTCTCCTCTGTGCTCTACTCTTAACCGGAAACACACAGGAAGAGAATTCTGGGAAGTGTGGTTCAGCTTACCCAGGTGGACAGATCACAAAGCCACCGCTGCATGGGAGGTGTGGTCCGTGCTCAGACTGCACTGTCGTGGGCCATTCGGAGGCAAGCAGGCAATAATGGCAGAGTGGGATGAACAGGAGAAAGGTGAAGTGCAGAGGCATAAGAAACCAATTTTTATTTTCCATTCCTTAATTCCATTTGGGTTCCTCCTTAACACTACAAAAAGAAAAACAGGAAAGAAGGATCAAAATGTCCCTGAATGCCATTACATTCAAACATCAGAACACCAAAGTTGATAGCAGTGTTATTCACAATAGCCAAAAGGTGCCAACTCAAATGTCCATCAACAGATAAATGGACAAACAATACATGGCATAGCCATATGATAGAATAGAATTCCACCTTAAATGCTGCAACATGGATGAACCTTGAGTACGCTATGCTCATTGAAATAAGCTAGACACAAAAGAACAAATATTCTACAATTCCCTTGATAGGAGGTACCTGGAACTGGTAAATTTATAAAGAAAATAGATTAAAAGTAACCAGAGGCTAGAGAGAAGGGAAAATAGGGAGTTATGGTATAATGAGTACAGAGTTTCTGTTTGGGATAATGAAGAAGTTCTAGAAATAGATGGTGGTGATTGTTGCAAAACTTTGTGAATATACTTAGTGCCACTACATTGTATGCTTAAAAATTGTTAATATGGGCTGAGCACGGCGGCTCACACCTGTAATCCCAGCACTTTGGGAGGTTTAGGTGGGAGGATTATTTGAGCCCAGTTCAAGACCAACCTGGGCAAAATAGTAAGACCCGATCTCTTTAAAAAACAAAACAAAACAAAACAAAAACAACTGGCTGGGCATGGTGGTGCACACCTGTGGTCCCAGCTACTTGGGATGCTGAGTTGGGCAGATCACCTGAGCCTGGGAGGTCAAGCCTGCAGTGAACCATGATCTCACCACTGCACTCCAGCTGAAGCAACAGAGCGAGACACTGTCTCAAAAAATGAACAAAAAAAGGGTCAAAGTGGTAAATTGATTATTACATATATTTTACTACACACAAAAAAATAGCTGGGTTGGCATTGTTGAGTGTCCTTGCTGCTCTGTGGCCCTAGGACCCTTGTTAATCTGAGGGCTGACTACTGTTCCGGTTGTGGAAATAACAGGTCAACCATTCGTTTTATTTTATTTTATTTTATTATTTTTGGGAGATGTAGTCTCGCTTTGTTGCCGAGGCTGGAGTGTAGTGGCACGATCTCGGGTCACTGCAACCTCTGCCTCCCAGGTTCAAGCCATTCTCATGCCTCAGCTTCCCGAGTAGCCGGGACTACAGGCACTCACCGCTACGCCCAGCTAACTTTCCTATTTTTAGTAGAGACGGGTTTTGCCATGTTGGCCAGGCTGGTCTCGAACTCCTGACCTCATGATCCACCCGCCTCAGCCTCCCAAAGTGCTGGGATTACAGGCATGAGCCATCACGCCTGGCCAGCCATTCATTTTATGTAGGAGTGGAGGAGACCCCTGAGGAGTTCTAACATCAGCCCTGCGTGTAGTCGCCAGCTTCTTCTAGAGAAAACAGGTCTCAGAGGCTACACGCACTTTCCACGCTGCTGCTTTGCTGAAGGGTGGGTTAGTATGGAATAGACCTCGGCTCGTTAAATTCCGGAACACCAGCCGGGCGCGGTTGAGCCTTAGGAAGATTCTGGAAACATGGACTAGGAACTCCTACAGCTCTCCATTTCTGTGCTGCTACATTTTGTTCTCCGAGGAGACCAACTTTGCTACTCAGTCCTCATGGGGTTGGGAAAGGGCTGCCCCCCCAGCTCCCCAGCTTACACAGAGACAACCTCCATTAGCCCCACTTGAAGTTTTAGGAGAGAAAAATTTGACCCAGTTTGAGTCAAATGTCTACCTCTGTCCCTTCAGCTAGCAGCGGGCAGGGAGGGGTGTGTGGAGTAAAGAATCCCTCTGTGACCTATTACCGGGCCTGGCGCCAGAAGACAAGGGATCATTGCAAGCTGGCAGACATCCCAAAAGGAGCGGGCTGTCCACACCCTCAATCAGGCCTAAACGAGCCTCCCCTGACTCTTGGCGGACAGGGCCAGGTGTAGCTCTGCAGTTAAGGGAAAACCAGGACGGCCTGCTGCTCTCGGCTCCTGAAGGGCCTTGGAACAAAGGCCTTTTGGAAGTTTAGGTCACAAAAAGGCAACAGACACTGCCAAAGGTAACAGCTGCTTTGGGTCCAGAAAGAATCTCCTTGAGCATAAGAGAAGCAGTTGTATGGAGGTGTTGGCCTCTTGGCTCAACTGTAAAAAGCAGCCCAGGGGCAACAAATTTGAATCAAAGCAGCTGGATTTAGTAAAAGGACATTACCCATGTCCTCAAGGACTGAAAGTGCTTTAATATCCATAAACCTCCTGTCCTCCCAAGGCCCTACTCTCCAAACCTATGTCCTCTGGATGGAGTTGAGTGGCCAAGGGTGGGACCAAGACTCCACATGGATCCAGGGCTCATTCCATGATGCTGTCATTTCCTAGAGTCCTCCAGGTGTACAGGGAATCTTTTCACTGACAGGTAGACCAGGATATCTCATAAGCTTCTTGGGCACAAGATGGAGCAGTGTAGGTGGAATTCCAGCACAATTAGGCATATCCATGGTTCGGTGAACACAATCATACAAGGGGGAGAGGTCTCTACCTGTGCAGCCCTGCCATGTTCCTTCCTGGTCAACGTTTTAAATGATAACTTGGAATACTACTAAATACAGCCAGGTGCAGGATCACACCTGTAATCCCAGCACTTTGCGAGGCTGAGGTGGGTGGATCACTTGAGGTCAGGAGTTCAAGACCAGCCTGGCCAACATAGTGAAGCACCATCTCTACTAAAAGTACAAAAAATTAGCCAGGCATGGTGGCAGGCACCTGTAATCCCAGCTACTCGGGAGGCTGAAGCAGGAGAATCGCTTGTACCCGGGAGGTGAAGGTTGCAGGGGGCCAAGATCGCACCACCACTGCACTCCAGCATGGGCAACAGAGTGAGACTCCATCTCAAAAAAAAAAAAAAAAAAAAGGAAAAGAAAAAAAAAAAAAAAACAGGCTCACACCCGTAATCCCAACACTTTGGGAGGCTGAGGTGGGCGGGTCATGAAGTCAGGAGATGGAGATCATCCTGGCCAACATGGTGAAACCCCATCTCTGCTAAAAATACAAAAATTAGCTGAGCGTGGTGGCGCGTGTCCGTAATCCCAGCTACTCAGGAGGCTGAGGCAGGAGAATTGCTTAAAACCAGGGAGGTGGAGGTTGCAGTGAGCCGAGATCACACCACGGCACTTTAGCCTGGTGACAGAGAGACTCAGTCTCAAAAAGAAAAAATAAAAGACTTTTACTAAATACTGTATTGTTATATGTATATTTCACAAGGCTCTGAGAAATACCCAGTAATTTGAGTAACAGAAGTATAGTTCAAAGAGATCTCCGAGACTGGAATAATAGAATATGACACCCAAAGGATATATCTCAACAGGAATAAGTAAACAAAATCAAGCCATCCATACAATATGTTTAGCAGCCCTTGGTCCTTACCACAGCACTTTAAGTTAGCTGGGCAAGCATATATTTGACTGGTTAGATAACAGGGTTTTTCTCATATGTTAAGTCTGGAGGGAATTAGAAGTGTTGATTTAGCAGCTCCGCTCTGTGGAAGATGGCATCTCTGTGATTCTCTTGGCTTGTACCCCACCGTCATAAGGTAGCTGCTGCAGCTCCAGCCATTTCTACATTCACAGCTAGAGGTAGGGGAAAAACAACTGCTAGCCACAGTGATCTCTTCTATCTAAAATGCAAAAGCTTCCCCTGGCAAACTGGAAGTCAACTCACATTTGTACATCACTGACTAGAAATCTGTCACGTGGCTACTCATAGCTCTAAGGGAGACAGAAAATATGAGCATTTAGGTTTCTTTTCAGTCTATCGTGAAGTTTGGAAAATGACAAGTGAGTTAAAGATATTGTATTCCATTTTACATTTGGAGAAAACACACGGTTGAGAGAAGTTAAATATTTGCCCCAATATCATATAGGTAATAGGCTGGATACAGGCTTGAATCCAGGACTCTCTCTCAGTTTCATTGCATATTTCACACAGGGCTGCCTTCCAGGATTAATATCATAGGAGGAAACTTGACAGGAACATCCTGGAACATCTTTTGAGTGGAAGAACCCATTACATAAACGCAGGATGAAGAAAAAATTTCATTTGAAAAAAGATGTGGAAATTGAGCTTACCACAAACTTAATAGAAGCCAAAACTGTGAAGAGAGGATGCATCCAGAGAGGTGTCCAGGTGGAGACAATTGAGCCACAGATGTGACAGGCCCTAGAGGAATATGGTGCTATATTCTGGGGCCATTCCTCAAGAAGAAAGGTGACCATCTACAGAGACCTGGAGAGGACAGAACTTTTTTTTGGGGGGTGGGGGCCTGCCTAAAAACCTTGTCACTCAAGAGGACAGTGAAGCACCAGGGGATTGTAGCCTGGGGGAGGGATCATCCAACAACACAACCGTCTTTGTTTTCAAATATCTTAAGGGCCATAAGATGAACCAGAACGTATGTTGTCCCATAGTTTCAACTGATGGGCAGAAACTCTCGGGTAAGATTTTGGCTGAACATAAAGGAATCCCCTTTAAACCAGGGCTGTCCAGCAGAAAAAGGGCTCCCCATGAGTGGAGAGCCCCAGGACATAAGAGGGGGCTCCAGGAGAAGCTACAGAGATGTCCTGCATCCACTGGAACTTGATGTCCTCCATCTCTAGGAGCTTATAAAAATGTGGGTCTGCAAGCAAATCCCCAGGGAAGCAGCTCTCTCCTCCTCTGTATCCATTTATGGGGTGGGCGCTGCTAGTAAAAGTTAAGTAATAGGAACAGTGAACATTTTTATGGGCAACCCCAAAATATTTCAAAATAATATTTTATCTCTGAAATTGTTGCTTTTTTTTTTTTTTTTTTGCACCATGGTTGGGCTCTTTAAGATACAAGAAAGAGAGCATTTAAACCCTTAAATGAGGTTGCTGGAAGGATATTCATCATCTCAACAGCCATGCTACCACTTCTGCATTTTCTAAGCTGGACTCTGCAGAGGCCTGAGACAGTAGCTCATGGCAGACCTGCATCTGGCATCTGCCCCAGCACCTCTGCTTCTCTCTGCATCTCACAGGCAAGCTCCTTTAGCAGGAAGGATCTAAGCAGGTAGTTTGTTCCCTTCCAGTAAGACGCAGCCTTGTTGGCACCCCTTGCCGAAACACTACCAATCCCTGGTCGAATTGCCTGTGGCCAGGGAACGGCATTGATGTTCTTGATGCTCCATGACCTTCCAAGCACAAAAATGTAGGCAGAAGGAATGCCCTGGGACACCTTTCTGGTTCAAGCTGACTGGCTCAAGGACTGCCTGGGACGGCTATCCTCACTGAGCTCACAAGGTAGTGTGTGTGTGTGTGTGTGTGTGTGTGTGTGTGTGTTTTGAGACAGAGTTTCGCTCTTGTTGCCCAGGCTGGAGTGCAATGGCATGACCTCGGCTCACTGCAACCTCCGCTTCCTGGGTTCAAGCAATTCTCCTGCCTCAGCCTCTGGAGTACCTGGGATTATAGGCACCTGTCACCACGCCCAGCTAATTTTGTATTTGTCATGCGCATCTGTGTGAAGAGACCACCAAACAGGCTTTGTGTGAGCAACATGGCTGTTTATTTCACCTGCATGCAGGTGGGCTGAGTCCGAAAAAGGAGTCAGCGAAGGGAGATAAGGGTGGGGCCGTTTTATAGGATTTGGGTAGGTAAAGGAAAATTACAGTCAAAGGGGGGTTGTTCTCTGGCGGGCAGGAGTGGGGGGTGGGGTCACAAGGTGCTCAGTGGGGGAGCTTTTTGAGCCAGGATGAGCCAGGAAAAAGAATTTCACAAGATAATGTCATCGCTTAAGGCAAGGACCGGCCATTTTCACTTCTTTTGTAATGGAATGTTATCAGTTAAGGCGGGGCAGGGCATTTGCACTTCTTTTGTGATTCTTCAGTTACTTCAGGCCATCTGGGCATATACCTGCAAGTCACAGGGGATGCGATGGCTTGGCTTGGGCTCAGAGGCCTGACACTGACCTCAGGTGATCTGCCCGCCTCGGCCTCCCAAAGTGCTGGGATTACAGGTGTGAGCCACTGCGCCGGCTCCCACACGGTAGTTTCTATACCCTAAGGGGCTTTGGTGTCTCAGAGTAAATAGTCCTAACATTCTTGTCAAACAGCACCTGATGAGAGGTGTTTTTCTTAATCATTCTCCTTAAATTGACCACACTCCAAAAGAGGTAAGACTGTGCGTGAGGCTCTTTGAGAAACAGAGGTTATGAAGAGGGTCTGTGAGCCAGACCCGTAGAAAGTCAAGTGGCAGAATCAGCTGCAGGTTCACGGGTCCCAAGCCAGGCATCATTAGAGTCGAAGGACTTCATTCCACCAATCTGAGCTCACTCCTGTCCCCTTCAGCCATGATTTGAACCCACCCAAGGATAAGGGGGCCCGGGGCGGCTTCCACCCTACCCACCTTCAGTCTTCGGGCTGCCTTGGTGAGGCCAGAGCATCTAATGTAATTGTCTTCGCTCAAGCCTTGGCCATCAGACCCCTGGAGAGCTAATTTGATTTCTTTCCTTTTAAATTAGATTTCCCCAAACCATCTGCTTCCACTGTGGAAATGCAGGCAGGATTAGCTTCCCCCCACGCCCGAAACGGAGTCTTGCTCTGTCGCCCAGGCTGGAGTGCAGTGGCGTGATCTCAGCTCACTGCAACCTCCGCCTCCTGGGTTCAAATGATTCTCCTGCCTCAGCCTCCCATAGTGCTAGGATTACAGGCATGAGCCACTGCACTGGCCTTTTTTTTTTTTTTTTTTTTTTGAGACGGAGTCTTGCTCTGTCCTCTAGGCTGGAGTGCAATGGCACAATCTTGGCTCACTGCAACCTCCACCTCCCGGGTTCAAGGGATTCTCCTGCCTCAGCCTCCCAAGTAGTTGGGATTACAGGCATGTGCCACTACGCCCAGCTAATTTTTTGTATTTTTAGTAGAGACAGGGTTTCACCATGTTAGCCAGGATGGTCTCGATCTCCTGACCTCGTGATCCGCCCGTCTCGGCCTCCCAAAGTGCAGGGATTACAGGCGTGAGCCACCGTGCCCGGCCGAGATGATACAACTTTGATTAAGGTTTATGATAAAGTCACAGCTTTGTTTAAGACTGAACTAAAACTGATGACATTTCTGAAGCTTCTGACCAAAAATGCGGAGCACATAAAAGAAAGTCAGTTAAGGTTAAGAAGCATTAGAGTCAGGCGCAGCGGCTCACATCTGTAATCCCAACTTTTTTTTTTTTTTTTTTTTTTTGAGACAGAGTCTCCTTCTATCACCCTGGAGCACAGTGGCACAATCTTGGCTCACCCCAACCTCTGCCTCCCGGGTTCAAGCAATTCTCCTGCCTCAGTCTCCTGCATAGCTGAGATTAGAGGTGTGCGCCACCACACCCAGCTAATTTTTTGTATTTTTGGTAGAGACAGGGTTTTGCCAATTTGGCCAGGCTGGTCTCGAACTCCTGACCTCAAGTGATCCACCCACCTCAGCCCAAAGTGCTGGGATTACAGACATAAGCCACTGCACCCAACCCTGATCCACTTTTCTTAATCTTTTCTTAAAAGAGTTATCAGTGATGAAGCAAATGAGCAGGAGAATGAAGATTAAATGCAAAGATGGTATTCAGCAAATTAAAGTTAGGAATCTCCTGAATCTCTTGGAAACAAGAGTGCTGGTTTCCTGAGTATTTGCTTGGAGACCCACATTTCTCTAAGCTCTTGGAGATGGAAAGCACATAGGAGTTCAAGTCCCCATTGGTGCTGGAATCAGCAACACCTTATCTCTAGCTTCTCCAGGAGCCCTCATTGGCATGGATACTTCTCCATCACAATGCCCTGATGTTGAAAGAGACTCAAGGGAACTTCTAACTCTTCTGCCATGCACCCTGCCCCAGCCAGACCTAGAAAAACCGAGACCCAAATTCAGTGGCCACCACCATTTTATATCATGCTGCCCTTCATTTCCCCCGCTTCGTTTCCTTCTGGACCAGCATGGAGCCCCCCATCACCTCCCATGTTCCCAGATCCTCCTGCAGATACCAAAGTGTTGGAAGGTGTAATAGTCATTTGGTCATGAATGACATCTTGACCACTCTCTGGGTTTAAAGCAAGTACAGAGAAAGAAGGTAACAGCACTTCAGTTATTTCAGATCTCTCTCCCAAGAGAAGAAGTATGCTTTCAGCTCTGGTTGACACAAGCAAATGTTTCATCATTTTCTCTACAATAAGAGTTAGCTATTATATCTAGTATAATTTATATCTCCTTTCAATTGTAGTAGGCTGGAAATTGTTGAATAACCAGTGTATAAACACAGTGTAAGCCAAGAAAACAGAATCCAAAACAGGTATTTCATCAGAGAGAATTTAATGTAGGAAACTGGTTAAGCAAGTATTGAAAAAATCACTAAGAAAACGAAGAAGTAAGGCAGAACTCATAGCCAGGGAAGACAGCTGCCAGCCCTAGGGCAGCGGGACAAAAGGAAGAGATGGGATTATCTGATCCTAGAAGCCCAGAGGAGGGGCTCTGCAGAGTTGGGGCTCAGACCGGAGGAGGGGTTATGTCCCAGCTGTTGCTGGTGACTCTGGGTGCTGTGGAGAGGCGACTCTTAAAAAATTTTCCCAGGCCGGGCGCAGTGGCTCAAGCCTGTAATCCCAGCACTTTGGGAGGCCGAGACGGGCGGATCATGAGGTCAGGAGATCGAGACCACCCTGGCTAACACGGTGAAACCCCGTCTCTACTAAAAAATACAAAAAACTAGCCGGGCGACGTAGTGGGCGCCTGTGGTCCCAGCTACTCGGGAGGCTGAGGCAGGAGAATGGCGTGAACCCGGGAGGCGGAGCTTGCAGTGAGCCGAGATCCGGCCACTGCACTCCAGCCTGGGTGACAGAGTGAGACTCCGTCTCAAAAAAAAAAAAAAAAAAAAAAAAACTTTCCCGAGGTGAGCAAGCAAGAAAGGAAAAGCTGGCCACCCCCTCTTCCCCACAGCCTGGCTCCTCCCAGCAGAGGGAAAGTTGTCATAACTTGAATATAATCGGAATCTTTGACAGTTACCTACAATCGAGCATCATCATTCTAGAATTAAGACTGTGTTTTGCAGTTTGAAGTCACTGTGGGACTTCACCCTAAAAGGGATCAGGAAAGTCTGGGACTGGTCACGCGTCTGTCTTGAGCCAGGGAACAACTACCCCCATTGACCACAATTTAGGAATAACGAGAGACAAAAGAAAGGTGCTTCAAGATTGCAACCCACCAACCCTGCTTGTTCCACCTACTGGGGGCAAATACAGCGTGCTTGGCACATAGGAAACACACAATACATGGCATTTTTCCTATGGAATCCTACTGACTGAAACGTAAGTGTGTTGAACTCCACCTCACCAAAAGATTACAAAATCCTCAGGTTCCAGTGTGCCGGGAGCCCGGTTGTCCGAAAGTGATTCTGGGAGCTCACTCTGGGTTGCAGGCACAAAGAGCTCATTGGGATCCGGGATTCCCCTTCTCCGGGAGTGGGAGGAGCCACCCCAAGCTCAGCTTCCCACAACGGGTAGCTTAACAGGGAACTGCAGCATTTCCTGGTCCTGGAGTCTCCAGCGCCTGGGCTTGTGCTGGCAGCTGTCACCAGTTAGCACTCAAATCCAGACTGCCTGGCCCCAAGCAGTCTGTGGGCCCTTCCCTTAATAAGGCTACTTGCATATTCGCCCTGCAAATAAATGCCAGGGTCCCTTCTCTGGAACATGCCAACTGTCTTGCTGACCCTTGCTGGACCTGTAAATTTTCCCTCCTCTTACTCCACCTCCTCAGAAATAAACAGAAGGTCTTCTTTTACCCATGCCATTGAACATCGTGGTATTTATCCTCATCCCTAATGCTTTACAGGTGGTGACCTAGATAGAGCCCGTCTTGCACAATGGTTCCAAGTTAACTCTGGGGAACACGTGACAAGGGTAGATTGACTCAGACACCCAAGGCCCCTGTATTTGGGTCTCTTTCTACCCAAATTTATAGACCCCTTCACACCAAATGCAGACCTTACCCCAACTGGATTTCCTTTGAATCAGCTCTTTTTTTTTTGAGATGAGGTCTCGCCCTGTCACCCAGGCTGGAGTACAGTGGTGCGATCTCTGCTCACTGCAACCTCCGCCTCCTGGGTTCAAGCAATTCTCCTGCCTCAGTCTCCTGAGTAGCTGGTACTACAGGCGCCCGCCACCACGCCCAGCTGATTTTTTGTATTTTTAATAGAGATGAGGTTTCACCGTGTTAGCCAGAATGGTCTCAATCTCCTGACCTCGTGATCTGCCCACCCAAAGTGCTGTGACTACAGGCATGAGCCACTGTGCCCAGCCAGGATATCTTGTATTAAACACTAGGACTCCTGGGCTTATCTGCTCCAGCAGCTGGCATTGCACCCCTCATTGCAACCCATTGCTACTTTGCTTGGCCTTCTATGGCCATCTGATGCTGCACGTTACATGAGGATGCTTTGGATTACAAGCATCAGAAGCCCAAAGTCAGACTTCTTTTTTTTTGAGACAGGGTCTGGCTCTGTCACCCAGGCTGGAGTGCAGTGGCAAAATCACAGCTCACTGCAGCCTCCTCCTCCCAGGCTCAAGTGATCCTCCCACTTCACCCTCCTGAGTAGTTGGGACTACAGGCGTGTGCCACCACGTCCGGGTAGTTTTCTTGTGTGTGGGTATTTTTTTGTAGAGGTGGAGTTTCAGCGTGTTGCCCAGGCTCATCTTGAACTCTTGGGCTCAAGTGATCCACCCACCTTGGCCTTCCAAAGTGCTGGGATTACTGGCATGAGCCACTGCACCCAGCCCAAACATTTTTAAGCAATAAGGAACTTCTATCACATGCAGGAAGGTCAGAGGAGGGGAAGTTCCATGGTTAATCATCCTTAGCACATTGGCCTTTGCCCTTGTGTTTATCCCTTCAAAGACACAAGGTGGCTACCACAACTCAAGGCTTCATGTCATCACGGTATCTATGTCTAAGGCTGGAAGAGAAAATGTTCCTTCAGTGTGTCTCTTTTTTAAGAACATGAGCCAGGGCCGGGCGCGGTGGCTCAAGCCTGTAATCCCAGCACTTTGGGAGGCTGAGACGGACGGATCACGAGGTCAGGAGATCGAGACCATCCTGGCTAACACAATGAAACCCCGTCTCCACTAAAAATACAAAAAAATTAGCCGGGCGTGGTGGCGGCGCCTGTAGTCCCAGCTACTCGGGAGGCTGAGGCAGGAGAATGGCGGGAACCCGGGAGGCGGAGCTTGCAGTGAGCTGAGATCGCGCCACTGCACTCCAGCCTGGGCGACAGAGCGAGACTCCGCCTCAAAAAAAAAAAAAAAAAAAAAAGAACATGAGCCAGGCGCGGTGGTTCACACCTGTAATTCCAGCACTTTGGGAGGCTGAGGCAGATCACCTGAGGTCAGGTGTTCAAGACCAGCCTGGCCAACATGGTGAAACCCTGTCTCTACTAAAAATACAAAAATTAGCCAGGCATGGTGGCACATGCCTATAATCCCAGCTATTTGGGAGGCTGAGGCAGGAGAATGGCTTGAACCTGGGAGGCAGAGGTTGCAGTGAGTTAAGATCATACCACTGCACTCCAGCCCGGGCAGCAGAGTGAGACGCTCTCTCAAAAAAAAGAAAAGAAGGCCGGGCGCGGTGGCTCAAGCCTGTAATCCCAGCACTTTGGGAGGCCGAGATGGGCGGATCACGAGGTCAGGAGATCGAGACCATCCTGGCTAACACGGTGAAACCCCTTCTCTACTAAAAAATACAAAAAACTAGCCGGGCGAGGTGATGGGCGCCTGTAGTCCCAGCTACTCGGGAGGCTGAGGCAGGAGAATGGCGGGAACCTGGGAGGCGGAGCTTGCAGTGAGCTGAGATCCGGCCACTGCAGTCCAGCCTGGGCGACAGAGCCAGACTCCGTCTCAAAAAAAAAAAAAAAAGAAAAAGAAAAGAATATGAAAAACATCCCCAGAATTCCCGCAGAAGACATCTCCTTACATCCCATTGGCCAGATATGATCACATGCCCATTGTTAAACCAAGACAAGTAGTGTGGAAGGAATTACCACAGCAGGTCAGGCGAAGCAGCACTCGTTCCCCCACGCCCAGGGTTGGGAGGGTCCTGCCTCACCTGGAGCACGTGGCCTCCAGACACCCGGAGTCAAGTGGGACATAACAACTTAGTGGCCCTAACACTGTGAACCAGACTCATCTGTCTCCCACATTGTCCTTTTATCATCTCAACCTGTGAAAGGTATAGACTGCTGGGCCTCCAGGAGATTTGTATTTTGAAGATTTTATAGGGGGAGGGTTGGAAAGTGAGCGGTATTTTACCAGGCACTAAAACCTTCAAGAAATGATGGGGAGTGACCCAGGAGTCAATAAATAATTGCAACAAGCTGATTCTTACTTCGTGCTCCAAGACGTCTGCTCTTTCCTGCATTGTGACGCAGGACTCAGTGTTGGCATTTGTGAAATGCAGATAACCTATCTGATCTCTAAGGTCTCCAGTCCTCTGGCTGTAATCTCCTGAGGCCAGGAGCTGGGTCTTTAGGTCTTCACTTTCTCTCTATGTCCCCAGCACAGCTCTGGGGGCAGGGTTGACATGCAGTGTGGACAGTAGCCATTCAAGAGTTTTAACGTTTTCAGGCTGGGCACAGTGGCTCATGCTTGTAATCCCAACACTTTGGGAGGCCGAGGCAGGCAGATCGTGACCAGCCTGGCCAACATGGTGAAACCCCGTCTCTACTATGAAAATACAAAAATTAGCAGGGCATAATCCCCGCTAATTCGAGAGGCTGAGGCAGGAGAATTCCTTGAACCCAGGAGGTGGAGGTTGCAGTGAGCCGAGATCGCTCCACTACACTCCAGCCTGGGTGTCAGAGCAAGACTCCGTCTTGGGGGAAGAAAAAAATAATAATTTTAACGTTTTCAACTCCGTGAGAGACCCCACTATTCATGAAATGGAGTGATTCGTAGCTGTTATTGAAGCATGAAATCTGAATTTCATGCTGTGAGAATGGTCAAGAGTGACTGAGCTGGTGAGGGAGGCTGTGGCATGCATTGCAAAGGCCTTATAGGGAGGGAGACAGACTTGAGCTCAAACCCTGGCTCTGCCACTTACTGAGTGACCTTGGACAAGTCACTTAACCTCTAAAATCCTGGCTCTCCTCTATAAAATGAAGGGCAGTGGCTCACGCCTGTAATCCTAGCACTGGGAGGCCAAGGCAGGTGGATCACTTGAGGTCAGGAGTTTGAGACCAGCCTGATCCCATTGTGAAACCTCGACTCTATTAAAAACACAAAATTAGCCAGGCATGGTGGTGGGCACCTGTAATCCCAGCTACTTGGGAGGCTGAGGCAGGAGAATCACTTGAACCTGTGAGGCAGAGGTTGCAGTGAGCCAAGATTGTGTCATTGCACTCTAGCTTGGGTGACAAGAGCGAAACTCTATCTCAAAAAAATAAATAAATTAAAATAAGGGGCAATTCCTACCAGAGCATATGGAGGGGCCCGGTAAATGATGACCGACCTGGTCATTATGCTGCTGTGATCACGAGGTTCCCTTGGAGACAGCAGGAGGTATGAATGAGGAAACTCGGCACTGGGGCTAGACCTATAGTGTTGGAGGCAGGTTGCTCAGGCTACTACGGCAGTTTGGGGTGTGCTAGTGAGGAAAGAGCCGGCAGCAGGCTGAAGTCCAGGAACAGGCAGGAAAGGGTTAGAATTAGAGATCTTGGAAAAGGGAGTAAGTACCGGCCGTTGCAACCATCTACAGACTCACTGGGACATTTATTGAAGATTTTCAACCCCGGTAAAATTTCTGTATTTGAGCACTACGCCTAGAAAGTCTTGGTCATTTCAGAATTTACGATAAAATCTTTCCAATACCCTGGCCTCTTGGTTTTTTGACCTCTTAACTCACTCTCGTGGCCAGGGGCTTTCAAACTATATTGTCCGTGACCCAACCATATGTGTGACTCAGTACACACTGGCACCATATAGAAATACCCACATCTGGCCGGGCACAGTGGCTCACGCCTGTAATCCCAGCACTTTAGGAGGCTGAGGCGGGCAGATCATGAGGTCAGGAGATCGAGACCATCCTGGCTAACACAGTGAAATCCCGTCTCTACTAAAAATACAAAAAATTAGCCGGGTGAGGTGGCGGGCGCCTGTAGTCGCAGCTACTCGGGAGGCTGAGGCAGGAGGATCGCTTGAACCTGGGAGGCGGAGGTTGCAGTGAGCCGAGATCACACCACTGCACTCCAGCCTGAACGACGATCAAGATTCCATTTCAAAAGAAACAAACAAACAAAAACAAAAAAACACCCACATCTACACATATAAAACTGAAATGAAAGTTTTATGATATGATACATATCCTTGCTGCATGCAGTGTGCTCTGCTCTTTTCTATTCTATTCTATTCTATTTCATTTTTATAGATGCTGGTTGCAACCCACTAACTTAATTTTATGATCCACTAATGGGCTGTGTATCTCAATTTGAAAAACACTGCCCCAGACTTTTTTTTTTTTTAATTACTTCACTCTAGTTTTAGAGATCAAGATGTTGAGGGGAGCCAGGTGCAGTGGTGTACACTACAAGGGTGCACTTGTAGTCCCAGACCCTCAGGAGGCTGAGGCAGGAGGGCCACTTAAACCCTTGAGTTTGAGACCCCATCTCTAAATTTAAACTTTTTAAATATTTTTAAATGTTGAGGAGAAACCAGCAATGAAGGCTGAGATGAAGTAGCTAATAAAGAACAAAGACACCCTCCATTAGGTCAACCCAAGCATCATAGTCTCCAATCCCTTTCTATCATTCAGACTCACTCCAGCCCTACCCAAAACCTCTGATCCACTGACCTTACCACCTTCTCCTTGTCTCACATTCTCCTCATATCACTTCCCCTTTATCTGATTTAGATTACATATGGCATAATAATCTATTACTTCGGCTGGGCGCGGTGGCTCACGTCTATAATCCTAGCACTTTGGGAGGCCAAGGCGGGTGGATCACCTGAGATCAGGAGTTCGAGACCAGCCTGGTCAACATGGTGAAACCCTGTCTCTACTAAAAATACAAAAATTAGCCGAGCTTGGTGGCAGGTGCCTATAATCCCAGCTATTCAGGAGGCTGGGGCAGGAGAATCGCTTGAACCCGGGAGGCGGAGGTTGCAGTGAGCCAAGA
This sequence comes from Macaca mulatta, assembly GCF_049350105.2. Taxonomy (NCBI): domain Eukaryota; kingdom Metazoa; phylum Chordata; class Mammalia; order Primates; family Cercopithecidae; genus Macaca; species Macaca mulatta. The sequence goes on from NC_133416.1 coordinate 7,184,801, forward strand.
TTGCGCCATCGCACTTCAGCCTGGGGGACAAGAGCGAGACTTCATCTCAAAAAAAAAAAAAAAAATAATAATAATAAAAATCCATTACTTGATTTGTTTAATAAATAGTTACTGGCCGGGTGTGGTGGCTCATGCCTGTAATCCCAGCACTTTGGGAGACCAAGGTGGGCGGATCACCTGAGGTCAGGAGTTCAAGACCAGCCTGGAAAACATAGCGAAACCCCGTCTCTACTAAAAATGCAAAAAAATTAGGTGGGTGTCGTGGTGGGCGCCTATAATCTCAGCTACCAGGGAGGCTGGGGCAGGAGAATCGCTTGAACCCGGGAGGTGGAGGTTGCAGTGAGTGGAGATCACGCTATTGCACTCCGGGCTGGGTAACAGAGTGAAACTCTGTCTCAAAAAAACAAACATAAAAAATAGTTACTGAGGGCCCACTCTGTGGCAAGCACTGTTCTAAGGTACTGAAGATATAGGAGTGAACAAAAGACTGGCCTGTGAATGTGTTTTTATTGGGAGGAAACAGACATTAAGAAAATAAACAAGGATCAGGCGCAGTGGCTCACGCCTGTAATCCCAGCACTTTGGGAGGCTGAGGCGGGAGGATCACCTGAGGTTAGGAGTTTGAGACCAGCCTGACCAACATGGAGAAACTCTGTCTCTACTAAAAACACAAAATTAGCCAGGCGTGGTGGCGCATGCCTGTAATCCCAGCTACTCAGGAGGCTGAGGCAGGAGAATCACTTAAACCCAGGAGGTGGAGGTTGTGGTGAGCCAAGATCGCGCCATTGCACCCAGCCTGTTCAACAAGAGCAAAACTCTGTCTCAAAAAAAAGAAGAAAAAAAGAAAAATAAACAAGAACGTTTAAACTATTTCACTGTACAGACATACCTCAGAGAACACTGCAGGTTCGGTTCCAGATCACTGCATTAAAACAAATATTGCAATAAAGTGAGTCACACAAATTTTTGGTTTCCCAGTGCATATGAAAGTTATGTTTGGCCGGGCACGGTGGCTCAAGCCTGTAATCCCAGCACTTTGGGAGGCCGAGACGGGTGGATCACGAGGTCAGGAGATCCAGACCATCCTGGCTAACACGGTGAAACCCCGCCTCTACTAAAAAATACAAAAAACTAGCCAGGCGAGGTGGCAGGCGCCTGTAGTCCCAGCTACTCCGGAGGCTGAGGCAGGAGAATGGCGTAAACCCGGGAGGTGGCGCTTGCAGTGAGCAGAAATCCGGCCACTGCACTCCAGCCTGGGCGACAGAGCGAGACTCCGTCTCAAAAAAAAAAAAAAAAAAAGAAAGTTATGTTTATACTACACTGTAGTCTATTAAATGTGCAATAGCATTATGTCTAAAAAATATGTGCATACCTTAATTTAAAAACGCTTTATTGCTAAAAAAAATTATGCTAACAATCATCTGAGCCCTCAGCAAGTCATATCTTTCTGTCTTAATGGATGGCTGCTGACTGACCGGAATGATGGTTGCTGAAGTTTGGGGTGGCTGTGGCAATTTCTTCAAATAAGGCAACATGAAGTTTTCTGCACTGATTGACTCTTCCTTTTGTAAAATATTTCTCTGCAGCCTGCGATAGTGTTTGATAGCATTTTACCCATAGTAGAACTTCTTTCAAAATTGGAGTCCTTTCAAACCCTGCCACTGTTTTATCAACGAAGTTTGTGTAATATGTGTAAATTCTTTGTTGTCATTTTAACAATGTTCATAGCATCTTCACCAGAAGTAGATTCCATCTCAAGAAACCACTTTCTTTGCTCATCCTTAAGAAGTAACTCCTCATCTATTAGGTTAGTGCAAAAGTAATTGTGTTCTGCCTTACTTTGAATGGTTTAATATTAACATTAAAGTCTTCTCATGAGATTGCAGCAGTTCAGTCACATATTCAGGCTTCACTTCTAATTCTAGTTCTCTTGCTATTTCCAACACATCTGCAGATACTTCCTCCACTGAAGTCTTGAACCTCTCGAAGACATCTATGAGGGTTGGAGTCAACTTCTTCCAAACTCCTATTAGTGTTGCTATTTTGGCCTCCCCCCATGAATCATGAATGTCCTTAATGGCATCTAGGATGGTGAATCCTTTCCAGAAGGTTTTCAGTTTACTTTGCCCAGATTCATCACAGAAATCACTATCTATGGCAGCTATAGCTTTGTAAGATGTATTTCTTTTTTTTTGTTTGTTTGTTTTGTTTTTTTTGTTTTTTTTGTTTGTTTGTTTTTTGAGACGGAGTCTCGCTCTGTTGCCCAGGATGGAGTGCAGTGGCGCGATCTCGGCTCACTACAAGCTCCGCCTCCTGGGTTTACGCCATTCTCCTGCCTCAGCCTCCTGAGTAGCTGGGACTACAGGCGCCCGCCACCGCGCCCGGCTAATTTTTTTGTATTTTTAGTAGAGACGGGGTTTCACCGTGGTCTCGATCTCCTGACCTTGTGATCCGCCCGTCTCGGCCTCCCAAAGTGCTGGGATTACAGGCGTGAGCCACTGCGCCCGGCCTTTTTTTTTTTTTTTTTTTTTTTTGTGAGACGGAGTCTCGCTCTGTCGCCCGGGCTGGAGTGCAGTGGCCGGATCTCGGCTCACTGCAAGCTCTGCCTCCCGGGTTTACGCCATTCTCCTGCCTCAGCCTCCCTTGTAGCTGGGACCACAGGCGCCCGCCACCTCACCCGGCTAGTTTTTTGTATTTTTTAGTAGAGATGGGGTTTCACCGTGTTAGCCAGGATGGTCTTGATCTCCTGACCTCGTGATCCGCCCGTCTCGGCCTCCCAAAGTGCTGGGATTACAGGCTTGAGCCACCGCACCCGGCCGATGTATTTCTTAAATAATAAGACTTGAAAGTCCACATTACTCCTTGATCCATGGGCTGCAGAATCAATGTGTTAGCAGGCATGGAAACAGCATTAATCTCCTTATATGTTTTCATCACATCTCTTAGGTGACCAAGTGCCTGTCCATGAGCAGTAATATTTTGAAATAAATATTTTTTTCTAAGCAGTAGGTCTCAGCAGACGGCTTAAAATGTTCAGTAAACCATATTAGAATGGTTAACAGACATGCTGTTATCCAGGATTCATTGTTCCATTTATAGTGCACAGCAGAGTAGAGTTAGCACAATTCTTAAGGGCCCTGCAGTTTTAGGAATTGTCAATGAGCACTGGTTTCAACTTTTTTTTTTTTTTTTTTGAGACGGAGTCTCGCTCTGTCACCCAGGCTGGAGTGCAGCGGCAAGCTCCGCCTCCCGGGTTCACGCCATTCTCCTGCCTCAGCCTCCCGAGTAGCTGGGACTACAGGCGCCCGCCACCTCGCCCGGCTAGTTTTTTTATTTTTTTTTTAGTAGAGATGGGGTTTCACCATGTTAGCCAGGATGGTCTCGATCTCCTGACCTCATGATCCGCCTGTCTCAGCCTCCCAAAGTGCTGGGATTACAGGCGTGAGCCACCGCGCCCGGCCTGGTTTCAACTTAAAGTCACCAGCTGCCTTAGCCCTTAACAAGAGAGTCATCCTTTCCTTTCAAGTTTTGAAGCCAGGTGTTGACCTCTCTCCAGCCACAAAAGTCCTAGATGGCATCTTCTCCCAGTAGATGCCTGTTTTGTTTACATTTAAAACCTGTTGTTTAGTGTTGCCACCTCATCAGTTATCTTAGCAAGATCTTCTGGATAACTTGCAGCTTCTACATCAGTACTTGCTACTTTACATTGTATTTTTAGGTTACGGAGATGGCTTATTTCCTTAAACATCATGAACCAACCTCCGCTAGCTGCCAACTTTTCTGCAGTTTCCTTACCTCACTCAGCCTCACTGAATTGAATTGAAGAGAGTTGGAGCCTTGTTAGGGATTAGGCTTTGGTTTAAGGAAATGTAGCTGATTTGATCTTCTATCCAGACCACTCAAACTTTCTCCCTATCAGCAATAGGCTGTGTTGCTTCCTTATCATCTGTGTATTTACTGGAGTAGCACATTTTAATTTCCCTCAAGAACTTTTATTTTTAATACACTAATTGGCTTTTTGGCACAGAGGCCTAGCTTTCAGCCTTCTTTGCTAAGCTTAATCATTTCTAGCTTTTGATTTAAAGTGTGAAACGTGTGACTCTTCCTTTCACTTGAACACTTAGAGGCCACTGTAGGGTTATTAATGGGCTCATTTCAATGTTGTTGTGTTTCAGGGGATAGGGAGGCCAGAGGAGAGGAAGAGAGACAGGAAATGGAGGGCCAGGTCAGTGGGGCAGTCAGAACACGCACATGTATTAAGTTCACCATCTTATCTGGGCACCATTCGTGGTGCCCTAAAACCATTAGTCACATCAAAGATCACCGGTCACGGGCCACCGTCACAGATATATTAATAACGAAAAAGCCTGAAATACGGCAAGAATTACCAAAATGTGACAGAGACATGAAGTGAGCACAAGCTGTCGGAAAAATTGTGCCAGTAGACTTGCTAGACACAAGATTGTCACAAACCTTCAATTTGTAAAAAAAAAAAAAGAAGAAAGAAAAAGAAAAGAAGGCCGGGCGCAGTGGCTCAAGCCTGTAATCCCAGCACTTTGGGAGGCCGAGACGGGCAGATCACGAGGTCAGGAGATCGAGACCATCCTGGCTAACACAGTGAAACCCCGTCTCTACTAAAAATACAAAAAACTAGCCGGGCGAGGTGGCGGGCGCCTGTAGTCCCAGCTACTCAGGAGGCTGAGGCAGGAGAATGGCGTGAACCCAGGAGGCGGAGCTTGCAGTGAGCTGAGATCCGGCCACTGCACTGCAGCCCGGGCTACAGAGCAAGACTCCGTCTCAAAAAAAAAAAAAAAAAAAAAAGAAAAGAAAAGAAAAGAAAAGGCCAGGTGCAGTGGCTCACACCTGTAATCCCAGCACTTTGGGAGGCTGAGGCGGGCGGATCATGAGGTCAGGAGATCGAGACCATCCTGGCCAACATGGTGAAACCCCGTTTCTACTAAAAATACAAAAAAATTAACCGGGCGCGGTGGCGGGCGCCTGTAGTCCCAGCTACTCAGGAGGCTGAGGCAGGAGAATGGCGTGAATCTGGGAGGCGGAGCTTGCAGTGAACCAAGATCACACCACTGCACTCTAGTCTGGGCGACAGAGCGAGACTCCATCTCAGGAAAAAAAAAAAAAAAAAAAGCAGTATCTGCAAAGTACAAAAAAGCAAAACGCAATAAAATGAGGTGTGCTCATAACAGCCAATGTAAAACCCTGAGGCTGGAGGGTGCCTGCAGGTCCCAGGCACAGCACAGAGACCAAGTAGGCTGAAACAGAGTGAGCAGGAGGAAGAGTAGGCCAGACACACTGCTCATATCTGTATTCCCAGCATTTTGGGAGGCTGAAGCAGGAGGATGACTTGAGGCCAGGAGTTCAAGACCATCCTGGGCAACATAGTGAGATCCCCGTCTCTACAAAAAATTTAAAATTACTTGGATGTGGTGGTTCTCACCTGTAGTCCCAGGTACTCAGGACACTAAAGTGGGAGGACTGCTTGAGCCCAGGAAGACGAGGCTACAGTGAGCCATGATCATGCCACTGCACTCTAGCCTGGGTGACAGAGTGAGATGCTATCTCAAAAAGAAAAAAAAAAAAATATATATATATATATATAGACATACACACAGCACACAGACATATGTATATGTGTATATATGTGTGTATGTGTATATATGTGTGTGTGTGTGTGTGTGTGTGTGTATATGACAGAGAATAATCGAGAGGAGAGCAGAAGGGAAGCAACAGACAAGATGGTCTCATAGGCCATTCCAAGAAACTTCGGGTTTTGCTCTGAACGAGGTGGCAGTCATTCACTGCACGGCCGTGTCTTGATCTGGTTTATGTCTTAAAAAGCTCTCTGTCTGGAGAATGCATTGTAGGGTCATAGAGGAGGATACCAGTTAAGATACTGTTGGATTAATCTGGATGAGAGATGATATGATAGTGGCTTGGACCAAGCTAGCAGGGGAGAAGGAGGAGGAAGTGGTACGATCTGGATGAAATTTTGAAGATGAAGCCAGTGGGACTTACTGATGGGACAGACTTAAGGATTACTTCAAGGTTTTGGGCCTGAGCAGCAGAAAGTAGGGAGTTGCCTTTTTCAGATACGGGGAGACTTCAAGAGGAAGTTTGGGGGTGAGGGAATCAGAAGTTGAATTTCAGCCATATCAAGTTAGCTATCCAAGTAGAGAAATATGGAATCGGAAGTTCAATATATGAAGTTCAGGCAGAGGCTTCAGTGAAGGAGCTATAAAATGGAAGATACTAGCATATGCTTGATAGTAAAGCCATGAGACTGGATGAAAGACCTAGGGAACACGTGAAACAGGAGAACGAGGTCAAAGGAGACCAGTAGAGAGTAGTCGTTGGGGTGAGCAGAGAATTAGGAATGAAAGCTCCAGAGACGCAAGAAAGGGTTTCTCAAACGCGGGAGTGAGGACCCAGGTCAAATGCTATGGGTGGGGTCAAGTTCAGTGAGGATGGAGATTAATCTTAATCTTTTTTTTTTTTTTTTTGAAATAAACTTTCACTCTTATCGCCCAGGCTGGAGTGCAGTGGCACGATCTCAGCTCACTGCAACCTCCACATCCCGGGTTCAAGCAATTCTCCTGCCTCAGTCTCCCGAGTAGCTGGGACTACAGGCACATGCCACTACGCCCGGCTAATTTTTGTATTTTTGTAGAGATGGGGTTTCACAATGTTGGCCAGGCTGGTCTTGAACCCCTGACCTCATTATCTGCCTGCCTTGGCCTCCTAAAGTGCTGGGATTACATGCATAAGCCACTGTGCCCAGCCTGACTTCTATTTTTACAAGCATGACTCTGAGATTCATTTATGTTCAATGCTGTGTAATATTTCACTGTGTGAAGAAAATATAACCACTGTTCTGTCAATGAGCTCTCAAGCTGTCCAGCTCTTTGCAATAATAAACCACACTGTTAAGAACATTGTCATACATGTCTCCTGGTGCCGCCTGCAAGCATTTCTGTTAGGTAGATACCTAGGAGAGGGATCCCTGGGTTGTATGACATCTTGTAATGTCATCTAAAAAATGCCAGTTCTTTTCCAAAATGATTGTACCTATTTACACTTCTACTAGCCACATACAAAAGAGCCGATTACTGTATCCAAATGAGCCTCCTCTACCAAATGGCTTGATAATTGCAATGGACCAAATGTTTGTATTCCCCCAAAATTCATATTTTGGAGTCTTCGCCCCCAGTGTGATTGTATTAGGAGGTGGGGCCTTTGGGAAGGAATTAGGTCACGAGGGTGAAGCTTTCATGAATGGGACTGGCGCCTTTACAAAAGGGACCCCAGAGAGCTCTCTCACCCTCTTTCTGCCATGTGAGGACACATGAGAGTCTGCTGTGTGCGACCTGGAAGACAGCTCTCACTGGAACCAGCCATGCTGGTGCCCTGATCTCAGACTTCCAATCTCCAGGGCTGTGAGAAATCTATGCCTGTTGCTTCCTGCGCCCCATCTATATAAACAATTTGAGTCTCACACAGCCAGCACATCAACCCCATCTGGCAACTCTATCCTGTGTGGTCCTACACCAGCCAGCAGAAGTGAGCTGTCTCCTGGAACAGAGGCTTGGGTGTGAATCTCAGAGCTCCATGGGGGTCAGGTCCACACATGGAGTGGACGGTGGGAGAGCTTGCTGGAGTGGGGAAGTGGGACAGGGACCCAAGTCCAAAACTGCCACTACCTAGCACATGGAGGACGCTCGTTACAGATTATGGAATGAATGCACTGAGCTGGGTTTTTTTCCCTTCCTCCCTCTTTTATCCAAACTCTCGGGCTGAAAGACCTGAAGCATTTACCCAAACAAACGTTCCCACCACTGGGTGCAGCTTGCCAGCTCACAGGGAGAGTGGAGAGAGGCAGAGAGCAACAGAGGGGGCACCTGCCCATACCCAGCCTGAGTCTTTTAATGATATCATTCAGGGAACTGGAGCAGCTCCACTTCCATGAATAGACTTTCTGGACCTGAGACTCAGGTTGTCAGCCTACAACTATTTACGCGATGATACAGTCCCCACTGCCTCCATTAGTGATCTTGGCTAAAGCCACAGGTCACATCTCCCAGTGGCATCCAGAGGGGCTTTCAAGCCCTTGTGGAGGCCAGGCTGAGAACGGTGGGGGCACCAGGGGAGGCCCCACTTCCCTTGGAGGCCAAAGGTTATGGAGGGCAGGGCCGGCCCCTCTGCTCCCCGCACTCTGACCCCAACAGGTAGAGTTATGCAAAGTGCTTCAGTGTTTGTCCCTCAGCAGCCCTCATGAGGACGGTGTTATGATCTCCATTTTCACAAATGAAGAAACTAAGTCTCAGAGAGGTTAAGTAACTTACCCAAATCCCACAGTAATGAGTGGAGTCAGGATTTAAACCCTGTCTGTTTGCCTTCAAAGCCCTCAGGACCAGCCTCTCATACCATGAAACTCTCGGGAGCCCAAAGGTTTCTGGAACCTGGAAATCCAAACTCCAGGGCACCTGATTTCCAGCCTTGAATGGCCCTTAGAGGGAAGAGAGAACAGATACCTAAGAGGCATAGGAGGGGCTGAGAACCCAAGAACCCAAAGCATCCCGAGTGGAGGGCCACGCCGTGGACTCCAGGATGGGTGTCTAAGTGCACCTGAGCTCAGAGACTGACACACACCAGCGTCAAGTACAATTTCCAGACCAGACCCTCCTGCCTCTGGCCAGGGCACTGCTCCCTGTGGACAAGTCACAGAGCAGGATGAATCGCAGGGCTATTTGGCATCAGAGCCTGGAGTCTGCCATTGAGGTGACTGGAGATCTGTCCCCACAACACAGGCACCTGCCTCGGGCCAGACAGATGGAGATGGCCTCACCTGGTCAGTCCTGGGAAGGGCGATGCTGCAGTTGGCTTCAGACACTGCCCCATTCCCACTCCTGTGGGAGAAGGAACCAGACTCCACCCTCGAAAGGGCACCTGGGAGGCCGGGCGCGGTGGCTCAAGCCTGTAATCCCAGCACTTTGGGAGGCCGAGACGGGCGGATCACAAGGTCAGGAGATTGAGACCATCCTGGCTAACCCGGTGAAACCCTGTCTCTACTAAAAAATACAAAAAACTAGCCGGGCGAGGTGGCGGGCACCTGTAGTCCCAGCTACTCCGGAGGCTGAGGCAGGAGAATGGTGTGAACCCGGGAGGCGGAGCTTGCAGTGAGCTGAAATCCGGCCACTGCACTCCAGCCTGGGCGACAGAGCGAGACTCCGTCTCAAAAAAAAAAAAAAAAAAAAAAAGAAAGGGCACCTGGGGAGGAGGAGGCCCGCCTCTTGGTGTAAAGAACTCTCATAAAACATCTGTCCACCCCCAGGACGCCCAGCGGGAGCCTGGAGCCAAGATAAGGACTTGGGATGAGAGAAGGTAGAACTTCACTGCAAAATAAAATGGGAGGAATTTGATTGCATTTCTGAGAGGAAGAGGGTAGCAATAAGAGAAGGCAGAGAAAGGAAGAAGAAAGGGGTGGAGCACCAAGTAACAGGGCACCAGAGCTGTAGAAATGGCCAAGAGAGGCTGGTTTTATAAGAGCACGTTGTCTACTATCCCATTTGCAGCTGTCATTGCTGCTCTGTAATTTCCCTCCATCTCTCCAGACCATCAGCAAAGCTTGCCACAAACACAGGTGCAACGTGATTGGTGGGGGGAGTGGGCGGATTTTGAAATAAAGGAAGAAGTTTGCTGGGTGGACAAATGGGCTAAGATGGCTCTCTGGGCAGAGGCAGGAACTTAGGGGCCAGAATGACCAAGAAGATGCATTCCAGCATATCCCAGACAACGTAGGCACCTTAGGAAGACATTAGACTTGCTATGTGGGAGATGAAGATTTGAGCACTCTTGTTCAGATCTTGAAGGGTGGGGACACCCCAGCCCATCATTCCCTTTCCATACACAGTCATACGTACACCTGCCAGTGGTCAGTGACCTCACACACCTCTTCTCTGGTCACCCAGGTGACACGCAGACAGCACTCTCATGCCCTGCCTTCTGACGGCATGCCACCGCAGCTCCGTGCCCTGAGATACCTCTCCACTCCTTGGAGCCTCAGTTTCCTCATCGGAAACGGGAATCTGGCACCTACTCCCGGTCTTAGGGATTAAACAGAAAGCCCCCATGATGATTACTTTTATGTGTCAACTTGCCTGGGCCACAGTAACCAGATATTTAGTTTGACATTCTGGATGTTTCCCTGAAGGTGATTTTGGATGATAAGATTTAAGTCTGGGTGCAGTACCTCACGCCTGTAATCCCAGCACTTTGGGAGGCTGAGGCGGGCAGATCACTTGAAGTCAGGAGTTTGAGACCAGCCTGGCCAACATGGTGAAAACCTGTCTCCACTAAAAAAAAAATACAAAAATTAGCTGGGTGTGGTGGCAGGCACCTGTAGTCCCAGCTACTCAGAATGCTGAGGCAGGAAAATCGCTTGAACCCAGGAGACAGAGGTTGAAGTGAGACTAGATCACGCCATTGCACCACTCCAGCCTGGGTGACAGAGCAAGACTCCGTCTAAAAAAAAAAATATTTCAGTGATGGACTTTGAGTAAAGCAGATTGTCCTCCACGATGTGGATGGGCCTCATCCAACTCGTCAAGGGCCTGAAGAGAACGAGAGACTGACTCCCCACTGCGGGAGAGAATTCTGCGGTGAACTGCAAGAAGGGGTCTTCCCTGGGTCTCCCACCTGACAGCCTACCCTACAGACTTGGAACTCACCAGGACTCCAAAACCCACAAGCCAATTCCTTAAAGTAAATCTCTGAATATATACACCTATGTGTCTACACTCGTGCGCACGTGTATCTTCTTGGCTGTTCTCTGGAGAACCCTGATGAACACAGCCCCTCTCTGTGGCCAGCATCGGCAGATGGTTAGTCAAGGTCACTGTCTCAAGGTCACTGTCTCCAGCTTCACAGTCACGGTGAAGCTGAAGGAGATCAGCTTTGCACAGAAACCTGTGAGGTCTTATCAGCACTTCTGGCCTCCCTGCGAGCAGGAGGGCACCACTGTAACCTGATTCTCAAGCAGCTTTAGAAAGGTACCTCCGTGGCAGGGGCTACTCCATCTTCATAAGCAGCTTCTCTGAGTGATCTTCTGCGGACCAGGGACAGGCTTTCCCATGGGTGCAGGATTGCTGGGTGAAACATCACCCTCTGCTTCCTCCAGGAGAGACATTCCCAGCTACACCCAAATGTTCCAGAGCAGAAAACCTGAGACGCTTCCATCGAGCTAAAGTGGCTTAAACAGGGAAGCGGCCTTAGAAATGCCCTGGTCAAGGCTCTTGTGTTACAGATGGGAACAGAGGTGCAGAAGGCGGAGGCCATTTGCAAAAGGACATTGGTGGCGGCAGCAGAAGCAGGGCCCACTGGCATTGTGCCAGCCCTTTCAGGTAACTTAGGTCGATGAGAAACAAACAGGTTCCAGGACTTTCTCTAGATCATACTGCAGCAGGTGGTGGAGTGGGGATTTGAACCAGGTTCGCCACACTTTGAAACCCATGCTGTCTTTACCACCACTCCATGGGGAGGCAGAGACACCCAAGCACACACATGTATCGGCCCGGCTACATCCCCCAGTCTGTTTCTAGTTTCACGTTCCTCCCTCTTGGGCCAAACCACCACTGGAGACTCTTTTCTCCCTACAGCTCCAGGCAGCGCTGCATCACGGAAAGGTCACTCAGCTCACATTCATGGCATGCTTTCTGTATGCAAGGCAGATTAGATCTAAGGACAAACAAACGAACCCAAACCTGCCCAAACCCAGGGGACCAAACACAGACAAATACATAAGCAATGACAGTACGAAACAAGAAGTGATCAAGAGATACACAAGAGGACCCAAGAGCACTCAGGAGGTCACTTACGCTGCAGGAGGGGCCTTAGGAAACACTTCCTTGAGAAAGTGACATTTAAGCTGAGACCAAAGTATTAATACTACAAAGGAGTTACCTAAGGAAGGAAGGGCAGGGGGTGAGGGAGAGCCAGGCACACAGGTTCTAGAGCAGGTGGCCTGGTTTTGAAACCAGCACCGGCACTGCCTGCCTGTGCCTGATGCACTCAGTGCAGCTGCACTTAACTCCTCCAGCCTCAGTTTCCTCATCTGTAAAATGACTAGTAAACCTGCTCACTCCTATAATCCCAGCCCTTTGGGAGACTGAGGCAGGAGGATGACTTGACTCCAAGAGTTCAAGACCAGCCTGGACAACCTAGGGAGACCCCATCTCTAAAAAAGAAATAGACAAAACAAAACACGCCGGGCGCGGTGGCTCAAGCCTGTAATCCCAGCACTTTGGGAGGCTGAGACGGGCGGATCACAAGGTCAGGAGATCGAGACCATCCTGGCTAACACGGTGAAACCCCGTCTCTACTAAAAAATACAAAAAACTAGCCGGGTGAGGTGGCGGGTGCCTGTGGTCCCAGCTACTCCGGAGGCTGAGGCAGGAGAATGGCGTAAACCCAGGAGGCGGAGCTTGCAGTGAGCTGAGATCCGGCCACTGCACTCCAGCCTGGGCGACAGAGCCAGACTCAAGTCTCAAAAAAAAAAAAAAAAAAAAAAAAAAAAAAAACCACAACAAAATGGATAGTAACAGTACCTACCTCTTTGGGTTGTAGTTGGGAAAACGGAGTTAGCACATCCCAGTGCTTAGAACAACATCTGACACAAAAGGTTCCTTAAATGTTCAATTAAAATATATGAAGAGGCTGGGCATGGTGGCTTACACCTATAATCTCAGCACTTTAGGAGGCCAAGGTGGGCAGATTAATGAAGGTTAGGAGTTTGAGACCAGCCTGGCCAAGATGGTGAAACCCCATCTCTACTAAAAACACAAAATTAGCCAGGCGTGGTAGTGCATGCCTGTAATCCCAGCTACTCGGGAGGCTGAGGCAGGAGAATTGCTTGAACCTGGGAGGTGGAGGTTGCAGTAAGACAAGACTGCGCCATTGCACTCCAGCCTGAGCAACAAGAGTGAAATGCCGTCTTAAAAAAAAAAAAAGAGGCCGGGCGCGGTGGCTCAAGCCTGTAATCCCAGCACTTTGGGAGGCCGAGATGGGCGGATCACGAGGTCAGGAGATCGAGACCATCCTGGCTAACACGGTGAAACCCCGTCTCTACTAAGAAATACAAAAAATAGCCGGGCGAGGTGGCAGCGCCTGTAGTCCCAGCTACTCGGGAGGCTGAGGCCGGAGAATGGCGTGAACCCGGGAGGCGGAGCTTGCAGTGAGCTGAGATCCGGCCACTGCACTCCAGCCTGGGCGACAGAGCGAGACTCCGTCTCAAAAAAAAAAAAAAAAAAAAAAAACAAGCACATATGAAGGGGCCAGGCATAGGGGCTCACACCTATAATCCCAACACTTTGGGAGGCTGAGGTGGGTAGATCACTTGAGCCCAGGAGTTCAAGACCAGCCTGGGCAATATAGGGAAACCTTGTCTCTACAAAAAAATACAAAAAAAAAAAAAAAAAAAAAAAAGCTGAGCTTGGTGGCTCATGCCTGTACTCCCAGCTGCTGGAGAGGCTGAGGCACAAGAATCACTTGAACCCGGGAGGCAGAGGTTGCAGTGAGTGGATATCACGCCACTGCACTCCAGCCTGGGTGACAGAACATAACTCCATCTCAAAAAAAAAAAAAGCCAGCAGTGAGCTGTATTTGCGCCGCTGCACTCCAGCAGACGCAGTTTCAGGTGCCCAAGAGGGAGTGGCGGAAGGGAGGTGAGGTGGAGAGCGGATGCCCATAAACAGGCAGGTCTGTGTGGGAGGGAAGTTCCATGAGGAGATGACGCCTTCAGCTGGGAATGGGGAGGTGGCTGGGAGTAAGCAGAGAAGGCCAGACACATCCTTAAGGGAAAATGGATGAGAAGCTTTTGAATCTGTCCGGCTGACAGTAACCGCTCACTGCCTAGGACTAGACAATTCACAAGACAGTTTCTTAACACATCCTCATTCCATCCTCAACAGCCCCAGGGAACAGGCCTAAGACAATTTCTTAACACGTCCTCATTCCTGTTTGGGGGAAGGAAACTGAACCCGAGGGGGATTAAGGCCCTGGGCGTGTTTGTGGGGCCTTAGACCTAAACCTAGGTCTTCCAAGTGAGGCTGTCCTACAGGTGACAGCGTCTGCCCTCACTGGAGGGAAAGTTAATTATTCACAAATGAAAAAAACAAGGTGCAGGGTAATGGGAATAATATGCTAACATTTGGGTACTAAATAAGGGAAAGGAGGAATGCATACAAGAGTGTTTGCTTACAGGTGCACAGAACGTTTCTGGAAGGATGCCCAAACTCTGGTAAGGATGGGTGCCTCAAGGGAGGGAGCTGCCCAGAGGGAAGGAAGGGGACTTTTCAGTGTGTACCCGTCTGGGCCTTTGGAAATTTGACATGGTTACAGAAGCAAATATGTGCTTTAAAATACACGCAAGTGCTTTGGCTATTATGAGTAACAAATTACTTAAAACACCCACGACTAAGGTATGTTGTGATGTCACGACTGAAAACCATGTTCCCCTAAGCCCCTCCATTCCCTCCCCATGGTTCCAGGTTCCAGCCCACATCCTTGCCCCTCCCTGAGGCTCTGGCCCTGAGGCATCCATATGAACCACAGGAACCAGTGGCCCTAGGGACATATGTGGGAGGCCACAGGCCCCAGCTTCACGATCCTTGTGAATGACAGGGGACAGACCACGTCAGGCTCTGCAGCCTAGACTGTCCTGCCTGCCTCTGGGTTATCACAATTGCTCCCACTCAAGCTAGACTGAAAAAGAGGGGAGACCAGGTGCCGTGGCTCATGCCTATAATCCCAGCACTTCGGGAGGCTGAGGTGGAAGGATTGCTTAAGCAGTAGATCAAGACCACCCTGGGCAACATATAGCATGACCCTGTCTCTACAAAAAACAAAAATAGGCCGGCACGGTGGCTCATGCCTGTTATCCCAGCACTTTGGGAGGCCGAGGTGGATGGATCACCTGAGGTCAGGAGTTCAAGACCAGCCTGGCCAACATGGTGAAACCTCATCTCTACTAAAAACTACAGAAATTAGCCAGGCGTGGTAGTGGACGCCTGTGATCCCAGCTACTCAGGAGGCTGAGGCAGGGAGAATTGCTTGAACCTGAGAGGCAGAGGTTGCAGTGAGCCGAAACTGCACCATTGTACTCAAGCTTGAGTGACAACAGCGAAACTTTATCTCAAATAAATAAACAAATAAAAATAGGGCAGTGGAGCACAGGTGTAGTCCCAGCTACCGGGGAGGCCGAGGCAGGAGGACTGCTTGAGGCCAGGAGTTCAGTGAGCTATGATGGCACCACTGCTCTTCAGTCTGAGTGACAGAGCAAGATCCTGTCTCAAAAAAAAAAAAGTATAAACTTAAAAATATACATCAGTGTAGTATGGGAAGTTATATGGGAAGTTAATATTTTAAAAAATAAAATATTAATTTAAAAATAATAAAAAATTTACAAAACAAGAGATTCTTGTCCAGAATTGAAAGCACAAAGGGACGGAAGAGTTGAAGGCCCCAGGAGGAGCCACACAGCAAGCCTCCTGTTCAGAGAGCAGACGGCGCTCAGGCGCCCACGCCAGGCCCGAAATGGCCATCTCTCTAGTGGGCTACCTCTTTTTCTGCTTTCTCTGTGTGTCTTCCTGCTTCTGCCCCCTCGACCAGGAGGCCCAGTTCATCACATCGCTCAGACACCAAAGCCCCCCAGGGACCTCTGGTCAGCTAGATGGGGCTGCCCTTGGGCAGGGTGCCCAATGCTGGGCCAGTCAGCTGAGGTCAGAGGGGACAGGGCCATGTGGGTCAGGACAGGAAATGCATGCCCTAGGAACGGGCAGCAGGGAGCCGGGGAGAAGCTCAGTTTCCCTCAGAGGGGGCTGTAGGCGGGGCATTCATATGGTGCACCAAAAACCTCCAGGATGCCCTCAGTTCAGCAGCCTTAGTTCACCTCTCCAGGCCGGCCTGGCCTCACCTGACCTCCAGGCACTGCCTTCCCTGGATGTGTACTTGGGAACAGAGGTGAGGACACCTTCCCCCATCTAAGAGCCAGGAGAAATATCACCGATATTTGTTACAAGGGAGAAGGCCCAGCTTTATAAATACCTGCCTACAAAGGGCCCTCACAGGTACCCTCCTCCCTTCCTTCCTCATCCCCAGCCTCCGGCAGCCACCCCGCTTGCTGCCTTTGCCAGGGCTCCAGCAGTAGTGAAAATATTTGGAGATTTTGGCCAATCCACGATGCAAAAAAGAAAAAAGAGAGAGAGAGAAAAACAAATAAACCACCAGGAAAGCATGGGATTTTAAAATCAGAAAGACCTGGATTTTCTTCTACCTCTGCCACTCACTGGCTCTGTGCTCTTAGACCAGGCACTTAACCTCACTCAGTTTCTTCACTGTGAAGTGGGAGGAACAACACCCAATTCACAAGATTGTCAGGAGAATGCAAAGTGACATGACACTTTTCATACATGAAAAAGCCATCCCACCACTGGGCGCACAGTAGAGGCTCACAATGGCTGCCCCGCCATTCCCTTTCTCTCTCCCTACATTTTCCCTTCCTGTCCTCCTTCAGCCTCGCGGCCACACTCTATTCCCCAGTAATCCCATATATTACTCAGGACTCTTGGTTGCAAGTGACGGTAAACCTCATTCAGACTGGCCGATGCAGGAAACGAAAGTCTTCGGTTTTGTGGACCCGAACCATTCAGGCACGGTGGGCTCCAGGGTACACATGGCACCACCAGGGGTTGGTCTGACTTTGGGCATTTACCAGCTCTGCTTCCCTCATTTTCAGGTGTATTCTTCATTCATTCGTTCATTCATCAAATTTTTCTTTTCTTTTCTTTTCTTTTTTTTTTGAGACTGGGCAACCAGAGCAAAACTCCGTCTCAAAAAAAAAAAAAGATTCCTCATGGGCTGCGAGCTGCTGCTGGCCAGGGCTGCTGTCATCTCAAGGCTCAAATGGAGAAGCAATGAGCCACTTACTTCCACGCTGACTCACCGGGCTTTGATGGGTTCAGGTCTTCACCAGATGCTAGACGGAGGCTCTCAGTTCCTTGTTGACTACTGGCCAGAGGCCTCGCACTGTTCCTCCAACAACACAGCTTGATGCAGCAAAGAACGCAAGCCAAGAAGGAGAGAGACAGCCTGCAAGACAGCAGTCACAGGTTTTCATAACCTAATCTCAGGAGCCATATCCACTGCTTTTACCATATACTCTTTATTATTATCATTATTATTATTATTATTTTTTTTTTTTTTTTTTTTTTTTTTTTGAGACGGAGTCTCGCTCTGCCGCCCAGGCTGGAGTGCAGTGGCCGGATCTCAGCTCAATGCAAGCTCCGCCTCCCGGGTTCACGCCATTCTCCTGCCTCAGCCTCCCGAGTAGTTGGGAGTACAGGCGCCCGCCACCGCGCCCGGCTAGTTTTTTGTATTTTTTAGTAGAGACGGGGTTTCACCGTGTTAGCCAGGATGGTCTCGATCTCCTGACCTCGTGATCCGCCCGTCTCGGCCTCCCAAAGTGCTGGGATTACAGGCTTGAGCCACCGCGCCCGGCCTTATCATTATTTTTTAAGACAGGGTCTCATTCTGTTGCCCAGGCTGGAGTGCAGTGGTGCAATCACAGCTCACTATAGCTTTAACCTCCCAGGCTCAAATGATCCTCCCACCTCATCCTCCTGAGTAGCTGGGACTATAGATGTGCACCACCACATCTGGCTAATTTTTGTATTTTTTGTAGAGATCAGATCTCACTATGTTGCCCAGGGTGGTTGCAAGCTCCTGGGTTCAAGCAATCCCCCCATCTCAATCCCAAAATGTTGAGATTTACAAGTGTGAGCCACCTGCCCTCCCCTCCCCCCATTTTGCAGTATTCTATAGGTTAGAAGTAAGTCACCAGGTTCAGCCCACGCTCAGGGGAAGGGATTACACAAGGGCATGACCACCAGGAGGCTGGGATCACCTGAGCCAGAAGCTGCCTACCTCAGAGGCCAGTGCAAGAACTTCAGTTTCACTCTAAGTGTCCTGGGAAACTATTATTGGGCTTTGAGTGAAAATATAGCATTATCCAACTTATGTCTTTTTTTTTTTTTTTTTTTGAAATGGAGTCTCACTGTGTTGCCAGGCTGGAGTGCAGTGGCTCACTGTAACCTCCAACTCCCGGGCTCAAGTGATTCTCCTGCTTCAGCCTCCTGAGTAGCTGGGATTACAGGCAAGCACCACCACGCCCAGCTAATTTTTGTATTTTTAGAAGAGACGGAGTTTCACCATTTTGGCCAGGATGGTCTCGATCTCCTGACTCCATGATCCACCCGCCTAGCCCTCCCAAAGTGCTGGGATTACAGGCATGAGCCACAGTACCTGGCCCAATTTAGCTTTAAAGGTTATTCTGAGGCCAGGGGCAGTGGCTCATGCCTGTAATCCCAGCACTTTGGGAGGTGGAGGCGGGCAGATCACGAGGTCAGGATATCGAGACCATCCTGGCTAACACGGTGAAACCCTGTCTCTACTAAACATACCAAAAAAAAAAAAAATTAGCTGGATGTGGTGGCACGTGCCTGTAGTCCCAGCTACTTGGGAGGCTGAGGCAGGAGACAGCCTGGCGACAGAGTGAGACTCAGTCTTAAATAAATAAATAAATAAAGGCCATTCTGACTCGTGTTGAGCATAGACTGTGGGAGGTGGGGAAGGTGGGAGTTAGGAAACTAGCGAGGAGGTCGAGCAGGATTCCAGGTGGGGGAACCAGCTGGTAGCCATGGACAGAGTGAGGAGTGGCTGGGTTCGGATCTGCCTTGCGGGATTTCCTAATGGATTGAGTGTTGGTGCGTGACACAGAGTCAAAGGTAGCTGCAAGGGGTTTGGCCCTGTGCACCTGGAAAAGTGCAGTGTTGAGACACGCAGCAACAGCTCCCCACCTAACTTCATAGTCCTGAGCAACCCTAGCAGAATGAAAACTCTGCTTCCCAACGACTCCAGCTGGAACACAGTGGAACGTAGTAGGCACTCACCACTCACTGCTGAGTGGTAAATAAGTTTATTCAACCGATGTTTATTTCAACCTACTCAGCACCAGGCCCCATGTCTACACAGTGAAGACAGACACAGTCTTTGCATTTCTGAAGTTTGCAGTCAAGCTTCCTATCTGATGAAACTAAGGCAGGTAGAGAGATGAATGATTGGCTACGATGCCCACCTTCCTGGGGAATGTGGTATCTTTACGGAAAGTTTTTAGACCACAAAAATGGCCCTCAAACTTCAGGTTTCAGCCTGGCTATTTCCAGGCAGGGAAGCCTTCTGGGTGCATCTCAGATTACACCTGGGAGGCCACCCCACCCACACACTCAGCCTGCCAGAGCCCTGACCACAAAAAAAGGTGCCCTGAGACAGCTGCCTTCCTTTTTTTTGTTTTGAGACAGACTCCATTGCCCAAGCTGGAGTCCAGTGACGCGATCTCAGCTCACTGCTCAGCTCAGCACTGCTTGGCTTGGCTTGGTTTCCAGGGCTCAGGTGATTTTCCACCTCAGCCTTCTGAGTAGCTGGGACTACAGGCATGCACCATCATGCCCGGCTAAATATTGTGTGTGTGTGTGTGTGTGTGTGTGTGTGTGTGTGTGTGTGTGTGTGCGCGCGTAGTTTTGTAGAGACAGGGTCTCGCCATGTGGTCTCAAACTCCTGGGCTCAGGCAATCTGCCCACCTTGCCCACCCCAAGCGCTGGGATTACAGGCATGAGCCACCGCGCCCAGCCTCCCCCTTCATTGTTGAGACATTCTCTGTAGCACTCAGGGTCTCAGCAGCAAACAGAATATATCCAAAAGGGGTGACCAAGGAGAATTCTACAGAACAGCCTATTATAGAGAGGTGGGCGGCGTTGACGGACATCCACAAGGGACAAGGGACAGTGAGGCCCACTGCGGCCAGCAAGAGCCGAGGCCCCTCCCCTCCAGGGCTGGGGAGCAGGGGAAGGAGCAGCAAACCCGAGCCAGGAGACCTGGAGCTTCGGCGGGAGCTGCTGACAGGCGCCGTGGCCTTCAGGAGAGGGAGGTAGCCACTGCCCACCAGCAGCCCAGCAGGGAGTGGGTACCCCCTCGACTCCCCTCTCACCCTCCAATTCCTGCTCGTACCTCCCGCTGGCTGGCCGAAAGGGAGCCTGGCAGAAGCAGGCAGAAGTCAGCCTGGGGCCCCGGGGCATGGGGAGCGGGGTGGAGTGCGTGTCCGCGGGGCACACAGGGAGGGGCCAGCACACGCTCTTTATCCCAGAGGCCCCACCTGCTTCCTTTGGTCAGGCTGGGAAACTGAGGCAAGGGCCGCTCAACCTGAGGAAACTGAACTCCACAGCAGGCAGAAGCCTGAGGGGTTCGAGCTGGGAAAAGGCACAACCACCAGTGCGCAGTTTGGGGCTGTGGGGGAGGGGTGTGGGTGTTTGGCTATCACCATGGCAACCACTCTAAGCTGCCATCCAGGTCAGGCCAGGGAATGGCTGGAAGTCACTTTTTCCATCACCTACCCGTTCCAGTCCCATCCCTCTTTCCTTCCTCCTTGGCCCCACACAGAGTGACTTCCCCTGTTGCTCCGTTCCCAAGCATGAGAACAATGGATGCTGCTGGCTCAGGGTAGGGTGATAAGCTCGGGCTGGCGTACCGTGTCGTGGGGGGAGGAAAGGAGAAGGGAAGAAGTTACAGAAGGAGATGGCACAGGGGGTACCAGAGAACCCAGAGTGAAGGAGAGAGGATTATGGCGGAGGGCCGCTGTCCAGGAGGGGTGACCTGCCACCTAGCACGTTCAGCCTGTGGTCAGCAAGCAGCTTTCATTGGTGTGGCGACACCAGGGCGTACCAAACTCTGTCTGTCCTGCCCCTGCCAGTGGGACAAGGAGCAAGGCCCAGGATGGGAGGGGATTTTATTCATTCCCCCTTATAAATGCACCAAAAAGGGTTACCAGGGAGCTGCAGATTCTAGACAGACAGGGCACCAAGTCTCCCTCCAGCACAGACTCCTAGAAGAAGGATGTTCCTTTTTGCTTAGAAAGGCAAAGGTGGGAAGGGAGGGGGCCATAGCCTTACTTAGGGGACTTCATTGTGACACAGGCTTTTGATGCTGGTCAGTCCTGCTGGGCCAGGTTACTCCAGGAAGCAGGGCGAAGGCGGCCAAGCCACTCTCCTCTCCCACAGGCCTCCCCTCAGTCTCTGCTCTGCAGCCCCTCTCAGGGCCACTTTGCTCTAATCCTCCTCTCCTCCCTCCCAATTCCAACCTGCCCCCCTGAGCTCATTTGGTTCAAATTCTTCCTCTGCATAAAGTCTTTGATCGCTGGTCACATAGGCTGCACTACCCCGGTGAAATTCCAACACATTCACTGCTTAGAGCACGCAGTTTTCACCCAGCATGACACACTTATCTTCCGATGTGGATTGCCTTACTGCCCTACAAACAGCCCAGAATTGCCTCACACCCAACTACGTGCACTCAGATTCAATGAGGAGCAGAGGCAAGATTCTAGGACCTCCCATTGTCAGAGATTTTAATATCAGCCGCTGACATCTTGGGGGTTTCCTAAAAAGGGCAATTACCCCTCACTCTGCCAAACAGGCAAGAGAAAGCTCTGTCAGGGTCACACCGGTGTCATCCACAGGCACCAAAGCACGTCTTTGCAGACTATCCTATTTGAATCGCACGGCAATTTTGTGAGGTACCCATTTAACAGGTGAGGAAATTGAGGGTCAAAGAGGTTAAATGGCATGTCCCAGGGCACAGTTAGTCTAGAACACAGGTCCCTAGACTCCTAGCTTAACACCTGGAACCCAGGAGAAATACCTAGTATCCAAAGAAGAACAAAAAAGGCTATCAAACCAGGTGTGGTGGCTCACGCCTGCACTCCCAGCACTTTGGGAGGCCGAGGCAGGTGGATCACTTGAGGCCAGGAGTTTGAGACCAGCCTGGCCAACATGGTAAAACCCCATTTCTACCAAAAATGCAAAAAATTAGCCGGGCATGGAGACACACGCCTGTAATCCCAGCTACTCGGGAGGCTGAGGCACGAGAATCACTTGAACCCAAGAGGCGGAGGTTGCAGTGAGCTGAGGTCGCACCACTGCACTCCAGCCCGGTCGACAGGGCAAGACTCCATCTCAAAAAAAAAAAAAATAATAATAATCAGTGCTATGAAGCTGGGAGATACCTGACCCAACGTTACTCCAGGGTGGAAAGCAATACTAAAAGAGGAGAAACAACTTGCCCCGGAGGAGGGGAGATGCAATCCCTCCCTCCAGCCCACACAGGGAAGCAGACAGATGTAAGCGCTCAAGAGAGTCTCCCGGCTGCCAGCATGGCTGCTCTGAGCTCTCAGAGTTCAAGGGTCCAACCCCAGGTGAAAAGCTCAGAGGAGGGTCTACTCTGCCCAGAACCTCTGAGGGAATGAACTCCACTGGGAGGGGGAGAATACTGGCGCCTGGTCAGGAGGGAAATCCAGTAAACTGAGGCAGGGGCCAGAAGAGGCTGAGAAGGGACAGGAGTCCAAAAGCAGCACTCACCTCTAACCTCCATTCCAAAACAGCCCTATGGGAAAATCCTGGGCACCCTTTACCAAGGAGAAGAAAGGGAGTCCACCCTGAAGTCTGCAAACATAGCTGCACAGGAAAACCACGGGAACTGTTTCTTCCAAGTACAGATTCCTAGGGCTACCTCAGCCTAGCTTGTTGAAATCCAGATGCCCAGGCAGAAGCACAGATGTACTCAATCGGAATCTCTCGGGAGGGCTCAAGCACGAGCCTTCCCTTTAAGTCTACTGTATTAATGTACAATCGAGGTTGAGAACCACTGCTTTCAAAAGGTTGGGGGCATCTGTGTGTTGAACGTGTCTCGAGAGATTCTAATGAACCCCAAGTCAGCCCTGCTCTGCTCACAGGTATATGGGAAACCTTGCTAAAAGGTAACTCACCCCAAATCAGCAAGTGTCATCTACAAAACCAGCCAGGGGCCGGGTGCGGAGGCTCACGCCTGTAATCCCAGCACTTTGAAAGACCAAGGCGGGCGGATCACCAAGTCAGGAGTTCAAGACCAGCCTGGGCAACATGGTGAACCCCCGTCTCTACTACAAACATAAAAAATTAGCTGGGCATGGTGGCATGCATCTGTAATTCCAGCTACTGGAGAGGCTGAGGCAGGAGAATTGCTTGAACCCAGGAGGTGGAGGTTGCAGTGAGCCGAGATCTCGCCACTGCACTCCAGCCTAGGCAACAGAGCGAGACTCCATCTCAGAAAAACAAACCAACCAACCAACCAGCAAGGGGACTGGTGGGAGCCAGAGACCAGGTCCTGGGGCCATAGGGAGAGCTAGCAAGGAGGAAAGAGGCAACTGGAAACAACTAGAGAGCCTGGTCCTCTGGCGGCAGGAGCAGAGCAAGCAAGGGCAGCAGATTTCCATAAGGAAAGTGGCTCCTCCTCCCAGGGCTGAGTTTAACAGTTTGTTCTTTCCACTCTGTGAATGGCTGAATCCGTGACAGTAAGTATGTTACCAGACCCCACCAATGTCTGAACACGGCCTCTAAAGTTAGGGAGTCAGGGGAATTCTCGCACTATATTTCCTAGCTGTGTGCTCTTGCGAAAGTTACCTTGCTTCTCTGAGCTTCTGTTTCCTCAGCTACCATACAGAGATAAATAATAGCACTATGTCCTTGTGTGGTTGTGAAAATCAAATGAGATCATTAATGCCTGAGGAGCCCTTGGAACAATACCTGGCACACATAAAGATTAGCTAGTAGGCACAGATATATAAATATCCATACATGTTTCTATAAATATGCATCTCTATATATAATTATATACCTCAAATTATACACACAAAATAATACAGTTGATCCTTGAACAACATCTGCATGCATTGGGGCACCAATCCTCAAGCAGTCAAAAATAATTTTTTTTTTTTCAATGACAGCGTTCTCGCTTTTGCCCAGTCTTGTGTTGAACTGGGGTACTCAAGCAATCCTCCAACCTCAGCCTTCTGAGTAGCTGGGACTACAGGCTCCCACACCTGAGCATAACTTTTGGCTCCCCAAAAACTACCAATAGCCTACTGTTGACTGGAAGCCTTACAGATAACATAAACAGTGGGTAAACACATATTTGATGCTATATGTATTATATATTGTATTCTCATAATAAGGGAAGGTAGAGAAAAGAAAATGTTATTAGGAAAATAGTAAGAAAGAGAAAGTGTATTTACTATTCATAAATGGAAATAGATCAGGCATAAAAGCTGAGGAGGAGGGAGAGGAGGGATGGTCTTGCTGTCCCAGAGACAGTAGAAAATTCTCGAATAAGCGTACTCTCGTACTCTCGCAGTTGAACGCCCTGTTGCTCAGGGTCCCCTGTATCTGTAAAATGCAATCGTAGCGGAGTGCTGACTACACGCCAGTCACTATTTTAGGCACTTTGCATGCACCTTGTGAGTGGGAAGCCCAGCAGGGCTGACTTGTGAATTCTGGGACTATCTGGAGAGTCCCCGCGTCCGTGGGCGGGATCTCCAAGGTGAAGCCGGTGGCCCAGGTTTGGCAAGTTTTCCGCAGCTTTAACACACTCGGATTCTGAGCCAGATCCTGTCAGGACACCTTCAACCTGCCAAGCGGGGACCCACCCAGGAGTTCCTATTTTTCCCTGATCTGCTCTGAGAAGAGGCCAAAACACCGGGGCACACAGAAGGAAGAGTGGGCTTTCTCCCCACGTGTTTTGCTGGGGGGTACATTTCCCCCCGCGGCGGCCGCCCACGGCCGGTCCTTGGCAGCGCTGTCCCTCGAATCCAGGCCGAGCCGGGGCGGGCCCCGAAACCCGCTCTGGGAGGGAAGCCGCGCCCGGCCCCAGGAGAGGCGCCCGGCCCCAGGAGAGGCGCCACGGGAGGGCCCGCGGGAACGGCCTGGCCCAGGCCGGCGCGCCCTGCCCTGTGATCCCGGGAGGCGCGGTCTCCTGGCGGCAGGGGAGTCCCGGGAGCGTGCAGCGCAGCGCAGAGCCTGGGATCCCGGAGATTCAGGGCGAGGCGGCCGTCAGGGCGCGGCCGGGCAAGGAAGCGAGGGGCGGAGGGGGCGCGGTAAGCCCACGGAGGGCTGACTCATCCGCGCGGCGCCCTGACTCACCCGCGGCACCCGGCGGCCCCGTTCTGCCGCGCCCCCTCGCGGCCACGCGCGGAAGTGCAGCCGGGGTGCCCCGCCCCGCCCCGCCAGCGCCCTCCTCAGAGCGCCGAGCTGTTTTTAAGCTCCGGCGACAAAGTGCCAATCGGCGGCAACCCGGAAATCCAGAAAGGACATATGGGGTGCATTGGAGTATTTTTGCATTTTCTTGTAGATAATGGGGTCTTGCTCTGTCGCCCAGGCTGGAGTGCAGTGGCGCGATGTCGGCTCACTGCAACCTCCACGTCCCAGGCTCAAGCGATCCTCCCACCTCTGCCTCCTGGCTAGCTGGGACCACAGGGGCGCGCCACCACACCCGACTAATTGTTTCATTTTTTGTAGAGACCGGATCTTGCGGAATCGTCCAGGCTGCTCTGGAACTTCTGGCCTCAGCCCATCCTTCGGTCTCGGCTCCCAAAGCGCTGGGATTATAGGCACAAGCCACTGCCCCCGCGCCCACTTCTGCTTTTAAAACATGAGTCTCAGGGCCCTCTCCTGGTACCTCCTGTCCCCCAAGGCCATCTCTCCTCTGGCTTCTCTTCTCACTTCAACCAGCAGAGAGACAAGGGTTCCTCATGAGAGCCACTCCTTTGCAAAAGTCCCCCATTCATTCCCTTCCCTCTCTCTCCCTCCGTCATACTCTCCTGACAAAGCCTTGCCCTGGACGAACCGCTCCAGGCCACGCCAACAGTGCCCAGCATTGGTGGAGGAAACACAACCAGGAGAGGGTACCAGGAGCCACGGCCAAGTGGGAACTGGAAGCTGGAACAGCCCAACTACCCACCCAGCCTGCAGAGGAGAGACCAGAAATAGCCTTAGCTTCCAGGGAGATGGCGAGTGATCTCATCCTGCGCCTGGTCGGCAGGCCGTTGAGAGCAGCGGTCTCTTCTCTCTTGCTCTCCACCCCATCCGGACTTGTAAGCCCCGTTTGCCCACAGTAGTCCCTCAATAGAAATGTACGAAATGAATGGATGGATGAGGGGCTCTGGGCTGCAAGGGAGAAGGAAGCAAGCAGAAAGCCTTCCTCATCAGGGGGCTTCCTCCTCCACTGTCATCCCCAAGGGACTAAGGTCCCGAATGTGAGTGCCTAGCAGATCCATGCCTGGCTCCAGCACCCTGACTTGGAGCCCTCTGCCTGGAACAGTTACCCACTTCTCCTTCCCGGTGGAGCTGGGTCCTGAGATGGTGGCGAATTCACTGGCATTGAACAGAGACTGGACTAACAAGGGCGACCAGCACTTACCCAGTGCCACCTACCACCGTGCCGAGCATAGATTTGTATTTAATACACCTACCGTGGGAGGCAGGAGGCTGCTATTGTGCCCATACTAGGAGAAGGGAATGAAGACTTAAGGAATGGCATAAGGATCATTTGCATAGCTCTTAGTTATTTGGGCAACACATTCATTTAATTCCACAGCAATGTGGGGAATATGAGGGACTCTTCCCTGCCTTCCAGGTCAGCGACAGAAAAAACAAATGATTTGCTCAAGGCCACACAGCCCCAAGTCCTCAAACACCAAGTTCTGGCCTTTTTCCATTTGCCACCACTGCCACTCCACCTTTCCCCACCCCTAGGCAGCAAGAGTGACTCACGCTCTGAACTCACTCCACATCCCATTTACAGCACCCATGAGTAACTCTCCCTTTTAATAGCTTTGCACCAAGAATGAACCTAAACAAACCCCTTGCTGGGATGTGGACTCCTCCTTCTCTTTAGTTCCCGCTGTGTCTCCAGTTCCTAGAATGGCCAGATCCTGGGACTCAATCGGTTTGTTGAGTGAATTAAACCTACACCAAAGGACGCCAGGCAGTGCCGAACAGACCTCAAAAAGACTGGAGGAGAGGGAAGTGAAGGAGAGGGGGTGGGAGTCAGTTCTGGTCCCAGAAAGAAAAGAGACACTTCCTAGCATTCCTTTAGTGGCCAGTCTTCATGCCTCATATCCTATGGGGTCGGAAAATTGTTCCTCACATCTCGTCTCCATCTTATTCTCACATTCCCCACACACCTTAGGAGCAGGAAATGAGGTTGGTGTCCTCCTGGCTCCCCATGGCTGCTTCCAGAAGTTACGCCCCCCCCGCCCCCACCCCACCCCTTATGAACATCCTTTAAGAAGCAGGGCATCCCGTTCCAGCGCTCTCTCCTCCTCACTGTCTTCTGGCCTCCTGCTCACCCCCTCATTTCCTGAAGGCTCAGCCCCTGGCTCCTGTCTTGCTCTGCACCCACTCCTCTCATTATTCCAGGCAGCCTCCTCCTCCGCGCGAGGGACCTGTCCACCACCAGGGCCCCTTTGTTCCTTGTCCTCTTCCTCTCTGATTACCACTTCCTCCACCCCAGCCTCCCACTCCTGGGGCCACATCCTGACCTTGTCGTTTACCTGAAACTGACCTACCTCGGAGGCCCCGGCTCCATCCCCCTCTCTGTCTACCTGTCCCCCAAGGCCATCTCTCCTCTGGCTTCTCTTCTCACTTCAACCAGCAGAGAGACAAGGGTTCCTCATGAGAGCCACTCCTTTGCAAAAGTCCCCCATTCCCTTCCCTCTCTCTCCCTCCGTCATACTCTCCTGACAAAGCCTTGCCCTGGATGAACCGCTCCAGGCCACGCCAACAGTGCCCAGCATTGGTGGAGGAAACAACACCTGAGCAGATGAGGGCACTGTCCCTTCTTATTCGCCACCCTCCAGTGGGCTCCCAATGGCACCAACAGACCTAAGATGTTTGTGAAGTTGGTTCTCGCCCACTCTCCGCTGTGGCCACTATGCAGTCTCCAGCGGCCTAGAACTCTCCCCAACCATGCCCCCGATTTCACCTGACACACTTCTCCCTTCGTGGGGAATGTAGAGTCATCAGATAAGAACTTTCTTAAATTCCTAAGGCCAAATTCACCACTTACATGAGAACCCGCCTCCTATTTCTCTCCTGATAGCACGGAAGAGGGGACCCCAAAAACCAGCCATCCACAGGCGCCCTGGGCTCTGTCCTCTCATGTGTCCCCACTCTGCCAACTGCATCTTCACCCTCTCCCTGCCAGATCTTCCCTTCAGCATCAAAACATGAATTTGGGGGCCGGGCGCAGTAGCTCACACGTGTCATCCCAGCACTTTGGGAGGCCCAGGTGGGCGGATTACCTGAGGTTAGAAGTTCGAGACCAGACTGGCCAACATGGGGAAATCCCATCTCCACTAAAAATACAAAAATTAGTCAGGTGTGGTGGCGCTCACCTGTAATCCCAGCTACTCGGGAGGCTGAGGCAGGAGAATCACTTGAACCCAGGAGATGGAGGTTGCGGTGAGCTGAGATTGTGCTACTGCACTCCAGCCTGGGTGAAGGAGTGAGACTGTCTCAAAACAAAACAAACAAACAAAAAACCCCATGCATGTGGTAACACGGGCATCTTAAAAAGCCAAAACGATCACCCAAAGCTCCCTCCTTTCCACCTCCCCCTCGCTCAAGACTGCCCCATTTCTCTGCTGTCTTTCAGAGCCCAGCCTCTCTGGAGCTGCCTGTTCACGAGGTTGCACCTCCCTCACCTCCATTCTCTCTTGTCTGGCCTCTGCCGCTCCCTCCCGCCTGAAACTGCTCTTGTCCAAGTCACCAACAGCACAGTGGGTGCCTCATCCTCTCCCCATTGTCTTTCACAGGGGACGCCTCCATTGTGAGCCACTCCCCGCTCAGTCAGCTCCTGGTGCTGAGCCTCCTGCTTTTCCTCCCACTATGTGCCTCTTCCAGCAACTCTAAGCATCAGGGGCTGGTCTCGGCCCCCTTCCTCTGCATTTGCACTCTGCCTAGGCCTAGACCATCGCTTGCCTTAGATACCATCCCCAGCACGTTGACTCCCGACGTCTCTCTCTGGCACAGACTTCCACTCAGCTCAAGACTCATACCTGACTGCCTACTTGACCTCACCACGTGAAAGCCTCCAGGACCGGCCGGGCGCGGTGGCTCAAGCCTGTAATCCCAGCACTTTGGGAGGCCGAGGCGGGCGGATCACGAGGTCAGGAGATCGAGACCATCCTGGCTAACACGGTGAAACCCCATCTCTACTAAAAATACAAAAAATTAGCCGGGCGCGGTGGCGGGCGCCTGTAGTCCCAGCTACTCGGGAGGCTGAGGCAGGAGAATGGCGTGAACCCGGGAGGCGGAGCTTGCAGTGAGCTGAGATCCGGCCACTGCACTCTAGCCTGGGTGACAGAGCAAGACTCCGTCTCAAAAAAAAAAAAAAAAAAAAAAAAAGAAAGCCTCCAGGACCTTAACGCAGAGCCTTGCTGTCCACCCGTCCCATCAGCAGGCCCACACCACATGACAGGCCAGCCCAACTCTGACCTGGACCACAAAACACCCTTGCGCTTTCCACTGCACCCAATCTCTCCTCCACCCCAGCCAGAGTGGTTCTGGAATTTGTACCAAGTTCATGTATTTTATAATTCCCAAAACATTAATTAAAAAGAAAAAAAAATAACTTGAAAGCAGGGTATCAAAGAGATACCTGTACACCCATGTTTATAGAAGCATTATTCACAACAGCCAAAAGATGGAACCTGCCGGGGCACAGTGGCCCACACCCATAATCCCAGCACTTTGGGAGGCCAAGTCAGGCGGATCACTTGAACCCAGGAGTTCAAGACCAGTCTGGGCAACATGGCAAGCCTCTGTCTGTACAAAAAAAATTTTTTTAATTTTAAAAATTAGTTTGGTGTGGTGGTGTTTGTCTGTAGTCCCAGCTACTCGGGAGGCTGATGCAGGAGGATCACTTGAGCCCAGGAGGTTGAGGGCGCAGTGAGCTGTTAACAAAACAGAACAAAAAAAAGGAACCTTCCCAGTGTCCATCAGCAGATGAGTGGATAAGCAAAATGCTATATACAGTGGAATATTATTCAGCCTGAAAAAGGAAGGAAATTCTGACACATGCTATAACATGAATGAACAGTGAGGAAATTATGCAAAGTGAAATACGTCAGTCACAAAAGGACAAGTACTGTATGAGTCCACTTAGCGTCGTCGAGATCACAGAGAAAGAAGTAGAATGGCAGTTGCCTGGGGGAGGGGAGAATAGGGGGGTTATTGTTTAATGGGTTCAGAGATTCAGCTTGGCAAGGTGCAAAGAGTTCTGGAAATAGGTTGCACTGCAGTGTGAATGCATTTAGTACAACTGAAATGTACCCTTAAAAATGGTTAAGATGGCCGGGCGCGGTGGCTCACGCCTGTAATCCCAGCACTTTGGGAGGCCGAGGTGGGCAGATCACGAGGTCAGGAGATCGAGACCATCCTGAAACCCCGTCTCTACTAAAAATACAAAAAAATTAGCCAGGCGTGGTGGCGGACGCCTGTAGTCGCAACTACTTGGGAGGCTGAGGCAGGAGAATGGCATGAACCTGGGAGGCGGAGCTTGCAGTGAGCCAAGATCACACCACTGCACTCCAGCCTAGGTGAAAGTGCGAGATTCCACCTTAAAAAAAATAAATAAATAAATAAAAAGGTTAAGATGGGGCCGGGCGTGGTGGCTCATGCCTGTAATCCTAGCACTTTGGGAGGCTGAGGAGAGTGAATCACCTGAAGTCAGGAGTTTGAGACCAGCCTGACCAACATGGAAAAACCCCATCTCTACTAAAAAGACAAAATTAGCCGGGTGTGGTGGTGCACGCCTGTAATCCCAGCTACTCAGGAGGCGGAGGCAGGAGAATCACTGGAACCTGGGAGGTGGAGGTTGCACTGAGCCGAGATCGTGCCACTCCACTCCAACCTGGGCAACAAGATCGAAACTCCATCTCAAAAAAAAAAAGGTTAAGATGGTACATTTTATGTTTTTTTGGTTTGTTTTTTTGCCATGATTAAAAAGAAAAACCCATAAATTAGCTCAAGTTTCTTTCTCCCTTGCTTTTACTTCTTGGTTTTTTGAGAGGAAGTCTTGCTCTGTTGCCCAGGCTGCAGTGCCATGGCGCGATTTCGGCTCACTCTGCCTCCCGGGTTCAAGTGATTCCCCCATCTCAGCTTTCACCATGTCAGTCAGGCTGGTCTTGAACTCCTGACCTCAGGTGATCCACCTACCTTGGCCTTCCAAAGTGCTGGGATTACAGGCGTGAGGCACTGGCCCAGCCTCTCCCTTGCTTTAAACTCCACGATGGTGTCCCGTTTCACTTAGAATAAAATCTGAATTACTGGCCTGGCCTAGAAAAGCCCTGCTGACTGCACCCCCTGCCCAGCCAGGCCGGGCTCTCCCTCCCTGTGGACTCTATCCCAGCTTCACCTTGAGCTAATACGCTGTTTCCTCGGACAAGCCTCCCCTAGCCAGTGTACCCGCAGGTTTCCCCACGGCCTCTGCTGCGCCCTGTTCATTTCTTTTGGAGCACGGTTCCCAGTGTGTAGCTACGTGCTGGTGTGTTTAGTGTCTATCTCCCACCCCCACGACCTCCGTCACCACCTCCTCCAGGCATGAAGCTTCTTGAAGGCGGGAACCAATGCTGTTTGGTCGCCACTCTATCCCCAGCACCCAGCACAGCTCTGGGCATGTCCTTGGTGCCTTCCACATCTTTGCTGATGAATGGGTGAGACTCTCTCTCAGTGTGGCAACAGCGCAGCGTTGGACACTCCAGGAACTGAACCCCAGCCTCACCACTTCCTGGCTGTGTGACCTGGGCAGTCTTAACCTGTTTGAACTTCAGGCTCTTCATTGATAAAATGGGGACATCTTGCAAGGCAGTTTGAGGATTGTATTACATAACCTATATAAAGTGTTTGCCCCTGGTCAACCAACTGGTCCCTAACATCACTGTATTCTACGCCTTCAAGTGGATACTACTACGTAGGCAATAATTCTTGACTTTTGGTGGGAGGAGACGGTCACATACACCTTTGAGAACTTGATTACAACTATAGAATTACCTCTAGGCCGGGCACTTTGGGAGGCTGAGGCAGGCGGATCACGAGGTCAGATCAAGACCATCCTGGCTAACACAGTGAAACCCTGTCTCTACTAAAAAAATATTAAAAAATTATCCGGGCATGGTGACAGGCGCCTGTAGTCGCAGCTACTTGGGAGGCTGAGGCAGGAGAATGGCGTGAACCCGGGAGGCGGAGCTTGCAGTGAGCCGAGATCATGCCACTGCACTCCAGCCTGGGCGACAGAGCGAGACTCTGAGAAACAAAACAAAACAAAACAAAACAAAACAAAAACCCTACCTCTAGATAGAGGTATATATGCTTATTCAGACATATATATATAAATTCTGAGGTTCACTGACCATAAAAAGTTCTACCATAGTTGCCAGGTTAAGAACCCTGAATGTAAGGAAAGAAACAAAATTAATGTGGTTAAAGAGCTGAAAGGTGGGTAGCCGTCAAGAACACATGGAGAAGCATAGGAAGGCCAGACCCAGAGGGGGTCCAAGGCTGGCGTCCCTAGTGCCACAGTGCCCTCTGGCGGTAGATCATAATTATTGCAGCGTACTCCCAGGCCAGAGGAAGAAATGTAGGACTCGGAAAATGCCCGAGTCCACTCTGTCTCCCCTCAAGCCTCCAGATGGCCTCTGTCCACCCATCTGTCCTTTAATCGTCTTCCCCACAGCCCATCTCTTAGGAATTTGATATCTCTTAAGGCAGTGAAATGTTTCTCAGAGTGAGGCCCAAGGACAGTTTACTCAACAGGTCCTCAGGTAATAGGACTATCCTTCAGATAGTTTCAGAGGACAAAGTGATCAACAATTTTGTTCCCCTACTTTTCACAGATCTGAAAAATGACAGTGATTATGGCTGTCACAGAAATATCATTATGTTCTAATAATGATTATGTTTTTACTACTTATTACAATCGTAAAATTTGCACAAGGGGTTTCCAGGACTGCTTGAATTATCTTGACTAATCCTTTCATTGGATTGTTTCTTTTTTGAAACAGGGTCTCACCCTATTGCCCAGGCTGGAGTGCAGTGGTTCAATCTCAGCTCACTGCAGCCTCAACCTCCGGGGCTCAAGAGATCCTCCCACCTCAGCCTCCCAAATAGCTGGGACCACAGGCATGCACCACCATGCCTGGCTAATTTTATTGTTTGTGGGGACAAGGTCTCACTATGTTTCCCAGGCTGTTCTCCACCTCCTGGACTCAAGCAATCCTCCTACTTCAGCCTCCCAAAGTGCTGGGATTACAGGCATGAGCCACTGCGCCCAGCCACCTGGGCTAATCTGATTTTCCATCCTGTACAGGTTTTTGTTTATATTTTAAAATGTGCTTTATGCATTCATATGGTCGTGCAATATCTCCAAATTACAAAAGTTATTAAATGGCTCAAAAGTGCTTCACTGACTCATCAGAGTAGCAATGAAAATGAAAATGCATTTGACAGCTCAGAATAATGTCATCCACATAAACAGTGACCAGGATTTCAGTGGGAATATAAAATAGCTGTATGTGCTAGAGGAAGAAGGAAAAATGTAAATGATTATTTAGCCCAAGCAGCAAAGAGAAACTGTAGAGAAGAGCTACCTCAGAGACTATCTAGAAACTGGGTTTTACTGGCTATTCACTCCTTGTCCCCAGTGAATTATCTGCTATGAAATGTCAGCTCTTGGCTCGAAGTCATCAGATCTTTTGTATCAGTCACAATCAGAGTCTACTGATTTTTTTTTTCCCCCAGAATAAGCACAAAGCAACATTTTCCAGAATAAAAATTTAATTTTGTGCAAGAATATAGCATATCATTCAAAACTGCCCTCACTCCTACAGCTGCAAGTCACTGAACGACA
Organism: Macaca mulatta; assembly: GCF_049350105.2. Classification (NCBI taxonomy): domain Eukaryota; kingdom Metazoa; phylum Chordata; class Mammalia; order Primates; family Cercopithecidae; genus Macaca; species Macaca mulatta. The sequence continues at coordinate 7,218,695 of NC_133416.1, forward strand.
AAGAAGCCAGACAAACTAGCTGGGAGGTTAATGACATTAATACTTAGAAGTGGCTGGGCACGGTGGCTCACGCCTGTAATCCCAGCACTTTGGGAGTCTGAGGCAGGTAGATCACAAGGTCAGGAGATCGAGACCATCCTAGCTAACAAGATGAAACCCCATCTCTACTAAAAACAAAAAAAATTAGTCGGGCGTGGTGGCGGGCGCTTGTAGTCCCAGCTACTCTGGAGGCTGAGGCAGGAGAATGGCGTGAACCCAGGAGGCGGAGCTTGCAGTGAGCCGAGATTGCGCCACTGCACTCCAGCCTGGGCGACAGAGCACGACTATCTCAAAATAAATAAATACATACTTAGAAGCAGTTTTATCAAATGCCACTGTTGCATGTCACATAACAATGGCAACACACAAGAGCAATCACCATGATATGTATCTGCTACCAGAGTCCTTTTTTTTTTTTTTTGAGATGGAGTCTCACTCTGTTGCCCAGGCTGGAGTGCAGTGGCACAATCTCGGCTCACTGCAACCTCCAACTGATTCTCCTGCCTCAGCCTCCAGAGTAGCTGGGATTACAGGCGCACACCACCATGCCTGGCTATTTGTGTGTGTGTGTATGTGTGTGTGTGTATTTTTAGTAGAGACGGGGTTTCACCATGTTGGCCAGGCTGGTCTTGAACTCCTGACCTCATGATCCACCCACCTCGGCCTCCCAAAGTGTTGGGATTACAGGCGTGAGCCACCACGCCCAGCAATAGTCCTCTTCATGGCTGGCTAAACTCCTGATGCACAGACTGAAATGACCTTCATGTGACTCAGGCTGCAGTCACTAAGGACACATTCCTTTCAATGTGATCATGTGGAAACAGGCAGCATGTACAAGGGAATGCTTCCCTGTCACTCCAGCGCCCCACCCCACACACACACCATGAGGTACTCTGAGCCTAGAAAGCAAAGGTGAACTGCATTTTGTTTTAATTTGACATTATTTATTGAGATACAATTCACATAATTTAAAAGTTACCATTTTAGGACGGGTAGTGGCTCATGCCTGTAATCCCAGCACTTTGGGAGGCCGAGGCGGGCGGATCACGAGGTCAGGAGATTGAGACCATCCTGACTAACACGGTGAAACCCCGTCTCTACTAAAAATACAAAAAATTAGCTGGGCGTGGTGGCGGGTGCCTGTAGCCCCAGCTACTCGGGAGGCTAAGTAAGGTGGGAGAATGGTGTGAACCTGGGAAGCGGAGCTTGCAGTGAGCCGAGATCGCACCACTGCACTCCAGCCTGGGCAACTGAGCAAGACTCCATCTCAAAAAAAAAAAAAAAACAAGTCACCATTTTAAAGACCAGGCACAGTGGCTCACACCTGTAATACCAACACTTTGGGAGAACGAGGCAGGCAGATAGGTTGAGCTCAGGGGTTTGAGACCAGCCTGGACAACATGCCCAAACTCCATCTCTAGAAAAAATAAAATAGCCCGGCCGGGCGCGGTGGCTCAAGTCTGTAATCCCGGCACTTTGGGAGGCCGAGATGGGCGGATCACGAGGTCAGGAGATCAAGACCATCCTGGCTAACACGGTGAAACCCCGTCTCTACTAAAAAATACAAAAAACTAGCCAGGCGAGGTGGCAGGCGTCTGTAGTCCCAGCTACTCCGGAGGCTGAGACAGGAGAATGGCGTGAACCCGGGAGGCGGAGCTTGCAGTGAGCTGAGATCCGGCCACTGCACTCCAGCCCGGGTGACAGAGCGAGACTCCGTCTCAAAAAAAAAATAAATAAAATAAAATAAAATAAAATAAAATAACTAGCCCAGTATGGTGGTGTGCACCTGAGGTGGGAGGATCACTTGAGCCTGGGAGGTTGAGGCTGCAGTGAGCTCTGATTGTGCCACGGCACTCCAGCCTGAGCGAAAGAGTGAGACCATATTAAAAAAAAAAAAAGTTAGTCCAGATTCTCTCCCTATACCATCCCCTGGCAACTGCTAATCTATTTTCTGTCGCTATGGATTTGCCTATTCTGGGCTTTTTATATAAATGGAATCATACAATATGTGACTGGCTTCTAAACAAAATGTTTTCAAGCTTCATGCATGTCGTAGCATGCAACAGAACTTCATTCCTCTTTACGGCTGAATAACATTCCATTGTATGGCTACGCCACATTTTGTTCATTCATTAATCACATCACTGAATGCACATTTGAATTACTTTGGCTAATTTTTTTTTTTTTTTTTTTTTTTTTTTTTTTTTTTTTTGAGGCAGGTTCTCACTCTGTTGCTCAGGCTGGAGTGCAGTGGCGTGATCTTAGCTCACTGCAGCTTCAACCTACCGGGCTCAAGAGATCCTCCCGCCTCAGCCTCTCAAATAGCTGGGACTACACATGCCACGTTTATCTCATTCATTATTGCTTAATGGACGTTGGGGTTGTTTCTACTTTTTGGTATTATGAATAGTGCTGCTGTGAACATGCATGTACAAGTCTTTGTGTGAACACGTTTTCTCTTCTCTCAGATATATACCAACAAGTGCAGTTGCTGAGTTATATGGTGATTCTATGTTTAACCTTTTGAGGGGCTGCCAAACTGTATTCCAAAGCAGCTGAATCATTTTACATTCCCACCACCAGTGTCTGAGGGTTCCGATTTCTCTATATTCACACCAACACTGGTTGCTTTCCTTGATTTTATTATATAGCTATCCTAATGGATGTGAAGGGATATCTCATTGTGGTTTTGATTTACATTTCTCTAATAACTAATGATGCTGACCATCCTCTCATGTGTTCATTAGCCATTTCTATATCTTCTTTGAAGATATGCCTATTCAGATGCTTTGCCCATTTTAAAAATTGTGTTGTCTTGATTGTTGAGTTGTAAGAGTTCTTTGTATAGGCCGGGGGCAGTGGCTCACACCTGTAATCCCAGCATTTTGGGAGGCCATGGTGGGTGGATCACCTGAGGTCAGGAGTTCAAGACCAACCTGACCAATATGGTGAAATCCTGTCTCTACTAAAATAACAAACAAACAAAAATAGCTGGGCTTGGTGGTGTGCGCCTGCAGCCCCAGCTAGTCGAGAGGCTGAGGCAGGAGAATCACTTGAACCCAGGAGGTGGAGGTTGCGGTGAGCCAAGATCGCACTATTGCACTCCAGCCTAGGTGACAGAGTGAGAGTCCACCAAAACAAAAAACAAAAAACAAAAAAACAAAACAAACAAACAAAAAAAAAGTGTTCTTTGTATATCCTGGATGCTAGGTCCTTATCAGATAGATATTTGCAAATATAGTCTTCCATTCTGTGGATTGTCTTTTCACTTTCTTATTGGTATCCTTTAACCCACAATGCTTTTAATTTTGCTAAAGTTTGATTTCTCTTAATTTATTTTTTCTTTGATTCTTGTGCTCATTTCTAAGAAACCATTTCCTAATTCAAAGTCACAGAGATTTTCACCTGTTTCCCCCTTTTTTTTTTTTTTTTTTTTTGGAGACAGGATCTCCCTCCACTGTCCGGGCTGGAGTATAGTGGTGCAATGTCGGCTCACTGCAGCCTCAACCTCCCAGGCGCAAGCGCTCCTCCCACCTCAGCCTCCCAATTAGCACACCATCATGCCTGGCTAATTTTTTTTTTTTTTTTTTTTTTTTTTTTTTGAGACGGAGTCTCGCTTTGTTGCCCAGGCTGGAGTGCAGTGGCCGGATCTCAGCTCACTGCAAGCTCCGCCTCCCGGGTTCACGCCATTCTCCTGCCTCAGCCTCCCGAGCAGCTGGGACTACAGACGCCCGCCACCTCGCCCGGCTAGTTTTTTTTGTATTTTTTAGTAGAGACGGGGTTTCACCGGGTTAGCAAGGATGGTCTCGATCTCCTGACCTCGTGATCCGCCCGTCTCGGCCTCCCACAGTGCTGGGATTACAGGCTTGAGCCACCGTGCCCGGCCAATTTTTTTTATTATTTGTAGAGACGGGGTCTCACTATGTTGCCCAGGCTCCACCTATGTTTCCTTCTCAGAGTTTTATAGTTTTAGCTCTTGCATTTAGATCTTTGATGTATTTTAAGTTTTATATATGGTATGATATGAGTCTAAATTCATTCTTTTGCATGTGGACATTGATTTGTTTCAGTGTCATTTGTTGAAAAGGCGATTCTTTCTGCCACTGAATGGTTTTGGCAACGTTGGCAAAAGTCAATTGACCATAGATGTGCAGACAGGAATTATTATTATTATTATTTTTTGAGACGTAGTCTTGCACTATCGCCCAGGCTGGAGCGATCTCCGCTCACTGCAAGCTCCGCCTCCCGGGTTCACACCATTCTCCTGCCTCGGCCTCCCGCATAGCTGGAACTACAGGCGCCTGCCACCACGCCTGGCAAATTTTTTTTTTTTTTTTTTTTTGAGATGGAGTTTCACTCTTATTGCCCAGGCTGGAGCGCAATGGCACGATCTTGGCTCACTGCGACCTCTGCCTCCCAGGTTCAAGCGATTCTCCTGCCTCAGCCTCCAGAGTAGCTGGGATTACAGGCATGCGCCACCATGTGGGCCTGGCTAATTTTTTTGTATCTTTAGTAGAGAGGGGGTTTCACTATGTTGGTCAGGTTGGTTTTAACTCCTGACCTTGTGATCTTCCTGCCTCAGCCTCCCAAAGTGCTGGGATTACAGGCGTGAGCCACCGCGCCCAGCCAATTTTTTTGTATCTTTAGTAGAGCCAGGGTTTCACCGTGTCAGCCAGGATGGTCTTGATCTCCTGACCTCGTGATTCGCTTGCCTGGGCCTCCCAAAGTGCTGGGATCACAGGCGGGAGCCACCATGCCCGGCCGATGTATGGACTGGATTCTGTTCCAGCCGTCTCTTTATCTATCCTTATGCCAATACCACATCGTCTTGATTACAGTAGCTGTGTAGTAAGTTTTGAAAGGTAGGGCCGGGCGCGGTGGCTCAAGCCTGTAATCCCAGCACTTTGGGAGGCCGAGACGGGTGGATCACAAGGTCAGGAGATCGAGACCATCCTGGCTAACATGGTGAAACCCCGTCTCTACTAAAAAAAAAAATACAAAAAAACTAGCCGGGCGATGTGGCGGATGCCTGTAGTCCCAGCTACTCGGGAGGCTGAGGCAGGAGAATGGCGTGAACCCGGGAGGCGAAGCTTGAAGTGAGCTGAGATCCGGCCACTGCACTCCAGCCTGGGCGACAGAGTGAGACTCCGTCTCAAAAAAAAAAAAAAAAAAAAAGAAAGGTAGGAAGTATGAATCCTTTAACTGCGATCCTTTTCAAGATTGTTTTGTTTATTCTAGGTCCCATGCAATTCTGTATGAATTTTAGGATCAGCGTGTCCATTTCTGGGGTTTGGGGAGACAGTTTCAACAGGGATTGCATGGACTCTGTAGATAAATTTGGTATCAACATCTTAACAATATTAAGTTTTTAGACAATAACTATAGGCTGTCCTTTGATTTTATTTAGACCTTGTTTAATTTCTTTCAACAATATTTTTTAGTATGCAATTATTGCATTTCTTTGGTTAAATTTATTCCAAAGTATTCTATTCATTTTGATACTATTCTGAGTAGACAGTCTTCTTAATTTCACATTCAGGTTGTTCATCGCTAGTGCATAGAAATGCAACTGATTTTTGTATATAGAAAAGCCCGGAACTAGTAATGTAACTGATCTTGTATTCTGCAACTCTGCTGAACTGGTTTATAGCTCTAATTATTTTTTGTAGATTCTAATTATTTTTGTAGATTCCTTAGGGTTTTCTATATATAATATCATGACATTTGCAAACACAGATAGCTTTACTTCTTCCTTTCCATCACACAAGTTTTTTTAAAGGCAGGATGACATTTGTGACATTGATATGCTAACGAAAAGCATTAATCTCATTGTAAAGGGTTTGTTCAAGTAGTATATCTTAGTGACACAACAGAACCTATGACTCAGGACCAGTATTTTACAACCTTCATGTTAGAAATAAAATACCAGGATTTCTTGAACTTAGAACTCTGGCACAGTTGCATCATCAACGCTTTACTATTTCCCAACATTGGATTTTTTTTTTTAGAAAGAAATCAAAAACATATTATTGAATATATTTTAAAACCACTGAGATTAAAAAGTAAACTTCATGTTATGCATATGTTACCACAATAAAAAAACAGTTGAAATTCAACATCAGAACATGAAATACTTTCCAACGAAGCCAAGGGTGGGATAAGAAATCTATTTGCCACCATCACCCAGGGTTAAAACAATCTTCCAAATTTTGAGTGTAGTGTGCTTACAGACGTAGGTCCTGGTGGTGTGGCAAATCACCCTCCCTGAGGATGTCTGCCACAGTTCTGAGTTCAAGTTTCATCAGCTTATCTAGGACTGTCTAACAGCCACAAAGCACTGGATGTCGTTCCCAAAGTCTGACACCAAGCTGAATTTAAATAATCTAGTGATGACAATGTCCTTCTCCTTGATTTAAAACAGAGACACCGTTGTTACTTTTTTAGTGTTTTAATACATTATTTTAAAATTTGAGACAAAATTGTTTTTGAGACAGGGTCTTGCTCTGATGCCCAGGCTGGAATATAGTGGTGTCATCACAGCTTACTACAGCCTTGACCTCCCAGGCTCAAGCAATCCAACCACCTCAGCCTCTGCGGGCAACTGGGACCACAGGTGGTGCACCACCACGCCGGCAGGGACATTTTTTTTTTTTTTCCAAGACAGGGTCTCACGCTGTCACCCAAGCTGGAGTGCAGTGGCATGATCTTGGCTCACTGCAACCTTCACCTCCCGGGTTCAAGTGATTCTCCCACCTCAGCCTCTCAAGTGGCCGGGATTACAGCCGCCCACCACTATGCCCGGCTAATTTTTGTGTTTTTAGTAGAGACGGAGTTTTGCCATATTGGCCAGGCTGGTCATGAACTCCTGACTGCAAGTGATCTGCCCACCTTGGCCTCCCAAAGTGCACGGACTACAGACATGACCCACCGGCAGTGCCCAGCTGACCATTTTTTAAGTTGACCCAAAATTTTGGCATTTTGTGTATTAAACATCCATTAAAATGGCCCATGGAGGCCCAAGTTTGAGACATTTATTTGGTAGAAAGAGCACTGGGCGGCCAGGCGCGGTGGCTCACACCTGTAATCCCAGCACTTTGGGAGGCCGAGGCGGGTGGATCACCTGAGGTTAGGAGTTTGAGACCAGGCTGGCCAACATGGTGAAACCCCGTCTCTATTAAAAATACAAAAACATTAGCTGGGCGTGGTGGCAGGTACCTGTAATCCCAGCTACTTGGGAGGCTGAGGCAGGAGAATTGCTTGAACCCAGGAGGTGGTGGTTGCAGTGAGCTGAGATCCTGCCATTGCACTCCAGCCTGGGTGACAGAGCAAGATTCTGAAAAAAAAGAAAAAGAAAGAAAAGAAAAGAAAGAGCACTGGGCCATGTGTGGTGGCTCAACACTCTGTCAAAAAAGAAAGAGAGAGAGAGAGAGAGAAGGAAAGAAGGAAGGAAAGGAAGTAAGGGAGGCGGGGAAGGAGGGAGGGAGGGAGGAAGAGTGAGCACTGGGCCAGGTGTGGTGGCTCAAGCCTGTAATCCCAACACTTTGGAAAGCCAAGGCAGGAAGATTGCTTGAGCCTAACAGTTAAAGACAAGCCTGGACAACATAGACAGACCCATCTCTATTTAAAAAAATAAAAAAAAAAGTTTAAAGAAAGCACTGAACTATGAATCAGGAGCTCTAAATTCTAGTCCTGTTTTTGACCTTGGCTATGTTAAGCAAACTTTATCGCCGGGCGCGGTGGCTCAAGCCTGTAATCCCAGCACTTTGGGAGGCCGAGACGGGCGGATCACGAGGTCAGGAGATCGAAACCATCCTGGCTAACACGGTGAAACCCCGTCTCTATTAAGAAATACAAAAAACTAGCCGGGCGAGGTGGCGGGCGCCTGTAGTCCCAGCTACTCGGGAGGCTGAGGCCGGAGAATGGCGTGAACCTGCAATGGAGCTTGCAGTGAGCTGAGATCCGGCCACTGCACTCCAGCCTGGGCGACAGAGCGAGACTCCGTCTCAAAAAAAAAAAAAAAAAAAAAAAAACTTTATCAGCCAATGCTTACTCATTTTCAAATGGATTGATATTTCTTGCCCTGGCTTCCTCACAGGGTTTCTATGACAAGCAAATGAGAAAATAGATGCACAAATGCTTTGTAACCTTGGCTTTGTGCAAATGTGTGAAATGAAATAATCTTTTCAAAGTTCACCTGTCCCTCTGGCTTCTCTTTCTCTTGGTTCCTTTATACATCATATATACGTCTCTGCCAGTTGCCAAACAACTGCTCCTCCCAGCTTTGCACGTATATATCTGCCACAACTTTGGGGAACAAACTCTGCTTGTCCCCGGTGAAGAAAGGGGCCAGATCTCCTAATCCTGCTCTAACTCTTCCTGGAGTCTCTCTCTCCATCTCCTGGGCTCCTCCTCTAGTTATGCAGAGGGAACAGGGCTTCTGATCAGCTTAGAGCAGCCCAGTTCTCTCTCACTCAATGGACGTGGCCCCAGCCCTGACTGCAGAGATCTGTCCCTTCACTCCACTGGGTTCCTTGTCCCGGCTTCCCAAGGAGCCCCACATCTGAGATTCCATAGACAAAGACACTCCCCCAACCCCCGCTGTGGCAGGCTGGGAAGCTGTGAGGAGCTCTGAGCCAGAAAAGGGAGAGGACAGCCCCACCTTGTAGACCCCACCCTCTAGGAATGGATTTATGCTTCATTGTTGGCAGAAACCATAGAAACCACAGATGACCATGAGTCAGTAGATAATAAACAGGATTCTTTACAAACAGAGGTTGCCTGGGGCAACCCTAGGAAGGTGAGGCCCTGGATTTCATGGTTTGGCCTGTAAGAACCTCCTAGCACCCCAGAACTCCCAAACATAATATTAGGCAATGCCAATGAGCACAGATCAATAATTTGCGCAGGTAAGTCCTTCTGGGGTTCCTATTCCAGATGCCCTGGCACTCTGAACTCCCCCATCCAAAGCTTCTTTCCATTCCTCAAACTCACCGTGTGGTCTCCTGGCTCTTAGCTTTCCTACCCAAGCCCCCAACTCCTTGAAATTCTCTTCCCTCTTCTTACTCAGAAAATACCTATTCATTCTTCACACCTCAGCTTAAATGTCAGGACTCCGGCATAAATGTCCCTGATCCCTGAAAGTGTCAGAAACCTCAGAAAAGAGGGCCAGGCATGGTGGCTCACGCCTGTAATCCCACCACTTTGGGAGGCCAAGGCCAATGGATCACTTGAGGTCAGGAGTTCAAGACCAGCCTGGCCAACATAGCGAAACCCTGTCTCTACTAAAAATACAAAAATTAGCTGGGCATGGTGGTGCACACCTGTAATCCCAGCCACTCAGGAGGTTGAGGCAGGAGAATTGCTTGAACCCACGAGGCGGAGGTGACAGTGAGCCGAGATCTCACCACTGCACTCCAGCCTGGGTGGGAGAGTGAGACTTCGGAAATGATGAGATCTTACTTCTCCCTCACAGTCTGAAGACGGAGCACTTTCCATGGAGTGCTGATGAGCCAGGGTCCTGGGCTCCTTCCGGTATGCCAGCCCTAGGGCAAGTCTCTCAATGTCAAGGTCCAGGACTGCAACATCTCCTGTCCAAACAGCAGGATGGAGGCAGGACAGGATAGGAACGAAGTAGGAGAGGGGTCAAGTGCTCATGCTGGCTGGCGTCCCACCAGCCTTTTGACATGAGTCACCCTTCCGCCACTTTATAAGAGAAAGGTAGACCTCTTATCAGTGGTAGGCAATAGCAGGTAGTGGAAACCGTTTTCCCACCACGGCCAAGGCAGGGAATAGAGGCTTCATTGTCCCTAGAGAATTGTAAAAGAGTAACCAACCAACCGAAGGCTCTTTGTTATCCCCTGGGCCAGCAATCCTAAACAATGTCAGTGATAGAACATTCCTCCCTGAAAATGTATTTTATTGGTCTAAGTTCTAAATCTAAATAAATGCTGTAATTACCACTGAGTTTTCATTATAGGTGAACTTCGGCTGGGCGGGCGCAGTGGCTCACGCCTGTAATCCCAGCACTTTGGGAGGCCAAGGCAGGCGGATCACCTGAGGTTAGGAGTTGGAGACCAGCCTGGCCAACATGGTGAAACCCCATCTCTACTAAAAATACAAAAATTAGCCGGGCGTGATGGTGCGTGCCTGTAATCCCAGCGACTCAGGAGGCTGAGGCGGGAGAATCACTTGAACCTGGGAGGCAGAGGTTGCCGTGAGCTGAGATGAGGCCACTGCACTCCAGCCTGGGTGACAGAGTGAGACTCCGTCTCAAAATAAATAAATAAATAAATAATATGTGAACTTCAAGTTAACTTGTTTTTATAACTTAGCGTTTAAATATCATTATCTCCTATACAGAAATTAAAGCTGAAAACTCCCGTTATACAGTGAGCCCCTGACACCCGCAGACTCAGCTACACGGGTTTCTTCCTTCGGGCTGGTCAGCGCCTCCGTCCCTGTGGAGCTGCTATGGAAGCAGGAGCTTGGGAGAGCCAGTGCCACCATTTTACACTCAACTCCATCTAGATATATATATACATTTTTAATTTAGAGACAGGGTCTCCCCATGTTGCCTGCCTGGTCTCAACTCCCGGTCTTAAGTAATCCTCCCGACTCGGCCTCCCAAAGTGCTGGGATTATAGGTGTGAGCCACGGCACCCGGCCAATCAACTCCATCTCAGAACTGGAAACACACACACACACACACACACACACACACACTAGACAGGCACATCCCTTGCTGGTCACAGCCTATAGTCACGGTGTGTTTATAGTTGAGGAAACAGTCTAAAGATGCCTACAAAGACCCGCTCCAACAACAATGGAGAGTCCACATGTCCCGATACCCACATCAACATATGCTCTGAAGACAATCATAGTTATACCTTGATGTATTAATACTTACACACTAAAATGTCATGGAGAGTTTTCTTTAAATCAACAGAGTTATCAACTCTCTCATGCAGTCTGCTCACCCACATGTAGACACAGCTTAGTTTAACCTTTATATCGACCAGACCCCCATATGAGAAAAACTTAAAACAAAGCCGGGGCAGTCCTCTGCTTGCTTCCAGAGGACGCCCTCCTGGGTAACAGAATAGCTTTCGATAAACTGTCTTCTTACTGCACTCTGTGACTCGCCTTGATTCCTTCCTGCACGAGATCCCAGAACCCTCTGGGCTTCAAGGATCAAGACCCATTTTTCCACGAACAGAACCACATATCTCTGCCTTTCAATGGTAGATTCAAAACACACAATGATGGTGCCATGATTGCAAAGACAAAGGAATAACTTATTTTCCTCTTGTCTACTTGGACTTTTTATTTGTGTTAAAAATTTAAAACAGCGAAAAGGAGGTCAGGTGTGGTGGCTCACGCCTGTATCCCAGCACTTTGGGAGGCCATGGTGGGAGGATCACTTGAGACCAGGAGTTCAAGACCTGCCTGGCCCACATGGTGAAACCCTGTCTGTACTAAAAATACAAAAATTAGCCGGGCGTGGTGACACACGCCTGTAATCCCAGCTACTCGGGAGGCTGAGGCACAAGACCCACTTGAACCCAGCAGACGGAGATTGCAGTGAGCTGAGATTGTACTCCAGCCTGGGTGACAGAGCGAGACTCTGTCTTTAAAAAAAAAAAAAGTGAAATGGAAAGCAAATTACAAGTTGTAATAGTTTTGTTTTATGAGGGCCAATATGAAAACCTCAATTCATGATTATTGCTGAAAATAACTTTTGTAGAGAAAGGGGGTGTTAAGAAATAATCCATGCTGGTTAGGTGCGGTGGCTTATGCCTGTAATCCCAGCACTTTGGGAGGCCAGGCAGGTGGCTCTCTTGAGCATAACAAGAACCTGTGTCTACAAACAATCATAATAACCCACGCCACATAGAATACTTTAGGCAGCACACAACCTCTCAACTTTCCCAAATCTTAAGATAGAATGCTTGGAGTGTAAAAGCGTCATGGCCCTGAAAAAAGGATGCTTCATAATATCAGTTTGAGTTGAACCAACGAGTGGATAAAGAAAATGTGATATGTATATGGAGTTGGAGACCACGATTCTAAGTGAAGTAATCCAGGAATGGAAAACCAAACATCGTATGTTCTCACTTATAAATGGGGGAGCTAAGCTAGGAGGAGGCAAAGGCATAAGAATGATAATAATGGACTTTGGGGACTCAGGGAGAAGGGTGGGGAGGGTGAGGGATAAAAGACTACTCATTGGGTGCAGTGTACACTGCTCAGGTGATGAGTGTACCAAAATCTCAGAAACCACCACTAAAGAACTTATCCAGGTAACCAAACACCAGCTGTTCCCCAAACACTATTGAAATAAAATTTTTAAAAATAAATAATAATGATATCGGTGTGGGTGAGTCTTCTTTTAATGAAATCACCACAAACCTCTTGTAGGTCTTCCTATCTTCTCTGTCCTGTATATATTTTTGTAAAGGGCAAAATGTGAAGTTAAGAAGATGTGTTGGGATGTTGTGGGCTCAGACGGGGTGCAGCAGGAGTAGAAGTAGGGACAGTATTACTTTCCATACCCCCAAAGCTCCCCAGGAATACTGGAGTGCTGAGGGAGAGTCAGGTAGTAAATACTGATAGTGATAGCACCTTACATCATGCATGTGATAAGCTCGCTTATCGAGGCAGAGCTCCATGTCTTATCTATTTATCTTAAAGATCATCATGATTCTTAAAAGCACCCAGACAATGCCCAGCTCCTGTGAAGCTAGAGGCAGATCTGCCACAGAGCAGCTTCTGAACCCTCACACAGAGTCCAGGGCCAGGCTGTCTGCCATCTTGGCAGGGCTGCTCTTCTCCAAATATTTTGCACAACTTCAAGAAGGGGGAAGTGAGGCCAGGTGCAGTGGCTCACGCCTGTTATCCTAGCACTTTGGGAGGCCGAGGTGGGTGGATCATGAGGTCAGGAGTTCGAGACCAGCCTGACCAACATGTTGAAACCCCCTCTCTACTAAAAATACAAAAATTAGCCGGGTGTGGGCGGCGGGCACCTGTAATCCCAGCTACTCAGAAGACTGAGGTAGGAAAAATGCTTGAACCCAGGAGGTGGAGGTTGCAGTGAGCCAAGATTGCACCTACTGCACTCCAGCCTGGGTGACAGAGCGAGACTCTGTCTCCAAAAAAAAAAAAAGAAGGGGGAAGTAAAAAGTTTCACATTTACTAGCAACAGATGAGCATTGCATCCTCCAAAAAAAGGAACATATATCAAAGGCACTTTACTATTCTATATTTACTAAGACTTGTAGGAAAAAACATCTTCATTCCCTTTTGCTCCCAATTATTGAATAATGGAAAGTCATATTCTTTTTTTTTTTTTTTTTTTTTTTGAGACAGGGTCTCACTCTGTCACCCAGGCTGGAGTGCAGTGGCATGATCTTGACTCACTGCAATCTCCACCTCCCAGGCTCAACTCCCCTAGTAGATGGGTCTACAGGTGGGAGCCACCACACCTGGCTAATATTTGTACTTTTTTGTAGAGGGGTTTCACCATGTTGTCCAGACTGGTCTCGAGCTCCTGGCTTCAAGTGATCCACCTGCCTCAGTCTCCCAAAGTGCTGGGATTACAAGCGTGAGCCACTAAGCCTAGCCTCAGTCATTAAAATTTTTTTTTACATGTCTCCAATTTGCTATCATTTATCAATCACTTCTCGGCTCATTTATTTATTCCTACCATGTTCTTAGATTAACTTACCACTGAGATGTGATTCTACTGTAAATAATGCATTGAACAATGATCATGAATACATCTTTTGGAAACCTCCGACTTACTAATGATATATCTTCTTGTTAATTTGCTCTGCACCCTAATTATTCTAGCAATAAATAATTATTCATCCACTGGTACATTCTATTATACCATAAACATAAACCATACTTACAATATGTCAGGTAATGTTCTAAGTACTTTATATATATTAACTCATTTGGTCCTCACCACAACCATATGACGTAGACACAAATATGAAGATTCTGTGGCACAAAGAGGTTAAACAACCTAAGACCACACAGCCCATAAGTAGCAAAACCAATATTCAGACCAAGGCTGCCTCAGTCCACACATGAGCCAAACCCCTGCACATGTTGCCTCTCCTTGAAAAAATGTTGGGGTACAGGGGAAGCTCTGTCCATCTCAATGGGGAAGGGTACAATCTCAATTAAATTTTTCTTTTTAAGTTGAATATATATTTAAAATATATTTCTGCCATCCTGGACAACATACTGAAACTTTGTTTCTACAAAAAATACAAAAATTAGCCAGGTGCAGTGGTAGGTGCCTGTGGTCCCAGGTACCTGGGAGGCTGAGAGGATCACTTGAGTCCAGGGAGGTCAAGGCTACAGTGAGCCATGATCACGCCACTGCATTCCAGCCTGGGCAACAGAGCAAGACCTTATCTCAAAAAAAAAAAAAACACATATATATATTTCTGTTTTAATTATATATCAGTAATTCTAGTGATAGAATGTGAGAGACCAAATGGGGCAAAATATCAGTAACTGACAAGTCTAGGTAAAGGGTATACAAAAGGTCATTATATTATTCTTGCAAATTCCTAAAACTTTGAATTTTTTAAATAAAAAGTTAAAGGGAATTATTTCATCTTAAATGTCACCAATAATATGCTAAATGTTACATTTTAAAATATAAAGAAAGATTTTAGATTCAAAAGTATACAAAGATGTATGCAGTTTTTCAAAATGCTTTTGGTAGTAGTAACAGATCCAAAATTTGAAGGCAAAACAGTTTTTTTTTTTTTTTTTTTGAGATGGAGTCTCGCTCTATGGCCCAGGCTGGAGTGCAGTGGCATGATCTGGGCTCACGGCAACCTCAGCCTCCCAGGTTCAAGTGATTTCTCCTGCCTCAGCCTACAGGGTAACTGGGATTACAGGTGCACACCACCACGCCCAGCTAATGTTTTGTATTTTAGTAAAGATGGGGTTTCACCGTGTTGCCCAGGCTGGTCATGAACTCCTGAGCTCAGGCAATCCACCCGCCTCGGCCTCCCAAAGTGCTAGGATTACAGGCGTGAGCCACCGAGCCCGGTCACAGGCAAAACAGTCTTAGGGAACATACCTGCTTTTTTCTCATTGGCCAGATTTTGCTACGTAGTCACTGGTATCCACTTCCCACAGGTTAGTTCCAGGAAATCAGATTCTAAGATGGGGATATGAATGTAAGAGGTTGATTTGGAAGTCTCTTGAATCTGACCCTTGAAGAAATGAAGCAGGATTAGGCAGAGGGGGAAGCAGGAGGATGATGCAGTCATCACCAAGGCCCTAGCCACAGGCAGCTCTGCAGCTAGGACAGCCCTGCAGAGTTACCCCCAGCTGGAAGAAGGGGCCCAGACTTTTATGCTTCCACATCAGCTACTGAGTGGATACAGGTGGCCCCAGCAAAGGGCGCAGAATCTTGGGTGAAGCAATTCTTTAGCTGAAGCAATCACTGGGAGAGGAGACTCAGCTGAAGCTGTCGACAGTGTCCACTACATTCCCACTTTACAGACAAGGAAGTTGAGGTATACAGCAATCAGCTGCGTGTAGTGGCTCACACCTGTAATCCCAGCACTTTGGGAGGCCGAGGTGGGTGGATCACTTGAGGTCAGGAGTTAGAGACCAGCCTGACCAACAATGTGAAACTCCATCTCTACTAAAAATACAAAAATTAACCAGGCATGGGGGCGCACCCCTGTATTTCTAGCAGCTCGGGGGGCTGCGGCAGAAGGATCACCTGAGCTCAGGAGACAGGGATTGCAGTGAGCCGAGATCACGCCACTGCACTCCATCCTGGGAAACACAGCAAGACCTGTCTCAAAAAAAGAGTATAGCAATTAAATAACTTTCCCAAGATCACAGAGCTGATAAATGGTTGTATCCATTCTCCAACACCACATTAGTGCTGCGTAACAAGCACCCATAAAATATGTACTAACAGGCTAATAACAATAAAAATGTACTTTGGCACATGAATCAATCAGGTTAGCTAAGTCATTCTGCTGATTTGGTCCAAGTTAGTCAGATTTCGGCTGGGCCCCCTCGTGTGTTTGTGGCTATGGGTCGGCTTTCCTCGTCTGGTCTAGGATGGCCTGAGCTAGGATGACTTACTCTCCTGCACGTGGTCTCTTGTCCTCCTGAGCTTGTTCCTCATCATGGTGGGAAGCTTCCGAGACAATGAATGTGGACAAAGCCTTTGGAGCTCCAAGACTAGAACGAGTCCGTCATCACTTCTGCCACATTCTATTGGCCAAAGCGAATCACAAGGCCAAGTGCAGAGTCAGTGTGGGAGGATCATAGACACTCAGAGATGTAAAAATCAGGGACAAGCAACCATAGTGATGGAGCCCAAATGCAAACTCCAGAGACCTCACTCCTAGAGGTCTTACTCCACAGTCATCTCCCAAGCAAATCTTTAATTAGTATCTATGTCAAGTTCCACCTGGCCTGGCACTGTGAAAGAGCACGGTCCTGCTTTTAAGGAGTTTACAGCCTAGATAAGGAGCCAAGACACCCACCATGAATGTTTGGTAGCAAGAAAGGTAAGGCAAACGTAAGAGGGGCAAATGCAGCAGGAATCGGGGCAGGGGAGGTACTGTGGACCACGTTGGTCCAGGAGGGTCTGGGCAGCGATTGATTCAGGTCTTGGAGAATGTGCAGAGTTGAGTCAGACAGTAAGGAGGGATGCACACCCGCACCTCCTCCTCCTCCTCCTCCTCCCCCAGGTACTGATGGAGGGAAGGGAAGGAAAATAGACAGAATGCAGGGCCTGTGAAGAAGTAGTTGTTTTTTGTTTTTTTTTTTTTAATTTTTTGAGACGGAGTCTTGCTCTGTGTCACCCAGGCTGGAGTGCAGTGACGCAGTCTTGGCTCACTGCAACTTCCACCTCCTGGGTTCAAGTGATTCTCCTGCCTCAGCCTCCTGAGTAGCTGAGACTAGAGGTGCGTGCCACCACACCCAGCTAATTTTTTGTATTTTTAGTAAAGATAGGGTTTCACCGTGTTAGCCAGGATGGTCTCGATCTCCTGACTTCGTGATCTGCCCGCCTCGGCCTCCCAAAGTGCTGGGATTACAGGTGTGAGCCACCATGCCCGGCCTGAGGAAAGCAGTTTTCTAAATCCCCTCTCTGTTGTCCCCTCAGCCCCTTAGGATTTCTTTTTATCTGTCTTGGCCAGGCATTGAGAGCTCAGCATGCTGAGGACAACAGTATTTCATTGTTACATGCATTTACTATCCTCCTTTTGAGGACTGTGGGTGATGCCATCTTAGTTCTACTGAGCAGAAAGGCAGACGAGATTACCAAAAGGCAAGACTAGATGGTTCCATAAAGGAAAGGGAATGGAGCCACCGGAGGGGGAAGATCAGGAAAAGGGGTTGGAAGGAGACAGAAGAGGGAGCAGGAGAGGAGAGGACTGAATAGATACTATGAGGAAGAATATTTTGGGGAGAGAGGAGTGAAGATGCCTGTTAGGAAACGATGCTGTATAATGAGCAACAGAGCCCTGGGCTTGGGCTCCAGCCAGCAGCCTTCAGTAAAGACCAGCCCTGGCCAGCAGCCTTCAGTAAATACTTCTCAAAGCTTTAGGAGTTGGATTTCTTGTGTCTTCAAATGCTGAGATGACCTTTAGGGCTGAAACAAGGCAGTCAGTTTTATCTGGTTTCCTTTCCATACACCAGGCTTGCCTAAAGCAACTTGTTTATTTTCCTATCGGATAGTAGTCAAAGGTGCCAGCTTAGGAATGAGACAAGTGAGTTCAAATCCTCACTTTTTTTCTTGCTAACTTTGTCATCTTGAACATGTCATATAACCTCTCTGAGCCTGTTTCCTCCCCTGTGATAGGAGTATGATAGTATCTACCTCACAGGATTTTTGTGAGGATTAAATAAAATAAAACATATAAACTATGTGTCTTGCACATAGTTGTTGCTTTAATAAGCTAGCTCTGGCTGGGCGCGGTGGCTCATGCCTGTAATCTGAGCACTTTGGGAGGCCAAGTCAGGAGGATCCCGTGAGGCCAGGAATTCAAGACAAACCTGGGCAGAGAGGGAGACCTCCTTCTCTACAAAAAATTAAAAATTAGCCAGGTGTGGTGGCACACACCTGTGGTCTCAGCTACTTGGGAGGCTGGGGTGGGAGGATCACTTGAGCCCAGGAGGTTGAGGCTGCAGTGAGCCATGATCGCACCACTGCACTCCAGCCTGGATGACAAAGCAAGACCCTGTCTCTTAAAAAGAAAAAAAAAAAGCTAGCTATTGTTATTATTATAATTATCCAATGATTCCAAAATTTAGTTATTTTATCCTTGTTTTACATACAAGAATGGAGATATAGACAAATCAAATCCAGCCGCCCCCAAAGCCTGATGAAGGGCTTCCCTATGAACAAAGACCCTGGCCTGAGACAGAGATGACTCCAAGCCTCTGAGCCCTGCATGGTGCATTTGTCCTCTAAAAACAACAAACAAACAAGTGCATGAGCAGTAAGGGAGGCAGAGATCCATAACTGAGGTCATTTAGGCAGGCAGAAATGATTAACGCAAAATTAAGGTAGAACCCAACACAAACTGGATGCGAAGTCAGAGGCAGACATCTGTCCTACATACTCACAGTGGTCTCCTGTTTGGCAGTTGGCGGCTGGACCAAATGTCCTCTCTAAAGCCTTGTTAGATACAGGAATTGAGCCAGCTCTTCCACATCCTGGCTTTGTGACCTTGGTGAAGCTATTTTACCTCTGAGATTCAGTCTTGCACCAGCTAAGTGGGATGATACCGGTAGCATCTGCCTCTGGCGTTGCTGTAAGGAGAAATGGAATGATATCTTCTGAGCATCTCACCCAGTGCCTGGTGCACAGGGTGGTTCCTCAGACCTTGTCTGCCCGTATGAACCCAAACTCAGAACATAGTCTCTGAAGCAAGGCAAAAGGATCCAGAGTTTCTTTTTTTTTTTTTTTTTTTTTTTTGAGACAGAGTCTCGCTCTGTCACCCAGGCTGGAGTGCAGTGGCCGGATCTCAGCTCACTACAAGCTCTGCCTCCCAGGTTTACGCCATTCTCCTGCCTCAGCCTCCCAAATAGCTGGGACTACAGGTGCCCGCCACCTCGCCCGGCTAGTTTTTTTTGTATTTTTAGTAGAGACGGGGTTTCACCGTGTTAGCCAGGCTGGAGATCCAGGGTTTCTAAACCTGCTAAAATGACTGAAACTGTGGTTCAGTTATCCAAAGAGGGGTTCATGATACAGAGAAGGGTATTCCCCAGAGCACGAGGAAATTAAATTTAAGCTGGAAGTATTTGGGTCAGAGATGAGAAAGAACTTCTGAAAGTCAGGGTTGTCAAATTAAATTAGAAATGATGATTTAAGACTGTTGTGCTGCTAGTGTCTACTCTAAGAGGAGAATACCAGCTCATCTGCCTGGGCTGGGCAAGGTGTGCCATCATGAGATTGGCCCAGACAATCAGCCACCCTGGGCAAATGGGCCTCAAAATACATGTGCCCTAAGTGAGGACTGGCTGTGACCCTGGGCTAAGTGACAAGGGCCACGGAGTTAGTAGAAGTTGGCCATGGGGGAAGGGCTGTTCTAGTTTTGAAGACATTTGCAAGGGTTGACCCAGAGCCTGAAACTGCCTAGGTGCATGTAAGTTTGAGTCATCCTCAGGTGGGATAAACCTGAGAGGACCCAGTGTCAGTGCAGACCTGAGAGAGGAAATCAAATGACCACTGGAAGGAAGGGGCTTGAAGGAAGTGACCCCACCCACTGAGCAGAGCCACTTGAACAAAGGCATTGACCCTGGAAGAAGCATTGATGGAAGTGTTGGGCACAGGCAGGAGCCGTCCGCCAAGGGCATCAGCCTGCGCTTCCGTCTGGGGAGAAGTGTTGGACTACAAGACCACTCGGGGCCCATCCGACTCAGGAAGGAAGGCCAGGCCTTGGAGGCTTGTCCGCTCCTGCCCCCAAAGACCAAGACAATGCAATGAGGTTTCATTGCATTTCCAGGGGAGGTCACTAGGGGAGACCATGGCTGTCAGGTGCAGTGGGGCAAAGATAGAAGGCCAAGAAATAAAATGGCTCCAGACGTCTTTCACTTTGGATATGCCCTTGTCATTCCCGAAGGCCTGAGCAGCCTGGAAAGAGAGAAAGATGGGGAACATTTCCACAGCTGGGACATTCGGTGCCATGGCCCCAACATCACCTGCTAAGGAACCTGCTGGGACTCCTAAGCTACAAAGACCCTATAGGTCTGGTTAAGATTCCATAGTCCTTGGCTGGGCGCGGTCGCTCATGCCTGTAATCCTAGCACTTTGGGAGGCCGAGGCAAGTGGGTCACGAGGTCAAGGGATCAAGACCATCTTGGACAACATGGTGAAACCCCATCTCTACTAAAAATACAAAAAATTAGCTGTGCGTGGTGGGGGGCACCTGTAGTCCCAGCTACTCGGGAGGCTGAGGCAGGAGAATCACTTGAACCCGGGAGGCGGAGGTTGCAGTGAGCCGGGATCGCGCCACCACTGCACTCCGGCCTGGGTGACAGTGCAAGACTCCATCTCAAAAAAAGAAAGAAAAGAAAAGAAAAGAAAAGATTCCACAGCTCTCGGTCCAGCCCCTTTTCCTCCTTCTCTACCCAGCCGACTACTACTCATCCCTCAAGTCCCAGCACAAAGCTTGCCTCCTCTAGAAGCCATCCCTGGCTCCCCTATGTAGTAACTGGTCCTTCCAAAGTGTTCCTGCAGCTCCCAGTTTATCCCTTCTATGTCTAACTTCCATATCAATATTCTATTCACCCATCTGTTCATCCAATGTTCTGTTCACTACAGGGCATGTTGGCATGTGCCTGTAGTCCCAGCTACTAAGGAGGCTGAGGTGGGAGGATCACTTGAGCCTTGGAGGTCTAGGCTGCAGAGAGCTGTGGTGGGGCTACTGCACTCCAGTCTGGGTGACAGAGCGAGACCCTGTCTCAAAAAAAGAAAAAAAATTCCATAGCCTCTCTGGGGCTGCATGCCAAGCAGGAATGCCAAACTGAAATTACAGAAGAATGCCAGGTGTCTAAAAAGCAAAGGTGGTTCCTTTGGTCAGGGATGGAGCCGTACAGGCCAGTCCAACTGCAAGTCATTCTGTCTGGGTCCTCTAGCAAGTCAATCCAGTTCAATTCCCAAACACCATGCCAGTCTTGTGTTAGGCTGCCCTATCCCTGCCCTCGGGCATAGGCAGCAATGCTAATATCAACAGTAATAGGCAGAACAAGAGTGCCTTTTAAAGAAACATAGCGGTCAAGGCTGTTGCAACCAGGGAGGAAAGTGATCAGCCTGGCTGCGGGATTATTAGGAAAGGCTTCGTGAAAGAGGCAGTCCTAGGAAAGACCTCGAAGGTTCGTCCTCCTAAGCCACCACCCAGAGATCCTCGACTTGGAAGCTGGGATATTCCCAGGGAGCCAATAGGGTAGACCCTCAGGAGGCCTTTAGGGAAGTCTGCTCTTCAATTTCTTTTTAAACATGCTCTTCCCTCCTCCAGAAATGCCCTTTCTTCCTTCTCAGCCCAACTGACTGCTACTCATCCTTCGAGTCCCAACGCAAAGCTCGCCTCCTCTAGAAGCCATCCCTGGCTCCCCTCTATAGTAACCGGTCCCTCCAAAGTGTTCCCACAGCTCCTGACTTAGTCCTTCTATGTCTAACTTAAATATCAATGTTCTGTGCGTCCATCTGCCTCCCCATTAGTCTGTAAGCCCCTAGAAGTCAGGGCCTCTTATTCTTTTCTATAGTCCTGCTGTCTTGCACATTGCCAATAAATGTGGAAGGAATGGAGGAGGGGAGGAAAGAAGAAACTGGAAGCACCAGTTCTGGCCTGAGGCACCAGAGGCTGTGCCCTGTGGCCTGGCCTCCTGGTATTCATCTGCCTCACATGACCTGGCGCCTCCTGCTTGAACCCTCAGTTTCTGCCTCGCTCTGGGCAGGGACAACACAGCTTCCATGAGCTGCCTCCTGTTGCTAGTGCCTGCCAGCCCCTCATTAGCCCAGATGGTCCCCACTCCTGCCCTGAGAGATATGGGCTTGGCGGAGGTCGAGGCCTTTCCTGCCTGGTGAGCCCCTTATGCCAACCCCAGGCAGTTATTCTCAGGCTGCTATTGGACAGAAGCATTTGATCTTCAGAACTTTGGCAGTGGACACACACTTTACCATCAGTTATGGGGTCAATTTGGGGACCTAATGAGGAGCATCTTACCTGGGAGAAAGTGAGGGATATGACTCAAGCTAGGCATATGAGGAAAGGCTAGGATAACCAGGAATAAAGAGAAGTATCCAGGTGGCATACTCTGGTCCAAGGACCAGGTGGCCCCCAGCCTCACTTGGCAGAGGCCAAGCCTCCAGCCTCCCAATTCTTTAGATTTCACTCAGCTCCCTGAGAACGCTCCCCTCAGCCTGCCACAGGAGTGTGCTCTCTGCAGCGCGGAAGGGGTCATGGAGGTAGAGACGGTGAGAGTGACAGAGGAGAAGAAACAGAACATGGAGGCCTGCCTCCCAGGCCACACACCCATGCCCCACCACACCTCTGGTTCTAGACTTCAGCTTTCCCTGGGAACCTCTCCTCCCAGGGAGGCTGAAGACAGGCCCTGGGGCAGTGGTGGGTGGAGATTGGACCTCAGAGCCTAGAGGGAAGTGAAAGGGTTTAAATCCCCCCCCAACCCACCCGCCCCCCGCCAACCACCTTCCACTGGGCCAGTCTAGCCAGCTCACCCCAGAGCACTGTAAGCCCAGGCTTGTCTTTGGTGCTCTCTCAGTTTCATCTTCCCTCTTACTCCTCCTTCCCACTCCTTCTGGGAGACACTGGGAGGAGAAGCTAGGGGCCACTGGCACCAGCTGTCTCTGGGGTGTCATTTAATACTGTCCATAATCACCACCTCCTCTCCTGGCTTATTAACTCTTTCCCTCACGGCTACTCTTGTCATCCCTGGACGTCTCTCTAACTCTATCTAGCTCTCACAACACACACACACACACACACACACACACACACACAGTGAATGGGAAGAGGGAAGGGCTAGGAACTAGGCATACTCTGGTTTCTTGCCACTGCAGTTCCTTTCCCACCTGACTTCACCCCCAAAAACTGGTCCCACCACCAGCTGGGAGGCAGGAGCAAGAGAGAGGCTGGTTCAAGGATCTGGAGGAACAGAGGACACTTCTGAACCAGCAGAGCAATCACACAACAGCAAGCTCAGAGAAAGAGAATCCCGGAGGGCGGATTTGAGGATGGACACGGGGAATACAAAATTAGAAACCGTCCAAAGACAGAGATTCCTCCTCCAAATGAAATAGAGTCACCAGAGTCCGAGTGAGGACTAGAACACTCTGATCATGTATGTGTTTCATACGCTAGATGGGAAAGGGGAATAGAGACCCTTTCCCCTGGCAACTCAAGGAGATTCTGCTTCTGAAAGTGTTTCCTGAACTTCAGGATGCTCTGAAGAAGTAAGGAGCCGTATCAGTCACTGTTGAGTCCATTGGCAGGAAATAGACCACAGGCAGGGTGAGGGGCTGGGAGCCTCAGACCTGCCACCTGCCCACTACAGGGTCTTGGGTTTCATGGTTGTAAGATTACAATGACCACACATCCACAGGACACTTCTATCTCGAATATCCAGTGCTTCTGTCAGACAAGGTGCCATGATTCCGAGAAGTGAAAAGGTGGGGAAACCGAAGCGGGAGGATCACTTGAGCCCAGGAGTTGGAAACCATGTTGGGCCACGCAGCAAGATACAGTCTCTGTTTTCTTTTTAAAAAATAAATTTAGGCCGGGTGCAGTGGCTCACGCCTGTAATCCCAGCACTTTGGGAGGCCGAGACGGGCGGATCACGAGGTCAGGAGATTGAGACCATCCTGGCTAACACGGTGAAACCCCGTCTCTACTAAAAATACAAAAATTAGCCGGGCGCGGTGGCGGGCGCCTGTAGTCCCAGCAACACGGGAGGCTGAGGCAGGAGAATGGCGTGAACCCGGGAGGTGGAGCTTGCAGTGAGCTGAGATCCGGCCACTGCACTCCAGCCTGGGCGACAGAGCGAGACTCCGTCTCAAAAAAAAAAAAATAAAATAATAATAATAATTTAAAAAAAATAAATTTAAAAAATGAAAAATAAAGAAAACAAAGTTGGCCGGGCGCGGTGGCTCAAGCCTGTAATCCCAGCACTTTGGGAGGCCGAGGCGGGCGGATCACAAGGTCAGGAGATCGAGACCACAGTGAAACCCCGTCTCTACTAAAAATACAAAAAAATTAGCCGGGCGCGGTGGCGGGCGCCTGTAGTCCTAGCTACTCAGGAGGCTGAGGCAGGAGAATGGCGTGAACCCAGGAGGCGGAGCTTGCAGTGAGCCGAGATCGCGCCACTGCGCTCCAGCCTGGGCAACAGCGTGAGACTCCGTCTAAAAAAAAAAAAAAAAAAAAAAAGAAAACAAAGTATGGTCCATTCATGCAATGCCCAGTACGTGTCAGTCCTTCCAGAGCATCTTTTTTTTTTTTTTTTTTTTTTTGAGACAGTTTTGCTCTGTCGCCCAGGCTGGAGTGCAGTGGCACTGTCTCGGCTCACTGCAACCTCCACCTCCCAGGTTCAAGCGATTCTCCCACCTCAGCCTCCCAAGTAGCTGGGACTACAGGTGCCCATCCCCACGCCCAGCTAATTTTTGTATTTTTAGTAGAGTTGGGGTTTCACCATATCGACTAGGCTGGTCTGGAACTGACCTTGTGATCTGCCCGCCTCGGCCTCCCAAAGTGTTGGGATTACAGGCCTGAACCACCACACCCGGTCCCATATCATCTATTTTAGCAGCCACTGCAAGGGCTGAGTGACCCTGGTGTAGCCAGGAGTTGGCATATTTGCGCGTGAAGTGGGAGGGTGGAGAAGTGCGGGTCAGGCCTCAGCTGGACACCAGGCCCTATCGCTGCAGCAAAGGCAAAGTCCAGGACAGCCTTCCACCCTTACCTTCCACCAGGCAGGCCAGCCGGCCCTCTGAGAGATAAGGCTCACACTTTGGACTCCACAGCAGCGATGGGACCCCCGCCCCTCCAGCTGGCAGGCGGGCTCCCTGCCTGCTTAGGGGTCTAGGCCGAGGCAGGGGGAGGACGGGAGAGTCGGCCACTGGCCGCGACCAGTAGGAGAGAGGGGTGCCTGCCACAGGTCGTCACCCTCGCCGCCTCCCCCGGCGGCGCCCCGCCCCGCACTCAGCCCTCATTACTGCAGCGCCTCGCGGGGGTCTGGCCCGGAGGCGAGGGCGCGCGGTCCCAGCCCTCCAGCTGGGCCGGCGGGTGTTGAGTTCAGGTGCGACCGAAAAGGGGACAGGAGGGCACTGCCACGGGAGCTGTCCTCGCCAGGGGAGGCGGTGGCTGCGGGAGGGCGGGGGCTGCTCGGTCCCCAGGGTCCCGCCCCTCTGCCCCGAGCGGTGCTGGCGGTAGGGAGGGGCCGGGCCGGTCCCCGCCCTCCTCGCCCGGCCCCGCGCTGCCCGGCTCTGGCGGGCCGCTCGATCCCAGTCCCAGGCCGGGCATCGGGGCTGACTGGCATCTCCTGGGAACCGACGGCGACGGGAAGCCCCGCGGGCGGGGAGGGCGGTGCAGGGCAGCGGCTGCGGTGACACCTGTGAGCACAGGTGAGCGGCGGGAGGGCTGCGCGGCCGGGACTGGGGTCTGGAAGCCGGGGCGAAGCGGAAGGCAGGCCTGGCCTCCAGAAGGCGGGAGGAGGGGAGCCGGGGGCCAGGCTGAGAAAGGACCCTGGGTAGGGAGCAGTGCGAGGGAGACGGCGCCCTCAGAGGGAGGACTATTGGGAGGCGGCAGGAGGGACAGCGAACGTTTCCTCCTCTGCTCCTAAATCGGAGGAAAGTAAGGGAGGGTTGAGTCGGGACCTCAGGCTCACCTGGTCGGGGCACAAGCACCTGCGCAGCCTCCTTGAGCCCACCGCCCCTTAGGAGGCCTCTCCTCTTCCAGGCCCTGCCCACTCGAGGGCGGGCCCTCCCTCCAGGTTTAGCCGGGAGGGATGGAGCCCCACGCCTGGCCACCAGCTCCACGGTGGTGTTCCCAGAGGCTGGCAAGGACCAAATATACAGCCCGAGAAACTCTTCTTCTATTTGACTGATCCCTAAGGCCAGTGGCCGGAGAGCTGGCCCCACTCACCTCCCTGTCTGTGGCCAGGAGGGTTCGGGTAAGAGAAGGGCAAGCCTTTCAGTAAAGGCCAGACAGTAAATATCAGCGACTTTGCGGCCTACACCGTCTGTCCCAACTAGCAAGAAAGCGGCCACAGATTATTAGGAGACCAGCAGAGGAGGCTGGATTCCAACAAAACTGTAGTTATGGACACTGAATTTGAATATCATATAATATTTACTTGTCCCAAAATATTGGTGGCTTTTTTGCAGGGGGGCAGAAGTTGTTCCAACTGTGTAGCTATGTAAAGGCTTGCAGGCTGTATAAAAGCTGGTGGCAAGGCCGGGCGCGGTGGCTCACGCCTGTAATCCCAGCACTTTGGGAGGCCGAGGCGGGCGGATCACAAGGTCAGGAGATCGAGACCACGGTGAAACCCCGTCTCTACTAAAAATACAAAAAATTAGCCGGGCGCGGTTGTGGGCGCCTGTAGTCCCAGCTACTCGGGAGGCTGAGGCAGGAGAATGGCGTGAACCTGGGAGGCGGAGCTTGCAGTGAGCCGAGATCGCGCCACTGCACTCCAGCCTGGGTGACAGAGCGAGACTCCGTCTCAAAAAAAAAAAAAAAAAAAAAAAAAAAAAAAAAAGCTGGTGGCAGACTGGGCTGTCTCCAGCCACCCCCACTCCCAGCCCACCCCACCCACCAGGGCCTCCCTCCAGCTTTTTCCCAGGCTTTATATGGGGAAGGGGATATATGGGGAAGGGGATGGGGTTAGAACCCTCCCACCTGGGTGTATCCAGAAAGCCTGAGACCTGTCTGTGACCCTTGTTCCCATTTGAGACCAGTGCAGGAGCTTGTACCCCAAATATGCACACATGTGAGAGAGGAGGTACATCTCCAAGGGGCTTCCTACACAGTATGTACCTGGACCTACCCTACTCCCATCAAGTCATAGATGAGGCAGCCATGTTCCCCCCAACAAGTGACTAAGCCCTTGGCCCTCTCCTCCCCCACTATACCCTCCTGCCCAGGCCCCGCACCAGTGTTGGTCTCCCACCTGGTGCCATTCGCTGATTGGGAATGGCCCTTCCATTCCTCTCTTTTCTCTCTTGCAGCCCTAGAGGACCTCTTTCTCCTGGACATTGAAGATATGGCCCTTTGGAGGTGACCCAGCAGAGAAGGGATGAAGGCCTTTGGTCCTCCAAATGAGGGCCCCCTGCAAGGACTCGTGGCCTCCCGCATTGAGACTTATGGGGGTCGGCATCGAGCCTCCGCTCAGAGCACTGCTGGCAGTCTCTATCCCCGAGGAGGCCTGCTGCTGGTGAGTCCAGACTGTGCCCCAAAAGTGACCTGGTGGGGCAGGAGGGAGGACACCCAGGCTGTGGAGCCTCTGTCCCCTTACAGGTTCAGAGGTTGAGCTATTCCTGCCCCTTACCCTACTCTTCTTTCCTGGGTTGCAGGGAAGAGGAGGGCAGTGACAGGGCCAGGCTCCAGGGATGTCACACCCCAGTCCCAGGCAGCTGGGCAGGAGAGGCAGAGCCAGGAGAAGCCAGGCCCGTAGGGGAGTGCTGTTAGACAGGTCTCAGACAAAGAGCTGCGGGTAAGGTCATCAAACCCCAGAGCTGGCGCCTCCCAGGCACCCGCCTCTGCTTGGCAGGGGTTTGAGGGCTTCCTGAGATCTGCCTCTCCCTGAGTCAGGATGAAGATGAGCAAAGGTTCAGGGTGTCCCTGCTCCTCCAGTGGTGGGTAGGGAGAGGAGGGTGCCTGCCTTGGCTCCACCCCTGGTTGGAACTGCCTGGCCCTCCTCCCATCCTGACCAAGGAGATGGGTGTGGAAGTCAAGTCTGTCCCTCAGCCTGCAGGCTTCCCCTCCACCTTGAGGACAGTTCTGCTTGTGGCTGGGATATCCCCTGCCTCACTGCACGAGAATTTTGCCTGTGGAGATGGGACTTTCCTAGGCTGTGGGTGAGAAGGGAGACTAGGAAGCATGTGGGGTAATTCAGGCCACAGGCAAATGAAGGAATGTGACCAGGCCTGCCCTGGGAGGAGCCATGTGGTGGCAGTGGCCTCAGCCTTTCACACGGAAGGGCAGCCACTCCCAGCTGGATGGGATGCAGGCTGCACACCCCCGGGGAGGAGGCTGCACATGTGTGTGCCCTCGTCCCCATGTGTCAGGGAGGCTGGTCACAGACAAGGAGAGTTACGAGAGACCAGAATGCTGTGTGCACCATGCCTTGTCCATGCACCCCCCGTGGTACGGAGAGCAGGAGGCAGTGGAGGCACACACACCAGAGTCCAGGCATGTGTGTGCCTGTGCACCTGCTCGGCAGGAGGCCCCACTTCTGCCCCAGGCCCACTCGGGGAGCCAGGCTGTCATGCCCCTGCCCACTCAGCTTAGCCTTGCTGGCAGCAGCCGCTGTGACTCAGGGCAGGAGCAGCCCACACCAAACTGGTTTGCGGGGAGAAGTGAGCCAGCCCGACTTACCAGGGTGGGGGAACAACATCTAGAGCCAAGACTGCCCCCCTACTACCTCTCTGGGGTTTCTGGGGAAAGAGAGGCACCCCCAGAACTTCCCCTACTCCTCTCCCAGGATCCCAGTCGCCGACGCCTCCAGCAGTATGTCCCCTTTGTCAGGGGTTCTGGCCAGTCCCGAGGCCTGTCACCCATGAGATTGCGAGATCCAGAGCCCGAGAAGAGGCACGGGGGCCATGTGGGGGCTGGCCTGCCTCACTCCCCCAAACTCAAGGTAAGGGGGTCCCTCTCCTCCCATCCCCACGCATGCAGCCCCAATTGTGATGGCTCCACAGATGACCGGCAAGCCCCAGGGGCTGAGACCACAGGTCCAGGAGGCTGCTGCCTGCCAGTCAGACATGGCTCTGCGTAGGGCCCCTCAGGGATATATCTCTCCTTGGTCTATGAATGGCAACCAGGGACTTTGACTTGAGATACTTTGATTAAATGTGGATAAACGATTGATATTGAGCTTTCAGTTTTTGAAAATTACCAAGTCAAATTACCAAGTCGCTGAGAGTCAGGTATGCTCCCTCCATCCTCAGGACCACACCATCCTTTGCCGCCGCTGTGAGCCTCACCCCTCCTCTCGAGCCACATCCGGATGGAGTGAGTGAGGGTTAGGAGTGTCTGTTGCTCACATTACTAGGTGCCAAAGAAACCTGTAAAATGGGCCGGGCGCAGAGGCTGATGCCTGTAATCCCAGCACTTTGGGAGGCTGAGATGGGTGGATCACCTGAGGTCAGGAGTTGGAGACCAGCCTGGCCAACATGGTGAAACCCCGTCTCTAGCAAAAATGCAAAAAAAATTAGCTGGGCATCATGGCGGGCACCTGTAATCCCAGCTACTAAAGAGGCTGAGGCAGGAGAATCGCTTGAACCCAGGAGGTGGAAGTTGCAGTGAGCCGAGATTGTGCCACTGCACTCCAGCCTGGGTGACAACAGCAAAACTCTGTCTCAAAAAAAAAAAAAGAAAAAGAAAAAAGAAACTTGTAAAATGTAAGCCATGCTACCTCATAAAAAAATGCCATTTTATGGGCAAATTGTCAGTGGTGCCTGAGACCACTGGTTCTCTAAGTCTTGTTCTGATTCACTTGAAGTTCCCTCTGAGTGTCTGTTTCTGTCCCTCCCCTACCTCATTCTGATTCAGGAGACCCATGGAAAGCCTCTTTCCTGTCAGGGAGCCTAGATCAGACCCCTCTCCAGGGATCTTTCTGCAGACCAGGGTGCCTCTTCACCCACATTCCAGCAATGCCTTTTTCCCTGGAATTCCAACTGGGGCCGACCCCTGTCCTCCAGGCCTCCGTGTCCCCACTCATACTCAGTGCTGCTTGCCATCTCCCATTCCAGACACACACACACTTAAACACACATGCACACACACACAGCCCTCCTGGAGCCCTGTGGCTGGGTGCCAAGGATGTGGCCAGAGCTGATGCCCTGCTTGGCTCCCCCAGGAAGTCACCAAGGCCCATGAGCTGGAGGTGAGGCTGCACACTTTCAGCATGTTTGGGATGCCCCGGCTGCCCCCTGAGGACCGGCGGCACTGGGAGATAGGAGAGGGTGGCGACAGCGGCCTGGCCATCGAGAAGTCCTGGAGGGAGCTGGTGCCTGGGCACAAGGTGAGCCTGAAACTCACAAGGTGAGTCCGTCCCCACGGCGTGAATGCACACATAGATTCTGCTCTAGAGGAGGGAAAGGCCTTGGGAAGTGGGGTCATGTGGAAAAAGCATCTGGAAATGCGTTGATCTGGGTTCAGACCCCAGCTCTGCCACTTACTAGTGAGACCTTGGTCAAGACAGTAAAGTTCTCTGGGCCTCAGTTACCACGTATGTAAAGTGGGGATAATACCACCTACACATTGGTTTGAGGATTAAAAGTTCATGGTCATGTACAAAGTGCCTAGAACCTATGAAGTGGATCAAGTAGCACTTAGCAGCTGATACATGCCATTCTAATTATCATTCCCCACTGAACCAGCATTCTCCCCACCCCAGGAGATGAGCCGGGAGCTCTGCCACCAACAGGAGGCCCTGTGGGAGCTCCTGACCACCGAGCTGATCTATGTGAGAAAGCTCAAGATCATGACCGACGTGAGCCTCCCTCAGCCCCAGCCCCGGCCCCATCTTCCCTGCATGATCCCCCATCCTCCCAGACTGGAAGACAGGTCACTGGGGGAGGGAGGGGCAGGATTTCAGGCCAGTCTGGGATCCAGGAAGATAGGTCAGCAGTACTGAAGTTGATGGGGGGTGGGAGGTGGCACTGAAGGGCTGCGCTGGGTCCTGAGACCCTCATCCCCCTCCCTGCAGCTCCTAGCCGCTGGCCTGCTGAACTTGCAGCGAGTGGGACTGCTGACGGAAGTGAGTGGGTGCTCGGGGGGGATCCTGGCACAGCCCGAGCTCTGAGCCTGGGGATGAGGGTGGGCCCTGCAGCCATCCCTGTCTACATTCCCACTGCCCTATTTTTTGGGACGCCTTGCCCTCCCTACTTCCCTGTTACTGGGGACTCCAAGCAGGCCACAGGCCCCCCATTTCCCAGACTGGCATCCTTGAGATCTTCCGAGCCCACTGCCCCGTTCATCCCTCTTCACCCCCGCCCCTGCTGTCCAAGCTTAGGGTCCTCACCTTTCCTGGGCCAGTGCCACCCCTGGTGACCTGCCAAAGGTGTGCTGCTCAGTTCTGCTCCCTCCTCCAGGTGTCAGCTGAGACCCTGTTTGGAAATGTCCCCAGCCTGATTCGAACCCACCGGAGCTTTTGGGAGGAGGTGCTGGGGCCCACCCTGGAGGAAACTCGGGCCTCGGGCCAGCCCCTGGACCCCATGGGTCTGGAAAGTGGCTTCCTGACGGTGAGGCCTGTGAAGGGCTGTGTCCGGATGGGGCAGGACTAGGAGCCCGCGGGGGTCCTGTGTGTAGGGCATGCCCGCAGTACGCAACTCTCTGTGGTTTGAAGGGCCGCAGGACACAGCCCCTACCCCTCATATCACCTCATCTCCTCCCTGCATGCCACAAGTCTGACCTCTGTGCCACAGGTTCCTTGTTCTTCTGGAGGCCCTTATGAAATGAAAATCTGTCTCAGGGAAGGGTCACACCTCAGCTCCCATCAACTACAAAAGCTGGGTGCAGCCAATGGGGCCTAAGTGAGGGGACCCTTAAGATGACTTGGGCGGGTGTAAAAGGCCACAGGAGGCACCCGGGGCATGGAGAAGAGTGACAAGAGAAAGCAAGAGGGCCTAGGGTCTGACTTTCTTCTACAATGTTACCTAGCCAGGAAAATGTGGGCCCTGCAGGGAAAAGTTGCAGTGGGGTAGAGAGGGAGGCGTCCTTCTCCTGGGAGCCTTAGGCACCCCCTCCACAGGAGCAAGGCTTCTGAGCAAACCCTTAGGTGGCCACCCCACCCCCAGGGTGAAATGGGATCTGCAGTGTCCTGAAAACGGTCCAGCTGAATTATTGATGGTGGGAGAGTAAGTTCAGAGCAGCAGGCCCCAGCAGCACTGTGGATGGAGGGAGCTCAGAGAGCTCTAGGTCTGTGTCGGGACCTCAGGCTCCTCCCTGGCATCCAGAGAGAGGCCTAGCCTTCAGAGCATTCCTGGGAGGATCCTGGGAGGCAGGGACTGTCAGGAGGGAGCTGGGCTCAGGGACTCCATGAGACTCTCTTCACCTGCTCCTGGGTCCTGCAGCCAGAGCCTGTATTCATGGTCTTCTCCCTGTGCCTGCTCCCCACCTCCTGTATCTGTCTCTCCAGTTTGGCCAGAGGTTCCACCCCTATGTCCAGTACTGCCTCCGAGTGAAGCAGACCATGGCTTACGCCCGAGAGCAGCAAGAAACGAACCCTCTCTTCCATGCCTTCGTGCAGGTGGGAGAGGGGTGCTGGGGAGGGGGACGGGTGCATCTTAGCCAGCCAGTCTCCAGCAGAGCCTGAGGCTGAGTTCACCACCAGGCAGGGCAGGAGGGAGCAAACCCCTGAGCCCCACCCACCTTCCCTGCAGTGGTGTGAGAAGCACAAGCGCTCCGGGAGGCAGATGCTCTGTGACTTGCTCATCAAGCCCCACCAGCGCATCACCAAGTACCCACTGCTGCTCCATGCTGTGCTCAAGAGGAGCCCCGAGGCGCGAGCCCAAGAGGCCCTGAATGCCATGGTAGGTGCCCCGGGGGGGCTAGGACTCTGGTGCGTCAGGGACTGGGTCTCTTTCTTAGTGTGTCTGTGACAGTGTAGCGCTGTGCTGTGGCTGGCGTTGGTTGGGAGAGGTGCCGAGCCGTCCCTCCTCCCGCACCCCCAACCCCACCTAGATCGAAGCCGTGGAGTCATTCCTGCGACACGTCAATGGGCAGGTCCGCCAGGGCGAAGAGCAAGAGAGCTTGGCGGCTGCAGCCCAGCGCATCGGGCCCTACGAGGTGCTGGAGCCCCCCAGTGATGAGGTGGAGAAGGTGAGAGGGCAGAGGGAAGGGCCCAGGAAAAGCAAGGTCCCAGGGATACTGGTGAAGGGGGGCTTGGCGAGGCCAGAACGCCCCGTCCTTGGGTGCCACGAGGGTGTCCATCATTCCTTCCCGGTGGTGACAGTCCAAGGGGTAGAGGTCAGAAGAGTACAAAGCAGGCACTGGCAGGCTTCCTCTAGCCCATGGGGGAAGGACAGAAACAGAAAGGTGTTGGTGGCAGAACCAGGAGCCGCTCTTGGCCAGGAAGTCCAGGCAGCCTGCCGAGCACCCTGACCCCTCCCCTCTGTGTCCCTCAGAACCTGCGTCCATTCTCCACCCTGGACCTGACATCCCCCATGCTGGGGGTTGCCTCTGAGCACACCAGACAGCTGCTGCTGGAGGGACCCGTGCGAGTGAAGGAGGGACGAGAAGGGAAGGTGAGGGTGCTGCGGACAGAGTGGAGGGGACGGGGCATGGTGGGAGAAGGTAAGAGGCAGAAACGCCAGAAGTGGGAGAAGAGGGGTTTTGGGGAAAGGATGTGGTTCTGGCTAAGCCCCAGTCATTTGTGTGACCCTGAGCCAGCCACTTTCCCTGCCTGTAAATCGAGAGATGGGACCAAAGTGACGGCCCTGGCCACTCCCACATTTGGGCTCTGCGTGTGTCCCTGTGTGTCTGAGCACCATGCCTGTGCCTCCTCCTGGACCAGCCCCGCCCCTGGCTCCAGCTGACCCTGTCTCTTTCCCCTACGCCCCCACACCCAGCTGGACGTGCACCTGTTCCTCTTCTCTGACGTGCTCCTCGTGACCAAGCCCCAGCGCAAGGTGGACAAAGCCAAGGTCATCCGCCCCCCTCTCATGCTGGAGAAGCTCGTGTGCCAACCCCTGAGAGACCCTCGTACGTCCTTCCTGTGGGGAGCCTTTTCTTCTCCCTCTTCTTAGCGAGGGGAAGGAGGGGCTGGGATGGAGATCAAATAAAGGCTGGCCTCTCGAAGGTTGTCTCCTCCATCCAGACAGCTTCCTGCTGATCCACCTCACTGAATTCCAGTGTGTCTCCAGCGCCCTCATTGTGCAGTGTCCCAGTCCTACAGACCGTGCCCGGTGGCTGGAGAGGACCCAGCAGGCTCAGGTACGGGGAAGCCAGGGATGGGGAGGCATGGGCAGGGGTCCCCAGAGCTCAGAAATGGGAGCACGGCGGTGGCTCACACCTGTAATCTTAGCACTTTGGGAGGTCGAGGCGGGAGGATCACCTGAGGTCAGGAGTTTGAGACCAGCTGGCCAACATGGTGAAACCCTGTCTCTACTAAAAATACAAAAATTAGCCACGCATGGTGGTGTGTGCCTGTAGTCCCAATTACTCTGGAGGCTGAGGCAGGAGAATCACTTGAGCCCAGGAAGTGGAGGTTGCAGTGACCTGAGATAGTGCCACTGCACTCCAGCCTAGGTGACAGAGTGAGACCCTGAAGAAAAAAAGAAGGAAGGAAGGAAGGAAGGAAGGAAGGAAGGAAGGAAGGAAGGAAGGAAGATAGATGGGAGCAAAGAGGGGAGGAGGAGAGAGAGGCTGGGGTGGGTTCAGGTTCAGACTGGACAATCTGATGTGCCCCAAAGAGGGAGGCAGAGCCTCCACCATCCATCAGAAGATGGAAAAAGCCTTTGGCCAGCTACTGTGCCAGCCACTGGGACAGCCCAAGACATGGCATCCCCTGAAGGTTTGTACAGCCCGAAATGATTAACTTCTAGAAGTCATCTTCCATTTGCAGACATTTACAGGGCACTTGCTGAGTACAGGCGCTAGGGCTAGGTGCTAGGGAATCAGAAAAGAATAAACCACCATTCTTGCCCTCAAGGTATAGGTGCTGTAGCCTAGTTAGAGTAATTAGTATACAAATAATAGAAAGACGTTATGTAGAATGAAGCCGGGACAGAGAAGGGAGCAATGCATTGTCTGCTGGGTCTGTTTGGAAGGAACACAGAGGAGCTGATGTCTGAGCACCATTTGGGAGGATACCTAGGAGTATGTCAGGAAGTCAAGGGCGGAAGGGAAGGGCATTCCACATGGAGGAGCAGAAAGTGCAAAGGCCAGAAATGTGAAACAGTTGTGTGTGTTGAGAGGACTGCCCCCATTAGTATTGCTACAGTATAAAGTACAAGAGTAGATACAGCAGGGAGAGGCTAGCAGGTAGGTGCCACCAGGTCATGCCCATCTCTGGATGTCACGATAAGGTATCCTGTAGGTGAGCTTTGTCCTTTGGATGACAGAGGGCCAGTGAAAGGGCCGGGCAGGGGAGTGATGTGAGCAGATAAAAAGCAGGAGGAGGGCCGGGCGCGGTGGCTCAAGCCTGTAATCCCAGCACTTTGGGAGGCCGAGACGGGCGGATCACAAGGTCAGGAGATCGAGACCATCCTGGCTAACACGGCGAAACCCCGTCTCTACTAAAAACACAAAAAATTAGCCGGGTGAGGTGGCGGCGCCTGTGGTCCCAGCTACTCGGGAGGCTGAGGCAGGAGAATGGCGGGAACCCGGGAGGCGGAGCTTGCAGTGAGCTGAGATCGCGCCACTGCACTCCAGCCTGGGCGACAGAGCGAGACTCCGTCTCAAAAAAAAAAAAAAAAAAAAAAAGCAGGAGGAGTTCAAAAGAAGAGAGATGCAAATGGAGCTGTATTAGGTCCCATAAACTTGGTGGCCTAAAACATATCAGAAGCTTAATCTCTCATAGTTCTGGAGGCCAGAGGTTTCAAATCAAGGTGTGGGCAGAGCTGAGTTTCCTCTGAAGGCTCTAGGGGAGAATCCCTCTTTGCCTCTTCCAGCTCCTGGTTGCCCCAGGTGTTCCGTGGCTTGTGGCAACCAAGTTCCAGTCTCTTTTTCTGTCTTCCCCTGGCCTTCCTCTCCGTATGTCTGTGTCCAAATTTTCCCCTCCTTTCTCTTACAAAGACGTGAGTATTAGATTTCGAGCCCACCCTAAATCCAGAGAGAGCTCATCTTGAGCTCTCAGGATCTCTGCAAACCTGCAAAGACTCTTCTTCGAAATCAGGTCACATTCACAGGTTCCAGAGGGTAGGACACAGATATATCTATCTTTTGGGGGGCCACTATTCCACCCACTACAGGAGTGGAATGGCCAAAGGGGGTGAAGATTTGAGTTGGACTTTTAAGGATGGGAAGACCATGAGCAGAAGAATCAGAGGACCAATTGGGCTGGATATATTTCTGGAATAACGGCCATATCTGCCTAAGTCTGGAGCACAGGGTGTGTGAGTGCATGGTAAGAGGCCAGATTCTACAGACCCTCAGAGCTGCAGAACCCTGTGGCCTGGATGGGCTTGGGTTGAATAGGGTCGACAAGAGACAGCCCACCGTGAATCCTTTGTTTTTTTTTTTTAGACAGAGTCTTACTTTATTGCCCAGGCTAGAGTGCAGTGGCATGATCTCAGCTCACTGCCGCCTCAACTTCCTGGGCTCAGGTGGGTCTCCCACCTTAACCTCCCACATAGCTGGGACTGCAGGTGTGCACCACCACACCTGGCTAATTTTTTGCATTTTTTTTGTAGAGACAGGGTCTTGCCATGTTGCCCAGGCTGGTCTTGAACTCCTGAGCTTAAACGATCTGCATACTTCGGCCTCCCAAAGTGCTGAGATTACAGGTGTGAGCCACCGTGCATGACCCTGCCATGCATTCTTTTTTTTTTTTTTTTTTTTTTTTTTGAGACGGAGTCTCGCTGTGTCTCCCAGGCTGGAGTGCAGTGGCGCGATCTCGGCTCACTGCAAGCTCCGCCTCCCGGGTTCACGCCATTCTCCTGCCTCAGCCTCCGAGTAGCTGGGACTACAGGCGCCCGCCACCACGCCCAGCTAATTTTTTTTGTATTTTTAGTAGAGACGGGGTTTCACCGTGTTAGCCAGGATGGTCTTGATCTCCTGACCTCGTGATCCGCCCGTCTCGGCCTCCCAAAGTGCTGGGATTACAGGCTTGAGCCACCGCGCCCGGCCGACCCTGCCATGCATTCTTGAGCAAGGGTGAAATCAGTGGGTTTCCTCTTGAATTGGGTTTTCAGGAAATCAGGTAGCAGTGTGCTAGGTGGGCTGGAGGAGGGAGAAATTGGTGACAGGAGGTTTATTGTACTAGTTTGGGTGTGAAACATGGAAGGTTTAGTGCCACAGCCTTAGGGAGACATTGCAAAAAAGAACAAAAAACAAAGGAGAAGAAAGGAGCTAAAGAAGAGGGAAGAGGCAGGGGAGCTTTAGGGACACTGTGGTTAAAGTCTATACTGAGTTCAGAAAAATCCATGTGATTTTTCATGTGACCTTGTGAAAGTTATATGACCTCCCTCAACTTCAATTTCTTCAACTGCAAAACAGATATACACAATAACAGTATCTGCTTCCTAGGGAGACTCAAAGCTGTCTTTCAGCTTAGGCACACAGGCTGGTGCCAGCACTGGGCACAGGCTCAGGAACTCCAGATACCCAGGGGCAAAGAGCACAGTTGGCCTCCTGAAGTTTCAGTTTGGAAGACTGCATTGGCAGTGGGACCCCAGAGAGAAATGCAGTCATTAGAAAGGGAAAGGGAAACTCGTTTGTTTAGTTATTGCTTCCTCGGTGAGGTGGCTTTAGGGTAGGAATATTTGAACAGCAGCCCTTTGAAATCGAGGCAGCCAAGATACACCCTAGTGGAGATATCTTAGGGGCTTTGGGAAATGCAGAAAGAAAGACCCGGAATTCAGGTGAAAAATAAGGACAAAAGACACACCCCAAGGAGAGGCAGGTGGGTTTTGTGATGAGAGTGGTCTCCCATCTGCCCTGTCCCCTGCTTCCAGCTACGTTCACAGGCCCCTCTGCGGGGCAGGGGCTTCTCTCCACCGCTTCCGCCTAAGCCTAAACACATTTTCCCCTAGGCTGGACTGACTGGCAAGTGAATCATGCTGGTGGCTAATCAAATTTTCTTGGCCAGGCGTTGTGGCTCACCTCCTGTAATCCCAGCACTTTGAGAGGCTGAGGCAGCCAGATGGCTTGATCCCAGAAGTTTAAGACCCAGCCTATGGCCAACATGGCAAAACCCCATCTCTACAAAAAATACAAAAATTAGCTGGGCGTGGTGGCGTGCGCCTGTAGTCCCAGCTACTCGGGAGGCTGAGGTGGGAGGATCGCTTGAACTTGGGAGGTAGAGCCTGCGGTGAGCTATGTTCCCACCGCTGCACTACAACCTAGACAGCGGGGTGAGACCTTGTCTCAAAAAAAAAAAAAAAAAAAAAAGTTAAATAAAAAATTTTCCTGAAGGCTAGAGGCTCAAGGGGAGCCCAAGGACAAAAGCAGAAGCTAGTGGCATCAGTGTTCCTAAAGCTCCACTTCCCCAGGACAACCAGTGGGGGTGGCAGCGAGTGCCAGGCTGCCTTTTTTCTTTGCCACCTCCACCTTCAGAACTTTCTCCTCTTTTGGCCGGGCGCGGTGGCTCAAGCCTGTAATCCCAGCACTTTGGGAGGCCGAGACGGGGGGATCACGAGGTCAGGAGATCGAGACCATCCTGGCTAACCCAGTGAAACCCCGTCTCTACTAAAAAATACAAAAAACTAGCCGGGCGAGGTGGCGGGCACCTGTAGTCCCAGCTACTCCGGAGGCTGAGGCAGGAGAATGGTCTAAACCCGGGAGGCGGAGCTTGCAGTGAGCTGAGATCCGGCCACTGCACCCCAGCCTGGGCGACAGAGCAAGACTCTGTCTCAAAAAAAAAAAAAAAAAAGAAAGAAAGAACTTTCTCCTCTTTTTTTGGTTTTTAGTCACAGAACAGCAGCCAGACCCTCACCTCCTCCCTTTAGAACCCCCAGGGCTACTAAAAATTACCGGTATTTTATTAAGCAAACAACTCAGCCCCCGGTAGCCTCACTCCAGGCTAACAGGAAAGAGCTGTAAAGATCTATAACCAAGATACGCACCAAGGCTCCCTGGCCTTCCTTAGCAAAACAAACAGAACCGAAACTTTGGAATTACTTTTCCTGCCATTGTCTTACACCAAATTCTTAGGGACTCCTCTCTGGAGCCATCAGTCCTTATAAACTGAAGAGGGCAGTAGAGTCTCTGTTGGTCCTTTTCATGGCGCAGTCCCCAGGGGTCAGACTATTGTTTTCTCGCCCTGGCAGAAATGTTGACTTGCAGATTTATTCCTAGCGGGTCTAGCTGTGATGACTCACGCTTTCAGAGAAAGTAAGCTTCTCCAGGGAAAAGAGACTGAACCTTGGGGAATGCCCAGGGACTGAGAAGAGGAAAAGGAACAGTGACAGGAACAGAAAGAGCTGTCAGAGATGGCGACCGAGAAATGAAAGCAGGGAGACTGAAGGAGGCAGCCGAAGCTAAGAGCCAGGGTCTGAAGGAGAGGCCGGAGCACCTGTCAGGGAGTTACTTCACCCCTTGGGGAAATGCAGTGCACGCAGGACAGACAGTCCGCAAGTGGCCAGGCACAAGGCCCAGCACTGTATGGGAACTCCATAAATGTTTGCCATTGTCATCGTTAGGAGAAAGGGGTGGTCTTTGGGC
Source organism: Macaca mulatta (assembly GCF_049350105.2). Lineage (NCBI taxonomy): Eukaryota > Metazoa > Chordata > Mammalia > Primates > Cercopithecidae > Macaca > Macaca mulatta. Next base: position 7,258,297 of record NC_133416.1, read on the forward strand.
CTGGGTAGGGCCTGCTGCTGATTGGGGAAACGTATCCGCATCTGTTGCCCAGGAAGTCAGTGGGCACCTTTCAAAGCTCGGTTTTAGTCCAGCACTGGGGAGTTCTGGGAGGAGAGTAGGTGAATCTAGGAGCCACCCCAGAGACAGCAGGGAAAGGAGGCATTTCCTCTCCACGGGGACAAAGGAAGGAGAATCCTGCTGGGGGCCCTCCCTTCCTCTTCTCAGTTTTGTAGGGGTGTCACATTCTGGCTCAAGCACCAATTTCCTTTTCCTTTCCCGTCCTCCCCTCTGCCCCCTCTGTGTCTCTCCTCTTATCCAAGCCAAGAAAATCCTCCCAGGGTTGCTGGAGAGGCTTTGGGCTCACCAGGAAGCACCTCAAAGAGGCCCATCCCCATCCCTCCCATTCCCCCGACCCCCCGCCCCGTGCTCATGGCTTGGGTCGGGCAAGGGGCAAGTTTAGCAGAGATGCTGGCATTGGACGTCCCTTACAGAAACTCTGCTTCCTTCCAGTTCTTTTCTTTCACATAATATCCCTCCCCTGGCACCCCAAACGCAAACCTGAATTTGGTCCTGTGGGGCAAAAGGGCACCCCAACAGGACAAGCAGGTCGGCCCAGCGCCTCCACCCTCCCTTCTCTCACTCCTTCCCTCACTTCACATGGAGCTGGGAGATGAGGCCTGGGAAAGAAGGAGTCCTGCCCCAGGTCCTAGCCCTGGCAGGTTTCCTGCTCCCAGGCACCCTCCCCTGCTCTGGCCAACAGACCACATCTTAGGAGACTGCTGTCACCCTTGGGACTAAGTGACTGGAGAGCCAGAAAAAGCAGAATTGGAAATACAAGGCTGATGTCATTTTCCTATCCCCGTTCATCCATTTCATCCCTTGTCCCGACCCAGCTGCCCCCAGGGTTTCTGGAGAGCCTTTGGGAAAGTCTAGGTGCCCAGGAATTGCTGGCTCATATACTTCAAACTGGGGAGATACTGGAAATATTTCACAATTAGTATAGCATGGGCATCAGCCAATCAGAAGGCAGCGTGCACTAGAGGTCCTTTGCTGTGCCAGATGTTCTCCCCCTGGTTGCCAGATCATGGGGGTGGGGGAAGTGGATGAGACCCAGACAGCAGCCATTTCCTTACCAGCACAGAAGACTTCAATATTTAACAATGATATGGCCATACCAGCAAGTGCTGACATTAGTGCTGCCCACTGCAGCCACCGGTACCTCCCTTTTGCCAAGGCTTGCCTCCGCCTCCAACCTCAGCTCTATCACCTTCTCTTCCCTCTCCTTCCCCCTCCCTCTCCCCCTCCCCAAGCTAACAACTGACCTTTCATAACTCTTTACCTTTCAAGGCTGTGCTTGAACGTGTTGCATTGACTGAACTAGGACTCAAAGAGCAAGGCCCTGCCCCAGCTCTGCTTCTCCGTACCCGTGGGACCTTGGGCAAGTCACTTCACCTCTCTAGGTCTAGGCTTCTTATCTGTAAAATGGGCTAGGATTCATGTTCTCCACACCACAGGGCAATGGTGTGTATCAAATGACCACCTGTGCAAAGGTGCTTTGAAAATTTTTTCTCAGATGGCGCCATTTCATTCTGATGGTACCTGTATGAGATCGCTGCGGGGGGAGAGGAAGACAGACAATATAATGCGTCCTCTCCTCAGCCTTCTAGGAACTTTCCTCCCTCTGAAGGACAGCAGAGACCTCAGCCCAGGACAAAGCCCACCTCTGCCCATGTTCTGCCCTCCTGCTCCTCCCAGCTTCAGGGCAGAGGCCCAGGTGGTAGGAGAGGGACGCTCTTGAAGGAGCAACCAGTACCAGTTCAGAACACTTATTCCACCATCACCACCAACCAGGGAGGGCTTCCTGAAGGAGGGGGCAGACCTGATAACGGGTCTGCCAATGGGACATGAGAAGCAGGAAGACTGTACAGGTAGGAAAAGGGCCATTCTGTTCACCCCACTCACCCCCAGCACTAGCTCCAGAGTTTGCTGCCAACCAAATCCCGGCACCACCCCACTTTCTTACTGTAAGAAGTACCCCCTTGGGCAGTTACTTAACCTTAAAGTCTCCATGTCTCAGTAGTAAGGTAGGGGTAAAAATATCTGGTTCATGGGGTTTTTGTAAAGATTAAATAAGGTAATGTAGGCCGGGTGCGGTGGCTCACGCCTGTAATCCCAGCACTTTCGGAGGCCAAATGGGGTGGATCACAAGGTCAGGAGTTTGAGACCAGCCTGGCCAAGATGGTGAAACCCCGCCTCTACCAAAAATACAAAAATTAGCCAGGCATGGTGGCAGGCGCCTGTAATCCCAGCTACTCAGGAGGCAGAGGCAGGAGAATCGCCTGAACCCGGGAGGTGGAGGTTGCAGTGAGCCAAGATCATGCCACTGCACTTTAGTCTGGGTGACAGAGTAAGACTCCATCTCAAAAAATAATAAAATAAAATAAAATAAGGTAATATATGTAATGCACTTAGCAGGGTGCCTGGCAAACAACAAGTGCTCAATAAATGAGAGCTCTTAATAATGAAAGTGTCCTGTCCCAGATCACCCTACAGAAACTGAAGGCAGAGGAGTACGTTCAACAGAAGAGGGAGCTCCTGGCCCTCTACCGGGACCAGGACAGGGAGTCCCCCAACACCAGGCCCTCCACGCCTTCCCTGGAGGGCTCTCAGAGCAGCGCAGAGGGGAGGTAAGGCTCACATGGACTACAAGGTCTCCCCGCGTAGGGGGCCACAGACAGGGAGGGGAAGACACAGAGGAAGCCCTAAGGCTGAGAAATGGCATCACTGTACACTTTCGGTGGAACTGGGAATAGATAGAGGAACACAGGCTATAGGGCAGGGTAGGGAAGGTCGGTATCAGCAGTGTTGGGTCGGGGGTGGGGGTGGGGCACAGACAGCCTACAGAGTTAGCCAGCCTAGAGGCACGCAGGGGCGTCCTGAGAGCAGCAGGCTCGAGAATGAAGGTAGGTGTGGATTTGCAGAACATCAGAGCTGCCAAATCCCCCAGTGTGAGAGGTCCATCTAGGATAGCACCACTGCTTGGCAGCAGCTTAAAGAGAAAAGAAGAATCGATCACTGAGGATAATATCAAGTAAGTTCAGGAAGCACTCAGCAAAAACCTGACCACCCACTCGATACAACATCCTGGACCAGGTGCTATGGATAAAACAGTTTAGAGGCAGCCCGCACTCTCTTAGGAGCTTAAAATCTAGCCAGCCAGATGAGAAAAACAATCACAGTGCGATGGAAAGGCGATACCAAAATAAGTTTGGAGGAGGGGCCGTTTCTGGATGTAGTGATCAAGGGAAGCTCCCTGGACTTGAACTTGACCCCTATGCATCTGACTCTGCCATTAATTGTAGGACTCCTGAGTTCTCGACCATTATCCCCCACTTGGTGGTGACAGAAGACACAGATGAAGATGCTCCCTTTGTACCAGATGATACCTCAGACTCTGGCTATGGCACTTTGATCCCAGGCACCCCCACGGGCTCCCGCTCCCCACTGAGCCGTCTACGCCAAAGAGCCCTTCGGCGGGACCCTCGCCTCACCTTCTCCACCCTGGACCTCCGGGACGTCCCTCTGCGTCCCCAGCCTCCCAACCCCCAAGCTCCTCAACGCCGAAGCGCCCCCGAACTGCCAGAAGGAATCCTCAAAGGAGCCAGTCTTCCCCAGGGAGACCCACCGACCTGGTCTGAGGAAGAAGAGGGGGCCTCCGTGCGAGGGAATGTGGTGGTGGAAACACTGCACAGGGCCCAGCTTCGGGGCCAGCTTCCCTCCTCCCCAGCCCATGCTGACTCTGCTGGGGAAAGCCCCTGGGAGTCCTCAGGGGAGGAGGAAGAAGAGGGGCCTCTGTTCCTGAGAGCTGGCCACACATCCCTGCACCCAATGCGGGCTGAGGACATGCTCAGAGAGATCCGGGAGGAGCTGGCCAGCCAAAGGATTGAGGGTGCCGCAGAGCCTGGGGACAGCAGGCCACGGAAGCTGACTCGGGCCCAGCTGCAGAGGATGCGGGGACCCCACATCATTCATCTGGACACCCCTCTGTCCACATCGTAAGTGCTGGAGGGAAGCTGGCCTGGGAGGGGACAGACAGGGATGTCTGTATGGGGTGGGGGATGCAGAAAGAGGGCAGTGCAGGAGCAGGGGCGGAGGCAAGAAGGGCTCTCCGCCTCTCTTCACCCGACTCTCACCCATTGCCACTGACTGTCGCCTAACACCCCCTCCTGTCTTTTCAGAGAGGTGTGAGGAAGGCAGAGGACCTTTGGCATGCATCTCTCCCAGAGGAGATCTCTCCCCAGTAGTGCTGGTCACCTTCTGGCATCCGTGACTCTACCTCAAGGACCACATTTCCCAAAGGAAGCCTGGCCCAGGCACCCTGCCTCCGGCTCTGAGGACTTTGGGGATCAAGAACTGTAAATTTATGTATCATAGGTGCACCTAAGCCCCACAGAAAGTTGTGCATAAAAATGACTGCCCTGGCTGGGCATGCCTGCCTGTAATCCCAGCACTTTGGGAGGCTGAGGTGGGAGGATCCCTTGAGCCCAGGAGTTCCAGAACAGCCTGGGCAATATAGGGAAACCCTGTCTTTATAAAAAAAAATTTTTAAAAATTACCCAGGTGTGGTGGTGCACCTGTGTCCAGAGGCTGAGGTGGGAGGACCCCATGAGCCCAAGGGTTGGAGGCTGCAGTGAGCGCACTCCAGCTTGGGCAACAGATGAGGGTGGGCGGAACAAGAACCTGCTACTCCTGTGTCAGTTGGCGTGATGGTGGTGGGCTACCTGGCCCTAGTGCACGGCTTTTCCCATCTCACCCCTCAGGATCTGGGCCTCTGCCCCTGCCTCCCATCCTGACAAACCACTCTCTCTAAGAGCAGAGCTTTAATTTCAGAAGTTTTAGTGTATTTACAAAAGTCCACAGCTCCAGCTGAAGGCCCCATTGTTCCGTGCTCGCCCCCGCCTTGGGACAGTTCAGCTTGCTTTGTGCTTGTCCAGGCAGAGGGCATAGGACTGCCAAGTTTCTATTAGTGTAACATGATTGATTTTAAAAAACAACAACAACAAAAAAAAAACAAAAACAAACAAAAACTGCTTATGTACTGTGAAAAAGGCTCAGGGACGAACCAGGAGCCCCTGAGCAGCCTTGCTGGTGAGGACACCCAAAACGGGCATGAGGCATAGCGTCTCTCATCCGGGCATGAGGCATAGCGTCTCTCATCCTCGCAACCACCCACTCAAGCTCTTGAGCCCACGGCGCTCCTCTCTCCGCGCGCTCAGTGCTGTCAGCTGCGCGCAGCTGAGAAAAGCTATGTACATCTAGAGGGTAGCACCAAGTAGGCGGCTGCTAGCCCCTGTTTGCCCCTCCAGGACCCCTCCTCTCCAGAAAAAAGTGGGGTTGGAAGGGGATCTTGCAGGACCATCCTTAGAGCTGCCCGCAGGGGCGCAGCCTCATCTGAGAAGACCGGGCCCGGGCGGGAGGGCGGCGGGGCCGCACAGCGCCTCCTCGATGTCCTCCAGGCAACCCAGCAGGTCCATGTCGCGGAGCACGCGGCCCAGCAGCTCCAGCGTGGCCTCGCGTCGTGGCGTGCGCCGCCTCCAGGTCGCCAGCATGCTGTATTGCGCCTCGCGCAGGCAGCGCCCGTTCTGCAGCTCCAGCCGATCGATCTCGTGGTCGCTCAGCCCTAGGCGCCGCACGAATTCCTTCCAGCGCAACGGGGGCACGTTCTCCACCACGGCGTACAGCGTCGCGGGGTCATCAGCTGCGGGGACGCAGGCCGGTGAGCGTCGGGCGGCAACCCCAGGCCCCGCCCCGCATCCCGCGCCCTCCGCTTCTCCTGGTCCCTTCTGGGAGGCCGCCCGCGCTCACCCGGCCCTCCCCCAGCGTCCTCCCCCCAGTCTCCAGCGGCAGGAGAAACTCACTCTCTAGGCTCTGTGGCTTGTGGGCGCTGTCCTCCCACTTCTGAAGGGGAGTGGGGATGGGGGCAGAGGCGAGGGCTGTTGCAAGGATGGGGTCAGCCCCTAGGTAGGGTGGTGCCATCTCTCTGCGGGAAGCCGCGAAGTTGGGACAGTCACCGGGGGTATAGGTGGAGCTGGAGGTGAAGGTGGAACTGGGCATGGGACTGAAGCCCAGGGTGGGGGTGAAGCCTGGAGTGGGACTGAAGTTTGGGGTTGGGGCCAGGGGCTTAGTAGTAGTTCCTTCAAGCTCCCCCTGAAAGAGAGAAGGTGGTGAAGCATTAGTGGGGGAGCAAAACCAACCCTGGCCCTCTTTATTCTGGATAGGGGCTGGGACTTAGAGGGAATGAGGCGAGCGTCCGGGAGGTGAAGGATGATTCCAGGGGATCTGAGTATTAGGCAATTATGAGGAACGGTCAGGGACATCTGGCAGTAGCTCTCTGATTTCATCTCACCTCTTTTTCAGGTGTTGATTTCCCACAAACTGAGAAAAAAGAAAGAAAGCATCATAAATTTCACTTCCTCTCTCAGCCCTGGCACCCTAGACTCAGCTGGCAATGGGGACTTGTGGTGACACGCCTCAGGGCCTATGTGGCCCCAGGGACGAGAGAGCTACTCATGCAGCTCGACCTCTCTCCAGCCATCCCGGGCCACCTTCTACCCAGAGTCCGCAGCAGTGTGAACTGAGGGGACATTCCTCACCTCCCTCCACATATGTCCATCGCACCCACCCACATCCTCCCTCACCCCCACCAGCTCCATCTCCCTCCCAAAGGCCCCACTCACCAATGGCGTAGAGCTTGGACTTCCACCGTTGGTAGCGATACATTAAACCAATGAAGAGGAGGGATAAAAGGCAAAGACCAAAGAAGATGACCAGGGGCAACAGCACTGTGGTGCCTGGAGACAAAGCAGGTGTTGGTCAGAGGAGGGGGCAGAGGGGGGCCACAGGGATAGACGGATGGGTGGGATGGATGGGTCGGGGCAAGGAGGGGGAGAGGGCAGGTGAGCACGGTCACTTCTCCTCACCTGAGTCCTCAGTGCCCTTAACATTCTCAGTCTGGGGTAGGCACAACTTGGTGCACTCCAGGGTTTTCTTACAGCTAAAAGAAGAGACGGTACTGGTGAATAGAGGCCCTACCATTGGAGGAACGCAGAAAAACAGCAACACAGATTGTTGGACATCCTTTACAAATATTTTTGCTGTCTCTTGATATAATGTGTTTTGGGAACTGATGCAGAAGAATGAAACACAGTTAATCATAGGATCATTTAATTTTAGAATTGGCAGGGATCTTGAAAAGGCTGTGGAGAAAATGTGAAAAGCAGTCAGGGTCATCACATGAATTCCAGTCCATTCCTTGGCTAGCAGTGTGAATCTAGGCAAGCCATTAACCCCCAAGCCTCGGTTTCCTCATCATCACAGGGATCACCCACCTCTCAGGATTGAGGATTAAGCAAAATGATTATGCCTCATTTAATAAGTGCTTGAGAAGGTAACTAGCTCGCTGTTATGGGATTGCTGTTTCATCACTGTTTTGCTGATAAGAATCCTTTCGCAAAGAGAGGTTTAAGGGCTTTTTCTTAAATGACACTGCTAGTTACAATCCCTGACTTCGGGGAGGGGGAGTCAAACATGCATATGAAAAATTTAAAAATACATGTTACTGGGGCAGCCAGAGAGCACGCTGTAGAACTAGCAGAACTTCCACATTGGGAGTTGTCACTGGACAGTGTGGAGTGATGAGAACTCTAAGGGGTGGTGCTGGAAGGAACTTGAGAGAGTGAGTTCCCAGCAGGAAGCTGAAAGCAGGGAGAGGCACTGTAGCCCACCTCTCAAGCTCATGGTGAGAACCACATAGAATAGTATAAAAGTGCTTTCAAGAAGAAACGGAGCCAGGTGTGGTGGCTCACGGCTATAATCCCAGCACTTTGGGAGGCCGAGGCGGGTCAAAGTCAGGAGATCGAGACCATCAGGAGATTGAGACCATCCTGGCTAACACAGTGAAATCCCATCTCTACTAAAAATACAAAAAAAATTAGCCAGGCATGTTGGCAGGCGCCTGTAGTCCCAGCTTCTCGGGAGGCTGAGGCAGGAGAATGGTGTAAACCCAGGAGGTGGAGCTTGCAGTGAGCCGAGATCGCGCCATTGCACTCCAGCCTGGGCATTAGAGTGAGACTCCATCTCAAAAATAAAAAAAAAAGTGCTTTCAGGAAGAGACAAGCCAGGTGCGGTGGCGCACTCTGGGAGGCTGAAGCGGGTGGATAACCAGGAGTTTGAGACCAGCCTGACCAAACTGGTAAAACCCCATCTGTACTAAAAATACAAAAATTAGCCAGGCATGGTGGCACGTGCCTGTAATCCCAGCTACTCGGGAGGCTGAGGCAGGAGAGTCGCTTGAACCTGAGAGGCAGAGGTTGCAGTGAGCCAAGGTTGCGCCACTGCATTCCAGCCTGGGCAACAGAGCAGGACTCTGTCTCAAAAAAAAAAAAAAAAAAAAGATGAAGATTAATGGAAAATAAATAGCTTTGTGTCAGATGTGTTGCAGGTTTTGTTTGTTTGTTTTTGGTTCTCATAAATTCACCAAATGAATGTCATTATGCTTTCTTTAAATATAAGAACGGCAAGGCCCAGGCCAGGCTTGGTGGCTCATGCCTGTAATCCTCGCACTTTGGGAGGCCGAGGCGGAGGATTGCTCGAGCCCAGGAGTCCGAGGCTAGCCTGGGCAACATCATAGGACCCTGTCTCTACAAAAAGTAAAAAATTAGCTGGCTGTAGTGGTGTGTGCCTGTAGTCCCAGCTACTCAGGAGGCTAAGGCAAGAGGATGGCTTGAGCCGTGGAGGTGGAGGCTGAGCCATGGTTGTGCCACTGCACTCCAGCCTGGGTGACAGAATGAAACCCTGTCTCAAAAATAAATAAATAAATAAATAAAAGTCCGGCTCAGAGATGTTAAGAAGCTTGCCCAAGGTCACATAGCCAATAAGTGGCTATGCTGGGGTTCAAACTCTGAGAGCCCTCAGAGTTTATTCTTTGCAAGTGAGTGACAAGAACAGCCACTGTGGAGCCAGGAGTGAGGAGGCCTGGACACAGAGACTAAGAGGGAAATACCATATTTCATCAAACCTAAGATGCAATCAAGAATAAAAGGCACTTTTCTTTACCTGACTACTCAGACACGCACAAAGCTGCCAATTAAACCTTGATGAATCATCAATTACAGGAAGTTTGATTTCAGAGCTGTCAGAGTATATGTCCTAGAATCAATGAACTATCGTAGATCCTATGGCCCAAGAATCTACATATCTGAGTTGGAAGGGCTACAAGTCCTTGGGGCATGATCTTCTATCCTCAAAGACTCCTTAAGATTTGAAGAGCGAGGCCGGGTGCAGTGTTTCAAGCCTGTAATCCCAGCACTTTGGGAGGCCGAGACGGGCGGATCACGAGGTCAGGAGATTGAGACCATCATGGCTAACACTGTGAAACCCCGTCTCTACTAAAAAATACAAAAAATTAGCTGGGCGTGGTGGCGGGCGCCTGTAGTCCCAGCTACTCCGGAGGCTGAGCCAGGAGAATGGCATGAACCTGGGAGGCAGAGCTTGCAGTGAGTCAAGATCGCACCACTGCACTCCAGCTTGGGCGACAGAACGAGACTCCGTCTCCAAAAAAAAAAAAAAAAAAAAGATTTGAAGAGCAAGGGGAAGGACTGCCTGGTGTCTTAACAAAGTGTCTCCCACTCAGCCAGTAGGAGCCTGAGCACTCTGGGGCATCCTGGCATCCGTTGTCCCACTAGTGGCTCCCATCAAAGTCACCCATCCCAATCCATGCCACCATCCAGTGCCCAGCAGCTCTCAGAGATACTCACTTACTACAGGAGACACACTCGTTTTCTCTTAGAAAGAACCCTGCATGGCAGGTGCACACGGTATTCTGTTTCTCCTGGCCTGTAGGGAGAAGTGCAGCACAGCTAAAGAAGGAGCACCCTGCACCCTCACCCCACAGGACAGAGGAAGTGACGAGGGAAAGGGTGGGGGCGGCCAGAGAGGAGTTGGTCGTCAGACCCACAGACTATGGGAGGGGAAGGAAAGGAAATGCCGCTACATGGGGAAGGGCCAGTCCCTGGGGTGGGGAGAGGGCTTGGCGTCAGGAGAGCTGCACTCACAGGAGAGGTGCACGGTCCCATTGAGGCAGAGGCTGCAATTGAAGCACTGGAAAAGGTTTTCACTCCAATAATACCGGTACTGGTTCTTCCTGCAGCCACACACGGTGTCCCGGTCCACGGTGCAAGAAGAGATCTCCACCTGGCCCATTTCTGGTGAGGGGAGAAGATGGGGTATGAGTCCTGCATCCTCCTGTCCCTGCATCTCCTTCCTGATATTCCCCTAAGTGTGTGTCTGTCTCTGTAACACACACTCACATCCATGCAGTGTCCCAACACACACACCTTCCTGCCCACACCAACCAGCCTGCACACAGACAGGCATGCACACACCGGTCAAGACCCGCCTGACTCTCCAGCCTGCGCACACTCACCCTTTCGGCATTTGGAGCAGCTGAGGCAGTGCCTGAGGTGGTTCTCTGAAGCGGTGAAGGAGCCGCTCTCACACTCCCTGCAGTCCGTATCCTGCCCCGGGCCTGGACAGTCATTGTACAAGTAGGTTCCTGTGAATGGAGCAGCAGTTAGGCTGCAGGTGAGAGTTCAAGGAAGGAGCCCCATGCTAGGGACAACAGCCAGAGCCAATTCCCTGAAGTCTCTAGGAGAGGAGGGAGGGAGAAAATCCCAGTCCAGGAGAGGCAGCAAAGTTAGGGAAGAACATCTGGAAGAAGCAGAGGAAGAAGCAGCACCCCAGACCTGAGGGCATTCACCGTTTCCACTTGCCCCTACCTTTGTGGCACTTGGTACAGCAAACGGAATTATTTTGAGGGTGGATGTATTTTCCTTGGGGACACACACTATCTCTCTTCTCCCTGTCCCTGAGGGGAGGGACCAGTCCAATAACCCCTGAGGGGTATATTCCCACCAACAGCTCCAGGAGCACCTGGGGAAGAATCAGATAGAGGATAGACACCATCAGGAGAGGGAGGGATGGGAAGCTTAGGGGCAGCAGATCTAAAACTTCCCCAGCTCTGGCCGGGCGCGGTGGCTCAAGCCTGTAATCCCAGCACTTTGCGAGGCCAAGTCGGGCGGATCACGAGGTCAGGAGATCGAGACCATCCTGGCTAACTCGGTGAAACCCCGTCTCTACTAAAAAATACAAAAAACTAGCTGGGCGAGGTGGCAGGCGCCTGTAGTCCCAGATACACGGGAGGCTGAGGCAGGAGAATGGCGTAAACCTGGGAGGCGGAGGTTGCAGTGAGCTGAGATCCAGCCACTGCACTCCAGCCCAGGCGACAGAGCAAGACTCCGTCTCAATAAATAAATAAATAAATAAATAAATAATAAAAAATAAAAATAAAAATAAATAAATAAAACTTCCCCAGCTCAAGTCCTTCCTTGTGAAACATGCTGCCCAGGCCAACCCACTCACCAACGTTAGAGTTCTTCCTTGAATCTTAGACAGTTGGGATCATACAATCTGATGCTTATTGTTCTCTAGTTGTCCTGTGTGTTCATTTTTGTTCCCTCAACTCAAAGCTAGTAGGCCCCAGACCTAAGCTGTATTTTTTTTTTTTTTTTGAGACAGGATCTTGCTCTGTTGTCCAGGTTGGAGAGCAGTGATAAAATCACCACAGCCTCCACCATCCACACTCAAGCAGTCCTCCCACCTTAGCCTCCTGAATAGCTGGGACTACAGGCGTGCACCACCATGCCCAGCTAATTTTTTTTTATTTTTAGTAGAGTCAGGGTCTTGTTATGTTGCTCAGGCTGGTCTCAAAATCCTGAGCTCAAGTGATCCTCCCACCTTGACTTCCCAAAGTGCTAGGATTACAGGCGTGAGTCCAGCCCCGTATTTTATCCTTACTGTGAAATCCCCCACAGCAGCCAACAGTGCTGGACACAGGGCAGATGTTGAAAGGATGTGTTTTTGATTGGGAATTGGCAGGTTACTTCAGTGATGGCCCTTTCTTCCAACAAGCAGCCCTAAAGATTGGGGCGGTGTTTCTTCCTCTGGGTGCTGGGTTCACCGTGTGATTGCTTTGTGAACATTCACAGAGGTAAACAGTGAGGATCTGTGCACATCCCGGGAGTATTTCTAAAAAGGTCAGCTGGTGGTGGGGGCGAGTGATGTTCCTGTGAGCTCCACTCCTGGGGAGCGGGCAGAAGCAGAAGGAAGTTTCTTTACATGCTTGTATCAAACCTTACTCCGCCTCCTGCCCTCACATTCCCTGGCCCATCCCCTCCACCTCAAAATTTACACAAACACCCGGGGTTAGCAATGACAAATGGGGAGGAGAGTAAAAGGGAAAGGTTGGGGATCCCACATGGGTAGACGGGGGATAAAGTTGAGATGGGGGGAGGAGTGGGCAAAGGTGTGCAGGACACTCAAATAGAGCTGGCCAAGGCTAGTGACTCAGCTTGGATGACTGTCAGGTGGGAGCTGAGGGCATGCTGGGGAGTCCTGGAGCCCCTGCACGCCACGGTATTCTGGAAGGTACGCTTTGCAGTCTCAGGCCAACCTCACGGCAGCTAAACGGCTTGTCCTGTTCTGGCATCAGTGCCAGGAAAGCAAAGCCAGGAGTGAATATTTAGCTCCAACTTGGACTTTGATCTCTGCCAGCTTCATTTCCGGTTTTCCCTGGGCTGCGGTTTTGTTTTGTTTTTTTTTTTCTCTACTATAAGAGACACTTTGTGTAAAGATAAGAGGGTGTCCTCAACGTCTGTTAAACACTGAGGAGCAACTGACTCACCTGATCACAGAAACCCTAGGGCGGGGAAGGAGGGCCAGGCAGCCCACAGCCACCCAGCCTCACCAACTCCATATTTCGGAGCAGGAGGCCAGTCACAGCCTGAGTCAGCCACTGGGAGATGCTGCAACTGTAGCTGCGCAGGCCCGGAAGTTCAAGCCTCAGCCGCAAACATGGGAAGTCACACACAGAAACACAACAGCAGCCCCCGCAGGTGGAGGTGTGCGCCCCTGCTCAGAGGACAACCTTCCCCAGCCCACGCCAGCCAACGCCGTGCCACCTCCCCTGAGAACAGGACTGGGGCTTCCAGGGCAACAGGAAGGGTTTGGGGTGGTGATGGGAAGAACTTCCCAATCCTGAAAGTGTGGTTCCTTTCCCTGAAGAAGCTATTGGAGCACCCAAGGTCACTGGCACTTTGAATCCCATCCAGGGGGCTTGAGGCAGAGTCAACAGGCAGAGACAGAGTCATGACGAAGAACTGGGGGACGCCAGCCCCAGACAGCCTTAAAGGGAGCTTTTCAGGGACCTCTGGCCAGTGGGGAATGAGCCTCCCTGCGGGGAGGGAGGGAGACAGGCTTTCTCAGGCCACATGTTGCCTTCTCTTTCCAGCACTCTGGGGGTTAAGTCAGATCCGGGAAAGGGAAATATTTTCCCAGCAACTCCGCCCCAGTGACTCAGGCCAGAGGGAGGGAGATCCAGGGAGGGGAGAGGGAACTAGCAGCTTCCCCAGCTCCTCAAGGGTCATGAGTCAGCAGAAAGGCAGAAGGCACCAGCCTGCAAGAGGGACTCCATCTAATCCCTTCTTCCTATGGCCCAGTCCCTCCTTCCCATCCCCACTCAACCCCCTTTCAACCCCTCCCCTTTCCAAAAGCCAGGCCACAGACCCTTGTCCCACTTGGCCCTCATGTTCCGGGAAATGCCTCCCTCTCCCCGTTCCATCCCAAAGGGAAGTCTCCCTCGACCCCGGCTTCCGCCCATCAGGTCTGTGCCCTCCCCTCCCTGAGGGCCACTTGGCTCCTCCTAGCCCCTCAGCATCCTTTAGCTGAGGCCCCGCCCCAGCTCCTCCTCCCAGTTCAACACCCGTCCCGTGAGCTCTCACTCCAGCCCCCAACACGCCCCAGTCCCAGCAGGAAGCAAGCCGAGGCTGCCCTCCCACCCTGGGTTCACCACGTTCCCACAGCCTGGCTGGTTCTGGCCAGCTGTGCTGGGTTTGGGGGCCTCCCTGGCGTCCCCAGACAATCCTTAGGAAATAAGGCCAGTTCTGAGTCTCCACAGCCCCTCCCCAAGCCCACTGGCAGCACAGGAAAGGCTCCAGAGCCCTGAACACCCACTTCCAGGAACGAGGGAGCAGGCGAGAAGGGATGCCAGACGGAAGAACCAGCCCTGCTTCCCAGGCTTCCCCTGGCCCCCAGAATGCTCCGGGTCAGCCCTCTCTGACCCCTGGGAGCCAGGGCCCTCAGACTCCCCACCACTGGGCACCACTGCTGGCATCAGCTGGCCCCAGTGAGCCCAGTCCTCAGCAGTTGCATAAGTGAAGCAAAACAGCCGAAACAGGAGGTGAGCTCTTCAGGCCCAGACTCCAGCCTGGAGCAGAAGGGCAGGAAGCTGGGGTGCCTGTGGAGAGACAGTTGAGGGGGTGGCCCAACACCCCTCCAACTCCCCCACAATTTCCGCCAGAGAAGGCTTTAAAGTGTGACTTCCTGTGCTGGGGCTGCAGAGTGGGGAGGCGAAGCTGAGATCGGCCTTGTGGTCTGACCCTGATCCAGCCACCTTGCAGGGACCCAATCAGTCTTCCTTTCCCCCTCATTCATGTGTCTGTTCATTTAATGTCAAGATGTTGGGGGAGGCCATGGCAGCTTCTCCTCCAAGCGCCCAGCTGAGATCCCATCTTCCTCCCATGAAACCTCCATTGATGATATCTGTTTCCTCCACCCCAGCTCCTGAGACCCACAGCCCCTGTGGGCTCAACTCACGTGAACTGACCCTATCTACTTTTGGCTCTTATCATAATATGGTTATGTTGGTTGACAGATAGGATCTCCCCAAAGTGACCACGAACCTTGTAAGATGACAGATCAAATAACGTGTTGGTCAGAAAGTGTCTTATCCTCCCCTGGTGTCCTCTCAGCTCCCAGAACCAGGCCTCCAGACTGGGAGCAGATAAATACAGATCAACTGATCGATCTAATGACACATCTGTCTTCCACTCTGGTGGAAGCCAGTGATTCTCAAAGAGGGAGATGAGGAGACAGCACCCCTAGTAGGAATATATTTATCTCCAGGGGAGAGTTTTCAGACCATCCCCCCACCTCCCCACACACAAGCACACACACCCTTACTGAAGAGTCTGGTGTGCTCCTCTCCTTTTGAGAACCACTGATGAGTGAACACAGTGCGTCCGAATCACACAAAGGCAGAAAGAAGTTGGAGCACCTCTCCTCTAGCTTGGTAGGTGCACCCTTCCACACGACCATTCCCCTGGCCCTTAACATGCCCCAAACGGACTTCATCCATCTCCTCACCTAGACAAATGTCACACCATCAACTTCCCGGATGAATGTTGAGACCCTGCCACGCTCCCTCCCCAGGGCCCTGTCCCTATCCCTGCTGCCATCCCATGTGTCAGTCTTGCAAGGCCTCCCTCTGTGATCTCTTAGCCCTCTCTGCATCCCTGGGTTGCCTCACACCTGGGTTATTGCAGTTGTCTTCTAGCCTCTCTTCTGCTCCCACCCATCCTACACACATTTTTATCTTCATTCAGGCTTTAAATAGCACGCACAAGTGTGTGAACCTTCCTCTCCATCTCCAGAGCCTGGCTCCAAAACACTTCCATGGTCATGGAAATGATCTGAATGGGCACCTCCAGGGATGCCTCACTTCTCTTTTTTTTTTAAACAGGGTCTCACTCTGTCGCAGTTCACTGCAACCTTCACCACCAGGATGGAATGTAGTGGTGTGGTCAGGGCTCACTACAACCTCCACCTCCTGGGCCCAAGCGATTCTCCTGAGCTCAGTCTCCCAAATGCTGGGATGACAAGCACGCCCCACCATGCCCCGCTAATCTTCGTATTTTTTGTACAGACAGGGTTTTACTGTGTTGCCCAGGCTAGTCTCGAACTCCTGGACTCAGGCAATCCACACGCCTCGGCCTCCTGAAGTGCTAGAATTACAGGCATGAGCCACGGCACCCATCTGAGATGCCTCACCTCACTTCTAATCACAGTCCAGGCACAGAGTGTGCCCTAAGAGAACAGCTTCTGAATAAACGAATGAAATGAATTCCTCCACCTGGGACCATATTCAACACTCTTCCTCCATCCTCTCCCCGACTCCCTCTAATTTTCCCATTCATATTTCTTAGTGTTTCTCAACATGGTCTTTCCACTCCCACCAAGGTGTCTGATTTCCTGCCACCCTGCCCATCAACACAAAATCCCATCTCTCCATTTCTCTCCCCTTCCTCACATCAGTGTCCGATTCTGCCTCCCTCCTTTATAGCTACCCTGACAGGCAGTGACTTCAGATGTCAGCTCCACATCCACTTTTCTATGAGGCTTTCCCTCCCCCATCCCATCTGACCCATCTCTTGTTCCTTAATTCATTCAGCAAATAGCTAAGGAGTACAGTTTATGTGACAGGTCCTGTATGGGTGCTAGGGATGCTGAGGTGGATAATACACAGCTCGTGCTCTCAAGAACTCTCGCTTGAGTCAAAGACAGTCAGTTGTTGGCACTGACCTCTACACAGGGAATGCTGCAGTTGCACGGCGAAGGACACTGAAGCAGCGTGGGGAAGCTCCTGAATTTTCTGGAGCTGAGCACAGGAGCTGAGACCGGCTAAGCAAGGCAAGGCAGTGGACTAAGGCTCGTCTCCTTCCCCAGTTCCTTCTCCTCCCATTGGTGCTCCAGGACACCACATCACCATGCATTTGTGGATATTTTCCTCCGGATTGCTCTGACATCATTTTTCACTGTAAGCCATCTTGGTTCCTAGGCTGTAAGCTCTTTGAGAGCAGCAAAATCCTGTTTGCTTTGCCACCATTTCTCCTGTATCATTCTTCCCTACTCCCCTACCTCACCTCACCGCCCCCCCCGCCCCTACGTCCACCCCCCACACAGTACGCTCTGCATTGCCCATTGAATGGTGAGACATTCAGAAGGATGTTGCATTCCCTTTGTTTCCCCTTTCCCCCAGCTCCAGGCCAGGCTTCTGTCTCTTAGGAGACGTAATCCCACCTGGGCTGAAGCACCCCAGGACCCAGGCACTTCCCTTTACCTGTTCAGGCTACATTTACCCTCTATTTTCCAAACACGGGTAACCACCCAGTAATTACTACTAATCACAGCAATATAAACACTTTATTGAGTGCTTTCTATTTGCTACAACCTGTTTCCCTGATGGACTGTCAAAGCTATGGGCAGGGATTTTGTTCTCTGCTGTAATCCCAGCACCTATCACAGTGTCTAGCCCAGAGTGCACACTTAACAAATCAAAGGAACACTTAACATGTATCAGTCTATTCAATCTTCAAAACAACAGTATGAGGTCATGACTATGACCCCCGTTGTGGAGATAAAGAAACAAAGGCATGGAAGGTTAGGTTATAGAAGCTGCTCCTGTTCGTGCAGCAGGTGTGTGAGGGAGCCAGGGCTGCCCCCAAACAGAAAACAGAAGCAGGATGTCAGGGCAGCTGGCTGGTGGGGAGACCGTGGGGGGAAGGACAGCGGGAGGAAGGGAAGAGGGGGTGGGACTAAGGAGGAGGGAGAAGGAGAAGAGTGAGACCCTGACAAGGGACGTGCTGTTTGGGGACCTGAGGCTGGAAATGTGGGACCGGAGCGGAGCAGAGAGGAGGGGAAGGAGGACTAGCGAGAAAAGATTTCAAAAAAAGAGGCTCTGAGAAGTCTGAGGAGAGTCTGGGGAGATTGTTGGAAAGAAAGGAATGGTGGGAGAGGAAAAGTATAAGGCACTAAAGAGAGGGGAGGTAGGCGCAGCCTTCAGAGGCCGGGCAGGGCAGGGCCACAACAGGACAGGGAAAATCTGCCCAACTAGATGGGCCCAGGGCATCTGAACGGGATGATTCCTGGGCCAAGACGTGGAGGACGATCAAGGATACATTGAAACAAGGCTGAAGCCAGAGAAAGGGACATTTTCCAGTGACGAAAACAACTTTCTACCAACTTCCCCAAACTGAACTGTAGAATAAGAAACCAAGGGATTGTTGTTTAGCTCTGTGGAAAGCAGCGGGGAGGGGAAGCTGGAGGACAGGCCCAGCGACACTGACCAGGTGGGGGTAGGGCTAGCTCCCTGGGCAGGCTCAGTCCCACAGAGGCCACCCGCCTAGCAGCAGGCAGAAGGGTAAAGAATGTCCCCAGGTGAGAGACCGGGGCTTGGCCAGGGTACTGGGGACGCTGTCCACTGGGTTGCCTTGCCCCATCCAGTGTCCCAGCCCATTCTCAAATACCTCCCGCCACAGGCATCCCAAACCCACCACACCACCCCATCCCCACTCCTCAACTCACTCCCCCACTTCACCAGCCGCCAAACTCCTGCCCTACAGGGTGTGCTCTGCCAGGTTCCACAGGCAGCCTTGCCTCCCCACGGCCCAGCACACTGCAGGCCAGCCAGCTGACTGCAGGGACAGAATTCAGAACCGTCTGGACTCCCAGAGCACTAACCTTCCTACTCCCACTCCTTTCCTTTCCCCGCCAAATCTGCCCCACCCTGGGCCTATCACCTGCCCACATTCCCTTGGCCCTCGCAAACTTCCACGGCTGTCAGGGCTCAGGGCTTCCTTTTACTCTCTCCCTCTCAAACTTCTCCCATTCCCCTGCCTCAGCGCAGCCCCTACTCCAAGCGGTGGATGCATGGGGAACCCCACACTGGCAGTGGCTGACGTTAGGACCTGCAGGCCTGAGGCCGGCGCCAGGACCAGGCCCGGGCAGGAGAGGCTCGGCCCCCTCCCGGAGAGGGCCCACGCCGGCCGGGCGGTGCCTCGCCCACCAGCCCACTCTTCCCTTTGTCCCTGGTCTCACCAGTGGCAGCAGTAGGTCAGGCACGGTGGAGAGGCCCATGCCAGACAGCTATGGCCTCTCACTCCCCCATTTGGGCTCAGGACAGTGTGGCAGCGGCAGCGCTGGCGGCTTCCCGGGACTCGGTCTGTCCAGGACGTCCCAAGTGTCTTGGGGTGACAGTTGAGGGTTGAGACTCGGGCATAGAGACCACGGCCTGGTTCCAGTGATCTTGAACCCCAAAGGCCAGAACTGGAGCCTGAGTCCAGAGAATTCTGAGAAAATTAAAGCAGAGAGGAGGAGAGAGGAGGTGGGAGGGGAAGAGTGAGGCGGTGTTGCAACAGCGGGACAGGAAGAGCTGGAGGAGGAGGCCAGAGGAGGCGGGAGGAGGAGGCCCAAGGTTCTTTAACTCTTTGTAGTCCAGTCACAAGCGCAAGAGTCTCAGATCTGGCTGCCTTGCGCCCCCAACCCACCAATCCGACCACTCCCAACCAAACACCAAGGGGCAATAAGCCGCTTCCCCGCATCCCTAGCCTTTCCTAAATGGAACACAGCAATGAAAAGACCCAGAGTTTGGGAGTCAAATTCTCTGGGTTCCAGTTCAGAATGCTTAGCTTCTTAGCTGGGTGGTCTCGGACACATAACTGAACCTCTCTGGGTCCGTTTTCCAATTTGCAGAGTGGAGATAACCTGTCTCCTGGGGTTCCTGCAAGGATTTGTTCAGACACGAGAGACATAGATAAGCGTCTGACACATGATAGATACTCCATGTCCCTTAGTAATCCTCCCCTTTACTCCACAATTCTTCACTAGCCTCCTAGTCTCCCTCTTTCTTGGGAATTTACCGATCCAATCCAAACCTCAAAGTAAGTCCTAACCCTCATTTTCTGCCCTGACTGGGTCCCTGCCACTTCTCACCCCAGGTCTCATCCAGTCGCTGCCTGGCCAGGTCCCCCTACCCTGCCCCACTGTTGATCCTGGCTCTGCCACCAATCGTGGGACATCAGGCAACTCCTCTCCTAAGCCTCTGTTGGTTCCTCATTTATTAAATAGGGGTAACAATGCCTGCCCACCTACATGGGGAGAGTGATACCATGAGCATCAATGAGACATATCCACTAAGCTGCCGTGGAAATAAAGATATCTCCATCAAGTGTTCCTAGTATATTCCCAGTGCTCTTTCCTAAATATTCCAATACCTCAATTATAACTAACCTTAGAGATCATCTACTACAACCCCCTAGGTTTTTTTTTATTTCTCCATTTGCTTGTTTTTCATTTTTGTGTTTGTTTCGAGGGTCCGCTCTGTTTCCCAAGCTGGAGTGCAGTGGTACCATCACAGCACACTGCAGCCTCGACCTCCCAGGCTCAAGTAATTCTCCCACCTCAGCCTCCCAAGTAGCTGGGACTATAGGTGCATATCACCACGCCCGGGTAATTTTTGTACTTTTTGTAGAGACAGGGTCTTGCCATGTTACACAGGCTGGTCTTGAACTCCTGGGTCCAAGCGATCTGCCCACCTCAGCCTCCCAAAGATCTAGGATTACAGGTGTGAGCCACCATGCCCGGCCAACCCCCGGTTTTATAGAGGAGAAAACTGAGGTCCAGAAACCCAGTGTGCCAGGAGGCAGAGCCAACCGAGAACCCCAGACTCCTGACTCCCAATCCAAGGGCTGTTTTGGCTATGAGACACACGCTGCCACTTTATCTGTTACTGAGTCAGACCCCACATCCTGACTCTGGTTACTTTATGCCATCCCCACAGATGCAGACATCTCCCAAGAGAATCCTACAACAAAGGTACAGCATTTACCCAACTATCTTCTTGGTACAATGACCTTTCCTACACCCGCCCAAGGGCCTTCAGCTGCTGAGGCAGCTAGAAATGCAGGGAGACAGAGAAGAGGGAGGCCCTAGGGCTTTGGAACTTGAAATCAGAGCTTCTCACCCCTTCTCCCTCTGAAATGACCTCCCAGCCCCAAGTCCACCGTCCCCTGGCTCTTCCTGGCTTCCCCTCTGTGATCCGTAGATGAGAATGGAGCTTCTGTGTCCCTCACTGCTGGGGGAGCTGACTTTACTCCGTCCCATCATCCAGCTTCTGGAGAACTGTAGGGTTGAAAGTGGATTCAGAAAGGAAGCAGCTCACCACCATCACAAAGGTAGACCCCGGGGACAGTAGAAGCGAACCCAAAGCGGAGTTCTTGAAGAAGCAGGGGCCTTAGAATCAAGTGCAAGTTTCCAGTATGAAGCAGTGAGAAGAACCTCAGTCTGCTCATCTAAAAAATGGGAAACTTGCTGGTACCCTTCACAGAACTGGCTTGATGCTTAAATCAGGCATATAAAGTGTTTAGCAAGTGTTTGCCTTATATTAAGCATTTAATAAGTCGTAGCAATTATTATTATTATTTTTGAAACAGGAGCTTGCTCTGTCACCCAGGCTAAAGTGCAAATGGTGCAATCGTAGCTCACCTAACCTAGAACTCTTGGCCTCAAGTTAGCCTCCCACCTCAGCCTTCCGAGTGGCTAAGACTACCATTGCACACCACTATGCCCAGCTAGTTGTATTAATGATTAATAACAACTTCAGAAGGATAAGTGATACAGGGGAGTGTGGTATGGGAGAGGGCGGCAAAAAAAAAAAAAAAAAAAAAAAAAGGCAGAGCGCAGTGGCTCATGCCTGTAATCCCAGCACTTTGGGAGGTTGAGGCAGGCGAATCACAAGGTCAGGAGTTCGAGATCAACCTGACCAACATGGTGAAACCCTGTGTCTACTAAAAATACAAAAATTAGCCAGGCATGGTGGCCCGTGCCTATAATCCCAGCTACTCATGAGGCTGAGGCAGGAGAATTCCTTGAACCCGGGAGGCAGAGGTTGCAGTGAGCCAAGATCCTGCCACTTTACTCCAGCCTGGCCGACAGAGCGAGACTCTGTATCAAAAAAAGAAACCAACTTCAACGTCCTATTTTTTTTTTTTTTTTTTTGAGATAGAGTTTCACTCTTGTTGCCCAGGCTGAAGTGCAGTGGCATGATCTCGGCTCACTGCAAGCTGGGCCTTCCAGGTTCACGCCATTCTTCTGCCTCAGCCTTCCAAGTAGCTGGGACTACAGGCACCCACCACCACGCCTGGCTAATTTTTTTTTTTTTTTTTTTTGAGACAGCGTCTCACTCTGTCACCCAGGCTGGAGTGCAGTGGCACGATCTAGGCTCACTGCCAGCTCCGCCTCCTGGGTTCACGCCATTCTCCTGCCTCAGCCTCCTGAGTAGCTGGGACTACAGGCACCTGCCACCTCCCCTGGCTAATGTTTTGTATTTTTAGTAGAGACGGGGTTTCACTGTGTTAGCCAGGATGGTCTTGATCTCCTGACCTCGTGATCCGCCCGTCTCGACCTCCCAAAGTGCTGGGATTATGGGCTTCAGTCACCGTGCCCGACCTGGCTAAGTTTTTTTTGTATTTTTAGTAGAGACAGGGTTTCACTGTGTTAGCCAGGATGGTCTCTATCTCCTGACCTTGTGATCCACCTGCCTCCACCTCCCAAAGTGCTGGGATTACAGGTGTGAGCCACTGTACCCGGCCTTTTTTTCTGATAGAGTTTCGCTCTTGTTGCCCAGGCCGAAGTGCAGTGGCGCAATCTCGGCTCACTACAACCTCCGCCTCCCAGGTTCAAGCAATTCTCCTGCTCAGCCTCCCAAGTAGCTGGGATTATAGGCATGTGCCATCACGCCTGGCTAATTTTTTGTATTTAGGAGAGACGGGGTTTCTCCATGTTAGCTAGGCTAGTCTTGAACTCCTGACTTCAGGTAACACCCACCTCAACCTCCCAAAGTGCTGGGATTACAGGCATGAGCCTCCGCGCCGGGCCTCAATGTCCTATTTTTAATATTAAAAGGTATTTCTAATAGTCTGTGCAAAGTGCCAAAGCCATGACACATAGCCTGCCACAAAAGGAGAATATTGTTCAATATTTAGGATAAATGCTTATTTACTCAATGACTTTACAACTTTGACATATGTTGTATTAAATTTTTCAATAAAATTTTGTTTAGAAAAAAAGAAAAGATGGTGAGAAGTGGGTGGATCTAGGAATATGAAAAGCCAGCACGTTTTGTGGAGGAGGTGAGAATGAGACCATCATCCCTCCAGGGATAGAAAAAAATCATGGTCAGAGGAGATGGAGAAACAGGAAAGGGGCAGACTGGGGATGGCAGAATTGGCTGTTTGGGTTTGTAGAGCAAAGGATGAAGAAAACAGCTACAGAGAGCAGTGACCTTCCTCCCCCATGTCACACACATAGGTGCGTGCACGTGCACACACACACACACACACACACACACACACAGGCACATGCTTAACCCAAAGGGTCACTGAACTCCAAGTCCAGGTGACGTGGGTTCTAGCCCCAGACCTGCCATTCAGACTCCACGTGTCACAGTGTGGCAGGGTGAGTCATAGAAAGGGAGCTGGGTTCATGGCTAGTTCTGTAAGAATTATGAAGTTCAGCAAGTCACATCAACTACTAAGCCTGATAAGGAAAATGAGTCAACTTGAACCCTTTTATCGCTAACAGCTTGATTCCAACTCCTAACCCCAGGGTCCAGGAGTAACCCATAGACAAGCGAATGGAGATAAGGAGACAGCTCCGGGAAAAAAAAGCAGGAGGCAAGAGAAGCAGGAGTCTGGGGGAGCTGACTACAGTCATCCGTAATACATCTGGCTGTGTCCGGCAGGTCCTCCCGCCCCAGCCAGAGGAGTGGGTGCTGGGGCCCAGGCGGGCCAAGGCTGAAGCTGAGCGGGCAGACAAGGGCAGTCTGCACCTGAGGGCTCTGACGGAGGAGAATGCTGAAGCAACACCATTTCCCCTTCATCAGCTCAAGTCTAGGAAAGGGAAGTCAGCAGTCGCCACACCGTATTAGGTCATGACCCTGTCTATCTTCCTATCCCCGTCACCAGCTCCTTCTCCTCCTTCCCCGAGGTCTTCCCCCTTTGGCTCCTCAGAACAGGAAGGCTGCAATTAAGATGAATGAGACTAAGGTGGCAGGGACAGAATCCCCAAAGATGGTGAGAAAGGGTCACTTCCGGATTCCAGGTGTTATGCTGGAGTGGGGGAGAAGCCAGGGTCAGAGAGCTGGAATTCCACTCGCACATCCTTCAGCCCCTCCCTGGAGCTCGGTCTCTCCTCTACTAAAGCTGGGAGGATTCCTTGTGCCCCTCTCTGCAATCATGTACCCATAAGACCACATAAGGCTTTGCATTTCCAGGAGAAACTGGCCTGAGCCTCGTCATCCTCCACCACCACCAGGCAGCTGATGGGAGGCAGGCAGATGACGGTTCATTGCCTCCAGGTGGTAAGTGGGACTCAGCAAATGCGGCGGCGGGGGTGGGGAGGTTAGTGATGATGGTGACTAAAGGAGATAAGGAAAAGGAGGTTCAGACACTGGAGAGGGCAAGTCTCCCCAAACACTGCGAGGTAGGTCCCCTGAAGGGACGGCACCATGTCTTCCCCCTTCCACCCTAACATGGAAGATGCTCATGGGCACACAGCAGACACTCAGCAACGCCCATAGGCACACAGCAGATGCTCAGCAATGACCATGGAGGAATTCACCAGACCGTTTGCCCCTCTTAAGACCCTGTGGGCCGGGCGCGGTGGCTCAAGCCTGTAATCCCAGCACTTTGGGTGGCCGAGGCGGGTGGATCACGAGGTCAGGAGATCGAGACTATCCTGGCTAACACGGTGAAACCCCGTCTCTACTAAAAAAAAAAAAATACAAAAAATTAGCCGGGCGTGGTAGCGGGCGCCTGTAGTCCCAGCTACTTGGGAGGCTGAGTCGGGAGAATGGCGTGAACCCAGGGGGCGGAGCTTGCAGTGAGCCGAGATCGCGCCACTGCACTCCAGCCTGGGAGACACAGCGAGACTCCGTCTCAAAAAAAAAACAAAGACCCTGTGAAGGGCCGGGCGCGGTGGCTCAAGCCTGTAATCCCAGCACTTTGGGAGGCCGAGACGGGCGGATCACGAGGTCAGGAGATCGAGACCATCCTGGCTGACACGGTGAAACCCCGTCTCTACTTTAAAAATACAAAAAACTAGCCGGGCGAGGTGGCGGGTGCCTGTAGTCCCAGCTACTCGGGAGGCTGAGGCAGGAGAATGGCGTGAACCCGGGAGGCGGAGCTTGCAGTGAGCTGAGATCCGGCCACTGCACTCCAGCCTGAGCGGCACAGCGAGACTCCGTCTCAAAAAAAAAAAAAAAAAAAAAAAAAAAAAAAAAAGACCCTGTGAAGAACGATCACTTTCGTGGTGCAACCAAGGGCCATGGGAGTGTGTACCCTCCCCCAGCCCCATGACCACCCAGAAGCTTGGGTGGTGACTTGTATCCACTCCCTACCCCCATCCAGCTCTCCAGACATTCCTTTATGCAACAAACATTTATTGAGCATCTGCCTACTTGCTTCAAGCAGGATGATGGGCTAGACACGGAGCATACATAAACGGGCAAGACTCAGTCCCTGGCCACAAGGCCCTCACAGTCCAGTTGGGGAGGCAGACACAAATGTACAAGAAAGTATGGTGCAACAGCAACACTCCAGCAGATGTTATAGTGTGCTACGGGAGCCCACCAGAAAGGGGAGTGATCAATTTTTGGGACGACAAGATGTGGCAGAAGCCTTCACAAAAGTAATGGTGTCTGAGCAGGGTTCTGAGGGATGCATAGGAGTTCTCCGGCAGATGGCTGGGGAAGCTTTCAGGCTGAGAAAATATCTTAAGCAGACATGTAGAGGGACGAAAGACACAGGACAGAAGCGCTGGAGCATGGCTCTGTGAGGGCACGGGTATGAGCCTAGAGGAGCCCTGGAGCTGCCTTTACTTATACGGGTCTGCTCTGGCCCTGGCTCTCGGGAGTCAGGGAAGGGGAATTGCCTAAGTAATAAAGGGGGCTTTTGGGTGGGGTTTCCCACCCAAGTTCAAGATGAGGAGCAGACATCTGTGTTACTGGAGAGCAGTGTGGCCAGGTCAGTCAGGGGCTGGCTTCAGCTGTCGCCAGGCAGGAAACGCGTGCATGCCTGTGTGTACCCTTGGTTGTGTTTTGTCCTGGTCATCAGCCATTTCTTAGGAAAGTTCCTTGTCAAAGCTCCAAGTTTGGCTTGGCTGATCCAAGGGAAAAGGAGACTTAGCTGCAGTTGGGTGGGGAAACCAGAGTGTTCAGAGGCAGTACCAAGGGGTACAGAGCCAGAGCCAAGGCACTTCTGGGCAGCTTCATTGGCCACTGTTCTTGGAACAACTTCCTGAGCCCCTTACCCATCTCGCTTCCCCTCCACACATCAAAGGCAGTTTGGGCGGCTCTGAGAGGAAGCCCTGCACATCCTTCAATCTTGCCAAGGGCAGCACCCTCCCACCAGGGGAGCATCTGCCTTGGTGCAAGGAACCTCTCCTCTCTCAGGGCCCCCCCAGAGGATAGGCAGTGGAGCTGGCCCCTGCGGAGCCCCCTGGAGATGGGCAGGGGCCCAGGGTGGCATAGGCAGGGGGAGGGGCTGTCAAGGCTGGGGAGGGAGCAGGGCCTAGTTGGGACAAGTACAGAGATGTGGGGTGGGGGCAGAAGTGGGAAGGCGGGGAGGATGCCTGGGTGGAGGCCACCTCCTGAGCACCCCTGTCCCCTCGGCCTGGAGACCAGTATCGGCTTCGGAACCTTCGGAGCAGCAGGAGGAATGTGATGACCAGCAGGTCAAAGATGAGCTCAGCCATCTCCACCACAGACAGCACTGAGGAGCCGAACCACAGGCTCCACTGGCTGCCCAGGTTGGACAGGAGGGTGACCATCTGTGAGAGAAGAGGTACATTGATGATGGGACAGAGGGTTCTGGATGGACTCTGGCAGAGGAGCCCCCATTCCTCCTCACCAAGCTGTCTCCCTTCATCCCTGAGGACCCCTGAGTCCTGTCGGCCTCTCAGCAGCCCCCTGGGCTCCTTGTCTCTGCTCCTGGCCAGCGTCACCCAGAGAAAACTGGCAACTGGCCCACAGTCAGGGGCAGCTGAAATGGGGGCATGGCTCAAGCGCCTTCACCTCAGCATCTAGCATGCCTATCCCTCCCACCACCCCCAGAGACCTTATGCCCCGGCCGAGCTCCTTCTTCCAACCCTCCTGACCTCTCCCTTGACCCTCTTCTTTGGTCCCCCGCCTTTAAGACCCAGAGCCTTCTGGCCCACAGACAACCTTTTGGTTTCCCCTGACAGCTGCCCTGCTAAGTAAGACCCTCAGAGCATCACAGGCTCCATCCAGGCACGACCTACCGTGACAGAGGGAGACTCAGAATTGGTTTTGTAGTTCAGCTCCTTGAAGAAGATGTTGACTTTGGCCACTCCATTTCTTAGGTGTGGGGCAGAGGGTGGGAAGAAATGGTAGAGGATGAACTTCCTGGACCTTCCTCTAATCAACCATATCGATCCCTCTTCCTAGGTCTATTTTCCCTCCCAAAGATTCCTTTCTTGTGGCTGGGACCAGGGCGGGACTCACCTCTTGTTGTTGATGGTGTAGTTGTTCTGTCGCGATAGCATCTCGAAGACCCATTCCTAGGAAAGAATGGGGCTGTCATCAAGGTCCATACGCTTCAGGCTTACAGGGATAGGTTGTGTCAAACACACCCATACACAAAATACCCAGAGAAGGCCACAGCATTACACGGGCATACACATCCCCCACCCGTCGCTTCCCCACACTCTACCTGGGATGTCACCGAGGGCCATCGTGAGTAACCAGCCGAGAGCTGGTAGCTGGTCACACTGGGGATGGAGAAAGGTGTTCAGTGTTAGGGCAGAGCTCTCCCACTCGAAGGCTTGGCTGGGTAACCTGTATTCTACCCAACCTGCACCCGGGCAAGGGACACTAACCTGCATGGCTTCCGGCACTTGGTGAAACAGCCCAGGTGGTCTGAGGAGAAGTCAGCCTGGAGCTTATAGTAGCAGTAGCCTGTGGGTACAGAGAGATGCCTGTTCTCCTAGGGCACCTCAACTTTCTCTACCCCACACCCAAGAGGTCTCCCAAGATCCCTGGGTACCCACTTTACGAGAGCATTATTTAGCATTATAATGATGTCCTATGAGTGGCAATACCAAGAAGTACCAAATGTTTAAGAAATTAAGTTGCCGGGCGCGGTGGCTCAAGCCTGTAATCCCAGCACTTTGGGAGGCCGAGACGGGCAGATCACGAGGTCAGGAGATCGAGACCATCCTGGCTAACACGGTGAAACCCCGTCTCTACTAAAAATACAAAAAACTAGCCGGGCGAGGTGGCGGGCGCCTGTAGTCCCAGCTACTCGGGAGGCTGAGGCAGGAGAATGGCGTAAACCCAGGAGGCGGAGCTTGCAGTGAGCTGAGATCTGGCCACTGCACTCCAGCCCGGGCGACACAGCAAGACTCCATCTCAAAAAAAAAAAAAAAAAAAAAGAAATTAAGTTAGGCCAGGGACAGTGGCTCAGCTGTTTGGGAGGCTGAGGTGGGAGGGTCGTTTGAGGCCAGGAATTCAAGGTTGCAAGTGAGCTATGAGTGTGCCTTTGTACTCCAACCCTGGCAACAGAGTGAGACCTTGTCTCTAAAAAAAATTTTAAAATAAATTAATTTTTTTTTCTTTTTTTTAGACGGAGTCTCACTCTGTTGCCCAGGCTAGAGTACAGTGGCATGATCGCGGCTCACTGCAAGTTCCGCCTCCCGGGTTCACGCTATTCTCCTGCCTCAGCCTCCCAAGTAGCTGGGACTACAGGCGCCCACCACTATGCCTGGCTAATTTTTTGTATTTTTAGTAGAGACAGGGTTTCTCTGTGTTAGCCAGGATGGTCTCGATCTCAAGACCTCATGATCCGCCCGCCTTGGCCTCCCAAAGTGCTGGTATTACAGGCGCGAGCCACCGCACCCGGCCTAAAAAATAAATTAATAAAGAAAGAAAATAAGCTAAGTCAGGGGAAAAACAAAACAAAACAGGATACACCAGTGTAAGGAAATACACACTATGGACAAAAACTTAAACGCCATAAAGAAAAATGGGAACGGCCGGGCGCGGTGGCTCAAGCCTGTAATCCCAGCACTTTGGGAGGCCGAGACGGGCGGATCACGAGGTCAGGAGATCGAGACCATCCTGGCGAACACGGTGAAACCCCGTCTCTACTAAAAAAATACAAAAAACTAGCCGGGCGAGGTGGCGGGCGCCTGTAGTCCCAGCTACACAGGAGGCTGAGGCAGGAGAATGGCGTAAACCTGGGAGGCGGAGCTTGCAGTGAGCTGAGATCCGGCCACTGCGCTCCAGCCCTGGCGACAGAGCAAGACTCCGTCTAAAAAAAAAAAAAAAAAAAAAAAAAAAAAGAAAAATGGGAACAATAATTGTATAAGAATAAGGGAACTATGCCACAATAAGATAACACTTCATGCCCATTAAGATGTCTATTATTTAAAAAAAGACAATACACCAGGTGCGGTGGCTCGTGCCTGTAATACCAACACTATGGGAGGCTGAGGCAGGTGGATCACCTGAGGTCAGGAATTCGAGACCAGCTTGGCCAACATGGTGAAATCCAGTCTCTACTGAAAATACAAAAATTAGCCAGGTGTGGTGGTGCACACCTGTAATCCCAGCTACTTGGGAGGCTGAGGCAGGAGAATTATTTGAACCCAGGAGGTGGAGGTTGTAGTGAGCCAAGATCGTGCCACTGCACTCCAGCCTGAGCAACAGAGTGAGAGTCTTCTCAAAAATCAAATTAAATTAAATTTAAATTTAAAAAGATAATAACAAGAACTGGCAGGATATAGAGAAACTGAAAACCTCATATACTGCTGCTAGGGATGTACAATGGTGATGTCACTTTGGAAAACAGCCTGGCAGCTCCTCAGAAAAGGTTAAACATAGATTACCGTATGACCCAGCAATTCCGCTCCTAGGTATATACGCAAAAAAATGGAAAACATGTGTCCACACAAAAACTTGTACACAAATGCTCACAGCAGCATTATTCACAGTAACCAAAAAGTGGCAACAACACAAATGTCCACTAACTGATAAATGGGTAAACAAAGTGTGGTCTATCCATACAAGGGAGTGTCGTTATTCCGCCATATAAAGGAATGAGGCACTGCTATTGCTACAATATGGATGAAACTTGAAAATATTATGCTAAGTGAAATAAGGCAGACACGAAGGTCACACACTCTAAGATTCCGTCTGTATGAAAGATTCAGAATGGCCGGGCGCAGTGGCTCACACCTGTAATTCCAGCACTTTGGGAGGCCGAGGCAGGTGGATCACCTGAGGTCAGGAGTTCAAGACCAGCCTGATCAATATGGTGAAACCCCCTCTCTACTAAAAAATATAAAAATTAGCCGGGCGTGGTGGCATGCGCCTGTAGTCCCAGGTACTTGGGAGGCTGAGACAGGAGAATTGTTTGAACCTGAGAGGTGGAGGTTACAGTGAGCCGAGACTGCGCCACTGCACTCCAGTCTGGGCGACAGAGGGAGATTCTGTCTCTGAAAAAAAAAAAAAAAAGATTCAGAATAGGCAAATCCATAGAGAAAGAAAGAATCGTGGTTGCCCAAGGGCTGGCAGTGGTGGAAGAGGGGAGGGAAGCTTGGGATTTGCTAATGAGTACAAGGTTTATCTATTTATTTTTTTGAGACAGGGTCTCACTCCATCGCCCAGGCTGGAGTGCAGTGGCCTGATCATGGCTCACTACAGCCTCGACCTCCTGGGCTCAGGTGATTCTCCCACCTCAGCCTCCCAAGTGGCTGGGACTATAGGTGTGCACCACCATGCCCAGCTAATTTTTGTAAAGACAGGGTTTCACCATGTTGCCCAGGTTGGTGTCGAACTCCTGGGCTCAAGTGATCTGCCCACCTTGGCCTCTCAAAATGCTGGGATTACAGGCATGAACCACCATGCCCGGCCTGAGTGAGTACAAGGTTTCTTTTGGGAACACTAAAAATATTCCAAAATTGATGGTGGTGATGATTGCACAACTCTGGGACTATACTGAAAACCTAAAACTAAAAACTAAAATTTGACTAAAATGAAGCTGTACGCTTTAAATGAGTGAATCCTATGGGATATAAATTATGTCAATAAAGCTATTACCAAAAAAAAAAAAAAAAGAATAATGGAACTGCAGATTCCCCTCCTCCCCTATTTCCCAAATTCTAAGTAAGGTTATTTTGTCATTATTGCTACTTTTAGTTCCTCAGTCCGAAGTCCTTCTTCATTTCTGACCCAAATCCCTACCAGGGTTGGAGATCTTTGGAAGAAGGGGAAGCAGCTGGTCCTCTTCTCCGGGGAAGTAAGCCCTAGGAAATGCAGCAGACTGTGTTTTTAGCCTTACTTCCTCTCTCATCCTCACAACTTCTCAGCAATCAATATTGTTATTTTTCACTCACAGATGTGCAAACCCATTACATAGAAATAATTATTTGAGGGAAGGGAGAAATCCTGGGTGGCATCCCCTCTGTCCCGGTCCTGTATACCCTGGGACATGTCACATCCTCCCCCTGGACCTCAATTTGCTCATCTGAGAAAGGAGGTGAGGCCAGATGGCCTTTGGGTTTCCCCCAGTTCTGATGTGCTACACTCCTCTAAGGTCAGAGAGACAGGAACCAGGAGGCCACGACTGGAAAGTCCAGGCAGAAGAGAACTGCGGAGCCAGCCCAGGGAAGGACAGAAGTGGAAAAGTCACCACAGACAGGAACAAGGTAGGGATGGACGCTGAACTCTGGGGTGAGACAATCCGCTGCCTTTGAGGCCTCCGTGTCTCCAGTGTCCGCTACCATGTCACCTCCCGGGATGGCCCTCGGCCCACCCTGTGGGACAGCTGGGCCCAGGGGAGAGCCCTGGGAGGAGGAACTGCAGGGGGAACAGGCTGGTTGTGCTGGGGAAGAGCATGCACTCCAGGAATGCAAACCCTTGCAGCTTCCATATTTTATTTTTGTGATTTTCTTTCTCTCTCAGCTTCCTGGCACACAACTTCCCTACCAAACAACTCAGCTGTAGTCCAAAGGAAAGAGATTTGTCTACTCCTACACCAGGATAAGGAGGAGATTCCAAGGTGCTTCAAACTTTATTGATTGTGCCCTTGTTCAGGTTAAAAAAAAAAAATCTTAAATAAGCAGGTCCAATATACATATTTGATTTATAAATTACATACCTCTACTGTTGAATGGATACAGTACGTCCATTCTAAAGCACATAAGATGGAAAATGTGAAGGAACGAGACAGACCCATGTAACTTCTAATATTTTCTTCCTGCGCCCCAGGGAAGTGTTGTGTACCCCACCCAGCCCCTCCGGAGCCTGCCCAGCTAAGCACCCTGGGCACTGAGCAGGGAAGCTGCGGGCAGAGCGTGCACGGAAACCTCAGCAGCCAGTGAGGAACGGCTGGAGGTTTTCTCGCACCCTGGGCACTGAGCAGGGAAGCTGCGGGCAGAGCGTGCACGGAAACCTCAGCAGCCAGTGAGGAATGGCTGGAGGTTTTCTCGGGTGCTCTTCTTCCTTCTGCTGCAGGTTGTTTTAAATGGGACAGTTCCTTGACAAACACACAAAGGCCAAAACAGAGAGACTGCAACACTGAGAGGGAGGAAAGAAACAGAAGAGAGAGGGAGGCCAAGGCGGGCGGATCATGAGGTCAGGCGATCGAGACCATCCTGGCTAACACAGTGAAACCCAGTCTCTACTAAAAATACAAAAAAATTAGCCAGGTGAGGTGGCGGCGCCTGTAGTCCCAGCTACTTGGGAGGCTGAGGCAGAAGAATGGCGTGAACCCGGGAGGCGGAGCTTACAGTGAGCTGAGATTGCACCACTGCACTCCAGCCTGGGTGACAGAGCGAGACTCCGTCTCCAAAAAAAAAAGAGAGGAGAGACTGAGGGTGAGGGAAACTGACAGAGGCAGAGACTAAAGGCTGAAAAACAAGAGCAAGGGAGGACTCATCCCAGCAGGTGGGATGTCATCCCAGCCAGAAGTCATCCCCACAAACAGGGGACTGACAGGAAGAAGCGCCTCAGTGAGTACTGGGGTCAGTAGGCAGGGCAGGGACTCCTGGAGTCTCACCCCAGGAACTGTGCTTCCTGTAGTCACAGTACTCCATGTTCTGCGGCCGCGGATAGAAGATATAGGCACAGCCACACTCCTTGATCATGTTCTCCTGGAAGCAGGAGTGAATACACACCTGGAAGGGAGGAGGGTGGAGAGGAGAGGGGGTTCGGGACTGAACTCAGCAGATCTCTGCACAGAGCCTCCATCCTCTTTTCACCACCCCCCAGTTTCCCTCTCTCTCACACACACACAATCCCTCCAGCTTTGCAGGACCAGCCAGGGCAGGCCTGGGAGTGGCTGCCACAGAAGCAGGTTGGGCCTCACCTGCTGCGTGTACTTTGAAGGGTAAAGGTTCTTGACAGGGACATCACTGCCATTCTTGGTGCAGTCGCCATAGTCGCCCCCAAGTCTGTCCAGGGCTTCCTATGAACCCACATACACCAAGAGATCAGAGGACAGAGCAAGTGCCTCCGGGTTCTCTCCCTTCCCTCAGTTCCAGGTTGTATCTCATACCGGCCAGCCCCTCCTACCAGCCTCACCCTCTCAATACATGCCTCTAGCCACCTCATGCCCATCCACTGCTCATTTCTTTTTTTTTTTTTTTTGAGACGGAGTCTCACGCTGTTGCCCAGGCTGGAGTGCAGTGGCGCGATCTCGGCTCACTGCAAGCTCCGCCTCCCGGGTTCCCGCCATTCTCCTGCCTCAGCCTCCTGAGTAGCTGGGACTACAGGCGCCCGCCACCGCGCCCGGCTAATTTTTTGTATTTTTAGTAGAGACGGGGTTTCACTGTGGTCTCGATCTCCTGACCTTGTGATCCGCCCGCCTCGGCCTCCCAAAGTGCTGGGATTACAGGCTTGAGCCACCGCGCCTGGCCCCACTGCTCATTTCAAGGCCACTGGGCCCAGAGCATCCCCAGAAATCCTAAGCATGCCCTGAATGCCTTCTCAGCACTTGTCCCCCAAGGTCCACCCTGCAGGGCCTTACTTCCCAGTGCCAGCCCCTCTGCCCCTCGTTCCTGCTCCTGAAGACCTCCACATGCTCAAGACCCACCCCACACACTCTCCCTCCGCAGCCTCCCATGCCTTCCCCCTGCCCCTCTGCAATCTGAGGCTCTCCTTCCCGGCCTCCCAGTCAGCATCCTTGCCTTCCTCATGCTGATGGAGGTCTCCACGCCAGGCCGCAAGTTAAAGCCACCATCATCCATAAAGGCAGGTTCATCCTGCCCGTGCACCATTACCCGGGCCCCAGTCACTGTGGACAGCAGGGGAATGAAGTCATTCTGCTCTGTGCGCAGCATCAGGGACAGACCTAGGGGTGCAGAGAGAGCAGAGTTGGCAGAGGCGGGAATCCTGGAGAAGAGTTAGAAGATGGAAATCCACTCTCCTTTCCTTGCCCAGTCTCCAACACTGCAAGAGGAGCAAGTTCAGGAAGACCCGCAAAGGGACCTGGCAACCCATGGGCTGGAATCTGGAGGCAGGAGGAAGACCTGGGACAGGATTCCTCTCATGCCTGGAACGGACTATGTGGCACCTGTTGGGGAGAGAGAGCACAGGGGACCCCTCCCAGCAGTTCTAGGAGGTGGGCTCAAGGTAAGTACACGGGAGTGGCTGAGGCAGAGGGCTCCATGGAGCAAGCGGGGAGTTGCTCACCGTTGTTGACTCCAGGCATGGAAGACATCCAGAGGTTAGAGTTGTTCTTGTCATTGAAAGTATAGCAGTTTCCATACATTGGGTGGTGGAAGTGAGAGTAATTCCTTATCAGGAAAGAGACAGTAGGGTCAGAGAAGAAAGTGTAGGTGGTCCAGGGAGCAGGGAGATGAGGCAGAGAGAATTCTCCACTCCCTTAAATTCCTACAGGACTTGGGCTTTCAGAGTCGTTTGTTTCCTGATCACCTACCATGTGCTGGCACAATGCTGAGAGCTTTACTCACACTCCCTCAGTCACTCCAACCAACAGCCTGTGAGAGTCTCATCCTCATATCACAGAGGAGGAAGCTAAGGCTCAGAGAGCTCAAACAGCCGGCCCAAGGTCCCATTGCGATGATGAGCCTGGGGGTTCACACCTAGGTCATCTACCTTCTAGCCCAGGCTCCTCTCACCAGGCCATCTAGGCTCACCGGCCTTGACTTCCGTGCTGCCTTGTAACTTCTCTCTTCTTGCACTACAAAGATTCTTGCATGTCCCTAACTGCCCATGTGTCTAAATGTTAGTTCCCCATTGAATCATGAGCTCCTTGATAACAGCAGCCACATCTCATTCATCTCTGTGTCATCTCTAGGTTAGCTGCATAGTTCCTGTCATCTAGGAGATAGAGGAGATGATTAATAAATAGTTGTTGAGTGAGGAATGAACGAATGAATGAATGAATGAAGTGGGGAGGTGGAGGGGAGCAGGGTTAAAGGAGAAAGTGTGAGCAGTGGTGAGCACGGAGCTGAGGGGAGGACGATCAGTACCAAGTGCTTCCGGGCAGCCTCTTGCATCGGCATGTCTCAGAACGGTAGGTCCAAAACTCATCTGTGACAGGTGTGGGGACAGAGAAAATGCAATCACAGAGGCATCACGGCTGCAGTAGGACTGTAATTTCACAGCAAACCACAGGTTCCAGAACAGGGAGCCTGTGTGGGGTAAAGCACAGCACATGTGCCACACAGCACAGACAGTATCTGTGTTCTGCTACCCTGCCATCTTGGAGCTAATGACGGGAGCAGGGCAAAGAGGGAAAGGGGACTTCGGCCAGTGAGCAGCAGAGGAGGAATAAAGAGAAGAGGGAGAAGAGGCTGGCCAGAGATAAGGAGTGGGGTTCTGGTTGTACGACCTTGAGCAAGTCATTGTTTCTTTTTTTTTTTTTTTTTTTGAGACGGAGTCTCGCTCTGTCGCCCAGGCTGGAGTGCAGTGGCCGGATCTCAGCTCACTTTAAGCTCCGCCTCCCGGATTTACGCCATTCTCCTGCCTCAGCCTCCCGAGTAGCTGGGACTACAGGCGCCCGCCACCTCGCCCAGCTAGTTTTTTGTATTTTTTTAGTAGAGACGGGGTTTCACCGTGTTAGCCAGGATGGTCTCGATCTCCTGACCTTGTGATCCGCCCGTCTCAGCCTCCCAAAGTGCTGGGATTACAGGCTTGAGCCACCGCGCCCGGCCGCAAGTCATTGTTTCTAAGCTTATTCTCCTCCTCTGTAAAATGTAGGATGGTTCTGTGAAATGAGGAGATTGGAACCAGATGATCCGGGATATTCTATTGGCCCTTGAAGAACACAGGCACAGAGGCATGACATACTGGTGCCCATTCTAGGAGGTACTGGGAAGTCAGCACTTCTAGAGCCCAGACTAGATGCAGGGAAGGACTGAAGGAGAGGCTACAGAAGTGGCCAGTCCTGAAGGCTGGAGAGCCCTTTGCACACAGAGAGGGGACAAGCACAATGTGGTGGGTGCCGCCCCCATGGAAAGCAGGCACAGGTTCGATCAGCAGGTGAGGTGGAGCAACATGGATGGATTTTAAAGCATAGAGCTTCGTTGAATTAAATAAATAAAAAGTGGCGGGGCATAGTGGCTCACACCTGTAATTCCAACACTTTGGGAGGAGGCTGAGGCGGGTGGATCAGTTGAAGTCAGAAGTCCGAGACCAGCCTGGCCAACATGGTGAAACCCCGTCTCTACCAAAAATACAAAAATTAGCCAGGTGTGGTGGCGGGCGTCTATTACCTCAGCTA
This sequence comes from Macaca mulatta, assembly GCF_049350105.2. Taxonomy (NCBI): domain Eukaryota; kingdom Metazoa; phylum Chordata; class Mammalia; order Primates; family Cercopithecidae; genus Macaca; species Macaca mulatta. Next base: position 7,294,854 of record NC_133416.1, read on the forward strand.
CTCAGGAGGCTGAGGCAGAAGAATCGCTTGAACTTGGGAGGTTCAGTGAACTGAGATTGCACCACTGCACTCTACAGTGAGACTCTGTCTCAAAAAAAAAAAAAAAGTAAGAGGTGAAATGGGATCTGTAACACAGTACCATTTATGTAAATTAAATACAGATTTTGCAAAAACACATAGAGATACACACTAAGCACATTAATATAGTGGCCTATGAGAATCAGTATAATGTGGTGGTTAAGAGCACAGACTCAGCCGGGCGCGGTGGCTCATGCCTATAATCTCAGAACTTTGGGAGGCTGAGGCGGGTGGGGTCACCTGAGGTCAGGAGTTTGAGACCAGCCTGGCCAACATGTGAAACCCCATCTCTACTAAAAATACAAAATTAGCCGGGCATAGTGGTGCATGCCTGTAATCCCAGCTATTCAGAAGGCTGAGGCCGGAGAATCACTTGAACTTGGGAGGCAGAGGTTGTGGTGAGCTGAGATTGCGCCATTGCACTCCAGCCTGGCCAGTAAAAGCGAAACTCCATCTCCAAAAAAAAAAAAAAGCACAGACTCCAGAATTAAATTCCTTGTATTTGAATCCTGGGGCTCTAACAAGTATTCGATGTGGGACCAAACAAGTTACTTACTTAATCTGTACCTCAGTTTCCTCAGCTGTAAAATGGGGATAATAAAAATATCAACCTCACAGGGGTGTCGAGCATGAAATTATGCTTAGAATGGTGTTTAGCCTTAGTAAGAGCTGTATTAGCTCACTAGCACAATTACAGGGATTCATTAAGATGGCTAAAGTCGAAAAGACAGAAAACAACATGAGGAGGATGTAGAGAATTTAGAATCTTCATACATTGCTGGGCCGGGCGCGGTGGCTCAAGCCTGTAATCCCAGCACTTTGGGAGGCCGAGACGGGCAGATCATGAGGTCAGGAGATCGAGACCATCCTGGCTAACACGGTGAAACCCCGTCTCTACTAAAAATACAAAAAACTAGCCGGGCGAGGTGGCGGGCGCCTGTAGTCCCAGCTACTTGGGAGGCTGAGGCAGGACAATGGCGTGAACCTGGGAGGCGGAGCCTGCAGTGAGCCGAGATCGCGCCACTGCACTCCAGCCTGGGCGACAGAGCGAGACTCCATCTCAAAAAAAAAAAAGAATCTTCATACATTGCTGTTGGGAACGTTAAATGGTACAGCCGTTTGGAAAAGTCTCGCAGTTCCTCAGAATGTTAAATATAGAGTTACCACATGACCCCGCAGTTCCACTCGTAGGTGAACACCCAAGAGAAATACAAACATAGATCCATACAAAAACATGTACAGGAACGTTCACAGCAGCATTATTCATAATAGCCAAAAAGTGGAAACAATCCAAATGTCCATCAACTGAGAATGGATAAGCAAAAATGTGGGCCGGGCGTGGTGGCTCACGCCTATAATCCCAGCACTTTGGGAGGCCAAGGCAGGAGAATGGCTTGAGCTCAGGAGTTAGAGATCAGCCTGGGCAACATAGTGAGAGCTAGTCTCCACTAAAATTAAAAAAAAATAGCTGGGCATGGTGGCCTGAGCCTGTAGTCCCAGCTACTTGGGAGGCTGAATCAGGAAGGCCATTTCAGCCCAGGAAATCAAGGCTGCGGTGAGGTCTGATCATGCCACTGTACTCCAGCCTGAATGACTGAGTGAGAACCTGTCTCAAAAAAAAAAAAGTGGTATATCTACACAATGTAACAGTATTCAGCCATAAAAATGAAGTTCTGATCCAGCTACAACATGGATAAGTTTTGAAAACGTTATGCTAAGTGAAAGAGGCCACTCACAAAAGGCCACATATTGTAAGATTCCATTTATGTGAAACGTCCACCATAGGCAATCCATAGAGACAGAAAGCAGAAGAGTGGCTCTCAGGGCTTGGAGGAGGGGAGAAAATGGGGAAGAACTGCTAATGGGTACAGGGTTTCTTTCTGGGGTGAGGAAAATGTTCTAAAAACAAGTCGTGGTGGCCGGGCACGGTGGCTTACGCCTGTAATCCCAGCACTTTGGGAGGCTGAAGTGGGCGGATCACAAGGTCAGGAGATCGAAATCATTCTGGCTAACACGGTGAAACCCCGTCTCCACTAAAAATACAAAAAATTAGCAGGGCGTGGTGGTGGGCGCCCGTAGTCCCAGCTACTCGGGAGGCTGAGGCAGGAGAATGGCGTGAACCCGGGAGGCGGAGCTTGCAGTGAGCCGAGATCGCGCCACTGTACTCCAGCCTGGGCGACGGAGCGAGGCTCTGTCTCAAAAAAAAAAAAAAAAAAAAAAAAACCAGGTCGTGGTAATGGTTACACAACTCCAAATATACTAAAAATCACTAAATTATACATATTAAAAGGATACATTTATGGTAAGTAAATTATATGTCAATAAAAGTGTTATTTAAAAAAGATTACAGGGTAGGGGAAAAGGGTGTAGTTACGGGGGAGGAGAGTGGTGAGAAAGCCATGCTAAGGAGCTCCAGCTTGATGCTGGAGGCCATGAGAGACACTGAAGGATTTTAAACAGCAGGATATAGTTTGGATGTTCGTCTCCTCCAAATCTCATGTTGAAATGTGATCCCCAATGTTGGAGGGGATCCTAGTGGGAGGTGTTTGGGTCACAGGGGCGGGCCCCTCTTGAATGGCTTGGTGCCCTCCTTGCAGTAATGAGTGAATTCTCACACTATTAATTAGTTCAAGAGCCTGGTCTCTCTCGTGCCCCCTCTCCTCCCCTTCCACCATGGGTAAAAGTTTCCTGAGTCCTCCCAGAAGCTGAGCAGATGCTGGTGCCATGCTTGTACCATCTGCAGAACCCTCAGCCAATTAAACCTCTTTTCTTTATAAATTACCCAGACTCAGATATTCCTTTTTTTTTTTTTTTCCCAGATGGAGTCTTGCTCTGTTGCCCAGGCTGGAGTGCAGTGGTGCGATCTCAGCTCACTGCAACCTCCACCTCTTGGGTTCAAGCGATCCTCCTGGCTCAGCCTCCTGAGTAGCTGAGGCCACAGGTGCGTGCCACCACACCTGGCTAATTTTTATATTTTCAGTAGACACGGGGTTTCACCACGTTGGTGGGGCTGATCTCTAACTCCTGACCTCAGGTGATCCGCCCATCTCGGTCTCCCAAAGTACTGGGATTAGAGGCTGGAGCCACCACGCCCAGTGAGATATTCCTTTATAGCAACACAAAATGGGCTAACACACAGGACTAACTGGAATAGTGACGTGTGGTGACGTGAAGTAAGGATGAAGTACAAAGATTCCTGTGGTTGCAGAAGGAAGGGATGATTTGGAGGCAGAAGAACACAGTAGGGTGGAGGGGTGGGTATAACAACCCAAGCGAGAAATGAGGCTCTGAGCTGATCTAAGTGCCTAAGTGCCAAGACAAAGATGAACCATGGACTTTCTGTTGATGGGGAGGCAGGCACACAGAGCAAAGGGAGGGCAGCGGATGAGGGCATAGGAAAAGCACAGGTGCCTGAGTAATGGTTAGATGATCCTGGTGGCAGGTGTGGGCTGACTCAGGCTTAGGCGTTGCTACCATCTTACTTCCCAGCTGGTAGTTTCTGTCCTTAAACAAACAAAAAGACTAAAGACGGAACAAAATCGTGTACTGGCAGAGTGTGTGTGAAGGGTGAGAAGTGACACTGTGCCCTGTGGCCATTCTTCAGCAACAGGGGAGGGAACGCCCCCTGTAGAGTGGAGCCAGGCGGAGGCAGGGAGATGGCTCCGGAAAATCAATGAGCAGGAGAAGGAGGAGCCAGGGCAGGAGGGGGCCAGAGGTTACAGAGGTTACAGAAGGGGACCCCCCTTGCCTCAGCCTCTCCCAGCCATCAAAGAACCTGCAGCTGCTATGAGCTCACTGCAAGGACATTATAACAGGGGTCCTCACAGAATGAATGCCCGAGGGGCGGTGGGGTGGGAAGAATCCGTAGCCAGGGCAGGCCCATTCCCAAGGGCAAGTCACTTCACCTGTTTGAGTACAAGAGTAATGAAACCCATCATTTACCGCGGTCTGTAATGTAAAGTGCCCTCACGTTTGTATCTCGCACTTGCTGCAGCTCTTGAGATGAGTGTTATCGTCATCATCTTCACCACTTGAGTAAAAGTGCCAAAGGGGCACGGATTATATAGTTTTTCCTTTGATGTAGCCCAAATGCCTAGAACAGTGACTGGCACATAGCCCAGATAGTCAAAACTATTTGTTGAATGAATATCGAACGAATCTCATTTTTTGTTTTACTTCCATTTTGCAATCAAAGAAATAGGCTCTGAAGAATGATATGATACGTCCAGAGTCACCTGGCCAGGAACTGACAGAGCTAGAGAGGGAGTCCCTCAACCCATGCAACTCCACCTCACTACTACTGCCAGCCTCAGCTCTGGGAGCAGAGTATGGGACAGACGACCTCCTAGGCCCTTTTGAGCTTTGATGCTAGGGAGAAAAGGGCCTTAGAAAGACCAAGACACTGGCCAGGCGCGGTGGCTCACGCCTGTAATCCCAGCACTTTGGGAGGCCAAGACGGGCAGATCACCTGAGGTCGGAAGTTGGAGACCAGCCTGACCAACATGGAGAAACCCCGTCTCTACTAAAAATACAAAAAAATTAGCCAGGCGTGGTGGCGGATGACTGTAATCCCAGCTACTCGGGAGGCTGAGGCAGGAGAATCACTTGAACCCGGGAGGTGGAGGTTGCAGTGAGCCGAGATCGCGCCATTGCACTCCAGCCTGAGGAACAAGAGTGAAACTCCATCTCAAAAAAATATATAAGACCCAAGACCCATGCTGCCAGCCTTTGGTTTCTCAAAGCCCCAGTCTTCCCAAGTTATCCTGTGAGGCCACTTCCCTCAGACCCAGCAGTGCAGGGAGCAGCAGGAGTTCACAGGGCACTCTGGGGCAGGGTGTGGGCCCGAAGCCAGTGCTTCCCCCTGGCCTGCCGGCACTGGCATTTTTTTAGTCAACAAGCATTTCCTGGGCCCTGCCCATGCAGGGCGTGAGGCTGACCCAGGGAAGGGGACCCTGAGGAGAGCAAGGAGCCAGGCAAGACTGACTCACGCCTGGTTGCAGGAGACCTGGTTGAAGCGGCAGGCGAAGATGAAGTTGCCCAGTGTGTCCTCCTCCAGGGATGGCAGAGTCTCTGGCAGCCTCGACAGGATGTTGATGTAGTGGAAGCGGTACCACTCCCTCACTGCATCCACCCCTGATGAGTATGTCTGGTAGAAGCAGTCTGATTTGTTCTGGTTGCACTGGACACAGAGACCAGAGTCAGAGGGGAAACGCAGCCGTGGATAAGCCCCTTGGCAGGGCCAGGGGCCAAGAATGAGTGATCTGGGGTTCTGAGGACTGATGGATGGGGTCGGAAGCCAGGAGCGGGGAAAGACAGAAGTGGAAGAGAAGCAGAAGTCCCCAGGAGCATGGACCAGGAGAGCATGGGATTAAGGGAGTCGCCGGCCAGGAAGGAGACCAGCAGCTGCACACACACGGTTTGGGTTCATTTATACCTCCCCTGCTGGGGGGGCGCAGGGAGGAGCAAGACTTTCCCTCCCATTTCACTGATGGGAAGACTGAGGGATCAACAGATTTGTTCCAGCAAGAGCTGGGACTAGAACTCTAGTCCCCAGCCCACTCTTACTAGTGGGAACCTCCCTATCTCCTTTCCTTGGGTCCTCCCTCCCTCCCTCCTTCTCTCCCTCCCTCTTTCTCTCTCTCTTTCTTTCTTTCTTTCTTTCTTTCTCTTTCTTTCTCTCTCTCTCTCTTTCTCTTTTTTTTTTTTTTTGGCAGACAGGGGCTCATTCTGTCACTCAGGCTGGAGTGCAGTGGTGTGATCAAGGCTCACTGCAGTCTCCATCTCCCGAGTTCAAGCGATTCTCCCATCTCAGCCTCCTGAGTAGCTGGTACTACAGGCTTGTGCCACCACACAGGTTACTTTTTGTAATTTTTTGTAGAGATGGGGTTTCACTATGTTGCCCAGGCTGGTCTAAAACTCCTGTGCTCAGGTGATCTGCACGCCTTGGCCTCCCAAGTGCTAGGATTACAGGCGGGAGTCACCACGCCCAGCCTCATTTTATATTAAAAAAAAAAAAAAAAATTTGGGCCAGGTGCGGTGGCTCACTCCTGTAATAGGGCACTTCAGGAGGCCGAGGCGGGTGGATCACCTGAGGTCAGGAGTTCCAGACCAGCCTGACCAACATGGAGAAACCCTGTCTCTACTAAAAATATAAAAAATTAGCCAGGCATGGTGGTGCATGACTGTAATCCCAGCTGCTCAGGATGGAGGCAGGAGAATCGCTTGCACCCGGCAGGTGGAGGTTGCAGTGAGCCGAGATCACGCCATTGCACTCCAACCTGGGCAATAAAAGCGAAACTCCGTCTCAAAAAAAAAAAAAAATTAAGTTTCCTTTTTTTTGTTTGTTTTTTGAGATGGAGTCTTGCTCTGTCGCCTAGGCTGGAGGGCAGTGGCTTGATCTCGGCTCACTGCAACCTCTGTCTCCTGGGTTCAAGCGATTCTCCTGGCTCAGTTTCCCGAGTAGCTGGGATTACAGGTGCGTGCCACCAAGCCCGGCTAATTTTTGTATTTTTAGTAGAGATGGGGTTTCACCACGTTGGCCAGGCTGGTCTTGAACTCCTGACCTCAGGTGATCCACCCGCCTCGGCCTCCCAAAGTGCTAAGATTACAGGCATGAGCCATCGCGCCCAGCTAAGTTTCCTTTTTTTATTGTCTCCTTCTTCTCTATCTTGGGCTGTTAGCCCAGTTCTCCATCACGCTGGAGGGTCCCAACTGTGTCCCACTAGTGGGGACTGGAATTCAGAAAGTTGCATTTTCCTTCCTGAATCAAGGACCAGAAACAGTAAAACAATAATAATAATAATAATAATAAAAGTGCATTTTCCATAATAGATTTGACTTCCTACCCCTGAAACGTTTCTACAGAGGACCCCAGGGAGGAGGCCCCAAAAGCTGGGGCACCAACAGGTGTTATTTTAATTATCTAGTTGCTATGTGTATTTATTTACTTATTGTTTTGCCCGTGAGCCCACCAGGCCCCGCGTGGTGTCGGTGGGCTGCGCAGGGGGGTCCGGAGAGGAGCGGAGCCCATGGGTTGGCGGGGCCAGGGGGCCGGCGAGGGGCGGGGCGGGGCCCTCAGCGCTGCGGGCCTCACCAGCTCGAAACCGATCTTCCAGTCCTTCCAGTCCACTTGGGGGTTGTTGTCCCGCACGCTGGAGGCCACGCTACGGGCTTGACGGGCCCCGTGAAGCGGGGACGGGACCCTCAGGCGCTGCAAGAGGTGCGGCAGAGTGCCCCGCAGGTCGCGACGGCCGCGGGAGCCGGCCACGAGGGTGGGGGAGGAGTCGTATTTGTACAGGTCAAAGAGCGTCTGCTGTGTGATGCGGTCCAGCTCCTCCAGCTCCTCTTTAATTTCCGGATACCTGAAGGGGCGAGGGGAAAAGGGTCAGGCCAGGGGCCCTGGCGCGAGTGTCTGGCCCCTCCGCGGGTCAGGATCCTCATCTGCGCCCCAGGAGGCGGGTCCATCCCGGAGAAGCCTGGGCGCGGCTGGGGTCGTCGTGGCGCCTCCCGGCTGTCCGGCGGTGAAGAGTAAACAGGTGTGTCCGCCGGGAAGGCGAGCCCGGCCGGGACGGCAGTTACTGCGGACTATTTATTGAAGAAGAGAGGCAGGAGGCGCCTGTCGTCTGCGGGGCGCTCTCCTCCCCCTCGCCCGGACGTAGAAGGGAACCCGGAACTTGTCTGCCCTTTCCCAAGGAGGAGAAGAGTGGGGGCCTCGGCCTTGGCGTGACTGCGGTGCCCAGGTCATCCGGCCCTGATCCCCTCAGGGGAGTGGCCTTTCGGCGTGCCGAAATCAAGAGTTCACAACTGCACTTTTAGAATCTCCAACTGCAAAAATACAGGATGCCGCACCCACCCCTCCTCCCTCCTCCAAAGACTGTTCTAATGTATTTCGGGTACGGCCCAAACACCATAAATTAAACACAGCTCACTGTAAATCCCTACATTCCTTCTTAATACAGTTCCTATTACCATCTCCATCATGAAAGTCCAGAGTAGCAGGGCCTTAGGGATGTAATCTACCAAAACACAACAAATATAGAACTAATAAACTGAACAAGGTTGCAGGGTGCAAAATAAATACACAACAAAAATTAATCGCATTTAGGCCGGGTGCGGTGGCTCACGCCTGTAAACCCAGCACTTTGGGAGGCCGAGGTGGGCAGATCACGAGGTCAGAAGATCAAGACCACCCTGGCTAACACGGTGAAACCGCGTCTCTACTAAAAAAAATACAAAAAATTAGCCGGGCGTGGTGACGGGCGCCTGTAGTCCCAGCTACTCGGGAGACTGAGGCAGGAGAATGGCGTAAACCCCGGAGGCGGAGCTTGCAGTGAGCCGAGATCGCACCACTGCACTCCAGCCTGGGCGACAGAGCGAGACTCCGTCTCAAAAAAAAAAAAAAAAAAAAATTGCATTTCCGTCTCAAAAAAAATAATTAATTGCATTTCTACATGCTGGCAACAAAAAAACTGGAAAACCAGAAATACAACAGCAATATTAACTAACAGAAACAACATCAAATACATAGAAATAAATGTAACAAAAGATGTGCAAAACTGAAAAATATGTTGAAATCCCAGCTGAAATACATCCAAGTTCAGAATAAGTGGAGAGATATATATGTGTATATATATGGATTCAACACAATCCCTATCAAAACTCCAGCTTCTTTTTTTTTGGACAGGATCTCATTCTGTCACCCAAGCTGGAGTGCAGTGACACAATCACGGCTCACTGCAGCCTCCTCCTGGGCTCAAGCAATCCTCCCACCTCAGCCTCCCTAGTAGCTGGGACTACAAGTGTGCCACCACACCAAGCTCATTTTTGTATTTTTTTGTAGCGAGGGGGTTTCACCACGTTGCCCAGGCTGGACTCTAACTCCTGAGCGCAAGCAATCACCAGCCTCAACCTCCTAAAGTGCTGGGACTGCAGGCGTGAGTCACTGCACCCGGCCCCAGCAGATATTTTTAAAGAAACTGACAGACTGGTTCTAAGACTTATCTGGAAATGCAAACAATCTAGAATAGCCAGAATATTTTAGAAAAGAAGAGCCCAGCTGGAAAATGTATTCCTCCTGACCTTAGTATTTACTATAAAGCCACAGTAATCAAAACAATGTGGTTCTTCGTAAGGAGAGACAATAGATCAATGGAACAGAATAGAGTCCTGAAATAAACTCATGCATAGATGGTCAACTGACTTTTGACCAAAACACCAATTCAATTCAGTGGAGAAAATAAAATTTGTGAGCAGATTCTGCTAGAACAACTGAATACTGTACTGGAAAAAAAAAAAAATGACCCTCAATTTCTACCTTATACTCTACAGGCAAAAGTTAATTCAAGATGGATCATAACCTAAACATGAAATTCAGAACCATAAACACTCTAGAAGATGGAAGATATCTTCCTGACCTTGGGGTAGGCAAAATTCTCTTGTAAGAAAAATATCTAACAAATAATCCCTACAACGACCCTATGTAGTAGGCACTTTATGAACAGACCTACCGTTTTTTTTTGTTTGTTTGTTTTTTAACGAGACAGAGTCTCGCTCGGTCACCCAGGCTGGATGGAGTGCAGTGGCACAATCATGGCTCACAAGCTCTGCCTCCCAGGTTCACACCATTCTCCTGCCTCAGCCTCCCGAGTAGCTGGGACTACAGGCCCCCGCCACCACACCCAGCTAATTTTTTGTATTTTTTTAAGTAGAGATGGGGTTTCACCGTGTTAGCCAGAATGATTTCGATCTCCTGACCTTGTGATCCGCCTACCTCAGCCTCCCAAAGTGCTGGGATTACAGGCGTGTGAGCCACCGCGCCCAGCCGAACAGACCTACATTTTTTAAAGATTCTGACCCTGTACACAGCTAGTGAGAATATAAAATGATACAATTACTTTGGAAAACAATCTGGAAGTTCTTCAAAAAGTTAGATATAGAGTTACCATATAACCCATCCATTCCACTCCTAAGAGAATGAAAGCATATGCCCCCCGACCACACACACACAAATGTGCACAAATGTTCATACCAGTATTATTCCTAATAGCCAAAAAGTAGAAATAAGCCAAATGTCCATCAATTTATGAAAGTATAAATAAAATGTGGTACATCCATACACTGGAATAATATTTGGCAAATAAAAAGGAATTAAGTGCTGATTTATGCTACAACATGGATGATGCTTGAAAACATTATACTAAATGAAAGAAGCCACTCACAGAAGACGACATATAGCATGATTCTAATTATAGGAAATGTCCAGAATAAGCAAATCTATAGACAGAAAGTAGACTAGTGGTTGCACAGGGCTAGGGGTTAGGTAGATGGGAGGGAAAGATGAATGCCTGTTAAAGGGTACGGGGTTTCTTTTGGGGGTGATGAAAATGTTCTAAAATTGATTGTACTAATAATTGCACGATTCTGTGAAATATATTAAAAACGATTGAATTTTAAGTGAGTAAATTGTATGGTGTGTGAATTACATCTCAATAAAGCTGTTTTTTAAAGGAAAAATACCTAATGAAAAGATCATCTTGATAAATAAAGAATTCTTGTAGGCCGGGCACGGTGGCTCAAGCCTGTAATCCCAGCACTTTGGGAGGCCGAGAGGGGCGGATCACGAGGTCAGGAGATTGAGACCATCCTGGCTAACACGGTGAAACCCCGTCTCTACTAAAAAAATACAAAAAACTAGCCGGGCGAGGTGGCTGGCGCCTGTAGTCCCAGCTACTCAGGAGGCTGAGGCAGGAGAATGGCATAAACCCGGGAGGCGGAGCTTGCAGTGAGCCGAGATCCGGCCACTGCACTCCAGCCTGGGTGACACAGCGAGACTCCGTCTCAAAAAAAAAAAAAGAATTCTTGTAAATTAACAATTTAAAAAAAAATTTTAATGACCAAAAAGCATATAGAAATGGTCACTAAACACCTGAAAAGCTACTCAACATAATTAGTCCTCAGGGAAATGCTAATTAAATCCATGATAAGGTACCATTAGAAAGGCTAAAATTAAAAAGACTGACATAAGTGTTGGTGAGGATGTAGAGAGCAAATGGAATTCTTCTAAGCTGCTGATAGGAGCATAAAATGGTACCACTGCTTTGGAGGACCAGTTAGTAGTTGCTTATAATTTTAAACATGCATATCTACCTTATGACCCAGTAATTTCATTTCTGAATATTTTACCAGATCCACCCCTAGCTACTACACAAGAGCAAGAAAAACATGAAGATTTGTACCTGAGGCTGGGTGCAGTGGCTCACACCTGTAATCCCAGCCCTTTGGGAGGCCAAGGCGGGTGGATCACCTGAGGTCAAGAGTTCGAGACCAGACTGATCAACATGAAGAAACCCCATCTCTACTAAAAATGCAAAATTAGCCGGGCGTGGTGGCACATGCCTGTAATCCCAGCTACTCAGGAGGCTGAGGCAGGAGAATCGCTTGAACTCAGGAGGCGGAGGTTGCAGTGAGCCAAGATCTTGCCATTGCACTCCAGCCTGGGCAACCAGAGTGAAACTCCATCTCAAAAATAAATAAATAAATAAGATTTGTACATAAATGTTCATAGCCATTTTATTTATAATAGCCAAAAAGCCTAAAGCAACTCAAAAGTGTGTTGAAGGTGTGTGTTTGGCATTCTAGGAAACTTGCTCATTACTGCTAATTAAAAGAATGGCAATCGGCGGGGCATGATGGCTCACACCTGTAATTCCAGAACTTTGGAAGGCCAAGTGGGTGGATCACTCAAGCTCAGGAGTTTGAGACCAGCCTGGGCAACATGATGAAACCTTGTATCTACAAAAAATACAAAAATTCACCAGATGTGGTGGTGCACACCTGTAGTCCCAGCTGCTCAGAAGAGTGAGGCAAAAGAGTTGCCTGAGTCTGGGAGTTTGAGGCTACAGTGAGCCGTGATCGTGTGGCTGCACTCCAGCCTGGGCAACAGAGCAAGACCCTGTCTTGAAAAAAAAAAAAAGAATGGCAATCCTAGCTAGCATTTATTGAGCACTTACTATGAGCCAGGCACTGTGGTATTAGAATGTACATTATTTAATTGTTAAAAGAAGAACGTTAGAAAAAATTAAATTTAACAGAGTTTACTTGAGCAAAGAACGATGTTCGAATCAGGCAGCCCCTCAACCGGAATAGGCTCATCAAAACCACTCAGCAATAAAAAGGAACTGATACATGCAAAAAAACAGGGAAGAATTCCAGAAACATTAAGCCAAATAAGTCAGACACACATACAAGAAAATACATACTGTATGATCCCATTTATATGAATTCTATGAACAGACAAAACTAGTTGATGGTGATAGCATTCAGAAAATGATAGTGGGAGAGGAAGAGGAATTGATGGAAAGGGGGCACTAGGTAATGGGAGTGTTCAACATCTTGACTGTCAAACCTGAGTGGGCACTCAAGATTTGTTCATTTTGGCTGGGCGCGGTGGCTCACGCCTGTAATCCCAGCACTTTGGGAGGCCGAGGCGGGCAGATCACAAGGTCAAGAGTTCAAGACCAGCCTGACCAACATAGTGAAACCTCGTCTCTACTAAAAAATACAAAAATTAGCTGGGCGTAGCGGCACACACCTGTAATCCCAGCTACTTGGGAAGCTGGGGCAGGAGAATTGCTTGAACCTGGGAGGCGGAGGGTGCAGTGAGCCGAGATCATACCACTGCATCCCAGCCTGGGCGACAGGGCGAGACTTTGTCTCAAAAAAAAAAAAAAAAAAAAAGATTTGTTCATTTTATGGTATGTAAATTATGCCTCACTTAAAGAAAAAAATAGCAGTGCAGGGTCTTACTTGCCAGATTCAGATTTAATGGGTCTGGGACGGAGCCAGAACCAGGTTGTTTAAAAGAGCCCCCACGTGGTCCTAACGTGCAGCTACATTAACCACCATCTAGTCCAGATCTTCACTTCCTCTTCCAGTCAGCTCTATTTCCATCTCTACCAGAAAAGTATAGTTGGCTGGGCCTTAGGCATCAGCTCTGGCAGCCCCTAAACTTCTCACAGGAGAAAATGTAGCTCTGGTAAGGTGTGTGTTTGGCATTCTAAGAGACTTGCTTGTTATTAGTACTTAAAAGAATGACAACATAGCTAGCATTTATTGAGCACTTACTATGAACCAGGCACTGGCATTAGAATGTACATTATTTGATTGTTAAAAGAAAAACTTTAGGCCGGGCGCGGTGGCTCAAGCCTGTAATCCCAGCACTTTGGGAGGCCAAGACAGGCGGATCACGAGGTCAGGAGATCGAGACCGTCCTGGCTAACCCGGTGAAACCCCGTCTCTACTAAAAAATACAAAAAAAAAACTAGCCGGGCGAGGTGGCGGGCGCCTGTAGGCCCAGCTACTTGGGAGGCTGAGGCAGGAGAACGGCGTAAACCCGGGAGGCGGAGCTTGCAGTGAGCTGAGATCCGGCCACTGCACTCCAGCCTGGGCAACAGAGTGAGACTCCATCTCAAAAAAAAAAAAAAGAAAGAAAACTTTAAACAAATTAAATTTAACTTGAATTTCACTGAGCAAAGAATGAACCTGGAATCGAGTGCCCCCCCGCCCCCAACCAGAATAGGTTCAGAGTGACTTGGGGTCTGCTGCATGATTAGATAATATTCGTGGACAGGAAGAGGAAAGTGACCCACAGAAAACGGAAATGAGGTACAGAAACACCCGGATTGGTTACACCTCTGGCATTTGCTTTATTTGGACAAAGTTTGAACAGTGGGCTGCCTTTCATTGGCCAAAACCCTGCGATTGCTATAAAGGTAGGTTATAGTGTGTTTACATATCTAGTTAGGTGGCATTTCACTATGCATGAAGAAACCTGTAGGCCAAACTCAAAAACTGTAAAGAGGCAACTTTAGGCTAAAACTCATTTAACATGATTCAGTCTTTAGTGTAACGCAGTATACCGTTGGCCACTGTTAGCTAACACAGTTGTCATTCCCTTTTCCAGGTGAAAACCCTGAGGGCCGGGAGCGGTGGCTCAAGCCTGTAATCCCAGCACTTTGGGAGGCCGAGACGGGCGGATCACAAGGTCAGGAGATCGAGACCATCCTGGCTAACCCGGTGAAACCCCGTCTCTACTAAAAAATACAAAAAACTAGCCGGGCGAGGTGGCGGGCGCCTGTAGTCCCAGCTACTCCGGAGGCTGAGGCAGGAGAATGGCGTGAACCCGGGAGGCGGAGCTTGCAGTGAGCTGAAATCCGGCCACTGCACTCCAGCCTGGGTGACAGAGCGAGACTCCGTCTCAAAAAAAAAAAAAAAAAAAGAAAACCCTGAGGCATGATGACTTATTGCAGAAGGCACAGCTAGCAAATGGGTCAGACGGCACTCCAGCCACCACACTGCCCTCTGGTCCCTCCCTGCTACCTCTGGCTATTTTAGGAGGGCCACATGGTGCCCCAGAAAGAGCACCTGGGCCAGAATCTCTGCGACGTAGGGCCTGGTGTTCGGGCCACACACTTTCTGTCTATGTAACGCTGAGTAAGTGACCTAGTCTTTCTGAATCTCAGTCTGAGTTCCTTATCTGTAAAATGGGCATAACACTAGATCTGCCTACCACATGAAGCTCTTGGAGGGTTAAGTGAGAAAATACTCAGTGACACAAAGTGAAGAGACCATCGACTATCAGGAAGACACAGAGGAGCCTGGAGCCCAGGAAAGCCCTACTGGAGCACTCGGCACATTCCCAGATTACCAGGCAGAGCTGGGCACAGGAAATGCACCAACTTCTTCTCTGCGGTGCTGTCTCCCACCTCCAGGGACCACCTAGAAGCCTTGACTTCCCCTTCTTTGGCCCCTTCCCTAGCCCCATTCTCCACCTCTCAGCATCTCCAGCCTTGTCTCCCAGGGGGCTGTGAACACACAACCCCAGTGGAGTCGTCCCTACAAGTCCAGCCTCTACCACAGTGTGTTCACAGACAGGTGCCCCAAACCCGTGAGTCCCCCTGAGGACAGAGCCAGGTAACAGAGATCGCCCCACTAGAGCCTGTTCTGAGCTCTCAGATCATATGTGGAGTTCAGTCCTGGCTGTGACTTTTTTCTTTTGAGACAGAATATCACTCCATTGCCGAGGCTGAAGTGCAGTGGTGTGATCTCAACTCACTGCAGCCTCTGCATCCTAGGTTCAAGTGATTCTCCTTCATCAGCCTCCCAAATAGCTGGGATTACAGGCACACACCCCCACACCTGACTAATTTTCGTATTTTTTAGTAGAGACAGGGGTTTCGTCATGTTGGACAGGCTGGTCTCGAACTGTGATCCACCCGCCTCAGCCTCCCAAAGTGCTGGGATTACAGGCATGAGCCACCACGCCCAGCCCTGGCTATGACATTTGAAGAGCAGTAGGTGCTCACAAACCAATGATTGGCCGGGCGCGGTGGCTCAAGCCTGTAATCCCAGCACTTTGGGAGGCCGAGGCGGGTGGATCACGAGGTCAGGAGATCGAGACTATCCTGGCTAACATGGTGAAACCCCGTCTCTACTAAAAATACAAAAAACTAGCCGGGCGTGGTGGCAGGCGCCTGTAGTCTCAGCTACTTGGGAGGCTGAGGCGGGAGAATGGCGTGAACCCAGGAGGTGGAGCTTGCAGTGAGCCGAGATCACGCCACTGCACTCCAGCCTGGGAGACACAGCGAGACTCCGTCTCAAAAAAAAAAAAAAAAAACCAATGATTACCCAGAGGATGGACAGCCAGGGCAGTGAGATGTCTATAAACCATTTCATTCAAGGAAAGGGGAAAGGACTAAATTCTAATCAGCTTTCCAGGCTTATATCCTGACCTCACCACATATTTGCTGGCTAACCTTGGACAAGTTACTTATGTTTTCTGTGCCTTTGTTTCATCATCTGTAAAATGGGAATAATAGTAGAACCTGCCTCGTAGGGTTGTTATGAAGATTAAATTACTTAATATGTGAAAAAGTACTAAAAAAGTACCTTGCAGAGTAGGTACTGTATAACTGCTGATGTTGTTTTCATTATCATTACTGTTGGTATTACTGTTATTGGAGAAGAAAAAGCTAAGGAGACACAAGACACAAGAGCACTGCCTGCCATGTAACTACCATGTGACCTTGTGTCTTTTTTTTTTTTTTTTTGAGACAGAGTGTCGCTCTGTCTCCCAGGCTGGAGTGCAGTGGCGCGATCTCAGCTCACTGCAAGCTCCGCCTCCCAGGTTCACGCCATTCTCCTGCCTCAGCCTCCCGAGTAGCTGGGACTACAGGCGCCCGCCACCTCGCCTGGCTAGTGTTTTGTATTTTTTTAGTAGAGACGGGGTTTCACCGTGTTAGCCAGGATGGTCTCGATCTCCTGACCTCGTGATCCGCCCGTCTCGGCCTCCCAAAGTGCTGGGATTACAGGCTTGAGCCACCGCGCCCAGCCGACCTTGTGTCTTAACAACAGTGGAGCTAAAGACCCAGATTCCGATTCTGACTCCTCCACTTACCAGCTGGGTGACCTCTGCAAAGCCTGTTAGGCTCTCGGAGCCTCCATCTTCTTTTCTAACTATGGGACTGACACTTGCCTACACAAGCGTGTTATGAGGATCAAAATATGACAGTGGGCTTTGCAAACTGCAGTGCAATTACTGCTATTATAGCTGCACCTGAACTGATAGCCAGAGGAAGGAGGGGACGCCTTTAGGGTTGCTTCAAGGACACAGAACCAGGATGAGAGGGCAGAAGTTATCACAAGCCAGACTGCAGCTTTGCCTAAGGAAGAACTCTCTTTTTTTTTTTTTTTTTTTTTTTTTTGAGGCGGAGTCTCGCTCTGTCGCCCAGGTTGGAGTGCAGTGGCGCGATCTCGGCTCACTGCAAGCTCCGCCTCCCGGGTTCCCGCCATTCTCCTGCCTCAGCCTCCCGAGTAGCTGGGACTACAGGCGCCGCCACCACGCCCGGCTAATTTTTTTGTATTTTTAGTGGAGACGGGGTTTCATTGTGTTAGCCAGGATGGTCTCGATCTCCTGACCTCGTGATCCGCCCGTCTCGGCCTCCCAAAGTGCTGGGATTACAGGCTTGAGCCACCGCGCCCGGCCAGGAAGAACTCTCTTAATTTATTTAATTTAATTTAATTTAATTTAATTTAATTTAATTTAATTTAATTTTATTTATTTATTTATGTATTTGAGACAGAGTCTCACTCTGCCGCCCAGGCTGAAGTGTAGTGGCGCTATCTCAGCTAACTGCAACCTCCACCTCCTGGGTTCAGGTGATTCTCATCCCTCCCCACAGGCGCACGCCACCATGTCCAGCTAATTTTTTATTTTTATTTTTTTTTGTATTTTTGTACAGATGGGGTTTCACTGTGTTGCCCAGGCTGCTCTCGAACTACTGAGCTCAAGGGATCTGCCCGCCTTGGCCTCCCAAAGGGCTGGGATTACAGGTGTGAGCCACAATGCCTGGCCAGGAAGAAATTTTTTTTTTTTTTTTTTTTGAGACAGAGTCTCTCTCTGTCGCTCAGGCTGGAATGCAGTGGCCGGATCTCAGCTCACTGCAAGCTCCGCCTCCCGGGTTCCCGCCATTCTCCTGCCTCAGCCTCCCGAGTAGCTGGGACTACAGGCGCCCGCCACCTCGCCCGGCTAGTTTTTTGTATTTTTTAGTAGAGACCGGGTTTCACCGTGTTAGTCAGGATGGTCTCGATCTCCTGACCTCGTGATCCGCCTGTCTCGGCCTCCCAAAGTGCTGGGATTACAGGCTTGAGCCACCGCGCCCGGCCAGGAAGAACTTTTTAATAGCATCTGCCACAAAGGTAGCAAGGTTCCTGACATGAGAAGGATCCAACCACCGTGGCAGGGTTAGAGGGGAGTCAACTCTTAAAAGTCCAGGCTTTTTTTCCCGCCAGCCCTGCTGAGTAAAGCCCGGTGTCCAGATTGCCCGGGGAGTGCAAAGCCTGCCCACCACATCAGGGAACTGCAGGCAGGGACGGACTCCCTAGCTCAGGCCTTCCCCACCTTCCCCACAGGGGTTCTCTCTGGGAAATTGCTCCTTGCTTCACCCACTCCTGGCCTCCTGCTGTGCCATTTCCAGGAAAGAAGCTAGCATGACCTTCATTGCTCAAGAACCCCAAGTTCTTAGGTCCAGTCTAAACCGTTCCTGGGACTGGATGAAAAATACGTCTGTGGGCTCTGTTTCCCATGACTGTAGGTATGACTGGCCCACTCCTTTCGGTGAAGAAGTCCTTTGTTGACCAGAGAAAAAGGGGCTGCAGTGGGTAACCCTTCCCTTTGGACTCAGCACCTCCTTGGTTAGTCTGAAAAGTCTTCAGTGCTTTGTCCACTTTCCTTGAAGTTAGAAAGCAGCAGAGTCCTGCATGTCCACTTTCCTCCTCTCCCTCTGCTGGTGATGACCCTCGGCAGGTGGGCAGCCCTGGGCAGCTCTGCCTCACTCCAGTTCCTCTAGCTCATCAACTGATTTCCTAGGTAGGAGTCACTCACCGCGCTCCCTGTGATTCACTCACTGGGGCTGGTTAACCTGTTTACCTTCCTGCCTCTCTCCTGAGTAGGAGTGGCCCTGGCTCCCTCCCTCCGGCACGCCTGACAAACTGTCCTCCTATGACTGCTGCTCTGCCCGCTGGGCTCGCACCAACTGCCCCCGACCCTGGGAGGTCTCTGCCCGATCCCTACTTAAAGTGTAATGGAAAAAAAAGAGCTTTGAAATCAAACACACTTGGTTTGTGACTCAGCTGCTAACCTGAGATGCCCTGGCTTTTCTTTGGAGCCTGGCGGGGAGGGGAGAGTGGGGAGGCGAGGGGGAGGGGATTGGGGGGGCGGGGGATGATTTCTGAGTCCCAGTTTCACCACTTGCTGTCTGTCTGAAGCTGAGCCAGTTACTTAACTCTCTGGGCCTCAGTTTCCTCATCCATAAAATTAGAGTAATCATGATACCTACTTTCAAGGTGTGTTGTGAGAAGTAATTTAAAGCAGATCATCTGATTTAGATTCATTTGTAAAAATGTCTGGCACATAAATATATACAAGCGTTATTACTGTTTTTTTTTTTTTTTTTCTTTGAGACAGTGTCTCACTCTGTGGCCCAAGCTGGAATGCAGTGGCATGATCTCAGCTCACTGCAACCTCGGCCTCCTGAGGTGATTCTCCTGCCTCAGCCTCCCAAGTAGCTGGGACTACAGGCATGCGTAACCATGCTTGGCTGATTTTTGTATTTTTAGTAGAGATGGGGATTTCACCATGATGGCCAGACTGGTCTTAAACTCCTGGCCTCAAGTGAGGGGCTCTTTTAAACAACCTTGTTTGGGCTCCATCCCAGACCCCTCAATGCCTGCCTTGGCCTCCCAAAGTGCTGGGATTACAGGCGTGAGCCACCGGGCCCGGCAGTTATTTTTTAATTAATTAAATAAATAAATAAATAAATAAATAATGTATGTTCCCTTGTTCAAACTATTTCCTCTTGCCAAGCCTTAATTTCCCCATCTAAAAAAAAATGGGAATAATACTGCCCACCTCCCTGGACTTGTCAGTATTAAATGAGAGAGTGTCTATAAAGCACCCAGCTTTAGGGTGTAGCACATAATGTGACTACAAGGTCAAGCGCGTAGTGTTTGGTGGGTGTTGAATCTCCTTCCCCTGTGCTGGGGAGCCTTCCCCGACTCCCCTCCCGTCCTAGGTGTTCTTGCCTTCCTAACTCCCGCAGCAGCCCTTCAACCAGGAGGGATTCTTTCTGGACGGATGGCTGCTTCCCAGTCCGCAGTCCCCAGAGGCAGAGCTTCTGGCCTCCTTTCCCCGGCTTTTTCCTGGACTGTCTAGGGACAGCAGAACCTAAGAACTGTGCAGCAGAACCTAAGAACTGTGCAGGCCTCGCCCTGTTCACCCCTGCCCTCCCTCTCCATCTCTCACTGACATATTTTCAACCACAAATATTTATTGAGTGCCCACTGCCCCGCCTGCTGTCCTTCCCCCTCCTGCTGCATCCCTCCCCTCCACCAAGGCCTTAAGGGGTGAAGATGTCTGCAGGCACCAGGGGGAGAAAAACGAGGTTGAGGGGAAGTACCCAAGAAAGCTCTGAAATGAGATGGAAACCATGTCTGCCTGGAAATTTCATTCACTCAACGCCCCACATCTTGGGTATTAAAAAGAGGCAGAGTTTTGGGATTAGGCATAAACAGGATGAGTCACAGCTCAGTCACTCTCTCTGTGATGTTGTGACTTGCCTCTCTTTGCCTTAGTTTCCTCAAGTGTAAAATAGGGATGACAATAGCACCGGCCTGGGAAGACGTGAGAATGAAATGAGATGCCAGTGGACACCTTAGCAGTGTCTGTGCACACAGCAGCTTCTTAAGGAAATGGTCCCTACCCGGGACATTATACAGACGTTAATCAACAACATGGCCCGGCTTTTTTTTTCTCTCTCTCTCCTGGACAGGACGTCCCAACCTTTCTTAGTCCGTAACACACCTTTGGACATGATGGAATATGCGAAGGGGCCTCCACCCACAGCATGACAAATCCCAAGCATCCATAATCGCACACATACCAGTGTGTGCACACACACACTCACACTCACACCCATAAAGATCTGACACTCCTTGAAGGCACACTAACTCACTATTTTATCATACTTATCCCAGTGTGTCACAGTTACTGGCTTATATGCCTGTCTCTGCCATCTTATTTTATCTGTCTCCAGAACACAGCAAACTACATGCCCTTCAATAAAGGGTGTATGAATTATTCATGAATCCATTTTGCCTGGTGCCTAGCCCTGTGTCTGGCTTGACGCAGGTGTCCCCAAGGTGTGGCATGGCTGGGTGAATGCAAATAAAAGGTATATAAAAACATTCAGCCCTGCCCTCCTCTCTTCTCCACGCTCACCACCCGCTCACCACTCGCTCCGGTTTCCAGACCCAACATTGGCAAAACAGCACTGACGAAACCCAAAACTTCAGGACACACCCAAGCACGTAAAGGTCAGGCACCTGGGCAGGTCAACAGTGCGGCATTTCAGCCTGGGTCTTTTGGGGGAACAGCTTCACAAGGGGCTGCTCTCCAGCCTGACCCATTCTCCTTGTTCTGTAAGGCCCCTGCCTCCAGCCTTTGGGCTCACTTGCAGCCCTAACCTCCACAAACCCCCACTTTGCTTTCTCCATAACAAATTCCCCGGCCGGGCGCAGTGGCTCACGCCTGTAATCCCTGCACTTTGGGAGGCTGAGGCGGGCGGATCACGAGGTCAGTAGATCGAGACCATCCTGGCTAACACGGTGAAACCCCGTCTCTACTAAAATACAAAAAACTAGCCGGGCGAGGTGGCGGGCGCCTGTAGTCCCAGCTACTCCGGAGGCTGAGGCAGGAGAATGGCGCGAACCCGGGAGGCGGAGCTTGCAGTGAGCCGAGATGGTGCCACTGCACTCCAGCCTGGGCGACAGAGTGAAGACTCCGCCTCAAAAAAAAAAAAAAAAAAAAACACAAATTCCCCTTCTAAACAAAGACTGACAGCACCCACCTCCGCAGCACCTGCAAGGCCTCGCCTCCCCTCACCTAGCCTCACCTCTCCATCAGACTCTCCTGTGGGGGGGATGAGGCCGTATACTTTGCTGGCATCTTGCTCCAGAAAAGGATGGAGCTGAGCACACCCCTGCCCTTTGGCAGCACTCCCTCCCACTTGCAGGAGGGAGAAGGGAACGGGAGGGAAGGAGAAGAGAGGGCAGGGGAGGGCAACGCTGCTCCAACAACCACACTCTGGGTGAGCCTGGGGTGCTAGGACGGCTCCACTGGGCAGGGACAGCAGTCCAGCAAGCTGGAGGCTCCTCGTTTTGCCAGTGGTGAGCTCTACCTGGGACAGGGGTATCGGCTCCCACCCTCAGGTCTGAGGCTGTGCCTGCCCAGTGAGCACCTCAGCACCCCGGACCACCCTTCCAGGCGCAGGCACCAGGGAATGGGCAGAGGGACTAACCGACCTGTAGGGATTGAGGGTGCAGATGGTCACTGCGGGGAAGACAAGCTTGTCCGAGTTGAGGTTGATGTTGAGGCTGACGGGGTAGCTGAAGTACTCTCCGAAAAGCAGGCCGAATTGCCAGTACATCATGCCAAAGGTGCAGAGCCAGAGCACTGCCCAGAAGGCCGTCTTCATGCGATTGTGCTGGGAGCACACCAGGCGGATGGCGCCGTGGATGGTGGTATTGTTGCAGAAGAACTCGAAGAGCTCTCGGTAGGAGCGGTGGAACTCGATCAGGGCCTCCTCCTCCGCTGTGGGCTGCTGGGGTGCCGCAGGTTCTGGGCCCAGCCCCTGCTCCTCACGCTTGTCCCCCTTCATGAGCCCTGGGGTGGGCTGTGGAGGGCTAGCGTCCTGCTCCTCCAGCTTGTTCCCCTCCATGAGCCCTGCGGTGGGCTGCAGAGGTCTAGGGTCCTGCTCCTCCAGCTTGTTCCCCTTCATGAGCCCCGAGGCGGATTGGGGAGAGCAAGGGTCAGGGTCAAGGCTGAGCTCTGGGCCCTGAGTGCCCTCTCCCATCACCCCTGGAACCCAAGTGAGGTTGCCCCTGGCCATGCCCACGTCCCACCCTGCGCCCACATTCTCCCACTCCTCCCTCCCTCCTCCACCTTTCCTGGAGCCAGCAGACCTGCGGGAGTTGGGGCCAAAAGTGCCGGAGCTGGGCTTCCCTGGAACAGCCTCTCCTCTGCTTCCCTGAGAGGGCCACCCTTTGGTTTCTGTCCCAGCACCTCCTTTTCTGCCTCTGCCCTCTTCCTTTGATCTTCCTCTGGGATCTGTGTCTCAGCGCCTGCCTCTCACTCCCTCTCTATCTGCCCTGTTTCTCTTTGGGTCTCTCCCAGCTCTCCTCTTCCTGACCTGGCTCCTCTCTCTAATCCTGCCTCTCTTCCTCTTCCCCACTTGCCTTGCCCCTTCTCACTCTAGGCCCTCACCTCCAGCCTCTGGCCCTGACCTCGAGCTGCGTCCTGATTCTGTCTCTACCCCAGGACTGCCGGGCTCCAGGAGGTCTGGGCTGCCTCCAGCTTCCCACTCCCAGGTTGCGGCTGGACTGGGACTGGTTCCTTTCCAGTTGAATCTGGCAGCCAAACCTCTCCTCCCCTCACCTGACAGGTGCAGCGGCCGGGCTGGGGAGCCCGCCCGCCGGCCGGCCACGGAGAGAAGCAACAGGAGTCTCATTAACATCTCAATTAAAAGTGAGCAGGGCAGGGGGAGGGGCTGAGGAGGAGTCAGAGCTGGGAGTTTTCCAAAGGAAGGAGGGCTCCCGAGGGCAGGTGAACTGGGAGTACTGGACCTGAGAAGGCAGACTCTGGGCAGGGGCTTTAGATGCAGACCTGACAGGCAAGGAGGCTGGGGGACAGGAGGGCAGGTTACGGGCAAAGATCAGAACAAGTAGAAGGATCCTGAGCCCACAGCCAGGAGGGCGACACAAGGAGAAGGGGCCAGCCAGGCTGAGAGGGCCTGGGTGGGGAAACCGGAGGACAAGGGAGACAATAGAGAGGGACAGCAAAGGATGGAGAGATGGGGATGGAGGAGGGGCACTGAGTGAGTAGAGGCGGGTGGGGGGCGGAGGCGGGGGCAATAGGAGGAGCCAGCACCAAAGGGAGTCTCTCTCCAGGCAGGAGAGCAAGGGGGGAGTCCCAAGTGTGCTTCCAGGAACTGGAGTCTCAGCAAGTGGGCAACCCTCTAAGGGTACCCACAGCTCAGCCTCACCCCCAGGCCCTGGAGAGAAGAGAGAATACGTCTCTGCAAACCTCCTCCTCACTCATTAAGTGGACGCGGCGCACTCAGGTGGGGCGCATCTGCCTCCTCCTGGTCCCTCCTGTTTCCTGCTGAGTCCTCACCACTCCCTCCAACCTTGTCCAGACCAGGGAGGGGCCCAGGTGAAGCTGGGGGCTAGGCGGGGCCTTAGGACATTCTGTTCTTTTTTACACCATTGGCTGCCAGGCCAGGAATGTGTAATCACCCCTGTTGTGGTCACAAAGTTGCAGGAATGTGGGCAACCAGAGGCAGCACGAGGGCCAAGCAGGACACTGTGGGCACAGACCCGGAGCCCAGGGAGAGGCAGGGACAGTAGGCACTGAAGGTGCAGGGAGGACGTGGCCAGCGCTGGAAAGGAAGAGAGTGGGCATGGCGCAAGCCTGGGCAGGCCCTGGGAGGAGGAGAAATTCACTGATAGGGGCTATATTTTTCTCCAAAATCTCTTTCCAAACTTAATGCAGCAAAAGGATAAGGAGTGGAGTGCCAAGTGGTGAGCAAGGAGAGAAGGGAGGGTCAGAGAATCAGACCCAAAAATGGCTCTAGGAGACTCTGGAGAACCACCCACACAGCCCGGGCCCTGCACGCAACAGGGAGGCCTGCCGCTCCCTCGAGGGCCCCACAGGAGGCAGCCAGGAATGTGGTCGCTGGCTTGTCCTGCCTCCCTCCGCAAGCCCACAGACAAAGGCCCAGCCTGAGCACTGATACACACTGGGGAGGAGATAGGCCTGCAAATAGGTAGCTGCAATACAATAAGATAAGGTTTCTATTTGTACACTTTAAAAGATCGTCTTTAAAACGGACTTCTAACCAAAGCACAGATCTCAGATTTCTCAGAGATAAGAGATAAGAGCCAAGGGCTGGGGGAGCCTAGGGCTCAGTGCAGGAGACTCAGGAAGCCTTCCCAGAGAAGGTGTCCTCTCTGCTGAATCTTGAAGAGCAAGGAGTTTAGCAGGCAAAGAGAAAAGGCGGTACTCCAGGCTCAGGGTCCGACCTGGTCTGTGGCTTCCTCTCTTGCCGCTGTCTCTTGTGACTTCTTAAAGTGAGAGCGGTGTCAACCAGGATTCCAAACCAGGTTCCCTTGCTTACCTTGATACTGCTCATGATACCTCCCCTTGGAAGGGACAGCTGGATTTTTCTTCATTGTCCTGATGAAGAAACTGACCCTTCCCAAGGATAAACCAGTTTTCTGAGGTTAGAAAACAAAATATGAGCAGAGCTATAAACAGAATTCAGAATCCTCCTCCTCCTCTGGCGTTATCTACTTAGCGCTTTAGCCATTTACTTCCTGAGACAGACTCACGGGGGATCGGGGCTCCGCTGCACCAGGATGGGAAAGCCGGGAAGGCCTCCCTCACTCCCACACAGAGCCCATGGATTCATCCAGTCTCTGGGTGCAGGGTGATCTCCTTGGCTCTGTGAAAAGGTCTCTGCACTGTCCCCGCCACCCCACAGATCCCAGATACCCCTAGAAACTCCAGTCTCCCTCGAGCCAGGTCCTTACATTGGGTATGGTCCTCCCTGCAGACAAGGTGCTCAGCACCCTGGCTGTTTGATCTCAAAGGTTCTGAAAAGCACCTCCCTGCCTTTTCTATTTGCTAGCTCATGCCTGAAATCCAACCACTAGCTGAAGGCAGCATGGCAAATAGTTTTCGTATCAAGGGCTCTGTGAGAAGAATTGCAATGCCTGGTCTGGGCTGAGCCGGAGGGTGGTGACCCTGCCACGTCCTGCCGGGTATGGGAGTGGCAATGCAAGCCCAGTGCTGCAGCATTCTAGACCTGGAGTGGGCTAGAGCAGGCTTGGTGTTGTGAGGAAAATAGAAATCTGAGACCTGCGCTTTGGTCAGAAGTCCATTTTAAAGATGATCTTTTTAAAGTGTACAAATAAAACACAAATATGTTTTTGTCATAATACAATTTTTCAGCAATACGGAAGTATGTAGAACAATAAAAGCTTCCCTTTGTCCCCTTCCTTTCCCTCCCCCAAGGGGAGCCACCGTAATTTGTATATCTCTCTGTATCTTTTTGTGTGCCGTTATAAACTTACATGTATTTTTTATTTTTTATTTTATTTTTTTATTTTTTATTTTATTTTTATTTTTTGAGACAAAGTCTGGCTCTGTCACCCAGGCTGGAGTGCAGTAGCGCGATCTCGGCTCACTGCAAGCTCCGCCTCCCGGGTTCACACCATTCTCCTGCCTCAGCCTCCCAAGTAGCTGGGACTACAGGCGCCCACCACCACGCCCAGCTAATTTTTTGTATTTTTAGTAGAAACAGGGTTTCACCGTGTTCGCCAGGATGGTCTCGATCTCCTGACCTTGTAATCCGCCCGCCTCGGCCTCCCAAAGTGCTGGGATAACAGGCGTGAGCCACCGTGCCCGGCCTACATGTATTTTTTAAAAACAAAGCATATAGTTCTTTTTTATAAGAGGGACCGTGTTATAGGTATGTTTCTACAACTTCCATTTTTGCTTTTATTTTCTTATTTATTTTAGAGACAGGATCATGCACTGTCCTCTAGGCTGGAGTACAGCAGCATGATCATGGCTCACTGCAGCCTCCAACTCCTAGGCTCAAGCAGTCTCCTGCCTCAGCCTCCCAAAGCGCTGGGATTACAACCATGGGAGCCACCATGCTCAGCCCCTATTTTTGCTTTTAAACTATGTGACTTTGAGAAAGGCACTTGAGCTCTGTGGGCCCCAGTGATCTTACCTGAGAAAATGAAAGGGCAAGAAGGGGTGGGTAAGGCAACCCGGATGGGCACAAAGACTTTTTCCAGCTGACCTTGCATCTGGCCCCCTGCTTCACGCATGAGGGGACTGAGGCCCACAGAAGCAAAGTGATTTGGCCACAGTCACCCAGGAGTTAGGGGTGGGGCCAGACTGAAAACTGCGCCACTCCTTTCCAAGCTCAGTTCTCCTTCTCTGATTTTGAGGGAAGTAGTTTTATTCTATAAGAAGTCAAGAGCTTTGTAGACTCTGTCTTGGAAGGACCTCCCGCCTTCCCAGGACTACCCCCAGACTCCCCCAGAGCCCCAGCCCTTCCCGCCAACCCAGGGCTGCCTTCCCCTCCCAACACCAGCTATCCTCTAACCCTGTGGTGTGGCCATAAGATATGCACGGCTGCAGGGAGAGAAGTGAAACCAGAGGGGCTGCCGTGGGATGAGGGTTATGAGTGCACAGGGTCTTCCTGCCTCTTGTTCTCCGCGGACAGGAGATGACGGAAGTAATCACTCCAGCCTCCTAGGGAGAGCCCATCTCTGCACTTACCACTGTTTACTATTATTTATTATTATTATCCTGATGTATGTGTGTTTGTACATATGCAGGGACAGAGACCAGGTGTATTCATCTTGGTGACCTCAGTGTCTAGTGGTCACTGTTTGCCGACCCACTCTGTGGAAGACAGCAGAACTAGCATCTTTGCTAGTTTATCTTTGACAGAGCAGGATATGCTATGAAAAAGCATCTGCAAAACTTCAAACACCCTAACTTCCTCTGACAACCCATTTATTTGTGGTCTATTAATTTGTCTAAATGTTCTTCGCTTTTCCCTGTTCACTTCTATCCTTTCCAGGATGAGAATCAGTTACTTAGTTAAATGCAAGTCTTTATTCTTACTACTTGGAGCTAATTAGCCACTTCACACTGGGGGCTGCCCACTGTGGAAGACAACAGTCTTTTCAGCTGCCCTTATGTGGTACAGATTTCTCTTTCATTTAAAACGATGGACCAGAAAAATACCACACTTCATCTAGTCCCCTGGCAGTTTACTTAGAAGTTCACTCCTAGAAGTTGATCGCTTTGAGTTAAGACAGGGTTTATCAACCTTGGCACTATTGACATTTTCAGCTGTATCTTTCTTTGTGGTGGACAGGATGATTCTGTCCTATCTACAATCCTGTGCATTGTAGGACGTTCAGCAGCATCCCTGGCTTCCATCTATTAGATGCTAGTAGCACCTCCTGAGTCATTGCGACCAAAACATCTCCAAATATTGCCAAATGACTTCTGGGGGGCAAAGTCACCCCCGTTGAAAAGACTCGGTTAAGGCATTGTCACCACTGAAAATGCAAATACTCTGGAAAAAGACAACCCTCATCAGTTATGCACTTCTGGGTGTTTGCCAGACCCTTTCCAAGAGCACTAGTCAGCTAAGAGCAGAGTGGAGAAGAAGAGAGAAGAAATAGTATTTTTCTTCTGGCCGGGTGCAGTGGCTCATGCCTGTAATCCAAGCACTTTGGGACATTAAGGTGTGTGAATGACATGAGGCTAGGAATTCAAAAACAGCCTGGCCAACATGGCAAAACACCATCTCTACTAAAAATACAAAAACTAGCTGGGCCTGTTGGCGCATGCCTGTAGTCCCAGCTACTCAACTTGGGAGGCTGAGGCCAGGAAAATCACTTCAACCTGGGAGGCAGAGGTTGCAGTAAGCTGAGATTGTACCATTGCACTCCAGCCTGGGTGACAGACTGAGACTCTGTCTCAAAAAGAAAAAAAAAGAAGAAGAATCCATTCCCACCAACCCCCTTTCTGGATGCCTCATGGGCCTGTGGAAAGAAGGCGCTCTCAGCAGCTCCCTCGGAAGAAGTCCTGGTAGAAGAGTCCCACCCTCAAACACCTTTTAGGAGTCCTGGGGCGCTCGGTCTGGGTCTGGTGTTGCTCAGTGGAAATCAGTCTCAGGGAGACTGGTGAAGAACACAAAAGGAAAGAAGCAAAGACAGTGCCCTGCCCGTGGTGAACTTGTGAATTTCTCACCCCTGTGAGTCTCCCTTTGTCCTCCTGGGGATGGCCGGGCATTGTGGTAGCCAGTTATTGGTAAGATTTGTCTTTCATGATCCAGCTGGGAAACAAGAAACACTCTTTCAAAGTCTTTCAAACAAAGGAATTTAACACAGAGAACTAACTGGTCCATGGGTGATGGAGGAGTTGAGAAGCCAGTGGGAGGTAGCTCAGAAAACAGCAGAGCAGGAAACAGCTACCATCTCTAGGCCTGGAAAGACAGCAGGGTGATGTAGCATCAAAGACCAAGAAGCCTCCGGAGCCATTTGGCAGGAACTAAATAGTGTGGACTTCTGGTAGGAGATGGGATTATGGAACGGGGAAGGAAGGAAGACAACCAACTGCAGGTGAAGCCAGAAAGCAGAGAGGGGAGAACTAGCCTGGCTGCTTCTCTCCTCCCACCCCACCTCCGTCCCACAGATCCGCAGGCAAACCAGCAGCCGACTGAACAATAAAGAGGCCACGGAGATAAAGTGATGGGGCCAGGATCAAAACCCAGATCTCAGGGCTCATTCCTTAGGGTGTAGAGAGTCCGTGAGGGCTGAAGCGCCAGCTTAGGGCTGGCAGCAGAAAGAAGGATACAGTCCAGCCAGCTGGGGTTAAAAGGGGTCTGACATAGTGGTTACCTCTGAAGCAGGAAGCTTTGACTGGGAAGGGCATGTAGCAACCTTTTGTAGTTCAAGGAACATTCTGGCGCCGGGTGTGGTGGCTCACGCCTGTAATCCCAGCACTTTGGGAGGCCAAGGCAGGTGGATCACGAGATCAGGAGTTCAAGACCAGCCTGGCCAACGTGGTGAGACCCCGTCTCTACTAAAAATACAAAAATAGCCAGGTGTGGTGGCGGGCGCCTGTAATCCCAGCTACTCGGGAGGCTGAGGCAGAGAATTGTTTGAACCCAGAAGGCAGAGGTTGCAGCGAGCCGAGATCGTGCCACTGCGCTCCAGCCTGGGTGACAGAGCAAGACTCCGTATAGGAAAGAGGAGAGGGCTGGGCGTGGTGGCTCAAGCCTGTAATCCCAGCACTTTGGGAGGCCGAGACGGGCGGATCACGAGGTCAGGAGATCAAGACCATCCTGGCTAACACGGTGAAACCCCGTCTCT
Organism: Macaca mulatta; assembly: GCF_049350105.2. Classification (NCBI taxonomy): domain Eukaryota; kingdom Metazoa; phylum Chordata; class Mammalia; order Primates; family Cercopithecidae; genus Macaca; species Macaca mulatta. Next base: position 7,324,515 of record NC_133416.1, read on the forward strand.
ACTAAAAAATACAAAAAACTAGCCAGGCGAGGTGGCGGGCGCCTGTAGTCCCGGCTACTCGGGAGGCTGAGGCAGGAGAATGGCGTAAAAACCCGGGAGGCAGAGCTTGCAGTGAGCTGAGATCCGGCCACTGCACTCCAGCCTGGGCGACACAGCGAGACTCCGTCTCAAAAAAAAAAAAAAAAAAAAAAGGAGAGGGGAGAGGAGGGGAGGGGAGGGGAGGGGAGAGGAGGGGAGGGGAGAGGAGGGGAGGGGAGGGGAGAGGAGGGGAGGGGAGGGGAGGGGAGGGGAGAGGAGGGAGGAGAGGAGAAGAGACGTTCTGGAACAATTGAGGGATTGCAAGAATACACAAAAGTGAAGACTGAGCTGTATCTGTAAGATCAGTGTACCTGGCCGGGCGCGGTGGCTCAAGCCTGTAATCCCAGCACTTTGGGAGGCCGAGACGGGTGGATCACGAGGTCAGGAGATCGAGACCATCCTGGTGAACACAGTGAAACCCCGTCTCTACTAAAACTACAAAAAAATAGCCGGGCGAGGTGGCGGGTGCCTGTAGTCCCAGCTACTCGGGAGGCTGAGGCAGGAGAATGGCGTGAACCCGGGAGGCGGAGCTTGCAGTGAGCTGAGATCAGGCCACTGCACTCCAGCCTGGGCGACAGAGCGAGACTCTGTCTCAAAAAAAAAAAAAAAAAAAAAAAGATCAGTGTACCTCATGTGTTTCACTGTATTATATGTTACACCTCTATTAAAAGAAAGGGTCTGGCCGGGCGCGGTGGCTCAAGCCTGTAATCCCAGCACTTTGGGAGGCCGAGACAGGCGGATCACGAGGTCAGGAGATCGAGACCATCCTGGCTAACCCGGTGAAACCCCGTCTCTACTAAAAAATACAAAAAACTAGCCGGGCGACGTGGCGGGCGCCTGTAGTCCCAGCTACTCAGGAGGCTGAGGCAGGAGAATGGTGTAAACCCGGGAGGCGGAGCTTGCAGTGAGCTGAGATCCGGCCACTGCACTCCAGCCTGGGCGACAGAGCGAGACTCCACCTCAAAAAAAAAAAAAAGAAAGGGTCTCAGCACGTAAGACAGGGTAGGGAAAAGAGGAAAAATAGAAAAGAGAAAGAGTCCCTGTTTTTTAGAGTAAACTTCTGAAATATTTTCAAATGAAATGATATGATGTCTGGGATTTACTTCAAAATAATCACGAGGGATTCGAAGAGTGTGTGCGTTGGTGGGGGAGGGGTATACAGAATAAATGAAACTGACGGTGAGTTGAAGCTGCGTAAGGAGTATACGGGAGACTCCAAATATTACTTTTTCTCTTTTGCTATATTAACTTGCATGTGAAATTTCCACAGTAAAAAGTAAAAAGAAGAGAGAGAAAAAAGGGCCTAGGGTCACAACACACATACTCCTTTACGCACGTAAGAGCTCAGTGGGGCATCTCACCCCAGCCCCCAGCGCTCACGCAGCGCACGCTGTTCTGACACTTCTGCCCTTTCCAGCCATCTTTGGCCCATGTGTACAGTGAGCTGCCTGCACCAGGTGAGGGGAGACACCCTCACAGAGTGACATGCCTACAGCCTAGGCAGGTCCTTTCCCCGTTTTGTGACCTCCCCTCCCCATGCACACTTCCCATCACTTGCACCTGTCCAGACATCAGACCCGAAATTAGACAGACCAGTGTAAGGATGAGTGCTGAACAGAGTCCTTCAGGGCGGGGGATGGTGCCCAAGTGACCGATCGCAAGAGACGTTAACCCCTCATCCCAAGGGAGACACCCCTGAGCCACAAGGAGGTGGCAGGACTGCTGGAATGAGTTGGGACCTAGACATCAGGAGACCCAGACTGTAGCCGGCTCTGCTGTGGACTGGTTCTGTGATGTGGCCATCACTCCTTTATTCCATAAATACCTCTTGGGCACATGGTATGTGCCAGACTCTGCTAAGCATGGGGAACACATACTTGAAGATTCAGCCTGGGCCATGGCGGCCCTCACGGCCTGGTAGGAAGCAGACAAGACAGCCAGGTACAGAGGGCGGTCTTCACGGGGACTGGACAGCCTAGGGCAGAGGACGCCTTCCAGAGCCTCAGTGAAGCCTCAAGGACAGGTGGGAGTCAGGAAGACAGAAACTTGGGGACTAGAGAACCACGTGTAAAAGGGGGCAGCTGCAAGTAGCTCCATGGGTGGATAGGCTGTTGAGGGAGATGGGAGGATGAAAGGAACCAGACCAAGCCACCCTGGAATTCCGTTCCCCTCATGTGTCACCCTTAGCTTCCCTCTCCATGCTTAAGGTGAGGGGGCTGCACTGGGTGGGCTCTCAGCTTTCTCCAGTTCTAAGGGGTTTGAAAGTTCATGGCCAAAGAAGCCAGAGCAGAGGGCCTGAGTGCCCAGGTCCAGCCTGCTGGCCCCAGGACTCCTTTCCGCATACCCTCCCCTTCTCTTTGGGAGGGAGGTTCCCTGAGGACAGGGAGCAGGGCGAGCTGCAGAGCTCTCAAGGGTCTCCTGGGTGACCTGTGCCCACTCCTGTGTGGATTGGGCTGGGTTGGTAGCGTGGGGGGCTGGTTGACTTGCTAGTCCCTTGTAATTTGTCTGAAAAAGTCCCAAAGCAGGGCAGGACAATAGGGGAGGAACCCGGGCGTCTGCCAGCCGGTTCTCTTTGGTCTCAGAGCTGCTTCTGCGGCCTTGCAGTCCCTGCGCCCTGCCCTCTCCATGATCGCCCGTCCTGGGCCCCTCGCTTTCCAGATCCCGCATCCATCTGTCCCCTGCGCTCTCTGAAACTCGCTCTGCTCCCCGTGCGAGGCTTGTCCAAGGGCTGACCCCGGGCCTGCCGCCCTTCCCTCGGCTGGGCCCGGGCTGTCCGCAGTCCGCTCTCCTGGTCGGGCTTCCGAAGAAGGGAGGAGGCCGGTTCCGGCCCCGCGGCCCTCACGTGCTTTCCCGGCCGCCCCTCCCGCCCCTCATCGAGGCAGACAAGCCTGTTCCTCTTCCCTTGGCTGCGATTGCGACAGGCCGGCCTGGCTCCCAGCGCTCCCTGTCCCCGCCCCGCGGCCAGCTCGCTCCACTCCCACTTCCTGAGCTCCGCCGTGGGAGCCCTGGAGGCCCGGCCTGGCCGCTCCCGGCCCTGGGGGGCACATCGGCCCTGAGTCCCGTCCCAGGCTCTGGGCTCAGGCAGCTGCCGCCACCGCTGCCCAGGGCGTCGGGCCTCCTGCCTTCCTCCCAGGCCCCCACGCTGCTGGCCGCCTGGCCGAGTGGCCGCCATGCGCCTGCCTTGGGCCACCTCTGCCCCCGGCCTGGCCTGGGGGCCTCTGGTGCTGGGCCTCTTCGGGCTCCTGGCAGCATCCCAGCCCCAGGTGGTGAGGAAGGGGCCTGGTAGGAGGGGGCGGGGGTGGGGAAGAGGGATCTGGGCAGGCTTCGCTGCATTCCCTCTGCCCTCCCAAGCTGACGCCTGACTAATTCTTCTCTCCTCTTCTCCATCTCCCTCTGAAGGTGCCTCCATACGGGTCGGAGAACCAGACCTGCAGGGACCAGGAAAAGGAATACTATGAGCCCAGGCACCGCATCTGCTGCTCCCGCTGCCCGCCAGGTGAGAGGCAATAGCAGGACGAACCTGGGCCTTGGAAGTGGGTCACAGGGTCTCCAGCCCCCTTGAGGCCTCAGAGGGAGGGTGGGCACTGTCCCCCAGGAAAACTGGCTGCTGGAGAGGAGCATGGGAAACCCTAGACATCAGGTGGAGGAAATAGGACTGGCCCTCCCCACTGGGCCTCCTCTTTCCTTACCTCACTGAGAGGGAGCCAGAGGGCCACGGGCAGGATGATGGGGGGCCAGAGAGACCGAGGGAAAGGCCGGGGTCACACCACAGGCAGCAGAGGTGAGGGTGGACCCTGTCTCCTGAAGCTCTACTACCGCACTCACGTTCTAGGCACCTATGTCTCAGCTAAATGTAGCCGCAGCCGGGACACAGTTTGTGCCACATGTGCCGAAAATTCCTACAACGAGCACTGGAACTACCTGACCATCTGCCAGCTGTGCCGCCCCTGTGACCCAGGTGAGTGGGGATGTGCCTGCGGGGGGCTGGATCCCCTGGAGCTCGGCCCCTCCCTAAGCCCTCCCGTCTCCCCACCAGTGATGGGCCTCGAGGAGATTGCCCCCTGCACAAGCAAACGGAAGACCCAGTGCCGCTGCCAGCCGGGAATGTTCTGTGCTGCCTGGGCCCTCGAGTGTACACACTGCGAACTACTTTCTGACTGCCCGCCTGGCACTGAAGCCGAGCTCAAAGGTCAGAGGTCCCTGAGGGGCTGGATGTGAAAAGGAGGCTGGGTGCCAGGGATGGCAAGTGGGAGAAGGGAATATGGTACTGTGTCCACAGCGACCCCCCAGGTCCTTGGCTTAAAATTCCTCTTCTCATTCCATGCAGAGGCTCCCAGAAGGGTGCTGGAGGGACATGAAACTGGGACAGGTGCAGGGGGCACACCAGGGGTTTCTTCTCAGTACTGAGAAGCTGGGGCAAAATGGTAAGCTGTAGGCCAGGTGCGGTGGCCCACGCCTGTAATCCCAGCACTTTGGGAGACTGAGGCAGGTGGATCATGAGGTCAGGAGACCGAGACCATCCAGACTAACAAGGTGAAACCCCGTCTCTACTAAAAATACAAAAAATTAGCCGGGCGTGGTGGTGGGCGCCTGTAGTCCCAGCTACTCGGGAGGTGGAGGCAGGAGAATGGCATGAACCCGGGAGGTGGAGCTTGCAGTGAGCCGAGATCGCGCCACTGCAGTCCAGCCTGGACAACAGAGTGAGACTCCTTCTAAAAAAAAAAAAAAAAAAAAAAAGGTAGGCAGCAAAGCAGAGCTTGGGAAAGGTGAGGCGAGAGCTACAGAATGGGGTGGATGGGCAAGGAGGAGGCCATCCCGAGGCTTAAAGGAAACTCACAGCCCGGCAAAGGGCTCCTCCCTTTTGCCAATTCACCCTGGCTGGCCTGCCTTTCTCTTGGCAGATGAAGTTGGGAAGGGTAACAACCACTGCGTCCCCTGCAAGGCAGGACACTTCCAGAATACCTCCTCCCCCAGCGCCCGCTGCCAGCCCCACACCAGGTGAGTGCGGCCCCACCCGTGCTCCTTCCACCCTCTGAGAAGCCTCAGCTGCGAACAACCCCCAGCCCCCATCCTCGACACTGTGGACTTGACGCACCACTTTCAGCCGCCCCGCATGCCCACTGGGACACTGGTGGGCCAGGGCGTGAAAAGCTCATCATCTCTTTTTTCCTCTGCAGGTGTGAGGACCAAGGTCTGGTGGAGGCAGCTCCAGGCACTGCCCAGTCGGACACAACCTGCAGAAATCCATCAGAGTCGCTGCCCCCAGAGATGTCAGGTGAGGGTCCGGGGCTGAGGGAAACAGAGGGGTGCCTTGGAAAATGCCTTAATGCTCCACATGTAAAAAAAAAATGGAGAAAAGATTAATCCTTCCTTCCCAGAATTGGAGCAAGAAGAAAAGTTCCTTACAGAAAAAATTAGAGTATCCCTAGGCTAGTTTACACACACACACACACACACACACACACACACACTTACTTTTAAAATTATATATACTGTAATACTATGTAAAGGAACACATCCCTTGGCATTTTAGAGCTGGAATTGTAGAGTATGTAAGCTAACCTTCTCATCTTATATATGAAAAACTGATGCTCAAAGAAGTGAAGCGACTTAAAAGTCACACAGCTGGGCAGGAAACCATAGCCCAGACTCCCAGTCCAGTTTCTCCCCAGGCCTCCCATTCCATATTCCCTTAGGCTACTGAGATGTAATGATAGCTACTACTGTCATCATTCTGGGCATACCAACATCACACAATCCATTTTTTTTTCACACAATCCATTAACTAGACCAAACACCTCTTTATTAAACTATATATTTTTATTATTAGACACAAGATTCCCATTTGACTGTTTCTTGACTGTTTCCTGTGGATTGATTGGCTTGCTAGCCTGGTAGATGACTACAAGATGTTTCTAATGACTGTAACATCACTCATTGGCAGAAGGTTCACTGTGTGTGTTGGGCACTCTGTAACCGCTTTACATTTACTAACTCATTTCATCTTCTTAATGATGCTATGAGGTAGATTCTATTATCATCCTCATGGACTGAAGGAAGAAACTGAGGCTCAAAGAGGTTAAGTGACATACTCAAGATCATCCACCCAGGTGGTCATTGGTGTTATTAGAAACTGTACTCAGGTTTTCTTACTCCGGATCACATGTCATAATGCATGCACTGTAGAAAATTAGAGACTTCAGATAAGCAAAACTGAAACTCACCCACAGAACCACTACCTAGAATATCCACTCGTTACATTGCGGTATATATTCCTCCCAGACATTTTTCTATGCATGTTTATACATACTGGGTTTTGTTGGTGGTGGTGTTGTTTACTAAAAGCCAAGTAATTTTAATATTTTATAACCTGATTTTTTCATTCCACAATCTAAGTATTTTTCTGTGCTCTGTTAATTTTTAACTATCTATCAAATACAACTGGCATTTTAGAGCTGGAATTGTAGAGAGTATGTAAGCTAACCTTCTCATCTTATATATGAAAAACGGATGCTCAAAGAAGTGAAGCGACTTAAAAGTCACACAGCTGGGCAGGAAACCAAAGCCCAGACTCCCAGTCCAGTTTCTCCCCAGGCCTCCCATTCCATATTCCCTTAGGCTACAGATTTACATGAATGAGAAGGGGAAAAATGCCCAGCAGAGAAATGCGCCAGTCCTCCCACCCTTCCCCAGGCGTAGCTGAAGGGCACTGGAGACTCCATGCTATTGCTGGCAGCTCTGGTACCCAGAGAAGGAGAAATTACCCACTGCTACAGATCAAAGCTGGAGAAGCTGAACTCCAGCCTCTCTTTCTCTTCCCCTCCTAGAATCTGCCCTGAGCAAGGGGGTGGAGAACTTGCAAGCCCTGCTCTCCCAGGTGACCACAGGCAGTTCCAAAGCAAGGTTCCCCACTCTCTCATACCCGTAAACACCCTCACAGGTATAGCAGGGCAACCCTAGCTCCTCTACAGCGGCCCCTCTGTACAATGGCTGAGGCCACAACTCCAAGCCCCACCCTTCCCTATTGTCTCCCAATCCCACTTCCAGACCTTGAAAATCAGCTGCCCAAGCTCCCATCCTGCACGCACAAGCCTGCCCAATCCTGATCTCTGAGCAGGAGGGCACCAGCACCACCCCCAAACATGCCCATCCATGATACAGTCTCTCCTGGCTGCCAAGAGGTCCTCAAGTCCAACTTAGTTCCCCTTCTCTGTAACCCAAGGGAAGTTTCTCTCATTCTGCCTTGAGGAGCTGCAGTGTGGCTAGAAGAAAAAAAAGCTGCTCCCTTTTCTCTGTCTGGGTTGCCCAGGGATCTGGAAAGCTCTTCCTTCTCCTCCCCTCTGTCCTTTTTGGGGCTGTGATCACCCCTCCTGTTTGCTGTCCTGGCAGGAACCATGCTGATGCTGGCCATCCTGCTGCCACTGGCATTCTTTCTGCTCCTTGCCACCATCTTTGCCTGCATCTGGAAGAGCCACCCTTCTCTTTGCAGGAAACTGGGTAGGAAGGGGTCAGCTGCGGTGGATGGGTTGGCGGTGGGAGGCAGAGGGAGGAATATTCAACTTCCCCGGTGCAACCCTCCACACCCTCAAGACTCCCAAAGCCTACCCCCTACATCGACATCCTTATCTTCATCCAGCTGCTTATTCTGAGGCTGGAGATGAGAGTGACAGTGGCTTGTTCCTCTGGCCCCCGGGTGGTCAAGTTGCTACACACTGTGGTGGGGTGTGGAGGCTGAAAGGCTAGGTCTGAGGCCTGCCCGGGAGCCTACACCCATTTCGTTCTCCATTGCAGGATCGCTGCTCAAGAGGCATCCACAGGTAATGGCGGGGGCTGAGAAGGCAGCAAGGAGGGGAAGAGGTGATGAGAGTACAAAGTGGGAGCAGACAGGAAAAGAGTATGCAGGCTGACTCCACACTCATTCATTCATTCATTCAACTGATGATTGACTGAACATGCCATGTGCCAGGCACTGTCCTAGGCACTGGGGGTACCTCCTCTCCTGGAGTCCACATGCCCATGGAGCCAGAATAAAGTTAAACCATATATCAGGTGGTATAATTGCTAAATAAAGCAGGTAAGGGCTCAGAGAGTGACAGTGGCAAAGGAGGGGGGTATTTTAGACAGGGGACAGTGAAGGCCTCTCTGAGAACCTGGTATTTGAGCGGAGAGCTGAAGAAGCGAGGAGCCAGCCATGGGGTTATCTGGGGGGAAAGTGCTCCAGGAAGAGGGAGCATCCAGTGCAAAGACCCTGAGGCCAGGGCATGGGGAGGAGCAGAGGCGGGTGGTGAGATGCCAAAGCATGGAGTGGGGTACGAGAACTAAAGAAAGATGAGCCAGCCTGGGCAACACAGCCAGACCCCATCTCTACCCAAAATGTTGTTTCAAGTTAGCCAGGCAGGGCCAGGTGCAGTGGCTCATGCCTGTAATCCCAGCACTTCAGGAGGCCAAGGCGGGTGGATCACTTGAGGTCAGGAGTTTGAGACCAGCCTGGCCAACATGGTGAAACCCTATCTCTACTAAAAATACAAAAATTAGCCGGGCTTGGTGGCAGGCACCTGTAATCCCAGCTACTCGGGAGGCTGAGGCAGGAGAATTGCTTGAACCCGGGAGGCGGAGGTTGCAGTTGAGCTGAGATTATGCCACTGCACTCTAGCCTGGGTGACAGAGTGAGACTCTGTCTCAAAAACAAAAAACAAAAAACAAAAAAAAACAGTTAGCCAGGCAGTCCCAGCTACTCAGGAGGCTGAGGCTAGAGGATCACTTGAGTCCAAGAGTTCTTGGGCCTGCAGTGACCTATGACTGCACCACTGCAGTGTAGTCTGGGTAACAGAGCCCGACCCTGTCTCAATAAAGAAAGAAAGAGAGAAAGAGAAAAAGAGAGAGAAAGGAGGGAGGGAGGGAGGGAGAAAAAAGGGTCTGGGGCCCTTGTCATTGTTTGGGTCTCCATCTCTTCCCTGCAGGGAGAGGGACCTAATCCTGTAGCTGCAGGCAGGGACCCTCCAAAGGCCAATCCACAGTACCCTGACCTGGTAGAGCCATTGCTACCCATCTCTGGAGATGTTTCCCCAGTATCCACTGGGCTTCCCACAGCCCTAGTTTCGGAGGAAGGGGTGCCGCAGCAGCAGAGTCCTCTGGACCTGACCACGGAGCCGCAGTTGGAACCTGGGGAGCAGAACCAGGTGGCCCACGGTGAGCCTGGGGCAGGGAGAAGAGAGGAAGGATGGGGAAGGATGGGGAGAGAGGGATGACTGGCAGAGAGAGACTGTGGGCCAGATGAAATAAAAAGACCAAAACAGAGGCAGACAGAGACTCTGCTGCCAGTCAGTGTCACAACTAGAGAAAAAGGAAGAGACTGGAAAACCCAGAAACAGAGAAATGAACACAGAGCTCAAGAAACCAGCAGCAAGCAGGAGAGGGGCAGGGGAAAGGCGAGAAGAAGGTAGGAATTCAAGAAGCAGCGGGCCTGAACTGGGGGCCTTCTTTCCTCAACGCTCTGCCTCCTTTCCTACAGGTACCAATGGCATTCATGTCACTGGCGGGTCTATGACTATCACTGGCAACATCTACATCTACAATGGACCAGTACTGGGGGGACCACCAGGTCCTGGAGATCTCCCAGCTACCCCCGACCCTCCATACCCCATTCCCGAAGAGGGGGACCCTGGCCCTCCCGGGCTCTCTACTCCCCACCAGGAAGATGGCAAGGCTTGGCACCTGGCGGAGACAGAGCACTGTGGTGCCATGCCCTCTAACAGGGGCCCAAGGAGCCAATTTATCACCTATGACTGATGGCGTCTGAGAAAAGGCAGAAGATTGGAGGCACAAGGGCACCTTCTCCCTTGAGGCCACCCTGCCCATGTGGGATTCACAGGGGGCCTGAGTAGGGCCCGGGGAGGCAGAGCCCTAAGGGACGAAAGCTCAGACACCCCCGAGAGCAGGTGGGCACTGGCTGGGTACGATGCCCTCCACAGGACTCTCCCTACTGCCTGAGCAAACCTGAGGCCTCCTGGCAGACCCGCCCACCCACTGGGGCTGCTCAGCCTCGGGCACGGACAGGGCACATGATACCAACTGCTGCCCACTATGGCACGCCGCACCGGAGCACGGCACCGAGGGAGCCGCCACATGGTCACCTCCAAGGACGTCACCGGGCCCTCTAAAGGATTCGTGGTGCTTATCCCCAAGCTTCAGAGGCCCTTTGGGGTTCCACACTTCACATGGACTGAGGTAGACCCTGCATGAGGATGAAATTATAGGGAGGACGCTCCTTCCCTCCCCTCCTAGAGGAGAGGAAAGGGAGTCATTAACAACTAGGGGTTGGGTAGGATTCCTAGGTGTGGGGAAGAGTTTTGGAAGGGGAGGAAAATGGCGAGTGTATTTATATTGTAACCACATGCAAATAAAAAGAATGGGACCTAGATAATTTATTTTCCTGGGATTTATACAGAAACACTATTCCATGGAGACAGTCCCAAAGACAAAGGTCAAGACACTAAAATATAATCCCATAAAGGTATTTCAATGAGGAACTGGTGGATATAGTCCAGGAAATAACAGTCGAGTCAGCGATGGCTGACAACGTTCCTGGCAGTGTTCTCAATGTTTTACAATACTAACTTATTTAATCCTCACAATAACTCCATGAGGTAGATAGATTCCCATTTAACAGATGAGGACACTGAGGCACAGAGCAGTAACTTTCCCATTTCAGCTGCAAATGACAAAGCTGGGATTTGCACCCAGTTTGTCTGGCTTTTAGAGGCCTCTTGAGGGGGGGAAAAATCACGCCCTTCCAGAATTTCTTTGAACAGGTAGAATGGTCTGGCCTTCTCAAATAATCAGATCTCTTGCATGTTCCACAGGTGTTAAGTCTCAGTCAACTCTCAAACATCTAGCCACACGCAAACTTCTCCAAGGTTGATTGAAGGGAAATGTGTGTATTTTTTCTTTTTTTAGACAGTGTCTCATTCTGTCACTCAGGCTGTAGTGCAGTGGCACTATCATGGCTCATGGCAACCTTGAACTCCTATCTCAAGGGATCTGCCTGCCTCAGCCTCCCAAGTAGCTGGGGCTGTAGGTGTGTGCCATGACACCCGGCTAATTTTTTGTATTTTTAGTAGAGATCAGGTCTCCCTGTGTTGCCCAGGCTGGTCTCGAACTCCTGGGCTCAAGCAATCCTCCTGCCTTGGCCTCTCAACATGCAGTGATTACAGGCGTGAGAGCCACCGTGCCTGACCCGAGGTGTGCACTTTATTTATTTTTTTTTTTTTTGAGACGGAGTCTCGCTCTGTCGCCCAGGCTGGAGTGCAGTGGCGCGATCTCGGCTCACTGCAAGCTCCGCCTCCCGGGTTCACGCCATTCTCCTGCCTCAGCCTCCCGAGTAGCTGGGACTACAGGCGCCCACAACCGCGCCCGGCTAATTTTTTGTATTTTTAGTAGAGACGGGGTTTCACCGTGGTCTCAATCTCCTGACCTTGTGATCCGCCCGCCTCGGCCTCCCAAAGTGCTGGGATTACAGGCATGAGCCACCGCGCCCGGCGAGGTGTGCACTTTAGACATAAAATGAGAGAGGCCAAGTTCACATTCTGTTGGTGAACAGAAATTTAGGCTGGCCTCCTTTTGGTTCAGAAAGAGTATTTGTGATTTTTACTTCTTTGGTTTCTTTTTGTCTTCTTTTATTTTTTCCCCCCAAAAGGACTTTAAATCTTCTCAAGTCCTCTTATTAGTAAGTGTTTGCCCCTCCCCGTCCCTGAATTATCTCCTGTGCTCCCTAGAGAGGATCTTAGTTTGCAGGATTGTTAGGGAGCTGCTGCCAGTTGGCTGCTCCTTCCATAAAAGGCCACTGTCGTGGCTCTGATATGAAGAACTCTGTCACTGGGGCTCATCAGGATGGAGTGGCTGCCAAACACACACCTCAGAAGGCGTCTGATCCAACTGAGTGGATGGGTCATTTAAGGTTGACTGTGAAAGTATCACATCCAACTTCCTTTTTTGAAAAGTAAATAATGGTGAGCTGTATCTTTAAATAAAATTAAATCCTCCTGCCCCTGCAATATGCTGGGGCCAGACTGCATGAATTCTTAATAATTGTTCTAATGTGTTTAGATTAAAAAAAACAAATTTTACACATTTTTTTCAACAAAATAAAAGGAGGAAAATATTTTGAAAGAAATGGTACTAAAGCACAGCCCTTTGTGACACCATTCAGATTTATGATTATACCTGCCGATATGTTTTTAGAGACAGGGTCTGACTGTGTCACCCTGGCTGGAGTGCAGTGGCACAATCATGGCTCATGTAGCCTCAACTTCTAGACTCAAATGATCCTCCTACCTCAGCCTCCCACATAGCTAGAGCTATAGATGCATGCCACCACATCTGGCTCTTTTTTTTTTTAAATTTCTTTTTTAAGAAATGGGGTCTTGCTATGTTGCCCAGGCTGGTCTCAAACTCCTGGGATCAAGTGATCCTCCTACCTCAGCCTCCCAAAGAGCTGAGATTGCAGGCATGAGCCACTGCAGCCGGCCTGCCTAAATTAATTTTCTAGAGCCGCCATAACAAAGTACTGCAGACTGGATAGCTGAAGCTGCAGAGATTTATCTTCTCACAGCTCTGGAGGCTGGAAGTCAGAGGTCAAGGTGTTGGCAAGGTTGGTGTCCTCTGAGGCCTTTCTCCTTGGCCTGCTAATAGTGGCCTTCCTGACACCTGTGTCTTCACATGGTCTTTCCTTTGTGCATGAGTGTGTCCTAATCTTCTCTTAGTGGATTAGACCCACCCTGATGACCTCATTGTAACTTAATCACCTCTTCAAAGCCCCTGTTTCCAAATAAGGTCCTGTTCTGAGATCCTGGGAGTTGGCTTCAGCACATGGATTTTGGAGGGGGACACGATTCCACGCAAAGCATTGCCCGTGTCTGTTTTGCCAGTGTTGAGTCAGTACAGGCTCCAGGACACAGCCACAGAGCACGGGCCACGTGGAGGGGAGCTTCTGTCTAGAAGGAAAAGTTGGCAGAAAACCAACAAAGACAATTTCTTGATGGTGGTCTTCAAAAGATGCAACAGGATGCAATGGCAGTTGACAGTGGAATAATTGTTGGTTGTGAGAACCCTAATCCTCTGCCACAGGGAGGAGACAGCTGACACCAAGTCCAATCCACATCAACATGGGGGTGGGACACCCGTGAGGGGGACAAGGCTGTAGCCCAGAAGAAAGGTGGATGAGACTGGGGAAGGAGCAGTAGCACAGGGAGATGGGGGAGGATGGGGTAATTCAGAATTTCCCTTTTTGAGAGTGGTATCAACACAATGTCAAAGTAGGAGTTCTCCGGCTTCTCTCCTCCCCAACAGAATTTCAACTAGCAACAATCCCGTGGCAACTTTACCACCCTGAATACCCCAGAACTTGGAGTGAAGCTTTGTGTCCCCTGGGATGACAGAGCCGAGGAAAACCATGAAGACAGTAAGGGGATGGCTGCTCTCTGACCACGCCACTCCTCCCCAAGCCTGCACAGTGCCACACGCAGAGGAGTCCCTGGATGCTCGGTTTCTCCAGTGGACATAGTGGATGAGAGGTGGGCGTTCAGCTTCCCTACCAGTCTGAGACTTCACAGGAGACTCACTCTAGTCTTTTCCGGCAGGAAGCACTGTGAGTACCGGCAGGGTTAGCCCACCAAGGGTCAGTAAGAACTTCCCTTTTCTTTCTTTCTTTCTTTTTTTTTTTTTTTGAGACGGAGTCTCGCTCTGTCGCCCAGGCTGGACACTGCAAACTCTGCTCACTGCAAGCTCCGCCTGTGGGGTTCACACCATTCTCCTGCCTCAGCCTCCCAAGTAGCTGGGACTACAGGTACCCACCACCACGCCCAGCTAATTTTTTGTATTTTTTTTAGTAGAGACGGGGTTTCACCATGTTGGGCAGGATAGTCTGGATCTCCTGACCTTGTGATCTGCCCGCCTCGGCCTCCCAAAGTGCTGGGATTACAGGCGTGAGCCACCGCACCCGGCCAGAACTTCCCTTTTCAAAGGATAAAGCGGTTCACACAGACAGCTGTGGTGGACTCCTTCTGCTGCCTGCCCAACAGACTTCTGCACATTTCCTAAGGACAGAACCACATTTCTGTACTAGGGCAGAGATTCTGTGACATCAGGAGAAGAGGCCCTTCCCCCAATCCCAGGAGCCGATAAACTCTTTCTTCTTTGCAATTGTACAATGACATGCACAGGGAAGTCTTCCTTTCCAGGAGATAAAGCACCATTAGGAGAAAGTTTTTGGCTTACCTTGGCCCTTATTTTTTGTTTGGGGGATGTTGTGTGTGACAGCATCATTTCTGAGCTGTGGTAGCCATCTTACCATCATGAGGAAACAGCCACGGGAATGAAAAGTCAGTCCTCTGAGGACCTGGAAGAAAGGAAAGAACATGGCTCCCAAGGCATCACTGAGACCCAAATCATCAATAAGTAAGCACAGCACCTACTTCTGGGCTTCTTTTTACCAGAGGAAAAAAAGTTCCCATTTGTGTCAATCATAGCATCCAGTTTTCCTTTTCCTTTTTAGTTTTAATTGTATTTATTTCCTCTCTTTCGGATGGGTGATTTATTCACATGGGTCAAAATTCAAAAAGTATCAAAGAGTAAACAGTGAAATGTCTCTCTTTCACTCCTATCCCCCAACCACCAAGGTCCCTGCCCTGGAAGCAACCAATGTTACTGTTTCTGATGCTTTTCAGAGGTAATTTATGCATATTCAAACAAATATATATGAATATATTCCTTTGGTGTTTTATTTCTACAAATGGTACTACAGTAGTCCCCCCTTATCTGTGGTTTTGCTTCCCATGGTTTCAGTTATCTGCTGTCAACTGTGGTCCAAAAATATTAAATGGAAAATTCCGGAAAGAAACAACTCATCTGTTTTAAATTGTGCACTGTTCTGAACAGCATGATGAAACCTCAAGCTGTCCTACTGAGTCAGATTAGGGATGGGACTTGGCCCCACTCGTGCCCTGCCGAGAACCTCTATTGTAAGCTAGTGGGGGTGTGGCCAGCGAGGACCCCGACCAGACTGTCCAGACCTTGCACCGTGAATCTTGCTCAAGGCACTATGCCCACTCATCGCAGACCCTTAGAGAGACTAACATGAGCAATGTCCCACCATAAATCTTACTCCAGGTGCCATACCCACTAGTTGTAGAACCTTGAAGAAATTAAAATAAGCAGCTCCCACCTTAAATCCCACTCAAAGGAGTTAACCCTATCTCCCGTATGTACACCACAAGACCAGAAGAATGAGTGCTTCTTTGCCTTACCTTCATTATAATTCCAAAAATCACACCCAGGGGTGGGGACTTAACATGCTAACGAGACACATGATGCATAAAGAACTGTGTTATCAAACTGAACAGGTGCCAAAGTTTCCTCATCTCTACCTGCTCAAACTCACTCCCTTCCCACTTCAGCTCCTTCAGGATTACTCTCTTGAGTCTCTTCCAGGAGCCAGCCAGAGAATTCTCTCGTGCTGCCTCCCTTATGCCCTGCATAAGCTCTAATAAAGCCTTGTCTGGGAGAACTCCTTTGGCCTCATGTTAGCAACTATTGCATTAACAATCCCCAAGACCCCGTGGTTGGTAACACTACTCCTGTCCTTCAAGACATGAATTCTCGCTTTGTCCAGCACCTCCTCCCTGCAGACGCTCCCTACCCCTGAGTCACTTACAAGCCTTCCCAGTGATCAGACCAACTGTTGGGGTATTGCATGCTTGTGTTCAAGTCACTCTTATTTTACTTCATAATGGCCCCAAAGCGCAAGAGTGGTGATACTGGTAATTTAGATATGACAAAGAGAAGCCATAATATGCTTTCTTTGATGACTTTGCTAAGATCTACAATAACAATGAACCTTCTATTCATGAAATTGTGAAGCAGATAAAAGAAATTCATACTAGTTTTGCTGTCACACCTTAAACTACAAAAGTCATGGTGCATGATAAGTGCTTAGTTAAGATGGAAAAGGCGGCCGGGCGCTGTGGCTCACGCCTGTAATCCCAGCACTTTGGGAGGCCGAGGTGGGAGGATCACGAGGTCAGGAGATCGAGACCATCCTGGTCAACACGGTGAAACCCCGTCTCTACTAAAAATACAAAAAAATTAGCCGGGCGCGGTGGCGGGCGCCTGTAGTCCCAGCTATTCGGGAGGCTGAGGCAGGAGAATGGCGTGAATCCGGGAGGCGGAGCTTGCAGTGAGCCGAGATTGCGCCACTGCACTCCAGCCTGGGCGACAGAGCGAGACTCCGTCTCAGAAAAAAAAAAAAAAAAAAAAAAAGAAGATGGAAAAGGCATCAAATTTGTGGGTGGGCCGGGCGCGGTGGCTCAAGCCTGTAATCCCAGCACTTTGGGAGGCCGAGACGGGCGGATCACGAGGTCAGGAGATCGAGACCATCCTGGCTAACACGGTGAAACCCCATCTCTACTAAAAAATACAAAAAACTAGCCGGGCGAAGTGGCGGGCGCCTGTGGTCCCAGCTACTCGGGAGGCTGAGGCAGGAGAATGGCGTAAACCCGGGAGGCGGAGCTTGCAGTGAGCTGAGATCCGGCCACTGCACTCCAGCCTGGGCGACAGAGCCAGACTCAGTCTCAAAAAAAAAAAAAAAAAAAAAAAAAAAAAAAAAAAAAAAAAAAATTTGTGGGTGGAAGACATGAACAGAAACGTGTTTTGACTGACAGCAATCAGGTTCAGTGCTATCCACAGTTTCAGGCATCCACTGGGGGTCTTGGAACGTATCCCCCTTGGAGTGGGGTAGACTACTGTACACGATGTTCTGTAAGTTCTTCCCCTTGCCTTTTTCATTTATTAAAATAGCTTGGCCATAACTCCATATTAGTACCAAAAAACTTTCTCATTCATTTTCTATCTATGTGGTATTCTATTACATGGCTGTACCATTTAACTGGATCCCTTTTGAGGATTTTTAATTCATTTCCAACCTTTACTATTACAGACAACACTACAGTAATAACCTATGTCATTTTGCACATGTGGAAGTACTACTACAAAAAACAATTGCTAGAAATAAAATTTCCTGGTTAGAAGGTACATACATTTTGTTTTGATAAATGTTGCTAATTTGTCCTCCATAGAGATGGAACATCGGAAATTTTTTCTTTTTTTTTACACAGAGTCTCGCTCTGTCACCCAGGCTGGAGTGCAGTGGCGCGATCTCGGCTCACTGCAAGCTCCGCCTCCCGGGTTCACACCATTCTCCTGCCTCAGCCTCCGGAGTAGCTGGGACTACAGGCGCCCGCCACCTCGCCCGGCAAATTTTTTGTACTTTTGGTAGAGACGGGGTTTCACCGTGTTAACCAGGATGGCCTCGATCTCCTGACCTCGTGATCCGCCCGTCTCAACCTCCCAAAGTGCTGGGATTATAGGCGTGAGCCACCGCGCCTGGCCGAACATCGGAAATTTTTAAGTGTCCATTTCCTTACATAAACACCAACTTTGATGTGTTATCAAACATTTTGATCTTTGCCAAACTGAAAGATTAAAAAAAAAGTTATCTCAGTGTCATTTTTATTTGGATTTCCTATTGTGAGTGAAGTTTTTCATTTCACTGTGAATGAACATTTCATTTCATATGAGTGAACATTTCATACGTTAAAGAGCGATTTGTAATTTATTTTCTATTGCTGTTCATATCTCTTTCTATTTTTCTTTTCTTTTCTTTTTTTTAGACAGGGTCTCGCTCTGTCACCCAGGCTGGAGTGTAGTGGCACAATCACAGCTCTCTGCAGCCTCCACCTCCCAGGCTCGAGCAAGTCTCCCACCTCAGCCTCTCTCCAGTAGCTGGGATTACAGACACACACCACCACGCCAGGTTAATTTTTAAATTTTTTGTAGAGATGAGGTTTCACCACATTGCCCAGGCTGGTCTCGAACTCCTGAGCTCAAGCGATCCTTCTGCCTTGGTCTTCAAAGTGCTGAGATTACAGGTGTGAGTCATCACACCTGGCCTCCTATATTTCTATTAGTTTCCAAATGTTATCTTCTTATCTCCAGTCGTCCATTGAACAATAGTTTTTTCTTCACTAATTTAAAACTACTGTTACGATAAAACAAATTTTTGTGCAAGTTTGAATTTACTTCTGGACTTTCAATTCTCTCTCATTGATCCGTCTTTTCAATTTGCCAACATTACAGTCTTTCAATGGTTTTAGCTTTATATTTTATTATCTCTTAGGGCCAGTACCTCTTTTTACTCTCTCTTTTTAAAAATCTTTCTGGCCGGGCGCGGTGGCTCAAGCCTGTAATCCCAGCACTTTGGGAGGCCGAGACGGGTGGATCACGAGGTCAGGAGATCGAGACCATCCTGGCTAACATGGTGAAACCCCGTCTCTACTAAAAAAAAAAAAATACAAAAAAACTAGCCGGGCGATGTGGCGGACGCCTGTAGTCCCAGCTACTCGGGAGGCTGAGGCAGGAGAATGGCGTGAACCCGGGAGGTGAAGCTTGCAGTGAGCTGAGATCCGGCCACTGCACTCCAGCCTGGGCGACAGAGTGAGACTCTGTCTCAAAAAAAAAAAAAAAAAAAAAATCTTTCTAACTATATTTTCTTCTTTTTCCACATGAATTTTAGGATCAGCTTATTTAGCTCACTCTCCCTCCAAAAGAAGGGCTCCTTTGAGGACTTGAAAGGCTCCTTTGAGGACTTGTTTTGAGATTGTATTGAATTTACAAATCAATTAGAGTGTTGGGTTTGTTTGTTTGTTTGTTTTCACTTTGAGACAGGGTCTCGCTCTGTCACCAGGCTGGAGTGCAGTGGCATGATCTCGGCTCACTGCAACCTCTCCCTCCCGGGTTCCAGTGATTCTTCTGCCTCAGCCTCCTGAGTAGCTGGGATTACAGGTGCGTGCTACCACGCCCAACTAATTTTTGTATTTTTAGTAGAGATGGGATTTCACCATGTTGGCAAAGCTGGTCTCCAACTCCTGACCTCAAGTGATCCGCCAGCCTCAGCCTTCCAAAGTGCTGGGATTACAGGCGTGAGCCACCGCACTGGGCCGGGTCTCCTTTTCAAGAACAGGATATATCTTTCTATTTGTTGATCTCTTCCTCTTTGTGTCCTCGGTAGCATTTTAATGTTTCCTTAATATGGGCATTTCTCATTATAGTCATTCCTTGGTGTTTTACCTGTATAAGTGCTATAAAAATGGGATTTTTTAGTTTTGTTCTATTTTTTTTCCCCAGCCACCTACTGAATTCCCTCATGATCTATAATAGTTTTGTTTTGTTTTGTTTTTGTTTTTTTTTTCTGAGATGGTGTCTCGCTCTGTCACCCAGGCTGGAGTGCAGTGGCGCCATCTCGGCTCACTGCAAGCTCCTCCTCCCAGGTTCACACCATTCTCCTGCCTCAGCCTCCCGAGTAGCTGGGACTACAGGCACCCGCCACCACACCTGGCTAATTTTTTGTATTCTTAGTAGAGACGGGGTTTCGTCATGTTGGCCAAGCTGGCCTTCAACTCCTGGTGTCAAGCGATCTGCCCATTTCGGCATCCCAAAGTGCTGGGATTACAGACGTGAACCATCACACCTGGCCTCATTTGGGTTTTTTTTTCTTAATGAGTTTTCAGTTTGGAATAATTTTAGAATTACAGAAAAATTGCAAAGATAGTACAGAGGGTTCTGGTATACCTTTTACCCAGCTTCCCTTAATGTTAATATCTCACATAGCCATGATACATTTGTCAAAACTAATTAAGAAATTAACATGGTTGAAACATATTAACTTGGCCGGGCGCGGTAGCTCACGCCTGTAATCCCAGCACTTTGGGAGGCCGAGGCGGGCGGATCACAAGGTCAGCAGATCGAGACCACGGTGAAACCCCGTCTCTACTAAAAATACAAAAAATTAGCCGGGCGCAGTTGTGGGCGCCTGTAGTCCCAGATACTCGGGAGGCTGAGGCAGGAGAATGGCGTGAACCCGGGAGGCGGAGCTTGCAGTGAGCCGAGATCGCGCCACTGCACTCCAGCCTGGGCGACAGAGCGAGACTCCGTCTCAAAAAACAAAAAACAAAAAACAAAAAACAAAAAAAACTAAACTACAGATTTTATTTAGATTTCACCAGTTCTTTTCCCTAATATCCTCTTTCTGTTCCGGAATCCAATCCAGGACACCACATTGCACTTAGTGATTGTGACCCTTTAATATTTAGTCTTCTCTGATCTGTGACAGTTTCTGTCTTTCCTTATTTTTTCATGACCTTGGCAGTTCTTTTGTTTTTGTTTCTGTTTTTTTCAGAGACAGGATCTCACTCTGTTGCCCAGGCTGGAGTGCAGTGGTGTGATCATAGTTCACTGTAACCTCGAACTCCTGGGCTCAAGCAATCCTCTCCATCTTGTAGCCTGAATAGCTAGGGCTACAGGCGTGCAACACCATACCTGTCTTTTTTTTTTTTTTGAGATGGGGTCTTACTATGTTGTCTTGAACTCCTGGCCTCAAGCGATCCTCCCACCTTAGCATCCCAAAGTGCTGGGATTATAGGCATGAGCCACCACATATATGACCAACCTTGGCAGTTTTAAAAACTACACTTTTCTGATTAATTATTTTGTAGGCTGTCACGCCGTTTGGGTTCATGTGATGTTTTCTCATGATTAGAAACATTAGAAACTGCCAACCGAGGCCAGGCACCGTGGCTCGTGCCTGTAATCCTAGCACTTTGGGATGCCGAGACAGGCAGATCGCTTAAGTCCAGAAGTTCGAGACTAGCCTAGGCAACATAACTAAACCCCATCTCAACAACAGCAACAACAAAAAAACAAAAACTAGCCTGGTGTGATGTGTGCTTCTAGTCCCACCTACTTGGGGGGCTGAGATGAGAGGATCACTGGAGTCCAGGAGGTCAAGCCTGCAGTGAGCTGTGATCACACCACTGCATTCCAGACTGGGAGACAAAGCGAGACTCTGTCTCAAAAAGTTTAAAAAAGGCCGGGGGCGGTGGCTCAACCCTGTAATCCCAGCACTTTGGGAGGCCAAGGCGGGCGGATCACAAGGTCAGGAGATTGAGACCATCCTGGCTAACATGGTGAAACCCCATCTCTACTAAAAAATACAAAAAACTAGCCAGGCGAGGTGGCGGGCGCCTGTGGTCCCAGCTACTCGGGAGGCTGAGGCAGGAGAATGGCGTAAACCCAGGAGGCGGAGCTTGCAGTGAGCTGAGATCCGGCCACTGCACTCCAGCCTGGGCGACAGAGCGAGACTCTGTCTCGGAAAAAAGAAAAAAGTTAAAAAAAAAAAAAAAAAAAGAAAAAGAAAAAGGAAAAAAGCAACTGCCAACCTGTCTTCCAAAGTGACTCTACCATTTTGCATTCCCAAAAGCAATGAATCAGAGTTCCTGTTGCACATCCTCACCAGCATTTGGTGACGGTGGCAGTGTCTTAGAAATTCTAGCGGCCGGGCGCGGTGGCTCAAGCCTGTAATCCCAGCACTTTGGGAGGCCGAGACGGGTGGATCACGAGGTCAGGAGATCGAGACCATCCTGGCTAACATGGTGAAACCCCATCTCTACTAAAAAATACAAAAAACTAGCCGGGCGAGGTGGCGGGCGCCTGTAGTCCCAGTTACTCGGGAGGCTGAGGCCGGAGAATGGCGTGAACCTGGGAGGCAGAGCTTGCAGTGAGCTGAGATCCGGCCACGGCACTCCAGCCTGGGTGACAGAGCGAGACTCCGTCTCAAAAAAAATAAAAAAATAAAAAAATAAAAAAATAAAGAAATTCTAGTAAGACCAGCATTTGGTGGTTGGTGGCAGTGCTTTAGAAATTGTAGTAGGTGAACAGTGGTACCTCACTGTGGTTTTAATTTTCATTTCTCTAGTGACAAACGATGTTAACCAACTTTCATAGGCTTATTTGCCTTCCAGATATTTTATTTTTTGAAGTGTCTCTTTAGATCTTTTGCTTGTTACTAAATTGGATCATTCGACTGTGTGCAATGGTTCACGCCTATAATCTCAGCACTTTGGAAGCCATTGGCGGCTGAATCGGTTGAGGTCAGGAGCTCGAGACCAGGCTGACCAACACGGTGAAACCCCATCTCTACTAAAAATACAAAAATTGGGCCGGGCATGGTGGCTCACACGTATAATCCTAGCACTTTGGGAGGCCGAGGTGGGCGGATCATCTGAGGTTGGGAGTTTAAGACCAGCCTGACCAACATGGAGAAAACCTGTCTCTACTAAAAATACAAAATTAGCCGGGCATGGTGGAGCATGCCTGTAATCCCAGCTACTCGCGAGGCTGAGGCAGGAGAATCGCTTTAACCCGGGAGGCAGAGGTTGCGGTGAGCCGAGATTGCGCCATTGCACTCCAGCCTCGGCAACAAGAGCGAAACTCCATCTCGAAAAAAAAAAAAGAAAGAAAGAAAGAAAAGGAAAAAAGAAAAAAAGAAAAATACAAAAATTAGCCAGGAAGGATGGTGGGCACCTGTAATCCCAGCTACTTGGGAGGCTGAGGCACAAGAATTGCTTGAACTTGGGAGACAGAGGTTGCAGTGTGCCGAGATTGCATCACTGCACTCCAGCCTGGGTGACAAAGCAAGACTCTATACCAAATAAATAAATAAATAAATAGGGCCATTCTGTTGTTGTTTGTTTGTTTGTTTGTTTGTTTTTGAGATGGTCTCGCTCTCTCACCATGCTGGAGTGCAGTGGTGTGATCTCAGCTCACTGCAACCTCCACCTCCTGGGTTCAAGCAATTCTTGTGCCTCAGCTTCCCGAGTAGCTGGGATTACAGGCACACGCCACCACACCCAGCTACTTTTTGTATTTTTAGTAGAGATGGGGTTTTACCATGTTGTCCAGGATGATCTCGATCTCCTGACCTCGTGATTTGCCCGTCTCGGCCTCCCAAAGTGCTGGGATTACAGGTGTGAGCCACCACGCCCCGTCAGGCCATTTGTTTTCTTTCTTTTTTTTTTTTTTTTTTTTTGAGACGGAGTCTCGCTCTGTCGCCCAGGCTGGAGTGCAGTGGCCGGATCTCAGCTCACTGCAAGTTCCGCCTCCCGGGTTCACGCCATTCTCCTACCTCAGCCTCCCGAGTAGCTGCGACTACAGGCGCCCGCCAACTCGCCCAGCTAGTGTTTTTGCATTTTTTAGTAGAGACCGGGTTTCACTGTGTTAGCCAGGATGGTCTCGATCTCCTGACCTTGTGATCCGCCCGTCTCGGCCTCCCAAAGTGCTGGGATTACAGGCTTGAGCCACCGTTCCCGGCCCGTTTTCTTATTCTGTTTTAAGAATTCTTTATTCTGGGCCAGGTGCAATGGCTCACACCTATAATCCCAGCACTTTGGGAGGCCGAGGCTGGTGGATCTTGAGGTCAGGAGTTCGAGACCAGCCTGGCCAATATGTGAAACCCTGTCTCTACTAAAAATATAAAAAATTAGCTGGGTGTGGTGGCACGTGCCTGTAATCCCAGCTACTCGGGAGGCTGAGGCAGAAGAATCGCTTGAACACAGGAGGCAGAGGTTGCAGTGAACCGAGATCACACCACTTCACTCCAGCTTGGCCAACAGAGCGAGACTCTGTCTCAAAAAAAAAACAAGAAAAAGAAGCATTATTTATTCTGGATACAAGTCCTTTATCAGATACATCATTTGCAAATATTTTCTCCCAGGCTGTGGCCTGTCTATTCATTTTCTCAACCTATCTTTCACAGAACAAAAGTTTTTATTTGTGATAAGGTACAATTCATCATTTTTTTCTTTATAAATTGTGTTTCCAGTACCTGAAAACTTATCACCAAACCCAAGGTTACATACACACAGGGTCTCCCGTGCTTTTTTCTAGATGTCTTACTTTTTACGTATAAGTTTATGAGCCATTTTTTGGTGTAAGTGTGAGGTATGTGTTGAGGTTTTTTGGTTTTATTTTTACATATGAATGTCTAATTTTTCCAGCACTGTTTGTTGAAAAGACTGTTCTTTCACCATTGGATTGGCTTTGCATCTTTGTCAAAAATCAGTTAACATTATTCGTGTGGGTTTATTTCTGGGCTCTCTATTGGCTCCATTCACCTAAGTTGTCTACCCTTTAGCTAATACCACACTACTTGCTTTCTAATAAGTCTAATAAGTGGTAATTTCTCCAACTATTTTTTTTTTTAGTTCCTTTTCATTTCTTTCCCTTTTCATATAAATTTTAGAATCAGTTTGTCAATTTCTACCAAAAAAAAAGCTTCCTATGATTTTGATTGATAATGTATTGAATCTATAGATCAAACTGGGGAGAATTAACATATTTACAATATTGAATTTTCTAATCTATGAATACAGTATATCTTTCTATTTATTTATATATATATATATTTATTTATTTTTATTTATTTATTTTTTTTTTTGAGACAAGTTCTCACTCTGTCACCCAGACTAGAGCGCAGGCTAGAGTGCAGTGGTGCAATCATAGCTCACTTCAACCTTGAACTCCTGTGTTCAAGTGATCTTCCCACCTCAGTCTCCTAAGTAGCTGAGAGTACAGGCACACGCCACCATGCCTGGGTAATTTTTTATTTTGTGTAGAGACAGAGTCTTTCTGTGTTGTCCAAGCTGGTCTTGAACTTCTGGCCTCAAGTGATCCACCTGCCTCACCCTCCCAAAGCACTGGGATTACAGGTGCACCCAGTTTGCACTCAGCCATTTATTTATATCTTTGTTGATTTCTGTTTTCTTTCTTTTTTTTTTAATTTGAACAGTTTTTTTTTTTTAATTTTAACTTTTTTTTGGAGGGGAAAGAGAGTGGTCATGGACATACTGAAGTAGACACAAAACTATAGAGAATACTGCACTTCCCAGGGCTCGCCACACATGCTTCAAAAATTACCAACAACTTGCCATTTTGTTTCATTATCTGCACCCACATCGGCAGATAAAGGAGTCTAAAAAATGTCCCAAACATGAAATCCCAAAAATGTGATTTTAATCATGAATATTTTCACAAGCATCCTAACAGATAGGAATATAAAGAAAATACACTAAGATTTTATACCTAAGAAAATTTTATTACTAATTTTGGATAATTCTAAGCTATTATCTCTTCAAATGTTTCTCCTGTCCTATTCTTTTTTTTTTTTTAAACTAAGTCTGAATTAGACAAATCCCGTCCAAGTCTTTCTTCTCCTTCGGAAATTCCAATTATGTGCATGTTAACTCATTTGGTATTCTTGGATGGTATTTTCTTTCTTTCTTTTTTGTTGTTGTTCTGTTTTGTTTTCCCCACTCTTCTTTCTTTGCATTTCAGTTTGGGTAATTTCTATTGACCCCTACACTCAAGGTCACTGATTCTTTTTTTTTTTTTTTTTTTTTTTTGAGATGGAGTCTTGCTCTGTCACCCAGGCTGGAGTGCAGCGGCCGGATCTCAGCTCACTGCAAGCTCCGCCTCCCGGGTTTATGCCATTCTCCTGCCTCAGCCTCCGGAGTAGCTGGGACTACAGACGCCCACCACCTTGCCCAGCTAGTTTTTTTTTTTTTGTATTTTTAGTAGAGACGGGGTTTCACCGTGTTAGCCAGGATGGTCTCGATCTCCTGACCTCGTGATCCGCCCATCTCGGCCTCCCAAAGTGCTGGGATTATAGGCTTGAGCCACCGCGCCTGGCCGGTCACTGATTCTTTTCTTTGCTATACTGAGTCTACTGAGGAACCAGTCAAAGGTGTTCTTCATTTCTGTCACCATGATTTTATTTCTTTTTTTTTTTTTTTTTTTTTTTTTGAGACGGAGTCTCGCTCTGTCGCCCAGGCTGGAGTGCAGTGGCGCGATCTCGGCTCACTGCAAGCTCCACCTCCCGGGTTCACACCATTCTCCTGCCTCAGCCTCCCGAGTAGCTGGGACTACAGGCGCCCACAACCGCGCCCGGCTAATTTTTTTTTTTTTGTATTTTTAGTAGAGACGGGGTTTCACCGTGGTCTCGATCTCCTGACCTTGTGATCCGCCCGCCTCGGCCTCCCAAAGTGCTGGGATTACAGGCGTGAGCCACCGCGCCCGGCATGATTTTATTTCAAGCATTTCCATTTTATTCTTATAGTTTCCTCTGCTGAAATTATCCATCTTCTTTCGGCATGTTGTCTACCTTTTCCATTAAAACTTTTAACATAATCATGTTACTTTAAATTCCATGATTGATGTCCCATCTGAATCTGTCTGATTCTGATTTTTTTTTTTTGTCTTTTTAGATGGTGTCTTTTTTTTTTTTTTTGAAATGAAGTCTTGCTCTGTCGCCCAGGCTGGAGTGCAGTGGCACTGTCTCCATTCACTGCAACCTCCGCCTCCCAGGTTCAAGCAGTTCTCTTGCCTCAGCCTCCCCAGTAGCTGGGTTTACAGGACCGTGCCACCACGCCCAGCTAATTTTTGTATTTTTAGTAAAGACAGGATTTCACCATATTGGCCAGGCTGGTCTTGAACTCCTGACCTCATCATCCGCCTGCCTCGGCCTCCCTAAGTGCTGGGATTGCAGGTGTGAGCCACTATGCCCGGTCCAGATTGTGTTTTATCTTTCCTTTTTATATACCTTTTGGGTTTTGTTGAAAGCTGGATGTGCTGTGTAAAACAATAGATACTGACATAAATATTCTGTATTCTTGAAGATAAGCATTCATTTCTTTCTGCTACTTCTCTAGTGTAGAGGTTTCTGTTAATGTAGTCAGGAGGGCTAGGTTTGAGGTTTGCTTTTGCGCCAACATGTATTATTATTATTATTATTATTTTTTTTTTTTTTGAGACGGAGTCTGGCTCTGTCGCCCAAGCTGGAGTGCAGTGGCCGGATCTCAGCTCACTGCAAGCTCCGCCTCCCGGGTTCACGCCATTCTCCTGCCTCAGCCTCCTGAGTAGCTGGGACTACAGGCGGCCACCACCTCGCCCGGCTAGTTTTTTTTTTTTTTTTTTTTTTGTATTTTTTAGTAGAGACGGGGTTTCACCGTGTTAGCCAGGATGGGACAACATGTATTATTATCCTCAGTGCATCTGGGGCTTAAAATTCCTCTAGTGGTGCCTTGTTTTTGTCTCTTGGATTTGTATCTTCCTTTTGCACTGTTCCCCAAATAAAGTCTGTCTCTTGCAAGTTCTCCCAGATACATTCCTCTGTTATTTTTCACTGGATGCCTGTCATGTGGTGGTAGGATATGAAGGGGGTTATGTGTTTCCTTGTGTTATGATTGAGCCTCAGCCTTAGGGAGGCACTATGAACCTGGATCTAAGTTCTAGGGTCCATGTGGATAACGTGCAGGTTTGTGACATATGGAACCTGGATCTTGTGTGGCCTTCATAATTGCCCTTCCTCCAGGAATAATGCTAGGGCTGGCAATTATTCCAGTCCTCACTAGAAGGAAGAACTTCTTTTTTCCCCTGTTCCCTTCCCCTAATTTCAGTGGGTTTCCGTCAATGCCCTCTGCCTACAAGTGAAAGGGTGGCCTACCCCTCCACACCTGTGGGCGTTTCTCGTTAGGTGGAACGAGAGACTTGAGAGAAGAAATGAGACACAGAGACAAAGTATAGAGAAAGAAAAAGTGGGCCCAGAGGACCAGCACTCAGCATACAGAGGACCCACGCCAGCACCAGTCTCTGAGTTCCCTAGTATTTATTGATAATTACCTTTACCATCTTAAAGATAAGGGAGCGGCAGGATAATAGGATCATTGTAGGGAGAAAATCAGCAGTAAGACAAATGAATAAAGATCTCTGTGACATGAATAAGTTTAAAGGAAAATGCTGTGCCTTGATATGCATATGCAAACATCTCCATAAACCTTTTAGCAGCATTGCGCCAGCAAGTCCCACCTTTTGCCGTAAGGCGGTTTTCTCCTTTCTCAGTAAACGGAACATACAATCGGGTTTTACACTGAGATGTTCCATTGCCCAGGGACGGGCAGGAGACAGATGCTTTTCTCTATCTCAACTGCTAACAACCGCCAAAAGGCCTTCTTTCCTCTTGTACTAGTCCTCCTCAGCACAGACCCTTCACGGGTGTCAGGCTGGGGGACGATCAGGTCTTTCCCTTCCCACGAGGCCATATTTCAGACTATCACATGGGGAGAAACTTGGACAATACCTAGCTTTCCTAGGCAGAGGTCCCTGCGACCTTTGGCAGTGTATGTGTCCCTGGGTACTTGAGATTAAGAGAATGGTGATGACTTTTAACCAGCAAGCTGCCTTCAGGCACTTGTTTAACAAAGCACACCCTGCACAGCCCAAAATCCATTAAACCTTGAGTCACCACAGCACATGTCTCTTGCAAGGACAAGGTTGGGGGTCGGGTCACAGATTAACAGCATCTCAAATACAGAACAAAATGGAGTCTCTTATGTCTATTTCTTTCTATATAGACACAGTAACAGTCTGATCTTTCTTTCTTTTCCCCACATACAAGTTTTGTGTTTTTTGTTTTTTTGAGACAGAGTCTCACTCTGTCCCCCAGGCTGAAGTGCAGCGGTGCGATGTTGGCTCACTGCAACCTCTACCTGATGGGTTGAAGTGATTCTCCTGCCTCAGCCTCCCAAGTAGCTGGGATTACAGACACCCACCACTTGGCTAATTTTTGTATTTTTAGTAGAGATGGGGTTTCGCCATGTTGGCCAGGCTGGTCTCGAACTCCTGACTTCAAGTGATCCACCCCCCTCGGCCTCCCAAAGTGCTAGGATTATAGGCATGAGCCGCAGCATACGGCCTGCCTATAAGTTTTTATGACCTTCCCCTTGCAGATTAAGTCTTGTCCTAAAGGAATGGAGTCTTGGCCATAGCTGCTGTTCTGTTCCCCACCCTCAGCCAGCACCATGGAGCAGGAGGCGTCAGAATTATCCTGTTTTGCCTCTCTATGTCTGCAGCTTCCAGTGCTTCATACTCTCTCAACAGCCAACAGTAGGCCACTGTTAATTGTTAAAAATTTCCAGCTTAATCTTCTCACTTAAGTAAGGAAATGCTCAGGTTCTGTTTCTCCCTATAGGTGCCTGTCTCTCGGTTTCAGGTTAATTGCCCTGTGACCTCAATTATCTTAGGAAATCAACAAAAGTCATTTGTGTGCAGTTTTTCCAGCTATTTTCTTGTTGCATAGCTAGGAGCAACACTCTTGCCATCGTTTCAGTTTGAACTAGAAGTCCACTAAAGGACTTTAAGCAGAGAAAGGACATGTTCAGATATGTAATTTTTTTTTTTTTTTTTTGAGATGGAGTTTCACCCTTGTTGCCCAGGCTGGAGTGCAAAGGTGCGATCTTGGCTCACGGCAACCTCCGCCTCCCGGGTTCAAGTGATTCTCCTGCCTCAGCCTCCCAAGTATCTGGGATGACAGGCATGCACCACCATGCCTGGCTAATTTTGTATTTTTAGTGGAGATGGGGTTTCACTGTATGTTGGCCAGGCTAGTCTTGAACTCCTGATGTCAGGTGATCCACCCACCTCAGCCTCCCAAACTGCTGAGATTCCAGGCATGAGCCACTGCACGCGGCCTCAGATATGTAATTTTAAACACTACTCTGACTACAGTAGGGAGAATGGATTAGGTGGTAGCCAGAGGGGAAGGGGATGGAGATGTCTGTTAGGAGGAGCCCATTGCTGTCATTCATGAAGGAGACGATGGTGGCCTAGGTACGTTTGGTGGCAGTGGGAATAAAAAGAAGAGGCTACATTCTAGATATATTTGGGAAACAGAATAAATAGAACTTGCTAATTGATTGGATGTAGGAAGTGAGGGAGAGGAAGGAAACAAGGATGACTCCCAAATTTCTGGCTTCAGCAATGGAGTGGGTGGTGATGTCATTTACTGAACTAGAAAATTATGAGGGATGAAAAACTATTAGGGATGTTTTACACATATTAAAATGCAAAACATTGTTACAAGTGATGGTGGTGGTTTAAAAAAAAGGTAAAATAACTGTCCACTAATAGGCACTATAATAAAGAACAGGCCGGGCGCGGTGGCTCAAGCCTGTAATCCCAGCACTTTGGGAGGCCGAGACGGGTGGATCACGAGGTCAGGAGATCGAGACCATCCTGGCTAACACGGCGAAACCCCGTCTCTACTAAAAACACAAAAAATTAGCCGGGCGAGGTGGCGGCGCCTGTGGTCCCAGCTACTCGGGAGGCTGAGGCCGGAGAATGGCGGGAACCCGGGAGGCGGAGCTTGCAGTGAGCTGAGATCTGGCCACTGCACTCCAGCCTGGGTGACAAAGCGAGACTCCGTCTCAAAAAAATAAAAAATAAAAAAATAAAGAACAGACTGGGATAAAATATTTACAATTGACAAAAGAATTTCTATCCAGGATTTAAAAAACAAAAAAACAAAAAAACAAAAACAAAAGCAAAAAAGAAAATGCTACACATCAGCAAGAAAAAGAGAAACAACTCAACAGAAAAACAGGAAAAGAGTTTGGTCAATTCACTAAGAAAGAAACCCAGTGTCAAAAAACATCTGAAGATATGCTCAACCTCATCAGCAGTCATGAAAATACATATTAAAACAAGATACTGTTTTGCACACACCAGATTTAGCAAATTTTCTTTTTCTTTTTCTTTTTCTCTCTCTCTTTTTGTTTTTGAGACAGAGTTTCGCTCTTGTTGCCCAGACTAGAGTGCAGTGGCGTGATCTCGGCTCACTGTAACCTCCGTCTCCCAGGTTCAAGCGATTCTCCTGCCTCAGCCTCCCAAGTAGCTGGGATTACAGGCATGCACCACCACACCTGGCTAATTTTTGTGTTTTTAGTAGAGATGGGGTTTCTCCATGTTGGTCAGGCTGGCCTCGAACTCCTGACCTCAGGTGATCCACCTGCCTCGGCCTCCCAAAGTGCTGGGATTACAGGCATGAACCACTGTGCCCAGCCAAGATTTAGCAAATACTAAGAAATTCAATGATACCGAGAATTGGCACAGATTTGGGGCAATGGGAATATAAATGGATAAAATCATTTAGAGAGCAATTTGGTCAAATCTTGCAAAAATGAAGATACACATCCTTACCTATGACATACATTTAATTCCTAGGTATATAATCTAGAAAAACTCTTGTTCACGTGCACCAAAAAACACGTGCAAGAATGTTGATTTGGGCATTGTAAAGTGAAAAACCACATAAGCTTCCATCAGCTGGATGTATACATGGGGTATTTTCATACAACACAACACAAATATAGTACAATAGCAAAAAATAGGCCGGGCGCGGTGGCTCAAGCCTGTAATCCCAGCACTTTGGGAGGCCGAGACGGGCGGATCACTAGGTCAGGAGATCGAGACCATCCTGGCGAACACGGTGAAACCTCATCTCTACTAAAAAATACAAAAAACTAGCCGGGCGAGGCGGCGGGCGCCTGTAGTCCCAGCTACTCGGGAGGCTGAGGCAGGAGAATGGCGTAAACCCGGGAGGCGGAGCTTGCAGTGAGCTGAGATCCGGCCACTGCACTCCAGCCCGGGCGACAGAGCCAGACTCCGTCTCAAAAAAAAAAAAAAAAAAAAAAAAGCAAAAAATGAAAGAACTAAAGTTATATGTATCAATATGTTAACACATAGAGACAGAGAGAGGGAGAGAGAGAGACAGAGAGAAAGCCAAAAACAGCAAGTTGGTAAAAAAAGAAAAAAAAAACAAACAGACACACACACATAGTGTAATACCAATTATATAAGATTAAGAAACAAGCAAAATATCTTATATAGATTATCAAGGTATTTGTAGAAAGAGTATTAAAACATGTATGGAAATTATGATGCCAAATTCCAGATATTAGTTAATTCTGGGGAGAAAAAGATGGCAAAGGGGTACGTAAAGAGCCTCAATTTTCCATGTAGTATTTCATTTTATAAGCTGAGTCATTGTTAAATGTGAGATTATTATCTATTCTTTTTTATATGCCATAAATATGTCATTAAAATACTTTTGGGCCTGGTATAGTGGCTCACTCCTGTAATCCCAGCACTTTGGGAGGCCGAGGCGGGTGAATCACTTGAGGTCAGGAGTTCAAGACCAGCCTGACCAACATGGTGAAACCCTGTCGCTATTAAAAATACAAAAATTAGCTGGGCATGGTGGCGTGTGCCTGTAATCCCAGTTACTGGGGAGGCTAGGGCAGGAGAAATCGCTTGAACCCGGGAGGCAGAGGTTGCAGTGAACCGAGATCACGCCACTGCATTACACCCTGGGCAACAGAGCAAGACTCCTTCTCAAAGAATTTTTAAAAATTAAGAATTATCCAGGAAAAAATCTAAGAGACAGTGAGAATCCAGACATGTAGACAGCAAAAGGCTTTCACTCTCACTTCACCAAAAAGGAAATCCACATGGCTAATGAACACATAAGAAGGTGCTCAGCCTCATCAGACATCAGAGAAATAAAAAGAAAAACACATATGGCCAGGCACAGCGGCTCATGCCTGTAATCCCAGCACCTTGGGAGGCCAAGGTAGGAGGATTGCTTCAGGCCAGGAGTCCAAAACCAGCCTGGACAACATAGTGAGTCCTTGTCTCTATTAAAAAAAAAAAAAAACGCCGGGCGCGGTGGCTCAAGCCTGTAATCCCAGCACTTTGGGAGGCCGAGACGGGCAGATCATGAGGTCAGGAGATCGAGACCATCCTGGCTAACACGGTGAAACCCCGTCTCTACTAAAAATACAAAAAACTAGCCGGGCGTGGTGGCGGGCGCCTGTAGTCCCAGCTACTCGGGAGGCTGAGGCAGGAGAATGGCGGAAACCCGGGAGGCGGAGCTTGCAGTGAGCTGAGATCCGGCCACTGCACTCCAGCCCCGGCGACACAGCAAGACCGTCTCAAAAAAAAAAAAAAAAAAAAAAAAAAAATCACAGGCTGGGTGTGGTGACTCTCGCCTGTAATCTCAGCACTTTGGGAGGCCAAGGTGGGAAGATTGCTTGAGCTCAGGAGTTCAAGACAACCCTGGGCAACATAGTGAGACCCCATCTCATTCTCTAATAAATAAATAAATAAAATTTAAAAAATTAAAAACTCTACACCCACCAGATTGACAAAAATTCAAAATTCTGACTACTAAAGGTTGGTAAGTGTGTGGGGCAATTGGCACTCCCATACACTACCCAGGGAATATAAATTGCTTTGGAAATCAGTTTGGTATTATCTAATAAAGCTGACAATACTCCATGACACAGTAAGTCCATTCCTAGGTATATAACCAGAGAGACGCAGGCACATAAGGACCAGGATACATGTACAATAGAAGCAGTGTGGGCCAGGTACAGTGGCTCATGCCTGTAATCCCAGCACTTTGGAAGGCCAAGACGGGCAGATCCTTCGAGCTCAGGAGTTCAAGACCAGCTTGGGCAACATGATGAAACCCCATCTCTACAAAAGATAGAAAAATTAGCTGGGTGTTGGGATGTGCACCTGTGGACCCAGCTACTCGGGAGGCTAAGGTATGAAGATCTCTTGAGCCCAGGAGACTGAGGCTGTAGTGAGCCGTGACCATACCACTGCACTCCAGCCTGGGCTACAGAGCAAGACCCCATCTCAAAAAACCCAAACCAAAACAAACAACAAAAAAAGTAGAAGCAGTGTGTATAGTTCCATTTCCAAAGACTGGAAATAAACCAAATATTTATTATCACAAATAGTGGTATAACCACACAATTGGATGATATATAGTAGTGAAAATTGATAACATATAGTGAAATAGCCAGGCGTGGTGGCTCACGTCTGTAATCCCAGCACTTTGGGAGGCTGAGGGGTGAAGATCATGAGGTCAGGAGATCGAGACCATCTTGCCTAACACGGTGAAACCCCATCTCTACTAAAAATACAATAAATTAGCCAGGTGTGGTGGCACACACCTGTAGTCCCAGCTACTTGGGAGGCTGAGGCAGGAGAATCACTTGAACCTGGGAGGCAGAGGTTTCAGTGAACTGAGATCGCACCATTGCACTGCAGCCTGGGTGACAGAGGGAGACTTTGTCTGAAAAAAAATATATATATATATGTGTGTGTGTGTGTGTGTGTATATATATGAAACATGGCAATCAGCATGAATCTCATAAACCTTTTATTGAGAAAAAGAAGTGTAGGAGATTAGAATATTACACCCCAAAATATGCCACTTTGGCATAATTATTATTTTGACCTGAAGAAAACTGAAAAACAACAGATGCCAAAAAAAAAAAAAGAAAAAAAAACCTAAACCAAAACCGAACCGTCTCTATCCTCCCTACCTTCTTGTCTAAAAGCAGGCTTCAACTCTTAGCCCAGAGAAAGCACCAGTGGAAATCTACCTAACAAAACAGCCTTACCGAAACAACCCTTATCTTCCCTTAGTCCTCCCAGATATTTATCTTCCCACCATTTGCTGACCTTGGAAGCCTAAAACCCTTTTCCTTTGACTTGTCACTTCTCTGTAAATTTATTGTTCTTTGTTAAGATGCTATATAAGCCCAAATTCTAACCACCCCTTTGAGTTAGTCATCACTGAGTTTCTCCTGCATGTATGCATGATGCATGCATTAATACATTCGACTTGTTTTACTCTTGCTAATCTTTTGTTAGCCTAACTTTCAGGAACCCAGCCAGTGAACCTAGGAGGATTAAGGAAAGGATTTTTCTTGCCCTACAGAGGCAAGACAGAAAACATACAATCTGATTCCACTTATAAACTTGAAAAAACTAAACTACATTGTTTAGGGACGTATGTGTAAGTAGTGAAGCTGATAAAATAAAAAGCAAGGAAATGGTAATCACCAAAGGCTATTTAGTCATTGTTCTGGGAAGGAGAAAAAGTTGGTTATGATCAGAGAGTGACGCACAGATGACTTCTGAACTTCCAATAATGCTCCATTTCTTGACCCAGGTGGTAATTACATAATCATTTCATTTTATAATTATTCATTAAACTATACATACACACTTATGTGATATTCTGTTGGGATGTATATTTCACACATAAAGTAAAGTAAAAGGGAACAGGCTTGGGTTAAGCATGGCAAAAGACCTGAAAGATCCCATTTCGACCGTTATGAGATACCTATGAGACAATCAAATGTTGAGCTTAAAAGATTGCAGATGTAAATTCAGGAACCCTGGATATAAAGATAAAAATTGAGGGACAAGAATATATAAGATGACCTACAGAATGTATGAGGGTGACAAGAAAAGAAGGCCTAAGACAAGGTCCTGTGAAACTCCCACATTTAATGGTCAGGCAGAGGAGGAAGAGCTAGCAAAGGAGTCTAAGAAGGAGTAGCCAGCCAGGCATGGTGGCTCACGCTTGTAATCCCAGCACTTTGGGAGGCCGAGACGGGTGGATCACTTGAGCCCAGGATTTCAAGACCAGCCTGGCCAACATGGTGAAATCCTGTCTCTACTAAAAATACAAAAATTAGCTGGGCATGGTGGCACGCACCTGTAGTTCCAGCCACTGAGGAGGCTGAGGTGAGAGGATCAGCCCGGGAGGCAAAGGTTGCAGTGAGCTGAGATGGCACCACTGCATTCCAGCTTGGATGACAGAGTGAGACCCTGCCTCAAAAATAAAATAAAATAAAATAAAATAAAATAAAATAAAATAAAATTAAAATAAGGAATAGCCAAAGATGCAGGAAGAAAACCAAGGAAATATTATGTCTGGAGAAAAATGTTTTAAGAAGGGAGTAGTCAATATGCCAAAGCTACTGAGAGATCAAGTAAGATGAAGATGGAAAAGTATCCATTGAATTTAGTAGATGTGGTCATTGACCTTAGCAAGAGTAGATCCAATGAAGAGACAGGGATGGAATTAAATGAAGTCTGGGTGGGAGGTACACTGGGCTACCAAATTGCACAATTCTAGAAGTCACCTTTCAAATTATGCCCCAGGAGGCACCAATAACACAGACTATAGCTTAACAGTGGCCCATGGAGCTATCCAAGGCAGAGAACCTGGTGAGGAAATGGAGCCCTTGGTTCAAGGGATTTAAGAGCACTACCCCTAAGGTCCAACTGCTCATCTTCAAAACTGCTTCTATCCCTTACTAACAATGTAATTTGGCCGGGCGCGGTGGCTCACGCCTGTAATCCCAGCACTTTGTGAGGTCGAGGCAGGCGGATCACGAGGTCAGGAGATCAAGACCATCCTGGCTAACACGGTGAAACCCCGTCTCTACTAAAAATACAAAAAACTAGCCGGGCGTGGTGGCGGGCGCCTGTAGTCCCAGCTACTCGGGAGGCTGAGGCAGGAGAATGGCGGAAACCCGGGAGGCGGAGCTTGCAGTGAGCCGAGATTGCGCCACTGCACTTCAGCCTGGGCGACAGAGCGAGACTCCGCCTCAAAAACAAACAAACAAACAATGTAATTTGGCCAAGTTACTCAAATATTTTACATCTTGGGGTCCAAATCTGTAAAAAAAAAAAAAAATACTAATGCAGTAGGACTGTTGTGAGGAGTAAATCAAACAGTCTACATTGAAGGGTTTGGCCAATAGAAGCATTCAATAAATGTAAATTATTATTTTCTGTATTGCTTAGACAACTCTTTCAAGAAACCTGGCTAAGAAAGGAGGGAAATGAAACAATAGCTGGAGGAGGATGTAGAATTAAGGGAATTTTTTTTTATTTTTGAGACAGAGTCTCATTCTGTCTCCCAGGCTGGAGTGCAGTGATTCGATCTCGGCTAACTGCAACCTCCACCTCCCGGGTTCAAGTGATTTTCCTGCCTCAGCCTCCCGAGTAACTGGGATTACAGGCCTGTGCCACCACACCTAGCTAAATTTTTTTTGTATTTTTAGTAGAGACAAGGTTTCACCATGTTGGCCAGGCCGGTCTCCAACTCCTGACCTCAAGTAATCCACGTGCCTCAGCCTCCCAAAGTGCTGGGATTACAGGTGTAAGCCACTGCGCTCAGTCGGGAAAGTTATTTTCGTTTTTCAAATTTTTTGACTGTTTTTTAGAGCAGTTTTAGATCTACAGAAAAATTTCACAGAAAGTACAGAGAGTTCCCATAGACCCTTTCGCCCCCTCCAAACATGTAATTTCCCCTTCTGCTAACATCCTCCATTAATGCGATATATTTGTTATTATAGATGAACCAATATTGATATATTATTATCAACTGAGGTTCTTAGTTTACATTAGGGTCCTTCCTGCTGTAAGGTTCTATGGGTCTTAACAAATGTGTAATATCCTGAATCCACGTTACTGTATCATACCACACAGTTTCACACTCCTAAACAATCCCCTGTGCTCCACCTGTTCATTCCTCTCCCCAAGCCCTTGGGAACCACTGATCTTTTTACTGCCTCTTTAGTTTTGCTTTTCCAGAATATCCTATGTATAGGCACGTGATGATGATGTGTTCTGAGAAATGCATCGTTAGGTGGTTCTGTCACTGTGTGAACATCATAGTGTACTTTCACCAATCCAGATGGTATTGCCTAGTACCCACCTAGGCTAGATGCATAGCCCATTGCTCCTGCGCTACAAACCTGTACAGCATGTTAGTGTACTGAATAATGTAGACAATTGTAACACAATAAGTATTTGTGTATCTAAACATAGAAAAGGTATGGTAAAAATATGGTGTTATAATCTTATGGGACAAATATGGGACCACCATCATATATGCAGTCTGCTGTTGACTGCAACGTCGTTACGCAGCTCATGACTCTAGTTGGAATCACATGGTACCTAGCCTTTTCAAACTGGCTACTTTCACTTCGTAATATGAATTTAAGGCTCCTCTGTGTTTTTTCATGGCTTGATAGTTCATTTCTTTTTAGCACTGAATAATACTCCATTGTCTGGATGAAACCACCATTTATTTATCCAACCACCTACTGAGCAGCATCTTGGTTGCTTCTCCATTTTGGCAATTTTGAATAAGGCTGCTAAAACATACATATGCGGGTTTTCGTACGGATACTCAACTTATTTAGGTAAATTCCAAAGAGTGTGATTGCTGGATCATATAGTAAGAGTACATTGAGTCTTATAAGAAACACCGAACTGTCTTCCAAAGTGGCTGTACCATTTTGCATTCCCACAAGCAATGAAGGAGGGTTCCTGTTGCTCCACGACCTCACTGGCGTTTGGTGTTGTCAGTGTTCTGGATTTTGGCCATTCTAAGAGGTGTGTAAGGGTATTTCATTGTTGTTTTTAATTTGCATTTCTCTGATGACGTATGATAGGCAGAATCTTTTCATATGCTTATTTCCTATCTGTATATCTCTCTTCGTGGAGTGTCTGTTAAGGTCTTTGATCCATTTTTTAGTCTGATTGTTTTCCCATTGTTGAGTTTTTTTCTTTGTAAATTTTGGATAACAGTCCTTTGTCAGATGTCTTTTGCAAATATTTTCTCCCAGTTTATGGCTTGTCTTTTCATTCTCTTGATAGCATCTTTCACAACTCAGATTTTTTTTAACTTTTAACTTTTTTTCTTTAATTCGAAGACAAGGTCTCAACTGTCACCCCGGCTGGAGTACAGTGACACAATCATGACTCACTGCAGCCTTAACCTCCCAGGCTCAAGCAATTCTTTTTTTTTTTTTTTTTTTTTTTTTTTTTTTGAGACGGAGTCTCGCTCTGCCGCCCAGGCTGGAGTGCAGTGGCCAGATCTCGGCTCACTGCAAGCTCCACATCCCGGGTTCACGCCATTCTCCTGCCTCAGCCTCCCGAGTAGCTGGGACTACAGGCGCCCGCCACCTCGCCCGGCAAGTTTTTTGTATTTTTTAGTAGAGACGGGGTTTCACCGTGTCAGCCAGGATGGTCTCGATCTCCTGACCTCGTGATCCGCCCGTCTCGGCCTCCCAAAGTGCTGGGATTACAGGCTTGAGCCACCGCGCCCGGCCCAAGCAATTCTTCCACCTTAGCCCCTCGAGTAGCTAGGACTACAGGTCTAAGCCACCACATCTAACGAATTTTTAAATTTTCCTGTAGAGACGGGTTTCACTATGTTGCCCAGGCTGGTCTTGAAATCTTGAGCTCATATAATATTCCTGCCTTGGCCTCCCAAAGCATTTAGATTACAGACATGAGTCACCGCACCCAGCCAGATTTTTTTTTTTTTAAACAGGGTCTGGCTCTATCACCCAGGCTGGAGTGCAGTGGTACATCTTGGCTCACTGCAACCTCTACCTCCTGAGCTCCAATGATCTTGCCACCTCAGCCTCCCTAGTGGCTGGGACTATAGGCATGTGCCACCATGCCCCAGCTAATTTTTGTTTTTTTTTTTCCTTTTTTTCTTTTTTTGTAGAGATGAGGTTTTGCCATGTTGCACAGGTTGGTCTCAAACTTCTGAGCTCAAGTGGCCCACCCACCTCGGCCTCCCAAAGTGCTGAGATTACAGGTGTGATCCATAGTGCCTGGCCAGAAAATTTCAATTTTAATGAAATCCAGTTTACCAGTTCTTTCCTTTATGGCTTGTGCCTTTCATGTCTAAAAAACCCAAAGTCATCCAGATTTTCCATGTTATCTTTCAGGAGTGTTTTTAGTTTTGCATTTTATATTAATTTTCGTGAAGAACATAAGGTCTGCGTTTGGATCTTTTTGTTCATGTGGATGCCCAGTTGTTCCAGTACATTTTGTTGAAAAGACTATCTTTTCCCCATTGTATTGCCTTTGCTCCTGTGTCAAATATCAGTTGACTATATTTATGTGGGTCTACTTATGGTCTTTCTATTCTGTTCCATTAATTCCTTTGTCTATTTTTTTTTTTTTTTTTTTTTTTTTTTGAGGTGGAGTTTCACTCTTGTTGCCCAGGCTGGAATGCAATGGCACGATCTCCGCTAACTGCAACCTCTACCTCCTGGGTTCAAGTGATTCTCCTGCCTCAGCCTCCCAAGTAGCTGGGATTACAGGTGCCCGCCACTACGCCCGGCTGATTTTTTTTGGTATTTTTAGTAGAGACGGGATTTCTCCATGTAGGCCAGGCTGGTCTCGAACTCCTGGCCTCAGGTGATCTGCCTGCCTCGGCCTCCCAAAGTGCTGGGATTACAAGCGTGAGCCACCGCGCCCAGCCCTTTGTCTGTTCTTTCCACTAACACCACATCGTCTTTGCTACCGCAGCTTTATACAGAACTCAGTAGTATCAGTGCTCCAATTTCATTCTTCTACAGTATTGTGTTGGCTATTCTGGATCTTTTGCTTCTCCATGTAAACTCAATAATTGGTTTGGCAATATCCACAAAATAGCTTGCTAAGATTTTTACTGGGATTGCATTGTATCTATAGATCAGGTTGGAAAGAACTGACATCTTGACAATATTGAGTCTTCTTCTCTAGGAACATGGAATATCCTTCCATTTATTTCCTTTGATTTCTTTCATCAGAATTTTGTAGTTTTCCTCATATAGATTTTTTTTTTTCTTTTTTTGAGACAGAGTCTCGCTCTGTCACCCAGGCTGGAGTGCAGTGGTGCGATCTCGGCTCCCTGCAACCTCCACCTCCCAGGTTCAAGCAATTCTCCTATCTCGGCTTTCTGAGTAGCTGGGACTACAGGTGCATGCCACAATCCCCAGCTGATTTTTGTATTTTTAGTAGAGGTGGAGTTTCACCATATTGGTGAGGCTGGTCTAGAACTACTAATCTTGGGTGATCCACCCACCTTGGCCACCCAAAGTGCTGGGATTACAGGTGTGAACCACTGCACCCAGCTCTCATATAGATCTTGCACATATTTTGTTATACCTAAGTGTTTCTTTGGGGGGAGGCTTCCAATATACTTGGTATTGTGTGTTTAATTTCAAAGTCTATTTGTTCATTGATGATATATAGGAAAGCAATTGACTTTTGTGTATTAATCTTGTGTACTAAAAACTTGCTATAATTGCCTACTGGGGCTGGGCGTGGTGGCCCATGCCCTATAATCCCAGCACTTTGGGAGGCCAAGGCATGGGGATCCGCTGAGGTCAGGAGTTCAAGACCAACCTGGCCAACATAATGAAACCCCGTCTCTACTACAAACACAAAAATTAGACAGACATGGTGGGAGCTGGGACTACAGGTGCGTGCCACCACACCTGGCTAATTTTTTGTATTTTTAATAGAGATGAGGTTTCCCCGTGTTAGCCAAGATGGTCTTTTTTTTTTTTTTTTTTTTTGAGACGGAGTCTCGCTGTGTCTCCCAGGCTGGAGTGCAGTGGCGTG
The DNA here is from genome assembly GCF_049350105.2 of Macaca mulatta. Classification (NCBI taxonomy): domain Eukaryota; kingdom Metazoa; phylum Chordata; class Mammalia; order Primates; family Cercopithecidae; genus Macaca; species Macaca mulatta. The sequence continues at coordinate 7,365,663 of NC_133416.1, forward strand.
ATCTTGGCTCACTGCAAGCTCCGCCTCCCGGGTTCACGCCATTCTCCCGCCTCAGCCTCCCAAGTAGCTGAGACTACAGGCGCCCGCCACCACGCCCGGCTAGTTTTTTGTATTTTTAGTAGAGACGGGGTTTCACCATGTTAGCCAGGATAGTCTCGATCTCCTGACCTCGTGATCCACCCGCCTCGGCCTCCCAAAGTGCTGGGATTACAGGCTTGAGCCACCGCGCCCGGCCAGCCAAGATGGTCTTAATCTCCTGACCTCGTGATCCTCCCGTCTCGGCCTCCCAAAGTGCTGGGATTACAGGCTTGAGCCACCACGCCTGGCCCACTTTTAATCCTCATTACAACACACCATTTCCTCCACTTTTCAGATGTGGAAACCCTTTGACCACAACCTTCAATTCTTGCTCAACCACCCCCACTATGCCTCAGCCCCTCACTCAGGACTGCCAGTCCTCTGCCTCCTCTACTTGTTTTGCAGGCATCAGCTCCTTCCATTTTCACTTCCTTTCTGTCCATCTTACATCCTATAGCCCACTGTTTTTGTCACTCTTTTGTTGACACGGTAAAGTCTCTTGCCTTTCTGAACTTTAAACATCCCACTTCTGGATGAACTGAACTATTTCCTTCTCCATGTTTGCAGTGAATCTCTGAGTACCACGGACAGTCTCACAGGTCAATGTATGTTGTGACTTCAAGTTTACTGTCCTACCGGGCCCTCAACACTGCCTGGAGATCCTGCTACCTCCCAGTGGCCAACCTGCTCCTTCCCTCCGTGCAATGAGTGCTCACACCTCCTCTATGCAAACTTCCAAATGCTACCTCATCATGCTCTTGCTATCAACAGACGACACGGCACCCATCTTCACCAAAAAACTCAACATCCTCCTTTACGATGACAGAGGTCCAGTTGTTGACGATACCAAATATGAGCAAAGATATGGAGCAACTGGAATGCTCATAAACTGCTGGAGCAAGTGTATGGGGGAAACTCCTTCTAACTGTGTTTTTTCTCTACTCTCACACCACAACATTTAACACAGAAGAAGACTTCTAAGGCCAAATGTGTTGCGGGGGGTTCCCTGCACACCATGTGGCAGACACCAGCTGGCTCTCCTCTCATTCAGTTCCCACACTGTCTTCCCAACACTGTCTCCCACAGATGGAGGGCTTAGTCCCCAAGACTGCCCTCTGCCACACCAGTCACAAGCCCAAGCCTCTGGAACTTCTGATCTACTGGCTTCAAGTTGGGGTTCCCACGACCCCCTCTTTGGGTTCAATTAATTTGCCGGAGCGGCTCACAGAACTCAGGGAACTTACCTATGTTTACAGGTTTATTATAAAGGATATTGCAGAGGGTACAAGTGAAGAGATACACAGGGCGAGGTATGGGAAAAGGGGCATAGAGCTTCCATGCCCTCCCCGGGTGCATCACCCTCCAGCAGCCTCCACGTGCTCAGCTATCCAGAAGCTCTCTGCACCCAGTCCTCTTGGGTTTTTGTGGAAGCTTCAAGACATCAGCATTCCTTCTCCCAGGGTATAGGGTGGGTCCCTCTCATTGGAGGCTATTTAGACCCACAATCAGAAAGGAGGGGGAACATTAGAGTCCTGCCTTGGAACAGGTGAAAAGAGGACAGGAGGTCAGAGGCCTGCTCCTGAGGCCCAACGCACCCAACATGATAAAAAAAAAAGACTGTAACAGGGGCTATTGGAGTTATGAGCAAGCATGGATGATATCCAATATATATCATAACACCACAGCAAGTTTAAAATGTTACAGCTACTTTGGAAAACTCTTTAGGAGTTGCTTATAAAGCTAAATGTACACTTACTCTATGACCAAGCTATTCGACTCCTAGGTATTCATCCAAAAGAAAGAAAAACGAATATCCAAAATACTTGTATAAGAATGTCCACAGCAGATTTTATTTATAATAGTCAAAAACTGGAAACAACCCAAATGTCCATCAACAGGTGACTGGATAAACTAATTGTGTCTATTCATACAATAGTAACCTACTATATTCCACCGTAGTAACATACAGGTACACGCAATGACATGGCTGAATCTCAAAAACATTATGTTGGGCAAAAGAAGTTAGATAAAAATAAGCCACGGCTGGGCATTGTGGGGAAAAGAAAGAGAGATCAGCCTGTTACTGTGTCTATATAGAAAGAAGTAGACATAAGAGACTCCATTTTGTTCTGTATTTGAGATGCTGTTAATCTGTGACCCGACCCCCAACCTCGTCCTTGCAAGAGACATGTGCTGTGGTGACTCAAGGTTTAAAGGATTTTGGGCTGTGCAGGGTGTGCTTTGTTAAACAAGTGCCTGAAGGCAGTTTGCTGGTTAAAAGTCATCACCATTCTCTTAATCTCAAGTACCCAGGGACACATACACTGCCAAAGGTCGCAGGGACCCCTGCCTAGGAAAGCTAGGTATTGTCCAAGTTTCTCCCCATGTGATAGTCTGAAATACGGCGTCACGGGAAGGGAAAGACCTGATCGTCCCCCAGCCTGACACCCATGAAGGGTCTGTGCTGAGGAGGGCTAGTACAAGAGGAAAGAAGGCCTTTTGGCGGTTGTTGGCAGTTGAGATAGAGAAAAGCATCTGTCTCCTGCCCGTCCCTGGGCAATGGAACATCACAGTATAAAACCCGATTGTATGTTCTGTTTACTGAGAAAGGAGAAAACCGCCTTAGGGCGAAAGGCGGGACTTGCTAGCGCAGTGCTGCTCTTTATGCACTAAAAAGGTTTATGGAGATATTTACATATGCATATCAAGGCACAGCACTTTTCCTCAAACTTATTCATGTCACAGAGAACTTTATTCATATGTCTTACTGCTGACTTTCTCCCTATAATGATCCTATTATCCTGCCGGTCCCCTGGGCCCACTTTTTCTTTCTCTATACTTTGTCTCTGTGTCTCATTTCTTTTCTCAAGTCTCTTGTTCCACCTAATGAGAAACGCCCACAGGTGTGGAGGGGTAGGCCACCCCTTCAGGGCATGGTGGCTCAAGCCTGTAATCCCACCACTTTGGGAGGCCGAGGCAGGCGGATCACTGGAGGTCGAGAGTTCGAGACCAGTCTGGCCAACATGGTGAAATCCCGTCTCTACTAAAAATACAGAAAATTAGCTGGGCGTGGTGGCGCATACCTGTAAGGCAGGGATCCCTTAGGATCCCTGTAAGGAGGCTGAGGCAGGAGGATCCCTTGAGCCCGGGAGGCAGAAGTTGCAGTGAGCTGAAATCACGCCACTACACTCAAGTCTGGGTGACAAAGTGAGACTCTGTCTCAAAAAAAAAAAAAAAAAAAAAATTCACAGACCATCCTCATAACTAAATCTTTGTACACATTTTATTTCCTTAGCATAGACTCCTAGAAGTGGAATTGCTAAGTCAAAGAGTGTGAGCACTTTTAAAGCCTTTGAAACCTATGAGAACATTGACTTTGAAGCCAGACAGACCTGAATCTTGAATTCCTGGCTTATGGCGTGTGGCCTTGAGCACACCACTTCTGGGTACTGTGTGTGCCCAGTACTCCTTCTTGTCCCTCTATTTGGCTACTTACCACATTCTTTTTTTTTTTTTTTTTTTGAGATGGAGTCTCGCTCAGTCGCCCAGGCTGGAGTGCAGTGGCCGGATCTCGGCTCACTGCAAGCTCCGCCTCCCGGGTTTACGCCATTCTCCTGCCTCAGCCTCCCGAGTAGCTGGGACTACAGGCGCCCACCACCTCGCCCAGCTAAATTTTTGTATTTTTAGTAGAGACGGGGTTTCACCGTGTTAGCCAGGATGGTCTTGACCTCGCGACCTCTCGTGACCTCATGGTCCACCCGTCTCGGCCTCCCAAAGTGCTGGAATTACAGGCTTGAGCCACCGCGCCCGGCCTACTTACCACATTCTACTCTATTATCACTATTAATCCATGGGTCTTGCATATTATAAACCCCTAATTATGAACCCTCGAGGGCAAGGCCAGAGCATATTCCTCCCCGCATCCTGCCCAGCACCCAGCACAGAGCTCAGTGTCCAGGCCAGGGGCAGTTGGTGCTGCAGGAAGAGTAATGGTCAGGAAGAAAGGCATCCAGGTTCCATTCCCAGCTTTCCCACTACACACAGTCATAGAAGAGCCTTTCATGATCTGGCCCCATTACCTGTGCAAACTCATCACCTCTCACTCTGTTCTTCAGCAATTCTGAACTCGTGCTTCTCAAGAACTACTAGATCCCAGAACACACCTTACTTTTTTACATTTCCACGCCCTCGCCCACATCTCAAGACTGGTAGCCATACTGTGCCTTTGTGGAAATTAGGAAAAGGTGCCACTTCCCCCTATTGAGGCTAGATTCCAGACCCCACGCATCCCTTGGCTTGGGCCTGACCAACCTGCATACTATTTCCATAGCCTGGAACAAACACGCTGGCCCACCCAGCAAACCTCTCCTCACCCATCAAGCCACAGCTCAAACACTACCTCCTCTGTGAAGTCATCCTCAGATACTCTCGCAGGTTTAGCTGGTTTCTCTGCTAAGTAAGCTTCCAGTGCTTTTTAAACAGCCTCCATTAAAACAATTATCTTTTTTGAATCGTAGCTTTTGGCCAGGTGCCGTGGCTCATGCTTGTAATTCCAGCACTTCGGGAGGCTGGGACGGGCAGATCACTTGAGCCCAGGAGTTCGAGACTAGTCTGGGCAACATGGCAGAACCCTGTCTCTACCAAAAATACAAAAAATTAGCCAGGCATGGTGGTGCACTTGGTCCCAGCTACTCAGAAAGCTGAAGTGGGAGAATCACTTGAGCCCAGGAGGCAGAGGATGCAGTGAGCCAAGATCTTGCCACTGTACTCTAGCCTGGGTGACAGAGTGAGACCCTCATCTCAGAAAAAAAAAAAAAATAGGAATTGTGGTTTTCCCCTTACATATCTCCTTACCTCATGAGATTATCCTCAACGTATTTTCATCTTTTATTTCTTTTCCTTTTTTTTTTCTTTTTTTGAGATAGAGTGTCACTCTGTTGCCCAGGCTGGAGTGCAGTGGTGTGATCTCAGCTCACTGCAACCTCCACCTCCCGGGTTCAAGGGATTCTCCTGCCTCAGCCTCCTGAGTAGCTGGGATTACAGGCATGCACCACCACGCCTGGCTAATTTTTGTATTTTCAGTAGAGACAGGATTTCATCGTGTTGGTCAGGCTGGTCTCCAACTCCTGACCTTGTGATCCACCTGCCTCCGCCTCCCAAAGTGCTGGGATTACAGGCATGAGCCACCGCGTCCAGCCCTCTTTTATTTCTTATACAAAGCCCAGTTCCTAACACATAGGAAGTGATTGATAAACTTGTTGAATGAATGAATGAGGGACAGTTTTCCTCTCTGGTTCTCATGTTGCTTGTCTGAGAATAAAGGAATCAGAATAAAAGATGCCTGAAGTTCCTGCCAACTCTGAAATACTCTTTTCCAGTATGCATTAAGTAAATATTAGTCAAGTAAATAAGCAGTACCCACCAAAAGAAAATCCCTTTAAAGGTGTGTCTTGAAAGAACATGAATCAATTTGTTTAAGTTTTCTTCTAGAAGCAGTTTGGTATGAGTTTTTGGAACCTCTTAAATGTTTTGCCTTGATTCTGGAAACTTTCAGAGACCATCTGAGATCAACCAAAAATAGAGTTTAAGAAGAATTGCTTTAGGAAATCCTTCCAGAGAATGTCTTGTCTTTCATCTCATTCAGATCCCTCAAATTAGGCAATTTGGAGACAATCTCTGTCTTGAAATTATGTAAATTATCCATCTCTGTTATTTGTCTTTCTCGGATATTTTCAAAAAAGGAACGTCTGTTTCTTGACACAAGGCAACTCTTTACGCATCTCTGAGGCTAACGCTAACGTTACTTCTCTCATAAGAAGAAATTTTACCCTGTGTCCTTTCCTCCTCTCCAGAGAAGCTGTCCTTAAGTGGACACTGTCAGCCTCCTCAGAGAGCAGCAATTCTATTTGAGGGCTTCAAGCCCCTGAGAAACTAATAGGACCAGAGATCTAGAAGTGGAGCTTTTACAAACCCTATGGGCTCCTGCATCCCCAAAGTTCACAAACTCCTTAAAATTCTATTCACAATATTGTATGCATGTGCTTTTTTTGGGGGGGTGGGATGGGGGGGTGGGGATGGAGTCTCGCTCTGTTGCCCAGGCTGGAGTGCAGTGGCGCGATCTCTGCTCACTGCAACCTCTGCCTCCTGGGTTCAAGCAATTCTCCTGCCTCAGCTTCCCCAGTATCTGGGATTACAAGTGCCTGCCACTATGCCCAGCTTATTTTTGTACTTTTAGTAGAGATGGGTTTTTACCATGTTGGCCAGGCTGGTCTCAAACTCCTGGTCTCAAGTGATCCGCCTGCCTCAGCCTCCCAAAGTGCTGGGAGTACAGGTGTGAGCCTCCACACCCAGCCTGCATGTGCATTTTTCTTTTTCTTTTTTTTTTTTTGAGACAGAGTCTTACTCTGTCACCCAGGCTGGAGTTCAGTGGTGCGATCTCTGCTCACTGCAACCTCTGCCTCCTGGGTTCAAGTGATTCACCTGTCTCAGCCTCCCAAGTAGTTGGAATTACAGGCACCCGCCACTACACTCAGCTAATTTTTTTTTCTTATACAGAGTCTCGCTCTGTTGCCCAGGCTGGAGTGCAGTGGTGTGATCTCGGCTCACTGCAAGCTCCGCCTCCCGGGTTCACGCCATTCTCCTGCCTCAGCCTCCCGAATGGGACTACAGGTGCCCGCCACCACGCCCAGCTAGTTTTTTTTTTTTTTTTTTTAAATATATTTTTAGTAGAGACGGAGTTTCACCATGTTAGCCAGGATGGTCTTGATCTCCTGCCTGCCTCGGCCTCCCAAAGTCCTGAGATTAGAGGTGTGAGCCACTGCGCCCGGCCTCCTTTCTTTTCTTTTTTTTTCTTTTTTCTTCTTTTTTTTTTTTTGTTGTTTGCATTTTTAGTAGAGATGGGGTTTCACCATAATGGCCAGGCTTGTCTCAAACTCCTGACCTCAGGTGATCCTCCCGTCTCAGCCTCCCAAATTGCTGAGATTACAAGCGTGAGCCACTGCGCCTCGCCAGCATGTGCATTTTTCTAACACAAGGTCAACATCATTCCTAAGATTCTCAAAGGAGCCCCTTGATCCCAAAAAAGTTAAATAAAAGCCACTGGTCTAGAGCCTGGGCTAAAATAGGCTACTAAGTACAGAAGCTTTTTTTTTTTTTTTTTTTTGAGATGGAGTTTCACTCTGTCACCTAGGTTGAAGTGCGGTACAGTGGTATGATCTTGGCTAACCACAACCTCTGCCTACTGAATTCAAGTGATCCTCCTGCCTCAGCCTCCCAAGTAGCTGGGACTACAGGCGCCCGCCACCACACCCAGCTAATTTTTAGTAGAAGCAAGTTTTCACCATGTTGGTCAGACTGGTCTTGAACTCCTGACCTCAGGTAATCCACCCACCTTGGCCTCCCAAAGTGCTGAAATTACAGGCGTGAGCCACTGCACCTAGCCACAGGAGCTAAAAGTTCAGATCATAACCAGTCATGGTGGCTCACTCATGTAACCCTAGAACTTTGGGAGGCTGAGGCGGGAAGATTGTTTGAGGCCAGAGGAGTTTGAGACCAGTATGGGCAACATAGCAAGACCCTGTCCCTATTTTAATTTTTTAATTTTATTTATTTATTTATTTATTTATTTATTTATTTATTTATTTATTTTTGAGACAGATTCTTGCTCTGCTGCCCAGGCTGGAGTGCAATGCCATGATCTCGGCTCACTGCAACCTCTGCCTTCTGGGTTTAAGCGATTCTCCTGCCTCAGCCTCCCAAGTAGCTAGGACTACAGGTGCCCGCCACCACACCCAGCTAATTTTTGTATTTTTAGTAGAGACGGGGTTTCACCATGTTGGTCAGGGTGGTCTCAATCTCCTGACCTCGTGATCTGCACGCCTCAGCCTCCCAAAGTGCTGGGATTACAAGCATGAGCCACCGCCCCCGGCCCCTATTTTAATTTCAAAAAGAAAACAAGATCAGGTCATTCTTTGGTGCATTCTTTTTACTTTCTTTTTTTCTTTCTTTCTTTTTTTTTTTTTTTTTTTGAGACAGAGTCTTGCTCTGTCACCCAGGCTGGAGTGCAGTGGCCGGATCTCAGCTCACTGCAAGCTCCGCCTCCCGGGTTTACGCCATTCTCCTGCCTCAGCCTCCCGAGTAGCTGGGACTACAGGCGCCCGCCACCTCGCCCGGCTAGTTTTTTTGTATTTTTTAGTAGAGACGGGGTTTCACCGTGTTAGCCGGGATGGCCTCTCGATCTCCTGACCTTGTGATCCGCCCGTCTCGGCCTCCCAAAGTGCTGGGATTACAGGCTTGAGCCACCGCGCCCGGCCTTTTTTTTTTTTTTTTTTTTTGAGATGGAGTCTCGCTCTATCACCCAGGCTGGAGTGCAGTGCTGTGATCTTGGCTCACTGCAACCTCTGCCTCCCAGGTTCAAGAGATTCTCCTGCCTCAGCCTCCTGAGTAGCTGGGACTACAGGTGCCTGGCACCACACCCAGCTAATTTTTGTATTTTTTTTTTTTTTTTTTTTTGAGACGGAGTCTCGCTGTGTCTCCCAGGCTGGAGTGCAGTGGCGTGATCTCGGCTCACTGCAAGCTCCGCCTCCCGGGTTCACGCCATTCTCCCGCCTCAGCCTCCCAAGTAGCTGAGACTACAAGCGCCCGCCACCACGCCCGGCTAGTTTTTTGTATTTTTAGTAGAGACGGGGTTTCACCATGTTAGCCAGGATAGTCTCGATCTCCTGACCTCCTGATCCGCCCGCCTCGGCCTCCCAAAGTGCTGGGATTACAGGCTTGAACCACTGCGCCCGGCCTAATTTTTGTATTTTTAGTAAAGATGGAGTTTCACCATGTTGGCCAGGATGGTCTCAATCTCTTGACTTCGTGGTCTGCCAACCTCAGCCTCCAAAGTGCTTGGATTACAGGTGTGAGCCACCGTGCCGGCCTTTGGTACATTCTTTTAGGTTATATTAAAGATAGATTCCTCAAGTCACAGATAGGAATCCTTGGGATCACCTCTCTGTCCCCACCAGTGGCCCTCCCTTAGGGGGTTCCTCAAATTCTTTGAACTTGTTGAAACCCAGCCTGCTGTGCAGACACAGAGAAGCCCTGGGAGTATACCAGACGCCTGGCACCTCTGCCCTTATGTCCTTTTTTTTTCTATTAGAATCCCATTTTGTTTTATTTTTATAGATGTAGCGGGTACAGTGCAGTTTTGTTACATGGATATGTTGAGTCGTGGTGGAGTCTGGGCTTTTAGTATAACCACGATCTGAATAGTGTACATTGTACCCATTGGGTAATTTCTCATCCCTCACCCACCTCCCACTCTCCCACCTTTCCAAGTCTCCAGTGTCTACTATTGCATACTCTGTGTCCATGCACACACATTATTTAGCTCCCACTTATAAATGAGAACATGCAGTATTTGACTCTGTCTCTGAATTATTTTACTTAAGGTAATGGCCTCTAGTTCCATCCATATTGCTGCAAAAGATGTAATTTCATTCTTTTTAATGGCTGAGTAGTATTCCATGGTATAAATATGCCACACTTTCTTTATGCAGTCATCCATTGATGGGCCCTTAGGTTGATGTCACATCCCTGCTCTCATAAACAGTGCTGCGATAAATGTAGCTTCAGAGTAACAGCCTTGAAGCCGGAATTGGGCTCCTGAGAGGGCTGTGTTGAGACAGTGTGAAGTACGAAATCACTATTCTGCCACAAGGGGGCACCCAAAGCCCAGACAGATGGGACGACGCGCACCTGCCTCCATTCGAATCAAGCATGACTGGACAGCAGAGGCTCCCTGGGCAGGGAGCCACAGCTTGAAGGTCCCAGTTACGCAACTGGCCCACAGGGCCCTTTTACCCCTTCCCCAGGGAGCTTCACCAGCTCCTTTTAGGACAGAGTTTATGTATGGTTCTTGCTGGCTTCAGTCCCTCCCCTAGAGGTGACCCTAAGTCGCTGGGATTACAGGTGCCTGCATGTGCACCTGTAATCCCTCCTCCGGGGGGAAAATCTCTGCCCGGGATGGGTAAGATCCTGACCCTGCGTGAACATGGCGTGCGCTTCTGTTCTGCACTCCCTGGAGTTCCTCCTGAGGCCGTGCAGGCTCCTGTCCAGTGCTCACGAGCATGAGCATGATTTCAGGGTTGTGAGCAGAGCCCCGCGGAGGTATGCATATGGCTATAGAGTGGTGACCCACTCGGACAGAAAGAATAAAGAAAAGATCCAGTCGTCAGGACAAAGGGAAGAGGCACCAAGAAGGGCTGCAGTTGAGGGTGGAGATTCCAGACTTCCAGATACTCTAGTGGGGGTAAAATTTGGACCCAGGAGGCAGGTTGCAAATCTAAACCCATCAAAAGCATATGGACTCTTCTTTTGATTCGTTGTCAACATGAAAAAAAATTAATTTTTAAAAAGGGTATAGACTTAGACAAACTCAGAACTATTAAATGTATTTATTTATTTATTTATTTATTTAATTGAGATGGAGTCTTGCTCTGTCACCCAGGCTGGAGTGCAGTGGCACGATCTTGGCTCACTGCAGTCTCTGCCTCCCGGGTTCAAGCCATTCTCCTGACTCAGCCTCCTGAGTAGCTGGGACTACAGGCACACATCACCACGCCCGGCTAATTTTTGTATTTTTAGTAGATACAGGGTTTCACCCTGTTGGCCAGGCTGGTCTCAAACTCCTGACCTCATGATCCACCTGCCTCAGCCTCCCAAAGTGCTGAGATCACAGGCATGAGCCACCACACCCAGCCAGAACTATTAAATTTATAAATGTAGTTTGAAACATTTAAGGGAACAGTGTACGAAACTGAGAACTATATAGATGTACGCAGGCCCAAGTCTGGCTTCCTAGCCTCAAATCTGGCAAATAAATAAGGTTAGCCTTCCTGAGACAGTAATCACAGATCACGGTCATACACTGCCCACTTGAGACAATAAAACTGTTCCCCTCGTGGACGAGTGTTCTTTTAACCCCAGGAAGGTTTGGAATCAATCTTTGTGATGGCTTTCACCCTCTCAACTTAGCTAAGATGAAACCATATTTCTTGGAAATTAATCCCTGTATGGTTCTGGGTGAGACCTTGACATAGAAGCATTATAGATTAATCTCATTATTATATTAATATTTAAAATGTATAATTGCCGGGCATGGTGGCTCATGCCTGTAATCCCAGCATTTTGGGGGACTGAGGCGGGCAGATCGCTTTGAGCCCAGGAGTTCAAGACCAGCCTGGACAACCCGGTGAAACCCTGTCCCTACTAAAAATGCAAAAACTAGCTGGGCATCATGGCATGCACCTGTAGTTCCAGCTACTCGGGAGGCTGAGGTGGGAGGATTGCCTGAGGTGAGGAGTTCGAGGCTATAGTGAGCTATGATCACACCACTACACTGTAGCCTGGGTGACAGAGCCAGACCCTGTCTCAGAAGACAAAACAAGACAAACAAACAAAACCACACAAACTTGTAACATCCTGCTTCTTGCAGCTCTCCCCATCCAGCCCACCCCATTCCTTTGGTATGAAAATATGATGGGGTCTCCTCTGCCCAAGAAGCACCCACACCGTTCATCCTAAAGCTCCCATTGACTAGCTGAGCTCTCATAAAGGTGAGATTTGTCCCACACGCCTCCCACACACTTCTTCCTAGTGGATTTCTTCACTCTTTCCTTCCCATTCTGAGCACAGCCCCACTTAAGGAACTCTGAGCTCTCATGCTGCCCTATCCCAGTCAAGAAGGAAGTTGCTGGTGATCAAGTCATACTCCGGTGAACACTGACTGGCACCTCTTCTGCATCAGGTCCTTGCAGGGCATTCACCCGAGTTACCAAACATGGCTGCTCACACCCTCCCTATGAGGCCAGCATCCGCACCCCCATGTGACAGTGGAAACAAACCCACAGAGCATGAGTAACTGGGCAGCGAGCAAGTAGCTGAGCAGACAGACAGCCTTGGACGCAGGCCAGGCAGCACAGATTTACTCGAATTATCCTCCACTCCTTCAGATTTTCACCAACTGATTGATCCTTGGACTCCCTCCCCAGGCTTCTCTGACATCACCAGCCACCAGGACCCTGCCTATGCCTGTCGTCTGCAACATTCCTCTATGCCCATCAAAGTAGGGAGCATCAGGCCGGGTGCAGTGGCTCACACTTGTAATCCTAGCACAATGAAAGGCTGAGGTGGGCAGATCACTTGAGGCCAAGAGTTCAAGACCAGTCTGGCCAACATGACGAAACCCCATCTCTACTATAAATACAAAACAATTAACCAGGGATGGTGGTGCGTGCCTGGTGTCCCAGCTACTTGGGAGGCTGAGGCATGAGAATTGCTTGAACCCGAACCCAAGGCTGAGGCAGAGGTTGCAGTGAACCAAGATCACGCCACTGCACTCCAGCCTGGGTGACAGAACTCCAGCCTGGGTGACAGAGGGAGGCTCCGTCTCCCAAAAAAAAAAAAAATAAAAATAAAAAAAAAAAAAATAAATAAATAAATAAATAAATAAAGTAGACAGCATCAATTCTGGCCAACTTATGGGTAAAAGAGAAGGCTGCCACAGCCCTTGCCCTTTGGGAGTGCCTGTCCCTTCAGTAGCTGCCCAAAAATACCCTGCAGAAGAAAAGGGTCAGAGGAAGCACCTGTAAGAAAGGGTTAGGCCCCACCAACACACTCTCTTCCTCTCCTCCTCCTAGCTGAGGGAGCCATCAGAAGCAAAGGGAGTGTGGGAAAGATTAGTCAGACATGTTTCCCTTTGTGTTACAGAGTCAAACTCTCCATCTGTGACTTCAGAAAAGTCACAAGAGAGCCCCAGCAACGGCCCACAGGGTGTCATAGCAACACGCCTACACCTTAAGGCACCACCTTCCAACTCTGGAGAAAACAACTGCCTCCTTCAAATGTCAACTGCTACATGGGCAATGAATAACTTGAAAATGAAATTCGGGGCTGGGTGCGGTGGCTCACACCTGTAATCATTTTGAGAGTCCAAGGCGGGTGGATCACTTGAGCCCAGGAGTTCTGGACCAGCCTGGGCAACATGGCAAAACCCCATCTCTTCAAAAAAATGCAAAAAGTAGGCAGGCATGGTGGCACGCGCCTGTGGTCCCAGCTACTTGGGAGGCTGAAGTGGGAGGATCACTTGAACCCGGGAAGTGCAGGTTGCAGTGAGCCAAGATTGCACCATTGCACTCCAGTCTGGGTGACAGAACGATACACTGCCTCCAAAAAAAAAAAAAAGAAAGAAAGAAAAATAAAAAGAAAGAAAAGAAAAGAAAAAAGAAAGAAAATGAAATTAGGGGCTGGGCACGGTGGCTCACGGTTGTAATCCCAGCACTTTGGGAGGCCGAGTCAGGTGGATCACCTGAGGTCAGGAGTTTGAGATCAGCCTAACCATGATGGTAAAACCCCATCTCTACTAAAAACACAAAATTAGCAGGGTGTGGTGGCGCAGCCTGTAGTCCCAGCTACTCCGGAGGTTGAGGCAGGAGAACCACTTGAACCCAGGAGGTAGAGGTTGTGGTGAGTAGGGACTGTGCCATTGCACTCCAGCCTGGGTGACAAGAGTGAGACTCCATCTCAAAAAAAAAAAAAAAAAAAAAAAATTAGGAAAAACAACTCAATTTACAATAGTATCAAAAAGAATAAAACTTAGGTATACATTGGTCAGGTGCGGTGGCTCACACCTGTAATCCCAACATTTTGGGAGGCCAAGGTAGGTGGATCACCTGAGGTCAGGAGTTCGAGACCAGACTGGCCAACATGATAAAACCCTATCTCTACTAAAATACAAAAAATTATCCAGGCATGGTGGCAGGCACCTGTAATCCCTGCTACTCGGGAGGCTGAGGCTGGAGAATCGCTTGAACTTGGGAGGCGGAGGCTGCAGTGAGTCGAGACTGGGCCACTGCACTCCAGCCTGGGCAACAGAGTGAGACTCTGCCTCAAGAAAACAAACAAACAAACAAACAAACAAAAAACCTTGGTATACATTTAACAAAGAAAGTTCAAGACTTATACATTGAAAACTACAAAACATTGTTGAAAGACATTAAAGAAATCCTGAATAAATGGAAAGACATCTGTGTTCATGGACTGAAGGTACCAATATTCCCCAATTTCATCTACAGATTCTATGCAATCTCCATCAAAATTCTAACTGCCTTCTTTTTTGCATAAATGGACACACTGATCCTAAAATTCATATGCAAATGCAAGGGGCACAGAATAGCCAAAATAATTTTGAAAAAGAAGAACAAAGTTGAAGTCACAATTTTGAAACTTACTATAAAGCTACAGTAATCAAAACCGTGGTATTAACCTAAAGACGGACATCTAGATCAATGGAATACAATTTAGAGTCCAGAAATCAACCCATACATCTATGGTCAATTAATTTCAACAATGGTGCCAAGACCATTCTATGTGAAAATAATAGTCTTTTCAAGAAGCAGTGCTAGGACAAGTACAAGAATGAAGTTGGACCCCTACCTAAAACCAGATAAAAAATTTAACTCAAAATAAATCAAAGAACTAAATTTAAGAGTTAAAAACTATAAAACTCTTGGAGGAAAAGATAAGTGAAAATCTGTATGAGTTTGGATTTGGCAACAGTTTCTTAAATATGACGCCAAAAGCACAGGCAACAAAAGAAACAGTGGATAAAGTGAACTTCATCAAAATGTGAAACCTTTTTTTTTTTTTTTTTTTTTTTTGAGACGGAGTCTTGCTCTGTCGCCCAGGCTGGAGTGCAGTGGCGCAATCCTTGGCTCACTGCAACCTCCGCCTCCTAGGTTCAAGCAATTCTCCTGCCTCAGCCTCCAGAGTAGCTGGGACTACAGGCACCTGCCACAACACCCGCTTAATTTTTTTTTTTTTTTTTTGTATTTTTAGTAGAGATGGGGTTTCACTATGTTAGCCAGGATGGTCTCGATCTCCTGACCTCATGATCCGCCCGCCTCAGCCTCCCAAAGTGCTGGGATTACAGGTGTGAGCCACCATGCCCGGCCAGAGAAAATATTTTCCAATCACATATCTAGTAAGGTCTAGAATTCATAATATCAAAAAGAAAAAAAAAACTTTTAGAACTCAATAACAAAAGACACATAATTTAATTTAAACATGGGCAAAGGATTTGAATAGACATTTCCAAAGAAAATATACAAATGGCGATGAGCACATAAAAAGATTCTCAACATCATTAGCCCTAGTGAAATGCAAATCAAAACCATAATAAGATACCACTTCATACCAACTAGGGTAGTTATAACTTTTTTAAAAATAGAAATGTACCTGCGTTGGCCAGCATGTAGAGAAATTGGAAACCTCAGGTACTGCTGGTGGAAACGTAAAATGGTGCAGCTGTGTGGAAAACACTTTGCCAGTTCCTCAACTAGTTAAACATAGAGTTACCATATGACCCAGCAACTCTACTAGTAGGTATATACCTAAGAGAATTTAAAACATGGCCGGGCGCGGTGGCTCAAGCCTGTAATCCCAGCACTTTGGGAGGCCGAGGCGGGCGGATCACAAGGTCAGGAGATCGAGACCACAGTGAAACCCCGTCTCTACTAAAAATACAAAAAATTAGCCGGGCGCGGTGGCGGGCGCCTGTAGTCCCAGCTACTCAGGAGGCTGAGGCAGGAGAATGGCGGGAACCCGGGAGGCGGAGCTTGCAGTGAGCCGAGATCGCGCCACTGCACTCCAGCCTGGGCAACAGCGTGAGACTCCGTCTCAAAAAAAAAAAAAAAAAAAAAAAAAAAGAGAGAATTTAAAACATATGTTTGCATAAAACCTTGTACATGGGCTGGGCGTGGTGGCTCAAGCCTGTAATCCCAGCACTTTGGGAGGCCGGGGCAGGTGGATCACGAGGTCAGGAGATCGAGACCATCCTGGCTAACACGGTGAAACCCCATCTCTACTAAAAAATACAAAAAACTAGCCGGGCAAGGTGGCGGGCGTCTGTAGTCCCAGCTACTCGGGAGGCTGAGGCAGGAGAATGGCGTAAACCCAGGAGGCGGAGTTTGCAGTGAGCTGAGATCCGGCCACTGCACTGCACTGCAGCCTGGGTGACAGAGCGAGACTCCGTCTCAAAAAAAAAAAAAGGCCGGGCGCGGTGGCTCAAGCCTGTAATCCCAGCACTTTGGGAGGCCGAGGCGGGTGGATCACGAGGTCAGGAGATCGAGACCATCCTGGCTAACATGGTGAAACCCCGTCTCTACTAAAAATACAAAAAACTAGCCGGGCGTGGTGGCGGGTGCCTGTAGTCCCAGCTACTCGGAGGCTGAGGCGGGAGAATGGCGTGAATCCGGGAGGTGGAGCTTGCAGTGAGCCGAGATCGCGCCACTGCACTCCAGCCTGGGCGACACAGCGAGACACCGTCTCAAAAAAAAAAAAAAAAAAAAAAAAAAAACCTTGTACATGAATGTTGACAACAGCATTATTCATAATAGCCAAAAAGTGGAACAAGCTTGGGCAACAAAACAAGCTTGGACAATGAAACCCTATCTCTACAAAAATAAAATAAAATAAAATTAGCTGGGCATGGTGGTGCACTCCTGTAGTCCCAGCTACTCGGGAGGATGAGGTGGGAGGATGACTTGAGCCTGGGAGGTGGAGGTTGCAGTGAGCTGAGATCACACCACTGCACTCCAGCCTGGGTGACAGAGAAAGACCCTACCTCAAAAAAACAAATAAATAAAAATAAGAAAATATGAAGTGGCAACAGCACTAACGAGTGGATAAACAAAACAAGGTATATATCTGTACAATGGAATGTCATTCAGCCATAAAAAGGAACGGACTGATATAAGCTACAACATAGATGAACCTTGAAGACATTATGCTACATGAAATAAACCAGATGCAAACGGTCACGTTTTATATTAATATGATTCCATTTATATGAAATGTCACAAATAGGCAAATCCATTGAGACAGAAGCTAGATTAGTGTTTGCCAGGGATTGGGGAGGGGAGAATTGGGAGTGACTGCGACTGCTGGTAAGACGTTTCGTTTAGGGGAGATGGAAATGATCTGGAATTAGCAGTGATATCTGCACATCTTTGCGAATACAGTAAAAGCACTGAATTGTACATTTTAAATGATTACAATGATTCATTTTATCTCAATAAAAGTCCAGCCACTGAATGGTACATTTTAAAATTATTAAAATGATTCATTTCATCTCAATAAAAGTCAACAGACACCAAGGATCCCTTCAGTTTGGGCTGGAGGTCAGTGTAGTTTGGGGGGTCATTGAGTGCTGAAGCAGAAAGAGTCTGGGGTCATGCAAGTCCCAGCTGCCATGTGACAAGTGAGGTAAAGGACACACCCTCTGTGCAGGTCTGAAGTCCCCTGACATTAGTAAGGGAGGGACAGCAGAGATTTCCCCTGCCACCAGGAGGCTTTTCTCAGTCCCCAGGGCAGATGGCAAGCGTATACCATGTTTGGCAGAGGCATCCCCGTGACTGTAGAGGCAATGCAGTTTGGGTCTGGAGGACAGGATTGCTGTGGGGAAGAGCCAAGGGTAGACTTCAGAACACTGGTGGTGACATAAGGATACAAAGACCTTGGACACAAAAGAGGAAACACAAACAGCGTAATCATGGAAAGATGCTCAGCCTCCCCCAGGAATGGGAAGAGTGCACACTGAAACAATGAGACAGCATTTTCCTCCAGTGAGATGCTCAAAAACAGCTTGCTAATATGAAAGGCTGGCAGGACGTGAGGAAATATGTGCTCTCATTCCACTGCTGGTGGGAGTGCGGATTTGTAGGGCCACTCTGGAGGGCAACTCGCCAGCATCTATTAAAGTGAAAAATGTGCACATCCTATGACTCAGCGATTCCAATGCCCAGCACTTATTCTAAAGAGACACTCCCACATGCACAGGGAAGTATGAGATGTTTATGCAACACCACTTAGGATCATGCATTGTTGGGAACAACCTAAGTATTCAGGAACCAGGAGAATGGCTAAAAAGCCTCTGCACATCCATTCTCTATTTAAGAAAACGAGTAGTTCTAGAAATATAAAATGAAATGATCTCCAAGACACATAACTGGATTAAAAGCGCAAAAAGCAAATCGTTGGACACATACTGTGTATCATTTATGGAAAAAAACAAAACAAACATAAAAATACAACTGTGCCGGGGGCGATGGAGAATTGTGCCTGGCAGGCTGAGTCATGAGGCCAGTTAACAAGCCTTTCTCTATCTGCAAAAAGAAGTAATTTAAAAAGCAATATAAGAAGAACATGGGGCCGGGCGCGGTGGCTCAAGCCTGTAATCCCAGCACTTTGGGAGGCCGAGACGGGCGGATCACGAGGTCAGGAGATCGAGACCATCCTGGCTAACACGGTGAAACCCCGTCTCTACTAAAAAATACAAAAAACTAGCCGGGCGAGGTGGCGGGCGCCTGTAGTCCCAGCTACTCAGGAGGCTGAGGCAGGAGAAAGGCGTAAACCTGGGAGGCGGAGCTTGCAGTGAGCTGAGATTCGGCCACTGCACTCCAGCCCGGGCGACAGAGCAAGACTCCATCTCAAAAAAAAAAAAAAAAAAAAAAAGAACATGGACCAGGGGCAGTGGTTCATGCCTATAATCTCAGCACTTTGAGAGGCTAGGGTGGAAGAATGTCTTGAGGCCAGGAGTTTGAGACCAGCCTGAGAAACATAAAGAGACCCAGTCTCCACATAAAATTAAAACTTAGTCAGGCATGGTAGTGTGCACCTCCAGTCCTAGATACTCTGGAGGCTGAGGTGGGAGGATCTCTTGAGCCCAGGAGTTCGAGGCTACGGTGAGCCATGATTGTGCCACTGCACTCCAGCCTGGGTAAGAAAGCAAAACCGTCTCTAAAAAAACAAAAAGAAGAAGAAGAACATGGAACTGCCAGACTTGGGCTATTTCATTTCCCAGAGATAATTTTTTTACCGAGTGGAGAGAAAATAGATGGTTTGTTCCTTAGGCTCTATTTCTTGCCCTGTGCTAGAATTATCGAAGCTTTGTGTAAGAGTTCCTTTAGCAAATATAGGTGGCCTGCAATGCCCCAAATAAGAGAGGAAAAGACAAAGGCAGATGTTACTGCTGTCAGTCATCTCAGATATGGAAAAGAGAGGCGGCCCCTTGCCAGGGAGAAGGAAGAGCCAGATGCTGTGCATGAGGCACTCTCCTACCTCCCCTAAGACAGGGGTCGCCCTTGCTCTGAAAAATTCAAGCAGAGAATCCTCAGGAGGAGTGGGGCCAAGAAATCAGAGTGAGAAATATTTGATTATTGCTTAATAACGTTTTACGTAGAAAATAAAATAATTTTTTAAAACAGGCTGGCCAGGCGCGGTGGCTCACGCCTGTAATCCCAGCACTTTGGGAGGCCGAGGCAGGTAGATCACGAGGTCAGGAGATTTAGACCATCCTGGCCAATGTGGTGAAACCCCGTCTCTACTAAAAATACAAAAATTAGCTGGGCGTGGTGGCAGGCACCTGTAATTCCAGCTACTTGGGAGGTTGAGGCAGGAGAATCACTTGAACTCGGGAGGCAGAGTTGCAGTGAGGTGAGATCATGCCATTGCACTCCAACCTGGTGACAGAGCAAGACTCCGTCTCAAAAAAAAAAAACAAAAACAAGCAAACAAAAAAAAAAACAGGCCAGACGCAGTGGCTCACGCCTGTAATCCCAGCACTTTAGGAGGCCGAGACGGGCAGATCACCTGACGTCAGGAGTTCAAGACCAGCCTGACCAACATGATGCAACCCTATGTCTACTAAAACAACAAAAATTACCCAGGTGTGGTGGCAGGCGCCTGTAATCCCAGCTACTCGGGAGGCTGAGACAGGAGAATCACTTGAACCCAAGAGGTGGAGGCTACAGTGAGCCGAGATCATGCCATTGCACTTCAGCCTGGACAAGAGCAAGAATCCACTTCAAAAAATAAGAAGGAAAGAAAATAATTTTTAAAAACATACAATATGCCTAGCACGGTGGCTCATGCCTGTAATCCCAGCACTGTGGGAGGCTGAGACAGTTGGATCAATTGAGATCAGGTGCCTGGCCAACATGGTGAAACCCCATCTCTACTAAAAATACAAGAATTAGCTGGGTGTGGTGGTGCACGCCTGTGGTCCCAGCTGCTTGGGTGGCTGAGGCAGGAGAATCACTTGAACCCAGGAAGTGAAGACTGCAGTGAGCTGAGAACGTGCCACTGCACTCCAGCCTTGGCAACAGAGGGAGACTCAGTTAAAAAAACAAACAGGCCGGGCGCGGTGGCTCAAGCCTGTAATCCCAGCACTTTGGGAGGCCGAGACGGGCGGATCACGAGGTCAGGAGATCGAGACCATCCTGGCTAACACGGTGAAACCCCGTCTCTACTAAAAAATACAAAAAACTAGCCGGGCGCGGTGGCAGGCGCCTGTAGTCCCAACTACTCGGGAGGCTGAGGCAGGAGAATGGCGTGAACCCGGGAGGCGGAGCTTGCAGTGAGCTGAGATCCGGCCACTGCACTCCAGCCTGGGCGGTAGAGCGAGACTCCGTCTCAAAAAACAAAAAAAACCAAACAAACAAACAAAAAAAAAACAAACAAAAACACACACACACACACACCCACAACAACACACATAACTTTTTTGTCTAGGAAAGTTCTGGAAGAATACTCAATAATCTGAAAATAGTGCTTACCCTAAGGAGGTAGGAAGAGGACCAGGGATTGGGGGAGGAGATTGATCAAAGGAAACCTGAGTCTTATCTATAATTTTCCATTTTTATTTTCACCTCCAACTTTTAAAATATAATTTGTACTTTTTATTGTGAACTAAGATATGCAAAATCGTACATGAAAATAACACATTGAAAACTCACGTTAAGATCAGAACATTAGCAGAACCTTAGAAGCGCCCTGATCACACCTTCCCTCCTCACCCGCGGAGGCAGCTCTGGCTTGTGTCTATCACTTCCTCACTTTCCTTTCTAGTTCTACCATCTGTGTGCACCCTGAACAACAAACTGTTTCGTTTTGCCTGTTTTTGAACTTTATATATGGAATCGTATGTACTTTTCTATGCCTTGCTTCTGTGTGTGTGTGCAATATCACTTAACATGCTTTTTCTATCTACTTATTTATTTATATGTGGTAAAATATACATAAAATTTACCATTTAAGCCATGTTTAAATGTACAATTCGAGGGGCATTAAGTACACTCACGATGTACAATATTATATTTTTGAGACTCATGAAAATTAATCTACATGGCTAGATGCAGGTGGTTCATATTCATTCCTCTAAAGTACTACATTGTGTGAATATTCCACTGGGTGAATATACAACAATTTATTATTCAGCTACTGTTCTCTCCCTCCCTCCCTTCCTTCCTTCCTTCCTTCCCCCCCTCTCCCTCCCTTCCTTCCTTTTCTTCTCTTTTTCTTTTCCTTCCTTCCTTCCTTCCTTCCTTCCTTCCTTCTTTTCTTCCTTTCTTTTGCAGTGGCGCGATCTCAGCTCACTGCAACCTCCACCTTTCAGCTACAAGCTATTCTTATGCCTCAGCCTCCAGAGTAGCTGGGACTACAGGCATGTGCCACCACACCACACACACCACACACACTAATTTTTGTATTTTTAGTAAAGATGGGGTTTTGCCATGTAACCCAAGCTGGTCTCAAACTCCTAGGCTCAAGCCACCTGCCTGCCTCAGCCTCTCAAAGTGCTGGGATTACAGGTGTGAGCCACCACACCGGCTTTCTTTCTTTCTTTTTCTTTTGGAATTACAAACAGTAGTGCTTGACTCTTTTTGCATATGTCTCCTGGGGCACAGGTACAAGATTTCTTAGTGCATTTACCTACTGATGAAAATGATGGATTTTGCTGGTTTAATTTTTCATAAGGAGGTGATATGAATATTGCTTTTATCATTAAATTTCAATTTTAAAAAGGAAGCGAAACAAGTTGGGAGGGGCTCATAGCGTGAAAGGGCAGGGAACGGTCTATGAGACCAGAAGCAGACAGGCAGGAAGGGCGGCTGAGCCATGCCTGCAGGCTGATCATGGAAGGTGCTGCGAGTACACAGTCGGATCAGCGCAGGAACTGAGCACCTTTGAGGCGTGCACTCTATAAGGGCTCGTCAGCAGTCGACTGGGGTTCAGGAGACCTGGGTTCTTTCCCAGCTGTGCCACACAGGGAATGTCATTTTACCTCCGCAGCCCATGGTTCTGATAGACGTAGAGTGAGAGGGTAAAGCCGAAGGTCAGAATCATTTTCCAGCCCTGCTGGCTTGAAATCCTAAGCCGGCTGGAGCAGTAAGATGGGGGATCCCCACAGGAGCTTCTACCTAGAAGCCAGGAGGAGGGGACAGGATCCCAGAAAGGAAAGAACTCTGTCTCTCCAAGACCCAAAAAATAACTAAAAGTAATGACGGGGCCTCACCCCGGTAAGTCAGCAGTGGTGGTGCGGTGGTAAATGTTAACAGCCAGCTTTCGGGGTGGGAAGCCCTTGATCTATGGCATTGGTGATGTATGTGGTTGGAAGTATTCCTACTATGGCCAACTGGCCAATTTCAAGCTACCAACAAGTAACCTCACAAAATTCCTGAAAATGTAAACATCCGGCTTTGGCGAGGCAGTGCTAGCGGGCTCCAGCACAGCCCAGGAGCAAGCTGCCCTCAGAGCTCAGGCTCAGACACCACACCAGAGACTAGCAGGGGAAACTAAGGTCTTAGGTGCCTCTCAGGGGTCACAGTCATGAGGCTCAGAAACAGCTGTGGGAAGGGGGGCATGCCTCCCTCCCCAACACAGGGAAGATCACTAGACTGGCTCCATGAGCCATTTACCTCATCTGGTGGGCAAGGGAAGTCACTCAGAAGAGCAAGAATGACCCGGAATGGTGGCTCATACCTGTAATGCCAGCATTTTGGGAGGCAAAGGTGGGCAGATCACTTGAGCTCAAGAGTTCGAGACCAGCCTGGGGAACACGGTGAAACTCCATCTCTACAAAAAATACAAAAATTAGCTGGGCGTGCCGGGCGCGGTGGTTCACGCCTGTAATCCCAGCACTTTGGGAGGCCGAGGCTGGCAGATCACCTGATGTCAGGAGTTTGAGACCAGCCTGACCAACATGGAGAAACCTCATCTCTACTAAAAATACCAAATTAGCCGGGGGTGGTGGTGCATGCCTGTAATCCCAGCTACTCTGGAGGCTGAGGCTGGAGAATCGCTTGAACCCAGGAGGCGGAGGTTGCAGTGAGCAGAGACTGCGCCATTGCACTCCAGCCTGGGCAACAAGAGCGAAACTCCGTCTCAAAAAAAAAAAAAAAAAAAAATAGCTGGGCTTGGTGGTGCATGCCTATAGTCAGAGATATTTCGGGGGCTGAAGCAGGAGGACTGCTTGTGTTCAGAAGGTCGAGGCTACAGTGAGCTGAGATGGTGCCACCGCACTCCTGCCTGGGTGACAGCACGAGACGCTGTTTCAAAAAAAAAAAAAAAAAGCAAGTAGAAAATGCCAGGGACAGTTGGGCACAGTGGCTCACACCTGTAATCCCAGCACTTTGGGAGGCCAAGGCAGGTGGATCACCTGAGGTCAGGAGTTCGAGACCAGCCTGGCCAACATGGTGAAACCCTGTCTCTACTAAAACTACAAAAATTAGCCGAATGTGCTGGTAGATGCCTGTAATCCCAGCTACTCGGGAGGCTGAGGCAGGAGAATCACTTGAACCAGGGGGGCAGAGGTTGCAGTGAACAACCACTTCACTCCAGCCTGGGCGAAAGAGCGAGACTCGTCTCAAAAAAAAGAAAAAAAAGGCCAGGCATGGTGGCTTATGCTTGTAATCCTAGCACTTTGGGAGGCCAAGGCTCCCAAAGGATCCCAAGGATCACCTGAGGTCAGGAGTTCAAGACCAGCCTGGCCAACATGGTGTAACCCCATCTCTACTAAGAATACAAAAATTAGCTGGGCGTGACAGTGCATGCCTGTGATCCCAGTTACTCGGGAGGCTGAGACAGGAGAATCGCTTGAACTGGGAGGTGGAGGTTGCAGTGAGCCAAGATCTTGCCACTGCACTCCAGCCTGGGTGGCAGAGTGAGACTCCATCTCAAAAAAAGAAAGAAAAAATGCCAGGGGCCCAGGACCCTACTGTGAGAGGAAACGTCCCCTGTCGCCTTGTGAAATCATGATTCTGCGTGATAAAGAACCGAGTATGAATAATACATACAGAGCAGACATATCGCCTATGCACAGCTTGTTCAATTTAGTGAGTCGTTCTGTCTCTTTCACACTCCTTTGGTTTAGTTCCCAGGTTAACTAGCTGTTCCCTCAACCCTATGCCTTGGGACTTGCAGCCTCGAACACCGAGGAGGAGAGAGGAGGAATGAATATGTATTGAGTACCCAAACAAGACAAGGCCAGACATTTCATTTATATTGTTACCCTTAATTGTCCCAACATATGGCAAAGTGCATGACACTATCCTCAAGCAGACGAGGACTCAGTCGAGAGGTTGTGGGACATGCTGGACATGATGTGAGTAGTAGCTGGCAGAGAGGTATTTGGACCACCAGTCTGTCTGGTTCTGAAAGTCAAGCTCTCTCCACCTACCCCAGGATCCTCCTGTCTCAGTGGGTTTGGGCCCCTGAACCACCCTTCAGTTCCAGGTCAAGACTGCTCCCTCCATAGCGACGTCTTTCCCTCAATGCTTCTCCCCTTGCCTGGTATCTGAGAAATTCCTTTTTTTGGTCTTGCCCTTCCCTAGTTACATAGACTGAGAGTCAGAAAGCCTCAGTAGTCAGCACTCAAACCTCACACCTATCAATTTACATAATGTCTGATTTCAGAAATTAGCTTTATCTCAGACCAAAATTAATCCCCTAAATCACAGATCACATAAAATCACAAGCATGACAAGTCCTAAAAAAGAAAATGTGGCCAGGCTCACACCTTGTAATCCCAGCACTTCAGGAGGCAAAGGTGGGAGGATTGCTTGAGCCCAGGAATTCAAGACCACCCTGGGCAACATAGCAAGACCTCGTCTCTACAAAAAAATAACAAATAAAAAAAATTAGCCAAGTGTGGTCCCAGCTACTCGAGCAGCTGAGGCAAGAGGATTGCTCAAGCCCAGGAGACTGAGGCTGCATTGAGCTATGTTGCCACTGCACTCCAACCTAGGCAACACAGCGAGACCCTGTCTCAAACAAACAAAAAAAGCATAACTACATGTCTATGCTCGGCCAGGTATGGGGGTTAGATTTATATTACCCACATGGTTGGAAAACTTCATTTGTCCCCAAGAAAATAACATGAAAACTGGTCTCAAGTCAGTGACATCCCTGGGGTGTCTGACAAAAGCAAATGCAAAAACACTGAAGGGACATGTCCTCAACCCAGCCACCAAGGAGGCCCACAGAAAAAGCCTGTTGAATATGCACTTTCTTTCCCTCCCTCTCTTTAATGGAGATGGGGTCACACTCTGTCACCAGCACTGGAGTACAATGGGGTCTCACTATGTTGCCCAGGCTGGTCTCAAACTCCTCACCTCAGGCCATCCTCCTGCCTCAGCCTCCCCAAGTGCTGAGATTACAGGTGTGAGCCACTGTGGTGGGCTTGAAGATGCACTCTTGATTCAAAATTAGAAAACACACCTGAAACAGTTTCACCTAGAGAAACTTTTTCATCTAAGTCAGTCATAAAAATCAAATATTTGTGCTTAGACTCAGATCACTATATATAAAGTGTCGAGGAAAGTTTTTTTAAAAATAATAAAACACATTAAATCATATTGCTCTTACTAAATATATTACTATTAATGTTTTATTATATTGTAGAAAATTTTGTTACCTATTAATATTTTAATGAGAGCAACTAGATCTTTTATGTTGCAAATAAGTAAATGCAATATCTTTAAATATTGTTTTTCCTATCCTTATCTCATTCTTTTTATTTTTATTATTTTGTTGCTGTTGCCCACACTGGTCTCAAACTCCTGAGCTCAAGCAATCCTCCCACATCAGCTTCCCAAAGTGCTGGGATTACAGGCATGAGCCACTGCATGTAGCCAATCTCATTCTTTTTATGTTTCTATATGTGATCATGTAATTCTACCTCATCCTTTAGAATGTCTACATATTCTTTAAACTTTTTTTTTTTTTTTTTTTTTTTTTTTGAGACGGAGTCTCACGCTGTTGCCCAGGCTGGAGTGCAGTGGCACGATCTCGGCTCACTGCAAGCTCCGCCTCCCGGGTTCCCGCCATTCTCCTGCCTCAGCCTCCCGAGTAGCTGGGACTACAGGCGCCCGCCACCGCGCCCGGCTAATTTTTTGTATTTTTAGTAGAGACGGGGTTTCACTGTGGTCTCGATCTCCTGACCTTGTGATCCGCCCGCCTCGGCCTCCCAAAGTGCTGGGATTACAGGCTTGAGCCACCGCGCCCGGCCCATATTCTTTTTCTTTTTTTTTTCGAGACCGAGTCTCGCTCTGTCGCCCAGGCTGGAGTGCAGTGGCACAATCTCGGCTCACTGCAAGCTCCAGCCCCCAGGTTCATGCCATTCTCCTGACTTAGCCTCCCGAGTAGCTGGGACTACAAGCACCCGCCACCACGCCCGGCTAATTTTTTTTTTTTTTTTTTTTTTTGTATTTTTAGTAGAGACGGGGTTTCACCATATTAGCCAGGATGGTCTCCATCTCCTGACCTCGTGATCCACCCGTCTTAGCCTCCCAAAGTGCTGGGATTACAGGCGTGAGCCACCGCACCCGGCCTAGAATGTCTACATATTCTTATATAGAACCTATTTGAGTGTATAATATATGATTAACGTATTTAAAATATTGTGGGGAGTCGAACCAGCGTCACCGCAGCGGTGTGGTTGGAGAGCGAGCAATTCCTGACGGAACTGACCAGACTCTTCTGGAAGTGCCGAACGACGGGCAGCGTCTATACCACCTTGAAGAAGTAGGATGGTTGAACCAAACCCGTTTCAAAGAAGGGTTCTGCGGAGGGCTGTGAGTCCTCAGACAACAAGTGTCTGTTAACAGCTACCGATGGGAAAAAGCAGAGGAGCACTGTGGTGAACTCCAAGGAAGTGAGTACATTTCAGATGGCTTATTGAAACCTACCGAGAGCTAACATGGATGGGCTGAGAAGAGGGACAAAAAGAACGAAAGGAAGAAGACCAAAGCAGCAGTAAAGGGCACAAATTCCCTGCTTTCACCAATTAACCACGGAATTGCTATTTTTTCCTTTGGTTTTTACTTTTGGCCACATAGCTAGGTTTCTGGTTCCCCCACAGTAGGTGTTTTCACATAAGATTAGGGTCCTTTTGGAAAGAATAGTTGCGATGTTTACAGGGTACTTGTGGTAAGAATCTAGTTTATTTTACATTTGGCTAATTGGTCTGTGCTGCATGGTTATATACTCCTGGATTATAGATTAAAGGTCTCTGTAGTCATCTTTGTGAAGAGCAAGCTATCATTAAACATGTCTGTTTATCAAAAAATAAATAAATAAAATAAAATATTGTTTACTTTGCGATACATGCTGAAAATCATTTTATTGATAGGGTACAAAAAAATAGTAGAGACCACTGAATTAGAAATAGACATTTTTTCAGGCACAGATGGAACACATACAACCACATACTAACCTATAGAGCAAATCTCAAACAAATGCCAGAGGATTCATATGTATTCGTTTTCTACAGCTGCTATAACAAATTACCACACACTTAGTAGTTGAAAACAGCCCAAATGTATTATGTTACAGCTCTACAGGTCAGAAGTCTAAAACGGGCCTCAGCAGGCTACAATCAGTGTTGGCAGGTGCAACTGCCCCTGGAGGGTCTAGGGTCAAATCCGTCTCCTTGCTCCCTCCAGCTTCTAGAGGCCGCCCACATACCGAGGCTCATGGCCCTCTTTTTCCAGCTTCAAGGTCAACAACATCATTGATCCTTCTCATGCAGCCGCCTCTCTGGCGCTCTCTCCTCTGCCTCTCTTTTCTACTTACAAGGATCCTTGTGATTACACTGGGTCTACCTGGATAATGCAGAATAATCACCCATCTCAAGGCCAACCTGGATTCTGTCTGCAGCCTTAACTCCCCTTTGCCATGTAACTTAACATGCAGTTCCAGCAGCACAGATGTCCTCGGGAGGCCAACGTTCTGCCTGCCATGCTACACAGACAGACTGAGTGCTCTGGCCACAATAAATTTAAAATTAAAATAATAAACAAGGAAAAGTTAAGCCCCACAGATACAGAAAAATTTTAATGCATTTATAAATGAAATATAGGTAAAAATAAATAATAACGGGAAAAGTAAATCAACAACAATAAAAAAATATATAGCAAAGCTTATGAGATGTAGCTAAAGTAGATCTTCTAGGGAAGTTTATAGTCTTAAATGCATATATTAGAAAAGAAGAAATTTGTAAATTAATTAAGCATCCAATAAATTATATAAAGAATGGCAAAGTATGCCGGGTACAGTGGCTCACTTCTGTAATCCCAACACTTTGGAAGGCCAAGGTGGGTGGACCACTTGAGGTCAAGAGTTCGAGACCAGCCTGACCAACATGGCGAAACCTCATCTCTACTAACAATACAAAAATTATCCAGGTGTGGTGGTGCACATCTGCAATCCCAGCTACTCAGGAGGCTGAGGCAGGAGAATCACTTGACCTCAGAAGAGGAGGGTGCAGTGAGCCAAGATCACACCACTACACTCCAGCCTGGGCGACAGAGCGAGACTGCCAAAAAAAAGAAAAAAAAAAAAGACAACAGTGAAACACCTACACATAAGCAAATCAAATTCTACCAGGCTTTCAAGGAACAGATTATCCCTATTATATACAATCTGTATATTAAAAAAATTAAAAATGGCACTTAAAAAACAAGTGGTCAAAGCAAGGAAAATAGAATGGTGTCACAGAAACCAAGGAAAGTAACAATTATCATGTAGGTAGCGAGCTGCCAGATCCCACATCTCTGTTAAATTTTGCTTCCTGGATGAGGCACTCCTGACCCCTTAAATCCCCCTATTAGGGGTATAACACCTACATTGCACCCCGACTCTCTCCTTCATAGCAATAATGACCATTACTAACAAATTTTAATTTTGTTTTCTTGGGGGGGTTTTGTGAGATGAGGTCTTGCTCTGTCACCCAGGCTTGAGTGCAGTGGCATGATCATGGCTCACTACAGCCTCGACCTCCTGGGCTCAAGTGATCCTCCCATCTCAGCCTCCTGAGTAGCTGGGACCGCAGGCTCCTGCCACCACACCCAGTTAATTTATTTTTATTATGTGTAGAGGCAGGGTGTCACTCTGTTGCCCAGGCTGGTCTTAAATTCCTGGGCTCAAGCAATCCTTCCGCCTTGGCCTCCCAACGTGACTGGGATTACAGGAGTGAGCCACCTCACCTGGCCAGTTTTACATTTGTCTTTGAGATCATATGATCAATGTCTGACTCTCACACTGGTGTGTCAACTCCATCAGGGCAGAAACCACATATGTGTCTGTTTTTCATCTTTGTGCCCCATTACTTAGCTGGTTCCTAACACAAAATGGATGTGCGGAAAACGCTCGTCAAATGAATGAGGAGGTCTAAAGGGCCTTGAGCCCTCTGACATTGCCATCTTATCATTGTGGACAGAGCCGCTATGGCACAAAGCTGAGCTGGACCATCCAATATTGAGCCAGTGCCTTATGTGCTAGGAGACACTGGGAGCTGTGCTGGGCTTCTGAGGAGTGGGCAGAGGCTGGAACCCCCAGTTGGTCAGTCCCCCATGTCACCCAGAGTGGGGAGGTGCAGAAATGAAAATTATGGAGTTGCAAGACCCAGAACCTCATTAATGAGCTTAACTCGCTGTCCCGCGCGGGCCTCTCAAAGCCTTGCTGGGAAGGAGGCTTTAAGGTGGTGGGGGCAGCGGTGCCAGTGGTGGTCATCAAAGAAAGTGGGAATTGGGGAGGAAGGAATGGGGAGCAAGGGACAAAGAAGGCCAGACAAACTCAGAGCTTCAGGTGATGAGACTCAGGAACCCTACGTCAGGAACAGTGACTGCAGACATCTTTGTCCCATAACAGAACTTCCTCCTAAGCAAAAGTCTTGCAGAGACTGGTCCTGCTGAGCGCTTTAACAGGTTATGAATTCATAAAAATTGGAGAAAAAAGAAAAGGCCAGCCACATGTGATAGCCTTCTGTTTAGAGCTGGTTTAGAGGAAACTTTAAGCAAGTCTTGTGTCCTACACTTCGGGCTTGAGGCAGGGTACAGGTAAGACAACAGACAGGAGACACGGAGGCAAGAACAAGACTTCAGCTGAAAGAGAAATCAGAGCCAGAGGTGGCCACAAGAACACCCAACCTACTGGAACTTGTGCAGGTGGACAGCCTGCAGAGGACCTGCCCTGAGTGGGGAGCAAGGAGCATCTTATCTAGATTTCAAGGAGCAGGGTGCCCCTGGCAGACATCGAGGCTACAGTCACTGGGCCAGGTGGAGGGTTGGTGAGGCCCTCTCAAAAGTCATGAGACGGCCAGGTGCAGTGGCTCACGCCTGAAATCCCAGCACTTTGGGAGGCAGAGGCAGGCGGATCACAAGGTCAGGAGATCGAGACCATCCTGGCTAACATGGTGAAACCCTGTTTCTTGCAGTGAGCTGAGATCGCACCACTGCACTCCAGCCTGGATGACAGAGTGAGACTCCGTCTCAAAAAAACAAACAAAAAAGTCATGAGAGGCCGGGCGCAGTGGCTCACGCTTGTAATCCCAGCACTTTGGGGAGCCAAGGAGGGTGGATCACTTGAGGCCAGGAGTTTGAGACTAGCCTGGCCAACATGGGAAAACCCTGTTTCTACTAAAATACAAAAAATTAGCCGGGCATGGTGGCCGGTGCCCGTAATCCCAGCTACTCGGGAGGCTGATGTATAAGAATCGCTTGAACCTAGAAGGCAAAACCTGCAGTGAGCCGAGATCATGCCACTGCACTCCAGCCCTGGGCAACAGTGGGAGACCCTGTCTCAAAAAAAAAAAAAAAGAACGAAAAAAAAAGGTCATGAGAGTCCTCAGAGTTCTCAAGAAGGGCTTCTGTGGGCCTGTTTCTGGAAAGGAAAGAAAAGTGGGGAGCTGTTGAGAAAATACCATATATTTTTATGCCCCAGCCAGGCACGGGGGAGAGGTTGACCCCAAAAGAGAAAATGGTTGTGTGAGATTTCAAGGAAGATGTCAGTGGGCTGCATCCCAGGGCCTGTAGACAAAAGGAAGGGCCCAGCCAGGCGTGATGGCTCATGCCTGTAATCCCAGCACTTTGGGAGGCCAAGGCGGGCAGATCACCTGAGGCTAGGTGTTCCAGTCCAGCCTGGTCAACATGACAAAACCCCATCTCTACTAAAAATACAAAAATTAGCTGAGCGTGGTGGTGTGCACCTGTCGTCCCAGTTACTCGGGAGGCTGAGGCACGAGAATTGCTTGAGCCTGGGAGATGGAGGTTGCAGTGAGCTTAGATCGCATCATTGCACTCCAACCTGGAGTTGGAGTGACAGAGCGAGATGGGGAGAAAAAAAAAAGGAAGGTCCCGTCCAGGGAGCCAGCCTAGGATGGGGAAGGTTCGCCAGAAGTGGATGCAAAGAGCGCTGGAGATGAGCTCATTCTATTTGCCAGGAAAGAAAAAGGTCCAGAAACCTGGCTTTCCTCCTCTTGGCCGAGGCCCTCCAGGAGAGCCAGGCAGACCCTGCTCCTGCTCTGACCCCCTGGAGAAGCGGTATGTAGAAGACAGGCGATGGACTTTGGTCCAGAGGACAGAGGCCTTAGGCGAGTGAGCAGTTCCCAGTCGAGTTCGTTGCTAGGCTCGGCGAACTCCGAGTCCCCGCTTGACAAGTCTCTTCCTAAAGGTCCCCAGTTCCTCATGATTCTTCTGAGGGTCTCGTCCATCCTCCAGGGCCTGCTGTCAGCTAGCCACCCCACTGCCCCATGCCTGCGGTGAAGACATTTACCACAACCTGGAAATGGCGGGTGACAGAAAAGTCCTCAGGACCACAGCACTCTGTGCTGGGAACTCAGGTGCCCTGCCTGATGGTGAAAAGGGTGGTTTTGCATAAACAGCTCTCTGAATCACACCCAGATGTGGCTTCCGACTTGAGTGGACCCCCATGAAGAGCTGCAGAGGGGCCTGGGAAAAGACAAGAGAATGGAGAAAATGAAGAGAAAGGAAACTACAGAGTGAGACAGAACAGATCTGACAGGTGTGACCACAGCAGTGTGACATTTATGAGCGGTGTGGAAACAACGGCAAAGCCCCTGAATGAAAAACTTCCTGGGGAAATAAGCCACTCCGCGTCTCGGTTGCCGAGGAAACAGTGGAGGAGGTTGCTGACCCATGTGTGCCCCCATGACTCAAAGAGGGAAAAGTCTAGCTGTTTCCGATATCCCGAAATCAGTCTTGCTGGAAGAACTGGGAAAATAAAAAAGAGATGACCTCCGTAGGAAGCTACCTTTAATCCTGAGTGCCCAAGGCTGGGAGAGAAGACGCCCCAGGTGATCCAGGACACCAGTGACTGACACAGCCAGAGGTGGGAAGGGGAGGATAAAGATGGCACAAAGGTGAGGAGTGAGCAAGGGTCTGAGAGGGAAGGCCATGCGGGCAGGAGGTGGCACCCACATCAGAGGCTGACGTGAGGATTAAAGGAGAGCACAGGTGATCTGCAACAGTGACAGGAGAGAGGCAGCTCTACGCCCCTTGCTTGCAGTTCTGAGCATTCTGTAGCCAACTCGTTTGGCCATCAAACCAGACCTCAATTGAGACAAGGCTATTTAAGCTTCCTCCCAGTCGGTGTAAATATTCAATAGTTTTGCTGCAGAAATGTTGCGTTTGATTATGAGGCTACCCCAACTCCCCGAGGGTGTTTTGTGGTGCTAGTTTCTGCATAAACCTGAAAAATTCTGAATTTCAATACTTATCTGACCCGCAAAGTTTCAGATAAGAGCTTGTGGACCTGTGCTCAATTCTGGCTCTCGTTCCTTCTTTCAGCTGTTGTCTGTGAAAGGAGGGATGCAGGTATGGGAGACAGGAGACACGCGAATTCATTGGTAAACTGTGGACGGGCGGGGTGTGGGGGGATAATGTGGGCACCTTTGTGCACAAGTGCATATGGAGAGGAGGAGTGGGAGACTGTGTGTCCATCACCTTTTTGTAAAAGAAGCAGGAGTCAGTGGGCTACATGCTTCATGAGCAGGAGAGGTGGAAACCAAGGGAGGCTCGTGTGTTGGAGGAGGCATGTTTGAAGAGCAGCAGTTCTGACAGTTTGCTCTTTAATACTCTCCCCAGCACACGGAAGGGGAAGGGGGTGGAGGTTGCTGCTGTGAGAAAAAAAAAAAAAAAACAGCCACAATAGAGCTTCTGCCGTCAAAGGCTGGCTTTACCACCTAAAGCAGCCGCTGCCGTCAAAGGCTGGCTTACCACCTAAAGCAGCCGCTGCCGTCAAAGGCTGGCTTACCACCTAAAGCAGCCGCTGCCGTCAAAGGCTGGCTTACCACCTAAAGCAGCCGCTGCCCAGGGGGTGCAAAGAAGAGGCAGCAGCGCCCAGCTTGGAGGTGCTAACTCCAGAGGCCAGCGTCAGCAACCGGGCACAGAAAGGCGCTCCCTGGGCAGGAACCATGGCACGGCCACATCCCTGGTGGCTGTGCTTTCTGGGGACCCTGGTGGGGCTCTCAGCTACTCCAGCCCCCAAGAGCTGCCCAGAGAGGCACTACTGGGCTCAGGGAAAACTGTGCTGCCAGATGTGTGAGCCAGGTAAGAGGGGGCCTTGGCAAGGGCCAGGTGAGTGGTGAAAGAGAGAGGACTGGGCTTGATACAGTAAATAGGCACAGGGTGACACTGAGCTCAAGCAAAGAGGGAAATCCTGCAGCTGTGGGGAGGCACCACCTTCCAGGGGGCAGAGAACTAGCCCTTCTCAAGCCTTGATTCCTTACCCTCTCCTCCCAGGAACATTCCTTGTGAAGGACTGTGACCAGCACAGAAAGGCTGCTCAGTGTCATCCTTGCATACCAGGGGTCTCCTTCTCTCCAGACCACCACACCCGGCCTCACTGTGAGAGCTGTCGGCACTGTAACTCTGGTGAGGTGGGCAAGGGTATAGGTGGGGACACTGGACAAGCATTTGGGGGAGCAAGGCTGGTGATGGGTTTGAGAGTGCAAGGAGGATGAGGGGTTCAAAGCTTCAGCCTTCTTCAAGGCTCACAGCAAGTGGAGCCAATGCTGGGAAATGGGGTACCCTAGGTGGGGCATGAATTAATATGGGCAGAAATCTAGTATTTCAGGGAAAGGGATAAATAGAATTTGAGGGATTGGTGAGAATGGGTCTATGGATAGGATCAAGACAATAAAATGAGAGAAGTGGCTCTATGACCCCAGATTTCAGGCAAGTAACGCCCAACCAATAAACTGGCTGTGTTCCCAGAGTCCACATGTGTAGGTTGGCCATGGCGAATTTGGAATACATCTTTCTAAGGAGATAACAAAATAACCCAATAGGTAACAACTTTTTTTGCACAAAAGCCAATTTGAGAAAATGAGTATGTATGTGGCCTGTGTTTTTATTTTATAGTTCAAAAAAAAAGATTTTTTAAACTAAGAAGTATAATATCTGCAGTTGTGCTTATGAATGCTGTTATTATTTCTCCATCTTTGCTACAATTTCAGAAACTACAGCCAGTATACACTAGAATAGCAGGCTTTAAAGTGGCCCCTTTGAACAAATGTTCTCTAGCAAGACACTTTTTAGAACTAGGTAACTGTAACTATTAAACTACCTACTTGCAAAATGTGTTTGGTGTCACTGGGTCTGTTGGTACTTGGTTTTGTTTTGTTTAAAGACAAGGTCTAGCTCTGTCACCCAGGCTGGAGTGCAGTGGTGCAATCATAGCTCCCCACAGCCTTGAACTCCTGGGCTCAAGCAATCTTCTTGTCTCAGCCTCTCAAAGTGCCAGGATTACAGGTGTGACTACAGAGACTGGTTCTGTAAAAACAAAAACAAAAACCAAGGCTGGATGTGGTGGCTCATGCCTATAATCCCAGCACTTGGGAGGCCAAGGCAGAAGGATATTTGTATTTTTTGTAGAGACTTGAGCCCAGGAGTTCGAGACCAGCTGGGCAACACAGAAAGACCTTGTCTCTAAAAAAATTGGCTGGTTGTGGTAGTGCACCTGTAGTCCCAGCTGCTTGGGAGGCCGAGAAGATCACTTGAGCCCAGGAGGTCCAGGCTGATCAACCACTGTACTCCAGCCTGGGTAACAGAGCAAAACCCTTTGTCACACACATACAAGAAAAGCCGATGCAATGGCTCACACTTGTAATCCCAGCACTTTAGGAGGCCAAGGCAGGCGATCCCTTGAGCCCAGGAGTTCAAGAACAGCCTGGGCAACATGGCAAAACCCTGTCTCTACTAAAAATACAAAAAGTTAGCCGAGCGTGGTGGCGCGAACCTGTAGTCCCAGCTACTCAGAAGGCTGAAGTGAGAAGATCATGCGAGCCCAGGAAGTGGAGGCTGCAGTGAGCCGTGACTGTACCACTGCACTCCAGCTTGGGTGACAGAGTGAGCAGAGTGAGACCCTGTTTCCAAAAAAGAAAAAAGAAAATAAAAGCTTTTCCATTGCAAATCAACCAAAGAGGAACTTCTTTAATACACAAGAAATATTCTTTTTTTTTTTGAGACAGAGTCTCGCTCTGTCGCCCAGGCTGGAGTGCAGTGGCCGCATCTCAGCTTACTGCAAGCTCCGCCTCCCGGGTCTACGCCATTGCCATTCTCCTGCCTCAGCCTCCCGAGTAGCTGGGACTACAGGCGCCCGCCACCTCACCCGGCTAGTTTTTTGTATTTTTTAGTAGAGACGGGGTTTCACCGTATTAGCCAGGCTGGTCTCGATCTCCTGACCTTGTGATCCGCCCGTCTCGGCCTCCCAAAGTGCTGGGATTACAGGCTTGAGCCACCGCGCCCGGCCACAAGAAATATTCTTCAGTCTACTTAACTTAAAAATGTACCTGTAGTAGATGCTTTCCTCTTGGCAGCGGCCCCTGCAGGGTTGGAATTTTTCCAGTCAAAACCTCCCTACTCACTCTGCAGATCCTTCCTGAAGGTCTTTGCTCCATACTGAGCCCATCTTCAGTCCCTTCACTTGTTCCAGACTAGCCCAATCCATGACCCTTCTCTGGGAGCTCAGCCAATAGATCCCAAAGTACCACAGCGGCACCTGGCTGCAGCAGGACCCCAGGGGATTGCAGCCAGGGGTGAGAAGATGGGCAGGCTGAATGAGTTTGGCCCTCTCTGGGCCTTAGTGCTGGCATCTGTGAGATGAGGACATGCCTGAAGTCAGCCTGGAATTTTGAGCCCAGGTTGTACCTGCTAAATAGAACTCCCAGGTCTCCAGATATTCCCCACTGAAACAATAGCACCTCATTGTCTTAACCCTCCCCAGCCCCTTCTTTAACCCTTCCATTTCCCTTTTAGCGGAGACTCTTGTCATCACTCCTCCCTACCACCAGTGCTCTGTCCCAGGCTTCCTCATTCTTCCCTTGCAGGTTCTTATCCAACGTGGCTCATAATTCCTAGGAAGCCACAAGGAAACCAAATTCTAGTAGCAACTCAGAGTCAGCATTCATTAGGAGGTCACAGGGCCATAAGGATGCCAAGAAGGAATTTGTCCCTCTCCTAGTCCTGACAAAAGGCATAAGTAGAAGAAAATTGTTAGGTTTGGTTATGACCTTTGACATCCTCCCTTTGAAATCCTCCCTTTCTGCACCCCTCTTCCACCTGTCAGGGCTCCTAGGACTCCCCGAGTCCCCACAAGCATCTGCCCTAAGGCCCACCAGGCTTCCTTGCAGCCTGTCCCA
Organism: Macaca mulatta; assembly: GCF_049350105.2. Classification (NCBI taxonomy): domain Eukaryota; kingdom Metazoa; phylum Chordata; class Mammalia; order Primates; family Cercopithecidae; genus Macaca; species Macaca mulatta. The sequence continues at coordinate 7,402,564 of NC_133416.1, forward strand.
CATCTGGGTGTCACTGCCTTCCTCTGAATCACCCTCCTCTCAACCCAGTTGCCAGCAAGCCCAGCCCAGCCCAGCTAGTGCCCTACCACCCCCACTCCCGGGATAACTGATTAACAGCCAACCACCCAACATCAGACCCCTACACTTGAGCAAAATGTATTTTTTTTTTTTTTTTTTTTTTGAGACGGAGTCTCGCTCTGTAGCCCAGGCTGGAGTGCAGTGGCTGGATCTCAGCTCACTGCAAGCTCCGCCTCCCGAGTTCACGCCATTCTCCGGCCTCAGCCTCCCGAGTAGCTGGGACTACAGGCGCTGCCACCTCGCCCGGCTATTTTTTGTATTTCTTAGTAGAGACGGGGTTTCACCGTGTTAGCCAGGATGGTCTCGATCTCCTGACCTCGTGATCCGCTCATCTCAGCCTCCCAAAGTGCTGGGATTACAGGCTTGAGCCACCGCGCCCGGCCGCAAAATGTATATTTTAAAGGCAAATTCTCACGCCTATAATCCCAGCACTTTGGGAGGCCAAGGTGGGTGGATCACGAGGTGAGGAGATTGAGAACATCCTAGCTAACACAGTGAAACCCCGTCTCTACTAAAAATACAAAAAATTAGCCAGGTGTGGTGGCACGTACCTGTAATCCCAGCTACTAGGGGAGGCTGAGGCAGGAAAATCACTTGAACTCAGGAGGCGGAGTTTGCAATGAGCCAAGATCGTGCCACTGCACTCCAGCCCAGGTGACAAAGCAACACTCCGTCAAACAAACAAAAAAAATGCTTAGCAACTGTAATCAAGTAACTATCTATTTATTATTTATTTATTTTACTGTATTCACAGGTTGTGCAGCCATCAACACTATCTAATTCTATAACATTTTCATCACCCCAAAGAAACCCATACCCCTTAGCAATTACTCCCCATTTCTACCCCCCAACCACCCCCATCCCCATCCCCAGCCCCTGGAAATTCCTAACATACTTTATTGTTGGTGGTGTTTGAGACAGGATCTCACTCTGTCACCCAGGCTGGAGCACAGTATCATGATCTCAGCTCACTGCAACCTCTGCCTCCTGGGCTCAAGCAATCCTCCCACCTCAGCCTCCCCAGTAGCTGGGCCTACAGGTGTGTGCCACCACGCCCAGCTAATTTTTCTATTTTTTGTAGAGATGGGGTTTCACCATGTTGGCCAGGCTGGTCTCAAACTCCTAAGCTCAAACAATCCACCCACCTCGACCTCCCAGAGTGCTGGGATTACAGGCATGAGCCACTGCACCTGGCTATTTTCTTTCTTTCTTTTCTTTTTTTTTTTTTTTTGAGACGGAGTTTCACTCTGTTGCCCAGGCTGGAGTGCAGTGGTGCGATCTCCGCTCACTGCAACTTCCACCTCCCGGGTTCAAGCAATTCCCTGCTTCACCCAGCTATTTTCTATTTCTTGATCTGGTGCTGGTTATGCCTGTAAGCCAGATTTGTACAAATTCTTAAGCTTTACACTATTGCGTGCCTCTCTGTATGTATATTATACTTCAATTAAAAGTTATTAAAGTATTGGGGCCGAGCACAGTGGCTTACGCCTATAATCCCAGCACTTTGGGAGGCTGAGGCTGGTGCATCACCTGAGGTCAGGAGTTTAAGACCAGCCTGGCCAATACTGTGAAACCCTGTTGCTACTAAAAATACAAAAAATTACCTGGGTGTGGTGACACGTGCCTGTAATCCCAGCTACTTGGGAGGCTGAGGCAGGAGAATGGCTTGAACCCAGGAGGTGGAGGTTGCAGTGAGCCGAGGTCACACCACTGCACTCCAGCCTGGGCAACAAGTGCGAGACTCCATCTCAAAATAAATAAATAAATAAAAATTTAAAAAAGTGTCAGAGAGTACAAGAGAAAGTTATATAAGCTCTTTCTACTTTTCATGGCTCCTATGTCTGAACCCACGAATCTTCCTTCTGAAAGGTCCAACTTTATTCTTTAATAACAATAATAATGGCAAAGGCACTGGGGGACAGTGAGCCAAGGGGAGGCCTTTGCAGGGGTGGGAATGGAAAGGGAAGCACGTCCCTAGAGGTGGGCCTGGGGAATGAAGCAAGTGGACCTTGAAGGTCTCCACAGGTCTGAGTGTCCTATGGTCTCTGGTCCTCCTCTTTCCCCAGGTCTTCTCATTCGCAACTGCACCATCACTGCCAACGCTGTGTGTGCCTGTCGCAATGGCTGGCAGTGCAGGGACAAGGAGTGTACTGAGTGTGATCCTCCTCCAAACCCTTCGCTGACCACTTGGCCATCTCAGGCCCTGGGCCCACACCCTCAGCCCACCCACTTACCTTATGTCAATGGTAAGTTCCAGGCAACTCTCTGTGCCATCACATGGGGTAGGGGTGACACCCCAACCAGCACTCCCCACTCCTACCCCTGGATAAGGTCAGCCTGTTTCTGCCTTCTCATCCCATTGAGCGCCTCTCAGGCCTTTAGATGTGCCCTACGGGGTTCCCTGCTGCTACTCATTCTGTCTCTGTTTTTCCAGAGATGCTGGAGGCCAGAACAGCAGGGCACATGCAGACTCTGGCTGACTTCAGGCACCTGCCTGCCCGGACTCTCTCTACCCACTGGCCACGTGAGTTTTCTCCTTAATCCCCACTGCTAGAGAGAATGCACACAGGAGGGGCCAGGAGGGAAGCCAGACAGAAAGCTCCTTGGAGTAGGGATAAGAGGAGGGGAAAAAGCAGAGTCCACCACTTAGCAGAGGAGTTGGCTAACGGTGGGGGGTGGGAGAGAAGAAGATGGGGGAAAGGGGACAGACAAGGTGACAGGAGGGCTGGGCTGAGGGAGCCAAGGGCTAGACCCTCCCCTAACCCCTGTGTGTCCCCTCCTATCACAGCCCAAAGATCCCTGTGCAGCTCAGATTTTATTCGTATCCTTGTGATCTTCTCCGGAATGTTTCTTGTTTTCACCCTGGCCGGAACCCTGTTCCTCCATCAACAAAGGAAATATAGATCAAGTAAGAGACAGAATACAGGTCTCCGGTCCTGCCCTTGCATCACACCCCAACAGCTCAGCCCCACTGCCCACGCCTGGAATCTCACTGAAACCCACCAGTTCCACTTCACCAGCCTTGGTCCTAGCGCTTCTCTCCCCTTAGCTGGGTGCTCCTGACACCCCTCCCCCAAGCACACCTGCCTCTGCCCATCTCCTTCTCCCGTCTCCCCCGGCCCCCACTGCTGGCCAAGACTCATCAGATCTCCTTCTGCAGACAAAGGAGAAAGTCCCATGGAGCCTGCAGAACCTTGTCCTTACAGCTGCCCCAGGGAGGAGGAAGGCAGCACCATCCCCATCCAAGAGGATTACCGAAAACCGGAGCCTGCCTCCTCCCCGTGAGCCAGCACCTGCGGGAGCTGCACTACAGCCCTGGCCTCCACCCCACCCCGCCGGCCATCCTAGGGAGAATGAGACCTGGCAGCCACCACTGCAGTCCCATCCTCTTGTCAGGGCCCTTTCCTGTGTACACGTGACAGAGTGCCTTTTCGAGACTGCCAGGGACCAGGACAAACACGGATGAGGTGGAGAGTGGGAAGCAGGAGCCCAGCCAGCTGCGCCTGCGCTGCAGGAGGGCGGGGCTCTGGTTGTAAAACACACTTCCTGCTGCGAAAGACCCATATGCTACAAGACAGACAAAATAAAGTGCCAGACGACCACCCTGCAGCTCTCCAGCTTCCTCTCTGAAATTCCAGTCCCCAAACCCAGGCTCCTGGCCGCCTCCTGGCTCAGGTCAGGATCTGGCAGAGGAGGTTTCTCAGCCGGTTACGTTGGGGCCTGCTCAAGGGTGGGGCTGAGAAAGGTCCCCAGGCTACTGCGGATCCTGTGTCTGATTTCAGATCCCCTTTTCCCAGTTATATCTCCACTTTCTCGGGACAGGAGGGGAGCAAAAGGGTGCAGAAGTCAGGTCTTGAAATCACCTGGGGATTTCTGGGTAAGGTGGGTGGAGAGAAAGGGGAACAGTAAGCAGGGCTCGGGCAGCTGCTGCAGAGGGCTTCACACAGAGACGCGGGCTGCCACCTTGCTCCAAGTGAAAGTGAAAGAAAAATCCACAGCAGCGGGAACAGAAGAAATCCAAAGGCTTCTGGCTGGCCAGGGGTGCTTGGAGAGCCCCCCTTCTCCCGCCAGGCCTCGCAAGCAGCGTAGGACTGCGGAGAAGGGTGGTGGGCAAGGAGCCTCCATGGGCACAGAGGAGAGCTGGTGCCTGCTGTTCTGCCTGGCTCTATCTGGAGCAGCAGAACCCAGTGAGTCTGGGAGTTGGGGAGAGCTGGCTGGGAGGAGAGCTACTGAAGCCCCAGGGTGCCACCCTCCCCGAGATTCCAGAGGAGAAAAGGGGCCGAGGTTGACCGAATCGCCTTCTAAGCCCAACAGGGGGAAGGCTCAGTGGCTGGCAAAAGAAGGAACCAATAGTGTGTGTGGAGGGAGGGTGGGGACTCCACAGGGAAAACGCTAAAGAGGGGCTGCCTGTGTGGCTGTGTCGGGAGCCACTGTCCTACGGAGAAGGCACTGGCCTGGGAGCTGACACTTTAGAAGAGGAGAGGACTCCCCAGGCGAGGAAATCACTTGGAAGGTGACCTTGAAGGCGGGGGAGGGGAAGACTACCCGATATGGGAGAAAGTAATGCAGGCTGTCAGTGCCCCAGCAACAGCACCCGCCCAGCCTCCTCTCTCTGCGGTGGCACTTGCTTTTTTTCTGAGAATTCCTTTGACTGAAAAGATAGTCTTTCATTCAACAGTTGGAAATGCAAGTATAAACTCCTCTAAGCAAGGCAAATCCAGGACTTTAACCCACACCAAGAAGTATTTGCCTGGACTAGCAGGTGCTCTCCAGAAAACTGGTTTGGGGGACGACAGGAGAATAGAGGGACACAGAGACAGCTAGGATCTTGGAGGGCAACTTTTACCCTTTGCTGACTCCACAGTTTGGGGGTGGGGGCAGGAAGCAAGTGTGGAGTAGCTTTCTGGGGAAGGGGGTGCTCACCCCAGCCTTTGTCTGCAGAGCCCCACACAGCAGAAACACAGTGGCGGGCAGTGGACGTGGTCCTAGACTGCTTCCTGGCGAAGGACGGCGGGCACCGTGGAGCTCTCGCCAGCAGTGAGGACAGGGCGAGGGCCTCCCTCGTGCTAAAGCAGGTGCCAGTGCTGGACGATGGCTCCCTGGAGGACTTCACCGACTTCCAAGGGGGCACGCTGGCCCAAGATGACCCAACTGATATCTTCGAGGCCTCAGGTAAAATCCTTCCACCTGTGTCCTTGGTCCTCCCGGGCTCCCTCCACCAGGACAGCCCAGGTCCGGATTACAGCCACACATACTGCCTCCCATTGGCCCTGGTGTTCTCACCCCAATTTGCCCTCCGTGTGTGCCCCGCTTCTCCCCAGTGGACCTGGTCCAGATTCCCCAGGCGGAGGCCTTGCTCCATGCTGACTGCAGCGGGAAGGAGGTGACCTGTGAGATCTCCCGCTACTTTCTCCAGACGAGAGAGACCACTGTGGAGACAGCAGCTTGCTTCATGGCCAACGTGCAGGTCTCCGGAGGAGGACCTAGCATCTCCATGGTGATGAAGACTCCCATAGATGCCAAGAATGATGCTTTCTGGCATCCGACGCTGAACTTGCCCCTGAGCCCCCAGGGGACTGTGCGAACTGCAGGTAAGGAAATGAAAAGCAAGGCCAGGCGTGGTGGTTCATGCCTGTAATCCCAGAACTTTGGGATACCGAGGCCAGTGGATCACCTAAGGTTAGGAGTTCAAGACCGGCCTGGCCAACATGGTGAAACCTTGTCTCTACTAATACCAAAATTAGCCGGGCAGGGTGGCGGGTGCCTGTAATCCCAGCTACTGGGGAGGCTGAGGCAGGAGAATTGCTTGAACCCAGAATGCCAAGGTTGCAGTGAGCCAAGATCGTGCCATAGCACTTCAACCTGGGCAACAAGAGGGAAACTCCATCTCAAAAAAAAGGAAGAAAGAAAGAAAATGAAAAGCAAGTCATATAAAGTTTTGCTTTTCTAAAGTGGTAAGATATGGGGGACAGAAGGAGAAGGAAGGGAACAAATCCACCTCCATCCACATTGGTCACCTCAGGGCATCCCTAGGCCTTGGTCCTTTCTTCCTAAAAACCCCTGAGTCAGGCCGGGTGCGGTGGCTCACGCCTGTAATCCTAGCACTTTGGGAGGCCGAGGCAGGTGGATCACCTGAGGTCAGGAGTTCAAGACCAGCCTGGCCAACATGGTGAAACCCCCTCTCTATTAAAATACAAAAATTAGCCGGGCATGATGGCAGGTGCCTGTAATCCCAGCTACTTAGGAGACTGAAATGGGAGAATCACTTGAACCTGGGAGACGGTGGTTGCAGTGAGCCATGATCGCACCACTGCACTCCAGCCTGGGCAGCTGAGCGAGACTCCATCTCAAAAAACAAAACAAACAAAAAAAAAACCCTGAGTCCACAAGAGAATGCTTCGAAGCCCCTACCTGAAGGTCCAAGCACACAGACAACCTGTGTGTTATTTCCAAAATGGAGATCATTCTCATCTCACTGGGCTGCCATGAGGAAATAAGACACATGATGCTATTCTGCTCACGGGTGCTGTCCACTGTAGTCTTATTGAGCCAAAACCCGGTTTTCTCCCAGTGAAAGGCTAGCCTGGTCTGGTGCTTTAGGGGTAAAGCTCAGGGATGCATCGTTTGTTCATTATCTTATTAGTAAACCCAGTACTTGCCCTCTCCAGCTCCGCACATCCTCGAGGGCACAACAAATTGACAACATGATGACAGGGTTCCCCAGAGCCCATTAATCCAAGACTCTGTGCCCCGCTTCTTTGTGTCTCCAAGAAGAGACAACCAAGTCCAGAGAAAATTAGGGGGCAACCCTCCTATCCTTGGAAAACCCTAGAACACTCTAACCTCTCTGTGGTCCCACCTAAATCTCATCTGCCACATTAGAAAGAAAAGGTCCTCGCAGCTGTCCAGTGTCTACCACACTCCTGGCATGGGTAGATATTTCTCTCTTTTTATTCCAAACCTACAAAAAAAGGTGAAATTATAATATAATGAACACCTACATACCCTACACCTCGATCCACCAATTGTCACCAATTTGCCACATTCTCTCTCCCCCTGACTCCCCGTGTGTGTATATGTGTATGTGTGTATTTTCCTCTGAACTGAGAGTAAGTTGCAGAAGGCAACACTTGAACCCCAAATGCTCCCATCCATAGCATGTATTAGTTTACAGCGAAGGACAAGGACGTAATCCTTCATAGTTACAAAACCATCATGTCAGAAACAAACCAAAGTGGGGGAGTAGTCTACCCATGGTGCAGGCAATAAGGGAGTGCAGAGTGTAAAATATTTCAGAACAATAATAAAATTGGCTAAAAGTCAGATGGCTTTATAGTCTCACCATCTCCTGACATTGACAATTCTGAATATTATCAGTGATAAAATACTCCTCCCTGCCAGGGCAGACTGTCCCTATCCCCCGACACCACTGCCTAGTATGCCACGGATCTTCATCCTTTTAGATACTTTTTAATTGATACAATGATAGTCTCAACTATAAAGTTCAGGGCATGGTGATGCACACCTGTAGTCCAGCTACTCAGGAGGCTGAGGCAGGACAATTGCTTGAGCCCAGGAGTTTGAGTCCTGCCTGGGCAACATAGCGAGATCCTGTCTCTCTCTCTCTCTCTCTTTTTTTTTTTTTTTTTTTTTAACAGAGTCTCATTCTGTCTCCCAGGCTGGAGTGCAGTGGCGCGATCTCGGCTCACTGCAACCTCTGCCTCCCAGGTTCAAGTGATTCTTGTGCCTCAGTCTCCCAAGTAGCTAGGATTACAGACGCACGCCACTACACCAGCTAATTTTTGTATTTTTAGTAGAGATGGGTTTCACCATATTGGCCAGGCTGGTCTTGAACTCCTAATCTCAGGTGATCCACCCACCTCGGCCTTCCAAAGTGTTGGGATTACAGGCGTGAGCCACTGTGCCCAGCCTGAGACCCTTCTCTTAAAAAAATAATTAAAGGCCGGGCGCGGTGGCTCAAGCCTGTAATCCCAGCACTTTGGGAGGCCGAGGCGGGCGGATCACGAGGTCAGGAGATCGAGACCATCCTGGCTAACATGGTGAAACCCCGTCTCTACTAAAAAAATACAAAAAACTAGCTGGGCGAGGTGGCGGGCACCTGTAGTCCCAGCTACTCGGGAGGCTGAGGCAGGAGAATGGCGTAAACCCAGGAGGCGGAGCTTGCAGTGAGCTGAGATCCGGCCACTGCACTCCAGCCCGGGTGACAGAGCGAGACTCCGTCTCAAAAAAAAATAAAATAAAATAAAAAAAATAAAAATAATAATTAAATGTCTCCAAATTCAAATTTCTCCACTTGTCCCAATATGTTTTTTTACTGCTTTCTTTTTCTAAGTACACAATTCAAACAAGAATCATGCAGTGCATTTAGTTGTGCTGTTCCCTATTTTAATCTAGAACATCTTTCACAGAATTGACATTTTTGAAGGGTCCAGGCTAGTGGTCTTGTAGAGTATCCCACCATTTAGATTTGTCTGATTGTTTTCCTCATGACTGGATTTAGGTTAAGCATGTTTGGCACAGATACTACTACCACATGTTTTTTTTTTTTTTTTAATCGAGATGGAGTTTCGCTTATTGCCCAGGCAGGAGTGCAATGGCTCGATCTTGGCTCACCGCAACCTCCACCTCCTGGGTTCAAGTGATTCTCCTGCCTGAGCCGCCCAAGTAGCTGGGATTACATGCATGTGCCACCACACCCAGCTAATTTTTGTATTATTAGTAGATACGGTGTTTCTCTATGTTGGTAAGGTTGTTCTGGAACTCCTGGCCTTAGGTGATCCACCCACCTCAGCTTCCTAATAACTCATACTTTTTTTTTTTTTTACATTTTTTTGAGATGGAGTTTCACTCTTGTCACCCAGGCTGGAGTGCAATGGTGCAATCTCGGCTCACTGCAACCTCCACCTCCCAGATTCAAGCAATTCTCCTGCCTCAGCCTCTTGAGTAGCTGAAATTACAGGCACCTGCCATGATGCCCGGCTAATTTTTGTATTTTTAGTAGAGACAGGGTTTTACCATGTTGGCCAGGCTGGTCTCAAACTCCTGACCTCAGGTGATCCACCCACCTTGGCCTCCCAAAGTGCTGGGATTACAGGCGTGAGCCACCGCGCCCAGCCACCGCGTGCTTTTTAAACTCTTGTTCCTAGTCTTCACAGCATCCTTGCTTAAGTAGGTGAGCTTGGTAACACCAAGTGACTTGTCAAAGGTCACAGTGCCAGTAAGTGGAACACCAGGGTTTAGATTTGTCTGATTGTTTTCCTCATGACTGGATTTAGAGCTTTTTCTGCTACTCTAGTAGTACTTACCTGAAGATTGATGGTAACTCTTAATTTTGTATGTGTATTTTTCCTGGTGAGAGATCTATAGCTTTCACTAAATTATCCTAGGGTAAGTGATCCCAAAATGGTGATGGCCATCATGCGCACCATGCTGCCTTTCCAGAGCCCCATTTCTTTGTGGTTCCGTGTGATGGAAAATAAGCTCATCTGGCCTGTCAGGCACGGAAGAAGAGGCAGGTGTATGCCACACAACATGCCCACAGCTTGGAGATCAGGTGACCTCAAGGAGGAAGTAGCCCACAAATCACCCCTGTTTTCCTCTTCACAGTGGAGTTCCAGGTGACGACACAGACCCAATCCCTGACCTTCCTGCTGGGGTCCTCAGCCTCCTTGGACTGTGGCTTCTCCATGGCACCAGGCTTGGACCTCATCAGTGTGGAGTGGCGGCTGCAGCACAAGGGCAGGGGTCAGCTGGTGTACAGCTGGACCACAGGGCAGGGGCAGGCTGTGCGGAAGGGCGCTACCCTGGAGCCTGAGCAGCTGGGCATGGCCAGGGATGCCTCCCTCACCCTGCCCAGCCTCACTATACAGGACGAGGGGACCTACGTTTGTCAGATCACCACCTCTCTGTACCGAACTCAGCAGATCATCCAGCTCAACATCCAAGGTGAGGCCAGGACATGGTTATCCCAGGGAAGGGGATATAACATGTCCACTGGGAGCGTTTTCAGACTGGGACCCAAATGCAAGAGTGCTTTCCTGAGAAGCAGGCTTCAGTCCCACCACTTACATGCCATCTTCACCGCGGAAGCACAGATGGCATCAGATAAGGAGTCCCGCTGGACTCCAGGATAATTCCACCAAGAGATTTCCAGTCCAGGATCCTGCTGCCCTGCTGTGGCCGGCTGTCTCCATCACCCCAGTCCTTTTGGACCACATCCTGAATGGCAGCAGCAGCAAACCAAGGCAGGGCAGTGGAAGCGGTTCTGACCATTATCACTGCTATCCTTTAAAATCTCTGGCGTAGAGGCTGGGCGCGGTGGCTCACGCCTATAATCCCAGCACTTTGGGAGGCCAAGGCAGGCAGATCACGAGGTCAGGAGTTTGACACCAGCCTGGTCAATATGGTGAAACTCCATCTCTACTAAAAATACAAAAAATAGCCAGGCGTGGTGGTGCACGCCTGTAGTCCCAGCTACTCAGGAGGCTGAGGCAGACGAATTGCTTGAACCCAGGAGGCAGAGGTTGCAGTGAGCTGAGATGCCACTGCACTCCAGCCTGGGCGACAGAGCAAGACATCATCTTAAAAATATATATATCTGGCTTAGAATGACGGTAAGAAGCCAGCCAACCTTTAGTTGGCTTTACAACTATCACTTTTCTGGAAAATGTAACCCCCCCCCCGCCCCCACTTACGGCCTGCATCCAGGTGGGCCCTGCACACACCCTCGCCTTGGTACACCACCAAGGGACACTTTAGCCTCCACAATCTACTCTCATCCTGGCAGGAAGAAAAGGCCTCAGGCTCTGCCGCTGTCCCCAGTTAGATCCATGTGTAATCTTATTCCTCATTCTTTCTCCAGCTTCCCCCAAAGTACGACTGAGCTTGGCAAACGAAGCTCTGCTGCCCACCCTCATCTGTGACATTGCTGGCTATTATCCTCTGGATGTGGCAGTGACGTGGACCCGACAGGAGCTGGGCGGATCCCCAGTCCAAGTCTCTGGTGCCTCCTTTTCCAGCCTCAGGCAAAGCGTGGCAGGCACCTACAGCATCTCCTCCTCTCTCATCGCAGAACCTGGCTCTGCAGGTGCCACTTACACCTGCCAGGTCACCCACATCTCTCTGGAGGAGCCCCTTGGGGCCAGCACCCAGGTTGTCCCACCAGGTACTGGGAGTGTCCTCCCTTTCCCCACCTCCACACTAGGGCTCATGGCTCTCCTGCCCCAGCTCATCTATGGCCTTGTTCTGCTGCCCATCCACTTTGTTCACAGCCCTGGCTTCATGCTGCTGCCTCAGCTCCTGGTTGTCTTTCCCAAGGTGGCAGCTGCCACAGCTTCTACCACACATCCCCTGAGACTTCATTATACTCCAGCCTCCAGGGGGCCAGGCAATGTGCTTAAGGCTGGAGATCCCAGATGAGTAATTCCTCATCATGCCCTCCAGGAGATCAGTCCAGTGACAGAGACAAGACTAAGTAGGCAGAGAAGATGACATTTGAGCCAAGTTAACTAGCTTAGAGGGAAGGGAAACTCAAGATAGAAACAATAGCATATATGAAAGCCAAATCATACAACAGCCTAAAGAAACTTTGGAGAATTGCAAGTAACTCAGCACAGCTAAAGCCTAGGGTATATGGGAAAAAGGGAAAGTGGCTCTGAAGATTCGGAGGTAATTCTATTTATTGAGCATTTACATGAATCAAGCACTGTAGAAAACACTTAAATGTATGATTTTATGGATTATGACTCCCATTTTACAGGTGAGTAAACTGGCACTTGCAGATGTCAATGAATTTGCCCAAGGTCACCTATCAATCAATGGTAAAGAGAGAATGTGAAAAACAGGCAACCGGATTCCCCTTACGGGCTTAATTAAACCCTGTAGATCTCACTGGGCCTTCAAGATGGAAATTCCTGAGAGCCATAGCATGCTGTTGAAAGGTTTTATTTATTTATTTATTTATTTATTTATTTATTTATTTCATTTTATTTATTTGATACAGAATGTTGCTCTGTTCCCCAGGCTGGAGTGCAGTGGTACGATCTCAGCTCACTGCAACCTCCACATCCTGGGTTCAAGGCCATCCTCCTGCCTCAGCCTCCCGAGTAGATGGGATTACAGGCATGCACCACCAAGCCTGGCTAATTTTGTGTTTTTAGTAGAGATGGGGTTTCACCATGATGGCCAGGCTGATCTCGATCTCCTGACCTCAAATGATCTGTCCGCCTCGGCTTCCCGAAGTGCTGGGATTGCAGGCGTGAGCCACCGCACCCGGCCTGTTGAAAGGTTTTAAACAGGAAAGGGACAGGAAAGAACCCGCAACTCAAAATGGAAACATCCAGGAGCACTGGGCATTTGGTCGCTCATTAGACTGTGAACTTCCCCAAAACTGAGGTTTCACCTCAGCTCACATCATTCCCCAACTATTTACAAAATCCCAGTTAACAGGTTGTTTTTATTTTGTTTTGCTTTGTTTTATTTTGTTTTGAGATAGGGTTTCACTCTGTCGCCCAGGCTCGAGTGCAGTGGCACAATCTCGACTCACTGCAACCTCTGCCTCCCAGGCTCGTGATCCTCCCACCTCAGCCTCCCGAGTAGCTGGGACCACAGGCGCACACCAACACGCCCAGCTAATTTTTTGTATTTTTGGTAGAGACAGGGTTTCACCATGTTGCCAAGGCTGGTCTTGAACTCCTGAGCTCAAGCCATCCACCCATCTCAGCCTCCCAAATTTCTGGGATTACAGGCATGAGCCACTGTGTCCAGGCAAGTTAACTCTTAACAAATAAACCAACCTAAATCTCACTTGCAAAGCAATTTTTAAAAACTCGTCCTTAGGTGAGAAGAGGTAGAGAATTCTGTGTGGAGTAACCCACGAGTATCCAGCAACCTTATGAATAAGTACAAATGCTGCTGGGTGCCTTGTTCCAGGCTCCTCAACCAGGGACTCACACACACACTCCTTAGCTCCTCCTCCCTGGGGTGGACACTGCAGGTGAGGGCTCAGCTCATGATTCCTGCACACGATAATCCCCGCCCATGTTGTTCTCACCTACAGAGCAGAGAACAGCCTTGGGAGTCATCGTTGCCAGCAGCCTCTTCCTTCTTGCACTGTTGTTCCTGGGGCTTCAGAGACGCCAAGGTAAGACCCTGGTTGCCCTTGGCTCTGGACCTGGCCCACCTCACCCACTCTAACCACCTCCCCACCCAGACCAGGGTGGAAGTCCAGATGCCCCAAGCTCCAGCCACCCACCCATCACAGCCTCCTGCTTTTGAGTTTGCCCTAAATGAAAATGAAACCAGTCGTGTTCCCTCTTGTTTTCTCCTAGCTACCTCCCTAAGGTCTGTCAAGACTCTAAGGCACTCTGGGTAGCCACTCTCCTGCCTCAGAGTAGAAAGAAAGAGCAGTCATGTGCTCCCAGAAGGACTCTAAGTCAAGTCGCAGAGCTAAAAAGGCATGAAGGTGGTACCAGCTCACGGGTCACTGGGCCTGGCTCTGCATAGGCTTCTGCCTTCCTTCACTGTGCACCCTGGGCTCATGCACCAAGGCGGAGAACAGGAAGAAGTGAGGGGACAAGAAGAAGGCAGAATGTCCAGATGGAGGTTAAGACTAAAGAGCCAGGTTGGTGGTGTGGTGGTAGGAAAACAAAGCTGGAAGAAATGGAGAAGGAACAAGTGAGGGACAATGAGGCACGGGCTGGGGCTGGGCTACCCCTCCCAAACTCGGCTCTGTCAAAATAAAAGCCCCTTGTGTCTGCTGTGACCAAGCATTCCCACTTTCCTGTCTTCCTCCACACTGGTCCCAACTGAGCCCTGTCCCCAAGCCTAGCGGCTCTCACTTGCAAAGCGTTTAAGGTAGGGAACAAAGGCCCTCAGAGGCACCCCCGGGCTCCATCTCAGTTGCATCTCTGCTGCAATTAGGGTTCTGCTCCTTCGGATAACTGCTGGGAGTTTCAGGATACCTGCAAATGCCTCACTTCCTCGGCTGCAAGGGAGAGATTCCTCCTTTTATTCATTTCTAAAATGTGCCTGGTCAATACAGTGGAACTCAGCATACCAAAACTGTATGTGAGGATGATGGGGAAAAGGGGGTAAGGAGGCGTTCACTGACAGCCCTATCTGGGCACATCCTCTGGGACAGGACAAGCAGGCCAAGGACCTAGGAAGGAGCACAGGAGGCAGATAGAAGAGGCCTGAGGGAACCTGCGCTTGTTTGCTAGTGTGAGATGCCCACGCAACTTCCTGTCCTCACTTCCTCTCACCAGCACCTACAAGAGTTGGGCTGCTTCAGGCTGAACGCTGGGAGACCACTTCCTGTGCTGACGCACAGACCTCCCATCTCCAGGAAGACCGTGCAGCACATGTAAGCCAGCCCAGCTGACCTGAAGTGACATGAGACTACGAGAAAGAAACGACACCCTTCCCCCCAAACCCCCCAACTACTCCCACCCAAACAACAACCAAGCCAGTTTAGTGGTAGGAATTTGTATTTTTTGCCTTTGTTCAGAATACATGAAATTGGTAAATATGCCACATGCCTTTGGTGGAAGTACAACTGTTGTTATTACTCTATACAAGTATGAGATCAGGGTTAGGAAAAAAAGACAAAGAGGTGATGACAGACACACAGTGGAAACCCCACATCGTCTCATGGCAAACCGAAGAAGGGGATGTGGGAAGCTCAGCTTCATTTGACTGCAAAGTCCCAGGGTTTAGTTGCACATTTGCTCATGCACATGAGTGGTGGGAGGGAAGGAGGATAGCAAAGACACACAGAAGAGGGTACAGGGTGGGTGAGAAAGAAAGTAGAAGGGCTAATACCCCCAAAGAACAAAGCCAACTACACCTGGTGAGCCTCAGAGGGACAGAAACCCAGGAATGATTTCTGTAATAGGGCTGGGAGAGCCAAGAGGAACGATTTGCTCCAGGCTTGGGACACATCGAGGACAGTGGTGGTTCTTCTCCAGCGGTGACCCCCTGCATTAGGCAAGGAGGAGCCCAGAGGAGAGTGGAGACCTTCGAGGGGGGCCGTTGGGAGGGTACTGACTGCTTTCTTCCAGCTCTTCAGTCCTGCCCTGGGGCAGGAC
The DNA here is from genome assembly GCF_049350105.2 of Macaca mulatta. Taxonomy (NCBI): domain Eukaryota; kingdom Metazoa; phylum Chordata; class Mammalia; order Primates; family Cercopithecidae; genus Macaca; species Macaca mulatta. Next base: position 7,417,749 of record NC_133416.1, read on the forward strand.
GAAGGGAATATGGGAAACAAGGGCAAAGGGAAAGGAAGGATGGTTTTGTGCAATGAAATGCTGCTGCATGGAAAGTGGGCATCCAGACCCTGCCCAGCATGGCCTCACCCTCTTCCTGTTCGTGGACTGAGGGAGGAAGGAATAAAGGGCTATGGGTATTCCCCACTCTGTTCCCAGCCTGTCCTCCTCCCCTTGCACCTGGGTTTATCCCACATTAATAACCCATCCTGAAGCTCAGCAATTGCCCTGAAGATAGGCTGAGCAGATCCCATCCTCAGGTTCCACTGTCTATACACATAAACCATGCAAAGAGGAGGAAGAGAAAGGAGGCAAAGTAGAATTCAGACAGGTAAGGGTGGTTCGAAGGGGAACATACTGCAGGAAGAACAGACAGGCGGTTCTCAAGGAGAAGGCGCCGTGACAGCACAGCAATACACAACGACACCTGTCACAGGCTGGCACGCCTCCCCGCAAGGTGGGGCTGGTGGGTCTACACGACTTCTCTGCATCCTGAGGATCAGCAGGGCCTCAGGAAGGACCTCTTGCCTCATCCCTGTCTTTGGCAAGGGCACGGGTGGTGTGGAGGAAGAGATTCCATGGGTATCCAAAGATCTCACACTTCTAACACCCTCACACCCCTTCATCAACAGGAAGAGAGGAACGGGACCCTCTTTAACGAGGGCAAGGAGTGGCTTCCTCTGAGCTTGTTACTTTCAAATCAAGCACTTGACTCACTGTTTCTCTATAACTAATAGGCAATCTCTCTCTTTATGCCAACAATTAACTGGGAGCTAGGTGAAATTATTTGGCTAGATAAAACTACTGGCTAGATGAATTTATTTGGTGCCCTCATACGGAATGCTGTAGAAAATGTAAAGAAGAGAAAGCTCCTTCCAGTTAGAAGCACATGGGACTGCTTCTAGGATGGAAACAAGTCCTGCTATTTTCACAATCCATAAGTGTTCTCCAGGCCTCTGGAGAACAAAGTAAAGTTGTAAGATCCCCAAAGACATAGAAAATCCTGGACGAACAGATTAGAAATAACTACAAAAAGCAAGTTTTACTTTCGAAAAGCGTGCTGCACTGAAACCAAGTTGGACTTTGGTCCACCGCCAGGACCCTCTCCAGGCCTGGCTCAGGAGGGAAGGCTCCACATGACCAGGCAGCACTGAGTGAGCTGCCATCTTCCCAGTCCCTCTCTAGCCCCTGCCAGTAACCAGGTTTTCTAGGAGACATCATGGGCACCGATACTCTTCTCCTCCCAAGTCTGGGCAGCTTCACGGGTACTTCGCCTCAGCAACTCCCCTCCCTGCCCCTTCCCGTGGCCTCCAACTCTCTGGGGCTTTGGGGGAACTTGAGAGTACAGAAGAAGCGCGTGGGGAGGAGGCGCCAGCTGTTGCTCTTCAGGTAGTGACTTAGATTGCACCACGAGCAGCATTTCTACTGTCGAGGGACAGAGTGCAAATGAACGCAACGCAAAAGGAGGAATGGGTGATGGAGAAGCCTGGGCTGGAATGGAGGACGGTGGGTGGGGACGTGTGTTGAGAGAGCAAACAGAGGGGAGAGGACATGAGTGTGGATGGCAATGGAGAACAGGGAAGGGGTGGCACATTCTCAAGTAAAAAAGTAGACTGGACACAGGAATCAGGAAGTCCCAGACGGAAAAGAGAAAGAGACAGGAGAAAACAAGAGGGCAAATTACACCAAGTTACTGGACATTCAGGTCTTTCCATTGTTAAGTGCCCCATCCCCACGATGTCCCTCCAACCCAAGCCAGTGACACACAGCATAGCCCTACTTCTTCAGAACAGGAGGCACCATCTCCCTGCAATGCCTTGCAGGGGGAAGCCTTGTCCATCAAAGAAATCCCTTGTCTCTGCCCTTCCCCCCTCCCGAACCAAGTGACGATCCCATAGCAGCGGTCTCCATACCTCAGTCAGAGCAGCCCCACTCCCCAGGCAGGCAGGCAGGCAGGCAGGGAGAAGACTCCAGGACCTTCCCACCTCTTCAACCCACCAGCAACCTCAGCGATACTTACTTACAATAACTACCACGATGATGGCACAGATGGCTCCCAGCATGATCATCATCTGAGGAAACATGGACAAAAAATGAGCCCTTGAATTTCAGGAATGAGGAAAAGAACCACATCTCTAGTGGGAAACAGAATTCCCTCCACCCTCAGGACAGTGGAAAAAACAGTCATCACCCAGGAGACTGCAGGCTTCTTAGAGAGGCCCTACCCTTCTGCTTCCCAGGGGATCATAACCTCAGTAAGTCTGTAGCTTTTCAGATTCATCACAGGACCTGCACTGAGCTCCTCTTTGCTTGGTTCCTGGTGTCTTGGGGCTTTAGAAGGCATTCCAATAGAGATACAGACTCTGGATATTTAACCAATTGGTTCAGTTTTCACTGTGAAGTGTTCAGCTCATTCCCAAAAGTTGCAGTCATTTAAAAACATATATTTCAACCTGAGAAAGCTAATTTAAAAGAAAAAGAAGTGTGTGTGTGTGTGTGTATATATATATTTATATATTATGAAGTGTGTGTGTGTATATATATATTATGTGTATCTGTGTGTATACATATTATGTGTATATATATATTATGTGTGTATATATATAATGTGTGTGTATACATATTATGTGTGTGTGTATATATGTGTGTGTATATATATAGTGTGTATATATTATGTGTGTGTATATATATATTATGTGTGTGTATATATGTGTGTATGTGTATATATAGTGTGTGTATATATATTGTGTGTGTACATATATATTGTGTGTATGTGTATATATATATTGTGTGTGTATATATAGTGTGTGGATATATATTATGTGTGTATGTGTATATATATTATGTGTGTGTATATATATTGTATGTGTGTATATAATGTGTATGTGTACATATAATGTGTGTGTATATACATATTTTGTGTGTGTGTATATATGTGTGTGTGTATATATGTGTATGTGTGTATATATATATTATGTGTGTGTATATATATAATGTGTGTGTGTATATATGTGTGTGTGTATATATATATTGTGTGTGTATATATATAATATGTGTGTGTGTATATATACATATACCTGAGCCATTGTGCTGATGTTGGGTGTGTCTGAGGATGAGACAGGAGAAAATTTTTGCAGGCCACTCCTATGGGGGAAAAGCTCCTTAACTAACCGTTCCAAACTCCTCAGGGTATCACTTTTTTCCTGATAGCGGTTCCGAATACTCTAGCCTACCCTGGTGGCCAATTCTGGGTAATGCAATCTCAAAAGGAGGCTTTTCGGATTTCCTCTCAAGCATTATGCTGGTCAGAGAGATACTGCACCATCAGAGGGAAGAAATGTAGAAGTTGAAGGTTTTCTTGCCTTCTACCAGTGGAAGCCCAGGAAAAGATGGAGGAGGGGACAAGAAAATTCACCTTGCAGTTTTTCCACCAATACTTCCTCTTTAGCTTTGCAGCACTGCTCTCAAATTGTGATGCTCCTGCCTGCAAGGCATCAGCTCGGTCATCCAACTCTGACAGCTTCTGGTCCCTCTCCAGGACCTTGTCCACGTTCACACGTATGATGTCTACCACCTGAGGAGGGCACAGAAACAAAGCTACTAAGCTTCCTGCCAAAGACAGAGGAAAGAACAACAACCAGAGAATCACAAGTCTGGCCCTGTGCAACTCTAAAGGGTGCTCTGCCTCTCGGGGCCTTTTTGACTGTTCTCCTACAAAAAAAGGAGAAAAGATAAGAAGTTCCCTTTTGTTCCAAACTCCTAGAGTTGGAAACTCTCAGAGAAACAGCTATCTACCTACCTCCTCCACTTGTGCCTGGGTTTGCTGTAGTCGTCTGTTACTGGTCAGGTTAGGAGGAGGGCCAGGGGGACCCCCACCTGGGGCAGTCCCTTCTGTCCCTTCAGCAGGTGGCTGAGCTGGAGCAGACCTGTGGAAAGACATGGGCAGAGTACACAAAGTGACCAAGACAAGAAAGGAGCAGTGCGTGGTAGCACACACCTGTAGTCTCAGCTACTCAGGAGGCTGAAGTGCTCCTCGCATCCTCCTGGCCCAGGAGTTCGAGGCCAGCCTGGGCGTCATAGCAAGACCCCATCTCTAAAAAAAAAAACAGACAAAAAGGGCCGGGCGCGGTGACTCATGCCTGTAATCCCAGCACTTTGGGAGGCCGAGGTGGGCGGATCACGAGGTCAGGAGATTGAGACCATCCTGGCTAACACAGTGAAACCCTGTCTCTACTGAAAAATAGAAAAAATTATGCGGGCGTGGTGGCGGGCGCCTGTAATCCCAGCTACTCGGGAGGCTGAGGCAGGAGAATGGCGTGAACCTGGGAGGCAGAGCTTGCAGTGAGCCGAGATCATACCACTGCACTCCAGCCTGGGCGACAGAGTGAGACTCCATCTTAAAAAAAAAAAAAAAAAAAAGAAAGGACTCACATGCATCCTCACCCCAAACCACTTAAACAATTATGATTAGGCTATACAAAATTAGAATGGATTCTTACTCCTTGGCAATCTCAAATAGGGAGATGCAGCATAGAGGCAAAAAGTAAAAGATGAAAGACTCTGCAGCAACATTTGGATGCGATTCAGGGACGTCCAGGATGGCATCAAGAGATCTTGTCTGGGGCTATCCTTTGACCCAACTCAAACAAGTCCTCTGCCATGATGGCTACAGGGACAAATGTGCTAGCCTTGTCCTACATGGCATTTCCCCACTGATAATGGTTTGGCTGTGTCCCCACCCAAATCTCAACTTGAATTGTATCACCCAGAATTCCCACATGTTGTGGGACGGACTCAGGGAGGCAACTGAATCAAGGGGCCCATCTTTCCCGTGCTATTCTCGTGATAGTGATGAAGTCTCATGAGATCTGATGGTTTTATCAGGGGTTTCTGCTTTTGCTTCTTCCTCATTTTCTCTTGCTGCCACCATGTAAGAAGTGCCTTTCGCCTGCTGCCATGATTCTGAGGCCTTCCCAGCCATGCGGAACTGTAAGTCCAATTAAACCTCTTTTTCTTCCCAGTCTTGGGTATGTCTTTATCAGCAGCATGAAAACAGACTAATACAGTAAATTTGTACCAGTAGAGTGGGACATTGCTGAAAAGATACCCAAAAATGTGGAAGCAACTTTGGAACTGGGTAACAGGGAGAGGTTGGGACAGTTTGGAGGGCTCAGAAGACAGGAAAATGTGGGAAAGTTTGGAATGGCCTAGAGACTTGTTGAATGGCTTTGACAAAAATGCTGTCAGTGATATGAACAATAAGGTCCAGGCTGAGGTGGTCTCAGATGGAGATGAGGAACTTGTTGGGAACTGAAGCAAAGGTGACTCTTGTTATGCTTTAGCAAAGACACCAGCAGCATTTTGCCCCTGCCCTAGAAATTTGTGGAACTTTGAACTTGAGAGAGATGATTTAGGGTATCTGGCAGAAGAAATTTCTAAGCAGCAAAGCATTCGAAAGGTGACTTGGGTGTTGTTAAAAGCATTTCATTTTAAGAGGAAAACAGAGCATAAAAGTTCAGAAAATGTGCAGCCTGATGATGCAGTACAAAAGAAAAAAAAATACTTTTTTGAGGAGAAATTCAAGGCAGCTGCAGAAATTTGCATAAATAGCAAGGAACCTAATGTTAACCCCTAAGACCATGGGGAAAATGTCTCTAGGCCATGTCAGAGGCCTTCACAGCAGCCCCTCCCATCACAGGCCTGGAGGCCCAGGAGGAAAAGGTGATTTTGTGGGCCAGGCCCAGGGTCCCCATGCTGTGTGCAGCCTAGGGACTTGGTTCCCTATGTCCCAGCCACTGCAGCTGTAGCTGAAAGGGGCCAATGCAGAGCCCAGGCCCTGGCTTTAGAGGGTGGAAGCCTCAAGCCTTGGCAGCTTCCACATGGTGTTGAGCCTGCAGATGCACAGAAGTCAAGAACTGAGGCTTGGGAACCTCCGCCTAGATTTCAGAAGATGCATGGAAACGCCTGGATGCCCAGGCAAAAGTCTGTTGCAGGGGCAGGGCCCTCATGGAGAACCTCTGCTAGGGCAGTACAGAAGGGAAATGAGGGGTTGGAGCCCCTACACAGAGTCCCTACTGGAACACTGCCTAGTGGAGCTATGAGAAGAAGGTCACCATCCTCCAGACCCCAGAATGGTAGATCCACTGGCAGCTTACACCGTGTGCCTGGAAAAGCTGCAGACACTCAACACCAGTCCGTGAAGGGAGCCAGGAGGGAGGCTGTATCCTGCCAAGCAGCCAGGAGGGAGGCTGTACGCTGTAATGTCTGTCAGTTCACCCCTTTTTACATTCAAGTTATTGGTTATGGTTATTGGTTTATATGCCCAGTTATTGGTTATGCTTCACACAAGATGAGGAAATCAGAGCTACCATAACGGCAGCTTAGAAAATCACCAAAGGCAAAGTCTATGTAGGCGGAGTGAGTTAGGACTGTTTGTTTGCTTTGTTTTTGGCAGAGAAAATGGGGATTTCACTTAGATAGAATCTGGGGCCCAAAGCAATTACATTAGTTATGGAAACTGTTCCAAGAGCATAGACAGGAAGCAAAGATGCTAGAAATTGTCCTCAATGTGCATGCATTATAGACATTCTGTCCCTTCCTTTTCTGGATTTGGCACAGAGTCTCAGATGACTCCCTTGGTTAATTACATCCCAAAGAGAGATCTTGGTTTACTGTACTATACACACAGAGAATGTTCTCTCGTTCTGTACCACTCAAAGCCAGTGTGTGGTGTTCAAGACAAACTCCTCTCCGTGTCCCAAAACATGAAGGCTAAATTCACCTCCTAAAGAATTCCCGGAAGTATAACCTAAGTCATGAGATGTTCTTGGCCAAGGAAGCACCCACAGGCAGGGGGGAGATCTCTCAAATTTGATGGAGAACAGAAATTACAGTAAGAACTCCTCATACAGAAGCAGAATCTCACCAAACATACTTCACAGGAGCAGTCCAAGAGTAAATGCAACAAAAATGAAACCATCACAAAGTCACCAAAAAGGAAACTATTTGACTAATAGAACTAATACCCAGAAGCTCCTCCTCCTTGATTAAGTGAATTTCTTTTAGTCTAAAAAGATAAAGAATAACTCCTCAGAGAGGCTATAGTAGCAGATTACACCTGACTCATTCTCCACTTAAAGGATCACTTTCCCATTTCCCTCTAAGGTGCAAAGGAGGTAAAGCAAAGATAGATACAAAGTCATGGGAGCCATAAGACTCTTGTCCTGCCACTGAGCTAGCTAAGCAATCTAGTTCTCGACTTAAGGCAGAAAATTCAATGACTAGGTAGCAGCCAGGGTTGGAAGCAGTCCAGGATGGTGGCACCAATGACAAGATTAAGGTCAGAGACCTCGTGATGCCCCGCTAGCCACCAGGATTTCTCCGTTGCCTTCTGTTCATCCCACGTGGATACCATCTGGAGGCCCCCGCCCCAAAATGAAAACAACTGGAATTCTACGGCTTGCCCAAAATGCATAGAACACTCATATCTGGTTAAAACCATAGTAATCAAAAGAAAAAGTGAAATGGCTATGAAGTATTTGCAAGGCCAATTTCACTTACTACTTGTTGGGAGTTGGAAACATTCAGCAGTAAAATATCTAGGGATAATTACAACCCTTATGTAACACAAGTAAATCTTTCCCTTTTTTGTCACTTATAGAAGCAACATAAATACATCTAGGACCAGGCCAGGGTAGGAATCAGAAAGAAAAAATCTGTATTAGACATATTGAGGTCTTGAAAGAGAAGTACTTCATTTGTTTAGCCGTAGTTTTCCCACAGGATCTTGTGAAGGGGGTGATGTTGAAGATTGCTGGAGACTAAACTGTGTGTGTTGGAGGAAAGGAGGAAGCTCCGCTCTCCCTATTTCTCCTCCAAATATTTGATAAGACTCGGTGATAGAAAAACGTCTCTTATACGAGCGGCCTCGGCATGAACAGCCGCTTGGGATGACAGGCCACTATCCCACTACCCCTTGAGTCTTTCTGAGCTGCTCACCTGGTGCCAGAGAACTGGCAGATAAGTTTCTGGAACTTTGCTCACTGCCATGAGGGGGGCTAGACATCACACTTTGGGTGAGGGGTAAACAAATCCAGAGATTGTAGGGCAACCCAAGTTAACAACTGGCAGTTGCACCCATGACTGTCTTTCCTGAAGCGCTAAGCAGTTATTTAGCCAGATGACAGAAATGCCTTTCGAGTCCCTTGCCCAGTTGTCCCCATCCACCACCCCCAGCCCCCGCCCTCTCCGAGTCTCCACTATACTAAAACCAGAATGAGGCGCCACTCAGACGACAGGAGAGGGTGCAGTGATTGCGGGACCCCTGTGCCCCTGCACTGCCCGTGGGGTGCTAGCTGTGGCTGGTGCGAGAATGGGGTGCTAGCCCCCCTCCCTGGGGGTGGCCCGGTCCGGAGGCGGCGCGCGGTGGTGACTCCCCGCGTTGCTGCAGCTGCTGCAATGCGCCATTTTCCGTCCCGCAGAGTCGGGAGCTTGGAGTGAGAGTTGTCAAGGAGGTGCCGAGCCTCCCACACCAGAGTCAACTCACATTTTTCTGACAGAGAGAGTGAGGGTCTGTTCCTCTCCCGAGGCTGCGGCGAGACACCCGGCGGGGGACGCTGCAGCTGAAGTGGACGGAACTGACGAGCTCCGCCTGGCGCCGACCACTCCGAGGTCTAGCTGCGGTGGAACTTACTGCAGCTGCCGCGCCGGCCCCCGCCTTTATTAGCGCTGACCACGCCTCCCGGATAACGGTGACAACCCCGTGGCCCAATCCATGCCCAGGACGGTCGCCCAGCGCTACAGGCCTAGCCCGCCCCGCCCCTGCCAATTGCCAGTCACAAGTCTCCTCTCATCCGACTCCGGAAAGGAGCGGTTGCTGTGAGGAGCCTTCGGTGATCAATGCAACCATAGCTTGCGCTCCAGTCTGGCGGAGGGACGGGGCGGGGTGGAGGTGAGGTCTGTGCCTTCGGAGGGCGCTTCAGCAGTTCATTAGGCGTTTGTGGTGCCTCCCAACCAATCGCTGGGCAGTTACTGAAGACCGTGTCCGCCCCTGCCCCGCCCCGTGCCCGGACTCGCGCGTTCCGCGGGAGGCGGTGGCTCCCTGGGGCGCGCCCAGCCCTGGTGCCCAGCCCTGGTGCCCAGCCCTGGCCCTCGCTCCGCCCCTACCGCCCCGCCTCTGACTAACGCTCTGAGGGTGCGGGAGCTTCGAGACACAGCCACAAGCTCCCGGTGCCAGATAGCAGATGCGGGGTTCAGTCCCACCAAAGCAAGCATGAAACTTTCGTTCCTCAGTTTCTTTCAACATAGCCTTCCTAAATTGAACTCCCTCCCAAATCTGCTCCAGTCCAGGTTACCACATCGACTCAGTAGCCCAGACCAGAAACCTGGAAACCATCCTAGATTGCCTCCCCTTCACCTTTACCTCTCCCCCAGTTATCTGCCAAGTCCAGCTGATTTTTCCTTCTTGGTATTCCAGTAGTTATTTCCCCTCTGCTCACTATTATCCGTTTCCTGGACTCTATCAGTTGGAAAATTCACCATTATTTTATGTTCCACTAAGAAAAAAGGTTATATGGCGGGGCGCAGTGGCTCACACCTGTAATCCTAGCACTTTGGGAGGCCGAGTCAGGCAGATCACCTGAGCTCAGGAGTTCGAGACCAGCCGGGCCAACATGGCGAAACCTCTGTCTCTACTAAGAATACAAAAATTAGCCGGGTGTGGTGGCGGGCACTTGTAATCCCAGCTACTGGGGAGGCCGAGACAAGAGAATCGCTTGAACCTGGGAGCCAGCGGTTGCAGTGAGCCGAGATCAGGCCACTGCACTCTGGCCTGGGCAACAAGCAAGACCCTGTTTCAAAAAAAAAGGTTGCAAATTATCTGTGACAAATGCTTTCCTTACCATTTAGCATTTTTGCTTTACATGTATTGAAAATACAGATTTATATACATACCAATTTCTATCATAGTTCACTCTTGTGCATGCATAAAAAGGGAAATAGAAAACAATAACATGGTAACTATCCCTAAAACTTCACATTCAGAAACTGATTGTTAGGGATTCACTTTTTTGACTCAGTCTTGGATGTCCACGAATTTCTACGCAATGTAGTCCTCTGTGCATGTCATAAGGGCTTTGGTGATGCAGCATTTCCTAAGACTGTGCCTCTCCAGGCTCTAGAGTTTTCTTCCAAGCCTCAGACATCCATTTGGCAAGCTTTGATGCTCATGAGCAGGTATGACAAATATAGTTTGACTGCTGTCTGACTAATAGCTAAAGTGAAACATCCCAGTTAGAAGATATTAAAATGAAACACACACACACACACACACAACAGCAAAAAAAAAACCAAGTGCCTCCTAAGATCAATGATATATCATTCTGCTTCCAGTCTTGCCATCCTTCACATCCATTCTCTAAAAATCCACGAAAGTTATCTATCCAAATGTCACAGGTCTTCTGAAAAGCCTTAAACAATTGCTCTTGGAAACATAATGCATTCATCATATGTGTTTATCCCATTCTCCTCCTGAAACCACATCAAAATGGCTAGTTAGGGGGGAAAAAAATGACAATTTGGAAAAGTTTGCAAAAATGTATAAGCCCCCAAAGACAGAAAGAATGGGGCCAGGTGCCGTGGCTCACTCCTGTAGTCCCAGCTACTTGGGGGCCTGAGGCGGAAGGATAGCTTGAGCCCAGATGTTCAGGTTGTAGTGAGCCGAGATCATCGCACTGCACTCCCACCTGGATGACAAAATGAGACCCTATCGCCAAAAGAAAAGAAAAAGGGCCGGGCGCGGTAACTCACACGTGTAATCCCAGCAATGTGGGAGGCCAAGGAGGGCAGATCACTTGAAGCCAGGAGTTTGAGAACGGCCTGGCTAACACAGCAAAATCCCGTCTCTACTAAAAATACAAAAATTAGCTGGGCATGGGCACCTGTAGTCCCAGCTACTCGGGAGACTGAAGCAGGAGGATCACTGGAACCCGGGAGGCGGAGGCTGCAGTGAGCCGAGATCTTGCCACTGCACTCCAGCCTGGGCAACAGAGCCAGACTGCGTCTCAAAAAAAGAAAAAAGTACTTTGTCCAATTTGTGGTTTCTCCAGGTCTGTCATTTGTTTCTTAATCCTCTTCACATAGTCTTGGCCAGGCACTATGGCTCATGCCTGTAATCCTAGCACTTTGGGAGGTTGAGGCATGTGGATCACCTGAGGTCAGGAGTTCAAAATCAGCCTGGCCAACATGGTGAAACCCCATCTCTACTAAAAATACAAAAATTAGTCGGGTGTGGTGGTGGGTGCCTGTAATCCCAGCTACTCGGGAGACTGAAGCAGGAGAATCACTTGATCCCAGGAGGCAGAGTTTGCATTGAGCTGAGATTGTACCACCGCACTCCAGCATGGGTGACAGAGAGACTCTGTCTCAAAAAAACAAAACAAACAAACAAAAAAAAACCACATAGGCTGGGCGCAGTGGCTCACCAGCGGCTCCCAGCACTTTGGGAGGCTGAGCCGGGTGGATCACCTGAGGTCAGGAGTTCGAGACCAGTCTGACAATATGGTGAAACCCTATCTCTACTAAAAATACAAAAAATTAGCCAGGCGTGGTGGCAGGTCCCTGTAATCCCAGCCACTTGGGAGGTTGAGGCAGGAGAATTGCTTGAACTGGGGAGGTATAGGTTGCAGTGAGCTGAGATCGCACCATTGCATTCCAGCCTAGGCAACAAGAGTGAAACTCCATCTCAAAAAAAATAAATAAATAAAAATAATATTTTATAATAGTCTTATAGAGCAAAAGTTTTTAACTTTGATAAGATCCAATTTAATAAGGTCTGATGTTTATTTAGATAGATGTTCAATTTAAAAAAAAATTTTTTTTGCCTATGAATATCCAACTGCTCTCCAGGACCATTCGTTGAGAAACCAATCCTTCCTCCGTTGCATTGCTTTTGCACCTTTGTCAAAAATCAGATGTGTTGGCCAGGCGCAGTGGCTCACTCCTGTAATCCCAGCACTTTGGGAGGCCGAGGCAGGTAGGTCACGAGGACAAGAGATTGAGACTATCCTGGCCAACATGGTGAAACCCCATCTCTACTAAAAGTACAAAAATTAGCTGGGCGTGGTGGTGCGTGCCCGTAGTCCCAGCTACTTGGTCGGCTGAGGCAGGAGAATCGCTGGGAGGCAGAGGTTGCAGTGAGCCGAGATTGCATTACTGCACTCCAGCCTGGCGACACAGCAAGACTAGGTCTCAAAAAAAAAAAAAAAATCAGATATGTGTATTTGTAGGGGTCTATTTCTGCATTCTCTCATTAGTGCCATCGATCTATGTGTCTCTCCTCCCACCAATACCAGACTGTCTTGATTACTGCAACTATATATTAGTAAGCATCAGATAGAGTTATTCCTCCTATTTTATTCTTCTTTATTCTTCTATAGATAAAATCTATTTATGAGTTGGCCTGAAACTAAAGACTATTTAAACACGAAAAACTAAGTGAAAGCCAGTAAACAGGGAAGTTGCTGAGTCCCAAAGACTATTTTGCCTTGAGGGTATTTGCTATCAAGTTTAATTTGAGCATAGCACCTCACAGGCTACCACTGTGGCACAGGAAATAAAGCCCAGGGCTTACCCAAGATTGGAAATCTAATAGAAAGCCCTTACCATAAAGTCAGAACCCCAAAGGACTATATCCTCATGTAAGAATGAATTAAAAATATACTAGAACCCAAACTGCCCCTAGGGCACTCCATGGAAAGTCATTTGTCTGGAACCTAGGTGCCTGGAACCTAGGTGCCTACTGGAGTTCTTTTATTTTTTTTCTTTTAAATATTTGCAGAGAAGGTATAACCACAGGCTGTGGTGTTTCTGCCTGAACTGTTTGTTGATCCTAAAAAGAAAACAGCAAGAATGTCAAGTGGTTTTGGATTGACAGTAACACCAAGAACCCAGCAGAAGCAATGCAGATCCTTTGTGGATGAACTCATCTTTAATCTAGGCCTCAGGGAATTTCCACAGATACAGTTTCAAGAAAAATAAATTGTGGTCAAAAATTCCAAACAAATAAGAAACAAGATACCAAGAACAAGAACCAGCAGAGATGGAGACAGGAAATAAGAAAATTAGAAAATTAAGCCAAACAGTCCAATGTCTAATTAATAGTCCAATGTCTAAAAAGAGAAAACAGGGTATGTGAGGGAGAGGGAGAAAAAAAAGGTGTGTGTGAGATTGATTATAAAATAAATACAAGACTCGGCCAAGTGTGGTGGCTCACGCCTGTAATCCCAGCACTTTGGGAGGCCGAGGTGGGTGGATCAAGAGGTCAGGAGATGGAGACCATCCTGGCTAACACGGTGAAACCCCATCTCTACTAAAAATACAAAAAATTAGCTGGGCCGTGGTGGCAGGCGCCTGTAGTCCCAGCTACTCTGGAGGCTGAGGCAGGAGAATGGCGTGAACCCGGGAGGCAGAGCTTACAGTGAGCTGAGATCGCACCACTGCACTCCAGCCTGGGCGACAGAGCGAGACTCTGTCTCAAATAAATAAATTAATCAATCAATAAATACAAGACTCACACCTGTAATCCCAGCACCTTGGGAGGCTGAGGCTGGCAGATCATCTGAGGTCAGGAGTTTGAGACCAGCCTGGCCAATATGGTGAAACTCCGTCTCTATTAAAAATACAAAAATTAGCCAGGCATGGTGGCAGGCACCGGTAGTACCAGCTACTCAGGAGGCAGGAGAATCACTTTAACCCGGGAGACGGAGGTTGCAGTGAGCCAAGATTGTGCCATTGCACTCCAGGCTGGGCAACAGAGCAAGACTCTATCTCAAAAATAATAATAATAAAAATATGATTGGGTTTTGGGGTTTTGTTTTTTGTTTTTTAAGACAAAGTATTTCTTTGTCATGCCGGCTGGAGTGCAGTGGTGCAATATTGGCTCACTGCAACGTCTGCCTCCTGGGCTCAAGTGATTCTCCTACTTCAGCCTCCCGAGTAATTGGGACTACAGGTGTGTGCCATCACGCTCAGCTAATTTTTTAATTTTTTTTATAGAGACGAGGTTTCTTTGTATTGCTGAAGCTGGTCTCAAACTCCTGGGCTCAATCTATTCTCCTGCTTTGGCCACCCAAAGAGCTGAGATTATAGGCATGAGCCATCACATCTAACCTATGATCAAGTATTTCACAGATCCGATGGGGTATATGAATACAAATAGAGCTAGATACATGAAAGGGAGGCTTTTTTTTTTTTTTTTCGAGACAATGTCTCACTCTGTCACCCAGGCTAGAATGCAGTGGCACATTCTTGGCTCACTGCAACCTCCGCCTCCCAGGTTCAAGCAATCAAGCAATTCTACCTCAGTCTCTTGAGTAGCTGGGATTACAGGTGCCTGCTACCAGGCCAGGTTAATTTTTGTATTTTTAGTAGAGATGGGTTTTCACCATGTTGGCCATGCTGGTCTTAAAATCCTGACCTCAAGTGATCTACCAGCCTCAGCCTCCCAAGGTGCTGGGATTACAGGCATGAGCCATCGTGCCTGGCCAGAATTTCTAATTTTGAAAAGAGTCTGGCGGTTGTTTAAACTGTTAAACACAGAGTTACCATATGACCCAGCAATTCCTCTTCTAATTATATACCCAAGAGAAATGAAAATACATGCCCACATAAAACCTTGTACAAAAATGTTCATAACAGCATTATTTAGAATCACCAAAAAACTGAAAACAACCCAAATGTTCATCACCTGATAGAAGAATAAATTTAAGCTGTTAAATCCATACAATGGAATACTATTTAGCAATAAAAAGGAATGAAGTATGTACTAATACGTGCTACAACAGGCTGGGTACAGTGGCTCGTGCCTGCAATCTCAGCATTTTGGGAGGCTCAGACAGGAGGATCACTTGAACCCAGAAGTTTGAGACCAGCCTGGACAACACAGCAAGACCCTGGTCTCTACAAAAAAAAAAAAAAAAAAATTAAAAATGGCCAGGCATGGTGGCTTACACCTGTAATCCTAGCACTTTGGGAGGCTGAGGTGGGTGGATCACTTGAGGTTGGGAGTTCAAGACCAGCCTGGCCAATGTGGCGAAACCCTGTCTCTACTAAAAGTACAAAAAAGGCCAGCCTTGGTGGCTTACACCTGTAATCCCAGGACTTTGGGAGGCCGAGGGGAATGGATCATTTGAGGTCAGGAGTTTGAGACGAACCTGGCCAATATAGTGAAACCCCATCTCCACTATCCAAAAAAAAAAAAAAAAGGCTACAACGTAGGTATGAACCTTGAAACCATTATGCTAAGTGCAAGAAGTCATAAAGGATCATATATTGTATGATTCCATTTATAGGAAATATCCAGAATAGGTAAAAATCCATAGAGGAGGATTGGGGGTAAGGCTGAGGGGTGTGGGGTTTCACTTTGAGGTGATGATGAAAATGTTCTGAAATTGATTGCAGTGAGGGTGTGAAATTACTAAAAACCATTGAGGCCATGCTCAATGCCTCAAGCCTGTAATCCCAGAACTTTGGGAGGCCAAGGGTGATCACCCAAGCTCAGGAGTTCGAGATCAGCCTGGGCAACATGATGAAACCCTATCTCTATCAAAAATAAAAATAATTAGCCAGGTGTGGCGGTGCATGTCTGTGGTCCCAGCTACTCGGGAGGCTAAAGTGGGAGGGTCACTTGAGCCCAGGAGTTGGAGGCTGCAGTGAGCAGTGATCACACCACTGCACTCCAGCCTGGGTGGCAGAGTGAGACTCCATCTCAAAAAAACATTAAAAAAAAAACAAAAAACAGTGAATGGTATGTTGTGAGAATTATATTGCAATAAAGATATAAAGATTTTTGGCTGGGTGCAGTGGCTCACACCTGTAATCCCAGCATTTTGGGAGGCCAAGGAGGGTGGATCACCTGAGGTGAGGAGTTCAAGACCAGCCTGGCCAACCATGGCCAACATGGTGAAACCCCATCTCTACTAAAAGTACAAAAATTATCTGGGCATGGTGGTGGGCACCTGTAGTCTCAGCTACTCAGGAAGCTGAGGCAGGAGAATCTCTCGAACCTAAGAGGCGGAGGTTGCAGTGAGACAAGAACATCTCACTGCACTCCAGCCTGGGTGACAGAGGGAGATCCGCCTCAAAAAAAAAAAAAACCACACACACACATATCCATAAAGATATTTATTTATTTATTTATTTATTTAGACAGAGTTTCACTCTTCTTGCCCAGGCTGGAGTGCAGTGGTGTGATCTCAGCTCACTGTAACCTCCACCTCCTGGGTTCAAGCAATTCTCCTGCCTTAGGCTCCCGAGTAGCTGGGATTACAGGTACCTGCCACCATACCTGACTAATTTTTTGTATTTTTATTAGAGACAGGGTCTCACCATGTTGACCAGTCTCGAACTCCTTCCTGAGCTCAGGTGATCTGCCTGCCTCGGCCTCCCAAAGTGCTGGGATTACAGGCTTGAGCCATGGCACCCAGTCTATATAAAGATGTTTAAAATAAGAAATGTAAGTTATGGCCGGGCGCGGTGGCTCACGCCTGTAATCCCAGCACTTTGGGAGGCTGAGACGGGTGGATCACGAGGTGAGGAGATCGAGACCATCCTGGCTAACACGGTGAAACCCTGTCTCTACCAAAATACAAAAAAAAAAAATTAGCCAGGTGTGGTGGCGGGCGCCTGTAGTCCCAGCTACTCGGGAGGCTGAGGCAGGAGAATAGTGTGAACCCGGGAGGCAGAGCTTGCAGTGAGCCGAGATCGCGCCACTGCACTCCAGCCTGGGCGACAGAGCGAGACTCCACCTCAACAAAAAAAAAAAAAAGAAAGAAAGAAACGTAAGTTATGCCACAGTACACCATTTGCCTCAGTAATAAACAATATTTACAAAGTCCTACTGATGTAAACGATGTCTACTTCTACTGATTTAAGCCAAAATTTTGAGATAACTATAATGAAGAGAAATAGAAGATGGGAGGTATAAGAAAAGGGGAGTTAGGTAGGGGTGTGAATCCAGTTTCCCGACAAGATGACTAGCTAATACAGGTCACTGGCTCTCTCTTTCAAAATCAAACCTGGGGAATCTATAGAAGCTGTAAGAAAGCATGAATTTCAAGAACTAACAACAACAAAACCATAAGAATGTCCTGGAAAAAGACTGAAGGCTATTGTTATGGGTTGAATTATGTCCTCTAAAAATTAATATGTGATGCCAGGCACAGTGGCTCACGCCTGTAATCTCAGCATTTTGGGAGGCTGAGGCGGGTAGATCACCTGAGGTCAGGAGTTCGAGACTAGCCTGGCCAACATGGCGAAACCCCGTCTCCATTAAAAATACAAAAATTAGCTGGGTGTGGTTGCAGGCACCTAAAGTCCCAGCTACTCAGGAGGCTGAGGCAGGAGAATTGCTTGAACCCAGGAGGTGGAGGTTGCAGTGAGCTGAGATTATGCCACTGCACTCCAGCCTGGGCAGCAAAAGCGAGACTCCGCCTCAAAAAAAAAAGCGGGGGTGGGGGGGAATTTGGAGACAGACACACACACAGAAGAACGCCATGACAACTTGAAGGTAGAGATCAAACTAGGAGAAGGCATGGAACAGATCCTCCCTCACAGCCCTCAGAAGGTACCCACCCTGCTGAAACCTTGATTTCCAGACTTCTAACTCTGGAACTATGAGACAATAAATTTCTGTTGTTTAAGCCACCCAATTTGTAGCACTTTCTTTGTTTATTTATTTATTTACTTATTTATTTATTTGAGATGGAGTCTCACTCTGTTGCCCAGGTTGGAGTGCAGTGGTGCAATCTTGGCTCACTGCAACCTCCGCCTCCCAAGTTCAAGCAATTCTCCTGTCTCAGCCTCTCGAGTAGCTGGGATTAGAGGCATGCACCACCACACTGGGCTCAGTTTTGTATTTTTAGTAGAGACAGGCTGGTCTTGAACACCTGACCTCAAGTAATCCACCCACCTCGGCCTCCCAAGGTGCTGGGATTACAGGCGTGAGCCACTGTGCCCAGCAGGAGTGGTTTCTTATATGAGTGTTTCTTAGAGTATGAATGTCCCTAAGGACAAAAAAACAGAACATTGTTTTTCTAGGAGACCTCAGGTGCAAAAGATGGAGTTAATTATACTCTTTGATTCCTGACGTGCATTTTCACTTAGCCATGGAAGGATCCTGCCTCGTTTCCTTTGTATATTCCCTTTTTCCCCATTCCACTCTCTCGCCATAGAGAATGTTCTAAATCATTTGATATTGATCATTTTGTGTTTGGCAAACATGCTTGCTTGCTTTTTTTTTTTTTTTTTTTTTTTTTTGAGACAGGGTCTTGCTCTGTCGCCCAAGTTGGAGTGAGGTGGCACAATCTTGGCTCACTGCAACATCTGTCTCCCGAGTAGCTGGGATTACAGGTGCTGCCACCAGCCCAGCTAATTTTTGTATTTTTGTTAGAGACAGGGTTTCACCATGTTCACCAGGCTGGTCTTGAACTCCCGACCTCTGGTGATCCACCCGCCTCAGCCTCCCAAAGTGGTGGGATTACAGGCATGAGCCACCGTTCCCCACCTGTGCATTATTTCTGTTCATATATTTTTATTTTTTATTTATTTTTATTTTTTATTTTTTTGAGACGGAGTTTCGCTCTGTCGCCCAGGCTGGAGTACAGTGGCCGGATCTCAGCTCACTGCAAGCTCCGCCTCCCAGGTTCACGCCATTCTCCTGCCTCAGCCTCCCGAGTAGCTGGGACTACAGGCGCCCGCCACCTCGCCCGGCTAATTTTTTTGTATTTTTTAGTAGAGACGGGGTTTCACTGTGCTAGCCAGGATGGTCTCGATCTCCTGACCTCGTGATCCGCCCGTCTCGGCCTCCCAAAGTGCTGGGATTACAGGCGTGAGCCACCGCGCCCAGCCCATATATTTTTAATTACATAAATATTGTTTTAAATGTTAGTCTTTTTTTTTTCTACTCCATACTAAGTTTTGTTTGTTTTTTGAGATGGAGTCTCACTCTGTCGCCAGGCTGGAGTGCAGTGGTACCATTTCGGGGCTTACTGCAACCTCCACCTCTGAGTTCAATTGGTTCTCCTGCCTCAGCCTCCCGAGTAGCTGAGACTACAGGCGCCCACCACCACATCTGGCTAATTTTTGTATTTTTAGTAGAGAGAGGGTTTCACCATGTTGGCCAGGAAGGTCTCGATCTCTTGACCTCGTGAGCTGCCTGCCTCAGCCTCCCAAGTGTTGGGATTACATGCATGAGCCACCACACCAGGCCTACTGTACTTTTAAAGTTTCCTATCTGGAGTGCCCCCAGCTCCGCGGTGGCTTCGCGCGTGAGTCCTGAGGCAAGGGAGCGCTCGGTCTTCCCCACCGGCCCCATGGCAGCCCCCGGCACCCCAGCTGAGTACGGCTACATCTGGACCATCCTGGGCCAGCAGATCCTGGGACAACTGGACAACTCCAGCCTGGCGCTGCCCTCCAAGGCCATGCTGAAGCTGGCAGGGAGCAGCGGCCGTAGCAGCCAGTCAAGAGCCTGCGAATCCAGGAGCAGGTGCAGCAGATCCTCTCCAGGAAGGGCCGCAGATCCGTGGTCAACGGAAATCTTCACCGAACCAGCGTGTTCCTGAGTATGTCTACAACCTGCACTTGGTTGAAAATGATTTTGTTGGAGGAGGCCATTCCCCTGTTCCTAAAACCTATGACATGCTAAAGGCTGGCACAACTGCCACTTATGAAGGTTGCTGGGGAAGAGGGACAGCACAGTACAGCTCCCAGAAGTCTGTGGAAGAAAGGTCCTTGAGGCATCCTCTGAGGAGACTGGAGATTTCGTTCGTTTGTAGAGATGGGGGTCATGTTGACTAGGCTGATTTCTTTTTTTTTTTTTTTTTTTTTTTTTGAGACGGAGTCTCACGCTGTTGCCCAGGCTGGAGTGCAGTGGCGTGATCTCGGCTCACTGCAAGCTCCGCCTCCTGGGTTCACGCCATTCTCCTGCCTCAGCCTCCTGAGTAGCTAGGACTACAGGCGCCCGCCACCGCGCCCGGCTAATTTTTTGTATTTTTAGTAGAGACGGGGTTTCACTGTGGTCTCGATCTCCTGACCTTGTGATCCACCCGCCTCGGCCTCCCAAAGTGCTGGGATTACAGGCTTGAGCCACCGCGCCCGGCCCAACTAGGCTGATTTCAAACTCCTGGGCTCAAGTAATCCTCTCTTCTCAGCCTCCCAAAGTGCTGGCATTACAGGTGTGAGCCACCTTGCTAGGCCTAGCTGTTTTTTTCTGGTACTTATCATCATAATATGAAATAATATTATGATTTATCAGTGTGATTTTTTTTTTTTTTTTTTTTTTTATTCAGACGGAGTCTTGCTCTGTCGCCCAGGCTGGAGCACAGCGGTGAGATCTCAGCTCACTGCAAGCTCTGCCTCCTGGGTTCATGCTATTCCCCAGCCTCAGCCTTCCGAGTAGCTGGGACTACAGGCCCCCACCACCATGCCCGGATACTTTTTGGTATTTTTAGTAGAGACGGAGTTTCACCGTGTTAGCCAGGATGGTCTCGATCTCCTGACCTCGTGATCTGCCCATCTCGGCCTCCCAAAGTGCTGGGATTACAGGCGTGAGCCACCGGGCCCGGCATTTTTTTTACACAGAGTCTCACTCTGTCACTCAGGCTTGAGTGCTGTGGTGCGATCATAGCTCACAACAGCCTCAACCTCTCTGGTCTCAGGTGATCCTCCCACTTAAGCCTCTCTCTCTTTTTTTTTTTTTTTTGAGACAGAGTCTGGCTCTGTTGCCCAAGCTGGAGTGCAGTGGCGCAATCTCGGTTCACTGCAGCCTCTGCCTCCCTGGTTCAAGCGATTCTCCTGCCTCAGCCTCCCAAGTAGCTGGGACTACAGGCACCCACCACCACGCCTGGCTAATTTTTTTGTATTTTTAGTAGAGACAAGGTTTCACCACGTTGGCCAGTCTGGTCTCAAATTCCTGACCTCATGATCCACCCGCCTCGGACTCCCAAAGTGCTGGGATTACAGGCGTGAGCCACCGTGCCCAGCCACAGTTCAGTCTCTCAAGTAGTTGGGACTACAGGCGCATCCCACCACACTAGACTAATTTTTGTATTTTTTGTAGAGCCAGTGTTTTGCCACATTGCCCAGGCTGGTCTCAAACTCCTGGGCTCAAGTGATCTGCCCGCCTCAGTCTCCCAAAGTACTGGGATTACAGGTGTGAGCCACCGTGCCCAACCACTTTATCAATTTTATTTATTTATTTATTTTTGAGATGGAGTCTTGCTCTATCGCCTAGGCTGGAGTAGGGTGGCACAATCTCAGTTCACTATAACCTCTGCCTCCTGGGTTCAAGTGATTCTCCTGCCTCACCCTCCCAAGTAGCTGGGATTATATGTGTGTGCCACCATGCCCGGCTAATTTTTGTATTTTTTAGCAGAGATGGGATTTTGCCATGTTGGCCAGGTTGGTCTTGAACTCCTGACCTTGGGCGATCCACCTGCCTCAGCCTCCCAAAGTGCTGGGATTACAGGCTGGAGCCACTGAACCTGGCCACTTTATCAGTTTTATAGAAATCAATTAGATTCTTGTTATAAAAGATGAGGTTTTAGCTCTTTTTGATTATCTCATTTGATATTGTAAAAGGAATTTTTAAAAACTCAACTCTATAATTGAAACAAAACAGAATGTTAAACTTGGAACAGAAGGAAATATCCTTAACTTGGTAAAAGTTATCTACTAGAGATTCATAACAAATATTTAATAGACATGTATTCCATTTAAGATCAAGAACAAGAAGAGGATGCTTTTTCTTTTCTTTTCTTTTTTTTCTTTTTCTTTCTTTTTTCCGAGACTGAATCTCCCTCTATTGCCCAGGCTGGAGTGCAGTGGTGTGATCTCAGCTCACTGCAACCTCCGCCTTCCGGCTTCAAGCGATTCTCCTACCTCAGCCTCCTGAGAAGCTGGGATTACAGGTGCCTGCCACCATGCCCGCCTAATTTTTGGTTTCTTTTTGTTGTTGTTGTTGTTTTGTTGTTTTTGAGACAGAGTCTCACTCTTGTCACCCAGGCTGGTGTGCAATGGTGCAGTCTTGGCTCACTGCAACCTCCGCTTCCTGGGTTCAAGCGATTCTCCTGCCTCAGCCTCCCAAGTAATTGGGATTACAGGCATCCACCACCATGCCCAGCTAATTTTTGTATTTTTAGGAGAGATGGGCTTTCACCATGTTGGCCAGGCTGGTCTCGAACTCATGACTTGTCTACGCTTAACTTTTTGTGGAACTGCCACTTTTCCAAAGTGGGTACACCATTTCACTAGAGGCTAAATTTTAATATTCATTACACTCTTCAGGATCTGACTCTTGCCTCCCATCTCTTTTCCTGTCTTTTGCCACAAGCAGTAGCTCCACCAGTAAATACCACTCATAGCTTTCTCATGCACACCATACTGTTTCTTGCCTCTGGGCCTTTATTTCTGCTTCAACTGCCTGGAAAGCCTGTCAGCCTCCACTCCTTTAAGACAACTCAGTGGCCACCTCTTCTCTAAAGCCGTTCTCCTCCCCATTCCTGCTTCCTCAGGAAAAGATAGGTGTTTCTTCCTCTCCACACCTATACACATAGATGTTAACAAACTTTGAATGTCACGACATACTGGGTTTCATAACTATGCTTCTTCATCTGCCTCCTGCACTGGGTGAATTCTTTTTTCCTTTTTTTTTTTTTTTTAAGGCAGGATCTTGCTATGTTGCCCAGGCTAGAATGTGGTGACATGATCTCAGCTCACTGCCACCTCCACCTGCTGGGCTCAAGCCATCCTCCCACCTCAGCCTCCTGAGCAGCTGGAATTACAGACACGTGCCATCTTGCCCAGCTAATTTGTTTTTTGTATTTTTTTTAACAGAGACTGGGGTTTCACCATGTTGGCCAGGCTGGTCTCGAACTCCTGACCTCAAGTGATCTGCTCGCCGTGGCCTCCCAAAGTGCTGGGATTACAAGCATGAGCCATTGCTCCTGGCCTCAAGACCTCATTCTAATACCATCTTTTCTTTTTTTTTTTTGAGATGGAGTCTCGCTCTGTCGCCCAGGCTGGAATGCAGTGGCCGGATCTCAGCTCACTGCAAGCTCCGCCTCCCGGGTTTACGCCATTCTCCTGCCTCAGCCTCCCAAGTAGCTGGGATTACAGGCGCCCGCCACCTCGCCCGGCTAGTTTTTTGTATTTTTTAGTAGAGACGGGGTTTCACCGGGTTAGCCAGGATGGTCTCGATCTCCTGACCTCGTGATCCGCCCGTCTCGGCCTCCCAAAGTGCTGGGATTACAGGCTTGAGCCACCGCGCCCGGCCCCCATCTTTTCAACAGATACCTTTTCTGATCATCCCCTCAGCAAAAAACAAAACAAAACAAAAACCAAAAAAAAAAAAAAACCCAAAAAAACAAACAAACACACACCACTCTCATGGGACTCACTTTCATCATCATATTTAAATTCACATTTTGTTTACATACACATCTCTTCTTTTTTTCTTTTTTCCAGTCTTGCCCCTGCATAAACGAGATGAAGCTGCTGCCAATTTAACCAAGTGAGAATCCCAGTGCTAACTGTCTGTTGGATGGGATATCTTTATTGGAGCAGATTAACATAGCCTCACATTTGTGGTTTGTGACCACTGATTTAGCAAATACATTGTTTTTCTTTCTTTTTTTTCTTTTGAGACAGGGTCTTGCTTTGTTGCCTAGGCTGAAGTGCAGTGTCGCAAGTTCGGCTCACTTTAGTCTCACCTCTCCAGGCTCAAGCAATCCTTCCGCCCAGCCTGCGCAGTAGCTGGGACTACAGGCACATGCCACCAACCCCCGGCTAATTTTTTTTTTTTTTTTTTTAAGAGACAGCATTTCACCATGTTGCCCAGGCTGATCTCAAATTCCTGGGCTCAACTGATCCTCTTGCCTCAGCCTCCCAAAGTGGAATTACAGGCGTGAGTCACTGCACCTGGTGAACATTCTTTTCTTTTTTGTTTTTTTCCTTTGAGACAAGAGTTTCGCTCTTGTTGCCCAGGCTGGAGTGCAATGGCGCGATCTTGGCTCACTGCAACCTCCGCCTCCCAGGTTCAAGCGATTCTCCTGCCTCAGCCTCATGAGTAGCTGGGATTACAGGCATGCGCCACCACGCCCAGCTAATTTTGTAGTTTTAGTAGATGGGGTTTCTTCATGTTAGTCAGGCTAGTCTCGAACTCCTGACCTCAGGTGTTCCACCCACCTTGGCCTCCCAAAGTGCTGGGATTACAGGTCTGAGCCACCATGCCCAGCCAACATTCTCTCCTAACGCATCAAGAGGATGGTCAGAAGAAGTCCACCATGGAGGGGATGAACAACAGTATACAGTCATGGTCTTTAATCAGGGCTATGTTAATTCTGTTCTGCAGAGTATCACATTGGTCTACCATCTTGTAACTTTACATCCTTCAGACTTTTTTTTTTTTTTTTTTTTTAAAGACAGAATCTCCCTCTGTCACCCAGGCTGGAGTGCATGGTGCAATCTCAGCTCACTGCAACCTCTCTCATCTCCTGGATTCAAGCAATTCTCCTGCCTCAGCCTCCCGAGTAGCTAGGATTACAGGCACACACCACCATACCTGGCTAATTTTTTTGTATTTTTAGTACAGACAGCGTTTCACCATGTTGGCCAGGATGGTCTCAATCTCCTGACCTTGTGATCCGCCCACTTAGGACTTCCAAAATGCTGGGATTACAGGTGTGAGCCACCAGACATCTTTTAAGTAGAATGAAGACTACTTAGAGGTAAGAACCAACTCTACCTTGGTGATTTTTGTTCCTCCAAATATTCTTGCACATAGTAATTCAGTATTTATTGAAAGAAAACGTTATATACTGTTTCATACCACAAACAAGATTGTTCTGTCCTTGAATACAAAACCTTTTGTATGTTTGAACCAGGAAATATTCTATAAATGCCTGTTGACCTATTAATTTTCTCTTCCCTAACAATCAGATACTCTACCAAGATATGTAGATAGCTTCTTCAGGGCACCTTGCACTTAGCACAGTCCCAAATATTTTATTTTCTCCACTCTAGTACCACCAAATCATGTAAAGTATCACAGTCATTAACATTTCACATCAACCTCTCCATTCTCATGCATAGCTCCTTCCAGCCACCCCTCTGAAAACTGACTCTCCAAAACATTTCCCTAAGACCCAGGATCATGTTTTCATATATACCCATCAATCCATTTATCCAAAACCCACCTGTAATTTAACAAGTACTCTATTTTTATTAAAGATGGAGTCTTCCTATGTTCCTAAGGCCGGCCTCCAACTCCTGGTTTCAAGGGATCCTCCCACCTCAGCCTGCAGAGTAGCTGGGATTATAAGTGTGCACCAACTGCCCCACAACAAGTATTTATTAATCTAACATCATTTTTATAGAATTTTTGTTTTTTTAAACATAGAGATGGGGTCTTGCTATGTTGCCCAGGCTGGTCTTGAACGCCTGGCTTCAAGCAATCCTCATGCCTTCGCCTCTCAAAGTGCTGGGATTACAGGTGTGAGCCATTGCACCCAGCCCTAACTTCACTTTTTTTTTTTTTTTTTTTTTTGAGACAGAGTCTCACCCCAGTTGCTCAGGCTGGAATGCAGTGGCACGCTCTCAGCTCACTGCAGCCTCAAACTCCTGGGCTCAGGTGATCCTCCCACCTCAGCCTCTTGAGTAGTTGGGACTACAGGCATGCAGAAGCATGAGTAGCTGGGACCACAGACATGCAGAACCATGCCCAGCTAATTTTTTTTTTTTTCTTTTTTTTGAGACGGAGTCTTGCTCTGTCGCTCAGGCTGGTGTGCAGTGGCACTTATCTCGGCTCACTGCAAGCTCCGCCTCCCGGGTTCAAGTGATTCTCCTGCCTTGGCCACCGGAGTAGCTAGGATTACAGGCGCCCGCCACCACGCCCGGCTAATTTTTTTGTTTGTTTTTGTATTTTTAGTAGAGACAGGGTTTCACCATGTTAGCCAGGATAGTCTTGATCTCCTGATCTCATGATCCGCCTGCCTCTGCCTCCCAAGGTACTGGGATTACAGGTGTGAGCTACCGCACCTGGCCACTTTTTTTTTTAGTAGAGACGGGGTTTCACCATGTTGCTCAGACCAGTCTCAAATTCCTGGCTCCAAGCAATCCTCCTACCTCAGCCTCCCAAAATGCTAGGATTACATGTGGGCACCATTATGCCCAGCTGTAATTTTTTAAAATTATTATTTAAAAAGAACAAAACACATAGATGCCCTAGACTCAATTCAGCTCTACTGATCAATCTTTAGGGGTTGAGACTAGGCTTTTGAAATGTTAAAACATCCAGACAACTCTGATGACCAGTCAGGCTTAGTATCCCCCATCTCTACCACTCATATGGTACTTAATGTTTCATATTTAAATGGAAAGGACACCTCACACTTTTGTTTCTCCTATAGTTCCTACTCAAAGAATATGCCTAATAAAATATTTCATTAGAGTAATACAGAAGTATGACTCCATTTTTCTCTTATATTTCATTTCAGTGTGGAAGGCTCCTTAGAAACACTATTAACAGCATTATGTCAAAAACTGCCAGTAACATTCTCATCAACTTTTCTTTTTTTAAAGGCATTAGGTATAGCTAGACTGTAAAAGGCAAGTGGTGTGAAGCCCAAACCTAAGATCCTAAGATCTAGAAGGAGTCAAGACTTCACAGTCGGCGAGCACGTTGGCTCACTCCTGTAATCCCAGCATTTTGGGAGGCCGAGGTGGGCGGATCATGAGGTCAGGAGATCGAGATCATCCTGGCTAACAGGGTGAAACCCCGTCTCTACTAAAAATACAAAAATTTAGCTGGGCATGGTGGCGGGCACCTGTAGTCCCAGCTACTCAGGAGGCTGAGGCAGGAGAATGGCGTGAATCCGGGAGGCGGAGCTTGAAGTGAGCCAAGACCGCGCCACTGCACTCCAGCCTGGGCAACAGAACGAGACTCTGTCTCAAAAAAAAAAAAAAAAAAAAAAAGACTTCACAGTCTACATGAGTAAGTAGAGGCAGCATCTAGAGGAAAACAGAAGTATGTGGCTATCAAATTCCAAAGAAGCCCCATTTTATTACAGAGAAAATACAAAGCTGTTTCCTCACAGGGAAGAGTACAGTTTCCCTTCTCCAGGGTGACAGATGAGCCTTTTCCGAAGTTCTCAGCTTTCTCTTCTACCGAAACCTCCCACGTCGGTTAAAGTGTTTGTAGAGATAGCGGATGCGTTTATGAAGGTTGTGCAGGTCATCAGCGAACATTCTACTTCCAACCATTTTCTTCTTTCGGATACAACGTTGCAATTCATTCCCTTTCCAACCTCGAAGCCATATGGGCCCCCTGATCAGTTCTTTGGGGTGCTTTTCAAAGTTTCCTGTGTAATGTGAGAGAACACATTAGATCCAAGACAAGAGAACCCATCCTACACCAGCTAAGCTTTCAACCCACAGTTGCATCTTGCTTAGCAGCACCTATAGACAAGACACATCACAGTACAGAACAATAGCAGAGACTCTGGAGCCAGACTGCTTGGGGTTAAAATTCTTATACTATCATTTATTAACTTTGGAAAAATTGTTAACTTTTACTTATGAAGTAAAAATTATATGAGGGTACTCAGAACAGTGACAAACACAATGTAAACAGCTACATAAGTGTTTGCTCTTACTATTGAGCACAGTACCACTCTCTACACAGGAGAAAAAGATAGTCATTACAGAGTAATTGCTATTCTGAAATTGTGTACCACGTCGAAGGTCAAGTCGTACCCAGGATCCCGATGTTGTCATACACTCCGAACATGGCCCTCTTCTCGTTCCAACGATCAACCACTTTGGGGGGCGGGAGAGTGAGCCTTATACCGATCAATCTCGGCACACCTAGGGATGGGGAAGGGAGGGAATTAGTCTGAGCCGCCTATTATACTACGAAGCAGTTATCCGGATGTCTACAGCAGCCACTTACCAAGAGAGAAGCTTCTGCACGCCAGAGGCACCCAGTTCCACAGGCGCCTGCCTGCCCCAGATAAGAGGCTCCCTGCCATTTCTCTAGTCTCCCCGCTTCAACAACACACCAAATAAGTCCAGGAGTGAGGGCCACACGTGGCCCTCAAGATGACGACAGGAACCGTCCCCGCCGACTTCACACGAGGGCAGCCATCTTGGGCCTTACCCAGGTAGCTGTGGGCGCAGGGCCCACCTACGCCCCATCAACTACAGCCACAAGCCCCGCCCCCCGGGTTCCGGCCGAAGGGGCCTCTACCACCCTTCCCGCCTCATTGCTTCCGGTTCGCCCGCCGGAAGTTTTGGAGCGCCGGACAAGCTGAGGTCCGCGACTGGTTGCTAAGATTCCCCAAAACTGAGATTTCAAGAAAATTCACCCTTTCTGCTTTTTTTGGCGTCCTTCAACTGTGAAGGAAATGAAGGTTGAGAACCTGGAACCCGCTTCCAAAAACCAAGCCCTTTCTCTGTGCCTCACAACAGTCTTGCGCTGTAGCTTTTTTTATTACCCCCATTTTACTACTGGGAAGGAAATTTGAGGCCCTGAAAGTGAAGTGACTTGCTGGACGTCACTTAGCGGAGGAGATGGAGAAACCTGGATTAGAGGCGATGTCTTCTAACTCCCAGCGTGGACTGGCCTCCTTTCCTGGGGGTGACTGAATGATTCACTATTCCAGGGCACTACTACTGCCCAGCCAGGGACGCGACATCTCTGGCCGGCAGAAATACGGCCTCCTCCCCGCCGACCGGGCAAAGGGGTACCTTGCCGGAGCGGAGCCTTGGCACGTCCCCAGGCGGCGCTGTGATTGGCCGGCCGCTCCAGCGAGCGTCGCGATTGGCCCCCTGGCAGCCGTTGAAATTTGAACTCGGTATTTGTGGCTTTGCCCGCGCGTTGCCAGACTCAGAGGCGGCCCTTTGCCTCTGCCTGCCGGGGATTGGCCGGATTCTCCGCCAACTTGAAAACTGCCTTGCTAATTGGTGCGTGTTGTGCCCGAGTGTTTTTTCCTTTTCATTTCAGCCTGACTGCCGGAGTCAGAGCCGCGGGTGAGATCCCCAGGTAAGATGTGGTGTTGCAGGTCGTAAAAGAGTAGAAAAATCGAGTACATGTCAGTATGACCCAGTATTGGGCAATATACAATAGGCAGGGAGGTCTAGTAGATATAACCTTGGGGCGCGATGTGGGAGAAACTGTGAGTCTGACAGATCCGCAACGGAAGATGTTAAGCAAATCGCTTAACTTTCTTACTGCAATATCCGCTCTGTAAACTCATTTGTATTATTATGCACCTCATGGGATTGAGGTTAGGAGACTTAGATCAGATATGATGCATGCAAATAGCCTAACAGACCTGGCACAGGATAAATAAATCATCATTGTTAATGCTCTTACCATTCTGGTGCAGGAAGCCCACTAGCCCATGCTGGGGCACTGTTCTGGCCTCAGATGAGATCGGACCATTCTCTACTTAAGGAGCTTTGCACATAAAAATGGAAATAATACTTTGCACATTAATATGTCACTTTATAGTTCTTTAAACACCTTTATACTGCTTGATTCGTTTGATCATCAGAGCAACTTTGTGAAGTAATCAGAGTTTAGTAACCCTGTTTTTACAGATAAAGTCCAGGGGTTTAACTGACACGATCAAGTGCCAGTGTCACTACTAGAATTAGTTTCTAGTCCAGGGTCAATCTCAGATCCTGTAAGATAATGTTACTAGCTTGCTATAAAACTAAAAGCCATTATATATGTTAGGGATGGGGAAGTAACAGAACCAGATAATGCTACTAGCTTGCTATAAAACTAAAAACCATTATATATGTTGGGGATGGGAAAGTAATAGAACCAGATACGAAGACAGGTCTTGAATATAGACCCTGACCTTTTCACTGTTTGGTTTCTAGCCCTGTGAGCCTGTAGGAGAAGAATGGCTCCCCAAATGTATGAGTTCCATCTGCCATTATCCCCAGAGGAGTTGTTGAAAAGTGGAGGGGTGAATCAGTATGTTGTGCAAGAGGTACTGTCCATCAAACATCTTCCACCACAGCTTAGAGGTAAGACTCCATAGCTGTCACTGTACTTAGCTCTTTCAAAGGACCATCCCACATGGAATTGCTACATTGTCATTTCTGTTTCACTGCACCTGGAAGCATCATAAGAGCAAGAAATATGTTTTTCCTATTTTGCTGTTTTATCCTAACATTGCATGGGATGCATGACACAAAGAATACATTCATTAACTGCCTTTTCTAGATTAGTCAAAAACAGTCTTGGCGTATGTGATTACTCTTTGGGGAAAAGTTATTTTCCATCTTTACCCCTTACCGTGTGTCCAAATTAAGTCCTGGTGGATTTAAGAGTTATAGGAAGGGATCGCTTTTTCAGAATGTCTGGGACTTAACCTGACCAGTTTTTGGTAATACCTTTTTAGAGTCTAGATATCTTCCTTCCAAGATGTACAATTATGGGGGAAAAAACCCATAATATATATGTACCATTGCAACACCATGCAATATATGTACAGTGCAGTCACCTACTGAAACCTGTAAATGATCAAAAGCACCTTTTGCATTACCAGAAAGACTTCATAATGTCCTTGTGCTTGTTGGAAGCGGTCTTATAGCAGCTAGGTTGCTTTGGAGAGGTATAGAGATTAAAGACTAGAGCCAGGCTGCCTGGATTTGAATCCTGGTTCTACTACTCTGACCTTGGACAAGTTACTTAATTCTCTCAATGCCTTGGTTTCCTCATCTGTAAATATAGAGATTATAACCTACTTCATTTGTTATCACCTACAAGAAGAACGGTTGGTTAATGCAGCAGCTTGACAATATGGCCCCAGCTTGTCTCCTCTTGGGCTTTCTTTCACGGTTGCTAGATGGCAACTTCTTTTTCTTTTTCTTTTTTTTTGAGACAGGGTCTCACTCTGTTGCCCAGACTGGAGTGCAGTGGGGTGATCTCGGCTCACCGCAACCTCCGCCTCCCCAGGCTTAAGCGATTCTCCTGCTTCAGCCTCCCAAGTAGCTAGGATTACAGGAGCACGCCACTACTGCCTAGCTAATTTCTGTATTTTTAGTAGAGACGGGATTTCACCATGTTGGCCAGGCTGGTCTTGAACTCCTGACCTCAAATGACCCATCCACCTCAGCCTCCCAAAGTGTTGGGATTACAGGCATGAGCCACTGCACCAGGCTAGATGGCAGCTTCTTGCTCTAATGTCCAGAAGTGGAAAAAGGAATTTTCTATCTTGTATTTTTTATTCTTTATTTTGAAAGACAAGGTACTTAAGACTCTTGCCCAGGCTGGAGTGCAGTGGCATGATCACGGCTCACTGCAGCCTCAACTTCCCAGACTCAAGCAATCCTCCCACCTCAGCCTCCCAAGCAGCTGGGATCACAGACATGCACCACCATACCTGGCTACATTTTTTATTTTTTGTAGAAACGGTGTTTCCCTATGTTGCCCAGGCTAGTCTCGAACTCCTGGGCTCAATGAATCTTCCCGCCTCAGCCTCCCAAAGTGCTGGGACTACAGGCTGGAGTGCAGTGGCCTGATCACAGCTCACTGCAGCCTCAACCTCCCAGGCTCAAGCAGTCCTCCCACCTCAGCCTCCCAAGTAGCTGGGACCACAGACATGTACCAAAGTGCTGGCATTGTAGGCATGAGCCACCATGCCCGGCCAGCCTCTTTTGTTAAAAACTAAAACACACACACATTAGCCTAGGCCTACACAGGATCAAGGTCATCAAGAAGTCACTAGACGATGGGAATTTTTCAGCTGTATTATATTTTTATGGCACCACTGTCGCATATGTGATCTATTGTTTACCAAAATGTTACAGGGCACAGGACTGTACAGGTAAGAGAAATAGAATTACCCAGACTGGTTAAACTGATCAAGATTATTACCTAGGAGCCTCCCTAAACTTGAGCATATCAACCATTTGGTAAGCAAGTAAGAAGGCAGAGTGTGGTGGTTGGCTAATGGATGGCAAACCAACAGTGTCCACAGGTTTACTGTTCTGTCCATATCATGTGGATATATGTGTCACCAATTGAACATGCTGCATACTATGACAAATTGCTCTTCAGTTATTATAATGATGCATCATTTTTAAAAATGGTCACCTTTTTTTTAAGTTCCAGAGTACATGTACAGGATGTGCAAGTTTGTTACATAGGTATACATGTGCCGTGGTGGTTTGCTGCACCTGTCAACCCATCACCTGCATATTAAGCCCAGCATGTATTAGCTATTTTTTCTTATGCTCCCCCTCCTGCTCTTCCACCCCCTAACAGGCTCCATTGTGTTGTTCCCCTCCCTGTGTCCATGTGATCTCATTGTTCACCTCCCACTTGTAAGTAAGAACATGCAGTGTTTGGTTTTCTGTTCTTGCATTAGTTTGCTGAGGATAATGGATGGAGTACCAGATCCATCCATGTCCCTGCAAAGGACATGATCTTGTTCTTGTCACTTTTTTTTTTTTTTTTTTTTTTTTGAGACAGAGTCTCGCTCTGTCACCCAGTCTGGAGTGCAGTGTTGCAATCTCAGCTCACTGCAACCTCCGCCTCCCAGGTTCAAGAGATTCCCCTGCCTCAGCCTCCCGAGTAGCTGGAACTACAGGCACATGCCACCACATCCAGCTAATTTTTTGTATTTTAGCAGAGACAGGTTTCACCATGTTGGTCAGGATGGTCTCAATCCCCTGACCTTGTGATCTGCCTGCCTCGGCCTCGCAAAGTGCTGAGATTACAGGCGTGAGCCACCGCGCCTGGCCTGTTTAACAACAATATTAATAAAGTAGAGCAATTATAACTATGCCAGCATCACTACCCTTGCACTTTGGGGCAATTATTAAGTAAAATAAAGGTTCCTTGAATAGAAGCCCTGCAACAGTTGATATGATAACCAAGGTGGTTCTACTAACGGGTGAGTAGGGTTGCATATACAGTGTGGATATGCTGGACAAAGGGATGATTCACATCCCAGGCAGGAGGCGGCAGGGCAGCACCAGATTTTATGCTACTGAGAATGGCACACAACCTATAATTTATGAATTGTTTATCTCTGGAATGTTTCTTTCTTTCTTTTTTTTTTTTTTTAAGATAAGAGTCTCGCATTGTTGCCCAGGCTGGAGTGCAGTGGCTCAGTCTCAGCTCACTGCAACCTCCACCTCCTGGGCTCAAGCAATTCTCCTGCCTCAGCTTCCCAAGTAGCTGGGACTACAGGCGAGTGCCACCATGCCTGGCTAATTTTTTGGTTTTTTATTTTCTGTTCTGGAGACGGAGTTTTGCTCTGTTGCCCAGGTTGGAGTTCAGTGGCAAGATATCGGCTCACTGCAACCTCCATCTCCCGGGTTCAGGCAGTTCTCCTGTCTCAGCCTCCCAAGTGGCTGGAATTACGGGTGCCCACCACCATATCCAGCTAATTTTTTTTTTTATTTTCTAGTAGAGCCGGGGTTTCACCATGTTGGCCAGGCTGGTCTCGAACTCCTGACCTCATGTGATCTGCCCACCTCGGCCTCCCAAAGTTCTGGGATTACAGGTGTGAGCTACGGCGCCCAGCCTATTTCTGGAATATTTCACTTAATATTTTCAGACTTGAGACGGACCACGGGTAACTGAAACCTCAGAAAGTGAGAACACAGATTGGGAAGGACCACTGTATGTCAGATGGTTGTAAGAGCCAAAGAGAAAAATAAAGAAGACAGTGTGGCCAGGCGCAGTGGCTCACACCTGTAATCCTAGCACTTTGGGAAGCCAAGGCAGTTGGATTGCTCACGCTCAGGGGTTTGAGACCAGCCTGGCCAACATGGTGAAACCCCATCTCTACCAAAATTACAAAAAAGTTAGCCAGGCGTGGTGGTGCACACCTGTAGTTCCAGCTACCTGGGAGGCTGAGGTGGGAGAATTGCTTGAGCCCAGGAGGCAGAGGCTGCAGTGAGCCATGATCATGCCACTGCACTGCAACC
Organism: Macaca mulatta; assembly: GCF_049350105.2. Lineage (NCBI taxonomy): Eukaryota > Metazoa > Chordata > Mammalia > Primates > Cercopithecidae > Macaca > Macaca mulatta. The sequence goes on from NC_133416.1 coordinate 7,451,775, forward strand.
TGGGCCACAGAGCTAGACCCTGTTTCAAAAAAGAAAAAAAGAAGTGTACTGCAAATGGTCACTCATCCCTGTAATCCCAGCCACTTGGGAGGCAGAGGCAGGAGGATTGTTAAGGCCGGGAGTTCGAGACCAGCCTGGGCAACATAGTCTCTAAAATTAATTATACAAAGCTTAAAAATAAATAATATAAAGAAGAAAGATAGTAGGGCCTGCCATTTCATCCATTTCATGTTGGATCATCAGAGAAGCCTTGCTGTTATGTCACGTTTGAGCAGAGACCTTAAAGTAAGGAAATGAACTATGCAGATTGTCAGGGAAGGGCATTCCAAGCAAACAGAAAAGCCTATGCAAAGGCCTGGAGGTGGGCAAATGCCAATAGAGTTGGAGTAAGCCAGGAAAAAGAGATTAGGTAGGAAGTGGTACAGATTATTGTAGAATCTTGCTCCTCAAAATGTGGTCCTCACATCAGCAGTGTTAATATCATGATCTCCTGATCTGGGATCTTATTAGAAATGCAGGATGTCAAGACCCAGGATGTCAAAGCTGCTAAATCAGGAAATCTGGTTTTTTTTGTTTGTTTGTTTGTTTTTGTTTTTTTTTGAGACGGAGTCTCGCTCTGTCGCCCAGGCTGGAGTGCAGTGGCCGTATCTCAGCTCGCTGCAAGCTCCGCCTCCCGGGTTTACGCCATTCTCCTGCCTCAGCCTCCCAAGTAGCTGGGACTACAGGCGCCCGCCACCTCGCCCGGCTAGTTTTTTGTATTTTTTAGTAGAGATGGGGTTTCACCGTGTTAGCCAGGATGGTCTCGATCTCCTGACCTCGTGATCCGCCCGTCTTGGCCTCCCAAAGTGCTGGGATTACAGGCTTGAGCCACTGCGCCCAGCCAGGAAATCTGTATTTTAAGAAGATCCCTCAGGCAATTTGGATGCAATTATTAGTTTGAGAAGCACTGATCTCTAGAGCCTCGTAGATCATGGCAAAAACTTGAACTTCAGTGTGAATGAACTTGAAAGCCATTGAGTTTTGAGCATGGGAGTGACATGGTCTGACATTTTAAAAGATTCACTGACTACTGTGTTGAGCAGAGACTATAAGAGGCAAGGAGAGAAGCAGGGAGACTAGTTAAGTGGCTAATATGGTAATACCAAGTAGACTGGACTGGAGGGATAGCAGGGGAAGTGGTGATAACATGATTCGGATATATTTTCAAAGTAGAGCTGACAGGAATGCTGATGAATTGGATTGGATTTATAGGGTTAGTAAAGGAATCTGAGATGAGAATGATTACAAGGCTTTTTTTTTTTTTTTTTTTTTTTTTTTGACAGTCTTGCTCTGTTGGCTCTGTCATCCAGGTTGGCGTGCAGTGGCGTGATCTTGGCTCACTGCAACCTCTGCCTCCCAGGTTCAAGCAATTCTCATGCCTCAGCCACTTGAGTATCTAGGATTACAGGTGTGCACCACCACACCTGGCTAATTTTTGTATTTTTAGTAGAGATGGGGTTTTGCCATGTTGTCCAGGCTGGTCTTGAACTTCTGGCCTCAAGTGCTCTGCCTGCCTTGGCCTCCCAAAATGCTAGGATTACAGGCTTGGGCCACCATGCCCGGCCTTACAAGGCTTTTTGACTTGAGCAACTAGAAGAATGAAGTTGCCATTTACTGAGATGGGGTAGCATATGGGAGGGAGAGGTTTAGATTGTTGGTTATGTGAGTGTGGAGTTCAAGGGAGAGGTTGTCAGCTAAAGATACACATTTAGGATTTAATACTCTGCATGTAGACAGCACTTAAAGCCATGAGATTGGAGTGAATGTAGATGGAGAAGAGAAGCAGTTTGAAGACCAAGACCTGAGATAGTCCAGCATTTAGAGGCTAGGAGGATGAAGAAGAACCAGTAGAAGAAATTAAGAAGCAGTCATTGGGGCAGAAAGTGAATGAAGGAGCTAAATGGACGCTAAATAAAGAGAGTCTTTCAAAAACAAAGGAGAGGTCAACTGCAGATTAACTACTGGATTTATTGATGTCATAGTCACTGGTAACCTTGACAAAGCTGTTTCAGAAGATAGTGGGGGCAAAAGCCTGCTTGGAATAGGTTTTTAAGAAAATGGAATGACAGAGATTAGAGATGATGAATTTATATAATGTATTTCTTTTAAGATGGGCAGCATTACATGTGTGTATGTTGAGTAGGAATGATCAGAGAGGGGAAAGCTGATGATGCAGAAGGAAGAGGGAACAGTCATTGGAGCAGTGCCTTTAGTAGGTAAGAGAGTGTGAGATTTTGTCACTGCACTCTAGCCTTGGTGACAGAGCAAGAACCTGTCTCAAAAAAACAAAAACAAATAATATTGCATCTTTATATTTGTTTCCATTTCTCTTGGGCTGTGAATGATGCCATGTACTATCTGTGTTTGTGTGTGGGTTTTTTTGGGTTTTTTTTGAGACAGGGTCTCACTCTGTCACCCATCCTGGAGTACAGTGGTATGATCACAGCTTACTGCAGCCTCAACCTCCTAGGCTCAAGCAATCCTCCCACCTCAGCCTCCGGAACAGCTAGGACTATAGGTGCACCCCACTGCGCTCAGCTAATTTTTTATTTTTCGTAGAGATGGGGTCTTGCCATGTTCCCTAAGCTGGTCTGGAGCTCCTGACCTCCAGCAATCCTCCTGCCTCAGCCTCTCAAAGTGGTGGGGTTATAAGTGTGAACCATCACATCCAGCCTGCATCAAATTTTGATAAGTTTTAACTTTATAATAGACATATATATTTGGCCGGGTGCAGTGGCTCATGCCTGTAATCCCAGCACTTTGGGAGGCCAAGGTGGGCGGATCACGAGGTCAGGAGATCAAGACCATCCTGGCTAACACGGTGAAACCCCGTCTCTACTAAAAATACAAAAAATTAGCTGGGCGTGGTGGCGGGCACCTATAGTCCCAGCTAATTGGGAGGCTGAGGCAGGAGAATAGCGTGAATCCAGGAGGCAGAGCTTGCAGTGAGCCAAGATAGTGCCACTGCACTCCAGCCTGGGCAACAGAGAGAGACTACGTCTCAAAAAAAAATAGACATATATATTTTATGGTAGTAAATGATACAATAGACTAGGATCTACGTATATTTTATGCATTCATGACATACCTAGCTTTAAAAAAAAATTAGCCAGATATGGTAGAGCATACCTGTTGTCCTAGCTACTCAGGAGGCTGAGGCAGCCGGATTGCTTGAGCCCAGGAGTTTGAGGCTGCAGTAAGCTGTGATCGTGCCACTGCACTCCAGCCTGGGAGACAGAGTGAGACTTTTGTCTCAAAAGGAACAAAGAAAAAATTCCAGTATATTTATTGAAAAAAATTAGCATATAAGTGGACCTACATAATTCAAATCTTGTTGTTCGAAGATTAATTGTAGACATACATATGTGTCCTACTTTTCTCCAGTGAGAGGGCCAAAGGCAGTAATATTGTAATAGAAATGAGTGCAAGTAGTGCCTAGAGTTTGGCTTCTACATACTGTTATTCCATAATAGGAGCCAGGATTCCACTGAGAATGGTTGATTACAGGACTGGGCCAGGGAAAGTACAAGATGAGCCCAGAACATCTTTTATTTTATTTATTTATTTTTGAGATGGAGCCTCACCATGTTGCCCAGGCAGATCTTAAACTCCTGGGCCCAAGCGATCCCGCTGCCTCCACCTCCCAAAGTGCTGGGATTACAGGCATGAGCCCAGCCCCTCTCATGATACAAGACAGGCAACAAAGGTGAAGGGAAACTGGGTGCAGTCGCCCACGCCTTTAATCCCAGCACTTTGGAAGTGTTGGGAATAACGCTCAAAATCCTAAGGAAAATGAACGTTCAAACAAAGGATTCTTAGCAAAGCAATTTTACTTCTACGCAGAGGGTGCTTCTCCTTGGCCAGTTGCCATGAGAGCACACCTGAACAGAGGGGCACAAGAGCCTTTATTCCTGATGCAAGTCCTGCCCCCGTACCCTTTTCCCCATTGGCCAGGGTCTGGTCGCACAGTTAGCCCAGTTGGCCAAACATTTGAACTTTAGATAAGGTGGGCGCATAAGGGAGAGAGGGGAAAAGGTGAAGGGGTGTCTGCAATGAGCTAGAGAGCTAGTCTTCTTTCCAAATAAGGAAAGGAATAATAATAATAAGAAATAGTAAGAAAGTAATAGTAAGAAATAGTACGAAAGAAAATAAATAAATAGTAATAAAGGAAAGCTAGTCTTCTTTCCAAATAAGGAAGGGAATGTGAGCTGGTACTGATAAGTCTGGTACTGATAAGCCTGGTACTGTGGTGTGTCTGGCCATGTAACAAAGGCAGAAAGGAAAAACAGAGAAAAAGGAAAAAAGGTAGTGGGGGAGGTACTACGAATTAAAGAATAAAGGATTGATCAGGCTATTTGAAGAGAAACCTCATCATATCCCACAGGAGGCTGAGGCAGCAGATCAGTTGAGCCCAGGAGTTCGAGACCAGCCTGGGCACCAAAGTGAGACCCCATCGCTACAAAAAATTAACAAAAAAAAAAAAATTAGCTAGGCTGGGCGCAGTGGCTCACACCTGTAATCCCAGAACTTTAGGAGGCCGAGGTGGGTGGATCATGAGGTCAGGAGATCAAGACCATCCTGGCTAACATGGTGCAACCCCCTCTGTACTAAAAATACAAAAAATTAGCCGGGTGTGGTGGCAGGCGCCTGTAGTCCCAGCTACTCGGGAGGCTGAGGCAGTAGGGAGTAGGCAGTAGGATCCCCTGAGCCCAGGAGATCAAGGCTACAGTGAGCTATGTTTGCACCACTGCACTCTGGCCTGGGCAACAAAGCAAGACCCTGTCTTGAAAAAAAAAACACAAAAAAATGGAGTCATGTTCAAAGGACACAGGCCAAGTTGAAGGAGATCGCAGAGACCAAGTATTGGACAATTTGTGCAAGAAAATAAATAGTAATGGATTAAAGCACAGAATAAGAGAAATATCCATAAGTCCATTCTGCTATAAATAAGTGAATAACTAAATAAAGAGAAAGGGACAACTAATCGTTACAGCAGCATTCCCATTAGTAAATGTAGAAGGAATAATAGAGATAGAAAATCACCATTTAGTAAACACAGCAGTAATTGTGGCAGGCAAGAATCATTCATGGATGCTTAAATTAGTGGGCAAATGTGATGTGAAACAGGATATTTATGTAGTCTGAAAGTATCTTCCCACAAAAATACTGATTGCAAAGGGGAAAATAATAATGTTACAGTGGAGAAATGTAGCAGACACTATGAAGTGATCAAAGTTAACATCAGCAGTAATAAGACATTCACTTCATGCACCTCTTGATACGATGCCTGAGGACCGACCCTCCTTTCTGCTGTAATCTTACAAAAATACATAACCTCAATATAATCGTGAGAAAACAGGCAAACCCAAATTGAGGGACATTCTACAAAATAAGAGACAAGTACTCCTCAAAGAAGTGTCAAGATGATGAAAGATAAAGACTGGAGGAGACGAAGGAGACCTGACAGTTAAGTGCACTGTGGGATCCTGAAGCAGAAAAAGGACACAAATAGGATAAACTGGTTTTTTTTTTAAAGATCCTGAGTTTGTGTTCCCTCTTAACTACTGTAAGTTGGACAAGTCATACAACCACTCTAAGGTGTAAAGTAGGCGTGGTACTGTCTGCTTTTGCTCAGGTGTGGTGAAGCTTTAACAAGGCTTTAATAGTAACACAAATATAAGATATCATCATCATTATTTTATTTTATTTATTGTTTGAGATGAGATGGAGTTTTACTCTTGTTGCCCAGGCTGGAGTGCGATGGCACAATCTTGGCTCTCTGCAACCTCCACCTCCTGGGTTCAAGCAATTCTGCCTCAGTCTCCCTAGTAGCTGCGATTACATGTGCCTGCTACCACACCCAGCCAACTTTTTGTACTTTTAGTAGAGACGAGGTCTCACTATGTTGGCCAGGCTGGTCTCGAACTTCTGACTGCAGGTAATCCACCTGCCTCGGCCTCCCAAAGTGCTGGGATTACAGGCATGAGCCACCGTGCCTGGCTGTCATCGTCATTATAGGTTACATTGAAGTGGACTGTTTGTCTCTTTTTTGTGATTCTACCAATACAAGTAATAAGCCTAGTTTTCTGCTATGGATATAATTTACTGAAAAGGTCTCTCTTCCCTCCAAATTGATTTGTTTTTTCCATCTTCATAGCATTTCAGGCTGCCTTTCGAGCTCAGGGGCCACTGGCTGTGCTGGAGCACTTTGATACCATCTACAGCATTTTGCAGTAAGTGAAACACCCAACTGGTACTTTAAAAAGAACTGGTGGCTGTTTGTCCTAACTGTGCATGGTAGTCCTGAAATTCCAAGTTATAGCTTCACTGATAAATGCTTCTGGATATTGATATCTCTACTGATGAGCATGTACCCAACTTGCCACTATATTAATTCAGTTGAACAATTTCACATGTGTTTTTAAACATTAGATTCACCGGTTAGATCTGATCTGTTAAAAAGGGCTCTGTAGGCTCCTTCCTATCTCACCCCCACACTTTCTTTCCCTCATAGTCACTTTCGAAGTATAGATCCTGACCTCAAAGAAGATACTCTGGAATTCCTGATAAAAGGTGTTTATGGGTCGGGGGTCGGGGATGGAAGGTGTTTGTTATCGTTTGTTTGTTTGTTTGTTTTTCCTACATTGTGTCAGCCACATGATGATATCAAGGCTGTTGTGATTCAGTTGGTTTGGCTAAGCCCAGGGACCTTTGGCCTGTTAAAGGTCTGTAATCTTGGTGGGCAATACAGAGTTATGTGTGTTCACTGTAAGGGCAGACCAACAAGAACTTTTTCCTACTTTTGAACTACCTCTTTTTAATGGGGGTGATTCTTCCAGTTGCTGGAGAGAAATTGTGGTAACTGGAGTGAGAGAGTAGGAACAGGGCATGTTCAGGCTATCAGGGCCAAGGGTCCCAAAGGACTTAGCTTGTATTATGGCCACTGAGAGATGAAACACAGATCTTTGGTAATCTGATGGCTGTAAGTGCTGGGTGTTTTGAAGTTGGGGTATATGAAAGAAGTGAGTGAAACTGATTCCAAGATTCTGCCCTTCACAGTGGTGTCCCGCCACTCCCAGGAGCTTCCAGCTATCCTGGATGATACAACTTTGAGTGGATCAGATAGAAATGCCCATCTAAACGCCCTCAAAATGAACTGTTATGCTCTGATACGTCTCCTGGAATCCTTTGAGACCAGTCAGACAAACCTCGTGGACCTGGACCTTGGTGGGAAGGTAATTTGGAGTTTTGGGCTCATGTTATGTGGGGTCTGGGGAGAAAGGGGAGTAGATGGGAAAGAAGGGAATCCAATGATCCATGAATCCTTTCTGTCCTCATTGAGAGTTTAGGAGAAAGAACTCAAAAGTGTCACACATTTTCTTCCTGGACAAGTAGCACTGTGGAACTTGTAATATTTCTTCCATATTACCTTCTATCTTGTCTTCATACTAGATTGTTTGGGCACTCAGACTGGCAGATTTTGACCCTCTTTTTTCCCTTATTTTTTCCTCAATGTATACACGATCCTTTTTAGGGTAAGAAAGCTCGGACCAAGGCAGCCCATGGCTTTGACTGGGAAGAAGAGAGGCAACCAATTCTTCAGCTTTTGACACAGCTACTTCAGTTGGACATCCGTCACCTGTGGAACCACTCAATAATTGAAGAAGAATTTGTCAGGTGGGTAGGGAGGATGGCTACAGATAATACTGGGCTGTGAGAGTGAGGCTCTGTTGCTAGATATGCCTTTTTTTTTTTTTCTTTTTTTTTGAGACAAAGCTTTGCTCTTGTCGCCCAGGTTGGAGTGCAATGGCGCAATCTTGGCTCACTGCAACCTCCACCTCCTGGGTTCAAGTGATTTTCCTGCCTCAGCCTCTCGAGTAGCTGGGATTACAGGTACCCGCCACCACAAGCTGATTTTTGTATTTTTAGTAGAGACGGGGTTGTGCCATGTTGGCCAGCCTGGTCTCGAACTCCTGACCTCAGGTGATCTACCCACCTTGGCCTCCCAAAGTGCTGGGATTACAGGCATGAGCCACCGTGTCCGGCTGATCTGCCTTTTAAATACTTCATTTCATGTCTCAGTTCTATCTGTAATAAAAGTGTAATCATAACATGGAGTTGCTAAGAACTAGATAATGGAATGTTAGAAACTGATGTGAATTCCTGTCATCTCTAAATGCCTGTTTATTCCTGAAGCAGTATTTACTGAGAATCTCCTTCTTGTGCAGCCGGCATCATTATAGGCACTAGAAACAAAAATTTCTGCCCTTTTAGAGTTTGTACTATAGAGCAGAAGTTTTTTTTTTCTTCTGAGACGGAGTTTCACTCTTGTTGCCCAGACTGGAGTGCAATGGCGCAATCTTGGCTCACCACAACCCCCGCCTCCTGGGTTCAAGCGATTCTCCTGCCTCAGCCTCCTGAGTAGCTGGGATTATGGGATTACAGGCATGAGCCACCACGCCTGGCTAATTTTGTATTTTTAGTAGAGACAGGGTTTCTCCATGTTGGCCAGGCTGGTCTCGAACTCCCGACCTTGGGTCATCTGCCTGCCTTGGCCTCCCAAAGTGCTGGGATTACAAGCGTGAGCCACCGTGCCAGACCAGAAGTCTTACTTTTAAAATAAGTAAAATAAGTGTGATGGAAGAAGGTTGTGATTTTAAATCAGCTACTCTAGGCCAGGTGCAGTGACTCATGCCTATAATCGCAGCACTTTGGGAGGCCGACGTGGGGATCACCTGAGGTCAGGAGTTCAAGACCGGCCTGGCCAACATGGTGAAACCTTGTCTCTACTAAAAAAATACAAAAATTAGCTGCGCGTGGTGGTGGGCGCCTGTAATCCCAGCTACTTGGGAGGCTGAGGCAGGAGAATCACTTGAACCTGGGAGGGGGAGGTTGCAATGAGCCGAGATTGCACCATTGCACTCCATCCTGGGTGACAAGAGCAAAATCCTGTCTCAAAAAAAATAGACAGACAAACAGATAGATAAGCTACTCTAGTAAGACTTCTTTGAGATGGTGATATTTGAGCAAAGACCCAGAGGAGGTGACTGATAGCTATGAGAATATGTGGAGGAATAGGAATGGCAAGGAAAAGGAATAGCAAATGTGAAGACCTTGAGGAGGGAGTGTGTCCAGCACGTACGAGCAATAGCAAGGAGGCCAGAGAGTTGTCAGCTGAGAGCAGGTAAGAGGGCTAGGCTGTGAGGCCATGGGAGCAGTGGGGATCCACACCGCAGGTTCTTGTGGGTCATCATGGTGACTTTGGGATTTCCTCAGAGTGAAATGGAGCCACTGGGGAGCCACAAGCAGGGAGGTGAGGTGATCTGACTTGTACTTTAACAGGGCCATCCTAGCTGTTGTATTGAGATAGACTATGGAGGGAAAGGGGAAGCAAGAGACCAGTTAAGAGGCTGTTCCAATAACTCAAGCAAGAGATGATGGTCTCTTAGACCAAGGCGTGGCAGTGGAGATGGGGAGAAGTAGTTGGATTATATACTTTTTCCTTAAGGTAGAGCTTACAGGATTTGCTAACAGACTGGGTGTGAGGTGTGAGGGTAAAAGTTCAGTCAAGGGTGACTCTCCCGGGTTTTGGTCTGAGCATTTGGAAGGGTGGAGTTAACCGTAACTGAGATAGGGAGAAGGCTGTGAATAGGTGTTTTGGGAGGAAGATCAGATGTTCTGTTTTGGACATACAAAGTTTGAAGTGTTTATTAGACAGCCATGCAAAGTTGTCAGATTCGGCTGTTGAATATATAGATCTGGAGTTCAGGAGTGAGGTCTGGGCTAGAGATAGCACATTTGGGAATATAATAGTATTCAAAGCCGTGAGACTGAATGAAATCACCAAATCAATAAGTGTAGCTAAAAGAGAGCAGGAATCCAAGGTCGGGTACCTGAGGGCTCTCCAGCATGAAGAGTGAGGAGGCCGGGTGCATGGCTCACGGCTCGCCTATAATCCTAGCACTTTGGGAGGATGAGGCAGGAGGATCACTTGAGCCCAGGAGTTGGAGATCAGCCAGGGCAGCATAGTGAAACTGTGTCTCTACAAAAAATAGAAAAATTAGCTGGGCATGGTGGAGGCTGAGGTGGGAGCATCACCTGAGCTATGAGGACGTCAGGGATGTAGTGAGCCATGATCGCACCACTGCACTCCAGCCTGGGCAACAGAGGCATACCCTGTCTCAATAAAAAGAGTGTGAGGAGGAACTAGCCAAAGAAACTGGGAAAGGAGTCTTGTTCTCGTGTTCTGGAAGCAAGATAAAGCATATATTTCAAGGAGAAACTGATTAACTATATCACATGCTGCTGTGAAAGATCACTTGCGATGAGGATTGAATCAGTCGTTATATTTAGGAATGAGAAGTCATTGGTGACTTTGTCTTTTTTTTTCTTTTTCTTTTTATTTATTTATTTATTTATTTTTTTTTTGAGACAGAGTCTCGCTTAGTCGCCCAGGCTGGAGTGCAATGGCCGATCTCGGCTCACTGCAAGCTCCGCCTCCCGGGTTCACGCCATTCTCCTGCCTCAGCCTCCCGAGTAGCTGGGACTACAGGCGCCCGCCGCCTCGCCCGGCTAATTTTTTGCATTTTTAGTAGAGACGGGGTTTCACCGTGTTAGCCAGGATGGTCTCGATCTCCTGACCTCGTGATCCGCCCGCCTCGGCCTCCCAAAGTGCTGGGATTACAGGCGTGAGCCACCGCGCCCGGCCTTCTTTTTTTTTTTTGAGATGGAGTCTCGCAACATCGCATGGGCTGGAGTGCAATGGCATGATCTCAGCTCACTGCAACCTCCGCCTCTCAGGTTCAAGGGATTCTCCTGCCTCAGCCTCCCGAGTAGCTGGGATTACAGGCGCCCACCACCACGCCCAGCTAATTTTTTGTGTTTTTAGTAGAGACAGGGTTTCACTATGTTGGCCAAGATGGTCTCGAATGCCTGACCTTGTGATCCACCTGCCTTGGCCTCCCAAAGTGCTGGGATTACAGGCATGAGCCACCACACCCGGCCAACTCTGTCATATTTTTATCATATATTCAGGTTCTTTGTCAGCATCACAACTGGTTGAAAGTTGGTAATCTTGAAGGAAGGAGTACCTAACCGGGGTCAGCAAAGCAAAGCAACTTGTTATAGAAGGTAATGGCTAGAATAAAGAAAACCGTGACTTTGGGAGCAGTAGCGATAGAATGAATGAGGCAGGGCTCTGATATGATTGGATCCAGACAGCTGCTTTCATCATCTCAAACTCTTCCTTTCTCAGTTTGGTTACTGGCTGTTGCTACCGCCTTCTGGAGAATCCCACCATTAGTCACCAGAAGAACCGCTCCACTCGGGAAGCCATAACACACCTGCTTGGTGTAGCCTTGACCCGTTATAACCATATGCTCAGTAAGTTACCCATTGCTTTGCCCCGCCTTTTTTATATTGCCCATAATTTCTTATGTTTAGTGCTTCCACAGGTGCTACAGTGAAGATCATCCAGATGCTGCAGCACTTTGAACACCTGGCACCTGTACTGGTTGCAGCTGTGAGTCTATGGGCAACTGACTATGGAATGAAGAGCATAGTGGGAGAGATTGTAAGGTGACTCTTCGTTCTTGAAGTTTCTCATGCTCATTTTCCTTGGGGAGGGAATAAAGAAAGATTGGAAATACATTATCTGTGCAACTGTAGATTCCTTCAGATATTAGATACCTGTCTTACCCTGTAGTACCCTTACTAGGATCTGAATAATTGATCTATGTTGCCATGGCTGTGTTTTCTTCCCTGTGTAGAGAGATTGGACAAAAGTGTCCCCAAGAGCTGAGTCGAGACCCTTCAGGGACAAAGGGCTTTGCAGCATTCCTGACAGAACTAGCAGAACGTGTCCCAGCTATCCTGATGTCCAGCATGTGCATTTTGCTAGATCACCTGGATGGAGAGGTAGGTGGTCCACTAGGGATCACTGAGCTTTTTCTGGGGATTTTAAGTCCAGTGTTGAAAGGCCGTTTCTTAACAGAACAAGAAAGTAGCTTTGACAAGTTGTCTAGATTTATCATTGTGACATTTCCTTTCTGTAGAGAAGCAGTTCAAGTTTGTTGAATAAAGAGCTTTTTATTAATCTGTTAATCTTTCAATTCACATTGCTTTTATCCAGTTCTGGTAAGGGAGATGACATTTCCACAGCTTAAGTCTAGTAAGAGCAACTCAGCTTTGATTTTTTTTTTTTTTGGAGGCAGGATCTGGCTCTGTCACCCATGCTGGAGCACAATCATAGCTCATTGCAGCCTCGATCTCCTGGTCTCAAGCAATCCTCCCACCTCAGCCTCCCAAGTAGCTGGGACTTCAGGCACATACTACCATGCCCAGCTAATTTTTTTAGTTTTTGTAGAGATGGGGTCTTGCCATATTGCCCAGGCTAGTCTCAAACTCCTGGTCTCAAGCAACCCTCCTGCCTCAGCCTCCCAAAGTGCTGGGATTACAGGCACTACCATGCTTAGCCTTCAGCTTTGACTCTGAGTCCCATCTATTCCTCAGGATAAAGCGTCTTCCCACCACCTGACTTGCCTTGCTTCCTCAAACAGTGAGCTTTCTCAAATCAACCCATGTCATCTCTCTCCATTCTCTTTCATCCCTGAATGCTAACCTGGCTGATTCCCATACTGATGTTAGGCACTCCTAGGTGAATGTCAAGGACAAAGACAGTCCACTTGTTCATCTAATTTACTTTAACTTTTTGTGCAAGACCTTTCTCTCTGGTTCTTGGCCTGGCAACAACATTAACCCTGCTCTCCACCAGATTATGTATTGGACTTGCTGGCACTCTTAAGGCTGATTTCCATGTTTCTGTCTCATTTTCTGTCAGTAAAGCGTGGAAAGGAGAGTGGGAGGGAAAGGAGGGGATATTTACTAGCAAGGATCAAAGGCTTTGAAGCCGAGTGTGGTGGCTCATGCCTGTAATCCCAGCACTTTGGGAGGCTGAGGTAGGCGGATCACTTGAAGTCAGGAGTTTAAGACTAGCCTGGCCAACATGGTAAAACCCCATCTCTACTAAAAATACAAAAAAAATTAGCTGGGTGTGGTGGTGCACGCCTGTAATCCCAGCTGCTTGGGAGGCTGAGGTGGGAGGGTTGCTTGAACCCGGGAAATGGAGGTTGCAGTGAGCCGAGATCGCACCACTGCACTCCAGCCTGGGTGACAAAACGAGACTGTCTCAAAAAACAAAACACAGATGGGCGCCATGGTTCACGCCTATAATCTCAGCACTTTGAGAGGCCAAGGAGGGTGGATCACGAGGTCAGGAGTTTGAGACTAGCCTGGCCAATATGGTGAAACCTCATCTCTACTAATACAAAACTTAGCTGGGCACGATGGTGGGCACCTATAATCCCAGCTACTTGGGAGGCTGAGGCAGGAGAATCGCTTGAACCCGGGAGACTGAGGTTGCAGTAAGCCGAGATTGCTCCACTACACTCCAGCCTGGGCAACAAAGCAAGACAACATCTCAAAAAAAAAAAAAACACACAGATGGGCACGGTGGCTCACGCCTGTAATCCCAGCACTTTGGGAGGCTGAGGTGGGCGGAACATGAGTCAGGAGATTGAGACCACCTGTCTGGCCAACATGGTGAAACCCTGTCTCTACTAAAAATACAAAAATTAGCTGGGTGTGGTGGCTCATGCCTGTAATCCCAGCTACTTGGGAGGCTGAGGCAGGAGAATTACTTGAACCATGAAGTCAGAGGTTGCAGTGAGCCAAGATGGTGCCACAGCACTCCAGCCTGGCGACAGAGTGAGACTCCGTCTCAAAAAAAATAAATAAATAAAGGCTTTGAGACCTCAGCTGAAAGGTAGTAAAAAATGCTTTTCAAATGTTCGTTGGTGAGTGGATGTGATTTTTTTATTTAGCTACTACCATGCTTTCCTGTGTGAGCCCTATGAGGAAAAATTGGTTTTGGCCCTTGTTTGTTCTAGCATTCTCTGAGCAACAAGTCCTCTTCGGGATTCAGCTTTTTCCTGTGACCTTGGGATTGAATACCTAGGCAGTTAATCGAAAAAGTTATGGCCAAGCACAAGCAAGCTTCGCCTTGACTAAAGGTTTTACCCCTTTATGCTGCTCTCTCTTAGAATTACATGATGCGTAATGCTGTGCTAGCAGCCATGGCAGAGATGGTGCTGCAGGTTCTCAATGGCGATCAACTGGAAGCAGCAGCCCGAGACACCAGAGACCAATTCTTGGATACTTTACAAGCCCATGGCCATGATGTCAACTCCTTTGTGCGGAGCCGTGTTTTGCAGCTTTTCACCCGAATTGTCCAGCAGAAGGTAAGCAACCTTCTATGTGGCAAAGACATATGGTACCTCTCTGTGTACCAGTGTAAAGAGGAATCCAGTGTTAAAGATAAATATCTGCCCCAAAAAGTCTAGAATTCACATTTTTATTATCAGTAGTAAAAGTCTTCCTCTACCAAGGACAAGGATATCTGGCTCCCTTTAAGGACTCTAATGTGTCTTACCACTACAAGGAGTACTCCTAATTTATATTCTGTAGAAAGGTATTTTAGAGTGAGTGGGTAGCTCTGTTCAGAGTACACTTAAAGATCATCTTGAACAAAATGGATGATGTGGGACTTGAGCAGATTCTTCTCTTCCTACCCAACACAGGCTCTCCCCTTGACACGTTTCCAGGCAGTGGTGGCTTTAGCTGTGGGACGTCTGGCAGACAAGTCAGTGCTAGTATGTAAAAATGCCATCCAGCTGCTGGCCAGTTTTCTAGCCAATAATCCTTTTTCCTGCAAGGTAAGTAGACTTGGTCCACCAAAAGAGAAGGAATTAAATGGAAACAGGGATGAAAGTATGTCATTTACTGACCCTGCTATTCATTTTACCTGATAGCTTAGTGATACTGACCTTGCTGGACCACTGCAGAAGGAGACCCAGAAATTACAAGAGATGAGGGCCCAGAGGCGAACTGCAGCATCTTGTAAGTAGTTACTGCCTTGGAGTCCTAACCTCAGACAGGCTTCTCCTTGCAATGGAGGAGCGCGACTCCAACGTGGCTGGGCGCGGTGGCTCAGGCCTGTAATCCCAGCACTTTGGGAGGCCGAGGCGGGCGGATCACAAGGTCAGGAGATCGAGCCCATCCTGGCTAACACGGTGAAACCCCGTCTCTACTAAAAATACAAAACATTAGCCAGGGGAGGTGGCAGGTGCCTGTAGTCCCAGCTACTCGGGAGGCTGAGGCAGGAAAATGGTGTGAACCTGGGAGGCGGAGCTTGCAGTGAGCCTAGATGGCGCCACTGCACTCCAGCCTGGGTGAGAGTGCGAGACTCCGTCTCAAAAAAATAAATAAATAAAAACCTCCAATGAAAGAGACTGAGTGATACTCTAATTTAGCTGCGGTGCTGGACCCAGAGGAGGAGTGGGAAGCCATGCTGCCAGAGTTGAAGTCTACCCTGCAGCAGCTTCTACAGCTTCCCCAGGGAGAAGAGGAGATTCCTGAGCGAATTGCCAATACAGAGACGACTGAAGAGGTGAAAGGACGCATCCATCAACTGCTTGCCAAAGCTAGTTACAAGTAGGCAAAAGAATGGGATATTCTTCATGATCTGTTTATGTTTAGAGTTAACTTTTGAGAAACTTATGTTTCTTTTAAATGAATGGTACTCAGATATGCTGCCGCCAAATGATGGTAGATGTTTTCATGTAGTAATGCTCTGACTATAGGCATAGTCCACAATTAAGCATGTGTTTCTACTTTATAAATGTTTAAAGAAACTACTGAAACAATTAAATGTTAACAATATTGTAATTAAACATTAGTCCTCCTTCAATTGAAGAAGAGCACCTATAAATAAGTTCTAGTTGCATGATCTTGAATAAGTTGCTTAACTTTCTGGGCCTCAGTTTCATTATCTATAAAATAAGAAATTGATTAGATCTTATGATCTCTAAGGACTTTCTAATTCTAAATTTCATGAGCTAATAATATCAAACATGCATAATACTACCTTAATCTTCAAACCTAGTATGAAACCTGATCTTAGAGAAGATTTCTCCTAGTGTTTTTGTGACTCTAGAACTTAACAACAAAAGCCCTTATAGCCGTCAACAAGTTGTTTTCTTTTTTTTTTTTTTTTTTTTGAAATGGAGTCTCACTCACTCTGTTGCCCAGGCTAGAGTACAGTGACACGATCTTGGTTCACTGCTGCAACCTCCGCCTCCCAGGTTCAAGCAATTCTTGTGCCTCAGCCTCGCAAGTGGCGTGCGCCACCACACCTGGCTTATTTTTTTTATTTTTAGTAGAGACGGGGTTTCACCTTGTTGGCCAGGCTGGTCTTGAACTCCTGACCTCAGGTGATCCACCCGTCTCAGCCTCCCAAAGTGCCGTGATTACAGGCGTGAGCCACCGCACTCAGCTGCCAACAAGTGTTCTTAAACCTCAGCCACAAGTTACTTGGTATTTATTTACTTATTACCTAATTGGGCTGTTTTTAAAAGGCTAGAGAGTGGCTTGTTTGCCCTATGAGTCCCTTATGTTTCTTTAGTGTCTCTCTTTTTTATTTTGCTAAAGCAAAAATAGAGACTATAGTTTTATAAGTGCATGTTCCACCAAACATTCTAGTATTTTCTCCTGTCAATTAGAAGAGGATTGTTTGTTTTTGAGACAGAATCTCACTGTTGCCCAGGCTAGAGTACAGTAGCGCAATCACAGCTCACTACAGCCTCTCAGTATAGCCTCAACCTGCTGGGGCTCAAGCAATCTCCCACTTAGCCTCCCGAGTAGCCTGGCTAATTTATATATGTATATATATATATATATATATACACATATATGGTTTTTTTTTTTTTAGACCGAGTTTCGCTCGTGTTGCCTAGGCTGGAGTGCAATGGCGCGATCTCAGCTCACTGCAACCTTCACCCCCCTGAGTTAAAGCGATTCTCCTGCCTCAGCCTCCTGAGTAGCTGGAATTACAGGCATGCGCCACCACACCTGGCTAATTTTGTATTTTTAGTAGAGATGGGGTTTCTCTATATTGGTCAGGCTGGTCTCGAACTCCCCACCTCAGGTGATCCGCCTGCCTCGGCCTCCCAAAGTGCTGAGATTACAGGCGTGAACCACTGTGCCCAGTTAATTTTTATATTCTCGGTAGAGATGGAGTTTTGCCAAGTTGTGCAGGCTGGTCTCGAACTCCTGGGCCCAAGCAATCCGCCTGCCTCGGCCTCCCGAAGTGTCAAGATTACAGGCATGAGCCACCAGGCCCAGCCTGAAGAAGGCTTCTTCTCAGGTTAAAGATTTTGCCCCTCCTTCAGAAATCCTCAGCAGTAAATGCTGGAGCTTAAGTTCTTAATAACTAAGTTTTTTGCCTCACAACCAGCAGCTTTTCCTCTCTGCTTTTTATATTGTCTGCCTTAAGTTTGTACAACTTTTTATGGTTTCTTCACACAATTTTGGAGGTAGCTGATATTATCAGATTGTCTTCCCCATTTTGCAGATAAGGAGAAACAGAGATCAAGTTAGATAACTTGACCGTCACAAACAGCTAAGTAAATAGCAGAGCTGGCCCCAAGTATTCAGATTACAAATCTAGAGTTGTATTGCTTCCAGTTACAAATTTAAACAGTCTGGGCGCGGTGGCTCATGCCTGTAATCCCAGCACTTTGGGAGGCCAGGGCGGGCGGATCACAAGGTCAGGAGATCGAGAGCATCCTGCCCAACATGGTGCAACCCCGTCTCTACTAAAAATACAAAAATTAGGCCGGGCGCGGTGGCTCAAACCTGTAATTCCAGCACTTTGGGAGGCCGAGACGGGTGGATCATGAGGTCAGGAGATCGAGACCATCCTGGCTAACACGGTGAAACCCCGTCTCTACTAAAAATACAAAAAACTAGCCGGGCGAGGTGGCGGGCGCCTGTAGTCCCAGCTACTCGGGAGACTAAGCCAGGAGAATGGCGTAAACCTGGGAGGCGGAGCTTGCAGTGAGCTGAGATCCGGCCACTGTACTCCAACCTGGGCGGCAGAGCGAGACTCCGTCTCAAAAAAAAAAAAAAAAAAAAAAAAAAAATTAGCTGGGCGTGGTGGTGGGCGCCTGTAATCCCAGCTACTCAGGAGGCTGAGGCAGGAGAATCGTCTGAACTCAGGAGGCGGAGGTTGTAGTGAGCCGAGATCAGTGCATTGTACTCCAGCCTGGGTCACAGGGCAAGACTCCGTCTCAAAAAAATAAATAAATAAATAAAATTAAATAAATAAATAAACATACATTGGTACAAAACTTACTTTTTGTTTTTTCTTTTTTTTTTTTTTTAATGGAGTCAGGGCCTCACTGTGTTGCCCAGGCTGAACTTGAACTTCTGGGTTGATGTGATCCTCCTACATTAGCCTCCCAAGTACTAACTTGGACTATAGGTACATGTCACCACACTTGGCTTAGAACAAAACTTTTTTGAATTTTTTTTTTTTTTTTTTTTTTGAGACAAGGTTTCACTCTGTCACCTAGGTTGGAGAACAGTGGCACAATCAGAGCTCATTGCAGCCTCCACCTCCCAGGCTCATGTGTTCCTCCCACCTCAGCCTCCCTGGTAGCTAGGACTATAGGTGTACGCCACAATGCCTGGCTAAGTTTTTTGTATTTGTTTTTTTGTTGTTGTTGTTAGAGATGGGGTTTTGCCATGTTTCCCAGGCTGGTCTCGAACTCCTAGACTCAAGGGATATACCCACCTCGGCCTCTCAAAGTGCTGGGATTACAAGCGTGAGCCACCGTGCCTGACTTAAATGATTTTTAAATTTTGTTAAAAGTGGAAATATATTTTAAAAAATAAGCGATTCTCCTGCCTCAGCCTCTCAAGTAGCTGGGATTACAGGTACACACCACCATGCCTGGCTTTTGCCAGCCTGGGCAACATGGAAGAAGATAACATGTAGATAAGCAGTCAAACATGTATTCTTTTTTCCCCCTTTTACATGACTGATAGAATTCTGTACCCACTGATCTACCATCTTGTTTTTTTCACTTAACTATGTGTCTCAGTGGTTTTTAAAAATACTTATGGCTGGGCGCAGTGGCTTATGCCTGTAATCCCAGCTACTTGGGAGGCTGAGGCAGGAGAATTGCTTGAACCCAGAAGGCAGAGGTTGCAGTGAGCTGAGATTGCTCCACTACACTCTACCCTGGGTAACAGAGCAAGACTCCATCTCAAAAAAAAAAAAAAAAAAAAAGAAATTTATAGATGGCCGGGTGCAGTGGCTCACACTTGTAATCCCAGCACTTTGGGAGCCCAAGGCTGGTGGATCTCTTGAGGCCAGGAGTTTGAGGCCAGCCTGGCCAACATGGCGAAACCCCATCTCTACTAAAATTACAAAAATTGGCCAGTTGTGGTGGCACATACCTGTAATCCTAGCTATTCGGGGAGCTGAGGCATGAGAATCACTTGAACCTAGGAAGCAGAGGTTATAGTGAGCCAAGATCATGCCACTACACTTCAGCCTGGGTGACAACAATACTCTGTCTCTAAAAAAAAATATATATATATATATATATATATTTATACATAGTTTCCCACTTTCGTCTTTTTTTGAGAGAGAGAGTGTCTCACTCTGTTGCCCATGCTGGAGTACAGTGGTATGATCACAACTCACTGCAGCTTTGATCTCCCAGGCTCCAGTGATCCTCCCACCTCAGCTCCCTCGAGTAGCTGAGCCCACAAGCACACACCATCACACCCGGCTAACTTTTTTCACTTTTTATATAGATGGGTCTTCCTGTGCTGCCCAGACTGATCTCGAACTCCTGGGCTCACGTGTCCCCATTATTTTTTATGACTACATAGAATCTTACTGTCTGGATGTGCCCGAATTAACTAATTATTGAAAGTTTATTGTTTCTAAACTTAGGAAAAGTTTTAAACAGGTGTTCGGAGTAGGTTTATGATTTTAAAACGTTAAAAAGCCTTATTGGAGTTTTTTTGAAGACTGTAGTAATGCCTTGTAGCTTCAGAAATAAGAAAAATGTTTGCAGATGGGCAGTCGGGGGAAAAAAATAGGAAAGGTGTTTTGAGCCCTACCCCTTAGCAGGTGCTGTAACAACTTTTTAAGCATGTTAAGTGCTCCTTTTCTCTGGGCAGTAGGTCCAGGGACTTGATGGAATCGTGAGGTAAACTCCTTTACGAAAGGCTGCAGTGACATTCTTCTGGGTGCTGACAGGCTGGTGTTCGTGTTCTTTCAGGCAGGCCATCAGTCTCACTCGAGAAGCCACAGGCCACTTCCAGGAGTCCGAACCCTTCAGTCGTATAGACCCAGAGGAGTCAGAGGAGACCAGGCTCTTGAATATCTTAGGACTTATCTTCAAAGGTAATCATTTTCCTTCTTCAGTCAATAAATAACACATGTCAACTAGTATTTACTGAGCATTTACTTTATGCCATCATCAGCCTGGTTAACAGAACCTGGTGCTGAAGATCCCAGAGATGAATTGGCATTGCCTTTGCTCTGGAATGGAAGCAGCCCACAGGCCTAAGATTGATAGTCACAGGGTGACTGTCCAGAGCATAGAGGACTTTAGGTATGGTTTTTGAGAAATTAAGATATTTTAGAGTAAGTTCTAATTTCATATCTTCACATTGTGAAAAGAGATATCCAGGGCCAGAGGTGGTGGCTTATGCCTGTAATCCTAGCACTTTGGGAGGCCAAGGCAGGAGGATTGCTTGAGCCCAGGAGTTCAAAATCACCCTGAGCAACATGACAAAACCCCCATCTCTATAAGAGATACCAGAAAAAATTAGCCAGGTGTGATAGCATACACTTGTAGTCCCAGCTGCTTAGGAGGCTGAAGTGAGAGAATCACCTGAGCCCAGGGAAGTTGAGGCTGCAGTGAGCGGTGACCATGCCACTGCACAGCCTGGGCAACAGAGTGAGACCCCATCTCAAAAGAAAAAAAGAAGGAAAATAAATAAGTAGGCCAGGCGCGGTGGCTCACGCCTGTAATCCCAGCACTTTGGGAGGCCGAGGCGGGCAAATCACGAGGTCAGGAGATCGAGACCATTCTGGCTAACATGGTGAAACCCCGTCTTTACTAAAAAGACAAAAAAGATTAGCCAGGCGTGGTGGCGGGTGCCTGTAGTCCCAGCTACTCGGGAGGCTGAGGCAGGAGAATGGCGTGAACCTGGGAGGCGGAGCTTGCAGTGAGCCGAGATCGTGCCGCTGCACTCCAGCCTGGGCGACAGAGCGAGACTCTGTCTCAAAAATAATAATAATAAAATAATAAGTAAGTAAATATCCAGGAATGTTGACAGCTATTGGAGTCCCCTGTATCCCCTTGAACGAAAGAAATCATCCTGTACTTCTCTAACTCCTTAGGCCCAGCAGCTTCCACACAAGAAAAGAATCCCCAGGAGTCTGTAGGAAACATGGTCACAGGACAGACTGTCTGTAAAAATAAGCCCAGTGTGTTGGAGCCTGAGGAGTCCAGGGGAAGTGATGAACTGGTGAAGCAGGAGATGCTGGTGCAGTATCTGCAGGATGCCTACAGCTTCTCCCGGAAGATTACAGCGGCCATTGGCATTACCAGCAAGATGATGTATGAAAACACAACTACAGGTATGCCAGAGTTCCTTTCCGTAAGGACAGCCTTGGGGTTCTTTTGGATTTTTTAATTTTTTAAATTTTTATTAATAATAGATATGGGACCTTCCTTTGTTGCCCAGGCTGGTCTCCAACTCCTGGGCTCAGGCAATTCTTCTGCATCAGCCTCCCAAAGTGCTGGTATTACAGGTGTGAGCCACTGCACCCAGCCATGGATCTTGGAGTTGTTGTCCATATTTTATTGATACATCTATCTCCTCCTTTAAAAGGCAGGGGTTCTCAGTTGGGCACGATGGCTCATGCCTGTAATCCCAACACATTGGGAGGCCAAAGCAGGAGGACAGGTTGAGGCCAGGTGTTCGAGAGCAGCCTGGCAACATAGCAAGACCCCATTGCTACAAAGAAACAAAAATTAGCTGGGCTTGATGGCACACACCTGTAGTTCCAGGTACTCGGAAGCCTGGGCAGGAGGATTGCTTGAGCCCAGGAGTTTGAGGCTATAGTGAGCTGTGGTCATGCCACTGCCCTCTAGCCAGAGCAACAGAATAAGAACCTGTGTCTTAAAAAAAGGAAAAAAAAGGCAGGGGTTCTTTATTTCTATTTGCTTCCTCTAGACACAGCTTATACATTTTAATGCATATAGTATTTCATGATAAGGCCTTACAGGAGGAGTCGACACTCTCAGGGAAAATGAGGAAGGCCTCCATTTGCATCTTGTTACATTCAGAAAGGTTCTGTCTTTAGGTATTGAGGGGGTTTTGCGAAGTAGATGGGTGACATTTGTACATGTTCTCTCAGTGGTGCAGGAGGTGATTGAATTCTTTGTGATGGTCTTCCAATTTGGGGTACCCCAGGCCCTGTTTGGGGTGCGCCGTATGCTGCCTCTCATCTGGTCTAAGGAGCCTGGTGTCCGGGAAGCTGTGCTTAATGCCTTCCGCCAACTCTACCTCAACCCCAAAGGGGACTCTGCCAGGTATATGGGGTACTTTTGCCTTTGCTGACTTTTCCAAGGTCAGCTTCTCACAGGACTTTCCTTGTCTCCTAAAGGAAGAGGTGCATTTCTCCCAAGGAGTTCCAGATCCATAGGCAGTCCATCATAACGGGGCTTAGGGTGGGGCTCGGTTTCCAGGGAGAGCAGTTATTTAACACTGGTGGGATAGCCCTAAGCACTGTTGGCCAAGTTCAGCTTCCCAATCTTATAATGACCGCTGATCTCTGCTGTTCCCACAGAGCCAAGGCCCAGGCTTTGATTCAGAATCTCTCTCTGCTGCTAGTGGATGCCTCGGTTGGGACCATTCAGTGTCTTGAGGAAATTGTAAGGCTTCCTGTTTTCATTTTCTTTATTCATTCAACAAGTATTTTTGGGGTTTTTTGTTTTTTGTTTTGAGATGGAGTCTCGCCCTGTTGCCCAGGCTGGCGTGCAGTGGCGCAATCTTGGCTCACTACAACCTCTGCCTCCCCGGTTCAAGTGATTCTCCTGCCTCAGCCTCCTGAGTAGCTGGGATTACAGGCATGCGCCACCATGCCTGGCTAATTTTTTGTATCTTTAGTAGAGACAGGATTTCACCATGTTGGCCGGGCTGGTCTTGAACCCTTGACCTCATGATCCACCCGCCTCAACCTCCCAAAGTGCTGGGATTACAGGTGTGAGCCAGCGCACCTGGCAACAAGTATTATTGAGTTATTACTATGTATTTAGCAATTTACTTAGCCCCAGAAAGAAGTGTAAGACTATTTGCTTTCATGTTCCCAACTTTAAAGGAACCAACAGTCTAGTTAGTAGACAAAAACCACAGAACATTTTTAGAACAATGCAGCAGATAGGTAATAAAGTGCCAGAATAAGTTGTACAGGTAATGGTTGTCACAGCAATAACATAACAACATCACTTATATGGTATTTCATATATGACAGGCACTCACATGTTACAGTAACTTGTTTAATCCTCACGACAGCCCTGTGAGGTAGTATTATCTGCTTTTTACAATGAGAAATCTGAGGCACAGAGAAGTTACTGAACTTGGCTGGTTACAGCTAGTTAGTGGCAAAGTTTGAGATTCAAACTCAGGCAATAAGAGCTCTAGAAAACATACTCTTAACTTCTGTGTTCTACTGAGGGGTACAGAGTAGGAAAGAGAGCGGTTTGGGGTAAGATGGTCAGGAAGCTTCTTGAAGGTGGTAGGACTTAAGCTGGGTCTCAAAAGATGAGTAGGATTTAGAGAATCAGCAAGTAGGGAGGGCATTTCAAACAGAACCCAAGAAAAAGCACAGTTCACATTGTAGAACAAAGAAGATTGTGTTCTGGTTCAAATGATCTGGAAAAGCCCGGGCGTGGTGGCTCATGCCTATAATCCCAGCACTTTGGGAGGCTGAGGTGGCAGATTACCTGAGGTCTGAGGTCAGGAGTTCGAGACCAGCCTGACCAACATGGCGAAACCCCATCTCTACTGAAAATACAACAAAATTAGCCAGATGTGGTGGTGGCCACCTGTAGTCCCAGCTACTTGGGAGGCTGAGGCAGGAGAGTCACTTGAATCCAGGAGGTGGAGGTAGCAGTGAGCCGAGATTGCACCACTGCACTCCAGCCTGGGTGACAGAGGGAGACTGTCTCAAAAAATAAAAATAAAAATTATCTGGAAAAGATGAGAAAGTTGTGAATGTAGGTTGGAACTAAACTGTGAAAGTCCCTGAATGACTTCATTGTCTAGGACTTTAACTGTGTTAGCCAGGCACCCAGCATTTGAGTGAGACCATTCTGCTTTGTAGCATTTGCACTGTGGGCACAGAGAGTGGAAGTGGCACTGACCTCCAGCTCCCGCTGGGAAGAGCGCTCCTGCCAGCCACATTTTTCTCCTCACTGGGGAAAAGAAAAGAGCCTGGTGGTGGTGATTGGCCACGATGTCATAGGCCAATTACTGGCAAAAGCCCTACAAGAGGCAGGGGAGAGCAGCTGCAAACTGGGGTGAAGCAGAAGTGATGTGGGGAAGCAGAGGCTGAGACCAACCCATGGGACAGGAAGGCCGGTGGAGGCTGCTGCCATGGGCAGTAACGAGGCGCTGGACTTGGGGATTGGAGAAATCACTACAGAATGGGCTTAACTGAAGACAAATTTTTAAAGGAAAAGTAGTGACTGATTTGTAAAAAAATTAGGTGACTGAAATTTTAAGCCTATGTAACTGATAGAGTGTTGATACCACTGGCAAAATGAAAAGGCAAGGAAGGATGATGGCTTCCATGTTAGACATGTTGAGTTTGTGATAATGGCAAGAAAACCTGTTAGAAATCTCCAGACTTAGAACTATGGACCCACATGGAACTCAAAAGGTCAGTTTCGATATGTCACTTGAATAAAATAGTTTTGGAGGCATGAGAGTGGAAAAGTAGAGAATGGAAAGAGAAGTGCCTCTCAAACCCCTGCCTTACATTTTGAGCCTCCTCTTTCTTTTTCCACTCCTAAGTATTACTTTTTCTACTTCAGGTTCTCAATATCATCTTCAGAAAAGCAGACCAAAGATCAAGGAATTGTTCATTTTTGGCTTGAGGCCTTTTTCTTTTCTCCTTAGCTCTGTGAGTTTGTGCGGAACGATGAGTTGAAACCAGCAGTGACCCAGCTGCTGTGGGAGCGGGCCACCGAGAAGGTCGCCTGCTGTCCTCTGGAGCGCTGTTCCTCTGTCATGCTTCTTGGCATGATGGCACGGTGAGGCTCAAATCCAGCAGGCAAAGGGGTGGGAGAGCAAAGGAGGGTTCTGAGAAGGCTCCTTTTCCTTCAGTGACATTGTCACAGTGAGGCCCACCTGAGCTCTGCTGTGAGTTATGATGCCACCTAAATGGGAAAGAAAATAGTGAGAGCAGCAGCCCTCTTGCCTAGTAGAAGTAGTGGGATTCAGTAAAGCAACAGGACCCAAGGGGCTGGCCTCGCGCCAGAGCCTCGCTGTAGTGTTCCAAGGCTCTAGACACCGCGTGGGCTGCTGGTACCTATCCCTGTTGGCCCTTTCTCCCCGTTGAGTCCAATCCATGACTGCCTTTCACTCTGTGACTTCCTTCCCCTAGAGGAAAGCCAGAAATTGTGGGAAGCAATTTAGACACACTGGTGCGCATAGGGCTGGATGAGAAGTTTCCACAGGACTACAGGCTGGCCCAGCAGGTGTGCCATGCCATTGCCAACATCTCTGACAGGAGAAAGGTATGTGGGGGTGGTTCCAAACTAAGGAGAGTGGAGATCCTTGTGTCCACCCTGTACACACACCCACGTTGTCTTGTTCTGCACAGCCTTCTCTGGGCAAACGTCAACCCCCCTTCCGGCTGCCTCAGGAACACAGGTTGTTTGAGCGACTGCGGGAGACGGTCACAAAAGGTGAGCTCTCAGGAAAGGCCTTGGGCAGATTTGGGCCCTTTGTTGCAGTGAACAACTTTTCCCTTCTTCTCTGCAGGCTTTGTCCACTCAGACCCACTGTGGATCCCATTCAAAGAGGTGGCAGTGACCCTCATTTACCAACTGGCAGAGGGCCCCGAAGTGATCTGTGCCCAGATATTGCAGGGCTGTGCAAAACAGGCCCTGGAGAAGCTAGAAGAGAAGAGAACCAGTCAGGAGGACCTGAGTAAGTGGGCAGGAGTTGACCCACTGAGACAGCCAGCTTCTGTTTTCCCTGCAGGGCCAGGAGCCACTGCCACCACCACTTTCTGCAACGACCCTTAGTGTACACTGTCTCGTTTTGTCCAAGTTGAAGTTGGGCCAGTTCCCACCCCCAACTCTTACTTCACTAGTTTGAATAGCACGTGAGCAAGGGGAAGATCAGGAAAAATCAGATTCAGGTTTGATGGGACTTAAAAATGTCTCTTTGCCCGCCTTCCCTCTCCCTCTCCTCTAGGGGAGTCCCCCACAATGCTCCCCACTTTCCTGTTGATGAACCTGCTGTCCCTGGCTGGGGATGTGGCTCTGCAGCAGCTGGTCCACTTGGAGCAGGCAGTGAGTGGAGAGCTCTGTCGGCGCCGAGTTCTCCGGGAAGAACAGGAGCACAAGACCAAAGATCCCAAGGAGAAGGTGTGTGAATGTCCTCAGCACTTCCCAGATTTATTTCATTACCTCAGCTCAGAGCTGAGCTGATCCCCTTCCGGCAATCTGCTCCTCTGCTATTACATGAAGCGAAGAATTTCTGCGTCTCTGTGGCTACTACCCTAGGAAACGTTCGTGTGAACAATGGTGAAACTGTCAGTGATCACCCAGGAAGGAAAGATTTAGGTCAATGCAGAGTGTGGAGTTGGACACCTCAGCATAAGATAGAGGCTTTTTGTCTGAGGCAGGGTTTGTCAGAACATGCACATACCCGCCCGCCTTTTCCATCAGCCCTCGTTGCTGGCCTGGCCCGGGATGGGGCCTGCGTTCTCTCCACTAGAGGCAGTGATGTCTTGCAGACAAATAAGACACAGAGCCTTGCAGCACTGGAGAAAATAAAAGTCTGACCTCTGTGACTTTGAACCATTGTCTGGCATGATCCATCTGTTTACCATACATAGGAAACGATGTGTTCCATGAGGAAGAGGCGTAGAAACACACTTTGGCAACTGAAAAACAAATGGGGGCCTCATTGTTTCCCTGTTTAATTCAGGAATCCTTTCTCTTTACAGACACATTTGACAATTCTCTAAATGGTTTTGTAGAATGTGCCCTTCCTCACGTTGTTCATGCCAAATAAAGTATGGGCTGGAATCAAAAATGATGTCTCTGCTTATCCTGATCCCCGCCTTCATTCCCTTTAGAATACAAGCTCTGAGACCACCATGGAGGAGGAGCTGGGGCTGGTTGGGGCAACAGCAGATGACACAGAGGCGGAACTCATCCGCGGCATCTGCGAGATGGAACTGTTGGACGGTGAGAACACTTGCTGCACTCAGCAATTTCTTCCCAATTGACAGAGCCTGTCCCAAACCTGCAGTTCCTCTTCCAACAGGCAGACAGACACTGGCTGCCTTCGTTCCACTCTTGCTTCAAGTCTGCAACAACCCAGGCCTCTATAGCAACCCAGACCTCTCTGCAGCTGCTTCACTTGCCCTTGGCAAGTTCTGCATGATCAGGTAGGCCGTGGGGTTGGTACCACCTTCTCAAGGAAGATGGGGATGAAATGGCTTCCCTGATGATCCTCCTCTTGCTCCTAGTGCCACTTTCTGTGACTCCCAGCTTCGTCTTCTGTTCACCATGCTGGAAAAGTCCCCACTTCCCATTGTCCGGTCTAACCTCATGGTTGCCACTGGGGATCTGGCCATCCGCTTTCCCAATCTGGTGGACCCCTGGACTCCTCATCTGTATGCTCGGTAAGAGACCCTTCACAACGTGGTGGCAGTTCCCAAGAGCTCCGGAGTCTGTTCAGAGTCAGTGTGAGAATCACCAGGGCTCTTCCCCTAGGCTTTGGCATCACGGCGAACATCTGCTTGATACTTGACCTGTACAGGCCCCTGACTAAGAGTCACCCCAGTGGGATTGACACTTCTGGTTAGAAGCTTCACCTCTTTCCCCTACTCCAGCTTTCAACTCTAGACAGCTTTCTGACTGCTTCTGGAGTGGCGGAGCATGGGATAATCGATTCTGGCTGAGGGCCTTTTCTACCAGCGTTAGGGTGTCATCCGGAGGTCTCGGTCCCCATGACCCGCAATTCCATTCCTAGCCTCCGGGACCCTGCTCAGCAAGTGCGGAAAACAGCGGGGCTGGTGATGACCCACCTGATCCTCAAGGACATGGTGAAGGTGAAGGGGCAGGTGAGCGAGATGGCAGTGCTACTCATCGACCCCGAACCTCAGATTGCTGCCCTGGCCAAGAACTTCTTCAACGAGCTCTCCCACAAGGTGAGAGGCAGCGAGGTACTGAGGGCTTGCTGCAGAGGGAATATGTCGGTCACCTCATCTCCTTAACACGGCTCTCTCTGTCTTACAGGGCAACGCAATCTATAATCTCCTTCCAGATATCATCAGCCGCCTGTCAGACCCCGAGCTGGGGGTGGAGGAAGAGCCTTTCCACACCATCATGAAGTATTGTTCCCCGGGCCTTGGGGCACATTTTCCACATAGCGCAGGCGGAGGAATCAGACACCCCTGTATTTGAATTCCACCTCGGCTACTTTTTAGCTGTACAGCCTTCAGCAATAACTTAGCCTCTTTGTGCCTATTTCCTCTTCTTTTGAGGCTGATGATACTTAACCCTTAGTTCTTGAAAATACTAAATAAGATAAAGTTCCTAACATGGTGGCAGGCATACAGGAGCCCTCACTACCTAGCAGCTGTTCCTGTTCATTTCCATTCACAGTGAAAATTCCTGAGGTGGGGGGTCCTTCTCTGCTGAATGGGGCTCTGCTGAAGGGGAGGGGTGAGGCAGAGGCCGTGGCAGAGAACATCAGGGAAGACTGGGCTGGGGGAGGGTCCAGGGTTGGTCTTAGTGGATGGCAGAGCTGGCCCTGGGCCATCGCACATCCTCATCTCCCCTTCCTGCAGACAGCTCCTCTCCTACATCACCAAGGACAAGCAGACAGAGAGCCTGGTGGAAAAGCTGTGTCAGCGGTTCCGCACAGCCCGGTACGCTGCCCTCCCTGAGGGTTCTTTGTGCGAGCAGGGCCCTGCAGGGGGGAAAGGTCCATCCCCCACCCTTCCCTGCCGGCACTGTGGCATCCCTGGGACTGGGAAGGCTGATGGGGAAAGTTGAGCCTTTACTGGCTGGATCTCACAAAGCCCTTGCTGTCTGCAGAACTGAGCGGCAGCAGCGAGACCTGGCCTACTGTGTGTCACAGCTGCCCCTCACAGAGCGAGGCCTCCGCAAGATGCTTGACAATTTTGACTGTTTTGGAGACAAACTGTCAGATGAGTCCATCTTCAGTGCTTTTTTGTCAGTTGTGGGCAAGCTGCGACGCTGGGCCAAGCCTGAGGGCAAGGTGAGCAGTGTGGACGCTTCCATGCCTGTCGGGATCCGGGCTGGCTGAGACATCTGCCGACCCTGGGCCACATCCAGCTCTCACAGTCACGTTCCCGTCCGACTTATCCCCAGCTTGGTGCAACCAAATTGCCAGAGTGACCCAAGACCAGATCTTTCTGTCTCCAGTTCTTTTTTTATTACTCCAAAAACACAACCAAAGTAGCATCTCATCCAATTCTTGTTTGTTTGTTTCAGTTTTTCTTTCTTTTTCAGAGCAGTTTTAGGTTCAAAGCAAAATTGAGCAGAAAGTACAGGGAGTCCCCATCTACCCCTTGCTCCTACACATCACAGCCTAACCCACCGTCAACATCCTGCACCAGGGAGGTACATTTGTTACGCTGAACCTACATTGACACCTCATCTCCCAAAGTCATGGTTTACATTGGGGTTCACTGTACGTAATGACACATACCCACCACTGCGATATCATACAGAAGAGTTTTACTGCCCTACAAATCCCCTGCACTCCACCTGTTTATCCCTCTGTCCTCACAACCCCTGATCTTTTTACTGTTGCCATTGCTTTGTCTTTTCCAGAATGTATCACTGGAACGATCCAGCATGGAGCCTTCTCAGCTTGCCTTCTTCGTAATGTGCATTTAAGGCCCTCCATGTCTTCTGTGGCCTTGTTTCTTTTTAATCAGAAGTAACTGTTTTCAAGCCTGCTCTTAATCTCCTTTTCTCCCTCCAGGCTGTAATAGATGAATTTGAGCAGAAGCTTCGGGCCTGTCATACCAGAGGTTTGGATGGGATCGATGAGCTTGAGATTGGCCAGGCAGGTAGCCAGAGAGCCCCAGCAGCCAAGAGACCATCCACTGGTGCGTGAGGCAAGCTGTACTGGCGGGACCAGACTGGGCCTTCCCCTCCTGCAGTGATTTGTTTCTTCTTCTTTTTTAAATCACATTTTCCTGCCTCTTCTAGTTTCTAGGCACCAACCTCTGGCTTCTACAGCCTCAGACAATGACTTTGTCACACCGGAGCCCCGCCGTACTACCCGTCGGCATCCAAACACCCAGCAGCGAGCTTCCAAAAAGAAACCCAAAGTTGTCTTCTCAAGCGATGAGTCCAGTGAGGAAGGTATGATGCTCCCGCCTGTCCCGGCCCAGAAGGCGCACAGCCAGGGTGCGGGGGGCTGCTTTCCACGGGACCTGCTGTGGGGGCCTGAGTGTAGATGCCCTGCCCACTGCCCCAGCAGGGCCTCCTGTACAGCTTGCATTTTATTTCTGCAGGGTGGTGTGGGATTGTCCCACTTGTTCTCTCATATCTATTTTTCACCATCTTTGTGACTCAGCTTTTTCTTATTCCTCTAATTCTTTGCATAGATCTTTCAGCAGAGATGACAGAAGACGAGACACCCAAGAAAACAACCCCCATTCTCAGAGCATCAGCTCGCAGGCGCAGACCCTAGGAGGCGCGCTCCCCGCCGGCGCGGACCCTAGGACTTGTAGGGTGACCTGGAATTCTAATTGTTACCCTTGTAAAATATTTGTCTGTCTTTTAAAAAAAAACAAAAAACAAAACCGCCCGGGCGCAGTGACTCACGCCTGTAATCCCAGCACTTTGGGACACCGAGGCGGGTGAATCACCTGAGGTCTGGAGTTCGAGCCTGACCAACATGGAGAAACCCTGTCTCTACTAAAAATTAAAAATTAGCCAGGCGTGATGGCGCACACCTGTAATCCCAGCAACTCGGGAGGGTGAGGCAGGAGAATCGCTTGAACCTGGGAGGCAGAGGTTGCAGTGAGCCGAGATCACCCTACTGCACTCCAGCCTGGGCAACAAGAGTGAAACTCCGTCTCAAAAAAAAAGTACATACACGATCTTTAAAATGCAAGGCCTTTCTCTTAAATTAGCCTAATTGAACTGCATTGAGCTGCTTTCACTTTGGAATATGTTTGCCAATCTCCTTGTTTTCTAATGAATAAATGTTTTTATATACTTTTAGACATTTTTTCCTAAGCTTGTCTTTGTTTCATCTTTCACATTAGCCCAGATTCATGCAGCAGAGAGAGGGTTATCAGTGCAGAGAGAGATGAGCGAGCCCAGAGAACTAGGGCCTGTCCCAGGATGGCAGATGAGCTTCCTGCCCTGTCACTGCCACCTTTCCCCTCTCAACCTCCGGACCCTGCACAGTGACCAGCCAGCCTCGGGAGAATTATGCAGTGCCTCGACTCCAGATCAGCGCTTCTGAACGGGGGCAATTTTGCCTGCCAGAGGACATTTGACAACACCTGGGGCCTTTTCTGTTGTCATAGCCTGTGGGGGAAGAATGCTACCAGCATTGGTGGGCAGAGGCCAGGGATGTTGCTAAACAGCCTACAGTGCACAGGGCAGCCCCTCAACAAAGAATTACACAGCCCAAAATGTCAATAGTGTCGCAGTTGAGAAAACCTGCTCTAGACCAAGGGTTGCTTTCCTTTGTGTGCCTCACCCCACCCCCACTCGTGTTCCCTAATCCCATCTCCAAAGGCTGGCAGCGGACTGGGCCAGGCTGGTGGCAGGTCAGGTCATGATCCCCTCCAGCTCTGCAGGAGACAAGGTCTGTCTCCCGCATTCCTCACTGGTCCCAGGTCTGCAGGGGGCGCAGGCTATGCTGCAAGCGGGCTGCCCCTGAAGCCTGCCCACCCCTCTCCAGCTCCTCAAGTCGTCTCTGCTGAGTCACCTTAGAACCGGAGGCTGTGAGCTGGCTGTCGTGACCACACTGGTGCCTCTGCTGTCATGACAACAGCACACTACGTCACTAGTGCTCCCTGGGCACCGAGCTCCCTCTTAGCGGGGAGAAGACAGTAATGAAAAATGACAAGCATGAGGCAGAGGGGAAGATGGCGCCCCCAAATCACGCTTGGTGGTGCAGGAGCATGGAGGTGCTCTTAACGCTCTGGATGGGAAAGGGTTAATGGTCCTGGTTGCAGGAATAGCTGAGTCAGAGGTGGGGCTTCCTCCACTCCCCCACCCCACCCTTCCACCATTAAGGACCCTCTTGCCTTGCTCTTGCTACTCTGCTCTGGGTGGTCATTGTGAAAAGCCCGCACCAACCATGCCAATGGCAGCCAGACGAGGACACAGCCTGGTTCTGGGTCCCAGGAGGAAAGGCAATCCCAGAAAGACAGGGACAAGGACTGGAGTCCTGTGGGTGCCTTTTAAGCAAAGATTATCACCAGGCGGGCTAAACTTAGCAAACGGCTTTTAGCTAGAAGGGCAGGGGGCTGGTGTCAGGTTATGCTGGGCCAGCAAAGAGGCCCAGGATCCCCCTCCCATGCACCTGCTGATGGGCCAAGGCCACCCCACCCCACCCCCTTCCTTACAAGTGTTCAGCACGCTCCCATCCCACACTCACAAACCTGGCCCTCTGCCCTCCTACCAGAGAAATGGATACCCTGTGGGAAGGGGCAGGGGGCCTGTTCCCACCATGTGCCCAAGACCTCTTTTCCCACTTTTTCCCTCTTCTTGACTCACCCTGCCCTCAATATCCCCCAGCGAAGCCAGTGAAGGGGAGTCCCTGGCTCCTGGCTCGCCTGCACGTCCCAGGGCGGGGAGGCACTTCCGCCCTCACGTCCCGCTCTTCGCCCCGGGCTGGATGGAGTGAAAAGCACACTGTCTCTCACCCTAGGCAGCACAGCCCACGGGGCTCCAGGAGTGACTTTGTGGGAGGCCTCTGGGCCCCCACCAGCCATCCTGTCCTCCGCCTGGGGCCCCAGCCCGGGGAGAGCCGCTGGTGCACACAGGGCCTGGATTGTCTGCCCTAATCATCAGGTCCAAGCTACAGGGCTGCAGGACATCGTGACCTTCCGTGTAGAAACCTCCCCCTCAAGCCGCCTCCCGAGCCTCCTTCCTCTCCAGGCCCCCACTGCCCAGTGCCCAGGCCAGGCCTCGGTCCCAGAGAGGCCAGGAGCCAGGAGATGGGGAGGGGGAAGTGGGGGCTGGGAAGGGCCCACGGGCCCCTCCTAGCCCTTTGCTTCAGCTATTCCGGTGTCACTACCGCAGAGCCTCGAGGAGAAGTTCCCCAACTTTCCCGCCTCTCAGCCTTTGAAAGAAAGGGGAGGGGGCAGGCCGCGTGCAGCCGCGAGCCGTGCAGGGCTCGGGCTCCAATTCCCCATCTCAGTCGCTCCCAAAGTCCTGTTTCATCCGTGCGTGTAAGGGCCCCCGTCCTTGACTCCCTAGTCTCCTGCTGCCCACACTCCAGTCCTGGGAAGCAGCACCGATCACCTCCCATCGGGCCAGTCTCAGTCCCTTCCCCCCTCCGTCGGGGCCCACACGCTTGATGCGTGCCCAGTTGAACTAGGCGGCTGCGGAAAAAAAAAAAGAGCAGGGAGAAAGCAGGGCCCCGCTACTCGCGGTTTTACGGGCGCACGTAGCTCAGGCCTCAAGTCCTTGGACTGGGACTGGCTGAGCCCGGCGGGAGGCGGGGTCAGAGTCACCGCCTGCCGCCGCGCCCCCGGGTTTCTATAAATTGAGCCCGCAGCCTCCCCCTGCGCTCTCTGCTCCTCCTGTTCGAGAGTCAGCCGCATTTTCTCTTGCATCGCCAGGTGAAGACGGGCGGAGAGGAGCCCGGAGGCTAGGGACGGGCCTGAAGGCGGCAGGAGCGGGCGTGGGCCGGACGTGTTCGCGCCGCTGCGGGGTGGGCGCGGGCCAGGGTCCGGGTCCGGGCCCGGGCTGCCTCCGCATTGCAGGGGCGGGCGGAGGACGTGATGCGGCGCGGGCTGGGCATGGAGGCTGGTGGGGGGAGGGGAGGGGAGGGGAGGCGTGGGTGTCGACCGGGACCACTAGGCGCTCACTGTTCTCTCTCTCCGCGCAGCGCATCCCTGAGACACCATGGGGAAGGTGAAGGTCGGAGTCAACGGGTGAGTTCGTGGGTGGCTGGGGGGCCCTGGGCCGCCCGCAAACTGCGTCTACGAGCCTTGCGGGCTCCGGGTCTTTGCTGTCGTATGGGGTAGGGTAGCTGCGTCCGGCAAGGAGAGCTCAAGGTCAGCGCTCGGACCTGGCGGAGCCCCGCACCCAGGCTGTGGCGCCCTGTGCAGCTCCGCCCTTGCGGCGCCATCTGCCCGGGGCCTGCCTTCCCTAGTCCCCAGGAACAGGAGGTCCCTACTCCCGCCCGAGATTCCATCCGACCCGGACCCCTAGCTGGGGACGCTTTCTTTCCTTTCGCGCTCTGCGAGGTCACGTGTCGCAGAGGAGCCCCTCCCCCATGGCCTCCGGCACCGCAGGCCCCGGGATGCTAGTGCGCAGCGGGTGCATCCCAGTCCGGAGGCTGCGCCTGCGGTAGAGCGGCCGCCATGTTGCAACCGGGAAGGAAATGAATGGGCCGCCGTTAGGAAACCCTGCCGGTGACTAACCCTGCGCTCCTGCCTCGGTGGGTGGAGTCGCGTGTGGCGGGGAAGTCAGGTGGAGCGAGGCTTCCCGGCCCCTGCTCTCAAGTCGGCCCCTGAGCTGCAAGCCCTATTTCCCCTCCGGGTGATGCTTTTTCTAGATAATTCTCTGGTAAATCAAAGAAGTGGGTTTATGGAGGTCCTCCTGTGTCCCCTCCCTCCAGAGGTGTGGTGGCTGTGGCTTGGTGCCAAGCCGGGGGGAGCTGAGTCATCGGTAGTTGGAAAAGGACATTTCCACCGCAAAATGGCCCCTCTGGCGGTGGCCCCTTTCTGCAGCGGCGGCTCACCTTATGGCCCCCCTCTTCCCCTGCCAGCCTAGCGTTGACCCCACCCCAAAGGCCAGGCTGTAAATGTCACCCGGAGGATTGGGTGTCTGGGAGCCTCGGGAAACCTGCCCTTCTCCCCATTCCGTCTTCCAGAAACCAGATCTCCCACCGCACCCTGGTCTGAGGATAAATATAGCTGCTGACCTTTCTGTAACTGGGGGCCTGGGCTTGGGCCGTCTCCCATCCCTTCTCCCACACACATGCACACACCTGTGCTCCCACTCCTGAATTCTGGAAAAGAGCTAGGAAAGGACTAGAAGCTTGCAAATTAAAGCCCTGGGACTAGGGGGTTAAAAAACAACTTCCCCTCTTCCCCCGGCCCAATCTCTGTCCCTTTTGTAGGCGGGTCTTAGAGAAGGGGTGGGCTTGCCCTGTCCAATTAATTTCTGACCTTTATTCCTGCCCTTTGAGTTTGGTGATGCTGAGTGTACAAATCTTTTCTCCTTAAACGGTGCAGTTTGAGGCTGAGCTAGGCAGCAGCAAGCATTCCTGGGGTGGCATAGTGAGGTGCTGAATGCCACGTGCAAAGCTTGTGCCCAGACTGTGGGTGGCAGTGCCCCACATGGCCGCTTCTCCTGGAAGGGCTTCCTATGACGGGGGGTGTTAGGCAGCAGTGGAGCCTTCAGTTGCAGCCATGCCGTAAAGCCAGGCCAGCCTGGCAGGGGAGCTCAAGGGAGATACAATTCACCTCTTAATGGAGGTAAGGAGATGTTGGGGGTAAGGAGATGCTGCATTCGCCCTCTTAATGGAGAGGTGTCCTAGGGCAGCTCACATACTGTGGAGAAGCCTCCCCTCCTCATGCCTTCTTGCCTCTTGTCTCTTAGATTTGGTCGTATTGGGCGCCTGGTCACCAGGGCTGCTTTTAACTCTGGTAAAGTGGATATTGTTGCCATCAATGACCCCTTCATTGACCTCAACTACATGGTGAGTGCTGCCCCAAAGCTGATGTGGGAGGAGCCACCTGGCTGCCAGGCAGCCCCTTCACACCCTTGCGTATTCCCCCAGGTTTACATGTTCCAGTATGATTCCACCCATGGCAAGTTCCATGGCACCGTGAAGGCTGAGAACGGGAAGCTCGTCATCAATGGAAGCCCCATCACCATCTTCCAGGAGTGAGTGGAAGGCAGTGGGAGAAATGTGCTGTGGGGGGCAGCTAGGGTGGTGCGGCTCCCTTGGGTACATGGTAACCTCGTGTCCCTCAATATGTCCTATCCCTGTCTCCCCCACCCCATAGGCGAGATCCCTCCAAAATCAAGTGGGGCGATGCTGGCGCTGAGTACGTCGTGGAGTCCACTGGCGTCTTCACCACCACGGAGAAGGCTGGGGTGAGTGCAGGAGGGCCCGCGGTAGGGGAAGCTGGCTCAGCCCTGCAGAGGCAGAACCCGGGTTTATAACTGTCTACTTCTCTGCTGTAGGCTCATTTGCAGGGGGGAGCCAAAAGGGTCATCATCTCTGCCCCCTCTGCTGACGCCCCCATGTTCGTCATGGGTGTGAACCATGAGAAGTATGACAACAGCCTCAAGATCGTCAGGTGAGGAAGGCAGGGCCAGTGGAGAAGCGGCCAGCCTGGCACCCTGTGGACACGCTCCCCTGACTTGCGCCCCCTCTTTGTTTGCAGCAACGCCTCCTGCACCACCAACTGCTTAGCACCCTTGGCCAAGGTCATCCATGACAACTTTGGTATCGTGGAAGGACTCATGGTATGAGAGCTGGGGAATGGGACTGAGGCTGCTGCCTTTCTCATGCAGGGCTGGCTCCTCCTCCCGGCCAGGCCTGCATGCAACCCTGGGGGCTGGGCCTTCTGGGGACTGGCTCTCCCATAATTTCCTTTCAAGGTGGGGAGGGAGGTAGAGGGGTGGTGATGTGGGGAGCACTCTGCAGGGCCTCACTCCCTCCTTTTCCAGACCACAGTCCACGCCATCACTGCCACCCAGAAGACTGTGGATGGCCCCTCCGGGAAACTGTGGCGTGATGGCCGCGGAGCTCTCCAGAACATCATCCCTGCCTCTACTGGCGCTGCCAAGGCTGTGGGCAAGGTCATCCCTGAGCTGAACGGGAAGCTCACTGGCATGGCCTTCCGTGTCCCCACTGCCAACGTGTCAGTGGTGGACCTGACCTGCCGTCTGGAAAAACCTGCCAAGTACGATGACATCAAGAAGGTAGTGAAGCAGGCGTCGGAGGGCCCCCTCAAGGGCATCCTGGGCTACACTGAGCACCAGGTGGTCTCCTCCGACTTCAACAGCGACACCCACTCTTCCACCTTCGACGCTGGGGCTGGCATTGCCCTCAACGACCACTTTGTCAAGCTCATTTCCTGGTATGTGGCTGGGGCCAGAGACAGGCTCTTAAAAAGTGGTGCAGAGTCTGGCGCCCTCTGGTGACTGGCTCAGAAAAAGGGCCCTAACGACTCTTTTCATCTTCTAGGTATGACAACGAATTTGGCTACAGCAACAGGGTGGTGGACCTCATGGCCCACATGGCCTCCAAGGAGTAAGACCCCCGGACCACCAGCCCCAGCGAGAGCACAAGAGGGAGAGAGAGGCCCTCACTGCTGGGGAGTCCCTGCCACACTCAGTCCCCCGCCACACTGAATCTCCCCTCAGTTTCCATGTAGACCCCTTGAAGAGGGGAGGGGCCTAGGGAGCCCCACCTTGTCGTGTACCATCAATAAAATCCCCTGTGCTCAGCCAGTTCTTTGTCCTGTCTTATCCTAGGGTGTAGGGCGGAGGGAAGGGAAGCTGGGCTGTGTCAAGGTGAGACATTCTTGCTGGGAGGGACCTGGTATGTTCCCCTCAGATTGAGGGTAGGGCCTCCCAACCGCCTTGCTTGCCATTTGCTTCCTGCTCAGACTGAGTGCTACGGAAAGCTAGCACCACTACTTCAGAGAACAAGGCTTGCTTCAGTCCTAGGCTATCTGCTGCTGGCCAAACATGGAAGAAGCTGTTCTATGGGCAGCCCCAGGGAGGGTGACTGGTGGAGGAAGTCGGGGTTCACACTGGGCTGGTGACTGGTTAGTAGACCGCAGCCTGGAGATGAGCTGCAGCGGGTAATTCCAGCTTGGCCTCCACAGCTGTGAGGTCTTGAGCAAGGACTCTTGCTTTCTGTGCCCGCCTGTCTTAGCTGAGGACGTCATTGTGGCCAGCCCCTAAGGTCTTCAGGAGGATTCATCTAGGTAAACAAGAACCTAAAACCATGCCCAAGATGGGCAGCGCTGCCGGGCGCGGTGGCTCAAGCCTGTAATCCCAGCACTTTGGGAGGCCGAGACAGGCGGATCACTAGGTCAGGAGATTGAGACCATCCTGGCTAACACGGTGAAACCCCGTCTCTACTAAAAAATACCAAAAAAAACTAGCCGGGCGAGGTGGCGGGCGCCTGTAGTCCCAGCTACTCAGGAGGCTGAGACAGGAGAATGGCCCGAACCCGGGAGGCGGAGCTTGCAGTGAGCTGAGATCCGGCCACTGCACTCCAGCCTGGGCGACAGAGCGAGACTCCGTCTCAAAAAAAAAAAAAAAAAAAAGATGGGCAGCGCTATAGAATCTTTAAAACTCGGTGAAGTTAGCGCCCACCTCGCACGGTTCTGAGGAAAAGATGGGTCAGGGTGACTTTCCATCATCACCCTTAAGGGAGCTTGGGTAGGGGCAAGGCGTGTCGCTGAGACCTAGGTCCAGACCCCTGGCTCTGCCACTGAAAGGCTCAATTGCTTTGGGCAGTTACTCCGGGGCCTCACTTTGCACGTGGACTTACCTAGTGGAGACAAAAGTACCTACCTCAGTAGAGCACACACACCTGTAATCCCAGCACTTTGGGAGGTCAAGGTGGGCGGCTCACCTGAGGTCAGGAGTTTGAGACCAGCCTGGCCAACATGGTGAAACCCCATTTCTACTAAAACTACAAAAATTAGCCAGGAGTGATGGCGCACACCTACAGTCCCAGCTACAGGTGTGCTGAAGCAGGAGAATCGCTTGAAC
This sequence comes from Macaca mulatta, assembly GCF_049350105.2. NCBI lineage: Eukaryota > Metazoa > Chordata > Mammalia > Primates > Cercopithecidae > Macaca > Macaca mulatta. Next base: position 7,490,978 of record NC_133416.1, read on the forward strand.
CCGGGAGGTGGAGGCTGCAGTGAGCTGAGACCACACCACTGCACTCCAGCCTGGGCAACAGAGTATGAGGCTCCATCTCAAAAAAAAAAAAAAAAAAAGTACCTACCTCAGAGTTCAAACTAGTGAATATTAGGAAGTGCTTGAGACAGTGACACCAAAGTGCACATTAAATACTCGCCAGTTTCATTATTATTAAAGAATCCATTTGAATGTCAGCTCAACACAGCCTCCTATACCAAGGCATTGTGAATTGCATCTCCCCCGTTTCTCCAGGCTTTTCCAAGAATCAGGGACACTGTAGCCTGTTGGTCTCAGAGTATGACAGACACGGAGGAGGCACATGTTTAGCTAATACTTAAACAGAGACCCTGAGCGCACATACACCCGCGCACACATGCCCGGAGCTTCACCTTCTCTGTCATTCTGCAGTGACCAGGAGAGCAAGAGCTCCCACCTCCCTTCAAAATACTGTGCCCATCCCGGGCACTAAGGCCTCTTTAAACCACGGCACATCCACGAGGGAGGGCCACAGCCACATACACTCCACCCAGCAGGTGGACAGCGTGAGCATGTGGACCAAAGCAGGGACAAGGTGCCCCGGCCAGCCCCAACGCCCTCCGCCGCTGACAGGGACAGAAGCCCTCTCCAACTGCGTGTGCTGCAGAGGCCATGTGTAGCCTCCAGGGGCGTTCTCTTCCACGCCAGTGCCTGGGCCAGTCAGCACCAGTGCGGAAGACAGTGAGCTGGCTCCGGACAACAGGCATGGAGGAAAGTTCCCACATTCACATTCCTGATACGTGGACAAGGTGAGGGGCCGCAATCGCTCTGGCAGCATTTTAAAGATGGAGAAGTAGCAGACACCCACGCGTGAAGGCCGGAGAGCCCCAACTGTGGTGGAAACGGCCCCAGAATGGTAGGGCCAAGCCTAGCTCCAGACACCGCAGAGCCCTGGAGAAGCCAAGCCCGAGGGAGGAAGCCCGAGGGAGGAGCGCCTGTCCCCAGGGGCCAGGCCCGGTGCACTGCTGCAGCTGATGCTCCCCTCGGTGCAGCCCCACCCTCTGCCTTGCTGAGTTCCCAGCTGCGAGGGCCTCCGGTGCAAGGGAGAGGCAGGTCTCTATCTCATGGAGCTATCAGATGAGACATCGCGATCGGAGTCCTCAGCCTCGCTTGGCGGCGGCGGCGGGTCGCTAAGCGGGACCGCAGCGAAAGCAGGAGACTTTCTAGAAAAAAACACTAGTCGTCAACCTTGGGGCAGGCCGGAATCCTGAAGACGGCACTCCTCTTCCTGCCGCCTCATCCTCTGGCAACAGGTGAGAAGTACCGGAAGCGAGGGCGGGGCCGCGGGATGGCGAGGGAGCGGCAGGGACTGAACTCTCTCCAACCCCACCCTGACAGGGAAATGGGCCCCGCCTGTGTCTTGGGAACTGAGGCTGAGGTCAGGCACGATGGCTCACGCCTGTAATTCCAGCACTTTGGGAGGCCAAGGCGGGTGGATCACGACGTCAGGAGTTCAAGGCGAGCCTGGCCAACATGGTGAAACCCCATCTCTACTAAATATGCAAAAATTAGCCAGGTGTGGTGGTAGGCGCCTGTAATCCCAGCTACTTGGGAGCATGAGGCAAGATAATCCCTTGAACCCAGGAGGCAGAGGTTGTAGTGAGCCAGAAAAAAAAAAAAAAAAAAGAACAAACGAACTAGCTGAAGTCACAGGAGAGGAGAGAAGCTGCCGAGCCTTCAGCACCCTGACTCTAGGGTGTTGGCTTTATGTCTATCTGCAGTATTTTTGTGATTTTTAAAAATTCACTTTCTTGTTGCGGTGTAACTTACACAGGGTCAAATGCATAAATCATGGCCCTGACGTTAGATAAAAATCTGCCCCCACAACCCTTCCGTTCCTTGCCAGTTTTTAAACTGCCTCTAACCAGGGGAACCACCAGAGCTGGTGGCCTTGGGAGGTTTCAGTCCTCCCACCATGAATGGACACAGCGTCTTCCAACTGCCAAGGGAGAGAGCTGTGGGTCTGGAACAGCCACACCAGGTGACTCCCAAAGGGCAGCCCCACAGCAAGATGTGACCCAGTCACTGCCTGAGGGTCTTTGGGGCTGTGTTCCAACCTTTCTCCCCACTGCGTCCCCCCAGAAGGCCCCATGCCCAGGGGAGGCGCCTACCGGTCTCCGGACTGGGTGATGAGCCGGCGGCAGGTCTCCATCTGCACGTCCAGGCCGCGCTTCATGCTACACATCTCCATGTACTCATGCAGGTGCCGGTTCATGTCGTTCTTGGCTGTGGCCAGCTCCAGCTGTGGTGGGGCAGGCAGGGCCATCAGGGTTAGCAGGTGGGGTTCACAGCGCCTCTGTTCCCCGTGCCAGGAGGCTAACAGGCCAAGAGCAGTGGCTGGGCTGGGGGCCCAGGCAGCCATTACTGAAGGCTCAGATTTTAAAATAAATCAGACCAAGGCAGAAGGCACCCAATATGCTATCATTTCCTCTGGTTTTCCTGGAAATCTTTGCCTATGGAGGAATGCAAAGGTACTGCGGCAGGCTGTGTTCTTTTAAGACTGGTAAGAGTGGTGAGGAAAGTCGGTGTGGGCGGAATGGAGCAGATCCACAAGCTCCCAGGGCCACACGGGTTCCCACCGGGCCTGGCTCATCCCTCATCCCCTGCACTGTGAGCTCTTGTAAGGGTTAGCAACGGGTCTTCCTCATCCTGGCAGACCCAGACCTCGAAGGGAATTAACTCACTCCGTGACGTGCCCACGAGACCGCGGCATACAAGAAGCCTGGCTCACTGCTGAAAGGGGCCCAATCCTCTTACCATTTTCTCCTTATCACTTTATTTTCTCACCTAAAAGCCATTCTGAGACACTACAAGGAAGACTCCCATATTGGAGGTGCCATTGATTCTGAGACATGTCCTGACTTCAGAAATGTCACACGTGGAAAACATGGGGCTCAGAATCAAAGAAATCCAGTCTCCCTCCCAGGGCCCATTCTTCAGCCCAGACTCTGAGGCAGGCAGAGAGGCACGGCCCAGGCAGCACAAACTCTGTGCCAGGGACAGCCGACTGCCTCTCTTTGTTTTGGGTACAAAGGGCAGGGGCCACAAGGGGAGGCAAAATGAAACTGCCTGGAGATGACGTTCGTGACTGCCTGAGTGAAGAGAATGGGGAAGATACCAGCTGTGATAATCTGGATTGGACAGAGAGGGTGGGAACTTAGAGAAAGATGGAAACAGGTTCCAGGGCCAGACAACAGAGATAATCAGGACAGTGACATCGGGGTGAGATGGTGGCTGGCTGGGTGAGAAGCCCCACTGGGGACAGCTTCAGTGGTAGCCTTGGCTCCACAGCTGGAGCCCCACAGTAGTGGGAGGAACAGGACACCGGTGACTGTTCAACCCAGGGAGAAAATACAGAGCCACCAGTCCTTGTTCAGATCAGCTGCCTACACGCCAATTTCTCCACCTTGGAAAAGCTGGAGTGCAGGGGGCTGGGTTCTGGAACCATCACTCAGGGAGACTGGGAAGAAGGAAATGAACCAAATATATTCTACTGATATACAAGGCTAGTACTGCCACCAGTAGTCTCTGCATATGTCTATGTCCCCACTTAATTCACAAATTTACAGCAGGAACAAGGTCAGGAGGTGAACGTGCAAGTCAGGAGATGTCCTTGACAAGCTACCTTGAAAACTGCAGGCTCGCTGTGTGACCAGACTTGGGGGTGAGAGGGGAGGAGATGGAGAGAGGTGAGGAGCAGTGGGGAAGAACTGCCTCCCGCCCACCACTCCGGGCCTTGGCTTTGCCAGAGGAACTGGTCCTTGCTCCATCTTAGTGACCCTGAGAGATCAAAGGTCACAAAGATAAAGGCACCTTGGGTACTCCTGAGGTCAGCAAGTCCTCCTAACAGTTCCCCTAATGCAGAAGTCCCCAAACCCGAGGCCACGGACCAGTACCTGTCTGTGGCCTGTTAGGAACCAGGCCAAACAGCAGGAGGTGAGCAGTGGGCAAGTGAGTGAAGGTTCATCTGTATTTGCAGCCGCTCCCCATCACTGGCATACGGCCCGAGCTCCACCTCCTGTCAGATCCACGGCGGCATTAGATTCTCACAGCAGCGTGAACCCTACTGTGAACTGCGCATGCGAGGGATCTAGGTTACGTGCTCCTTATGAGATTCTAATGCCTGATGATCTGTCACTGTCTCCCATCAGCCCCCGATGGGACTGTCTAGGTGCAAGAAAACAAGCTCAGGGCTCCCACTGATTCTACATTATGGTGAGTTATATAATTATTTCATTATATATTAAATGTAATAAAAATAGAAATAAAGTGCACAGGCTGGGCATGGTGGCTCACGCCTATAATCCCAGCACTTTGGGAGGCTGAGGCAGGTGGATCACCTGAGGTAGGGAGTTCAAGACCAGCCTGACCAACATGGAGAAACCCCGTCTCTACTAAAAATACAAAATTAGCCAGGCATGGTGGCACATGCCTGTAATCCCAGCTACTTGGGAGGCTGAGGCAGGAGAATCACTTGAGCCCGCAAGGCAGAGGTTGCAGTGAGCCAAGATTGTGCCATTGCACTCCAGCTTGGGCAACAAGAGCGAAACTCTGTCTCAAAAAAAATAAAATAAAATAATTTTTAAAAACAGTAACAAAGTACACAATAAATGTAATGTGCTTGAATCATCCCAAAACCATTCCCCCCGGGTGAGTGGAAAAACTGTCTTCCACAAAACCAGTCCCTGGTACCAGAAAGGTTGGGGACTGCTGCCTAAAGTCATTGTACTGGGAGAGAGGAGGAGTCATGATTTGAAAATACCTTTTTTTTTTTTTTTTTTTTTTGGAGACGGAGTCTCGCTCTGTTGCATAGCCTGTAGCACAGTGGCACAATCTCAGTTCACTGCAGCCTCCACCTCCCAGATTCCAGCAATTCTTCTGCCTCAGCCTCCCAAGTAGCTGGGATTACAGATGCCCACCACAATGCCTGGCTGATTTTTGCATTTTTAGTAGAGACGGGGTTTCACATGTTGGTGGCCAGGCTGGTCTCGAACTCCTGACCTCAAGTGATCTGCCTGCGTTGGCCTCCCAAAGTGCTGGGATTACAGGCAAGAGCCACCGCACCCAGCCAAAAATAGCTTAAAAGGCATTATTCCATTTAATATATCATTTTTGTTCTTTCAGATCATGTTTTACACTGGGCACTTGAGGTCCAGGGAAGACTAGCGAGAGATGGCAGCCCGAGATCTCTTCTTCACAAAGATGGCTGCACAAAGGCCTCTACTTCGTTGAAGATGCAGTGAAAATACAGACCTTAAACCCACCATCCAAAAGAGGGAGGCAAGAATCAGGTAAGCAGCAGGGAGGAAACAGCGAGCCAGGGTAGACAGAAGGGTGGGGACGACTGGTTTCCCTTGCCATGTCTTTAGCTAGCAGCACAAATCCACGAAATCTCATTTACCTGCCCAAGAAAACCGGGTTTGATGAAGAAGCAGGACAGTTTGATGTGTGTTGGGAGAATGAGTATATAGGAAAATAATTTCTCGACTTCTTTCTCAAACACATCCAATGTGAGAGCAATAAAAATAAAGTCACTCCCTCCTTATCCACTGGTTTCACTTTCCACGGCTTCAGGTACCCAAGGTGAACCTTGATCTGAAAATATTAAATGAAAGATTCCAGGCCAGGTGCAGTGGCTCACGCCTATAATCCCAGCACTTTGGGAGGACGAGGCGGGTAGATCACGAGGTCAGGAGATCAAGACCATCCTGGTTAACATGGTGAAACCCCGTCTCTACTAAAACATACAAAAAATTAGCCAGGCATGGCGGTGGGCACCTGTAGTCCCAGCTACTCGGGAGGTTGAGGCAGGAGAATGGCATGAACCCGGGAGGCAGAGCTTGCAGTGAGCCAAGATAGTGCCACTGCACTCCAGCCTGGGCGACAGAGCGAGACTCCATCTCAAAAAAAAAAAAGATTCCAGAAATAAACAATTCCTAAGTTTTAAATTGCACACTGTTCTGAGTGACCTGATAAAATCTCACACAATTGGCCGGGCGTGGTGGCTCAAGCCTGTAATCCCAGCACTTTGGGAGGCCAAGGTGGGCGGATCATGAGGTCAGGAGATCCAGACCATTCTGGCTAACACTGTGAAACCCCATCTCTACGAAAAACACAAAAAAAATTAGCCGGGCGTGGTGACGGGCGCCTGTAGACCCAGCTACTCGGAAGGCTGAGGCAGGAGAATGGGGTGAACTCGGGAGGTGGAGCTTGCAGTGAGCCGAGATCGCGCCACTGCACTCCAGCCTGGGCGACACAGAGCGAGACTCCATCTTGGGGGAAAAAAAAAATCTCACTCTATCCAGACCGGGACATGAACCCTCCCTCTGTCCCAAGGATCCACACTGTCTGCACTGCCTGCCCATTAGTTACTTGGTAGCCATCTCAGTGATCAGATTGACTGTCATGGTATCGCAGGGCCTGTGTTCAAGGAACCCTTACTTTTACTTCATAATGGCCCCAAAGCACAAGAGTAGTGATGCTGGCAATTTGGATATGCCAAAGAGAAGCCAAAATGTGCTCCCTTTAAGTGAAAAGGTAAAAGTTTTCAACTTAATAAGAAAAAGAATCCGATACTGAGGTTACTAAGGTCTATAGTAAGAATCTTCTATCCGTGAAATTGTAAAGAAGGAAAAAGAAGTTTGTGCCAGTTTTGCTGTCACACCTCGAACTGCAAAAGGTACTGCCACACCGCATGCTAAGTCTTAGTTAAGAGAGAAAAAGCATTGAATGTGTGGGTGGAAGACATGAACAGAAACACGTTCCGGTTGACAGCACCTGGACCCAAGCTATCGGGGGTCAGTGCTATCTTTGGTTTCAGGCATCCACTGTGGGTCCTGGAACACATGCCCTGCAGGTAAGAGGGCACTACTGTATGAATCTCCCACATGGGCTTGAAGAGAGGCTGAGAGTCAGAGAAGGCTCCATGCCTCTCCTCAAGTCAGAGCGTCGGGAAAGGACCATCTCACCAGGCCAGGAGAGCTCACAGGGGTCCCGTCCATCCCTCCTCCCACAGCAACCTCCATTCTGTGGTTCCACAAATCCTTCCTTTTTTTTTTTTCTTTTTTTTGAGACAGAGTCTTGCTCTGTCACCCAGCTGGAGAGCAGTGGCACAATCTCGGCTCACTGCAAACTCTGCCTCCCGGGTTCATGTCATTCTCCTGCCTCAGCCTCCCGAGTAGTGAGTAGCTGGGGCTACAGGTGTCCGCCACCACGCCCGGCTAATTTTTTTTGTATTTTTCGTAGAGACAGGATTTCACCGTGTTAGCCAGGATGGTCTCGATCTCCTGACCTCGTGATCCGCCCACCTTGGCCTCCCAAAGTGCTGCGATTACAGGCGTGAGCCACCGTGCCCGGCCTCCACAAATCCTTCTTGCAGGTCCTAAAGCCTAGAGTTTGAGTTAAAGCACCAGCTCCACTTGCCTCTAGGTACCTCTAGAAGGTACTTCAAGGCTTGGGAAAAAGCATGGAGACTTCTGTTATCTCAACGGCTGAGTGGAAGAAACAGGAAAGTCCCGGTCCGTCTCAGTGCTATGGCACTGATAGTGTTAATAATAATAAAATGGTCCCCACTATGCTACACTCGCTATGAGCCAGACACTGCCCTAAGCTCCATATGTGCATTATTTCATCCGCTCTTCTAAACAACCCTATAGATGAGGTACTATTAAATTCCTCATTTTACAAATAAAAAGGCCAGGCGCAGTGGCTCATGCCTGTAATCCCAACACTTTGGGAGGCCGAGTTAGGAGGACTGCTTGGACCCAGAAGTTTGAGGCCAGCCTGGAAAGCATAGTGAGACCCTGTCTCTGTAAAAAATCAAAAAATTAGCCGGGCGTGGTAGCACACGCCTGTGGTCCCAGCTACTTGGGAGGCTGAGGTAGAAGGATTGCTTGGATCCAGAAGATCAAGGCTGCAGTGAGCCTGGAGTGACAGAGCAAGACCCTGTCTCAAAAAAAAATAAAGAAAGAAAGAAAGAAAGAAAAAGAAACAGGTACAGGACAGGACACATGGCTCGTGCCTTTAATTCTAGCACTTTGGGAGGCCGAGGCAGGAGGATCACTTGAGCCCAAGAGTTTAAGACCTGCCTGGGAAACACAGGGAGACCCCATCTCTACAAAAAATAAAAAATAAAAATTAGCTGGGTGTGGTGGCGCACACCTGTGGTCCCAGCTACCCAGAAGGCTGGGGTGGGAGGATCACTCCAGCCTAGGCAACAGAGTGAAACAGAGTGAGACCTTGTCTCAAAAAAGAAAGGACAGAAAGACAAGAGAGGGAGGGAGGGAGGGAGAGAGGGAGAGAGGGGAAGAGAGAGAGAGAGAGAAAAACGGGGGAAGGGAGGAAGGGAGGAAGGAAGAGAGGGAGGGAGGGAGGGAGGGAGGGAGGAAGGGAGGAAGGAAGGGGCTCAGAGGGAACAAGTAACTTGTTACACGTTCAGAGTGGTTGTAAGTAACAGAGCTGAGATTTGAACCAACATCTCTCTGCTTCTAGAGCCTGAGGTCTTCAGAGCCCACCAGAAGGACTATAGCTGAGAGATCACTCCTCCTCCCAAGACCTTGGTCTCTAGGGTCCTGCAGGAGGGATGAGGCCACTGCACCTGCAGCCCCACTCAAAACCCTCTGGGACACTGTGCCCCTGGCTTCCGCTCCTGCCCTTACCTCTATCTGGTCAATGGTCTCCTGATACTCCTTCTCCCGGGTTTTGAACAGGGACTCCGTATCTTTAATCACCTTCTCCAGGCTATCTTCCTGCTGCTGGAGTAGAAAGGGAAGCAGGGGAGGCCAGCCAGGGAGGGATGGGATAGGGCGCATTCCAAGGGCCAAGTCAGAGAGAGAGAGAGAGAGAGGAAGTCCGGTTAAAGAAACTGGAGAAAGAAAAGCAAAAGGATAAAGGAAGAGGGGAGACGCAGGTAGAGGATGACAGCCACATGGGGGGACAGAGCGAGGAGAGGAGCGGGGGGGTGGGCGTCAGGCTGGAGAGGCAGAGCCAGAGGGCCCTGAGGCCGGGAGCAGAGGTTACCTCTCCCTGGGCCTCTGCAGCTGCCATGGCATAGCCTGAGAAATCCTCCCAAAGCAGCAGGGTCTCCTCAGTCTCCTCCCAAGTCAGGCTGTCACAGTCGTCCTCAAAATCATACTCCCTCCTAGAGACAGGGAACCCGGGTGTCAGGGCGGGCGGGGCCTCGTCCTGGCAGGGGACTGGGGAGCTCCGGCCTCCTGGGCTGCTGTGGCATCGGTGCTACGGGAGCACGGCCTGCGGACTCACAGCTGGTTGAGCATGCGCTGCATCTCCTCGTTGATGCTGAGGGCTGTGCTCTCCTCCTCATCCCCATCGGGCTGGCGGGGCCCCTCACTCTCCGACAGGGAGGTGTCCTCCTCGACGGCAGCCTTGCGCTCCCGCTTCCGCCCCCCCATGGATGGGACCTTAATGGGAGACAAGTGCAGAGACTACAGAGACGAGGCCGGGTGCATGAGGAGAAAGGGCGGGAGCGGGAGGCCGGGCAGAGAGGGCGGGAATGGGGGAGAAGCGTGAACCAGCAGGAAGGGTGGGGCAGACAGAGAGAAAAGTCACAGTTACAATGACAGGAACAGAAACACGGACAGTCACCAAGGGCCAGGCACACAGACACACAGCAGAGGCCAGGGCTGCAGACTGAGAAGGCAGAACAAGAAGAAATCGAGAAAGAGAGAGTCAGACAAGGGAGGAAGGGCTCGCTGGGGCCGCAGTCAGATGTGCATGATGGCTCAAGAGGAAATTTATTTTCTACAAAAAGTCTTTCTGATTAAATGACTCAACTAAAAAAAAAGCTTTAGGTTGCAAGGAGGATGAGGGTGCAATGTGTACAAAGGAGAACCTGAATCACATCCAGATCTGGAAAGCCAGGGGAGAAGGGAGAGAAAGAAATGCAGTCAAGAGAACAAGAGATAGAGAGAAAAAGGGGAAGAGCAAGGAAAAGAGAAAGGGCAGAAAAAAAATCAGTGCTCAAGAGCCCAGCGGGCCCAAACTGAGGGCCAGGAGGCCTAGGCAGCTTAGAACTGGGACTGGGACATTAATAAGCTTGCATGAGATCAAACTAACCAGCTTCTTCTGTGGAGAAGGCAAGAGAGAAGATAAGAGGAAGAGAGGAGAGGAAGCAGACAGAGGAGAGAGAGGGGAGGGGGAGACGGCGTTAGAGACCGCTTCCACAATCCCCTCCTGACGCTGCTCCTTACCCCCCAGCCTAGCCCCGTGAGGGCCCCAGGTGCCAGGTAAGGCTCCCCAAGCAGGAGGCAGGGCCTGCGTTCCAGGCCAGCCGCCAAGGAAGCATCTCCCTGCCCCACCCACCCCTGAGAGCAGAGGGCAGCTCCGTCCTCACCTGGAACATCTGGATCATGTCCTCGCAGTTGCGCTGCTGAGCCACATCGCAGAGCTTGGCAGTGATGTCAATGCGGCGGCAGATGTCCATATCCACCTTCATGGCTTTCTCCTGGATCTTGGTGTCCAGCTCCGACAGGTTCTGTCCAGGGAGCCCAGGGAACAGTGAGGAGGCGGCCAGTTCTCCAGACAAGGACGAATGAGGCCTGGCAAGGTCCTCATCCTTCCCACCACATTGCACTGGTGCCTCTTCTGTGGAGTCTCCCTGAGCTGAGTGCACCCCTCTTCCTGGGGAGCGGGGGCCCCCCCACAGCACTGTGTGCATGTGCTGGGCAACGGGCAACTCGGGCCGCTGCTCCCTGACCAAACGGAAGCCCTGAAGAGCATGGCCAGTGCCCGGGACATACAGGGGCTCACTGGAACCATTAGCGGTCCTCATCCTCCTGGAACTTACATCCCCAGAGAGAAAGAGACTCCTGGGAATTGTAAGAGTGGAGAAAGGACTATACTAATCGCAACAGCTCACACTCTTCCAGCTAACACTGCGTGCTGGGCACCGTCCTGAGTACATGATCACCTCCACGATACTCCTGCAGAGTGCACGCCTTTATTTCCCCACGCCAAAGATGACGCCTCAGAGGCTGAGGAATCGGCCCAGGGCCCCGGTGCCAGCTGCAGAGCCTCCACCCCAGAAGCCGCTCACTAACTGCTCTGTAACCCTAGGCCCTCAGAATCTCGCCACCTCTGTGACGCAACACCAAGACTTTTGTTCCTTCTCTTTCTCTGGAGTTAGGGGTGGCTGGGGGAAAAGGGAAGGAGAGCAAAAAGAAGGGGAGGAGCCGTGGATGGGACACCAACAGGCCAACACTGGAAGGGCCCGCTCCTCTGGCCTCAGAAGCCTCACTTCGACCCTCGGGGAAGCCTGGGGCTGCACTCACGTTACTCATGAGCCCCTTGAAGACCACCAGCTCAGCCTTCAACTGTTCCACCTTCAGTGCCAGCTCCTCCTGGCAGGCATCAGCCTCCTGGGCTTCCTGCAGTTGGGAGAAACCCTGATGTTAGTGGCACTGCCGAGGTGGAAGGAAGATAAAGATGACAAGGAGGGACAGGAGATGGCAGCAGGGTCATGGGCAGACAGGGGCACCCAGTAAAGCACCAGCAGCAAGTGGGGTGCCACCCTCACCTCCTGGAGCTCATTTACACGGTCTTGCAGCTGGATCCGCACCGTGTACTCCTCTTCCCACCTGACAGACATGGGAAGGGCAGAGAGAGCTTAGGTAGAGTCCTTCCCTGCCCCCATGGCTCCCTGTCCCCACCTCTCTGGCTCAGGCCTCAGACCCCAGTTCTGGTTCCCTGGATGGGGAGAAGCAGGGCACGGGAATGCCTGGCCAGCCAGCTGGTGACCAACTGCAGCTGTCACGTGGCTCTGTGCTTCCTGACGGGCGTCCAGCTCGCCAGCTGCCTTCCCGGAACCTCCGGGCCACACACCAGGAGCTCTGTTTGGGCAACTGCTGAGGCTCCAGTCCTCTGCGGCGCCCATCCCCGCTCAGGCCCCAGCTCAGCCAGCTGTCTGGCTGGCCTCATCGCCCACCGCCTGCCCACACCAGACCACCAGGTCCACCCGGCCCAGTCTCCCACCTTCAGTCGCACAGATCCAGGCTCCCGCCTCCTGCCCGCACCAGAACAGAGCTCGTCGAGCCCGCTGCCCTGCCTCTTGTGGTATCATTTAACCCTGTAAAAGCATCTGCAGGACACATACTGTATCAACAGAGTGGGTCAAGAGCCTGGTAGGAGACACTCAAAGTCCTTCCCCACAAGCTCCAGAAACTGCCCACCCAGAGCCTCCTCTAAGTGAGTCACAGAGAGGCGGCCAGGCTGGCTCAGAGGCCAGAAGTCCTACAGCAGCATGACAGCAGTGGAAACACGAGCCTGGGGTTACTAGCGCTCCAACCCAGAGGGAAAGAGAAAGCAGAGTATGTAAAGGGGCCCGGTGAGTACGGCGGATGAGAACTAGAAGCAGCCTCTTGCAGGGCCCAGAGTTCAGAGATGAAGGCTGCAGGTGGGCTGGACGACACTCTGGGCCACAGGGCAGGGTCCTAGGTAGGGCATGCTTCCCAGAGCCAGCTTTGTCATGTCTCATCAGCCATGGCAGGCGGCGCATATTCCATTCCATCACAGAGATGGAAGCCAGGGCAATGTGCTGCTTAGGACCTGCCTGGCGTTCCAGGGCCCCGCAGTCTAGCTGGTGTAGCAGCACATCTCAGACCCTGTTCCTGTGAGCTCATCCCTTCTGCCAGCCTGAGAAAGGAGAGGAACTGCACCAAGAGAGAAACTTCAACACAAGAAAGGTGGTTAGGAAGGGGCCAAGAAGACAGCAAGAAAAACGAAAATCTAAGTGGGCAGCTTCTGAAGCCTTGGCTTAAGCCCTTTCTTCCCCTTCCCTCCATCTTCCTTCCTATGTCAGCCTCTGGGTCCCATTCTCCTCACTCACAGCCGCACTGCAGTATTCCTAATAATAACTCCTCTACATCACCTCGGCTGCCCCTCCCTGCCGGGCAGAGCAGGAGGAGGCAGCCAGCCCAGCCACCACCCTGCCAGCTCCCCACACAGCCGGGCTCCCCACACAGCCCAGCTCCCAGCCTTCCTGGCTCCCAGCCCCCTTCCCTGTGTGTCCCACAGGTGCTTCTCCCCTCCCCCCTGGCATTCTCATGCACACAGTCAGGCCACTAAGGGCCATAGTTGCATCAGGTTATATGTTTTCTTAGCTAAGCCCCTTATCTTTTCTGGGTCTTGGTTTCTTCATCTACGATGTGAAGGCATGAACTGTGGTGCCCTCATGCCCCTGGAGCCCATGAGTCCCTCGAGGAAGACAGTAAACCTGTCAAGGGCATGCTAACTCTGGACAAGATGTGTGAGGGAGGGCAGGAGGGGCTATCTGACAGTGAGCTCAACAAAACCTGGAAGAAACTTAAGGAAGGCGGTTAGCTAAAGGTTAAGCTTAAGGAAATCTTACAGGGTAAAAAATCTAAAAATGAATCACCTGGAAGTCCACTACAATTCTATTGTTCTTTAGCCAGATTTCACACAAACAGGTTCATTTTCACCTCCATTTCCATCTGGTCTCACTTACAAGGTTCCCTTAACATGGGCAGAATCTGAGAGCGATTTCCATGCATTCTGCATGAACCAAACACCACTCTTAGAAAAAACTCTATCCCTGGGTTGAAGAGAGAAAGCAGGGACCAATCCTAGGTTGGAAAAATGGGGGCTCAAAAAAAGGTCACACGCAAGGCAGGGGAGCTGAAAATAGAACCCAGGAGGCCTTCAGCTACCTCCCAGTTTAGTGCTCAAGCCATCCCAGGCCTTCCAGGCAGAAAACAGGAGTTACAGTGTTGCTATAAAGAGACCAGAATGAGGGCAAGGGATCTGGGGTGGAAGAAGAGTCACTGCCAGTATCACGTACCATCCAAGTCTAGCTACGGCCTTCTACACAGCAGTGTGCTGCAGAGCTATGAGCTAATCAGTCCCCAAGGAATAACTCTTTCCTGCCCTGGACAGCTGGACCAAGGACAAACGCTCCTTCAGTTTAAAAAAAAAAAAAAAGAAAAGAAAAAGCTCCTGAGAACAGCAATTGTTCCTGTGGTTATGGATGTATTCCAGAACTGTGCCTGTTCCACTGCTGAGTGTGTTAGCTCGCTCCTGCACGGGCAGAGCAGGCTGGTTCGGGTGCCAGAATGACTTCAGGACAACTGAAACTCCCAAGGACATGTAACATGGACCACAACTAAGGAAGCCAGCACAAGGACAGGACTCAAGCTCAGAAAGCCTGCTGATCTCTGATCTGGTAAACTCCAGCAGGGTGGAGATCCCTGAAGGTCGCCCCCACACCCAGTGGTCATTTCCTAGAACATTCGGCCAATCCTCACCCAGCGCTGAATCTCGGCTACACTGGGCTGCATAGGTAGTTCCCAGGCCCGCCCACAAGGGGTCATAATAGCTGAGATGAGAGGGGAGACCGCCAAACCAAAGTCTTCTCTGACTGTCACCGCCTTCCTCCTCAAGGCATGGGTTGGAGTCTGCAAGACGCTACCTCTGTTCTCCTGTCCTATCGACTTGGTTATCAGCCATCTAAGGAATCCACTTGGTATACAGCCAGCACTCCTGGCATCACATCCCTTCCCCTTGCCCCTTGGGACCGGGCTCCTCTCAGACAGCCAAATCTTCATCCACAGAATGCACTGGGCCCGCCCCGCGGTCTCGCAGTCCTAGGGAGTGTCCATATCCCAGCTTCTCCCCGCTCAGTCCCCTGCTGGCTCTCCACTCTCCCTCCACCGCTGGCGTTTTATACTGCCAAGAGATTCCCCCATCAGCCCTGCTCTCCACCCTCACCCTAGGGAATTCCCTTCACTCTTTCTTTTCCCACTTTGTTGACCTACTCAAGCAATGAGGTCCCGGAGCTTTTCCTATGAAACCACAGCAGGTACCTGGTTTCCATCAGTATTCTTTGAGAAACCTTGGGCTGTGAAAGAATCACCCGTTGCAAGGTACAGCCCCTTCCTTACCACCCCCTTCCAATTTCACTCAATTTACTCTCCCAAATTGACGCTATATCCTTGCCTCCTACTTTTCAAGTTTATATCCCTAAACTGCCCCAGGGCTGAGACCGGTAGGGCTCAGACCCAGTCCCTTTCACACCCACAAAGCCCGCAGTTAAGCCTGGATGCAGAGACAAGCCGGAAAAGTAGGAATTCCCCAGTGTTCCGCTCCCAGCGTCCTTCTTCCTGTCACGAGTGGGGCTTCTGCATTCTCTGCAGATTCTAGTCTCCCTGCGTCCAATTCCTTCCAAGCTCCTCATTATACAGCACAAACTTTCCTCTCATTCTTTTCACCCCTGATTCTTCGGAACCCACACCGACTCCCGGCCCGTTGTGAGGGGCATGACACAGAGAGCCCTGTCCCCTCTTCCCAATCCCTACCTCCGCTTGTACTCGTCCCGCTCCCGCTTCACTTTGGCCAGCACGTTGTAGAGCGCGCGGATCTCGGGCGTGATGGTGTCGATTTGGACGCCCACCCCATCCGGGTGCACCCACGACAAGCCAGGCCCTTGCACCAGAGTGGGCTCCAGTCCCGGCCCGAGCCGGCGGGCGTGCGAGAACGACCAGATGGTGCCGGGCATGAAGCGGGCAGACGAGGAGTAGGCGGTGGAGGTGGAGGTGGAAGACGACGAGAGGCTGGCCGCGGAGGGCGCGAGGGGGCCGGCCGGAGAGCGCGCGGGCGAGCCCAGCACCCGCGCCGACGGGCTGCAGACAGCGGCCGGCCGGGCGCCCAGCGGCAGCCCCAGGGGCCGGATGGGGCTGACGAAGCCGGTCTGCACGGCCTGGTCGCGACGACCCAGGCCCCGCCGGCCCTGCTTACCCTCCTCCAGCGCTTGCTGCAGCTGCTTCTCCAACAGCCGGTTCCGGCGCTCCAGCTCATGCACCTTGGCCAGGAAGCAGCGGAACCGGAGGTTCAGGGTCTTGAGCACGTTGATGTTGGAGCCCAGGTCATTGCGGAGGGCCATGGCGGCAGGCGGGGCCGGGCCCGGCCCGG
The DNA here is from genome assembly GCF_049350105.2 of Macaca mulatta. Taxonomy (NCBI): domain Eukaryota; kingdom Metazoa; phylum Chordata; class Mammalia; order Primates; family Cercopithecidae; genus Macaca; species Macaca mulatta. The sequence goes on from NC_133416.1 coordinate 7,506,974, forward strand.
GGGGCGAGTAGGCAGCAGGGCCGGCCGGCGAGAGAGGCGCCGGGGGTAAGTCTCCTCCCCCGGCGAAGTGGTCGCCTCCCAGTGAGTCCCCCAGCGGCCCGGCCAGGCCCTGCTGCTCCTGCTGTAGGAGGAAGAGGTTGGGGCCGAATAACGGATTCATGGCTGCGCCTTCTGCTGGGAGATGCAAACCAGTGCAAGAGCAGGGATGGAGGGCGAGCGAGAAGAGCCAATGCGGCGCCGGCGGGACAGGGTCGACCAATCAGGAGGCTCGGCGGCAGGGCAGAGGTCAGGGGGCGGGCCGAGGGGGAAGCCAATGACAGGCTCCAATTGGAGGCCGGACCCTGGACCTTTCCGGATCTGAAGCCGAGCCCAGGGATGAGGGGCCCACCGCCTGGAATTCAGCTGGGGTGGCGTAAAGCCCAGGCCCTCCAGTACCCCATGGGTTCTGGTGGCAAGCCCATCTCCCCTACGCTACTTTTTTTCTGAGACCGAGTCTCACTGTCGCTCAAACTGGAGTGCAGTAGCGTGATTTCGGCTCACTGCAACCTCAGCCTCCCAGGTTCAAGCGATTCTCCTGCCGCAGTCTCCCGAGTAGTTAGGATTACAGGTGCCCGCCACCATGCCCGGCTAATTTTTTGTATTTTTAGTGGAGACGAGGTTTCACCATGTTAGCCAGGCTGGTCTCGAACTCCTGACCGCAGGTGATCCACCCACCTTGGCCTCCCAAAGTGCTGGGATTACAGGCGTGAGCCAGCATGTCCGGCCTTCCCCTACACTTCTATTGCCCTCCTCTCCCCAGAGTTCAATCACCCCTAGCTCTGACTCCAGGGCTCTCCCTTCCTGGGAAGACTCAAGGCTGCAGGAGCCTAAAACTGACCTGATTTCTCAGTAGCACCCAACCATTCCCTCTCCTCAGAAGATCCCAGTCCCACCTTCCCACCTCTACCCTTAAAGCAGCAAAGGCAGTACCCAGTTCCCTCAAAAATACTCAGCGGCCAGAGGTTGTAAAATGTGTATTAAATTTCATGGGTATGCACAGTGGAGAAGGCATCCTCATAGAGGCAAGAGTTCCAACCCGGTGACAATGGCAGTGAGCCACCCCAGTCTAGTTTTCAACCATCTAAGACAGGAGCAGCTGGCCATTCCCCCGGGACTGAGATTTCTTCCTCTTTGCTGGTGGGGGGCGGCTGGAACTGATGGGAGACACAGTCGGAGACTGAGGCCCCTTGGGGGTGTCATTCTGTTTCTGGAAGGCAGCTTTCTTGAAAGGCTGCTCTGGCAACTGCTGCTTCTCAACCCCCTTGGCCCTTCCAAGGGGGTGATGATGGTCCTTAGGTTTCAGGGTGGCCTGAGTCTTGGATGGGGATAACACAGCCGGTGTTTCTGTGTCTGTGCCCTTGGGAGAGGCATTCTGCTTGAGGAAGGCAACTTTCTTGGAGGACTGTAATTTAGGCGATCGTTGCTTTAGCTTCCCAGTCACCTTGGACTCCCTGATCCCTTCGGCTTTTCCAGCTGGCTGACTGCTATCCTGGCACCTGGAGGAAGCTTGGGTCTTTCTGACAGAAGGTACAGTGGACAATTCTGAGTCTGCCCCTTTAGAGGTGCCATTCGGCTTCTGGAAGGAGGCCTTCTTGGGACGTTGCTGTTTCTGCAGCTGCTGCTTTGTCTTTGCAGCCCCCTTGGCCTTTTTGGCTGGCTGGCTGCTGTTCTCAGACTTGGGGATGACCTGAGGCAAGTCTACATTTTTAGGTGTGGCTGTTTCAGAATTTCCTGGGGTTAAAATTAAACAGATGGTGTCAGAAAATAGGCCTTATCACCGTATTTTATTTTATTTTATTTTATTTGAGATGGAGCCTCGCTCTGTCGTCCAGGCTGGAGTGCAGTGGCATGATCTCGGCTCACTGCAAGCTCCACCTCCCAGGCTCACACCATTCTTCTACCTCAGCCTCCGGAGTAGCTGGGACTACAGGCGCCCGCCACCATGCCCATAGAATTTTTTTTATTTTTAGTGGGGACAGGGTTTCACCGTGTTAGCCAGGATGGTCTCGATCTCCTGACCTCGTGATCCGCCCACCTCAGCCTCCCAAAGTGAGCTGGGATTACAGGCATGAGCCACTGTGCCTGGCCTATCACCATATTTTAATATTCTCATATTAAAATATGAGAATTGCCATCTCTTGGGCAGGAGCTCCACACAATTAGGTCAGTGCCTAAGAGCAGATTACCGAAATTCCCATTACTTAATTAACTTGGCCTTTACTCAAGTCCTACTTGAACCTTGTATTAAGAGATCACTGCTTATAGGCCAGGTGTGGTAGCTCACACCTGTAATTCCAGCACTTTGGGAGGCCAAGGCAAGTGGATTGCTTGAGGCTAGGAGTTCAAGACCAGCCTAGTCAACATGGTGAAATCGTCTCTACTAAAAAGATAAAAATTAGCCAGGGATGGTGGTACCTGTCCACACCTGTAATCCTAGCTACTTGGGAGTCTGAGACACAAGAATCACTTGAACCTGGAAGGTGGAGGTTGCAATAAGCTGAGACTGCACCACTGCAGTCCAGCCTGAACAATAGAGCAAGACATTGTCTCAAAAAAAAAAAAAAAAAAAAAAAATTCACTGCCTATCCTTGGGCCAAAAGATTTTTTACAGGAAGCTGCGCCCTCTTGAGGACAGGAAGTAACAAGACGCTGTAAGGAAAAAATGAATTGGTTTTGGGTATTTTTTTTTTTTTTTGAGACAGAGTCTTGCTCTGTCGCCCCAGCTGGAGTGCAGTGGTGTGATCTCGGCTCACTGCAACCTCTGCCTCCTGGGTTCAAGCGATTCTCCTGCCTCAGACTCCCGACAATCACAAGCGTGTGCCACCATGTCCGGCTAAGTTTTGTATTTTTAGTAGAGACGGGGTTTCACCATGTTGACCAGCTGGTCGAACTCCTGACCTCGGGTGATCCACCCGCCTCAGCCTCCCTAAGTGCTGGGGTTACAGGCAGGCACGAGCCACCACGCCCGGCCTCACAGGGTCTTCTAAATGAATTTGAAGCACTAGCCTTTATTTTATTTACTTTTTTTTTTTTTTTTTTTGAGGCAGGGTCTCACTGTGTTGCCCAGGCTGGAGTACAGTGGTGCCATCATAGCTCACTGCAACCTCAAACTCCTGGGGCTCAAGGGATCCTCCTGCCTCAGCCTCCAGAGTAGCTGGAACTACAGACAAAGTCTCCCTTTGTTGCCCAGACAGGTCTCAAACTTGTGGTCTTAAGCGATCCTCCTACCTCAGCCTCCCAAAGTACTGGGATTTACAGGCATGAGCCACCACCATACCTGGCCTATTTATTTTTTAAATCAGAGAAGTTTTTTTCCACACGGATTATGATGAACTGCAGGATAATTAAAATATGTACTTTTTAAGTTATAGCAAATTTTACTATTTCTTTTTTTTGAGACAGAATTTTGCTCTTGTTGCCCAGGCTGGAAAGCAATAGCATGATCTCAGCTTACTGAAACCTCCACCTCCTAGGTTCAAGCAATTCTCCTGCCTCAGCCTCCTGAGTAGCTGGGATTACAGGCATGCACCACCACACCCAACTAATTATTATATTTTTAGTAGAGACGGGGTTTCACCATGTGGAATTCCTGACCTCAGGTGAGTGCTGGGATTATACGCATGAGCCACCACGCCCAGACAAATTCTACTATTTCTGAAGTAGCTCTTCTCTCCCTCTTGCAATTAAACCCAGGGTTATATCCCAGTAAGTAGTGTTCTCAAGGCTGTTTCAGAAAACCCCACCCTTCCCTTGAGATGCAGGCCGGACTCCTCAAGATGGCTGAGAAAACAATCTGCAATGAGTGTGACAGGCTGAGAACTGCTGACAAAGCTCTGTGGAGCTCTGTTCCAACCCAGTGCTGAGAATGCTGGACCAGCAGAGGTACAGTACCAGTAAGTCAACCCTCTGCCAAGAAGGAAAAGAAACCACAACCTTCATTTGGAATGTATTTAGTGCTGAACAACTGCAGCCACTTGGCAGAATAAAGGAAAAGGCCTCCATCCATATGAACACTTCAGCTTATTCACATGGGGTCCAGCACTCAAAAGCAATTCTAGCTGGAATGAGAGGGTTCTCTCATCCAAGCATGCAAAGGTTGGAGTAAGGGATGCATGAATCTTTCCTTTCCCTTCCCTTCTGTCACGCCATAAAGGCTCCTGAAAGGTGAAAAGAGCAAAGGTGGTGATGAAGGGTAGAAAAAGATCACTCACCTGTCTCGGACTGAGGGATAGAATTGGAGAATTTCTTGAACTTGGCAATGAAGAACCCATCCATATTGTGGGTATGAGGGTAGAAGCGTCGGGCAGAACGCAGACTGGGGTGGAAGCGCCTTTCTCGAAAGCGGGTAAAACCCTCCTGGCCAAAGTCTAGGCCTGTGGGCACCAGTCGCACATTCCTCTTTTTCAGAGCATAGTCTACCACCCACTCATTCTCTTCCACCTGGATGTTGGGGGAAGATAAACAAGGGAGGAAAAAGCAGAGCTGGAGCTGAAGGGAGCTCATAGGGGCAAAGAGCCCCCCAGCCCAGCCTCCCCTGCTCTGCCATGGCAGAGGCCTCACCATGATAGAACAGGTGCAGTAAACAAGGTAGCCTCCTGTCTTGGAGGTGGCATTGACAGAGTCAATAGCACTCAGAAGCAACTCCTTCTGGAGGTGAGCACAGCGCAGGATGTCCTTCTCATCCTGTCCCAAAAAGAGACCCAAAGGCAGCCTCAGGAGGAGAGGGGAGCCCAGAGAATGTCCCCATTTCACTTTCCAGCTCTACGAGACCCAGCCAAGGCGTCTCAGTGGCCACCACCTGACTCCTCACCTTGTTAGTCTTCACGGCTGGGTCCTTGGAGATGACCCCAGTGCCACTGCAGGGAGCATCCAGCAGCACTCGGTCAAAGCCCCCCACCACCTGGGGAAAAGATACAGATGAATCCTATGTCTCTTCCGCAACCAGCAGCGCACTATTTACTAGGGTCAAGTCTGAACACTGAGGTCAGGAAGGGAGAAGGTCAACTGCAAGAAGCCTCAGGAGACACACAGCTTGAGTCTCACCTTGGGGAACTGGCGCCCATCATAGTGACTGATAACGGTGTTGGTGACTCCCAGCCGGTGCAAGTTGCCCACAACACTCTTAAGCCGCTCAGCATTGGCGTCATTGGCAAGGATCACACCCGTATTCTTCATCAGCTGGGCTAAAGGGAGGGCAGTAACAGTGCTGATCAGCCAGTTCCACTGCCTCCATACTAGCTCCCACCCTCCTGCTCAGGAATCCACAGAAGTGGTATCACCTCAAGGCAACTTCACTCCCAACAAGCCTGCCTACTCTATAGGCTGATCCACTCTGCACTAGCCCCTGGTGGTCAGCAAGTCTACCAACGTGGTTTTCCCATTTTTACTGAACACCTATCTGGTCCTACATACTAAATTACTTCTTTTTTTTTTTTTTTTTTTTTTGAGACGGAGTCTCGCGCTGTCACCCAGGCTGGAGTGCAGTGGCCGGATCTCAGCTCACTGCAAGCTCCGCCTCCCGGGTTCACGCCATTCTCCTGCCTCAGCCTCCCGAGTAGCTGGGACTACAGGCGCCCGCCACCTCGCCCGGCTAGTTTTTTGTATTTTTTAGTAGAGACGGGGTTTCACCGTGTTAACCAGGATGGTCTCGATCTCCCGACCTCGTGATCCGCCCGTCTCGGCCTCCCAAAGTGCTGGGATTACAGGCTTGAGCCACCGCGCCCGGCCTAAATTACTTCTTTTAAGTGATAACAGCTTAATAAAAGTTATGGCTGCTGAGTATGTGCTGAATACCGCCAAGGACTTCTAAATGCATCATCTTAACCCTCACAATCCAAGCATAATCCAAGGGGAACCCCAAGCGCAATTACCATCCCATTTTACAGATGACAAAAGAGAATCCAGAGTCAGATGTGTATAAGTGGCACACCCGGCACTTATACACAGGCCGACTCCAGAGACTGCTCCTCACCACTCTGCTAGAGCCTGCACATCGTGTTCCGTGAGCGCTAGTGAGTCAGCAACCCCATCTACTTTCAAAAGCAAGACAGCCCGATGAATCCCACCTGCCTGCCCGTCTCATACCCATGTAGCTGGTCTTTCCTCCAGGGGCACAACACATGTCCAGGATCCGCTCATGTTCCTGGGGTGCCAAGGCCATGACGGGCAGCATGCTGGAGGCTCCCTGCAGCATGTAGTGCCCAGCCAGGTACTCGGGGGTGGCACCTGTGGAGGAGGACCACCCTGTGACATGCGGTAGGGACAGGGACAGAGGTAGAAGGGCTCTTGGGTGGAGACTTACCAATGGGCACAGAAGAATCATATACCACTAGTCCAGTCTTTGACCACTTGCCCAGGGGATCCAGATTAACCCCACGATTGATTAGAGCCTGAAGAGGGATGAAGATTTTTTTTTTTTTTTTTGAGACGGAGTCTCACTCTGTTGCCCAGCCTAGAGTGAGGTGGCGCAATCTTGGCTCACAGCAACCTCCACCTCCCGGATTTAAGCAATTCTTTCTTATGCCTCAGCCTCCTGAGTAGGTGGGACTACAGGCATGTACCACCATGCCTGGCTAATTTTTGTATTTTTCATCAAGATGGGGTTTCACCATGTTGGCCAGGCTGGTCTCTAGCTCCTGACCTCAGGTGATCTGCCCGCCTCGGCCTCCCAAAGTGCTAGGATTACAGGTGTGAGCCACCGCACCCAATTGGGATGAAGATTTTAATAACCTCATAGGCTACTCTACCCAGAAAACAGATGAAGACATTAAAAACATGGCCCATGGCCCCACAACTCCTAGGGTGCTTGCTCCGAATACAGTCATCATGGACTCATTGAGCAGTTTCTCTTTCCCACTCCATCCTACGGTGCCCTTTTTTTTTTAACCTCAGGCTCCTAACTCAAGGTCTGAACTTCATCCCAATGGAGCAGGATGCCACCTCCTGTTACTTTATTTCCTGGAAGTGGCATCTGATTTTCTAAGAGGCTGACCCCTCCACCATACTAAAAATTTAATGATACTGGTTATAGCACATTACATTATTAGGTTTTCTTCACACCAGGAAATACACAACACATATAACCCAACAACTAACTTTAAAACAGGGGTCGTTAACCTGGGGTCCCTGAACCCTCAGAAATGAGTTTAAAATATTGACTGTGCACATGTATTTTTTTTCTGCAGTCAGGAATCATATTTCCCCAGCTCCTCAATCATCTCCCTCCATTTTCCTTGGGCGCAGCACGCTCATCCTGAAGTCTCATCATCCTAGTCACAGGGAACAGAGGTTGGAGGGATGAACTTCCCATTCCTCAGAGGTCCTAGGCCCCCAGCCTGCCAGAGATATCAGGCCTCTGGGTTTGCCCCTCAGGGTCATGCTTAGGTCCTAAGGCCCCACCCAGTCAGGGAAGCACAGGGCAATCTCTGGAGTTGGCAGAAATCACTTCCCTTCTGAGATGAGCAAGCCTCAAAGGCCACCCCTCACCTGGGCAAGGTCTCGGCGTCGGGTTTTCAAGGTATTGGTCCGGAGGGTGACGGGCCGAGGCACCTCATTAGCTTCTAAGAACTCCACCAGCTGCCAGGCAAGACAGCAGGGAATAAATGAGGATGGCTAAGGAGCTCAGTCAGGGGAGCGGGGCAAGGGGGCTGAACCTCTTCCTTACACAGGGTAAGGAGGTGAGAAAAGAGAGGAGGCATTCTGGCAATCCAGTACCTCAGACAGAGGGAAGAGGTCCATGAGCTTGCCAAGCAGGAAGTCTCCATAGGAGTAGTAAGTGGCCAGATCCTTCTTGAGCCGGTTCAGGTATTCAGAACGAGACCGCCCTTCCTCCCGCTGAGCCCCAAAATCACGCAGAATTCCCACGATATCCTGGATCCGCTTGTGAACTCGTTGCAGGTCTGGAGCCTGGGCATGTGGGCCTGTTAAGGAACTGTGTCATGATGTCCTAGGGCCTGGAAATCCCTCTCCCAAGCACCTTCCTCCTAACTCTTCACTCTGTCCTGCAAGGATATCCTGCTCCATCTCCCCGGCAGGGGGCAGCACAAATGGTTCCTCATCCACATTGATCTGCAGGCCCCCATCTGCCTCCTCCTCCTTTGAGGGGCCGGACTCAGGGGTCACTTCTTCCTCCTCATCCTCCGTCTCCTCTTCACTCCACTGGACCCTAGAAACAGGTCCAAGAATAGAGTGATTCACAGACCAAAACAGACACCTCCTCCTTCCACACAGCTTCCCCACCCTAGCCGCTGCCTATGCTCCATCCCAGTAGCTTCCAAAACTCACCCAGCAGCAGCTTCCCGGACCTTCTGCTTCCGAGCAGCTCTTTCAATGGGCAGCAGCTGAAGAGACACAAGGGCTGTTAATACAGGCCTGCCCTTCCATCAGCCCTTGTAGCACTTTCTATCTCTGTATCTTATTTTCTCGCTAAATAAAAATCCAACACTTGCTCTCAGAAGGAAATAGAGGAGCAAAGAAACGAAGATAAAATTGGCAGAATATTGATCACTGTTGAAACTAAGTAATGAGGGCATGGTGGTGCACGCCTGTAAATCCCAGCTACTCAGGAAGCTGAGGCAGGAGAATTGCTTGAACCCAGAAGGTGGAGGTTGCAGTGAGCCAAGATCGAGCCACTGCACTCCAGCCTGGGCAACAGAACAAGACTCCATCTCAAAAAAAAAAAAAAAACAAAACAAAAACCAAGTAATGAATTAAAGGGTTCATTACATTTTTCTTTCTACTATTATGTGTTTTTCACTTTTCCATTAAGAAAAAAAAAAAAAAAACTTGAAAAACACCTGCACATATAAAGGACAAAAATTGCCCTTGACTACCATTTTGCCATATTTTTTTTAGAGAAGTCTTGCTCTTGTCCCCCAGGATGGAGTGCAATGGCACGATCTTGGCTCACTGCAACCTCCGCCTCCCAGGTTCAAACGATTCTCCTGCCTCAACCTTCCAAGTAGCTGGGATTATAGGCATGCACTACCATGCCCAGCTAATTTTTTGTATTTTTAGCAGAGACGGGGTTTCACCATGTTGGCCAGGCTGGTCTCGAACTCCTGACCTCAGGTGATTTGCCCACTCGGCCTCCCAAAGTGCTGGGATTAAAGGTGTGAGCCACCACGCCTGGCCCATTTTGCTATATTTTTTTCAAGTTTGTTTCTTTTTTTTTTTTGAGACGGAGTCTCGCTCTGTCGCCCAGGCTGGAGTGCAGTGGCCAGATCTCAGCTCACTGCAAGCTCCGCCTCCCGGGTTCACGCCATTCTCCTGCCTCAGTCTCCTGAGTAGCTGGGACTACAGGCGCCCACCACCTCGCCCGGCTAGTTTTTTGTATTTTTTTAGTAGAGACGGGGTTTCACCGTGTTAGCCAGGATGGTCTCGATCTCCTGACCGCGTGATCCGCCCGTCTCGGCCTCCCAAAGTGCTGGGATTACAGGCTTGAGCCACCGCGCCCGGCCAAGTTTGTTTCTTGCTTTTTAGACTTCAGTTAAATCACAGGCATTTTCATAGACACAATGACCAGTGTTAACTGCATCATATGCATGAACCATAACTTAAACATATTGTATATTTTGGAAGTTTCCAGAGTTTTTGGCATTATGATCCACATGGTGCCTGCAAACCTAATAATGACCCTATAGATACAAAGGGATGGAAGAAAGGGGTGCACATGGGGACTTTCTCTTTTTTTTCTATACGATTCTAATAATACATCTACATACTAATTGTATAATAATTTCCTGCACCTCAGTAAAGAACTATTTGCTGATGTTTTGGATCATCTTCCTTAATAGGGAATTACTATGTCAAAAGGAAGAAGTTTTTGTGTTTTTTTTTTGAGACAGTCTCACTCTGTCACCCAGGCTGGAGTGCAGTGGTAAGATCACAGCTCACTGCAGCCTCAACCTCCCAAGCTCCAGTCATCTTCCTGCCTCAGCATCCTGAGTAGCTGGGACTACAGGCGTACGCCACCACACCCAGCTAATTTTTAAACAATTTTTTTTTTTTTTTTTTGAGACAGAGTCTCACGCTGTTGCCCAGGCTGGAGTGCAGTGGCGCAATCTCGGCTCACTGCAAGCTCCGCCTCCCGGGTTCCCGCCATTCTCCTGCCTCAGCCTCCTGAGTAGCTGGGACTACAGGCGCCCGCCACCGCGCCCGGCTAATTTTTTGTATTTTTAGTAGAGACGGGGTTTCACTGTGGTCTCGATCTCCTGACCTTGTGATCCGCCCGCCTCGGCCTCCCAAAGTGCTGGGATTACAGGATTGAGCCACTGCGCCCGGCTAAACAATTTTTTTAACTTTTTTTTTTATTTTTTTTGAGACAGAGTCTCACTTTGTTGCACAGGCTGGAGTGCAATGGCACGATCTCGGCTCACTGCAACCTCCGCCTCCCAGGTTCAAGCGATTCTCCTGCCTCAGCCTCCCGGGTAGCTAGGAGTAACTGGGATTACAGGTGCACACCACCACACCAGCTAATTTTTGTATTTTTAGTAGAGATGGGGTTTTGCCACGTTGTCCAGGCTGGTCTCCAACTCCTGAGCTCAGGTGATCCGCTCACCTCGGCCTCCCAAGTGCCAGGATTATAGGCGTGAGCCACTGCACCCAGCCAATTTTTTAATTTTTTGTAGAGACGGTATCTCCCTGTGTTGCTCAAGCTGGTCTCCAACTCCTAGGCTCAAGCAATTCTCTTGCCTCAGCCTCCCAAAGTGCTGGGATTACAAACGTGAGCCACCATACCCAGCCAAAAGGAACAAATATTTCACAGTTCTGAGATAACTGCTTTATAAAAAGTGCATTTCTGTTCCCATCAGTGGAGCACACCATTGTCCACCTTCCCACATCCACACCAAGAGAGCCTTCTAGATTTTTTTAAATGCTCTATCCTACAGCTCCTTCAAACTTGTAGGTGCACTGGGAGAGGATATAAGGCAGTAGGGAAACAGTGATGGAGCACAAAAACCCCTTTCCTCTAGTCAGGCTTATCCTTGCCACTAAGAAACAGTCTCAAGAATCTGGAAAGAAACTAAATAGCAAGGGTCCTTCTCTGAATGCCCAGAGATGAATCTCACCTCTTCACCTTCCTCCTCATCCTCAGAGTTGGAGTCAGCTCCATAGTCATCTACCATATCAGCATCATCCTCGGAGCCCCAGAGGTCCCCCTGGTTCACCACATCATCTTCTTCAGAGTCTTCCTCCTCCTCTTCCTCATCACTGCTAGGTGCTGGGCGCTTCTTGCCTTGAGCAGCATTAAATAGGGACTGGGGTCCCTTCTTACCAGCTGTCTGGACAGCTCCTGCAAAGATCCCTAAGGGTTTGACGAGTCCTGGACTAATGGCAGCCACACATTCCCGGGCCCCACACCCTGGGGAGCCTGTACTTTCTACCCCTCAGAATGTCCTCTGGCTGTTCCTTTCATTCCGGAAATGTTTAGCAAGTCCTTCCCTACCCAGGACCCAGAGGACTCCTCATGTAGCATCCAGCTCTTAGTTTCACTGACCTTTTGGTAGCTTTCCAGGCAATGGTTTGGCCTCAGGGGACTTATTTGTCTTAGGGACTTCAGCAGAACCCAGCCTCCTCTTGGCTGCCCTGAAAAGACACAAGAGATTCAAGGAGTAAAGAAATGGAAAGATATTTTCAGGTTCTGCCATTTCCACCATAGGGAAAAGTGAGAGTCCAGAATTAACTCTGTGGTCAAAGATAAGCAGTACCAATTAAGTCCTGACACCCACACTTACCTCTTTCGAGCACGACTAGACAGCCTCTTGGAATTTTCGTCACTTACTGTTTGAAAAAGAAAAACGAGGCAGAACAAGTTACAGGGGACACTGAAAATAAATGGGAATGGAAATAAACATGGTAAGAGAATTAGTACACTAATTAAAAGGAGTCCATTTAAATCTCAGCCCTGTCATTATTTAATAATTGTATATGAGTTTCTTTTTTTTTTGAAATGGAGTTTCACTCTTGGTCTTCCAGGCTGGAGTGGTGCAATGGCGTGATCTCAGCTCACTGCAACCTCCGTCTCCCAGGTTCAAGCGATTCTATTGCCTCAGCCTCCCACCACCACACCCAACTAATTTTTGTATTTTTAGTAGAGACACGGTTTCACCATGTTGGCCAGGCTGGTCTTGAACACCGGACCTCAGGTGATCCACCTGCCTCGGCCTCCCAAAGTGCTGGGATTACAGACGTGAGCCACTGAGCCTGGCTATACGAGTTTCTTAACCTCTCCGCATCCATTTCCTTAATAGTGCCTCTCTCACAGGGCTCTAAGATGATGAAGTGACATAACAAGACCAACAAGTTCAACATAGTGCCCAGGACTTGCTACTATCTCAATAAACTGCATCCTTTATCCAAAGCCCAACACAAACTCCAGGTCCTGTGTTATCTCCCACCAGTCTTCCACACAGTAGACTACTACTTGGCATGGAGAAGCCGGATCCGTGCTTTTCCATTTCCATTCCTTCCAAAAAATCAATGACTGACCCCTCCCCTTCACTACTTCCTCTTGGTACAACTTAACCCATTTTTCAAAACCCAGCTTAACATGCAGTTCTGCATGGGATCCCCCTTCCTCTGAACTCACAATGTTTTAAATCACACCTTTTCTTGCATGAATAGTTGTGTCCGTGTCCTCACATCTCTACGACCTAAACAGTTCCCTACAATCTAAACGACAGTGTTTCATTCATACCTCCTAGTAACTAATACATAGAAGATTCCACCTAAATAGAAAATGAACAAAGACTAAAAAAGAGAAGAGGTTATGATACAGAATACTGCAAAAGCTGAGGGATCAGGAGACCACAACTAATCCTTACCTGCGGGCAAGAATCTGGCGAGTTCTGTCTCGGCACCCTTCTGCTTCCGGGCCTTTCGGCCTGGCCCCCGCTTCTCCTTCTTTGTAGGGTCCAATTTGCGCCCCATAGTACTATGGCAGACAGAAATGTGAGAAGGTGGCGTCGCGCGTGCCGGAGGAAACGGCAGAACGCAGGCTTGGCGTACTATAGTGGGAAAGGGGACAAGCTCAACTCAGCACCCGCAACTCACTCAGCACCCCCGATTCACTCAGCACCCGCGACTCAAGTACCCCCGCTATCCCCCTGGAGGCCGACCGAACGCCCTCCCACCCTGAAACCCAGGTAGTGCACTCCTCTCCCCACGTCCCAGACCAGGTCAGGGCTGCCACCCTTCGTCCCCCAATTTCCTCTAGACCCACCAGAATGCGGGTTAAGGCCCGAGACTGCCCTTGGGGCCGCGCTCCACGTGCACTCCGCAGCTAGCTTTCGGCCGCCACTCGCCACAGAGTCCTTCCACGCAGGCGCAAGGGTAACGCTAGCCTCGCGGCCCCGCCTCTTCCTGTTGCGCCCAGTCGGACGCCGCACCCGGAACTTACGCTCGACCAGGGAACGCCAGCGGAGCCCGCGGCGGCGAGTAGGGGGAAATTCGAAGGAGCCGCGCAGCTTACACCCGCGGGGGGTGGAGGGAGCACTGTGACGAGAAACCGCTGAGCGTGACCGCCCTTCCCTCAAGGAGTTGGCTTTTAGCCTCACGGCCGGTTTCTGTTGGAAAAGCTGGTGCGTGAAAGCCGCACCCTCTCCTCGAACCAGGGCCCAACAGCGGGGCCCTCTTTCTGGCATCCACTGCCCTAGTCGAGCCTCGAGATAACGGAATTCCAGGCTGGGCACCGTGGCTCACGCCTGTAATCCCAGCACTTTGGGAGGCTGAGGTGGGTGGATCACCTGAGGTCAGGAGTTCGAGACCAGCCGGGCCAACACGTTGAAACCCCGTCTCTACTAAAAACACAAAATTAGCTGGGCGTGGTGGCGGGCGCCTATAATCCCAGCTATTCGGGAGGCTGAGGCAGACAGAATTGCTTGAGCCCGGGAGGCAGAGGTTGCAGTGAGCCCAGATCGTGCCACTTCAGCCTGAGCAAGAGCGAAACTCCACCTCAAAAAACCCGACAAAAAACAGCCGGGCGCGGTGGATCACGCCTGTAATCCCAGCACTCTGGGAGGCCGAGGCCGGCGGATCACTAGGTCAAGAAATCGAGACCATCCTGGCCAACATGGTGAAACCTGTCAAAAATACAAAAATTAGCTGGGCGCGGTGGCGCACGCCTTTAGTGCCAGCTACTCGGGAAGCTGAGGCAGGAGAATCACTTGAACCTGGGAGGCAGAAGTTGCAGTGAGCTGAGATGGCGCCACTGTACTCCAGCCTGGCGACAGAGCAAGACTCCGTCTCAAAAAAAAAAAAATCATGGAATTCCATGCCACTCAACTCCTACTCCCAGCCCCCACCCCTTTTTAAAAAATCTTTTTATAGAGACGGGGTCTAGGGGGTGGGGTCTCACTATATTGCCAGGGCTGCTCTAGAACTCCTGGGCTTAATCGATCCTCCTGCCCCCAACCTTTGTGCTGAGATTACAGGCTGTGAGGCACCGTGCCCCAACCTCCCAGCACCTTCCTTGATGCTCACTCCTGCTCAGCCCCTCAGTTAAGGTGCCGCACTACACTTGGTCCGCAGGAGGCCTCGGCCGGAACTCGCTTTCAGGTGGGTCTACAATTAGTTGGGAAACAACGGGTTGCAACGCCGACCTGGTCTGGGACATGAAGAGGGGTGAACTACCAGGGTTTCAAGGTTGGAGGGCGTTAGGTCGGGTCTCCGGGGGCGTGGGGTTGAGGCTGGGTTATTCCACAAATTGCATCCCAATTTTGCACAACTGAGCAAGAAAACCCCCCTCAGCCTTCCTTGAAACTAACATTAAGGTAGTGGTTAGGTGTTAAAAACTGTTCCATGTACTTGACTGGTTTTACTTGACAACCGTATGAGGTATACATGAGAAACCTGCATCCCACAGAAGTTAAACTTGCTCAAGGCCATTGTGGTACTTGGAGTTTTGCAGCCTCTCATTTTCCACAGGTGGAAGTCATCGCTGGCCAGGCACACACTGCACACCCACACAGAACCCAGTTCTTCAGTGGAGTATCAGGACACCACATAGCCCTTAATTTTCAACTATACAGGTGCCAGGCTCCTGCTGCACACACTCATCCACCTGCACCTACACCCACACTGAACCAGAGCACTAAAATACAAGGAAACTTTTATTTTCAATTTTCATCAAGAAATTTGCTGTGGTTTTTTATGCTTTTGGTTTTTTTTTTTTTTTTTTTTTTCCACTTTATTTCATTTAGCCGCTCAGTGGCTAGAGCCGCTGGGTTCCTGGTATTAAAAAGATGCCAACAGAGGTAGCTGTGTCTCGCCCAGGGGCCCAGCCCACTCTGAATACCCCCAAAAAAGGAGAAAAGAAAACACAAAATAAACCAACAAAATAAAACCAAAAGGAGGAAAAAATTCAGATCATTTTCTTCAAGCCTGGCAGGAACCCACAACAGTTTGTGTGTAACAGGCGTTACAGTGGGGAGAAGCCAGGGTCCAGAAGGCCAGCCCGCCAGCTCCTGCAGATGGCGCCGGCGCTACTGCTGCATGTCTCTCCTGCAGGAAGGGCACCACTGCCCCTCACTCCCTCCCCTCCCCCAGTGCGCTGGGGCTGTTCCTTTACAACATGGAAGATGGGCAGAAGGAAGGTGAGGGTCTCTCAGGCCCCCCGGGGAGAAGCTGGGACAAGAGAAAGTGAGGAAGGTCACTGCTCAGCGGTGGAGGTGTTATCAGTCTGCATCTTCACTGCTGCTGGGCTACCTAGAGAAGGAGACCCAAGGAGTCAGAATTCCAGATGATAGGAATCCACCCAATCTCAAGGGAATTCACTGACAGCCTACCCACCCAGTATGTAAAGCTAGGAACATACAACAAAGTTACAAGCTCCAGAATGGTTCTGCAGGAAGAGGTGGTGTCAAGAAGAAAATGGTCCTACCTGCTGTGGGGTAGGTTCGGGTGCCCGGTTTGCCAGGCGGCTGAGAATGTTACGCTCTGACATCTGTAACCTCACAGCAACTGGGGGAATTCGGGCAATGGTAGCTGGGAGTCGAGTCACATCGGCTTTCATGTCACTCAGCAGTTCTTCCAGCTGTTTCAGAACTGCAAAGGGAGAAAAAGAGGTGGTGAGCTGTGGTGGCCAAGACTGAGGTCCCTCTACCCTAGTGGACCAGCATCTCTTCTCAGTGACCAAGTGACTGTGATGTGTTATCTTCTGTCACCTGACCTGACCTCCACCATGTTCAAATTCCTGCTCCTCATATTCCAGTTCCAACTGTTCATGATTTTGTGCTCTTAAAAGTCACCTAAACCTTCACTATCCCTTACTATTATTGTATTTCCTCTTCTTGAGAAGCTTATTCCTGTTTTTTCTCTTCTCTACCTTCAGAATCTGTCTCCCACCTCCATTATAACAGCATTCTTTTCCTTATTTCACCCTCCGCCTCCTCATAACCTTTTACTTTAATTAGAAACAAAACGCTGAAAGGGGTCTAGAATTTGAAGGGATCTTTTATCACCTGAAGTTACCTCTAAAGTATCCCAAATGACACTATATTATTCTGCTTTGCTTTCCATCTCAAGAACCTGAATATATTTAAAGTTAAAAGAGGTGGGGCCGGGCGTGGTGGCTCATGCCTGTAATCCCAGCACTTTGGGAGGCAGAGGCAGGTGGATCATCTGAGGTCAGGAGTTTGAGACCGGCCTGGCCAACATGGTGAAACCCCATCTCTACTAAAAATACAAAAAATTAGCCGGGCATGGTGGCGGGCGCCTGTAATCCCAGCAACTTAGGAAGCTGAGGCAGAAGAATCGCTTGAACCCGGGAGGCGGAGGTTGTGGTGAACTGAGATCACGCCATTGCACTCCAGCCTGGGCAACAAGAGCAAAACTCCATCTCAAAAAACAAACAAAAAAACAAACAAAATTAGCAGGGCATGGTGGTGCATGCCTGTAATCCCAGCTACTCAGGAGGCTAAGGCAGGAGAATCGCTTGAACCTGGGAGGCAAAGGTTGCAGTGAGCCGAGATCACGCCACTGCACTCCAGCCTGGGCAACAAGAGCAAAACTCCGCCTCAAAAAAAAAAAAAAAAAAAAAAAAAAAAAAAAAAGGTGGCCAGGGCGGGGCATGGTGGCTCACGCCTATAATGCCAGCACTTTGGGAGGCAGAGGCAGGTAGACCACTTGAAGTTAGTTTGAGACCAGCTTTGCCAACATGGTAAAACCCCATCTCTACTAAAAATACAAAAACTAGCCGCAAGTGGTGGCGCATGCCTATAGTTCCAGCTGCTCGGGAGGCTGAGGCAGGATAATTGCTTGAACCCAGGAGGCAGAGGCTGCAGTGGGCCAAGATCACGCCATTGCACTCCAGCCTGGGCAAGAGCTAGACTCCATCTCAAAAAGAAAAAAAAAAAGGTGGCCGGGTACAGTGGCACATATTTGTAGTTCCAGCTACTCAGGAGGCTGAGGCAAGAGGATCACTTGAGTCCAGGAGTTCAAGACCCACCCGGGCAAAATGTTGAGAGCCCATCTCTTTTTTTTTTTCCGGAGTCTCACTGTGTTGCCCAGGCTGATAGCCAGTGCAATGGCACGATCTTGGTTTACTGCAAACTCTACCTCCTGGTTTCAAGCGATTCTCTTGCCTCAGCCTCCTGAGCAGCTAGGATTACAGGCATGTGCCACATGCCCAGCTAATTTTGCTATTTTTAGTAGAGACGGGGTTTCACCATGTTGGCCAGGCTGGTCTCGAACTCCTAACCTCGTGATCCACCCACCTTGGCCTCCCAAAGTGCCGAGATTACAGACGTCAGCCACCGCGCCCAGCCAAGAGCCCACCTCTTAAAAAGAAAAAAGAAAAAAAAAAAAAAAAAGAGGCAAAGAACTACTGTCCTTGATTGCCTCTAACATATTAACTCCCCAAGGATGGCAAAGGTCCCTACCAACTCCTAAACTCTCAAAGGAGCTCTGAAAAAGGTTTGAAAACAAATATATGTACATTGGGATGCAGTTAGATGAGGGAGGAGGCCTAATCAGCAGGAGGCAGGGGAGCCACTGGCTACCTTTGTGCAGGACTGCATTGGCTGGCTTGTTTCCTGCCATTGACTCCTTGGACAGGTGCTGATGACTTTCCGCCAAACACTCCACCTCAGCAAAGCGGGTGTTGAGGGCCATGGAAGGGTGAGAAGGGTCTTCTGACATGTTCAAGTAAGCAGCCCGGCGCAGCTGTTCCTCAATCACCAGAGCTTGTTCTAAGAGCTGGACAAGGGATAAAAGGAAACGGGAGTTCGACTGATAACTCACTTTGCTTACTTCTGACTGGCCTCTCAGCTCACCTCTCATTGTTTCTGATAGTAATAAGAACCTATAAATAACTTCATGGACAGCTCATTCCCACACCCAAGCAGTTTAACTTTGCCTTGTATCTTTTTTCTTTCCCTTTTTCAATGTCCTCGTTTTTAAAACTCTTTACCCTTTAGATTCTCTTATACAAAAGCAATAAAAACTCAATTTAGAAAATAGAATATCAAAAATTAACAACAGATGATCCCACCTTCTAGAAATATATCCTGATTTTTTTTTAGGTTTTTTTGTGCATAGTTTTTTACATAACTGAGATCATACTATATACATATCCATATTATGTTTTCATTTAGTTACAGTTAAACATTTTCCTTTTTATCATCTACTCTTTATCAACTACTCTTCAAAAACACGTTTTGGCTGGGCACAGTGGCTCACACCTGTAATCCCAGCACTTTGGGAGGCTGAGATGGGCAGATCACTTGAGGTCAGGAGTTCAAGACCAGCCTGGCCAACATGACAAAACCCCATCTCTACTAAACACACAAAAATTAGCAAGGTATGGTAGTGCACACCTGTAACTGCTGCTGCTCAAGAGGTTGAGGCAGAAGAATGCTTGAACCCGGGAGGCAAAGGTTGCAGTGAGCTGGGATCATGCCACTGCACTCCAGCCTGAATGACAGAGGGAAACTCTGTCTCAAAAAAACAGGGTTATTTTGCTATTTTAAAATATTTTTGTTTTTTATTTCCTCTTATCGCCATCTCACTTCCATTCCTCTGAAAAGCAACCTTTCTAATATAGTAATACTGTGGCTTTTTGTGTAGGTTTTTAAAGACTGTGTTGTTTCATATGTATGTTTCTAAGTTACAGAATGATGTTTTCTGTACCTATGCTTTTTTTCTCCCACTACATACTTTTTAAAAGGTACACTTATGTTGTATGCACATGAATTTTGTTGCTTCTGTTGTTTAATGCCCCATAATATGAATACATGTTTTACCTATGCATTCTCCTAATGCTGAACATTTAGGTTGCCTCTAGGCCCCCATCACCAAAAATCATACTGCAGAAACACTCATGCATATGTCACCTGATGGAGCTGTATTAAAGGTTCTTTGAAATATATCCCAAGAGGCAGAATGTTGGTTCTTAATTTATGAAAAGATTTTAATTACTTAAAAAATATATTCATAAAACCTATGACTCAACATATGAGATTTCTTATACGCTTCTCCTCTCCTAGTGTCAGCCAGCACTTCTATGCAGATGATTTGATGCTTCTCAAACATGTACCTTGAGCACTGGTTCTGATCCCGCTAGTGTATGGTGATGCGGGTAGGTAGTGGGAGGGGTGCTGATTTGTGAGAAATACCAAAAGACTTGTCTAAAATT
This sequence comes from Macaca mulatta, assembly GCF_049350105.2. Taxonomy (NCBI): domain Eukaryota; kingdom Metazoa; phylum Chordata; class Mammalia; order Primates; family Cercopithecidae; genus Macaca; species Macaca mulatta. The sequence continues at coordinate 7,526,646 of NC_133416.1, forward strand.
CAGTATCATTCTTTTCTACAAACTGCTCGCTCTCTTCTTAAATGACAATTCACCTTTCTCAGTGACTCAGGCTCAAAATGTTATTTTCAGTCTCTTTCACTCTGTACCTCAAATCCAGTAAGTCAGAAGTTGGCGAGCTACAGTCTGTGGGCCAGCTCTGCCCCACCACCTGTTTTTATATGGCTGAAGAGCTAAGAATGGGTTTTACATTTTAAAATGGTTGGCAAAAAGTCAAAACAAGACTATTTCATGCCACTTAATGAGAACTATACAAAATTCAAATTGTAATATCCACAGATGAAATGCTGAAACACATCCTAACTTATTCGTTTATGTATCCCCTGTGGCTGCTTTCACACAACGAAGACGGAGTTAAGTATGTACAACAGAGACCACATGTCCCACAAAGCCTGAAGCCTATCTGGCCCTTTAATAGAAAAGGTTTGGTTGGGTGCAGTGGCTCACGCCTGTAATCCCAGCACTTTGGGAGGACAAGGCAGGCAGGTCACCTGAGGTCCAGAATTTGAGACCAGCCTGGCCAATATGGCAAAACCCCATCTCTACTAAAAACACAAAAATTAGCCAGGCATGGTGGTACATGCCTGTAATCCCACCTACTCAGGAGGCTGAGGTAGGAGAATTGGTTGAACCCGGGAGGCGGAGGTTGCAAGTGAGCTGGGAGATGTCACCACTGCACTCCAGCCTGGGCAACAAAGCGAGACTGTCTCCAAAAAAAAGGGGGGGGGGTTTATTAACCATTTTTGGTTTGCGGAAGAGTAAAAAGGTTTACTGACCCCTACAATAAGTCACTAAGTCCAGTAAATTCTTTGGTGTTTTGTTTCCTTTATCTTTACCCTTTTCATTTTCCACAACCAGCATCACAGCCCAGACCCTTAACACCTCATGATTATATGATAGTTTTATAATCTTATGAATGCTGTTTCCATTTCCCTTGGTCCTATCAAAACTCTGCTCACAAACTTTCAGTGGCTGCCCATTAACAACAGGGTAAAGTCCAAACTCTCTTAACTGGTGCCAAGAACCCACCTACTGACCTCTAACTCTTCTACCTTTCTCTTTCCAACCTACCTCCCAACCATCACCCAACACAAATGTTTCCCTACAGCTCAACTGGGCTATTTGCTGTTTCCAGACATACTAAACTTTGCTGCCTCATGTCTTTGCCCAACCTAATCCCTTTGTTCAGATACTCTTCTGTTCCTACCAAAAAATCTCCATCGCATTCCTCAAAACTTTATTCCAACGCCATCTTCTCCATAAAGCCATTTGTGAGTTCCCTCCCTACTCCAATTCCTCTGGAGAACTTTTTTTTTTTTTTAAAGACAGGGTCTCGGATGACGCAGTGGCTCAGGCCTGTAATCTCAGCACTTTGGGAGGCCATGGCGGGCAGATCACGAGGTCAAGAGATCAAGACCATCCTGGCCAAATTGCTAAAACCCCGTCTCTACTAAAAATACAAAAATTAGAGGCTGAGGCAGGAGAATTACTTGAACCCAGGAAGCAGAGGTTGCAGTGAGCAGAGATCACACCACTGTACTCCAGCCTGGCAACACATCAAGACTCTGTCTCAAAAAAAAAAAAAAAAAAAAAGCGTCTTACTCTAATGCCTAGGCTGGAGCGCAGTGGCACAATCTAGGCTCACTGCAGCCTCCCGAGTAGCTGGAACTACAGGTGCACGCCACCAGAATTGGTGAATTTTTGTATTTTCTGTAGACGTGGCATTTTGCCATGTTGCCCAAGCTGGTCTCGAACTCCTGGACTCAAGCAATCAGTTCTTTTAAAATGCTGGGATTAGCCACTGTGTCTGCCTCTCTGAGACCTTTTTCTTTTCTCTTCCTTTTTGAGATGAGTCTCGCTCTGTTGCCAGACTGGAGTGCAGTGGTGGGATCTCGGCTCACTGCAACCTCCGCCTCCCGGGTTCAAGCAATTCTGGAGAACTTTATGCCAATCAGCAATCTCTCTCCTGATATGCAGAATGGCATTCATTTGATTACACATGTGCTCCTACTTGAAACTGAAAGCTCCTTGAAAACAGATACCATACTTTGTCTCCTTATCCCTGGGCACATCATTGCTTAGTACATAATACTTGAAGGCTTATTAGTGTGCATTTCTTCCCCGATTATACTCAGCGTATGAGACAACAGACATGTCTTTTTCTTTTTCCTTTTTTTGAGACAGAGTCTCACTCTGTTGCACAGGCTGGAGTGCCATGGCACAATCTTAGCTCAATGAAATCTCCACCTCCCAGCTTCAAGCGATTCTCATGCATCATCCTCCCAAAGTGCTGGGATTACAGGCATGAACCACTGCGCCTGGCCCACACAGCTACTCTTCAGCCCAGAAAAAGATGCCAGGCACAGTGGCTCACGCCTGTAATCCCAGCAATCTGGGTGGCCAAGGCAGGTGGATCACTTGAGGTCAGGAGTTTGAGACCAGCCTAGCAACATGGTGAAACCCCATCTCTACTAAAAATACTAAAAACAGCTGGGTGTGGTGGCGGGCGCCTGTAATCCCAGCTACTCAGGAGGCTGAGGCAGGAGAATCACTTGAACCCAGGACACAGAGGTGGCAGTGAGAAGAGACTGCATCATTGCATTCCACCCTGGATGACAGAGACTGTCTCAAAAAAAAAAAAAAAAAAAAAAAAAACAGCAGCCCACTGACTGATACAGCTCTACCTCTTCAGAGATGCAATTCAATCCCACCTCTGTATCTTTCCTGAATACTCTACAGTGTTCCCCAAACAAACCCCTCTGCACTAGTGTCGCTCACTGGACCATAGTCACCTACAGCTCATGTACAGTTAGTTAACTTTCAAGTCTGTGTGTCTTCAACCCTAATGTGTAAGTTACTTGGAACCAAAGCCTTCCATAGAATGAAGAAAGTGAGAACGGTGCACCGGATGGACAGACTCCCTCCGCACTTAAGCAATCAATATATTCCTCCCCAACCGCTCACCTTAAACCTTCGAGCTAGAAATTTATTCTTGATCTCTAAGAAATTGCCACGGTTCATTTCACCCTTGAAAGGCTCATTGAGGATGGCATAGCGTGGGTCATTCTGGATGTCTTGCCACCGGGCATAGCCATGGCTATTGGAAAAGTGCTCAGGAAAAACAAAACAAGAAAAGTAAAAACCTCAAACTAAGAGACCTTCAGAACCAAAAGCCTCAGTCCAGATTCAGGCAAAGGATACTTTATGATGCCGGCTAGCAGCCAGTAGTCATGCCGTCGATGCCAGATCTCGTAAGTCTTCTTGGTAACTGTGGCTGCCCGCTCTTCATTCTGCCAAAGGGAGTGCAACTCTGAGGAGGAATTTAGGGAAGGTGGGAGGGGGGGCGGGAAGCAAACATCTGTGAGAATTGAAAATGCTACTTATTCTTGTCCCCCACCATCCCCCATCCCTGGATCCATCTTTATATAATTTGCTTCTGGCTTTCTCCACAGAACCCAGGGGAGTACACTATCAGTTTGGCATTCCCTCATCGAACAGAGGTAAAGTCCCTGTACCACGGTTTCTGACAAGAACCCCAATTTCACATCCGATCCTTCTAACCCTGGTGGGCCCCTCATTTCCATACCAGTAAAACCACCATCTGCAATGTTGAACATGAAACGCTGTTTAATATTTTTCTTCTGTTTCTCATCATTCAGGTCCTTGGGGGTCTCTCCATTCTGAAGCATCACCTCTTTTTTCTCTTCTTCTTCTTTCTTCTCTTCTACAGAATATAAGGAAGAAAAATGTCGGTTCCAGCCAAAGCCCAGCACCCATCGCCCTTACCCAGAACACTGTATGCTACAAGAATCCATCCACCTCCACCCCTTCTCCACCTGGGTGTCTCTCAGACCCAGAAAATGGTGCCATTGGCCCACTGGGGACAGGTGCAGTCTTTTGGGATAAAATGGCTAGATGAGTATGGACAGGGAGGCAGGGCAGATACAGTCCTTGCTTCCGGTTTTAGAGTTCTTCTAAACCACAATCAACTTCTCCAAACACCCACCTTTGTCTTCTACCACAATAGGGGTCAGATCTATTGCTGACTTTTCCTCCACCTTCTCTACATCAGCAGCACCTAGGGGAAGAAATGTTATTGAAAATATACCTAAAGGAAGAACATTCTCCTCTGTTACACACTATTATCCAACTGGATAGACCTACATCTAAATGTCTGCGATTACAGTAATGTCAGCTGGGCACAGTGGCTCATGCCTGTAATCCCAGCATTTTGGGAGACAGTAGCAGGCAGATCACTTGAGGTCAGGAGTTCAAGACCAGCATGGCCAACATGGGAAAACCCAATCTCTATTAAAAATACAAAAATTAGCCAGGTGTGGTGGCTCATGCCTGTAATCCCAGCACTTTGGGAGGCCAAGGTGGGTGGATCACCTGAGGTCAAGAGTTAGAAACCAGCCTGGCCAACATGGTGAAACCCCGTCTCTACTAAAAATACAAAAATTAGCCAGGCATGGTGGCTCACGCCTGTAATCCTAACACTTTGGGAGGCCGAGGTGGGTGGATCTCGAGGTCAGGAGTTTGTGACCAGCCTGGCCGACATGGTAAAACCCCGTCTCTACTAAAATACAAAAATTAGCCGGGCATGGTGGTGCGTGCTGTAATCCCAGCTACTCAGGAGGCTGAGGCAGGAGAATTGTTTGAACCCAGGAGGTGGAGGTTGCAGTGAGGCGAGATCATACCACTGCACTGCACATCAGCCTGGGCGACAGAGCAAGACTCCACCTCAAAAAAAAAAAAAAAAAAAAAAAAGCCGGGCATGGTAACTACTCAGGAGACTGAGGCAGGAGAATCGCTTGAACCCAGGAGGTGGAGGTTGCAGTGAGCCAATATCATGCCACTGCACTCCTGCCTGGGCGACAGAGTGAGACACCATCTCAATAAATAAATAAATAAATAAATGATTAGCTGGGCATGGTTGTGGCATGCCTGTAATCCCAGTTACTCGGAGGCTGAGGCAGGAGAACCGCTTGAACCCGGGAGGCGCAAGTTGCAGTGAGCAGAGATTGTGCCACTGCACTCCCGCCTGGGTGACAGAGTGAGACTCCATCTCAAAAAAAAAAAATAAAAAATAATAAAGTCATAAGAGATAGGAAAACCTGCCACCTAAAATCAAGGGTGCAGGATTCTTCAGTGTATCGCTTCCTCCTGATATCTCTACAGCCCCAGTGAAAATTCATGAGTGACCATGGTTCACACAGGGATCTGTAGTGCCTAAAAATATGGACACCAGCCAGGCACAGTAGCTCACGCCTATAATCCCAGCACTTTGAGAGGGCAAGGCAGGTGGATCACCTGAGGTCAGGAGTTCGAGACCAGCCTGACCAATATGGAGAAACCCCCTCTATTAAAAAATACAAAATTAGCTAGGCATGGTGGCACATGCCTGTAATCCCAGCTACTCAGGAGGTTGAGGCAGGAGAATCGCTTGAACTCAGGAGGCAGAGGTTGCAGTGAGCCGAGATCGCGCCATTACACTTCAGCTTGGGCAACAAGAGTGAAACTCCTTTTTTTAAAAAAAAAAAAGAAAAAAAGAAAAAAAAAGGCCAGGCACAGTGGCTCATGCCTGTAATCCTAACAATTTGGGAGGCCAAGGCGGGTGGATCACAAGGCCAGGAGATTGAGACCAGCCTGGCCAACATGGTGAAACCCTGTCTCTACTAAAAACACAAAAATTAGCTGGGCATGATGGCATATGCCTGTAATCCCAGCTACTCGGGAAGCTGAGGCAGGAGAATCGCTTGAACCTGGGAGGTGGAGGTTGCAGTAAGCCAAGATGGCACCACAGCACGCCAGCCTGGCAAGAGTGCGAGACTGTCTCAAAAAAAAAAAACGTGGATACCTTTACCTTTGGGCTCTGTCTCCATAGGTTCCTCTGTTCTCTCCTTCACCTCTGCCTTTTCCACTTTCTCCTCTCCCTCAGGGGGTTCAGCAACGACCTTTTCATCCTCTGAGGCAGGGGCAGGGGGCTGTGTACACTTCAAAGGAAAAAAAAACAAAAACAAAACAGATGAAGCAGACAGGCCAGCAACTACAAGGAAGACTGGACTTATACATTTGTTTTTAGTGTGGCATTCAGTCACCCCCATCTCTTACCTCAATGGCAGTCTCAGGGGCTACAGATTTAACCTCCTTTTCTCCTTCTATGCTCTCTTCTTCTTTGAGGCTATTTTCCTCTATTTTGATCCCATCTTCTGCAGAACAATAAGAGACAATCAATTAGGAAGAAGGTCCTACATCAGAGAGAAGGTCATTTCTTCCCAGTTTGTCTCATCTTAAACTGTCCTCTCGTGCCTTTAAGAGCCAGCCCCATTCTTAGGACGGCCCTCCTAAACTGAGAGGGAAATTACTGTGTGTCCTGCCAGACTACCCTGTTAGAACTGAGCACAGGGGAGCAGAAAAATAGGCCAGGACAAAAAGAGAGGGACAGAAAATGATAGGACAGGCAGACTTACCAGCAGGTGGGGCAGGTGCAGGAGTGTTGGGCTGCGTATCCCCTGGAGTGGAGGGTGTAGGAGTCTTTGGGGAGGGTGACCCTGGCTGGGACATTTTCTTGTTTTCCTCTACCTCAGCCAGTTCAGGCATGCTCCAGCGCCCATTAACATGTTCAAACTCCTGAACCTGTAGCAATGGGACAAGAAATTGAAGACCCAATTCCAGCTGCAGGCTCCTTTCCTATTGGCCCTCCAGTCTCCACCTCCTGGGTTCAAGCAATTCTCCTGCCTCAGCCTCCTGAGTAGCTGGGATTACAGGTGCCCACCACCACACGCAGCTAATTTTTGTATTTTTAGTAGAGACGGGGTTTCACCATGTTGGCCAGGCTGGTCTCAAACTCCTGACCTCAAGTGATCCGCCCGCCTCGGCCTCCCAAAGTGCTGGGATTACAGGTGTGAGCCACTGCGCCTGGCCCCCTAGAAACTTTTAACAATGGCAAGTGGCTCAGGGCTCACCTTCTTGCGAATCAAAGACATAACACCAATTCTAGTAAGGACATGCTGGCGAGACAGGCCTTCTCGAGGGACACCATCAGCAAAGGTCTCAGCCCCATCTGCCCCCGGCTCACATAAATGCCGCATAAAGAGAGAGACATATGCCCTGTGTAAAGAAGTAGAGAAATGAGTTAAACAGGGATCATGCTGACTCTTAAGATTCTTTCTCCATCCCTTCGTGAGGCATTATCACAGGCAATAACTATGGCTCCACCTTGAGGTAAAGCCCACCACTGCACTGGAAGGCTGATCTCCAGACCCCACAAGAAGACCCAGGTTCTCTTCCAGGGAAGCTAGGAACACATTACTAACAGCTTCACCTGCCAACTTCAACAGAGGAAACAGCCCACTTCCCTGCACGGCTGGGCCTAGAACCATGGAATGACCAGCTAGATAGCAGAAGAAGCCCTTGCTCTAGATCAGTCCACACCAGCCCTCAACTCACTTGAACTCTTTCTCTGATTTGCCTCGCAGATCTCTTACAAGCCACTGGGTAGTAAAAGCATCCTGAGGTGGCATACCATATCGCATAATTGCGTTAAGAAAGGCTTTTCGCTGACGAGCATTAAAACCAAGTACCTAGGGGAAGAAGAAACCCAGGTGAGAGGGAGCAGGTCGCACTCCACCGAAGATCCAATATCTGGCACTCACCCACCCTTAGAATCCCATGGCACTTACTTCAATATTCCCACCGACACGGGCCAACAGAGGAGGCAATGGCTTATCTTTATCATTCCGCAGGCCCTTACGACTGGGCCTACGGGGAGCTGCAGGAAGAAAAAGATGAATGAGTGACACAGGTAGGATATGAAACAAAGCAATATTTAGAAAAGCAACAAAAAAGCACAGCCCTCACCTTCTGAACGTTCATCAAAGTCTTCATCACCTTCCTCTGAAGCCACTGAGTAATCGGACTGGTTGTCGGACTGGTCGTCCTGCCAATCTGGAGGGAGAGAGGGCAGATGAGCGGGGCCCACTGCTCTAGTGGAACGGCCCATGGGTGGGGGGCGGGGCCGGCCACACACACCTCGGTCCTCCTGGGAGCCATCATTGTAGTTGACCTGTTTACGGATTCTTTTTCCTTTACCCAGATTTCGGGCTAGATCTTCTTGCTGCTGCTCATAATGGTGCCGCAGCAATTTCTCCCAGTAGTCAGGATCCACACTTTCTTCCTGTTTAATGATTTCCCGTTCTACCTCCTCTTCCTCCTGGGACAGAGGGAGGGCCAGGACTCAGGAGTGCTGAAGTCAGCACCGCCAGCTACCCCTGGTCCTCATAGTTCCCACTCTGCTAGCTCCTTTTCATGACTGGACTCTTAAATAGTTGGTGTGCCTGTTTGGACCTACGAACTTAGAAGAAATTTAATTGAGAGTACATAGCTCCTCATAATTATGTATACATTAGCAATCAGCATAACTCAAGAAAAACATGGGATAGAGCCATTATCACAGGGAAAGATGAAGAGACAGAATGCTTTCTTCTAACCCCTTGCACTGGTGCATATACAATCGAAAAAAGCAAAAAGAAAAGAGGTCAGAGCCTTAGCAAGGCAGAATGGAGAAGCTTCTGAAATACTGTAAAAGATTTTCATAAGAGAGAAGAAAAGAGGTCTATAAGCCTTTCTGTTCTTCATAAACTTCATAAAAGCTTACCAACTGTCTGCAAAGCGAAAAGAATTATATATAGCCTCTTATATCCCAAAAATGTTGATACTCCTCTAAAAGTGAATTTTTTTCAGACACTTCAGGATCACTCACTGATTCCATATCCCTTATACTGGAATTAAACAGCTGCTAATAGCATAACATTAGAAACAACCTAAATGTCCATCATTATGGAACTAGTTAAATAAATTACAATCAGCTCTCTGTATCCATGGGTTCTGCACCTGTGGATTCAAACAACCATAGATGGAAAATATTCAGAGAAAAAACAAAATTGTCTGTACTCAACATGTACAGACTTTTTTCTTGTTATTATTCCCTAACCAATGTGGCATTTACATCGCATTGGTATTACTTTTGTGTTTAAAAGGAAAAAAATGTTTTTGGGTACATGTATGTGCGTGTACATATACATGTATGAATATATGTATAATTTGTATACACATAAAATATTTTTGTAAAGCTATAAAAGGAACTGAAAACATTAGCTGTCCCCAAGAAGGGAACTAAATTGTTAGAGTACAGAAGAGAAAAGAGATACGTGTGTGTACATATAAATATATATATGTTTTTGTTTTTTGTTTTTTGTTTTTTTGTTTTTTTTTTTGAGACGGAGTCTCGCTCTGTCACCCAGGCTGGAGTGCGGTGGCCGGATCTCAGCTCACTGCAAGCTCCACCTCCCGGGTTCACGCCATTCTCCTGCCTCAGCCTCCCGAGTAGCTGGGACTACAGGCGCCCGCCACCTCGCCCGGCTAGTTTTTTGTATTTTTTTTTAGTAGAGACGGGGTTTCACCGTGTTAGCCAGGATGGTCTCGATCTCCTGACCTCGTGATCCGCCCGTCTCGGCCTCCCAAAGTGCTGGGATTACAGGCGTGAGCCACCGCGCCCGGCCTTTTTTTTTTTTTTGGGGAGAGGGTCTAGCTGTGTTGTCTAGGCTAGAGTACAGTGGCATCATTATGGCTCACTGCAGCCTCGACCACCAGGTTTAAGCGATCCTCCCACACAGCTAGAACCACAGCATGAGCAACCATACTCAGCTAATGTTTTTATTACTTAGAGACGGAATTTCACCATGTTGCCCAAGTTGGTCTCCAACTCCTGGGCTCAAGCGGCCCTCCTGCCTCAGCCTCCCAAAGTACTGGGATTCTAGGCATAAGCCACCGCATCTTGCCCTTTCCTGTATTTTGAGCTATGTAAATTACTATCAAAAATAAAAGTTAAAAAATTTTTAAAAGAAGTCAACAGCAGCTGCAGTCACTAATCAAAGAACAATGTGTATACTTGTGTAGTCACCAACAAGGATGATCCACTTATCATGTGCTCTCCCTCCTGTCAATCACTTCTATTACATTCACTGCCACTGAAAGGAATGTGAGCATTCTATTAGTAGGGTCGTTTCTGATTGAACACTATAGTATGCAGACCTATGTCAGACCATTCAGCCACACTTACATATACACTGAGGTTGGACATATTACCTTCAAGAACAAAATCACAGGTAAGTATCAGGAAAACACAGCAAGGGGGATGGTTCTGAGGTGGGAGAATGAGAAAAGATGACAAAGACCACCAGAACCAACGCCAATTCAAAGAATCCTGAGCTGAGTGGTTTACAGAAGACCAGAAGAAAAAGGAAATTTTATTTTTCCATTTCATACTCCTCTACATCATTTGGGAGAGAAAAACATTAAAACAAGCCACACAATTCCTCACATACTATTTTCTTTTTTTACTATAAAAGACCAAGAAAGAGAAGGGAGGAGAATAAAAAGGTATAGACCGATTCTAATTTTTTTTTTTTTTTTGAGATGGAGTCTCACTCTGTCGCCAGGCTGGAGTGCAGTGGCGCAATCTCGGCTTCACTGCAACCTCCACCTCCCGGGTTTCAAGTGATTCTCTGCCTCAGCCTCCCAAGTAACTGGGACTACAGGTGCCCACCACCACACCCAGCTAATTTTTGTATTTTTCTACAGACAGGGTTTCACCATGTTGGCCAGGATAGTCTCGATCTCCTGACTTCGTGATCCACCCACCTCGGCCTCCCAAAGTGCTGGGATTACAGGCATGAGCCATCACACCTGGCCCGATTCTAATCTTTAAAACAACACAAGGAGGGGCCGGGCATAGTGGCTCATGCCTATAATCCCAGCACTTTGGGAGGCCGAGGCAGATGGGTCATGAGGTCAGGAGATCGAGACCATCCTGACTAACAGTGAAACCCCATCTCTACTAAAAATACAAAAAATTAGCTGGGCGTGGTGGCACATGCCTGTAGTCCCAGCTATTCGGGAGGCTGAGGAAGGAGAATTGAACCCAGGAGGCAGAGGTTGCAGTGAGCCAAGATCACGCCACTACTCTCCAGCCTGGGCGAGAGAGCAAGACTCTGTCTCAAAAAAAAAAAAAGAAAAAAACACACACACACAAGGAGGCCGGGCGCGGTGGCTCATGCCTATAATCCCACCACTTTGGGAGGCCGAGGCAGGCGGATCACTTAAGGTCAGGAGTTCTAGAATACCCCAGCACACATGGTAAAACCCCGTTTCTACTAAAACTATAAAAAAATTAGCCGGGCATGATGGTGCATACCTGTAATCTCAGCTACTTGGGAGGCTGAGGCAGGAGAATTGCTTGAACCCAGAAGTGGAGGTTGCAGTGGGCCGTGATCCCACCACTGCACTCCAGCCTGGGCAACAGAGCAAGACTCTGTCTCAAAAAAAAATGTAAGGCTGGGGCAGTGGCTCACGCCTGTAACCCCTGTAATCCAAGGCGGGTGGATCACAAGGTCAGGAAATCAAGACCATCCTGGCTAACACGGTGAAACCTCGTCTCTAATAAAAACACAAAGAAATTAGACAGGTGTGGTGGCAGGCGCCTGTAGTCCCAGCTACTCAGGAGGCTCAGGCAGGAGAATTGCTTGAACCCGGGAGGCGGAGCTTGCAGTGGGCTGAGATCGCACCACTGCACTCCAACCTGGGGGAGAGAGTGGGACTCCATCTCAAAATAAATAAATAAATAAATACATACATACATACATAAATAAAATAATAAATACATAAAAATAAACACAAGGAGACCTGGTGCAGTGGGTAACACCTGAAGTGCTTTGGGAGGCCAAGGCAGGAGGACTGCTTAAGGCCAGGAGTTCAAGACCATCCTGGGCAACACAGCAAGACATCTCTAAAAACATTTAAAAAATTAACCAGGTCTGGTAGCACACATCTACTAGGGTCACTCTTCAGCCCAGGAGTTTAAGGTTGCACTGAGCTATGACTGTGCCATTGCACTCTAGCCTGGATGACAGAGCCAGACCCTGTCTCTTTTTTTGTTGTTTTTTTTCTCTTCAGACAGAGTCTGGCTCTGTCACCAGGCTGGAATGCAATGGCGTGATCTCAGCTCACTGCAACCTCTGCCTCCTGGGTTCAAGCGATTCTCCTGCCTCAGCCTCCTGAGTAGCTGGGACTACAGGTGTGCTCCATCATGCCTGGCTAATTTTTTTATTTTTAGGAGAAACTGGGTTTCACCGTGTTGGCCAGGCTGGTCTCAAATTCCTGGCCTCAAGTGATGTATCTGCCTGTCTCAGCCTCCCAAAGTGCTGGGATTACAGACTTGAGCCACTACACCTGGTAGAGACCCTGTCTCTTAAATAAAAACCAGAAAACACAAAGAGACAGATTATCTAGGATCTTCTGCCTTTTCTCTAGAGAGATGAGGTAACATTCAAAATTTTATGTGTAAGGTTTAATAAAACACGTAAGAGAAAATGACATTCTGGTAAAGAGCCAAAATAACTGTTGTGAGCATATTTGGTTGTAAGTTTTCTGACAACCAAGGCAAAGATGAAAATCTGATTAGTCATGTTATCAGCCTTGTTTTCAAAGGAAGAGGTGTATCAATTCATCAATGTAAGAATTTGCCTATAGATGTTTTCCTCTTGTCTCAAATACCACCTTGGTCTCAATTCCAATTTTCAGACCAATCACCAAGCACAGGATTGCCTTGGATTCATACTCACCCCCATTTCTTCTTCCCGTACCACATACTGGGCCACTTTGAATGAGCTCAAATATTCATTCATGCCCTGCAATTCTGTGTCTTCAGTCTCATCCTGGTTACGGTCCAGCAGCCGTTCAATGGCCTTATCATCGTAGTGGATAACACTGCTATCTTCTCCCTCTTTGTTGTCTCCTCCTATAAAAAATCAAGGGCCCACATCCCCAAAGTCAGCTTCAGCAGCTGCAGTGGAAAAAGCAAGTCCCACAAGACCCTTGGTATCAAAGATTCTCCCTAAACTTTAGAGAGGCCAAGCCCCACACCAAAATGTAAGTTCCTGACTAGCTCACCTCCATCAGTGGCTTCATCCTTGAAAAGTTCCTCAGTGCCAAATTTGAGGATATCATCAAGCTCCTGTTTGGACATAGATCCAGTCTTGGAGCCCAACCCAGGCCGTACCACTAGATGCGTCAGCATCATTTTCTTCTTTGCCACCTGCGTGATGCGCTCCTCAACTGACGCACGGGTCACAAACCGGTAGATCATTACCTTTTTATTTTGCCCAATCCGGTGAGCTCTGCTAAAGGCCTGGAGTTGAGCAGGAAATAAAGCCAGAAATTGTATTTTCCTGGTGCCACTCTTACCCTGACTTCCATATAGTATTCTAAATTCGGCACAAGACAAGGTCTACAGCCTGCCCTCATAGGAAACTTCCTTTTGCACCCCTGCCTCCAGACACCACCCTCTAACATGTTACCCAAAATAGGACCACAGCTAACCAAATTCTCTGGCTTACAATAAGGTAAACAACACAAAAAGAATAATCTGTTGTTTCTCAACTAAAAACCGAATTCCAGATGGTAGAGTGCTCATAGAGGCCACTATGCCTCTAACATGTTACTTATTAAGGCTGCCTGCTGCCTCTGCTCACCTGAATGTCATTATGGGGGTTCCAGTCAGAGTCATAGATAATAACTGTGTCAGCAGTGGCCAGATTGATTCCAAGGCCCCCAGCTCGAGTGGAAAGCAAGAAGCAGAACTGCTGAGCACCTGGTGCTAATAAAGGAACCAAAAACACCATTAGAAGTGTCTCCTAAATTCCAATTCACAAATGTAGTTTAAAAAATTAAGCCGGGGCGGTGGCTCAAGCCTGTAATCTTAGCACTTTGGGAGGCAGACACAGGTGGATCATTGGAGTTCAAGACCAGCCTGGCCAACATAGTGAAACCCTGCCTCTACTAAAAATACAAAAATTAGCCAGGCATGGTGGTGTACACCTGTAGTCCCAGCTACTCGGGAGGCTGAGGCAGGAGAATCGCTTGAACCCGGTAGGCAGAGTTTGCAGTGAGCAGAGATTGCACCACTGCACTTCAGCCTGGGCAACAGAGCGAGAGACTCTATCTCAAAAAAAAAAGAAAAATTAGCTGGGCATGGTGGTGCACACCTGTAGTCCCAGCTACTCAGGAAGTTGAGGCAGGAGAATCACTTGAGCCCAAGAGTTCAAGGTTATAGTGAGCTTTGTGCTACTGCACTCCAGCCTGGGCAACAGAGCAAGACCCCATTTCTTAAAGAAAAACGTCAGAATAGGCCAGGTGCAGTGGCTCACGCCTATAACCCCAGCACTTTGGGAGGCTGAGGTGGGCAGATCACCTGAGGTCAGGAGTTCGAGATTAAGCTGGCCAACATGGTGAAATCCTGCCTACTAAAAATACAAAATTAGCCAGGCATGGTGGCAGTCACCTGTAATCCCAGGTACTTGGGAGGCTGAGGCAAGAGAATCGCTTGAACCCAGGAGGCGAAGGTAAAAAAGAAAGAATGTCAGAATATAAAACCTCATAGGCAAACACCACAGTAATAATCATTGTAAGCAAAGTCCACTGATGGATACTAAAATCAGTGTGAAAGTTTAAGGAGAAACAGGACACTGACACAGTCTCAAATATCTCCCTCAAGCTATTTATCAATCACAATTGGGAACAAGAGAAACTTTACACTGCAGAAACTCAACAGACACCACCTTAACCAGTGATCAAGTCATTACCAGTAAGGGGACATAACACATGTCCGTGCCCCAGTATGATGCATTGAAAAGGAAACATCATCGGCCGGGTGCAGTGGCTCACAAGGTCAGGAGATCGAGACCATCTTGACCAACGTGGTGAAACCCCGTCTCTACTAACAGTACAAAAATTAGCCGGGCATGGTGGCGGGCACCTGTAATCCCAGCTACTCGGGAGGCTGAGGCAGGAGAATGGCTTGAACCTGGGTGGAGGTTGCAGTGAGCCAAGATCACACCACTGCACTCCAGACTCCAGCCTGGTAACAGAGCAAGACTGTCTCAAAAAAAAAAAAAAAAAGGAAAGAAAAGAAAAGGACACAACATCACCTCTGTGGCATTCTTGCACAAAATGTCTAATTTAATCAAGAGAAAACATCACACAAACCCAAACTTAGAGCCATGCTACAAAATAACTGACCAGTGTTCATCAAAAGTATCTATATTGACCGGGCACAGTGGCTCGCACCTGTAATCCCAGCACTTTGGGAGGCCGAGGCAGGTGGATTACCTGAGGTCAGGAGTTCGAGACCAGCCTGGCCAACGTGGTGAAACCGTCTCTACTAAAAATACAAAAATCTGCTGGGCATGGTGGCGCACACCTGTAATCTCAGCTACTCAGGAGGCTGAGACAGGAGAATCGCTTGAACCCAGGAGGCACAGGTTGCAATGAGTCAAGATCGTGCCACTGCACTCCAGTCTGGGCAACAGAGTGAGACTCCATCTCAAAAAAAAATCTGTATCATGTAAGAAAAGGAAAAAAAATAAATGTCATAGATAGCAGGAAGCACAATAACTAAATGGACCTGGGATTGGATCCTGAAACAGAAAACAGACATCAGGAAAAATTGGTGACATCCATTGAAGGTCTGTCATTTATAGTATAATACCAATGATAATTTCCTAGTTTTGATCATTGTACTGCAGTTATGTAAGTTATTATTAAGAGAAGCTAGCTAGTTGAACAGTATACATGAACTCTCTGTGCTGTTCTGTAACTTTTTTCTAAGTCTAAAATTAAAATAGGCCGGGCGCAGTGGCTCACGCCTGTAATCCCAGCACTTTGGGAGGCCGAGGCGGGCGGATCACAAGGTCAGGAGATCGAGACCACGGTGAAACCCCGTCTCTACTAAAAATACAAAAAATTAGCCGGGCGCGGTTGTGGGCGCCTGTAGTCCCAGCTACTCGGGAGGCTGAGGCAGGAGAATGGCGTGAACCCGGGAGGCGGAGCTTGCAGTGAGCCGAGATCGCGCCACTGCACTCCAGGCTGGGCGACAGAGTGAGACTCCGTCTCAAAAAAAAAAAAAATAAAATAAAAAAAATAAAAAGTTTTTTTAAAACAAGTAGTAGTGACACTGAGTACAGTGGCTTATGCCTATCATCTCAATACTTTGGGAGGCCAAGGCAGGAGGACTGCTTGAGCCCAGAAGTTTGTGATCAGCCTGGACAACATGGCAAGACCCCATCTCTTCAAAAAAATTTTTTTAATTAGCCAGGTACAGTGGCTCAAGCCTATAGCCCCAGCTAGTTGGGAGGCTGAAGCAGCAGGATCACTGAAGCCTGGATGTGGGTCCAGGTTGTAGTAAGCCATGATCATGCCACTGCTCTCCAGCCTCCGCAACAGAGTGAGACCCCATCTCAAATAAACAAAACAAAACAGGCTGGGCATGGTGGCTCGTGCCTGTAATCGCAGCACTTTGGGAGGCCAAGGCGGGCGGATAATGAGGTCAGGAGGTGAAGACCATCTTGGCCAACATGGTGAAACCCCATCTCTACTAAAAGTACAAAAATTAGGTGGGCGTGGTGGCACGCACCTATAGTCCCAGCTACTTGGGAGGCTGAGGCAGGAGAATCACTTGAACCCAGGAGGCGGAGGTTGCAGTGAGCCAAGATCGCACCACTGCACTCCAGCCTGGGCAACAGAGCAAGACTCCATCTCAAAAAAAAAACAAACAAAAAACAAAAAACAAAACAAAACCCTAGTAGTGTCTACTGAGGCAGATAAGTCTGCTAGTAACTTGCTATTTGAGCTTGAACAAGTCCTGACCTCTTGCTTGCCCTCAAGATACAATGCTTTCTTCTTTCTAGCAGAAAGAACAAAGACCCCAAAGGAAAAAATCTCCTAGGAATAGTCCAATACATTCTTCCAACTGAGACATTCAAAAGCTTTACTCTTCCATCTCAAATGACAAAGCCCGAAAAGAACTACACAGAAAAGCAGATGCACAAGAAGTTACAGAGGATTCCTGAAACTAAACAACTTCTCTCTCACCATTGAAGCGGTCAATGGCCTCTTGCCGCATGTTCCCAGTGATTCCACCATCGATGCGCTCGTATTTATAACCTTCATGTTCCAAGAAATCCTCTAGCAAGTCTAGCATCTTGGTCATCTGTAAAAGGAGCATGGTTTAATTATGGAAGAGTCAGATGGTAACCCTTTCCTGAGGTCACTGAGGGCTGTCTATGACTGTTCCCTAAAGCTCCCAGTCCACATGATACCTGGGAAAAGATGAGTACACGATGCCCACCCTCTTTAAGGTTCTTGAGCATTTTCTGCAGCAGCAATAATTTCCCAGATGCTCTGATTAGGGCACTGCCATCATACATGCCATTAGGCATCTTAGGGGCCTCCTGAGAACAAAAGCAAAGAAAAAAATATTAAAAGAAAGCACATATGGAGGAGTCCCAACCCAGGGAAAAACAGGAGGTGGCACTACATACCATTGCAGCCACAGGGAAGAGGTATGGATGGTTGCAGCACTTCTTAAGATCCATCACCACATTTAGCAGAGACACCTGGTTGCCACCACCTCGGGCATTGAGTGCTTCAAAATTTCGAGTGAGGATGTACTTGTAGTATTTCCTACATGGCCAAGGTAGAAAGACAAGTTAGACTTGAGAGGCTTTCGGTGACTAATAATGCAGGCCCAACAACTGAGATCTTTCTTCCAACACATCCCACTTTGGCACTAAGGACACCTAACGCACAAGCACTACCACCACCATTTTAAATACGGAAAGGTATAACTTAAAATAAGTAAGAACCATGTGCTCCAGCGCCCTAGCATCAGGTTTCTTTAGGCCTTGCTTGCTCCTGTCA
The DNA here is from genome assembly GCF_049350105.2 of Macaca mulatta. Classification (NCBI taxonomy): domain Eukaryota; kingdom Metazoa; phylum Chordata; class Mammalia; order Primates; family Cercopithecidae; genus Macaca; species Macaca mulatta. Next base: position 7,544,481 of record NC_133416.1, read on the forward strand.
CCAGATGCCTTGAAGCTGAGTGAGGGAGGAATAGGAAAGACTGCAGACTGGCAGATGTCTAAATGGAGTCTGTTTCTGTCCCTCCCAACTCACTTCTGCATAGGGCTCAGCTCCACACGCACAATTAGTTCTGTCTTGGAGGGCATATTCTTGAACACATCGGCTTTCAGCCGCCGCAACATGTGCGGCCCCAGCATGTCATGCAGTTTTTTTATCTGGTCCTCCTTGGCAATGTCAGCAAACTCCTCCAAAAAACCTTCCAAATTGCTTCAGAAAGAAAAAGGAAAAAGTTATTGGAGAAGGAGAAGGGAAGAAAGAAAAGTGATACAGGAAATGGGCAACAGGAAGAATGAGAAGCACAATTATGAGCCGATTACAGATAAACACATACTTACTGGAACCTCTCGGGGGTGAGAAAGTTGAGCAGATGAAACAACTCTTCGAGATTGTTTTGTAATGGAGTCCCAGTCAGCAACAACTTGTGCTGGAGTGAGTAACCATTCAAGACCCGGAAGAACTGGTGAAGCAGATGGAAAAATGTGAAATCCAATGAAAACACAGCTCTAGTAAATCTCTACCAAATTTCAAGTTTTTCACTGCCCAATAGTTAAGCATCCCACTCCCCACATTCTTCTTAAAGGCCTGGCCACCAAGGGCTGTCACATACAAGGAAAGAAGGCAGAGACAATTTTTCTCTCTCCTCTCCACCTGCAAGTCTTCCCCTTAACAAATTGGGAGTACTAGAAAAAACTCAAAGTCAGGGCTCCAACATCCCTCCCTCAGCCCTCACCTTAGACTGATTGTTCTTCAGCCTATGGGCTTCATCCACGATGAGGCAGGCCCAATCAATAGAGCCCAAGATAGCCATGTCAATGGTGATCAATTCATAGGATGTCAGCAGCACATGGAATTTCACAGATGCCTCTTTCTGCACATGAAGGCAACTTGGTCACTACTAGTCACCTTCTCTCATGTAATCACAACCCGGGGACTGACGGAATGTTTTCCTCCTCCCAGGATTACCCTTTTGCCTCACCAAGGACCAGATCACAAGGAGGTAAACTAAGCCAGAAGCTGCAACTCTTTCTCTAGGGTGGCTTCCCTGCCCTGAGATACCTTCATGCGGGAGGCCTTCTTGCCGCCACGAATAGCATTGTCTTCAAAAGAGAACTCATTCTCTCGGATGATGGCACGGCTGTCCTTGTCACCCACATAGGTTACAACATACATGTCTGGAGCCCACATTTCAAACTCCCGCTCCCAGTTGATGATGGTAGAAAGAGGGGCACTCACTAGGAAGGGGCCTTTGGAATGACCCTTTGAGGAAGAAGAGGAAAGTCAGGACTGAGGGCCCCCGCACACTGCAACCCCAGTGAACGCCCAGCACCCTGCTGCCCCTCAAGCCGAGCCAAGGACTGACACCTGCGCTCCTGCTCCTGTTCTCACCTTCCTCCATACACATGCCCAGCCTGTGCCTTTCCAAAAAGACAAGGTCCCACCATAACTACAAGTCTTATCTCTCCCATTAAGTCTTTCTATACTTTTTTCCTGAGACAGAGTTTCACTCTTGTTGCCCAGGCTGGAGTGCAATGGTACAATCTCAGCTCACTGCAACCTCCACCTCCCGGGTTTAAGTGATTCTCCTGCCTCAGCCTCCCAAGTAGCTGGGATTACAGGCATGCGCCACCACGCCCGGCTAACTTTGTATCTTTAGTAGAGACGGGGTTTCACCATGTTGGTCAGGCTGGTCTCAAACTCCCGACCTCAGGTGATCCACCCACCTCAGGCTACCAGTGCTGGGATTACAGGTGTGAGCCACTGCGTACAGCCAAGTCTTTCCATACTAATTCTACTCGTAATTCTACTTCCCTCAACACATAATCATTCCCCTAGAACTGAGACTCTACGGACCCACTGCTAATCCTACTCAGGGCTCCACACCCTCAAATCTTCCACTACGTACGTATGTTTATCCACTATCACATTTATCTACTATCTATTAAACACATGTGTACATGTGTTTATCTATTATCCATAGTGTTCTTGAAGGTCAGAGACCAATTTTTTTATTCCTTTATCAAAGGCTTCAAACACAAAATATCCACACAAAAAAACTATCAGCCCCAGATTTCCTTACCTCCTTGTAAAGGGAATAGAGGAAGACTGCTGTCTGTACAGTTTTCCCAAGGCCCATCTCATCAGCCAAGATGGTGTCAGTGCCCTGAGCCCAGGAGAAACGCAACCAATTCAGACCCTCCATTTGATAGGGGTGCAGGGTTCCACCTGTAGCATCCAGGTACTCTGGCTGTCGCTCATACTTCACTGTTGGCTGAAGGATGAAACAGAGAAGTCAAGAGCTGGCAAGGAACCCCCTTCCTCCCCTAATACAGCAGCTGCTTCCTCCTCTCTAGTCTTCACGGATCCTCCTGGGGAAAAGCTACAAAAATTCTGAGGGAAGAGATCCCCTATAATTACTGCAATTTCATGTTCACTTTAGGGTCCTCCAGGAAACAGGGTTTAACCAGACAGATCTGATTTTGGTCCTACATATCACTGAGGAAAAACACATCACAGACTCCCTACCAATACAATAATTCTACTAGTCAGGATCTACCAGGTAAATAATGTATGTCCCTGTTAGATGAATCTTTTTAACTTTAATCACCCTCAAATTACACTGTACAAACAAAACCCAGAGGAACTGAGCCTGAATTAAGCCAGATTCCAACGTAAGTTCATAAAAGCTAGGCTATGTGACCCCTCCCCCTAGATAACACTTCTTCAGTCATTCAAAATACACCTCCTTTTTTGTTCTGATGACAAAAGAAGAAAGTAATCCCAGTGCTTTCTGATATATAGAGACGTGGAGAAGTGGGGAAGCAGACTTGAAGTGATCTTTTCATTACCTAAGAGTACCATCATTAGACTGCAGCAAAGATACACTGTCCTACCCAACAATCTACCCTTCAGTCCCTTCCACTCCGACTCACATCAACTGTTGGCGTTTCTGGAGGTCTCTCCAACTTTCGAAGCTTCACCTTCTTGAGCTTCTTGCCTGGTCGGCCTTCCTCACCCCTCATTAACTCCCTAAAGAAGAAAGACGTCACGCAGCTGCCCAAAGTCCTTTTCTATAGAAGAAACAACTTGCCCAGGCACAGAGGCTCACACCTGTAATCCCAACACTTTGGGAGGCTGAGGCAGGCAGGTCACCTAAGGTCAGGAGATTGAGACCAGCCTGGCCAACATGGTGAAACCCCGTCCCTACTAAAAATACAAAAATTAGCCAGGCGTGGTGGCAGACGCCTGTAATCTCAGCTATGAGGCAGGAGAATTGCTTGAACCCGGGAGGCAGAGGTTGCAGTGAACCGAGATCACACCATTGCACTCCAGCCTGGGGGACAAGAGCAAGACTTCGTCTAAAAAAAACAAAAAAAAATTAGTTGGGTGTGGTGGTATATGCATATAATCCCAGCTACTCGGGAGGCTAAGGCAGAAGAATCGTTTGAACCAGGGAGTCAAAGGTTGCAGTCAGCCAAGATCATGCCACTGCACTATAGCCTGGTGACAAAGCGAGGCTCCATATTAAAAAAAAAAAAGAAAGAGGCCGGGCGCGGTGGCTCAAGCCTGTAATCCCAGCACTTTGGGAGGCCGAGACGGGCGGATCACGAGGTCAGGAGATCGAGACCATCCTGGCTAACACAGTGAAACCCCGTCTCTACTAAAAAATACAAAAAACTAGCCGGGCGAGGTGGTGGGCGCCTGTAGTCCCAGCTACTCGGGAGGCTGAGGCAGGAGAATGGCGTAAACCCGGGAGGCGGAGCTTGCAGTGAGCTGAGATCCGGCCACTGCACTCCATCCAGCCTGGGCGACAGAGCGAGACTCCGTCTCAAAAAAAAAAAAAAAAAAAAAAAAAAAAGAAAGAAATAACTCTATTCCTCACCCAAAATCACTCACCTGTGATTCCAATAGCTCTGCTTGAACAGGTCGTAATCCTGGATCTCCACATCCTCACTCTCCCAAGAAGCCTGATCATAAGGTAAGTCCCGCCACTTGATCAAGTAGTGGACGTGGCCCTTCTTGTCCACACTGCAAGTCAAGGAGAAAAAACCCTCAGAGCCAGAAAAAGCAACCCTCCTCACTTGCTCTCAAAAACTGGCAATACCGTATGTTCCACACCAGACCTCTAGGTATGCCACAGATCACACGTTTTCAGAGCCTCTACTATACCAGTCTTTGACCAAAAATTATCTCTAATTTATACTTTCCTAGTTACACTCAAACACCAGAATTCAGTCAATTAATAATTAACATAGAGTGTTGGCCAGGTGCAGTGGCTCACACCTGTAATCCCAGCACTTTGGGAAGCCAAGGCAGGCAGATCACTTGAGGCCAGGAGATCAAGACCAGCCAGGCCAACATGGCAAAACCCCGTCTCTACCAAAAAAAATTAACCAGGCGTCAAGCCAGGCGCAGTGGCTCATGCCTGTAATCCCAGCACTTTGGAAGGCTGAGGCAGGTGGATCACAAGGTCAGGAGTTCAAGATCAGCCTGGCCAATATGGTAAAACCCCGTCTCTACTAAAAATACAAAAATTAGCAAGGCGTGGTGGTGCATGCCTGTAATCCCAGCTAGTCAGGAGGCTGAGGCAGAAGAATTGCTTGAACCCAGGAGGTGGAGGTTGCATCAAGCTGAGATTGCAGCACTGCACTCCAACTTAGGTGACAGAAAGAGACTCCATCTCAAAAAAAAAAAAAAAAATTAGCCAGGCACAGTGGCACACGCCAGTAATCAGAGCTACTCCGGAGACTGAGGCAGAGAATCACTTGACCCTGAGAGGCGGAGGTTGCAGTGAGCTTAGATCATGTCACTGCACTCCAGGCTGGGCCACAGAGCGAGATTCTGTCTCAAAAAATAAATAAATAGGCCACACACGATGCCTCATGCCTGTAATCCCAGCACTTTGGGAGGATGAGGCGGGCGGATCACGAGGTCAGGAAATTGAGACCATCCTGGCTAACACAGTGAAACCCCGTCTCCACTAAAAATAAAAAATTAAAAAAAAAATTAGCCAGGCGTGGTGGCGATCGCCTGTAGTCCCAGCTACTTGGGAGGCTGAGGCAGGAGAATGGCATGAATGCGGGAGGCGGAGCTTGCAGTGAGCTGAGATCGCGCCACTGCACTCCAGCCTGGGCAACATGTCCGTCTCAAAAAAAAACACAATAATAAAATAAATAAATAAATAAATAAATAACATAAAGTGTCAGGCGCAGTAGCCCCGCCTGTAATCCCAACGTTTTGGGAAACTGAGGCAGATAGCTTGCTTGAGCCCAGGAGTTTGGGACTGCTGTGAGCAGTGATCACGACACTGCACTCAAACCTGGGCAACAGAGCTAGACTTTGTCTCAAAATAAAGCATGGTGGCTCATGTGTGTTAATCCCAGAACTTAGGGAGGCCAAGGCAGGCAGATCACCTGAGGTTAGGAGTTCAAGACCAGTCTGGCCAACATAGTGAAACCCTGTCTCTACTAAGAGTACGAAAATTAGCCGGGTATGGTGGCAGGTGCCTATGCCTAGTTACTAGGGAGGCTGAAGCAGGAGATTCACGTGAGCCCAGGAGACCGAGATTGCAGCAAGCCAAGGTTGCACCACTACACTCCCGCCTGGGTAACAGAGCAAGACTCCATCTCAAAAAAACAAACAACCAAGTATGGTGGCTCACGCCTGTAATCCCAGCACTTTCACCTGAGGTCAAGAGATCCAGACCATCCTGGCCAACATGGTGAAACCCCGTCTCTACTAAAAATACAAAAAATTAGCTGGGTGTGGTGGCTCGCGCCTGTAGTCCCAGCTTCTCAGGAGGCTGAGGCAGGAGAATCACTTGAACCTGGGAGGCAGAGGTTGCACTGAGCCGAGATCACACCACTGCACTCCAGCCTGGGCGACTGAGACTCTGTCTCAAAAAAAAACCAGTGTCTTCCAAATCTAAGTTGCCGGTGACATCCATTTTCCCAATCCCTTCAGCGGGAATCTCCCATGGAGACTGCCTATCTCCCATGTGCCCAGCTGGTACCTGTGGTTGAGGATTCGGTGGATCATCATCCACTCAGGTTTTATCCCATAGCGATAGAAGCGTTCCTCCATCTCTGCAAATTTAGGGTCCTTGTTTTTTCGTTTTCGGCTTTTTTCTTCATCACCACCAAAGTCCCCAGAAGGTGGCTCATCCATATCATTCTTCCGCTGATAGTTTCGGAACATCACCTGACAGTGCAGCTCCAGCTTGGAGCGGAAAGAGAAAATCAGCCACCAAGAAGCTGTGTTCATTCTTTCTATCCACAAGGCTCTTTTACCACTATCCTATTCATCGTAGCCCCTACATCTCCAGCCTATCCTCAACTTACCTGCAATTCAGAAACCCAGGAGCAGTGCCAGTAAGACATGCCTTGCCATTTCACAAAGAACTGCCGCTCTGGCCGCCCCTCCAAGGGCTTTGGGGAGGGCGTGTTGGGATCAGCATCTGGAGGCCGAGGCACTGGTGTGGGAGATGGTGGCTGACCCCACTTCCAGATTAGGATCTTCTGCACTTTGCCCTTCAGAGCTGGACACTGAGGGAAAAAGAGACAACTTAATCTCAAATCGTAACCATGGGAGAAGGGACAGCCCACAGTCTCAACTTTATCAAAGGACGATTAAGATCTCATTTCAGGCCTGGAGCAGTGGCTCATGCCTGTAATCCCAGCACTTCGGGAGGCCGAGGCGGGCAGATCACGAGGTCAAGAGATCGAGACCATCCTGGCTAACATGGTGAAACCCTGTCTCTACTAAAAACACAAAAATTAGCTGGGCATTGTGGCACGCGCCTGTAGTTCCAGCTACTCGGAGGGCTGAGGCAGGAGAATCACTTGAACCTGGGAGGCAGAGGTTGTAGTGAGCCAAGATTGCCCCACTGCATTCCAGCCTAAGGGACAGGACAGAGAGAGACTCCGTCTCAAAAAAACAAAAAGATCTCATTTCAAATAAAATCTAATCCCAGGACTCCTCCAGGGAGAGAATACAGGTTGAGGACCTCTCATGTGAAATGCTTGGGACCAGAAGTATTTTGGATTTCCCACTTCTGGATTAGATACCTATCTAATCCTAACCTGTGATACAATTCTCTCTTCATTTCTGGACATCATCCAGGATTTCCATGCCACTATCACTCCTATCCGCTTAACAAAGCCAGTAGTTAAGACTTCAACAAGCAGCCAAAAGAATCAGGAAATCAACAGACTTAAAGCACAGAATTCCTCCCTTAAGCAATCTAAAAGCAGTAAGTGGCCCTATTAAACATTCTAAACTGGCTGGCACGGTGGTACACACCTGTAATGCCAGCACTTAGGGAGGACAAGAGAGCAGAATAGTTTCAGAGCAGGAGTTCAAGACCAGCCTAGGCAACATAGTGAGACCCTGTCTCTACAAAGATTTTTTTTTTTTTTTTTTTTTTTGAGACAGAGTCTTGCTCTGTCGCCCAGGCTGGGGTGCAGTGGCCGGATCTCAGCTCACTGCAAGCTCCGCCTCCCGGGTTTAGACCATTCTCCTGCCTCAGCCTCCCGAGTAGCTGGGACTACAGGCGCCCGCCACCTCGCCCGGCTAGTTTTTTGTATTTTTTAGTAGAGACGGGGTTTCACCGTGTTAGCCAGGATGGTCTCGATCTCCTGACCTCGTGATCCGCCCGTCTCGGCCTCCCAAAGTGCTGGGATTACAGGCTTGAGCCACCGCGCCCGGCCAGATTTTTTTTTTTTAATTAGCTGGATGTGGTGGCATGCACCAGTACTCCTAGCTACTCAGCAAGAGGCTGAGATAGGAGGATCACTTGAGCTCAAGAGTTGGAGGTTGCAATGAGCTATGACTGCACCACTGCACTCTAGCCTGGATGACAGAGTGAGACCCTGTCTCCAAAAAAAAAGTTTTTTAACAAAAAAATTAAAAACATTGTAAGCTACCAAGACCCTGAGGCAGGGTGTCAACACAGAGACACATGTTCTCAGCTAGAAGAACATTGCTTCATCTCCTCTTCAGAGAGCTGGCAAAACATCAACTCCTCTGTTTGAAGTCAGTCCTACATTTTCCCAGGACAAAAGTATCCCAACACTATAGGATAAAGGAAAACACCTTTCTCAGGGTTGAAAAGCGCACAGTTCCTCTCCCGCACCCCAGCTTCACAATACCCTACATAGAAAAGACTACACTTTCCACATCTATTGCCCTGGCTGAGATCAGTCACTCACCGTACAACGGGGACAGAGCCATTCACCGTTGGGGATCTCTGGAAGTGGGGGATTCAGGCAGTGGATATGGTAGGAAGAAGGACAGGTATCGCAGCAGAGCAGCTCCCCACCATCCTTGCAGACCCGACAGAATTCCATATGGTGGTCATCCTCCTCTTCGAGGTCTCCCCCAACCTCTTCCAGGATCTCCTCACCCTCCGAATTGTCCTCTTTAGCTTCCCACTGGATGCCTTCCTTCTCCTGCAGTAAACGACCACAGATTCAGATTATTACCCCCACCCACCCACCGAAGTCTGAAGCCAGTACCCATCATTCCTTTGAATGCTTCCCAAAGCTCACAACCCGCAGCACCAGCATTTCGATTTCCATCCAGGCCCCAAAGAGCTTTACTGTCCCACCCTTCTTCTCATGAGTTCCAAGGGGCCACAATGGCCAGACACTCACGCAGTGTGGGCAGCTCCACTTGCCCTCAGGAGCCTTCTCCATGTCGGGATCCAGGCAAACCATGTGGTAAGCTCGGGGACAGGTATCACACAGGATGATCTCACCGCCTTGCTGGCACACCTCGCAATAGTCCTGGTGGTCTGTCTCATAACCATCCACAGCAGTCACCTCCTCCTCGCCTGGGCAAGGAAGAGGGAAAGCCCAGTTATTAGAAAAAAACTACCTCCCCCCACCCCCAACCCCTATCTCCTTAGGGAGATTCTTCCCCAATCACTCCCACCTCATCCCATCACAAATATACAGAAAAGAAACACACCTTTCTTTTTCTTTTTAGTGGTTCGGAGTTTCTTGCGGCTGCGGCTACTACGGCTGGTGGAACCATCAGAAACAGAATAGCTATTGATACTGGCATCATCGAAGTCAGATTCCACATCTAAGTCATCATCCTCACTCTGACAGGATGAAAAAGAATAAGGTTAGACATTCAAGCCAAGGGGAAGGAAAGAGTGGCAGACAAGGGAGTGCTCTCTCACTGAGGATACCAGAATCTCAGCAAGCACTGTTATACAGGGAGCCGAGTCTCATCCTGTTCTGTGGGTAACTCCCCACATTCTTATGTGCCTACTATGAAGGACAGGTCCTGATATAAGGTCACATCCTTTCTAGTATACATGGCACCCTCCCTAAAGTGATGGGCTGGGCTCTCACCGAGGATCTCTTACGCTTAGAACCAAAACCTCCCAGCTTGATTTTCAGGGGAGCTACTTTCTTGGGTTTAGGCTTCTTGGCATCAGGTACACGAGGGCTGCCCTTGGGCTTCCTCCGAGCATTGGGACCTAAAATCAGGATACATCCAAATATATAAAATACCACATCACCAAAGATGGGAAAAGATCTTCCCCACATTCAGATGCCCAAACTTCCCTCCAAAATTCAAGACTCACTCCTCCCTCCTATCTCCTACCTTAGGGCTGACAGAACACCATTCCCATGCTCTGTCTTTGACATCTTAAGCCCACACTAGACACCCCCACTCCCATTTGAACCCCATTTCACCTTTGCCCTCCTTGGTCTTGGCCTTGCGGATAGGCACCTCCACAGGGGGAGGTGGTGGTGCAACCTCAGTGGCTGTCACCATGCTCTCCACCACAGCCACCGCTGCTGCTGCCGCAGCTGCCACTGATGCCCCAGAACTGCCTTTGAAGGGATTGTTGGTACTGAACTCCCGCCATTTTGCACCCAAAACCATCATCATCTTGGAGACAGCAATCTTGGGATTTTTTGCAGCAATGAGGGGTCTGGTGGAGAAATGGAGAAGAGCAGAGAAAAATGTTTAAGAATAAAAGAGGCCGGGCGCGGTGGCTCAAGCCTGTAATCCCAGCACTTTGGGAGGCCGAGACGGGCGGATCACGAGGTCAGGAGATCGAGACCATCCTGGCTAACGCAGTGAAACCCCGTCTCTACTAAAAAATACAAAAAACTAGCCGGGCGAGGTGGCGGGCGCCTGTAGTCTCAGCTACTCGGGAGGCTGAGGCAGGAGAACGGCGCAAACCCGGGAGGCGGAGCTTGCAGTGAGCCGAGATCCGGCCACTGCACTCCAGCCTGGGCGACAGCGCGAGACTCCCTCTCAAAAAAAAAAAAAAAAAAAAGAATAAAAGAAAGAAAGAGAAGAAAGAAGAGATAATAGAAAGACTCTCCTCCCCCTTCCGCAAGCCCCTCCTGTTTTACCTGACAAACTGGCTGAAGGCCTTGTAGTTGGTGAGGGTTCGATAATCCTCCTCTGAGAACACGTGGTCAATGTCTTCCATGCCCCAGTCTTCCAGGAGCTGAGCAGATGATTTAGGCTCCTGCAGAAAGAGCAAAGTCAAGCACCTGCCACCTAGTGCCCACACTTGCTAAACAAATTTGTACTGAAAAACCAGAGTAACAGAGTTAAAAGGAAAAGAAAAGAAAGTGTTCTAAAGGGCAGTAGGATGTCTAAGAAACAAAAGGACAAAAGTTTAACTGTACAAAGAAGAGGATGCAGGTCCAGGCACCTTTGAATCATCATCATCGTCATCCTCCTCCTCCTCCTCCTTCCGCTTGGATTTGCTCTTCTTCTCTTTCTTAGGTCCAAGCTTCTTCTTCTTCTTCTTACCAGGGGTATAGTCGCTGCCCTCACTGTCTGAGCGCAGAGCCACCTCTTCCTCCTCCTCCACAAACTCTGGCCCCTCCCCAGAGCTGTCCCCCAGCTGCCGGCATAAGAGCATACGCTGGAGCAAGGAAAGGGGGGGAGAGGGAGACAGACACACACATGCTACACACATGCTGACCTCAGGACAGCCCTGAGGCTCATCCCCAGAACCTGGCCCACCACTCCTAAGAAAGAAACAAATGCCCTCAGCCCTTCAACCCTTCTCAGAGCTCCTCCCTTCTTCTTCTGGTTCCCCGTAACATTCAGTCACCCACTCACCTCCTTTTTTTGGCGCTTGCTCTTAGGGATTTTAGGGTCCCGAGGTTTCTTAGGCTTTTTCTTCTTCTTGAGCTTTGGAGTCTCTGTTTCTGACAAATCCTCTTCTGGGTCCTCTTCATTTTCTACATGTATTTGGCAAAGAGTGGTAGGCAGGGAAAAAGATCAATAGCAAAAGGTTAGGCCCTAATCCAGAGGCTTTAGACTTTATTCCCCACCTCTTGTCCCAGATTCCTCTGAAGAGAACTGCTATACTCTGTACAGAAGGAAGCTGATACCCAGGACAAAAACAGACAAAGAGAGAGCTGTATATACCCAAAATAGGCCTGCCAGGCCAGACCAGGCCCACCTCGGGCAGCTGTCCAGACCCCTGCCTCCTCTCTCCCATTCCTACCAGCAATCCTCTAGATGTTCACCAGTACAGCTGAACTGAGCTGCTTAGAGTTCACCATGTAAGAGAACTAGATTTAGGCCTCCTATAACTGGCCACCAAGTATTCTATAAACTAGGGAATGAGAATGAAAGATCCTACTCAGAAAGCAAAAACTATACAATATACCTTCCCAGAACAGGATCAGTTCAGGGGTCTCGGAAACCACATCCTTCTCCAACCACTTTGAAATCATCACTGCTCAAATTAACCAGAACCTCTAAGTCCTAGGTTCAGGTGCCAGACCAATCTCATGCCCACTCCCAAAATACAATTTCCTTTCCCCATCTCCAACCCTAATGTTCCTCCTCAGCTTCTCCTGGGTCAGCAGCCTCTTCTCCCTAGGGGCCCAAATCAGCCCAGCTGTCACCATCTCCCCCTGCACCCGCCCCCCAGCAATCCTCCTCCCATCTGGCTCCACCTCCTCCCCTGGCTGGAAGCACACACAAAGCCTGGGGTAACACTGAAAGCTCCTGGGCAAGGATAGGTGGGAAGGGGCACACAGAAGGCCAGGAGGCAGCTTCCTTTGTAACAGACATTCACACCAGACTCCCTCTTCCCTCCTCTCTCTCCCTCTTTCCAAGCCACCCCCGCCCAAGTTGGGGGGGGGTAGAGAAAGGAGTGGAGAGAAGAAGGGAGTGCCTCACCCACTGAGGAGAGGGAAAATGGCTCCTGACCGCAGAAGCCAGTCCAGGGCACCCAGCTGCCAACATAGGACAGACAGGAAGTGGCAGGGGAGGGGGCGGGGTTGACAGAGGGGGGGTGGGGTTGACAGAGGTGGGGCGGGGGGGAGACTGCCCTCATAGAAGCCTCCCCAAATTATTATCTGGCCCCAAGTCCAAATGCCACCTACTCTGGGATGACACGGTTCACAAGAGGCCACCCTAATGTCCTAAGCAAGGAAACCCAAGGAGAGCGAGACAAACATGAAGGTAATACTAAGGGAAGAACTCGATTACTCCCTCAATCACAATTATTTTTTCAGTCATCAGAGCTGAGATTTAACAAAGGCTCAGTGGACCTGTGGTCAGGACATACAACCTTCTCCCCAAATTTCTGATACCCAAAAGATTTAGTTTGAGGAATGGAGGCCCACAAGAAGCCTCTGAAGCTCAGCTTCCTCACCCACCCACCCCCACCCAGAGTCCTATCCAACAAATATGGGAATGTCTGCACAAAAAAAAGGAGCAGGACCCAGACAGTGGTAGAAGATAACATCCCGGCCGGGTGCAGTGGCTCATGCCTGTAATCCCAGCACTTTGGGAGGCTGAGGCGGGCAGATCATTTGAGATCAGGAGTTCGAAACTAGCTTGGCCAACATGGTGAAACCCCATTTCTACTAAAAACACAAAAATTAGTCGGGCATAGTGGTGGGTGCCTGTAATCCCAGCTACTCAGGAGGCTGAAGCAGGAGAATCGCATGAGCCAGGGAGGTGGAGGTTGCAGTGAGCCAAGATCGTGCCACTGCACTCCAACCTGGGTGACAGAGTGAGACCCCGTCTCAAAAATAAAAAAGAAAGTAATATCCCTCCTTCAATCCCTGACATGCTCTTAGCTCTTAACCCCCAAAATTAGCCCTAAAATGTCACTGGCTCCCCACTTCTTGAGCTAGACAGACACTAGGGAATGAGACATTAGGCTGGACAAAGCACCATCAGCCTCCCTGCTTCTCAGCCCAGAATAAGACCAGGCACAAGAAAGCCCCTCCCATTCCCCCTTGGGAATGGAACACCAGCCCGGATTTCACCAGAATCATTTTCTTCAGGGCTTTTCCCCAACAATCCCCAAGTCAACCCCCAATCCCCATCAGCTAGCTATATCTCACCACCCCCATAAAAGCTGGAAGAGGAGATAAAGATAACCCATAGAGGCAAAGGGGACATCCTTCCATGCACACGGAACCCCCAAACTTCTCAAGCAAATAATATGCTGAAATGGCAAACAACAAACTGACTGAGATATAGAGGAAGATTTGGGAAAGGGACAGGAATGGGGTGTGGCAAGTGGAAAAAGTGGGTCATGCTACAGCTCAGGACAGAGTTCACAGCTCCTGCGCAGCTCCCAGTCAACATGAAAGGCAGCCCCAGCCCAAGGGGACAATGGGAGGCCAAGATGTGGAACCCACAATGTCTAGGCAGCACTACTGTTTCTCATGCCCCTCTCAGAAGGACGGGGTCCCCTTACCAGCACCACCACCCTGCCCTCACCCTGGGCAAGGGCATGGAAATCTGCCCCTCTACCCTACACAAGGATGAAACCAAGTTTCTCATCCCAACAGCCAAGACTCCATGACAACACTAACCCCTCTCCTAAATGGCCTCAGGTTGAAGTCAAGACTTCCAACTTAAAAAGTACCAAATGTGAAAGCATCTCTCCCAGACCACCTCAACTTCCGCTGAAGCTAAGAAGAGAGAAGGCAGAACTGAATGATGCTGGATGAGAAACAAAATCAGGATCAGCAGGCTCCAAAATGAGAAGAAAAGTAGAAGCAGAAGGAATGAAGAAATGACACATAGGAAAAAAAATGAACCTAGAAAACATGAAGGTCAAGGAAACAAGTAGATGACTTAGCTAGGGACTCTGAAAAAGGACACAGAAGAGAAAGACATCTGCTTAGGAACATGACATCAACCATCATTTGAGGATAGACAAGGGCTCCCCCAATCAGGCAATGTAGTTATAACCATACGGGTTTGGCCAGTTCATGGAGCCACCCCAAAACACAGATAGAGCAACCCCTAGCACACCTACACAGACGCTTCACACTGCTAGCCTAAACGCCAGGCTACCTCATAGAGGCAGAAGCCAGTAGGAAAAAAGCCAAAATTATGTCCACTCACCAAGAGAAGAGAGATGCCCTCCCTTCTTTTGCCCCTCTTCACTAGGCTATTACATCCTTCCCAAGCCCCCATCACTTCCCCACTCAAAACATTCCAGCAATCTGCCTGGCTAAAAGCACTCCAGATCCTGCTGAGGAGCGCGATTCAAACTTCACACAGCTGAGACAGCACAGAAAACCGGTAACTGATCAGAAGCTAAAAATAATCAGATAGAGTGTAACCAGCACTCCCTCTTTCTTTTCCACAGCGGCAACCACAGGATCCTACTAGCACAGATACCGGGCTGGTCTTTCAAATAGAATCCTCAATGCCCCCCTCCGCCACCACCACAAGCCTCCAGGGGTCCCAGCTACCTGCATTCCTCCGAGGACCCACACACAAGGTAATGCCTGCCAGCCCAGAGAGCTCCCTCAACTGGGAACTGCAGAGCATTCCTCAAGACAGAGTGCAGCAAGCTGGCATCTCCGTCCGCGGTGCCCAGGAGGCACATGGCTTCCACCCCCCTCACACCAGAGCTCCGCAGAAGGGAACCACTCCCTTCGGATGCCCTCCACCTCCGGCTCTGCACAGAGACAGCCGAGCAACACAGTCCTGCCTCACCAGAGCAGTCACTCGGGAGAGCCCCAGATGCCTCCTTCCCGCCCTGGGCCCTTGGGGAAGATGTTACCTGGGTGGGGTGGGGGCAGGCTGTTGTTCAAAAGTGCATCCATATCCTCCTCCTCACTGCCCGCCGAGCAGGGGGACGGGGAGCCCAGGCCCGACGCCATCCCCTTCCGCTCCCGGCCAGGGAATTGGCCCAGCTGCTCCTGCCGGCGGCCTGGGGCCCTCTACACTGGCCCGAGTCA
The DNA here is from genome assembly GCF_049350105.2 of Macaca mulatta. NCBI lineage: Eukaryota > Metazoa > Chordata > Mammalia > Primates > Cercopithecidae > Macaca > Macaca mulatta. Next base: position 7,559,756 of record NC_133416.1, read on the forward strand.
CTGTGCGGGGGAGGGGGGAGAAACAGAGAACAGTCAGTGACGCGCACTGTCCCCCTCCCCCACACCCACCCGCTCTTTCCGCCCCCCACCCCAGCCACCCTAGCAGGGCACCCGAACCGCTCAGGCTGAACTTAGTTCCACACTCCTTGGGGGCAGCCCGGAAGCCGGCTCCCCGGCAGGCGCCCCCACGGAGCGAGGGAGCGACGCCTCCGAGGGCAGGCTGGTGCAAGCGCGGGGAGGGGAGACGCCGGGCTGGACCGAGCGGGGTGTGACGGGGGAGGGGGTCCGAGTGGCAGCGGCACGGGGGGGCCAGGGGAGGCGGCAGGCGGCGAAACGCTCTGGGACACAAGGTCACTTGGGGGTGGGGGGGCGCCTCCCTGCGCCCGGGGAGGGGCCAGTCCCCAGACAGGGCAGCTCTCCAAAGGCTGTCCTCTGGGACAACTCAGGTTCTCCTCAAGAGCTGCGGGGACGAGGGGGCGTGGAGGCTCGGGCGCTGCGGGGGGCCGGAGGCAGGGACGCGGGGGGCTAAAGCGTCCCACCGGGAAGGGGGCCGGGCCACGTGTCCCGGGGGGGCAAGTGATCAAAGGGCGAGGGGGTGGGCGCCGGGCATTGTGGGAGACCAAGCCGGAGGCGGGGGTCGCGGGGAGCAAGACTCCGGCAGGGTTAGGGCGGGTGCTAGGGAGGAGGCCGGGCGCCCTGCAGGCCAGGAAAGGAAGGGTCGGCTCCTCTGGGCAAGGGGCGGTCCGCGGGTCCGGAGACGCCTAAGGAAGGGGCGGCTGACGGGATGACCCTCGGGGCTGGTCGGGCCGTGAGGGGCGTCTCTTTGGGAACCCCGCGCTATCCTCACCCCGGAGCCGCCGCAGGTCGCGCTGGGTCCGGCTCAGTGTCACTCCCGCTCCAGCTCCTCCTCGCCGCGGCCGAAGGGGGGAAAATGGCTCCGGCTCCGGCGTCGCCTCTTAAAGGGCCTGAAACACCGGCCGGGAAATCCCACCGCACAGGCCCCGCCCCCCCACGGACAGCCCATAATAACCTCAACCAACTCCAACCCCCCCTTCCACTACCGCCACCCTCCTCCCCAGGTCTCCCGGGCAACCCCCGCCCCCTCGTCTCTCAGGCAACCACTGGCCACGCCCCCTTCGAGCGCGCGCGCGCGCGTCACCTGGGCAACCGCCCACCTCCTGGCCATCCCATAATACACACGGACACCCCCCCCCCAAAACACACACACACACACACACACAACACACACACACACCCTGCCCCCCCACATTTCATACACATATGCCAGGGGCTGCTGACATCTCATAATATTGCAGACCTTTTGCAACTAACCCTCTTAGACATCCCATAATAGCCATCCTTTGCCAACTTCTTCACTCTTGGCCCTAATGTTAACATCCCATAATAATTCACCCCTCCCTCCCCATGGCCATCCCATAATAAGCACCCCTCCCAGCACTTATGCCTCATATCCCATAATACTCAGCCCCATCCCCCACAGACATCCCATAATAACCATCCTTCATCCACCCCCAGTTTGACATCCCATAATAGTCTGAAACTCACCCCCCCCATACTACAACAACGGACACTCGGCCTCCTCCCACACACATCCCATAATAATCAGTCTCCCACTTTCTATACTGACATCCCGTAATAACTAACCCCCTAGGGCTGCCCTCAGTCCCTGCAGGCTAGGGTCTAGAGGCTCACGTCACCCCCACCCTTCCCTCTTCTAGCTCCACAGCCTATAGTAAGTACCCCTCCTCTATCAAAAAGATAACCCGTAATGATCAACAGCCCTACTGTCGCCCCACAGATGGACATCTAATCTCTTTTCCTCTGACACTGGAAAGCTATCCCATAATAATTTTACTCTCCTACCCACATCCTGACATCCCATAATAATTGCAAGGAGCCCGTGGTCAACCAAATATACCGTAATACTCCCAACACAACCCAGTGTCACATCCCATAATGCTTCATCTCCACTCCACCACCCCTATACCCTTTGAGCCAGGCATCCCATAATATTCATATTCTTCCCACCCCCATCTCCAGGCGCTGTCAGTCTATTCTAACACCCAAAGCAGGGAGGGCCAGGCAGGCTACCCACGCTTCCCTGTCCCCGCCCCCACTTGCACACACCTTAATCCCTTTCTGGGCCAAAGCAGTATCCTGGCAAAAAGCCTCCTCATGTCTGGGACCCCAGCTTCCCTCATACCATCATTTCCAGACACTTGGGGGCTAGAAGCCCACCTAGGGCCCCACCTAGTCCCACCAAAATCCAGGTATTTTCCAGATGCTTACCTCCAGCTCCTAAGTTTTGAGGAACACCAACCAACCAAAATACCAAGCTGACAGATGAAACATTTACATGAAGTCTAATTCACCCTACAACATCCCATAATAATTACCAACTCCCATCCAAAGACTATCTCTCAACATTCTAGCAATCCTCTCCCTCACCACACCCCCAGGTCAGGGACTTTTCACCAACACCCGCAGGCCACTCCGGCGAATGGACATGGCATCATGATGTGAACTCAGGATCCTTCTCTATACACACCGAGAGTAGAGGCCTGCCCTCCCCCTACTCACCACTGCTCATGTTCATTCAACCTATGTTGACAGAGTACCTAGCAAGGCGGAGCTGCGCACCATGGAGAAACAAGGAAGACCAGGGGGCCTCGCTTCAAAAAGCATAAGCAACCAAGCAAACTATGATACACGACAGACAGAATGGTGCCAAGGGAGAACTGCTGAGCACTATTTCCCAATTTCCTGTTACAGCAAATAAAATCCCCCTGGTCCCAAGAGAGAACATATCCCAGTAAGATTTATCGTGGTCCTTCCAGAGGCTGGAAGATGATACTTAAAGGATTTATGGATATAGACCATAGTCAACATGATCTCCTATCTGTTCCCTACTTACTAGGGGATTTTTATTGGAAAGCAAGTTCATCCATCCAGTGTTCCTAATACTGAAATCCTATAATATGTTCATGTCCTTCCTTCTTAAGAGACTCCACAGGCCGGGCGCGGTGGCTCAAGCCTGTAATCCCAGCACTTTGGGAGTCCGAGATGGGCGGATCACAAGGTCAGGAGATCGAGACCATCCTGGGTAACACAGTGAAACCCCGTCTCTACTAAAAATACAAAAACTTAGCCGGGCGAGGTGGCAGGCGCCTGTAGTCCCAGCTACTCGGGAGGCTGAGGCAGGAGAATGGCGTGAACCCGGGAGGCGGAGCTTGCAGTGAGCTGAGATCCGGCCACTGCACTCCAGCCTGGGTGACAGAGCGAGACTCCGTCTCAAAAAAAAAAAAAAAAAAAAAAGAGACTCCACAATATGCCAGCATTGTTTCTCCCATTCTTGAACACCAAATCCTCCTTATCCTCGATGTCCCATATTTTTCAGGCACTTTCCCATTTTATATCCTGAAGTCTCATAATACCTCCAATGGCCTCCATCCTCATCTTGTTGGGGCCCCATTCTCCACCTCAAAAAAAAAAATCTTTTAGTTGTGTAATGTTCCCCATCTTCCCGCCTGTATAGAAGTCAATATTCCAGCGGGGCACGGTGGCTCATGCCTGTAATTCCAGCACTTTGGGAGGCCAAGGCAGGTGGATCACAAGGTCAGAAGTTCAAGACCAACCTGGCCAAATTGGTGAAACCCCATCTCTACTAAACATGCAAAAGCCTGATGTGGTGGCACACGCCTGTAATCGTAGCTACTCAAGGGCTGAAGCAGGAGGATTGCTTGAACCCAGGAGGTGGAGGTTGCAGGAAGCTGAGATTGCACCATTGCACTACAGCCTGGGCAACAGGCGAGACTGTCTCAGAAAAAAAAAAAAAAAAGAGTCAACATTCCAGGAGGCCTACATTGAATTATGCCCCAAGGTAGCCCTCCAGCATATACCATCCCCTTCCCTTATTATGCCTACCCTCCAGCCACCCTATGGACGCAACCCTAGAAGTTGAAAAAACCCAATTTTGTTTTGTTTTGTTTTGAGAGACAGGGTCTCAGTGGCGCAATCACAGCTCACTGCAGCCTCAACCTCCTGGACTCAAGTAATCCTCCCACCTCAGCCTCCTACCTGTAGTTGGAACCACAGGCACACACCACCACACCCAGCTAAATTTTAAATTTATTGTAGAGACGGGGTTTCACTGTGAACTCCTGGACTCCAGTGATCTTCCTGCCTCAGGAAAGAGCCCAATCTGAAAACCCTTTGGCCCTCAGAAAACCTGAGCCCATCAGCCTGTCACTTTTCCCTCTTCCTGAAGCCCAGGGATTCAGGCCTGAGTGAAAACCAATGTCCCAGCACCACTGCCTTGCTGCCCTGACCCCCAGGCCAAGGATAATGTCTCCCTCTGCTCATTTGCCTTTTTTGCATGGGTTCAAGACCTATGGAAGTGGGACGAGTTGAAAAGAAACTGGAACTTGCTTGTAGAAAGGGCCCTTCCTAACCAGTAGTGAGTGGGATGAACCTCATGCCATCTCTGCATTACCCTTCTCATCTCATTTCCCTAGAGGAACGCCTGGCCAGATGGCTTTCCCCTTCTCTAGGATCCAAGGGACTGGAGAACTGGCACAAAGAAACAAGTTCAGGGAAGGCAAGAGCTTGCCTCAGGGAATTACAATCCCTCTGGTCCTGAGCAGAACACCAGAGACGCAGACAGGTCTTCCACCAGCTCCTGGCTGACTCTGTAAACCCACTAGCATTCCACATTTAACTCTCATCTTAGGACTGGAGTTTTCGGCATCAAAGACATCAGGTCCTGTCAAAAGCTCCCTCTGTCACCTTTGAAGTAGGTGTTTTCTTTTTCCAACCTTCCCTTCAGCTCCTTGGCCCACCCTCTTACTGTACTCATTGTGGCAAGCGGGCCATTCTCCTCCGTTCTGCAAGTCTTCCAGTTTCCCTCATTAAATGCTCTTGACATCAAGACTGGGCCCCATTTACTTACCCAAGCCCTCTCCCATACTTATCCTGAGTACTAAGAATGAAACTTGTGTTCCACAACGGGCAGTGAGGAGGCAGCTCTTTTCAGATATCATGATGTGGGGACACCTCCTTTCAGGGAAGTTTCTCCTTCCTACAGAGGGCTGCCAGATGCCTCTTGTGCCCTCTTCTACCCTCATTTCTCCAGGGGATTCAGCCTGTCTCTGGGCCTCAAATTCCCCTCTGCAGTATCTCCATCTGCCCATACCCATACGCTCATTTCCACAGTCATCTGTCCATATAAACCAGTAAGAGAGTGTTTAACTGGGTAGTCACAGCCTCCTGCCCGTGACTAAAAATATCCACATTTTATTTATCCATATATCCTTTGTCCACTATCACCCTGTGTCCCTATTCCTGTAGGTTCTACCCACTTCTTCCTTTGCTGCTCTGTTCCCCACCTCTCCCTGACACCACAACAAGGAGAAAGTTAAAATCCCTTCCTCTCTTCTTGAGTTCCAGAAAGGGCTCGGAGGTGTGTGCTGGTGTGTTGCTTTGTGGTCCTTATGCTTCTACGCTTCCCCTCCCTCCTCTAGCCCCATGCTACCCTCCCAGATAAATTATAAATAAACCACTAGCATGATTGGCCCAGGGAGACTAAGGGTGGGATAATCTCCTAATTAACGCACCCAGGAGGGCAGCCTCTCTAGCCAGTTACCTTAGAGTTCTGTTTTCATCCCATGGTACAGAAGAACCTAGAATAACACTCAGAGTGGGTCGTTCACAGAGTTTTTCGGATTTGCTCTATAACTCCTCTCCTTACACCTCTGTTTTGCGTGAACCTGAAAAACTCTGTTTATAAGAGGTCCAAGGGGCCACAGTGTTCTCCTGCTCTGTCAGAAGAGGGGATTTTGGGAGACAACAGAGGGAAGAAAAGCCACAGTGACAGTACACTCCAAAGGCTAGACAGGATGCAGATCACGTGGGGCTTGGGGGTGACATGCCAGGTGTTTGTATCTCAGGAGGCAACCTAGCCTCTCTGTTCTTTGGGTGTGACTGCAAGGTAGCAAAGCGCCCCATGCACAACCCCCCAACCTGAGCTATGGTCCCCGGGCTCAAACCCAGGAAGACAAAGATGGAAGGAAGATGGGTACTATTGCTATCTAGGAGTACTACTCCCTTTGGTATGCCACCCGGCCAGAACCTCTCAGTTCTCACTTGCAGCGCAGCACTGCAGGCGACGGACTCACAGGGTAACCCTGTATCGCACAAGCTGTTCAACGGACCCAGGTGTCCAGGGTTCAGATTTGGCTCGCTGGAGCCTGCCTCAGGGGCCCCTTCAAACAGCTGTCACCAAAGAAACCTCTCCAGCCAGTTACTCCTGCCAGGCCTCAGGTCCGACTCCAGGGCTCACCCTGCCCTCCCCAGCTCCTTCCCTCCCTCTTCCTTCCCTCCCCCTCCCCACCCCTCCCTAGAGCTTCACCTCTCCTGGACAGCCCCACCCAGCTGTGCAGGGCACATCCCATAATAATCCTCCTCGCTAGCCTTACCCCCCCCAAAAAAAGAGAGGCGGCCATCCCATAATAGCCACCCACAAGAGACATTCCGCGGTGACCGCCCCCTCCCTGCAGAGCTGCTGGGAGCAGCCATCCCATAATAGCTGGCCGCCTGTTTTACTGGTTACGGCTGTGGAGGGAGCTGGAGAGGAAATGGAGGGGAGGGGGGAGGGGAGAAGGATCCAGGGCCCCCACTTTGTGGGATGCAGGGAGAAGGGGAAGGAGGGTGGTATAAGGGGCTAGGGTGCAGAGGAGGCCGTTGTGCAGGTGGGAGGTGTGATCCACTGACCACCACCACGCTGCTTTAGGGCTTTCTCCCCATTCGCCAGGGGCTACTTTTCCCCTCAGCACCCCGGAGGTGTCTGCTAGTTAGGGGAGATGCCTGGGATGGGTTGAGGTGCCCAAACTCTGTGTGTGTAGGGAGATGGGTTTCAGGTGTTCCCCTTGGGGCGTTTGAGAGAGGAGGGTGACCTTAGAAAGGATGGTAGGCGAGTAAGGGTTGAGGAGGTGGGGGGGGCTAGAGAAGAGCTCCTCAGGCCCTCCCCATTCTGCACCACCATCCCATAATAATCCCCCCAGCCCCACTCCCCCTCCCACACACGACATCCCATAATATCTTCTGGAGAAGCAGTCCCCGCAGTAGGTACAAAGAGCTATCCCATAATAAGCTCCCCCACCCCCACTCACTACCCCCCCAACTTGGCCCCCCCTCAGTCACATGCAGCCGGTGCCATCCCCCGCTGCTCCCCCCTCTGGCCACCGAAGGCCTTGCCAGCCCATAATACTCTTGCCTCTGGTCGCAGGAGGCCTCCAGCCCATAATACTCCCTTCCACCACCACCCCCCCCTTCCCGCCCCGCACCCCTTCCTCCCGCCTCCAGTTGGAGCCGGGCCTCACCAGCCCATAATATTCCCCAGTCTCCTAAGGCTGTTCCAGCCCATAATACTCTCCCTGTCTCCTAAGGCCTCTCCATCCCATAATACTGCCAGACGCCTGACCTGTGGGCCAAACCCCAGCCCGTTCCACACATCGAGGCTGTGTCAGCGCCGCCGGCCTCCTTCCCTGTCCCTCCTCCCTCCCTGGTCGCGCTTTCCCTCCCAGGCTTTCTCCCGCCCTCCTGCCCTGGGCCCCTCTCCCAGCCCCACCCCGTGCCTGCCTGGGCCCTCGCTTCCCCTCCAGCCTCCTCCCTTGCCCTTTCTCCATTGCTTGGTTCTCCAGCCAGCTTACCCCTGTCTTGCACTTTTCCACCTCCTCCTTGGTCTATGGGATGGACATGGGCCTAGTGGGGAGAGAGTGCCCCCAGAGGGCAACAGGCCAGTCGCTGCCCCTAAAGACTGCCTGCTTGACCTAGCACCGTGGAAACCTGCCCAGCCTGCCTTGTTCACCTCCCGTGGTCCTAGTTCTGATGGCTGGCAGAGCTCTGTCTGGGTGAGGATTCACCTGGAGCCCTTCACGTCTTCTGGAAACACTCGCGTTGGGCATTACTGGCAGTTTATCAATGGCCTTGCCTCCCCATGCTCATGTTGGAAAGAAGGCGTTCCCACTTATGGGGCCTCTAGAGTACCTTTCAAAGGTGGGCTCCTTGACCCTCACAATAACCCAGTAAGTGGATATTATGAGCCCCATTTCACAGAGAAATGGGAGAAAACAGAGGCTCAGAGAGGTCAAGAAATTTGTTGAAGCCACATTGCCAAGAAGTGAGAGAGTTGAAATTCATGCCCAGATTTGTTTGATTCCAAAGTTCTGGAGCCTTTGGGATTCCCCAAACCCTGAGTGAGAAAGTTCACCTTCCAGTACTTTCCATGCTCCTCCGGCAAGGACATGGTGAGAACTACCTCAGCTTGTCCAGGGCCTTCCTGTGTGAGATTAACCTTCCCTTCCCCATTTCTTCCATGGGACCCCAGATGGCAGCCTCGAGGGAATTCCATCCTCAAGATGGTTGAGGACCAAGAAGGAAGAATCTCTGCTCTCCTTTGGTATCCCTTACCTCTGCCCTGGCGCTCCTAAATTTCTTTTAATATTAATGATTGTGGCCAGGTGTGGTAGCTCACACCTGTAATCCCAGCACTTTAGGAGGCAGAGGCAGGAGGATCACATGAGGCCAGGAGTTCAAAACCAGCCTGGCCAACATGGTGAAACCCCGTCTCTACTAAAAGTACGAAAATTAGCTGGGCATGGTGGTGCATGCCTGTAATCCCAGCTACTCAGGAGGCTAAGGCAGGAGAATCACTTGAACTTGGGAGGTGGAGGTTGCAGTGAGCCAAGATAGCACCACTGCACTCCAGCATGGATGACAGAGCAAGACCTTGTCTCAAAAAATAAAATAAAATAAAATTAATGGTTGTTACTCTTCCCAGCTACTCTCACCACGTGGAGGGACCATCCTACAGAGGAGACAGACTTTGAGGAAGGGCGAACCAAAGAATGGTCCCTGCTCAGTGTAGACAATCAGGAGTGCTGCCTTGGAGATGTAGGGTACATCACAAGCTGGGGGAGGGGAGTCATGGCCAACTGCATGAAGTCTTAAGGCATCTTGCTTGTGTGTGGGCCCTCGATGGGGTGTATTTTAGGGTCCAACACAATTGGAACCTTGAGTGAGCCAGCTCTCAACCCCCCCAACCCCTGCAGCCACATGGTGTTCAATAAACAGGGAGCTGAGACAAACAGAGAGTGAAGGGGTGGGTGTGCTGTAGGGCAAGTGGATTAGGTGCATGGAGGAAGAACTGGGAAGAGGAAGGCCAAGATGATGCAGCAGATTCAAGGCAAGCCAGGCAGTTGAAAGAGGTGGCTACATGAGGAAGGGAGGAGAAGGAAGGAAACCCGGGTGATCTGTAACAGGAAAGAAAGTCCCAGGAAGGAGAGGTGTACTGCAAAAAGCAGGAGTTTGGGAGCCAGATACAGATCCAGCCACTTCCTAGTTGTGTGACCTTAAGACCTCAGATTCTCCAGGGTGTTTCTTCTGTAAAAGGGATGAACATCGTCTCTAACTCAGACTATATTATTTAATACAATAAAGAAGATAATGCATCTTAAACACTAACTTGAAATCTTGGCATACAGAAGAGTATTTTTTAAACCTGCTAAAAGTCCAGGCGCAGTGGCTCACGCCTGTAATCCCAGCACTTTGGGAGACCAAGGTGGGTGGATCACCTGAGATCAGGAGTTCAAGACCAGCCTGGTCAACATGGTGAAACCCTGACTCTACTAAAAATACAAAAATTAGCCAGGCACGGTGGCGGGCGCTTGTAATCCCAGCCACTTAGGAGGCTGAGGCACGAGAATAGCTGGAACCTGGGAGGCGGAGGTTGCAGTGAACCAAGACCATGCCACTGCACTCCAGTCTGGGCAACAAGAGTGAAACTCCATTTCAAAAACAACAACAACAACAACAACAACAAAAATTGCTAATGCTCATTCCCTTCCATCTAAGATTTTCCCCTTCTCTGTCTTTGGATTTTCCTAGACCTTGAATGGAGCAGCTCCAGGACAGGGGGTGAGGGTTCTGGACTTCATACTGCTCTCTTAGTCTTGGGAACCCTATGAAAATAGCCTAATCTATTCTTGCCTCTCTCTTCTCTTGATGGAAAGCCTTTGGATATCTGAATGGGGGAAAATAGTCCACCAGGGCTTTGACACCAGAGATTTCACATCAGAGACAACGTATTGCCATCTAGCTCTTCCACAGGCCATGGTCACACTTGTCCTCAGCTATTTTTTTTGTTTTGTTTTTTCAGACGGAGTTTTGCTCTTGTTGCCAAGGCTGGAGTGCAATGGCACAATCTCGGCTCACTGCAACCTCCGCCTCCCAGGTTCCAGGCTATTCTCCTGCTTCAGCCTCCCTAGTAGCTGGGATTACAGGCATGTGCCACCATGCCCGACTAATTTTGTATTTTTAGTAGAGACGGGGTTTCTCCATGTTGGTCAGGCTGGTCTTGAACTCCCGACCTCAGGTGATCCGCCCGCCTTGGCCTCCCAAAGTGCTGGGATTACAGGCATGAGCCACCGCACCTGGCCGCCCTCAGCTGTTGTAATGGCTCCCTGACAAGTCTGTCTTTTCCTTAGACTCTCCCCACCAATCATTTTCCTCCAGCTTATTCCACACAGTTTGTCAGTGTGAGCAAAACCTCACTCAGGAGCCTCCGTGGGCTTCCCATTGCCCACTAAACCAACTGCCAATACCTTACGCTGCATTCTTGTGTTTTCTGCCTGGCATTATAGTTTTTGTTTACTTGTTCTATGGTTCCCACTAGATTGTAAACTACTTCACAACAAGATCTGACTGTTCATTCATTCAACAAATATTTATTGAGCACTTTCTCTGTGCCAGGCACTGTTTTAGATGCTGGGGATCATCAGAGAATCGAAGAAAAATCCACGCCCCCATGGAACTTACATTCTACCTAGGATATAGGACGGGGTGGTGGAGATGATAAACTATAAAAATTAGAATAAATAAATTATATGGTATGTTGGAAAGTGATACATGCCGTGAGTTGTAATTACTTTGGAACTCACATACCTGCCTATAAAAGTACTCAAGTAATCTTTAAAAATTGTGTTTGGGCCGGGCGCGGTGGCTCAAGCCTGTAATCCCAGCACTTTGGGAGGCCGAGACGGGCGGATCACGAGGTCAGGAGATCGAGACCATCCTGGCTAACATGGTGAAACCCCGTCTCTACTAAAAAATACAAAAAAAACTAGCCGGGCGAGGTGGCGGGCGCCTGTAGTCCCAGCTACTCGGGAGGCTGAGGCAGGAGAATGGCGTAAACCCGGGAGGCGGAGCTTGCAGTGAGCTGAGATCCGGCCACTGCACTCCAGCCTGGGAGACAGAGCGAAACTCCGCCTCAAAAAAAAAAAAAAAAAAAAAAATTGTGTTTGATTCTGTTTGAATAGGGCAAAGTGCTAAGATTTTGGACTACGAGGTTTTGTGCTGCCGGTGCTCTCAGGACAGGAAGGGCACAGATCTTGAACCCTGAAGATGAAGAGAGATGGAGCAGGTGCTAATCAATAGGCCTCTTCCACAGTGGCTGGAGGTAAGTGCCGGGCTCCAGACTCCAGTCTCCCATCCAGATGGAGAAAGGCCCAGATTTCATGGCTATCCCTGACGAATCTGGGTCAGTTCTCTCATTTGGCCACCAGGGGTCATTTTACCCCTGTAAATCACCTTCTGGAGCACTTGGCATAAAGGCACACACAAAAGGCTACCCTGGACTAAAACACACAGACACAAATGGAGAACCCTGACACACACACACACTCTCTCTCTCGCTCTCTCTCTCACACACACACAGTGCACGCACACACATATAAAGATACAGTATTGAGACATAGGGTCAGAAATGCTGTAGGATGCACACAGAGCAACAACTCCCTCAGTAATGTCAGGGTCTGAAGATGTCCGCAAGTGCCAACTCTGCAGCCCCTCCGAGCCCCCAACTTGGGTAAAGAGGGAAGGAATAGCCGGGCTCGGTGGTTCATGCCTGTAATCCCAGCACTTTGGGAGGCGGGCAGATTCACCTGAGGTCGGGAGCTCGAGACCAGTCTGGCCAACATAGTGAAACCCCATCACTACTAAAAATACAAAAAATTAGCTGGGTTTGGTGGTGTGCACCTGTAATCCCAGTTACTTGGGAGGCTGAGGCAGGAGAATTGCATGAACCCAAGAGGCGAAGGTTGCAGTGAACCGAGATCACACCATTGCACTCCAGCCCAGGCCACAGTGTTAGACCCCATCTCAAAAAAAAAAAAAAAGGAAGGAATAGTAGATGGCCCATTTCCCTTGCTTCCAGCGTGCTGAGAATGGACAGCCTATTCCTGTCCTTCCATCTCACTCTTAACTTCCCCATAAACTCTTCTTTCCTGGCTATGGCACAGTTCTCTTAGTTCCCTTTTTCCTCCCCCAGAGAAGCCCCATTCCCTCCCCCTCAGCATATGACTAGTTCCACCCCGTCTCCATCCCTGCCCCAGGGCTGCTGCTCTGATATGCCCAGGGTAGTGTTCCATTGTATGTACTACTCCTAGGGCCGCAGGAAAACCCCAAGACATGAAGACTATCAGAATTGATTAATTTATTTAGCACTGCCCTCTCCCCACAATAATAGAAAGCACTGTACATAATGCCCTGGGAAGAAGTTAGACATGAACTCTAATACTTCAGGACAAGTGTGGTTCTCAAAGTGTGATCCAGGGACCAACCCTTTGAGGGAGTCCACGAGGTCAAACTATTTTCATAATACTGCTACACAGATATTATTTGTCCCTTTCACTCTCATTCTCTCACAAGTATACTGTAGAGTTTTCCAGAGGTTTCATGAAGTGTGTGTGGTGACATTATTGCTCTCGTGGCTAACAGAATGTGTGCATGTGTATTTATTTTTAAAATGTATTTGCTTTAATGTCTAGTATGGTAAGTAACAAAAGATAAGCAAAGCTGTTTGAGATCCTCAGTTTCCAAGAGTGGCATCTGAGACCAAAAAGTTTGAGAACCAATGCTTTAGTAGAAAGAATTTTCTCCTTACTCTGGACAAAGCAGAGAGAGAGAGAGAGAATATTAAGGATCTAAAACGGAGGAGGCCTGGAAAAGGGGGAGTGATGGAAGAAAGGATAACCTAAAAAGGGTTTGGACTTGGATTTTGGCGAGAAGGAAACTCTAAGCCAGTTTTGCCTTGCCCCAACTATCCTATGCTGGGTGCAGGTCTAAATTGTCACAAGTCACTGTGCGAGAAAGAACCTAGTTCTGTCTACATGGAACTCTTGTATTAGGTCTCAATGGTGAGCAGGGGAAGCCTAGGCCGAAATGAAAGTGGGTGGCATCCATGACAGAAGTCAGCAGATGAACAGGCATCTCAGTAGCATGGTCCACCAAACCTGGGGCTCTTCAGCTCTCAGGCCCCTGTGGCGGTTTAAATCCAGAATGCTCATTTTCTGTTCCATCTAACCAGCTTTTAGCAGTTTAATTCCCCGCCCACCCAAAGGCATTTCGTCCCCTTCTGCCCTCTGCACGGGTGGGCTCTCTGCATCACTTCCCACCACTGGAGACGGGGGTCCTCTGCGTGCTCACAGTTTAAAGAAGCCATTTCCAGCATCAATGCCTTCCTCGGCCCCCGGCTTCCACACTTTGTACTCTTCTGCGTTGCTAAGCTGGAGTTGCCACCCAAAGACCCAAGTGCCCAGCCCACCTTCTTGTGTGCACACCCTGCAAGCCTCCCAGAACGAGAGGCGTTGGGAGTCGGGCACGGACGGCGCTGTGGCATGGTGTGCCTTCAGAGGGCGGAATCCTGGGGACTCTGTGTGAAGGAAGACAGAGGGTAGGAGTTGGAGGGTCGAAGCAGCCCCTGACTGGCGGCATCCGGCCTGGTGGCGTCCGTGGTGACGGTGGACCTTTCGGATTGCGCGAGCGCCGCCTGCGTCCCGTTGGTGGCCAAGGTCCTGACCCGGTGCGGAGTGCCCAGGCCGCGCAGGGTGTTGCGGAAGCCCTCGGCGCTGAAGTAGTACACCAGCGGGTCCAGCACGCAGTTGGCGCCGGCCAGCAGCACCATCACCATCAGTACCCCGCGCACGCGATCGCGGGCAGGCACGCTGGCCGCCACCAGCTTGCTTCGCTGCAGCCCGTAGACCGCCAGCGTGGCGTTGTAGGGCACGAAGCACAGCAGGAAGATGACGAGGTTGGCCAGCAGGAGGCGCACCGTCTTCAGCCGCCGCTGGCTCCGCGTGGCGTCGGGGCGCCCCAGCGTCCAGAAGACTCGGCCGGACGAGTAGACCACCGCCGCCAGAGGCAGCAGGAAGCCCAGAGCCTCGGCCAGCACCACGAGGGGCAGCAGCCTGCCCTTCCACAGCTCGTCGCTGAAACTCTCGAAGCATAGGCGCACCTCGAGGTCCCGGTAGCGGCAGCGCGAGGGCCTGTGCACGCGGGCGGCGGGCACGGCAAACACCAGGATGAACGCCCACACGCCCAGGCAGAGCAGCCGCGCCACGCGGGGCCGTCGCAGGTGGCGCAGTCGCAGCGGGTGCACAATGGCAGCGTAGCGGTCCACGTTGATGAGCATCAGGAAGATGCAACTGCCGTACATGTTCATCTGGAAGATGGCGCCCGCCGTCTGGCACAGGAGGTCGGGGAAGGGCCAGTGGTGCAGTGCGTAGTAGGAGAGACGAAGGGGCAGCGAGAGGGAGAAGAGCAGGTCGCTGGCCGCTAGGTTACACATGTACACGCTCACCACCGAGTGCACGCGCAGCGCGCGCAGAAAGACCCAGAGGGCCAGCGCGTTGAGTGGGAGCCCGGCAGCCAGCACCAAGCTGTAGACCACCAAGTGCAGGCGGTGGGTAGGTCGGTAGTCAGGACACGGGAGAACAGAACTGTTGGTTGAGGAGCTGTTGGCCAACATTGTGCCAAAGTGGGAATGGGAGCTAGGCTGGGGATGCCATGGGGCACACCAGAGTCATGGCATGGCCTTCACCTCCGGGGCTGGGGCCTGGAGGCTGTACAGACATGGTCCCGAAACAAGCAGAGGGAGGGTATGGGAATGTGGGCTATGGCTGCAGGGACAGATGGCTGCCAAGGGTTGGGTGCGTTTGGTCACATTTTCGTCAGCAGCAGAGACCTGAAATAGGAAGGCAAGCCAGAAGTTACACAGAGACAGGGCTACACTGGCAGGCCTTCTGAATCTTTTCTCAGCCTCAAGTCTGCCATTGGGCCAGAATAGGTTCCTACAGCAGGACTATATAGTACAGTGTTGAACGCCCAGTCTTGAAGGCAGGGACTCGGATGCCTAGGTTTAACTCTTGGTTTTGCTAACTTACCTAGTTGTGTGACTTCAGAAAAATTAATCTGGGCTGGGTGCAGTGGCCTACACCTGTAATCCTGGCACTTTGGGAGGCCAAGGCAGATCAATCGCTTGAACCTAGGGGTTGGGGACCAGCCTGGGCAACATGGCAAAACCCCGTCTCTACAAAAAAAAATACAGGGCCAGGTGCAGTGGCTCACACCTGTAATCCCAGCACTTTGGGAGGCCGAGGCGGGTGGATCACCTGAGGTCAGGAGTTTGAGACCAACCTGTCCAATATGGTGAAACCCCCATCTCTACTAAAAGTACCAAAATGATTCCTGGGTGTGGTGGTGCTCACCTGTAATCCCAGCTACTCGGGAGGCTGAGATAGGAGAATCGCTTGAAACTGGGAGGCAGAGGTTGCAGTGAGCTGAGACTGTGCCGTTGTACTCCAGCCTGGACAACAGAAGTGAAGCTCTGTCTCAAAAAATAAAAATAGCCGCGCTTGGTGGCTCACATCTGTAATTCCAGCACTTTGGGAGGCAGAGGCAGGTGTACCACCTGAGGTCAGGAGTTCGAGACCAGCCTGGCCAACATGGTGAAACCCTATCTCTACTAAAAAAATACGAAAAATTAGTCTGTTGTAGTGGCGGGCACCTGTAGTCCCAGCTACTCAGGAGACTGAGACAGAAGAATTGCTTGAACCCGAGGGGTGGAGGTTGCAGTGAGCCAAGATCGTGCCATTGCACTCCAGCCTGGGCAACAAGAGCGAAACTCCGTCTCAAAAATAAATAAATAAAATTAAAAATAAAATAAATAAAAAATAAAAATAAGGCTGGGCGCAGTGGCTCATACCTGTAATCCCAGCACTTTGGGAGGCTGAGGTGGGCGGATCACCTGAGGTCAAGAGTTCGAGACCATCCTGGCCAATATGGCAAAATCCTGTCTCTACTAAAAAACACAAAAATTAGCCGGGTGTGGTGGCAGGCGCCTGTAATCCCTGCTACTTGGGAGGCTGAGGCAGGGAGAATCACTTGAACCCAGAAGGCGGAGGTTGCAGTGAGCCGAGATCACACCATTGCACTCTAGCCTGGGTGACAAAGCAAGACTGTCTCAAAAAAAATAAAATAAAAAATATTAAAAAATTAAAAAATTAGCCGGGCACGGTGGCACATGTCCATAGTCCCAGCTACTTGTGAGGCTGAAGTGAGAGAATCACTTGACTCCAGGGAGGTGGAGGATGCAGTGCAGTGAGCGTCAAGTACACCATTGCACGCCGGCGTAGTAGCTCACGCCTGTAATCCAGTACTTTGGGAGACTGAGGCGGGCAGATCACCTGAGGTCAGGAGTTCAAGATTAGCCTGGCCAACACGGCAAAACGCTGTCTATATTAAAAATACAAAAATTAGCCAGATGAGGTGGCATGTGCCTGTAGTCCCAGCTACTCAGGAGACTGAGGCAGGAGAATCACTTGAACCCAGGAGGTGGAGGCTGCAGTGAGCTGACATTGTACCACTGCCCTCGAACCTGGGTGACAAAATGAGACTCTATCTCAAAAAAAAAAGAAGAGGCCGGGCGCGGTGGCTCACGCCTGTAATCCCAGCACTTTGGAAGGCCGAGGCGGGCGGATCACAAGGTCAGGAGATCGAGACCATGGTGAAACCCCGTCTCTACTAAAAATAGAAAAAAATTAGCAGGGCGCAGTGGCGGGCGCCTGTAGTCCCAGCTACTCGGGAGGCTGAGGCCAGAGAATGGCGTGAACCCGGGAGGCGGAGCTTGCAGTGAGCCGAGATTGCGCCACTGCTCTCCAGCCTGGGTGACAGAGCGAGACTCCGTCTAAAATAAAAATAAAAAAAAAAAAGAAGAAAGGGGGCCGCACGGTAGCTTATGCCTGTGATCTCAGCACTTTGGGAGACTGATGTGGGTGGATTACTTGAGGCCAGGAGTTCAAGACCAACCTGGCCAATATGACAAAATCTTGCCTCTACTAAAAATACGAAGATTAGCCAGGTGTGGTGGCGTGCACTTGTAATCCCAGCTACTCGGGAGGCTAAGGCATGAGAATTGCTTGAATCTGGGAGGCAGAGGTTGCAGTGAGCCAAGATCACGCCACTGCACTCCAGCCTGGATGACAGAGCGAGACTCTGTCTCAAAAAATGAGAGAGAGAGACAGCAAATTCATGAGGTTGTTTGGCGATTAAGATGATGTGTGCAAAATGCTTAGGTTGCTGTTACTATCTCAAGATCTCTTCCTTCCTTCTTTCCTTGCTTACTGAGCTCATAGAAGGTTCCAGGCATGTTCACAGCAGGGAACAAAACAAAAAGTCTGTGCCCCACCTCCTTTACATTCCATTGGAGGGAGACAGATAATAAGCACAAATCAATAGGTCGTTTTATGGAACACCTCCTAGGACCAGGTGCTAGGCTAGCTCCTCATTATCCAAAGAATAAAGGTCAAACTCCTGAGTATACGGGAGGCTGAGGCAGGAGAATTAGTTGAACCCAGGAGGCGGAGGTTGCAGTAAGCCAAGATCACGCCACTGTACTCCAGCGTGGGTGACAGAGTGAGACTCCATCTCAAACAAGCAAACAAGCAAACAAAACTCCCAAATACAGAACAAAATCCCAGCCTTACTCATCACATCCATCATTGCGCCTATGTGGGCTGGATTTGTGGTCAAAGCAAACTGGGTTCAGCTTAATGGTTTGACTTCTCGGTTTCTTCATCTGTAAAATGGGCATAATAACATAACAGTGCCCTCATAGGCTGATGGCATGCTCGTCTTCACCAGAGCCACATGTGAATAAATTTGACAGCACAGTCTCGCTAGGCAGGGGAAGGCCCTGTGGGTTGAGTTTTGCCAAGTGCTCCCCCAGCAGGTCTAATCCCAGATGAAGCTCTGTGGTAGTAGGGAGAGGGTGGTTTGGTAGTGAGTGATCAAAGGGAACCCTAAGCCCAGAGAGCACAGAGGTGAGGTGAGGAAGGGTACTACTGGTGCTGACGAGGCTGCCAGAGGGGAGAATGCAGCAGCTGCAGTCCTCAGGCAAAAACTGACAGACAAAGGATGTGGTCAAGAGATGGAAGAGACAGAGGAAAGGACATAGTCTGAGGGATGCCACCTTCCTCAACGCCATAACGCCATGGAAGCCACCCCTCCACTTCAACCCCACGTACCATCTATTTTGTGTATGTGTGGTAAAATATACATAACTTAAAATTGGTAAAATTTCTGGCCGGGCGCGGTGGCTCAAGCCTGTAATCCCAGCACTTTGGGAGGCCGAGACGGGCGGATCACGAGGTCAGGAGATCGAGACCATCCTGGCTAACACGGTGAAACCCCGTCTCTACTAAAAAAATACAAAAAACTAGCCGGGCGAGGTGGCGGGCGCCTGTAGTCCCAGCTACTTGGGAGGCTGAGGCAGGAGAATGGCGTGAACCTGGGAGGCGGAGCTTGCAGTGAGCTGAGATCCGGCCACTGCACTCCAGCCTGGGCGGCAGAGCGAGACTCCGTCTCAAAAAAAAAAAAAAAAAAAAAAAAAAATTGGTAAAATTTTTTGTGTGCATGCTCCGTCACCCAGGCTGGAGTGCAATGGCACGATGTCAGCTCACTGCAATCTCTGCCTCCCAGGTTCAAGCAATTATCCTGCCTCTGCCTCCCGAGTAGCTGGGATTACAGGCATGTGCCACAATGCCCAGCTAAATTTTTTTGTATTTTTAGTAGAGATGGGGTTTCACCATGTTGACCAGGCTGGTCTCTTAACTCCTGACCTCAGGTAATCTGCCCACCTCTGCCTCCCAAAGTGGGAGGATTGTTTACAATCATTATAGGTGTGAGCCACTGTGCCAGGCCTATAATTTTTTTTTTTTTTTTTTTTTGAGACAGGGTCTTACTATGTTCCCCAGGCTGGTTTTGAACTCTTGGACACTCAAATGATCCTGCCTCAGCCTCCCAAGTAGCTGGGAGTTACAGGCATGCACCACTGCACCCAGCTAACATTTATCATTTCTAAGTGTACAATGCAGTGTCATTAAGTACATTGACAGTGTTGTGGCCGGGCGGGGTGCTCATGCCTATAATCCCAGCACTTTGGGAGGCCAAGGCGGGTGGATCACCCAAGGTCAGGAGTTTAAGACCAACCTGGCCAACATGGTGAAACCCATCTCTAGTGAAAATACAAAAATTAGCTGGATGTGGTGGCATGTGCCTATAGTCCCAGCTACTTGGGAGGCTGAGGCAGGAAAATTGCTGGAACCTGGGAGGCAGAGGTTGCAGTGAGCCAAGATTGTGCCACTGCACTTCGGCCTGGGAGACAGAGCGAGAGTCCGTCTCAAAAACAACAACAACAACGAAAAAGACCAAGACAGTGTTGCTTAACCGTCACCACTGTCTGTTTCCAGAAATACTTTTTCATCAACCAAGCAACGACTCTGCAGTCATTAAACGGTACTACCCACCGCACCCCACTCAGCTCCTGGTTCTAGTCTACTTTCTGTCTCAATGAATTTGCCTATCTTGGATATCTCATATGAGTGGAATCACACAATATTTGTCCTTTTGTATCTGTTTTTTGTTTTTTTTGTTTTGTTTTTTTTACTTAGCATAATGTTTCCAAGATCCATTCATGTTGTAGTATGTAAAGGAATTTCTTTTTTTTCCTTTTTTTTTTTTTTTTTTTTTGAGACCCAGTTTTGCTCTTGTTGCCTAGACTGGAGTGCAATGGTGCAATCTCGGCTCACTGCAGCCTCTGCCTCCGGGGTTCAAGCAGTTCTTCTGCCTAAGCCTCCGAAGTAGCTGGGATTACAGGCATGCGCCACCACACCTGGCTAATTTTGTATTTTTAGTAGCGACAGGATCTCTCCCTGTTGGTCAGGATGGTCTTGAACTCCTGACCTCAGGTGATCTGCCTGGCTCGGCCTCCCAAAGTTCTGGGATTACAGACGTGAGCCACCGTGCCTGGCCTGGAATTTCATTTTTATAGCTGGATAATGTATTTCGCTGTATAATATTTTGCTCATCCATTCATCTGTCAGTGAATACTTGGATTCTTTCCACCTTTTGGCTATTGTGAATAATGCCACTGTGAACATGGGTGTCTAGATGTCATCTTAGGGAGAGAAGTTGTCTGAGACCCTGAGCAATTATCCCAAGACACCAAGCTTATTCCTTTTAAAAGGAACTGTTCAGGCCGGGCGCGGTGGCTCACGCCTGTAATCCCAGCACTTTGGGAGGCCGAGACGGGCGGATCATGAGGTCAGGAGATCGAGACCATCCTGGCTAACACGGTGAAACCCCGTCTCTACTAAAAATACAAAAAATTAACCGGGCGTGGTGGCAGGTGCCTGTAGACCCAGCTACTCGGGAGGCTGAGGCAGGAGAATGGCATGAACCCAGGAGGCAGAGCTTGCAATGAGCCGAGATTGAGCCACTGCACTCCAGCCTGGGTGACAGAGGGAGACTCCGTCTCAATTAAAAAAAAAAAAAAAAAAAGGAACTGTTTAAGTTGTTGCAAGAAAATAAGTCATAAACCTGACTATAACAAGTTTTTTTGGTTGTTGTTTTACTTTTTTTGGTGTTTTTTTTTTGAGACAGGATCTCACTCCATGGTCCAGGCTGGAAAGCAGAGGCTTGATCTTGGTCCGCTGCAGTCCTGACCTCCCAGATTCAAGGGATCCTCTTACCTCAGTCTCTGAGTAGTTGGACCTACAGGTGTGTGCCACCATCCCTGGCTAATTTTTAATTTTTTTATAGATGGCCGGGTGCAGTGGCTCATGCCTGTAATCCTTTGAGAGGCTGAGGTGGGTGGATCACTTGAGGTCAGGAGTTCGAAACCAGCCTGACCAACATGGTGAAACCCCATCTCTACTAAAAATACAAAAAATTAGCCAGGCATGGTAGCAGGTGCCTGTAATCCCAGCTCCTCAGGAGACTGAGTCAGGAGAATCGCTTGAACCCAGGAGGCAGAGGTTGCAGTGAGCTGAGATCGTGCCATTGCACTCCAGCCTGGGCTACAGAGCAAGACTCCATCTCAAAAAAAGAAAAACAAAACTTTTTTTCGTAGAAACGGGGTCTGACTGTGTTGCCCAGACTGGTCTTAAACTCATAGGCTCAAGCAATCCTTACGCCCTGGGGCTCTGAAAGTCCTAAGATTACAGGCATGAGCCACTGTACCGGGCCACAAGTTTTTCTTGTTTTTGGTTTTGTTCTCCCTCCAACCACCCCCATCAACAGTTTGAGACTTGTAAGAGATATAGTAAAACAGTTAAAGGGAATAAAGAAATACTTCCTCTGCAAAATACCAATCTCAACAACAAAAATAATACCAAATGGGACTTAAAACATGCTGAAAGGCAAGTAAAAGCAGGCTCATTTCTGATACACTCCCCTGGCCCATGCTCCTTTGCTCCATTCACACCAAACTAATACTAATTGTGGACATACCTTAAGTTTTCAGGACTCTGCCTTGGTATGTGGTGTTTTTTCAACGTGGAATGCCCTGCCTCCTGTTCTCCAACTGGCAAGCCTAGTATTTTCTCCAGACTCTGCAAAGCCGTCCCTGACCGCCCCGGGCAACACAGGCAGATGTGGTATCCTTACTTGTGCCTCCGCTGCAGTGCGGCGGTTTCTCAGTGCTCTCCCCACGCATGGTAGTCAGCTATTCCTGGTCTGCCCCTCCCATTAGACTGTGAGCTCTTAGAGGGAGGGGCTGTGGACCATGGCTTATTCATCTTTGTGTATTCCCAGCACCTACCTCTGTAAATGTTAAAAATAATAGCTATCATTTACTGATCATCACCATATTGCAGTGTGCATACATAACATCCAACATAGATACATTATTTCACTTCCTCGTTTGTCCAACTGAAATGTATAAAGTGGGTTATTCTAATAATATTTTTAATAACCCACTTCCAAAAGTGGTGACATAAACTCATGTTTCACACACGCACATAAATACGCCTCCTTGAATCACCTGAAACCAAGAGGTGGAGCTTGCGGTGAACCAAGATCACACCACTGCACTCCATTCTGGGCAACAGAGTGAGACTCCGTCTCAATGAAAATAAATAAATAAACAGGCCGGGCGCGGTGGCTCACGCCTGTAATCCCAGCACTTTGGGAGGCCGAGGCGGGCAGATCATGAGGTCAGGAGTTTGAGACCAGCCTGGCCAACATGGTGAAACCCCATCTCTACTAAAAATACAAATTAGCTGGGCATGGTGGTGCATGCCTGTAGTCCCAGCTACTTGGGAGGCTGAGGCAGGAGGATTGCTTGAACCCGAGGGGCGGAGGTTGCAGCGAGCAGAGATCATGCCACTGCACTCCAGCTTGAGTGACAAAAGTGAAACTCCATCTCAAAAAAATAAATAAGCCTCCTTACAATTCCCCCTTAAGGCCAGGCGCGGTGGCTCACGCCTGTAATCCCAGCGCTTTGGGAGGCCGAGGCGGGTGGATCACAAGGTCAGGAGATCGAGACCACGGTGAAACCCCATCTCTACTAAAAATACAAAAAATTAGCCGGGCACGGTTGTGGGCGCCTGTAGTCCCAGCTACTCGGGAGGCTGAGGCAGGAGAATGGCGTGAACCCGGGAGGCGGAGCTTGCAGTGAGCCGAGATCGCGCCACTGCACTCCAGCCTGGGCGACAGAGCGAGACTCCGTCTCAAAAAAAAAAAAAAAAAAAAAACCAATTCCCCCTTAAGTGCATACATAAGCACTTAGTTTGCTGTTTTGAGCCCCTCAATCGTTCTATGTGTATTTGCTCTATTTCCCTAACTAGATGGTAAGCTCCTAGGGTGGGAGCGCACCTTGCAGACACATTTCACTCTCTGCATTTAGCAGGCCCTGAGTGACACTTACTGGCTGCTTAATAGGAAATTCAACCTCCCCACCCCATACACCCATCCCACCCCCAACTGCCCCCGCCCATGCTCTAATTCTGTGATAATAGTTCTTATATCAATTTTGTCCAAATGTATAACTCAGCAAAAGACCACTTCCCTTTTTTTTTTTTTTTTTTTTTTGAGACGGAGTCTCACTCTGTCGCCCAGGCTGGAGTGCAGTGGCACGATCTCAGCTCACTGCAAGCTCCACCTCCCGGATTTATGCCATTCTCCTGCCTCAGGCTCCTGTGTAGCTGGGACTACAGGCGCCCGCCACCGCGCCCGGCTAGTTTTTTTTGTATTTTTTAGTAGAGACGGGGTTTCACCGTGTTAGCCAGGATGGTCTTGATCTCCTGACCTCGTGATCCGCCCGTCTCGGCCTCCCAAAGTGCTGGGATTACAGGCTTGAGCCACAGCGCCCGGCCAAAAGACCACTTCCCTTAAAAGACCTGTTTGGAAACAGCTTGCAATTAAGATTTCAGTAACAGTTTACACTATAATTACAGTATCACTTGATCATTCTTAACCATGACTTGGAGAACCAGTAGATACTTCCAATTAGAAAGCATATACTAGGCCGGGCGCGGTGGCTCACGCCTGTAATCCCAGCACTTTGGGAGGCCGAGGCGGGCGGATCACAAGGTCAGGAGATCGAGACCACGGTGAAACCCCGTCTCTACTAAAAATACAAAAAAATTAGCCGGGCGCGGTTGTGGGCGCCTGTAGTCCCAGCTACTCGGGAAGCTGAGGCAGGAGAATGGCGTGAACCCGGGAGGCGGAGCTTGCAGTGAGCCGAGATCGCGCCACTGCACTCCAGCCTGGGCGACAGAGCGAGACTCCGTCTCAAAAAAAAAAAAAAAAGAAAAAAAGAAAGCATATACTAGACACTGAATGAGTGGATGGATTATTTTCAAAGAACCTCAAGGCAGCCCTGCTTCCCTTCCCTCCCCCTCCCCTCCCCTCCCCCCCCCCCCCCCCCCCCCGCTTCCCTTCCCAAGAGGGAGTTTCACATGCTGTATCACCCGGGCTGTAGCGAACAGGCACAATCTCGGCTTACTGCAACCTCTGCCTCCTGGGTTCAAGTGATTCTCCTGCCTCAGCCTCCCGAGTAGCTGGGATTATAGGCGCTCACCACCACGCCTGGCTAATTTCTGGGTTTTTTTGTTTGTTTGTTTTTTTGAGACAGAGTTTCATTCTTGTTGCCCAGACTGGAGTGCAATGGCTCGATCTTGGCTCCCTGCAACCTCCGCCTCCCAGGTTCAAGCGATTCTCCTGCCTCAGCCTCCCTGGTAGCTGGGATTACAGGCACGTGCCACCATGCACAGCTAATTTTGTATTTTTAGTAGAGATGGGGTTTCTCCATGTTGGTGAGGCTGGTCTTGAACTGCTGACCTCAGGTGATCCACCCGCCTCGGCCTCCCAAAGTGCTGGAATTATAGGCATGAGCCACCACGCCTGGACAATTTCTGTATTTTTAGTAGAGAAGATTGGGTTTCACCATGTTGGCCAGGCTGGTCTCGAACTCCTGACCTCAGGTGATCCTCCAGCCTCGGCCTCCCAGAATGCTGGGATTACACCGTGCCTGGCTGATCTCAAATCTTTCTGTTGAAAAAGTTACAACGTGCCAGGCGCAGTGGCTCACGCCTGTAATCCCAGCACTTTGGGAGGTCGAGGCAGGCGGATCACCTGAGGTTAGGAATTCGAGACTAGCCTGGCCAACGTGGTGAAACCTCATCTCTACTAAAAATACAAAAATTAGCCAGGCGTGGTGGCACACGCCTGTAATCCCAGCTACTCGAGTGGCTGAGGCGGGAGAATTGCTTGAGCTCGGGAGACGGAGGTTGCAGTGAGCCAAGATTGTGCCACTGCACTCCAGCCTGGCCGACAGAGCGAGACTCTGTCTCAAAAAAAAAAAAAAGAAAGAAAGAGGCCGGGCGCGGTGGCTCAAGCCTGTAATCCCAGCACTTTGGGAGGCCAAGACGGGCGGATCATGAGGTCAGGAGATCGAGACCATCCTGGCTAACACGGTGAAACCCCGTCTCTACTAAAAAATACAAAAAGAACTAGCTGGGCGAGGTGGCAGGCGCCTGTAGTCCCAGTTACTCGGGAGGCTGAGGCAGGAGAATGGCCTAAACCCAGGAGGCGGAGCTTGTAGTGAGCCGAGATCCGGGCACTGCACTCCAGCCCGGGCGACAGAGCGAGACTCCGTCTCAAAAAAAAAAAAAAAAAGAAAAAGAAAGGGCCGAGCACGGTGGCTTACACCTGTAATCCCAGCACTTTGGGAGGCCGAGGCAGGCGGATCACGAGGTTGGGAGATCGGACCATCCTGGCTAACACGGTGAAACTCCATCTCTACTACAAAAAAAGTAGCCAGGTTTGGTGGCACATGCCTGTAATCCCACCTACTCGGGAAGCTGAGGCAGGAGAATCGCTTGAACCCAGGAGGCAGAGGTTGCAGTGAGCCAAGATTGCGCCACTGCACTCCAGTCTGGGCGGCAGAGTGAGATTCCGTTTCAAAAAAAAAAAAGAAAAAAAAATTACAATGTTAAATAGACCAAGATATTTAGTTGAGCAGCTACTTAAAGGTAAAGTTAGGCCAAGTGGTGGCTCATGCCTTCCAGCACTTTGGGAGGCCGAGGTGGGCAGATCACCTGAGGTAAGGCATTCAAGACCAGCCTGGCCAACATGGCAAAACCCCATTTCTACTAAAAATACAAAAATCAGCTGGGCGTGGTGGCGGCACCTGTAATCCCAGCTACTTGGGAGGCTGAGGCAGGAGAATCGCTTGAGCCCAGGAGTTGGAGGTTGTAGTGAGCTGAGATCACGCCACTGCACTTCAGCCTGGGCGACAAGAGTGAAACTCAGTCTCAAAAACATAAATCAATAAATGTAAAGGTAAAGTTAGGAATGTTTTAGAAACGAAATGGCGACGCTCTCTCGTTACTCTATTCCAAAGGGGAGACGTTCTTGGGTTTCTTTTTTTTGGATACAGAGTCTCACTTTGTTTGGAGGCTGGAGTGCAGTAGCACCATCTTGGCTCACTGCAACCTCCACCTCTTAGGTTCAAGCAGTTCTTGTGCCTCAGCCACCTGAGTAGCTGGGATCATGGCTCACACCACCACACCTGCCTCACCTTTTGTGTTTTCGGTAGAAACAGAGTTTCACCATGTTGGCCAGGCTAAGCTGGTCTCCTGACCTCAAGTGATCCGCAGACCTCGGCCTCCCAAAGTGCTGGGTGCTGGGATTACAAGCATGAGCCACTGCACCCAGCCCATCTTTTTTTTTTTTTTTGAGACGGAATCTCCCTCCGTCGCCTAGGCTGGAGTGCAGTGGTGCAATCTCAGCTCACTGCAGCCTTCGCCTCCCCGGTTCAAGCAATTCTCTTGTCTCAGCCTCCTGAGTAGCTGGGACTAAGGCGCGTGCCGCCATGCCTGGCTAATTTTTGTATTTTTAGTAGATAACGGGGTTTCTCCTGACCTCAGATGATCCACTCGCCTCGGCCTCTCAAAGTGCTGAGATTATAGGCATGAGCCACCGCACCTGGCCCCAGCCCATCTTGGGTTTCTTTATAAAGGAGCCTGGTTGTCAAAAGCCACCTCTTTCTGACAGTCACACAGAATGGCCCAAGCTGAGCACTGAGAGCTGCCAGGCCCCTGGCCTGGTCCCCATCCCACACTCCTGCTTCCCGAGCCCTGCGGCTCCCTTCAGGAGCTGAATAGGCACAGTGCCAGGCCAGATGGCGAAGATGGAAAAGACTGCCAAAAAGGAGGCTAACAGGAAGTGGAAGGAGGGAATCTAGGTGTGGGGGAGGGGCAGCACAGACCCTCTCCCCTAATCCTGCCTTGAAGAAGAGGTCAGGCTGTGGGAGAGATGCAGGAATCAAAGAAATGGCAACTGCCCCAGAAAAGAAGGAACACCAGGAAGGAGGGACATGGAGGCCCCCGTAGGAGGATAAATCTCTCCTTACTGATGTCAGGCAAGTATACCACTCATTACACATGTGTGTGCACAGACACAGACATACACGGACGCTAAGAGATGTGCACACAAGATCCCTAGTAACATAGAAATCAGTGTCCATACACATCCTGTAATATACATGTATGTGCACAGACAACTGGGCTGGGGAGGAAGAGAAAGAAGGCCCTGCCTTAGGGACAGTATCCTTACACAGACATAGAACCAGGCAGTTCACAAGCACGGCGATCTCAACCCCAAGGCACTGAGGAGCAAAGAGACCGCGATACAGAGGCCCCGAGACTGCTCCTTCTGTATCACCCAACCCAACACGGCTCACACACCGGAGGGTGTGCAGCCACCTTCCTTCTCCCTGGGTCTCTGTCCTTCAGCTTCCCACATACATACCCGGGGCCCAGGTTCCTTACCTCCTCAGGGCTTCTGGGATCTGTCCCATTGCCCTCTGAGCTGGGCTGGGCACTGCTCTTTGCTGAGATAAGCCAGAGGGGCAGGGCTGTTTTCTGCCAGAGGCAGGAAGTGAGAACAGGAGTGTAAAAGTGAGCAGGAGGTGCAGTCATGATCATTCCCTCACTCTCCTCCACACACCCTGTCCCGGTATCCAGCCTCTCTGGCGAACGATGTTGAGGGGGGCTGAAGAGAACAGACCGGGGGTTGGGTACAATGAGAAGGGCAGGGGGAGGGGAATGCCTCCTCTCTGCCCAGTTGCTCCCCCATGCTCTTCCTGTGTTGCCCACCTCCTCACAAGCACCACATGCCTTGCTCTGTCTTTGCCTCCTCTTTCTTTCTTTCTGGATTTTTTTTTTTTTTTTTTTTGAGACGGAGTCTCGCACTGTCACCTGAGCTGGAGAGCAGTGGCGTGATCTCAGCTCACTGCAACCTCTGCCTCCTGGATTCACGCTATTCTCCTGCCTCAGCCCCCGCGAGTAGCTGGGATTACAGGCGTGCACCACCACACCCAGCTGATTTTTTGTATTTTTAGTAGACACGGGGTTTCACTATGTTGGTCAGACTGGTCTCAAACTCCTGACCTTGTGATCTGCCTGCCTCGGCCACCCAAAGTGCTGGGATTACAGGCGTGGGCCACCGCACCTGGCCTGCCTCCTCTTTCAAATAATTCACATCCTGGGTCCCCCGACTCCAGTTCCTAGGGTCAGAGGTCTGAAAAGAAGGTTCTTACATCTCCCCATCCCCCTTGCCCCTGAGGATCAGCTCTGGAATAGGCCCCCGCTCATTTTAGAGTCTCGTGGCCCATCAGTGTCTCAGCCCCAACACAGGAAGTCCCTCTTTAGTACGTGCTCTAACCCATTCGCTGAATTGGCGAAGCCTACTTCCTCTGCTTCTGATTTCAGGCAGCGCTGGGAGGACGCACCCTTTCCCCACAGACAGGCTTCATCGTGAAGACTTAGTATCTCTGTATCCAGGCCCTCCAGACAGACCCCAGCTGTGGTGCTGAGCCTCCAGCAGAAGCTTGGCTCGGTCTAAAGCCTTTGTGAAAAGCTCTGTCCCAGAGCTGTTTTGGGGGCACAAATGAATCCTTTTCTTCTGCTTATCCTGGGCCTGAGGGGCAGGGATGAGATGGAACACTAAATGGAACACGAGGATAAATCCTCATCCTGGAGGTTTAGAGACAATACAAAGTCCCCAGGGTGAGTGGGGAGGCCTCCTTCTGCCCCAGGGGCCACATTCTTCCTCAGAGAGGAGTCTCTGGCACGGTCCCGCGTGTCAGGTCGTGTCTTCCCTCCTCCCTGGCCCAAGCCTGCCTGCTTCTCCAGCCAAAATTCCTGCTCCTGCCTCTCCCCACCCTTCTCTACTGGAGCCTGCCTCTTCCTGCATTTCCAGCATCATCCTCGGCCCTGGCTTCTCCCTCCCTGAGTACTCTGACCTCATCCCTCCTGACATTTGTCTGGGAAAAGGCAGAAAGTAAAGGTGGTCTACAGCTCAATGATTAGTTTCCCTGATGTGCGGATATCACCTTGCCATTGTGCCTCTCTCTTTACCCTACTTTCGAGAGCTGGAAAAGCAAGAAAGTCAGTCCCAAGAGAAGCCAGGGAGGCAGGCCCAGCCCCCTGACATGTGCCCTGAGGTGGTCTGTGTGCATCTGACCCTTGCTTGTAGCCTGGCAAGTCCTGCTTCCTCAGGGAAATCCACTAGAGCCTGTGGGCCTTGCTGACCTCGCTTGACCTTAGTGTGCACTGGCTTCAGCCCTCACCCCTCTTGCCGGCTCCTTCTCCTGGGTTGGTTTTTTTGTTTTGTTTTGTTTTTTCTGAGATGGAGTCTCACTTGCTGTGTCACCCAGGCTGGAGTACAGTGGTGCAATCTCAGCTCACTGCGATCTCCGCCTCCCAGGTTCAAGCAATTCTCCTGCCTCAGTCTCCCGAGTAGCTAAGACTACAGGCACCTGCCACCACGCCTGGCTAATTTTTGTATTTTTAGTAGAGACGGGTTTTCACTATGTTGGCCAGGCTGGTCTTGAATGCCTGACCTCAGGTGATCCGCCCTCCTCAGCCTGCCAAAGTGCTGGGATTACAGGCATGAACCACTGTGCCCGGCCATTCTCCTGGGCTTTTTAAAATGCCCCTGGGCATAAAAGATTTCTGTCAGTAGGTATGTCCTGGGGTATGCACTGGGGGCAGCAGAGTGGGGAGAGCAGATGGCATCAGACAGATGGAGTTGGGCTCCAGTGCCTCTGAGTAGCCGGGAGGTGAGGCCTACATATACTGCATGCGAGTAAGTTTCTGTCTCACCTCAATCCCTGCCTCCATGTCCCACTAGGTCTGCAACTTTAGCTTACCCTAAAAGGAGGATTTCTGCTGGCCTGGGCAACATAGTGGGACCCCATCTCTAAAAGAAAATTTTTTACTACAGGTGCATGCCACCATGCCCAACTAATTTTTGTATTTTCAGTAGAGATGGGGTATTGCACCATGTTGGCCAGGATGGACTCAATCTCTTGACCTCGTGATCCACCCGCCTCAGCCTCCCAAAGTGCTGGAATTACAGGCGTGAGCCACCATGCCCGGCTCTACAAAAATATGTCAAAAAATTAGCAGAGGCCGGGTGTGTGGCTCGTGCCTGTAGTCCCAGCACTTTGGGAGGCAGAGGCGAATGGATTGCTTTAGCACAGGAGTTCAAGACCAGCCTGGGCAACATGGCGAAACCCTGTCTCTACAAAAAAAAAAAAAAAATTACAAAAATTAGCTGGTCATGGTGGCTCAAGCCTGTATTTCCAGCTACTCTGGAGGCTGAGGCAGGATAATAGCTTGAACCCAGGAGGTGGAGTTTGCAGTGAGTCTAGATCGTGCCACTGCACTCCAGCCTGGATGACAGAGCAAGACCCCATCTCAAAAAAAAAAAAAAAAACAACAAATTAGACGGGCATGGTGGTGCCTGCTTGTAGTCCCACGTACTCGGGAGGCTGAAGTGGGAGGATTGGTTGAACCCAGGAGTTTGAGGCTGCAGTGAGCCATGTTCAAGACCCTGCACTCCAGCCTGGGCAACAGAATGAGATCCTGTCTTAAAAAAAAAAAATGGCTGGGGGCGGTGGCTCATGCCTGTAATCCCAGCACTTTGGGAGGCCGAGGCAGGTGGATCATGAGGTCAGGAGTTCAAGACCAGCCTGGCCAAGATGGTAAAACCCTGTCTCTACTAAAAATGCAAAAATTAGCCAGGCATGGTGGTGCATGCCTGTAATCCCAGCTACTCGGGAGGCTGAGGCAGAGAATTGCTTGAACCCAGGAGGTGGAAGTTGTAGTGAGCTGAGATCGCACCACTACACTCCAGCCTGGGTGACAAAGGGAGACTGTGTCTCAAAATAAAAAAAAGAAAGAGAAAAAGAACAAAAGGAGTAGTTCTGGAGATACAATCTGGTGGAGGTCCCCTTCTTGTCATGGGAGCCCCACAACCACGGGTAACAGGTAGGCCCTATCCTCATGGTGTGATGCAAAGGTATCATAAAGCCCTGCTGGCCTCCAAATACGTCCCCCACCTCCAAAATTCCATCCCCTCAAGCCGCAGTCTATCAGAGCCATAGGGACATCGAAGACCATCAGTCTAATCCCTTATATAGATGCAGCTTTTGGGTTAAGGCAGCACTTCCTGGAGGCCCCGTGCCGTGCACCTTGGCTAGCTGGGAAGGAGAACACCGTGAACACGTCTGTGCCAGTCAACCCATTAACAAGTTTGATTAGATCAGCCCATTGGCATCTGCCTGGCCCTGGAGGATGAGTAGTGTAGGGGTTGAGGTTTAACTGGAAGTGGAAAAAGGGTGTAAACAGTCCCCAGAGGGTCCTCCCTGGGAAGCCCAGGGCTCAGTACCACAGTGGGGGCCTAGAGGGGGAGGGGAGGACACAGCCTCTGCGAGATGGCCCAGAGTGGGGTCTTCAAGCGTCAAAAAGGGGCACCCCTGGGGTGTAGCAGGCATGTTAGCTGTTTGTCCAGCTCCATGTGAAAAGATCTATTTGAGGCAAGTCCTTTCGGCTTTTTACTCTGTTCAGAAGGGTTTTCCAGGGCCCATGCCCACCCTCGTCTCTGTCCCCCACCCAAGTCCCCCATTTCTCCAGGGGGCTGCTTCCCCTTGTGCTCCCTGTGCAGTTCAATTCGTGACACCCCCATACCTGTGCTCCGTGTTGCTCTGCGCTGCCCCAAGCTGGATTCCGCTGTCTGCTCTGGGCTGGGCTGGGCTGGTAGGACCTGCTCTCCGGGTGGAAGGGGCACACCCACCTCAGCAGATCTCAGCACATCCCTCCCAGCTCAGTGCACTCACCCAACCCCACATGGGCCAAGGACAGAGTGAAGAGGAATTGCCCTCAGAGGCCTTCCCAGACTGGCCAGAGAAAAACCCCAGCAGCTAAGGATACTTAATCCAGCCCCGACTCTCGCTGACTGGGAACTGCCCCCACCCATCGTTCAGATATTCCTGCTGTGTCTGGGAGCTCTTCCTGGCACACCCACCGTCTGATGCCAGATGACTAACCCACCAGCCTCTCGCTGTCCTCACCGGTTCCCCCTGGGTGTCTCTCTTCCTCTCCTGGGTCTGCCAGGTGGTTTAGCCCATGCCACTAGTGGCTTGTGCCCCACCCTGCCCGGGGCCCTCTGCATGACAGTGCTCTGCTAGGTCCTGCTTCCCACTGAACACACTTGGCTCCTGCATCAAGCAGTCACTAGGCGGGATGGTTCCTCTTTGCTTAGGTCTGTTTCTCCTCAGCCCCTTGTCTTGTGTCCTTGGGACAGGGGACACAGAGACAAGGGGCCCTGTAGGCACGGGGCTGGGCATGTTGTCTATGCTCACTAAACAGAAACAAGTTCAAGTGTTTTGGTGGCAGGCAGAAAAGGGATTGTGGTGAAGTGAGTTTGGGCAGCTATAGGTTAAACACATTTCTCTATTACTGAGCTCTAGAGAGCCTTTAACATGCTGTGAAATGACAGGCCTCGTGTTGACAATGGAAACTGGGTGAAGGGTACAAGAGGGTGCATTATACTTTTCTTTTCTTTTTGGTTTTTTTGAGCCAGAGTCTCGCTCTGTCGCCCACGCTGGAGTGCAGTGGCCGTATCTCAGCTCGCTGCAAGCTCCGCCTCCCGGGTTTACGCCATTCTCCTGCCTCAGCCTCCCAAGTAGCTGGGACTACAGGTGCCCGCCACCTCGCCCGGCTAGTTTTTTGTAGTTTTTAGTAGAGACGGGGTTTCACCATGTTAGCCAGGATGGTCTCGATCTCCTGACCTCGTGATCCGCCCGTCTCGGCCTCCCAAAGTGCTGGGATTACAGGCTTGAGCCACCGCGCCCAGCCTATACTTTTCTATTTTTGTGCATGTTTGAACTCTCAGAGTAAGTGAGCTTTAACAAAATGCTGTTAATTACCATGAACCTACAGAAGGGAGAGAGACTCTACAGTGTCCCTGGAACATACTTTGGGATATTTCAAGTTATTAAAGGCCAGTGCTGGAGTCATACCTCAATGTAGGTTGTTAAGATGCAACCACTTAAACATCTGGATCATCTGGCAAATTCCTGGACTTCCTGTAATCCCAACACTTTGGGTTTCCTTCCTGTAATCCCAACACTTTGGGAGGCCGAGCTGGGAAAATTGCTTGCGCCCAGGAGTTTGAGACCAACCTGGGCAACATGGAGAGACCCCATCTCTACAAAAAATTTTAAAAATTAGCCACGCATAGTGACACATTCCTGTGGTCACAGGTAACTGAGAGGCTGAGGTAGGAGTATGGCTGGAGCCTAGGAAGTGGAGACTGCAGTGGGTGGTGATCACGCCACTGCACTCCAGCCTGGGTGACAGAGCGAAACCCTGTCTCAAAAACAAAAACAAAAACAAATCAACAACAACAACAAAACAACCCCAAGGTTTCCTGATCTAGGCTGTAGTTCCTGGTTTTTCCCTTCCTCATAAAGTCCAAGCTACACCCTCCCTATAACCCAGGATTGGTCCCTTTGGACAAGGTCTCATCAGGCTTTGGCCTTTAACCTACAGAGGAACAATACTACACTTGCATCTGACATCATGGGGCTTAGGGCTTCAGAAATGAACGCACACACCTGCCTTCATGCCCCATCATCCTCAGGGCCCCAGCCTTCTTGGCCTTCCTCAGTTCACGTCTCTGGGTTCTCAGGTCTTCTGCTCCTCCTGGCAGATGGCCGCTTCCCTCAGTACCATTCCTATGAGATTCTCTCACTGGCAAGTGGGTCCATAAAACCGGGGTCTGGGGACTGACTGCCACGGAGCAGGGTAGCAGTGCTGAGGATGGGGATCCCAACCACAATAGGCCACACAGGCTGAAGATCAACACTTTATGTAAAGTCATCTTTGAAGGAGGGCGCAGCTCCCGCTGTGGCCCTCTCTGGGACTGCTGCTCCAACCCAAGGAAATGTGAGCAGGGGCCGAGTAACAGACCCAGAAGGGGCAGCCTGAAAGCAAACCGACAGATGGGGTCTAAAAACAATAGAGAATGTGGGCAGGTTGGGCTGGGGTGCAGACAGACGAGATGCCAGCTCATCCGAACTGGCCTAGAGTCAAGGTGCTGAACTCCTGGCTCCATCGAAGCACAACTTCCTCACTTTTGCCAGGGCTCAGCACACTGTAAGTCTCGTTCTGCAGACATCTCATGCGGGACACCTACACAGGGATTCAGGGCAGACAGTCTGTATCACAGAGCCAGGCGCCAGGAGTGGGGAGGAGGGGAAGTGTCAGAAACCCAAAAGAGAGAGGTAGGCAGGCATGGGCACAGGGCAGTAGAGGGAAGGAGGAAACTCAAATGTGGCTTTTTAAGGCCAGAGGAGACATCAAGCAGCCCAACCCCTTTCCTGCAGAAACAGGCAGCTGAGGCTCAGCGGGGGAAGTGCCTCGTCCCAGTCTACTTGGTGAGTAAGAACAGGAGACAGACCAAGATCTCAAAAACGTCCAATTCCCGGCCCAGCTGAGGGTTCTTCTTGTGATGCTCTCAGGGCCCTCCTCTGTTATCCACCACCTGCCTGGGAGGGCCTTGCTTCCTCCAGGACTGGAGGAATGGAGGAGAGCCTGCTGGTGGAGGCCTCTGCCCCAAAGATGCAAGCAGGGAAGCGCTTTCCACATCCTAGCTGCTCGCAGAGGGGGCCTCAGAATAGACCAACTGTGGTGACTGATTGAGGGGGTGCTGGGAGAAGGAGGGGCAAGGTAGAGGTGCTCACCTTCCGATTCCGGTTTCTCATCAGACACTGCTGGCTTTTGAAGGAACAGTAGTTTGGGTACTGGATATAGTCTGTGTCACAAATCTAAGCCAAGAGCCAGGGAGAGAGAAGGGGATATCAGAAGCCTCACCGGACAGCAGTACTCCAGGGGGTACCTGCTAGGACAGAGCCAGGGGCAGGGTGTGGCCCGAGACCCAGGCCTTCCACACACAGGTGGCCCCTCACTCTGCTTTCCCTCTGCCTTTCCCCTCCCATTCTGTCACAGGTTGCTGGGAAGAAGCCAGGAGCCTGGGAGAGTATGAGGCTGCTGGTCAGCTTACTGCGAAAGTGGCTGAGGAAGTGGGAATGGGGCAGGACGGGGCAGATAAGGGTCCAGAACATGGGACAGGGACCCAATTAGTGGCCTGATGTCAAGGATTTTTCTGGTAATGGTAGATGAGGGAAGGAGGAAGAGAATCTCCAATGTGTGATGGTGGTGAGTCACTTCCTTCTTTGGACCTCGCCTGCCCATTCCAGATCAAGGGGCCTAGGGACCAGAGCTGGACATGGGCCCTTCAGCTCAGCTACTTGCTTCAGCTGCCCTTACTTTTCCTTGCCTTAGTTTTTCCTGCTAACTACAGAAGGAGAGGCCTGGCTCTTGGCAACAACAGATCATGCCACAGGGAAGGTAGCAGGGGAATGGGGAGCCAAGTTGATTTTACTGAGCAGGGAAGGCACTGGAAGAGCTGGGAAGAGCCCGTCAGGCTGAGGCCAGGAAGCCCTGGATTACAGGGTTGGGCAGTGGTGCACGTGTCAGTCATTTCTTGTAGAGATGATTAACTTTGGTTGAGTGGAAGTGACTTGATCACAGCCACTCAGCAAGCAACTGGCAAAGCTGGGACCAGAACCTCTAGCTCCTGTGCTTTCTCAGCCCTCCAGGTCCCCACTCCTTTGCCTGCTCTATTGGTGGAGGGTGGGGGGGGTGCAATAGTCTGTTGGAGAGAGGCAGGACATTCAGTGAGGACTGGTTCTCAGAAGCCAGGGGCCCAAGCCCCCTTCCACAAACTAGGGCTACCCACAGCAAGTAATTGCAAGGAATGGGGTGAGGGTGGGGATGGGGCTGAGCTTTCGGGAAAGGCTCTGACCTTGGTGGGGAAATCCCCATCCTGGAAACTAAGGAACTCAGTCTGGAGCCACCCAGAGACTCGAACATCTTCACAGCCCTTCGTGGCAAGCCGGGCACACCAGAAGTCCATGCGGAGCCCACCGTACAAATCCAGCCCGTAAAAGTGGCCTGATTCTGGGGACCCTACCTGTGGCACAGGAGATAGGGGAGAGAAGCATGCCCCTCCCCTCCTGCTGGCCTCCTCCCACCCCACTCCCGCCACCCAGTTCTGCCTTTCCCACTGCAGGCTGCCGGGCTAGGTACCTGGTTGCCAATGGACAGGCTCTGGGAGGCAAGCAAGGGGCTGACAAAGGGTGTCTTGTGGGAGGTGTCACATTGTTGCCGCTGCAGGCTGGCCTCTGAGTGGCATTGCTCCAGCTTCAGGGAGCAGAAGTCACAGAGGGCACAGGTAGACAAGTGTCGCCGCCCAAGGCTGTCACAGACCTGGGGCAGGAGAATGGGTGAGGCTGAAGCCGAGAGTCAGCGGCCTGCCTTCTCCCATGCCTCAGCCCTCAGCCATCCTGCAGAATGTCTTTGCATTTAGCCTCTTCTAAAAGCTTCTCTGGCTTTTCTACTTGTCCTCCTCCTCAAGGGTTCCTCAAGGACCTTGCCTTAGCTATTCCTTCACCTTCTTCCTGGATGATTGATCTACTCCTAGGTAATCATCTATCTACAGGTGACACCCAAATCTTTATCACCAGCTCTCATCTCTTTCCTGGGCTCCAAATCCTCATTGCCAAGTGCCTGACAGATGCCTGTGATCAGGTGATCTTACAGTTACCCCAACTTAGCCTATCTGAAAAGAACTCATAACCCTCCCCTGCCACCTGCTAATGATAACGCTAATATTTACAAAGAGGTGACACGGTGCCAGCACTACGGACACACATGCTCTCATCTCATTTAGTCTTCACGAGAACCCTGTAATAGCAGAGGTACTAATATTACTCTCATTTACTGACAAGGAAACGGACTCTCAGTGAGGCTGGGTAAGTTGCTCAAAGCCACCTATCTATCAGATGGGGAAGCTGGGACATGGGTCCAGGTCCTTCCAACTCTAAAACCTATGCTCTACCCACGTACTGGGGTTGGAAACCTCCAAGTTCTTGGAAGCTATTCTTCAGAGTGGAGTTACCAACCTCCCAGCTGGATCCTGCCCTCAGCTTCCTCAGCACTAGCAGGAGATCTTGCTAAGCAGCATCTTTAGTCAATCCCATGGGCCTCCTTCCTCCCCCATGGGCACAGCCTGTCACAGTGCATGAAATCTCCTACAGCACCTTGCCTGCTCCTCCCACATAAGGGAGGCATCACGTCCCCGACCAGAAATCTTGATTGGATTCCCCTTTCCTATCAAATTAAGTGCAAATGCTCATGCTGCCATTCAAGAATTTTCGCATCATGACCCTGTTGATCTCTTTGACTCTGTCTCCTGTGCTCTGCTCCAGGTAAAAGGGACTCACTCCTTACTGTCCTCTTATCTACGCCATCAGATCCAGTGAGCTCCCTCCATAAAACCCTGAACTTCTCACATTTTGTTTAAGAACCTCACCTACCACACTCCTTTTGTAACATTACTGTATCCATATTAACCCCCTCATGGGTTCTTGGCCCCTTAAGAGCAGAAACAGTGTGTTCATTGTTAGCATACTAATTTCACTCATGAAATTTCTACTCTTCTTTGGGCTAGGCACAGGGGCTCATGCCTGTAATTCCAGCTGAGTGGAAGTGGCTGAGACGGATTCCTTGAGCCCAGGAGTTTGAGATCAGCCTGGGCAACATGGCGAGACCCTGTCTCTACAAAAAAATACAAAAAATTAGCCAGGTGTAGTGGCGCATGCCACTAGTCCCAGCTACTGGAGAGGCTGAGGTAGGAGAATCACCTGAGCCTGGGAGGTCAAGGACGCAGTGAGCTGTGATCACACCACTGCACTCCAGCCGGGGTGATGGAGTGAGACACTATCTCAAAAAAAAAAGAAAAAAAAAAAAAGAAAAAGAAATTTCTACTCTTCTTTGCATCAGAGCCTTTGCACATACTATTCCCTCTATCAGGAATCTTCTAGCAAGCAGGAATCTTCTACCAATCCCCTTCTTTTGCCTGGATTCACTTCTTTTATCTTCAGGTCTCAGTTTAAACATCAGTTCTTCTTGGAAGCACCTCTGATCCTCCCAAACATGGACAGTTGTCCCCAACCCACCCCATCTGCTGTCTCTGTACTTTGTGCCTCTCCCTGCTACAGCATTGATCCCATCGCACCATCCTGCATATTTCCTTGTCTCTCTCCTGCCCTGGATTCCAAGAGGACAGAGGACTGGCTCTATTGCACGTACTGCTAACATCTTAAATATCTAGTAGAGTTTGTCCCCAATCAGTATTTGTTGAACAAACAGATGAATGGATGGTATCTGAGCTCTCCAGAAATATTTGCTAAATTGTATTATTTGTGAAAATCTAAAGTATATTTTCCTGGGAATAGACTTGCTGGTTGTTGAGGACACATTGAGACTGGAATCTCTTTACAGATTCCCTGGAATGGGTTCTATGAACTCTCTGGAAAGAAGAAGAGCTGCATCTAAGGCAAAGCTAGGAAGATGGTGAGCTGGATCAAGAATCAAAAGTTGACTCAGGGCTGGGCATGGTGGCTCACGCCTGTAATCCCAGCATTTTGGGAGGCTGAGGCAGGAGGATTGGTTGAGCCCAGGAGTTCTAGACCAACACAGGCAACAAAGCGAGACCCCATCTCTACAAAATATAAAAATAACTAGCCAGGCACGGTGACACATGCCTGTAGTCCCAGCTACTCAAGAGGCTGAGATGAGAGGATCACTTGAGCCCAGGTTGTCAAGGCTACGGTGAGCCATGATCGCACCACTTCCCTCCAGCCTTATAGAGTGAGACCCTGTCTCCAAAAAAAAAAAAAAAAAAAAAAAAAAAAAAAGTGAAATCTGGAAGCCTGGCAACTCAGGAAGGTGAAGAATGAGTTCTGGACTGGAGTGGATTCCAGACTGGGTCTTGAGCCTTCCTCCTTTAAGGTGGACTGGTAATGTCCTTCCTGAGAAAAGAGTCCCACTTGGGGAGAATCTCTCCAGCTATGTCTCATGCTTCTCCTGCCTATCCTCCACTCCCATAGCCTAGCACAGTGCCTGGCCAAGAGGATGCCCAGTGGCATGTATCCATTAGAGAGTATGGCAGGCATACCGACTTCCCGAAACCAAGGATCTCCTCCTCCATGTACTTCCAGGCCTTGGCTGTGGGGGTTATGATGCAGGTATTCTCCACAATCGAATAGCACAGCACCAGCAAGGCCTCTGTGTGGGGCAGCTGCAGGAGGCTGCAAGAAGACAGCACTGAGGGTGGGGCTGGGCCAGGTGGCTGGGGCAGGAAGCTACATCCAGTCTCCTCCCCTTCCCTTAGTGTCTGCTTTGGTCATACACATTCAGTACGCTCAGCATGGGGCCTTGGACAAATCGCCTACTTTTACAAATGAGGAACTGAGGACCCGAAAGGAGAAATAACTTGCTCAGGATTGCAATACTAAACAGGGCAGAGACAAGACCAGAACCCAAGTCTGGTAGTTCCAGGTACAAGGCTTACATGGAGAATGAGCATTTGAGCAGTGCTTAAGCCAACAATGGGCACAGAATGGGTGAGGCAGGAAGTTGCTAGCTGTGCCTGAAGCCCAGACAGGTCTGAGTGGATCTGGAGGCTGAAGCTAGGAAAATGGGCTTCTCATTCCCAAGGAAGGCAGAAGGGAGGGCAGGGTGGATGACAGAGTCAAAACTTCCTATACCTGCCAGGGTTTTGGTTTCTCCAGTAGGAGTTCTCATCATATATTTCATTCATTTCATCCATTTGCTGGGCTGACCGAATGAGCTCCTGGATGTTCTCCATCATCATGGGAGTAGACTCTACTTCTCGCACCCGGGGAGTGAAGGAGGAAGGGTTAGAAGATAAAGATTCAGAGTGAAACTTGGGCTCTGAGTCTGTCTGCAGCTGAGACACAGCCTCCAGTCCCTCCTTAGTCCCCTGTCCTTCTTCCTGC
The DNA here is from genome assembly GCF_049350105.2 of Macaca mulatta. Taxonomy (NCBI): domain Eukaryota; kingdom Metazoa; phylum Chordata; class Mammalia; order Primates; family Cercopithecidae; genus Macaca; species Macaca mulatta. The sequence goes on from NC_133416.1 coordinate 7,599,732, forward strand.
TTTCCCTCCTCTTCCTGTTCCTCTTCTTGCTCTTCTTGTTCCCGCCCCTCTTCCTGCTTGTGTTCTTGCATCGGCTCCTGCCTGTGCTCCACTCCTTGCTCTTGCCTGCGCTCTGGCGCTTGCTCCTGGCCTCCCAGGGACAAGGAGGATTGTAGGAGCTCTTCCACGTTGTTGCTAAGCCTCTCAGGCCAGGGCTGGAAGGCCTGGCGTTCTGTCCCTACAGCAGGGTTTAGAGAGATGGGAAAGAGACAGTCAGGCTTCTGGCCCCCGAGTGTCTTTGTTCACAGAGGGACACACACATAAACAAAGCAGACCAAGTCACACTTACCCACACACAAAAACACAGAAAAGAATGTAAGTATCAAACTAAAAGAACATTACCACGGCAATTTTAAGGTTGGTGGTATGTGTCACCTTCCCACCTCCCTGGCAAGCACTCCTCCTTCCCTAACTTCCACCTCAAATACCACCTTTTGTCCCACTCCCGTAGGAAACACCAAGTATGCTGGGTAGCTAGCAGCAAATCCTTTCTAAAGTGAAGAGGTTAGCTTATAAAGGGCCCAGAGTCTTCCAATGCAACAATGTCTTTGGAATTGGGAAAAATGGATTCAGGGCAAAACTGTAAGTAATGGCAGAAGAGATTCTGGTCCAGGAGAGCCCTAACTTGTATTCATAAAAAGCTGACAGTCCTTCGAGTAAACAGCTGTCTGCCGGCGTCCCCCTCCCACCCAACATGCTTCCCATTTCCCTGCCTTGGATGCCTTACCTTGTGGGCTCTGGGAATTGTGGGAGGAGTAGCTGGTGGTCTCCCAGCTGCTGAGAGGGTCTCACCTGTGAAGTGGGGTGAGATGGGGGAGGTCATCGTGGTGGGTGAGAGTTCAGCTGGAGCGTCTATCTCCTTGAGAGTGTTAGGTGAGAGAATAGAGACTGGCTGGGAGCACAGGACTCTCTGCAGGAAGAGAAGGAAAATGGGAAAGCCTTTCCCAAAGGGCAGACTTCTGCTCCAGCTGGTTCTTCCACCTCTTTTCCAGCTTGTCTTATCTCTCACAGTTTCTAGGCAGGGATAAACGGACATGGTCCCTGCTGGAACCCTCTAGACCTGAGAAAGGGTCCTTTCAGAAGATGAACCTCTGTTTGTCTGGGCCACAACCCTGCCGTCACTTTTGCATTTAACTCAAAATCACTGACCTGTTTGAAGAAACAGGAGAGTTTATCTCTTTGCCTCTTTCCATCCCTCTTGCCTACTTTTTTTTTTTTTTTTTTGACGGAGTCTCGCTCTGTCACCCAGGCTGGAGTGCAGTGGTGTGATCTTGGCTCACTGCAAGCTCCGCCTCCCAGGTTCACGCCATTCTCTTGCCTCAGCTTCCTGAGTAGCTGGGACTACAGGCGCCCGCCACCACGCCCGGCTAATTTTTGGTATTTTTAGTAGAGACAGGGTTTCACCGTGTTAGCCAGGATGGTCTCGATCTCCTGACCTCATGATCCGCCTGCTTCGGCCTCCCGAAGTGCTGGGATTACAGGTGTGAACCACCGCGCCCGGCCCTGTTTTTTTTGTTTGAGACCGAGTCTTGCTCTGCCACCCAGGATAGGGTGCAGTGGCATGATCTCGGCTTACTGCAACCTCTGCCTCCCTGGTTCAAGCAATTCTCCTGCCCCAGCCTCCCGAGTAGCTAAGATGACAGTCGCCCATCACCAAGCCCGGCTAATTTTTTTTTTTTTTTTTTTTTTTGGATTTTTAGTAGAGACGGGGTTTCACCATGTTGCAGGCTGTTCTCTAACTCCTGACTTCAGGTGATCTGCCCACCTCGGGCTCCCAAAGTGCTGAGATTATAGGCATGAGCCACCATGCCCGGTCTCTTCTCTACTTTTCTTGCAGTAACAGAATTGTTCAATCTGAATGTCCAAGGTGAGACTGTATTCATATCTAATCTGGGTACATGACTGGCAAAATGGCAGGGAAGGAGGAGCTAAGGATGACTCTCCTGGAACCCCTCCTCGACTCCCCACTGCTGCCGCCTCTCCCTTGGCCCTGGGGCACCAAATCCAACCTTTGTCCTGGACCTCACCTTGGCATAGTAGATGTGGTTGGAGCAACGGTACTGAGTAAACTGGCAGAAAGATTCAAACCAGGAGGCATAAGGGAGGTTGGAGCAGACAGCACCTGAGAAAGGGCAGGGGTGGAGAAGATGAACCATGGGGAGCTTGGGGTGGGGCTGCGGGCAATGGACTCCAGGCCGTGGGGAGGGTGGACACGGGGAGGGTGGAGAGTACGGGCTCACGGTGAGGTGCCAGCCATGCCCTTCCCCGCCTCACATGAGCACAGGGGTTTTTGCCCTGAGTTTTGGGTGAACACTCGGGTGCCTCGGTTTCCCCCCTAGCCTGGCCCTCACCATCGGGCACTAAGCCATGGTTTTCATATTGGTCCAGCTGGACGAGTGTGGGATTCCGGCAGCCATGGGTTGCACGGAGACGGCAGGTAGTCTCTGCCTTCCAGGTTGGAGTCAGCAGTGCGAAGAAGTGTTCGTATTCGGTGGGGGAGAGAGGGCTGCCTGGAGTGGAGGCCCGAGTCGAATCCTGGGCTGGGGCAGGTGCCAGAGGCAGGAGCAGCACTGCGGAGCGGGCGAACGGACGATGGAAGGACAGAACCCCAAAACCCGCTCCGAGACCAGGGCAGACAGACCCAGACTGGCAAATTAGGAACGGGGTGCGGGTTATCCCTGCCGACGAGGGTGGGGGGATTCTAGAGACAGAGGCAAAGGTCCGGCCGCTGGCGGGGGGAGACGGGAGGATCCCAGGAGCTAGGGAGCGGACCCAGCGCGACCACCACGAGGACGCGTTCCAGAAACCGTAAAAGCAGAGCTCTCGGGAGGGAGAGGACTGAGCCCGGGGAGAGTCTGTTGGAGCAGGTGGAAACCTCTCACCCTTCAAGAGTGAGGGAAGGAAGCCAGTGGCTGGCTTCCTCATGGCCGCAGAAGATCCGCCCGCGTTCCGCGGACCCAAGCCGCCTCTAACGGGCCGAGCCGCAGAGAGAGCAGCAGGCGCGGGGCGGGGCGGGGCGCACGCGGGCACCGCCCACGCGTCACAAAGAGCGGGCCAGGGCGGGGCCTCGACAGCCGGGTTCTCAGGGCCCTCAAGTGGCCTGATCCCATCGAGATGGTAGGGATGGCAAAAGCTATCTTCACTTAGCGTCTATTTCTTTTTTCTTTCTTTCTTTCTTTCTTTCTTTCTTTCTTTCTTTCTTTCTTTCTTTCTTTCTTTCTTTCTTTCTTTCTTTCTTTCTTTCTTTTCTTTTCTTTTCTTTTTCTTCTTTTTTTTTTTTTTTGTGAGACGGAGTCCTACTCTGTCGCCCAGGCTGGAGTGCATGGCGCGATCTCAGCTCACTGCAACCTCAGCGTCCCAGGTTCAAGTGATTCTCCTGCCTCAGTCTCCCGAGTAGCTGGGACTACAGGTGCGCGCCACCATGCCTGGCTTTTTTGTTTGTTTGAGACGGAGTCTTGCTCTGTTGCCCAGGCTGGAGTGCAGTGGCGCAATCTCAGCTCACTGCAACATCCACCTCCCGAGTTCAAGCAATTTTCCTGCCTCAGCCTCCCGAGTAGCTGGGACTACAGGTGTGCGCCACCATGCCCAGCTAATTTTTGTATTTTTAGTAGAGATGGGGTTTCACCATGTTGGCCAGATGGTCTCGATCTCTTGACCTTGTGATCTGCCCACCTCGGCCTCCCAAAGTGCTGGGATTACAGGCGTGAGCCACCATGCCCGGCCTAAGTTTTGTATTTTTAGTAGAGACTGGGGTTCACCATGTTGGCCAGGCTGGTCCTGAACTCCTGACCTCAAGTGATCTGCCTACCTCAGCCTCCCAAAGTGCTGGGATTACAGGTGAGAGCCACTGTGGCCAGCCACTTAGTGTCTTTACATGGACTACCTTACTTAATTGCTATAGGAATCCCATAAGGTGGATACACTATCATTCGTTTTACAGATGAGAAATCGGGGCTTAGGGAAGCAACTGGCCCAACAGGTCCTGAGGTCTAGAGGTAAGCACAGGCAGAGATGCAATGTGCAAAACCAAGTCAAGGCCTATCTGGGCAGAAACTAGGCAGGGCGCCTCCATGAGCAAAATGGGTCCAAGGGGAAAACAAGAGGTTGGCTCAATGGCCTACAAAAGTGGTTTCTGAGGGGTAATTGAGTAAGACAATCCACTGAGGTGTGGGAGGAGAACTTTTGTTTTTGTATCTGTTTTGTGTTTAAAATGAGAAATTACAGCCAGGGCAACAGGGCAAAACCTCATCTCTACAAAAAATACAAAAAATTAGCCAAGCGTGGTGGCACATGCCTGTAGTCCCAGTTTCTTGGGGGGCTGAGGTGGGAGGATTGCTTTAGCCCATGAGGTCAAGGCTGCAGTGAGGTGCAGTCGGACCACTGCTCTCCAGCCTGGGTGACAAAGTGAGACCCTATCCCCACCCCCCAAAAAAAGTAAAAAAGAAAACAAGAAATTGTCTTGGGCCAGACTTGGTGGCTCACGCCTGTAATCCCAGCCTTTGGGAGGTCAAGGTGGGTGGATTCCTTGAGCTCAGGAGTTCCAGACCAGCCTGGGCAACATGGCAAAACCCTGTCTCTACAAAAAATGCAAAAACTGTCAGGTGTGGTGGTGTACGCCTGTTGTCCCACTTACTACTTGGGGAGGCTGAGGCAGGAGGATCGCCTGAGTCTTCAGAGGTCAAGGCTGCAGTGAGCTGAGATCTCACCACTGTGCTCCAGCCTGGGTGACAGAGTGAGACCCTGTCTTAAAAAAATTTTTTTAAAAAATAAATTAATAAAATAGACACCAGACACTGTGGCTCATTCCTGGAATTCCAGCACTTTGGGAGGCCAAGGAGGGTGGAGCTCTTGAGGTCAGGAGTTCAAGACCAGCCTGGCCAAAATGGTGAAACTCGGCCAGTGCGATGGCTCACGCCTGTAATCCCAGCACTTTGGGAGGCTGAGCTGTGCAGATCACCAGGTAAGGAGATCGAGACCATCCTAGCTAACACGGTGAAACCCTGTCTCTACTACAAATACAAAAAATTAGCAGGGTGTGGTGACACGTGCCTGTAGTCCCAGCTACTCAGGAAGCTGAGGCAGCAGAATTGCTCTAACCCGGGAGACGGAGGTTGCAGTGAGCTGAGATCACGCCACTGCACTCCGGCCTGTGTGACAGAGTAAGACTCCATCTTAAAAAAAAAAAAAGGTGGCCGGGCGCGGTGGCTCAAGCCTGTAATCCCAGCACTTTGGGAGGCCGAGACGGGCGGATCACGAGGTCAGGAGATCGAGACCATCCTGGCTAACACGGTGAAACCCCGTCTCTACTAAAAAATACAAAAAACTAGCCGGGCGAGGTGGCGGGCGCCTGTAGTCCCAGCTACTCGGGAGGCTGAGGCAGGAGAACGGGCGTGAACCCGGGAGGCGGAGCTTGCAGTGAGCTGAGATCTGGCCACTGCACTCCAGCCTGGGCGACAGAGCGGGACTCCGTCTCAAAAAAAAAAAAACAAAAAAAAACACAAAAAACGGTGAAACCCGGTCTCTACTAAAAATACAAAAATTACGGCTGCTCTCAGCTCAGTGCAGTGGCTGGGACTACACGCATGTGCCACCATGCCCAGCTAATTTTTGTATTTTTAGTAGAGATGCGGTTTCACCATGTTGGCCAGGATGGTCTCCATCTCTTGACCTCGTGATCTGCCTGCCTTGGCCTCCCAAACTGCTGGGATTACAGGCGTGAGCCATGGCACCCAGGCTGATTTCTTTAAAAAAAAAAAAAAAGGTAGGCCAGGCCTGGTGGCTCACAGCTGTAATCCCAACACTTTGGGAGGCCAAGGCAGGTGGATCACCTGAGGTCAGGAGTTCAAGACTAGCCTGGCCAACATGGCGAAACCCCATCTCTACCAAAAATACAAAAATTAGCTGGGCATGGTTGTGGATACCTGTAATCCCAGCTACTCAAGAGGGTGAGGCAGGAGAACCGCTTGAACCTGGGAGGCAGAGGTTGCAGTGAGCTGAGATCGCACCACTGCACTCCAGCCTGGGTGATAGAGCAACACTCCGTCTCAAAAAAATAAACAGGCTGGGTGCGGTGGCTCACACCTGTAATCCCAGCACTCTGGGTGGCTGATGTGGGCGGATCACCTGAGGTTCAGAGTTCGAGGCCAGCCTGGCCAACATGTTAAAATCCCGTCTCTACTAAAAATACAAAAATTAGCCAGATGTGGTGGCACATGCCTATAATCCTAGCTACTCAGGAGGTTGAGGCAGGAGAATCACTTGAACGCGGGAGGCGGAGACTGCAGTGAGCCGAGATCACGCCACTGCACTCCAGGCTGGCGACAGAGTGAGACTTTGCATCAAAGAAAAAAAAAAAGAAGTCAAGCTAATGTATAGTATAGCAGTACACATGTATAGCACAAATACATCATTTATTGGAAATTAAGTGAAAGATGTTTTATGGAGAAAAGATGCACAATTTACAAAGTTTTGGAGACCCCTGGTCTGAGGCCCACCCTCCAGCACCTCTGTCTTTCCCAAGTTGAGAACTTGTGGGTTCTCGGACAGAGGCACCACTCTGGTTTCATGTGGTGTCCTAATTCTGGAATGCCATCCTCTCACATCGTATCCAACCCAGAGGATGCAAAAAGAATGCTCAGCACGTTTACTAAACCAGCGTCTCTACAATAAACACAGCAGGCCAACATGTATAGCTTTTATTTACCTACCCAAGTTCCTTTTACATGTGAGTGAGTTATCTGCATTCCACCTTGCCCCCTCTCCCATTCACAAGGCCAGGATGAATCCTCTTGGCACAGAGGAAGGGGTGCCCCTTCAACTAGGGCCAGAGCCTAGATGACCTGGTGGATCCCCCACCATGAAAAAAGCAGGAAGGGAATGGAGAAGAAAAGTGTTGATCACACCTAGCCCTCACCACAGGAGGAGGGGGAATGAAGAGGTCTGGGGGACTGCCCCCATGCTATGCCCCAGTCCTTAAATACAAAGCAAGGGGAATGAAAAGGACCCTCCCTCTGAAATACAGCACCAACCTCAGCATGGAGGCAAAAGGACAGTGGGCAAGACCACGTCCCTCCGAAGGGAGAGGACTGAAGGAGAGCACATACCGTCAGTGGCTGCGGCACCCCTCCCTACCAGGGTTTGATGCAGCCTCAGCACCGGGAGTAGGGAGAGGGGAGGAGAAGGGATGACAGTACTGTGCCATCCACTTCTCCCTGAACCCCTGGCCCCAGCACAGGCATTCCTCTGCCCACTAGCCCAAGTCAGGGGATGTGGAAGAAACTGTGTTGGAATCCAAGGCCCTTATCTATTTCTTCTTCCGTTCTTGGGAGCAGCGTGGGCAAAACCTGGAGAAGAGGAGAGAAAAGTGAGTGAAAGGAGAACGCCCTCGACCACTCAACTTAGGGACCCTCCCACTCCTGCCACTTACCATTTCCCCCGAGGCTTGGTCGTCAGCCCCACACAGGCAAAGTGGAACCACTCAATGGAACACTGGAGAGGAAGAAAGTAGTAGTAGTTAGGGGCCGGGATGGGCCAGAGGAAGGAGAGAAAGCCCCTCCAGATTCCTTAGGAACATCCTGTCCTTTACTCCATCCTTTTGGAGAATTCTTGGAAGTCCCAAGGCCAACCAGTTCCAACCATTTTCCTTCTATTCTTTTTTTCTTTTTGAGACAGAGTCTCACTCTGTTGCCCAGGCTGGAATGCAATGACATGATCTCAGCTCACCGCAACCTCTGCCTCCCGAGTTCAAGCGATTCTCCTGCCTCAGCCTCCCGAGCAGCTGAGATTACAGGCACATGCTACCATGCCTGGCTAATTTTTGTATTTTTAGTAGAGACGGGGTTTCACTGTGTTGGCCAGGCTGGTTTCGAACTCCTGATCTTAAGTGATCTGTTCACCTTGGCCTCCCAACGTGCTGGGATTACAGGCATGAGCCACAGCACCAGGCTTTCAGGTTTTTTTTTTTTTTTTTTGAGACAGAGTCTTGCTCTGTCGCCCAGGCTGGAGTGCAGTGGCATGATTTCAGCTCACTGCAACCTGTGCCTCCCAGGTTCAAGCAATTTTCCTGCCTCTTGCCTCAGCCTCCCAAGTAGCTGGGATTACAGTCGTGTGCCACTATGCTCAGCTAATTCTTCTATTTTTAGTTAGAGAAGGGGTTTCACTACGTTGGCCAGGGTGGTCTCAAACTCCTGACCTCACGTGATCGCCTGCCTCAGCCTCCCAAAAGTGCTGGGATTTCAGGCAAGAGCTACCACGCCCAGCCCATCTTTCTTCTATCCTGAAGTCCCAGTACTCAACTGTGGGATTTTTCCTCTCGTACCCACTCCCTTCATGCCCCTCACAACCCCCCATCCTGAGGCAAAATGTTTCTCACATCAGGGTTGTCACAGCCAATCATCTCTCCATAGGAGACCTGGTGACAAAGGCAATAGGTGGGTTCGTTGGGATCCACAGGCATATCCAACACATCAGAGGGGTGGACACTGCCAAAGGTCACTGAGGGCATCCCATACTCAGGACTTCTGCATGCCAAGAGGAAGAGAAAGTGTCATCTGCAGAAAGGGAAGCTAAAGCCTGAGGCTTTCGGAGGTGGCAGGAGATCCTGGTAGGGCAAACGATTTGTGGCTTCTCCAGCAGATACCAAAACGATAAGAAGAGTTCTTGGCGCAGAGATACAGAAAACGGTAGGGGGCGGTGCAGGCTGGGAGTGGGGCACCGGGAGAGAAGAGGATGTCATCTAGCAAAGGGCTCCCTGATACACTCACGTGCGCACGAGCTTTAACTTCTTCTGGGCAGTCTTGGGGGCTTCTTCATCTGAGTTTTTCCCTTTGGAACGAGCACGAGCAGCTTTCTTCTCCTTTTGAGTCCGGCCTTCTAGGGAAGAGGAGGAAAGCCAGAAGGCAGGGAGACGGAAAGATGGGTTAAGTCCTCTTCTCTCCCCCTTTCCAACCTGGTGCTCCACTTCCCACCAGATGAAGAGCTGACTTCTCCCTTTGAATCCTCGCCCCACCTCTCACAGCCCCGCCCCCCTCCTCACTCTTTTTGCCTTTGCTGGAAGAGCTGTCATAGTCACTTGACTCAATCTGTTTCTCCTTGAGATCAGCCTCAAAACGGGCCAGGTCTGTGTCCAGCCGCCGAATGTGTTTGTCCACCTGGGTGGAAAGGAAGGAGAAAGGAGAGGTACAAAACTATCTCCAATTAAAGAAAATAGGTTAAGGCAGAGTTTATGGATCTCACAGACCCCAAACAGATCCCAGCATAGTTGAAGGAAGGGTCTAAGACCCTGAGGATTAGATGGGAGGTAGGTGGGGAGCCATGAACAGGGCCATACCATCTCATAGGTCTGCATGGCAAGCTGCACCTTGTCGTCACCAAATTCCTTGCACTTGCCATAGGCTTCCTGGATCTGTTTGAGAAGGGCCAATTTTTCCTCGGAGCTCAGGCTGCGGGCGCTACTCATATACTCAGTGGCCAACTTGTCAATTTCAGCCTTCAGGTCTACAACAGAGACAGAGGCCTGGTCACAATGGCCCCTGGGTGGCTAGGTGAAACACATTTCTTCCTCTTGTTCTTTGCACCTTTTCCATCGACTAGCATAACCTTCCCACTAAAAAGTACTGCATGTTCAGAGGCACTGTGCCATGCACTCAAGTAATGGAACATACTGATAATATTTGCCTTAAAGGTCCGTTCAAGGTGCTGAAAACATTGCTATCATAGTGGGAATTTAAATTATTGAAACACAGCAAGGGATCCTTTGCACACCACATTAATACGAAGTATATTTTTGTCCATGTTTGAAGATGCTTCTTTGAAGGGCTTGCTGCTTCTTGAATTTTGTCTCAAAAGCCATTGTTTCCTTCTCAAAAACATCCCACAGCAGTTCTGTCTGCCGCAAATCAGGCTGAGTCATCTGCTGTTGCTGGTTTCCAAGTCTGTATATCAATATCCTACATTTTATTTTATTTTATTTTATTTTTTTAATATCCTACATTTTAAAATTATTAGTATTTTTTCTTTTTGACACAGGGTCTCACTCTGTCGCCCAGGCTGGAGTGTGGTGGCATGATCATGGCTCACTGCAGCCTCAACTTCCTGAGCTCTGGTGATCCTCCCATCTCAGGCACCACCACGCCTGGCTAATTTTTTCTATTTTTTTGTAGAGACAGGGTTTCTCCACATTACCCAGTCTGGTCTCGAACTCCTGGACTCAAGCAATCTGCCTGCCTCAGCCTCCCAAAGTGCTGGGATCATAGGGGGTAAGCCACCATGCCTGGCCTAATCTATTTATTTTTAGAGGCAGGCGCAGGTTCTCTCTTATTTTTGTTGCCTAGGCTGGCCTCCAACTCCTGTCCTCAAGTGATTCTATCACTTTGCCTCCTGAGTAGTTGGGTATATCATACAATTTAAAATTAAACCTTACTCCAACATCCATGTAACAATTCTGCTTATCTTTCTTTTTTTTTTTTTTTTTGAGACAGGATCTCACTCTATTGTCCAGGTTGGATGGAGTGTAATGGCATGGATCACATTGCAGTCTCGACTTCTGGGCTCAAATGATCCTTCCACCTCAGCCTCTGGAGTAGCTGGGACTATAGGCACATGCCACCACACTCTGATAATTTTTTTAAAAAATTATTTGTAGAAGTCTCACTATATTGCCCAGGCTGGTCTTGAACTTCTGGGCTCAAACAATCCACTTGCCTCAGCCTCCCAAACTGTTGGGATTATAGGTGTGAGCCACTGCACCCAGGCTGTCCACCCTATTTGGCTCATCATTGCAACTTATTTTATTTTCCATCACTTTTTTTTTCCTGTTTGTCCATCTCAGATATTGTTCCAAACACATTTTTTTGTTTGAGACGGAGTCTTGCTCTGTTGCCCTGGCTGGAGTGCAGTGGCACGATCTTGGCTTACCTCAACATCTGCCTCCTGGGTTCAAGGAATTCTCGTGCCTCAGTCTCCCAAGTAGCTGGGACTACAGGTGTGTGCCACCATATCTGGCTAAGTTTTATATTTTTAGTAGAGATGTGGTTTCACCATGTTGGCTAGGCTGGTCTCAAAGTTCTGACCTCAAGTGATCTGCCTGCCTTGGCCTCCTAAAGTACTGGGATTACAGGCATAAGCCACCGCACCCAGCCTCCCAAATGTTTTATTTTATTATTTATTTATTTATTTTGAGACCGAGTCTCACTGTGTTACCCAGGTTGGAGTGCAGTGGTGTGATTTCAGTTCACTGCAACCTCCACCTCCCAGGTTCAAGTGATTCTCCTGCATCAGCCTCCCGAGTAGCTGGGATTACAGGCATGCGCCACCACACCCAACTAATTTTTGTATTTTTAGTAGAGACGGGGTTTCACCATGTGGGCCAGGCTGGTCTCAAACTCCTGACCTCAGGAGACTCACCTGCCTCTGCCTCCCAAAGTGATGGGATTACAGGTGTGAGCCACTGCATCCGGCCCCAAATGTTTTAATATTGGAAGAATGGTAATGTCCCAGGACACTGAGTCTATAGATGTTTACTGAAATTTATGTAGGACTCATAAATATGTCAGTTGAAAGAGGCAAGTCTGACTCTAACGTAGTGCAGCAACAGATAACCAGGAGGATCTGTGAATATACTGTTTATACTCCATTCATTCCAGGCCCTTGGAAGAAGCTGAAAAAGCATATAGTTCCATAATCTCCAACTGGTCTTTCCATGCATGAACTCAAGCGTTACAACTGTATTACAAAAAAAGCAATCTGGTTCTCACCATTCGGCAGGTGGTTCTCAGGGAACTACATCCAGGGTTTTCGATGATGTTCACCTTTTCATGTGTAAACTCAGAGTAACTTAAGACACAGCTTCATGTATCTCAAAACCAGCCTGTTACATCCTTGAATATGGCTACATAGAATGGAAGACAAGACTACAGATCCTTCAGTGGGTACGGGAATAGCTCCAACAGACATCTTTGATTTGAAGAAACCAAGTGAACGCCCCAATGCAGCCAAATTTGCTCAATGTTCAAGGCCGGAGATGGTATCTAACGCTTCTGTAAGTGTGAATGGTGTAGAGATCCTGATGTCAATTACTCCTTTTTTTTTTTCCTCTCTCTCTTTTTTCTTTCTCTTTTTAAGGACTTCTCATATAGCAAACCTCCCATCTACTAACATATGTTGCAGTCTAAAGTCACACTGGGAATTTGTGACAGTAACATTAACAATGCAGAGAAGTAGAAACATTCTAGTCATCCTATAAATATATCAAACGTGGAGAGCAGAAATGACTTGAGTTGACTTTCTTTAATTCTTCCTTTTTTTTTTTTTTTTTTGAGACAGAGTCTTGCTCTGTTGCCTAGGCTGGAGTGCAATGGCATGTGGCATGATTTTGGCTCACTACAACCTCCACCTCCCAGGTTCAAACGATTCTCATGTTTCAGCCTCCCGAGTAGCTGGGATTACTGGCGCATGCCACCACACCTGGCTAATTTTTGTATTTTTAGTAGAGATGGGATTTCACCATGTGGCCAGGCTGGTCTCAAACTCCTAGCCTTAAGTTATCTGCCAGTCTAGGCCTCCCAAAGTGCTGAGATTACAGGTGTGAGCCACCACGCCCGGCTAATTCTTCTTGAGGAAGATATAAAGAACATAGCATCTTTGAATTCTTGCGGTGTTTTCACAACACTCTATTTGTTATGAAAAAGCTGATACAGAAATGAGGATCATTATCCTGTTTTAAGAATTCCAAGGGCATAAAAAAGAAGAGAGAGAAGTCACAGTTCTCCAGAACATACCAGATGATACGGTAACATCAAGTAGAAAAATAAATGATTACACACACTCATTTTATACCAAAACTTTTTACTCTATACGTACCCTCTGTTCTTTGGTCTAGGTCCCTCATGAGCTGAAAGTTTCTCTGTAATTCAAAGGGAAGGTTTTCAATACCTACGGAAGAGAGAAACAGAGAATCACAGGACTGACTGTGCATAGGCCTTACAGTTCCTTTTAAAGTGCGGTTCAGGCTGGACATGGTGGCTCATGCCTGTAATCCCAGCACTTTGGGAAGCCGAGGGGGTGGATCACTCAAGGCCAGGAGTTCAAGACCAGCCTGGCCAACATGGCGAGACCCCCATCTCTATTAAAAATACGAAAATTAGCCTGGTGTGATGGTGTGCACCTCCAATCCCAGCTACTTGGGAGGCTGAGGCATGAGAATCACTTGAATCCAGGAGGCAGAGGTTGCTATGAGCCGTGATTGAGCCACTGCACTCCAGCCTGGGTGATAGAGCAAGACCCTGCCTCAAAAACAAATGGCCGGGCACGGTGGCTCACACCTGTAATCCCAGCACTTTGGGAGGCCAAGGCAGGTGGATCACGAGATCAGGATATCAAGATCATCTTGGCTAACATGGTGAAACCCCATCTCTACCAAAAATACAAAAAATTAGCTCAGCGTGGTGGCAGGCGCCTATAGTCCCAGCTACTCGGGAGGCTGAGGCAGGAGAATGGCAAGAACCCGGGAGGCAGAGCTTGCAGTGAGCCGAGATCACGCCACTGCACTCCAGCCTTGGAGACAGGGAGACTTTGTCTCAAAAAAGAAAAAACACCACCACCAAACAAACAAAAAATAAAGTGCAGCTCAGTTTTCCTCCCTCTGAACCTCTGGATTTATCTGTGACAGGATTTATCAGTTCTCTCATGACAGGCCATGCTTAACTCTTTCTCTACAAAACCTTTCCATTTTTGCATAGCTATCCCACCCTTTTTGCCTTCAGTGACCTTCCTTTACAAATGCTCTTCCCGTCAGGTGTGGTGGCTCAAGCCTGTAATCCCAGCACTCTGGGAGGCTGAGGCAGGTGGATCACGAGGTCAGGAGTTTGAGACCAGCCTGGCCAACATGGCGAAAGCCTGTCTCTACTAAAAATATAAAAATTAGCCAGGTGTGATGGCGCGTACCTGTAATCCTAGCTACTCAGGAGGCTGAGGCAGGAGAATCACTTGAACCTGGGAGGTGGAGGTTGCAGTGAGCCAAGATTGCACCACTGCACTCCAGCCTGGTGACAGAGTGAGACTCTGTCTCAAAAAGAAAAAAAAAAAAAAAAAAAAAGCTCTTCCCTTTCCTTTCTTTTCCTTTTTTGTTTTTTGAGACAGAGTCTTGCTCTGTTACCCAGGCTGGAGTACAGTGGCACAATCTTGGCTCACTGCAACCTCTGCCTCCCGGGTTCAAGTGATTCTCCTGCCTCAGCCTCCGGAGTAGGTGGGACTACAGGCGCGTGCCACCACACTTGACTAATTTTTGTATTTTTAGTAGACACAGGGTTTCACCATTCTGGCCAGACTGGTCTTGAACTCCTGGCCTCAGGTGATCCTCCTGCCTCGGTCTCCCAAAGTGCTGGGATTACAGACATGAGCCACCGTGCCCGGCCCCTTTCTTTTATTTTCAATCTCTGCCTCCAAGCTCTTTGTCCTCAAATTATAAATAGTCTCCTGGTATCCTCTATTATACACCTAACACTTCCAATCTACTTCCATATAGCAGCCAGAATGTCCTTTTTAAAAAGTGCAAACCTGGGCCGGGCGCGGTGGCTCAAGCTTGTAATCCCAGCACTTTGGGAGGCCGAGACGGGCGGATCACGAGGTCAGGAGATCGAGACCATCCTGGCTAACACGGTGAAACCCCGTCTCTACTAAAAAATACAAAAAACTAGCCGGGCGCGGTGGCGGGCGCCTGTAGTCCCAACTACTCGGGAGGCTGAGGCAGGACAATGGCGTGAACCCAGGAGGCGGAGCTTGCAGTGAGCTGAGATCCGGCCACTGCACTCTAGCCTGGGCGGCAGAGCGAGACTCCGTCTCAAAAAAAAAAAAAAAAAAAAGTGCAAACCTGGCCAGGCACAGTGGCTCATGCCTATAATCCCAGCACTTTGGGAGGCCCCAGGTGGATGGATCAGCTGAGCTGAGGAGTTCAAGACCAGCCTGGGCAACATGGTGAAACCCCGTCTCTACCAAAAATACAAAGACTTAGCCGGGCTTGGTGCACACGCCTGTAATCCCAGCTACTTGGGAGGCTGGGGCACGAGAATCCCTTGAACCTGGGAGGTGGAGGTTTCAGTGAGCCAAGATCACACCAATGCACTCCAGCCTGGATGACAGAGCAAGACACTGACTCAAAAAAACAAAAACAAAAACAAAACACAAAAATAAAACATGCAAACCTAATCAAGTCACTCTCCAGCTTATAACCTTCTGGTGACCTCCTACTGCTCTGAAGATGTGCCGCGCTTTCTGGCCCTCGCTTACCTCACACCAGCCTTAACTCACTCTGTCTCCCTTTGTGCTCTGCTCTGCCCATACTGGCCTCCTCTCACTGCCCCAAACTGGCCTCTGCTCCTGCCACTCGGCTTTCCACATGCTGTTCTCTCTAGTTGGAAGGCACAGCTTGCTTCTCCTCATCCCATCCACCCCATCCCTCTTGGCCTATTAAATTCCTGTTCGTTCTTCCAAAGTTCAGCTCAAACTCAACTTTCCTAGGCTCTGTGAACTGCCCTAGATCTATGTCAAGGTATTCTATCTACCTTTTTAAAGCACTTATCCAACTGTAATTAAATAAATGTGTAATTAGTTGGCTGGGTGCAGTGGCCCACGCCTGTAATCCAGCACTCTGGAAGACAGGTGGATCACTCAAGGCGAGGAGTTCAAGACCAGCCTAGGCAACCTGGCAAAACCCCATCTCTACTAATAATACAAAAATTAGGGCCAGGCACGGTGGCTCACACCTGTAATCTTAGCACTTTGGGAGGCCGAGGCGGGTGGCTCACTTAAAGTCAGGAGTTCAAGACCAGCCTTGCCAACATGGTGAAACCTGTAATCCCAAATATTTGAGAGGCTGAGGCACAAGAATTGCTTAAATCTAGGAGGTGAAGGTTGCAGTGAGCTGAGATTGCACCACTGCACTCCAGCCTGAGCGACAGAGCGAGACTCTATCTCAAAAACAAAACAAAACAAAAATTAGGCTGGGTGCAGTGACTCACACCTGTAATCCCAACACTTTGGGAGGCTGAGAAGAGTGGATCATGAGGTCAGGAGATCGAGACCAACCTGGCTAACACGGTGAAACCCCGTCTCTACTAAAAATACAAAAAAATCAGCTGAGCATGGTGGCAAGCGCCTGTGGTCCCAGCTACTCAGGAGGCTGAGGCAGGAGAATGGTGTGAACCCGGGAGGCAGAGCTTTCAATGAGCTGAGATCATGCCACTTGCACTCCAGCCTGGGCGACAGCGCGAGATGCCGTCTCAAAAAAAAAAAAAAAAAAAATTAGATGGGCATGGTGGCCTGTGCCTGTAGTTCCAGCTACTCGGGAGACTGAGGCAGGACAATTGCTTGAACCAGGGAGGTGGAGGTTGCAGCCTGGGCAAAAGAGCAAGACTGTTTCAAAAAACAAAAAAATAAAAAAATAATAATTGTGTAATTAGTTATTTGGTATCTGTCTCCCCACGCCGAACATGGCTATCATATTCTCTCCTGTTTCCCTAGTGTTTAGAATTATGACTTGCGAAGAGCAAGTAGTCAGTAAAATACTTGAATAAATGCATGAATATTTGTCCCCTCAGTACAAGAAAAATCTCTTCCCAAGACTCCACCTAAAACTTTAAAAATGCCTCTACTGGCCGGGCACAGGGGCTCACGCCTCTAATCCCAGCACTCTGGGAGGCCAAGGCTGGCAGATCACTTGATCTCAGGAGTTTGAGACCAGCCTGGGCAACATGGCCAGATTCTGTGTCTAAAAAATTAAATATATATATTAAAAATAAAATGCCTGGCATGGTGGCTCATGCCTGTAATCCCAGCACTTTGGGAGGCCAAGGTGGGTGGATCACCTGAAGTCGGGAGTTCAAGACCAACCTGGCCAACACAGTGAAACCCTGTCTCTACTAAAAATACAAAAATTATCTGGGTATGGTGGCGGGCACCTGTAGTCCCAGCTACTCAGGAGGCTGAGGCAGGAGAATTGCTTGAACCCAGGAGGCAGAGGTTGCAGTGGGCCAAGATCGCATCATTGCGCTCCAGCCTGGGCGACAGAGCGAGACTCTGTCTCAAAAACAAACAAAGAAAAACACCTAAAACAAAAAAAAAAAAAAAAAAAAAAATGCCTCTACTGTTTAAACGTACAACTTCAGGTCTGCTACCACCAGTTCACAAGATTAAGTCACCGTCGATGTACCAAATCTAACGGTGTTATTAAACCTATCCTAAAAAATATCTCTGCAGCAGTTGGCATGATCTTTTCTCCTCTAACTTTCGTTTCTTTTCTTTTGAGGTGCAGTGTCGCTCTTGTCACCCAGGCTGGAGTGCAATGGCACAATCTCGGGTTCAAAGGATTCTTGTGCCCCAGCCTCCCAAGTAGCTGGGATTACAGGCACCTGCCAACATGCCCAGCTAATTTTTGTATTTTTAGTAAAGACGGTTTCACCATGTTAGCCAGGCTGGTCTTGAACTCCTGACCTCAGGTGATCCACTCATCTCAGCCTCCCAATGTGCTAGGATTACAGGCGTGAGCCACCACTCCCAGCCTTTTTGTTTTTGTTTTGAGACGGAGTCTCACTCTGTTGCTCAGGCTGGAATGCAGTGGCTCACTGTAACCTCCGCCTCCCAGGTTCAAGCGATTCTCCTGCCTCAGCCTCCTGAGTAGCTGGGACTACAGGTGCCCGTCACCACGCCCAGCTAATTTTTTTGTATTTTTAGTAGAGACGGGTTTCACTGTGTTAGCCAGGCTGGTCTCGATCTCCTGACCTCGTGATCTGCCCGCCTCGGCCTCCCAAAGTGCTGGGATTACAGGCGTGAGCCACCTGGCCTGGCCACAAGTTTTTTTTTTTTTTTTTTTTTTTTTAAGAGGGACACAGAGTCTCTCTCTGTCGCCCAGGCTGGAGTGCAGTGGTATGATCTTGGCTCACTGCAATCTTCACCTCCTGGGTTCAAGTGATTCTCCTGACTCAGCCTCCCAAGTAGCTGGGATTAGAGTCACATGCTACCATGCCCAGATAAATTTTTTTTTTTTTTTAAATAGAGACTGGTTTCACCATGTTGGCCAGGCTGGTTTCAAACTCCTGACCTCAAGTGATCTGCCCACCTTGGCCTCCCAAAGTGCTGGGATTACAAGCATAAGATTCTGTGCCCAGCCTGTCTACCTCACTTTCTAAGCAGGAAGAAGCCACCTGAGATTCTTCCTTCTCTCTCAACCACCCAGTCAGTCAGTCCTTTCTTTTTTTTTTTTTTTTTTTTTTGAGACTGAGTCTCGCTCTGCCGCCCAGGCTGGAGTGCAGTGGCCGGATCTCAGCTCACTGCAAGCTCCGCCTCCCGGGTTTACGCCATTCTCCTGCCTCAGCCTCCGGAGTAGCTGGGACCACAGGCGCCCGCCACCTCGCCCGGCTAGTTTTTTGTATTTTTTAGTAGAGACGGGGTTTCACCGTGTTAGCCAGGATGGTCTCGATCTCCTGACCTTGTGATCCGCCCGTCTCAGCCTCCCAAAGTGCTGGGATTACAGGCTTGAGCCACCGCGCCCGGCAGTCCTTTCATATTTAACTCCTAAATACTTCCATAACTCCCTAAAATCAGGTTCTTATCTCTGTCCTGGAATGTTATCACTAATTGATCTCTGTTATCAGTGATAGCATGCTTCAATTTACCATATATTAGTCATTTTCGTTTATAAAAATCACATTGTACTTTAAAATGCAAACTTCTTAGTTTGGCTTAAAAGACTGTCCAATCTAGCCTCAGCTTCTTTCTCCAGTCTCGTTTCTCAATTTCTTACCTTAGAGTCATAAATATTAAATACGCTGACCTCTGAGTCATAAATATCAAACACCCTTGACTTTGCCACAAACCTATCACAGTACCTTTGCAGACACTTTCCCCAACCTAGAATTCCCTTTTTCTCTCCTCACTGGCAAACAACCTTCAAGACCCTATTCAAACGTCACCTCCTCTGTAAAGCTTTTCCTACATCGCCAGGTAATTACCCCCCTTTTCTGCAGTGTTGCCTACCAAATGTCCTTTTTAATGGATTTCCATTATTTCACTTGTCACAGTGTTTTACAATTACTTGCAGAATCTGTTTCCTTCTAGATCGAGAGTTTCTTGAGGGCAGGGGCCTTGTCTTACCCATTTTTCTATCCCTAGTGCCTGCCATTATGTCTGACCCATAGTAGGAACTCAATAAATATTTGTTGAATAAATGACTCCGGGCCCTAAAACAAATGTAAGCGCATAGGGCGACAGGCTTTGTGCAGGGGTGGTTTACATAAATGGCATAACACCAGATTTTCATTTGATGGGAATTAGATCTTTACTCCATGAAGAGAAGCGTTCCAGCTCATCATCTGACAGTGGTCACTCACCACCACCACTCTCACCACCACCACTCTCAACCCCACCACTCTCACCACCACCACTCTCACCACCACCACTCTCAATCCCACCACTCTCAACCCCACCACTCTCACCACCACCACTCTCACCACCACCACTCTCACCACCACCACTCTCAACCCCACCCTCACCACCACCACTCTCACCACCACCACTCTCACCACCACCACTCTCAACCCCACCACTCTCACCACCACCACTCTCAACCCCACCACTCTCAACCCCACCACTCTCACCACCACCACTCTCACCACCACCACTCTCACCACCACCACTCTCACCACCACCACTCTCAACCCCACGAGAAGCCACTTCTGAGGAAGAATGGGGTGGAGGAGGGGTCTTCACCGCTGCTCCAAATGACAGTGGGTGATAACGATTCTGAACGACTATAGGAAAAAAATCTACCCAGAGGCTGGAGACGCTGGAGAATGGGGGCAGCAATTATCTTCCCGGCCGTGCACACTAGCCCTTCAAGACACGTCCCTAACCCCCACACCGCAGCCCCTCCCTCCTCTACCCCCAACAGCGGGGCCTCGATCCTGCTGCCCCGCCCCCTCTTTCTCCGCACCCTCCAATATTTCCTGCCACAGAACCCCCTCACAATTGTAACCTTCTCGTCATTGAGACTTAAGGGCTACAGATCCTCTCATCCCTGATCCCCGCACCACTCTACAGCCCCGACCCCCACCTCCAGCCTGCTCTTACTGTCCAGATAATGTTCCAAATACATCCCCGCAGCCATCTCGAAGCAAAACAAAGCAACTTCCGATCCGCCCCGGAAGTGACTATAACGCGACAGGGTCCGAAGCCATTTTGGGGCTAAAGCCTTTCCGCCCTTAAAAGGAGAACTTCCGCCCTTACTATGTTACCGCCGGTACACATCCGCCCGACGCTCTAACTTTTCCTTTTGCATGGTAGCCACGACCGCCCATAGTGAGGCAGCTGTAGCCCGCTTCCGCCCTTACAGAGACCCCAGGACGCGACCGAGACAGGTATGACGTCACTGAAGATCGCCATTTTGCATTATCGGGCAAACTTTTTTCCCTCCAAAACGGGAATGTATAGCAATCGGTGCAGGGGTAACTGTTCACTTTAGGCTTATATTGCGTAAACATCCCTTCTCAGCGACTGGAAGATACAGCTTTTTTTCCCTCTTTGCAGAATATGACTTTTTTCAAGCCAGTTAGTTTCTTAAGGAAGTTGGGGAAGAGTATCAAGCCTTGAGAGATTTAAACCCTTTGCATTTCTTTTCACTCACACAAACACCATCTCCCCCAGCATTATTTTTTAAGCTTGAGAAGGATTATCAACTTTCTACTTATAAATACAAATAATGACAATAATGCTATAATTCTGCACATCTTTTGTCGACCTCCTGTACTTTATACTCGAATACTTTCACATATAAAATATTACTTCTTTTTTTTTTTTTTTTTTTTTTTGAGACGGAGTCTCGCTCTGTCGCCCAGGCTGGAGTGCAGTGGCCGGATCTCAGCTCACTGCAAGCTCCGCCTCCCGGGTTTACGCCATTCTCCTGCCTCAGCCTCCCGAGTAGCTGGGACTACAGGCGCCCGCCACCTCGCCCGGCTAGTTTTTTTGTATTTTTAGTAGAGACGGGGTTTCACCGTGTTAGCCAGGATGGTCTTGATCTCCTGACCTCGTGATCCGCCCATCTGGGCCTCCCAAAGTGCTGGGATTACAGGCTTGAGCCACCGCGCCCGGCCAAAATATTACTTCTGACGTTGCCCTCTTGCTACTTTTTTTTTTTGAGACAGAATTTTCACTCTTGTTGCCCAGGCTGGAGTGCAATAGCGTGATCATGGAGCCATCTCTCCACAACCTCCACCTCCCAGGTTCAAGTGATTCTCCTGCCTCAGCCTCCCGTGTAGCTGGGATTACAGGCATGCACCATCACGCCTGGCTAATTTTGTATTTTTAGTAGAGACGGGGTTTCTCCATGTTGGTCAGGCTGGTCTTGAAATCCCGACCTCAGGCGATCTGCCCTCCTCAGCCTCTCAAAGTGCTGGGATTACAGGCGTGATTCACAGTGCCTGGCACCTCTTGCTACTCTCTAAGGGGGAAACCTCATGTTTTTGTTTTCCTTTTGTTTATATGTGATGTTAGCATCATAATTCTGAAGGGGTCGAGTGATGCAGCACTATCACTACAGGGCTAGTTGGCTAGCTAGTTGCCAGCCATCACTCTAGTTAGCTATGGTAGAGTGATTTCTATGGTTTCCATCAGAATGGAAAGCAGTCAAGGGTATGAGAGGCTGCCAACACACTAGGCAAATAGAACTCAAAGGCCATAACCTAATAGTGGTGTTAGTAAGATAGCATCTTAGAGATAGCTGCCACCCCTCACGCCTTTCATACCCTCACACATCCTTCATAAGAATTATCAATGTCTTATGTCAAGTTTTTTTTTTTTTTTTTTTTTGAGACGGAGTCTCGCTCTGTCGCCCAGGCTGGAGTGCAGTGGCCGGATCTCAGCTCACTGCAAGCTCCGCCTCCCGGGTTCACGCCATTCTCCTGCCTCAGCCTCCCGAGTAGCTGGGACTACAGGCGCCCACCACCTCGCCCGGCTAGTTTTTTGTATTTTTTTAGTAGAGACGGGGTTTCACCGTGTTAGCCAGGATGGTCTCGATCTCCCGACCTCGTGATCCCCCCGTCTCGGCCTCCCAAAGTGCTGGGATTACAGGCTTGAGCCACCGCGCCCGGCCTATGTCAAGTTTTTAATGAGACAGACTTTCAGCTATATAATTTCTACCAAATACATGAAGAGGAGGAACTTCCAACCCGGGGCGGAATGGAAGTTGCTTTGTTTTGCTTTGAGATGGCTGCAGGGATGTATTTGAAACATTATCTGGACAGTAATAGCAGGCTAGAGAAAGGGGTCAGGGGCTGTAGAGTGGTGGGGGTATCAGGGCTGAGAGGATCTGTAGTCCGTAAACCCCAGGTTTACTAGTGTGCAGGTAGTAAAATACAGCAATAGAATCCAGGAAATTTTGCTCTCATTATAAGAGTCATGCTTTTCGGTAAGTAATTTAATCTCTGTGCCTGTTTTACTATACAGTGAGAATACTACCTACCTCATAGGGTTGTTGCAATAAGTTTTAATACTGGTGAAGTTAGGGCCATTAGAGCCTTTTCAAGAGCTGTTGAGAGTGGGAGGAAAAGCAAGTAAATATCCAGGGAGCTAAGAAACACTGGCATATTTGGTCATATGTGATACATTCACTGGTATTACACAACATATTGATAGACCACCTTAGGTGCCCACACAGGATATCTAGCACTAAATTAAGTGTACTTTATTTATCCCAGCCCAACTAGGTAACAAGTACTATTGGCCAGCAGTCCCAGAGAACCACCAGTTCTCGGGATGTGGGAGCTTGGTCACAACTTTCACTTTTTCAGTGCTTAAAGCAAGGTTTTCTTCTCTTTTTTTTTTTTCCAGACAGAATCTCACTCTGTGGCCCGGCCTGGAGTGCAGTGGTGCGATCCCAGATCACTGCAACCTCTGCCTCCCAGGTTCAAGTGATTCTTCTGCCTCAGCCTGTAGCTGGGACTACAGGCGTGTGCCACCACACCTGGCTAATATTTGTATTTTTATTTTTTTGAGACAGTCTCACTCTGTCGCCCAGGCTGGAGTGCAGTGGCATGATCTTGGCTCACTGCAACCTCTGCCTCCTGGGTTCAAAAGATCCTCCTGCTTCAGCCTGAGTAGCTGAGATTGTAGATGCCCACCACTATGCCCAGATCATTTTTTTTGTATTTTTAGTAGAGATGGGGTTTCACCACAATGGCCAGGCTGATCTTGAACTCCTGACCTCAAGTGATCTGCCTGCCTCGGCCTCCCAAAATGCTGGGATTACAGGTGTGAGCCACCACACCCAGCCTTAAAGCAAGCTTCTTAATTCTCAAAAAAGGTATCTTGAGAGTTATCTAGTCCAATCCCTTCACTAACAGTTGAAGCAGCACCCTGGTCAACACTGGTTGATGGTAGGCAAAGAGCTTAAGTCCAGGTTTCATGATCACATTCTACTCCACAGTACTACAGCTCTCCTGCATAAACCAATCTTGCACCGCTTAACCGGTTATGATTTCCACAAGTCAATAAACATACATATGGATACGCTGCCAACTGCAAGCCCCTACTCCAGACTCAGGCAGGAGTGTGGATCCTTCCAAGAGGCTTCCATTTTTCTTTCATAGGGAGCTGAGCTGTTGGGTTAACACACAACCAAAGCCTTGCTCTCACCTATTTAGGAAATGCAATCCCCCATGACAGAATGTGTATGTAGAAGTCCTCATCAACCAGGATTCACTGGAGACGTCATGAAACTGTACCCTTCCACGACTGGAGAACTGCACACATGGGACATCATCACACAAGCACTCGTTCATCACACACACACTCTGCTATTAATCAGTTTATAAATACTATTCTTGGACACCTCCCCAAATGCCTTTTCCGCATGCTCGCTCACATCAGTAGCTCCACTGCCTCTGATCCTTTTACATGAATTTATTTCTATACAATGTTCTAAAAACACCCCTTGGTTTGTACATAAGGTTTTTTCTTTTTTTTTTCTTCATTTTTAGATTGCTTTATAACAACTGGTTTCCTGATTTTTTTTTTTAATTTCCTTTTCTCTGAAATCTGCCATGATTAAAAAAAAAAAAAAAAAAGACAAAAAAAAAATGCTGTGGCTGGAGGACAGGGGTGGAGGGAAAAAAAGGACAAAAATAAACAAAACATCAAATATGAAAATTCTCAGAGATAATGCATTTATAAACACAGAAATGGTTACAACAAAGATGGCCGTGATGAGTGGGTATAATATATTTATATATATATATTTATATATAAATCCGTGTCCGGCATCTGACCGTGGCACCTAGGGAGCTAAGTCCAGTCCTTGTGTTTGCCTTGAACTCTCCCTTCTCCGCAACACCCCGGTTTTGGAGTTTCACAGATAACACAAAGCCTCCCACAGCTCCTTGGGGGGTGGGTTGGGGAGACTGAGAATATAGGGTCTGTGTAGGCAGAGGAGAGAGGCTCCAAGGAAATCCCTAAAACCATAACCCACACTTCTAAGCCACCTGTGACCAACTTGGAAATTTCTGGCCCCTTGGGGACCACATCTCAGCCCTTGCCCCCTTCAAATAAAAGGAGGTCTGTCCCCTACCCCAAATCTTCTACCAGCAGTCAACAGGAAGTGAAGTGAGACGATGCAGGGGAAGAAATGGCTCTCAGGGACTGAGGCAACTGAGAAACCTCTGTTCTTTTGCAGGCAAGAATAGAACAAGAGGCTGGTTGCATTTGGGGCTCCCTTTTCTCTGTTACCTGGGAGGGCCAGCCTCTAGTCTTCTATCAACCCAAACTTTGAGGATAAGGAGGGTAAGGATAGGGTAAGTGACCACACTGGACAAGTTTCTATGAGGTCATAGCAAATCCTTCCCTTGAGCACCAACCCCCAATTTTAAAAGCTTTGCTTGGGAGGGGAGGCTGCTGGATGATACCATCAGCTCAGTATTCCTTTGCAATCAGGAGGGCTGATGTTCCTTTTGAAGAGTTCAGAAAAAGGATGGTATCCTGTGAAGGAAAGCTGTGCCTGAGGCCCAAGGAGATGGAGCCAAGGCCTGTGAAGAAGAGGACTTTTCCCACCAAGAGGAGTTGGAGAAAGAAGAAACCAGGACTACTTCTTCCTCTTCCCAGTGGGTGGCAGCACGGATCTCTAAGAGCTGGCCAGGTGCTCCACCTGGATGGTGCTGGTGGTGACAGTGAGGCAGATGTCCTTATGATGCTCCGCCGTCTTATAGGGGGTCAGGTCAAAGGAACACTGGGGTGGAGGGTTGGGGTTGCTGTCCCCACCACCCCCACCCTGGGGGGCTGCCCCAGGAGACTGGAAGTGTGGTGGTGGCTGTTGCTGCTGCTGCTGCTGTGATGCCTGGGAGGCCTGGGCCTGGGCCTGGGCCTGGGCCTGAGCCTGAGCCTGAGCCTGGGCTTGCGCTTGAGCTTGAGCCTGGGCCTGCGCCTGGGCCTGGGCCACTGCTGCCGCCGCCGCTGCTGCCTGCACTTGTTGCTGAAGATCAGGAGGGTTGTGTTTGCGCATATGTTTCATAAGGTATGTTTCCTGAGGGAGATGGTAAAAAGAAGTTGAGGGATGAAGAAGAAGGAAAAGAGATTACTTGTAACTAGCACCCTAGGCTCTGATTCTGCTAGAGTTAAGGTTTATACTGGTTTTCTGGAGCCAAGACTGAGCAAAACTCAAGTAAGACTTTCAGTGGCTCACTACTGAGAGAAAAAAGAGAGGGGAACCTTTAGAAGTCAGTGAACATTCAACTGGCAAAGGAATGAGCTGCTATTTTTTTCGAAGACCCCTGAATGAAACAACCTTACAACCTTTCCTGGAGTCTCATAGAAAATATCTAACTGGGCCAGGTGTGGTGGCTCATGCCTGTAATCCCAGCACTTTGGGAGGCCAAGGCAGGTGGATCACTTGAGGTCAGGAGTTTGAGACCAGCCTGGGCAACATGGTGAAACCCCGTTTCTACTAAAAATACAAAAATTTACTGGGCGAGGGGACATGCACCTGTAATCCCAGCTACTCAGGAGGCTGAGGCAGGAGAATCGCTTGAACCCAGGAGGTGGAGGTTGCAGTGAGCCGAGATCACACCACTGCACTCCAGCCTGAGTGACAAGGCGAGACTCTGTCTCAAAAAAAAAAAAAAAAAAAGAAAATACCTAACTGAAATCTTGCTCCCCTCAAAATTTCAAGTGGCTTTATTTTGCCTTATGTTTAAGTAAAATGAAGAATTACAGTTTATCAATCTCTATAGGATTAGGGGATCAGGCATCCCCTAAATTCCTCGGCTATGGGTCTAATTAATTTCTGAACACTTACTTGTTCTGCTAAGTTGGAGCTAGGGAGGCAGGGTATTCGCTGCAACAGATCTCTACCCAGAAAATGGGATGAAGTGGACTGTACTCTTAGAGGACTATCAGGAAGGAAAGAGAAGAAATGGAGCACTCACTGATGTGTATGCCCGACTGCAGATGGTGCAGGTGTACACCTTGGCATGCTTCACTGTGTGCGTAGACAGGTGCACCTCTAGTGAGGCTGCATCCGTGTACGCCCGATGACAGTTGTGGCACTTGAAGGGTTTATCTTTGTTGTGTTGCCGTCTGTGGGACTGAGAAAATTGGGAGAAACCAGAATGAATACATTGTCCTCTTCCCTCCTGCCCCCTTGACCTTGATGGAAAGCAAAAAGGTAGGTGTCAGGCCTCCCAGCTTCTCTCTCCATCTGAAGAAAGTAGAAATTGTTTCAAATGAAACTTGAGAAGCTACAGGCTAAGGGTGGAAGCATACCTCATGCAGCACATACCGGGATCCCAAGACAGCTTATGCCCGTCTCACCAGTCCAGTAGTTCTTAAAGTGAGGCACGGGGATCTTTAGGGAACACTAAGATCTTCGCAGGGGGCCCACAGGATCAAAACTCTTTTTTCTTTTTTTTTAGATGGAGTCTCACTTTGTCGTTCAGGTTGGAGTGCAGTGGTGCAATCTTGGTTCACTGCAACCTCTGCTTCCTGGGTTCAAGCGATTCTCCTGCCTCACCCTGCAAGTAGCTGGGACTACAGGCACATGCCACCATGCCCGGCTAATTTTTTTTTGTATTTTTAGTAGACACGAAGTTTCACCGTGTTGGCCAGGCTGGTCTCGAACTCCTGAGCTCAGGTGATCCGCCCGCCTCGGCCTCCCAAAGTGTTGAGATTGCAGGTGTGAGCCACTGCGCCCAGCCAAATCTTTTCAAAATAATAAGACAATGTTTGCCTTTGTCTCTCTTGAACCCGGGAAGTGGAAGCTGCAGTGAGCTGAGATCGTATCATTGCACTCCAGTCTAGGTAACAGAGCGAGCCTGTCTCAAACACACACACACACACACACACACACACACACACACACAAAATGAAAAACCTAACTGAAATCTTGCTTCCCTCAAAATTTCAAATGGCTTCACTTTGCCATATGTTTTACATGTAACCTTTACAGAGGTTACATGATGTGTGACAACACAATAGGCCAGATGCAGCAGATATGAGAATCTACTCATCTTCTAGCTTAGGACATTAAAGATCCCTGTGCCAGGTGCGATGACTCATGCCTGCAATCCCAGCACTTTGGGGAGGCTGAGGCGGGAGGATGGCCTCTGTCCAGGAGTTTGAGACCAACCTAGGCAAGACAGCAAGACCCCCATCTCTACAAAAATTAAAAAACCAGCCAGGTGTGGTGGTGCATGCCTATAATCCCAGCTACTTGGGAGGCTGAGGTGAAAGGATCACTTGAGACCGGGAGGCTGAGGCTGCAGTGGGCCGTGATCACACCACTGCACTCAGCCTGGGTGACAGAGCAAGGTCCTGTCCCCAAAATTAAAAATAGACACCTGCAAAAATGTATAATCATGCCATTCTTCTCACTCAGTTGTTTTTGGAGGGTCTTGGAATATGTTATTCATGTTAACACACAATGGGTTTTTGTTCTTTCTAAACAGATTACCATTATAAATATTTTTCAGGTTTTTCAGTTTTACAACCTCTATATAGATAGCTATTACCCACATAAACAAAAACTCTTTGGGTCCCTCGATAATTTTTGAGTGTAAAAGAGTCCTGAAAACATTTGAGATCCACTATACTATTCAAATGGCCCCAAGTCTCAGACTCAAGGTCTGTGTGGAGGGTGGAACATTTACCTGCAGATTGGAGAGTTGTGTGAAGGCTTTCTCACAGCCTGGGTGTGCACATTTGTATGGTCTATCACCAGTGTGGATTCTGCACAGGATGAGAAGAAAGGGAAAGAATGTCAGCAAGACCACTTAGGAACTGGCTCAACAAGTTTTCTCCAGGTCAATCCTGCTCTCCTAAGGAGGCACATCAGATGGGCCTCCAAGAGGCACCAGCTTTCCTCTCTGATGTGGATCAGGTACTAACGCTTTGCTTCTGGTCAATGCCTGCATCACTCAGCTCAAGCTGAGGCTCCTCTCTGCTGGGAGAGGAGAGACTGAGGACTTGGCACCCAAGGGACAGGCAGCCCACAATTTGGCATACAACTCAGCTCCTACAGTAACTGTCCTAACGAACATTCAAGAACATAAGATAAACACAATGGCAAGGAAAAAGAAAAGCCCAACGCGTCTTCCTTGGTCCCACCTTATAGCCAGAAACAGTCCCCTCAGCCTTGAGCATCACTTCCAGAGAATGTTATGGTATCAAAGAAAAGCAGAGTTACACTGATTGTCGAGAGTAGTAGTGATATGAATGGAAACTCATTAAAACTTCTAAGTGCTTTTTGCAGTCCAGCCCCCTAATGGCAGGAAATGCCTAGTTTAGTACCAATGTGACCTCTTTCCCCAACACCACGGGGCCCTCTGCTAAGATGAGCCAAGGACTTAAGGGTGCAGTGACACCCGCTCCTCATCAGCAACTTCAGAACCATCTCCATGACCAGATTCTTTTCTGGACCTCTGGTATAAAATCTCAACAACGTCACAGGACACGCCTCTTCTTTGTGAAGAAAGGCTGATTCCTCCCCTCCTCTTCTCAAAGCAAGATGCCTGATCACTTTGAGATCATCACATCCACAAAAAGCCGGGTGAGACGGTCTATGGCCTGTAAGTCTGGACTCCAACTTGAGATAGCACCGAAGGAGATCATCACTTCTTCTAGTTGGCAGGTTCACTTCTTCCTAGTCACTCCAGATTCACGGGATAAACACTGGGCGGGCATCTTTACAAAGCATGAGGTTTTTCATTTTCTGTTTGCTGATTTTCTCTGAACATTTAGTACGTGTTTTCTTTTGTTCTCTACTCTTGGCATCCCTCGGAGCCTTGCTTGTTGCTGTGGGTGTCACCAGGCTGGTGCCCAGCTAATGTCTGATTTTATCTTCTGTTCATAATTGGTGCCCTAAGGGCTAGAGGTACGGTCTTCTCCACTCAAATGACTCTGTTTTGGCATCAAGGGGCAAATCTTGCAAGACGGGTACATGAGTATTTTCAGGGAGGAAAATAAGAGAAAAGTTGTTTCCACTCCAGGTACGTGTCTGTCTCCCATGGACCAGTGAATATCATACAGTCACTGCAGCTCCCCGATGTAGCTCTTGCCCCAGAGAGGCTCTCTCTGTGTCCACTTGAATCTCCAGTGGTGTTTGGTCTTCCTTCTCCCAGATGCCAGCCAGGTCTCTCCTCCAGCCAGGTCTCTCCCCCGCCCCCCGCATGCGGGTTGTTGTGTGTGTCCGGGGCGGGGGTGGGGAGGGCATGCCAGCGGGGCGGGGTCAGTAGCCCGCCACTCTCCCTTACCGTGTGTGCTGCTGGAGGTGGGAGAGCTGGCGGAAGGCCTTCTGGCAGTAGGAACAGTTGTAGGGCTTGGCCCCCGAGTGGATACGGAGGTGCTGGGCCAGGTAGGAGGTGTTGGCGAAGGTCTTGGAGCAGTGCGGGCACTTGTGGGGCTTGATGGTCTCCGTGTGCATCTTGGAGTGGATCCTGCCGGAGAGGAGAGGAGGGAAGGGGGGAGGAGGAAGCAGTTCGACACCAGGGGCTCAGCTCTCTGCTGGGTGAAATGATGTTGCTTGACGGATGAGAGCACCCCCTTCCTCCCTCCTCCCAAAAGCACTCCAGCCTGGATAGGCAAATGAAGAGGACACCCAGATCTAGGTTGTTGCTGATCGTAAGTCGGTGGCTAGAATGGCAGTGAGATGATGAAGAGCTGCAACCCATGGCTCCTGGTAACCTTAAAGTAGTCAATCTCATCACCCTCCGCTTTTTCCTAAGGTTAACACACTCACCACAGATACCCTGCTTCCAAATAGTAATTTGAACAAAGACCAATACCGCCTGTTCCCCATGGACCTGAAGTTGAATGCACACCTTGGCTCTGAACTGAAGCATATAGTAAAAGCAGGCCTGCTCTGCAGAAGATTTCCAAACACAGACACAGAGAGAAACCACAAAAATTGTTCCAGACTTTGGAATTGGAGACCACAATTTTCAAGGCCCCCCAAAGAGCTAGGATATATAATTTCCACAGACAGTAATAGGAGGTTGAGGCTACCAATGGGCAAAGGTGAAAGGGAAAAAAAAATACATGTGGAGGAGTAGGTGCAGGTAACATGGCCTTAGGGTTCACGGCCAGGTGGTGGGGTAAACCAAGAGCAGCCTTACCGGGTGTGCTGCTGAAGGTGGGAGAGCTGGCGGAAGGATTTCTCACAGAAGTTACAACTGTAGGGCTTAGCCCCTGAGTGTATACGGATGTGCTGGGCCAGGTAGGAGCTGTTGGCGAAGGTCTTGGAGCAATGTGGGCACTTGTGGGGCTTGGTCTCGGTGTGTGACTTGGAGTGGATCTGCATCTCCGACTTGGAGTAGAATGTCAGTGAGCACATCCGGCACCTGAGCCAAGTGAGGGCAATGGTTAGAACCCTTCCCATCAAGAAGGTGTGGCTGAACCCTCCCCTCTATGTCCAAGAGAAGCCCACCTATCTGAGCTCTCTCCTACTCCAACCTGAGAGTAGGGCTCTATGTATTCATCTTCATGGCCTAAGCGTCTAACATGGTGCCCAGCACATTATAAATATTCAATGAATGTTTGCTGAATGACTGGACTGCCTCGATGTGCAAAAATGTATTTCAACCAGATAAAACAGAGTAACAGTATGAACTCCGGGCAGAAGCAAATTTTTTTTTTTTTTTTTTTTTTTGAGACGGAGTCTCGCTCTGTCGCGTAGGCTGGAGTGCAGTGGCCGGATCTCAGCTCACTGCAAGCTCTGCCTCCAGCATTTACATCATTCTCCTGCCTCAGCCTCCCGAGTAGCTGGGACTACAGGCGCCCGCCACCTCGCCCAGCTAGTTTTTTTGTACTTTTTAGTAGAGACGGGATTTCACCGTGTTCGCCAGGATGGTCTCGATCTCCTGACCTCGTGATCCGCCCGTCTCGGCCTCCCAAAGTGCTGGGATTACAGGCTTGAGCCACCGCACCCGGCATAGATGCAAATTTCAATGGGCCAGGAATATCAGTTAACTTGTTTTCCTTCTGCCTACAGCTTGATTTCAAACATTTAAGAATTCCTTTCTCTAATGTTCCTGTGTATGAAGTATATGACTCTGTATTCCTCAAGACCCCTAGATGATAATGAGGAACAACTAACTAGATCCTCTCTTGCCTCCACAGATAATTTTCTTCCCTCAGATTGTCCCCTACTTCCTTTTTGGCAGTGATTTCTAGAGGGATGGGGGTGAGGAAGTATCAGAATTATTTGGAGGGGCTTTTTCAAACCATGTATGTCTGCTCTCCACCCTCTTATCTAATGTTCCATCCATCATCTACCCACCCCTTGCCCATAGCCCCTTGACAATCAAGTGAAAACCACTCTTGCCCATCCTGGCTAAGACGGTGAAACCTTGTCTCTACTAAAAAATACAAAAAAACTAGCCGGGTGAGGTGGCGGGCGCCTGTAGTCCCAGCTACTCAGGAGGCTGAGGCAGGAGAATGGCGTGAACCCGGGAGGCGGAGCTTGCAGTGAGCTGAGATCCGGCCACAGCACTCCAGCCTGGGTGACAGAGCGAGACTCCGTCTCAAAAAAAAAAAAAAAAAAGAAAACCACTTTTGCAATGACCAAGGTAGCTGCTAGGGGAAGGTGCCATCCCTCAAGCATTTGGGAGAAAAGTGTTTACAGAACACCTATCTTCGAAGCTAAACCTCTCCTCTTCCCTAGCACACGCAGCCAGTGTCAGCACTCTGGGGTGACATCAGCAGCACCTGATCATACTTTCACTCATCCCAAGTTGGCAATCCTTTCCACTCTGGTATTGTCCACCAAATATCAAATAAGGAGGCCTCTGAGCAAGTTAAGCCACGACTATCCAAACTTGACTGAGTAAAAGCCATCTTTCATTTTCGTAAGCAATTCGCCAGTGTAAAATGGGAGCTAGTAGAAAAGGCAATGGCCTGGAAGCCAGGCAATTAGCACAAGTCCCTCTTCTTTGGGTTCCCCCCTAACTTTTCTTCTTAAGAGAGGCTTCAGGTGGTGTGGGGTGATGATTTCTGCACTTTTTTCACCTCAGGAGAATTTTTTAGTTACCAGATTATTGATCCCTGGCAGTTGTCTGAGATGCCCAATCATTGCAGGAGACGAGGAGGCTCTGTTTATAGGGAGCATAACCCAAAGGACACAAGCAATGGGAATCGGGATGCCTGGCTTCTACTCGGGGTTCAGTTACAAACTTGCTCATTAATACACCTCAATTTTCCGGTGTGTAAAATGGAGAACTAAACTTTTGCCCCCAGAAGGGCCAGCAAACACCTAGGACAGTCAAAGGTAAGCCAAGTATTCTCCAGTAATAAAACTGCACTCATCTCAAGCCTTAGTGCTGACGGACGAGCTCATGCTAGTAAATATTTCACTCAGACTGAGGTTAGAAGCTGGACACATTGTCACTTGAAGGGCAACTGTACTAAAGTTGCAAACTAATTTCCCTTGATGCTACAATTTCTCAGACAGGTAAAACATATTTATTTTAACCCAAATAAAATCTCATCAATTTGTGTGTGAGGGTGTTCAATAAACAATTCTGCCCTTAACATTAAGGTTAATTTTAAAAAATAATAATAATAACCCACTTAATCAAAGTTTCCAATAAGAGAACTTGCAAAACTTAAATTCATTTATAATGTGCTGGCAAGGGAATGAGCAATCTCAGAATACACTAGGTATAATAATGATGATGAGCACAATGATAATAGTTGCCATTTGTTGTTAGGCCTGACAGTGCCAGGCACTAGGTTAGGCACTTCAGACACACAGTTTCTACTCCTCACAACCTGGCAAGTCTTACCCATGTTTTACAGAAAGGAACACAAAGACTTAGAAAGTAATTTGCCAAAGGGCAGTTATTCACTACAAAGCCATGATGCCAGCCTACTTTAAGATTCCTAACACCAGAGGTATTCAAGCAGAGATTGGAATCATCTGCCAGGAAGGGACTGACCAAGGAGATCATTAAAATATTTCCAAGTTGAAAATCCTATGACGTCAAATAAGAGAGTCCTCTAATGCAAGATGCTGGGTGGTTGGAAAGAAATTCAATTTCGGAGAGTTGTGGCAGTCAGCAGAGGATAGAAAAGCCAGCATCCATATCACTGGGTGCATTCCTCCAGGGGCACCATTCACATCCAGCACAATGAGAACGGGCCCCTCGGAAGCATACAATGCAATGGCCTTGATTATAATGATTACAATGGCCACTGAATTATCATCCATGCTTCCTAAAATGCTCAAAACAATTTCAGATATTCTGACTTTGCCTCAAAACATTTCTACAAGGTAGATGAAGGCATGGTTGATCTTCCCATTTTATATATGGGAATGAAGAGTGACTTGCCCAGAGTAACAGAACCCAATTCCCCCAATACCCAGTCAAATGCTACTGACCACTGAAATGGATATGGCTGACCCACACATGCATCAAAACAGAAATTCATTGTGATTAAAAAGATTTCTTTTGCCGGGCACAATGGCTCACGCCTGTAATCCCAGTACTTTGGGAGGCCGAGGCAGGCAGATCACCTGAGGTCAGGAGTCTGAGACCAGCCTGGCCAACATGGTGAAACCCTGTTTCTACTAAAAATACAAAAGAATTAGCTGGGCATGGTGGCGACCCTGTAGTCCCAGCTACTTGGGAGGCTGAGGCACAAGAATCACTTGAACCCGGGTGGTGGAAGTTAGAGTGAGTTGAGATTGTGCCACGGCACTCCAGCCTGGGCGACAGAGTGAGACTCCGTCTCAAAAAAAAAAAAAATTATTTGGAACGTCAAGAGTTCTGAGTTTCTGAAGAAATTCTGTTTACCTAGGATACAATAAGTCTCCCTTCAATTTCAGAGTTCTTTGTAGTCACCTGGGTGGAGGGTCATTCAGGAATTTCAAAAATACTGAATGTGTGGAAAGTCCTATGAGGCTTTCTTCCAACTGTATATTCACATTTCTTTTAATGTACACAGTTTGGAAAGTCCAGAGATAGCTTTAATGTGGGTCCCAGTGGAGAAAGGGCAGAAAGAGAGGACCCTGGATCCATTAGAAGGGCTCTCTCTATAGGATGTTAAAGGATCCTTCCACTACTTCTACAAATTGTATATAGATGTATCTCCATGTCACAATGGCCTCACTTTAAACAAACACATAAGAATCCAGATTTCTATACGATAACTTAAAATGGATTTTAATTTTATGAACTGATATATAAAAGAATGCCTTTAAATGAATCAAACTTGTCAGGTACCTTTATAATATGATATGATGGAAACATTTTCCAGGAACACTTTTATTGTATAAAGTGGGGTACACCTGTAATAATAAAGCTGCAATGAACTTTTGGATTATGAGCTGGAATTCTGCAGTGCTCAATTCTGCATAGCAACACTCCTCTCATTTTCACTTATAAAGAGCGATTTAAACACTCTGTAGGCTACTCTCCACAGTAGAACTATACAACACAAATAAAAATAAATGCTAAGTAACTATTTCTTAACTTTCTTTTGAAGTTCCCAACATTTCAAATCTTATCTGATATATACTCCCAACAAATGGGAGGCATAAACAGAATTATCCCCATTTTACAGATGAGGAAACTGAGGCCCAGAGAGGGGAAAAGGACTTGCCCAGGGTCACACAGCAAATTCGTGGTGGAGCCGGGAACTGAATCCATGAGCCCAAGGCTCTGTCCATTTCCTGTGCCGCAGTTCCCTTCGCTCCTAAAATGGGAACAACATTGCCCATCTGGGTACACTAAGGAACTAAGGACAGACCCAGACTCCCAGCCATGCACATCTGCCCGTCTATATCAAAGCTGTGACAATAGTTATCCCACTCTATACAGTGCTACCAAACTCCCCAAACCCACTAGGGCATGTGACAGTTCTCAAAGGGATTAAAAGATGTTCAACTTTCAAAGGGCAGGGAGTTTACTTACGTAATTATTTTTATATAGTATCACATGCAAATATGCATATAATGCTTTTTGATAAAGGCAAACTTAGAGGAAGTGGAGAATCAAAATGACTTTCATAAATCAGAAAGCGAGCAAAGTCATTCTATAAGTATACACTCCAAAGGGGGAGGCATCCTATTCCTCCCGCCTTCTTATGAAAGCCCCTCCCATCATCCCAACCATGCAGGGTGAGGCAGGCTCAGTGTTCAAATATGACCCAGGAACTGGTGAATGGCACATAGGTTAGGTGCTTACCAGAAAAGATTCTTAGAAAAATAGGAATGGAATATGTAGAAAGCAAAAAGGAGCTACAGACAAGAGTCTTAAACCCAGCATAAAGCCGTATTACAAGAGAGAGATTCTACTTTGTTACTAAAGAGTAAGTCAGTGTTAACGACCCCCAAAACAAGGGTTAAAAAAAGGAAAGGGTGAAATGGGTCTCTGCATCCTAACAAGATGCTAGCAGCTCTGCCTCCTATCCTATGACGGGACACCTGACATGCAAGTGGCTCAGAGCTGGGAAGCTGTCAGAGTGTAGCACCTGACTGGGGCAGAACACAATGAGGGTACAGGGAGAATCACCAAGCTAGGCATCCTCGCCTCATCCTGCCCCTGGCTCTGAGTCTTACCTGTAGGTCTTGCCGTCTTTCTGATGGTCATCATCATCCTCAGGGGAGAGGACATAAGGGTCATTCATCTCAGGCAGCCCTGATTCCAGCATCCGCTTCTTCTTCCGGCCCCGGGGCGGCTTAGGAGCCACACTGCCACCTCCACCACCACCTCCACCTCCTTCCTCGGTTAGGGTCGATGCTACCTTCTTGGAGAGGTCAGGGACAACCTGCAGGGCTTGTGAGCCAGGGGGAAGAGCTGAGACAATCATGGGAGCCGAAATGGGGAAGGTCTGAGCTGATGATGCTGTGGTCACAAGAGAGCCTGAGGGGGACGTGATTACCAAACCCGGACCTAGGATTGGGAGAAAAAGGAGATGGCGTCACGTTGTTCAGTTCGGATCCTAACCCTATTTCATTTCCCCCACATCATTGTCTAATTAACCCCTCACCCCCCGCCAACCCAACCCAGAGTACATAGGAAACCCCAAACCCTGTAGAAAAATAATGGTCTCCTAACCCTTGTCCCCACCCCCCTGGTAACAGTGAGATTTACCCCTTGATTGACTCCCTTCTCTTCTCCACCTCTGAGAACAGGAGACTCCTTGATTCAGAGAAGGAAAGAATGTCACCTCCTCAAAGGCAGGGACCGCATCTTCTACTTCTTTGTATCCCCCACAATGCCTAGCACATTGCTAGGCACACAGTAGGCACTTAATAAAAATGTGATTGAGTAATCAAACACATATCCCACTCCCCATGTCCGTGGAGCCCCCCAGCCTGGGGTACTGATCATGGAGGATCAACACCTCAGATTGGAGAAGAGCAGAGTTGCTCACCAGCAGTCATCAGTCCTGTAGACGGCACAGGGACCACCGTGATATTCTGGGTAACGGATGCTTGGCTGTGTGGGGTCAGCTGGTCTGACTTGGACTCTGTGTCCATACTGATGCCCGAGGGCAGGGACACTGAGGCAGGCACTGTCAGCAAGGTGGGGTAGTGAGGTGGAGCCAGACCACAGCCCTTCTCTGGCAACAGCTGATCCTTCATCTTGTTGATGAACATTGTGTTCTCAATCTAAGAGAAAAGGAAGGGGAAGGGAGCACCCTCTTCAGACTGAGAGGTTGATTCTGCTTGCTCGTGAGCACATTTCAGTGTCTGTCCGCCTTAGGGATCAAGGATGAGTACTTCATACCTTTGGCCTTCTAGAGAGAAGCCAAGGCAGAAACACTAGATAATGCTCAGCGGTGTGGGACGAAGGAAAACAGCACGTGGTGGACCTTCAGTCTCCACAGTAACAGAACTTGCTACTGAGAGTTGGGGAGAGCAAGAAAGCAACACCACTTACCTGACCTGAGACTGTGGGGATAGAAGGCCAGAAGTATGGGTTAGAATTGAAGTGAGATTCTTCCATTCTACCTGAAGAAAAAATGAGAGAACACATCACATTCCGGAATTACTCTGAACAAGCTAAGCAATGGAGAAGGGGAACTGAAAGGTTCCTGGTCTCCTCTGGCACCTGATCACATGGTTGGGGACTGGCAGTCAAAACCTTAGTGTCTAGCACATTAGTCCCTTGGTCAGAGCCACTTGTCACTGTATCCCCATCCAACAGAGGCTATCCTACTTAATGACTGTGAAAGAACTTATACGTATCGCATTTACTCACACAATGTTATTCATGCCCCCTGAAGAAAAACTGGTATTACTTTCCTTTGCCGGCAAAAAGAAACTGAGGTCATGAGAGGGGAGATGATGTACCCAAGGTCACAGAAAACAAATCACTGACTCACTTGAAAACGGCCAGGTACTAGTACCTATCATTATTCCTTTCTCTTATTCTTCAAAACTATACTCCTTAAAATAAAAATTTTATGTTTTATTTTTTCTGTTTTTGAGACAGGGTCTTACTGTCACCTAGGCTACACTGTAGGGGCACAATCATAGCTCACTCCAGCCTCAATCTCCC
The DNA here is from genome assembly GCF_049350105.2 of Macaca mulatta. Lineage (NCBI taxonomy): Eukaryota > Metazoa > Chordata > Mammalia > Primates > Cercopithecidae > Macaca > Macaca mulatta. The sequence goes on from NC_133416.1 coordinate 7,637,801, forward strand.
GGGCTCAGCCTCCTAGGGAGCTGGGACTACAGGCCGTGTAACACTATGCCTGACTAATTTCTTTTCTTTCTTTTTTTTTTTAAAAGTAGTGACAGGGTTTTTCCATGTTGCCCAGGCTGGTCTTGAACTCCTAGGCTCAAGGGATCAGCCCACCTTGGCCTCCCAAAGTGCTGGGATTACAGGCATGAACCACTGTGCCCAGCCAATAAAAATTTCAAGAGTTCCGGCCAGGCACGGTGGCTCACGCCTGTAATCCCAGTACTCTGGGAGGCTGAGGCAAGCAGATCATGAGGTCAGAAGATTGAGACCATCCTGGCTAACACGGTAAAACCCCGTCTCTACTAAAAATACAAAAAATTAGCCAGGCGTGGTGGTGGGTGCCTGTAGTCCCAGCTACTCAGGAGGCTGAGGCAGGAGAATAGTGTGAACCCGGGAGGCGGAGCTTGCAGTGAGCCGAGATCGCACCACTGCACTCCAGCCTGGGTGACTGAGTAAGACTCCGACTCAAAAAAAAAAAAAATTTTTTTCAAGAGTTCCAACCCATATGTCTACAGTTCTATGTGGTTTGAAAAGGTTCCAGGCCAGAACATAAAACGACTAAGAAAATTAAAAGATGAAGACTGGGTGTGGTGGCTCACACCTGTAATCCCAGCACTCTGGGAGGCTGAGGTAGGTGGATCATTTGATGTCAGGAGTTTGAGACCAGGTTGACCAACCTGGTGAAACCCCATTTCTACTAAAAATAAAAAATTAGCTGGGTGTGGTGGTGCATGCCTATGATCCCAGTTATTTGGGGAGGCTGAGGCAGGAGAATCACTTGAACTGGGAGGCGGAGGTTTCAGTGAGCTGAGATCATGCCACTGCACTCCAGCCTGGGGAACAAGAGCGAAACCCCATTTAAAAAAAAAAAAAATCAGAATCAAAGCATATTTAAGGCCGGGCGCGGTGGCTCAAGCCTGTAATCCCAGCACTTTGGGAGGCCGAGGCGGGCGGATCACAAGGTCAGGAGATCGAGACCACAGTGAAACCCCGTCTCTACTAAAAATACAAAAAATTAGCCGGGCGCGGTGGCGGGCGCCTGTAGTCCCAGCTACTCAGGAGGCTGAGGCAGGAGAATGGCGGGAACCCGGGAGGCGGAGCTTGCAGTGAGCCGAGATCGCGCCACTGCACTCCAGCCTGGGCAACAGCGTGAGACTCCGTCTCAAAAAAAAAAAAAAAAAAAAAAAAAAAATCAGAATCAAAGCATATTTTGAGTACCACCTACTATCAAGATCACACCCCACCAATCCCACCAAGGTCTAAGAACATCCATGGTGCGCCACTGGGTACCACACATGCAGTGCTGAGCAGTGAGAATCAAGGAATTACTAGTTTTAAAAGTGTTCTGGCACTAGCAGTATCCCAGGTTTCCAAAACGTTTCAGAATAGGCATAATAGTGGGCCTGTTTTGTAAATATAGTGTATATTTTGGTCAAAACTCACCAAACTACACAGTTAAAAGCTTTGTGTTTTATTGTATGTAAATTATATATACATAAAATATAAAACATATAAATCTCACTAATATTCTTCAGTTTACTAACCTCAATTCCTAATGTGAAACTGAAGTTCTAGGAGTGAATTGGGTTAAATATTTTAACAAAGACACATTTCAAAAATTAATTTTGTGTTTTGTGTTTTTTATATTTAAATTTGACTATACTTGAATAGACATTCTATTGGCTTTGTATTTTTTTCACCCTTCACTCTTCTCAAGTCAAAATATTTTTAGTAACACTCACTACACCATATAGCAAGAGTGCTAGACTCCTGCTTTATATTTCTCAAAAACTATGCTTCCGGCCGGGCGCGGTGACTAACGCCTGTAATCCTAGCATTTTGGGAGGCCAAGGCAGGCTGATTCCCCTGAGGTCAGGAGTTCAAGACCAGCCTGGCCAACATGGTGAAACCCCATCTCTACTAAAAGTACAAAAAATTAGCCAGGCATGGTGGCGGGTGCCTGTAATCCCAGCTACTTGGGAGGCTAAGGCAAGAGAATTGCTTGAACCCAGGAGGCAGAGGTTGCAGTGAGCCAAGACTACGCCACTGCCTGGGCAACAAGAGTGAAACACCATCTCAAAAAAAAAAAAAAAAAAAAGGAAAAGAAACCTTTGTGAGAAATAAACAGCAAGAAAAGTAATCCCTCAGAATCATGCCAACAAGCAACAGATGGGTACAGAACACAGGCATCCCACCACCCAGTTTCACAGTCTGATCACTTCTCCTACCAAGGTTTAACTGGCAGTATGTTGGTCAAGAGTAGCTTCCCAAAATCCTGAACCAGCAAAGACAGAGCCCCACAAAAAGCAAAGAAGAGAGTGTGAGACTGATGAAACGGAGAAATGAGGAACAGCAACAAAAAATAAACAGTATTACCAGGCTGCTACTCTGAGCAAAGCACAACTAAGGTGCAGGTGGGGAAGACCCGTGCCAGGCAAGTTAGACCCACTGAGGATACACTGGAGGCAGACACTAGAGATACTGAGAGCTAAAGGGAAGGCTGGCACAGAAACTCAGTTTTAAATACTAAGGAAACAGGGAAGGATCTTCAACAAAGGCGCTGAAACTGAAAATCACTCTAACTTAACTCTGTTCCTTATTCTTTTATAGAAAACATCACTTTTTTTGTTCTATTAAACACCCTCAATTTTCATAAAATCTATAAAGGAAAAAACTGAATTTCAGCCTTTTTAAAAAGTAGCAAGGGTGTAATGTACCAAATCTGTGACTACAACAGTTTCACATAAATAGGCTCACTATTAATAAGGACCAAAGATCAAGTATACATCAATTCTGTTTTCTGAGTTATAAAACACAATAAAATTAATCAGTCTCTGATACAGGTACTAACTTGGCCCTTCCAGCCATAGCTTTATAAAGGGGTTTTATAGCTGGGTGTGGTGGCTCATGCTTGTAATCCCAACACTTTGGGAGGCCTAGGCAGGAGGATCACTTGAGGTCTGGAGTTTGAGACCAGCGTGAGCAATATATTTGAGACCGTGTCTCTAAAAAAAAATTGAAAAAAAAAAAAAAAAAAAATGGATGTGGTCGTGTATACCCATAATCCTAGGTATTTAGAAGGCTGAGGTGGGAAAACTGCTTGAGCCCAGGAGTTCAAGACTGCAGTGAGCTATGAACACACTACCGTACTCCAACCTGGGTAATAGAGCAACACCCCATCTCTTAAAAAACATGCAAGCTGGCTGGGCACGGTGGCTCAAGCCTGTAATCCCAGCACTTCGGGAGGCCGAGACATGCGGATCACAAGGTCAGGAGATCGAGACCATCCAGGCTAACACGGTGAAACCCCGTCTCTACTAAAAAATACAAAAAACTAGTCGGGCGTGGTGGCGATCGCCTGTAGTCTCAGCTACTCGGGAGGCTGAGGCAAGAGAATGGTGTAAACCCGGGAGGCGGAGCTTGCAGTGAGCTGAGATCTGGCCACTGCACTCCAGCCTGGGCAACAGAGTGAGACTCTGTCTCAAAAAAAAAAAAAAACATGCAAGTTGCGGTGGCTCACATCTGTAATCCCAGCACTTTGGGAGGCTGAGGTGGACAGATTGCTTGAGTCCACCCGCATGGGCAACATGGTGAAACCCTATCTCTACAAAAAATACAAACATTAGCCAGGCATGGTGGCGGGTGCATGTAATCCCAGCTACTTGGGAGGCTAAGGCAGGAGAATCATTTAAGCCCGAGAAGCAGAGGCTGCAGTCAGCAGAGATTGAGCCACTGCACTCCAGCCTGGGAAACAGAGAGAAACCTTGTCTCAAAAACAAACAAACAAACAACAAAACAAAGCAAAGATGGGGGTCTCAGGTTATCTTCAGCCAACAGAATCAAGATAACAATCAGATCACAGTTTAAGAGAATCCAATCTTGCCAAACTTTTTGGGAAGCAGCAATCACATCTTTTACATCTGTATCTTATAAACATCCCCAACATATGACTTTATCACCCAAGACACAATTACATATTTAATGAATTGAACAACAGTAGACTACATACATATAGATTTTGCAGACAATGCTAGGGGTTCAAGTCTTATCCACAATCCATGTCTAACCTTCTAGTGGAGGGAAATGAAACAGACAAGAACTAAGAGTGGTGATAAATGGTGGGAATGAAGCAGAGAATTAGGATGGAGAGAATGGGTGCGGTGGCTCATGCCTGTAATTCCAGCACTTTGGGAGGTCGAGGCGGGTGGATCACTTGAGGTCAGGACTTTGAGACCAGCCTGGCCAACATGATGAAACCCCATCTCTACTAAAAATACAAAAATTAGCCAGGCATGGTGGCACACGTCTGTAATCCCAGCTACTCAGGAGGCTGAGGCAGGAGACTTGCTTGAACCTGGGAGGTGGAGGCTGCAGCAAGCTGAAATCTCACCACTGCACTATAGCCTGGGCAACAGAGCAAGACTCTGTCTCAAAAAAAAAAAAAAAAAAAGATCAAAAATAATAATTAAGAGGGAGAGTAAAAGAAACAAAGGGCCAATGTATAATTTTCCCCAGAGAATCAAGGAAGTTGGCTGGGTGTGGTGGCTCGTGCCTGTAATACTAACACTTCGGGAGGGCAGGGTGGGTGGGTCACTTGAGCTCAGGAGTTCAAGACTAGCCTGGCCAACATGGCAAAACCCCATCTCTAATAAAAATACAAAAATTAGCAAGGTGTGGTGGCAGGCACCTGTAGTCCCAGCTACTTGGGAGGCTGAGGCAGGAGAATCACCTGAGTGCAGTAAGTTGCGATTGCACGACCACAGTCCAGCCTGGATGACAGATCAAGAACCTGTCTCAAAGGGAAAAAAAAAAAAGAACGAAGGAAGTAAATGCACTATGGATGTGAAAACATAGGAAGGAGGAGGCTCAGCACGGTTACTCATGCCTGTAATCCCAGCACTTCGGGAGGCCAAGGTGGGTGGATCACGAGGTCAGGAGTTCAAGACCAGTCTGGCCAATATGGTGAAACCTTGTCTCTACTGAAAGTACAAATATCAGCCAGGCATGGTGGCAGACGCCTGTAGTCCCAGCTACTCAAGAGGCTGAGACGGGAGAATAGCTTGAACCTGGGAGGTGGAGGTTGCAGTGAGCCAAGATCGCACCACTGCACTCCAGCCTGGGCAACAGAACAAGACTCTGCCTCAAAAAAAAAAAAAAAAAAAAAAAGTGGTGGACAATATCACCACTATCATTATCATTAAAACTTATTAAGCACTTATTGTGTTCAAGGCAGCGTTCTAAGCACTTTACAACTATTACATCATTTAGTCCCTGCAACAATGAGGTAGGTACTGTAATTCCCATTTGAAATGAGGAAACTGGAGGCACAGAGTCCAACAGTAAATAGCAAAGCAGGAATGTGAATCCAGGCACCAAAGAGCAAGTTAAGGAAAGGGGTTCTACAAGGAACCAAAACCATACAACTGTAGTACACACTTTCTGATGTTATGGCTTGATTCAGGAAATAAAATTTAGAATATTTCTAGGAATGAACTATGTATTTTCCAGCTAGTTCTCAAAAAATGTTTTCAAAATTGAAGTTTCTGATAACAGCAAAATGACATGCGGTTCAAGGTCATATTCCCTATTCTGTGAAACCTGCCTTAGCTACCAAGATAACTTATTTTAAGATGACAGAGCCTGAATGAAGAGGCCAGACGTCACAAAGGAAAATAAACAAAAAGCCCCTCCACTTCCTTGGATACCTAGTTGATTGCTCTGCTTTGGTTCTTAACAGAACCACAGTTGGTCCAAGGACAAGACAAGACACTACATATGCGCTACGGGCTTCTGAGAAATAGGTCAGTCCAAAAGGGGGACCACAGAGAGTACTGCTCATCCAACTAGAAGCCACCTTTACCAGCAAAATGACACCTGAGAAATGCCATGCCACGGTGCCACTGATGAGGCTAACTTAATCATCTGTGTACTCCTGAAATGAGATCAATGGAGAGCTAAGAATCAAAACTATTGCCAGAATACAAGGTAAATGGCGCCCACTAGAGTTGTGTAACAGGGCGCTCTGGTGCCAGACCTGCTTACTGTCTGTTTTACCACTTTATCTTTTGTGGAGGAAATTTCTCCAATCCATCCCAACATCCAAGCAGGCACATATCAACATTCTTATCACCCAAAGAAGCCCCCTGATGTTACACAGAAAACTCACGTCTACACAGAGAGTGCCGGTTTTCATGATTATGCCAATATATTTAAAGAAAGCACTTTGGGAGGCCAAAGTAGGAGGATCACTTGAGCCCAGGAATTCAAGAACAGTCTGGGCAAAATAGGGAGACCTTGTATCTACAAAAAATCAAACGTCTCTACAAAAAATTTAAAAAGCAGCTGGGCATGGTGGCTCACGCCTGTAATCCCAGCTACTTGGGAGGCTGAGGCAGGAGGATAGCTTGAGCCCAGGAGGTCGAGGCTGCAGTGAGCCATTATCACGCATTGCACTCCCGTCTGGCCAACAGAGTGAGACCCTGTCTCAAAAAAAAAAAGGGCTGGGCGCGGTGGCTCAAGCCTGTAATCCCAGCACTTTGGGAGGCCGAGACGGGTAGATCACAAGGTCAGGAGATCGAGACCATCCTGGCTAACACAGTGAAACCCCGTCTCTACTAAAAAACACAAAAAACTAGCCGGGCGAGGTGGCGGGCGCCTGTAATCCCAGCTACTACTCGGAGGCTGAGGCAGGAGAATGGTGTAAACCTGGGAGGCGGAGCTTGCAGTGAGCTGAGATCTGGCCACTGCAATCCAGCCTGGGCGACAGAGCGAGACTCCGTCTCAAAAAAAAAAAAAAAAAAAAAAAAAAAGAAAAAGAGAATAAAAAGAAAAAACAAAAGAGAAGGAAAGATATAACTGGTAGAAAGAAAAATGCTGGCAGGTTGAAAATCTGGGTTCTCATATCAACTTTACTATTGCACCAAGCCTCAACTGTTCTGTTAATAAGAAGGGACATTTACTGCTGGGCGAGGTGGCTCATGCCTGTAATCCTAGCACTTTGGGAGGCCAAGGCGGGTGGATTGCCTGAGCTTAGGAGTTCAAGACCAGCCTGGGCAACACGGTGAAATCCTGTCCTACTAAAATACAAAAAATTAGCCGGGCGTGGTGGCGTGTGCCTGTAATCCCAGCTACTCAGGAGGCTGAGACAGGAAAATCGCCTGAACCTGGGAGGAGGAGGGGTTGCAGTGAGCAGAGATCACACCATTGCACTGCAGCCTGGGCAACAAAGCGAGACTCAGTCTCAAAAAAAAAAAAAAAAAAGGCCGGGCCTGGTGGCTCATGCCTGTAATCCCAGCACCCCAGCACTTTGGGAGGTTGAGGTAGGCAGATCACGAGGTCAGGAGATCGAGACCATCCTGGCTAACACTGTGAAACCCCGTCTCTACTAAAAATATAAAAAATTAGCCAGGTGAGGTGGCGGGCGCCTGTAGTCCCAGCTACTCGGGAGGCTGAGGCAGGAGAATGGCGTGAACCTGGGAGGTGGAGTTTGCAGTGAACTGAGATCCGGCCACTGCACTCCAGCCTGGGTGACGGAGCGAGACTCCGTCTCAAAAAAAAAAAGAAGGGAGGTTTACTATAAGTTGGAGGATAATTTTCTCTTCAGAGACACAAGAACTGCATATTCCTTCTCCAATCTCAAAAGAAATCTCAGAAACCCTCAGGAGACACAGAAGAGAGACATTATCAAGTATTAATAACAGTCATGAAACACAGAGACTTGAACTCTCAGACCAGAGCTTTGTCTGTCTGATCACATCCTTCCATAATGCTACCAACCAGCCAGGGATAAAGATGACACGGCTTCCAGCAGGTGTTTTTGGCAGATACGGAGAAGACCACCATCTCTTTCCCAGAACCCACTAATTGTTTTTTACTGTTGTTTTTTCAAATAAAGCATGATTTCCTTTTCCCAAGAAAATAGCATTCCCTTAACACAACCAACTCTTAGAAAATCATGAAATACATTCATCAACTTCAGTAGCTAGAGAATGGCCTTGGGAATCAAGACTTGTGAATTCATTTTTTTTTTTTTTTGAGACGGAGTTTCACTTTGTTGCCCAGGCTGGAGTGTGCAGTGGCACAATCTCAGCTCACTGCAACCTCCACCTCCTAGGTTCAAGCGATTCTCCTGCCTCAGTCTCCCAAGTAGCTGGGATTACAGGCGCTTGCCAACACACCTGGCTAATTTTTGTATTTCTAGTAGAGATGGCATTTTGCCACGTTGGCCAGGCTGGTCTCGAACTCCTGACCTCAGGTGACTCAGTCTCCTCAGCCTCCCAAAGTGCTGGGATTACAGGCATAAGCCACTGTGACCGGCCAAGACTTGTGAATTCTAATTCTAGGTCCTATATCAGTGGATGACTCTTAACTATTTAAGTGGAAGAATTAACCATTTCACGAGGTTTCTATTAGGATGGAGAATGGAAGAGGATGAGGCCTTTATAAGTAAGTTTGTAAGGCATATGGTGATGGGATAAAGGCAGCACAAAAAAGAGAAAGAATTAAATACCCCAAGTGCTTCTGAAAGGAAGAGTTACAGAAATACTTTCACAAGATGAGGACTATTAGCGCCAATTAGTGAAAATTATATGAGGACTACATAATTACAAAGGATCTACCCAAAAGTAACAAATCTATAGCCTCCAGTTTAGTAATCATCTACAAGTAACATCAACAAGAAAAAGATGGAAAAAAAATGAACTTGAATTCAACTACAGAAAGAACTTAGACACTATTGAGAAACCATTCCAAAACCATACAACTGCAAAAAGTTACCTTAACAAGACTTGAAATGAAGAAACACAGAGAAAGTTTTTTTTTTTTTCTTTTTTCCTCAATAAGGAAACAAAATCTCTTTCTCTCAGGTTCTAAAGACATTCAAGAAGGGCCATCCCAGTAGGATGTGTGAGGCTTTCCTGCTACGATCCATAAACTCTTCCAAGTACAAGTAACTCAGAACAAGTGCACCCCAATGTTACTGGGAAACACCATCACACCATGCACAGACTAAACAGGACTGCTACCACCACACAGCTGGCAACCTGGGCCAACAGCTTCTACCCTGGGCACCACTGGACCACTATACCCTGCATTCCGTGGGAGGAACAGCACTGTGGTTCTCCTTGCCCTGTCTGTTCCACTATAAATGATGGATCTGGGGAATGTGAGGTCACAATAAATAAGCCTGGAGAAGAAGAGATATGTACCCAATATTTAATCAACAACTTGGCTCAGAAACCCACAGGGCATTTTATCAATCAACCTGGAACTGGTTTTTAAAAGATACCTCTGGGATCATAAGCTCCGAACTCAAACTCTTTAGGTTGACTCACTGCCATTTTCAGGTCACCCAAAACTCTTCCAGACCTACTTCTAGAGTCTACTCCATACAGTTTTATCCACTTCACTCCAAACTACCCATGAAGCAATTTTTTTGTTTTCTTGTTTTGTTTTTTTTTCCCCTGAAAATTTCATCTTGCCACACCAAACTCAAATAATCCTGTGTCACAGATTCTAATCACTCCACAGACCCACTTCTAACACTCCACTGGAGTATTAGTGATAGGAACTCCATTCTAAACTCTGCCCTGCTTGTTCCAGATACAGGAAAGCAATTCCATAAGGACTATATTGGCACTTAGGGTCTTTGTGTCCCAAAGCAGAATAAAAATCTCTCCTTTGGACACAAGGGAACACTATTCAGTGGCTTCACCTGAGCATTTCACATTTCATTCCTGATGAGCATTAGAGGGAATGGAAAGTGATACGATACAGTACCAACTTTTTACACAAAAACTTCCTGGGGACCCTCAAGAGATAATAGAAGCTGATTTTTCTCCCACAACAAACCTCAGCATTACAATTGCTATTACTTTAAGTATTCCATCACATTGTGAAACACACACACACGCCCCATTTGGTTGTGACCCCTTCTCCCCCAAAACCAGAAAAGCCATTAACCCAAAAATTATCTTACCCTCTCTCTCTCTTCCTCCTGCCGTCTTATTCCTTCTCCTTTCCAGGGCTCCTGAACTTTCTGTAAACAAATTGTCTAGGTTACAGGGGCCAGGCAGGGTGCAGCCAACACAGAACTGTGGAGAACCTCAGGAATTATTTGTCAGCAGTCAGTCTGGAAGGCAGGCAGACCCCCCAACCAGCAATCCAAAGATGGGTGGATATAATAACAGGAGCGTAGTGCAACCCTCTATGTGGATACGAGGGAAATAAATCCAATTCCCAGAAACTAAGACGAACTCTTATCACCAGCGTGTGGATTCCACTCCTAGGCTCAGAGACTGGTCCTCGTTCGTTCCCAGGCCACAGGTAACCAGGGGTCAGAGAACAGAAGAGATGGAGGAGGAGGAGGGTCTCTACCCCAGAGGAGTGGCTTCAGAAGGCAAAGCTGAGGGCTGGGGGATGCACAAGCCCTTGTGTCAGGCACAGTGCCAGTTCAGGCCCAGTCACTTCCTCTAGCCTTCCCCCCACTTCTTCGAGGACTTCGCCCCCTGCCTACCCAAGGCCTTGTGCCAAGAAGTACCTCCCACAGCCTGCACCGTGGTCTATCTACTGGAGACCCCAGCTGTACCCCCAAAACCTTCGCTCCCCTGAGACAGTTCCTGGGAGCCTTCTCCTGATGTCGTCCCCTACCCCTTTCTCAAAGACCCTTCCTTGGGACGTCCCTCCTTCCCCTCCAGGGAGCTGAACTCTGCCACCCACCAGACAGGCACCCGCCCCCTAAACCCCCCCATTCCTCCCCATCGCCCGCTCCTCCACAACCACTTCCGGTTCCGGGACGGACACCCACCCCCCCCACCCCACACACACAGAGTCACATCGTGGACCCCCCCTTCCCCGCCCGCCCAGGGAAAAGGGGAGGGGGAGGAGCAGGGAGCTTGGCGCGCGCCGGCTGCAGCGGCGCGAGACTCACCCGGCGGCGACGGCTGCGGCGGCGCCAGAGCCTGAGCCAGAGCGCGGGAGGGGCGGCGTTTGCTGGGAAAGGAGGGAGCCGAGTGGGGTGGGAGGACCAGGAGGGGGCGAGGGAGGGGAGAAAGCGCGAGGCGCAGCGCGCGGGCACGCACTTCTGGCGCGAGACAGACCCACACACTCACACGCAGGGAACGCGCGCGAGACACCCGCAGGGCGGGGGCGCGAGGCAGTGGGTGGCCCCCCGCCCCGCCGCCCTCCCCTTGCACTCACCCGGAAGTGGTGCTGCAGCTCGTGCTCCCGCGAACCCCAATTCCTCCACGCCCCCCTCCCTCCCTCCCCCCAACAGGCTCAGAGAAGAGCTCTGCGGAGAGAAGGCGGGAGCGCCGGAAACGAAAAGGGGGGAGGGAGGGAAATAGCAATGTAGGGGGGGCGCTAATGGAGAAAGAGGGGCGTGCAAAAGCCGAGTCACTTCCGGGAGTGGCTGGAACACATCCGGCGCCGCTAGTCTGCGAGATATTCAGGGCAGAAGTTACGGTAACTCGGGGCGGAAGTAGCTTCTGCCCAGCGACCGGGTAGAGGGGATGTGACGCTATAGCGGAAGTGGAGGCGGGTTCCGCTAAGGGCAAAAGCTGAAACCGGAGGATTGCGGCCCTCGGCTTCCGGAAGGGACTTCTGGGGAAGTTGGGGGCCGGGGGTGGGGGGGTGGAAACGCGACAGGTTCATCAGTTATCCATCAAGGTAGGAGAGGAGGTGTGGGTTCTTCAGATGCTAGGACTCCGTTTCTCTTCCCTCTGGGTGGAATAAGCTGATGTAGGAAATTACCATTATTTTTTCTGATACCCCCAAGAATGTCTCAATGCTTTGAATATGCGGGAAAGGACTAGGACATGTCTATATTTTTCTGAGGTCCCTACTTAGGTCCAGTTAGAACCTCTCCCAGCCATCAAAATCTCCCTCTCTGACACTCCCTTACTCTCTTTACTTTGGTCTTTTCTTGTTGCCCATACCCACATCTCTATCCCCTTACCCTCTTTTACTTTTAAATATAGCACTCATTATTGCCTGATTGTTTGCTGTCCACCTCTCCCCACTAAAATATCGGCTATAGGACAGCAAGGACCGAACTGTTCGTTGCTGTATCCTCACATCGTGGCAGTTAAGTGGTCTGTAAACTCTTGTTGTATAAATGTACTGTAGTTCATTATGAATCCCCAATATGAATCCTTTCAGGAAGCCTTCCCTGATTGCTCCACCCTGTAATGATCCCCTGAATTCCCATAGCATTTAATACGTACCTTTTATTGATATTTTAACTATTTCATACATGTGATTCCCAAGCAAGATTGTAGCTCTTCATGGAAGGAAATACGTTGCTTTGCTAAGCACGTAGTCAATGCTGAATATGTTGTTTGAATAAGTGAATGCTGTTACAAGCGTGCACCCTGACTTGGCCAGAATCCCTCTGGGCTCAGCTCTAAGCAGAACTGAGGTATCTCTACTAACGGTAAGAGCCCCTTGCTGAGAAAAATAATTTTTTTTTTTTTTTTTTTAAGAGAGTCTCACCCTATCACCCAGGCTGGATTGCATTGCTGCCATCTCAGTTCACTGCAACCTCTGCCTCCTGGGTTCAAGCGATTCTCCTGCCTCAGCCTCCCGAGCAGCTGGGATGACAGTCGCCCATCACCACGCCTGGCTAATTTTTTTTATCTTTAGTGGAGACGGGGTTTCACCATATTGGCCAGGCTGGTCTCGAACTCCTTACCTCAACTGATCTACCCGCCTCGGCCTCCCAAAGTGCTGGGATTACAGGCATGAGCCACCACGTGCAGCAAAAAATAACTTTAACAGAAATAATTATAATGCCCATTTTACAAATGATGAAAATTATCCTCTAAAGGTTTAAGTGATTTTTTCCCCCCAAGGTCAAAGCAAGAAGGTAACAAAGTACACCTTTAAATATTTAAATGTTTAAATAGATGATGCATTTCTTTGTTTGTAATTGTAGTTTGTATCTTTTTTAAAGTGTCTGTTCCCTTTATCACATTTTTGGGCTCAGCACTCAGTCTCTGTTGATGGAGAGTAAGGATTTTAAGGGCTCAGATGTGACCAGACCTATTGCTGTGTGGGTCAGAGATTGCTGATTCAAGAAACCTTGACATCAGGGGCTGGTATTGAAAGGTGGGAACAGGAAATTGTAGTAATAGCTATACGTCCTGGTTCTCCTCCTGCTCTTTTCCTATTTACGTTAACTGGGCACTTCCTAGGCCTCAGTGTCTCCGTCAGCCCTGTTCTTGCCCTTGCTATAAGAAGGAAGTTTCCCAGCTACTTGGAAGGTTGAGACAGGAGAATCACTTGAACCTGGGAGGCAGAGGTCGCGGTGAGCCAAGATCATGCCATTGCACTCCAGCCTGGGCAACAAGAACTGAACTCCATCTCAAAAAAAAAAAAAAAAAAAAAAAAAGAAGCAAGTTTCAAGTGCTCTGAACTCCTTAGGGAAAAGCTTTAGAACAATAAATGTGGGGCGTAGGGGGAGGAGGGCTGTTAATTTTAGCCTGGGGTTCTCCAGCTGGCATACTGTTCCCATCTTGAATCACTTCCACACCCTGAGCTGTGCCTGGGAGATCCCTCCCTCCTCCTGGGGGCTTCCCCATTCCCTGGTTTGGTCTGAGCCACAATGGCAAGCATTCCAGAAAAATGCTAAGAGAAGCCTGGCTGAGTCATTTGATGCACAGCTCAGGAGGCAAAGAAAGGATGGTGACGAGAGACACTGGTTCCACTGGTGCCTGTGATGTGTGACCTCCAAGAACCTTCCAGTTCCCAAAAGGGCAGATGGCCATTGTTTTGTTCTTGGTTAGCGACTCTGCTGCAGGTTTCTGAGGACCTCCCAAAGCCCCACAGTCTCTGTTTCAACTACAGGAGAGAGAAAAGTTCGGGTTTGTTCCTCAGGGCCTCATGACTCTTCATGGCTAACATGACAGTGCAATATCGTTTGGGAGAATTATTTTAGTACAGTTCAGTGTCTGGAACAGTCTCCTTCCTCCTCTGTCTCTCCTGCCATCTGACTTTCCATGGGGAAAGGAGGACATTTAGGGAGAGGGAACAGGTGAGGATTTCCAGTATCTTGCTGGTGTATTTTAATTTATTTAAATTTAGAGAAACAGCGGTCTAATCAGGCAGTAATTAATTCCCTCTTCATTAGGGGCCTTCATGTGTGCCTTTTGCATATGGATGAGCCACGGGTCACACTGTCCCTTTGAAGAGAGATCCTTGCTGAAGGTGAGAGCCCAGTGTGCTCTCCGGCACTTGAGCTCCTTCCCCTTCTGTGCCAATGCTTCTCTTTTCTCCCCACCCTCACCTGACAAGGACTAGATTCCTGTGGGGAAAGAAGGAAAGGTTAATGAAGCTTCCTATCCCACCCTCCTTGGATCTGGATCCCTCCCTCACGGCCCACAGCATATACCATCCATGCCTCATCCTGTACCCTCAGGTTTCATCCAGCCCGCTCCCTCCCATCAGCCGCCTGCTGGGATATCTTCATGCCCCAATGAGTTGACTCCTCAGAAGCTTGTTTGCCTGGCACCTCTGCTTTGAGTTGGTTCATCAATCCTTGGCCCCGCTCTGCTTCTTTCCTCTGTAGCAGTCCTTTCCTTAGGGAGTGTGACGCCCTGAATGCACACACTGCTGTAGTCCTGACAGATACGCTGCCTCCTCCTGGCACTCACCATTCTGTGCTGCACAGGCTCAGCTCCACTTCCCTCAGCTCACAGTACAGCTCCCAACACCTAAAGCACACACCTACCAACACAGACATTCCTATCCTAGCTTGAAAGATAAACGCATGGGGCATATCCAGTCTAGGGCAGCCTGGGCCACCCTTTTGTACACTACAACATCCCTGTCCTCCCTGAGGCCACCCCATTTCCAGGGAGCAAGTGGGGCACAGATTGGGGGAGGGGGGAGAGATGGGACCTGGGTGGTTACCATAGCAATAGAGCCTAGCAACAGCTGAGAGGCTGATGTGTGGGTTTTCACAGGGCTGTTACAAGAGCCAAACCTAGAATTGGGGACTCAGAGGTGACTGATCTCAACTGGGCAGCCTGCATTCCCTCCCCAAACACACCCCTTGATCCCACCCCCACACCCCTGCAGTGCCTCTCTCTGAGAGGGCAGAGTAGGGAAAGCTAATGAGTTAACCACAGGGCTTCTGATTCTGCACAGCTTTTGGGGGGCAGCTGTGGGTGGGGGCAGGTTAGGGAGCAAAGCTGAAAATAAACCAAGCAGGGCAGCTTCTTTCAGATGGTTCCCTCTCATCTTTTCTCCATTGCTCCATTTTTCTCTTCTCTTTTCCCCATTCTCCCTCCATCTGTCTTATCAGCTCTCTCTTCCACCTTGATCCACCTCCTATCCTTCCATGTAACTTTCCTTTTCTTCTGTCTCCCTTCTTTTGGTCTTTCTTGACCCTCCCTGGCAAGGAACAAGTGAGCCACAATTTCTATTCTAGTTTCTCTTGTGCGACTGCCCATCAGGACGGCTCCCTTCCATTTTGTCCCAAGTTAAAGCCCCAGTTGGCCCCCAGCTCCAGGTCAGAGGAGGGCAGGTGACTTAGGTCTAGAGGGGGTCCCCACCTCATCCTGTACCTCCTCCTGGCTGTCCACCCCCTCTCCTCCTCTCTACGGGGGTCAGAAGGCAGAACCAGGGGACTTGAGTATCTTGCAAAGGCTTTATTTGAAAATTTTGAAACTTACATCCCACAGTAATTCAAGATGATCAACCACAAGAAGAAGGAGATAATACAAAAATATATATCACAGCATAGGAGCCAGGGAAGAGGGGAAGGAGGAAGGTGGAAAACCAGTGAGGAGGAGGGAAGAACCTGAGGAGGGGGAAAGGGCAGGGAGGCAAAAGGAAGGAGAGTGGAAGGAAAGAGGGAAGAAAGGAGGGGATAGGAGGGAGTCCGGGAAGAGAAGGGGTAGATTTGGAGGCAGAGCTCCTAATGGCCTTGAACCAGCTGACTCTGGTCCCTGGCAGCCTCGGTGGAGTTAGGGAGGCCCAAAGGCAGACTGGGAAGGGAGGACTGGCTCAGGGGGCTCTGAAGTCCAGAAAACGGCACACACACAGACAGCCAGGACAGACAAGACAAAAGGGACTGTAGGAGAAAGGGAAGGGCAAACGGGAGTCCCTTTCTCATGTAGTGCAGCAGGCGACTCCCCAAAACCCATCTGTCAGAAAACAGATTTTAGCAGTGGGGTGGGGGTGAAGTCTGGGGCCTCACTACCCCCATTCCCAAGGGGGAGCCCTCAGGGTGATGCCGGCACCCTTGGAGTGGGATGGGGAGACAGAGAAACAAATGGTGAGGAATGGGACGAGACCATGACAGATGAGGGCACAAAGAGCCCCCAGCTCACCTCCCACCCACCTCTGGAGCAGCATGCAGGGGCTGCGGAAACGAGGTGAGTGGGTGTTCATGAA
Organism: Macaca mulatta; assembly: GCF_049350105.2. Classification (NCBI taxonomy): domain Eukaryota; kingdom Metazoa; phylum Chordata; class Mammalia; order Primates; family Cercopithecidae; genus Macaca; species Macaca mulatta. Next base: position 7,654,235 of record NC_133416.1, read on the forward strand.
GGAGAGTGTGAGCACGCCGCACACCACCACAACATCAGGCCGGGAAATGCATGAGAGGTAAAGTGTGCAGGAAACACTGACCACCGAGTGAGCTGAGCACAGAATGTGGGAAGGAAAAGTGCAAATGTGAGACAAGAGAGAACATGAGAGTCAGCTGAGCGGAGCAGTGTGGACAGGGAGAGGGTGCAGGAGCATGTGCAAATGGCCTGTGAAGGTGGAGGTGAGTGTGCAAGGCTTTCATGTGAGTGCACAAGGGTGGGGACAGGGACCCAAAGTCACAGATATGTGAGGCCCCACCTGCAGGAGGGCGAGCAGATAGGATTGCCTGTGGGGCTGGGGAGTGTTCCGGGGTGGTGTGCAAGGGCAGGAGCCAGGAGCCCCTGTGGCCCCAGCTCCCCACAGCTGCCCCACCCTCAGTGGGATGGGGGCTGTGCCGGCCCCTTGGCCTCCTGCTTGGCTGCACCCCAACATTGGGGGGCATCACAGATTCACCAGGGGAATCCTGAGAGGAAGAGGGAAAGGGCACAGTCAGGAACCAAGGGGTAGGCCAGACTAGAAGGGGAAGTTCAAGACAAAGAGAGGGAATCAAGGTTAAGAGGGCAGAGTTGTCTTAGACAAGGTGGCACGAGAAAAAACCAAAGAGGGCAGAGTTGGAGTTATGGGCAGCAGAGAATAGGACACAGATCCTGAGAGACTGGGAGAAGGACGGCTGCCTCCCAGAGAGGAGCTGGTCCAGCCCCCTTGGGAGGGCCAGGAGCTGTGGGAGGCCACGCCTGCCTCCTCACCACCCACCCAGAGGGCACCCCCACCCCAGCTCTGAAGACCTAAGTTGCCTTCCCTCTTTGCCCTCCCATCCCATTGCCCCTGCCCTCACCGGTTCAACTGGAAGGCTGGAGCCCCCTTGGGGTGGGGCATCCCAGGCCGGGGTCCCCCTCGGGGCTCCTCATGGTCAGGGGTGGGGGTAGGCGAGTCCCCGAAGGCCCCCAGCACAGTGACTCCGGCCGGGGACAGGTCTGTCAGCGGCTGCTGGCTCTCCTCTTGCCTCAGGGCACCTTGCTGCCCTGAGGGTCTGCGCCGCTTCTGGCTGCGGTCCCAGCTGGGGCACAGAGGGAAAGAGGTTCTCTTGCACACTCAAGTAGCCCCCATCCTGGGCCTGCACCAGTGGTCACCCCTAGCCCTGCCCAGTCACTCCCAACATCTTACAGCAGAGAAACTGGCCAAAACAGTTCCCTCTACTAAATCCCCTTGGACTCTGTGCCCATAAAACCACTTCCCCTGCCCTCTGGGGGGGCTTGGAAATCTAAACCTCCTTACCCTCTAAACCTGATCCAGATCCACAGAATTAGTATCCCCTCCCCACCACCACAGTGTCCTCCCCTCTGCATGCCCAGAAGAGTCATTTCTCTCCTCGGCAGACGACTGGCAGGTTTAGTTCTAGTTCAAAGCAAGCTAATGACTTGGACACCTGAGTCTAATGATTCAGTAAAGTGTGAAGGACTGAGTGATGCATTATTAAATGTGTGCAAAGAAAGCTCTGGATTTTCTCGCTCCCCCCAGGCAACCCTAAGAAGGGCTCTGCAGACTGGATCAGCTTTCTCTGTGTTGGAGGAAATAGGGGCAAGGGAGGCCTACCAAAGCCCCGAATGCACAGAAATAATTCCCCTGTCTTCTCTTATCCTTGTATTTCCCTGGGAGACAGAATCTGCCCTGATTTCTCACCAGAAATTTGTCTTCCCCCAGCCAAATCCTTATTATCTTTTCCACAAGTTCTTGTCTTCATCCAACATTTCCCACCCACCCCCCAGCAAAAGTGCTGCCCCTGCCCCTCCTGGCTAGAGCCTCGACTGCCAAACATTCCATCCCCATCTGCCAGCACCCTCCTCCTCTCAGCTTACCAGAACTTGAAGATGATGCCAGTGGCCACGAGAACAATGATGATGGAGATGGTAATTGTGACATAAAGCTGGGGGTCCACACCTGATTGGGGTGGGAAGAAAGTTTTAGGGAGCCCCGAGGTGGTAGGAGCCAAGAGGGGCTGGGGGCTCGGCTGGGGGCTGGAGTGGCATTGCTGTGTGGAGCCACGCTGCCGACTCTGTCTGCCCCTCTGGAGCCTCCCTCTTTATTGTTATCACCAGCGTTCCCCTGAGTTTTCAGCTCTTTTCCTCCACTTTCCCAAATGTATTTCACCAAATCCTGTGTGTGTATGTGACGAGGATGAGGCTCTGTGATCAGAAAGAACCTACCGCTATGCCTAGAAACTATGGGGTGGAGGTGTCTCTGCTGTGGCCCAACTCCCAAACCACGGGCCCTGTTCCTGTCAGCACTCCCTGAGCCAAGACGCCTCCCGGGCAGTGCCCCTCATCCGTGGCATTCTCTGCCCAGAATCCTCCCACTCTGTTTTCAGGGCCAGCTCACATGTCAATTCTCTGAAGGTGTCCTGATCCCCAAGCAGGAGGGGACTCTCACTTCTCTTTTTTCCTAAATCATGCTGCAAGTGCCTCTATTTAAGCATTTATTATGTTGACTCCTCTCCGAGTACTTTCATATCTGTCTGCTCCAGCGGACCTGAACTCCGACAGGGCGTCTCTGTCGCTGCGTCCTGTGCCAGTATAGTGCCTGACACATTTGTTGGAGGAGCTAACAGACAAGGCCTCTATTTCTGCCCCTTGGAGGCTTCACCCAGCCTCCCCATCCATCATATCCCTCCCAGCCTTTCCCACTCACCTTCCCCACGGCCCCCGAACAGGAACGGCCGCAGGGTGGCAGGTGCCTCTCCAAGGATAAGCCCATCTCCATCACCCCGCATGGAGTCTGAGTTGGGGTGTGGGGTTGCGAGCCCATGAGGGGCTGCAAAACCATAGTCCAGAAATCCGGGATTGGCAGAGTTGGGGTCCCCTCCATCCTCTCGAGACACGGTGGGACCCCACACAATAGCCCAGGGGTACTGGGATGAGGGCGGCCCCTCCTCAAAGCCTGATGGGGTGGCTGGGGGTGCAGTGCCAGGCAGGACTTGCCGACGTGATCTTGGGACCCGAGGGGATCGGCTTGGTGGAGGTGCCCGCTCCCACACGCACACATGACGTGGGGCCGAGGGGCCTCCCCGGGCACACGGGGGGCGGGCTGGGGCTGGTGGGGTTCGAGGGGAGGAGGAAGAGCCCTGAGCAGGCGGTGGGAGGGGCAGCAACAGCAGTGGCCAGAGAGGGAGGAGGTGGGACAGCAGCAGCGCAGGCCTGCAAGAAGGGAGAGAACGTGACTGAGACACAGGCCTACTGTGGGCCTACGTGTGGGAAGGACAGGCTCACGCCAGAAACCTCCAGGTTTCCCTGTGAAAGCAGGTGGGCCTTGGGAAGATTCTCGCCTCATTTCCCATCTTCCAAGGGAGGATGGCCCTCAGGAGGGAAGGCCCTGGATGGGTCTAGGAAGGAAGGAGTCATGACCCCAGGGAATGTGGTCTCCAAGCTCCCTCTGCTGGGCCAAACTTACCACATCCTGGACTCCATGTCTGAGGTCTTCCTCAGCTGTGACCCAGATTTTCAGCCTTTACTGGGAGAAAAAGGGGGCCATCACACCCCAGCCCTGCCCTGTGTACTTCCCCAGCTAATTCATCCACCAATTCTACCCCCATCTGCCCTCCCAGGCCGCCCAGCTGCCAGCTATGCTGCTGCACCCAGGATCCACTGCTTCTTAGCATCCTTTTGGGGCAAAAACTGTAGCCTGGTTGCCTGACCAGACCCCAGCCCCATCTACAACTTCTCAGGTCCCTATTACCTCTCCACCCCAGGGTCTACTCTGGCTTCTCTGGCTTCCTTTCTTCTCACTTCCTCTGCCCACAGCTCCAGGCTTTTCTTGGATCTTAATTTAGAGCCAAGAACCTTGTGATTCCTTGAGCACCTACCGCTAGGGAGGGAGTCTGAGGGTAGGGGGAGGGATGGGGAAGTCAATCTGAGCAAGCGAGTGAGTGTGTGTGCGTGCAGGGGGGCCCTTCCAGCCCTCCCAGCCCTCCCACCCCACTGGCAGTGCCAGGCATTTGTCTTATGATTAGCCCCAGGAGTCTGCATCTTCAGGAGAAAGGAAGAGATGGAGGGATGGAAGGAAAGAGACAGAGAGAGGTGAGTGGGAGAAAAACTACAGAATATAATTTTTGCTCTTAATGTTTAATCATCCAAGTGCATAGGTGCCCTCTGAAGGGAGGTGGAGTCAGGAAGAAGCCACCCCCTCAAATGTGGCTCTCCTGGGTAAAGAATCCTGGGAAAATCGGGATGGTTGGTTTTGAAAGAGAAAGGGTATGTTCTCAGAGCTGAGGGTGGTGGATCCAGGAGGGGCAGCCTCCCCAGAGGGAGTGAGGACAGGACACCCGGTGTCCTCTAGATTCTGGGTCTAAATCTGCCCAATGGGCCGGATGCAGTGGCTCACGCCTGTAATCCCAGCACTTTGGGAGGCCAAAGCAGGTGGATCACCTGAGATCAGGAGTTCAAGACCAGCCTGGCCAACATAGTGAAACCCCGTGTCTACTAAAAATACAAAAATTAGCCGGGGGTGGTGGTGGGCGCCTGCAATCCCAGGTATTCAGAGGGCTAAGGCAGGAGAATCCCTTGAACCTGGGAGGCAGAGGTTGCAGTGAGCAGAGATCACGCCATTGCACTCCAGTCTGGGCGACAAGAGCAAGACTCCGACTCAAAAAATAAAATAAAAATAAATAAATAATCTGCCCATTGAGTCTTCCCAGAGAACAACAGGGAAACAAGATGGGACAGTCACGGGAAGGGAGTGGGGAAGTCGGCAGTGGGAGAGATGGGAAGGGGTGAAGGGCTGGGAGATGGAAGGGTGGTTAAGAGTGAGAGAGGAGAGAGGTGAAGAGGAAGCTGGCCTGGAGTGCAGGGTGAGAGAGAGCAGGCAGACCTGAAAAAGAGTGGACTGGGAAGAGAGGAGGAGAGTGGGTGCAGAAGACCCGAACTGTGGAGGATGCCGAAAGGAGGAAAGGATGAGAGAAAAGGTCAGGGAGGGGAAACGGAGAGGATGAAGGGTTCACAGGTGCAGGGGAAGAAGGGGCAGGAGGAGAAGGAGACAGCGGTCCAGGCAGGACAGCCAGAGGAGTGGAGCGTAAGGGAATGGGAAAAAAGGGGGAAGAGCCCAGGATGGGGAGAAAGGAAGTGGGAAAGGAGAGAACATAAATGCTGAAGAAAAAATGACATGAGGAAGGGGCTGGGAAACGAGGCGGGAGCAGCAAAGATGGAGGAGTTGGGAATTGCTCCCCCAAATGTAAAGGGATATGGAGATACGGAAAGACATAGGGATAGGGGCATGGTGGGAAGAAGGGAGAGAGGGGAAGGGAAGAAAGCTAGAGGGAGGGAGCGAGGCGTGTAGAGCGAACCAGTGAAGCGGAGAAGGGCTCCCAGGCGCATCTGTGGCCAGCTGACTCCAAGACTATCGCCGCTCCGCCTGTGCATCCCCCCCAACCAGCGCCAACCCAGCCCCTGGGCCCCGCACAGCTTCAGCCGCCCCCTCCAGGAAGCCCGCAGTCCCCGGGCTGGCGCGCCACCCCCACCCCTCTCCCAGCTCCTCACCGACCTGTTGTGCGCAGGAGACGAGCTGGGGGTGGGGCGGGAGCCTCGGGGTGCGGGAGCCGGGCCCCAGCCCCAGCGTGGCCCCCATCCTACCCATCCCGCAGGCTCGCACTCTCCGCACAGGGCTGGAGAGTGGCGAGAGTCGGGGGAGACGAAGAAAAGGAGGTCGGCGAAGGGACTCCGAGGCAGGGAGCGCCGAGAGCGGACTGGGGACCCGAGGCAGGAGACTGCGCGGAGCCGCCCGCCGAGCCGAGGCTGGATGGAGGCAGCCGCGGGGACGGGGACGGCTGCGCCAGGGAGGGCGGGAGCGAGCCAGGACCGCAGAGGGATGGAGAGCCCTTCGGGGAAGGGGCGCTGGGAGGCTGGAGGCCTTGTCCCGGGCGAGGGACCGCGTCGGGAGGGGCAGGAGGCGAAGGGCGCGGAGCCGGGAAGGGCAGGGCCGGACTCCCCGCGGGTGGGGGCGTGGGGGTCCCTCTCACTCACCTGCATGGTTGGCGCGGCGGCGCGACGACTGCGGGCGCTCGGGCCTGAGCGGGGCTGGGGGGTCGCAGGAGCGGGCGGAGTGCGGGGCATGGTCGGGAGGTTTGGCCCGCGGCAGGGCGCTGGAGCGGGTGGGGGGCGGGCGCCCGGGGCGCGGGGCGGCGGCGGCGGGAGATGCTCGCCTCGGCTCCGCTCGGCTTGGCTCGGCTGGGCTCGGCGCGGCGGCCGGGACCGCTCCGTCTCCGCCTCCCCCTCCCGCCGGAGGCCACGCACGGTTTAACCCTCCTGCTGCCGCGCTGCAGGAGTCAAACCCGGCTATGTCCCAGGTGGAGGGCTGAAGAGGGTGGCGGGGTCCAGCGACCGTCCGGTTCCCTGGGTTCTGATGGCAGTCTCCTCACCTCCTTCACCCCAACTCCAGGGACACCCACGGTCGCCTCAATCAGTTTCTGAGATTCTGAGTCACTCAATGCTCTGCATTCCCAACTTTGTTCTTTTGTATTCTGTTTTGTAGAGATGGGGACTCGCTGTGTTGCCCAGCCTGGTCTTGAACGCCTGGGCTCAAGCTATCCTTCCCGCTCAGCTTCCCGAAGTGCTGGGATTACAGTCAACACTGCCTGTCCCCCAACTTTGTTTTGTCCGCTGTGGAAGGTGCCCGAGGTCAAGGCTGGGGGCAAGGGGTGGAGGGAAGGACTGGGGAGGAAGGACCTTGCACCATCTTTGGATTATCCCCACAGCTTGATCCCCTATTTCACTCTGGCTCTGCTACCATGCATTAAGTGGATCACGTCGAAATTCCTGGGCTTTTCCAGCGCTGGAATACCCAGACTCCGTACGGTGACTTGTAATAACCTATATGACCTGGCTCCTAGGTGGCTCTCTGATTTCCTTTCCTAAAGATTTCTTGTGGGCCGGGCGCGGTGGCTCAAGCCTGTAATCCCAGCACTTTGGGAGGCCGAGGCGGGTGGATCACGAGGTCAGGAGATCGAGACTATCCTGGCTAACATGGTGAAACCCCGTCTCTACTAAAAATACAAAAAACTAGCCGGGCGTGGTGGCGGGCGCCTGTAGTCTCAGCTACTTGGGAGGCTGAGGCGGGAGAATGGCGTGAACCCGGGAGGCGGAGCTTGCAGTGAGCCGAGATCAGCCACTGCACTCCAGCCTGGAAGACTCAGCGAGACTCCGTCTCAAAAAAAAAAAAAAAAAAAAAAAAAAAAAAAAAAAAGATTTCTAGTCGCGGTGGCTCACTCCTGTAATCCCTCGGCACTTTGACAGGCCGAGGCGGGTGGATCACGAGGTCAGGAGATCGAGACCACGGTGAAACCCCGTCTCTACTAAATACAAAAAATTAGCCTGGCGTGGTGGTGGGTGCCTGTAATCACACCTACTAACGAGGCTGAGGCAGAATTACTTGAACCTGGGAGGCGGAGGTTGCAGTGAGCCGAGATCACGCCACTGCACTCCAGCCTGGGCCACAGAGCGAGACTCCACCTCAAAAAAAAAAAAAAAAAAAGGTGGATGTTCCTGGATGGAGACAAGCTTAACCTGCCTCAGGGCCTTTGCACTTGCTGTTCCCTCTGTCTGGAATACTTTTCCCTGGCTTTTCACAATGACTCACTGTTTTCATTCCAGTCTCACCTAGATCCAACACCTTCTGGGGGGCCTTGCCTAATGTGGCTATCAAAAGTAGCCTCTCCTGCCCCTTCTCCCACCACCTGGACACCATCCCTCTCTACCACACTACCTTGTTTTTCCTCTGGGCACTTCTAGGACACCACACTCTCCTCATTTCCCTCCAACCTCACTGGCTGTTCTTAGTCTTCCTTGGGTGACTTCTAAATGTTGGAGCCTCCTAGGGCTTAGTCCTTGGCCATTCTCTCTTTCCACATTCTCTGTCCAGTGATCTCATCCGGTCCCAGGGCTTAAATACTATGTAAATGTCAGTGAGTCCTAAATTTATATCCAGAGCGCCAGACTCATTTATCCAACAGCCTACTTGACATCTCCACTTGGATGTCTAATAGCCATGCAAAGCTAATGTGACTAAAATAGATGTCTTGAATTCCCCCACCCCCAATCCATTTTTCTCCCAGTGATCCCCATCTTGGGGCTTGACAACTACTAGTTGTTCAAGCTAAAAATCTAGGAAACATCCCTCCTTTCCCCTTTTTTTCACTGATTCTGTCCCTGTATCTAATTCACCAACAAGTCCTGTGGGCTCTGCGTCCAAAATATATCCCAAATTCATCTCCTTCTCTCTATCTTTATTGCTACAGTCCTGGTCTAAGCCCTCATGTCTCATCCAGATTATCATAATAGCTTCCTCACTGGTCCCTGCTTCTGCCCTTGTCTTTACAAACTAGTTTTTGCAATATTGATAATATTTTAAAAATCAAAACCATGTCATGCTCTTCCGTGCTTAAAATATTCGAGTGGCTTTTCATTACACTTGGAATAAATCTGAACTCCTTATAAGGAGAAGCCCACCACCCTGTACCCACCTCATACACAGTGCTCCTGCTGGATCAGACTACTTGCCGTTCTGTAACATCAGAAGTCATTCTCTTAGCATCCCTGCACTTTTTTTTTTTTTTTTTTTTTTTTGAGACAGGGTGTCTCTCTGTTGCCCAGGCTGGAGTGCAATGGCATGATCTCAGTTTACTGCAACCTCCGCCTCCCAGGCTCAAGCAATTCTCCTGCCTCAGCTGCCCAAGTAGCTGGGATTACAGATGCTCCCCACTACTGCCCCGCTAATTTTTATATTTTTACTAGAGACGGGGTTTCACCATGTTGGCCAGGCTGGTCTCGAACTCCTGACCTCAGGTGATCTTCCCACCTCGGCCTCCCAAAATGCTGGTATTACAGACGTGAGTCGCCACACCCGGCCCAACTCATCACTTTCTGAAATGATCTAATACGTGTTTACTATTTACTGTCTGCTCCCTCCTGCCCCCCCATACATTAGAGAGCCAAGATCTTATTTGTCTTGTTGACTGCGTATCCCTACTCCTACTGCACTGCCTTGGCATGTAGTAGATGCTCAACATGTACCACTTAATGAACTTCTCCTGGGACCCCTGCCCACTCTGAACTCTTTTAGTTCTCTCCCCTGCTGTCCTCCTGCCTCTCGTCTCTAGCTGCCTGACCCCCACTGATCTCTGTCCTATGCCAAATGCTTCAGGTTGAGCCTGTGCTCATGGCTCATGTCCACACCCCTTCAGATTCTCCCCCTACATTTGCTGCATTGTGAACCGTCGTCAGCTTGGAGCTCCTGCCTCCTGGAAGGAAGGAAGCCTGCTGTTCTGACCAACATCTGCAGCAGCTGCCCTCTTGCTCGCCTGTCCCTGACAGCCGTTCATTTGAGGTCAGAACAGCAGTGAGTGAGCCGTCCTCCTAGCGTCTCCCATTGGTGGGGGAAAGACAACGCACACTGGATGTGAACCTGGCCAAGGGGCCATGTGAGTCAGGTGCGCAACTCCTACCACATCCTGGGCTTCTTAAGCCCCAGAACATCCTGAGGATATGCTCCAGGTAAACTTGTGTCACTGGCATGGACCAAGCTTATCAAGTGAATATTCATGCTCAGTGTAAGTGCTTTTGACACTGAGGACCTTGGGTCATTAATTATTTCTATTATTCTTGATTCATTCATTCCATTTTTTTTTTTTTTTTTTTTGAGACAGGGTCTCACTCTGTCACCCAGGCTGGAGTGTAGTGGCACAATCACGGCTCACAGAAGCCTTGACCTCCTGGGCTCAAGCAATCCTCCCACCTCAGCCCCCAAGTATCTGGGACTACAGGTGTGTGCCACCATGCCAGGCTAATTTGTGGGGTATTTTTTTTTTTTTTTTTTAACAGAGATGAGATTTTGCCACGTTGTCCAGGCTGGTCATACAAATATGGTCATTTAAATGCCAGTGACATGCCAGGTACTGTGCCGTGGCTGGGGATACAGTGGAGAGCAAGAACGAAGTCATGTCTGTCTTGGTGGAGCTTATAGTCTGGTAGGGAGGCAGTGAAAGGGGCAGTGATAAATGTGACCTCAGATGAGTTTGAGGACCCGCCCACACTCCACAGTCTCTGTACATCCTTGTCCTGTTTCTGGCTCTGCTGGTATCTTCATCACTATCTCTGGGCTCATTTTTAATTAATTAATTTATTTTCAGAGATGGAGTTTCGCCGTGTTGGCCGGGCTGGTCTCGAACTCCTGAGCTCAAGTAATCCTCCCACCTTGGCCTCCCAAAGTGCGGGAATTACAGGCGTGAGCCACCTTCACCTGGCTCATTTAGGGTGAATTTCTGTCTGTTTTCTGTCCTCAAATATCCAATATTCTTCTTCTGAACTCTTCTCTCTCTCAGCTGATGATCTTGCTTGCTGCTTTTCTGAGAAAATAGAAACAAGCAGGAGAAAACTTCCCCATTCCCACCAGCACACCCCAGCCCCACTGCGCCTACTGTGGGGGATCTCAAACACTGCCACCCACCCAAAGTCATCACTCCTGCAAATGTCCCTCCTCCTGCAGCATCACTCTCCTCCTGTCTACTTGATCATTGCCGGCAGCCCACAAACACGCTGTAATTCCTCCCGGCTTAAAACATCCTTCTCAACTGGCTGGCTGGGCCCAGCCTCTGCCCTTCTCTGCTTCCCTTTACAGGAAAGCTTTCCCAGAAGATGCTCTCTATTCACCGTCTCCTCTACTTCTCCAATTCCTTCTCTCTTGTATTAGCTTTAATCTAAACTCTTTAACTTTTGTAATTCACTTTTTTTTCTTTTTGAGACAGGATCTCACCGGGTTGCCCATGCTGGAGTGCAGTGGCGTGATCATAGTTCACTGCTGCCTGGAACTGCTGGGCTCAAGCAAATCCTGCCTTAGCCTCCAGAGTAGCTGGGACTACAGGTGTGCACCACCAGCCCAGCTAATTTTTTAATTATTATTTGATAGAGGTGGGGGATCTCGCTATGTTGTCTAGGCTGGTCTCCAACTTCTGGCCTCAACTCAGCACCTTAGCCTCTCAAAGTGCTAGGATTATAGGCATAAGCCACTGCTCCCAGCCCCTGTTTTTATTTTATTTTATTTTATTTTTGAGATGGAGTCTTGCTCTGTTGCCCAGGCTGGAGTGCAGTGGCATGATCTCGGCTCACTGCAACCTCCGCCTCCCAGGTTCAAGCAATTCTTCTGCCTCAGCCTCCCAAGTAGCTGGGACTACAGGCACGAGCCACCAGTCCCAGCTAATTTTTGTATTTTTAGTAGAGACAGTGTTTCTCCATGTTGGTCAGGCTGGTATGGAACTCCTGACTTCAGGCGATCCACCCATCTCGGCCTCCCAAAGTGTTGGGATTACAGGCTTGAGCCACTGTGCCCAGCCTATTTTATTTTATTTTGAGACAGAGTTTCACTCTTGTCGCCCAGACTGCAGTGCAGTAGCGCTATCTCTGCTCATTGCAACCTCCTGGCTCCTGGATTCAAGTGATTCTCCTTCCTCAGCCTCCCAAGTACCTGAGACGATAGGCGTGCGCCACCACACCCAGCTAATTTTTGTATTTTTGGTAGAGACAGGGTTTCACTATGTTGGCCAGGCAGTTCTTCAACTCCTGACCTCAGGTGATCCACCCGCCTCAGCCTCCCAAAGTGCTGGGATTACAGGCGTGAGCCACCATGCCTGGCCCCCTGTTTTTAAAATATAGTTTTCAGCTGGGCGCAGTGGCTCACGCCTGTAATCCCAGCACTTTGGGAGGCCGAGGCGAGTGGATCATGAGGTCAGGAGTTCAAGACCAGCCTGGCCAATATGGTGAAACTCCGTCTCTACTAAAAATACAAAAATGAGCTGGGCATACTGGTGAGTGCTTGTAATCCCACCTATTTGGGAGGCTGAGGCAGGAGAATCACTTGAACCCAGGAAGCAGAGGTTGCAGTGAGCCAAGATTGTGCCACTGCATTCCAGCCTGGGTGACAGGAAGACTCCGTCTCAAAAAAAAAAAAAAACTTAAAAAAAATTTTTTCTTTAAATAAAAATTGGCCGGGTACAGTGGCTCATGCCTGTAATCCCAGCACTTTGGGAGGGTGAGGCGGGTGGATCATGAGGTCAGGAGATCAAGACCATCCTGGCTAACACGGTGAAACCCCGTCTCTACTAAAAATACAAAAAATTAGCTGTTCGTGGTGGCAGGCGCCTCTAATCCCAGCTACTCGGGAGGTTCAGGCAGGAGAATCGCTTGAACCTAGGAGGTGGAGGTTGCAGTGAGCCGAGATTGCACCACTGCACTCCGGCCTGGGTGACAGAGCGAGACTCCGTCACACACACACACACGCACAAATAAATAAATAAACAAACAAATAAATAAATAAAAATAAAAGAAAATAAAAATGGACGGGCACAGTGGCTCACGCCTGTAATCCCAGCACTTTAGGAGGCTGAGGCGGGGGGTGGATCACCTGAGGTTAGGAGTCGAGACCAGCCTGGCTAATGTGGGGAAACCCCATCTCTACTAAAAATACAAAAAAAAAAATTAGCCGGGTGTGGTAGCGGGTGCCTGTGATCCCTCTACTTGGGAGGCTGAGGCAGGATAATCGCTTGAACCAGGGAGGTGGAGGTTGCAGTGAGCTGAGATCGCAAGACTGCACTCCAGACTGGGCGAGAGCAAGACTCCATCTAAAAAAAAACGAAAACAAAAAACTACTACTGCTCACTTTGGCAACATATATACTAACACTGGAATGACAGAGATTAGCATGGCCCTTCTACAAGGATGACACGCACATTCATGACGCGTTCCATTTTGTTGTAAATCAAAAAAATAAATAGGGCAGGCACAGTAGCTCACACCTGTAATGCCAGCACTTTGGGAGGCCAAAGTGGGAGGATCGCTTGACCTCAGGAGTTTAAGACCAGTCTGGGCAACATAGCAAGATGTCATCTCCATGAAAATTTTTAAAAATTAGGCCAGGTGCGGTGGCTCACACCTGTAATCCCAACAATTTGGGAGGCCAAGGCGGGCAGATCACCTGAGGTCAGGAGTTCAAGACTAGCCTGGCCAACATGGTGAAAACCCATCTCTACTAAAAATACAAAAATTAGCCAGGCATGGTGGTGGGTGCCTGTAATTCTAGCTACTTGGAAAGCTGAGGCAGGAAGATCGCTTGAACCCGGGAGGTAGAGGTTGCAGTGAGCTGAGATTGTGCCATTGCAACTCCAACCTGGGCGACAAGACTGAAACTCTGTTTTTTTGTTTTGTTTTTTGTTTTTTGTTTTTTTAATGTAATCCCAGCTACTCAGGAGGCAGAGGTGGGAGAATCACTTGAGCTCAAGAGTTTGAGGCTGTAGTGAGCTATGATTGCACCACTGCCCTCCAGTCTGGGAGACAGAGCGAGACACTGTCTACAAAAATAAAAATTAGGCTGGGCATGGTGGCTCACGCCTGTAATCCTAACACTTAGGGAGACCAAGGTGGGCGGATCACGAGGTGAAGAGTTTGAAACCAACCTGACCAACATGGTGAAACCCCATCTCTACTAAAAATACAAAAATTAGCTGGGCATAGTGGCACGTGATTGCAATCCCAGCTATTCGGGAGACTGAGGCAGGAGAATTGCTTGAACCCAGGAAGCAGAGGTTGCAGTGAGCCGAGATTGCGCCACTGCATTCCAGCCTGGGTGACAGCCAGACTCTGTCTTAAAAAAATTTTTTTTTTAATTAAAAAATAAAGAAAATAAAAATGGATGGGCATGGTGGCTGATGCCTGTAATCCCAGCACTTTAAGAGGCCGAGGCAGGTGGATCACGAGGTCAGGAGTTCAAGACCAGCCTGCCCAACATGGTGAAACTCCGTCTGTACTAAAAATACCAAAATTAGCTGGGTGTGGTGGTGTGCACCTGTAATCCCAGCTACTCAGGAGGCTGAGGCAGGAGAATTGCTTGAACCCGGAAGGCGGAGGTTGCAGTGAGCCAAGATCGTGCCATTGCACTCCAGCCTGGGTGACAGAGCAAGATTCCATCTCAAAAATATATAAATAAATAAAGAGATTAGCCTGGGCAACATAGCGTCTATAAAATAATAATTTCAAAAATTAGCTGGGCTGATTTCACACGCCCATAGTCCCAGCTACTCAGGAGGGGAGGCTGAGGCAGGAGGATCCCCATGAGCCTAGGAGTTCTAGGCAGCAGTGAACTATGATTTCAACACTGCACTCCAGCGTAGGTGACAGAGCTAGACTCTATCTCTAAAAAATAACTGGCTGCGCATGGTGGCTTATACCTGTAATCCCAGGACTTTGGGAGGCTGAGGCAGAAGGGTCATTTGAGCACAGGAGTTCAAGACCAGCCTGGGCAGACCCTGTCTCTGCAAAAAAAAAAAAAAAAAAAAAAATCCGCATGTGGTGGCACATGCCTGTGTTCCGATCTGTTTGGGAGGTTGAGGTGGGAGGATCTCTTTGGCCCCAAAAGTTGAGGCTGCAGTGAGCTATGATTGCACCATTGCTCTTCAACCCGGGTGACAGAGCGAGACTGTCTCAAAACATAAATAAATAAGGCCAGGTGCAGTGGCTCACACTTGTAATCCCAGCCCTTTGAGAGGCTGAGGTGGGTGGATTGCCTGAACCCAGGAGTTGGAGACCAGCTTGGGCAATGTGGCAAAACCCCGTCTCTACAAAAAATACAAAAATTAGCCTGGCATGGTGGCACGCACCTGTAATCCTAGCTACTTGGAGGCTGAGGTGGGAGGACCACTTGAGCATGCAAGGTTGAGTCTGTAGTGAGTCGAGATTGCACCACTGCATTCCAGCCTGGGCCACAGAGCCAGACCTTGTCTCAGTAAATAAATAAATAAATAAATAGATAGATAGATAAATAAATAAAATGGCCGGGCGCGGTGGCTCACGCCTGTAATCCCAGCGCTTTGGGAGGCCGAGGCGGGCGGATCACGAGGTCAGGAGATCGAGACCATCCTGGCGAACACGGTGAAACCCCGTCTCTACTGAAAATACAAAAAACATTAGCCAGGCATGGTGATGGGCGCCTGTGATCTCAGCTTCTGGGGAGGCTGAGGCAGGAGAATGGCGTGAACCCAGGAGGCGGAGCTTGCGGTGAGCGGAGATCGCGCCACTGCACTCCAGCCTGGGCAGCAGAGCGAGACTCCGTCTCAAAAATAAATAAATAAATAAATAAATAAATAAATAAATAAATAAAATGACATTATATGTAGCCTTCTAGCACTGTTTACTTGCTTTTTCACTCACTATTACACTTCCAGGATTTAGCCATATTGTTCCATGTGGCTACAGTTCATATGTTTTCACCGGAAGGTAAAGAGCTACTGAGTGAATATACCAAATATATCATACTTTGTCTATTCTCCTGTAGACGCATTTATGAATTGCTTTTTTTTTTTTCACTACTATAAACATTGTTACTGGCCAGGCACGGTGGCTCACGCCTGTAATCCCAACACTTTGGGAGGCCGAGGCGGCTGGATCACGGGTCAAGAGATCCAGACCATCCGGGCCAACATGGTGAAACCCCATCTCTACAAAAAAAAAAAAAAATGCAACAATGAGCTGGGCGTGGTGGTGTGGGCCTGTAGTCCCAGCTACTCGGGAGGCTGAAGCAGGAGAATCGCTTGAACCCAGGAGGCAGAGGTTGCAGTGAGCCAAGATCGTGCCACTGCACTCTAGCCTGGTGACAGAGTGAGACTCTGTCTCAAAAAAAAGCCTGTGGCTGTGAATATTATTGTATTTGTCTCTTATGTATGTACAAGAGTTTCTCTAAGGTATATACCTGGAAGTGAGACTGCTAGGTTGTGAGGTATAAGAAAAATCAGCTTTGGCTGGGCACGGTGGCTCACGCCCCTAATCCCAGCACTTTGGAGGCTGAGGTGGGTGGATTACTTGCAGTCAGGAATTCAAGATTAGCCTGGCCAACATGATGAAACCCCATCTCTACTAAAAATACAAAAAAACTTAGCCAGGCATGGTGGCATATGCCTGTAATCCCAGCTACTCAGGAGGCTGAGGCAGGAGAATTGCTTGAACTTGGAGGCAGAGGTTGCAGTGAGCCGAGATTGCAACACTGCACTCTACCCCAGGTGACACAGCCCCGTCTAAAAAAAAAAAAAGAAATCAGCTTTGAGAGAGAATGCCAAATTGTTTTCAATTTTCCCCACATTTTTAAGGTTTTGTTTATTTATTTATTTATTTATTTTTATTTTTATTTTTTTTGAGACAGAGTCTTGCTCTGTCGCCCAGGCTGGGGTGCAGTGGCCGGATCTCAGCTCACTGCAAGCTCCGCCTCCCGGGTTTAGACCATTCTCCTGCCTCAGCCTCCCGAGTAGCTGGGACTACAGGCGCCCGCCACCTCGCCCGGCTAGTTTTTTGTATTTTTTAGTAGAGACGGGGTTTCACCGTGTTAGCCAGGATGGTCTCGATCTCCTGACCTCATGATCCGCCCGTCTCGGCCTCCCAAAGTGCTGGGATTACAGGCTTGAGCCACCGCGCCCGGCCTATTTATTTATTTTTGAGGTGGAGTCTTGCCCTGTCGCCTTGGCTGGAGTACAGTGGCACAATCTTAGTTCACCGAAGCCTCTGCCTCCTGGGTTCAAGCAATTCTCCTGCCTCAGCCTCCTGAGTAGCTGGGTTTACAGGCGTGTGCCACCACGCCTGGCTACTTTTTGTAATTTTAGTAGAGATAGGGTTTCCCCACGTTGGCCAGGCTGGTCTTGAACTCCTGAACTCAGGTGATCTGCCTGCCTCGGCCTCCCAAAATGTTCGGATTACAAGCGTGAGCCGCTGTGCCTGACCAGTTTTCATCTGTATTTGAATACTGATTGATCTACATTCTCTCCAACACTTGTATTTTTAGACTTCTTTATTTTTGCCAATCTAGTGGGTATACAATAGTATTTTCGTGTGGATTTTTTTTGGCATTTCTCTAATTACTAGTGCAGTTGAGCATCTTTTTGTATGCTTATTAGCCTTTTTAATTTCCTCTTCTGGGAAATGCCTGATCATTTGAGTTGCTTGTGTTTTTTTAATTGATTTGTAGGTTTTTTTTTGTTTTGTTTTTGTTTTTTTTGAGACAGTCTTGCTCTGTTGCCCAGGCTGGAGTGCAATGACACAGTCTCGGCTCACTGCAACCTCCATCTCCCAGGTTCAAGCGATTCTCCTGCCTCAGCCTGCTGAGTAGCTGGGATTACAGGCACCCACCACCATGCCTGGCTAATTTTTGTGTTTTTAGTAGAGATGGTTTTTCACCACGTTGGCCAGGCTGGTCTCAAACTCCTGACCTCAGGTGATCTACCCGCCTCGGCCTCCCAAAGTGCTGGGATTATAGGCGTGGACCACCATGCCTGGTCAATTTGTAGTTTTTTTTTTTTTTTTTTTGAGACAGTCTCGCTCTGTTGCCCAGGCTAGAGTGCAATGGCATGATGTCGGCTCACTGCAACCTCCGCCTCCTGGGTTCAGATGATTCTCCTGGCTCAGCCTCCCGAGTAGCTGGGACTGCAGGCATGCATCACCATGCCCGGCTAATTTTGTATTTTCAGTAGAGACGAGGTTTCGCCATGTTGGCCAGGCTGGTCTTGAGCTCTTGACATCAAGTGATCCGCCCGCCTTGGCCTCCCAAAGTGCTGGGATTACAGGTGTGAGCCACTGCACCTGGCCAGATTTGTAGTTTTTTATATATTCTGGCTACTAATCTTTTGCCAGTTATATATATTGCAAATATCTGTTCCTTTTTGAAGGTATTTGTGATCCTCCTCTCACTTTTTTCTTGATATATTTTAATTATCAGAAGTTCTTAATTTTTATATGGTATATTTATCAACCTCTTATTTTGTGATTATGCTTTTTGTATGTTGAATTTATTTTATTTTATTATACATATATATATATATTTTTTTTTGTTGTTGTTGAGAAGAAATCTCTGTTGCTCAGGCTGGAGTACAATGGTGCAATCTCAGCTCACTGCAACCTCCATCTGCCGGGTTCAAGCGATTCTCCTGTGTCAGCCTCCCGAGTAGCTGGGATTACAGTCGCAGGCCACCACGCCTGGCTAACTTTTTTGCATTTTTAGTAGAGACAGAGTTTTGCCATGTTGGCCAGGCTGGTCTGGAACTCCTGAACCTCAAGTGATCCACCTGCCTTGGGCTCCCAAAGTGCTAGGAATACAGACGTGAGCCACTGCACCCGACCTGTATCTTGAACTTAAAAATCATTCTCGGCCGAGCATGGTGGCTCACGCCTGTAATCCCAGCACTTTGGGAGGCAGAGGTGGGCGGATCACGAGGTCAGGAGATCGAGACCATCCTGGCTAACACGGTGAAACCCTGTCTCCACTAAACATACAAAAAATTAGCCAGGTGTGGTGGCAGGAGCCTATAGACCCAGCTACTTGGGAGGCTGAGACAGGAGAATGGCATGAACCCGGGAGGTGGAGCTTGCAGTGAGCTGAGATTGTGCCACTGTACTCCAGCCTGGGCTACTGAGTGTGACTCTGTCTCAAAAAAATAAAAATAAAGAATAAAAATCATTCTCAGGTTGGCTGCAGTGGCTCATGCCTGTAATCCCAGCACTTTGGGAGGCCAAGGCATGTTACAGGCCGAAAGAATGAGGGGCTGCCTTTGCCCACAGAAGCAGGGCGCTCTCTTTTCCTTCCCCTGGACCCTTCTTTTAAAAGTTTCTTTTGTCTTAAGTTTTCATTTCTATGTTCGTCCCTTCCTTTAGTCTTGTAATGTTGGTCTCAAGTAGTAACAGTAGTAACTGTTGTAATGACGGTCTCAAGTAGTATTTATGGCAGTCAGCCACAAAGGCAGGAGGATTGCGTGAGCTCAGGAATTTGAGACCAGCCTAAGCAAAATTGGGAGACTTCAACTCTACAAAAAATACAAAAAACAGCTGGAAGTGTTTTTTGTAGGAGAATCTTCTGAACCCAGGAGGCGGAGGTTGCAGTGAGCCGGTGTATGGTGGCACACACCGATAGTCCCAGCTACTCAGGAGGCTGAGGTGAGAGAATCACCTGAGCCTGGCAGGTTGAGGCTGCAGTGAGCCGAGATCGTGCCTCCACACTTCAGCCTGGACGACAGAGTGAGACCCTGTCTCAAAAAACAAAAACAAACACCACCACCAAAATTACCCACAACACTCTCTATCCTCCTCCTAGTCAGAACATTTTTGTGTTTGTTTTTTTGTTTATGTTTGAAACAGGGTCTCTGTTGCCCAGGCTGGAGTGCAGTGGGGCCATCTTGGCGCACTGCAATCTCTGCCTCCCAGGTTCAAGCTAATTTTTTTGTATTTTCAGTAGAGACAGGGTTTCACTGTTGGCCAGGCTGGTCTTGAACTCCTGACCTCAAGTGATCTGCCCACCTCGTCCGCCCAGTGCTGGGATTACAGGCAGGAGCCACAGCGCCCCGCCTGTTCCTGGTTTTGTTTTTTGTTTTGTTTTGTTTTGTTTTGTTGGGACGGAATCTCGCTCTGTCGCGCAGGCTGGAGTGCAGTGGTATGATCTCGGCTCACTGTAAGCTCCGCCTTCCAGGTTCAAGTGATTCTCCTGCCGCAGCCTCTCGAGTAGCTGGCATTACAGACACCTGCCACCACACCCAGCTAATTTTTTTTTTTTTTTTTTTTTTTTTTGAGACGGAGTTTTGCTCTTGTTGCCTAGGCTGAAGTGCAATGGCATGATCTCAGCTCACTGCAGCCTCCTCCTCCTGGGTTCAAGGGATTCTCCTTCCTTAGCCTCCCAAGTAGCTGGATTACAGGTGCGTACCACCATGCCAGGCTAAGTTTTTGTATTTTTAGTAGAGACAGGGTTTCGCCATGTTGGCCAGGCTGGTCTTGAACTCCTGACCTCAGGTGATCTGCCCGCCTCGGCCTCCCAAAGTGCTGGGATTACATGCGTGAGCCACTGCGCCCAACCATTTTTCATTTTTAGTAGAGATGGGGGGTTTCACCATATTGGCTAGGCTGGTCTCCAACTCCTGACGTCGTGATCAGGAGTGATCATGCACCACCATGCCTGGGTAATTTTACTTTTTAGTAGAGATGGAGTTTCAACATGCTGGTCAGGCTGGTCTCAAATCCTGATAGGTGATCCACCTGCCTCAGCCTCCTAGAGTGCTGGGATTACAAGCGTGAGCCACTGTGCCTAGCAATTTTCCTTTCATACTTTCTTTTTCTTTTCTTTTTTTTTTTCTCTCTCTTTTTTTTTTTTTTTTTTTTTTTTTTTGAGACAGGGTCTTGCCGTATTGCCCAGGCTGAACTTGAATTGCTAGACTTGAGTGATCCTCCCACCTTAGCTCCTGATTAGATGGGACTAAAATTTCCCTTTCTATTACTGCCCTTTTCTGATTTTGTTATCAAAGTAATTCTGGCCCCATAGAATAAGTTGAGGAGTGTGCTCTCTTCCTATTTTCTGGAATAGTTTGTATAAAATTAATATGATCTGCACTTTGAAAGTTTGGTGCTATTTGCCTTGATTATGTCATTTTTTTTAAAATAAAAAATGTTTCGGCGGGCCTTAGTGACTCATGCCTCTAATCCCAGCACTTCGGAAGGCAGAAGCAGGTGGGTCGTCTGTCAGGAGTTTGAGACCGGCCTAACCAACATATTGAAACCCTGTCTCTACTAAAAATACAAAATTAGCCAGGTGTGGTGGTGCATGCCTGTAATCCCAGCTAGGGAGGCTGAGGCAGGAGACTCGCTTGAACTTGGGAGGCAGAGGTTGCAGTGAGCCAAGATAGTGCCATTTTACTCCAGCCTGGCCAACAAGAGTGAAACTCCATCTCAAAAGAAAAAAAAAAAAAAAATTCTGGCCAGGCATGGTGGCTCACACCTATAATCCCAGCACTTTGGGAGGCCAAGGTGGGTGGATCACCTGAGGTCAGGCATTCAAGACCAGCCTGACCAACATAGCGAAACCCCATCTCTACTAAAAATACAAAAATTAGCCGGGCAGGGTGGTGGGTACCTGTAATCCCAGCTACTTAGGGGCTGAGGCAGGAGAATCACTTGAACCTGGGAGGTGGAGGTTGCAGTGAGCCGAGATCATACTACTGCACTCCAGCCCGGGCAACAGAGCGACCAAGAAAAAAAAAAAAAAAAAGAAGAAAGACAAACAATTTTCCAAGAAAAAAAAAAAAAAGAAGAAGAAATTTCCAAGGAAAAAAAAAAAAAAAAAGAAGAAAGACAAACAATTTCCAGCTGGGCTTGGTGGCTCACGCCTGTAATCCCAGCACTTTGGGAGGCCGAGGCAGGTGGATCACAGGGTCAGGAGTTCGAGACCAGCCTGGCCAAAACCCCATCTCTACTAAAAATACAAAAAGTGAGCCGGGCAAGGTGGTGGGCGCCTGTAGTCCCAGCTACTCGGGAGGCTGAGGCAGCAGAATCGCTGGAACCTGGGAGGTGGAGGTTGCAGTGAGCTGAGATCAGACCACTGCACCCCAGCCTGGGTGACAGAGCAAGACTCTGTCTCAAAAAATAACAAAAAGCACAAAACAAAAAATTTCCCCCTATTTTAAAATAGAGACAGGATCTTGCTATGTTGCCCATGCTGGTCTTCAACTCCTGAGTTCAAAAGAGCCGCCCACCTCAGCCTCCCAAAGTGCTGGGGTTACATGCGTTAGCCACTGTGCCTGACTTATGATGTCATTCTTGACTTTCTTTTCTTCTCATACCACACATCTAATCAATTTGCAAATTCTGTTCACTTTACCTTTAAGTTAAATACAGAAACCAGGCCAGATACGGTGGCTCATGCCTGTAATCCAACACTTTGGGAGGCTGAGGCGGGTGGGTCACCTGAAGTCAAGTGTTTGAGACCAGCCTGGGCAACATGGTAAAACCCTGTCTCTACTGAAAATACAAAAATTCGCCGGATATGGTGGCGCACACCTGTAGTCTCAGCTACTTGGGAGGCTGAGGCAGGAGAATCACTTGAATCCGGGAAGCAGAGGTTGCAGTGAGCTGAGATGGCACCACTGCACTCCAGCTTGGGAGACAGAATGAGACTCCATCTCAAAAGTAAATAAATATAATAAATATACATACATACAGAATCCAGCTACTTCTCTTTGCATCCACTACTAATATCACGGTCTAAGTTATCACCGTCTCTTGCCTGCATCACTGCTGTGGGCTTCTAATTGGTCTAATTGGTTCTGCCCATGCAGCCATTTTAATATGCTAAACATGTGGGTCAGATGGTGTCACTCCTCTGCTCAAATCCTCCACTGGTGCCCATCTCACTTTAAGCAAGAGCCAAAGTCCCTACAGTTGCCCACAAGAGATGATCTGGACGCCCTGCTCTCTCTCTACCTTGCCTCCTCACCCCTTTCTCAATCAGGTCCAGCCACACAGGCCCCCTTGGTGCTCCTCAAACACATCCAGTATGTCTCCATCACGTGGCCTTTGCACTGCTAGTTTGCTCTGCTTGTGAAATTCTCATACAAATCCATCCAACTGGCTCCTTATCATCTTATCAGGGAGGCCCTCCTAAGGACCTTAAATAACAAATGTCTCCTGCATTCCCCATCCCCCTTACCTTGTTTTTGTTTTTCTTCATATTTATCACCTTGTAACTATTTAAGACCCGAGTTCTACCACAAGAATACAAGTAGCAAGAGGGCAGGGATTTTGTCTACCTCTCCAGGAGCTAGAGCAATAATAGATACCTTTTGACTCAATGATAAATATGTTGTTACATGTCTGACTCCTTGGATGTCAGTCAGCTTTTCCAGCTTTATTTCAGTGCATCTTTTCTATAATTAGCATGAAAAACAGCAGCTGGCACACACCCTTGTATATAACTGCCACTTAGTAACGAATGAACTAATGTTATCTCTAGAACTCTGCTTATATTTAGTTTCCATCATCTTCTTGGGACACCTTTATTTTTCTTCCCACTTTCCCCTCTTCTTTTCCCATTTCTGCTCCTTTTTCTTATCTTTCTCACATTTCCTCCTGCTCCTCCTTTTCTCTCTCTAATCCTACTTCTTTAGTCCATTTCCTCTCCTGTGTTTCTCTAAACTCTCTTTTATCTCCTTACTCAGTTCTCTCATGTCCTCCTCTCATTCCTCTTTCTCCTATAGAACCAAAGACATCAGAACCCAAATTGGCCTTATATCTAATCTCTCTTGGCTGCTATGGAAGAGGAGATACCACAAAACGGCATGATTTGCTTTAAGGTCACAGCTAGTTTAAGGCCAAATCAGGACTAAATCTCAGGTTATCTCTCTTTGTCCTCTCTTCTCTCTCGCTCTTTCCTTTCTGCTTTTTTCCCACTTCTCTTTCTTTTTTAAAATTTTATTTATTTATTTTTGAGACAGAGTCTTGCTCTGTCGCCCAGGCTGGAGTGCAATAGCACAATCTTGGCTCACTGAAACCTCTGCCTCCTGGATTCAAGAGATACTCCTGTTTCAGCCTTCCGAGTAGCTGGGACTACAGGCATGTGCCACCACACCCGGCTAATTTTTGTATTTTTAGTAGAGATGGGGTTTCACCATGTTGGCCAGTCTGGTCTCGAACTCCTGGCCTCAAGTGATCCGCCCATCTTGGCCTCCCAAAATGCTGGGATTACAGTCCTGAGCCACCACACCTGGCTCTCTTCTCTTTCTCAATACAGTGTTAGAATCAGACAAACTTGAATTAAATCTCAGTTCCATCACAGACCGGTAACCTTCAACAAACTATTTAACTTCTGTGTTCCTAAGAAGTTCCTAACTCTGTGTTCCTCACAGGTGAATTGAGACACACTAATATGCACCTCATAGGGTTGCAAAAATCGAATAAAAATTTGAACAATCGGCCAGGTGCGGTGGCTCGCGCCTGCAATCCCAGCACTTTGGGAGACGGAGGCAGGTGGATCATGAAATCAGGAGATCAGGACCATCCCGGCTAATATGGTGAAACCACATCTCTACTAAAAATACAAAAATTAGCTGGGCATGGTGGCACGTCCCTGTAATCCCAGCTACTCGGGAGGCTGAGGCAGGAGAATCGCTTGAACCCGAGAGGTGGAGCTTGCAGTGAGTCGAGATCGCACCACTGCACTCCAGCCTGGGCAATTGAGCGAGACTCTGTCTAAATAAATAAATAAATAAATAAATAAAAAATTTGAACAATCGAGGCTGCAGTGAGCTGTGATCACATCACTGCATGCCACCCTGGGCAACAGAGTGAAACCATGCCTCTAAAAAAAAAAAAAAAAAAGTAAAAAATGAACAAATAAAGCACTTGGTGCAAAATAGAACAAATATGGGTTGTTTTCTCATTCTTTCATCTTACATGTTTTTCCCTTCTCTCTTTAAAAATAAGCTTGGACCCCATCTCTACTAAAAATACAAAAATTAACCGGGGATGGTGGCGCACGCATATAATTCCAGCTACTCGGGAGGCCAAAGCAGGAGAATCATTTGAGCCCAAGAGGCAGAGGTTCAGTGGGCCAAGACTGTGCCATTGTACTCCAGCCTGGGTGGCAAGAGCGAAATCCTGGCTCAAAAAAAAAATAAAAAAGAAAAGATAAGCTTGGGCGGGGAGGGGTGGATGCAAAAAAAAAATAAGTTTGGACTCATTAATTCCTTGGTTCCTTCAAAGTTTTAATATTTTATTATGCCTTTGATTCCTTCTCACTTTTGTTTCACCTTTTCCATTCATTTCTTCTTCTCCTCTTCCTCCTTTCCCTTTCCTTTCTGTGTTTCTGCTTATTTTCTATTACAAACCAAAATATGTGGACCATAAACTGCATCTGCAGTTCCTTTAGCCCTAACAGACTACGAGTTCTATTTCTCTTTATCTTTCTCTTTTTCACTTTCTTGTCTTTCCATTACTTATAAGTTTCTTAATTTTCCTGAGTCTCAGTTTTTCCATCTGGAAAGTGGAGATAACAATTACTAGATTGTTGTATCAGATGAATTAAGTAATGCTCGTAGCTTAACACAAAGGCCAAGATGTCATTAACTTTACCCTCACTTGACCTTCTGCAAGCCTGCTGTGAAATATAAAACACTATATAAATGTTAGTTGTTTTTGTTTTTATTAAAGTATGTTGAAGTAGAAAGATGGTTTTGAGTTTGAAAAGCTCCAGATAAATCCTTGGATTTTTATGAGTCTCAATTTCCTTTTCTGTAAAATGAGTAACATAGGGGTTTTTCCGCCCCAAGAAACTAAGAGTCCATGTACTGAAAGCATCATTCTACAAGTATTAATACATATATAGTAATCATGGTAGAGGGTGTCCTGAAGTCACACTGGGAATATTTGTGAGGATTCAACGGAATAAAATTTTAAAAGATGTCTGACCAATAGTAAGCACTCAATACATGTTAGCAATTATTATCTTTTACTCTTCTCACTTCTTTTCTCCTGCTCTTCAAAAAAGTGAGTGGTTGAACGACCTAGGTGATCTCTGCTGCTAAACTTCTATTATTGATTATTGTTTACTTCCTCTCTGCCCCTTACTCCCCCATCCCGTTTTTTTCCCGCTTCTTCACTCATTCCATTACAGCTTTTCTCTTGCCTCAGGCACCCAGGGCAGTCCTGATCTCCAGCTCTCCAGCGGCTTAGAACAAACACAGAGTCGGCCGAGACCAGGGGACCCGCCAAAGACGTCTGTGTTTAGTGGCTAGCGCTCTTCCACTAATAAAGTTTTATTGAAATACAGTATTTAAAAAGGCGCCCGTCATTCTTCCCCCGGCGACCAATCGGAGAGTAGAATGCTTGCGTCCCTCACTGGAGCTTCAGCGGTTGGAACGCGGGGGCGGGGCATGTCCTGCCGAAATTTGCGTCCTTAGAGCGGAAGTACGGCCGGAAGCCCGCCATAGAGTTTAGTGGCCAGAGCGACTCTTCAGGGAGGTGGCAGGAAAGGCTTGGAACAGCTGCCGGAGGTGACGGAGCGGCGGCCCCGCCCGGTGCGCTGGAGGGCGAAGCTTCCAGGTAGCGGCCCGCAGAGCCTGACCCAGGGTACGACGAAGCAGTCGGCGGGAGCCCACGGTCGCTGGGCGGTGTCTTTAAGGGAGGGGGCGGAGCCACGTGTAAGCTTCATTGGGGTGAGGTCACGTGGTTGTGGGCGCGTGCGGGGCAGGAGTGGAGAACTGAGGGAGCGTCGTCGTTAGTGTGGATACCATGCGACACCCCTTTCTCCGTTGCATCCTGTCTTAGGGTTCAGTGGCGGTGCACATGATGGGGCTTGGGGTTAGGCTCAGGGGAGGGGGTGGGTGTGGCAGCCTTGTGAAGTGGCTGACTAGGATTTGTAGATCAGAATTCTAGACCGCTCCATGTGTGATTCCTCACCGCAGAACCGACTTAGTACCTATACAATCCAGTCCTTCAGCCTTGTGCTTCCCATCCTACCAGCCATCGGGGATCTCTAGCTTCACATTCTCTTTCCTTGCAGCTCTGGACATCCTGAGCCCAGGTGCCCCCAGCTCAGTGCAGTCATGAGTGCGGAAGTGAAGGTGACAGGGCAGAACCAGGAGCAATTTCTGCTCCTAGCCAAGTCGGCCAAGGGGGCAGCGCTGGCCACACTCATCCATCAGGTGCTGGAGGCCCCTGGTGTCTACGTGTTTGGAGAACTGCTGGACATGCCCAATGTTAGAGAGGTGGGTTGCTGGCTTGAATAGTCCACAGAGAAGCATGGGCAAAGGTTTGAATTTGAGAATGGGTGGGCAGGGCTCAATTTGTGATCCCATACCATTCAGTTGAACAAGAAAACAGTGATGATTAAATGCCAACTTGCAAAAGTAACCAGTAAACAAGCAAACCAGCTTTCCTTTGGAGATAAAGGATCTGTAAAGTCCACTGTTTTTCATTTTAAGCAAAAGAGCATGTTATTCAGAATAGGAAATCTGATTTCCAGCCCGTCTCCACCAGCGTAATAGCTGTTAATTCTCATGTCACCTTGATCAGGTCACTTTTGTTTTAGGGCCTGAGCTCTCTTTTTTAAAAATGGAGACAATACTGCCCCCTCTGTTGTGGGAATAAAGTGAGATTATGGGAAAGTGTAAAGTCTGGTACAAGTGGGTAGTGAACATGTTAAATTAGCATGCCCTGTTCTTCCCTATGTGCAGCATATGCTAATCTGTTCAAGGTAGCTAAGGGAGAATGTGTCTTTTTCCCAAAGACACATGGCAAACACTAGGA
Source organism: Macaca mulatta (assembly GCF_049350105.2). Classification (NCBI taxonomy): domain Eukaryota; kingdom Metazoa; phylum Chordata; class Mammalia; order Primates; family Cercopithecidae; genus Macaca; species Macaca mulatta. The sequence goes on from NC_133416.1 coordinate 7,681,393, forward strand.
ACACAGCAGAGAGAACCATTCACACAAAAGTGGCAGAGTTAATTTACAGAGGAGGCAGCCTGAGTCCTGACATGCTGACAGTGATATGTGGGTAAACTGAGCTAAGTTATGTGGGGCCTGTGGTTTAACCTTTTGGATCACTCTGTGATATGGTGAAAACTGGCTGACTTTTCCCTGCTTTCATCTGCAGTGGAACTAAAGAGTATCCATCAAGGTGATGAAAAAGAAGCACTTGGCCTGGTGCAGTGGCTCACGCCTGTAATCCCAGCACTTTGGAAGGCCAAGGCAGGTGGATCACCTGAGGTCAGGAGGTGAAACCAATATGGCAGAACCCTGTCTCTATTAAAAATACAAACAGGGCTGGGTGCAGTGGCTCACGCCTGTAATCCCAGCACTTTGGGAGGCTGAGGCAGGCGGATCACAAGGTCAGGAGATCGAGACCATCCTGACGGTCTAACACGGTGAAACCCCATCTCTACTAAAAATACAAAAAATTAGCTGAGGCCGGGCGCAGTGGCTCAAGCCTGTAATCCCAGCACTTTGGGAGGCCGAGAGGGGCGGGTCACGAGGTCAGGAGATCGAGACCATCCTGGCTAACACGGTGAAACCCCGTCTCTACTAAAAAATACAAAAAACTAGCCGGGCGAGGTGGCCGGCGCCTGTAGTCCCAGCTACTCGGGAGGCTGAGGCAGGAGAATGGCGTAAACCCGGGAGGCGGAGCTTGCAGTGAGCTGAGATCCGCGCACTGCACTCCAGCCTGGGCGACAGAGCGAGACTCCGTCTCAAAAAAAAAAAAAAAGGCCGGGCGCGGTGGCTCAAACCTGTAATCCCAGCACTTTGGGAGGCCAAGACGGGCAGATCACGAGTTCAGGAGATCGAGACCATCCTAGCTAACACGGTGACACCCCGTCTCTACTAAAAATACAAAAAACTAGCCGGGCGAGGTGGCGGGCGCCTGTAGTCCCAGCTACTGGGGAGGCTGAGGCAGGAGAATGGCGTAAAAAAACCCGGGAGGCGGAGCTTGCAGTGAGCTGAGATCCGGGCACTGCACTCCAGCCTGGGCCACAGAGCTAGACTACGTCTCAAAAAAAAAAAAAAAAAAAATTAGCTGAGCATGGTGGCGGGCGCCTGTAGTTGTAGCTACTTGGGAGGCTAAGGCAGGAGGATGGCATGAACCCGGGAGGCGGAGGTTGCAGTGAGTTGAGATGGCGCCACTGCACTCCAGAGCAAGACTCTGTCCCAAAAAAAAAAAACCACAAAAAACAGGGCCGGGCTTGGTGGCTCATGCCTGTTCCCAGCACTTTGGGAGGCTGAGGTGGGTGGATCATGAGGTCAGGAGTTCAAGACCAGTCTGGCCAAGGTAGTGAAACCCTGTCTCTACTAAAAATACAAAAATTAGCTGGGCGTGGTGGCAGGCGCCTGTAATCCCAGCTACTTGGGAGGCCGAGGCAGGAGAATCACTTGAACCCGGGAGGCAGAGGTTGCAGTGAGCCGAGATTGCGCCACTGCACTCCAGCCTGGGCGACAGAGTGAGACTCTGTCTCAAAAAAAACAAACAAACAAACAAACAAAAAAGCTCATGTATCCCAGAAGTTAAAGTATAATTTAAAAAAAAAAGGGTGGCAGAGGTTGCAGTGAGCCGAGATCGCACCACTGCACTCCAGCCTGGGTGACAGTGCGAGACACCGTCTCAGAAAAAGAAAAAGAAGCACTTATTGAGTGGCTGTTTACTGCCCTTTTTATGGTCTGGGAATACAAGAAAAGTATCAGAAGAGATAAGATGAATGGATATAAATCTAAATTATTTATTTATTTAGCGAGTATTTCTTCTGAGGCAATTACTGCATAGCTCTGTGGGATACCAGAGACTGGGTCTATAATCTTGTTGAAAGATATTCTTAGGTAGCAACCTTCTGCAAGGATTGATTAAGTGCCAGAATGAAGCTGAGCACAGTGGCTCATGCCTGTAACCCCAGCACTTTGGGAGGCTGAGGCAGGTGGTGGATCACCTGAGGTCAGGAGTTCGAGACCAGCCTGGCCAACATGGCGAAACCCTGTGTCTACTAAAAATACATATATTAGCCCAGTGTGATGGTGCATGCCTGTAATCCCACCTGCTTGGGAGGGTGAGGCAGGAGAATCACTTGAACTCAGGAGGCGGAGGTTTCAGTGAACCAAGATCACACCACTGCATTCCAAACTGGGTGACGGAGGGAGACTCCGTCGCGAAAAAAAAAAAAAAAAATGCCAGAATGAGTGATCCATGATAGGAGAGGAAATCTGGGTGGACTGGACTGGGTGATGCAAGACAGTGTCCTGGTCAGGTGGGTCTGAAGCAGAGACCACAAATTTAGATGTCTTTCTAGGCTGTGCAGCTGTCAGAGATGAGTGAGGCCGAGGCAGGAATCTGTTGAATTGCGGAGTACTGCACACTGCCCAGACATATTCCAATTTAGAAATATCAAACACTCTGAGGGCCAGACAACACAATTTGCGGTGTCTGGTGCGTGTGTCTGTTCGACTCTGAAAACTGAATGTCTTCAACTCTGAATTTAGGGTAGGAATTGGATGGTGTATGGAGAAAGAGGGCATTGTGGATTGGGAGAATAGTGTAAGCAAAGGCCTGAAGGTGGAAATGCGCCCTTCCTGTGGGAAGCGTGATCAGAGAGGCAGAGAACTGCTTTTGATGAGCCAGGAGAGTTAACATTGGCTGGGAAAGATGGAACAAAAAGTGGAGTTCCACACAGGGTAAGGCTGGGAGGGTGGAGAGGAAGACTTGGGTCACCTCCTTTGTCTTCATTCTTGCAGCTGGCTGAGAGTGACTTTGCCTCCACCTTCCGGCTGCTCACAGTGTTTGCTTATGGGACATACGCTGACTACTTAGGTAACCAGAGGGTGTGGTGCTCTGGAGTAATGGAGATGGGAGAAGGGCAATTTCTGGAGGGACTCAGAAGAAATTCTCAGGATATCCCACTTAGATCCCCTGGGCACGTAGGGTCAGTGTCAAGACCTGAATTGGCATTGAACATGGGAGGGGAGGGAAGGAGGCTAGGGCTTCCCAGAAAACTGATATCAGGATTCCTTACACTTTGTCATTTTTCCCTAGCTGAAGCCCGGAATCTTCCTCCACTAACAGAGGCTCAGAAGAATAAGCTTCGACACCTCTCAGTTGTCACCCTGGCTGCTAAAGTAAAGGTGAGTGGCAGTCCCCCAGTCCTACGGTCTTGAGCATCCTTTTGTATGTCCCTGGGAGTCCACACTAGGACAGCCTTTGTCTGGACCATGGCTGCTTCCTGCCCTCCCCTTGTCCAAGGTCTGTATATAAACTCCATTAGCAACCGTTTAGGCTGATAGTATTCTTAGTTTTCTGTGTTGTTTTTATTTTTTAATCAACCTAAGTTCTAAATAAACATCTTTTGTGTATTTGGTCAAAATAGCAACTAGGATGTTGTTCAGGTGTTGTTCAACAATACCTTCTTCCCTACTGCAGGAAACCAGACTCTCTCTTGATGAAGTGCTGGGCTTCTCTTTGTTAGGATGAGAAATATATATCCCAGAAGTATCTGTATATTCCCATTATTAATGGCTGTTTTTTGTCTAATATCACCACCCACCTCCCCAGCCTGCCCAATCTGCAGCTCGCAATAGTTACTTGACTCTCAGTTGTCCTCGGGATTTAATTTAAACCAGGCTCTCTATTGAGAGACACCTCCAAAGGAATGCCTGTTGCAAGCAGGCAGAGTATAAATGATAAACAGTAACTCCAGACCTCTCCCACTTCCGCTTTCTCCCCTATGTCAAGCTGATCTTGACTGAGGACCGGGTGATACCCTGAACTGTGGCCAAAGGAGTGACACCCAGGCAGATGTCATTTTCTCCCTCTGTGGTGTGGCAGGGGTGAGGGTGTTAGGGGAGCATTTTGTATTTTATTTAAGATTGTGCTTCTAATGATGCTGTTTTTGAAGTGGGAATACTTTTGTTTATTTTGCTTTAGAACCAGCCTCTTAGAGGAAGTGATTTAGGAATGGGAGTGGAGGGCAGGTGGGCTGGGGCAGGGGGAAAAGGAGGGAAGATTTTTGGAAGCCCTTTTCTGTGCGGAACCTCACAAATCCTGACCTGATCTGCGCGGCCCCAGTGTATCCCATATGCAGTGTTGCTGGAATCTCTTGCCCTGCGTAATGTGCGGCAGCTGGAAGACCTTGTGATTGAGGCTGTGTATGCTGACGTGCTTCGTGGCTCCCTGGACCAGCGCAACCAGCGGCTCGAGGTTGACTACAGCATCGGGCGGGACATCCAGCGCCAGGACCTCAATGCCATTGCCCGAACCCTGCAGGAATGGTGAGAACCGTATCCTGGCACTGTCCCCTTCCTTGTCACCCTGAGAAGGAGAAAGGCGCTTCAGGGTGAGAGAGGGCAAGAGCTGGGCTGGTCTGTAGAGGTGGAACCCAGGAGGATGAAGGGAAATGAATTTATCCCTCCAAAGGCTTCTGGGGAATGCAGGAGTGGGGAGACCTTGGGAGGCGGCAGAAGTCAGCGTCCTTGATACAGCAATTGGGGGAGGGAAAGGGAGTGGTACAACTGAGGGGATCCTAACCAGTAAGGTTGGTCGCCTATCTTAGGCTGGATTCTGTTGATTGGTCTATAACTACCATTGTCCACAGGCCATGGACCTTTTCCTCTTTTTTATTTTCTTTGTGTCCCCATCTAACTTCAGGGTTTCTGTATTCATTAAGTCACCTCTTTTGCTCTTTAGCATCTCCTGCCCTATTTTGTTTTTAGTTCCTACTCCCATCTTGCACATTACTCCAGGTACTTCCTTATCGCTCTCTGACCACACTGAGTGTCCATCCCACTGCTAGGAGTGTTATCACAGGTAGTTTCTAGGTGCCCTGGTGAGGGTTCCCAACTCAGACTCAAAATGCCTGAAGCTGTGTTCTGGCTCTGTTGCTCAGGTTGGAGTGCAGTGGCACCAGCTTGACTCACTGCAGCCTCCAACCTCCAGGGCTCAAGCCACCCTCCACCTCAGTCCCTCGAGTAGCATGGGACTACAGGCTCGTGCCACCACATCCGGCTAATTTTTGTATTTTTTGTGGAGACGGGTTTTTACCGTATCACTCAGGCCGGTCTTGAACTCCTGAGCTTAAGCAGTCTGCCTATCTTGGCCTCCCAAAATGCTGGGATTATGGCGGGGAGCCACTGCGCCCTGCCTCTAGGGTTCTTTTTGAGTCCATTTTCTGCGAGTCTGTGATCGCAGTCCTTGTCTGCTGACACTTCTCTGCCCTGACTCCCGCAGGTGTGTGGGCTGTGAGGTTGTGCTGTCAGGCATTGAGGAGCAGGTGAGCCGTGCCAACCAGCACAAGGAGCAGCAACTGGGCCTAAAGCAGCAGATTGAGAGTGAGGTGAGCAGTCAGGGGAGCGGGCAGACCCAAGCTCCCCCAGCCTGGGCCACCTGTCCTTTGCAGAGAGGATTTGGACAGTGGCTGTAGCAGACAACCAGATGAGCAGGGGCTGGAAGGTTCTGGAACCTTCCTTGCTATCCCCATTCCTTTCATCCTGGTAGGTTGCCAACCTTAAAAAAACCATTAAAGTTACAACGGCAGCAGCAGCCGCGGCCACATCTCAGGACCCTGAGCAACACCTGACTGAGCTGAGGGAACCAGCTCCTGGCACCAACCAGCGTCAGCCCAGCAAGAAAGCCTCAAAGGGCAAGGGGTGAGCCAGGGTAGCAGGAACTGCTCACTTCCAGGGTGCCCTGCTTTTACCCCAGGGACCTCTCTGTCCTCATTTCCTTCAGTTACTTGCATGGGAGTAGGGAGTGGGGGGAACCTCCAGAGGTTAGGGGATTCCCTGCATTCTCTTTCTTTCTCTTTCTCTCTCTTCTCCTTGCCAGGCTCCGAGGGAGTGCCAAGATTTGGTCCAAGTCGAATTGAAAGGACTGTCGTTTCCTCCCTGGGGATGTGGGGTCCCAGCTGCCTGCCTGCCTCTTAGGAGTCCTCAGAGAGCCTTCCTGTGCCCCTGGCCAGCTGATAATCCTAGGTTCATGACCCTTCACTTCCCCTAACCCCAAACATAGATCACACCTTCTCTAGGGAGGAGGCAAATGCAGGTTATGTTTTTGTTGGTACTTTTTGTTTTTTGTGACTTTGTGTGTTCCATTACTCCCCGCTGCCATCCTGTCTCCCCTGTTTCCTTAAGAGCTCAGCATCTGTCCCTGTTCATTAAATGTCACTGAGTAGGTGGGTAGCCCTGATAGGGGTTGCTGTGTTTTAAGCATAACCCACAGGCGTCTTTTCTACCACCTCATCCCTGCATGCCTGATCCCCAATTCCTATACCTTACCCTCCACCTATTGAGCAGCCTCTGAAGAGCCGTAGGGCCCCCACCTTTACTCACACCCTGAGAATTCTGGGAGCCAGTCTGCCATTCCAGGAGTCACTGGACATGTTCATCCTAGAATCCTGTCACACTACAGTCGTTTCTTTTCCTCTCTCTGGCCCTTGGGTCCTGGGATTGCTGCTGCTTCAACCCCAGAGCCTAAGAATGGCAGCCGTTTCGTAACATGTTGAGAGATGGGTCTTTCTTGGCCCTGGCCATTTTGGGAAGCTTGATGGCAATCCTGGAAGGGTTTAATCTCCTTTTGTGAGTTTGGTGGGGAAGGGAAGGGTATATAGATTGTATTAAAAAAAAGGTATATATGCATATATCTATATATAACATGACACAGAAATAAATCTATGAGAAATCTATCTACAAACTACCCTGAACCAGGTATCTTCTGTGTTTGATATTTGTGGATGGGAAGAAGACTCATTCCCAGTTCACTCTAAAAGAAACAGTACTGGAAAATGAAGAGACCCAGATACTATTTGCTGAGTCTCTGGCTGAGGCCTAGATCTCAAGCTGTATGCCTTTGGACAGGTTGCTCAGCATCCATTCAGAAGTAATGGATATGGCTGGGCGCAGTGGCTCACACCTGTAATCCCAATATGTTGGGAGGCCAAGGTGGGCATGTCACTTGACGTCAGGAGTGTGAGACCAGCCTGGCCAACATGGTGAAACCCCGTCTCCTAAAAATACAAAAAAATTAGCTGGGTGTGGTGGTGCATGCCCATAATCCCCTAAGGAGGCTGAGGCAGGAGAATCGCTTGAACCTGGGAGGTGAAGGTTGCAGTTGCAGTGAGCCAAGATCATGCATGCCAGCCTGAATGACAGAATGAGACTCTATCTCAAAAAAAAAAAAAAAAGAAAAGAAAGGGATGGGTGGCCGGGCGCAGTGGCTCAAGCCTGTAATCCCAGCACTTTGGGAGGCCGAGACGGGCGGATCACGAGTTCAGGAGATCGAGACCATCCTGGCTAACACAGTGAAACCCCGTCTCTACTAAAATACAAAAAAAATTAGCCGGGCGAGGTGGCGGGCGCCTGTACTCCCAGCTACTCGGGAGGCTGAGGCAGGAGAATGGCGTGAACCCGGGAGGCGGGGCTTGCAGTGAGCTGAGATCCGGCCATTGCACTCCAGCCTGGGCAACAGAGCTAGACTCCGTCTCAAAAAAAAAAAAAAAAAAAAAAAAAAAAAAGGGATGGGTGTGGTGGCTCATGCCTGTAATCCTGGCACTTTGGGAGGCCAAGGCAGGTGGATCATGAGGTCAGAAGATTGAGACCATTCTGGCTAACATGGTGAAACCCTGTCTCTACTAAAAATACAAAAAAATTAGCCAGGTGCGGTGGTGAGCATTTGTAGTCCCAAGTACTGGGGAGGCTGAGGCAGGAGAATGGCGTGAACCCAGGAGGTGGAGCTTGCAGTGAGCCGAGATGGCACCACTGCACTCCAGCCTGGGTGACAGAGTGAGACTCCGTCTCAAAAGGAAAAAAAAAAAAAGGCTCTGGACATGCAAATGGTGGCCACTGTTTCTGCTCTCAAGGAACTTAAGTTCAGTCTGTGTCCTCCCACCTCATAGAATTATAAGGGAAAGGGTTGATAATGAACTTGAATTTTCACATTGGAACCACACAGAACTGTCAGATCTGTGGCAAGAAGAAGCCATTGGACTCCTGCCCTCTGTCCACTAGAGCTCTCTAGGAAGTGTGCTAGAAGGATCGGAATCCTTGGCCTAGCTAGAGTGCTGCCATGGACTCCTTAGATTTGGAGAACTGTGGTGTGAGGGACAGCTGAGCCTTCGTTTGCATGTGAAGTGGTTGCCTTCTGAGGGTCCTGGGGTTGACAACTGCTCCCCAGAGCTTGTGATGTTCTTTAGGTGGAGATTTAGGACAGACCACCCTTCATTGGTCCTAAAGCTATCAGTCATGGAATTAGAAAGTGGGAGTGGGGGCTGGGCACAGTGGCTCATGCCTGTAATCCCAGCACTTTGGGAGGCCGAGGCGGGCAGATCACGAGGTGAAGAGATCAAGACCTTCCTGGCCAACATGATGAAACCCATCTGTACTAAAAATACAAAAATTAGCCGGGCATGGTGGCGCTTACCTGTAATCCCAGCTACTCGGAAGGCTGAGGCAGGAGAATTGCTTGAACCCAGGAGGCGGAGGTTGCAGTGAGCCAAGATGGTGCCACTGCACTGCAGCCTGCTGACAGAGCAAGACTCCGTCTCAAAAAAAAAAAAGTGGGAGTGAAATTCTGCGTTTCTTTTGTGTGTGTGTGTGTGTGTGTTTTCAAGACAGAGTTTCACTCTTGTTGCCCAGGCTGGAGTGCAATGGCACGATCTTGGCTCACTGCAACCTCCATCTCCTGGGTTCAAGTGATTCTCCTGCCTCAGCCTCCCAAGTAGCTGGGATTACAGGCATGCCCCACCACACTTGGCTAATTTTTGTATTTTTAGTAGAGACAGGGTTTCTCCATGTTGGTCAGGCTGGTTTCAAACTCCCGACCTTAGGTGATCTGCCTGCTTCAGCCTCCTAAAGTGCTGGGATTACAGGCGTGAGCCACCACGCCCAGCCAGATGCTAGGTTTTTTATTACAAATTGGCTAGGTAAGCTTGTCTTGAGCGGGGCAGTGACTTAATGAGACCAGTCTAAGGTGCCCCATTTCAGGAGTTGAAACTCTTGGCTTCTCAGCTTTTCCCTAGACAAGCAAGAGTTGATTCTCAGTCTCTGCCTCTGAAATAACCCCTTCTTCCCACACCCTCTAGTGTGTAAAAGTTGCTAACCCTTGGTGCTTTGAGCCTGTCCTGCCACCCCTGCCCATGCTCTAATTTTCCTTTGGAACTTAGTGTCGCCTTTACCTGTAAGCTGGTCCCAGCTAATGGTGCCATAACTTCCCAGGCCTCCCTTACTCTATCCTTTAAGAATGGCTCTGAAGTCCAATGTGGGCTAGGCTGGGACTGCCTGACTTCACCCAAAGAGGGAGGGGAAAGCATTCACATCCCAAGGTTATGGGACAAAGACAAATGCCATTTGCCCTTGATTTACAGAAAGAAGTGTCTTGGCTGTGAAGGCCTGGGGAAAGGACAGTAAATTATTTGAGAGGTGGTGAGGATCAGTTTTTGACCCAGAAATGTGGTTTAAGATTTAGGGATTCCATGTGTAACCAGGCCCAGGGCACCAGGAGAATCTTCCTAACCAAGAATCTTGTCTTCCACTTGCACGCTCACACATATGCTGATCCTTACTGGCTAGCAATCTTGGATGATTTTAGGGCTGGTCACATCAGTTAGTTATCTATTACTATGTAATAAATTACCCTAAAACCATGCCTTAAAACAACATGTAAATATGATCTCAGTTTCTATGGGTAGGGAATCTGGGCACGGCTGACTTAGCTTTCTACTTAGGTTTCTCACAAGACTGGAGTCAAGGTGTTAGCTAGGGCCATAGTCCTCTCAGGGTTCAAGTGGGAAGGATTTGCTTCCCGGCTCACTCAGTGGTTGTCAGCAGAATTCATTATTTCACAGCTGGTTGGACTGAGGACCTCATTTCCTGACTGACTGTTGGCCAGAGGCCACCCAGGTAGCCTCCATCACAGCAAGAGCCAGAAAGACAACACCAGCAAGATGAAGTCACAGTCTTTTGTTACTTAATCATGGAAGTGACATCACGTCACTTTTACCAGTTACCGGGTCCAGTCTATATTCAAGGGGTGAAGACTACACAGGGTGTGAAGTCAGAAGGCAGGAATCATTGGAAACCATGTTAGAAGCTCCCTACCACAGACAGTTTTTCTGGGCCACTAGCATCAAAATCATCAGGGGAGCTTCTGAAAAGGTGCATTCCTGGACCCCACTCCCACCCTTTGCTATTGAATTAGCATCTCCAGGGTGTGAACTGGAAATGTGCCGTCGTCACCCTCATTGTCTCAGCTCTGCAAGGGCTCTGAAAAGGCTGCTGCAGGGCCTTGGAAGACATGTAAGGGGGCCCAGGGTCACCGTCTGAGAGGGAAGGGCAAAAGTGAAACTTCTGAGTACAGGGCAAGAGAGCAAGAGAAACTTGTCCTTTCCTTCGAGGTTCTTAAGTACATGGTTATATATTACAAGTGTGATAAGTACCTTAAGAAGTATTGGGTGTGGCCGGGCGTGGTGGCTCACGCCTGTAATCCCAGCACTTTGGGAGGCCGAGACAGGCGGATCACAAGGTCGGGAGATCGAGACCATCCTGGCTAACACGGTGAAACCCCGTCTCTACTAAAAAAATACAAAAATTAGCCAGGCGCGGTGGTGGGCGCCTGTAGTCCCAGCTATACGGGAGGCTGAGGCAGGAGAATGGCTTGAACCTGGGAGGCGGAGCTTGCAGTGAGTGGAGATCCCACCACTGCACTCCAGTCTGGGCGACAGAGCGAGACTCCATCTCAAAAAAAAAAAAGTATTGGGTGACACGAAAGCATTTAACTCAGATCTAGATCTTGCTTGGGGTCAGAAAAGCCTCCAAGGACATGACCTTTAAACTGAAACTAGAAGCCCAAGTAGCAATTAGCCTGATAAAAGAGAGGGTGAGCATCTTGGCTGGGAAGAATAGTGGGATAAAGGCCTGCAGGCAGAAAGCTTCATTCTGTGACCCACTGCCTGTCCTTCAATAGGAAATGCATAATTTGGGGGATGGGGCAAGATAGACAATGCTATACTTAATGTTCATTTATCAGTCAATGGCAAATATATCTTGTTTTTTGTTTTATTTTGCTTTTGAGACCATGTCTTGCTCTGTCACTGGAGCTGGAGTACAGTGGCAGGATCATATGGGAATGGGGAGGGAAGCCCCAGGGGCCCAGAAAATGTCGGAGAGACCACAGGAGGAAAATCAAGAGAACAGTCCCATAAAAGTTTATGAACTCCTGGGCTAAACTGAGCTGTGCAAGCATAGATCTGCCCCTAAACAGCCTAGCTAAGGCTTTGTGAACTGAGTTACAGAATGGATCACTGTCCAGGTCTGACTGGCCACTGGGTGGCATCTGAGCCGGACTGATCCAAATAGCACTGCGAACACTTTTTTTTTTTTTTTGAGACGGAGTCTCGCTCTGTGGCCCAGGCTGGAGTGCAGTGGCCAGATCTCAGCTCACTGCAAGCTCCGCCTCCCGGGTTCACGCCATTCTCCTGCCTCAGCCTCCCGAGTAGCTGGGACTACAAGCGCCCGCCACCTCGCCCGGCTAGTTTTTTGTATTTTTTAGTAGAGACGGGGTTTCACCGTGTCAGCCATGATGGTCTCGATCTCCTGACCTCATGATCCGCCCGTCTCGGCCTCCCAAAGTGCTAGGATTACAGGCTTGAGCCACCGCACCCGGCCAATGCGAACATTTTTAAAATAAAACTGACATTGAAACCACAATGCTAAAAAGGCAGGTCAAAACTTGCTGCCTGAACCTGATTACCTGCTAAAACAAATTAGCATTCAACATGTTCAACATACTCCTTAAGATTTTAACAAGACCCAGAGCCTCAAAACATAGTATTCAAAATATCCAGAGTATAATCTAAGATGACTCAGCATACAAATAACTCTCCAGGGAAAAGACAGCCAACCCCAAGGAGGTGGAAGTGTTGGAATTTAAAGCAAATGCTGCAAGCAGTCTAACCATGCAGGAAGAAGAAAGGGAGAATGCTTTTGAAGCAAATGTAAAGAAAGTTTTTTTTTTTTTTTTTTTGAGACAGAGTCTCGCTCTGTCGCCCAGGCTGGAGTGGAGTGCCGTGGTGTGATCTCGGCTCACTGCAAGCTCCCGGGTCCACACCATTCTCCTGCCTCAGCCTCCTGAGTAGCTGGGACTACAGGCTCCTGACCTCATGATCCGCCCGCCTCGGCCTCCCAAAGTGCTGGCATGTGAGCCACCTTGCCTGGCCTAAAGAAAGTCTTAGCAAAGAAATGGAAGATATAAAGAACCAAACCGAAAATAGCAATAACTAGGCCGGATGTGGTGGCTCACGCCTGTAATCCCAGCACTTTGGGAGGCCGAGCTGGACGAATCACCTGAGGTCAGGAGTTCAAGACTATCCTGGCCAACATGGTGAAACCCCACCTTTACTAAAAATACAAAAATTAGCCAGGCATTGTGGCAGGCGCCTGTAATCTCACCTACTTGGGAGGCTGAGGCAGGAGAATCGCTTGAACCTGGGAGGTGGAGGTTACAGTGAGCTGAGATTGTGCCATTGCACTCCAGCTTGGGTGACAACAGCAAGACTCTGTCTCAAAAAAAAACAAAAACCTAAACTTCCCAAACCTAGGAAAAGACAAACACAGATTCAAAAAGTTTGGTGAATAGCAAACAAGATATACTCAAATCCATAGCCGGTGTGGTGGCACATGCCTGTAGTCCCAGCTACTTGGAAGGCTGAGGCAGGAGAATCACTTGCACTCCAGCCTGAGTGATAGGCAAGACTCCGTCTCAAAAAAAAAAAAAAAAAAAAAAAATCTATGTCCAGACACATCAGAATAAAATTACTAAAGGTTAAAGACAAAGAAAAAAGTCCTACAAGCATTTGGAAAAACAGTGCTTTTCACGCAGGATAAAAATGACTGAAATGACTGCACATTTCTCATCAGAAACTATGAAAGTCAGGTGGAACTAGAATGATACTTTTAAGGGGCCGAAGGGAAATAACTCAAAATTCTATATCCAGTGAAAATATTACTCAGGAATGAATGTGAAATAAAGATATTCTCAAGTGAAGGAAAATAAGAATTTGTCACTGGCAAACCCGCTGTAAAATAAATCCTAAAGGAGGTTCTTCAGGCAGAAGAGAAATGACACCAGAGGAAACACGGAATATTAAGGATGAAGAGCAACAGCAATGGTAAATATAATAGATTATTTTTCTCCTCTTAAGTTCTTTAAAATGTTTATGACAGTTGAAAGAAAATTATAAATTTTCTTGATGTTTGTCTCCTCAAGAGGGAATTCTCTAAATATAATTTTAAAACAATCATAAATTCACCTAGAGCCATGCGCGGTGGCTCACGCCTGTAATCCCAGCACTTTGGGAGGCTAAGGCGAGCGCAACACCCGAAGTCAGGAGTTGTAGACCAGCCTGGCCAACATGGTGAGACCCCGTCGCTACTAAAAACACAAAAATTAACCGGGCATGGTGGTGCATGCCTGTAATCCCAGCTGCTTGGGAGGCTGAGGCAAGAGAATTGCTTGAACCTGGGAGACGGAGGTTGCAGTGAGCCGAAATCGCGCCACTGCACTCCAGCCTGGGCAAGAAGAGCGAAATTCTGTCTCAAAAAATAAATAAATAAATTCACCTAGAAGGCTGGGTGTGGTGGCTCACGGCTATAATCTCAGCACTTTGGGAGGCTGAGATGGGCAGATCGCTTCAGCCTGGGAGTTCTAGACTAGCCTAGGCAACATGGCGAAACTTCACCGCTACAAAAAATACAAAAAAAATTAGTGGGGCACGGTGGCATGTGCCTGTAGTCCCAGCTACTTGGGAGGCTAAGGCAGGAGAATTGCTTGAGCCTGAGAGGTGGAGGTTGCAGTGAGCCAAGATTGTGCCATTGCACTCTAGTCTGGGTGACAGGAGTGAAACCCTGCCTCAAAAATTAAAAATCAACAGATAAATTCACCTAGAACTAAGCATTTTTAGCATTTAGTATGCGGAGTTTCAGTATTGGTAGTATGTGGTATTTGTCATTTATAGTAATACATATGACAACTACGAGATGAGACAGTAAAGGGACCTATGTTGTGGTGAAATTTCTACATTTAACTTGAAGTGATAGAAAAAACTCTTGATTGTGAAAAGTATGTATTTTGTAATCCCCATAATAAGGGTTAGTAAACCATATTCCACAGGCCAAATCCAGCCCACTGCCTGTTTTTGTAAATACAGTCTTTTTGGACTGTAGTTACACCTCGTTCATTACATATTATGTATGGTTGCTTTTGCGCTACAGCATCAGATTTGGGTGTTGCAACACACATTGTATGGCTGACAAAGCTCATCATATTTCTTACATCCGGCCCTTTACAGAAAAAGTTTGCCGGCCGAGCGCGGGGGCTCACGTCTGTAATCCCAGCACTCTGGGAGGCCGAGGTGGGTGGATCACCAAGTCAGGAAGTCAAGAACAGCCTGGTCAAAATGGTGAAACTCCACCTCTACTAAAACTACAAAAATTAGCCAGGCGCGGTGGCAGGCGCCTGTAATCCCAGCTATTCAGGAGGCTGAGGCAGGGAATTGCTTGAACCCAGGCAGCAGAGGTTGCAGTGAGCGGAGATGGCGCCACTGCACTCCAGCCTGGGCAGCAGAGACTCCCTCTCAAAAAAAAAAAAAAAAAGAAAAACTTTGCCAATACCTGTCCTAGAGCAACCACTAAAGAAAAGAAAGCCGGGTGCGGTGGCTCACGCCTGTAATCCCAGCACTTTGGGAGGCCAAGGTGGGCGGATCACGAGGTCAGCGTATGGAGACCATCCTGGCTAACACGGTGAAACCCCGTCTCTACTGAAAATACAAAAAATTAGCCGGGTGTGGTGGCGGGTGCCTGTAGTCCCAGCTACTCGGGAGGCTGAGGCAGGAGAATGGCAGGAACCCGGGAGGCGGAGCTTGCAGTGAGCCGAGATCGCGCCACTGCACTCCAGCCTGGGCGACAGAGCGAGACTCCGTCTCAAAGAAAAAAAGAAAAGAAAATGATACAGATATTTACTGGGGGGGGAAAAACTATACATAAATTAAAATGGAATACTAAATAACATTCAAGTAAACCAATACAAGGATGGAAAATGGAGACAGATAAATTACAAACAGAACAAACAGAAAATAAATAATAAATAATAGAAATAAATGCAAACATACTAATTAATTTTTTTTTTTTTTTGAGATGGAGTCTCTTTAGAAGAGACAGGGTTTCACTATTGGCTAGGACAGTCTTGAACTCCTGACCTCAGGTGATCCTCCTGCCTCGGCCTCCCGAAGTGCTGGGATTACAGGCGTGAGTCACCACACCCGGTCAATTATATTAAATTTAAATAGCCTAAATACAATTAAAAGATGGGTAGGCTGGTGGCATACATCTGTAGTTTCAGCTACTTGGGAGGCTAAGATGGGAGGACTGCATGAGCCTGAGAAGTTGAAGCTGCAGTGAACTGTAATTGTGCCACAGCACTCCAGCCTGGGTGACAGACTGACCCTGTCTCAAAAAAAAAAAAAAAAGAAAGAAAAAAAACTCCTTAATTCTAGCACTTTGGGAGGCTGAGACATGAGGATCACTTGAGCCCAGGATTTTGACACCAGCCTGTGCAACACAGTGAATAGAGACCCCATCTCTAAATAAACATCAAAATAATTTTTTTCTTTTTTTTTTTTTCTTGAGATGGAGTCTTGCTCTGTCTGGAGTGCAGTGGCGCGATCTCAGCTCACTGCAACCTCCGCCTCCTGGATTCGTGCCATTCTCCTGCCTCAGCCTCCCAAGTAGCTGGCACTACAGGCACCCACCACCACGCCTTCCTAATTTTTTTGTATTTTTAGTAGAGACAGGGTTTCACCGTGTTAGCCAGGATGGTCTCTATCTCCTGACCTTGTGATCTGCTTGCCTCGGCCTCCCAAAATGCTGGGATTACAGGCATGAGCCACCGTGCCCGGCCAAAATAATTTTTTTAAAAGACCCAGAAATACAGTGTCTTAAAACACACACACACACACACACACACACACACACGAAAAAACATTTTTAAGTATGACATAGGTCAGTTAAAAGTAAAAAGATGGAAAAAGATATACCATGAACATTAACCAAAAGAGAGTTGAAAATGGCTGTGGTAACAGTAAACTAAACATCAGAGCAAAGAAAATTACCAGAGAAAAGAGAGATATTGACTGGGCATGGTGGCTTAAGCCTGTAATCCCAGCACTTTGGGAGGCTGAGGTGGGCAGATCACGAAGTCAGGAGTTCGAGACCAGCCTGGCCAACATGGTGAAACCCCATCAATACTAAAAATACAAAAAAATTAGCTGGGTGTGTAATCCCAGCTACTTAGGAGGCTGAGGCAGGAGAATCACTTGAACCTGGGAGGCAGAGGTTGCAGTGAGCCAAGATCATACTACTGCACTCCAGGCTGGGTGACAGAGTAAGACTCCATCTCAAAAGAAAAAAAAAAAAAAGACATTACATAATAATAAGATATTTGGTTTTCCAAGTAGACACAATAATTCCAAATGTCCATGCATTTCACTACAGAGCTTTAAAATACACGAAGCAGGCCGGGCGCGGTGGCTCAAGCCTGTAATCCCAGCACTTTGGGAGGCCGAGACGGGTGGATCACGAGGTCAGGAGATCGAGACTATCCTGGCTAACACGGTGAAACCCCGTCTCTACTAAAAAATACAAAAAACTAGCCGGGCAAGGTGGCGGGCGCCTGTAGTCCCAGCTACTCGGGAGGCTGAGGCAGGAGAATGGCGTGAACCCGGGAGGCGGAGCTTGCAGTGAGCTGAGATCCGGCCACTGCACTCCAGCCTGGGCGACAGAGCGAGACTCCGTCTCAAAAAATAAAAATAAAAATAAAATAAAATAAAATAAAATACACGAGGCAGGCTAGCCACTGTGGCTCACGCCTGTAATCCCAGCATTTTGGGAGGCCGGGCAGATCACTTGAAGTCAGGAGTGTGAGACCAGCCTGGCCAACATGGTGAAACCCTGTCTCTACCAAAAGTATAAAAAATTAGCCAGGTGTGGTGGCATGTGACTGTAATCCCAGTTACTCAGGAGGCTGAGGCAGGAGAATTGCTTGAACCTGGGAGGTGGAAGTTGCAATGAGCTGAGACTGTGCCATTGCACCCCAGCCTGGGCAACAGAACGAGACTCTGTCTCAAAAAAGAGAAAAAAGAAAACAACAGCTGGGTGTGGTGGCTCACGCCTGTAATCCCAGCACTTTGGGAGACTGAGGTGGGCGGATCATGAAGTCAGGAGTTCAAGACCAGCCTGACTAATATGGTGAAACCCCGTCTCCACTAAAAATACAAAAATTAGCCAGGTATGGTGATGTATGCCTGTAGTCCCAGCTACTCGGGAGGCTGAGACAGGAGAATCAGTTGAACCCGGGAGGTGGAGGTTGCAGTGAGCCAAGATAGTGCCTCTGCACTCCAACCTGGGCGACAGAGCAAGACTCTGACTCAAAAAGAAAAAAAAATCATGAAGCAAAAACTGATAGATCTCAAAGGAGGTATGGACAGATCCACAAGTATAGTTGAAAACATCAAAACTCTGTTCCCAATAATCAACAGAAAATTAGCAAGTATGAAGAAGTATATAGAACTGAACAATGCCACCAACCAACATAATTGACACTTATAGAACACCCCCCAACATAGCAGAATACAGGTTTTTCAAGTGCACATGGAATTACCAAGATAGGCTATGTCCTGGGTCATAAGACCAACTTCAACAAATTTTAAAAAGTGAAGTTATATAAAGTATGTTTTCTGACCATAATGAACATGAACTAGAAATCAGTAACAGATAACAAGGAAATCTCCAAATACTTGGAAACGAAACAACATACTGTCAAATAACTCATGGATCAAAGAGGAAGTCTTGAGGAATTAGAAGACACTGTGAACTTAACAAAAATGAAAATGCAAAATATCAAACTGTGAGGTGCAGCTAAAACAGCAGTTAGAGGAAAATTCATAGCATCAAATACTTAATTAGAGGCTGGGCGCGGTGGCTCAAGCCTGTAATCCCAGCACTTTGGGAGGCCGAGACGGGCGGATCACGAGGTCAGGAGATCAAGACCATCCTGGCTAACACAGTGAAACCCCGTCTCTACTAAAAAATACAAAAAAATAGCCGGGCGAGGTGGCGGGCGCCTGTAGTCCCAGCTACTCAGGAGGCTGAGGCAGGAGAATGGCGCAAACCCAGGAGGCAGAGCTTGCAGTGAGCTGAGATCCGGCCACTGCACTCCAGCCTGGGCGACAGAGCGAGACTCCGTCTCAAAAAACAAAAAAAAAAACAAAAATACTTAATTAGAAAAGAAGAAAGGGGCCAGGTGTGGTGGCTCAATGCCTGTAATCTCAACACATTGGGAGGCCAAGGCAGGAGGACTACTTGAGCCCAGGAGCTTGAGATCAGCCTGAGCAACATAGCAAGACCCTGTCTCTACAAAAAATTTACAGGTGGCCCGGCATGGTGGCTCATGCCTGTAATCCCAGCACTTTGGGAAGGCAAGGCAGGCAGATCACAAGGTCAGGAGTTTGAGACCAGTCTGGTCAACACAGTGAAACCCCATCTCCACTAAAAAATACAAAAAATTAGCCAGGCATGGTGGTGGGCGCCTGTAGTCCCAGCTGCTCGGGAGGCTGAGGCAGGAGAATGGCATGAACCTGGGAGGCAGAGCTTGCAGTGAGCCAAGATCATGCCACTGTACTCTAGCCTGGGCGACAGAGACTCCATCTCCAAAAAAAAAAAAATTTACAGGCATGGTGGTACATGCCTGTAGTCCCAGCTGCTCAGGTGCCTGAGGTGGGAGGATCACTTGAGCCCAGGAGGTTGAGGCTGCAGTGAGCTGTGATGCACCACTGCACTCTAGCCTAGGTGACAGAGCAAGACCCTGTCTCAAAAAAGAAAAAACAAAGAAGAAAAGACTGAGGTCAACAATCTATACTTCTGTATTGAGAAAGAAGACAAAGAAGAGCAAAATTAAACCCAAAGCAAGCAGAAGAAAAAAAAAGATAACAGATATTAATGAAATTGAAAACAGAAAAATAAAAACATAAATGAGCCAGGCGTGGTGGCTTACACCTATAATCCTAGTGCTTTGGGGGGCTGAGGTGGGCAGATCACCTGAGGTCAGGAGTTCAAGACCAGCCTGGCTAACATGATGAAACCCTGTTTCTACTAAAAATATAAAAACTTTGCTGGGCATGGTGGTGTGTGCCTGTAATCCCAGCTACTTGGGAGGCTGAGGCAGGAGAATCGCTTGGACCCGGGAGGAGGAGGTTGCAGTGAGCCAAGATCACTGTACTCCAGCTTGGGCAACAAAAATGAAACTCTGTCTCAAAAACAAACAAACAAACAAACAAAAACACCATAAATGAAACCAGAAGTTGATTTTTTTTGAAATGATCAATAAAATTGCTAAACTTCTAGCCATACTAACAGAAAAGAGAGAGAGGAAGAAGAAAGAGAGGGAGAGAAAAGAAAGAGAGAAAGAGAGAGAAAGTACAAGTTAACTAAGATTAGGAATAGAGGAGGAGATATCACCACAGACCCCAAAGGTGAATAGTGAATACTATAAACACATTTACGAACATAAATTCAACAACTTAGATGAAATGTACCAATTCCTGTGATATGGTGTGAATATTGTTGTCCCCTCAAAAATTCATGTTGAACTTAGTCCCCAGTGCAAACAGTGTTGGGAGGTGCGGCTTAATGGGAGGCATTAGGTCACGAAGGTGGCGCCTTCATGGATTAAGGGATTAATGACGCTAAAAAAGAGCATTCAGAAATGGGTACACTGTATTCTGCTCTTCTGCCATATGAAGAACAGTATTCCCTCTGGAGGATGCAGTGCTCAAGGTGCCGTATTGGGAGTGGAGACCAGGTCCTTAACCAGACACCAAACCTGTTGATCCCTTGGTCTTGGACTTCCCAGCCTCCAGAACTCTGGGAAATAAATTTCTGGTTTTTTTGTTTTGTTTGTTTTAAGTTATCCAGTCTCAGGCATTCTATTAATAGCAGCACAAAACAGACTAAGAAATCTTGAAAGCCACAAGTTACCAAAACTCGCCAAAGAAAAAAGAGGTAGATGTAAATATAAAATGTACAACTATAAAACTTTTAGAAGATAACATATGAGAAAATCTTAGTTACCTGGAGTTAGGCAAGAAGTTCTTAGATTTAACATCAAAAGCATGACTCATAAAAGAAAAAAATGGTAAGTTCCACGTCATCAAAATTCAAAACTTTTGCTCTGAGGAAGACAGCATTAGAAGGAACAAAGGACAAGCTACAGAATGTGAGAAAACATTTGCGAATCTACCTAATAAAAGACTTCTAGCCAGAATACATTAAGAACTCTGAAAACTCAGTAAGAAAACAACCTAATTTTTTAAAATGGGGTGCTGGGCACAGTGACTCACGCCTGTAATCCCAGCACTTTGGGAGGCCCAGGCGGACAGATCACCTGAGGTCAGGAGTTTGAGACCAACCTGGCAAACATGATGAAACCCTCTCTCAACTGAAAATACAAAAATTAGCCGGGTGTGGTGGTGGACGTCTGTAATCCCAGCTACTTAGGAGGCTGAGGCAGGAGAATTGCTTGAACCCTGGAGGTGGAGGTTGCAGTGAGCCAAGATCGTGTCACTGCATTCCAGCCTGAGACTCTGTCTCAAAATAAATTCAATTCAATTCAATTAAAAATGGGCAAAAGACGGCCAGGTGCAGTGGCTCACGCTTGTAAACCCACCACTTTGGGAGGCTGAGGCAGGTGGATCACCTGAGGTGAGGAGATCGAGACCAGCCTGGCGAACATGGTGAAACCCCGTCTCTACTAAAAATACAAAAAATTAGCCGGGCATGGTGGCTAATAATCAATAATTACAGCCGGCGCCTGTAATCCCAGCTATTCGGGAGGCTGAGGCAGGAGAATCGCTTGAGCGCGGGAGGCAGAGGTTGCAGTTAGCCAAGATCATGCCATTGCATTCCAGCCTGGGCTACAAGAGTGAAACTCCATCTCAAAAAAAAAAAAGGAAAAAAAAAAGGGCAAAAAGACTTAGACACTTTATAGAAGAGGCTATTATGATGGCAAATAAGCACATGAAGACATGCTCATGATTAGATGCTCAAATCATTAACCGTTAAGCAAATTCAAATTAAAACTACAATGAAATATCTAGTAGAATGAATAGAATACCTATGCACCTATTAGAACAGCTAAAATAAAACAAAAACTGACAACAGTAACTGCTGGCAAGAATGTGAAGTAACTGTAACTCTTACAATTACTGGTGGGAATGCAAAATGGTACAGCCACTGTGGAAAACACTTTGCTATTTTCTTATAGACTTAACCTTACAGCTACTATATGATCCAGCAATCCCACTTCATTTCATTCCTAAAGAAACAAAAACTGGCTGGGCACAGTGACTTAGGCTTGTAATCCCAGTACTTCGGGAGGCCAAGGTGGGCAGATCGCTTGAGCCCAGGAGTTGGAGACCAGCCTGGGCAACATGGCAAGACCCCCATCTCTACAAAAAATACAAAAATTAGCCCAGTGTGGTGGTGCTCGCCTGTAGTCCCACTCAGGAGACTGAGGTGAGAAGACCACTTGAGCCCGGGAGGTTGAAGCTGCAGTGAGCCATGATGGCACCACGGCACTCCAGACTGGTCAACACAGTGAGACCCTGTCTCAAAGAAATAAAAGAAAACTTATATTCACACAAATGCCCCATATGTAAGTGTTTACAGCAGTTCTGTTCATAGTTCCAAAAATTGTAAATGACCCCAAATATTCTTTTTTTTTTTTTTTTTTGTGACAGAGTCTTGCTCTGTCACCCAGGCTGGAGTACAGTGGTGCAATCTCGGCTCACTGCAAGCTCCGCCTCCCGGGTTCATGCTATTCTCCTGCCTCAGCCTCCCGAGTAGCTGGGACTACAGGTGCCCACCACCATGCCTTCCTAGTTTTTTGTATTTTTAGTAGAGACGGGGTTTCACCGTGTTAGCCAGGATGGTCTTGATCTCCTGACCTCGTGATCCGCCTACCTCAGCCTCCCAAAGTGCTGGGATCACAGGCGTGAGCCACCCCGCCCGGCCCTAAATGGCCTAAATGGGTGAGTGAATAAACAATAAACACACAATGGAATACTGAGGAACTATTAACACACACACAACATGAGTGAGTCTCAAAGGCATTATGATGAGTGAAAGAGCCACCTTTGGCCAGGCACAGTGGCTGATGCTTATAATCACAGCACTTTGGGAGACTGAGGTGGGCATATCACCTGAGGTCAGGAGTTCAAGACCAGTCTGACCAACATGGTAAAACCCCGTCTCTACTAAAAATACAAAAATTAGCCGGGCGTGGTGGTGGGCGCCTGTAATCCCAGCTACTTGAGAGGCTAAGGCAGGAGAATGGCGTGAATCCAGGAAGTGGAGCTTGCAGTGAGCCGAGATTGTGCCACTGCACTTCAGTCTGGGCGGCACCTTCAAAATGTTACCTAGTATGTGATTTCCTTATGTGACATTCTGGAAAAGGTGAAACTATAGCAATGGAAAACAAATCATTAGTTGCCAGGAGTTGGGGTAGAGGAAGGGTGTACCTACAGGAGCTACAGGGAGGGCTTTGAGGGGTGATGGAACTGTTCTAATCCTGATTGTGGTGGTGGTTACACAAATCTGTACATGTGAGTTAAAACTCACAGAACATACACACATACACACATGAAGCAATTTTGCCATAGTTTTTTTTAAAAGGTTAGAAAAACATACAGGGTTATCAGCACACTTGGGTAATTTTATTTAATTAATTCATTTATTTATTTTTATGAGACGGAGTCTTGCTCTGTCACCAGGCTGGAGTGCAGTGGTGCAGTCTCGGCTCACTGCAACCTCTGCCTCCCTGGTTCAAGCGATTCTCCTGCCTCAGCCTCCCAAGTAGCTGGGACTACAGGCGTGCACCACCAAACCCAGCTAATTTTTGTATTTTTAGTAGAGACGGGGTTTCTCCACGTTGGTTAGGATGGTCTTGATCTCCTGACCTCGTGATCCACCCACCTCAGCCTTCCAGAGTGCTGGGATTACAGGTGTGAGCAACCTTGCCTGGCTGGGTAATTTTTTATGTAAAAATTTGTACAAAAAAACTTTCTTTTTTTGGAGACAAGGTCTTGCTATGTTACCTGGGTTGAAGTAACCTCTGCCACCCTGGCTCAGGTGATCCTCCCACCTCAGCCTCCCAAGTAGTTGGGCTACAGGCACGCACCACCATGCCCAGCTAATTTTTTATTTTTGTTTTTGAGAAGGAATCTCACTCTGTCGCCCAGGCTGGAGTGCAGTGGCATGATCTTGGCTCACTGCAATCTCCACCTAGCGATTCTTCTGCCTCAGCCTCCTGAGTAGCTGGGACTACAGGTGCATGCCACCACACCCAGTTAATTTTTTGTATTTTTAGTAGAGATAGGCTTTCACCATATTGGCCAGGCTGGTCTTGAACTGCTGACCTCAGGTGATCCACCTGCCTCAGCCTCCCAAAATGCTGCGATTACAGGTGTGAGCCACCACGCCCAGCTTTGTTTTTGTTTTTGTAAATATGGGATTTTGCCATGTTGCCCAGGCTAGTCTCGAACTCCTGGGCTCAAGCAGTCCTCCCACCTCGGCTTCCCAAAGTGTTTAGGATTTCAGGCGTGAGCTGCCACGCCCTGCAGGAAACGTTCAATTTATTTATTTATTTATTTTTTAATTTTTATTTTTTTTTGAGATGGAGTCTCGCTGTGTCACCCAGGCTGGAGTGCAGTGGTGCGATCTCGGCTCACTGCAAGCTCCGCCTCCCAGGTTCACACCATTCTCCTGCCTCAGCCTCCGAGTAGCTGGGACTATAGGCGCCCGCCACCACGCCCGGCTAGTTTTTTGTATTTTTAGTAGAGACGGGGTTTCACCATGTTAGCCAGGATGGTCTCGATCTCCTGACCTCGTGATCCACCCGCCTCGGCCTCCCAAAGTGCTGGGATTACAGGCTTGAGCCACCGCGCCCGGCCGAAACGTTCTATTTAAAGGACTTCTACGGTGAATCATTCCATACATATTAGTATCATTTCTGTCAATCTAGGTTTTGAGTCCTGGCTCTCGCTGTGCTGCAATCAGATAGCTGTATGATGCTGAACAAGTCACTTCTCCGTTTCTTCAGAAGAAAATGGAAACGGTGGTTTTGATGATATCTGGAATTACTGCTAAGGGCCATCCAAATAATCTCCAACCCTGACATTCTGCTTTAGTGTTTCTGAAAGCAGACCTACTGCCATATTTGGGAATTTCCAGAGCAGACGATATCTAAAGTCTCTTTTAAGTCGAAATTGTCATTTATATTATATTTGGGCTGTCTGAAATTGAGATTCATCTATGTTGGGAATCGGCTTCTGTCCTTCCCTGCCATATTCCTTGTGAATTGTGAATTCCCCCACCTCAAATACATAACATCTTTATCTGGAGTCACCAGTGGTGTTCTAGGAACACAACTTTGTTTACTTTCACCAAAGCATTTCTCATCTGATATGGTTTGGCTGTGTCCCCACCCAAATCTCATCTTGAAATGTAGCTCCTATAATTCCCACATATTGTGGGAGGGACCCGGTGGGAGATAATTAATCATAGGGGTGGTTTCTCCCGTACCGTTCTCGTGGTAGTGAATAAATCTCACAAGATCTGATGGCTTTATAAGGGGAAACCCCTTTTGCTTTGTTCTCATTCTCTCTTTTGCCTGCTGCCATGTAAGATGTGCCTTTTGCCTTCCAACATGATTGTGAGGCCTCCCCAGCCACGCTGTGATTCCATTAAACCTCTTTTTTCTTTATAATTTACTCAGTCTCGGGTATGTCTTTATCAACAGTGTGAAAACGGACTAATACACCACCTCAGTGTCATCTTGGCTTTTCCCAAGGTATTTCTGCTCTTTTTCTTTCTTTTTTTTTTTTTTTTTGAGAGGGAGTCTCCCTCTATTGCCCAGGCTGGAGTGCAGTGGTGCGATCTTCACTTACTGCAAACTCCGCCTCCCTGGTTCACGCCATTCTCCTGCCTCAGGCTCCTGAGTAGCTGGGACTACAGGCGCCTGCCACCATGCCTGGCTACTTTTTTTTTTTTTGTATTTTTAGTAGAGACGGGGTTTCACCATATTAGCCAGGATGTTCTCGATCTCCTGACCTCGTGATCTGCCTGCCTCAGCCTCCCAAAGTGCTGGGATTATAGGCGTGAGCCACCGCGCCCAGCCGGTATTTCTGCTCTTTAGAGACTCAGTCCCACCTGGACAGCTCTTTCAAGTCCCCCCTCTCTCCCATCCTCCAGCTTCTTGGGCCCATATGTCTCAGACCCCTCAGATGCTTGGTTGGCCTCCTGGCCGGAGAACACTGACATCTTCAAGATGATGTTCCAGAAATGTCAAACTCTCCAGGTGGCAGGTGACAGATGAAAAGGAGGGGGTGATGCTGGGATAAACCAGGAGCAGCACCCTATTCCCACCCAAAAGATAAGGGCTTTAGGGAGGAAGAAGAGAATCTCAAGGGGCAGAGAAAGGCTGAATGCTAACCCAGTTTGTCTCGTCTCAGGGACAGTCCAGAGGGCCCTGAGCCCAGGCAGGGAAGCACTTTCTGCTTCTCCTGGTCTGCCAAGAGCTACCGTTTAAGAGCAGACATGGGCTGGGTGCAGTGGCTCACGCCTGTAGTCCCAGCACTTTGGGAGGCACAGGCAGGCAGATCACCTGAGGTCAAGAGTTCAAGACCAGCCTGGCCAACATGGTGAAACTCCCTCTCCACTAAAAATTAAAAAATTAGCGGACCGTAATGGCAGATGCCTGTAATCCCAGCTACCTGGAGGCTGAGGCAGGAGAATCGCTTGAACCTGGGAGGCAGAGGTTGCAGTGAGCCGAGAGTGCTATTGCACTCCAGCCTGGGTGACAGAGCGAGACTCCGTTAAAAACAAAACAAAACAAAACAAAACAAAACAAAACAAAACAAAAAAAGGGTGGGCGTGGTGGCTCATGCCTGTAATCCCAGCACTTTGGGAGGCCGAGGTGGGCGGATCACGAGGTCAGGAGATTGAGACTATCCTGGCTAACACGGTGAAACCCTGTCTCTGCTAAAAATACAAAAAAAAAAAAAAAAAAAATTAGCAGGGCGTGGTGGCGGGCGCCTGTAGTCACAGCTACTCGGGAGGCTGAGGCAGGAGAATGGCGTGAACCTGGGAGGCAGAGCTTGCAGTGAGCCGAGATCGCGCCACTGCACTCCAGCCTGGGCACAGAGGGAGACTCCGTCTCAAAAAAAAAAAAAAAAAAAAAGCAGACACGGAGGCTAAGAGGGCTAAGAGTCATGAGCACACTCTACACTGCTCTACACTGGGGGGTTTCAGGGCCCCCTCTGTAGTAGCTCTGTCAGGCTTCAGCGTCCCAGGCCCCTCTCCCTCAGGCTATGTTAGCTCTGTGCCCCCAACACAGGCTCTCCCGAGGGATGAGGCTGGACAGAGGCTCCTTATGAGAGCCAGCTACCAACATCTCCCCATGCCCCAGCTCCTCAGTGATTTATTTCGCCTCCCAGTGCCTCCCATGCCTCGCTGTCCCATCTTTATCTCCCCGTCCTGGTGCAGCACTACCTGTCTCCTGCCTCTCCTAAGACTCCAGTGGTGTCTACGAGCGACAGAGGTTGAGACTGCTTTCTTCTTGCCCCTAGCCCAACTGGAATGGGCTGAGAGAAGGCATCTTTGAGCCCTGCTGTTCCCTCAGCCCCTGGAATGACAGTCCCAGGATTGGGAACATAAAGGCAGGAAGGTATGTGAGTTAAATGGACTTGGAATATGCAGGTGGCAAGACCAGACTTCTGGGTCCTGTGGGCCAGTTCCTGGTTCTCTGGGTCACCTGTTTAGATAACTTGGACATGGGATAGGGGGTGTAGGAAAAAGGGTATTATTACTAGGGCCTGAAGCCATTACAATAGAATGGGGAAAAAACCCCAAACCACAAACAGGGCAGGGGGAGAGTGGCCTCAGACATTTGTTTCTACTTTGAGGTCTGGAGGGAGTGAGAGATGATAGCCAGGAGCTGGGAGGGTGAACGGCTGGGGGCTGTTCAAGGCCAGTAGGATGAGATCCAGGTTGTGTCTGGAAGTATTTTAGGGGTCCTGAGGATGGAGTGGGGGATGAGGGACCACCAGAGAACCCTGAAGGAGCAAGGCAGGGAGAGAGTGACCAGGGAGACATACTAGCGTGGAACGGTCATTTGTATCCCATGCGCGTGTCAGACGCTCTCTGCACTCACTCGGGTCTCAGTTCTGAGGTATGAATCCACAGTCACCAGTGCCTAGAAAGGTCCATTTGACAAAGTGGGGAACTGACGTTACGAGAGAGGAAGAGTCTTTCCCACAGTGTGGCTGAGTGGTGGGGCCAGGTCTTGCTTGTGCGTCTGCAGCCTGTTTCCCTCCTCTGTGTTATTCTGCTTAGTCACACACCTAGTATCAGCCTCTTCCAACCTGTAATGTTCTGGGGTGGAGAAAATAACCTGAGTCATTTGCCCATGTCCTCTGGATATTCGCTGGGCCGGTGGCTGAGGGGTGGCTGCTGTGTGAGGCTGGGCCCAGATGGAGAGCTGACCGGAAGTAGAATATCTGTGTCCCTCGGAAAAGTTCCTTTCCTCTTCCTGTTCCGTGGCCCTTACCCCAGTGGCAGACAGGTCAGGATGTGCTAGGGGGCTCGTTCTTTTTTTTTTTTTGAGATGGAGTCTTGCTCTTTCGCCCAGGCTGGAGTGCAGTGGCGTGATCTCGGCTCACTGCAAGCTCCGCCTCCCGGGTTCACACCATTCTCCTGCCTCAGCCTCCCAAGTAGCTGGGACTACAGGAGCCCACCACCACGCCTGGCTAATTTTTTGTATTTTTAGTGGAAACGGGGTTTCACCGTGTTAGCCAGGATGGTCTCGATATGCTGACCTCGTGATCCGCCCACCTCGGCCTCCCAAAGTGCGATTACAGGCATGAGCCACCGCGCCCCACTGGGGGCTGGTTCTTGAGCATCTCACTCTACTGATGCTAACACACACCTCATTTCCCACAACATATTCCTGCTGAGAACTAGTCACAGGCCCTAGGAGTAAGGGCTGGGGTGAAGGGTGGTCCAAACCCTACAGCAGGGAGCAGGGGTACAAATCAGTTCACATGCCTAAAGGCTGGGACCTGAACAGGGGAATCCCTCAAAACACTGGACTGACTCACCTGGACTGAGGTCAGGGCAGCCTTACCCTGCTCCAGTCACACTCAGGACTACACCTGCGCATGCAGCACTGGAACTGAAATCGGGGTTGAGAGGCTGGGCCTGATATTTTGTGGCTAGAAGGGCCCCACATAACTCAGGTCCAGGGAGGTGAGTGACCTGCCCAAGACCACAAGGCTGTTAGTGGCAGAGCTAA
The DNA here is from genome assembly GCF_049350105.2 of Macaca mulatta. Taxonomy (NCBI): domain Eukaryota; kingdom Metazoa; phylum Chordata; class Mammalia; order Primates; family Cercopithecidae; genus Macaca; species Macaca mulatta. Next base: position 7,709,906 of record NC_133416.1, read on the forward strand.
GGACTGAGGCTCCTTCAATTCCAGGTTACCTTGCTGCCTTCTCAGGCGAGTGAAGAAAACTCCTTTCTCAGAGGAAACAGTCGTGTGCTTATCTGCACAGGGCAAGATTACACTTAAAGATGAGAGCTATGAAGCCAGGCACAACAGCTCATACCTGTAATCCCAGCACTTTGGGAGGCCGAGGCAGGTGGATCACTTGAGTCTAGGAGTTCAAGACCAGCCTGGCCAACATGGTGAAACCCTGTCTCTACTAAAAACACTAAAATTAGCTGGGCGTGGTGGCGCACACCTGTAGTCTCAGCTACTCAGGAAGCTGAGGCAGGAGAATCTCTTGAACTGGGGAGGCAGAGGCTGCAGTGAGCTGACATCACGCCACTGCCTGGGTGACAGAGCAATACTCCATCTCAAAAAAAAAAAAAAGAAAGAAAGATGAGGACCATGGCTGCTGAGTTCCATCATCCACAGTTCAGAGCCCAGCTGGTGAATAATCCACACCTGTTTGACTTCTGGGATTCCTGGATTCTTTCACCACTGGGTTCCCTTGACCTGGTCGTGCATCTTCACCAGCCTACTTAATGGGATTTAGTAACTGCACTGGACTAGGACACCAGTGCCTGGTTGTTGAGCTCAACTTTTTTTTTCCTTTTTTTTTTTTTTTTTTGAGACGGAGTCTCTCTCTGTCACTCAAGCTGGAGTGCAGTGGCCAGATCTCAGCTCACTGCAAGCTCCGCCTCCCGGGTTTATGCCATTCTCCCGCCTCAGCCTCCCGAGTAGCCGGGACTACAGGCGCCTGCCACCGCGCCCGGCTAGTTTTTTTGTATTTTTTAGTAGAGATGGGGTTTCACCGTGTTAGCCAGGATGGTCTCAATCTCCTGGCCTCGTGATCCGCCCGTCTCGGCCTCCCAAAGTGCAGGTATTACAGACTTGAGCCACCGCGCCTGGCCGAGCTCAACTTCATCTCTATCTCTCTGCTTGTTGAGTCACTGGACAAATCCTCATCCTTTTTTTTTTTTTTTTTTGAGATGGAGTCTCGCTCTGTCGCCCAGGCTGGAGTGCAGTGGTGCAATCACGGCTCACTGCAAGCTCCGCCTCCCGGGTTCACGCCATTCTCCTGCCTCAGCCTCCCAAGTAGCTGGGACTACAAGCGCCGCCACCTCGCCCGGCTAATTTTTTTGTATTTTTAGTACAGACAGGGTTTCACCATGTTCGCCAGGATGGTCTCGATCTCCTGACCTCCCGATCCGCCCGTCTCGGCCTCCCAAAGTACGAGGATTATAGGTGTGAGCCACTGCACTCAGCCGCTCCTTATCCTCTTGAATCTACTCGTCCATGAGACACAGGGCAAGATTCTCCCTTCCCTGAGAGGACCCAGAGCCTTAGGTGTCTTTATGTCCCCAACTGAAAAGAACTCAAGACTTTGATAAAGAGGAAACCATTATCAGACTCTCCTACACATTTGTCATCATTAAGTAAGTTCCCAAGAGGAAAAGAGTGACCCATTTGGCTGGGCAAAGCAAGAGTGAACGTCTTGAGAAATTTGAGCTCCTCATGCCCTTCCAGTCATGCTCAGGTTCCAGGTTAAGTTTTCTTCTCTAGTCTTCTTCCCTGGGCTCAAATTCTCAACTACTGTGGGTGGAGGGTTTGTGGAACGCTGCAGACCAGAGTTCCTCCCCTCTGAAGGCCTGTGCAGGGTTATCTGAAGTGTTTCCACCCAGAGTGCAGGAAAGAAACTCTGCCTAAGGAGCAAGGGGCAGCAAGTTCTGCAGGCACCCATGAGAGATGCCCAATGCATCCCTGAAGAGAAAAGTGACAGCAGAATGTGAGGGGAGAGCCAGCGAGGCACGTGCTCATGTTCTCACGCCCCAGCCTAGCCCAGCCAAGTGCTGATGGCCTGCACCTGCCAGTGCTGATGGTCTCTCCGCACCAAGGAGATGTGGGCTTGAACTCTGAGGTACGAAAGCTACACGTGGAGATGAGGAAAAGTGAGAAGATAACTTCAGAGGAGACAGGAGGGTTGAACTGAACAGGAAAAGATCAAAAGTACAGCCAGAATCCCATTTGGTCTTTTTTCTATTCTCCTTTATTCCATAAACACCTAGTTACAAGTTGCACAAATCAAAAAATAAAGGCAGGGAAGGGTTTAGGGAAGATTCTGGTGATGTGTGTGGGCAGGAGTAGGGAGAAAGAGTTGGGAACCAGTCTGCTCCTTCCACAGCCCTAGACAGGGCTACGGCCCCTCAGTGGGGGCTCTGAGGAAGAGGTGGGCAAAGATCCAGGGTAGCTGAGGGATGGAGGAGGCCCCTAAACCCAGAGCTCACCCCAAAAGACCCTTCAATGCATGGCAGGAGTAGAATGGGAAAGGTGAGGGGGTTTGAAGATGGAGCAGCAGAATGAAAAATCAAGTTAGTAGATGCAGAGGCGAAGTCATCATGGTAAGGGGATTAAAGAAGGAAAAAGTAGGGAAAGGTTCTCCCTGAGACCCCCAGGGAGAGGTGGGGGCCGGCTTGCCTGTTAATTTAATATTAAATTGGGGATGGGAATCAGAGAGGAAAAAGTTATTCAGGGGATGATTTCTCAGCCTCTCAGCCTGTACCTGGAGGGGAAAAGAGAGGAGCACAAATCAAAAGGAAGAAAAAACTTATGTTAAGAGCCAGGAGTTGGGGTTTAATCGCCTATGTCAGTGAGAACATTGTTCTCTTTCCACACCAACTCGCACTATCAAAGGCAGCTCCTGCGGGAGCCTGGACTGCGCCTGCCTCGCGGCCGAGGACCATCCGCAGGTGCACCCCGCCCTCCTTACCCCTGATACTTACAAGAGAGGCTGAGGGCCCGGGGCCCTCACCAGTCATAGCGGCGGGACTGTCGGGAAGGGGAGTCCTCAGGTCCCTGGATGGCCAAGCGGGGAGGCCCCTCCGCCCTTCGTCCCCCCGCCCCTGAGGACTCAAGCCGCCGAAACTCCAGGGGGCGCTGCTGCCGGAATCGGGACGTCTCCCGCCGCCACTCGTCGTCAAACGCTGCGGCCTCACCTGGAGGGGACGGAGTCCACATGAGGCCTGTGTGCGGCCTGGCTCCTGGAGGCCGATGTGCGAGCGAGTCACAGCTTCTCCGGCCAAAGCGGCGAAGGCTGAGTGTGTGTGCAGGGGTGGGTGGGGCGGCAATTCCCTTAGCTCTTTGGTTTCTGCACGATCCCGGGAAGCCACCGGTAGGCCTAAGGTGGCCTACTGGAGGAAGAAATCAGAATGGGATTCTTTTTCAGTTCAGGTTCATAGTCCTGTGTGCACACTAAGTACTTAATAATTGCGGATTTGAAAAAGATAAAGAGGGGAGAAAGAAACAGATCCAGGTGGAGAAGAGTGTAACACTATCAATACGGAACTTCAGGGACAAAGCAGGCCCCTCTCAAAGACACCGCCGGCACCTGACTCAGCCCCTGAGCGGAGGAGGCTCCGAGTGCCTAAGAATATGGGGCTGACAGCCGGGCGCGGTGGCTCACGCCTGTAATCCCAGCACTTTGGGAGGCCGAGGCAGGTGGATCACCTGAGGTCAGGAGTTTGAGACCAGCCTGGCCAACATGGTGAAACCCCGTCTCTACTAAAAATACAGAAATTAGCTGGGCGTGGCGGTACATACCTGTAGTCCCAGCTACTCGGGAGGCTGAGGCAGGAGAATCGCTTAAACCCGGGAGGCGGAGGTTGCAGTGAGCTGAGATCGCGGCACTGCACTCCAGCCTGGGCACCTGGGCAACAAGAGCGAGACTCCGTCTCAAAAGAAAAAAAAAAATATATATATATATATGGGGCTGATCCAGAGCTTTGCCCAGAAGTGTTTATGAGTTAGGGATGTCTCCTAGCCCACAGGAACTGGGCTAGGGGCTGCCGGCCAGGAAGTGGGAGGGAAGGCTCACTCTCATCCAGGTTGATATAGTCCTGCCGCTCCTCCTGGTCCCCCGTGCGATGGTTTCGGGAGCGCTGGAGGATGTGGGCCCTGTCCCGGATGTGATGCCCGATGGACATCTGCTCCAGTCCACTGTCTGAATCCCGAACAGTCCTCCGTGTCTCCCGGATCTGGGATGAGGCAGAACATGGCACACTCAGCCGCCCCTTCCAAAGCCCTGGCTATACCATCTCAGGAGAAACACACCACACACAACCCAATCCGGAAAAAAGCAGCCAGGGTTTCTGGCGGTGCCGCTCAATCCCCCCTTCTCTGGGACAGGAGGGCCCCCCACTCACCCCGCCTGGTGCCGAGCGCATCTCTGATGTCTCTTGGTAAACCTTGGGGGCGCCATCACCCGTATTGGAGTAGGAGATGACAGTGGAAGATGAGAAGGTCTGGCAATTGCCTCCAGCTGTCATGTGTTCCTGAGGACAGGGTAGGCAGGAGAGGGCTGAATGGGGAGGCATCCCCCCTGGTGAAGAGATTTCACCCTTCAGCTGCCTGTTCTAGCCTGTATCTTTCTCACAAAATGCAAGAACTGAAAAAACATCAGGCCTCATCATTACCCTCCCAAATTCCTCTGAGTCCAACCACGACCAAGAAGGATCTGAAGAGACAGAGCCTTAATTGTATGCTACGTAAGAGTGCTGCTGCTGGCTGCTTCAGGCAGGCATGACAGCAGATACAGGGTCCCAAGGCTCTCTGGTTCAATTACGGTATCCAGTACTTTACCCTTCACTAGCATACTGTCTCCCTCTTGCCTTAGAGGATTCAAGGTGTTGTCAGCCATCACTGAGAGCAAGGCCGGGGAAGGGTATGGGGCAAGTCTCACCATGTTTCCAATCATGTCATTCATCATCCCAAACATGTCCATGAAACCACCCGACTGGAGGAGAGATGGAAAACAGAGTCAGGAAAGCAAAGTCAGTGTTCAGAGTGGATCCTGTTTAGGAACCCACAACCCACGTGGCTGCACACTTCCTTTCTCTTCTTCACATCTAGCAAGTTCTCTTTCTCATTCTCTATTAACGTAACCAGAATACTCATGTTTCTCTTCCTGTAAACTGCTGACCCCTTCCTCAATCTCTATGACTGCTCTGATCCAATTTTCCTTCTCCTGCCTGCTATATTCCCCCCATCTTTAGGAAGCAAGCCAAAGTTAATGGATCCTAAACTCTAAAGAGATAAGGCATGAAATTGTTAAAACCTACCAAAAAATCATCTCTAGTTGGCCCTTTAACTGCGCCTCCCCCCTCCAAAGAACAAATTTTGCTAGACAATTACATCTTCCTAATGAGCATGGACTTCTAGGAGTACAAGAGTTAATAACGTCTTTTCTTCTTTTTTTGAGGTGGAGTCTGGCTCTGTTGCCCAGGCTGGAGTGCACTGGTGCAGTCTCAGCTCACTGCAACCTCTACTTCCTAGGTTCAAGAGTAGGTGGGACTACAGGTGTGTGCCACCATGCCTGGCTTTTTTGGTATTTTTAGTAGAGAAGGGGTTTCACCACGACGGCCAGTCTGGTCTCAAAACTCCTGACCACAAGTGATGATCCATCTCGGCCTCCCAACGAGAGTTAATAACACCTTTAACCCACAGGGCTCCTAGTAGCCAGCAGGCTCAGAGCTTTGTGAATGCCATAAAAAGAGAAGATTCTGGGGTTACCCATGAAACTATTCCTAAAAGGCACACTTGGGAATAATACCTAAGGGTAGAGAGTGTGTCTGAGATGGCAGGACACGGGAGATGAAGACTCACCATTCCCAGCATCCCAAAGGGGGAGACAGCTCCAGCCTACAGGAACACATGAGGAACAGAAATTACAGACCACATCCTATCTCTATACAATCCCAAACGAGGCCCATGGCCTCAATTTTTTTTTTCCATCCTCTCAAAAGGGAGTCACAAAGCCCTTTTTCCTGACCCTTTCCCCCATTCCTAGAGCACTTCACTTGCTCAGTTGGCTGTAGTGCAAGAAACCTAAAGTGCTTTCCTAACCAACCTCCAACCTTTCTTTGGGTCTCAGGTGTGTCGTAGTACCATTACCTGCTGCATCCTGCGGCTGGCAGGCCTGGTCCCTGGCATGTTGCCATCTGTGATGCTGAGGAAGGGGCTATATCCAAAGCCACCTGACAACATACGGCTCATATGCTGACGGTGAATAGCAAATGGATCCCTGTGGAGTGAGCACATAGTATGGATGGCAGAAGCGCCAAACTGTTAATCCCTCCACCACCCTGCAAAAAATACGCACAGAGCAACAGTGGCACCGATGCCTACTTCCTGCTAGGTAGAAGCTGGGTATCCAGCCAGTTCCAACCATTCCCAGCAATGGAAACCCCGACGTCTGCCTGAACTGCTGAGAGACCTGGAGTGGGAAGCTTGAGGGGGAGGGAATACTCACATCAGGAACATGGGATCCTCAGGCTCCACATCCCTCATGAAGCGGAACATCCTGATCTCAGCTCCAGGGGGCTCCACACTGGAAACATGTGGAAGCTCAGATACTTGGAGGTGGCCAGGGTTTTGCACACCCACTCAGTGTAGGGACTCTTAGAGCACTGTCCTTTCCAAACGCTGTAACTGACCCCCTAAACTCCAGGGAGACCCTACTCCAGTGTTCCGCACAACCCTCTAAGGAGGTAAGGGCTCTTCAAACCTCTCTCTCAATTAGGGCCACGGAAAAATTTTCCAAGCCTCTCGGTTTTTCCCTCCCCCACTCAGAGCCATCCTCTTCCCAAAGCTCTGGCCGGTAGCATACTCTCCCCTCCTCCCCCGCCGCCACCGTTCTAGACGAAAATCCCAAGTGCCGGTCCTCCGCCCCATTAATGACCCCAGCCACCCCGCCCCCTCCTTACACCAGGCCTCCCCCAGGCGGGCCTCACTAAGACCCCCGCGCCTGTCTGCGGCTCCTCCAGCTCCCGCCTCCCCGCCGGGTGAGCCGAAGAGGTAGGCCTGAGCCTCTCGTCTCCCCAGCCCGCATCCCGGGCTCCCAGACCCTGCAGCCCCGCGGGCCCGCTCCCGTTCAGCGCTGCCCGCTCTGCCTGAGCCTCACCAGTGCCCGATTCGGGCTCAGCGGCCCATCCGGCCGGTTTCGCTTCCCGGTGCGCTGCAGGGTCAGGGTCGCGGCCCAGAACGCGGGGATTGGTCCGGGCTCGAGCTCCTCGGCCTTCCACGCCGCCTCCTCCCACCGCTGCCACCTCCGTACCCCCCCTTCGGCCCACGGAGCCCGAACCTAGGCCAGGCCCGGGCGGAAGTGACGTCACGATGGAACCGCCCACCCGGGGCCGGGCCGTGGGAGCCCCGCCCACTGGCGTGGGTGGTGAGAAGGCTGGGGCCGAGTCCCAGGGGCGGCGGGGCCATGGGCCAAGCTCAGGCGAGCGGAACCTGAGGTCGAGAGGGTTCACCTGGCCACGAGGAAGGGGAACTCATTAGTAACCTGGATTTGGGTTCTGTGGACTGGAAGAGGCTCCTATAAGGCTGGGGAGGAGAAGGAGAAGAGGAATCCATTCTTCGGGAGGGACCGAGTTGGGGGTTGAACTTGGGGGCGCTGTGCAGCACGTTCCCTCTCCCTCCTCCGGGGGAAACTGGAGGACTAGGGGCAGATGCCCCTCGGGGAGAGGCGGGCTCTCTGTGGGCGACGAGGCGGGGCGGATCCCTTGGGGGAGCTTTAAGCAGACTCTAGTGGAAAAGCAGTCTACCCTGGAGGGAGGATGGGCAGTTTTCTTGCCGGGGAGTCGCTTGGGCCTGTCCCCGCTTGAGGAGGAGCGTTCCTGGCAGGGCGGAGTCCCCGGAGTGACGCAGAGGAGGAGGTGACACTCTCCAGCCCAGATCTAGTTCGGGCTTCGGAAAGTCGGATGGGGCAGAGAATCCAGGTTGGGGGGTTGGCCGCCAGATGGCGCTCCTCGGCCAGGCTGGAACCCGAGGCCCTTGAGAACTGGCATTGGAGAGGGACCTGGAGCCCTCCCCCATTACCCAACTGTGAAGGGTTGGACTGGGGAAAGGCTACAGTTCTGAAATCTATTAGTTTAATGCCACTCTCCCTTTCCTTTTACTCTAATTCTTGCGTCCTCAAGAGCTCCCAGTCCTGCACTGACCTTTCTTGCTTGCTTTCTTAGGTCAAAGGTCTAAAGTTTGGGGGAAGAAAGGAGTGGAGAGCTCAGTTAACCTGGATCACCCAGGGGAGGAGCTAAAACGGGGCCCAGGAGACCTGCCTCCAAGGCCAGAGACTGATCCTTTGACATACTAAATGTCTTGCATAAAATCTGGCTCTGCTGGAGAGAAGGGCCCTCCCCTTTGGGGTCAGGGCATTTGGACTGTCTAGGATGGACTTTAACCAGACTCATCCAAACTCCAGCTTTCCCTGGTTCTTTACTCTGGCTTTTAGCCATATTAGTGCTGTGTGGAGTCTGACCCAATGAGAAAGACTTGTTCCCGATAATTCCCTGGGGGAGAAAGAGGGGGTTCCTGGTAACTCAGGAAAAGGTGCTAGGAACAGGGCTTCTCAGGTTTCTTTGGACTTGATCATTATTAAAGAGGAAAAAACAATAATAGAGACAGGGAGCAGAGACAGATAGTTAAGATACAAGCTGGCAGACTGGCAAGTCAGAGGAAAACAGAGACAGAATAAAAGTAAATTTGTTTTTCATTGCTGTTTCTGGGGAAGATACTTAGTAAAATCTTTTATCTTCCAGATGCTCTATCTCTGCACATTCCACCATGCAACTTCCCCTTATCCTCTTGCCCCAAATGAAAGCAGTTTGACATGTGATCAAGAGTTGTCCCAGTAAAGGTTCTGTGGCTGAAACTTAACTAAAGATACCCTATCCATTCCTTTTTTTTTTTTTTTTTGTCCTCTCCTCCTTCTAAAGCAAGTTCTTTATTGTCCAGCCAATCAACAAATGTTTAAGGCCTGGCACGGTGGCTCATGCCTGTAATCCCAGCACTTTGGGAGGCCGAGGCGGGCAGATTACGAGGTCAGGAGTTCGAGACCAGCCTGACCAACAAGGTGAAATCCAGTCTCTACTAAAAATACAAAAATTAGCTAGGCATGGTGGCACATGTCTGTAATCCCAGCTACTCAGGAGGCTGAGGCAGGAGAATCGCTTGAACCCAGGAGATGGAGGTTGCAGTGAGCCAAGATTGCGCCACTGCACTCCAGCCTAGGCGACAGAGTGAGACTCTGGCTCAAAACAACAACTACAACAAAAACAGAAATTAGCCGGGCGTGGTAGCAAGCGCCTGTAATCCCACAAGTAGGCTGAGGCAGGAGAATCACTTGATCCTGGGAGGTGGAGGTTGCAGTGAGACGAGATCACACCATTGCACTCTAGCCTGGGGGATACAACGAGACTTTGTTCCAAAAAAATAAAAAACAAATGTTTAATGAGGCCTGGCACTATCCTAGGTACGTTGTATTAAGCATACATACAAAAGTATAAGACACAGTCTCTGCCAATTGAAGGCATACAATCTTGTAGCCACCTTTTTCTTTTTTGGTTACCTGTTATCCTTTTATTTTTTTTTAATTAAATTGTAGAGATGGGGAGTTTCGTCATGTTGCCCAGGCTGGCCTCTCAAACTCCTGAGCTCAAGTGATCTGCCTAACCTTGGCCTCCCAAAGTGCTGGGATTACAGACACGAACCACCGCACCCAGCCACTTGCTGTCCTTTACCTACTGCCTTTAGGTGCCTAGAGCCCTTTCTCTTCTTCCTTCCAAAACTTAAGAATCTGCTGGTCAGGCGTGGTGGCTCATGCCTGTAATCCCAACACTTTGAGAGGCTGAGGTGGATGGATCACTTGCGGTCAGGAGTTCAAGACTAGCCTGGCCAACATGGTGAAACCCCATCTCTACTAAAAATACAAAAAAATTAGCTGGGCATGGTGGTGCATGCCTGTACTCCCAGCTACTTGGGAGGCCGAGGCATGAGAATCGCTTGAACCCAGCAGCAGAGGTTGCAATGAGCTGAGATCTTGCCACTGTACTCCAGGCTGGGCAACAGAGCAAGACTCTGTCTCAAAAAAAAAAAAGAAAAAAGGAAATTGTTGGCCAGGCACAGTGACTCATACCTGTAATTCCAACACTTTGGGAAGCCAAGGCAGCAGTCTTGTTTGAGCCCTGGAGTTGGAGACCAGCCTGGACAACGTAGTGAGACCTTGTCTCTTCAGTAAAGAAAATTAGACAGGTGTGGTGGCGTGTGCCTGTAGTCCCAGCTACTTGGAAGGCTGCGGTAGGAGGATTGCTTGAGCCATAATTACACCACTGCACTCCAGCCTGGGCAACAGAGCAAGGCCATGTCTCTAAAACAGAAAAAGAAAGAAAGAAAAAAACTCTTGAACAGGTGAGGATGAAAAAGGAAATGCAAGAGCCCATTTTCAGAGTTGTTGGAGACATACCATATAGGCAGTTGTCTACTCCAGGAATTAAAGGGATGTAACTTTGCAAGTAACCAGAGTTTGTGTCTGTCTTCCTTCTCCCGGTCTCTCCCTCTCCTTCATTTCCTTTCCTCTCCTCTCCTTCACTCTCTTCCTCTCTCCCTTCCTCCCTCCCTCTTCTCTTTTCCCTCCCTCCCCCTTCCTCCCTCCCCGCTTTCTCTCTCTCTTTCTCTTTCTTTCTTTCTTTTTCTTTCTTTCTTTTTCTTTCTTTTTCTTTCTTTCTTTCCTTTATTTTTTTCTTTCTTTCTTTCTTTGTCTCTCTCTTTCTTTCTTTCTCTCCTACTTTCCTTCCTTTTTTTTTTTTTTCTTTTTTTTTCAGAGTTTTGCTCTTGTTGCCCAGGCTGGAGTGCAATGGCATGATCTCAGTGCACTGCAACCTCCGCCTCCCAGGTTGGGTTCAAGTGATTCTCCTGCCTCAGCCTCCCAACTAGCTGGGATTACAGGCACGTGCCACCGCACCTGGCTAATTTTGTATTTTTAGTAGAGATAGGTTTTGTCCATGTTGGTCAGGCTAGTCTCGAATTCCTGACTTCAGGTGATCCACCTGCCTTGGCCTCCCAAAGTGTAGGGATTACAGGCGTGAGCTACCACACCTGGCCCTTGTGCCCTCCTTCCCTTCCCTTCTCTTCCCTTCCCTTCCCTCCCTTCCTTCCTTCCTTCCTTTCTTCCTTCCTTCCTTCCTTCCTTCCTTTCACTCGCTTTCCTTTCCTTTTTCTTTTCTCTTTTCTCTTTCCTTTCCTTTCTGTCCAGTGAGCTGTGGTGAGCAGTGTCCCATAGGTGAGATGTAGAAGGCAGAGCAGGCCCTGCCAGGGGTGAGGCTCAATATAAGGCAGATAAGGATTGTTGGCAAGGAAGAGAAACAAAGTTCCTACGTTCACTGTTGTATCTGATGGAGCCAAAGTCATGAAGTCCTTGAGAGGGTACTTAATGGACTTCATGGAAAAAGGAGTCCTCTCTTCAGATGTGAGGTCATGTCTCTGGAGCAATCCCAGGACTGCTGGAGATGAGAGTGGAAGGAGGCTGGAGGAGTGATGAAGGAATGAGGGGAGACTGAGTTTTTTTGCCTGAGCAGCATGAGCGGGTGTGGCTGAGTGTGTGTGGATGTGATGTGCATTTGTGTTGGGGGAGGGAGATGAACTATAAAAAACAGCGCTAAGGTGCCCCCAGGTAGAGCGAGGGGATGCCAACTCAGTGAGATAGAAAAGTGACTTGAGAGCATTTTTTTAAAAGTCAGCTTTTCAGCTTATATATATATATATATATAGCCACATTCATTCAACAAATATGTACCGAATGCCTACTCTGTCAAGTACTGTTCATGGTTCTGGAGATACGGTAATGATAGAAAAATAAAGCAAGGTAGAATGGGGATAGAGGACAGGCAGGCAAGCTGGGAGGCAGGCAGTGGTTGCTTTTGATATAGGGGCCTCACTGATGAAGTGACATTTAAGCAGAGACCTGAACAAGGTGAGAGAAGCAGCTAGGATGAGCGCATTCTGGGCAGAAGTAGCAAGTGCAGGCCGGGTGCAGTGGCTCATGCCTGTAATCCCAGCACTTTGGGAGGCCCAGGTGGGTGGATCACTTGAGTCCAGGAGTTCGAGACTAGCCTGGCCAACAGGGTGAAACCCTGTCTCTGCTAAAAAATACAAAAATTAGCTGGGTGTGGTGGTGTGCATCTGTAATCCCAGCTACTCAGGAGGCTGAGGCAGGAAAATCGCTTGAACCCAGGAGGTGGAAATTGTAGTGAGCTGAGATCACGCCACTGCATTCCAGCCTGGGCAACAGAGCGAGACTCTGTCTCAAAAAATAAACAACAAAAAGGCTGGGTACGGTGGCTCATGCCTGTAATCCCAGCACTTTGGGAGGCCGGGGCGGGCGGATCACGAGGTTAGGAGATTGAGACCATCCTGGCTAACACGGTGAAACCCGGTCTCTACTAAAAATGCAAAAAAATAGCCGGATGCAGGGCGGGCACCTGTAGTCCCAGCTACTCAGGAGGCTGAGGCAGGAGAATGGCGTGAACTTGGGAGGCGGAGCTTGCAGTGAGCCAGAGATTGAGCCACTGCACTACAGCCTGGGCGACAGAGCGAGACTCCATCTCTAAATAAATAAATAAAAATAAAAATAAAAATAAAAATAAATAAATAACAAAAAAGGGTAGCAAGCGCAAAGGCCCTAAAGTATGCAGGAAGGCAGAAGCGTGTTTAGTGTGGTCAAGGAACAGCAAGAAGCCAATGTGCCTAGACTCGTGTGAAAGAAGGAAAGAGCAGTGGTAAGATCACCGAGGAAGAAGGAAGCCAGATCATGTGGGACTTTCTAAGCCTTTGTAAAACCTAGGAAAGGATCACTCTGGCTGTTGTATGGAGGACAGACTGTTGGGGGAGGGTAACAGCAGAAACAGAAAGCCCTATTAGCATGCTGTAGCCATAATCCAGATGAGACCTGATGGTGGCTTAGAGCAGGTTAGAAGGAGTAGAGGCAATGAGAAGGGGTCGGTCGTATTCTGGATGTATTTTGAAGATGGAGCTAGCAGAATTTGCTGACGGATGGATGCAATGTGAGAGAGGAGTCAAGGATGATTCCAGGATTTCTGGCCTGGGTACTGCTTACACTGCTAAGTACTGTACTAAATATGTACAAATAGTGGTTTGAGAATATGTTAAAGCAGTGACTGGTTGGAAACTCCTGACTGTGTGGCTATCCAGGATAACTGACCTGGATACTTATCTCTTGAAGCTAGCCACCTAAGGTAGGAGGCGATGTGGACAACAGGAATGAGGGACTTCCATACCTAGTCTGACTATAAGATATTGGATATTAGACCATCTTGGGTAGATACGCTAATAGTACTAGTTGGCATTAGCACCGGAGTTTCAAATTATTATTTAATCATTTCAAGAAGACATCCTGGCCAGGCACAGTGACTCACGCCTGTAATCTCAGCACTTTGGGAGGCTGAGGCAAGTGGATCACCTGAGGTCAGGAGTTCGAGACCAGCCTGGCCAACATGGAGAAACCCCATCTCTACTAAAAATACAAAATTAGCCGGGCATGGTGGCGCATGCCTATAATCCCAGCACTTTGGGAGGCCAAGACAGGCGGATCATAAGGTCAGGAGTTTGAGACCAGCCTGGCCAACATGGTGAAGCCCTGTCTCTACTAAAGGTGGAGGTTGCAGTGAGCTGAGATGGCACTACTGCACTCCAGCCTGGGCAACAGGGCGACACTCCGTCTCAGGAAAAAAAAAAAAAAATTGCTGAAGCAAAACTTTGAGGGAGTAGCGGTGTGAGGTAAGGCTACATATGTTAAAAGGAATCAGACCTTGAAGGGCCGTATTCGCTTCTAGACTTTGTCCTGTAGGGAAAATTACAATAGTCTGTTTATATTTTAGGCAGAAAGGCAATTTATGCGTTTCAGGAAACATTTCTGAGCTTCTACAATATTCCAGGTATGGAAATAGGTGCTGAAGATGTAAAAAAAAAAAAAAAAAAAAAAATTCTTAAATCATGATTGAAAACCCTAAGGAGCTTAAGCTTAAAGTCAGTGAGTGAGCCTTTGAGCAGAGGCAGGGCGGGGATTAGGACAGCAGAGGAGGCACTCAAGGAATGAGGGATCTGAGGAGGGAAAGAAAAGGTGGAGTCTAGGATGACTCCTGGGCGGGAATGAATGGGTGGAGGGCAGTCCCATCAACTGAAAGAGGAAACACAAAGGAGTATCAGTGGGAACAAATTAGGTCTGAGGAGCTGTGTTGCATCCGGGGAGAACTGAACAGAACAGAACTGGAATCATGACTCTGGAGCTCTGGAGCGAAGCTAGTGCCAGAGAGTTGAAAGTGTGTTTGAGGTGTGTGTTGGCAGTGGAACTTATGGAATAGTTTAGGGAGTCTGTGAAGAGAGAACAGGACCTCTGAGATTGAAGTCACCTGGGAGGGTTCCGTGGACACTGTCATCATCTCCTCCTGGTCATTAAGTCCTCCCTTCCTCAGTCTTCTGGGCAAAACAAGTCTTTAGCTGTTACTCCTGGTCCCATTTTCCCTTGCCTTTTCATTTTTACTGATCCCCTGGATCTGCCACAGTCTGTTTAATCTGTGAAAATGTGAACACTCTGAACAAACACACACCTATGGTAAAGTATATGTCAACAGTGGCCCTGATTACCTGAAACACAGCAGCCAGAGTTGCTCCCTGACTTTCTACTTAAGGATTACTGGTGATGGAGGTTGAAAAGGTGGAAAAAGAGGCAGTTTAGGCCAAGCACGGTGGCTCACGCCTGTAATTCCAGCACTTTGGGAGGCCAAGGTGGGCGGATCATGAGGTCAGGAGATGGAGACCATCCTGGCAAACATGGTGAAACCCTGTCTCTACTAAAAAAATATAAAAAATTAGCCGAGTGTGGTGGTGGGCGCCTGTAGTCCCAGTTACTTGGGAGGCTGAGGCAGGAGAATGGTGTGAACCCAGGAGGCGGAGCTTGCAGCGAGTGGAGATAGCGTGACAGCACTCCAGCCTGGGCGACAGAGCAAGACTCTGTCTCAAAAAAAAAAAAAGGAAAAGAGGCAGTTTAGGGCCAAGGTCTAAAGTGGTGCTGTCCTATATGGGAAAATAGCCACCCACTAGCCACATGTGGCTATTTAACTATTTAAATTTAATTAATGGCCAGGCGCGGTGGCTCACGCCTGTAATCCCAGCACTTTGGGAGGCTGAGGTGGGGGGATCACGAGGTCAAGAAATCAAGACATCCTGGCCAACATGGTGAAACCCCATCTCTACTAAAAATACAAAAATTAGCCGGGCACGGTGGTGTGCACCTGTAGTCCCAGCTACTCAGGAGGCTGAGGCAGAAGAATTGCTTGAATCCAGGAGGCAGAGGTTGCAGTGAGCCGAGATCGCGCCACTGCACTCCACCCTGCCAATAGGGCGAGACTGTGTCTCAAAAAATAAATAAATACATAAATGTAATTAAAAGGCCAGGTGCGGTGGCTCATGCCTGTAATCGTAGCACTTTGGGAGGCCAAGGTGGGCGGATTGCCTGAGCTCAGGAGTTAAGAGACCAGCCTGCGCAACATGGTGAAACCTCGTCTCTACTAAAATACAAAAGAAATTAGCAGGGCATGGCGGCATGTGCCTGCAGTCCCAGCTACTCAGGAGGCTGAGGCAGGAGAATTGCTTGAACTTGGGAGGCAGAGGTTGCAGTGAGCAGAAATCATGCCACTGCACTCCAGCCCTCCAGCCTGGGTGACAGAGCAAGACTCCATCTCTACAAAAACAAAAACAAAAAAACAACAACAAAACAAAACAAAAAAACTTAAAAAAAAAATTCAGTTCCTCAGTTGCACTAGCCACATTTTCAAGTGTTCAGTAACCACACAGGACTATTGGCTACTGTATTGGAAAGTGCAGATAAAGAACATTTCCATCATCACAGAAAGTTTTGTTGGACAGAGCTGGAAAGCACCCATAATGTTGCCTTCCTTCTGGACTTTGTTGAACGCCCATGAAGACATGTTGAAGAGTGAATGTGGGGGAAAAATTGAAGGCAGGACAGGGAGGGTCAGGCAATAGCAAACTATTCTAGGTATAAAAGCAAAGGTGAGGCCGAGTGTAGTAGCTTACACCCGTAATCCCAGCACTTTGGGAGGCCAATGCAGGTGAATCATGAAGTCAGGAATTTTAGACTAGACTGGCCAAGATGGTGAAACCCAATATCGACTAAAAATACAAAAATTAGCTGGGCGCCGTAGCAGGCGCCTGTAATCCCAGCTACTTGGGAGGCTGACGCAGGAGGATCATTTGAACCTGGGAGGCAGAGGTTACAGTGAGCCGAGATCGCGTCACTGCACTCCAGCCTGGGGGACAGAGCAAGATTCTGTCTCAAAAAAAGAAAAAAAAAAAAGGCAAAGACAGTCACGAAGGAGGGCAGGGGGAATAAGAAAAGCCAGTAAAGATTCTGAAGAAGGGCCCACTTGGTGGCTCACGCCTGTAATGGAAGCTGAGGTGGGTGGATCGCTTGAGCCCAAGAGTTCGAGACCAGTCTGAGCAACATGGTGAACACCCATCTCTACGAAAAATAAAAAAAATTAGCCAGGTGTGGTGGGGCGCCTCTAGTCCTAGCTGCTGAGGCTGAGGTGGGAGGATCACTTGAGCCTCTGGAGGCAGAGGTTGCAGCAAGCTGAGATCCTGCCACTGTGCTCAGTCCAGGTGAAAGAGTCAGACCCTGTCTCAAAAAAAATAAATAAATAAAATAAAATAAATAAATAAATAAATATAATAATCTGAAGGAGAGGTACAAAGGTGAAACTCATTCTTTTTTTACTGGGGAGAAAGTTCATGGAGAAAAGTAGGAAAGCCACAGAAACTTTGGTTGTGATGTTCAAAACATAAAGGAGATTTCCAACCAGGACATCAGTAGTTACTGGGAAGATCTCAAGTCAGACAGAGGGAAGCCAGTATCCCGGCAGCATGTTGTGTTTTCCCAGCCTCCTTGAAGAAGGCTGAGAGAGCTGTCAGATTGAGTCCAAAATGGTGCTTCTGGGCTCGGAAATATGTGGTTTATTGAGCTTTCTTGTTTGTGCCTGGTGTGGTGCTAGATACTATGCCATAGGAGACATCAGTATGGGTGGAAGACCAAGGAAGGCGATTTGGTGTTGAGAACAACATATGGAAAAAATGGATAAGGGTCTGCAAAGTCAGGAGGAATCAGGGAGGCATTCCAGAAAGGGAGTACCCACGGAGATGGGACGCATGATGGATATGCCTTAGTGTTGCTTGGAAGATGATCTCTCCTTATTCTTAACACTCGTGGAGGTAACACACTCAAACATGATCCGGCCGGGTGTGATGACTCATGCCTGAACTCCCAGCACTTTGGGAGGCCGAGGTGGGCAGATCACCTGAGGTCAGGAGACCAGCTTGGCCAACATAGTGAAACTCCATCTCTACTAAAAATACAAAATTATCCAGGTGTGGTGGTGCACGATTGTAATCCCAGCTGCTTGGGAGGCTGAGGCATGAGAATTGCTTGAACCCAGGAGGCAGAGGTTGTAGTGAGTGGAGATTGTGCCACTGCACTCCGGCCTGTTTGACAGAGTGAGACTCTGTCTCAAAACAACAACAATAAAAAAACATGATCGAAGTTAGGCTAATTTAGGTCTTCCTCTAGGACTCCATCTCCTTTCAACTCTCCACTGACTTTCATTTTGAAAAGTTTTAGATTGGAAAAAAAAAAAAAAAAAGCAAAGGAAAATGGGGGAAATGGGGGATAGAAAATGAGGTCACTGGGAATGGAAGGGGGATAAAGTAAAACAAGGAGTGAAGATAACTCCCCCAACTTTCAAGTCTGTCTTCCAAGGCCTTGAATGATAACTAGGCCTTCCTTACCCCTTAACCAATAGGAGAAATAGGCACACTGAAAAAAATCCAGGAAGCTGGAGAGGGGGAAGAATTCACCAAGAATGAGATGGAAATAACTAGAATTGAACACTTCCCACACATGGTATCAAGGTAA
The DNA here is from genome assembly GCF_049350105.2 of Macaca mulatta. NCBI lineage: Eukaryota > Metazoa > Chordata > Mammalia > Primates > Cercopithecidae > Macaca > Macaca mulatta. The sequence continues at coordinate 7,727,775 of NC_133416.1, forward strand.
ATTTCTAGGATGTCAGGCCAGAAGTCATCGTTTCCGGGGGGCTCAGACCTTCGTTGTTCTCACCTGGTCACTTTTTTCCCACTTTCAGAAAATGTGTAAGAAGCACATGTTTCCTCCATTCAACCAGTGGGAGAAATTCTCAATTGGACTGTAGAGTAAGGTAATTCTAGGAATAGGCAAGCCTCCACAAAGCCTCAGAAATAGTTCCATGGAGAAAAGCAAACACAGGCATTTAACACCGTTGGCCCCAGAGGCTTGAGGCTAACCCCTAGGACTGTCGGGTGGCTTTCAGATCCCACTCACTCCACATTCATCCCAAGTCTCACTTCCAGCTTCTTTCTCATGAAGCCAAGACTTCAGAAGACTGGCTTGTTGTCCAACCAGAGAGAGAAGGCTAAAGGATGCTTCATCCACGCAGGAAAGGAATTCGATCCAGGCCTCCAGCTTCCTAGACCTTTTCCCTGGGGTCCCTCGGACCCTAGTGTCCAAGCTCTTAGATTCTCAAGGCACTCCCTTGGGCTTTGGGGCAGGATTCCCATTCTCTGCCTCTCCATCTCTCTGGAATTTTCCACTGCAGCTGCCTCTGCTCCCAGACACCCCTCCCTGGGCAAAATTCCCGGCTCCCTCCGCCTCCCCTTCCCTAATCACACCTCATTCCCACCCCCAGCCCTGAGGCCCAGCCCACAGTCCGGCCCACAGCCCACGCTAACCCTGGTGGTCCCAGTTAGAGAAGTGGGAGGCCAGGCCCCTTATGGAAGGGTGAGAGGGAGTGTCCCAGCCTCTCTTTAGGGCGGGGAGAAGGGACACTGGAGGGGCTGGTCCCCTGTGGGGCTGGAGTTGGGGGAGTGGCCCATCTCACATCCCCATATAAGGCAGGGCAAGCAGTTAGGCTTCTGGATTGGCTGATTCAAATGAGCATTCCACCTGGCAACAGGGTTTCTATTGGCTATCAGGAAAAATAGGAGGAAGGTGGATGGAGGTTGTTGGTGGCGGTGATTGGAGGGGGGAGGGGAGTGGAGGTGACCGGAGTGGGGGGCGGTTACCAGGGCAACAGGGTAAGAGCCCAGCAGGGTGTCCGAGACAGCAGGCGGGGCTGGGAGGTGGAGTGGAGGGAAGAGGAAAGGAAGGCGGGAGGGAGAGGAAAGAGCCTGATGGGGAGGGAGCGAGACTGGGAGACTGGGTTGGTTGGGGGGGGAGTAGCAAAGGATCGAGGAGAGGGAGATAAATGAAGCAAGAGGAGTACAGAGATGGAGATGGTGAGAGACGGCTGAAGACATCAGCCAGTGAGTCAGAGAAACAGATTGAGAGAGGGACATGGAAAGATCTCAGAAAAGATAGAGTCCGGCAAGGAAAAATCCTGGGTGGGGCCCCAAGATTTTTGAGGAGACTGAGAATGAAATATTGATAGAAAAGTCAGAAAGAGAAACTGGGAGGCGTGTACATCAAGGGACCAAAAGATGGTGTATTTAAGCACTCCAACACAAAATAATGATAATGATCATCAAAATGGTTTTTTATTAATAAAATGAAAATAAGATGAGGAATAATGATAATGACAGACAAATATAGGAGTGCACGCACACCAAAGGACTTTTTCCAAACCCCAGCCTTCCACCCCGTCCACCTTCCTGACCTTTAATACACAACCCAGCCCCTGTTCCCTTCTGAAATCCCAAGCTTTTCAAAATGACTCAAAGATACCGAGATTGAGGGCGAGGAGCTGAGGATGTCTGGAATAGGGTGGGGCTGGAACTCCAGACCTGGACCTGTATTATATTTGCAAAGGAGGCAAATATAACCCAGAAAGGCTAGGGAAGATGGCAGCAGAGGAATGAGAAAAGCTAACGGACGGCAAATGTAAAAAATGAGGACAGAAAGAGGAGTTGAGGAAAGCCAGCCAAGAATAGAGGGCCAGGTGCCTGACTCAGATAAGACAAGAGCAGGGTTGTCTGGGAAAGGTAGGGAAAGAGACCAGAGGTGTAAGGGCAGAAGAGGGTCAGTAAGGAGTGGAGAAGAGGTGAGAGAAGAATGGGAGCGATTCGAGTTATAATTGGTTGTGAGGGAGGGGTCTGGGTACAGATGACTGAGGACAGATGAAGAGAAATAGAAGGACCAGGCGAATAAAAGTGAGGTGACAGGCGAATAAGAGAGGTAGAAGATGGAGGAGAGCTGGAAGCAAAGGAGACCAGGGGCCTGACTCCCTCCAGCTCACAGCACGGGGACAGGAAGACAGGCACCCGGCAAGGGTCACAAGTGTCAATCTGGCGGGAGGGAAGGCTGGGCCGCCCTTTCTGCCCTCCCATCCCTCAAGGCCATCCAGAGAATGTGGATGGAGGATGAGAGGGGGAAATCCGGCGTGGTGTGGAAGGAGCGCCCGAACCCTATTCCTCTTCTTTAAGCTTTTGGTTTCTCAAATACCTGCCCTATCTTCCCATCTGCTCCCCTCACCCCACCCTTTGACAAAATCCCAGGGCTTTTTTTGGGGTCAGTAGGATTCTGGCCACCTCTCCAGTCCGCCCCCAAAAGCCAGACTCCACATTCGCAGGCAGTAGGTTGGGATTTGGAAAGGTGCCTCCCCGCAGGAACCCCACCCCTTCCCACCTCCTCGCCCCACTCTTTCTCCGCGGCCGTCAGTCTCTCCATTTCCCCCTCCTGGTCTCGTCCTCCCTCCCGACTCTCTAGCTCTCCCTCCCCTCGCTTTCATCCTCCTATCCCCACCTCTCCAACCTCCTCTTTCATCCCCCTCCCCTCTCCTCTCCTCCCCGCTCCCGCCTGCCCCACCCCTGGGAAGCCCCTCCCGTCGGGCAGCGCCGCCTTATAAGCGGGTTCCCTTCCCGGGGGCGGCAGCGGCTGGTCGGCGGCAGCTCTGCTGGTGCGGGGGTGGCAAGCCCGGGACCGAGCGACCGCGGCCGAGCGCGCCGGCCACCGCCTGCACCGCCCTTCCGCCCGCCCTCCGGACGGCCGCAGCCCTGCGGGTCTCCGCTCCAGACCCACCCCCGCCCCACCCCGCGCGCCTCTGCCGCCTCTTCCAGAGACCCAGCTTGCCGAGCGGCCGCCGCTGCCGCTGTCGCCGCCGCCGCCGCCACCGCGCCAGGTTCCGGCCGCGGCCACCCTCCGCCGTCCAGGGCCCCTCCGTCTCGGCTCCGGGACCCCGGCTCCCCGCCAGCCCCGGCCCCGGCCCCGGCACCGGCACCATGTCGGAGAAAAGCGTGGAGGCAGCGGCCGAGTTGAGCGCCAAGGTACGGGCGGGGGCAGCGGCGGCCCGGACTTCGCGTGGCCCTGGGGCCCGGCGCGGTCCTCCGCCCCGGGTCGCCCCCGACGGCCCTGCGCGGCCCTCGCGCCCGGGTCCTGGCGGACCCCACTGCGCCCTCCCACCGCTCCCCGGCCCGGAGCTGCCTTCCCGGCTCCGCGCGGCTAGCGCCAGCGCCCTCTAGCTGCCCTGCGCGCACCACGGCGCCCGGCCTCGCCGCTCCGGTCGCGCCGGCCCCCGCAGCCGTCCCCACCCCTCTTCGGCCCCACCTCGCTGACCGGATCCCGTCCGGCTTTCCGTCCCAACGCCCCGAGTCTCACTTTGCCGCGCCCCCTCCCTGCGCCCCGCTGCCGCGTCTCTCCTTGCAACCCGACCTCACCTTTCCTCGCTAAGCGGTTTGAGATCCTCAAGTGTAAACAGGACTCTCCCTGGAGGCTACTCCTCCCGGCCCCTCCCCGCGGCCCGACCGTCGCTCGCTTCTCTCCCCGGACGGCGGCTGCCTCTGTTTTCTCGTTCCCTCCCCTCAGCTGGCTTTCAGCTTTATTTTTTCTTCATCGTCCCTTTCCCACATACACACTGGAAGAATCTCGAATTCCTAAAAATTAGAAGCGGGGCAGGAATAGCCTTCGAAAAAGCCGAGGCTGGGCATTGCATGGCATTGCGTCGAGCTGTCCTCGCCCTCATCAGCTCCCTTCCCCTGCCCCATCCGTTCGCCCTTGCTTCTCTTCCAGCCTTCTCTAATTTCCCCAGGGAACCTTCGGAGTGTCGCTTTGGGAAATTAACGCGGCCGGGGTTTGGGGGCTGGGAGCCCTATCTTGTGTGTGTATGTGTGTGGCGGGGCGGGTTGGGGCGCGGTGGTTGCTGAGGGGCCGTCACACTGGTCTCCCGGAGGCCAGCGAAGTGAAACGGGGGGAGCCAATGGGATTAACGGCGGTGGGAGAGGGGCTGTGTGCGATCTGCCAAGGTGCGCCCGTGTGGCCCTCCGGCGGGCTGTGCGGTGGCATGTGACTTCACTGAGTAGGTGTCTTTGTATGTCTGAAATCCAGCGAGTGTGTGGGACTGCCCGTGTCAGTTACATGTGTGCATGTGGAGACGTAGATTTTCTGGAGCCATGTTGTCGCTTTGTGAGTGTTAAGTGGCTCCGCTTTGCTCCCGTGCTGTCTCAAGAGTGTGTACCAGAATGGCCCAGCGCTGGGCCATGTGTCTCCCATCGCATGGGTGCCCCTCTCAGTGCATCGCTGTCGGCCGGTGTAGGTGTGTGTGCCTGTCTTGAGTAAATGAGGCCAGAGGGCCGCTTAGCAGAAGACCTAGGGCCCAGGTCACATATTCTCCTGGAAAAGGGATCATGGAAGGACAGTGACCAGAAGGACAGAACAGGGGAGGAGAGGGCCCGGCCTCTTGAACTTTGGTCTCTGGTATTCTCACTCCCTCCCTCCATCAGCCCAGATGGGAAAGTCAGGCCAGGGCCCTACAGACTTCTGGTGCTGGGGCTCCCAGAGAGAAGCTGACCAGCTCCTTGCTCTCCTGGCCCAGGATGTAGGGAAGAGCCCACTAGGTAGTGGAAATGCCATACTGACCTTGTGGCACAGAAATGAAGACCTCATGGTGGGGTGGAAGGGCAGCCTCGCTGGAGTGAGGGTGAAGAGTTCTCAGCTACCCTTAAAGGGAGAAGGGAATTGAGTGCCCCTCAGGTCAGGCGTTCTGCACCGGGCTCCTCTCCTGTCCCCTATCCTGTTCCAGAAAAGATCCCCCTCCCAGGATGATCTCACACAGGAGACTTCCATTCACATGGAATCAGATACACAGCATGGCACACCAACACCAGATCAGATCACACAAGGACACCTACCGTGTTACACTGTGCCTGCCAAGGAGTGGGTGGGGAGAGGACTGGAATCTGAATTGGGAGGCTAGTGTAGTGTCCAGAAGGGACTCACATGGGCATCTTCCGCTGCCATATCAGCACAGGATGTCATCCTATGCCTGCTAGGATCTTGGGGTGAAGGAGAGGGGCTGGCCGGTGGGACGGTCTACTAGACAGGTGCCTCCCTCTTCTCCATTCCTATCCCACCCCAGTCACAGACCTTGTTTGTTGCTCTCTCCTTGTCTCCCATGCCTGCTACTCTTCCCCTCCTTGTTTTCTCTCCAACTTCACCTACATTTCCACTGGAAATGCTACTTCCACTCTTCCACTACACCCATGCATACATCATGGGAGGCAGGAAGAAGGAAACTACTTGAACTGTTTTGGGGTGGGGAGGGCAGAAAGTGGGAGGGGTGCTGGGAATGTGCTAAGGTGCTCTCCCTATCTCTGGTAGTGTTTGGCCAAGTAGGGGCCTGAGGATTAGGGAGACACAGACGGAGAGAAACAAAGACCTTAGAAGCTGAAGGGGAAGCTGGGAGGGATGCCCAGGAGAGAGAGTCCTCAGGAAAAGGCCCCAGAGGTAGACAAAAGGCAGAGCTGGGCGGGCAGTGGGGGGCAGGCCAGGGAGGCGGAGGGACACAGGAGGGGGTGGGGCACTGAGGCTGCAAGCAGATGGAGAGGATTTGCTTTGCTGAGCTGAACTCTTCAGCCAGTGAGGTTTGGGAGAACTTGATGGGGGTGGGGATCGTTACCCTGGTTGCCAGCTCCTGCTTCTTCATCCCTTTCCCACCCCACCTTGGGTCTTGGGGAAGGAGGTGTTTGGTCGCAACCCCTTCATGGCCCTAATGTAAGGACCCCGGGGCCCCTATTCTGTCTCTAAGTTATGGCCACCTTTTCAGTTCATACTCCTCTAAGTTCACTACAGAGGGAGGACGGGGGCTGCAGGGACTTAGGGGCTGCAAGCCATTTGTGGTGAGAAAGGTGACCTCTTTCTCCCTTGCAGGACCTGAAGGAGAAGAAGGAGAAGGTGGAGGAGAAGGCAAGCCGGAAAGAGCGAAAGAAAGAAGTGGTGGAGGTGTGGAGGGGTCAGGGAGAGGACCACATCTACCCTACCATCTTCCAATCATCTCATCCTTCCTCCACTTTCCTTCTGAGGGTGCTGGGTCCTGCCCTTGCACTGAGCCCTCTCATCCTTGCTGCCCCACCCTGAGGCCCCTCCCAAGTCCTTTTCTCACCCAGTCTCCCCTCCCATTGGTGGTAATGGTGGGCAGGGCATGCAGCCAGCCTGAGGCTACTCCCTCTCCTGGTCCCCACAGGAGGAGGAGAACGGGGCTGAGGAGGAAGAAGAAGAAACTGCTGAGGATGGAGAGGAGGAAGATGAAGGGGAAGAAGAAGGTGGGGAGGGGCAGGGGAGGCTGGGCTGGCAAAGTCTGGGCTCCAATGAGCAGAGTCAGGGTGGGTTTGAAGACCTGAAGCAGGGCTAAGGGCGACCACAGGGGGTCTGTGCCGGAGCTTCCTGCCCTTCCCCAATGACCCATTTCTGGCTCCTCAGATGAGGAAGAAGAAGAAGAGGATGACGAAGGGCCCGCGCTGAAGAGAGCTGCCGAAGAGGAGGTTTGGGCTGGGTTGCTGGGCCTGAGGGGCTGTCAGGGATGCAGCCGGGCTGGGCGCCCTTTGGATTTGGACCCAGATACCTGTGCAGCAGGGGTGGGGGCTGGAACAGGACCGGGACAGGGGGAGGTCTCCCCTCCCATTTTACAACTCCCCCATTCTCTCCCTCTCCACAGGATGAAGCTGATCCCAAGCGGCAGAAGACAGAAAATGGGGCATCGGCGTGAGCCCCTGCCAACAGGCTGGGGTTGGGAGGCCTCTCTGGGCCTGGAGGTGGGGGTGGGGGCAGACAAGTCCAGCCACTGTTCACCTGGCTCCCTGCTCTGGGCCCTGCACCAGAGCTGCCACCCTCTTCTTTCTCCCCAGCCTTCTCATTTCCGCCTTTCCAGACACTGCGCCCTCCACCCTCACTCTGCCATTGTTCCACCTCCTGACCTGCTCCATCTGAGCTCCCCAGCTGGCCCCCAATTGCTCCTCTCTCTCTTTGCTCTCTTTCTCCCTCCCCTACCAGCCCCATCCTTCCTCTGGTAGCCTCTCCCACCTAACCTCTGCATCCCCCAGCCTCATGTCCTGCCCCATCCCTATCCTGCCTGACCCCTGGATCTCCCTCAGATCCCCTCTTCTCAGACAGCGCCAGGCCGGGGTGGGGCCGGGGTTGGGGCCGAGCCCCACAGCTGCCCCCCTCCCCTCCCTTTTTGTATAATTTAATAAAGAAATGGTCGCGCTTCTGTTTTTAACCTGTCTCCTGCTTTCCCGGGGGGGTCCAGTCAGTGCGACAAAAGGGTAGAGAAGGGATGAGGGTGGCTGACCTCACATTCTGCCAGGACCCTTCCCTTTGATACCAAAGCAGCAGCACACTCCTGCCACCCACGACTCAAGAAGACAAGAGCAGCCCTCCAGGGGTGGCCCGGAGCCCAGCTCTTCTGAGAGCTGACTTACGTCCTGTTTTGGATTCTCAGGGATGCTCCTCCCCAGCAATACACACTTCCCTGCTAACCCACACAAGACCTAGACACTGCTGAGCCCAGTGGAAAGCTACCAGCTCTATTGTGCTGAACCAGGCACAGAGAAACAGCCCAGAAACAGGAAGTCCTGCCCCTGAGCTGGGAGAGGGCTGGTAGTCCTGGGTCTCAGCCTCCTAGGATCTGGAGTGAGCTGCTGGGCATCAGAGATGCCCTTTGCCTGGCACAGAAGAGAGCTCCTTCCAGTCAAGCAGGGAAATCCTGGGCCTCTTGTCGTTCCCAGGTCAGCTGTATGTTTCGTCACCTGCCCTCCCACTCTTCCTGGGCTGGGCTGGGGAGCGGGAGTTGTATGACTCTTGTCAGTCTTGGGCCCTCCCTAGTCCCACTGCCTCTGTTTCCCCTGAGTGTGATCTCTGTTAGGAGATTGCTGAGATTTCCGCATTTCTCCATCTCTGCATGACCCTTGCCCTCTCCTCTCAGTTCGGAACCTCTGGATTGGAGAATGCTTCTGAGTGCATGGGGGCCGCAGCTGGAGTGGGGAGGGGTGTTGACTCATCAACAGCATCATTTGTCCCAGGAGACTCCCATAACTCATTCAAGGTCAGGATTAAACACTCTCCCGCACACAGGTACACTCACAGCTTTTATCTTCACACTCCCTAACCTTGGCAAATTGTACAATTTCTTGGAAGCTCAGTTTCCTCGTCTGTACAATGGGGAAAATTACTAGATTTCATGAATTACTATAAGTGTCCTATACAGTGCTTAGCACGTAATGAAGCCTCAATACAATGTAGTTACTCTCCATGCCCCGCAAAGCTGGCACGCCTCGCCTTAGACCTACCATGTTTTAGGGTGCAGTAAAGCTTCCTGTCCACCATGTTCCCAGGAAACATTGTACTGATGGGTGGAAAGGCCGGTCTAAAGGGGTCACGAAGTTATGGGAGGATAAGAGAATGAGGGAGGAGATTAAGCAACAAGGAAAGAGCTTGCCAAGAAGGAAGTGTGAATATTGGGACTGAGGAGGCAGCTTGGAGATGGGCAAGGGGGCAGTTTCAGGCAGAAATGGTGCGTGGCCGCAGAAGGTCCCTGGCAGAGGGAGCAGTCTGGAAGGTGGGGCAGAGGCGGGGAGGGGGAGGTGGGGAGACCCAGGACTGAGGAAGTAAACAAGGGGAGCGCCACCACAGAGGTGGAGGGTGCTGTTGCTGGGAATCAGCCCCCTCAGACTTTCCACTGCGAAGTGAAACCGTAAGCCCTGGGGTGCGGGGGGCGGGCAGGGAGGAGGGGAAGTGGGGAAGGTGGAGGGAAGGCCGGGCACAGGGGTGAAGGCCCGGAGAACGGCATCCCAGTCACGACAGCCACTTTGCTCTGTCTGCTCTCCGCCACGGCCCTGCTCTGTTCCCTGGGACACCCCCCCCCCACCTCCTCAGGCTGCCTGATCTGCCCAGCTTTCCTCTGGATTCTGGCCTCTGGTCATCCCTCCCCACCCTCTCTCCAAGGCTCTCTCCTGGTCTCCCTTCTTCTAGATCCTCTTCCTCCACCTCCCTATCTGCAGAACTTCTCCTTTGCCCCCCCACCCCCTACCACTGCCCACTTTCCTTTTCTGACCTCCTTTTGGAGGGCTCAGTGCTGCCCAGACCATAGGAGAGATGTGGGAGGCTCAGTTCCTGGGCTTGCTGTTTCTGCAGCCGCTCTGGGTGGCTCCAGGTAAAGCGGGGATGGCGGGAGGGTTGACCTCCGGCCCCACAGGAGGGGACCAGCAGGGATCTCTGTGGCCACAAAGGTTCTGAGGTCCTTAGCTCTGTGGTGGATTCTTCTAATCCCTTTTATGGACAGTCCTTCCACCCTCAAAGCCTCTCTGGGCAGAGAAGGGACAGAAACCCAAGCTCTTCCTGCACCCTGTTTCTCCCTCGGGAAGCACCCAGGCTCATTCTCTACCCCTGCCTCTCGGCTCACGCCCCCTCCCCTTGGCCTCTCTTTTGCTCACCTAGTGAAGCCTCCCCAGCCAGGGGCTGAGATCTCGGTGGTGTGGGCCCAGGAGGGGGCTCCTGCCCAGCTCCCCTGCAGCCCCACAATCCCCCTCCAGGATCTCAGCCTTCTGCGAAGAGCAGGGGTCACTTGGCAGCATCAACCAGACAGGTATGCACCCCAAACCTGGGCAACAGGACCCCCGAATCCAGCACTCACAACCCAACACCCATGCCGGTCCTCTGTCCCCTACCCTGAGGTGCCACTCCCTCTGAAGCCAGTGACCCAGTCTCCCTGCCCTCGCCCGCACCGTTCCTGCCCTTGCTCTGCAATACCCTCACACCTGCATCCCTTCTCTCCGGAAGGGGATGCTGCCAGTCCAACAGAGGGGTCGGGGGTGAGAGGACGGTTGGTGGTCAAGATAACTCTCGGGGCGGGCTTCCTCATCCTCAACAGGTGGCTGCCTGCCCCTGAACTTCTCAACTCCATTCTCTTTCCCGCCCAGTGGCCCGCCCGCTCCCGCCCCCGGCCACCCCCCGGCCCCCGGCCATCGCCCGGCGGCGCCCTACTCTTGGGGGCCCAGGCCCCGCCGCTACACGGTGCTGAGCGTGGGTCCTGGAGGCCTGCGCAGCGGGAGGCTGCCCCTGCAGCCCCGCGTCCAGCTGGATGAGCGCGGCCGGCAGCGCGGGGACTTCTCGCTGTGGCTGCGACCAGCCCGGCGCGCGGACGCCGGCGAGTACCGCGCCACGGTGCACCTCAGGGACCGCGCCCTCTCCTGCCGCCTTCGTCTGCGCGTGGGCCAGGCCTCGAGTATGTGGGCCGGGACCGGAGAGGGGCTGGGAGGTGGGTCCCCATTCCCTGCCGCCGGGGAGGCAGGAAGGGCTGGGGCAGAGGCTGCGCTCTAGGCCGTGTCCGAGAGCTCCCAGAAGAGTAGAGGAAGGGGGTGGGCGGCCTGCTGGAGTGGAAGGGGCCCCCCGAAGCACGTGTATGGGGGGCCCTGTGGAGAGATTGTGTCAGCCCCGAGCTCCCCTTCTCCCACCCACGCGGGAGTGCCCAGAGGCGGGCGGAGCGGGGAGAGCACGGGGCTAGAGTGATTCATTTCAGATATCTGTGGCTCAGGGGGTGGGCTTCGCAGGGATCCAGGCCAGGAGAACGGCAAGGGTGGCTGATGCCAAGTAAATTCCAGGCAAGGGACAGGGGAAAGTAGCCCTGGGGACTCTTGGGGATCCACTTTATGCACCTCCAGGTGCTGGGAGCTGAGATGGGGAGAGGGTGATTCGAGAGAGAAGACAAGTCTAAAGCCAGGTTCCTGTTTCCAGGAGCTTCCAGCTTGGCAGTCCTGCTGTGTTGGGAAATTGTTTCCAGTGGGCTGATCAAGTCTTCTTTATCCTTGCACAGTGACTGCCAGCCCCCCAGGGTCTCTCAGGACCTCTGACTGGGTCATTTTGAACTGCTCCTTCAGCCGCCCTGACCGCCCAGCCTCTGTGCATTGGTTCCGGAGCCGTGGCCAGGGCCGAGTCCCTGTCCAGGGGTCCCCCCATCACCACTTAGCGGAAAGCTTCCTCTTCCTGCCCCATGTCGGCCCCATGGACTCTGGGCTCTGGGGCTGCATCCTCACCTACAGAGATGGCTTCAATGTCTCCATCATGTATAACCTCACTGTTCTGGGTAACTCCCCCACTCTGCTTCACACTTTACCACAACCCCTTCCTGCCCCCCTTGTCACCTCCCCTGACTATGGGTCCCCAAACCAGGTTCTCGGCAGCCAGTGGCCTACATCATTGCTGTGGGCCTCACTGTTCGACCCCCTTATATTGCTGGCAGCCTTGCAGCTGCCATCGCCCCTTCTTGCTTCTCCCATAGCCTTCCAGCATCATTGCCAGCCTTCCCTCTCCTTCTGGCTAAGCCCACTTGCTGGGTTTCTGCGCATCCTCAGCTCATCACCTTATTCTGCTCCTTAGCACTCTTACGAGCCGGGGCATCTCCTGCACTCTTCTGCCTCCCTTCCCTGCAGCCCCGGCACTCCCTCCCCACTGCAGCACCCAGCTTTAAATTTGGATTTTCTTTTCTCTTCAGGTCTGGAGCCCGCAACTCCCTTGACAGTGTACGCTGGAGCAGGTTCCAGGGTGGAGCTGCCCTGCCGCCTGCCTCCTGCTGTGGGGACCCAGTCTTTCCTTACTGCCAAGTGGGCTCCTCCTGGGGGAGGCCCTGACCTCCTGGTGGCTGGAGACAATGGCGACTTTACCCTTCGACTAGAGGATGTAAGCCAGGCCCAGGCTGGGACCTACATCTGCCATATCCGTCTACAGGGACAGCAGCTCAATGCCACTGTCACATTGGCAATCATCACAGGTCAGCCTCACATGGGAAAGGAGTAGCTCCCCTCCCAGGGGAGAAAGAACAGGGAGGAAGGGCTGGCAGGGCAAAGACTGAGCAAACCCACCCAGTGGGTGATGCCAGGCCACTGGGCACAAGTTCCTGAGCCTGCCCATCTCGGCCCCCACTTTTCTCACCCCCATAATAAAGAATCGAAACTGAAAATCTCCTCTTGAGTCACAAGATAAAAGTTCCACTGTTCTCTATGGGACTCCCCTGCTCTCAATTGGCGGGAGGGTCTGGGAAGTTAGAAGGAAAGGTGACAAAAATTCCAAATGGTTCAAAAGAGGTAGAAAATATTTCTAGAACCCTTTTCTACTTTGCAGACAGGGCTTGGGTTAAAGTTGCAGGAAGTGGCCTAGATTTGGGAGGAGTTAATAAATCCGTCCCTTGGTCAGCAAATATTTACTGAGTAAGGGTTTTCCAAGACGGTATAAAACAAACACAGAAAAAATAATACTCAGAGAGTATGTGTTGACTGGTTGATAACTATCAGCCATGACAGATTACTATGTCTGCAGCACTCACCTGCGGTCACTAAGTAGTAGCACCCCATGGCAGGTGCTTAATAATGTATAGAGATTGAATGAATACATGAACATGCTAATGGATAATACATCTCCTGAAGGCCAATCCTGAGTTTTCACTTGCTTTCTGGATACCTCTAACTAGATATTCTACCACCTCTCAGCCGCCTCACCCTGAATCCCATCTTTTTCTACCACCAATCCCCTTGCTGACTCAGCCTGTCAGTAATCCACTGGTATCCACCCACCTCGAAACCTGGCCGCCTCCTCCCTACGTCCCATCAGTCATCAAAGCCCACCAGTTCTTTCTGTCCAATGCCTTCTTGAAGGTCAACTGTTTTATGTAGACAGCTCAATGAGAAAGATACTGTTACCCCTGAAGACTTTCTCAAAACACCTGGGAAGTGCCAGACTCTGGGTCTAAACTCAGGTGTCTGCATCACCAAATCACTCTTCAGGACCCTTTGTCTCCTCCCACCCTCCCATCTCTCACTTTACAACTTGGAGAATGCTCAGTCTCTAGATGAATGGGCCAGTTCCCTGTTCTCTATACATTCAGAAAGGGGGATGATGTTCATTCAGGGGACACCACAAGGCAGGAGACACTGATGTGAGCCATGTCATGGAAGTTGCAAAATTGTGAAGTGGACGGGGGGTCAGCTCATCTGACTGATTTTGAGGGTTCTGAGCATTTTGAGTAGAAAGTAATAAAAGAATCTGTAATAGTATTTCTTCTGTGGTCTGCCAGGGCCAGTTTGAGTGTGAAGGCAGTAGGGAGCCTGGAAATGTTTTGAGCAGGGGAAGGAGCTGACTAGAGCGTTGTCTGAACAAGATAAATGTGGCCGGCAGGGTGTGGTGGCTCACGCCTGTAATCCCAGCACTTTGAGAGGCTGAGGCAGGAAGAACACTTGAGTCCAGAAGTTCCAGACTAGCCTGGGCAACATGGTGAAAACCCATCTGTATAAAATTTAACAAAATATTAAATAGAAAGAAAAAGATGAATGTGGCCATGACCCCTGATGTCCTTCCCCAACCTCACCTGGCCAGAACCCAAGTGAGTGCATGGTGATTGAGGCTTGGAGTTCAACCTGTGGTATCACATAAGGGGGCCAGAAACCCAAAAGATCTCTTCCTTCTACTCTTTTCAGTGACTCCCAAATCCTTTGGGTCACCTGGCTCCCTGGGGAAGCTGCTTTGTGAGGTGACTCCAGCATCTGGACAAGAACACTTTGTGTGGAGCCCCCTGAACACCCCATCCCAGAGGAGTTTCTCAGGACCATGGCTGGAGGCCCAGGAAGCCCAGCTCCTTTCCCAGCCTTGGCAATGCCAGCTGCACCAGGGGGAGAGGCTTCTTGGAGCAGCAGTATACTTCACAGAACTGTCTAGCCCAGGTCCGAGGCCCCAAAATGCCAGGACCCCAATGCCACAGCAATAATCTTTATCCCCTTCCAGAACAGCCCCTGCCACCCCCATCCCAGCACTATTCTTTCCAGACAGGGACCTGATCTCTGGCTCTTGCCTAGGGTTGACCTGTTTCCACCAATAATCAGCTGAAAGACCTGGGACAAGTCCCTTAAACTCTCTGGATCTCCTTGCATCTGTAAAGTCTGAGGGAGTGACAAAATGTCCTTTCTAGCCCTGACCCTACACCTCATCCTGTACTTTCTCCATAGGTGCACAACGCTCTGGGAGAGCCCCAGGGGCCCTCCGAGCAGGCCACCTCCCGCTGTTTCTCATCCTTGGTGTCCTTTTTCTGCTCCTTTTGGTGACTGGAGCCTTTGGCTTTCACCTTTGGAGAAGACAGGTGAGCCAGGGACGTGCCAACCCCGCTCCCCCAACAGCCCCTCCTCTTCCATCCTCAGAGTGCTGATGACACCCCTTCCTCAGGAAGGTGATCAAAGGGGACCCTGAACTTGCCCTCGGAGCCCCCCCTTCTTCATAAGCCTCTCACTCCAGGGACGGCTTGTGCCTGGGTAGGCTGGAACGGGGGTTGAGAGAAAGCCAGGACCAGATGGGGAGGGCAGGGTGGCTGAGAAAAAATAGACGGACTCAGTGTCCTTCCTAATCCGTTTCCCTTCATCCTTCTCCTCCTTCCACCCTCCATCTCTCTCTCCATCTCTTCTTACAGTGGCGACCAAGAAGATTTTCTGCCTTAGAGCAAGGGATTCACCCTCCGCAGGCTCAGAGCAAGATAGAGGAGCTCGAGCAAGAACCGGAGCTGGAACCAGAGCCGGAGCTGGAGCGCGAGCTGGGGCCGGAGCCCGAGCCGGGGCCTGAGCCCGAGCCGGAGCAGCTCTGACCTGGAGCTGAGGCAGCCAGCAGATCTCAGCAGCCCAGTCCAAATAAACTCCCTGTCAGCAGCAAGCCTGAGTCTAGCTCTTTCTTGTCCAAGTGAAGGTTCCCGTCTCTCCCCAGCCTCTGGGGGCTCCCTTCTCCCACCCTAGCCTCCTAACCTACTTTCCCCAGCCAGCCTCCCTCACCTTCCCCTTTTCTGTTTCTGGCTGCTTCGCGTTTCTTTCTTGGTCTCTCTCTCTTGCGCTCACTCTCTTTTTCTCTCTCCTGGGTAATCATTTCCCTGAAGCTCCCCCCAAAAAGACCTTGCCCCTTGCCTCCGCAGCTCTCTCCTCCGTCCTTCCACCCACCTTCCACCCACAGTGCGCTGGCTGCCCTGGTTTCCTTGATATTTTTGTCCTTTGGGTCCACCCCACCCCACGCTCAGCTGCACTTCAGCACTTGTCCTTGGCCCTCCGGCTGCAGCAGATGCGCACATATGCTCGCGCGCACGTGCACACACGCATGCACACACACACACGCGCGCACACACACACACACACGCACACACGCGCGCGGAGGACTGCCTTGTCAAGTCTTCCAGGAGATCTGGTCTGGAAACCTCTCTGGGCAGCCGGCTGGGGCTCCTACCTCTGCCCCACCCCCCACGTTCCTCAGCCCTTGGCGGCTTTTCAGGTCCCAGGCATGAGAACACACTGCCACCCAGTGGTCAGTGTTTGTCACACCCCAACGGCGGTCACTGGGCCGGCTGCGGCAGGCCTGAGGAGTTGAACAGTGCAGTGGACAAGGCGGAGCACAGATTGCTGCGAATGCAGGCACTGCCTTTGTATTGTGTACGCTCTATGTGCAGCATATGAGTGTGCGCCCAGTGACTGTCACATGTCCTATGCACCCTTCAGGAGAGGGACTGAACAATGCATGTCTCAGGAGATACAGCCCTGGCTGACCCTGGCAAGGGTGTAATCTATGTCTGACAAAGGGGAAGGCTGTGAACAAAGGCCTGTGCGTGGAGCAAAACAGCCAGCTACGGCTGCGGGAATCAGGAGCCCCGGCTTCTCATTCCAGCTTTGTTGATGTGACTGTAGTGAATCTCCCTGAGCCTCAGTTTCCTCACCTATTAAATGGGATAATGATAATAACCCACCAGAATGGGTTGTTGTGAATATTGGATAATAAAGGGCTTTGGAAACTGTGAAGTGCTCTGCATGTGTGGAGTACTTGTCTGATTATCCATTAGTGAAGGAGAAAGCAGGCCTGCTCTGATCATGCTACGAATGATGTTGAAGACCCCAAGTCGGCCTGCGCCCTACTCTGTCTGTCTCTCTTGGAGCATTCACCTGGGCCATGCCGATGGTCCTCTCAGCAGAGCACACCGGCCTCAGCACATGGCACCCTCCAGTCTGGAATGGGACAGAGGCTTCTGCCTGCGAGTGGGTGTGGGCCCTGCACTTTGGCCACAGATAGCTCTGTCAGGGGACTTTAACCCCATACAGGAGAACAAAATATTGAAAGTGAGTGGGTGAGTGGGAGTGAGCCTGCTGGAGCAGGAGGGGCATGGTGGCATGTGTGAGTGGCGCCAACTGGGTCTGTGTGACGTGTGCAAAAAGACACAAAAAGACAGACCTGAGGACATGTCCCTGCAGAGACACCATAGTCACTCATTGGAGACAGAGGATAAAGAGGGTGACACTTTGTTCTGTGCAGAGCCTTAGGGAGAGGGGGGACCCTCTGAAGCCTGAACAATGAACCATTTACAGCAATCTGAGGTTCTGAGCCTCAGGATGGTGATGACTCTTGCCTTGTCACTGGCAGAGAAACATTGGCACAGGAAGGAGGAAGCTCTGGCCCTGCCAGAGATGATCACACTGCAAAAGGACTTGAAGTCCCTTTAGAAACTTCCAGGCCAGGTGTCATGGCTCATGCCTATAATCCCAGCACTTTGGGAGGCCAAGGCAGAAGGATCGCTTGAGTCCAGGAGTTCAAGATCAGCCTGGGCAGCATAGTGAGACCTCATCTTTAAAAAAAAAAAAAGGGTTAGTTGGGCACACTGGTACGCCCCTGTGGTCCCAGCTATTTGGGAGGCTGAGGTGGGAGGATCACCTAAGCCTGGGAGGTTGAGGCTGCAGTGAGCCATAACTGTGCCACTACACTCCAGCCTGCGTGACAGAGTGAGGCCCTGTTTCAAAAACATAAAATAAGAAGCCTCCAAAGCGTCGTTCCCACCCTTTGTTGCTGCTCAGAGACTCCTCAGCTCTGCCCCAGGACCCTGCTCCCCACAGCCTTAGTGGGAGCCCTGATATTTTAATAGGGCAGGGGTTTCCTGGAAAGTTCTGTGGGTGGCATTTTTCCTTTCTACTAGCTAACATCCTATGCCCTTTGGGTTTATGAGAGTAGTCATCGAAGATTCACTGAGGCCTATGCGGGGACTTCCCCATGCTCTTTCATAAAGGGGACAGGGAGGGGACAGAAGCAGAATGAAGGGCGTCCTTTTTCCTTTACCCCCTAGAGAAGAGCAAAGGGCGGAAGGAAGAGGGGGCATATGGGCTGCATTCCGTGAGTGCTTCTCTGTGGGGTCTCTCCTAAGGGTGACATTCTTGGTCCCACTCCTCTTTCCACAGCCCCCCACTATCAGTCTGGCAGGATAACCTCCAGCCTTTTTCCTGTCCTCCAAAGGCCCCTAGGGAGCTTGGTTAATTCATCTGGCTTCTCCAGGTTGATCTGTCAACTGGTGCTCCAGGCTGTGGTCCTGGAGGGGAAGGAGCATCAGGAGGCCAGGAGCTCAGGGAGCTTCAGTGGGTGGGTGGGAATCAGCTCAGCTCCTTGTTAAGAAGGAAGGGGGTGTGTGTGAGTTACCTATTGGCGTTTAACCAAAAAATTACCCTAAAACGTAGTAATTTAAAATAATAAGCTGGGTGGGTGCCTCACACTGGTAATCCCAACACTTTGGGAGACTGAGGCAGGAGGATTGCTTGAGGCCAGGAGTATGAGACCAGCCTGGGTAACTTAGTGAGATCACACCTCTACTTTTTTTTTTTTTTTTTTTTTTGAGACAGAGTCTCACTCTGTTGCCCAGGTTGGAGTGCAGTGGCTTGATCTCGGCTCACTGCAAACTCCATCTCCCAGGCTCAAGTGATTCTCCTGCCTCAGCCTCCCAAGTAGCTGGGACTATAGGCGCATGGCACCACACCCTGCTAATTTTTGAATTTTTGTATTTTAATTAATAATCAATTAATTATTTTTGAGACAGAGTTTTGCTTTTGTTGCCCAGGCTGGAGTGCAGTGGCACAATCTTGGCTCACTGCAAGCTCCGCCTCCCGGGTTCAAGCAATTCTCCTGCCTCAGTCTCTGTAGTAGCTGGGACTACAGGTGCCCACCACCACGCCTCGCTAACTTTTTGTGTTTTTAGTAGAGACGGGGTTTCACTGTGTTAGCCAGCATGGTCTCGATCTCTGACCTCGTGATCCGCCTGCTTCAGCCTCCCAAAGTGCTGAGATTACACGCGTGAGCCACCGTGCCCGGTCTACAATTTTTTTTTCTTTTTGAATTTAAAAATGAGCTGGGCATGGTGGCATGCACCTGTGGTCCTAGTTATTCAGGAGGCTGAGGGAGAGGAATCACTGGAAGGATTTCCAGGCTGTAGTGAGCCATGATTGTGTTATTGCACTCCAGAGTGGGTGACAGGGTGAGATCCTGTCTCTAAAAATAATAATAACGATCACAATACACACTATCTCACACAATGAGGAACTCAGGAGCAGTCTTGCTGAGTAGTTCTGGCACAGGGTCGCTCATGAGGTTGCTGCTGAGGTGTGGGCCAGGCCAGGAGCCATCTGAAGGCTGGGATGGGGCTGGAGGATCTGCCTCCAAGACAGCTCCCTTGGGAGGTTGTGGGCCAGAGGCCTTAGCGCCTCCCTGCGTTGGGCGTCTTTATGGGGCCTCTCACAACATGACACAGCAACTGGCTTCCCCCAGAGGGACAGCGTGGACAAGACAAAAGCTACCATGTCTTTTGATCTGGAAAACAACATACCATGATTTCTGCCCTATTCTATTGGTCACAGAGACCAACCTGGTGCAAGCAGGAGGGGGCAATGCAAGGGTGTGAACGGAGGGAGACAGGAGTCACTGGGGGCCATCTTGCAGCCTGGCTGTCAGAGTGGGGAGCAGTGCCTGAAACAGGGATAGGCCAAGAGAGGAGAAGGGACCCCTCTGAGCATCTCCATCCCCAGCTGTCTTCTCTTGTCCACTCTCGAGAAGTTCTGGAAGCCAAGTGAGGTCTAGGGCCCTGGCAAGTCGAGTGTGTGAGGTAGGAGGCCGTACTGTGCACACTCAGCCCTGGAGTCGGGTTTGCCAGCCGTTCCCCTACCCGTGACCTGGTCTTCTCAGCTCCATAGCGCAGAGGAGGAGCCTCTGCAGGCCCAGAAATGTCCTTGCCCACCTCCCCTACCTGGTAGAGATGTTAGGGTTCAGGCCTGAGCCCCTGCTGCTATCCCTCCTTCAAAGGAGGAGATCAAGGAGCTTAGGATCCCCTGCACAGGCCCACCCCAGGGTGGGGTTCTTCCTTTGAAGGGAGTGGGTTTGGGGTAGGGTCGGTTCTATCTGTTCTACTCTGTGGCTGACAGTTTCTCCAAGGGGCTGCAGGTGTCAGCTGTCTGAGGCCAGCCTGAGCTCTGAAATGTGCCTACTCAAACTTCTGTGGGGTGAGGGAGGCCCAGAACCACCCTCTGAGAGTGGCAACAAGTGGTCCTGCAGCCAGGGGAAATGTGGATGGGGTAGACACGGTGTTGATACTCCTAGACTTTGCTTCCCAGAGAATAATCCCAAAGACCCCTCCCCTGCTTTCCATCCTCAAACCCTGCCCCCAGCCCCCTTTGCAGAGGGCGTCAGTGCCGCCAAACATACTTCTGGTAAGGAGGCCACCGCAGAGTTGCACCTGGGACTTTCAACTTTCCTACAACCCTGGCTGCCCTAGGTCTCTCAGATCATCTAGTCTCCAGCACTCTGTCTGTAGCCTCTGACACCAGCTTCTCTCTCCTCCCCATCACTTCTTCCCCTGGCTTGGTCTCCTCCTGTTCTACAGCCTAGAGACACAGGATATATGCAGCAAAAATAGCCTCTGGAACTCCCACTGTCCCATGCTTTCAGACATGTGGTGGGGGCAGATAGCTTGACTTCCATTTCTTCTTCTGTAAAGTGAGGATAGTAACAGTAACACCTACCAAAAAGGTCTGGCGTGTGCAAACGAACGTGAGAGTGCTCGGAACATGGAAAACCATTCTATAGATGTGAGGATCATGGTGCTGCTGAGCCTCAGAAGCTCCAGATGAGGCGATGGGCCTCACACCCCACTCCATTGCTATGGGAGAAGACTTCTCTTAGCTGCCATCCTGGCCCTTCTTCTTCTTTTTTTATTTTTAATTTTTTTTTAGAGGTAGGGTCTCATTATGTTGCCCAGGCTGGTGTGCAGTGGCTATTTACAGGCACAATCCCACTACTGATTAGCATGGGAATTGTGACCTGCTGTGTTTCCAACCTGGGCTGGCTCACCCCTCCTCAGGCAATCTGGTGGTTCCCCACTCCCGGGAGGTCACCATGCTGAAGCTGAACTTAGTGCAGACACCTGATCCGTGCAGTGCCCTACAGCTCAGAACTCCTGGGCTCAAGGCATCCTCTCGCTTCAGCCTCCTCAGTAGCTGGGACTACAGACACTTGGCACCGCGCCCCACCTGGACCTTCTTTTTTTGTTTTGTTTTGTTTTCGTTTTTGTTTTTGTATTTTTAGTAGAGACGGGGTTTTACCGTGTTAGCCAGGATGGTCTTGATCTCTTGACCTCATGATCTGCCCACCTTGGCCTCCCAAAGTGCTGGGATTACAGGTGTGAACCACTACGCCCAGTCCTGAACCTTCTTAATGCAGAGGAGAGGCAGTGCAATGAGAGGAACCACCCAGAGATTGGGGTCCAAGTGGGTGAATTCAAATCCCGGTCCACCAGCTATGGTTATTAGCTCTGTGACCTTTGACAACTGAAACTCCTCGGCTAGGCGCAGTGTGACTCATGCCTGTAATCCCAGCACTTTGGGAGGCAGAGGTGGGCGAATCACTTGAGGTCAGGAGTTCGAGACCAGTCTGACCAACATGGTGAAACCCTGTCTGTACTAAAAATACAAAAATCAGCCAGGCGTGGTGTTGCACACCTGTAATCCCAGATACGCGGGAGGCTGAGGCAGGAGAATCGCTCGAACCCCGGAGGCACAGGTTGCAATGAGCCGAGATCACACCACTGCACTCCAGCCTGGGCTACAGAGCAAGACTGTTTTCAAAAAAGAAAGAAAGAAAGGAAGGAGGGAAGGGAAGGGGAGGGGAGGGGAGGGGAGGGGAGGGGAGGGGAGGGAGGGGAGGAATGGCGTAAACCCGGGAGGCGGAGCTTGCAGTGAGCTGAGATCCGGCCACTGCACTCCAGCCTGGGCGACAGAGCCAGACTCAGTCTCAAAAAAAAAAAAAAAAAAAAAAAAAACCAAAATGCTTAAAATGGCCAGGCACGGTGGCTCACATCTGTAATCCCAGCACTTTGGGAGGCCAAGGCAGGAAGATCACTTGAGGTCAGGAGTTTGAGACCAGCCTGCCCAACATGGTGAAACCCCGTCTCTACTAAGAACACAAAAATTAGCCGGGTGTGGTGGCGGGCACCTGTAGTCCCAGCTACTCGGGAGGCTGAGGCAGGAGAATCGCTTGAACCCAGGAGGCAGAGGTTGCAGTGAGCCGAGATCGCGCCATTGCAGTACAGCCTGGGTGATGGAATGAGACTCTGTCTCAGAAAAAAAAAAAAAAGCTTAAAATGGAAAATTTTATGTTGCATGTATTTTACCACAATAAATTTAATATCAATAAAATATAATATATCAGGAAAATATTAAACAAGTATTAAGGGTCTTCCAGGGTCAAGGCATCTGTGAGGGTGCTGGGAGTGTAGTGCTAACTAAGACAGACACGGTCACCACTCTGGCCTACGAGCTAGACACTAAGCAGCGAATGACTTCATCGCAACTGGAAAATCAGGGAGAAGCACAGGGGAGTGGGAGATCTTATCACAAGGAAAACTGATTTCAACTGAGGAACCTGAGTAGCCTCTGTGACTCTGGGGAGGAAGTTCTGTGCAGGAGGATGATAGAGCAACAAAATATAAACAGCCCCAATCCTGGCCCTGGAGGACGGCGTGCTGCTCCCTCACCTCTGCACCACCCACCTCCACACTTCCTAGATGTGAAAAATAACTTCAATCTTGTTGAAGCCTCTATTATTTTGGGTTTTCTTTTGCTTGTAGCAGAACCCAATGCTTACCGATAGACAATTCTCCCAGTTGAAAGAAGGTTCTTTCATGATAAGATCTCCCAGCACCTTGTGCTTTTTCCTTTGTAGCACTTGTCGAATTGTCATGAAGTTGTTCATTGTTTAGTGTCTATGTCATAAGCTGGAGTGGTGACCATATCTGTCTTATTCAGCATCACATCCCCAGCACCTAGCAGAGTGCCTTGGGCTGGTACACGCTTAACTACACACACGAATGAATGGAGCAGGGCTCAAAACATAGGCATCGACTCAAAAGTCAATGCCTATGAGAGCCTGCCAGGTAATGTAAATGAGAAAAGCAGACTGGCTGTGAACAATAGGGAGGGTGTTTGCTTTTCAGTCTGAAGGAAGAAGGCCTGAGGAGGATACATTTTCCCCACTTTGAGGAGCAACTCTGAGGTTGCACCTGATACTTTCACTATCATCCATTAACCAAAATTGAGTCACTTGGACACATCCAGCTGTGAGGGAGTCTGGGAAGTATATTTTAAATCTGGGTAGCTAAGAGCTCAGCTAAAAATTGAGGGTTCTATTACCAAGAAGAAGGAGAAAATAGACTTTGGGGACAGCTAACGCAATAGCTGAGATCTCAAGAATGAATAAAAATTACCTAGATCAGTGGTTCTCAGAGTTAAGTGTGGCCTGCAGACCTTTGGGAGTCCCTGAGACCCTTTCAGGGAATCTTCAAGGTCAAGCTATTTTCATAAAAAAATGCACGATGTTATTTTCCTTTGTCACTATGTTGACATTGCAATAATGTTGCAAAAGCAATCTGGATAAAACTGCTGCCTTAGCATAAATGAAGGCAGTGGCGCCAAACCATATGATAGTCATTGCATTCTTCACTGCCAGGTACTTACAGTAAAAAAAGAAAAAAAAAATTAATGCCAGTTTTACTTAAGAATGCCCTTAATGAGGCTGGGCACAGTGGCTCACGCCTGTAATCCCAGCATTTTGGGAGGCTGAGGTGGGCAGATTACCTGAGGTCAGGAATTCAAGACCAGTCTGGCCAACATAGTGAAACCCTGTCTCTACAAAAATACAAAAATTAGCCAGGCACATTGGCAGGTGCCTGTAATCCCAGTTACTCGGGAGGCCGAGGTGGGAGAATGACTTGAATCCAGGAGGCGGAGGTTGTAGTGAGCTGAGATCATGCCACTGCACTTCAGCCTGGGTGACAAAGCAAGACTCCGTCTCAAAAAAAAAAAAAAAAGAGATCGAGACCATCCTGGGCAACATGGTGAAACCCTGTCTTTACTAAAAATACAAAAATTAGCTGGGTGTGGTGGCGTGTGCCTGTAGCCCCAGCTACTTAGGAGGCCAAGACAGGAGAATTGCTCGAACCTGGGAGACAGAGGTTGCAGTGAGCCAAGATCATGCCACTGCACTCCGGCCTGAGCAACAGAGTGAGACTCCCTCTCAAAAAAAAAAAAAAAAAAAAAAAAAGCCCTTAATGAAGCAGTAAATACTAATTTTATTAAATCTCAACCCTTGAGTACCGTGTGTCATGAAATGAGAAGCAGCACACAGTACTATATGCTACGGATGAAGTACAATGCTGTCAAATAGGGGTACTTGCGTTAATTGCTGCAGTCACAAGCTGAACTAGCCACTTGTTTTCTTTTCTTTTCTTTTCTTCTTTTCGAGACAGGTTCTCTCTGTCACTCAAGCTGGAGTGCAGTGGCGCAATCACGGTTCACTGCAGCCTCAACTTCCCGGGCTCAAGAGATCCTCCCACCTTGGCCTCCCAAAATGCTGGGATTATAGGCATGAGCCACCATGCCCAGCCCCATTTTTTTCAGACTGGAAAACGCACACTCACATGTGCATCTTTAAATGATCATTTGGGCTGTGGTATAAGAATGGCAACCAGTGAGGAGGCAGGAGCTGTCGTCCAGGCAAGGGACGATATTGGCATCTTGGGTTGGAATGGTGGCAGTAGTGGTAGTGCAGAGTGACCTGGGTAGATTTTGGAGCCATTTAGAAGGTAACATCCACGGGAATTGGAAAATGAATACATGGGAGAAGTTGGGTGAAGGAGGTGTCAAAGATCACACCCAATTTATTTTGCTTGGGCAAGTTGGTGGATGGTGAGCCCCTCACTGAGTGAGAAGCCTGGAGAAGCAGGTTTGGAGGGTGGTAGTACGCAGGTGGTATGCTTAGTTGGGGATGTGTTGAGTTTGCTATGTCTGGTGAGCTTCCCATTGGAGATGTCCAATGGGCAGACGGATACTCACATTGGGAGCTCATGGGAGATATGGGCTAGAGGAAAGCACCTGAGGCCTGGCCAGAGATGCCTAGAGGAACAGAGCCTGGTTAACAGTCACTCCTGGTGTCTCAGATATTCTTTGCTCAGCCCACGCCCTCTCTTCCACACTGGGCCATCTATAAAGCCTCCACAGATACCCCTGGAGGCACCCACTGGACACAGGCCCTCAGGGCCCCGGAGCAAGGAGCTATTTGTGGGCTTGCCACTGCTGTCACCATATGCTGCCAACTGCCTCCCACTTCTTCTTTCCCCACAGTCTGGTCAGACATGGCAGTATCACTGATGGAATCTTTCTTGCCATCTTTTTCTTGCCGCTTAACAGTGGCAGTGACACTTTGGCTCCTGCCTGATTCTGGTTAACTTTTTCCCTTGACTTTGGCATTTTCACTTTGACATGTTCCCTGAGAGCCAGGGGGGTGGGGACCCCAGCCCCAGATGGTGACGTTGGGGGCCGGCCCAGGCCTAGGGTGTGGAGGAGCCTCGCCATCGGGCTTCCTGTCTCTCTTCATTTAAGCACGACTCTGCAGAAGGAACAAAGCACCCTCCCCACTGGGCTCCTGGTTGCAAAGCTCCAAGTCCTCATACAGATACACTTGTTTGAGAAGCAGCGGGCAAGAAAGACGCAAGCCCAGAGGTAAGACGGTCAGACTCGGCTTCTTTCCCCGGAGCTGAGAGGGAGGAGAACGTGGGGCAGATGCACAGGAATATGCTCTGCCCAGTTGTCTGCCCACAGCTCTGGCCACTTTCTCTTGCATTTCTCTTGGAACCGGTCATGGGCAGTGATCTCCCACTGGAACTGTGAGCTTCCAGAGGTCAGGGACTGTGCCAGACTCCTCTCTGCAGCCCCAGCGTGCACAGCTCAGTGTTCAGAGCGGTGGGTGCTCCTCAGAGGAGTATTGACCTAAAGGGCAAGATCAGAGAGGGAGTGAGGACTGGAGACTATCCCAGGCTGGGAAAGGCATGGAAGGCAACTAGTTGTGGGCAGTGGAGGAGAGAAGACTGGAAGAGGGGAAGAGGAGAGAAAAAGAGTGAAGGAGGGGAGGGAAAAAATTAGAAAAATAAATATAAGGTGAGAGGAGACCTATAAAAAAGAAATGATGAGGAAAAACGATAAAAGCAAGAAAAAGAGCAAAAGAAGTGGAATCTAGTCTAGAGAAAATTCTTGCAAAATCAATTTTCCTAATACACAACCTCCAAAAATTGACACCAAATATCATACTTGCAGCATTTCATAAGTCACATGATCTATGTAATAGTCTCTTTTAACTACCTTTTGTGTTTATGTGTGTATTTTTAAATTTTTGTCTACCTTTTTGCTCTTTTAAGATTTTTGAACAATGTCTAAACGCACTTCTACTTTTTAAATGATTTATGAAATAGGAAATGATTCGTGAAATAGGGAAGTTAACATTCTCAGAAAGTGCTGAGACTGAGCTTTTGCGTATGAAATGCCCTAAAAGTTGCAGATACATATCCTTAGCTAAATACGTCATTTGAGAAATGGATTCGAAGAGAATTGGTGGTATGGGTTTCATGAGGCCGGGAGAGTTGCAGAAGGAGGTGCAGCTCCTCCTGGGCCTGGCCGGGTGTGAGGGAGAGTGAGGACTCACTATCCCTCCTGACGGGAAGCCCTGTACCATCTCAGCCTCTCCGCCCTCAGGCCTTTCCAGCCCCTGAGACCTGATGGCCTTGAAGTCATGCTATCCCTGGTGTCCTCTGCTTTTCCCACATAGGCTTCTTCTGGGAGAGAGGTTTCCTGGGGTAGGTTCTGATCTCTCAACATGGAAAGGCCCCATTCTTGATAATTCAAAGATTTCACTCTGAGTGGGATAGTGCTTCCTGAATGCCCTGCTCTTGTGGGGGACATTTTTATCTGGGCAAGGCTAAGAGTAGGGCCTGATGGGGGAGGTCACTGCTACTTCACATTTTGACAAATAATTCCTTATGTTGTATCAGATGCTGTAGGCTGATACAAAATGGCCGCCGCCCTCAAAGTCAGACGAAGGAGCCCCTGAGGACAGCGTTAGAGACACTCGGGAGATGATTTCCCTCTTTCAATGTGGGAGCACTTATATGGGAGAGGTCTATATCTAGATAAAAACTCCTCCCACCATTGGTGCTAGGCAGAACCTTGAGGGCAGCCCTAGGCCCTGACCCTGGCTGTAATGGCGGGGTGGCGCTGAGGGGAATTGGTTAGACCAACTGTTTTGCACGTTTTACTTTCTATTATTATTTTTGAGACGGAGTCTCGCTGTCTTGCGCAGGCTGGAGGGCAGTGATGCGATCTCCACTCACTACAGCCTCCACCTCCTGGGTTCAAGCGATTCTCCTGCCTCAGCCTGTCGAGTAGCTGGGATTACAGGCGCCCAACACCACGCCTGGCTACTTTTTGTATTTTTAGTAGAGACCAGGTTTCACTATGTTGGACAAGCTGGTCTCAAACTCCTGGCCTCAAATGATCTGCCCACCTTGGCCTCCCAAAGTGCTGGCATTACAGATGTAAGCCACCTCAGTGGGCCAGTCTTGCACACTGTAGACACTCAATAAATGTTTGTTGAATGAAATAACTGTGATGGGCCGGGCATGGTGGCCCACACCTGTAATCCCAGCCCTTTGAGAGGCCGAGGCAGGAGGATGGCTTGAGTCTGGGAGTTTGAGACGAGCCTGGGCAACATGGTGAAACCCCCATCTCTACAAAACCCACAAAAGTTAGCTGGGCATGGTAGTGTGTGCCTGTGGTTCCAGCTACTTGGGAGGCTAAGGTGGGAGCATTGCTTGGGCCTGGGAGATGGAGGCCACAGTGAGGCCTGACTGTGCTACTGCACTCCAGCCTGGGCGAGAGTGAGGCCCTGTCTCAAAATAACTTTGATGAAGGTGGGGAATCAGAGGCAGACGGGCAGGGGTCTGGGTTTGCAAAGCGCTGAGTTTGAGCTCTGTTCTGTATCTTTGAGGGGATGAGGGGAGGAGGGTGGGCACGGTTCCCCCGATGTGGGTGTCTGAGGCGAAGAAGAGGATGGCGGAGGTTGCAGCCACCAACCACAAGAGTTCCTTAGAGGGGTCACAGTCTCTAGGAAGTTTATAGGAAGCCAGTCAGCAGTAGAGAGGGTGAACGCGGTGGGGCACATCCCGCGGCTGGGCTTGAGTGGGCTGCTTGGGGGTTATGGAGAGAAGATAAAAGTGCCTGTGGGACCACAGACTCTCGCTGTGGTGGAGCTGGGCCCTCTTACCCTCCCAAGCCTCGCTCCTCATCCCATCCCTGGGGGCCAGGGGTGAGGGCGGCAGGAACCTCAAGGCTCTGAGAGAGTGCGTGGTGTGTGTTGCCATTTTGGTCTCATCTCTTTCTCAGTCTCTCTTTGCCTCACTTTGGATCTATGCTCTGTGCATCTGTCTTGCTTCTCAGAATTTCTTCTTTTCCTCTTTTTTTGTACTACCCTGCGCTTTGTGTGTGATTGTGGATTGTGTGTGCGTAGCTGTTGCTTTAACAAGCTGCTCCAGGTCTCTCCCTCCCACATCTTTCCCTCCCCTCCTCCCTTGAGGCCTCTGTGCATTCTGGGGAAATCTGTCCATTTCCCTTTGTCCACGGTGTCCCTCCCACCCTGCAGCCGGCTCCCTCACATCCACCCTGGGCTGCAGGCGTGCTCGGCAGCCTCCCCACAGATCAAAGCTTGTCCAGGGTCTATATTGCTGCCAAAGGCCAGGAGGCCCGTGTACAGACCGGAAGCAGCTAGAGCTTAGTGGCAGCTGGAGAGGGGAAGATTATAAAGGAGGAGAGGCAAGGGGCATTCCAGGGGAGCCCGGGAGAGCCAGCATGACCTCCTGGCATATGAGGCACAGAGGAAGACAGACACAGACACAGGGAGCTGCAGGCTGGGGGCATAAGCTGGGGGCTGGGAAGCACAGATACAGAAATGCACAGATGTGAGCTGAGAAGCAAGCAGAGAGAGAGAGAGAGAGAGAGAAAGAGAGAGACGTGCTAGGGCTTGAGGGACCAGAGAGCCCTCCCAACCTCTCTCGGAGTGCTGGTCTACAGGATGCTGCTGTACTAGGGTAAGACACCTCTGGGGACGCTGAGTATGGGAATCAAAGGCCAGATCTCTGTGGTGGCAGCGGAAGCCCAAAGCACCAAAGCAAGCATGCTGGAAACCCACAGCCTCCTCCACTTAGCAGAGCCTTGGGGTGAGATGAGGCGGAACAGGGAGCTGGAGGCAGGGAGGTGGCTGTCTGCACAGACCTCAGGACCATGGAGCAGGGCGAGTCAAAACAGCCACCATGTGGGGAAGGGTCAAGAATGCCTCTAGTCTTCCCCAGGCATCTTATCAGGGTAAGCTGGATTTGGACCCCAGAGAAGGGATATCCTATATGGAGACTTCCCCTCTTTCACTCCCTGCTCACCAAGGACACAGTCAGTCTGGGATGGGGGACAGTGGGAACCACTCTTTGGTATGAGGCTACTCCTATTCTACTCTTCTCACTGCAGCCTTCCCCTAGATGCTTCCTGTGCTGCATGCTAACCTGTAGACACTTCACCATGGCTGGTGGCTAGTCTCCCTTCCTCGTTTCTCAGAACCTCCTTCCTGACCTCTTTTCTTCCTACTTCCCTGGTTTAAACAAAATTGTTATCTATTTATCTATCTCTTTGTTTTTTTTTTGAGACAGAGTCTTACTCTGTCACCCAGGTTGGAGTGCATGGCGTGATCTTGGCTCACTGCAACCTCCACCTCCTGGGTTCAAGTGATTCTCCTGAGTAGCTGAGATTACAGGCGCCCGCCACCATCCCCAGCTATTTTTTTTGTATTTTTAGTAGATACGGGGGTTTCACGATGTTGGACAGGCTGGTCTCGAACTCCTGGCCTCAAGTGATCTGCCCGCCTCGGCCTCCCAAGGTGCTGGGATTATAGGCATGAGCCACCGCGCCCGGCACCCGGCTTCTATCTATCTATCTATCTAATCTATCTATCTATCTATCTAATCTATCTATCTATATCTGTCTATCTATATCCATCTATGATAGACAGATAGCTTTATATATCTATCCTAGCTATTGATCTATCTTATATATCTATCTTTTTTTTTTTTTGAGACGGAGTCTCACTCTGTTGCCCAGGCTGGAGTGCAGTGGCAGGATTTCGGCTCACTGCAACCTCCGCCTCCCGGGTTCAAGTGATTCTCTTGCCTCAGCCTCCCAAGTAGCTGAGATTACAGACGTGCGTCACCATGTCCAGCTAATTTTTGTACTTTTAGTAGAGATGGAGTTTCACCATGTTGGCCAGGCTGGTCTCCCGACCTCAGGTGATCCACCCACCTTGGCCTCCCAAAGTGCTGGGATTACAGGTGTGAGCCACTGCATCCAGCCTTATGTATCTATCTTATCTGTCTGACTGTCTAATCTAATCCATCTATTTATCTTATCTATCATCTATTTATCTAATCTATCTGTCTATATGGCTTTTTTGTTTGTTCGTTTGTTTGTTTTTGAGACAGAGTCTTGCTCTGTCGCCCAGGCTGGAGTGCAGTGGCGCAATCTCAGCTCACTGCTGAACCTCTGCCTCCTGGATTCTAAGTGATTCTCCTGCCTCAACCTTTGGAGTAGCTGGGATTATAGGCCCATGCCACCATGCCCGACTAATTTTGTATTTTTTTAGTAGAGAAAGTTTTCACCATGTTGGTCAGGCTTGTATCGAACTCCTGACCTCAGGTGATCTACCCGCCTAAGCCTCCCAAAGTGCTGGGATTACAGCTGTGAGCCACCGTGTCCGGCCCTCTACGTCTGTCTTTATCATTTATCTATCTATCTATCTGTCTATCTATCTATCTATCTATCTATCTATCTATCATCTATCCATCCATCCTAATCTGTTTTATCTATCTTATTAATCATCTATTTAATCTGTCTGTGTGTTTATCTAATCTATGTATCTAATCTATCAATCTATCATCTAATCTATCTAATATACCTAATCTATTTGATCTATCTATCTATCTATCTATCTATCTATCTATCTATCTACCTACCTACCTGTCTATCTCAAGCACCTACCACATATTAAGCCCTGGCTACCTCCTCTCCCAGACAGATTGAGTCACAGGAGGCAGCTGACAAAGATGGAGTCACTTTCTTTTCTTCTGCTAAACCCCAGTAGGAGGACCGATTCCCCATACCTTCTGAGTGCTCCATTCCTCTCCATGGATTGTGTCTTAGTGCCCAGCAGGAAACACAGTCCACCTCCCATGGTTCAAGAGACTGTAAAAAGGGGGTTATTCATAGAGGTTAAGGGAATCAACCAACTTCTTGAAGCACAGACACAGTTAACAGCAAGAAGAGTCCTGAGGAAGTGAAAATGGTATTTCTGGAACCCAGAGAGTGCTTGCGCTCTGGATAAGCGGCCACCCCACAGAAGTTGTGGAGGGGCAGGGCTGCAGGTGAGGATGAACACACAGCTATTGACAGAAAATATGTCCAGGACAGGGATAGAGTATGGAAAATATCCCAGCCTCTTTCCCCCACCCTTCCATCTCATCTCTGACAGGCACTTCCCACTGGCCAGCCCCAGTTGGTGCTGGAGGGCAAGAGAGTCTATGAGCCATGTGTGGCTGTCAGGCCTTTGGTGGAGAGCCACAGACAGGGTGGAGAGTGGCTGGCAGGGCCCCGGGGGGATGAACAGCATGGATTGGGATGACTTGGCTTCATCTATGCCAGAGCTGGGTGTGTGCACACACTTCAGTGACCCATTTTAGAAACAGAATTAATATGGTGAGTACAGAAAGAAGAAATCAGTGACTTTTCCTCCTCCATACAATTCAATTTGGCTTAAGTTACCGAAAGTCATCCCAAGTCCTCTGTCTGTCTCAGCTGCTGCCAGGCTTGTGGTGGCCACACAGCTGGCTAGACTGTCATCTCTGTCCTCAAGGGGCTCAAGCTGGTGGAGGAGAGTTGAGAAACCAAATCACTACACACAAGGTAGAAGGTGGAACGCACCCAGGAGCATGTCAACGGGGTGCTGTGGGACTTCAGAGTAGGCAGATCGTCACCAAACTTCAATGACAAAGGTGCCACTGGGGGAAAGAAGGACCAAGCTTGGAAGACAGAGTAAGTCTGGAGGCAGGATCCTGTCTCACCAGCAGGGGCCAGGTGCAGGCTGACCCCTTCCCCAGGCAGTCACCTCTCTGAGCTCGCTTTATATCCTGGGCCTGGATTCAAAGACACTTGAGCCCTGCTCCAACCCTCCTTTGAGGTGCTATCTCGGAGCCCTTTCTATAATCACTGCTCCAATCCCATGTCATCTGGTCCCCAGTTACCACATCAAGCTTCCGAAAGCTCTACATAGACCATGTCACATCTCTGCTCAAAAATCAGCAGTGGGTCCCATCACCTCCAGGACAAAGCTCCAGCTCTTCGACCTGCCTGTCAATATTTGCAATCATGACCTGCAAAAATTAGCTGGGTGTTGTCATGAAAGGATCACTTGAGCCCAGGAGTTCCAGGCTGCAATGACCTATGATTGCACCACTGTGCTCTGGCCTGGGTGACAGAGTGGATCTAAACTAAAAATAAAAAGATTTACAGTCAAGCCCCAAATGCTTTTCCCATACCTTCTTCCACCATCTCCTCCCTGAGCCCTCTCTTTCCCCCAAAGCCTCCTCGCACATCCCTACCACCTTCGCACACCTCAGAATGGGGATGCCTCTCCCCTTCCCTTTCCATCTAACTTACGGTTTTCAAACTTGAGCGTGATCAGTCACCTGGAGATTTATGAAAACCCAGATGACCAGACCCACCCCTAGTTTCTGATTCAGCAAGTCTAGGGTAGAGCCGAGGATTTACATTTCTAACAAGTTCCCAGGTCATGTTGCCGCTGCTGCTGATCCAGGACTTTGGGAATCGCTCCTCTAACCTACAGCTGTCCATTCCCCAGGGTCCATTCAGAGCCTCTGTGCCCTGCCCCCTCCACCCCCAGTCTCACTTGTCTGCCAAACACACAGGAATCTCTTCTTCATCCAAACCCTGGACCAACGCCTTCTGCTTGGCCCACTCAGAGGCCTTGTAGGGTTGGTCTGATATTGGACAGATAAATGGCCCTCTGCTCTTTCTCCCCTGACCTCTCTGAAAGGGGCCTGCCCTCCACACCTGTGGGTATTTCTTGCAAGGTGGAGACTGAGAGACTGAGAAAAGAAATAAGACACAGAGACAAAGTATAGAGGAAGAAAATGGGGCCCAGGGGACCAGCACTCAGCAAGTGAGGACCTGCACTGGTGCTGGTCTCTGAGTTCCCTCAGTATTTATTGATCACTATCTTTACTATGTCGGCAAGGGGAATGTGGTGGGGCTCTAGGGTGAAGGTGAGGAGAGGGTCAGCAGAAAAACATGTGGGCAAAGACTCTGTGTCATAAATAAGTTTAAGGAAAGGTGCTGTGCCTGGATGTGCATATAGGCTAGATTTATGTTTAACTTCACACAAACATCTCAGTGCAGTAAAGAGTAACAGAGTAGTGTTGCTGCCATGATGTATCGCCTCCAGCCATAAGGCAGTTTTCTCCTCTCTCAAAATGGAATGTATGATCGGTTTTACACCGAGTCATTCCATTCCCAGGGACGCGCAGGACACAGATACCTTCCTCTTATCTCAACCGCATAGAGGCCTTCCTCTTTCACTAATCCTCCTCAGCGCAGACTCTTTACAGCTGTGGGGCTGCGGGGCTGTAAGGTCTTTCCCTTCCCGTGGGGCCATATCTCAGGCTGTCTCAGGGGGGAAATCCTGGACAATACCCAAGCTTTCTCGGGCAGGGGTTCCTGCAGCTTTCCACAGTGCATTGTGTCTCTGGTTAATAGAGAATGGAGAATGGCGATGACTTTCACCAAGCATACTGCCTGCAAGAACTTTTTTTTTTTTTTTGAGATGGAGTCTCGCTGTCACCCAGGCTGGAGTGCAGTGGCGTGCTCTCAGCTCGCTGCAAGCTCCGCCTCCCGAGTTCACGCCATTCTCCTGCCTCAGCCTCCCGAGTAGCTGGGACTACAGGCGCCCGCCACCATGCCCGGCTAATTTTTTTTGTATTTTTAGTAGAGATGGGGTTTCACCGTGTTAGCCAGGATGGTCTCGATTTCCTGACCTCGTGATCTGCCTGCCTCGGCCTCCCAAAGTGCTGGGTTTACAGGTGTGAGCCACCGTGCCCGGCCTGCAAGAACTTTTTTAAAGCACATCTTGCACAGCCCTAGATCCATTAAACCTTGATTCAATATAGCACATGTTTTTGTGAGCACAGGTTTGGGACAAAAGTTGCAGATTAATAGCATCTCAAAGCAGAACAATTTTTCTTAGTACAGATCAAAACGGAGTTTCTTATGTCTTCTTTTTTTTTTTTTTTTTTTCCCCCGAGACGGAGTTTTGCTCTTGTTGCCCAGACTGGACTGCAATGACACAATCTCAGCTCACGGTAACCTCTGCCTCCCGGGTTCAAGCAATTCTCCCGCCTCAGCCTCCCTGGTAGCTGGGATTACAGGCGTGTGCCACCGCGCCTGGCTAATTCTGTATTTTTAGTAGAGTCGGGGTTTCTCCATGTTGGTCAGGCTGTCATGAACTCCTAACCTCAGGTGATCCGCCTGCCTCGGCCTCCCAAAATGCTGGGATTACAGGCGTGAGCCACCGCAGCCGGTCAATGTCTTTCTTTTTCTACACAGACACAGTAACAATCTGATCTCTCTTTCTTTTCCCCACACCTCTCACACTATATCAGGCCCCAATCCTTGGGAATGTCACCTTAGAACTGTCCCACACATTCCCACAGCCACTTGGCTCAGGCCCTTTGTTCACCAGGATGGTTGCAGTCCTGCCTTTGGTGCCTCACCTCCTCCAGTTCTTTCACTCAGCAGCTTCAGGGGTCCACGTGGCAAATCTAATCACCTTCTTCTCTATAGAAAATCCTCTGCTGGCTCTCTAGTGCCCAGGATCCAGTCCCAGCATCTCAGCACAGCCTTCAAGCATTTCCACGTCCTGGCCTGGCTCCATGGTCTCCCCACCAATTTGTCACCTTCTCCGTGCATCCTTTTCTGATCCCCTCTTCACTCATCCCAGCAAAGAACCCCCTCCTGGCCTGGGCATAGCATTTCGTGGTGTGTATCTCCGAGCATCCAGTTAGGGGTGTGCAAGTTTAGTTTGTTACCAACTGATGTTGTGAAGTCCCACAACCATCATTTGTTGGTGCCACAAACAAAGAATTGGACATGACACACACAAATAGCAAAACAGCAAAAAGTTTATTAAGCACGGTACAATCCACTATGGATCGAGGATGACCTGCGAATGGTGTCAGTTATGGTTTGTTATACTTCATGCCTTTTCTATGTGTCTTTTTCTCTTCTTCCTCAAGCTGCCTAATCTTTAGCTGGCATGTGCCTTTTGATTGACAGGTGAGTTGCTCAGTTTCTTGGCCTCTGTGTGCTTGCGTGTCACCTCCTTCCCATAATTTTAAGTACATGCATGATATGCACTCTGAACCTTAAGTAGCCAATTACTATATGGGGTCATTTTAAGGATATCTTCTTTTCTCTGGAGTACATGTGCTTTTTTTTTTTTTTTTTTTTTTTTGAGGAGTCTCGTTCTGTCCTCCAGGCTAGAGTGCAGTGGCACAATCTCGGCTCACTGCAACCTCCACCTCCCTGGTTCAAGTGATTCTCCTGCCTCAGCCTCCTGAGTAGCTGAGACTACAGGTGTATGCCACCATGCCCGGCTCATTTTTGTATTTTTAGTAGAGTCAGGGTTTCACCATGTTGGCCAGGCTGATCTTGAACTCCTGACCTCAAGTGATCCACCCACCTTGGACTCCCAAAGTGCTGGGATTACAAGCATGAGCCACTGCACCCAGCCCAGTACATGCCCATCTCTTAGGAGCTGCTCCTTACTGGTTTGGTTTGGATCTAGCCAGCCATGGGGCTCCTTATTCACTTATTTATCTTACTTCTGTTTTTGCTCACTTCCTTCTTTCTCTTGCTTGTGCTCCTACTCATTCCTTCCTTAATCCAACCTCCAATTCCCTCTGCTGTTCTCCTGCCTCAAGTTCACTGGGCTGGCTGCAAGGGTCCTGAGGGAGAGGTTGCATATGGCCCCTGTATACTCCAGGTCAAATAAATGTTTGCTGACTAATGATTGGTATTTCCCTCAGGCCCTGCCATTTTTGCAGGCTCAGGTCCCTACTGGCTCAAGCCCCTGCCTCCCTCAGCAAGGCCACAATGAACCGGGGAATCCCTTTTAGGCACTTGCTTCTGGTGCTGCAACTGGGTAAGTTCTCAGACCTGGGGTCTCAATGCAGATGGCGTGGGAGGAAAGGCAAAGGTGGAGGATGGGGTAGAGGGGGACAGCGGCAGCATTGGGACCTGACTCCTTTCTTTTCCACCCAGCGCTACTCCCAGCAGTCACCCAGGGAAAGAAAGTGGTGCTGGGCAAGAAAGGGGATACAGTGGAACTGACCTGTAATGCTTCGCAGAAGAAGAACACACAATTCCACTGGAAAAACTCCAACCAGATAAAGATTCTGGGAATTCAGGGCTCCTTCTTAACTAAAGGTAGGGCTCCCTGGCCCCTCATCCAGGGAGGAAAACACACTATGGATTGAAAGCCTTTGGTGTCTGAGATCTGCTCTTAGTTAAATTCTGGGATCCCAGAGGGCTGGGGTTGACAGAAACTCAGTGGCATTCTTGTCCAGAGTTTCCCTACACCAACTGCTGGTGGCCCAGGGAAAGGCTTTTGGTGGTATGTTAATTTGAATATTTTAATATTCATGAACTTATTTTAGTGAGTTTTACAACAATCACTACCACTTAACACCCATGATTTCTTGAGTATTGTTGCTACAGACCCATGTAGATAATATTTTGCACAGTGACTCATATCTGTAATCCTAGCACTGTGGGAGGCCGAGGCTGGAGGATTGCTTGAGTCCAGGAGTTCAAGACCACCCTGAGAAACATAGTGAGACTCTGTCTCTACAAAAAAAAAAAAAAAAAAAAAAAAAAAAAAATATATATATATATATATATATATATATAGAGAGAGAGAGAGAGAGAGAGAGAGAGAGAGACAAGGTCTGGTTCTATCACCCAGGCTCCATTGCAGTGGTGTGATCTCGGCTCGCTGCTATCTCCACCTCCCAGGCTCAAGTCATCCTCCCACCTCAGCCTCACAAGTAGTTGGGACTACAGGCATGCACCACCATGCCTGGCTAATTTTTGTATTTTTTGTAGAAACAGGGTTTCACCATGTTGGCCAGGCTGGTCTCGAACTCATGAGCTCAAGTGATCCACTAACCTTGGCCTCTCAGAGTGCTGGGATTACATGCCGAGCCAAAAAAAATTTTTTAATTAAAAAAAAAAGGCTAGCTGTAGTGGCTCACACCTGTAATCCCAGCACTTTGGGAGGTTGAGGTGGGCAGATCACCACAGGTCAGGAGTTCAAGACCAGCCTGGCCAACATGGTGAAACCTGGTCTCTACTAAAAATACAAAAATTAGCCGGGCGTGGTGGTGCAGGCCTGTATTCTCAGCTACTCAGGAGGCTGAGGCAGGAGAATCACTTGAACCTGGGAGGCAAAGGCTGAAGTGAGCTGAGATTGCACCATTGCACTCCAGCCTGGGTGACAGAGCAAGACTCCATTTCAAAAAAAAAAAAAGTTGCAGAATTATTATTATTATTTTATTTATTTATTTATTTATTTGAGACGGAGTCTCATTCTGTCGCCCAGGCTGGAGTGCAGTAGCGTGATCTTGGCTCACTGCAACCTCTGTCTCCCGGGTTCAAGCGATTCTCCTGCCTCAGCCTCCTGAGTCGCTGGGACTACAGGCATGTGCCACCATGCCTGGCTAATTTTTTGTACTTTTAGTAGAAACAGGGTTTCACTGTGTTAGTCAGGCTGGTCTTGATCTCCTGACCTCATGATCCACCCGCCTTGGCCTGCCAAAGTGCTGGGATTACAGGCGTGAGTCACTGTGCCTGGCCCAGAATTTTTTTTTTCTACTTTTTTTTTTTTTTTTTGAGGCAAACTCTCGATCTGTTGCCCAGGCTGGAGTGCAGTGGGCATGATCTTGGCTCACTGCAAGCTCTGTCTCCCGGGTTAAAGCCATTCTCCTGCCTCAGCTTCCTGAGTAGCTGGGACTACAGGCGTGTGCCACCATGCCTAATTTGTGTATTTTTAGTAGTGACAGGGTTTGATCATATTGGCCAGGTTGGTCTC
Organism: Macaca mulatta; assembly: GCF_049350105.2. Lineage (NCBI taxonomy): Eukaryota > Metazoa > Chordata > Mammalia > Primates > Cercopithecidae > Macaca > Macaca mulatta. Next base: position 7,765,458 of record NC_133416.1, read on the forward strand.
GAACTCCTCACCTCAAGTGATTCGCCTGCTTTAGCCTTCCAAAGTGCTGGAATTATAGGCATGAGCTACTGCACTCGGCCTTTTCTCCTGATTTAAAGTATTATATGCTCATCACAAAATATTTGGTCAACGAAGGAAAGAACATGGAAGAAAATCAAATGCATGCATACTTCTACCACTCAGAGATATCCTCTGCTAACATTTTGATTTATTTTCATCCAATGTTTCTTTTTTTTTTTTTTTCCTTTTTGAGACAGGGTCTTACTCTGTTACCCAGGCTGGAGTGCAGTGGCATGACCACAACACATTGCAGGCTCAAGTTATCCTCCCACGTCAGCCTTCCCGGGAGCTGGGACTACAGGTGCACGCCACCATGTTCACCTAATTTTTAATTTTTTGTGTGTGCGTGTTTTTATGTGTTTTTTTTTTTTTCTCAGACAGAGCCTCACTCGTATTGCCCAGGCTGGAGTGCAATGGCATGATCTCAGCTCACTGCAACCTTCACCTATCAGGTTCAAGTGATTCTCCTGCCTCAGCTTCCCAAGTAGCTGGGATTATAGTGCCTGCTACCACACCCAGCCAATTTTTGTGTTTTTAGTAGAGTCGGGGTTTCGCTCTGTTGGTCCGGCCAGCCTTGACCTCCTGACCTCAGATGATCCATCCACCTCAGCCTCCCAAAGTGCTGGGATTACAGGCATGAGCCACCACGACCGGTGAGAAAGAAAGCTTTTTGATGTCTTTTCCTATAAGGACACTAATCCCATCATGATGGCCCCATTCTCATAACCTCATCTAAACTGAATTACCTCCCAAGGGCCATATATCAAAATATCATCACACTGAGGGTGAGGGCTTCAACATGTGAATTTGTGGGGGACTCAATTTGGTCCATGGTATTCTGCACTGCCCCCTCAAATTTGTGTCCTTATTACATGAAAAATGCATTCATTCCATCTCAATAGCCTCCAAAGTCTTAACTCATTCCAGCATCAACTCCAAAGTCTAATGTCCAAAGTTTCATCTACATAGCATCTAAGTCAGGGCTTGGTGGCATGCACCTGTAGTTCCATCTACTCAGGAAGCTGAAGTGGAGGATCATTTGAGCCTAGAAGTTCGAGACCAGCTCGGTCAACATTGTGAAACTTGTCTCTAAAAACAAAATCAATAAATAAATGGAATTTTAAAATGTCATCTAAATCAGGTATGGGTGAGACTTGAGATACGGTTCATCCTGAGGCAAAATTTCTTTCCAGCTGTGAACCTGTGAAACCAGGCAAGTTATGTGTATCTAAAACACAATGGTATACAGGCATAGGATAGATGTTCTCATTCCAAAAGGCTCACTGGGATGGCAGTGTTATCTCCATGGTTCTCCACACCATTTTCACAATTTTGCTGTAAACCTAAACCTGTTCTTAAGAAGTTTGTTACAAAAAGATATCCAAATAACCCCCAGGAAGGCAGGAAAAAGAAACAAGAAAACAAAAAAAGCAGAAAACAAAAATAAAATGACAGATTCAAGCCCTAACATATCAATAATTACAGTCAATGTAAATGGTCTAATACATCTATTAAAATACAAAAATCGATAGAATGAATTAAAAAGCACAATTCAACAATATGCAGTTTATAAGAAACTCACTTCAAAAATAATGATATAGGGCAGGCCGTGGTGGCTCATGCCTTTAATCCCAGCACTGTGGGAGGGTGAGGCTGGCAGGTCACTTGAGGTCAGGAGTTCGAGACCAGCCTGGCCAACACGGTGAAAACCTGTCTCTACTAAAAATACAAAAAAAAAAAAAAATTAGCCAGATGTGGTGGTACATGCCTGTAATCCCAGCTACTCAGGAGGCTGAGGTGGGAGAATCACTTGAACCCGGGAGGTGGAGGCCGCAGTGAGCTATTGTACCACTGCACACCAGCCTGGGTGACAGAGCAAGGCCCTGTCTCAAGAAAAACAAACAGGTTGGGTGAGGTAGCTGACACCTGTAATCCCAGCATTTTGGGAGGCTGAGGCAGGCAGATCACTTGAAATCAGGAGTTCGAGACCAGCCTGGCCAACATGGTGAAACACTATCTCTGCAAAAAATACAAAAATTAGCTGGATGTGATGGTGTGAGCCTGTAATCCTAGCTACTCAGGAGACTGAGGCACAAGAATCATTTGAATCCAGGAGGTGGAGATTGCAGTGAGCCAAGATTGTGCCACTGCACTCTAGCCTGGGCAACACAGCAAGACTTTGTCTCAAAAAAAAAAAAAAAAAAGGAAAAACAAACAAACCAATAATAAATTTAAAAAATAGGCCAGACACGGTGGCTCACGCCTGTAATCCCAGCACTCTGGGAGGCAAGGTGGGCAGATCATGAAGTCAGGAGTTTGAGACCAGCCTGGCCAACATGGTGAAACCTCGTCTCTACCAAAAATACAAAAATTAACCAGGCATGGTGGTAGGCGCCTGTAATCCCAGCTATTCAGGAGGCTGAGGTAGGAGAATTGCTTGAACCCAGGAGGTGGAGGTTGAGGTGAGTTGAGACCGCGCCATTGCTCGCTCTGAGTGACAGAGTGAGACTCCGTCTCAAAAAATAAATAAATAAAACAAAAATAAATAAATAAATAAGGGCCGGGCGCGGTGGCTCAAGCCTGTAATCCCAGCACTTTGGGAGGCCGAGACGGGCGGATCACGAGGTCAGGAGAACGAGACCATCCTGGCTAATATGGTGAAACCCCGTCTCTACTAAAAATACAAAAAACTAGCCGGACGAGGTGGCGGGCGCCTGTAGTCCCAGCTACTCGGGAGGCTGAGGCAGGAGAATGGCGTAAACCCGGGAGGCGGAGCTTGCAGTGAGCTGAGATCCGGCCACTGCACTCCAGCCTGGGCGACAAAGCGAGACTCCGTCTCAAAAAAAAAAAAAAATAAATAAATAAATAAATAAAGACCAGGTGCTGTGGCTCATGCCTGTAATTCCAGCACTTTGGGAGGCCGAGGCAGGCAGATCATGAGGTCACGAGATGGAGACCATCCTGGCTAACAGGGTGAAACCCTGCCTCTACTAAAAATACAAAAAGCCAGCTGTGGTGGTATGCACCTATAGTCCCAGCTACTTGGGAGGCTGAGGCAGGAGAATCGCTTGAACCCAGGAGGCAGAGGTTGCAGTGAGATGAGATCGCGCCACTGCACTCCAGCCTAGGCGACAGAGCAAGACTCTGTCTCGAAATTAGTTAATTAAATAAAAAGCACCCCAAAAAAACCCCAAAAGACCCACCCTACTACAACTGACATTATATTTAATGGTGAGAAACTGAATTCTTTCTCCCTAAGAGCAGAGATAAGACAAAGATGTCTGCTCTTACTACTCTTATTCAACATGGTACTGCAATCCCTTGCCGGTGCAATAAGGCAAGAAAATGAAATAAAAGGAAAACTTGTCAGAAAGGAAGAAATAAAACTGTTCCTATTTGTGGATGACATGATTACATAGAAAATCTCAAAGAATCTACAAAAAAACCTCTTAGAATTAATAAATGAATTCATCAAAGTTGCAGAATATAAGATAAACATACAAAAATCTATTGTATTTCTATATATTAGAAAGGAATACGTGTACATAGAAATTAAAGCTACAATACCTTTTATAATTGCTCAAAAAGGCGAGGCATGGTGGCTCACACCTGTACGTCCTGCACTTTGGGAGGCCAAGGTGGGAGGATTGCTTGAGCCCAAGAGTTCAAGACCAGCCCAGGCAACATAGTAAGACCCTGTCTCTACAAAAAGTAAAAAATTAGCTGAGCATAGCCGGGCATGGTGGCTCACACCTGTAATCCCAGCACTTTGGGAGGCCAAGGTGGGTGGATCATGCAGTCAGGAGATCGAGACCATCTTGGCTAACACAGTGAAACCCCTTCTCTACTAAAAACACAAAAAATTAGTTAGGCGCGGTGGCAGGCACCTGTAGACCCAGCTCCTCAGGAAGCTGAGGCAGGAGAATGGCATGAACCTGGGAGGTAAAGCTGGCAGTGAGCTGAGATTGCACCACTGCACTTCAGCCTGGGTGACAGAGTGAGACTCCGTCTCAAAAAAAAAAAATTAGCTAAGCATAATGGTGTATGCCTGTAGTCCCAGCTACTGGGGAGGCTGAGGTGGGAGGATTGCTTGAGCCTGGGAGGTCAAGGCTGCAGTGAGCCATGATCACACCACTGCTTTCCAGCCTAGGTAACAGAGCAATACCCTATCTAAAAAAAAAAAAAAAAAAAAAAGAAAAGAAAAGAAAAAAGAAAGAAAGAAAGAGAAAAAAAATACTTAGGTGTAAATCTAAAAAACATGCATAGGGCCGGGTGCAGTGGCTCATGCCTGCAATCAAAGCACTTTGGGAAGCTGAGGCTGGTGGATCACTTGAAGTCAGGAGTTTGAGACCAGTCTGGCCAACATGGTGAAACCCTGTCTCTACTAAAAATGCAAAAATTAGGCAGGTGTTGTGGCGCATGCCTGTAATCCCAACTACTTTGGAGGCTGAGGCAGGAGAATTGCGTGAACCCTGGAGGCAGAAGTTGCAGTGAGCCAAGATAGAGTCACTGCACTCCAGCCTGGGCAATAGAGTAAGAGTCTGTCTCAAAAAAACAAAAACAAACAAGCAAAAAAAACCAAAAACAAAAACAAAAAACAAAGATATTGAATTTATATGCTAAAAACTACACAATGCCGATTAAAGAAGTCAAAGAAGACCTAAATATATGGAGAGACATACTATACTCATGGATTGATGGACTGGAAGACTTAACATAAGAAAAATATCAATTTTCCCGAAATCTATATACAGGTTTCATCCAATTCCTATAAAAATACCAGCAAGATTTTTTATAGATATAAACAAGTTGGCCAGGTGTAATGGCTTACACCTATAATCCTAGCACTTTGGGAGGCTGAGGTGGGAGGATCGCTTGAGCCCAGGTGTTCAAGACTGCAGTGAGCTATGATTGTGTCACTGCATTCCAGCTGGCACTCCAGCCTAAGTGACAAAGGGAGACCCTGTCTCAAAAACAAAAGCAAAATAATTTTGCTCTGCAAAAAGGGGCTGGGCACGGTGGCTCACTGCTGTAATCCCAGCACTTTGGGCAGCTGAGGTGGGTTCATCACTTCAGCTCAGAAGTTTGGCACCAGCCTGGGCAACATGATGAAACCCTGTCTCTACAAAAAAATAAATAAATAAAAGTATAAGGCCGGGCGCGGTGGCTCAAGCCTGTAATCCCAGCACTTTGGGAGGCCAAGGCGGGCGGATCACAAGGTCAGGAGATCGAGACCACAGTGAAACCCCGTCTCTACTAAAAATACAAAAAATTAGCCGGGCGCGGTGGCGGGCGCCTGTAGTCCCAGCTACTCAGGAGGCTGAGGCAGGAGAATGGCGGGAACCCGGGAGGCGGAGCTTGCAGTGAGCCGAGATCGCGCCACTGCACTCCAGCCTGGGCGACAGAGCGAGACTCCGTCTCAAAAAAAAAAAAAATAAATAAATAAATAAAAGTATATATATATATATTATTTATTTATATATTATATATTTTATATATTATATATTTTTATATATTTATATTTAATATTTTAAATTAAATATATGTTTATATATCAAATATATATTTATATACTTTATATTTTTGTTTTTATTAAATTTATTAAATATAAATATTATATATAAATACATAAATATATTTCTGTGTTTATATATTTAATATATTTATATATTTTGTATATCATATTATATATATATAATATATTTATAGCTGGGTTTGGTGGAGTGCACCTGTATTCCCAGCGACACAGGAGGCTGAGGCGGGAGGATCACTGAGCCAGGGAGGCAGAGGTTGCAGTGAGCCAAGATGTTGCCTGGTTGCCCGGGCAACAGAGTGAGACCCAATCTCAAATAAGAAGAAGAATAAGAAAAGACAGTTTACAGAATATAAGAAAATATATCCATAATCCACATACTCAACAAAGGACTGGTATCCAGAATACGATAAACAACTCTCAAAACTCAAAACCAAAAAAACGATTCAATTAGAAAACAGGCCCAAAAGGACATACAGTTGGCACATAAGCACATGAAAAGCTGTTCAACATCATTAATCATTAGGGACATGTACATTAAAACCACAATAGGCTATCACTAAACCTATCAGAATGGCTAAAATTAAAAATTGGAACACCACCAAATGCTGATGAGGATGTGGAGAAACGGGGTCATTCTTCCAATATTGGTGGGAGACTAAAATGGCATAGCCACTCTGGAAAACAGTTTGATAGTTTCTTATAAAACAAAACATGCAACAACCCAGCAATTGCACTCCTGGGCATTTATCCCAGAGCAGTGAAGACTTACGCTCACACAAAAAGCTGTACACAAATGTTTATAGTAGCTTTATTCACGGTAGCCAACAAGTAGAAACAATCTAGATGTCCTTCAACTGGGGAATGATTATATCCATACCACGAAATACTTTTCAGCAATAAAAAGGATGAATTACAGTACACACCACAACCTGGATGAATCTCCAGGGACTTATGCTGAGTGAAAAAAAGCCAATCTCGAAAGGTAATATGCTGTATTAATCCATTTATATAACATTCTTTTTTTTTTTTTTTTTTGAGACGGAGTCTTGCTGTGTCACCCAGGCTGGAGTGCAGTGGCCGGATCTCAGCTCATTGCAAGCTCCGCCTCCCGGGTTTTTACGCCATTCTCCTGCCTCAGCCTCCCGAGTAGCTGGGACTACAGGCGCCCACCACCTCGCCCGGCTAGTTTTTTGTATTTTTTAGTAGAGACGGGGTTTCACCGTGTTAGCCAGGATGGTCTCGAACTCCTGACGTCGTGATCCGCCCGTCTTGGCCTCCCAAAGTGCTGGGATTACAGGCTTGAGCCACCGCGCCCGGCCTATATAACATTCTTAAAATAACTAATTATAGAAATGGAGAACAGATGAGTGATTGCCAGGGTTTAAGGGGCTCAGGGATGGGGAGGGGAAGGGGATGGCTACAAAAAGCAACAACCTTTATGGAGCTGGAAATGTTCTGTATCCTGATCGTGTCGATGTCAGCATCCTGGTTGTGATATAGTACTACAGTTTTGCAAGATATTACCATTAGGGTAAACTGGATAGAGGGTACATAGGGTTTCTCTTTATTACTTCTTACAACTGCAAGTGAATCTACATTTATCTCAAAACAATAAGTTTAATTTAATGCCAGGTGTGATGGCTCACATCTGTAATCTCAGCACTTTGGGAGGCTGAGATGGATGGATGGCTTGAGGCCAGGAGTTCGAGACCAGCCTGGCCAACATGGCGAACCCGGTCTCTACTAAAAATACAAAAATTAGCTGGGTGTGGTGGCACATGCCTGTAGTCCCAGCTACTCGGGAGGCTGAGGCAGGAGAATTGCTTGAACCCAGGAGGTAGAGGTTGCAGTGAGCTGAGATCACACCACTGCACTGTAGCTTGGGCAACAGAGTGAGGCTCTTTCTCAAAAAAAAAAAAAGAAAGAAAGAAAGAAAGAAAGCAGGTAGGGCCAGGAAAGTGTTGAGTCTGTATAATTTTTGTAGTTCAAATAACTAACCTAAAAAGTGAAGATTGGCCAGGCGCAGTGGCTCACGCCTGTAATCCCAGCACTTTGGGAGGCCAAGGCGGGCGGATCACAAGGTCAGGAGATCGAGACCACTCTAGCTAACACGGTGAAAGCCCGTCTCTACTAAAAATACAAAAAATTAGCTGGGCTTGGTGGCACCCGCTTGTAGTCGCAGCTACTTGGGAGGCTGAGTCAGAAGAATCACTTGAACACAGGAGATGAAGGTTGCAGTGAGCCGAGATCACACTATTGCACTCCAGCCTGGGTGACAGAGTGAGATTCTGTCTCAAAAAAAAAAAAAGTGAAGATTATCTTTTTTTAAAAATTTTTCTTCTTTTCCTTCCCTACTTTGTGAGATAATTTTCTTCTTTTTAAAAAGTCAAGAGCTTACTTCTCTAAATAAAGATTATCTTAAAACAACTTAGAAATGTATATTATTAGTATTTTCTATTTCATTATAAGTTATTTGTAAATATTGGTTTTGGTGCTAACCTAGAATTCCATCAAATTAATTGTCCTCTAATATACAGCCATTATCATTTTGTCTAACATTGTATCTTATTAACAATGCTATAAGTATTATTTTTGTACCTAAATTATGGTTTGCATTTTAAAATTATTGTTTTAAAGATAAAGTTCCAGAAATGAAATTAAGGATATGAACTTTTTGAGCACACCTTGTCAGCACTGAGTTGTATTATATAAAACTTTTTTTGGGGGGCAATTTTATAATTGAAAAATATATCATTGTTTTAATTTGCATTTCTTTCACTGCCTATGAGATTAAAACAATGCTCTACTTTCTAAAAACTCTTAAGTCTTTTGTGTTGATGCTTTTGTTCTGTTTCTATGGATCTCATCTTCCTTCAGAACAGCTCCCCTTCCCAACTTCCTGATTTCTAACAATAACAGTATCACCCCCAATTTCTGAAACACAGAGTCATGTTTTTTGTTTTGTTTTGAGATGGAGTTTCACTCTTGCTGTCCAGGCTGGAGTGCAATGGTGCAATCTTGGCTCACCGCAACCTCTTCCTCCCAGGTTTGAACGATTCTCCTGCCTCAGGCTCCCAAGCAGCTAGGATTACAGGCATGCGCCACCATGCCCGGCTAATTTTTATATTTTTAGTAGAGACAGGGTTTCTCAATGTTGAGGCTGGTCTCGAACTCCTGACCTCAGGTGATCCGCCTGCCTCGGCCTTCCAAAGTGCTGGGATTATAGGTTTGAGCCACCGCGCCTGGCCACAGAGTCATGTTTTTTTCTCTACTTCAATCCCTGTTTCCCATCATCATCAACTATGACCATTCCTTGCTTTGAAAGTATTTTGGGCCGGGCATGATGGCTCCTACCTGTTGTAATCCTAGCACTTTGGGAGGCTGAGGCAGCTGGATCACTTGACCTCAGGATTTCAAGACCAGCCTGGGCAACATGGTGATACCCCACTTCTACAAAAAATACAAAAGTTAATGGGGAGTGGTGGCACAGGCTTGTAGTCCCAGTTACTTGGGGGACTGAGGTGGGAGGATCGCTTGAGCCCACAAGGTAGATGTTGCAGTGAGCCGTGATTGCACCACTGCACTCCAGCCTGGGTGACACAGTGAGACCCTGTCTCAAAAAAAAAAAAAGGTTCTAATTTCATCCTCTTCTTTGTTCCCATGGGAATACCACCATCACCAGCCAAGCCCCACATACCTCCCACCTGGATTACAGTGAGCTTCCGGGTAATGGATTACAGTGAGCTTCCGGGTAATTTGGTCTGCTACTAGTCTCACCTACTCACCTACTTGGATTTCCCTTCCTCCTGCTGCAGCATTGCCTTCCAAAGTCATGCTTTGCACATGCCACGTCTTAGCTCATTAGACTAAGCCTATAAGCCTCTGCAGGACCTTCACCATCTCGGGGCCACTGCTCACAGTTTCCCAGCGGAAACCTCTGCACCCAGGAGGTTTCCCCACAGTTTGCCTGTGCTGCCTCTCTGGAGCTTTCCCCCTTCCTGTAATGTCCTTGCTGCTCCCCATCTCCTCTAGTCTATTGCCTATGCCTTTTTTTTTTTTTTTTCCTTTTTTTGAGACGGAGTCTCTCTCTCCTCCAGGCTGGTGTGCAGTGGCGTGATCTTGGCTCACCACAACCTTCATCTCCCAGGTTCAAGGGATTCTCCTGCCTCAGCCTCCCGAGTAACTGGAATTACAGGCGTGCATCACCATTCCTGGCTAATTTTTCTATTTTTAGTAAAGACTGGGTTTCACCATGGTGGCCAGGCTGGTCTTGAACTCCTGACCTCAGGTGATCTGCCTGCCTCGGCCTCCCAAAGTGCTGGGATTACAGGCGTGAGCCACCGCACCTGGCCACAGGTCTATACCTCTTTTAAGTCTTCATTCAATACTGGTTGTCCCATGAATTTGTCCCAGACTCACTCATATGCTTAGACCTTTCCTATTATCTTGCTGTAGCTTTTTCAAAGTATGGGACAGCATGGACAAGCAGGCCATTGTTTTCCTTTTAAGAGAAGCAAGGAGGCAGAGTTATTTTAGGAGGAGGCTTATACATTTCATTTTGAACCAATCGCGTTTGGGGTGATAGCAGGATATTAACATAAATTTATTACTTGGACCATTGGAAATGTGTGCCTAGAATTGAGGAGAGAGGTCAGGGCTGGCAGTAACAACTTGGCCACCGTCTGCAGACCTGACTGGGGATGCGGTGGAATTGAGAATGTCTGTAGAAATGAGGAAGAGAACCAAAGACAGTCTGGGACAACACCTAAATATAGCTGTCGGAGCAAAAGTTCAAGATGAAGAAAAACGAATCATTCTTAGAAATGGAGGAGAGGAGCAAAAGAGGCGGAGCAAAGTGGGGCGGAATCAGAGTAGGCCACGCTTCTAAGAAGTTTGGTAAAGGAATTGTGAAAGGAATGTAGTTGAATTTCAGGGTAAGCTGGGGAATTAAAGCAGTGTGTAGATCCAGGGAAACAGCAAGTAGGGCAGGAACCACTGAAGGAACAAATAAAGGGGGAGGCTGGGTCCAGGTTGTCTTGAGTAGGGACATCTAAAAAAAAAAAAAGAGTGAAACTGAAGGTGTGGGGTGGATTGGGTGCCTGCCGTGCCCCGGGGAAGCTTGGGGCAACCGTGTGCCGAGGCTGTGAGGTTGTCTGGAAGAGGCTCCTGGACAGTGAGAGCTGAGCAGTGGGGAAGAGGACTGTGTGGTCTGGAAGAGGAGAGAAAGGAGAGTGAGCGGCTGAATGGGTATCCAGGCTCCCACACCAAGGCAGAAAGAGGGAGAGGGCCTAGGCATCTCAGGGAGGCAGAGGTAGTGCCAAGCAGGCTGAGAGGCTTTAGTCTTAGCCACTTTTGCCCCATTCCTCCAAATATACATTCTAAGTAAAAACAAAGCAATGCAGAACTGTTTGCTATGTAAATTTAGATTCTAAAGCCCTGTTCTATAGAGATTCTGGAGCTGCCACCGCACCCAGAAAACGGACAGCTAAAGAGAAAACTTCCCTTGGTGATGGGTATTAGATTTTACAAGAAGAGGCCAAAGGAGACACATACTTATGCCTGAAGAACTTTCCAGAGATAGCATTGCATAGTGAAACAGCCTGAATTATTTTTATTTTTAAAAACATTTTTTATTTTTATTTTTTTCTGAGGTAGAGTCTCACTCTGTCACCCAGGCTGGAGTGCAGTGGCGTGATCTCGGCTCACTGCAATCTCCGCCTCCCGGGTTCAAGCAACTCTCCTGCCTCAGCCTCCCAAGTAGCTGGGATTACAGGCATGCGTCACCATGTGCCAGCTAATTTTTTTTTTTCTAGTTTTAGTAGAGATGGGGTTTCACCATGTTGGCCAGGCTGGTCTTGAACTCGTCACCGCAAGTGATCCACTGCCTTGGCCCCCCAAAGTGCTGGGATTTCAGGCATGAGCCACTGCACCCGGCCAAAAATTTATTTTCTTTAAGATGAGGCCTCTGTTGCCCAGGCTGGAGTGCAGTGTCACAATCATAGCTCACTGTGACTTTGGACTCCTGGGCTCAAGCAATCCTCCTGCCTCAGCCTCTCAAGTAGCTGGGATTACAGGCACCCACTCCCAGCTAATTCTTTTAAAATAATTGTTTTTAGAGATGAGGGTGTCTATTTGCTGCCCAGGTTGGTCCCAGACTCCTGACAGGCTGCATTTTAATCCTAGCTCCACCACTTAGGGGAGTCAAAATTCAAAACGCAGAAAAGGGCATATACGCTGGGCGCAGGGGCTTACACCTGCAATCCCAGCAATTTGGGAGACTGAGGTGGGCGGGTTGCTTGAGGTCAGGAGTTCGAGACCAGCCTGGGCAATGTGGGAAAACTTGTCTCTGCTAAAAATACAAAAATTAGCCAGATGTGGTAGTGCACACCTGTAATCCCAGCTACTCCGAAGGTTGAGGCAGGAGAATCCCTTGAACTCAGGAGGCAGAGGTTACAGTGAGCAGAGATCCAACACTCAACTCCATAAAAACAAACAAACAAACAAAAAGAAAGCAGGCTGGGTGTGGTGGCTCACTAATCCCAGCACTTTGGGAGGCCAAGGTGAGCGGATCACCTGAGGTTGAGCATTCGAGACCAGCCTGACCAACAAGGAGAAACTCTGTCTCTACTAAAAATACAAAATTAGCTGGGCTTGGTTGCACATGCCTGTAATCCCAGCTACTCGGGAGACAGAAGCAGGAGAAGTGCTTGAACCTGGGAGGCGGAGGTTGCAGTGAGCCAAGATCGTGCCATTGCACTCCAGCTTGGGCAACAAGAGCGAAACTCCATCTCAAAAAAAAAAAAAAAAAAAAAGCAAAGGGCATATAGTGAAAAGCTTTCTTCCTACACATGAGTATTCACTTCCTCTTCCTAGAGGCAACCAAGGTTATCTGTGTGTGTGTGTGTGTGTGTGTGTGTGTGTGTGTGTGTGTGTGTGTGTTTTGAGACAGTCTCACTCTGTCACCCAGGCTGGAGTGCATTGGTTCGATCTCACTGCAAACTCTGCCTCCCAGTCTCAAGCGATGCTTGTGCCTCAGCCTCCCAGTTTTTTTTTTTCTTTTTTTTTCTTTTTAAACAGGGTGTCATTCTGTCGCCCAGGGTGGAGTGCAGTGGCACGATCATAGCTCACTGCAGCCTCGACCTCCCGGGTCAGGTGATCCTCCCACCTCAGCCTCCGGTGTAGCTGGGGCTACTGGTATGCACCACCACACCCAGTTAATTTTTCTTAGTCTCGTTCTGTCACCCAGACTGGAGTGCATTGGTGCCATCTCATTTGTTTCACAGCAACCTTTGACTTCTGGGCTCAAGCGATCCTCCCACCTCAGCCTCCTAAGGCGGCTAATTAAAAAAAATTTTTTTTTTTAGAGATGGGGTTTCGCCATGTTGCCCAGGCGGATCTCGAACTCCTGGGCTCAAACAATCCTTCCACCTCGATCTTTCAAAGAGCTGGGATGAGAGATTTCCACCATGCCTGGCCTCAGTTTCTTTCTTTTTTAATTTTTTTTTAGACGTTATAACTCTTTTTAATGGCCTCATTTTGTTATGTTTAATTCGAGAAATATTCTTTTCATATACAAAGAATATATTTTCTCTCCCTTTAAAAACAAATAGTAGACTGTTTAATACCTTGCTTTATTCAGTTAGTGATGTTTCTTAGATACGGTTCCAAATCAGTATACAAAGCACTTCCTCTTCCTCTCTTCCGGCTACATAGCAATCCACTGAATGGGTGAGCTATGAGCTATTTAACCTATTCTTTATTGATGGACATTTCGCTTTGTATATACATTTGTAATTCTGATATATAGTACAAATCACCCTCCAAAGAAATTGTACTGGTTTCTTCTCCTACAATGTGTGAGAGTTGGGTAATTACTTAATCTCAGTGTGTGAGTCTCAGTTTCTCTATCTATAAAATAAGCAAAACAGTGTTGACAATATCTATTTCTTGGAATTATTGTGGAGATTACTGAGATGATGCATGTAAAGTATTTGGCATGTAGGAGTTGGTGCTCTCCAAATAAGGATATGATTTTATTTGTATTTGTGAGCCACTGTCCCAGCCAGGTAAATGGATATGATGAGACCTCCTTACCAGACTGGGTTTCTCTGATTAGAATGAGGAGCAGATGTTGCAGGAAATTAGCAATTGAGATCAGAAGAGCTGTGGGCATTCTCTTGCCAGAGGTGCCATGTCTCCAAGGCACCTCAGCCTCTCCCATTTGTCTTCTGCTCCCAGGTCCATCCAAGCTGAGCGATCGTGCTGACTCAAGAAAAAGCCTTTGGGACCAAGGATGCTTTTCCATGATCATCAAGAATCTTAAGATAGAAGACTCAGATACTTACATCTGTGAAGTGGAGAACAAGAAGGAGGAGGTGGAATTGCTGGTGTTCGGATGTGAGTGGGGCAGGTGGGGACGAGGATACCTCCTGGCTGGTTCTCTTCCCCACTACTCCCACCCCTGCACCAAATCCAGCCTGAGCTGGTGATACCGCAGCAGCCCCAAGAGGACCAGGCTGTCAAACTGGCCTCCGAACTCTTCAAAGCCCTTTTGATTAGGTGGAGGATGGTGGTGGGCGGAGGAGGGAAGAGGCCTTGGGAAAAGGAAAGAAAAGGGAAGGAAGCAAGGGAAGGAGAGAGAGAGACTGGGGAAGAGAGGATGAGGGGAGAGGAGGAAAGAAGAGAGAGAGGAGGGGAGAGGGAAACCCTGTCTTGGCTGGGGGTGGGCAGCTGGGTGCTGGGAGGAAGGAGATGTTGGGATGGAGATAATGGAGAGATGTTCTTGGTTTCCTGTCCTCTGCCCTTCTCCTTGGGGATGGTATGTGTGTGACACAGCTGGCCTTTCCCTCCACAGTGACTGCCAACTCTGACACCCACCTGCTTGAGGGGCAAAGCCTGACCCTGACCTTGGAGAGCCCCCCTGGTAGTAGCCCCTCAGTGAAATGTAGGAGTCCAGGGGGTAAAAACATACAGGGGGGGAGGACCCTCTCTGTGCCTCAGCTGGAGCGCCAGGATAGTGGCACCTGGACATGCACCGTCTCGCAGGACCAGAAGACGGTGGAGTTCAAAATAGACATCGTGGTGCTAGGTAAGGGAAGCCCCTCTGCCCGCAGTCTCCTCCCTGCCCCGGAGGCTGACAGCCCCTCCCTCTGCTCTCACTTCCCTGCTTCTGGGTCTGGTGCTGGGAGGTCAGGAGTGGAGAAGGCTAGGTCCCCTAGAGCTGAGGCCATTCTTGAAGGACTCACTGGGACCCTCATTATCAGGGGGCTGATTGACAGCCACCCCTCAGTGTGGTGGACATGGAGAAAGGAAGGGCTGGGGAAGGTAAGGATGCTAGAGGCCCCAGTCTCCTCTGGAGGCCCCAAAGGATGAATGTCAGGGCGTTTACTTTCTTTGTTGCCTCAGCTCCCCACCCCTACCAAGTTGGCAAATCCACTTACTCACGGACACTAACACCAGCAAGCCGACCCTGATGATGTTCTATGTTGTACCTCTGGACCCCTGAGTCAGGCCACTGTGGAGAGACCGAGGTCCTACCCCAGATCCTATCCCCTGGGTGCTTATGGGACATAAGGTAGTGTAGTGTGCCAGTTTAGTGCATGGACCCTGGTTGAAATCCTGGTTCTGCCACAACCATGTGACCTTGGGTGAGTTACTGAACCTCTCTGCACCTTGGTTTCAGCCTCTGTGAAATGGGGATGATGTTAACTGCCATAGTGCCTACCTTGTATTAAGTTGAGGACTGATACACGCAAGGCACTAAAAATGGTGCCTGGCACAGAGTAAGCCCTAGTTAAAGTTAAGTGTTCGTTCTTATTTTGTGAAGGGTGATGAGTTATGGCTCTAAGGAGTGGAGGCCAAATGGCTTCTGTGGTCCAGGAATCCTGAGGACAGCAAGGATCCCCTGTGGCTGGGCTGTTCTGTGATGGCTTCTGGGAGGAGAGAGGTGGTCTGCTATAGGAAAATGCTGGGTGGAAGAGGGGAGAGAAGGCTGGAGAGGTAGGAAGGAACTGAAGCATCTGAAATGACAAGGTGGGTGTCTGTTCTCATCGGGTCCCCTTCCATCTCCCTGCTGCCCCCGCATGCCGACCCCACTCGTGCAGTCTCATCTTCCTATCTCCTCACTCGGGGTCTCTCCCTTCCCACCTCCAGCTTTCCAGAAGGCCTCCAGCACAGTCTATAAGAAAGAGGGGGAACAGGTGGAGTTCTCCTTCCCACTCGCCTTTACACTTGAAAAGCTGACGGGCAGTGGCGAGCTGTGGTGGCAGGCGGAGAGGGCCTCCTCCTCCAAGTCTTGGATTACCTTCGACCTGAAGAACAAGGAAGTGTCTGTAAAACGGGTTACCCAGGACCCCAAGCTCCAGATGGGCAAGAAGCTCCCGCTCCACCTCACCCTGCCCCAGGCCTTGCCTCAGTATGCTGGCTCTGGAAACCTCACGCTGGCCCTTGAAGCGAAAACAGGAAAGTTGCATCAGGAAGTGAACCTCGTGGTGATGAGAGGTGAGGGGCCAGGCCAGGAAGGGGCAGGCAGGGGAAAGAGGTGGAGGGCCCTGGCCCAGGGCTCCCTCTGAGGCAAGCCAGGCCCCAAGAGGGGATGCCTAGGCCCTGGTTACCTGGATGAAGTAAGGGAGGGCCCTTTGGGTTTGGGGCTGGTTTTGAGCTGAGACATCTATGAGCCGGCGTGGGGCTGGCTTCACTGAAGATCCGCAAACCACTTGGGCTAAGAACCGGGGTTCCCGTTCTGCCTGTGACCAACCCTTTGTGACCCTGACTAAGCCCCCTCCCACTTCAGGCCTGCTTCCTGACCTGTCTAATAAAGATAATGAAATCTGCTCTCTGTAGGATAGTAATGATGATAATGTCAAGCTCCAAGTTGAGTTTCTGGCTTCCTTATCTCCTTATCATCATAACAACTCCACAAATAATAATGGCTAACACTTAATGCTCAGCACCGGCCGGGCCCCATCCAGACACTACATGTATGTCTGCTTTTACTACTGTCCGCAGGTTGTTCAGTCCCTTGCCCAGAGGCACTCAGCTGCTAAGCAGCGGAGCTGGGATTCAAATCCAATACCACTGGACCCCAAACGCTGTTTTTCCTCATACGACTGCATGAAAATCTGCTCTAAAAGGCTAAAAGAAGGCCGCCCATATAGAGTATCATTTTAATTGTTCCACTGAATCTCAGGCTTTCAATCTCAGCCTCTCATTCCTCTGCAGCCACTCAGTTCCAGGAAAATTTGACCTGTGAAGTGTGGGGACCCACCTCCCCTAAGCTGACGCTGAGCTTGAAACTGGAGAACAAGGGGGCAACGGTCTCGAAGCAGGCGAAGGCGGTGTGGGTGCTGAACCCTGAGGCGGGGATGTGGCAGTGTCTGCTGAGTGACTCGGGACAGGTCCTGCTAGAATCCAACATCAAGGGTGAGGACCCAGGTTCCATGGCCTCTGCCTCCTGAGCTACGGGGCCTTCCTGTGGTTGGCAGAGACCACCCAGAGTCCCAGCCTCCCAATGCCTGAGTTGGGGGGTTATGGGGATGGTGTCCTGGAGGCATAGAAGTGATGAGGTGAGGTGGGTTGTGGTCCTGGGCTCTAGGCTGCCAATTGTAGTTCTACAAGTTCCGACTCCCTCAGGTCTACAGCCTAGGAATGGGGTCCACCTGACCAAAAGCCCTCCTCCCTGGCTCCTGGCTTTTCTCCAAATCCAGACACACATACACACACACTCACACATGCACTCACACACACATGCACTCACATGTACTCACATAAACTCTCACACACCCACACACACATCACTCACACACTCGCACACACTCATACACACACTACACACATCCACACTCTCACACCTACACACTTACACACATCTACTCACATACATGCACTCACACATACTCTCACACACTCGTACACTCACACACACGTACTCACACAGACTCATACACACTCACACGCACACACACTCACATGTACACACATGCACACATGCACATTCACGCATGCATACACATTCACACATGCACACACATGCACACACACTCTTACACATTCACACACATACTCTCACCCACGCACACTCACACCCACTCTCATACATGCACACTCACACACTCTCATACACTCACATACATTCATATGCACACGTGCACACACACACATGCATGCACACATTCACACACATGCACTCACATGCACACATTCACGCACACATCCTCACACACATGCACACACGCACACATGCACATACACACACACACATTCACACACATCACACACACATTCACACACACGCAGTCACACACACACACACAGAGTCTAGGGTCTAGACCACTGCTTCTACCTCTGCAGAGTGCCCTGTGGTCTCTCAAACATAAAACCGATTCCCCAGCACTGGCGGCCTTTAAGAGTCCCCAAGCACTCTGCCCCTCTCTCCCAACCCCAGGATCAAACCAGAGACTGGCCAGGCGGGGTTGCAGGTCAGCCCTCAGTCCGCTGGCCTGTGGAGGAGGGTGGTGCACTGAGCACATTTCTTTCCCTTGCAGTTGTGCCCACATGGCCCACCCCGGTGCAGCCAATGGCCCTGATTGTGCTGGGGGGCGTTGCGGGCCTCCTGCTTTTCACTGGGCTAGGCATCTTCTTCTGTGTCAGGTGCCGGCATCGAAGGGTGAGTGACCCCACACCTGGTCCCCACAGGGCCCTCAAACCCCTGAGTCCCGTACCAGGAGATCCCGTATATGGGACCTGCTTTTGGCCAGCTCCCTCTGCCCACCCCTAAGTTCCCCTGCTGCCCTGACCCAGATGCCACTCAAGGGAGAGACAGAAAGGAGCAGAGAGTTAATTCTAGGGTAGATGGCCTGAGCTATGTAACTGCTTCTCCTCTCCCAGCTTCCCCCAATCGCCCCACCAAGGGGCACCTCCCTTCTGGAGGCCTGGAACCCTCATGACTCCCTTTCTTGTCCCTGGACAGCGTCAAGCAGAGCGGATGTCTCAGATCAAGAGACTCCTCAGTGAAAAGAAGACCTGCCAGTGCCCTCAGTAAGGATCTGGGAGGAGGGGCTGGGAGAGGGGAAAAGGGTGGGGAGAGGGAGTGAGAGAGGAGGGGGAGGAAGGGGGGACAAAGGGGGCAGGAAGGGAGGATGGACAGGAGGAAGGAGTTGAGGAGGGAGAGTTGGGGGGAGCGGAGGCGAGGAGACTGGGGCTAAAGGGGTGTGGTGGAGAGGATAGAGGGGTGGGAAAAGATGGCCAGGAGCTAGAAGGAGGCGGAAGTGGGAGGGTGGAGCTGAAGGAGCAGCAGGCCAGGGCCTTTCTGGACTAGTTCTGCAGCTGTTGCCCAGAGGCTAGCACTGCGCTGGAAAAGCCATGGAGCTGCTAGAACATAAAGGGGTTGCAGTGGGGACAGACCTGCTCCCCTTCTTCTTTGTTCCGCAGCCGGTTTCAGAAGACATGTAGCCCCATTTGAGGCACGAGGCCAGGGAGATCCCAATTGCAGCCTCCCCAGGTGTCTGCCCCGCGTTTCCCGTTGGGCTCATGGCCTGCGGACCAGATGAATGTAGCAGATCCTAGGCCTCTGGCCTCCTGTTCGCCTCCTCTACGATTTACCATTGTTTCTCCTGGGTTAGGCCCCAGCTTCATTGGTTAAGTGTTGCTCTCTATTTTCCAGAGGCTTAATCACACCATTCTCCCCACCGTTTCCTTTTCCTTCAAGCCCTAGCCCTTCTCTCATTATTTCTCTCTGACCTTCTCCCCCACTGCTCATTTGGATCCCAGGGGAGTGTTCAGGGCCAGCCCTGGCTGGCATGGAGGGTGAGGCTAGGTGTCCGGAAGCATGGAACATGGGACTGTTATTTCACAGGACAGGACCCTGGGACCACAGAGGGCAGGAACTTGCACAAAATCACACAGCCAAGCCAGTCAAGGATAGATGCAGATCCAGAGGTTTCTGGCAGCCAGCACCTCCTGCCCCACGCTGCCTGCGTCTCACCCTATGTGGGTGGGGCCACAGACTCACGTCCTGACCTTGCACAGGCAGCCCCACTGGACACAGCCCCATGTACACAGCCACAAGGGATGCTTCACATCCTCTGTCTGTTTGAGACTTACAAAAATCCTACAAGGCTGGCAGTGACAGAACTAAGATGATCATCTCCAGTTTACAGACCAGAATCAGAGCTCAGAAAAGCTAGATGATTGATTACCCAAGGTCATATAGCTAGCAAGTGCTGGAGTCGGGACTAACCCAGGTCCCTTGTCCCAAGTTCCACTGCTGCCTCTTGAATGCAGGGACAAATGCCACACGGCTGTCACCAGTGGCTAGTGGTGGGTACTCAGGGTGTACTGTTGGGTTCGCAGGAGCACAGCACCCATGGGAAGGGCCCATCTTAGAGAACTTATAAGCAGGGATGAAGGCCTCCCTGTCTAAAATTCCTCCTTCATCCCCCACTGGTGGCAGAATCTGTTACCAGAGGACAAAGCCTTTGGCTCTTCTGATCAGAGTGCAGGCTGGGAGCACAGGCCCTGTGGCAGACAATGCCCAGTGACCAGCCACTCACCCTGTGCAGAACCTCCTGGAAGTGAGTTTTGCTGGGAGAAGGGATAGCTAGCCTGAGAGGGAACCCTCTAAGGGACCTCAAAGGTGATTGTGCCAGGCTCTGCGCCTGCCCCACACCCTCCCTTACCCTCCTCCAGACCAGTCAGGACACAGGGAAATCAGGGTTACAAATCATCTTCTTCTTGACCCATTTCTGTCAGGATCCCCTCTCTTCCTACCCTTCCTCACCACTTCCCTCAGTCCCAACTCCTTTTCCCTCTTTCGTCTCCTCCTATCTTTACAGCCTGCCTCTTCCAGGAAGACCACCCTATTGCTGCTGGGGCTCCCCATTTGCTTACTTTGCATTTGTGCCCACTCTCCACCCCTGCTCCCCTGAGCTGAAAGAAAAATACAATAAACTTACTAAAAGAAGATGCTCTTCGTGTGTGTGTGTGTGTGTGTGTGTGTCTGTGAGAGACAGAGAGAGAGAGAGACAGAGAGAGAGAGACAGAGAGAGAGACAGAGACAGAGAGAGAGACAGAGAAAGAGAGAGAGACCCCTTCTCTGGGGACCAGGAATCTTCTGGTCTTTGGGGTCGGACCCAGAGGAGAGGTTGCCTGGCGTGCCCCAGGAAGGAGATGAAGTTTCCCTGGAGAGGGAAAAATTCTGTGGAGGCTGGCTATCCACCTCCACAACCCACAGGGCTCTGTGTGGGCCTGTGTGTGTGTGAGGCTGAGACTCTGTAATTACACGTGTGTGATATACCGTGGGGGAGAGACTCAGGGTTGCGTGAGCTCTCCTGGTGTATGTGTGTGGCAGAGAAAAAGGACTGTGAGAAACTGTAACATGTGTGTGCAAATTGTATCCCCAACACGTGTGTTTGTGTTCAGGAGGAGGAAGCAGTGTGTGTGTGTCTGTGTGCATGCATGCGCCCACATCCTTTTAGCTTGTGCACACCCACCCTCAACTCCACAAGCAGCCCCAGCTTGCACCACAAGCCCCCTCACTCCCAAACTCAAGGCCCAGCCCTCACACAGATATACACAGTGACACACGCTTCCTCCTCCCCGAACAGCTAGCTCCTCAGTCCCCAACAACACCAGCTGCCTCTTGGAGCTTGTGTTCGTGTTGAAAAACGGGAAGGGGTGGGGGCAGGACATGAACCATTTCACCAATGAAGCCGGTTCCCAGCCATCCTCCTCACCCGCCTCCCTCTCGGCGCCTTCCTTGCCCCTCCTCCCCTAGTCACCACCGTCCAGTTCCCCACCCTACACTCGTTTCCCGCCCCCCACCCCACAAAGCTGTCCTGCAGTCCCCCTCGCCTGGGCTCACTGGCAGGATGACCGTGGGAGAGAGGGTCCTGGAGAGTGAGAGGGGCAGAGACTGAGTGAGCCGCAGGCTGAGCCAGGGAGGCCGGGACTGAGGGGGAGGAGGGAGGCCCGGGGGAAGGGAGGGAGGGAGAGAGGGAAGGAGGGAGGAGGGCGGGTGAGCTGGAGCCGGCAGGCAGCGCGAGCCTGAGAGAGCCGCGTCGGGAGTGCGGTCTCCATGGCAGTGCTGGGCGCAGCCAGAGGTAAGACGACCCCTGCCCCAACCCCCGTGTTGCCTCCCTTTCCCCCCCAGGCTGCCTCCTCTCCCCTAGGCCACCCCTCCTCCCAGCCACCTGCTGTTTCTGCCCTGGAGAACCTGGAGGGGGACAGGAGGGAGGAGCCGCCTGACCTTACCCCTTCACCCCAAAGGGCGAGGGACCCCGTCGGCCAGGGAACCTCCCAGATCCCCCTTCCCACCTTCCTCTGATCTCTCCCTGTCCTTCACCTCCCTCTCTCTGTCCTTCACATCTTTCCTGCCGCCTTCCCTCTCTGACTTCCTATCTCTTTCGTCCTGAGCCCACCAGCCGGGCCTGGGTAGAGGTGGGTGGGAAGGGGTCCAGGGCTGTAGGAGAGGACACTGGGGGCTGCTTGTGGCCAAGTCCCTCCACCTCCCTCTGGCTGGCCATTGTCATGGCAACTAGGGTGTACTGGGCTCCGGAGGGAAGCCAAGGGTGGGGGTGGACCAGGACCTCTTGGGGAAAGCAAGGGTCTGAGCCGCTTCCATGGGAAACAGACCCTTTCACTGCTGTGCCCCATTTTACCCCACTTACCCTAAAGCCATTATGCGCTTCCTTATAGCCTCCCTCTGTTCAGGGTTTCACCCGATTCCCTTACCCCCTTCCCAGGGCTCACTGAAGCTCAGCATCACGCACTAAAACTGGGACCATCCTTCCTCCCATCAGAGGGAAACTGAGGCTCTGGGCCAGGGAGGAAGAGTCAAGGTCTCCCCGCGGGAGTCAGCACCTTATTGAACATTTGGCTTTTCTTCTCAGCCTCCTATTCACTGCTCCCTCCCTCCCTCCCTCCCTCCTCCAGTCCCTCCTCCCTCCAAAGCCTCCTCTCCAGGGGGTTTGAGCTTTTCCTGCTATTTTCAGATACTACCACTTTGCCCCCTCTTTCTCTTCTGCTCAAACTCTCCTCCTTCTCCCTAGTTCCCCCTCTTTCCATTTCTGGATGCTTCTGATGTCAGCGGTTTCCCCGCCTTCAGGTTCCCTAGCACCCCCTTCGGTCCCAGACTCCTTTCTCCCATTTTCCCAGATCTGGGGAGCTGGAGGGTGATCATCCAGGTTTGGGGAAGTAGGGACTAAGCACCAAGACCCCCGCATCCAGGAGACCGGCAGGTAGGGGAGGAAGGCTGTAATGCCATATCCCCGTTCACTGTGAACCCTCAAGAGGAAACCAGTCATGTGTCTCCCATCAGTAGTTCTGAAGAGACATTTAGGGACTTGAAGATAGGGGTGGAGTAGTGCTGAGCAGGGGATGTTCTAAGAAGGAACCCGGGAGTTCCAGCGGGAGGAGAAAGGGCTAAAGGAGACAGGGAGGTGGGAATACCCTCTTCCCTAGAGGTCTGGAAGAGCGGGGCTCTCATCTGTGCGGGGTGTTTAGCTGTCTGATTTAAGGCAAAGGAATGTTCTGAATGACCCTCAGGGCCCTAGTAATCAGTTATCCCTATAGTTTCAAGAAAGGGGGCACAGGAGGCTGGTTATAGACCTTTGCCCTCTCCCTCCCACATCTCATCTTTCCCTTGCAGCCTGTCCAGGGGGCTGAGCCCCACCCCCAAATCCCTGGGGCATCCAGAAGATTCCTGACTAGTCAAGAACCAGAGGAAAAAGAGACCCGGACGTCCCAGCATGGGGACCAGAACCCCCCAGCCAGCCTCACAGTTGGGAAAGTAGCCAGCTTGCCTGCCCCATCAATTGCAGGGATGCTTAAGGAAGGCCCCGCCCAGTATGAAAGCTGAGGACTGCCTCTGCTGACCCTCAGTCTCCTCCCCTGCCCTCCACATCTGCCCTCAGCTGGGTCGATCATGCAATGCTGAGCACTGGGGTGAGCCTGGGGGCAGCCTGCCTGCTGACAGGGCGAGGATTGTGGGGATTATGGGCATGTTTGTGAGTGGGGCTCCTGGGTGAGACCTAGCCCCCACCCCCACGGAGCTCAAGGGGGTGGGGGGCTGAGGATAGGATGGCTCGGGGCGGGGCCAGGGCAGAGGAGGCCTCCCTGCACTCCAATGCATTGTCCTGGCTGGCCTGTGGGCTCCTGGCGCTGCTGGCCAATGCCTGGATCATCCTCAGCATCTCGGCCAAGCAGCAGAAGCACAAGCCACTGGAGCTGCTGCTGTGCTTCCTAGCGGGCACACACATACTCATGGCAGCTGTGCCCCTCACCACCTTTGCTGTGGTACAGTTGCGGCGTCAGGCTTCCTCCGACTATGACTGGAACGAGAGTATCTGCAAGGTCTTCGTGTCCACCTACTACACCCTGGCCCTGGCCACCTGCTTCACGGTCGCCTCGCTCTCCTACCATCGCATGTGGATGGTGCGCTGGCCAGTCAACTACCGCCTCAGCAACGCCAAGAAGCAGGCGCTGCATGCCGTCGTGGGCATCTGGATGGTCAGCTTCATCCTCTCCACACTGCCCTCCATTGGCTGGCACAACAACGGCGAGCGCTACTATGCCCGCGGCTGCCAGTTCATAGTCTCCAAGATCGGCCTCGGCTTTGGTGTTTGCTTCAGCCTCTTGCTACTTGGGGGCATTGTCATGGGGCTGGTCTGTGTGGCCATCACCTTCTACCAGACACTGTGGGCCCGGCCCAGGAGGGCTCGGCAGGCCCGGAGAGTGGGGGGCGGTGGGGGGACCAAAGCGGGTGGGCCAGGGGGCTTGGGTACCCGGCCAGCTTTTGAGGTGCCAGCCATTGTGGTGGAGGATGCCCGAGGGAAGCGGCGGTCCTCGCTGGATGGCTCGGAGTCTGCCAAGACATCCCTGCAGGTCACCAACTTGGTCAGCGCCATCGTCTTTCTCTATGACTCACTCACAGGGGTGCCCATCTTGGTGAGATCGGGGTCCTCCCCACCTGTTCTCCCCAATATCCAGGCCCCAGCATCATCACCTGACCTCCAACTTCATCAGCCATACAGCAGCTCCGTCATCTCTCCTCTAGTTCCATCATCCATCTTCCTCTCCTCTGTCCATCCCCCACTCCATTTGTGGCCCCCATCTTGATCATCTGACTTTTAGTTCCCACTATCCTGTCTACCCCAGCTCCAGCATCTGCTTCAGTTCCCACTCCTCAGCTCCATCACCGTCCTTCAGTTCCACTACCTGTCCTCCAGCTCCGTCATCCATCCTGCAGCTCCACAGTTCAGCCGCAGACCTCTCATCCAGCTGCTGGGCTCCACTCTCCATTCCCTCCTTCCCTCTGGATGCCACATGGTCTCTGAGCAGTCTTGGGTGGAAACCCCACAGGCCTCACCCCACCACCCCATCTAGTCACTGTTCCTGGGTTCCTCTCTGTCTCTACGCTTCCTGGTCCACCTCTGTTCCTCTCCCTCCTGACCGCAGAGCTTTGCCTCCAGCACTCTCCCCTACCTTCCTCTGAGTCAGTTCCTTCCCTCTGTTCACTCCATCTCCACCTCTGGCTTCACCTCTGTTGGATCACAGGGATCAGGCATTACTTCTGACGTCTTGCCCACCAGCTGCACTAGGATATGGGGTTCAGGTGGGCTCCTCAGCTCTGGCCCTGACCCAGCCCACTCCCACCCTTCCCCAGGTGGTGAGCTTTTTCTCTCTCAAGTCGGACTCGGCGCCCCCCTGGATGGTGCTGGCTGTGCTGTGGTGCTCCATGGCACAGACGCTGCTGCTGCCCTCCTTCATCTGGTCCTGCGAGCGCTACCGCGCCGACGTGCGCACAGTGTGGGAGCAATGCGTGGCCATCATGTCTGAGGAGGATGGAGATGACGGTCAGAAGAGGGGCTGGGCTTTGGCTTTCCTGGACATCTATCTATTCCCTTTCCTGCCGTTCCTTCTCAGTCAGAGGATGGGCTGCCCTGGAGTGCCCCCTACTGGACAGAACCTGCACCACCCTGGGCTCCCCTTTCCCTAAGCAGGCACCCTGCTGTCCACTTACTGCTTCCTGCAGCACTCAGGGCTCCCTTCACCGGGCCTAGGCTCCCCTCCAGAAGTCCACACTACCCAGCTCTGGCACTATGGGGAACCTGAGCTTCCTGAGAGAGGCCCCCAGCCATAGGGATGGCTCTTGGGGGAGGGCATGTAATTGTTTCAATAACTTCATCTATATGTATGAAGCACTCCACTCAGGATTTAGCACTGAACACAGCAAATGCTAGCTACTCTCACTGTCCTCTTGACACATACAGGCTAATGGGAACTAAAGGGGTCTCTGGGAGCTTATCAAGGCAGTGGTCGGGGGTGGTAGGCATTCCCTGCCTGTAACTGCTCTGCCCATTTTCTCTCCTAGATGGGGGCTGTGATGACTATGCAGAGGGCCGAGTTTGCAAAGTTCGCTTTGATGCCAATGGAGCTACAGGACCAGGGAGCCGGGACCCCGCCCAGGTGAAGCTGCTGCCTGGAAGGCACATGCTCTTCCCTCCTCTTGAGAGAGTCCACTACTTACAGGTATGGAACTGGGGGATACACCTCCTACCCTTGGTGCCCCTCATCACTTTTCTCCAGTGTCTGTTATGCACCCCAATCCCCTCTTCCCTAGCCCTGGCTTTCAGGGCACCATAAAGCTGGGTGAAAGAAAACTATAGTAAGAGAGGCATCCCTTCAGATCTCGTGGGGCCAGGTTTGCCCACCGGAGCAAACGTTTTGAAGAAGGTTAAGAAGGTGGCACCATCTTCTGGAGTCCCCACTTGGTTCCTCTGCCTCTGTCCCTGCAGCACCTTCAGGTCTTACCCGCTCCTCTTCCCAGGTCCCCCTATCCCGGCGTCTGTCCCATGATGAGACAAACATCTTCTCTACCCCTCGGGAACCAGGCTCCTTCCTGCACAAGTGGTCATCCTCTGATGACATCCGGGTCCTCCCAGCCCAAAGCCGGGCCCTCGGGGGTCCTCCTGAGTACCTGGGACAAAGACACAGGTTGGAGGATGAGGCGGACGAGGAGGAGGCTGAAGGTGGTGGGGGGCTGGCCAGCCTTCGCCAATTCTTGGAGAGTGGGGTTCTGGGGTCAGGTGGGGGACCCCCACGGGGCCCTGGCTTCTTCCGGGAGGAGATCACCACCTTCATCGATGAGACACCTCTGCCTTCTCCGACTGCCTCACCAGGGCACTCTCCTCGTCGGCCCCGGCCACTGGGCCTCTCACCCCGCCGACTCTCCCTTGGGTCCCCTGAGAGCAGAGCCGTTGGACTTCCTTTGGGACTAAGTGCAGGGAGACGCTGCTCCCTGACGGGGGCCGAAGAAAGTGCAAGGGCTTGGGGAGGATCCTGGGGCCCAGGCAACCCTATCTTTCCCCAGCTGACCCTGTGAGCCCAAGCAGGCCTGCTGAACTCAGAGGAGGAAGCCTGAGTGAGTAACACCTCATTCTGGCCCTGAGAGTAGGGCAGCTGCCTCCAGACTCTGGGGAGATGGGCGCTAGATTTGGGGCTCAGAAGGCCCTGCTCTCTCCCATCCAAGTGACCAGATGCCCTACTCACCTTCCATCACCCCTAGCAATATGTATTAAAGTCTGAAATGTTGCCATGGAAACCTCAGCGTCCAGTGTACTGCGATGGAAAGGGGCTTGGAGGGTGGAGAGGCTCACAGAGGACACGACAGAGCAGGGGCAGCAGACAGAGGCACAGAAGGACACGTGGAGAAAAGATCACACGCTCCACCAGGCAGCCTCGCACAGGGAAGGCTGGGAGGAGCATATCCTGCTGGGGGCAGGGCTTGAGGACACACATGTCTTTGTTGGTTTGGGGTGTGAAGGATCTCTGTTCAGATTTGTTGAGGTGATTTTAGAGCGTGGCTCCAGTCCCAGTGCCCAACTCTCCTTCTAACCCCAAATCCATCCAGGGGCTCACTTTATGGGCAGAAAAGGGTTTGGGGCTGACGTAGTGTCCCGGGCCTGGACACCTCCTCCCTGCTGCATTTTAAAGCTCTTTCTCCAAAGGAGTGTAAGGGTGGATGAGTGTGTGTGGGGAGGGGGGAGGGGGAGGAGCGGGGGTCCACGTCCACAGTCCTTTTTCTGGACCCAGAAGCGTGTTTGTGGAGGGAACACTGCCCCAGCAGTTACCTCCAGACCTCAGGGGCTGAAGTCACCGCTGGTCCTCCATGGATGCCCAGGCCTGCTCCAGTTCCCGCCTTTTGCCCCCTTCCTCCCAGTTTCTCCCTCTCGTTCCACACTAGATCAGCTTTCTCCACTCGGCATTCTTCTTTCTCCATCTTTCACATGGGCCTCTCCCACCATCGGGTCTCAGCCCTATCTCTCTCTCTCGGCCTCCCTCATTCCTTCTCCCTCTCCCTCCGCCTCTCCACCTCTCCTTCCTTCCCCTCCCTCCCCCTTCCCCCCTTTCCTCTCCCTCCCTCTCGGCTCCCGCATTTCCCCTCGGCGGCCGGCGGCTCCGACATCATGCTCCGGCTCCTCCGGCCGCTGCTGTTACTGCTGCTGCTGCCTCCCCCGGGGTCCCCTGAGCCCCCCGGCCTGGCCCAGCTGTCCCCGGGAGCGCCCCCGCAGGCTCCCGACTTGCTCTACGCGGACGGGCTGCGCGCCTACGCGGCCGGGGCTTGGGCGCCGGCCGTGGCGCTGCTGCGGGAGGCGCTGCGGAGCCAGGCGGCGCTGGGCCGGGTGCGGCTGGATTGCGGGGCGAGCTGCGCGGCCGAGCCGGGCGCCGCGCTCCCCGCCGTGCTTCTCGGGGCCCCGGAGCCCGACTCCGGGCCGGGACCCACGCAGGGGTCCTGGGAGCGACAGCTCCTCCGTGCAGCGCTCCGCCGCGCAGACTGCCTGACCCAGTGCGCAGCACGGAGGCTGGGCCCCGGGGGCGCGGCGCGGCTTCGCGTGGGGAGCACGCTCCGGGACGCCTTCCGCCGTCGGGAGCCCTACAACTACCTGCAGAGGGCCTATTACCAGGTGGGGAGCGGGCCGGGCAGCTCCGAGGGTCCCAGCCCTCACCACGACGCTGTCCTACTTTACGATGCCCAGTAGTAGGCGGAATGCTGTTGCCCGGACCCCGGACGGGGCTGGGGGGCGTACCGCCGGCCTCTGCTTTGGAGCTGGCTAAGCGACCGCGAGGACCTGTTGAGATCGCGGAAGAGCAGCCGAGGGGGAGTGCGAGCAGAGTGGGAATGGGGCGGGGAGGTCGTGAGGCGGGTCGGGAGCAGATCGAAGATGGAGGGACAGGGCCGCCTCTTCCTAGGAATGAAGCGGAGGCGGTGGGGGCGAAACCGGCTGTCGGACGGGAAGTGTGCGTGGGTGTGTGTGTGTCGGGGGTGGTGGTGAGTGTGAACCTTCGCTTGGGGCAGGAGGTAGCTTCGGAAAGGAAGGACCAGACGGAGGCAAGGTTGGAGGCCTCCGAGGCCAGACCTCTGCGGGCAGGGAGGGGACAGCACGCCACAGCCGCCGGTACCGCAGCAGTTGCCTACGTGGCTGGGGAAGCGGGGCGCCGGTTGCACTCACCTCAGCTCAGGGTCCTAGAGACCTGCGGGTTTTGCTGGTCGCTGAGGTCTCCCCCGCTTCCCCACCTCACTTAAGCCCATCACTTCCACCTGGTCTCCCAAATTGAGGGCCTGAAGTCCTGAGGCCCAGGTCCCACCCAACTCCTACGTCTTTAGACCCCCTTTCCTTCGGTGTCAGCCTTCTGAGAGTCCCAATGTTCTGGCTTCTAGGGGGTCTGCAATTTGGGCGGTGGGCGGTTCTTATTGGCCAGTCTTCCATGAG
This sequence comes from Macaca mulatta, assembly GCF_049350105.2. Classification (NCBI taxonomy): domain Eukaryota; kingdom Metazoa; phylum Chordata; class Mammalia; order Primates; family Cercopithecidae; genus Macaca; species Macaca mulatta. The sequence continues at coordinate 7,794,822 of NC_133416.1, forward strand.
GCTCTTGGGCACCCAGAGTGTGTGTCTGGGGTAGGGTGGGGAGGCCGACCAGGGAGCAGAGGTGTGACCTCCATCCCAGGGCTCTGATGCCCTCCTCCCTCCGCCTCCTCAGTTGAAGAAGCTGGATCTGGCAGCCGCCGCAGCACACACCTTCTTTGTAGCAAACCCTATGCACCTGCAGATGCGAGAGGACATGGCTAAGTACAGACGAATGTCGGGAGTTCAGCCCCAGAGCTTCCGGGACCTGGAGACGCCGCCACACTGGGTGAGACCCCCAGCACCACCCCTGTCTTGCCCCCAGCCTTTTCCTGGCTGGATACACAGGCCTCACTAAACTGCTGCATTGTGCTGCTTCAGCGTCCGGAGATGGGGTAATGATCCTCAGTGACCCTGGTGGGGAGTCCTTCTCTAGGACTTCGTTTCCTTCCTGGATGATCGCTGAAGTCTGATGTTCCAACATTATGATTCTGAGGCCCATCCTTATTCTTCTCCATGGTGAAGAGGGACATGGAGTCCTTGCCCCAAATGAGACCAACACCGCTCTCCTCTCTACCTCCCAGTTTGGCAACCCCCTGGATCTCAGGTGACTGCTCCCTTCCCCAACAGGCAGCCTATGACACCGGCCTGGAGCTACTGGAGCGCCAGGAGGCAGGACTGGCACTGCCCAGGCTAGAGGAGGCCCTGCAGGGGAGCCTGGCCCAGATGGAGAGCTGCCGTGCTGACTGCCAGGGGCCTGAGGAGCAGGAGGGGGCTGAAGAAGAGGAGGATGAGGCTGGGAGCCAGGGGGGCCTCTATGAGGCCATTGCAAGTACGGGGCTGGGAGTGTGTGTGGGGGGTGGGTCGGTGCCCAGGGAGGGGCATGAACAAGCTGAATGGCTCATGGGTCTCCTCTGCAGGACACTGGATTCAGGTCCTGCAGTGCCGGCAACGCTGTGTAGGGGAAACAGCCACACGCCCTGGTCGCAGCTTCCCTGTCCCAGACTTCCTTCCCAGCCAGCTGAGGCGGCTACATGAGGCCCATGCTCAGGGTCAGTTTGGGAAGGGTGGAAACGCGGAGTGAAGATTTGCCTCTGCTGCTATCCTGAGCTCCATCTCTCTATCCCTCCCATCTGTCTCTGGATTTGTAGTTTCACTGTCAGGGCTCCATGGGAACCATCACTTCACAAGGACTCTAATTTGCTCTCCTTTGGCGCCTGTGACAAGCTCAGGAGATGGGCTTCCTTCTGCCTTGCTGCTTCTCACCTTCCTTTATTTTCCTCCCTCTTGCTCTTCTTTGAAATCTCCAGCTAAGGTATGTTTGCACCAGCGTTTGAAAGAACCGGCAGTTGAACTTGTCTGCCAGTGGGAGGGGGGCTCTTGGAGTTGGCCGGCTGGCCTCTGGAGACCACCTTCTCCAGCACTGCCTCTGCCCCAAGGATCAATGTGCTCTAAGTCTTTATCCCCTGACCCCTGACCTTGTCACTCCCTCTCCAGTGGGCAATCTGTCCCAGGCTATAGAAAATGTCCTGAGTGTCCTGCTCTTCTACCCGGATGATGAGGCTGCCAAGAGGGCTCTGAACCAGTACCAGGCCCAGCTGGGAGAGCCGAGACCTGGCCTCGGACCCAGAGAGGTAAGCCCCTCTCCACACGTACCTGGGAGGTAGCCCCAAATCAAACAAATAGACCTGAGAAGTAACCTGGACCCCCACCCCCTGCTGACCTCTTAGCCAGGCATTCTAGTCACCCAGAGGACTCCAAGTCCAGCATCCGACTTCCATCTCCACTCCCTGCTCCCCACGGCAGCCTGGAGTTCCGATTCCAGCCCTCAGTCCCATCTCTCTTGCCTTTACCTCACTCCTGCCTGCCACCAGCCCCCGAGCTCATGCACACACACCCCCACACACTCACACACACTCCCACCCCCTACACCCTTTCCAGTTTGAGCCCAGACGCTCTGAAGCTGCTGAGGGGGAACGTTGAACGGAGGAACCGGGGGCATGGTGCCAGGTTCAGGGAGCATGGAGCACCCAGGCAGTGCCCTAGAGCCTGGGTTTCCCTGCCCTCCTTCAGCCCCGCTTCACTGCTCATCATCTCACCCTCAGGACATCCAACGCTTCATCCTCCGATCCCTGGGGGAGAAGAGGCAGCTCTACTATGCCATGGAGCACCTGGGGACCAGCTTCAAGGATCCTGTGAGTCATTCTGCTTCTGTCCCATCCCACCCCTCCGCACTCCCAGGAGGGATGGCACTTTGGTTTGCAACAGAGTTTTCCACTTTTCCACCGTGAGGCTTGGAGAAGAGTCTGCCATCCCAGTTTTACAGGGACAGAGACAGTGTGCCTGTCGTTAGGGCAGCTTTGGGGTCACACAGGCCTAAGTGTCAGTCCTCCTCTGCCCCAAACATCTCTGAACTTCAACTTGCCTCTGCCTCAACTTCCTTACCTGTAAGTTGGAATAATCACATCTATTTCACAGGGTTGTCACAGCGTTGTTGAAACCACATCATTTGATAACAACATAGAAAGCTCTGTTACTGCTGCTTTTATTTCTCTTCTTGTAGTTATGAGAGGAAACTGCGGGGCAGAGGTTATCTGTGGCTAGGACTAGGGCATAAAGCAGGCGTTCTCAGCCTTCCTGGCACTACTGATATTTTGGATCTGACATTTTGGATAATGCTTTGTTGGGGCAGAGGGCAGGGCCTGTCCTATGCCTTGGAGGGTATTCAACAGCTTCCCTGGTCTCTACCCAGTAGAGATCAATAGCACATTGACAGCCCCTGAGTCATGACAATCAATGATGTTTCCAGACTTTGCTTAATTGACCCCTGGGGGGCAGAAGTATCCTGCTTGAGAACCACTGGTTAAAAGTGAGAACTCTGAAGCTAATTTTTTAATTTTAATTTTAATTTTTGGAGACAGAGTCTCGCTCTGTCACCCAGGCTGGAGGGCAATGGTGTGATCTTGGCTCACTGCAACCTCCACCTCCCAGGTTCAAGTGATTCTTCTGCCTCAGCCTCCCGAGTAGCTGGGATTACAGGTGCCCACCACCTTCCCTGGCTAATTTTTGTATTTTTAGTAGAGACGGGGTTTCACCATGTCGGCCAGGCTAGTCTTGAATTCCTGACTTCAGGTGATCCACCTGCCTCGGCCCCCCAAAGTATTGGGATTACAGGCGTGAGCCACTGCACCTGGCCTGAGGCTAGTTTAAAACCTGACTCTGCTTTGGGAGGCTGAAGTGGGCCTTGGTCAGGAATTCAAGATCAGCCTGGCCAACATAGTGAAACTCTGTCTCTACTGAAAATACAAAAAATTAGCCAGGCGTGGTGGCGGGTGCCTATGATCCCAGCTTCTTGGGAGACTGAGGCAAGAGAATCACTTGAACCCGGGAGGCAGAGGTTGCAGTGAGCCGAGATCGCACCATAGCACTCCAGCCTGGGCGACAGTGTGAGACTCTATCTCAAAAAAAAAAAAAAAAAAACCACCAAACAAAAAAGTAACTCTGTCACTTCTAGCTGTGTGATCTTGAGCATGTTACTTTACTTCTCCATATTTCAGGGCTCTCAATGACAAAATGAGCACTTTAATATTGTCTGTTTCATGAGACTATTGTGAACTTTAAAGGAGAAATTCAATTTCCATGAATGAAGCTGTTAGAATAGCCCCCAGCCGATAGATAGTAAGTGCTATAGGAGTTATAGTTGTACTTGTTACAGAGTTTGGTCCACTGCCCAGGGCGCCTGACATTGATTCTCAGGCTCTTCCTACCTCCGTCTCCCTCTCTGGAAACAGGAGGACCTTAACGAGATATTTCAGCTCTAATGTCAGGGATCCCAGGGTCTGATCTTGGTGGATGATGATGCTTTTCTGGACTGTCACAGGACCCCTGGACCCCTGCAGCTCTCATCCCTGAGGCACTTAGAGAAAAGCTCAGGTAGGAGATGCCCTGTGGTGGGAGGCACTCGGCCTGAGCTGGGAGGCTGGGTCTGGACTGTCCTGTGCACCCACTGAGCACATCTCTCACCCCTGAGAGAGGATCAAGAGAAGAGGCCTTGGGACCATGAGCCCCCGAAGCCAAAGCCCTTGACCTACTGGAAGGGTGAGTTCCTGGGAGGGAGGAGACAGGAGCCTGGAGGGTCTGGGGGCTGCCAGCTACTGCTCTGCCTGCCCTTAGGGGTTGCTCAGCCACCTCTGCTCTGTCTTTTCCCTGGCAGATGTCCTTCTCCTGGAGGGTGTGACCTTGACCCAGGATTCCAGGCAGCTGAATGGGTCGGAGCGGGCGGTGTTGGATGGGCTGCTCACCCCAGCCGAGTGTGGGGTGCTGCTGCAGCTGGCTAAGGTAGGAAGACCTGCAAGTTCATCAGCTCGTTCAAGACCCTTGGGTACAGCTGCCTGTTCCCTTGCTCTTGGCCTGCCCCCCTCGTTCTGCCTGTCCTGATTATCCAACCGGGACTGTGCTTACCACTGCCTCTCAGCTGCGGATAAGTTCCTTCGTGTCTTAATTTAGCTGACACAGGTGGATGTTCTTTACAAATTTTATGAATTTTGCTAGAAATTGATAGGAAGAACAAAACAAAAACCACAAAGGCATAAAAATGGATGAGTGTGCAGGTAAGGATTGCTTGGTTAGCCAAGAGTTTAGTTACTGGCTTGACTGATGGCTCAGCAGACACGCAGGCCTTTCTTTCCCTCCTTCTAGTTTGGGCTGAATGACTCATACTCACCAGGTTGAGGCTACCATTTATGAAGCTTCAACCCTTATCTCAGGTTAGTGCTCATTCAGTAACATACTCATTGAGTAGCTGCTGTACCCTAGAAACTGCTAGGTTCTAGGGAGAGGAAGATGATTATAGACTCCACCCTTTGGGAGCTCCAGTGTAGAGGTGGAAACAGACAAGGAAATACATAATATAAGCAGGTGGTAAGTTTGGTAAAAGAAGTATGTACTTGGGCTGGGTGCGGTGGCTCATGCCTGTAATCCCAGCACTTTGGGAGGCTGAGGCGGGTGGATCACCTGAGGCCGGGAGTTTGAGACCAGCCTGACCAATACGGAGAAACCCCGTCTCTACTAAAAATACAAAAAAATTAGCCAGGCATAGTGGCACATGCCTGTAATCCCAGCTACTTGGGAGGCTGAGGCAGGAGAAGCGCTTGAACCTGAGAGGTGGAGGTTGTGGTGAGCTGTTATTGTGCCATTGCACTCCAGCCTGGGCAGCAAGAGCGAAACTCTGTCTCAAAAGAAAAAAAAAATGTACTCATCCAGATAGAAGTGCTGAAATGCGCAGTTACAGAAGGCTTGCGGAGAGGTGGTGTTTGAGCTCAGTCTTAAGGATAAGTTAACCAGGTGATGGGGGCGTGGAATCAGTCTAAGAGGGACAAGAGCAAGGTGCATTCTGGGAACTGCAGTCAAGCACAGGGGTGAGAGCAGGGCCAGCTCCAATAGTCATTACCTGTGTGATCTTGGGCAATTTATTTTAATATCTCTGAACCTAGTTTGCTCATCTATAAAATGGGGATAATAATAGTGTTTTTGTCATAGTGTTGTGAGGATTAAATGAGTTAGCACATGGTAAAGCTCTTAGAACATAGAATCATCACTGGCTGGGTGTGGTGGCTCATACCTGTAATCCCAGCACTTTGGGAGGTCAAGGCAGGTGGATCACTTGAGGTCAGAAGTTCAAGACCAACTTGGCCAGCATGGTGAAACCCGGTCTCTACTAAAAATACAAAAAAAATTAGTGGGCATGGTGGCAGGTGCCTATAATCCCAACTACTGGGGAGGCTGAGGCAGGAGAATCACCTGAACCCAGGAGGCAGAGGTTGCAGTGAGCCGAGATCCCGCCATTGCACTCCAGCCTGGTCAACAAGAGCAAAACTCCATCTTGAAAAATAAATTTTTTAAAAAAAATTAATTAATTAAGAACATAGAATCATCAGGATGTATGTTACCAAGAGGCAGTATAGGGGAAGAGGGAGAGAGCCCAGACATGAAGGCCCAGGGACAGTGAGGGTCTTCTGTGGCCTCCCAAGGAGTTTGGACTTTATCTGTGTATGGTAGACAGCTACTGAAGGACTTTAGGAGCAGTTGACTTTTGCATTCCTGTAGAACCTCCAAGTGCAGGGTCTGGAGTAACCTGTAGAAGTGGTAGATCCCTCTAGTGGCAGTGCGTAGAATGCAGCAGGAGAAAAGACCGTGAGAACGGACTAATTGACAAGTGCCACTGTTGGCTGGCGAGGTGGCTCACACCTGTAATCCCAGCACTTCAGGAGGCTGAGGCGGGTGGATGGCTTGAGCTCAGGAGTTCCAGACCAGCCTGAGCATTGTGGTAAAACCCCGTCTCTACAAAAAATACAAAAAATTAGCTGGGCCTATGCACCTATATTCTCCCACCTACTTGGAAGGATCTCTGGAGCCTGGGAGGTGGAGATTGCAGTGAGCTATGATCGCGCCACTGCACCCCAGCCTGGGTGATAGAGCAAGACCCGGTCTCAAAAGCAAAAAACAAAAAACCCAGGTTAGATGGCTTGGGTGACTCGGTGTCTCTCAGAAGTGAGATTTGTATGCAGGGGTAACTAGATAGTGGTGCTTAAACAGATTCAAAAAGTGGACAAAAAAATGGGTGTCAGAAAAGGGAATGATTCCAGTGTAGACATCCAAATATTAGGAGACCTCCAGGTAGTGAGACTGGTCACATAGGTGGCTGGGTAATTGTGACTCAGTATCAAGGAGTGGGGGAGCCACGGAGTCCACAGTTTCCCCGAGAGAATGTCAGGTGGGAAGAGGTCAGAGAGGGATAGCCCGCTGATGCTGTCGCCCTACCGCCAGTCAGCTTCCTGCCGGGACCTGGCCTAACTGTGGAACTTCCTGTTAGGGTCCTGTTTCCTGAGAGACTCCTCTATTCTTGGCTCATCAGGGATTAATGATCAAGCCCTTCCTGCCTAGTTCCCAGCTCTGCCCCACTTTCCCAGCTGTCCCTACCCTCTCAGAGGCCCCCTTACTGCTGTAGGAAGCTCTCCCGAGTTCTGTCCACAGTCCCCTTGGTAAGCAGGATTCCAGCCTGTACCAGAGAGGGACAGTCGGCCAGCCGTGGCGGGGGGCACTCTCTGGGAAGGAGCAGCATTCAGGAAGACGAGCCGCAACAGAACTGTGGGAGCATCTAGCTTCTTCTGGAGAGCGGGAGGGCCGGAGGGAGGGTCTTGCAGCCCTGCAGACAGTGAGGGGCTGGGGGAGTGACACCACGGTAAACTCCTCCCTATTTAGGATGCAGCTGGGGCTGGAGCCAGGTCTGGCTATCGTGGTCGCCGCTCCCCTCACACCCCCCATGAACGCTTCGAGGGGCTCACAGTGCTTAAGGCTGCACAGGTGAGCACAGGAGGTACCTGGATCCGTCTGATGCCCAGACCTGGAGGAGAGGCTGTGCAGGAGGCCGGGCCCCAGGGCCTGGGCTTTTGTGAAGGAGCTTTCTTGGGACCGAGACTACCTGATAGGACCCAGCATGGAGAAAAGGGATGTTCTGAGAGCTGGGGCCGGGGTTGTTGTCATGGAAAGACAGAAGGAGCAGTTTGGGCTGATGGACAGAGCTGCATGCTGAGAGACTCCAAACCTCCGGGTGGAGAGCAGCAGAGATGGGCAGGAGCTAGGGCTGAGACCACCTTCCCATTGCCTTCCTCCGTTTCTGTGCTGCCTTTCGCTGCCTGCAGCTGGCCCGGGCTGGGACAGTGGGCACTCAGGGGGCTAAGCTGCTTCTGGAGGTGAGCGAGCGGGTGCGGACCTTGACCCAGGCCTACTTCTCCCCGGAACGGCCCCTGCATCTGTCCTTCACCCACCTGGTGTGCCGCAGCGCCATAGAAGGTATGACAGGGACCCCCACTGCTCTTCTCCAAGCTCAGGCCCTGCCCCCAGGACACTGCCCCCAAGAGCCCCAGGGTGGATGTGCATGGCATGAGCCCACAGGGTGGCAGATGGGCACAGGGGCACAGAGGTAGCCCCAGACCCCTTTGTGTCCTAGGAGAGCAAGAGCAGCGCATGGACCTGAGTCACCCAGTGCACGCAGACAACTGCGTCCTGGACCCCGACACAGGAGAGTGCTGGCGGGAGCCCCCAGCCTACACCTATCGGGACTACAGGTGGGCAGCCCCTCTAGGGGTCAGGCAGGTGGGCAGACAAAGGTCATCCCACTGCTGGCCTGGGCCTGGGTTGGGGTCTCACTGCGTCTTGCCTTTTTCCCTCCGCAGTGGACTCCTCTACCTCAACGATGACTTCCAGGGTGGGGACCTGTTCTTCACGGAGCCCAACGCCCTCACTGTCACAGTGCGTGGAGTGGGGGGTGTGACGGTGTGACAGAGGGCCCAGCTGTGGGGTCAGGATTCAAAACAGAAGGTTCCAGAGGCAAATGCAGGGAAATGGCCAGTGCTTTTAACCCTTTCACTTCCCTGCCTCCCCAGCCCTCCCGCTGCTTCCTCCGTAGCTAGGTCTGCAGGTGGGCCCCCCAACCCTGCCATCACTATTCGTCTCACCTCCTAAAGAAGGGTGAATGAAGCACAGCTTGCAGGTGCCTCCAGGACTCCATGGCCCTATTCTAGGGATTTGGGGAACTTGAAATAGTCCTTCCTCTTTGCAGTGAGATGAGCACAGTGGCTGGCGCACAGATACCAGGGCCACCTCGACTGGGGCTCACATTCTTAACCTTTCTGAGGTTTAGTTTCCTAAATTGAGGTGATAATAATAGTACCTATTTTTCTTTTTTTTTTTTTTTTTTGAGACGGAGTCTCGCTCTGTCACCCAGGCTGGAGTGCAGTGGCGCGATCTTGGCTCACTGCAAGCTCCGCCTCCCGGGTTCATGCCGTTCTCCTGCCTCATCCTCCCAAGTAGCTGGGACTACAGGCGTCTGCCACCACGCCTGGCTAATTTTTTGTATTTTTAGCAGAGACGGGGTTTCACCGTGTTAGCCAGGATGGTTTCGATCTCCTGACCTCGTGATCTGCCCGCCTCAGCCTCCCAAAGTGCTGGGATTACAGGCGTGAGCCACCTCGCCTGGGCAATAGTACCTATTTTAAAGGGTCATTGTAGGAAGTAATTTAGGTAATGTACCTAAAAGAATGAGGCAGTGCCTGGTAAAAATAAGCAATTAATGACTGTTAAGTGGGAAATTTCTAGATGCCAGGGGCTAGGATTGGGTAGGAGGAGAGGGGCAGTGATTTTTCATCTGGGTGTGGGGTGTGAAAATGGCTCCAATATCCATATCCCCTTCTACACAGAGTCTAGTACTGCATGCCCGCCCCCAGATTGCTTCACATCCTGGGTTCAAAGGGCTGAGTTGGAAAAATCAGGGTACCGGGGGTCAGGAACCAACAGGAGACCCTCCGTGGAGACCCCTTTTTCCTTTGGTTTCCAACTCCTCTTGCCTTAATCTGGCATTTTTGCTCTGCAAGTTGAAGCTGATTTCCCATTCGCCCCAAGCTAGTCCCTGAATTAAGGAGTGGGAAGTGATAGCGAGAGGGCTGACCCTCTCTGTGGCCCTGTCCCCATCCTGCTCTAGGGAGTGAGGGCCAAGTTCTCTGAGAGAGCCGGTCCCTGGAGCTGAACCTGCCCTCATCCCCCCAGGCTCGGGTGCGTCCTCGCTGTGGACGCCTTGTAGCCTTCAGCTCCGGTGGGGAGAATCCCCATGGGGTGTGGGCCGTGACTCGGGGACGGCGCTGTGCCCTGGCGCTGTGGCACACATGGGCACCTGAGCACAGGGAGCAGGTAAGGAGTGGGGTAGGAAGGGATGTGGTTCTCCTGGTGCGTGAAGGGTGGGCAGGCACCCCTGAGAAGGCTCACAGTCGGTGAGGGGCAGGGGCTGAGCTGGCCCAGGGAAGGTGGGTGCAGGGAACTGGCCACATTCTCCTCCCCAACCCCAGGAGTGGATAGAAGCCCAAGAACTGCTGCAGGAGTCAGAGGAGGAGGAGGAGGAGGAAGAGGAAGAAATGCCCAGCAAAGACCCTTCCCCAGAGCCCCCTAGCCGCAGGCACCAGAGGGTCCAAGACAAGGCTGGAAAGGCACCTCGGGTTCGGGAGGAGCTGTGAGTGGCTGAGCCAGCTCCTTGAGGATGGGGCCACTTGACTTGTGCAAGGCCATCTTGATGCCAGGACCCACAGAAAGCCCCTGCGTGACATCAGGAGCAGAACAGCAAGCTCTCTGTCCCTGCACCCCCACCATCTTGGGGACCCACAAGGGCCTGGACTCAGAGGACAATGCACAGGGTAGCCTGGAGCTCACCAGGGCTGGGGAGCCGGGACTGGGCCCAGCTGCCAGACCTGCAGCCCCGGACAGATGGGGAACACTGTGTCTCCCTGAACGGAAACGGCAGGGGAGGAGGCTGATGCTTTACATGAAGAGGATGGTGGGGTTGGGGGCATAACCCTGCTGCTCTCTCCCACTCTGTGCAATAAAGGTCATGAAGATCCCTCAGCCAGGGGCCAGTCGAGTGTATCACAGATTCCGTGATAGCTGGAGGTGGGGGTGGCTCTGGCTGGCCTGGGAGGAGACAGGTGTCTTTGGGCCTCCCAGAGGCGGGGCCCCTGGAGCCTGTGATTTGTCAGGGAAATCTCAGCCACCTGCTCCCCTCATGCAAATGACCCAAGCCCCTGGCAGCTGCTCCTTAGGCCTCCAAGTCTAAGCCCTGTCTTCCCTCTCGGAGCTTTTGCTGAGACTTAGGGCCGCCTGCTTTCTCTCTGACTCCTGCTTTCACAGCCGCAAGAGGGCAAGGAGGGGGCGAGGCCGCAGCCTGGCAGCAGGGTGCGGGGCTTCCCTTGCCCACCCACAACAGGGGCAGACCTGTCCATCGTTCTCTGTGGGTCCCCTGTACCTTTCTCCCCCCACAGGATCAGACCCAGAGGCAGCTGGTTGGGGTTTGTCGAGAAGAAGGATTATCCAGATCAGTCCTTTCTAATCTCAGCTCCTGCCTGTACCCTCCCATACTCACCAAACCCTCTTCCCCACCACCCTGAGCTAAGGAGCACAGTTTGAGGTACTGACAACGGGGCCATCTATCACCCTTATATCCCGCTTTCTGGCCTGCTTGCTAAGTGGCCCTGACTGCTGAGATTATCACCACAGATGGGGGCCCGGACCGGGGTGGCCACTGGAGCTGTAGTTGCTTCTGCTCCTTTGCACCCCTCCCAAACCCCAACCCTTAATCTACTCACAGCTTTGCTCTAATCCCATGGGGCCTGATGCTCTTATCTCTGCCTGCAGAGACTGACCAGGGAAGCGCCCCTTCACCCCCCTCCCCTCTCAGGGCTTGTGGTGGGGGCTGCTCCTCTCTACGGCCCCACATCCCGCCCCCACCCCTCCTCCAGGCTGGGCCCAAGTCTCTGGAAGCCACACACCTCTCTCCCTCCCTGTCCTCTTCCCCCCACCCCTGCCAGCTGATTTCATTTGCCTGACGTTGTGGTTGGCTCTACCCTTCCCTGTCAGGCCCCCCCAACCCCCCGCCGGTCGGAGCCAGGCCAGGCCAGCTCCTGTGGCAGCAGAGCCTGGGCAGGTGACGGGCGGGCGCAAGCGTCGCAGCTGAGGGAGTAAGGAGGCTCCCAGGAACCGGAGCTGGAAACCCGGCCGAGGTCCAGCCAGAGCCCAAGTAAGAGGGAGCTGGCCTGGGCTCTGCTCTCCTGGGCTGGGGCGCAGGCAGGGCTCAGGCAGGCTGGGGCTGGAGGCAAAGGACCCCAAACTTGGAGAGCCTAGCTGGGGAGGGGGTGCAGCCACCCAGGCATTGCCCTGTGTCTTGAATTCTGGTGTGGGCATGAAGGGCAGAAGCACAGCCTGGTGGGGGTTCCTCAACACGGACCCCATGTTCCTGGCAGGAGCCAGAGCTACCCCTCGACCTGTCAGCCATGGGGGAGATGGAGCAACTGCGTCAGGAAGCGGAGCAGCTCAAGAAGCAGATTGCAGTAACTCCAGAGCCCTCCCACTGGGGCCCCAGAAAAGAGCTGGGGACATGAGGGAGTGTGGCTCAGGGGGAGGGGACTGGGTTTGCTCTTGAGTGACTAGAAGTGACCAGGGACTTTCTAAACTTGGCTTGCATATTTGAGACCCCCAAGCCCCAGTGCCCCAAGCCCAACCTGCCTTGAAGGCCCATGCACCCACCACCCCCACCTTGCCCTTGCTCCCCTGATGTCTGCTTTCCCTGCAGGATGCCAGGAAAGCCTGTGCTGACGTTACTCTGGCAGAGGTAAGACCCCCTGTCCCCGCCTAAGGCAGGGCATTGCGGGAGGGGAAGGGAGCTCCCTGAGCTGCAATAGCCCGTTGCTCCGAGCATTAGTACAGCCTGTCCTTGGAGTGAGGAAACCCATTAATTAATTCATTCAGCCAACATTTAGTGGGACCTGCTCTGAGCCAGGCACCATATTGGATGGGAAAGATGCAGACACGGTTCCTATTCTTGTCCATAGGACAAGAGTCACCACAGCCCCCTCCCAGGGCCTTGAAGATGAAGAGGCGATAGTACTTTGTAAATGATAAAGCCCTTGTAGACTCTAATTGCTGGTGTTCTCTACTGTATTTTATTAATTCTAAGATGCACATTTCTTCACATTTTGACATCTCTGAAATCAAGATGCATTCAACAATGGATCATCGTTTCAATTAGAATTGGCAGCATCTTCTATTCTTAGTGATGCATCTTAGATTGGATTAAATATGTTAACAGTGAAGACTTTTTATGAGCCAGATACTGGGTTAAGCTGCATAAATACCTAATTTCATTTAATTTCATGATATCTCTGTAAGGTAGGTGCTATGTTAAGCCTCATTCTACACCTTGAGTAAACAGACTCAGGGAGGTGAAGTAACTTGCCCAAGATAACAAAGCAGGCCGGGCGTAGTGGTTCACGCCTGTAATCCCAGCACTTTGGGAGACTGACGTGGAAGGATCGCTTATGCTCAGGAGTCTGAGACCAGCCTGGGCAACATAGTGAGATCTCATCTTCATATAAAAAAATTGTTTTTAATTTTTCTAAAAAAAGATAACAAAGCAAGTGATGGCAAATCAAGTCTGTTCACTGTGGACCCCCAGCCTAAGTCTAAAATCTGGTTAGAGCTCAAGGGGCATAGTACCACAAATTTCCGGAGGTGCAGTTCAGGGTAACGGTGATGCCCCAGGCACCCAGTTAAAAAGCTAGCCCTGCTGCAGTGGTGGGTGACGGCAGGCTCCTCTCAGCTTGGAAGAGCCAACCGTGTGCATCTCTTCCCAAATCTGTTTCCAATGACCTCACATTGGCAGCTTGAAATTGGTCAACGTGCAAGATTCATATCATGGAAATCACCTTCCCACCTTCCTCACCAACACTGGAGAGGTGCTTGTTAAACACTTAGCAGCACACCCCTGGCCATGCATGCATCTCTTTCCCACATCAGTCTAAGACACTCCAGGACAGAGGCTTATTTCTCTAAGGCTGGGGGCCTGACCTGGAGCCTGGCACAGAGCAGGAACTTGTATAGATCAGTGACAGACATCCGGGCATGTAACCTGCTCACCCCGATATTCAATGCCCCTCTCTCTGCAGCTGGTGTCTGGCCTAGAGGTGGTGGGACGAGTCCAGATGCGGACACGGCGGACGTTAAGGGGGCACCTGGCCAAGATCTATGCCATGCACTGGGCCACTGACTCCAAGTGAGGCTTTGGGGGGAACCGAGAATGGGAGGGGGAGAGCGGGAGTGAGGAAGGCGGGAAGGAGAGGCAGGCTTGTGTAATATGGGATGCCCTCTCCCCAGGCTGCTGGTAAGTGCCTCGCAAGATGGGAAGCTGATCGTGTGGGACAGCTACACCACCAACAAGGTACCAGCCCTGCCTCCCCGAGCCTCCACCGCCGCATCCTTCCTGGGGCGCTATGCCTACCCTCCTCTGCCCAGCTGGGAGCTTGGCTCCGGTGCCATCTCTGCTCAAACCACCCTCCCTGCAGGTGCATGCCATCCCACTGCGCTCCTCCTGGGTGATGACCTGTGCCTATGCCCCATCAGGGAACTTTGTGGCATGTGGGGGGCTGGACAACATGTGTTCTATCTACAACCTCAAATCCCGTGAGGGCAATGTCAAGGTCAGCCGGGAGCTTTCTGCTCACACAGGTGAGGGAGAGACCCTCTCCTCCCCTCCTGAGGGGTTCAGGGAATCCTGGGTTTCCAGTGGGCTGTGGCTATGCAGCCAGGGCACTGTCCTTCTAACCACCTCCAGGTTATCTCTCCTGCTGCCGCTTCCTGGATGACAACAATATTGTGACCAGCTCGGGGGACACCACGTGGTGAGGCTGAACGTTGTTGGTGCTGGGGCTTGGGAGTGGGCCTGGCCTGGCCTTTCTCTAACAGTCTCCCTCCCTTTTGGCAGTGCCTTGTGGGACATTGAGACTGGGCAGCAGAAGACTGTATTTGTGGGACACACGGGTGACTGCATGAGCCTGGCTGTGTCTCCTGACTTCAATCTCTTCATTTCGGGGGCCTGTGATGCCAGCGCCAAGCTCTGGGATGTGCGAGAGGGGACCTGCCGTCAGACTTTCACTGGCCACGAGTCGGACATCAACGCCATCTGTGTGAGTGCACCCCCTGCCCCCGCTTGACTCCAACTCCTTCCCCCGCACTCCCCACAACACATATAATACACATCCTCTGCCCCTCCCGTAGCTTCCCTAGCCCTTTCTTTCTTTCTTTTTTTTTTTTTTTTTTTGAGACAGAGTCTCACTCTGTCGCCCAGGCTAGAGTGCAGTGGTGCAATCTCAACTCACTGCAACCTCTGCCTCCTGGATTGGAGCCATTCTGCTGCCTCAGCCTCCTGAGTAGCTGGGATTATATGTGTGCGCCACCATGCCTGGCTAATTTTTGTATTTTTAGTAGAGATGGGATTTTGCCATGTTGGCCAGGCTGGTCTTGAACTCTTGACCTGAGGCGATCTTCCCACCTCAGCTTCCCAGAGTGCAGTGCTGGGATTACAGGTGTGAGCCACCGTGCCCAGCCTTCCCTAGCCCTTTCTTTCTTTCTTTTTTTGGGGACAGAGTCTCACACTGTTGCCCAGTCTGGATGCAGTGGTGCGATCATGGCTCACTGCAGCCTCAACCTCCAAAGTTCAAGCAATCCTCCCACCACAGCCTCCTGAGTAGCTGGGACTACAGGTGCGTGCGACCACGCTTGGCTAATGTTTGATTTTTTTGTAGAGATGGGTTCCCACTGTTGCCCAGGCTGAGCTGGAACTTCTGAGCTCAAGCGATCCTCCTGCCTCAGTCTCCCAAAATACTGGGATTACAGGCATGAGCCACCACGTCCAGTCCATTTTGTCACGTTTGCTTTATCATTTTCTCTCTGTAGAGAAATAGCCATAGATACACACACACATACACACTTAGATGTAGATACACATTTTCTTTCTGTGTCTTTTAAAAGTAGTTTGCAGACATCATGTTTCCTTACCCCTTAAGTACTTCCTAAAACGAAGCCATTCTGTAACATAATCACAGTATGATTCTTAAAATCAGAAAATTTAACATTGACACAATACTATAGTCTACAGTCTATATTCAGATTTCACCAACTGCCTCAAAAATGTCCATAATAGCTATGGTTTTTTTCTGTCCAGGATCCAATCTAGAAACATGCATGACATTTCCTTGCCATATCTTTTTCGTCACCACCTTTAAACTGGAACTGTTTTCCCACCTTTAATTGTCTTTTATGTCATTGACATTTTTGAAGAGTACAAACCAGTTTTCTATAGACTCTCCCTCTGTTTGAGTTTATCTGACATTTCCTCGCAATGAGATTCAGGCCTTGCATTTGTACTTGACCCTGTTCTTACACACCCTGATCCAGCCCACTTGTGTAGTCTGAGTTTGGGACAAACTCCGTCTGCCCTTCTAGCCAGGTCACTGCAGGCAAGCCTTGGTGCTCTTGCCTGTGACATGGAAATGATGCCTGCCTGCAGCGCTGTATAGTGCAGAGCGGGCGAGGGGCATAGGGAAGTCAGTGGCACGTGGTACGTGTTGGCAGGGCTGCTTCTCATCCCAAACCAAGGAAGGGACAGGCAGAGAGGCTGAGAGCAGCGGCTTGCCCTGGAGCTGTCAGGTGGGAGCCAGAGGGCGGGAGAGGCTGTGGGCTGCCCAGGTCTGATCCCTGACCCACTTGCCACCTATGCCCTCAGTTCTTCCCCAATGGAGAGGCCATCTGTACGGGTTCGGATGATGCTTCCTGCCGCTTGTTTGACCTGCGGGCGGACCAAGAGCTGATCTGCTTCTCCCATGAGAGCATCATCTGCGGCATCACGTCCGTGGCCTTCTCCCTCAGTGGCCGCCTGCTGTTCGCTGGCTACGACGACTTCAACTGCAATGTCTGGGACTCCATGAAGTCCGAGCGTGTGGGTAAGGGCCAGCCCTGGCTGCGGCTTCCTCAGCTGGAAGGCCCCTCTCCAGCCCTCCCTCCTCATTCTGTACCCCCATCAGCTCCCATTTTGGACTCTCTTACTGCTGTCCTGGGTGACTCCACTCCTGGAATCCAGTACCCCTTGGCTCCCAACTAGGACTGTCTTCCCTCAGTTGCTCTAAGCAACCTCTCTCCCCTGCCCAATACCATGGCTGCTCCCTGCCCTAGATCTGTAGACCATGACTGTCCAGTCAGTTCTGGGTTCCTGGCATTTCAGGGGCACCCACTGAGAGGCAAGACAGCCTCAGGGAAATATGGAATCAAGGCAGAATCAAGATCTAGAGTGGCCCGAGGGCCCTGACTCCTGCCTAGGGCTCATCTAAGACTAGCCTGAAGTTGCTCAGACAGGATGGCTTCTTCTCTATCAAGAGGCCAGGTGCTGATGAAAATAACACTGGGCAGGGGCAGAATCCGAATCCTAATTCTGTTGCTCACTCTGAGTGACCTTGCACAAGTCACTCCTCCGTGGGCCTCAGTTTCTTCATCTGGAAACAAAGAAATCAGATGAACGGTTGCCTTCTGCTTTCCAGCACCTGTCAAGGTGCCCTCAGTTTTTTTCAGAGTACACAGATGCTTCCAGCTTTTCTCTGTCTGATCCCAGCCCTCCCCCAACCAAAGCTCTTGAGAGAGAACCCCCTGCCCTACGGCTAATCCTCTTTCAGACTCTCTGCCTTCTTCAGGGGTTGAGCCTAGCCTACCCAGTCTAGGATCCCTGCATGCATGTGCTCAGGCACGCATGCACAAACACACGTACACACACCCACACGTGCACACACACGCACGCATGCACACGTACCCCCGACACACACACGCACACACTTGCACACATGCACACACTGCTTTCCAAATCAGCTTGGAGACAGGCTGACTCCTTTCCCTCTTGCTCAGGCATCCTCTCTGGCCACGACAACAGGGTCAGCTGCCTGGGAGTCACAGCTGATGGGATGGCTGTGGCCACAGGTTCCTGGGACAGCTTCCTCAAAATCTGGAACTGAGGAGGCTAGAGAAAGGGAAGCGGAAGGCAGTGAAGATGCTCAGCGGCCCCTCCCCGACCCCATCTCATTCAGGTGTTCTCTTCTATATTCCAGGTGCCATTCCCACTAAGCTTTCTCCTTTGAGGGCACTGGGGAGCATGGGGACTCTGCCTTTGGGAGGAAGCATCAGGGACACAGGGGCAAAGAACTGCCCCATCTCCTCCCATGGCCTTCCCTCCCCACAGTCCTCACAGCCTCTCCCTTAATGAGCAAGGACAACCAGCCCCTCCCCAGCCCTTTGCAGGCCCAGCAGACTTCAGTCTGAGGACCCAGGCCCTAGGATTCCTCCCCTGGAGCCACGACCTTTGTCCAGACCTGGGTGGTATAGGTGTTTGGCCCTGTGACTATGGCTCTGGCACCACTAGAGTCCTGGTCCTCTTCTTATTTATGCTTTCTCCTTTTTCTACCTTTTTTTCTCTCCTAAGACAACTGCAATAAAGTGTAGCACCCTGGTACATCTGTGATGTTTGCCTTCCACTCCCTTCTGTTCCCAAAAGACCCAGGCCCCATTTAAGGGCAGTAATGTGTTACAGGTGCTGTGATAAAGGCTAGGTACTGGACAGCTTGTGGGCTCATGGGAGGAGGCCTGAGATGGGTCAGGGGGAGAAGGTATTCAGCAGGTGGCTGGGGGACTGTGTGTGCAGCAGTTTGCTATGGCCTGCCTGTGGTGCCCATGTGTTTGTACGGGAGGGTTAGATTGAGAAGGAATCAGATTATAAAAGGTCTTGAATGCCAAGCCAGAGAGTCCAGACGTTTTCCTAAGGGCAATGGGAAGCCATTAAGGAGTTCTGAGCAGAGTAGTAACACGTTCAGTTATGCTTCTCAGAAAGGTCGCTCCAGATCTTTCGGAAAGAAGCAGTGTAGGTTGATGAAAGGGAGGGAGGAAAGACTGGCACTAGGGAAACAAGATAGGAGGCAGGTGGCAAGAAATGCAAGAGTGACAGGACAGAGGGGTTAGGGAGAGGGATTAGGAAGAGATTAAAGACGTGGAATCAGCTGGAACAGTGGCTCATGCCTGTAATCCTAGAGCCTTGGAAGGCTGGCAGGAGGATCTCCTGAGGCCTGGAATTTGAGACCAGCCTGAGCACCATAGTGTGACCCTGTATCTACAAAAAAAATTAAAAATTACCTGGGCAGGCTGGGCATGGTGGCTCATGCCTGTCATCCCAGCACTTCACGAGGCTGAGGCAGGCAGATCACTTGAGCCTAGGAGCTTGAAACTAGCCTGGGCAATATGGCAAGACCTCATCTGTATAAAAAAAATACAAAAATTAGCCAGGCCTGGTGGCTCATGCCTGTAAGCCCAGCTACTCGAGAGACTGAGACAGGAGGATCACTTGAGCTCAGGAGGTTGAGGCTGCAGTGAGCTGTGATTGTGCCACTGCACTCCAGCCTGGGTGACAGAGCAAGACCCTGCCTCTAAGAAAACAAGCAAACAAACAAAATGTGGAATCACCAGGATTTAGTGACCAAATGCTAGGATAGAGGATATTGGGAGGGAAGGATTTGAGATAATGGCCAAGGTTTGAGTTTGGTGGCTGGGTAGATAATGCTGTCATTCACAAGGATAGGGAAGAGGGCATGAGGAATAGCTTTTGGGGGAAGATCATGAATTCAGTTTTAGACAAACTGACTTCGAAGTATTTATAGGGCAGCTGGATAAAGGTCAGGGTTAGAGAGAGAGACCTGGAAGTTACCAGAATATAGGGAAGTGATAGCTAAAGCCCTAGAAGTAAACACCTAGGGAGAGCAGGAGGAAAGGGCCAAGGACAGAGCCATGGGGACACCATGGTTTAAGGGAGATGTGCAAAGGAAGCTCAGAGCATCGGTGGGCTCAGGCCAGGGAACACAAGGTCTCTAGGCTGCCATTCTACACACAGAAAACTCGGTGCAAGGTTTACATATACCTTTTTAAAGTAACATTTAAAATCACTTCCTTTAATATAAAAGAAACACACAAGACACAAAGAAAGCCCAATAAAGCTCTGAGTCCTCTGAGGAGGAGTCTAAGAAAACAAGCCTTTCCTCAGTATCCCTGGGAAAGAAGGGGTGAGAGGACACAGACACCACCAGGCCCTGGGTGATTGCATTGCTGGGGCCATGCAAGGCCTAGCTCTCCACCAAGGGAAAGTGCTGATTTTCCTTGTCATGGTCCTGGCATTGTTCCCATGTTCGTCCTCCAGTTTTCAGAGGTCGTCCAGTTCCAAGAATGGCTCCTTCCTTTAGTTCACTAACATTTTCACTTAGGGGTGAAGGCCGCTTACCCTGAAAACGGCAGTATATGAGTTGGGGGGTTGCTGTTCAGGAGAGGGAAGATCTGGGTAAAAGGGTCTCCCACCCTCTACGCTGGATATCCTAATAACAGCTGTCACCTTCTCTTCCTTTACCTGTCGGAGTGTCAGGGTGGCAGGGGAGTTGTCATCCTGCAGGATGGTGAGGGGGGATCTCCCTAGTACCTTGCTGCTGTTTGGTTTCCATCTATTGCGCATAGAACCTGGGATGGGTAAGGAGTTAACGCAAGGACCTAAAACTAGGACTCACAGTTTATTCCTCCCACACTCACCCATGGACCTTATCCCAAAACATTATCCTAGCTTATCTTCCCTACATCTTGCCTTTAGATTCTGTACCTGAAGATCTGGGAGTCTCAGGGTCCCTTGAGGGCTTGTCAGAGCTCTGGCTGGCCACAGGGGTTTCTGTGGGCTGTCTTGCTTCCTCCTTGGAAAACACCTGTTTGGAGGGGAACTCAGTCTGGTTCCAAGGTGGCATCTGTTCCTCAGCAGATAACTGGGTACCCAGAGGCAAGTCCAATTCAGAAGATAAAGGTGCCTCCGGGGGCAGAACAGGCTCTGGGGGAAGATTTGATTTAGAGTCTTCAGTTTCAAATACTTCACTCAGCTGTTTCACCAGTGGGCTTGGGGGGTCTACAGGAAGAAAGTGAAGTGAACAGTGACCTTCTGATACGCAACATTCAGCAAGGAGCAAAAGATACAGGAACCTTAGGACTCATGCCCAGGTGAGTGAGCAAGTGGGAAGAGAGAAATCAAGGAAATCAAGGTGAAAGGGAGCAATTTTTCTTTTCTTTTTTTTTGAGATGGGGCTTGCTCTGTCCCCCAGGCTGGAGTGCAGTGGCATGATCACAGTTCACTGCAGCCTTGACCTCATGGGCTCAAGAAATCCTCCCACCTCAGCCTCCTGAGTAGGTGGGATCACAGGCCCATGCCACCGTGCTTTTGTGTGTGTGTGTGTGTGTGTGTGCATTTTTTGTAGAGATGGGGTTTTGCCATGTTGCCTAGGCTGGTCTTGAACTCCTGGGCTCAAGCGATCTGACCACCCTGGCCTTCCAAAGTGCTGGGATTACAGGCATAAGCCACCGTACCCAGGCTGGGAACAAAACATTGAGATAAGAGTGAGATGGGTCTGAAGCAGGAGGATGGAGGACCCTTTAAAGATCCCTGAGAGAATGGCTTCATGGACCCTACCCAAGAATAATAGATGACAGTTTCATCAGCATTCCCTGGGCCCAACACTTACCTCCACTGCTGGTCTTCATAGGGGTCCGAGCAATACCAAGAGTCGGAGAGCGAGGATCTGAGTCCTGGGCATGTTTAAGACCCTCCAGTTGCTCCCCTGCTGGTAGGCCTGGCTGTGGAGAGCTCTCCACCTGTCAAGACCATAGGCTAGAACAAGTCTGGGCCCTGACTCTTCTCTCTTCTCCTCCCCATATTTCAGGAAGGAATTGCCAAGGCCCTCAGATATCCAGTCTACCCCACACAGATTGAGAATGCAGAAAATAAGGCCAGGATAAGGGTGGGGACATGAGGGCTCTCTCAAAATCAGGTTAGGAAGAGGCCCAAGATTTCAGACATTCTCTGCCTTTCCCACTCTGGCCCAGAGTACCTGGATGGGAGTGCGCAGGATGCCAGCACTAGGTGAACGGGGGTCCGCCACTCGAGCCAGATGCTTGTTGTGCGGCGGAGGCCGCGCTGGTGTGACTGGGACGCTCTTGGCTGAGCCCATCTCAACCAGGAGTTGCAGGGTAGGGGCAAGGGCCAGCCCGGGAAGAGGAAGGAATGCCTGTGAGAAGTGACTGAGGTCTCAGCCCTTATCCCTTCCACGTCGGACCCTCAACCCTAAACCACCCTATCTTCCCAGTTTCCAGCGAAGAAACTTCCTGGCGGGGGACGAGAGGCCTCTGCGGAGTTAATGACCGCTGCAGCTGACAAAATGGCTCATTCTGGGCCTGCCGAGCCCGCTAACTTGTTTATTAAATTATTCAAATCACTTACCGGGCTCCAATTCCACCTCTGGGTGCACAACAGCTCGTGGCGCAACTCCCGAAGTTACCAGTTTCAAACTTCCCGCCACGCCCCCTGCCCTGACCCTATTGGCTGAGCCGACGTAGATCCATAGGCCCTCCACGTAAGACCCGCCTCGAGCCAAAGGAAGCTGTTGGTCTGGGAGAACGTCTATCATGGTGACTGTCGGGGGTCAATGGACTGATGCTAGGCTTGCCCAGAGGTGACGCCTCCTTGATAAGGGTACTTCTGTTCAGTATCGGGCTGCGAGCAGTCCGTGGTAGACTGAGGAGTGCCAGTCTTCGCTTTCGAGACGTCTAGTCTCAAGAACGAATTATTTTATTAAACAAAATAGAATTATGAGTGATTACACTATTATGCGCACATCCAGCTGGAGTCGTGGTTTTCCTGAGGCGAGCGATAATAGCCTTATTGGTTGACAGCTTTATCAATCACTCGACACCACCCCCTCAAGCTCCGCCTCACTGGATACCCCCTTTTCAAATACCAAGACAACTGCCCCTCGACTTTCCGACGGGACAGGTCCCCAGGAAACTTTCTGGAAGTGAGAGACTTAAAACAACCGTCAGTTCCTGCTCTTCAATAGAAGGCACGCGAAGCGACCCTAAAGGTCCCGGAGCCGGAGGAGCTGCAACTTCGGAGCCCACCCAGCTGCTCTACGTGCGCTCCCGCCCTGGAGGAGTGGGATTGGTTCTTTCAACCATCAATTGCCTTAGGAGCGCTTCTCATTGGCGTCGGTCAAGCGCGGGGCAGGGGCGGAGCACCGGCAGGCAGGCTGTGTCCAACTGCCATTCTCGCGCGTCGTCCCCGCGGCGCATGCCCCTAACGAGTGGCGCTCATTGGACGGCAGGGACAGGGGCGGAGACTAGGAACGGTGGGAGCGGCGGTGTGTGGAGAAGCCGCTGCCGGTGTCATGGCGGAGCTGAGTGAGGAGGCGCTGCTGTCAGTATTACCGACGATCCGGGTCCCTAAGGCTGGAGACCGGGTCCACAAAGACGAGTGCGCCTTCTCCTTCGACACGCCGGTAAGCCCATTCCCCACGCCCGCAACGAGCACGACTGCCTTCCATCGCCCTGGTCATTCCGCCGGGGCCTGCAAGGCTTGGGCTACCGCCTCCCTGCGATGCACCATGGGACTTGTAGTCTCCCACGCTCCACTCTGCCGTTGCCTTTCAGTAACTGCGGCTGTCTTGTGACTACTGCCCCCGGAAGCCGCCGCGCTCACCTCGTCAGCTCCCCGCCTCGTGGAGCACTGTGGGCATTGTAGTTGCTCACTGCCCTCGTTGTCGTTCTAAGCTAGGGGTGCAGCCAGACCGTCGGACTACATCCCCCAAGTGGACCCTTGAGAAAACCTGGCAGTCGGCCTTGTCTGCCGCGCACGGCTCTCCGGGTTTTGTAGTCTTGTGTGGGAGTGATGGGGGCGACTCCACACTGTTCTCGGCCGGGGTTGGAGTTGTGGGGTGGGGTCCGCAGTTCCTAGGCGGTTAATAGTCGGGGAATGGGCTCTCAAGAAGTCCGGTTCTGAGAAAGGAAGAGCTAGAGAGCCTTCACCCTGTGGTTAAAACGGACAGGGGGCGGGGAGGGGAGGAAAGAGGAGAGGAAAGCTCTAGTCGTTTCTCCTTTGAAGTGAGCAATGGCCGCAACCCCCACCCTTCCTCCGCCCCCCAGCCTATCACAGACAGCTGAGATAACCCCTTTTAAAGTATTCCTAGAGTGGTGGTTTCTTTCTTGGAGGATGCTAAGGCCTCTTTCCCATCCCGCTCCCACTCTTGGCTAGTTACACAAAGCCACCTCCCACACCATGCTTCACGTTTTGCAGGCTCCACCTGGTACCTCCCTTCCTGCAGTTCTGCCTTCCTGTGTCACCCTCAAGCGGAGGCCCTTTGGGGCCTGAACTGAGAAGGCAGCAGCTTGGTTGGGATCCGCCCCCCTCACCACCCCTCCCCTCAAGCTGCTGGGCCCTGCCCAGGGTATTCTGCCAGACCAGCTCATGGCCTGAAAACTGCAAGTCAGAGTGGAAAGCCTTCATTACTGCATCACCAGTACTGAGTAGAATGGCATGATGTGAGGCCCAGTTCAGGATCATCACTGTGATTTGTGGTTTGCTTGGTTTACTAGGCTTTGATCTGGGCCTCAGACAATGTGCTGCTTCTCTGAAGTCTGGCTTTGGCAGAGGTAAAAGAAGGCTGCGCAGAGCAGAGCTCCAGGGTTCCCAATCCTTGGTGAAATCAGCATCTTTAATTTCCAACAGAGGAGTTTAATCACTTCAGAGCTCCCACATTCTTCCCAGGAGGAAATGTTTTTTTAAATTACCAGCAGATGGTAGAAGTCAGTGGGCCCCTCTTTACACTGACATTCACTCCTGTCTCTCTCCTTAGTAACGGCTTTGAATAATCCAAAAAGGGTTTTTGTAATCTTCTGACACTTTGCCTCTTTCACCCCAAGTCAAGAGATTTTCAATGTGCCCTAGTTCTTTGCTAACCAACTTCCAGCATATTTGGTTACCTTCAGATTGGGTTCATGGTAGAAAGAGCTTAGTTGACCTCCCTGGTGAGAAATGCTCTATTTGTTCATGAACTTGCAGTACACACTGTTCTAGGAGGTGGTACAGAGCAATCTATGGGCCCGAGGACTACCTTAGTGCACTATTTTTCATATCACAGCAGAGAAATGTTCAAGGCCACTGAGACTTTTATTCCTGGAAGAGGATGCCTGTTGTTGCTCAAAGCCTTGGATCTGAGGGAAGACCCTTACTTTCTCCAATTTCCTCCTCCACCTTCTCCATCACTCTTTACAAAGGCACTGGAGAACTTGGTCAGCTTTGGGGGAAGCCCATCCCCTTCTCAGCTGTGTTTCTGGGTGGACACCCATTTGTCCCTGTTTTCATGGTTATGTGCGTTCTAGCTACCTCAGCAAGTGTTGCGAGATTGTTGTCAGAAGGGGATGGCTTTGAGATTGGTGATTGTTGGGACTTCAGCAGGGATCTTAGTGGTCAGAGGGGAGGCAGAGGAGAGAGGGTGGTGGCTATAGAATGCTGGACTTGATGACCCTGCCAGACGGGGTGCAGGTTTAGCTGTGAGTCCCTAACAAGTCATTGTTTCCCTGGAGCCACACTTCAGCAGGAGAGGAGGGAGAAGACTCACAGTGTGGACCAGGGTTTGACTACCTGGTAGAGTGTGGTAAAGGAAAGGTGTTTTTGGCTGGATGTTTAGTCTTGCCTTTGTAATCCCAGCACTCTGGGAAGCCAAGGTGGAAGGATTGTTCAAGGCCACAAGTTAAAGACCAGCCTAAGCAACATAGTGAGACTCCATCTCTAAAAAAAGAAAAAAATCTAGGCATGGTGATGTGTGCCTGTAGTCACAGCTCCTTTGGAGACTGAAGCAGAAGGATCACTTGAGCCTGGGAGGTTGAGGCTGCAATGACCTATGATCGTGCCACTGTACTCCAGCCTGGGTGACAGAGTAAGACCCCGTCTCTAAAATAAATGTTTTTGTTTTTTTAAAGGAAAGGTAGTTTTGCTTGCTGGCACACTCGGATCAGATATACTGTGCAGGTGCTGGAATCTCGGCTCCTCCGGTCTGGAAGGTTTTCTGAATCATGGAGATCAGATAGGGTTTGTCTTAGGTGTCCCTGGTTTGGGTTCAGTGTCTGACATGAAAGTCCTTCCTCTCCCACGGAGGGACCCTTTTCCCCTTGAATGTCATCTCCAGCACCGGAAGGCCACAATATTTGATCGCCATTGACTTTCTGGATCTGTTAGCCCCAGGAAGGAAGTGAAGGAAGTCCTCTGTGATTGATTGAAGAGCTCCAAAGCCCAAGAAGGAGCAGGTGGAAAGATAAATGGAGGCTGGGGTTGAATGGCGAAGATGAGCTGGTGTTCCTCAGCCCCCTGATGCCCTTGTTGGTTGTTATCAAAGTCATGGGAGGAAATGGGGAGAATCTTAGCTATGTCCCAGGTCCTAAAAGGCTAAGTAGCTTGCAGGGGCCCCACAGTGTTAGCGGACAGAGCATCTCTCTGGAACCAGCGGTTCTGACTCCGGGTTTTGGTCTCCTCTCCTGACCAGGCTCATAACCTCCTCGTGTTTTCACCCTTACCTCTTGTCCTGCAGGAGTCTGAGGGGGGCCTCTACATCTGTATGAACACGTTTCTGGGCTTCGGGAAACAGTATGTGGAGAGACATTTCAATAAGACTGGCCAGCGAGTCTACCTGCACCTCCGGCGGACCCGGCGTCTGGTAGGGACAGGGCTGGGGCAAGGCCTGGGTACATTCTGTTCCATTCTGTCTGTATTCTGACCTACTATTGGACTCAGTTTCTTTTTTTCACCTACTTTTGTGTCATTAAAGCTTGGCACAGATGTTTTTTAGCTTTATTCTGAGATGAACCACTACCTCCTCCCGTCTCTCCTCCCCACTTGTTCCTTCGCTCATGCTCATTGCTGATCCAGCCCTTCCTGCTTCTTTGCAGAAAGAGGAGGACCCTGCTACAGGCACTGGAGACCCACCCCGGAAGAAGCCCACGCGGCTGGCTATTGGTGAGCACCACTGCACTTCTATTCTTCTGCCTGAGCTGGTCTTTCTGGCTCTCAGCAGCACCAGGAAAGCCCCAAAGAGTGGGCCTGATTGATGGCCCTAGAACTCTGGGTGGGGCAAGTGAGCTGCTGGATCGGAGGAGGGACACTGACCTGTTGTCATTGCTCTACTCTCCCTCTTTTTCCCTGTCCTTCCAGGTGTTGAAGGCGGGTTTGACCTTAGCGAGGAGAAGTTTGAATTAGACGAGGATGTGAAGATTGTCATTTTGCCAGATTACCTGGAGATTGCCCGGGATGGACTGGGGGGACTGCCTGACATTGTCAGAGATCGGGTATGACTCCCTCCCACGCTCCCCAAGATTCTAGAGCAAGATGGGCCAGGGTAGTGATGTCTGAGGCAAGCACTGACAAAGCTGAAGGCCAAGGGGAAGAGGGGCATGTGGGGCAGGGGGTTGGGTACTGCCTCTGACCCTCTGCTTCCCCCAGGTGACCAGTGCAGTGGAGGCCCTACTGTCAGCTGACTCAGCCTCCCGCAAGCAGGAGGTGCAGGCATGGGATGGGGAAGTACGGCAGGTGTCTAAGCATGCCTTCAGCCTCAAGCAGTTGGACAACCCTGCTCGAATCCCTCCCTGGTGAGGCCTGGCCCCTCTGCCTCGGGCATCACCCCCAGAGCAAGGACATGGAGACCACTTTTCTGGGGGATCTGGTGGGAGAGAGGGTAGGAAGCAGGACAGGAAGGGAAACTTGGAAATGAACAAGACATGGGGATGGCCAGAGGAGAGGAGAGAGAGACCTTGGATTGGCAGGGGGCCTGCAGAGCCCCCTCTCTCTGCCACTCCCACAAATCCCCGACCCACATTTCCGCTGATTCTCTTCTCCCTGGGTTAGTGGCTGGAAGTGCTCTAAGTGTGACATGAGAGAGAACCTGTGGCTCAACCTGACGGATGGCTCCATCCTCTGTGGGCGACGCTACTTCGACGGCAGTGGGGGCAACAACCACGCTGTGGAGCACTACCGGGAGACGGGCTACCCATTAGCTGTCAAGCTGGGCACCATCACCCCTGATGGAGCTGGTACAGCCTCCCCTCCTCCAGCCACTCTCATGCTTAAATGTATTTCATTTGTTAGTAATTTCGTGTGACATGTATAATACATGAATGCATTATCTTGATAAGAAAGGAAAATAGGTGCAGTGGCTCACGTTTGCAATCCCAACACTTTGGGAGGCCAAGGCAGGAGGATCACTTGAACACAGGAGTTCGAGACCAGCCTGGGCAACATAGTGAGACCTCATCTCTACACACATAAAAAAAGAAAAATTGACTGGGTGTGGTAGCTCCTGCCTGTACTCTCAGCTACCCAGGAGGCTGAGGCAGGAGGATTGCTTGAGCACCCAGGAGGTTGAGGCTGCAGTGAGCTATGATTGCACCACTGGACTCCAGCCTGGGCTACAGAGACCCTGTCTCAAAAAAGGAAAATACTGCAGATGATACTAAATTTTTGATTACTCCCCACTCAAATCCTCATCCCTTTCCTATCAAGCCTGTCTTACCTCATGGGTAGAATCAGAATCACAGTTAATTCCAACCCTCACCCTGTTTCATCTGTCTTCCCTGACAGTCCCAGAAGGGCCATGACCTCACTCACATTCAAGGGAACCAAGAGGGTGGACCTTACTGGCTGTCCTTTTGTCCCCTCAAGTCCCTTCTGGGCAAGGGATGGGATGGTGGCCAGGCTAGTCCTGAGCCACTTCCCATGATTCTCTTCCTGCCTCCTGCTCTAGACGTGTACTCATATGATGAGGATGACATGGTCCTGGACCCCAGCCTGGCTGAGCACCTGTCCCACTTCGGCATCGACATGCTGAAGATGCAGAAGGTGAGACCCCTCCAGCTTCAGATTCTACTTCCTGCCCCTGTGAGGGCCCTTCCTCTTCGCCCAAGGCTGAAGTAGGGTTTCGGAGAAATCTTCTAGTTAACCCCATCACCAAGATACACGGGCTGCTTTTAAATATCTCAAATCATGTATGCAGTGAATAGTACTGAGTACCTACTATGTGTTAGATGCTGTGTGAATAAGACGTATGTGGTTTTTGCTTACAAGAATTCTACTCTAGAAGGAAAGGCAGACATTAGTCACATTCCCAGATAAATAAGCCAACAGTTGCAAACTGTGGTGGGTACTATGAAAGAGAGATGGAGGGTACTACAGTAATTAACAGCAGGGTGACCTGGCCTAGTTTAGGGATCAGGGACATTTCCCTGAGGAAATGATGCTTAAGTGACAATGTGAAGGACGTTAGGGGTAACTTAAGGATGGGAAAAACATTTCAGGTAAAAGGAATTTTTATTCCTCATTCAAGCAGAGGCCCTGAAGAGTAAAGGGCCTCTGGGACAATTATGTATGACCTTCCAGAACTTGAACCGGATGATATTCAACATGCCTCCCATGTTTGAGCCTGTAATTCCACAAATTCTAGGCCACAGTCGGGTGTCATCCTAGATTCAGTGAGAGATCAAGGTAAAAACTACAGGGTTGAGTTTCTCACTCAGTCTGAAGTGCCCCTTCTCACACAGACAGACAAGACGATGACTGAGTTGGAGATAGACATGAACCAGCGGATTGGTGAATGGGAGCTGATCCAGGAGTCGGGTGTGCCACTCAAGCCCCTGTTTGGGCCTGGCTACACAGGCATCCAGAACCTGGGTAACAGCTGCTACCTCAACTCCGTGGTCCAGGTGCTCTTCAGCATCCCTGACTTCCAGAGGAAGTGAGTAGTGCTCTCCTTCCCCAGGCCCCCTCCTGGTCAGCACCCTCTGGGCATACTCCCTTCAGCTGCCCTTGGCACCTCTTTGTTTGATTCTAATCTTAGAGTAGTTCCTATCAGCTAGGTGTGTTGGCCCATACCTGTAATCCCAGTACTTTGGGAGGCCAAGATGGGAGAATCGCTTGAACCCAGGAGGTTGAGACCAGCCTGGGCAACATAGCGAGACCCTGTCTTCTCTTTAAAAAAAAAAAACAGAATAATTCCTGTCACACTCTGGCTGACATGCTGTAAGGGGAGCAAGTTAGGGAGCTGCACCACCAGCACCCCAACACACAAACCCCGCTGATAGTGCAGAGTGCCAGGTCCCCGGGCTCTGTGGCCTTCTGACAGACTCAAGGGTTAGCAGATGGTCTTTATTTTAGGCCAGTGACCTCAGATGAGCACCTAACATGGACATGTAGCACTTGGGGAGGAAGGGGGCTTGGTACACTAAGAAGAAAGGCAGGTTCTTAGCGGAAATGAGTTTACTTTTGAATTTGGGGAACAATTAGAATGTGAATGCTCAGAATATGTCAACAGGTTCTGTCTAATGGAACATGAACTGCCCTTGTCCTCATCCCAGGCTGCCTCCCCTCCCTGGCTCCTGTGCCGCCCAGCGTGCTTACACACTGGACATAGTTGAGAAGGGGAGAACAGGCAGGTTGCTGGAGAGAAGCGACTCCCCACTCTTGACGGGAGCCCATTCACAGAATTAGTAAATGTTTGCTCCCTTCCCTTTTCCTCAGAGCTCAGGCCAAAGCCCCTCCAACCGTCCTTTCCTTGACTTTTAGGTATGTGGATAAGCTGGAGAAGATCTTCCAGAATGCCCCGACAGACCCTACCCAGGACTTCAGCACCCAGGTGTATGTAACCAGGTCCTATGTAGGAAGGCTGTTGAGAGTCATGGCCGTATACCTTCCTCCTCCATGACCGCCTGGGGGGCACAGCACTTTAACCCCTGGCCTTTGTTTTTGTTTTTTTTTTTTGAGACGGAGTCTTGCTTTGTTGCCAGTCTGGAGTGCAGTGGTGCGATCTCGGCTCTCTACAACCTCTGCCTCCTGGGTTCAAGTGATTCTCCTGCCTCAGCCTCCCAAGTAGCTGGGACTACAGGCGCCCGCCACCACGCCCAGCTAATTTTTTAAATATTTTTAATAGAGACGGGGTTTCATCATGTTGGCCAGGATGGTCTCGATCTCCTGACCTCGTGGTCTGCCCACCTCAGCCTCCCAAATTGCTGGGATTACAGGCGTGAGCCATCATGCATGGCCACCTCTGGCCTATTAGGAGTA
Organism: Macaca mulatta; assembly: GCF_049350105.2. Taxonomy (NCBI): domain Eukaryota; kingdom Metazoa; phylum Chordata; class Mammalia; order Primates; family Cercopithecidae; genus Macaca; species Macaca mulatta. Next base: position 7,825,210 of record NC_133416.1, read on the forward strand.
TTCGGGTGACTGTCCTCTGGGCGTGTTGTCTGTCTTGAGCTGGGTTCCTGTGGAATCTAAGGTTTTTCACATTGTCAAGAGTTAGCTAGGGAGAGCCACGAGCAGGGGGTTGAGCTGGGGACATACAGGGTCGTTAGTTGACTGAAGTGAAATGTTTTCTTGGATATTAACGCAGGGCCAAGCTGGGCCATGGCCTTCTCTCCGGGGAGTATTCCAAGCCAGTACCAGAGTCGGGCGATGGGGAGCGGGTGCCAGAACAGAAGGTGCGTCTAGGACTCTGTCCCTTTCAGGCCCTGGGATTGTGGGGAAGCTGAGGTCTGGGAGATGTCTAAAGAAGGCCCCGGGATGACCACTGAGCCCCAGCTGAGTCCCTGCCCTGACTCTTCCCAGGAAGTTCAAGATGGCATTGCCCCTCGGATGTTCAAGGCCCTCATCGGCAAGGGCCACCCTGAATTCTCCACCAACCGGCAGCAGGATGCCCAGGAGTTCTTCCTTCACCTTATCAACATGGTGGAGGTAAGGGCTGGGAAGATGGCACACCCTCATTTTCCTGCAGTTTACTCGCTCTCCTTCCTGCCCATTTCTCCCTCTGTCAGCCCCAACCCAGTCCCATCCCTGAATCCCTACGGTCTATGTCCCTGTGAGCAGTATTTGCACCTAAGGAGGATAGTGAAGGTGATGATCCTTACCCTTGCTGGGCTCGAAGCTCAATTCAGATTGCGCCCAAAGACAATGACATGAGAATACTTACTGCTCATAAAGAAAAATACAGGCGTGTTCCAGCACAGTCCCTCAGTGCCGGGATGGGGCCAGAAATGGGAGGGGTTGGTGAATTAGGGAAGGTTTCTGCTCTGCTCTTATGTCCCTGAGTTCTGAGTGGTAGTCTGCCTTCTCTCCCTGACTCTCCCATGAACCTTTCAGGCCCCATTCTGTTCCCTGGCTGCCCAGACCTCCCTACCCTGCCTCTTTCCCATAGAGGAATTGCCGGAGCTCTGAAAATCCGAATGAAGTGTTCCGCTTCTTGGTGGAGGAGAAGATTAAGTGCCTGGCCACAGAGAAGGTGAAGTACACCCAGCGAGTTGACTACATCATGCAGCTGCCTGTGCCCATGGATGCAGCCCTTAACAAAGGTAGGTTGCTCCATCAGCAAGGCCTTGGCACGGGGGGGAGGCTAAGGTCTAGGAGGAATGCTTGGGCACCTGATGGGAGCAGAGTCCATGGAATGCCTTGCTCCACCACCAAGGTTCCAGTCTCGGCCACCAGGAGTAGGTAGGGTTAACCTCGCCCAGTGGACTCTCAGCTTGTTAGCAGAGCTGCGTGGAAACAGAGGCGAGACATACTGGACGTGTGTCGGGGTGCCTTGGAAGGGTAGAGGAGCTGAAATAGGGACACAGAGCCACTAGGGAGAGGCTAAGAAGGGAAAGAAGCAGCACACTCTGAAGGATCCACCAACCCATTCTGTCACCAGAGGAGCTTCTGGAGTACGAGGAGAAGAAGCGGCAAGCCGAAGAGGAGAAGATGCCACTGCCAGAACTGGTTCGGGCCCAGGTGCCCTTCAGCTCTTGCCTGGAGGCCTACGGGGCCCCTGAGCAGGTGGATGACTTCTGGAGCACGGCCCTGCAGGCCAAGTCAGTAGCTGTCAAGTAAGTCCTCTGGTTGGGGCCTGAGGCTGTGGGTCTATGGCACAGCCATCCCAGAGGATATTTCTGCCTCTTCCCTGTTCTTTCATCCCTTTGTGGTTGGAATCCCAGGGTTGAATCAGTTGGGCTGGTAATCTGGCCCTGATGGAACCAAGGGGCCCTGGTAGGGGGAGACACAGGTGCTGACTGCATCTGTCACCTTGTCCTGCCCCAACCACTCCCTCTTCTCCTGCGGCACAGGGTCTCTTTGTAGCGTAGCCTCTCTTCACTCCCCCTCAGTCATGGCGGAGCACAGGCACTTAGGGTCATCTGTGGGCAGAATTTGGATTGCCAGCAAATAGCCCCACTTTGTGCCTACCCATTGGCACCTGGTACGGGCGTGAGACCTGAGAAAGGGCTTTGGTCTTGGGGAGTCAGCTACCCAACCTTTTGCTGCTCCTGCCAGTGAAACAGCTCTTCCTCTGTGTGTGGCTTTTTTTTTTTCTTTAAATAGAGATGGGGTCTCACTATGTTGCCCAGGTTGGTCTCTAACTCCTGGGCTCAAGCAGTCATCCTGCCTTGGCCTCCCAAAGTGCTGGAATTGCAGGTATGAGCCACCACACCTAGGCCTTTTTTTTTTTTTTTTTTTTTTTTTTTGCTCACAGCCTTCCTTCTGGCTTCTACTGCTGCTTGTTGGCTGAGGACAGGCATTAGACACCTGCCCAGGGAAAGAGAAGAATATGGAGGATCTTCTGGGTTATTGGGACTTCTATCCATGAGGGGCTGAACCCCAGGTGGGAGTTTCAGGAGAGGAAAACCCAGGGCATTCTCTGGGTACCAGCACATTCTCTCTTTTCTAGGACCACACGATTTGCCTCATTCCCTGACTACCTGGTCATCCAGATCAAGAAGTTCACCTTCGGCTTAGACTGGGTGCCCAAGAAACTGGGTATGGCTGCTGGAATGAGGGAGGTTATGCAGAAAATGCTAGAAAAAGAAGGGGCTTTAACACATACAAACTAGTGTTTCTGTTTCCTCTGAAAGGGGAAAAAAAAATCACCCCCAATGTTTCAAAATGTATCTAGTTTGAAAGCACTAACTAAAAATATTAAAAGACTTCTTTGATTGTTATAGGTATGATTTACAACCAAAAGTGATTTTTGTAGTTTTTTTTTAATAATTGGTAAGATGTTTTCATTTTGCTAATCTTGAAACAATTAATTCTCGTGAGTCTTACAGGTCCCTGACTGTCATTTGAGAACTCGTGATGTACCTTCATTTTCTAGATAAGGAAGTTGAGACTCACAGGAGTATAAAATCATTCTGTCTCACAAGTTCTAGGCCCCCTGCCCTGTTCATAGCTTATGTGTGGCAGATCTGGGAGCAGCATCCTGGCCTCCTGACTCCCAGGCTTAGTATTATTTGTCTTATACTGGGACCCCTAAGATGGGTGCCGTGCTTTTAGCAGCTCCTCTTGACAGAGCAGTTCTGACATAGGGGGGCAGGGGATTGAGGTTCCCGAATCACTTTCCAGGTAGGCCTCCGGGAGCTGCTGAGGTGACCCTTTTCCCACAGATGTGTCCATCGAGATGCCAGAGGAGCTTGACATCTCCCAGTTGAGGGGCACAGGGCTGCAGCCTGGAGAGGAGGAGCTGCCAGACATTGCCCCACCCCTGGTCACTCCGGATGAGCCCAAAGGTAGCCTTGGTTTCTATGGCAACGAAGACGAAGACTCCTTCTGCTCCCCTCACTTCTCCTCTCCGACATGTTAGTGACTCTTCTTCCTGCCTGTCTGTCTCCCGTGCTGATGGGGGCCTCTCTGCCTTGCATCCCCTGCCCCTGTCCTTTGTGTTTCTCCTGTCCTCCCTTTCAAATTTCCTCTGCCCTCTTTGATTGACATGGGGCCTCACCAGAGCACTCCCAGCCACCTTCTGGGTGTGGATGGCAACAGTACCAGCTAATGACCTCTCTGCCCTTGCTACCTCCCTGGTTTGGGTAGGGTGGGGGTATCATGCTCCAGAAACACAGCCCATTCTGTGAGAATGGGCAGGGACCCACATTACAGTTGTGTGGTCATTTTAGTTTTGGGATAAAGGTGCCAATCCATGGGAGAAAAATGCATGGAATGGGTGATTGGAAGAGGGCTGGGTCCTGGCCTGTGGGAGGGAGGAGGAGCAAACAGTGGCCCCGTCAGTCGGTCCCTGCACCCACAATTCCCATTGCAGCACCCATGCTGGATGAATCCGTCATCATCCAGTTGGTGGAGATGGGCTTCCCTATGGACGCCTGCCGCAAAGCTGTCTACTACACGGGCAACAGCGGGGCCGAGGCCGCCATGAACTGGGTCATGTCACACATGGATGATCCAGGTAGCCTGGGGTGGGGAGCAGGGTGGGGCAGGGCCTCCATCCTCCCCCAAACAAATCAACCCCTTCACATCCACAGATTTTGCGAACCCCCTCATCCTGCCTGGGTCTAGCGGGCCAGGCTCCACAAGTGCAGCAGCCGACCCCCCTCCCGAGGACTGTGTGACCACCATTGTCTCCATGGGCTTCTCCCGGGACCAGGCCCTGAAAGCGCTGCGGGCCACGGTATGGGCTGCCCCAGCTAAGGACATGGGGCCAGTGGGGAAGAAGTGGGGGGCAGTGAGGGGCCATCCTTCTTGAGCAAGACCAAAGACAACAGGTGTGGTCTGGCCAAGGCTGGGCACCACTCTTTTGTGACTTCGATGAAGGAGCTGAGGCCTGCATTTACTGCTGGCTTTTTTGCCCCAGAACTTGTTAGAAAAAGTAATGCTTCTCTCTGGCCGGGCGCGGTGGCTCACGCCTGTAATCCCAGCACTTTGGGAGGCCGAGGCGGGCGGATCACGAGGTCAGGAGATCAAGACCATCCTGGCTAACACGGTGAAACCCCATCTCTACTAAAAAATACAGAAAATTGGCCGGACACGATGGCTCACGCCTGTAATCCCAGCACTTTGGGAGGCCGAGGCGGGTGGATCACCTGAGGTTGGGAGTTCGGGACCAGCCTGACCAACATGGAGAAACTCCATCTCTACTAAAAACACAAAATTAGCTGGGCATGGTGGCGCATGCCTGTAATCCCAGCTACTTGGGAATGCTGAGGCAGGCGAATCACTTGAACCTGGGAAGTGTAGGTTGTGGTGAGCCAAGATCGCGCCATTGTACTCCAGCCTGGGCAACGAGCGAAACTCCATCTTAAAAATAAAACAAAAAATTAGCCGGGCGTAGTGGCGGGCACCTGTAGTCCAGCTAATTGGGAGGCTGAGGCAGGAGAATGGCGTGAACCTGGGAGGCAGAGCTTGCAGTGAGCCGAGCCGAGATTGCCCCACTGCACTCCAGTCTGGGCGACAGAGCGAGACTGTCTCAAAAAAAAAAAAAAAGTAATGCTTCCTTCCTCTCCAAGAACAATAGTTTAGAACGGGCTGTGGACTGGATCTTCAGTCACATTGATGACCTGGATGCTGAAGCTGCCATGGACATCTCAGAGGGCCGCTCAGCTGCCGACTCCATCTCTGAGTCTGTGCCAGTGGGACCTAAAGTCCGGGATGGTCCTGGAAGTGAGTGTCCCCGGGAAGCAGGACAGGCCTGGTGGAATCTGGTCAGTCTGCTACACCAGATCCCTCATTCAGGCAGCTCTGCCCTCCTCAGGGGTCAGGGGCTTCTCTCCACCTCAACGTGGCATCTGAGGGTGGGGTTCTCTGACATGGAGACAGGCTCTGGCCCAGTACATGCCTCACATTCCCTGAAACTTCTGTCCTGAGTCTGAGCTGTTGTCTGTATCTTTGGACTGTCACTCAAGCATTCCTCTTCTGTTTCCTTCTCTGACCCCCTCTCTCCTTCTCTAGAGTATCAGCTCTTTGCCTTCATTAGTCACATGGGCACCTCGACCATGTGTGGTCACTACGTCTGCCACATCAAGAAGGAAGGCAGGTGAGTGCTGGCCATGTGCTTTTTGAAAGGAGAATGGTGGTGGGAATGAGGAGGGCCATCTGGAAGTCCTTGGGATAGCTATGGGAGAAGGTGAAGGGACTGCCTGGTGGGGACATAAAGTGCCAGAGAGTGACAGAAGGTCTTGCAGCACTGATTGGCCCAAGGGCTGGATCTGGCCACCAGCTTTTTTTAAAAATAGAGATGGGATCTCACTATGTTGCCCAGGCTAGTCTTGAACTCCTGAGCTCAAGTGATTCTTCTGCCTCGGCCTCCCAAAGTGCTAGGATTACAGGCATGAGCCACCACGCCTGGCCAGGCGCCCTGCCTTTGTAAAGTTTCACTGGAACCGGAACACACTTGTTTATGTGTTGTTTGTGCCTGTTTTCACGCTGCGGCAGGAAGGTTGAGTCGTGTCAGAGACCAGAGAGAGGGCCTGCAGAACCTCAAATACTATCTGGCCCTTTTCAGAAAAAGTTTACCAACCCCCGCCTCCCTGGAATGGGTTGGGGGTGGTTGCAGAGGTACTGGAGGATCTGAAGACATAATAGGGGCCGCGACCCTTTAGGTTGTGAAGCTCCCTTACGGCAGGTGGTGGCTGGGCTGTGGATTTGGGGTACGGGCAGAGAATGTGGAGAGCACTTCCAGGGGCCATGGCTGAGAGACTACATGATGACACTTGGAATGCCCACTTTGTTCATCGTTTTCTGTTTTCCCCACTTCCCCAGATGGGTGATCTACAATGACCAGAAAGTGTGTGCCTCTGAGAAGCCGCCCAAGGACCTGGGCTACATCTACTTCTACCAGAGAGTGGCCAGCTAAGAGCCTGCCTCACCCCTTACCAATGGGGGCAGGGGAAGACCACCTGGCATGAGGGAGAGGGGCTGAGGGATGGACTTTAGCCCCTCTGCTCTGTACCCTTTTTCCTTTTGTCCCCGGCAGCAGGGAAGAAGCTGGAGGCTGTGGGAGAATGGCCGGGCAGAGCAGAGGGGCAGCGATAGACTCTGGGGATGGAGCAGGATGGGGACGGGAGGGGCCGGCCACCTGTCTGTAAGGAGACTTTGTTGCTTCCCCTGCCCCGGAATCCACAGTGCTCTGCTTCTCTGTTGCCCTGCCCAGCCCCCTGGTGTGGAGGGAGGGGTCTGGTTTGTGCGCGCGTGGGTGTAGCTTTGTGTGTCCTCTCCCCAGGCGAGTGAGCACCTGTGCCTCCCCTCCCCCTTTGTTTGCCCCTGTGTGGTTGGTCAAGGAGGGATGTGAGGGAAATAGGGACCCCCCCCCCTTGCCCTCCTGCCTCAGTCTTTCCCCCACCCTGTCTCTTCCTTGTCCTTCTCTGGAAAATGCCAAAACACGATGTGAATAAAAGTACAACTGCTAAATTGTGTCCTGTTTGATACCTTGGGAGAGGCTTACCTTCCCGGGGTTAGCAGGAGGACGTTTCAGAAAACTCCTAACTCTGGCCCCCTCTCCCCCAAAGGCAAGTCTCCACTTTTCACTCGTTCTAGAGCTCTAGGAAAATTGGGGTTGGGTGGGGAGGTGTAGAGTGACAAAGTGCCGACACAAAGCCAAGGAAAGACGGAGTGAAGAGCCCTTCTCTAGTCACACAGGAGTCCGAGTATTTCCCAGATATCCCTAGTGGCTAGCTGGCTTCAGTCTGGGACTCAGTCCCTACAGTTCCTGCCAGGCCTTGCCAGCCGGGGCGAGGTTGGGACACTCCTGGTGGCCTACGCTTCTCTGGGCTGCCCCTCCCGCTGTGAACCCTGTATTTGTCCCGCAAGTTTTGACTCAGGTAGACTCCCTGGGTACAAGGTTGCCTGCTCAGTAGTCGGGCACGAGCTGCTCCGATGGGGGAAGGAGGTTGTCTATCCCATAGTTGGAGAGGGGCCCTCTCTGCCACAGTAGGCGATTTGGGCTACGGCCAAGTTGCCAACAGCTAGCTCCGCTGAACCACTTCTGGCCCCGTGGGGTCAGCGGGGGTTCCCCTGAGCGCCGGAGCTCACAGGTCTCGCCTTGTCCCGAAAGCCCCGCAATCGAGGCGGAGGCGACCGAGCCCCCGACGCGCCTAGAACGTTGCCACAAGAAGGGGGAACGTCGGAACAGTGCAACACGGGGCGGCGGCCGAGGCGGCTGCAGGAGGGCGGGCGGGGGGCAGGGCTCCGGGGGACCGGGCGGGCCATGGCGGAGGACGGCGAGGAGGCGGAGTTCCACTTCGCGGCGCTCTATATAAGCGGGCAGTGGCCGCGGCTGCGCGCAGACACTGACCTTCAGCGTCTCGGCTCCATCGCCATGGCGCCTTCCAGGAAGTTCTTCGTTGGGGGGAACTGGAAGATGAACGGGCGGAAGCAGAATCTGGGGGAGCTCATCGGCACTCTGAACGCGGCCAAGGTGCCCGCAGACACCGGTAAGCCCTCGCCGAGGAGGGGCCGGGCCGGGGCGGGAGTGGCAGCGTCCTCTCCCGAGGCCTCGAGGCCGGTGTGCGCACGGACCTGATGATGCAGGGCTGTGGGACGAGGGCCGCTGGGGTCCGGGCAGGGGCCTCGCAGCTGCAGCCCCGTCGGTGCGTCGAGGGGGCAGGGCGGAGCACATGATGCCCCTTCGACCGTGGGGCAGGTAAGGACGTTTTGGGTCTTCTGGAGGAAGGTGGCCCCGGGGCGCGCACTGGGGCTGTGTCCGCCAGGCGACAGGTTAGGAGCGGAACCCGAGGCTCTGCAGGAGACCAGGGGAGGCTGACCGCAGACCCCGGGGTGGGGGAGGAGGCTGGGCCGCGTGGGCTTCCCGCTACCTGCCCCTTGGCCTCCCGCGCCGTGCGCCGCAGCACGTAGCCCCAGACTCCTCCCCTTCCTTGCTAGCGGCCGGGTCCCCGCGCCAAGCTGCTCGGGGTCCCTGAGCCTCCAGATCTGACCCCTTCCCTTGGGCAACCTGTGCGACTCCCGCCTTCCACTGAAGGGACCGAGCCGGTGCCAAATAGCCTGAACGATTTGGGAGTGAGGAGCCATCCTACCGCCTTCCCCAACCTGGAAACGGCAAAGCGCAAGGCCTCTGAGTCAGTTAGCTCTACCACCCACGGGCAAAGGATGCTCTCCTCCATCCTCCTTCCTCCCTCCACCGAAATCGGAGAGTCACGGGCCTGATCCAAAGAGGCATCCCCTTCTCGTTCATTCCCCAGAGGCCCCAATACAAACCCCAGGAGTTGGCCCCTCTCCTTTTGCTACAGATCCTTGCCTTGCAAAGGGGAGATGAGGATGGGCTATTTTAGAAAGGAAGCAGAGTTGGCCCCTACAGAATGCTGAGTCTGTGAGGTGCCTATGCCCAGAATAGCTCGAGGAAATTGGAGCCACAGCTGTTAAAAGAGCAGAGGGCAAGGCGAGGGCCGTGGCCTCTCAGGGGTATCTGGAAGGCCCTTCGAGTTGAGTGCAGACCCAGCCTCGGCTGGAAAGTGGACAGAGGTCATCTTGCTGGGGTGAAAAGGGGAGGAGAGCAGAACCAAGAAGAAGAGGGTGAGGGCTTTGGGGCTCCAGGGCTCCGGTTAGGAATTGTGGAGAATGAAGGCTTTCTTTAGTCTCATCCCCCTGTGGTACCATCTTGCCCTCAGAAGTGGTTTGTGCTCCCCCCACTGCCTATATCGACTTCGCCCGGCAGAAGCTAGATCCCAAGATTGCTGTGGCTGCACAGAACTGCTACAAAGTGACTAATGGGGCCTTTACTGGGGAGATCAGGTGAGATCGAGGTGGAGAGGGGTGTGTGGGACCCTTCCCTCACACTTCCCCTGTGGCTTTGAGGGGAAAGCCACAGGATGGGCTCCCTGCTGAACCTTGGCTTCATCTCTTCCTTTAGCCCTGGCATGATCAAAGACTGCGGAGCCACGTGGGTGGTCCTGGGGCACTCAGAGAGAAGACATGTCTTTGGGGAGTCAGATGAGGTTAGTAGCCAAGAGAGAAGATAAGGGATGTCTTTTTCCAAGAAGGATGTCTCACCAAGTCTGTTTCTCAACAGCTGATTGGGCAGAAAGTGGCCCATGCTCTGGCTGAGGGACTCGGAGTAATCGCCTGTATTGGGGAGAAGCTAGATGAAAGGGAAGCTGGCATCACTGAGAAGGTTGTTTTCGAGCAGACAAAGGTCATCGCAGGTATCTCTGGAAAAAGGGACCTTTGAGCCTATCCAGGGCCACAGAGACTCAGAGGGTAGGGTCAGGCCCTGGAGCCTGTCTCGGTCCCCATGCTGATCCAGAAAAGGAAAAGGGGGAGGGGGAGTGAGAATCCTTGCTTGGGGCCTATCACTTCTCCAGCCCCCAAGGTAGATGCCACCTGGAAATCCCCCAGTGTCCACCAGGGGGCAGTAGGCCACCGTCCTTCATACTCCTGGAGACCCTTGCTGGAGAGTTCTTTCTTGTTCACCCTTCCCTCCATCTGTGATCTGTGCCCTGCAGATAATGTGAAAGACTGGAGCAAGGTTGTCCTGGCCTATGAGCCTGTGTGGGCCATTGGTACTGGCAAGACTGCAACGCCCCAACAGGTAACCGAGCCCAGGAGCCCTGCCCTCATCCCAGCCTGCCTCAGTAGGTTTGGACAGACACAGACCATCTTGGGCAACCCCTTATTTCAAAGAGACGGAGACCTTGGGCCCAGAGACAGTGACTTGTCCAAGGGCATCCAGTCCAGGGCCTGGCATGGATCGGAGCCCTGGTACTCTGACTCAGCCAGAAACCACACTAAGTGTCCACTGGTGCCAGTGATTCTTCCTCTTAGACAGAAACGGTCTTCCTTAGTCCAGCTTCTTGTTCTAGGCCCAGGAAGTACATGAGAAGCTCCGAGGATGGCTTAAGTCCAACGTCTCTGAAGCAGTGGCTCAGAGCACCCGTATCATTTATGGAGGTGAGTGGCTTTGGTTCCCGGCTGAGTGGGAGTGGGCTGAGGACTAGACTGAGCCCTCGGACATGGAGGTGGGGATGGGGTATACTCATCTCGTTCTTGACCAAGCCCTTGTTCTGCTCCCTTCCCAGGCTCTGTGACTGGGGCAACCTGCAAGGAGCTGGCCAGCCAGCCTGACGTGGATGGCTTCCTTGTGGGTGGTGCTTCCCTCAAGCCCGAATTCGTGGACATCATCAATGCCAAACAATGAGCCCCATCCACCTTCCCTACCCTTCCTGCCAAGCCAGGGACTAAGCAGCCCAGAAGCCCAGTCACTGCCCCTCCCCCGCACATGCTTCTGATGGTGTCGCCTGCTCCTTCCTGTGGCCTCATCCAAATTGTACCTTCCTTTACTATCTTCAGCCTGTAATGGTTGGGACCAGCCCAATCCCTTCTCCACTTACTATAATGGTTGGAACTAAATGTCACCAAGGTGGCTTCTCCTCGGCTGAGAGGTGGAAGGGGTGGGATTTGCTCCTGGGTTCCCTAGGCCCTAGTGAGGGCAGGAGAGAAGCCATCCTCTCCCTTCTTACACAGTGAGGCCGAGATCCTCCCCTCCGAAGGCAGGAGTGCCGCCCTCTCCCATGGTGCCCATGCCTGTGTGCTGTGTACGTGAACCACCCACATGTGAGGGAATAAACACCTGGCACTAGGTCTTGTGGTCTGTCTGCCTTCACTGGACTTGCCCAGATAATCTTCCTTTTTGAGGCAGCTATATAAATGATCCTTTGTGCAAAAAAAAAAAAAACAAACCCAAGAACAGGTTTCTATAATAGTACCTCTTACTGTTTTTACTAGAAAAAAACGTTTTGCGTAGCAAACTGTCATAGCCTTGAATGCCGGCTCCCTCTCTTCCTCTGAGTGGCTCTGGGGCTGTTGATTTCCTCAGAGCTTGGGTTGGGGTAGGGGCCCAGCCTCACCAGCTTTCAATAGCTGGTCTAGGCCAGCAGTGCCTCCCCACCTTCCCAAGGGGAGGGGTGGTGGCAAGGCCTCAGCACAGTCTGTGGTATCACAGGGCTCACTGGTAGAGCAGGCAGCGCTTCATGGCAGGGGGAATGGCAGGGCAGATACCTGGCCGAGCCGGGTATCCCCCAGGGTGTGGCGCACACACAGGTGGCTCAGGTGCAGAAGACAGTGTGGCTCCGCTGGGAGAGAGAAGGAGGGGAATGTGAGTATGGGTGCAGCCACCAGTCAGACGTCCTCAAACTACAGGGTCCTGCCCAGATGCCTTTCTGCTTTCCTGCTTTGAGTGTGCCCACCTTGGCTGAAAGGGGAATCTGAGATGCCCTGAAGTTCTGCCTCCCACTTAAGATTTCACACATCCCTAGTCAGAGCTGGGATGAAGCGCTGGCTAAGGCCCTCTAAGTGACAGGCCAAGGTGGCTCTGACCGTGGTGGAGCTGGCCCAGGCTTTGACTCCAGAGGCTTGGGAGCTGGGGCTGAGGTGAGGAAGGATGGCCGTCCACTCTACAGCTCACACAACTGCAGAGAGCAGCTCCAAGCCCTGGCCCCAGTCAGTTCCTAGGAAGGCTCCTCCCCTGCTGCCCCTCCCTAAGGCCCTGCCTCCTCCACTGCTCTCCTCCCTGGTGCCCAGGGCCCCAGTGTCTCCATGCTGAGGAAGGAAGTGGGTATGTGGCACAGAGACAGGTCAGAGCCCAGAGAATCCGGTACACACCCCGGGTACCTGGCTCTGCCTGTCCTCCTCCTTTTGGACCTGTACATCAAACCCAGTACCTAACCCTTTGCGCCTCTTGCTCAGGGGTTGATATCTCCTGAATTCTCTCATCCCTGGAGTGCCTCCCTCCATTCTGAAGGTTCACCATTTACTGGCCAAGAAAACTTGAGAAAGTTGCTTTCTCAAGCCTGTTTCACCTCTATTGCTGCTGGATTAAATAACAGCCGTAAAGACCCCTAGCCTTTCCCAGCACTGAACAGGCGAGAGGCAGGCTGGATGAAGGTGCATCCCCTCTGCTCTTGTCAGAAGAGTTTCCATCCCAGACCGCTGCCACCAGGGACAGAAAGTTCTCCCCACATCTGCCCCAGGCCTCACCTCTCCTTTCGCCCAGGTAGCGGATGCGGACCTGGCACTGGCCCCAGACAGCGCTTACTGCCGGATAGAGGGTCCTGCCCTTCAGTCCGCAGAAGGCTGTCCCCAGGTAGGTGCTCCCAATAGCGTAGCCCAGAGTTCCCTCCTCCATGTCCAGAACAGCAGTCTCTCTGGCACCTCCGGCTGCTCACCCTAAGTTCCCGCTGGATACTGGGGCGCTCCGGGCCCCTTGGTCTGATGGTACAGCTTCCCCCGCCCGATGTCCCAGCCCCACGACTCGCTGTTGCTGCCCAGCAGCGCCGCGTAGTGCTTAGTCGGCAGCGGGGCGCGGGCCGTGGCCACGCCCACCACGGCATACGGGCCCCTCTGCTCTAGGGGCCAGCTGATCTCCCAGGCGTGCAGGCCTCTTGAATAGCCCCTCTTACCCCGGACACCATCAGTGCTCTGGGACATGGGCCTCCGCTCAAAGTACAACCCTCCTTCCTTGACTTCGATGTTCTCTGAACAGTCTATGGGGTTCCAACCGTGGCGTCGTTGGGCCCCCCGTTCAGGAGGGTGTGCAGACAGCAGCTCTTCCAAGCCCTCGGGACAGGAGACGTCAGGGTACAGGGCCTGTGGGGTGGGGGTGCTGCTGCTGTCCCCCGCCAGGGCTGTCTCGCCCATGGAGGTGAGGAGCTATAGGGCTCCCCGAAAGAGGCTTGCTGGGGCGTCTCTCTTCTAAAAGTTGAGCTCCAGTTTGAGATTGGCCTGGAAGCGAGTTGGGAGAAAAGGGGTGGAGGAGCAGAATCCTGGCGGGGGGTCGTCACCCAGGCACCCCATCCTTTCACCCAAGTTTGCCAACTGGCCCGCTCCTCCCCCCTCGCTGCCCGAAAGCTCCCGGACCCCTCATCTGCCCTCGCCCCATCTGACCCAGGTCGCCCGAGACTCTCGCGAGTTCGCCCCCTTTGGGCCTCAGCAGGGACCATCCGCCTTACTCGCCCCGAGCCCTAGCCGCTGCCCCCGAACCTCGGTTGGATTCCCAGCCCAGGAAGTCGCCGGGCCTCTGGAAGAGCCGGGCGGAAAGAAGCCGAGGCGCGCAGGGCGCACACCGCGTGCCGCTTCCGCCCCCAGCACCTCCCTCGGGCGGTGCTCACCCCGCGGCCCCGCCCCGCCAGGGCCCTCCGGGGCGTTAACCCTCTCATCGCCGCCCCGGGTTGTGCAGCCCGAGGCCGCGCCCCTGTATGGCCTCGCCCCTTCGGGGGCAGTTACCTGTCTACCCGCCGCAGCCGCGGGGAGCATGCCCCGCCCCCTGGACCCCACCCCGGGCGGTTAACCTCGGGTCTCCGCACCGGGCTGTGACCCTCCCCGAAGCCCCGCCCCCACGGCGAAGGCCCGGGGCGATTAACCCTTCTCTCCCTGCGGCAGAGTCCGCACCCGGTCAGGCCCAGCTCAGAATTAACGCTTTGATGGCATCACCGCCTTGGGAATCCCTGGGGATGGTGTTCACCGTCAAGACCTTTGAACCGCCTGAGCAACTAACTCCTGCGACCTTGAGGATAAGGAGCATGGGGTGAAGGAGGGGCTTCATTGTGCTGACTCCCATTTCTATTTCCCTGTGATTCTGGGTCACTGTTTCTGGGTTGGTCCCTTTCTGCCCCGGGTTTTGAGTCAGCCTGTGCCACCTCTGAGGCTGTGAAATCTGCTTCAGGCTCTGGGCTGTACGCATCATAGTTTTCCCTGCTGGTCCAGTCTTCATACTGGATGCCAATCCATTACTGAGCCGTTGATCTCATTTGGTAGAGTGTCCTGGCTGAGACTTGGAGTTTGAGTGAAGCTATGCCACTAGTTAACTGTGTGATCTCGGGGAAGTTGCCAGATTTCTCCTTTTTTTTTTTTTTTTTTTTTTTTTGAGACAGGGTCTTGCTGTCACCCAGGCTGGAGTGCAGTGGCGCCATCACAGCCCACTGCAGCCTTGACCTCCTGGGCTCAAGTGATCCTCCTACCCCAGCCTCCCAAGTAGTTGGGACTACAAGCATGTGCTCCCATGCCCAGCTAATTTTTTAAAAATTATTTTTATTTTTTTGAGATGGAGTCTTGCTCTTATTGCCCAGGCTGGAGGGCAGTGGCACGATCTCGGCTCACTGCAACCTCCGTCTCCCAAGTTCAAGCGATTCTCCTGCCTCAGCCTCCTGAGTATCTGGGATTACAGGCACCCACCACTATGCCTGGCTATTTTTTGTATTTTTAGTAGAGACAGGGTTTTGCCATGTTGGCCAGGCTGGTCTCGAACTCCTGACTTTGTGATCTGCCTGCCTCGGCCTCCCAAAGTGCTGAGATTAAAGGGGTGAGCCACCACTTCCAGCCAAAAAAAAATTTTTTTAGAGACAGGGTCTCCCAAAGTGCTGAGATTTCAGGCATGAGCCACTATGCCCAGCCCCAGATTTCTATAGTTTTCTGTTATGTAAAATGGGAGCAATGATGGTAGTTACCTCACAGGGTTGTTATGCAGTTGAAATAATTCAGGTAAAACATGTAGCACAGAGCTGGGTACATGGTATGCACTCAACAAGCGTAGATGTCAATATGCTTACAGAGTGTGGACACTAATAAGGAGGCAATATAATATAATGGCAAACATGGTAACTGTGGAACCAGACTCCCCATTCATGAATACCTGAAGGCCACTGTGTGTATGATCTTGGACAAATTACTGAACCTCCCTGTGCCTGTTTCTTCCTCTGTAAGACAGAGATCACATTAGTATCTATTGCATGGGGTTGGTAGTGAGGATCCAATGAGGTTATAGATGTAACACATTTGGAACAGTTTCTGGTTCGCATTTAATGATTTGTGCTAAGCACTGGAGATTAAGCAGTGAATCCTTAAGGAGGTTACAAAGACTTTTATAAAACAATGTATCATGTATTAATAGTAAATAAAATTATGGAGATATAAAGAAAGTACTATAGAAGTAAAAAGAATAGGACTTCTATCTGGGGTTCAAGCAGTTAGGAAAGGAACATGTTCTAGAAGAGGATCACACCTGGGCTGAATCTTTTCATGTCCTAGAAGGGGTTCACACCTTCACACAGGGCTGAATCTTTTTTTT
The DNA here is from genome assembly GCF_049350105.2 of Macaca mulatta. Lineage (NCBI taxonomy): Eukaryota > Metazoa > Chordata > Mammalia > Primates > Cercopithecidae > Macaca > Macaca mulatta. Next base: position 7,840,817 of record NC_133416.1, read on the forward strand.
TTTTTTTTTTTTTTTGAGATGGAGTCTTGCTCTGATGCCCAGGCTGGAGTTCAGTGGCATGATCTCGGCTCACCTCCGCCTCCTGGGTTCAAGTGATTCTCCTGCCTCAGCCTCCCAAGTAGCTGGGACTACAGGTGCATGCCACCATGCCCGGCTAATTTTTGTATTTTTAGTAGAGATGGGGTTTCACTATGTTGGCCAGGCTGGTCTCGAACTCCTGACCTCGTGATCTGCCCGCCTCAGCCTCCCAAAGTGCTGGGATTACAGGCGTGAGCCACCGCGCCTGGCCTGGGCTGAATCTAAAAGGATGACTAGGCATTGGCCTGAGACCAGCCACTTCTCTGCAGTATGGAGGTTGGGTTAGGGTTGCAGCATGTAGAAGACATTCCAGACAGAGGAGTCCGCATGAAAAAAGCAAGAATCAGCAGGTGGGTTTGGGGAAGTATCTTCAAGGTTTCTACAGCCAGGAAGGAAGCAAGAGAAGGGCCAGAGAAGTAGACAGCAAGTCACAGAGGCCTTCTAGGCTGAATTAAGGAATGTAAATGTTTTCTCATAGGACAGGCCAGTGATGGGGAGCCACCGTAGGATAGAAGCAGGAGAGGAACGTGGTCAGATAGGCATTTGATTTATTTATATATTTTGAGCCAGGATCTCACTTTGTCACCCAGGCTGGAGTGGAGTAGCATGATCACAACTCATGGCAGCCACAACCTCCTGAGCGCCGGTGATCCTCCCACTTCAGCCTCCTGCGTAGCTGGGACGACAGGTGCATAAATACCATGCCGAGCTAATTTATTTTTATTTTTTAAATTTATAAATTATTGGCCGGGCGTGGTGGCTCAAACCTGTAATCCCAGCACTTTGGGAGGCCGAGGTGGGTGGATCACGAGGTCAGGAGATCGAGACCATCCTGGCTAACATGGTGAAACCCCATCTCTACTAAAAATACAAAAAATTAGCCGGGCATGGTGGCGGGCGCCTGTAGTCCCAGCTACACAGTAGGCTGAGGCAGGAGAGTGGCGTGAACCCGGGGGGCGGAGCTTGCAGTGAACCGAGATCGCGCCACTGCACTCCAGCCTGGGCAACAGAGCAAGACTCCGTCTAAAAAAAAAAAAAAAAAAAGGCCGGGCGCGGTGGCTCAAGCCTGTAATCCCAGCACTTTGGGAGGCCGAGGTGGGTGGATCATGAGGTCAGGAGATCGAGACCATCCTGGCTAACACGTGAAACCCCGTCTCTACTAAAAAAATACAAAAATTAGCCGGGAGCGGTGGCGGGCGCCTGTAGTCCCAGCTACTCGGGAGGCTGAGGCAGGAGAATGGCGTGAACCCGGGAGGTGGAGCTTGCAGTGAGCTGAGATCCGGCCACTGCACTCCAGCCTGGGGGACAGAGCGAGACTCCGTCTCAAAAAAAAAAAAAAAAATTATAAATTATTATTTTTTAATTTTTAAAATAGAGACAGAGTCTCATTGTGTTGCCCAGGCTGGTCTCGAACTCCTGGGTCAAGTGATCCTCCTGCCTCAGCGTCCCAAAGTACTGGGATTACAGGCGTGAGCCACTGTGCCTGGCCAGATCTGCATTTTAGAAAAACCACCCTGGCAGCAGTGTAGAGGAGGCTTCAAAGGAAACAGGACTGGAAGCTGGCCGGGCACGGTGGCTCACGCCTGTAATCCCAGCATTTTGGGAGGCCAAGACGGGCGAATCACCTGAGGTTGGGAGTTCAAGACCAGCCTGGCCAACATGGAGAAACCCGATCTCTACTAAAAATACAAAATTAGCCAGACGTGGTGGAACATGCCTGTAATCCCAGCTACTCAGGAGGCTGAGGCAGGAGAATTGCTTGAACCTGGGAGGCGTAGGTTGCAGTGAGCTGAGATCGTGCCATTGCACTCCAGCCTGGGCAACAAGAGTGAAACTCTATCTAAAAAATTAAAAAAAAAAAAGAAAAAAATAGGACTGGAAGCAAAGACACCACTTCCAGCAGACCAGGTGACAAGTGTCAAGAGCCTGAAATAGGACAGTAGAAATAAGGATGAAAATAATTCAAGAAACACTGATAAAATGGCAAGATTTGGTGACTGATTAGATGTGAAGTTGAGACTGGACATAGTGGCTCACACCTGTAATCCCAGCACTTTGGGAGGCCGGGGCAGGCAGATCATCTGAGGTTGGGAGTTCAAGACCAGCCTGGCCAACATGGTGAAACCTTGTCTCTACTAAAAATACAAAAATTAGCTGTGTGTGGTGGTGGTCACCTGTAATCCCAGCTACTTTGGAGGGTGAAGCAGGAGAATTGCTTGAACCAGGGAGGTGGAGGCTGCAGTGAGCCGAGATGGCACTACTGCACTTCAACTGGGGCAACAGAGCGAGACTCCACCTCAAAAAAAAAAGAGAGAGAGAAAGAAAGGGAAGTTTCTAGCCTGGAAAAATTGATTGGAAGGTGTTGCCACCAATCCAGATGAAGATGACAGAAAGAGGAGTAATTGAGGGCAGGGGCAGGAGGGTGAGAGAGGGAGATGGTGAGTTCAGTTTAGGATATGTTTTTGAGATGTCTGAGCCACACGCAAATGAAACCATCCAGAACACACAAAAAAATGGCAGGTCTGGAGGCAGAATGAGAGGCCTGGGCTGGAGACAGGGATTTGGGAGGTGTGTCAGCCTTTAGTCAGGAGTTGAACTATGAGAATGAGTGAGTGAAATATGGGCGAGGGGACAAAGAAAGAGAGTGCAGAGTAAAAGAAGGGTCAAGGAGAACAGAATAAGGTAGAAAATTCAGTTTTGATTACTTACAAGATTGTTTTGGTCAGAGGTCACTGGCAACCTTGGTGAGAGACAGCACATGTGGGGACTGGGAGGTGGGACTCCAGGCTGAAGGGGCTGGACTGTCACAAGCTTTACATTTTAAAGGAATAGAAAATGAGGAGAAGTAAATTACAATTATATCACATAGTTAAAGTTACCCTTGAAAATACCTTAGTAGGCTGAGTACAGTGGCTCATTCCTGTAATCCCACCACTTTCAGAGGCTGAAGCAGGAGCTTGAGCCCAGGAGTTTGAGACCAGCCTGGACAACACAGTGAGACCCATCTCTACCAAATAATAATAATAATAATAATAATAATGATAAAATAGGCTGGACGCGGTGGCTCATGCCTGTAATCCCAGCACTTTGGGAGGCCAAAGTCAGTAGTTCAAGACCAGCCTGGCCAACATGGTGAAATCTTGTCTCTACTAAATATACGAAAAAAATTAGCCAGGCATGATGGCTTGCACCTGTAATCCCTCAGCAGAACTGTTTGAACCCAGGAGACAGAGGTTGTAGTGAGCCAAAATGGCACCACTGCACTCCAACCTGGGCGACAGAGTGATATTGATACTCCATCTCAAAAAACAAAACAAAAATAAAATAAAATAGGCCGGGCGTGGTGGCTCACGCCTATAATCTCAGCACTTTGGGAGGCTAAGGCGGGCAGATCACGAGGTCAGGAGATCGAGACCATCCTGGCCAACATGGTGAAACCCCATCTCTACTAAAAATACAAAAATTAGCTGGGCATGGTGGCGTGTGCCTGTAATCCCAGCTACTCAGGAGACTGAGGCAGGAGAACCCACGAGTAGGAGGTTGCAGTGAGCTGAGATCCCGCCACTACACTCCAGCCTGGCGACAGAGCAAGACTCTGTCTCAAAAAAGTAAAATAAAATAAAATAAAATAAAATAAAATAAAATAAAATAATTGAGGACCACGAGAACTAGGGAAAAAAAGAAAAAAGAAAGGCCGAGGCAGGCGGATCACCTGAGGTCGGGAGTTTGAGACCAGACTGAGAAACCCCATCTCTACTAAAAATACAAAAATTAGCTGGGTGTGGTGGCACACGCCTGTAATCCCAGCTACTCAGGAGGCTGAGGAGGAGAATCGCTTGAACCTGGGAGGTGGAGGTTGCAGTGGAGCTGAGATTGCACCAGTGCACTCCAGCCTGGAGAAACAAAAGCGAAACTCCATCTCAAAAAAAAAAAAAAAAAAAGAAAGAAAAAGAAAATCCCTTAGTTACTGCATCTATTAGGTACAGCATATATTTGTGTAAAAATCACTATGTGGCAGTATATATATATAATGATGTACACAATAATATTTTATAATGTTTTGAAGAGGAAGAAGGAAGCATACTAAGAAGTAACTCAGGAATGGAAAACCAAATATCATATGTTCTCATAAGTGGGAGCTAAGCCATGAGAATACAGAGGCATAAGAATGACACAATAGACTTTGGGGACTCGGGGGAAAGGGTGGGAAGAGGTGGAGGTATAAAAGACTATAAATAGGGTTCAGTGTATACTGCTTGGGTGATGGGTGCACCCAAATCTCACAAATCACCACTAAATAACTGACTCATGTAACCAAACACCACCTGTTCCCCAATAACCTATGAAAATAAAATAATAATAAAAAGAAGAAGAAAGCATACTAAAATAAAGATATGAACCTGAAACTTGTCATCCACCTGGATATACTTGCCAGTATGTGACATCAGTAATAACATCATGACTGTAAGACCAGGCACAGTGGCTCACACCTGTAATCCCAGCACTTTGGGAGGCCAAGGTGGGCCGACTGATTTGAGATCAGAGGTTGAAGACCAGCCTGGGCAGCATGATAAAACCCCGCCTATACAGAAAATACAAAAACTTAGCCAGGCTTTGGTGGCTGGCGCCTGCCATCTCAGCTAGTCAAGAGGCTGAGGCATGAGAATCCCTTGAGTCCAGGAAGTGGAGGTTACGGTGAGCCAAGATCATGCCACTGCACTCCAGCCTGGGTGACAGAGCGAGACCCTGTCTCAAAAAATAAATGACTTCATGACTGTGGATGGCAGCCTATGGTGAATATTAGTGAAGTACCTGTGTGATAACCAAGGCCTGGGGACAGAGAGCGGTGACTGCTCCATGACTAGCTCTAGCTCAGCTTGAGAATTTAATCACTCCTGTGCTGCTGCTGCCGCTGGTTGTTTAAAACATAATTGTTGGCCGGGCACAGTGGCTCACGCCTGGAATACCAGCAGTTTGGGAGGCTGAGGCAGGCAGATCATCTGAGATAAGGAGTTCGAGGCCAGCCTGGCCAACATGGTGAAACCCCATCTCTACTAAAAAAAAAAACAAATAAATTAGCCAGGCCTAGTGGTGCGTGCCTGTAGTCCCAGCTTCTCAGGAAGCTGAGGCAGGAGAACCGCTTGAATCCGGGAGGCGGAGGTTGCAGTGAGCCGAGATTGCGCCACTGCACTCCAGCCTGGGCGACAGAGCAAGACTTTGTCTCAAAAAAAAAAAAAGGTTGTTTAAAACAATTCATCAGTTGATGCCACTGAATCTTGAGCTAGTCAAACATTTGTTGCTAAAAGGTAAAAACTTTCATATTGCTACAAATGATTTAAAATTTTTACTTAAAAATTAAAAAATAAAAATTGGCCGGGCATGGTGGCTCACGCCTGTAATCCCAGCACTTTGGGAGGCCCAGGTGGGCAGATCATGAGGTCAGGCAATCGAGACAATCCTGGCTAACATGGTGAAACCCCGTCTCTACTAAAAATACAAAAAATCAGCCAGGTCTGGTGACGGGCGCCTGTAGTCCCAGCTACTCGGGAGGCTGAGGCAGGAGAATGGTGGGAGCCCGGGAGGCGGAGCTTGCAGTGAGTCAAGATTGTGCCACTGCACTCCAGCCTGGGTGACAGAGCGAGACTCCGTCTCAAAAAAAAAAAAAAAAAAAAAAAATTATAGATGAGGTCTTGCTATTTTGCCCAGGCTAAACTCAAATTCCTGGGTTCAAGTAATCACTCCACCTCAGCCTCCCAAGTAGCTAAGACTACAGGCATGTGCCACAATGTCTTTTTACTTATTTTATTCTTCTGTCGAGACAGGGTCTCACTGTACTCCAGGCTGGAGTGCAGTGGCACGATCATGACTTACTGCAACCTCACCCCAGGCTCAGATGATCCTCCCACCCTAGCCTCCCAAGTAGCTAGGACTACAGGCACGTGCCACCAGGCTTGGCTAATATTTAATTTTTTGTAGAGACGGGGTGGGGGTCTCTCTATGTTGCCCAGGTACTCCTGTTCTCAAGCAATTCTCCTGCCTCGTCCTCCCAAAGGGCTGGGATTACAGGCATGAGCCACTATGCCTGGCTGTTTTTACTTTTTAAAATTTTACATATATTTTTGAGACAAGGTCTGGCTCTGTTGCTCAGGCTGGAGTGCAGTGGCACAATCTCGGCTCACTGCAACCTCTGCCTTCTGGGTTCAAGCAATTCTCCCGTCTCAGCCTCTGGAGTAGCTGGGACAACAGGCGCCCGCCACCATGCCTGGATAATTTTTTTTTTTTTTTTTTTTAGAAGGAGTCTGGCTCTGTCGCCCAGGCTGGAGTGCAGTGGCACGGTGAAACCCCGTCTCTACTAAAAAATACAAAAAAAAAAAAAAAAAAACTAGCCGGGCGAGGTGGCAGGCGCCTGTAGTCCCAGCTACTCGGGAGGCTGAGGCAGGATAATGGCGTAAACCCGGGAGGCGGAGCTTGCAGTGAGCTGGATAATTTTTTTGAATGTTTTTGTAAAGACAGGGTTTCACCATGTTGCCCAGGTTGGTCTCGAACTCCTGGGCTCAAGCAATCCACCCACCTTGGCCTCGCAAAGTATCGGGATTACAGGCGTGAGCCACTGCGATCAGTCCTTTAAAAAAATAATGTGGCCGGGCGCGGTGGCTCAAGCCTGTAATCCCAGCACTTTGGGAGGCCGAGACGGGCGGATCACGAGGTCAGGAGATCGAGACCATCCTGGCTAACACGGTGAAACCCCGTCTCTACTTAAAAAAAATACAAAAAACTAGCCGGGCGAGGTGGCGGACGCCTATAGTCCCAGCTACTCGGGAGGCTGAGGCAGGAGAATGGCATGAACCTGGGGGGCGGAGCTTGCAGTGAGCCGAGATCAGGCCACTGCACTCCAGCCTGGGTGACAGAGCGAGACTCCATCTCAAAAAAAAAAAAAAAAAGTGCCCCCCTCAACTGCCGTTTTTACTTTTTTATTGAGATGTAACATATATAAAGTACACTAATCTTAAATTGCCCAGTGAACTTTTCCATTCATATACACTTGGGTGACAACCACCAAAGAGATCAAGATAAAGAATCCAGCTGGTTGGGAGCGGTGGCTCACACCTGTAATCCCAGTACTTTGGGAGGCTAAGGCAGAGGATCACTTGAGCTCAGGAGTTCCGAGATGAGCCTAGGCAACATAGGGAGACCTCGTCTCTACTAAAAATTCAAAAAAGTTAGCTGGGTGTGGTGGTGCACGCCTCTCGTCCCAGTTACTTTGGGGGGCTGAGGTCGGAGAACTGCTTGAGGCTGCAGTGAGTCCTGACCATGTCACTGCACTCCAGGCTGAGTGACAGAGCTGGATGCTGTCTTAAAAAAACAAAAACAAAAACACGAAAAAAGAATTCAGCATCTGTCTTGCTCTTTCCCTGATGATACATCCCCAAGGGTAGCTCCTATTAGACCCCCATCAGTATAGATTAGCATTGTCTGTTCTTCAATGTCTTTTTTTTTTTTTTTTTTTTTTTTTTTTTTTTTTTTTTGAGACGGAGTCTCGCTCTGTCACCCAGGCTGGAGTGCGGTGGCCGGATCTCAGCTCACTGCAAGCTCCGCCTCCCGGGTTTACGCCATTCTCCGGCCTCAGCCTCCCGAGCAGCTGGGACTACAGGCGCCCGCCACCTCGCCTGGCTAGTTTTTTTTGTATTTCTTAATAGAGACAGTGTTTCACCGTGTTAGCCAGGATGGTCTCGATCTCCTGACCTCGTGATCCGCCCGGCTCGGCCTCCCAAAGTGCTGGGATTACAGGCTTGAGCCACCGCGCACGGCCTGTTCTTCAATTTCATATAAATGAAATCAGAATGTCAAATGCAGTGGCTCTTGCCTCTAGGCACAGCTATTTGGAAGGCTGAGATGTGAAGACTGCTTGAGCTCAGGAGTTCCACTGCACTCCAGCCTGGGTTACAGAGGGAGACCTTGTCTCTAAAAGAAAGGAAAAAAGAAAGAAAAAGAAAACATATAGTATGTACTCTTTTGTGTCTTTCCAACATTGTATCTGTAAGTCATCCATGGTCTTGCATGAAATAGCTCATAATTTTCATTGTCATATAGTATTCTGTCATCTAAATATACCACAATTTATCTATTCTACTGTTGATGGATTTTTTTTTTTTTTTTTTTGACAGTCTTGCTCTGTCGCCCAGACTGGAATGCAGTAGGGCGATCTTGGCTCACTGTAACCTCCACCTCCCAGGTTCAAGCGATTCTCGTGCTTCAACCTCCTAAGTAGCTGGGACTTCAGGCGTGTACTACCACGCCTGGATTTTTGTATTTTTATTAGAGATGGCGTTTTCACCATGTTGGCCAGGCTGGTCTCGAACTCCTGACCTCAAGTGATCCGCCCACTTCAGCCTCCCAAAGTCCTGGGATTACAGGTGTGAGCCACTGCACTGGGCCTGTTAATGGATATTTAAGTTGTTTCCAGTTTTCCACTATTATAAAGTTGCCATGTGCATTACTGTACAAGTCTGTTAACAAAAGACCCTGAGGCCTGCAGAAGAAAAACAAAGAAGAGCTGTATTTTTTGGAAAAAAAAAAAAAAATGCAAATTGGGGAACGCTGCTGGTTTGCACACTGTTCACTGGAATAAAATCTCTTTCCTCCAAATTCCTTCACAGCCTGTGATCCCAGTACTTTGGGAGGCTGAGATGGGAGGATCACTTGAGGCCAGGAGTTGGAGACTAGCCTAGGTAGTATATTGAGACCTCCTTAGCAAATAATTTTTTTTTTTTCTGTTGCCCAGGCTGGAGTGCAATGGCGCGATCTCGGCTTGCTGCAACCTCTGCCTCCCTGGTTCAAGCGATTCTCCTGCCTCAGCCTCCCGAGTAGCTGGGATTACAGGCATACACCACCATGCCCAGCTAATTTTGTATTTTTAGTACAGACAGGGTTTCTCCATGTTGGTCAGACTGGTCTCGAACTCCTGACCTCAGGTGATTCGCCTGCCTTGGCCTCCCAAAGTACTGGGATTACAGGAGTGAGCCACCTGGCCCAGCCAATAAAAAAAATTTTAATTAGTTGGGTGTGATGGTGCACACCTATAGTCCTAGCTACTCAGAATGCCGAGGTGGGAGGATTGCTTGAGCCCAGAAGTTCAAGGCTGCAGAGGCTGCAAATGTGCCACTGTACTCCAGACTGGGTAACAGAGTAAGACCCTGTCTTTTATTTTTTTATTTTTTTATTTTTTATTTTTTTTTTTTGAGACGGAGTCTCGCTGTGTCTCCCAGGCTGGAGTGCAGTGGCGTGATCTCGGCTCACTGCAAGCTCCGCCTCCCAGGTTCACGCCATTCTCCCGCCTCAGCCTCCCAAGTAGCTGAGACTACAGGCGCCCGCCACCACGCCCGGCTAGTTTTTTTTTTTTTGTATTTTTAGTAGAGACGGGGTTTCACCATGTTAGCCAGGATAGTCTCGATCTCCTGACCTCGTGATCCACCCGCCTCGGCCTCCCAAAGTGCTGGGATTACAGGCTTGAGCCACCGCGCCCGGCCAGACCCTGTCTTTTAAAACAAATAAACTAATATAACAAAATTCCTTTTCAGAGAACTTTTTTCACAGTTCTTTGGTGGACCTAGGCATGCATTTTTCTTGGGTGCAAACATATGTGCAGAATTGCTGGGTAATAAGGGATTACAACATATAGATTTAATCACATGCAATTTTCTGATTTCTTTCCATAGGAACATTTTATTCAGAAATTAAATCATTCAGAGTTCCAGCACTGTCTGGGGCTATCAGGCTCTGTCCACCTCCATAGGCCTAGCACTGTCACCAACGGAGCCATGGAGGGACATCGGCCCAAGCTGGGGCATCTTCATCATCGAAGAAGGCCTCTGGCCAGACCAGGCTCTGTGGGTGCGACCAGGCTGGAGGACTAGGGCGGTGGCAGTGGCCACGTGAGTGCACATGGCTGTGGGTGGTCCCTCACTTGCTCCCCTCCTCTCTTTTGCTACCCGTGGGCCATAGGCAAGCAGGGCACCCAGCCAGAATGGCATGATCCTGAAGCCCAACTTTCACAAGGACTGGCAGTGGTGCAGCTAACCCACGGGGCAAATCTGCAGAAGCAAGGCAGCCAGCAAAAGCAGGCTGCATGGCCCACTCATATGGGCCCATTCACCCGTGGTAAGGTGCCCCACGCTGAGGCATCACTACAAAGCACCAGCTGGCAGGGGCCTCAGCTTGGAGGAGTAAAGGGTGGCTGGCATGCACAAGAAGGTGGCCCAGACCATTGGCATCTCTGAGACACAAGAAGGAGGAACAAATCCCCCGAGGCCCTGCAGGCCAATGTGCAGAAGCTGAAGGAGTACTGCTCCTCGCTCATCATCTTCCCCAGGAAGCCCTTGGCCCCCAAGAAGGGAGACAATTCTGCTGCAGAACTCAAACTGGATACTCAGCTGACAGGACCAGAAATGCCCATCGGCAATGTCTACAAGAAGGAGAAAGCCAGAGTCATCACTGACTGGGGGAAAACTTCAAGGCCTTGTTAGTCTCTGTATGGCCCATGCAAATGCCCAGCTCTTCGGCATACAGGCACAAAGAGCCAAGGAAGCTGTAGAACAGGATGTTTAAAAAAAAAAAAAAAATAGGAGAGCCGGGTGTGGTGGCTCACGCCTGTAATCCCAGCACTTTGTGAGGCCGAGGCGGGCGGATCACAAGGTCAGGAGATCGAGACCATCCTGGCTAACCCGGTGAAACCCCGTCCCTACTAAAACTACAAAAAAAAATACAAAAAAAAAAAAAAATTAGCCGTGTGTGGTGGCACGCACCTGTAGTCCCAGCTGCTCGGGAGGCTGAGGCAGGAGAATGGCATGAACCCGGGAGGCAGAGCTTGCAATGAGATGAGATTGCGCTACTGCACTCCAGCCTGAGCAACAAGACTCCATCTCAATAAATAAATAAATAAAAATAGGAGGAGGCTCAAGCTGCTGTGTCAGCTCCACGCTGGGTCTCTCGGTCCCTCAGCCATGAGAAGGATGCTCCCCAGACTTGCTCCCTCCCCTGCGTCCCTGCGACCATGACCTGTGGTCGGAAGATGAACTGTTGTGCATCAGATGCCTCTGAGACATACAACTGGAGATGTGAGGTAAGAAATTGAATGTGAAGACTGGAAGCTCAGAAGAGCAGAACTGTGAACAACATGCCTCAGGAGTGCAAGTTGCTGATGAAGTATGTCGCATTTTTTATGACATGAGACTTTGTAAATGCTCAACACCAGAAGAAATCAAGAAAAGAAAGAAGACTGTCATTTTTTTGTCTCAGTGCAGACAAAAAATGCATCATTGTAGAAGGCAAAGAGATCTTGGTTGGAGATGTTGGTGTAACCATAACTGAGCCTTTCAAGCATTTTGTTGGAATGCTTCCTGAAAAAGATTGTCCCTATGCTTTGTACGATGCAAGCTTTGAAACAAAATAATCCAGAAGAATTGATGTTTTTTTGTGGGCACCAGAACTAGCACCTCTGAAAAGTAAAATGATCTATGCAAGCTCCAAGGATGCAATTAAAAAGAAATTTCAAGGCATAAAACATGAATGTCAAGCAAATGGACCAGAAGATCTCAGTCGGGCTTGTATTGCTGAAAAGTTGGGTGGATCCTTTTTTTTTTTTGACGGAGCCTTGATCTGTTGCCCAGGCTGGAGTGCAATGACAGGATCTCGGCTCACGGCAACCTCTGCCTCCTGGGTTCAAGCGATTCTCCTGCCTCAGCCTCCCGAGTAGCTGGGATTATAGGTGTGTGCCACCATGCCCGGCTAATTTTTGTATTCTTAGTAGAGACAGGGTTTCATCTTGTTTATCAGGCTGGTCTCGAACTCCTGACCTTGTGATTTGCCCTCCTTGGCCTCCCAAAGTGCTGGGATTACAGGCGTGAGCCACCATATCTGGCCGGTGGATCCTTAATTGTAGCCTTTGAAGGATGCCCTGTGTAGATCATCATTCAGTGCCACAAATTGAAAGCTTCCATGTTTAATGTTATCCTCTTGCTATATAAATAAAGCAAATACATTTAGGCTGGGGTCTCACTGAGGGGGAGCTGTCTTGTCATCTTTTAGAGTAAATTAAATATTCTATAAGCATATGCAAACAGCCCTAAATAAATCTAAAGCCTAAAGTTAAAAAAAGAAGAAAAGAAAAGAAAAGAAAAAAAATAGCCGGGTGCGGTGGCTCACGCCTGTAATTCTAGCACTTTGGGAGGTGGAGGTGGGTGGATTGCCTGAGCTCAGGAGTTCCAAACCAGCCTGGGCATCACGGTGAAACCCTATCTCTATTTTAAAGGTACAAAAAATTAGCCAGGCATGGCAGCATGTGCCTGTAGTCCTGGCTACAAGGGAGGCTGAGGCAGGAGAATTGCTTGACCCTGGGAGGCAGAGGTTGCAGTGAGCCAAGATTGTGCCACTGCACTCCAGCCTGGGCAACAGAGCACGACTCCGTCTCCAAAATAAATGCATAAATAAATAAAGTCCTGTTGAGGACTTGTAATATATCAGCAGTAATGCAAACAAAAACAAAAACAAAAACAACCCCCTCCCCAAAAAAAAACCATTCAGATTTTGCAGCATGAAAAACTTCAGTAAATTTATGAAGCTTTAGATTGGTCTTTTCCTTTTTTTCTTAGGGTGATTTTATCAGTGCCTTAAGATTTTTTATTAGTGTTTCTCCGTGGCTCTCAAAAACTTCTTTATTTTTATGATTATTTCCTTATTTTTTAGATACCGGGTCTTACTCTGTCAGACAGGCTGGAGTGCAGTGGCGAAATAGCTCACTGTCACCTTGAGCTATGATCAAGGGATCCTTGGTTTCAGCCCCTCAGAGTGCTGGGATTACTGGCATGAGCCACCATACCTGGCCAGGCCAAGAAGTTATTTACTTTCTTCCTCAATGATGTGTAAACAAAGCCATCATGATCCACTTGCTAGGCAACTTGCACAATGAGTTTCACTTATTTGTCAATAGAAACCCTTGGCTGGGCGTGGTGGTTCACGCCTGTAATCCCAGCACTTTGGGAGGCCGAGAGATGGGTGGATCAGTTGAGGTCAGGAGTTCAAGACCAGCCTGGCAGACATGGTGAAACCCTGTCTCTACTAATAATACAAAAATTAGCCAGGCAAGGTGGCACACACCTGTAATCCCAGCTACTTGGGAAGCTGAGGCAGAATTGCTTGAACCTGGGAGGCGGAGGTTGCAGTGAGCTGAGATCATACCACTGCACTCCAGTCTGGGTGACAGAGCAAGACTCTGTCTCAAAAAACAAAACAAAAAAAAGAAAGAAAGAAACCCTTAAAATCCTGAACACGTTCTTTCCACATGCATTGACTGTCAGGCTTCATTACTTCCATTACCTGTTTGTTTGTTTATTTATTTATTTATTTATTGAGACAGGGTCTTGCTGTATCACCTAGGCTGGAGTGTAATAGCGTGATCATGGCTCACTGCAGCCTCAGCTTCCCCAGGCACAGGTGATCTTTTTGCTTCCACCTCCTGAGTAGCTGGGACTACAGGTGCGCACCACCACGTTCAGCTAACGTTTTGTAGAGATGAAGTTTTGCCATGTTCCCCAGGCTGGCCTTGAACTCTTGGACTCAAGGGATCTGCAGCCTCCCAAAATGCTGGGATTACAAGCACGAGCCACCACGCCTGGCCTCCCATTGCCTGTTTAAATAGAAATGATGCAACTAGCAATATTGAAGGACTTCCAGATCTTTACTACATTAAGATTAGGGTCAGCATCCATGACTCTGGGAGTCAAGGGAGAATCTCAGTCTAATGTATGTGGTTTTGAAACAGCAAATCATGCTTAGATCAGCAGAGTGAAGGATGGAGTAAGGTTGGGACAGGAAAACTTTATTCAATGCCTTTATGAGCACATTCATAAAGTGTGTGGTACATCAGGGTGGTATTGTTGTGTCCTGTAGCACAAAGCCAAATTTTTTCTCTTTGAGGTCCTGCTTGACTTCTAGAATGAAGATATTTGAAACTGAATCAGGGAAAGTACTACAGTCACCCAGGACTTTGCATTTGGTTGCTAGAGCACAGGCAGGTTTTTTTTGTTTGTTTGTTGTTTTTGAGAGAGTCTCGCTCAGGCTGGAGTAACGTGGCCCGATCTCTCTTCACTGAAAACTCTCCCTCCCAGGTTCAAGCAATTCTGTCTCAGCCTCCCAAGTAGCTGGGATTACAGGGATGTGCCACTATGCCTGGCTAATTTTTGTATTTTTAATAGAGATGGGGTTTCACTGTGTTGGCCAGGCTGGTCTTGAACTCCTGACCTCAAGTGGTCTGCCCACCTCAGTCTCAAAGGCTGGGTTACAGGTGTAAGCCACCATATCACCTTTTTTCTTTCTTTCTTTTTTTTTTTTTAAAGGGCACCAGGATTTGTAGAATGACAGCCCTGTAGAACTACACTGTCACTGCACTTGGGAGCAAGGGCAAAGGGTTGAGGGAAATGGCATTCAGAAGATCATTAGTTGCTTTCAAACCAGGGCCTTGTGTTTCTAGTTTGGAAATATTAAATGCAGTTGGGCATCTTTCCCCAGAAGATACCAACTACCAACCTCATGGTATTCTGGAATAATAATAATTTTTTTTTTTTTTTTTGAGACGTAGTCTTGCTCTGTTGCCCAGGCTGGAGTGCAGTAGTGCAATCTTGACTCACTGCAACCTCTGCCTCCTGGGTTCAAGCAATTCTCCTGTCTCAGCCTCCGAGTAGCTGGGATTAGAGGTGCCCGCCACCATGCAGGGCTAATTTTTGTACTATTACTAGAGATGGGGTTTCACCATGTTGGCCGGGCTGGTCTCGAACTCCTGACCTCATGATCCGCCCACCTTGGTCTCCCAAAGTGCTGGGATTACAGGCATGAGCCACCATCCCCGGCCTATGCCAATAAACCTTTCTAATAGTTCTGAGTGGGTTGTGCTGTCTGTTCCTCTATAGTTTCACCAATAGTTTGTTTTTTGAGGTTTAAATGGCTTCTAAAATCATTATGCTATCCTTGACTGGTTTTGAAATATTTCCATCCAAAGGCTGACTTCTCTAGTAGGAGGCTTGAACTATGACTTGATATGAAGAGCTTTTTCTTCCCTTTTTTTTGCCACATCTTGCCATTGTAAGGCACGTATTTCTTTTTGGTTTTCTTTCTTTTTAATATATAGAGGCAGGGTCTTGCTCTATTGGAGTGCAGTGTTGCAATCATATCTCACTGCAGCCTACAACTCCTGGCCTCAAGAGGATTAGCTTCTGGTCCTGCCCTCCCAAAGGGCTGGGATTATAGGCATTAGCCACCGCACCTGGCCTGCACCTGGCCTGGACACATATTTCTGGTAAGTAATAAGCTTAGTGACCTTTCCATTTTCTTTCTTTCTTTTTTTTTTTTTTGAGATGGAGTTTTGCTTTTGTTGCCCAAGCTGGAGTGCAATGGCACAATCTCGGCTCACTGCAACCTCCACCTCCTGAGTTCAACTGATTCTCCTGCCTCAGCCTCCTGAGTAGCTGGGTTTACAGGCGTGTGTCACCACGCCCGGCTAAGTTTTGCATTTTTAGTAGACGGGTTTTCACCCTGTTAGCCAGGATGGTCTCGAACTCCCGACCTCAGGTGATCCACGCACCTCGGCCTCCCGAAGTGCTGGGATTCCAGGCATGAGCCACCGCACCCGGCCTGCCATTTTCATTAATCACATATCTTCGTTGTCACTTTAGCAGTTGTAGGAGCATCTGTTGACCTCGCTTCACAAATTTTTTGAATCTTGAATGTATAGATTGAGGCCGTATTTTTTTTTTCCACTTTGGAGATAGAGTTGTATGCTACCACGGAAGGGAATTGTTTCTTCGGTTGAGTGCCTACCGAAGTGCTTGATGGCCTTTCAGATGGATCAAGTTATACAGAAAGGAAGTATCTTAAAACACTACAACCTAGTTTAAGACACAAAACAGTAGAATCGCTGTCAGTTTCACAAGATACACACTGAAGGGCCCAGAACTGGGACCAAGAGAACACAGTCTCCCATCTCACACTCGCACGGAGTGGAGCCTGGCCCCACTCTGCTCTATTTAATCTGAGCATTGTTAAATGAGTCTGCGATGAAACTCCACATTTCCTTTAATCCTCACAACAAAGATAACCCAATTTTTAGATTAGTAAACTGAGGCTTAGAGAAGTTAAACGCCTTGTCCGAGACTACAGAACTGGAAAATGGCAAAGTCAAGAGCCAACTGCGAAGAGCCTCCCCCGGCCCACTAGTGCAGAGGAAATGGCAAATGACACAGCAAAAAATTTTTAAAACCGGGATTCTCGGTCGCCGCCCCGCCCAGCGCCAAAGCTCCGTCCTGCCTCGCATCAACGCCCCGCCCCTCCCCGCCCAGCGCCATTGCCCCGCCGCGCGCAGCCGCCCAGGTGCTAGTTGTGTAACCACGGCAAAGCTCGCGGCAGGGGGCGGGGCAGACGCTGACTCACCCCGGGCCGGCGGTCAAGTGAGCTGGCGCGAAGCAGGCGGGCGGTCTGACTGCCTCGCGCGCGCCCCACGGCGGCCGCACGCGTCGCGGGACCTCCTCCCAGTAGTTCACGCCTTAGTCACTACAGAAAGTGGAGCCTGCCATAGGGCTTTCTCCTGAACTGCAGCTCCCGTCCCCGCCAATCTCTTCCTCGGCCCCGGCGCTGACGTTCACGCGTGGAATATTCTGGCCAGGAACAAAGACCCCAGGGCGGAAACTAGGACCAGAGGCTGAAAGTCCGTGCTTGGCGGCGAGGGCTGCTAAACGGGCAGCTGAGGGCGACTCTAGCCCGGGTTCCAGAAGAGCGTGGAATGGACCGAGTGCTTGTGGGAAATTTCCTAATTGAGGCTTACCTACTAAAGTTCTTTACGTTTTAAAGGGTTCCATTGCATCAGCCCTCAAAATGTTTCCTTCCCCATCCCTCTTCTATCTTGGTGGTATGTCTAGGGACTCTCCACTGGGAGAGAATCATTTTGTTCTCCCCGAGGAGGGAGGTCAGAAGTGGGAGACACCCAGGTTGTGTTAGAAACTGTATGGTAGCCGGCGCGATGGCTCATGCCTGTGGTCCCAGCTACTCAGGAGGCTAAGGCGGGAGGATTGCTTGAGCCCTGGAGGTCGAGGCTGCAGTGAGCCATGATCGCGCCTGTGAATACTCTAGGAGGATGGATGACATAGCAAGACCGTTTCAAAAAGATGAGAAAGAAACTGCAGCGTAAAGTAGCACACCTATTACAAAGGTAAATGCTCTTTTGTCTATCCTTGCTATTTTTTTAAATATCCAAATTTTTCCTGGTTTTCCCTTTTTTTTTTTTTTTTTTTTGAGACAGTCTTATTCGGACGCCCAGGCTAGAGTGCAGTGGCGTGATCTTGGCTCACTGCAACTTCCACCTCCCTGGTTCAAGCGATTCTCTTGCCTCAGCCTCCCGAGTAGCTGGAATATTACAGACATACACCACCACGTCCAGCTCATTTTGAATTTTTAGTAGAGACGGTATTTCACCATGTTGGTCAGGTTGGTCTTGAACTCCTGACGGGTGATCCGCCCGCCTCAGCTTCCCAAAGTGCTAGGATTACAGGCGTGAGCCACCGCTCCTGGCCCTAGTTTTCCTTTTGACATCTTTCCGAGCCTCTATTTCTTTCTAGTTAATCCTAACAGGGTATCTTCGAGGCTTGTCACTTGTTCACTACTTAGCAGTGATTCTCAAAGTGGAGGGAGGTAAGGGGATTTTATCTATAAGGCCAAATCCAAATTGAGGGAGGGTGTTCTTGATTACCTTTTATAAAAAAGCACATTTAGGCCAGGCATAGTGGCTCACTCCTGTAATACCAGCTACCCTGGAGGTTGAGGTGGGAGGACTGCTTGAGCCTGAGAGGTCCAGGCTTCAGTGAACTGTGATCTCACTGTTACAGTTGAGCCTGGGTGACAGAGTGAGACCCTATCTCAAAAAGAAAAAAAAGTATTTATAGACCATTTACTGTGTGCTAGACACTATGCCAGGTAGTAGGGTGCAGAGTGAAACTCAAGAACTCAAGATCTATTGGAGGCCAAGTGCGGGTTGCTCATGCCTGTAATCCTAGCACTTTGGGAGGCCAAGGCGGTCAGATCCCCTGAGGACAGGAGATTGAGACCAGCCTGGGTAACATACGGAGACCTCACCTCTACAAAAAAACTAGCCAGGTGTGTTGGTGCACACCTGTAGTCCTGGCTACTTGGGAGGCTCAGGCAGGAGGATCACTTGAGCCCAGGAGGTCAAGTCTGCAGTGAGCCATGATTATGCCTCTGCACTCCAGCCTGAGCAACAGAGTGAGACCCTGTTGCAAAAAAAAAAAAAAAAAAAAAAAAAAGAAAAGAAAAAAAAAAGAAAAAAGAAAGAAAGAAAAAAAGAAAAAGAAAAAGAAAAAGTTCTATTTGGCAGTTCTGCAAGGATGACCCAAGGATTTTGATTTGAGCATCTGAAAGTGATATAGGTAACACTAAAGAAAAGCAGGCTGGGTGCGGTGGCTTATGCCTGTAATCCCAGCACTTCGGGAGGCCGAGGTGGGCAGATCACCTGAGGTCAGGAGTTCAAGACCAGCCTGGCCAACATAGTGAAACCCCGTCTCTACTAAAAATATAAAAATTAGCCAGGTGTGGTGGTGGGCACCTGTAGTCCTAGCTACTCAGGAGGCTGAGGCAGGAGAATCACTTGAACCCGGGAGGTGGAGGTTGCAGTAAGCCGAGATCAGGCCACTGCACTCCAGCCTCGGTCACCAGAGCGAGACTCCATCTCAAAAACAAACAAATAAATAAATAAAATAAAAAATAAAGAAAGAAAAGCAGAGTTAGAGGAAAAGATCGAGAACTTGGTTTTGGACATGTTGAGTTGAGATGTCCGTGCCTCAGGTAAATGGAGAAGTGAAGTGGGAGGTTAGATGTATGAGCCTGGGGCTCAGAAAAAAGTTCTCGGTTGGAGATAGAAATTTGGGATTCGGCCGGGCGCAGTGGCTCAAGCCTGTAATCCCAGCACTTTGGGAGGCCGAGACGGGCGGATCACGAGGTGAGGAGATCGAGACCATCCTGGCTAACACGGTGAAACCCCGTCTCTACTAAAAATACAAAAAATTAGCCGGGCGTGGTGGCGGCGCCTGTAGTCCCAGCTACTTGGGAGGCTGAGGCAGGAGAATGGCGGGAACCCGGGAGGTGGAGCTTGCAGTGAGCTGAGATCTGGCCACTGCACTCCAGCCTGGGCGACAGAGCGAGACTCCGTCTCAAAAAAAAAAAAAAAAAAAAAAAAAAGAAATTTGGGATTCATGGGTGGGTGTGGCGGCTCACACCTGTAATCCCGGCACTTTGGGAGGCCAAGACGGGCAGATCACCTGAGGATAGGAGTTTGAGATCAGCCTGGCCAACATGGCAAAACCCTGTCTCTACTAAAAATACAAAAACAACCCGGGCGCGGTGGCTCACGACTATAATCCCAGCACTTTGGGAGGCTGAGGCAGGCAGATCATGAGGTCAGGAGATCAAGACCATCCTGGCTAACACGGTGAAACCCTGTCTCTACTAAAAATACAAAAAAATTAGTGGGCATGGTGGTGCGTGCCTGTAGTCCCAGCTGCTCGGGAGGCTGAGGCAGGAGAATCGCTTGAACCCAGGAGGTGGAGGTTGCAGTGAGCTGAGATCTCGCCACTGCACTCCAGCCTGGGCAACAGAGCAAAACTCTGTCTCAAAAAATAAATAAATAAATAAATAAAATTGGAACTCATTAGAATGTGCAGTAGTGTGCTGGAGCTGGCTTGTACAGGCTTGTGAAAGCTGATTGTTAAGTTTTCATTAATTCCCTGAACCGGTTAAACACAGCATTTTTTTTTTTTTTTTTTTTGAGACAGAGTTTTGCTCTGTTGCTCCTAAAATTGTATGAGCTTTTAATTTAATTATATTAAAAACAGTTAAAAACAGAGGTACACCGTACTTAAAACTCATCACTCTATAATTATTTTACTACGTTTTTTGTGAAGACTGCTGTAAGAAAATACCACAAACTTAGTGGCTTAAACTACAGAAATTTCTTTCTTTCTTTCTTTTTTGGAGATGGAGTTTTGCTCTTGGAACCCAGGCTGGAGTACCATCTCGGCTCACTGCAACCTCTGCCTCCTGAGTTCAAGCGATTCTCCTGCCTCAGCTTCCTGAGTAACTGGGACTACAGGCACATGCACCACCATGCCTGGCTCATTTTGTATTTTTGGTAGACATGGGGTTTCACCATGTTGGCCAGGCTGGTCTCGAACTCCTGACCTCACGTGATCCCCCCTCCTCGGCCCCTCCCAAAGTGCTGGGATTACAGGGAATCGCTCCCCAGGAGGGAAGACGTTCAAGATCAAGTTGTCAGCAGCAGGTCTGGTTTCTTCTGAGGTCTCTCTCCTGGGCTTGCAGACGGCTGTCTTCTCACTGAGTCCTCATATAGCCTTTTTTTTTTTTTTTTTTTTTTTTGAGACAGAGCCTCAAAAAAACGTGTGTGTGTCCCATTTTTCACATTCAAATTATTATTTTTGACTCCCAGGCTAGAGTGCAGTGGCCTGATCTTGGCTCACCGCAACTTCCGCCTCCTGCGATTTCCTGCCTCATTCTCCTGCTCATACAGTCTTTGTGCACCAGCAGCCCTGGGGTCTATGTTCTGCATGTACACCTCTTCCCAGCTCCACGTTCCCAACTCCATGTTCAGGGAGCTGCAGCTTGAAATCAGCCATGGCGGGAGTATTTACACTAGAGAAATAAGCAAATGCTTAATCAAGGGCTTTTTGTTCTCTCTGGAGAGCCTCTTATTAAACATTTACCAGCACATCACAACTACAGATACTACTTAAAATCTTGTTTTTTTGTTGTTGTTGTTTTTGTTAGTTTTTTTTTTTTTTTTTTTGAGACAGATTCTTGCTCTGTTGCCCCCAGGCTGGAGGTCAGTGGTGCAGTCTCACCTCACTGGAAGCTGTGCCTCCTGGATTCAAGCGATTCTTCTGCCTCACTTCCCGAGTAGCTGGGATTTTAGGCTCACACAACCACACCCCACTAATTTTTGTATTTTTAGTAGAGGTGGGGTTTCTCCATGTTGGCTAGTCTGGTCTCAAACTCCTGACCTCTGGTGATCCACCTGCCTCGGCAGCCCAAAGTGTTGGGATTACAGGCATGAGCCACCGCACCCCACCAAAATCTTGAGAGTATAATTTGAATGTGGCCGCGTGGTGGCTCAAGCCTGTAATCCCAACACTTTGGGAGGCCAAGGTGGGTGGATCACTTGATGTCAGGAGTTTGAGACCAGTCTGGCCAACCTGGTGAAACCCCATCTCTACTAAAAATACAAAAATTAGGTGGGCAAGGTGGCGATCCCCTGTAATCTCGGCTACTTGGGAGGCTGAGGCACAAGAATCGCTTGAACTGGGAGGCAGAGTTTGCAGTGAGCCGAGATCGTGCCACCGCACTCCAGCCTGGGCATCAGAGTGAGACTCCATCTCAAAAATAATAATTTGAATGTGAAAAATGGGACACACACACATACGCACACAAACAAACATACATCTTGTTTTGCAAACTCTGTGGCTAGTAGATATACAAAGAAAGCCTTTTGAGTATCAGTGATTTGCAAGGAGCGGTGTGTCAAGATACTTGGCCAGGCACGGTGGCTCACGCCTGTAATCCCAGCACTTTGGGAGGCCAAAGCAAGCAGTTCACCTGAGGCCAGGGGTTCAAGACCAGCCTGACCAACATGGTGAAACCCCATCTCTACAAAAAATACAAAAAATTAGCTGGGTGTGGTGGTGAACGCCTGTAATCCCAGCTACTTGGAAGGTTGAGGCAGAAAAATCACTTGAACTCAGGAGGCGGAGGTTTGCAGTAAGCCGAGATTGCTCTGCTGTACTCTAGCCTGGGTGACAGAGCAAGACTCTGTCTCAAAAAAAAAAAAAAAACCTTTCCATTGAGTCACAAAATTTCTGAAGAAATGGTATTAAAGGACAATTCATATGGACAGTTATTATCTCACATAAAAATAAATCAAGAGGCTTCTGGAAAGTGGATGGTTCCTTGCTCTTATGAGACAGCAGTAAGAAAGGACTGTCAGTGGTCCCACTTCAGTCTCTGACAGCTATGTGCAGCCATCACATGACACTGAGAAGACTCAGAGAAGTCAGCAGTGTGGACTGCAGTCCTGGAAGACATGGTAGAGCTGAAGGATCAGCCAACTGTGAAACTCAGCTCTAGCTCCCTGTCTCCAGTGGCCTAACGGACATCTCTATGAGGATGTTTGGCTCTGTGTCCCCACCCAAATTTGATCTCAAATTGTAGTCCCCGTAATCCCCACATCTAGGGAGGGACCTGGTGGGAGGTGATTGAATCATGGGTGTGCTTTCCCCCATGTTGTTCTTGTGATAGTGAGTGAGTTCTCATGAGATCTGATGGTTTTATGTTTGACAGTTCCTCCTTCACACTCTCTGTCACCTGCCACCATGTAAGATATGCCTGCTTCCCCTTCTGCCATGATTGCAAAGTTCCTGAGGCCTCCTCAGCCAGGCAGAACTGTGAATCAATTAAACCTCTTTTCTTTATAAATTACCCAGTCTCGGGCAGTTCATTATAGGAGTGTGAAAACAGACTAATACAATGTTCCATTACCATTAACTAGTTGGATATATTCATCTTCTCCATGTCCTGTGTCCATTCAGTTGCTGAGTCTTGTTGAGTCTTCCTCTCCATCCCTACCTCCTTACTCCATACACTTACCATCTTCAGCTTCCTAAACTTTCAAGATTCTTCTACCTTCATTGAATCATATGCCAGATATATACCATATATATACATATGCATTTTCTATCTATTTTAAGAACTTAAAGTAACATTTTAGAATTTATTGAGTTTTTCTACTTCTCTCTATCCAATAGTCTATTCTATTATTAGAAACAATAAGGTGGGCTGGGTGTGGTGGCTCATGCCTGTAGTCCCAGCACTTTAGGAGGCTGAAGCAGACAAATAGCTTGAGCCCAGGAACTCAAGAGCAGCCTGGGCAACATGGCAAAACCTCGTCTCTACAAAACACACACACACACAGACACACACAGACATACACACACACAAATTACCCAGGCATGGTGGCGTGTGCTTGTAGTCCCAGCTACTTGGGAGGCTGAGGTAGGAGGATTGGTTGAGCTTGGGATGTCAAGGCTGCAGTGAGCTGTGATCACACCACTGCACTCCAGCTTGAGTAACAGACCAAGACCCTATTTCTAAAGAAAAAAGTCTGGCGCGGTGGCTCAAGCCTGTAATCCCAGCACTTTGGGAGGCTGAGACGGGCGGATCACGAGGTCAGGAGATCGAGACCATCCTGGCTAACACAGTGAAACCCCATCTCTACTAAAAAAATACAAAAAACTAGCCGGGCGAGGTGGCGGGCACCTGTAGTCCCAGTTACTCGGGAGGCTGAGGCAGGAGAATGGCGTGAACCTGGGAGGCAGAGCTTGCAGTGAGCTGAGATCCGGCCACTGCACTCCAGCCTGGGTGACAGAGCGAGACTCCGTCTCAAAAAAAAAAAAAAGAAAAAGAAGGCCTGGGCCGGGCGTGGTGGTTCACAGCTGTAATCCCAGCACTTTGGGAGGCCGAGGTGGGCAATCACCTGAGGTCAGGAGTTTGAGACCAGCCTGGCCAACATGGTGAAACCCCATCTCTACTAAAAATACAAAAATTAGCTGAGCATGGTGGGGAACACCTGTAATCCCAGCTACTCGGGAATCTGAGGCAGGAGAATCTCTTGAACCTGGGAGGCAGAGGTTTCAGTGAGCCAAGATCACATCATTGCACTCCAGCCTGGGGGATAAGAGTGAGATTTTTGTCTCAAAAAAAAAAAAAAAAAAAAAAAGAAGTCTGGGCATGGTGGTTCATGCCTGTAATCCCAGCATTTTGGAAGGTTAAGGCAGGAGAATCTCTTGAGCCCAGGAATTGGGGAGTAGCCCAGGGAACGCAGTGAGACCCCATCTCTACAAAACAATTTAAAAAAAATTATCTGGGCATGGTGGCATGCCCGGTAACTAGGTGATTCTAGTTACTTGGGAGTCCAAGGCATTACTTGAGCCCAGGAGTTTGAGGCTGCAATGAGTTGTGTTCCCAAACTGCACTCCAGTTTCAGTGACAAAGCAAGACCCCATCTCAGGCTGGGGATAGTGGCTAATGCCTGTAATCCCAGCACTTTGAGAGGCTGAGGCAGGTGGATTGCTTGAGCCCAGGAGTTTGAGATTAGCCTGGCCAACATGGCAAAACCCCATCTCTACTAAAAATAATAATAATTTAAAAAACTGGCTGTGGCGGTGCGCACCTGTAATCCCAACTACTCAGGAGGCTGAGGCATGAGAATCGCTTGACGGAAGCAGAGGTTGCAGTGAGCCAAGATTGCACCACTGCACTCTAGTCTGGGCGACAGAGTGAGACCCTGTCTTTAAAAAAAAAAAAAAAAAAGGCCGGGCGCGGTGGCTCACGCCTGTAATCCCAGCACTTTGGGAGGCCGAGACGGGTGGATCACGAGGTCAGGAGATCGAGACCATCCTGGCTAACACGGTGAAACGCCGTCTCTACTAAAAATACAAAAAATTAGCCGGGCGCAGTGGCGGGCGCCTGTAGTCCCAGCTACTCGGGAGGCTGAGGCAGGAGAATGGCGTGAACCCGGGAGGCGGAGCTTGCAGTGAGCTGAGATCCGGCCACTGCACTCCAGCCTGGGCGACAGAGCGAGACTTCGTCTCAAAAAAAAAAAAAAAAAAAAAAGAAATAATAAGGTGGCAGGATATATGATATATAGAGAAAAATCAATACTAAAATCAATAGTTATGACAGTATGATACTAGAGCAGAAATAGATACAGAGATCAATGGAAGATAATAGAGTCCAGGAATAAAACCCATATATATGATAAAGATGGCATTTCAAATCAGTAGAGAAGGATGGGATTAATCAATGAATGATGTAGAAAAAAATTGGCTCCCCTTTTGGCTCCCCTACCTCACACTATATACCAACCTATTCTAGATGTAATAAAGACCGAAAAATATTTAAATACCATCAAAATATTCAAGAGAATATTCTCATAACTTTAGGGGTGAAAAGGCTTTTCTGAACCAGACCCACAGTTCAGAAGCCTTATGCAAGAGACTGGTAGTTCGAACTACACACAAATATCAAATTTCTGTAAGGTGACACTCTATAAGCAAAGTGAAATGAAAAAGTAGGAAAATATTTTCTTTTTTTTTTTTTTTTGAGACGGAGTCTTTGCTCTGTCACCCAGGCTGGAGTGCAGTGGCGCGAACTCGGCTCACTACAAGCTCCGCCTCCTGGGTTTACGCCATTCTCCTGCCTCAGCCTCCCGAGTAGCTGGGACTACAGGCGTCCGCCACCTCGCCCGGCTAGTTTTTTGTACTTTTAGTAGAGACGGGGTTTCACCGTGTTAGCCAGGATGGTCTCGATCTCCTGACCTTGTGATCCGCCCATCTCGGCCTCCCAAAGTGCTGGGATTACAGGCATGAGCCACCGCGCCCGGTGGAAAATATTTTCAACATGTACAAGAGACAAGAAGTTAATGTGTCTGTGTGGTGGTTTAAAAATACGTCCACAAATTCTGTGATACTCTTCCTTTCCAGAGGTGAGCCTAATTCCCCCCAACTTGAGTGTGGGCTGGACTTAGTGACTGGCATCTAAAGAATAGCATAAAGTGGAAGTGATGGTGTGTGACTTTGGAGACTCAGTTAAAGGCAGAGTGGCTTTCATCTTGGTCTCTTTCTCTCTTGGATCACTTGCTCTGGGGGAAGCCAGCTGCCATGTTATGAGGACATTCAGGTCCTATGGAGAAGTCCAGATGGTAAGGAACTGTCTTGCCAACAACCATGTGAGTGAGCCATCTTGGAAGCAAATCCTTCAGCCCCAGCCAAGCCTTCAGATAACTGCAGCTGCAGCCAACCGTTTGACTGCAACCCACCTGGGCCACTCTTGGATTCCTAAGAAACTGAGATAATACATTTTGCTGTTTTAAGCTGCTACGTTTTGAGATAATTTGTTATACAGCTATAATCAGTTAACAGTTGCACTTGGCTGACTGGGCATGGTGGCTCATGCCTGTAACCCCAGCACTTTGAGAGGCCAAGGGAGGAGAATCGCTTGAGCCCAGGAGTTCGAGACCAGTCTGTGCAACATAGTGAGACTCCATCTTTACCAAAAAAGCTAAAAATTATCTTGGCAAGGTGAGGCGCACCTGCAGTCCCAGCTACTCAGGAGGCTGAGGTGGGAGGATTGCTAGAGCCAGGGGGCCAAGGGTGCAATGAGCTATGATCACACCACTGCACTATAGGCTGAGTAACACAGTGAGACCTTGTCTCTAAAAATAATAATAATGATGTACCTATTTTTTTAAAGTTTTTAAAGTCATGTTTATTGAAGTATGAATTTACATTCAGTAAAATTCACCTTGTTCGTTGGTTGTGGTGGCTCACACCTGTAATCCTAGCACTTTGGGAGGCTGAGGTGGATGGATCACTTGAGGCCAGGAGTTCAAGACCAGCCTGGCCAACATAGCAAAAATCCATCTCTACTAAAAATACAAAAAAATTAGCTGGGCATGGTGGCATGTGCTTGTAATCCCAGCTACTCGGAAGGTTGAGGCACTAGAATTGCTTGAACCCAGGAAGCAGAGGTTGCAGTGAGCTGAGATCGTGCCATTTCACTCCAGCCTGGGGGACAGAGCAAGACTCCATCTCAAAAATCAAAACAAACAAACAAACAAAAACACCCTGTTAAGCTCTGACAAATGCATAGTCATATCATAATCAAGACATAGAACAATTGTAGAATCACTCTTAACAGTTCCCTCAAAATCAAGAAGTCAACCCCTTCTTGATCCCAAGGAACTCATTGACCTGTTTTTCTGTCAAAAGGGTCAAATTTAATCAGTAAAATGATCTGCGGTACTATGGAAAAATGTGTAAGCATAGAAAACACACAAACCAACTTTTTTTAAAAAGTGAGATACTTAAAAAGTTCACCATACCAACAAAATGAAGGTAGCTTCACATTTTACTACAGATGTGCAGATATTCATCAAAGTCCACCATTGTCATATATATGGCTCAACAGTAATATTTAAGAATATACTGGCCGGGGCCGGGAGTGGTGGCTCATGCCTGTAATCCCAGAACTTTGGGAGGCTGAGAAAGGTGAATCATGAGGTCAGGAGATCGAGACCATCCTGGCCAACATGGTGAAACCCCATCTCTACTAAAAATAGAAGAATTAGCTGGGCGTGCTTGTGGGTGCCTGTAATCCCAGCTACTCAGGAGGCGGAGACAGGAGAATCACTTGAATCAGGGAGTCAGAGTTGCGGTGAGCCGAGATCATGCCACTGCACCGCAGCCTGGTAACAGAGCAAGACTGTCTCAAAAAAAAAAAAAAAAAGAAAAAAGAAAAAATACTGGCCAGGCGCGGTGGCTCATGCCTGTAATCCCAGCACTTTGGGAGGCTGAGGCAGGCAGATCACCTGAGGTCAGGAGTTCGAGACCAGCCTGGCCAACATGGTGAAACTCCGTCTCTACTAAAAACACAAAAATTAGCCAGGTGTGGTGGCACATGCCTGTAATCCCAACTACTCGGGAGGCTGAGGCAGGAGAATCACTTGAACCCAGGAGGTGGAGGTTGCAGTGAGCTGAGATTGTGCCATTGCACTCCAGCCTGGGTGACAAGACAGAAACTCTGTCTCAAAAAAAAAAAAAAAAAAGAATATACTGTAAAATAACAATCTTTAGAAGAGTTAGAATAATGTGATTTTCGTTTGTTTTTTTTCGAGACAGGGTTTCTCTCTGTCATCCAGGCTGGAGCATAGTGACGCAATCTTGGCTCACTGCAACCCCTGTCTCTCAGGTTCAAGAGATTCTCATAGCTCAGCCACCCGAGTAGCTGGGATTACAGGCGTGTGTCACCATGCCAGCTAATTGTTTTATTTGTATTTATTATTATTTTTGAGACAGAGTCTTACTCTGTCACCGAGGCTGGAGTGCATGGCGCGATCTCAGCTCACTGCAATCTCTGCCTCCTGGGTTCAAGCGATTCTCCTGCCTCAGCCTCCCCAGTAGCTGGAATTACAGGAATGTGCCACACCATACCCGGCTAATTTTTTTTTTTAAGTAGATAAGGGGTTTTATCATGTTGGCCAGGCTGGTCTCGAACTCCCAACCTCGTGATCCGCTCGCCTCAGCCTCCCCAAGTGCTGGGATTACAGGTGTGAGCCACTACACCCGGCCAATTTTTGTATTTTTAGTAGAGAAAGGGCTTCATCATTTTGGCCAGGCTGGTCTCAAACTCCTGAACTCAAGTGATCAGCCCACCTCAGCCTTACAAGTGCTGGGATTACAGGCGTGAGCCATTGTACCCAGCCCTCAAAATCTATTTTTTAACATATTAAGATTGGCAAAGTACATACCATTTGACCCAGAAATTCTACATTCTAAGAATGTACGCCAGGCACGGTGGCTCCTGCCTGTCTGTAATCCCAGCATTTTGGGAAGCCGAGGCGGGCAGATGGCTTCAGCCCAGGAGTTCAAGACTAGCCCCGGCAATGTGGAGAAATCCCCATGTCCACAAAAATTACAAAAAATTAGCTAGGCATGGTGACACACGCCTGTAGTCCCAGCTACCTGGGAGGCTGAGTTGGGAGGATCACCTGAACTTAGGAGGTTGGGGCTGCAGTGATCCATGATGATTGCACCACTGCACTCCAGCCTGGGAAAGAAAAAAAAATGTTTCCCACATAGTCATATTACTCAATGTGTAGTCCATGAATCAAGAGCATCAGCATCACTTGAGAGGTCTACATTTCAATGAGATCCTCAAGCAATTTCTATACACATTAACATTTGAGGAATACTGCTACAGAGTACTCATACAGAAGAGCAAAGATGTATCTATGGGGATTTAAACAGCGTTATTTGTAATACTGACAGTTTTTTTTTAAAAGTTAATATCCATCAGTAGGGAACAGTTAAAAGTCTAACCAGGCTTGGTGGCACACAGCTGTAGTCCCAACTACTTGAGAGGCTGAGGCAGGTCGATGGCTTGAGCCCAGGAGTTTGAGGCTGTAGTGCACAATGATTGTGGGCAGGAAACAGGACCTCGACGTTGGACCAGATTCAAGACTGGCTGAAATTGGAAAGAGGCACAGAAGGAACTTCTCCGTGAGACACGCCCACCAGCACGACAGTTTACCACTGCCATGGCGACACCCGGAAGTTACTGCCTTTTTCCATAACAACCTGGAAGTTACCACCCCTTTTCTGGAAATCTCTGAATAACCCACCCTTTAATTTGCATGTAATTAAAAGTCAGTATAAATGTGACTGCAGCCGTTTCCCTGAGTTGCTGCTCTCCACACACTGCCTAGAGGGTGGTCTTGCTCGGTAGGAACAGGCATAGGGCTGTAAAACTACATCCTCAATAAAGCTATAACTTCTACCACATGCTCAAGAAAGAACTATGAGCCAATATTATTGGGCTAATCGCCAATTTGGGTGCTCACCTGCCCTGCATCAATTGTGCCTGTGAAAAACCATTGCACTCCAGCTGTTACCGGTTGAGAGTAATTGTCCAGGTTCTTAGCGTTTTGAACAAAGAATTGGACAAAACACACAAAGCAAGGCAGTGAAAGCAGAGTTTTTGTTTTTGTTTTTGTTTTTAAATTTTTCCCCCCTGAGACGGAGTCTTGCTCTGTCGCCCAGGCTGAAGTTCGGTGGCACGATCTCGGCTCCTGGGTTCAAGCAATTCTCCTGCCTCAGCCTCTTGAGTAGCTGGGATTAGAGGCTTGCCGCACCACGCCCGGCTAATTTTTGTATTCTTAGTAGAGATGGGGTTTCCCCACGTTGGCCAGGCTGGTCTCCAACTCTTGACCTCGTGATCCACCGAAAGCAGATTTATTTTAAAGGAAAGTACAATCCGCAGGGTGCGAGCACGCTCGAGCAAGTGGCTCAAGAGCATTGGTAACAGAATTTTCTGGGGTTTAAATACCCTCTAGAGGTTTCCCATTGGTTCGGTCTATGCAAATAAAGTAATGGCCCACCACCAGTCTAATTGGTTGTGGGAGGGGACCAATCAGAATGAAGAGTAGGCCTTCTATCAGTCTGATTGGTTGCGAGAGGGGACCAATCAGAGATACTTTCATTTTTCAACTGCTGTACAGAGAAAAGAGGGTTTGAAAAGGGAGTACCCTCTGATAGTCAGCATGATTCGGCCTTAGGTTCCCTGCCTCCAGACCCTGTTCTCCTGCCTCACAGTGAGACTCTCCCTAGAAAAACACAAGAAAGAAAGGAAAGCGGTAGTATATTCACATAATGGAAGACTAGACAACTATGAGGAAAATAAAGAGATTTATGCTCAGTGACATGAAAGAAGCCCAAGACATGTTAGAATTGAATAATTAGAGGAAAAAAAAAACCCTAATCTAATAAAAAAAAAATCTGTTGTTTTTTTTTTTTTTTTTTTTAGACTGAGTCTCACTCTATTGCCCAGGCTGGAGTGCAGTGGTGCGATGTCAGCACACTGCAACCTCTGCTTCTCAGGTTCAAGCGATTCTCCTGCCTTCACCTCCGGAGTAGCTGGGATTACAAATGCCCACCACCACGCCCGGTGAATTTTTGTATTTTCAGTAGAGACAGGGTTCGCCATGTTGGCCAGGCTGGTCTTGAACTCCAGACCTCGGATGATCCGCCCACCTCGGCCTCCCAAAGTGCTGAGATTACAGGCGTGAACCAAAGCGCCTGGCCTTTTTTTTTTTTTTTTTTTTTTTTTTTTGAGACAGAGTCTCGATCTGTTGCCCAGCCTGGAGTGCAGTGCCGTCATCTTGGCTCACTGCAACCTTTGCCTCCCGGGTTCAAGCGATTCTCGTGTCTCAGCCTCCCAAGTAGCTGAAACTACAGGCACAAGCCACAACGCCTGGCTAATTTTTTTTTCTTTTCTTTTTTTTTTTTTTTGAGATGGAGTTTCACTCTTGTTGCCCAGGCTGGAGTGCAGTGGTGCGATCTCGGCTCACTGCAACCTCCGCCTCCCGTGTTCAAGTGATTCTCCTGTCTCAGCCTCCGGAGTAGCTGGGATTGGGGCGCCACCACCCCGGCTAATTTTTTGTATTTTTAATAGAGATGGGGTTTCACCATATTGGCCAGACTGGTCTTGAACTCCTGACCTCAGGTGATCCAACCCGCCTAGGCCTCCCAAAGTGCTGGGGTTACAGGCGTGAGCCACCACGCCCAGCCTAAATACTACTTTTATAATTGAAAGAGACTCTATCTAGACCAGCCAATGGGGGAAAAATATCAAGGATGTTGTGGAGTATCTAGCTCTCATTACACAGTGTAACTTCAGTTCTTGCCAACTACAAATAAAATAAAACCTTCAATGGCTCCCCCCAGCTTTCAGTATAAAGTCCAGATCCTTCGGTGTGATCCAAGTCTGTTTACTGCTTCTACCATATTCCAACCCCCCACTGCACCTACTGTTCCAGCCAGCAGAACCACCTGCTTTCTCTGCACAGGCATTGAGCTCTTTCTTCTCCAAGTGTTACCACAGGTGATTCCTGTGTCTGAAATCTCTGCCCCGAATATATGGCATCATGTATGTGCATATACTATACAGTGATCCCTAGCACTCAGTAAAAGCTCTATAAATGTTGGGTGTGATTATTACAACATGCCTCATTATATTGAATTACTTGGGTATTTAACCTTGTCACTGAACTGTACACCTCTTGAACATACAAGATAAGGACTTCCGTGCTTACTGTCCCCGAGGGCCAAGCATGTAGAGCCAGGGACAGATTAAGTGCTTAACAAACGCGTGGCAGGGTGCAGTGGCTCATGCCTGTAATCCCTGCATTTTGGGAGGCCGAGGCGGGCGGATTACTTTAGACCAGAAGTTTCAGACTAGCCTGGGCAACATGGCAAAACCTTGTCTCTACAAAAAATACAAAAAAATTAACTGGGCATGGTGGCGCACAGCTGTAGTCCCAGGTACTCAGGAGGCTGAGACGGGAGGATTGCTTGAGCCCAGGACGCACAGGTTGCAGTAAGCTATGATTGCTCCACTGCACTCCATCCTGGGTGACAGAGGGAAACTCTATTTCAAAACAAAAATAAAAACAAAATAACAAAAGTCTAGCTGGGTGCGGTGGCTCACGCCTGTAATCTCAGCACTTTGGGAGGCCAAGGCGGGTGGATCACAAGGTCAGGAGATCGAGACCATCCTGGCTAACACGGTGAAACCCTGTCTCTACTAAAAATACAAAAAAATTAGCCGGGCCTGGTGGCGGGCGCCTGTAGTCTCAGCTACTCCGGAGGCTGAGGCAGGAGAATGGTGTGAACCTAGGAGGCGGAGCTTGCAGTGAGCCGAGATCCCGCCACTGGACTCCAGCCTGGGCAACACAGCAAGACTCCATCTCAAAAAAAAAAAAGTGTGTGTTCAAGGACACATTCCTAACCCTTACATCACAACTTTTCTTCCCATCTAATGTGTCTTCCTCTTTCTTCTTGGCCAAGGAAAATCATATCCATTTCTTTCGACTACCTCAAACCACATGGATTTTTCCGTTCTCCACACTCCGACAATACAATAACTTTCATTTGTATAGCACATCTAACTCTTCAGAGTGCTTTCATATTTATTATCTCTTTTTCCTCACAGCAACCCCTGTACCAAGGACACAGGCCAAGGGTGGGGAGGAGCAGGAAAATGTTTACTAAGGGTCAACTAAGTGAAAGGCGATTTACCCGCATTATCTGTTTTAATCCCTTAACAATCCTTACAGGTGGACATTTTAATTCCCATTTCACAAGTGTGGAAATTAGATCTTAGTAAGATTTCATAACCTGCTGAAGAACACACAGGTATTAAGTGGTAGAGATGGGTTTTGAAGCTGGTGTCTCTGACTTTAAAGTCCCTACTGGTTCCATGACACCAAGTAAACAGATCTGCCTATTAACTATATTCCTCCAAGCTGCCCTGGGCAGGAGGTAATGTAATACTTTCTGATTTCTTGTCCACCACATCTTCCATCAGACCACTTTGATGTTATATAAAGTCTGTAGGCACAATTTAACAATGAATCACATACCATCTTACCTGGTTACCTGATTGTTTCATTTACATTAGATTCCACAACAAGATTGGTAACATCCCCCTTTCCCCAGGCAGGAATTGTGTCATCTTAACCTCCCTGAGCCTCAGTATCCTCTTCTTTCAAATGTCTGTCTTACAGGACTGTTGCAGAGATTAAATACCAGTTGTAAAGACGTTTGACATAATGTCTCGCACAAACTCTTCAGAAATATTTATTGCATCTCAACATCTTTTTCAACTTCTTCAACACGTCAGACAGGCCTGAGTGCCTGGGTTTTTGGCTATGCCAGTTCCTGTTGATTACTGATATAACAACGTTGGATCAGGAGTATTTCAGTGGGCAGATGTTGAATTTTCTGCCTTCCACCCACTAAAAGGTTTGCATCAAACCAGTCCAGGATAACTCATACTGGATCCCTGCCAGTTGATATAGTTAAGCTGATCTACAGATAAGAAAGAGTCTTGGGTACGTTTAGCTAGTAAATGCAGATCTGCCAAGACTCCAACCCAGTTCTTAAGATA
This sequence comes from Macaca mulatta, assembly GCF_049350105.2. NCBI lineage: Eukaryota > Metazoa > Chordata > Mammalia > Primates > Cercopithecidae > Macaca > Macaca mulatta. Next base: position 7,874,576 of record NC_133416.1, read on the forward strand.
CCTGTGTCTGGGCTCCTTCCGCTCTACCAAGCCACCTTTCAAAGGTCTACCTGAAAATAACTAATGAGCAGAAACTATAGGGGGAAGGGGAAAAGACCCCTTATCTTGGTGTTTCTTGCTTTTCCTCGCAGCCCCGCCCTTTTTGCTTCGAAGGGTGAGTTTTTCCTGAATTCACAATACTTTTGCATTGAAGATGTCGGGGGTCCCTTTAAGGTCTTGGGTGACGTAATGACTAGCCCCGCCCTCTCTCTTCTCTCTTCTCAGCCCTGGCCATTTTTTTTTTTTTTTGTCCTCAACCAATTAGCGGCCCGACGCCCTTTCCGCGCCTCATCCGGGTTCCCGGGACTGGGAAATTGGCCTGGTAACCAGGCAACTACTGATCAATCCCCTCCCCAGCTGATTTGCGCATCAGGTAGTCGCCGCTCTGCGCTCAACGGTGGCGAGTTTCAGTAGCCAAGTGCCCCGCCCCCGTTGCCATAACAGCAGTACACAACCCCTCCTTCCCCTCGCCCGCTTGCTAAACAGTCCTTCCCTCTCGGGACCAAGGGCCTCTCCAGAACTGCTTCTGATTTAGCAGAAACAGGGTCTGAGCCCCTTTGCTAAGGCGAATTGAGTGGGAGGACTGGAGACTGCGCTTTAGGCTGGTGTACCAGAGGGCCCAAGGAAATTGGTCCAGTGGGGAGGGAAAAGTAGAAGAAATGAATGGAGCGGGGATTAGGGATGGCGCAGTGGGAGCTAAGAGGAGAGGAGGAGGAGGAGGACTTGGTAGGGAAGAGTGGAGAGCATGGCTTAAGGGGGAGGTGGGAAGAATGGGGGAGAGGGAAGCCCAGGAAATAGGGACACTGGGCTGCTGGAGGAGAGCTGGAGCCACTGCGAAGGACAGGAAAGGCCTAGGGGTGTGGGTGACATCCTGAAGGGAGGGGGTCCTCAGTGGAAAGTGTGAAGTGGGGGTTGAGAGTCAAAATGAGATGTTCACAGGGATGAGGAAAGAAGCCTAGAGTTGGTGGGTCAGAAGTGATGGGGGTGATGGGAGTGGCACGTGTCAATGACGATGAAGGAGCTGAAGGCTGGCAGAAGCTGAGGAGACCTTCTTTCTCAGGAGGAGGACTGAGCTTATCTGACTTCAGAGCTTTCAGGAGGGAAGAAAGATGTCAGATGAAGATGATCTAGAAGACTTTGAGCCAGACCAGGATGATTTTGAGAAAGAAGAGGACGAGAAGGAGACAGAGGAGGGGGAGGACTACAGAAAAGAGGGGGAAGAGTTCCCTGAGGAAGTGAGAGCCTGGACAAAGAGGGGTCCTAGGGCTGAGGGGCGGGGTTGGGCAGGGGAGGGACGCCTTATTCCACTTCCATCTGCAGTGGCTGCCCACGCCCCTCACGGAGGACATGATGAAGGAAGGGCTTTCTCTGCTCTGTAAGACAGGCAGTGGGCTGGCTCATGCTTATGTCAAGCTGGAGGTTAAAGAGAGGTGCGTTGTGGGGGGACCAGATGAGGACTGTGAGATTGTAGGGCCCCTGTCTCCTTTCCCACTGTCATTCCTGGGTGTTCTGGCTGAGAGTTTGACCCTTCTCATGCCTAGTGGAAAGGGAAGGACAAAATTTACTTTTCAGGAGCGCTGAGACTTCTATCAAAGCTGACCTGGGGAATTGGAGACTGAGAGTATATGGGGGGATTCCTGCTGGATTCCCTCATTTGTCTTTCAGAGTATGGGTTCTCTGTCCTTCACAGACACAGGTCTTTCTGCCCACTGTTAAGAACCCACCTACCTTCTCTTACCCTTCTTCTCGCCTACCATCTGTTGCCCATTCTTCTCCTCATTATAAGCCTTCTGCTTTAGCAACTCTGCCAGTCCTCGCTGGGTTCTTAACCCTAAACCTGGTTCCTTCTCCCTCTTCCATCTCCTAGGGACCTGACAGACATCTACTTGCTGCGCTCCTACATCCATCTGCGCTATGTGGATGTTTCTGAGAATCACCTGACAGACCTGTCGCCACTCAACTACCTCACCCACCTGCTCTGGCTCAAGGCTGATGGCAATCGGCTGCGAAGTGCCCAGCTGAATGAACTGCCCTACCTGCAGATTGCTAGTTTTGCTTATAACCAGATTACTGACACTGAAGGCATCTCTCATCCTCGTCTTGAAACCCTGAATCTCAAAGGTGGGTCTTTTTTTTTTTTTTGAGACGGAGTCTCGCTCTGTCGCCCAGGCTGGAGTGCGGTGGCCGGATCTCGGCTCACTGCAAGCTCCGCCTCCCGGGTTCACACCATTCTCCTGCCTCAGCCTCCCGAGTAGCTGGGACTACAGGCGCCTGCCACCTCGCCCGGCTAGTTTTTTTGTATTTTTTAGTAGAGACAGGGTTTCACCGTGTTAGCCAGGATGGTCTCAATCTCCTGACCTCGTGATCCGCCCATCTCGGCCTCCCAAAGTGCTGGGATTACAGGCTTGAGCCACTGCGCCCGGCCAAGGTGGGTCTTAGGATGGGCTACACAAGATTCTTTCCTTCCTAGCCTGAGGCCAACAGAAGTGGGCAGTATGGTCCTTGGCTATGGCACATGGCAGTCTGCATTCATTCATTCAGATACGCAATGTGATTCATTATGACAGTTCTACATGTTAACCATATAGGAGCGAATAAGACAAGAAATGTCCCTATTCTCATATAGCTTATATTTCTAGTTGGGAGAGACGTACAAGTAACAACAAACACAATACGTAAATTCATGTAGCATGTTAAAAGGAGACAAGTGCCTTGGAAGAAATAGATCAGAGTAAGAGGAATGGGGGACATAGGTGGCAATGTCAAATGGATTGGTTAGGACAACCATCACTGAGAAGATGACATTTGAGCAAAGAGTTGAAGAAGGAGAGGGAAGTAGACATGTCAGCTGCTTCGTTCACTCTTCAAAGGCTTAGGTGGATATGTCCATCAGGACCTTGGACTACCACACCACTTGCCCCAGGGCTCTGGAGGTATTAAGTCTGGAGCTGTCCTTCCTCACTACTACCCTGCTTTGTGAATGTCCAGGGTAGGGTGATTTAGAGGCTTCCCAAATTCAGGCTCTAATGCTGAACATTTGGAGTGGCCCTTTGAGCTCTTGAAACCCTCCTCCCCAGGAAACAGAATCCACATGGTGACAGGTCTGGACCCCCAGAAGCTGATCAGCCTGCACACAGTGGAGCTTCGGGGGAATCAGCTGGAAAGCACGGTGGGGATCAATCTTCCTAAGCTGAAGAACCTCTACCTGGTAACTCACTGGGTCATAGGGTGGTGCAGGGAAGAGGGCACTGTCCTGGGGGTCAGGATGCCTGTTTTCTAGTAGGCTCAGCTACTAACTTCTTCATTATGATAGTAACTGGTATTATCAAGCCCATAGTTGGTTCCAGATACTGTGGAGATACAGAGCCACCTAGCAGGGCTGATAATATATAATGTGTGGATAATACAGAGATAATTTACTTTGATACAGGTAGCAGCAAAATGCACCATAATTGAGGTACAAACATCAGGCTGTGGAAATGTTTTAGGAAAACTCTCCTCTCAGATTGGGTTTTTCTTCAGCTCTTGCCCTAGCTACCACAGCAATAATCAACCTAAGACTTCCGGGGCCCAAGATGTGGGGTTTCTCCCCATACACCAAGTAGTAGACACCAGCTGGGTGATCTCTAATTTGATTCCGACACTATCTACCTGGGGATAGCATCAGATCCCACAGATTGAGGGCTCAGTTCCCAAGAGTGACCCCCACACCGTCCGCAGACACCAGTTGCAAGTCCAAACCTCCGGAACTTCTGACACATCAGCTTCAACATGAAGCTGGTTCCCATGACCTCTTCTTTGGATTTAATTAATTTTCTGGAGTGACTTTTTATCAGTTTATTGCAAGGGCAAAGGACACAGATGAAGAGATGCATAGGGCAAAGTCTGGGGGAATAGATGCAGTGCTCCATGTCCTTCCTGGGTGCATCACCCTCCAAAAGCCTTCATGTGTTCAGCTACCCAGAAGCTCTCTGGACCCAGTCCTCTTGGGTTTCCATGGAAGCTTCAAATATTAGTATTCCCTCCCCCAGGGAATTGGGGAGGCTGTCTCTGGGGAGGGTCTTAAGAACTACAATCAGGCCGGGCGCGGTGGCTCAAGCCTGTAATCCCAGCACTTTGGGAGGCCGAGACGGGTGGATCACGAGGTCAGGAGATCGAGACCATCCTGGCGAACACAGTGAAACCCCGTCTCTACTAAAACTACAAAAAAAACTAGCCGGGCGAGGTGGTGGGCGCCTGTAGTCCCAGCTACTTGGGAGGCTGAGGCAGGAGAATGGCGGGAACCCGAGAGGCGGAGCTTGCAGTGAGCTGAGATCCGGCCACTGCACTCCAGCCTGGGCGACAGAGCGAGACTCCGTCTCAAAAAAAAAAAAAAAAAAAAAAAAAGAACTACAATCAGGCTGGGCACGGTGGCTCACGTCTGTAATCCCAGCACTTTGGGAGGCTGAGGCGGGCGGATCACGAGGTCAGGAGTTCAAAACCAGCCTGGCCAACATGGTGAAACCCTGTCTCTACTAAAAATACAAAAATTAGCCACACATGCTGACATGTGCCTGTAATCCCAGCTACTCGGGAGGCTGAGGCAGCAGAATCGCTTGAACCCAGGAGGCAGAGTTTGCAGTGAGCTGAAATGACACCACTGCAATCCAGCCTGGGAGACAGAGCAAGACTCCATCTCAAAAAAAAAAAAAAAGAGGCCGGGTGCGGTGACTCATGCCTGTAATCCCAGCACTTTGGGAGGCTGAGGCGGGCGGATCACGAGGTCAGGAGATTGAGACCATCCTGGCTAACACGGTGAAACCCCATCTCTACTAAAAATACCAAAAAAATTAGCCAGGTGTGGTGGTGGGCACCTGTAGTCCCAGCTACTCAGGAGGCTGAAGCAGGAGAGAGGCGTGAACCCGGGAGGTAGAACTTGCAGTGAGCCGAAATAGCACCACTGCACTCCAGCCTGGGCAACAGAGCAAGACTCCGTCTCAAAAAAAAAAAAAAAAAAAAAAAAACACAACCAGAAAGAGGGAGAAGCGGGGAAAGATTAGAGCCTTCCCTTTGGGCAGGTGAAAAGACAGCAGGAGAAGGTTCCTGAGACCTGCCCCTGAGACCCAGCACACCCAACTTTATAACAAAAGACTGCAACAAGGGCTATAATGGGAGTTATAAGCTAGGGACTGTGGATGAAAATCGTTATATATAATAACACCACAGGGCCGGGTGCGGTGGCTCAAGCCTGTAATCCCAGCACTTTGGGAGGCTGAGACGGGCGGATCACAAGGTCAGGAGATCGAGACCATCCTGGCTAACACGGTGAAACCCCGTCTCTACTAAAAAATACAAAAAGCTAGCCGGGCGAGGTGGCGGGCGCCTGTAGTCCCAGCTACTCGGGAGGCTGAGGCAGGAGAATGGCGTGAACCCAGGAGGCGGAGCTTGCAGTGAGCTGAGATCCGGCCACTGCACTCCAGCCCGGGTGACAGAGCGAGACTCCGTCTCAAAAAAAAAAAAAAAAAAAAAAAAAAAAAAAAAAAACACCACAGGAAGCCACTGAAATATTTAGTCTTTTAGACTCTTAAGCTTCGTTATTCTGGGATGGTGCTGATGGCAATCCTCAGTGGTGGCATGGGGGCTCCTGGGCCATATGGGGAGTGGGCTGAAGCATCTCCTCCATCCCAAGTGGCTTTGGGGGGTGAGTGGTAGCGGGTTACTGCTGACCTTTCTCTGGGATGGCAGCTTCTCCTGAACTTCTTTTTTTTTTTTTTTTTTTTTTTTGAGACGGAGTCTCGCTCTGTCACCCAGGCTGGAGTGCAGTGGCCGGATCTCAGCTCACTGCAAGCTCCGCCTCCCGGGTTCCCGCCATTCTCCTGCCTCAGCCTCCCGAGTAGCTGGGACTACAGGCGCCCGCCACCTCGCCCGGCTAGCTTTTTGTATTTTTTTAGTAGAGACGGTGTTTCACCGTGTTAGCCAGGATGGTCTCGATCTCCTGACCTCGTGATCCGCCCGTCTCGGCCTCCCAAAGTGCTGGGATTATAGGCTTGAGCCACCGCGCCCAGCCAACTTCTTTACTTTCTATACTGATCTCTACTCATCCCCACTCCCTTCTTCCACTCCTCCCTCTCAACATCTTGGATTTCCTCTTTTGCATTATCTCATTCTGACTTCTCTTTCTTCCCTGTCCCTGCTCCTTCTCAATCAATCCACTGTGCCCTGGGGGTCTAGGCCCAAAACCTGCTGAAGAAGGTGGAAGGCTTGGAGGACCTGAGCAATCTCACCACCTTGCATCTTCGAGACAACCAGATTGACACTCTGAGTGGCTTCTCCAGGGAAATGAAATCATTGCAGTACCTCAACCTGAGGTATGCACCCCTTCTAAGCCCCACCTTGTCCCTACCCCTGACCAGGTGCAGCTTTTGAGTCTGTGTTCCTCCCTGGCCCAATTCCCCAGTCCTAGCCTACAGCTGGATACTCACCTCATCCTCCTCCCTGATCCTCACCCCGCCTTTCCTTACTTTCTTCTGCACTGAGTTGCAACACTAAGTCCCTTATAGCTTGTGACCCCTGAATTTGTATTCATTCAATCCACAATTATTGAGAATGTGCTATATGCCAGGCCTTGTGCTGTGTTTTGGGGACATTTAAAGGAATCAGAGGCTGGGCATGGTGGTTCATGCCTGTACTCCCAACACTTTAGAAGGGAGGATCACTTGAGGCTAGGAGTTCAGGACCAGTCTGGGCAACATAGTAAGACCATGTTTCTACAGAAGTAAAAATAATGGCTAGGCATGGTGGCTCACACCTGTAGTTGTAACATTTTGGGAAGCTGAAGCGGGCAGATAATTGGAGCCTAGGAGTTTGAGACCAGTCTGGGCAACATGGCAAAATCCCGTTTCTACCAAAAATACAAAAATTAGCCAGGCATGGTGACAAGCACCTGTAATCCCAGCTACTCAGGAGGCTTAGGCGGGAGGATTGCTGGAGCCTAGTGGTGGAGTTTGCAGTGAGCTGAGATCAAGCCACTGCACTCCAGAGTAGGTGACAGAGCCAGACCCTGCCTCAAAAACAAAAAATATTAAATAAAAATTAAAATATTAAATTAAAAATAAAAATTAACTGAGCCTCGTGGTGCACACCTGTGATTTCAGCTACTTAGGAGGCTGAGGTAGGAGGATCACTTGAGCCCAGGAGTTCAAGGTTGCAGTGAGCCATGATTGTGCCACTGCACTCCAGCCTGGGTGACAGAGTGAGCTGTCTCTAAAAGAAATAAAGGAATCAGAGGTGATTCCTGTTCCTAAGGGGCTCACAGTGTGGCTCCAACTCTTTTTTCCTTGCCCTATCCTATATAAGTTTCCACTGCCCTTCTCCATTTCCTCGGTCCCAATTCACCTTCCCATTTCCTGCCTCTCTTCTCCTGAGCCCCACCTGTAAGGGATGACCTTTTTACTGATATAAAACACAAGATGTGCTCAGATTTGAGGAGAGAAGGACATTTGTAAGAAAATCTTTTGGTAGAAAGGCACTGAAGATCAGCCACTCTTGTCGGATGGAGGACTTTATGTGTGTGTCTTTAAGCAAACATGTAAGGAAACTGCCTCTTTCCTTAGTCAACAAGACCAGATTCTTGAGCTGGCAATGGAAAGAGCATCTCCAAGTAGGGAGAGGTGGTTGCATCTGGAAGCCCCAACTCTCATCCTGACCCCCTGGGCAATCTCTTATTCATGAAGTCTGCCACACAGATCTGATGGGGTGTGTATATGTGCCATCTTCCTGTTAATGATCTAGACAGGCGTGATGGGCCCTTCCTGAGTGGCTATTAAATGGGGATGTTTTGAGAGTAAGTCGGGTGTGTGTGTGGAGGGGGGTGAGGGTGTTTCAATGATTGGGAGGTGCCTCTGGGGCCAGAGATGCTAAGCATCCAACAATGCAAGGCAGAGTCCAGTACAAAGTGCCTGTAGCCCTCCTGGTGAGAAACACTGCATGAGGCTCAGCACGACCATGAGATCAGGCTGAAACACTTAAATATGATTGCATAAAGGCTTAAAGCGAGAACGTGAAAATAAATAAAAGGCCAGGCACAGTGGCTCATGCCTGTAATCCCAGCACTTTAGGGGGGCCAAGGCAAGAGGACTGCTTGAGGCCAGGCATTCAAGACCAGCCTGGGCAACATAGTGAGACCCAGTCTCTACAAAAAATTTAAAAATTAGCCAGGTGTGGTGGCACGTGCCTGGAGCTACTTGGGAAGTTAAGGTGAGAGGATCGCTTGAGCCCAGGAGTTCAAGGCTGCAGTGAGCTATGATCATGCCACTGCACCCCCAACCAGGGTGACATAGTGAGACCCTATCTCAATAAAAATAAAAAAATAAATAGAGTATCATATAATGAGGCACATTAGGAGATGAAGTTTATTCTCCAGGTTGGGAGGCTCCAACCCATCTGTAGCCCTAGGTTCCCTTTGTGGGGAGCACCAACAGAGCACCCACCACTCTAAACTCCAGCTTAGATCCCAGTTCCTTGTCCCCTGACCTAGGTCCTACAGGGTAGAGTGCAGTGGCTCGATCTCGGCTCACTGTAACCTCAGACTCCTGGGGTCAAGCGATCCCTCCTCCTCAGCCAAGTAGCAGAGACTACAGGTGTGTGCCACCACGCCCACCTAATTTTTTTATTTTTAGTTTTTGTAGAGATGGGGTCTCACTATGTTGCCCAGGCTGGGTCCTACCTTCTACCTTCTGTTTAGGTGTGATCACAGAAAACGTGTCTCCCTGTGAGGAAAATTTGCCCTCTCCTCCCCAGCTATAAGACAGGGTTGTGGCCTAGCTTTGCTGCACCAAAAGAACACATGAACACATGACAGAGTAGAATATGGCACTTAGGGACTCCTTGAAGAGCAGAAGCAGGACCAGAGTGGGGTTGCACAGCACCTCTGCAGTAAATCTGGCAAGGCTTGGCAGGCCAGTTCTCAGTGTTTCTAGGGAAACGGGAACCCAGTAGCAGAGTCCCCCAGAGGCCCCATTCCTAGCAACTGGCAACCAAAGCCCGTTATTCCTGCGTGAACCCCTCCTGACCACACTGGCAGGGGCAACATGGTGGCCAACCTGGGGGAGCTGGCCAAGCTTCGAGACCTGCCCAAGCTGCGAGCCTTGGTGCTGCTCGATAACCCATGCACGGAGGAAACCAACTACCGCCAGGAGGCCCTGGTGCAGATGCCATACCTCGAACGCCTGGACAAGGAATTCTATGAGGAGGAGGAACGGGCTGAGGCTGATGAGATTCGACAGAGTCTGAAGGAAGACAAGGAGAAGGAGCAGGAGCCTGAGCCCAAGCCTGACCTGGAACCGGAACAGTCATTGATCTAGCGGCAGTTCTAGCCTCTGAAGATAGTAAGGAAGCCTGCAGGGAGGCAGTGGGAGGAGGCCAAGGGCTGGGCAGGTAGGGAAAGAGGCAAGAGGGGAAGCTGCTGCAGAAGGAGGTGGGGGAGGAAAGCATCAGACAAGCAGAACCCTTAAAGAGAGCAGGGTTAGGAGTCAGGGAGAGGAAAAGGGACCTGTGGGGCCTGGGACCAGCTGAGAAAGGCTTAGGAGGCCAGAAGAGTAAGTGAAAAGAATTGGGGTGGCCGGCAGAGGAGTTGATGGGGGTGGGGCAGCCATACCTGACACAGAGTGAAGTCTGCTAGGAAAGGACAGGTGTGGGTGCATGGTAGGGGCTGCAGGGGAAGGCTGGTGGTATATGCAGCTGGACCTAGGAGAGAAGCAGGAGAGGAAGATCCTGCACAAAAAATTTGAGCTAAAAATAACAGGACATAGAGGTGGGGGAAGAAAAGAGGGCGCAGTGAGGCAGAAGGAGACTGAAGAGATGAGGATGGCCGCCAGGCACTTTAGATAGGGCAGAGGCTTTATTTATTTACTTCGGTTTTCTTTTTTTTTTTTTTGAGAGGGAGTCTCCCTCAGTCTCCAGGCTGGAGTGCAATGGCGTGATGATCTGGGCTCACTGCAAACTCCGTCTCCCGGGTTCAAGCAATTCTCCTGCCTCAGCTTCCCGAGTAGCTGGGACTACAGGCGCATGCCACCAGGCCTGGCTAATTTTTGTATTTTTAGTAGAAACGGGGTTTCACCACGTTAGCCAGGATGGTCTCGATCTCCTGACCTCGTGATGTGCCCGCCTCAGCCTCCCAAAGTGCTGGGATTACAGGCGTGAGGCACAGCGCCCGGTCCCTATTTACTTCTGTTTTCTACCTCCAGGAGATCAAAAACGCTGGCCTTCAGACCTGATCGGACTCCCAGGGGGGCCACCACATTCATACCTCCTAGGGCGAGGACAGAGGATGCCTCTTTTTGCCCCAAAGCTGGAAATTCATCACAACCTGAGGCCCAGGATCCGCTCTGTGCGGGTCCTCTGGGCAGTGTGGGGTGCAGAGTGGGGTGCCTAGACCTGAGCGCTGCCTGGAGCCTAGGCCGGGGCCGCCCTCGGGCAGGTGTGGGTGGGAGCCAAGCCCGCGTGGGCCGCGGGGTGCTGGTAGGAGTGGTTGGAGAGACTTGCGGAGGCGGCTGGGGTGTTCGGATTTCCAATAAAGAGACAGTGTGATGCTCCTGTGTCTGACCGGGTTTGTGAGACATTAAGGCTGTCTTGAGCTTCACTGGCAGTGTGGGCCTTCGTACCCGGGCTACAGGGGTGCGGCTCTGTTACTTTCGAGTGGGTTGGGCCGTGGGTATGAGCACTTGTGTGCGCGGGGGGGCCAGGTCGTGGGTGCCCCCACCCTTCCCCCATCTTCCCCCCTCCCCCACTCCACCCGCGTCGGTCCCCCACCCGCGCTAGTACGTGCGCCTCCGCCGGCAGCTCCTGACTCATCGGGGGCTCCGGGTCACATGCGCCCGCTCGGCCCTATAGGCGCCTCCTCCGCCCGCCGCCCGGGAGCCGCAGCCGCCGCCGCCGCCGCTGCCACTCCCGCTCTCTCCGCGCCGCCGTCGCCACCGCCACCGCCACTACCACTGGCTGAGTCTGCAGTCCAGAGGTGAAGCCCCCGCCGGGCCCCGAGCCCCTGCGGCCCCCTCCCCTCGCCGCGGCGCCCCTGTCCCCTTTACCCGGTGCCGCTGCGCACCTCTCCGCATCTCTGGCCCGGTGCAGCTACGCACCTGCTCGGCCGCCCGCGCCCAGGGCGCCCTCCCTCCCTGGCCTTCCCCGCCCGCTGCCCTAGCTTTCTGGCCCTCTCCACGCCTGTCTCTAACTGCGCCTCTCCACCCTTGCCTGCCTTTCTCCCGGTGCTCACCCTCACCTACGGTTCTGTCCATTTGTTTCTAAGTTGGGAGTCTCTCCGGGCGGTGCATTTTTATCCTGGCGCGTCCCTTTTGGTTTGCATTTGGGGAAATGTCTTCTCTCACCCTTCCTCACCGCCCCCCCGCCAGACTTCCCTTGGACTCCCCTCTCTTCTGCTCTTCCCCACGACGCCCCTCTCCGTTCGCGCTTCCTCCCCTCAGCTGCACGGGGGAGGGATGGAAGAAGTGGGGATTTGTCGGGGCGCAGGGAGGAGGACAGGCCCAGCTGGTCTCCACTCCCCACCGGCTCTTATCCTCTTCACTTCCCGCTGCAACCCCCAGGGACTGCAGGGCCTTTCTCAGGACCCTCTCCCCCGACACCTCTACTGCGTGCGCCTTTCGCGGGAAGAGGAGGGAGACACGTTTGGGAGAGAGTGGGACCTTGGGGAAGGGGCAGAGTTCAGGCAGCTGAGGTGTTAAGTTGGGGAGGGATGGGAGCTCTGGAAGAGAGGCCCAGGCAACCCATCCTCTTCGTGGCTCCCAGGAGAAATGCAAGCCTGGCAGCCATTCCGCTCTGAGGAGATCTGGGGGAACCCCACCGGCTGGCCAAGCTGCAAAGAGGCGCGGGAACCACTGTCGTGCCCCTCCCCTCCTCACTGCAGTGTTCTCCCATCTCATCATTTGATCGTACCCCGCCCCCCACTGCAGTGACCTCCCCTTCCTCACTGCATTGACCTTCTCCTCTTCCCAGGGGGGAGGGGGAATCCCTTCTACAGCCCTAGACTGCAGCCAGCACCTCCCTACCCACCCCCAACCCCACTGCAGTAACCTCTTTCCCATCCCTCCCAGCCTCCTGCCCCGCCCATTGATCTCAGGCTCCACCCCTCTAAGCCTCTTATCTTTCTCCTTCCTTCCCTTCCACCCGAGGAGATCCCAGCCATCATGTCCATAGAGAAGATCTGGGCCCGGGAGATCCTGGACTCCCGCGGGAACCCCACAGTGGAGGTGGATCTCTATACTGCCAAAGGTAATGGGTGTGGCATGGGCCTTCCTACAGCCCTAGCTTTTCCACCGCCAGGCTGGGTTTGGCCAGGGGTTCGGAGGCCTTTTTTGATATCCAGGGGGATGGGGTGCTGGGCCAGGCTCACAAGCCTGGGTTGTAAAGGTTGGATCCTCCTTGTCCAGGGAGCCAGGGTGGGTGAGTCTGTGTTCGAGTTGAGCGTGTGAGGCATGCCCTGCCTCCGTGTGTCTTCCGGTGCACCTGCATGTGTGTAGACCTGTGCTGCGAGCAATTTCCTTTTTGCGGGCTCCCACTTGTGCATGTGGGGCCTCAGATGGGCGGATGAGGAGGCCACTTCTTGTGCATCTGCCTCTGTGTGTGGCAGGGGGTGGGGGAGACGTTAGGGAGCAGTGTGGGGAGAGAGCTACATGTGGTAGGCAGGAAGTTTAGAGCCAGAAGGCTGAGGGACTCCCTGGCCCCTGTGTTCTCTTCACTCCCTCTCATTCCATGTTCCTCCTTTAGGTCTTTTCAGGGCTGCAGTGCCCAGTGGAGCCTCTACCGGCATCTATGAGGCCCTGGAGCTGAGAGATGGAGACAAACAGCGTTACTTAGGCAAAGGTGAGGTTCTTTCTCTTTTCCAGACTTTCCCCAACCTCAGCCTTATGCCCCTACCTCACACCAGTCCCCAGTCCTCCTCTAGCATGCCTTCCCCTCCTCCCATTGTCCCTTCCGGCCCCTCCTGGCCTGACCCAGTTCAGCCTCTTCCTTTCCCCAGGTGTCCTGAAGGCAGTGGACCACATCAACTCCACCATCGCACCAGCCCTCATCAGCTCAGTGAGGCCCGCTCTTTGCTGGGGATAGCAGGGCCAGAGTTCTGGAAGGAATCCTGGAGCAGGGCAGGAGGAAGGGGAGAAAGAATGCCCACTTTTAGGAATCATGGTCACAAGGGGGAAGGGTGGGGAACAGATTCCTTACTGCCCCTGGTCCCATGGGGGTTCAGGTCCCCTAATCCAGGCAGGCCCCTGTCACAGGGACCTGGTTGGGCCCTGGCCAAATGTGAGCTTGGGTGTGAATGAGGGGACCCTCTGCCTGAGGGCTCAGCCTCCAGCCTGGCCCCGGGTGATGGAGGCTCTGCCCTCAGGGTCTCTCTGTGGTGGAGCAAGAGAAACTGGACAACCTGATGCTGGAGTTGGATGGGACTGAGAACAAATGTGAGCCGGGGCTGGGAGAAAGTGGGGAAGCATCAGGGTGGGGAGGCGTGGAGCAGATAGAGAGCTGAAGGGCCAGTGCTGTAATGGCTTCCTCAGGAATGACTGTCAGGGGCCTCCTCCTCCCAAAGCCGGAGCAAGGGGAGATGAGTTTAGCTGCAGAGGGAGGGACCGACATTAGGCAGAAGGAAGACCTTCTTTGTAGCATATATATATAGGAGGGGGTTGGCCTGAGAGAGTCTGTGGTCTCAGGGATATTTGGACAGAGGTGCGGCTCTCTGCTGCTTCCAGTCTCCTCCTCCCCACCCATTCCTCTCCCTGCTGTTTTCAGGAGAGCATGGATGAGGTGTTGCTGGGGCAGGGGTAAGGAGGGAGGAGGGGGTCTCCTTTACTGGCTCCTTTTGGAGACTACAGATAGAGGCAGGAGCTAGAAGGAGAAGGGGACATTGTGCTCAGCACCTTCCTCTATAATCTTCCAGCCAAGTTTGGGGCCAATGCCATCCTGGGTGTGTCTCTGGCCATGTGTAAGGCAGGGGCAGCTGAGCGGGAACTGCCCCTGTATCGCCACATTGCTCAGCTGGCCGGGAACTCAGACCTCATCCTGCCTGTGCCGGTGAGCGCTGAGCCGTGCCTGTGACTCTCCCAGGGGTGGGTGGGGGAGGGGGCATGCAACTCATGAGGAATGATGGGAGGAAAGTGAATTGGGGGAGGTAAAGAGGAAGGATGGGGACGTGAGATTTAGTCCGGGAAGCTGGGGGAAGTTTGGGATCTTGAGTTAAGACTCCTGGGGCAGGCAGGGAGGGGCTCTTTGACCCTTCTGTCTTTCTGCGGCTTCCCAGGCCTTCAACGTGATCAATGGTGGCTCTCATGCTGGAAACAAGCTGGCCATGCAGGAGTTCATGATCCTCCCAGTGGGAGCTGAGAGCTTTCGGGATGCCATGCGACTGGGTGCAGAGGTCTACCATACACTCAAGGGAGTCATCAAGGACAAATATGGCAAGGATGCCACTAATGTGGGGGATGAAGGTGGCTTTGCCCCCAATATCCTCGAGAATAGTGAAGGTGAGGCCAAGAGCCCCACTGCCAGCTCTAAGTCTTACCCTACTGCAGGACATCAGAAAGGGCCACACACTTCACCAAGTCCTGAGTAGGTGTGGAGGGTCCTCGGACTCTGCAAACTCCAAAAGTTACCAGTTCTTAGAGTGGATTGCAGGGGGCTTCCCAAATTCACATGCAGACCTAGGGGACCAGTCTTTCATCTGTCTAGCCGGATGTGTTAGCATCTGTTAAGTTGTCACTGGAGGGCCGGGCGCGGTGGCTCATGCCTGTAATCCCAGCACTTTGGGAGGCTGAGGTGTGTGGATCACTTGAGGAGTGAGACCAGGAGTTTGAGACCAGCCTGGCCAACATGGTGAAACCCTGTCTCTACTAAAAATACAAAAATTAGCCGGGCATGGTGGCGCGTGCCTGTAATCACAGCTACTAGTGGGGCTGAAGCAGGAGGATGGCTTGTACCTGGGAGGCGGAGGTTGTGGTGAGCCGAGATTGTGCCACTACACTCCAGCCTGGGTAACAGAGCGAGACTCCGTCTCAAAAAAAAAAAAAAAAAAAGTTGTCACTGGAGCCCTTGGGAATACTGGGAGATGGTCTGGGTGACCTGTTGGATTCATCCCATCCGTTCGAAATCTGTCCTATCCCCATTCCAACCTCCTAGGCCTCTAGAATCCCTAATTTTTCTGTGCCTTGGGAGAAACTGTATAGGGAATGGAAACAATGTAGGTAGTAGTTAAAAGTTAAGATTCTGGGGCCAAATTACCTGGATGTATTTGAACCCTGACTTGTGAAGTTACTGCGGGTGATCTTTCTTACTTCTCTCTGGAAATAATAACAGAATCTAGCTCATAGTAGTGTGAGGTTTAAACGAAATATATATGAAATGCTTAGGCGACATGCTGCCAATGAAAAGATAATAAGTATTATTAGCAGAATTTCACTCCTCTGTGTTCCCAGATGTCCTCTCCTCCCAGTCCTGGGGATAACCCCAATAGCAACCCCACCACACTTCCCTCAGGAACGGTCCTCCACCTCTGCCCTGAATGTCTTTTCTTTCCCTCCTCCTCGCGCATCCCTCTTGCTTGTACTATAATCTCACTGTATTCTGTCCCCAGCCTTGGAGCTGGTGAAGGAAGCCATCGACAAGGCTGGCTATACGGAAAAGATCGTCATTGGCATGGATGTTGCTGCCTCAGAGTTCCATCGTGATGGCAAATATGACTTGGACTTCAAGTCTCCCGCTGATCCTTCCCGATACATCACTGGGGACCAGCTGGGGACACTCTACCAGGACTTTGTCAGGGACTATCCTGGTGAGAGGAAGCAGTGTGAGGGGGAGGTCTGGGGGCAGGCAGTGTCCCAGCAACTCTGGACCTTATGGGGTGCTGACTCAGGCACCAGGTGGAGGTGTCCTAAGAAGAACCTGAGAACCAGGGAGAGGGTGCAGGAGCCACCTGCAAAGACTGGGCTTTGTATGTAGTGTAAAAGTGCAGGTACCCGAGACTAATCTGTTCTATCTGCCTCAGATCCTGATTAAAGTCATGGGTTCTGAAAATTACTGGGGTCAGGGGGAAGGCTCTGGAAGGAACCAGGGATGGTGAGAGGGTGACTGGATCTAGCAGAGAACTAGAATATTTCGGTATCTTTGATTGATGAAATTGTGGATGCTGAATGGAGCTGGGACTGATGTGTGAGTAGAAAGAAGGCTGAGGGGGACTGAATTAGCTTCTGCAAGTCTGCCCAGGGCCTTTACCCCAGGAAGGAGGCAGTTGGTCTCCATCTTCCTGAAACAGAGCGAAAGAAAATAAACATAATTGCAGAATTAAGGATTTGGATTAGCAATGAGGACGGGCTTCCTGGGGGTGAGAACAGGAAAATGCAAAGTTAGGTTGTGAACCCTTGTTACTGGAAGATTTTTTTGTTTTTTGGATTTTTGTTGTTGTTGTTTGTTTGTTTCTTGTTTTTTGTTTTTTTGAGACGGGGTTTCACTCTTCTTGCCCAGACTGGAGTGCAATGGCGCCATCTCGGCTCACCACAACCTCCACCTCCTGGATTCAAGCGATTCTTCTGCCTCAGCCTCCCGAATAGCTGGGATTACAGGCATGTGCCACCATGCCTGGCTAATTTTGTATTTTTAGTAGAGACAGAGGTCTCTCCATGTTGGTCAGGCTGGTCTCCAACTCCCAACTCAGGTGATCTGCCTGCCTTGGCCTCCCAAAGTGCTGGGATTATAGGCGTGAGCCACCACACCCGGCAGGTTTGCTTTTAATTAATTTTTTTTTTTTTTTGTAGAGACAGGGTTTAGCCATGGTGCTCATGGCTGGTCTCGACCTCCTGGGCTCAAGTGATCCACATGCCTTGGCCTCCCAAAGTGCTGGGATAACAGGCATGAGCCACTGTGCCCAGCCCATGGAAGTGGAGTGAGATCTCTGCTCACTGCATGATTCTCTTAGCCTCCCAAGTAGCTGGGATTACAGGTGCGCACCACTATGCCTGGCTAATTTTTGTATGATTAGTAAAGATGTGGTTTCTCCATGTTTGCCAGGTGGGTTTCAAACTCCTAACCTCAGGTGATCCACTTGCTTTGGCCTTCCAAAGTGCTGGGATTACAGGCGTGAGTCAGTGCACCTGGCCTGTTTTTTTTTTTGTTTGGTTGTTTTGTTTTGTTTTGTTTTTGAGATGGAGTCTCGCTCTGTCGCCCATGCTGGAGTGCAGTGGCGTGATCTCCACTCACTGCAAGTTCCACCTCCCGGGTTCATGCCATTCTCCTGCCTCAGCCTCCTGTGTAGCTGGGACTACAGGGGCCCGCCACCGCGACCGGCTAATTTTTTTTTGTATTTTTAGTAGAGATGGAGTTTCACCGTGTTAGCCAGGATGGTCTCGATCTCCTGACCTCGTGATCCGCCCGTCTCGGCCTCCCAAAGTGCTGGGATTACAGGCTTGAGCCACTGTGCCCGGCTGTCTTTTTTTTTAAGACAGAGTCTTGCTCTGTCGCCCAGGCTGGCATGCAGGGGTGCGATCTCTGCCTCCCAGGTTCAAGTGATTCTCATGCCTCAGCCTCCCCAGTATCTGGGATTACAGGCATGTGCCACTATGCTCGGCTAATTTTTGTATTTTTAGTAGAGACGGAGTTTCACTCTGTTGGTCAGGGAACTCCTGTCTTCAAATGATACGTTCACCTCAGTATCCCAAAGTGCTGGGATTACAGGCATAAGCCACTGTGCCTGGCCTCTCCCTGTAAGGTTTTATGAAATAAGAATCAGGAGCCAGGCATGGTGGCTCATGCCTGTAATCTCATCACTTTGGGAAGCCGAGGCAGAAGGATCGCTTGAGTCCAGGAGTTCGAGACCGGCTTGGCAATACAGTGAGACGTCATCTCTACAAAAATTTTAAAAATTAGCTGAGTGTGGTGCCACATGCCTATAGTCCCTGCTACTCAGGAGGCTGAGGTGGCAGGATCACTTGATTTGGGGAGGTGGAGGTTGCAGTGAGCTGATATTGTGTCACTGCACTCCAGCCTGGATGACAGAGTGAGACTCTGTCTCAAAAAAAAAAAAAAAAGGTTAAGAATCAGGGCAGGCTTACACTGGGGGGATTTGTCTTAGCAAGGATGAACAGGTATAGTTAACCCAGGGCCTGTCCATTTCAGGGAATAAAGGGGCATGTTCCTGCCTGATGTAGAGGCCCAGGGAAGATGAACAGCCCCCACCTCCCATGCTCTCTCTGCAGTGGTCTCCATTGAGGACCCATTTGACCAGGATGACTGGGCTGCCTGGTCCAAGTTCACAGCCAATGTAGGGATCCAGATTGTGGGTGATGACCTGACAGTGACCAACCCAAAGCGTATTGAGCGGGCAGTGGAAGAAAAGGCCTGCAACTGTCTGCTGCTCAAGGTCAACCAGATCGGCTCGGTCACTGAAGCCATCCAAGCGTGAGTGACTTCGGGCCCTCTCCTGTGTGGTCCTCATTTCTATAAGACTCCTCTTGCAAGTGCTCCAGCCTCATTCTACCCAGGGATGCCAAAGAGAGCAGGGAACCTGGAATCATCATCACAGTTCTCTCACCTCTGCCCCTCCACCCCTGATTCTCTGCTCCCCTCCCAGATAGCTTTCCCCTAGATGTTTCCTGATATAGACCAAGGTCGGGGCTGGGAAGAGAGTGCCCAGTGTGAGGGCTGGAGAAGCAGTGCTGTGTGTGGATACAGGTGCAAGCTGGCCCAGGAGAATGGCTGGGGGGTCATGGTGAGTCATCGCTCAGGAGAGACGGAGGACACATTCATTGCTGACCTGGTGGTGGGGCTGTGCACAGGCCAGGTGAGTGAGGCAGCCTGGTGAGTGAAGATAACTCTCTGTGGGACTGGTATTTCTAGCTCACCCACCTGGTCTCTCCTTCCAGGTGTTTGAGGGTGTCAGGGGAGTTTCAGGAGAGCAGAAGTTTCTTTTCAGGGGTGAGAGGGCAGCCACTGAGCTGCAAATCCTTTGAAATGTTTCAGATCAAGACTGGTGCCCCGTGCCGTTCTGAACGTCTGGCTAAGTACAACCAGCTCATGAGGTGAGGGTCCCTGGGGTGGAGGCCCCTGGCCCAGAGGGCTAAAGGCCCCATTTGCCTGCCGGACAATCTCTAGCACCCAGGGCCTGGATGACAGTCCATTTCCAGATAATATTGGTTTTTGCTTCCTGGGTTTATTGATGGCCTGATTGACAGATCCCAGAGATCACATGGGAAAGCCAGGGAATGCTCAGCCTTGGGGCAGGACACAAAAGCAGGTGGTGTGGGGGTGGTTGGAGTCTGGGGGACCCCCTAGAGAGAGAAGCAGGATCCTTCTGCATCCCTGACCACTTCCTTTGTGGTTCATGTCTCTCAGAATTGAGGAAGAGCTGGGGGATGAAGCTCGATTTGCCGGACATAACTTCCGTAATCCCAGTGTGCTGTGATTCCTTTGCTTGCCTGGAGACGTGGAACCTCTGTCTCATCCTCCTGGAACCTTGCTGTCCTGATCTGTGATAGTTCACCCTGTGAGATCCCCTGAGTCCCAGGGTTTCCAGAACTTCCCTGATTGACCTGCTCCGGCTGCTCCTTGGCTTACCTGACCTCTGCTGTCTCTGCTCACCCTCCTTTCTGGGCCCTACTCATTGGGGTTCTGCACTTTCCACTTCTTCCTTTCTCTCTCTTCCCTCAAAAACTAGAAATGTGAATGAGGATTATTATAAAAGGGGGTCTGTGGAAGAATGATCAGCGTCTGTGATGGGAGTGTCAGGGTTGGTGTGCTGAGGTGTTAGAGAGGGACCATGTGTCACTTGTGCTTTGCTCTTGTCCCATGTGTTTTCCACTTTGCATATGAGCCATGAACTGTGCATAGTGCTGGGGTGGAGGGGAGTGCTGGGCGTGTGATCATGCCTGGCTAATAAGGCTTTAGTGTATTTATTTATTTATTTATTTATTTTATTTGCTTTTCATTCATCCCATTAATCATTTCCCCATAACTCAATGGCCTAAAACTGGCCTGACTTGAGGGAACGATGTGTCTGTATTTCATGTGGCTGTAGATCCCAAGATGACTGGGGTAGGAGGTCTTGCTAGAATGGGAAGGGTCATAGAAAGGGCCTTGACATCAGTTCCTTTGTGTGTACTCACTGAAGCCTGCGTTGGTCCAGAGCGGAGGCTGTGTGCCTGGGGGAGTTTTCCTCTGTACATCTCTCCCCAACCCTAGGTTCCCTGTTCTTCCTCCAGCTGCACCAGAGCAACCTCTCACTCCCCATGCCACGTTCCACGGTTGCCAGCACCTCTGTGGCACTGAAATGAGCACCACCATTAAAGTCTGAATCAGTGTACTGTTGTGTCTGAGGAGTCTTACTCTAGTCCATATGAGGGGAGAGAAGATGGAGCACCTGGAAGCTGGTGAAACTGGACAGCAGAACTGGGGAGGGCACAAAAAGAGGAAGACAGACTGAACAAATATGGCCAAGATGATGGCACTGCCTACCCCATTCTGGCTAGGTGGGGTGCATGTGGCCCCTGCTTTCTTAGCAGCAGGCTTGGCTCCCAGACCCGGGTGAATTAAGGGGTTCAAGAGCCCCTAAAAGCATAAAATATTGTGTGTGTATGTGTATTTTGGGGGAAAGGGGGTCTAAGGTGTTTTCATATCCAAAGGGCTTGTGAACTGGAGCAGCTCCTGTACTGGACCTCTGCCAACAAAAGCCTGGCTGGTTCTCGAATGGAACAGGACTTCCTGGCCATTACTCACTGCAAGATGGGGAAATGGGAAGGAAGAATGGTTCTGGGGGTAGTAGAGAGAAGGACCTGAGGAAACAGAGTCCTCCAATAAACTGAAAATTCAGGGACGAAAGTGCTTAACAGACCCCTGGCTGGGTCAGACTAATAGTAGGGTTCCAATATGTGGCTAGAGACATATGACTCCTTAGCTATAACTCGTTAACTCTTACGGGGCCTCAGCGTTGGGATGCTCATTCTAGGTACCACCGAGGGGGACAAATCCCTTCCTCGTGGCTTGGATGCAACCTTGCGTCCCACAGATAGGGTCTGCACATGGGAGATCTAACCACTAGAGGGAGTTAGAGTTCTGCAGGACGCCATACTGGAGGCCAAGTGGGAGGAACTTCAAGCTGTCCCCTGTGGGCCTCCCACTCTGCTTCTGCTAAGGTCCGGTCCTGGCTCCCTCTGCCATCCTGCTCAGCTCCAGGGCTAAAATAGGATTCTAGTTTTGTATAGGCATGGCCCATTTCTTTTCTTGCCCTCCTTCCTGGGTCCCTGACACCTCAGCCATTTTCAATTCAAAGAGCTTCATGCCCCCTTTCCATTTCTGTGCCTTTTAATTTCAGTGTGGGCATCTCATCTTTCCCTTTTCTCCTGTCTCCTGGCGACCCTTTATGCCTCCCTTGGGGTTTCCTGTACTTTTCTCTGTGCCTCTCAGTTTTCTCTGGGGTCCCTGATACCTATCTTACCTTAGTAACTCCCAGACTGACCAGGACTATTCTAGTTTGAGCCTAGTTCCTAGCCTCTGTCCTTTCTTTCATCCCTCCTCACCAGGTCGCCTTCTCTGACAGTCTGGCCCCCCCATCCCCAAAGTACTGGGGTTGGATTGGGTTACAGCTAGCTCTGCCTGGGCCTTCCAGGCCCTTCTCTCCACTTTCCCTTTGTGCCGTTGCCTGGAGACCAATGGGTTGTGGGGGGCTGAGCCAGAGAGGGAGCTGGGGTGAGGGATGGCGGGGGCTGTGCGCGGGCGCGCGCGCGCTCGTGTGTGTGTGTGTGTGTGTGTGTGTGTGTGTGTGTGTGTGTGTGTGAGAGAGAGAGAGAGATGTCCCCTGCAGCTGGACTATAAGCCTCAGGTAGGGGAGGAATGGGAGAGGGTAGACACTGGTTTCTTTTGTGACTCTCACCATCCCCTATCCCCACATATGCCTAAATTTTTCTTTTAGTCTCCATTGTAGCCCGTTCCTTAGTGATTAAAAAACACGGGAGAAGAGCTCAGCCTGGAAGGGATTTGGAAGGGGCTTGAGCCAAGGCCCAGTGGGAGTCTGAACTGAGTGGTGCAGAAAGAGAGGAAATGCAATGGGGAGAGAGGGCGAGGGGGAAAGGGGGAGCCCTGGAACAAAGCTGGGGGTGGGGAGGAGCAGGAGCTACCCTAGAGCAAGAGGGAGTGGGGCGCACCGGGAGACAGGGAGCTGGCCTGGTCTCAGGGAGGCCCTGGGAGGGGCTGGGAAGGTGTGCATGGAGTGGTGAGTGCCAACCAATTCAAGGGACTTCAGAGTGATGACTCATTCCCAGGCCAAGGAAGTGTTCCTGTTCCTGCGCCCAGTTCCCCAGTGCTCTGGAATCTTGCTTAGAGCTTTTGAGTATTCCCAGAACTTTGTTGAATCTGGCCCAAGGAATTGAGACAAAATCTACTGAGCTGCTCCAGAGCCAACCTCCTTCCTTCCCTGAAGGCAGGTGGGATCTTGTCAGTTCAGGGACCACCCTTCGCCTCCAGCAAGACTGGTCCCACAAGTACCCGGCCCCCACCCCAAATATGGAGCGCTACTGAGGGCTCCCAATCCACACTCCAGCTCCAGGTCTTCCGGTTTGCCAGCCTGCCTCCCTCCCATTCTCTGGCCTTCCCAATTTCTGCTGCCAAAAATCACCCTGTGTCCTTTGTCCTGAGAGATGTTGCTGCTTGGTGGAGGGCCAGGAGGGAGCCCAGGAGAAGGAACTGGTGGTGGGCTAGCCGAGGTGCTGGCTTCATGGCTGGTGGCAGACTGACTGCCAGAGGCTACCTGGAGAGCAGGGGAGGGAGAGGGAAGGGTTGGGAGGAGCCTGCAGTCTGTGGTGGGGACTGTCTACACCTTAGAACAGGTGGGATTGAGGAACAAGGATACCTAGGGATTTGGGTCCACATTAAGCCCAATCTTCACCCGACTGCTTCCCTGTGACCCAGGGGATCTTCAGTGATGACTTTCAACAGATTTGAGAAGGAAAATGGAGATGTCACTAGATGGAAGGCCTGAGGATGGTGTCTCACTCCTCCAAGCTGTATCCCTTACCTATCTACCCATGGGCTTGCCAGCAACCCCCCCACCCCACCAAATCTGTCATTTCCTTTAACTGCCCTCCTTTCCCATCTCCATTTTCTTTTTCTTTGTTTTTCTTTTTTTTTTTTTTTTGAAACGGAGTCTCGCTCTGTCGCCCAGGCTGGACTGCAGTGGTGCGATCTCTGCTCGCTGAAACCTTTGCCTCCTAGGTTCAAGGATTCTCCTGCCTCAGCCTCCCGAGTAGCTGGGATTACAGGCATGCGCCACCACACCCGGCTAATTTTTGTATTTTTAGTAGAGACGGGATTTCGCCATGTTGGCCAGGCTAGTCTTGAACTCCTGACAAGTGACCCACCCGCCTCAGCCTCCCAAAGTGCTGAGATTACAGGCGTGAGCCCCCGCGCAGGCCCCATCTCCATTTTATTTTCCCATCCATGATCTTTCCTCTTCCATACTGCCGCCAAAGGCCTTGTTCAGCTTACATTTCCTTCCAATCTTCTTATCCCCCTCTTCCCCGTTCTGCTTGCCCAAGTAAATCCTCCTGGGCTCCACTGGGAGCCCCCACCCCCAGGATCCAGCCAGCCCCGTGTCTCCCACCCTCCTTTCCCATCCAGAGCCCTCCTTTCTCACCCAGAACCCATTTTCTCTAGAATTGGCACCTGGGTCCACCTCCTTCATCCCTTCTTAAGGTTCTTCACGTTCCCTCCTCTCTCCTCACTGACGTTTCCTCTGGACTTCTCTCTCCAGCTCTCCTTCACCCCCCCACCCCCAATTATTATATTTCTGACTCTTTTCCCAACACGAATCACCCCCAAAAGCTTTGCTGTCTTCCAGAAGCCCCATCTTCTTATATATGTCATCATTTCAATTTTTCTCCCTCCTTATGACCCCAAACTTCCATCCCATTCTCTCTGATAATAGACCCCAAACCCATCTGGCTCCATCTCTGCCACAGACCCCTCACCCCAAGCTTCTCTCACTTCTCACCAGGCACCCACAAAGCCCCCAGGCAGCTCCATCTTTCCAATCCAATCCCATTATCCCAATCTCTACCCCAGGATCCCCCAAACTCCTCCCACTTCACCTCTGCCACAGACCCGGTCGCCCCCAAACTTCAGCCTCCCCTCATCTGCCCTCACCACTCACAGCCCCTCCTACCTAGCCCTCTCCCGCGCCGGGCCCGCGGGCTCCCCACATTCCGCCACCGCGAGCCCTCCCCGCGCCCCGGCCCCCTCGGCCTCGGCCTCGGCCAACTCGCGCGGCGCCTCCCCCTCTCCGGCTCCCCCTCTCTCCCCCCTCGCGGCTTGCCTCGCGCTCCCTCCCTCGCGTCTCCCTCCTGGCCCCTCTCTCCTCCGTTCCTCCGCGCTCCCTCCTTCTCCCTCTTCCTCCCTTCTCCCATCCCCCTCTCCCAGGCTCCCTCCCTTCGCCGTCCGCTTTCCTGTGCGAGTCGCTGGACGCACCGCCCAGCCCGTCCGCAGCCCCGTGCCGGGTCGGGGCCTCGGGCCGGGCCATTTCGGAGGGACCGCGGCCTCGGGGAGGGGCTAGGAGGGGGCGAGGGAGCCGGCCGCCGGGGAAGGGGCGGGGGCCGTGGGCGAGGCGGCCGAGGGGCCCGGGATCGCGCGGGTGCGGGCTGCGCTAGGCGGGCGCGGGCGGCGGGTCGGAGCCGCGCCGAGGGCCGGGCGGGCCGCGGGGCCGGGCGGCGCGGCGGGGGCGGGCGGCGCGGCCCGGGGCATTCCGGGCGGCCAGAGGGAGGCGGCGAGCCCGGGGAGGTGGGGAGCAGAGCGGGGATCGGGGTTTGCTCCGGGGGCCGGCGGGCGATTGGGGCCAGGCGGGGAAAAGGGGGGATGGGGGCCGCCCTCCGGGGGGGTCGGGGCCGCCGCCGCCGTCGTCGCGGCGGCGACTGAGGCCGAGAAGAGGAGAGGGGGGCGGGGGAGCTGCCGCCGCCGCCCCCCAGAGGCGCCGGAGCCCGGAATCCCGCTCGCAGCCAGCCAGCCGTCCCGAGCTACCAGCAGGTAAGGTCTGCGGCCGCCTGGGCCCCGGGCCCGCGGGATTCTGTCCCGCCCGGGTTCCGGCCTGCGGCTCCCCACCCCCACCCCTCCCAGTTCCCCCTCCTGCCGCCGCCGCCTCCATTTGTTATTTTCCCAATCCCGTCCCCCCACTGCGGGCTTTGCCTGGCCTGAGGCCGGGGGCTCAGGGGGTGGGGCCCGCCGAGGAGGGTCGGGGGCCAGGGCTTCGGGAGGATCGGGAAGGTGGGGAAGGAGGGAGGGTCTCCGGAGGAAGGCTGTGGGGCCAGAGGGTAGCCGGGACCCGCGGACCCAAAAGAGGAGGAACATCGAGGCGGGGGTTGGCGGAGGAAAACGGGGGATGCTCTGAGTGGGGTTCGGGGCGAAGGCAGAAGGGATAGGAGAGATGGCAGCGAGGTGGGGCATGAAGGCTCCAGGAAAAAGCTCCAAAGGCCCAGAACACGGGTTCCGGAGCCTGGGGTTGGGGGCGTTAGGAATGGACGGGAAGTGGGAAACGGGAAAGGGGTGTGGTAGGTGGAAAGAGGGACTGTGGCTGATGAACCTCGGGGAAACGGAGGCTTGGGCAAAAAGAGGTCCATCTTTGAGAAGAGCCGGAGGTTTTCCAGCGTGGAAGTGGGAAGGCCATGTCTTTGTGACGGTTTTCATTCCCCTACTCCAGGTCACCTCTGACCCTGTTTTCCCCATCCCAGACATAGTTACTTCTTGGAGAGGACACTGGGGCCCAGTAGTGTGGGTTATCCCAAAACTAATGAGGAGGAAAACAGGAACACAGAAGGGGGAGTTGGGAAGAAAGGGGTTCTGGGAGGATGGAAATGAGATAATTGAGCAACCTTACAGGCACTCCAAGCAAGTTGCGACCTCCACCCTCCACCCTCCAATTTCCGGAGCGTCCGCTGCCCCTGGAGCTGTGATCTATATAGGGAGGCCTTAGTTACTGCTTTGAGCTCAAAGATCTCCCTTTGTGCATGGGCTTATTTCGACTAGGGTAGGTACCTTTAAGCTCCCTTCCCTGAGGTGCTATAGGAGAGTAGGAGTTGCTTTGGCAACTGGGAGGGGGCAGGGGTGGCTTCCAGATGGACTCCTGGGATGGTCTCTTGGGGGCACCTTTTGCCACTGTGTCGCTATGGTAGTGATCCAGTGGGATGTCCAATTGGTAGGCGGGGGGCTTCGAATCTTCATTGGACGTCGGCCTGCGGCTATGTCCTTGGGACTCTGGGCTGGGTTCTGGAGGATGTTTCTGGATCTGTTGGTGGATGGGAGTTTCCCCACGGCGGCGTGTACCCTTTCATGTTGCAGTCTGTTTGAACAGGTAGATATGTTCCTTGCAGATCATAGGTGTTTCTCCAAGTCTCTCCACCTAGGCATGATGGGAGGATGAAAATGCTCCTGTTCAGATTTCACCATCTTTTGGCAGTTGGTTCTGACCTCTACCTCCCTTATTATGTTATTTTTTGTAGAGTTGTTTTTTTGCTTCTTTGCACTTTCTTTCATTTTCTAAAACGAATTCCTCTTTGAGCCTCCCTTCTTGAATAACTTACCCTTTTCCTCCTTCCCTCAACTAACCTTTGGCCTTCTTCCCTGACCTTGTAGAAATGGCTGGGCTCCCAGGCCCATCCCAGGTGAGGGTGGCCCAGGACAGAGGGCTGCATGAAGCAGCCTCATGCAGGGGAAATACTATAGAATAGGAGCCAGGAGACCTGTGTCTCTCGACCTGGCTGTGCCTCTGTGACCTTGGGCAAGTCACTTCTCTTGGAGTGTCCGACTTCATTGTTAAGATGAAGGGGCCATAGATGAGATGATCTCTGAGACCTTCCTGAAGGTCCTGGATTCTCAGAAGGCTTAGGCCAGTGCATTGTTATCCGCTGGTCTGGGCTGCATTGTTATCTAGGAGTCACTTTGGACTGGTTAGTCTGGCAGGTCCAGAATGATGTTGGGGGCTGGGCCAATGATCCTGAAATTTAGCCTGTGAGCCCCTCCCAGGGAGCTTGTGACTCCACTGTATTCCTTCTGACATCCCATATGTCTCTTAATTTCTTTTCCTGGTCTTACTTAGGGGCTCTTTTTCTATTTCTCACTTTCCTCCCAACCCAGTCTGGTCTTAATCATTTTTTTAAAGTAAGGTAACGAAGGTGAATGTGCTTAGTGTGTGGCCAGATACAGAGTAGGTGCTCTGTAATATTAGTTACAATTATTGTCTGCTAGGAGTGTAGGCTGGTGCTAAAACATGACCCAGGTCTAGAAACACACACAATCCAACCCTAACTCCTTCCCTCCTCTGCCACTCCTTATCCCCAGGATTACTTGTTCTTTTATGACTGCTTTTCTCCTTCAAAGCTACTCATTGCTAGTTTTATCAGATTTCAGGTGATCAAAAAAGAAGGGCATACTATGATTGCTGTGTTCCTCAGGTACATTCCTGTGTTTCTCTGACCTTTTGAATCCCCTAACCTAACTGACTTGGTGAACAGGTTCTGTGATGGGGAAGGGAGATGGACACCCTTCTCTAGGAGGGCTGGCAAAGATACACCAGTCACAAATAGTCATCTTTGTTGTGCTTTTTGTTTAAGATTCCTCTTTTGCTATGGTGGGTGTTGTTCTTTGGATTTTTTTTTTCTTTCTTTTCTTTTTTTTTTTTTTTTTTTGGTTGATAGTATTTTAAAACCAGTCTACACAACAACTAAAAAATGTGGGAAAATAGCTGTAGTTGAAAAAAAAAATAATAATAAAGGCCAGGCGCGGTGGCTCACGCCTGTAATCCCAGCACTTTAGGAGGCCGAGGCGGGTGGATCACCTGAGGGTCAGGAGTTCGAGACCAGCCTGGCCAACATAGTGAAACCCTGTCTCTACTAAAAATACAAAAATTAGCCAGGCATGGTGGTGGGCGCTTGTAATCCCAGCTACTTGGGAAGCTGAGGCAGGAGAATCGCTTGAATCTGGGAGGCGGAGGTAGCAGTGAGCTGAGATCATGCCATTGCACTCCAGCCTGGGGAAGAACAGCGAAAATCTACTTAAAAAAAAAACAACAACTAGTTGG
Organism: Macaca mulatta; assembly: GCF_049350105.2. NCBI lineage: Eukaryota > Metazoa > Chordata > Mammalia > Primates > Cercopithecidae > Macaca > Macaca mulatta. Next base: position 7,902,693 of record NC_133416.1, read on the forward strand.
CCGGGCACAGTGGCTCACGCCTGTAATCTCAGCACGTTGGAAGGCCAAGGCAGACAGATCACCTGAGGTCAGGAGTTCGAGACTACTCTGACCAACATGGTGAAACCCTGTCTCTACTAAAAGTACAAAAAAATTAGCAGGGTGTGGTGGCACAGCCTGTAATCCCAGCTACTTAGGAGGCTGAGGCAGGAGAACTGCTTGAACCCAGGAGGTGGAGGTTGCAGTGAGTGAGATCACGCCACTCCATTCCGGCCTGGGCAACAAGAGTGAAACTCTGTCTCAAAAAAAAAAAAAAAAAAAAGACTAGTCTACTGGGCAGAACATCAGTTGAAAGTTCAGAAGACAGGCTCTGTCCCAGCAATTTTGTGATTCTAAGTAAATTGTGAAGTTTCCTGGAAAGGTTAAACTCACCCCTTACTGCCTGCATCAGTATGGTTCCATGGAGCTGAGTGAGAATTACTGTGTTCCTTGGGAAAAATACACTACAGAATATGGACATGCCGTTTACCTAGCAGGCCACCAACTCAGAATAGAATAGACGGGTAAGCTTAGTCTATTCCCACTGGAGCTGGCAGCACTTAATTCAGGAATAAAGACGTACTGAAGTTAGTGGGTTTAAAGGTCAATCACAAGAAAAGTGCACACACGTATATATACGACATCAGTGGAAAGGAAGAAAAAATAAAATACCATTTTTGCTCTCAGAAGATCTTACAATCAGTAATTTGGAGGGACTTGACACTTAGCAAGAAATACGAACAAGCGCAAATGAATATAGCTGGCTATAGGGATTTGGATAAAGATAGATACCTGCCTACTTACTGATAGACAGATATGGATGGACTGGCTTGAGGAGCTGTGTAACCCTGTCTATACCAAGTAGGAGGACAGGCTTCAAAATTGGTAAATCTGTATTGTTTGCTCACGGATATTTTGAGTCTTTAATCATTCATGTGAAAACCCTGACTTTTCCTCTAGCCTTAGGGAGCTCAAGTACTAGAGAATGAGTCCTTTATGAGGCTCTCAAAAGTGAAGTTCTACAATTTGGGGCTACCTAGGTTTAGTCTTGGGATTGGTAGGGCTGTGTTCCTTTGTATTATAGAATGGGACATTCTTCTTCTACCTACTCTGATGTGAGAAAAGATTCTTTTCATATCTCTGTGACTGATCTAGGCCTTCTGAGAATTCTCCCCACCAACTTCTGAGGAGAATATAGCAAAGTATAGAAGAAAGAGCATGGGCTTTGAAGTCACAGACGTGGGTTTGATTCTGGCTCTGTCACTGGTTCCTCACTGTGTGAGGTTGAGCTAGTCACAATCACCATCTTTGAGCCTCAGTTCCCTCACCTATATAATGAAGGTAATAATGCTTACCATTCAGGGTTGGTTGTAAATATTAAATGAAATCATGTGTGTGAAGGGCTTGATATAAAGAAGGTACTCAATAAATTAATACTTGAACGTCATTTTTTTTTTGAGACAGAGTTTCACTCTGTCACCCAGGCTGGAGTGCAGTGGCATGATCTCGGCTCACTGCAACCTCTGCTTCCCAGGTTCAAGTGATTTGCTTGCCTCAGCCTCCTGAGTAGCTGGGATTACAGGCACGCGCCACCACGCCTGGCTGGGTTTCACCATGTTGGCCAGGCTGGTCTTGAACTCCTGACCTTGCGATCCGTCCACCTCGGCCTCCCAAAGGGCTGGGATTATAGGCGTGAACCACCATGCCCCGCTCCATTTCTTTATGTTCCTTTGCAAGGCTCCGTGGAATGTGTGCGTTCACAAATATCCTTTAGGGATCATGAAGGGTCAAACTGTGTGATCTCCTGGATTGGAGCTTGTAGGTACATCTGAATTTTCTGCCCTCTACAGAGGTGAAAGAGATTATACTTTAAGCAGAATCTCCCTGCCTTTTAGATAGCTAAGGTGGCCCATGGGGCAAGCCAGCAATGTCTTGTGGTATCTGTACCTCTTGGCTTAAAGGCTTAGGGTTGGGCCGCTTGCTCAGTTCTCTGACAAGCGTAATAGTATTCCTTTGTGACTCTATTCTCCCAGTGGGAGACTCTGATGGTTTCCTTCTAACAGGTTTCACTGAAAACAGATCCTGCAAAAGTTCCAGGTGCCTATACTGGAAACTTGGAGATCCTGCTTCCCAGACCACAGCTGTGGGGAACTTGGGGTGGAGCAGAGAAGTTTCTGTATTCAGCTGCCCAGGCAGAGGAGAATGGGGTCTCCACAGCCTGAAGAATGAAGACACGACAGAATAAAGACTCGGTGAGTTAAAATGAGAGATGTGAAAGATGAGGGGCGGGGCAGGCAAGCTAGGAGGAAGGGTCTAGAGAAGAACAAATAATGTGCACCATAAAGTTAGCTGCAGTGTAAAGAACAGTGTTACCTACCTCCTTCCTCCTCCTGCAGATGTCAATGAGGAGTGGACGGAAGAAAGAGGCCCCTGGGCCCCGGGAAGAACTGAGATCGAGGGGCCGGGCCTCCCCTGGAGGGGTCAGCACGTCCAGCAGTGATGGCAAAGCTGAGAAGTCCAGGCAGACAGCCAAGGTATTCTGTCCTCAGGTCCTCCCACAGGATGCCCAGGCACTGGGGCTGAGGGGGTGTGTGTGTTGTCGGGGGAACTTCCTGTTTGGCAGAGGGTAACGGTGAAGCTTGGGAGGTAGGGAAAAGACAGGAATTTTCTTTCTCTCTAACAGAAGGCCAGAGTAGAGGAAGCCTCCACCCCAAAGGTCAACAAGCAGGGTCGGAGTGAGGAGATCTCAGAGAGTGAAAGTGAGGAGACCAATGCACCAAAAAAGACCAAAACTGAGGTGGGAGACCCTTGTCGCCATCCTGACCCATCTTGTGATCATTCTTTTCTCAGATTTCCTTATGCTCACTATTCTTAGCTGGATCTCTCCTGGGACATAAGAGAAAGGCCAGATCATAGTGCTTATGAGAGCAGTTGTCTCTAATATGCCAGAGAGTGTCTTAGAACTTTGACAGACCACCAGATGACCTGGCAGGGCCAAAGGGGACCAGAAGAGTTGGGGGATTCTAGTCTCTGGGTGAGAAGTCTTAGTGGGAGGAACAAATAAATCTTAAGGAAAATGCAGAAGTGGTCTTTCTTTTTTATTGTTTTTTTTGGTTTGTTTTTGAGACAGAGTTTCGTTCTGTCACCCAGGCTGGAGTACAGTGGCACAATCTCAGCTCATTGCAACCTCCGCCTCCTGGGTTGAAGCAGTTGTGCCTCAGCCTCCCGAGTAGCTGGGATTATAGGCATGAGCCACCACGCCCGGCTAATTTTTGTACTTTTAGTAGAGATAGGGTTTCACCATGTTGGCCAGGCTGGTTTGGAACTCCTGGCCTCAAGTGATCCTCCTGCTTCAGCCTCCCAAAGTGCTGGGATTACAGGTGTGAGCCTCTGTGCCCGGCCAGAAGTGGTCTAAGAACCAAGGGCTTGGGGGATGGAGGATGGTCAAAGTGGTGGTTATGAGATGGTGGAAGACAGGGATTTGGAGTCAGCTGTGGGTAAAGACAAGGTGCTTGAGATGGATCCTTGAGGAAGGAATAGGGTTTTATAGGAGGGAAACAAGACTGGCTGCTAAGGAGCAGCCAAGAATGTGGGGAAAGTGGGAAATCCCCAGATGGCAAGAGGTACTCACCACATCACAGTACAACAGTGTGCTGTGAGGGGAAATGATTTTATGCAAGACAGGCCCTAAATCTCAGGGAAGCAGGAAAGGAAAAGAGAAAAAATGAGGCTTCCCTTTTCTACAGCAGGAACTCCCTCGGCCACAGTCTCCCTCTGATCTGGATAGCTTGGATGGGCGGAGCCTTAATGATGATGGCAGCAGCGACCCTAGGGATATTGACCAGGACAACCGAAGCACGTCCCCCAGCATCTACAGCCCTGGAAGTGTGGAGAATGACTCCGACTCATCTTCTGGCCTGTCCCAGGGCCCAGCCCGCCCCTACCACCCACCTCCACTCTTTCCTCCTTCCCCTCCACCGCCAGACAGCACCCCTCGACAGCCAGAGGCTAGCTTTGAACCCCATCCTTCTGTGACACCCACTGGATATCATGCTCCCATGGAGCCCCCCACATCTCGAATGTTCCAGGCTCCTCCTGGGGCCCCTCCCCCTCACCCACAGCTCTATCCTGGGGGCGCTGGTGGAGGAGTTTTGTCTGGACCCCCAATGGGTCCCAAGGGGGGAGGGGCTGCCTCATCAGTGGGGGGCCCTAATGGGGGTAAGCAGCACCCCCCACCCACTACTCCCATTTCAGTATCAAGCTCTGGGGCTAGCGGTGCTCCCCCAGCTAAGCCACCTAACACTCCGGTGGGTGGTGGGAACCTGCCTTCTGCTCCACCACCAGCCAACTTCCCCCATGTGACCCCGAACCTGCCTCCCCCACCTGCCCTGAGACCCCTCAACAATGCCTCAGCCTCTCCCCCTGGCCTGGGGGCCCAACCACTACCTGGGCATCTGCCCTCTCCCCATGCCATGGGGCAGGGTATGGGTGGACTTCCTCCTGGCCCAGAGAAGGGCCCGACTCTGGCTCCTTCACCCCACTCTCTGCCTCCTGCTTCCTCTTCTGCCCCAGCACCCCCCATGAGGTTTCCTTATTCATCCTCTAGTAGTAGCTCTGCAGCAGCCTCCTCTTCCAGTTCTTCCTCCTCTTCCTCTGCCTCCCCCTACCCAGCTTCCCAGGCATTGCCCAGTTACCCCCACTCTTTCCCTCCCCCAACAAGCCTCTCTGTCTCCAATCAGCCCCCCAAGTATACTCAGCCTTCTCTCCCATCCCAGGCTGTGTGGAGCCAGGGTCCCCCACCACCTCCTCCCTATGGCCGCCTCTTAGCCAACAGCAATGCCCATCCAGGCCCCTTCCCGCCATCTACTGGGGCCCAGTCCACTGCCCACCCACCAGCCTCAACACATCACCATCACCACCAGCAACAGCAGCAGCAGCAGCAGCAGCAGCATCACGGAAGCTCTGGGCCCCCTCCTGGAGCATTTCCCCACCCCCTGGAGGGCGGCAGCTCCCACCACGCACACCCTTATGCCATGTCTCCCTCCCTGGGGTCTCTGAGGCCCTACCCACCAGGGCCAACACACCTGCCCCCACCTCACAGCCAGGTGTCCTACAGCCAAGCAGGCCCCAATGGCCCTCCAGTCTCTTCCTCTTCCAACTCTTCCTCTTCCACTTCTCAAGCGTCCTTCCCATGTTCACACCCCTCCCCCTCCCAGGGACCTCAGGGGACGCCCTACCCTTTCCCACCGGTGCCTACGGTCACCACCTCTTCGGCTACCCTTTCCACGGTCATTGCCACCGTGGCTTCCTCGCCAGCAGGCTACAAAACGGCCTCCCCACCTGGGCCCCCACCGTACGGAAAGAGAGCCCCGTCCCCGGGGGCCTACAAGGCAGCCACCCCACCCGGATACAAGCCCGGGTCTCCTCCCAACTTCCGAACGGGGACCCCACCGGGCTATAGAGGAACCTCGCCACCTGCAGGCCCAGGGACCTTCAAGCCGGGCTCGCCCACCGTGGGACCTGGGCCCCTGCCACCTGCGGGGCCCTCAGGCCTGCCATCTCTGCCACCACCACCCGCGGCCCCTGCCTCAGGGCCGCCCCTGAGCGCCACGCAGATCAAGCAGGAGCCGGCTGAGGAGTATGAGACCCCCGAGAGCCCAGTTCCGCCAGCCCGCAGCCCCTCGCCCCCTCCCAAGGTGGTAGATGTGCCCAGCCATGCCAGTCAGTCTGCCAGGTGAGCGGCCAGGTGGGGCGGAGGTGGGCCTGGAAGGGGGACGACAAGGCGGCGACGGAGAGGGAGTAGCAGGGAGGGGCCCTGCGCTGGTGTAGTGTTTTAGAAAAGCACGCCCCTCTCCTCCGTCCATGCCTAGCGGCCAGTGAGGCCAGCAGCAGCTCAGCCTGCAGGGGTGGTTTTTAGGCGGGGGCTACAAGCACTCGCCGGGGTCGCGGCTCCGCGGGCTCCATCCGGCATCTCGCACCGGCTGAGCGCGTGCTGCTTCCACGCCTGGCAGGTTCAACAAACACCTGGATCGCGGCTTCAACTCGTGCGCGCGCAGCGACCTGTACTTCGTGCCACTGGAGGGCTCCAAATTGGCCAAGAAGCGGGCCGACCTGGTGGAGAAGGTGCGGCGCGAGGCGGAGCAGCGCGCGCGCGAAGAAAAGGAGCGGGAGCGCGAGCGGGAACGCGAGAAGGAGCGCGAGCGCGAGAAGGAGCGCGAGCTTGAACGCAGCGTGGTGAGTGCGTCACTGCCTGCGCCACCGCCTTCTTTGCCTCCTTCTCTCTTAGCCGCGCTGCGGGGCTGGGGCTGGGGCTGGCCTTGGGGCTGGGCTTGGGGCTGGGGCTGGGGCTGGGGCTGGGGCTGGGGCTGGGGCTTGTGCTAGGTGGGCGGGCGAATCAAGTCGCCACCTGTCGGAGGGGAGGTACCACTGCAGCCCAGGAAATGGAGCCGAAAAGGATTTCAGCGACAGCAGTCTGCATTCCTGGGTTGGGAGAAGGCCTGCTCAGATGGGACTACCTGTGGATCCCAAGAAGGGCAGATATTCGGGGGGGGGGGGTCGCAGTTAAGTTCCAGGTGGGCAGAGTTTCAGTGAGGTGAGGCATTTTGGCATTCAGCTGTGGAAACAAATGGGCAGCTTGAAACCAGCCACCTCTTAACTGCCGCTTTGACTCCACTTTTCCCTGTACCCCACAGAAGTTGGCTCAGGAGGGCCGTGCTCCGGTGGAATGCCCATCTCTGGGCCCAGTGCCCCATCGCCCTCCATTTGAACCGGGCAGTGCGGTGGCTACAGTGCCCCCCTACCTGGGTCCTGACACTCCAGCCTTGCGCACTCTCAGTGAATATGCCCGGCCTCATGTCATGTCTCCTGGCAATCGCAACCATCCATTCTACGTGCCCCTGGGGGCAGTGGACCCGGGGCTCCTGGGTTACAATGTCCCGGCCCTGTACAGCAGTGATCCTGCTGCCCGGGAGAGGGAACGGGAAGCCCGTGAACGAGACCTCCGTGACCGCCTCAAGCCTGGCTTCGAGGTGAAGCCTAGTGAGCTGGAACCCCTACATGGGGTCCCTGGGCCGGGCTTGGATCCCTTTCCCCGACATGGGGGCCTGGCTCTGCAGCCTGGCCCACCTGGCCTGCACCCTTTCCCCTTTCATCCGAGCCTGGGGCCCCTGGATCGAGAACGTCTAGCACTGGCAGCTGGGCCAGCCCTGCGGCCTGACATGTCCTATGCTGAGCGGCTGGCAGCTGAGAGGCAGCACGCAGAAAGGGTGGCGGCCCTGGGCAATGACCCGCTGGCCCGGCTGCAGATGCTCAATGTGACTCCCCATCACCACCAGCACTCCCACATCCACTCGCACCTGCACCTGCACCAGCAAGATGCTATCCATGCAGGTGAGACCCCCTCCTTCCTCTCCCTGGCCCTTTGGGGCCACCTTCCCCCATCATGACTGGGCTCTTTTGTTCTTCTGGCTGAGACTTTCCTCCCCTGGCCTGGCATGAACTTTTCCTGAGATTGCTGCCCTCAACTTTGCCTCCCTGACGTTCTCTCAGCCTTGTCTCCTCATGGCCTTGCCTGGCCACAGAGCCTGTATTCCCCACACCCCAGTCCTCTCCATAGTCTAGTATCCTACCCATGACAGGCCCAGGTGGGAGCCTTTGAAGGACACACCTTTCTATCCTCACAGCCCCATTCTCCCAAGCCCTTCACAAACATATCTTCTTATTTATTTTTTTGAGACATAGTCTCGCTCTGCCACCCAGCCTGGAGTGTAGTGGTGCAGTCACAGCTCACTGCAGCTTCAACTTCCTGGGCTCAAGTAATCCTCCTACCTCAGTCTCCAGAGTAGCTGGGATTATAGGCGTGTGTCACCATACCTGGCTAATTTTTGTAGTTTTGGTAGAGATGGGGTTTTGCCATATTGGCCAGGCTGGTCTCAAATTCCTGAGTTCAAAGCAGTCCACCCACCTTGGCCTCCCAAAGTCCTGAGATTACAGACGTGAGCCACCCTGCCCAATCCACAAACCTATTTTCTGATTTCTCTGGATTTAACTCTTATTTTTTGCCATTTTCTCCTTTTCTCACAGTGGGAGGTCTTTCATGTTCTTCCCCATCTCTAGATCTGTAACTTCCTAGAAGGGGCCCTGTAGCTTTGGGTTTGGGTGTCATAGGCAATAATGAGCTTTACTTACTATCCTTTCACCATTTTGTTTTTGAGACGGAGTCTCGCCCTGTCGCCAAGCTGGAGTGCAGTGGCGCGATCTCAGCTTACTGCAACCTCTGCCTCCCGGGTTCAAACGATTCTTCTGCCTCAGCAGGCACTGCCTGCCTGAGTTGCTGGGACTACAGGCGTGTGCCGCCAAATACAGCTAATTTTTGTATTTTTAATAGAGACGGGGTTTCACCATGTTGGCCAGGATAGTCTCGATCTCTTGACCTTGTGATCCGCCCACCTTGGCCTCCCAAAGTGCTGGGATTACAAGCGTGAGCCACTGCACCCGCTTGCTTTTTTTTTTTTTTTTTTTTTTTTTTTTTTTAATTTGAGACCAAGTCTCGCTCTTTTGCCCAAACCAGAGTGCAGTGGCGCGATCTCGGCTCAGTGCAGCTTCCACCTCCCAGGTTCAAGCGATTCTCCTGCCTCAGCCTCCTGAAGAGCTGGGACTAGGCATGTGCCACCATGCCTGGCTAATTTTTTTGTATTTTTAGTAGAGACAGGGTTTCACCATGTTGGCCAGGCTGGTCTTGAACTCCTGACCTCAGGTGATCCGCCTGCCTCAGCCTCCCAAAGTGCTGGGATTATAGGCTTGAGCCACCGCACCTGGCCTCTTCCTGTCTTATTTCCTAAACTTCTATCTTCCACCTCCTTCAAGCAGTCTACCTCTCCCTCTCCTTCCCCTCAGACCCTTCTGATGACTAATTTCCTGTCCTCTGTCATCCATATGTCCCTCCTCCAGTAGGGCTCAGCCTGTCCACCCCCCCACCCACAGGCCTCTAGTTCTTCCATTCTGCCTTTGTTCCACTTTGGAGCTCCTTGTGTTTGTCCAACTCAATTCCCAGCCTTGGATCCCTTCACCCAAATGCATGGTTTTCCCTAAACCTGCCTTCTGGTGACACCTTCCTCTTCTCTGCTTTCCAGCCTCTGCCTCAGTGCACCCTCTCATCGACCCCCTGGCCTCAGGGTCTCACCTTACTCGGATCCCCTACCCAGCTGGAACTCTCCCTAACCCCCTGCTTCCTCACCCTCTGCACGAGAACGAAGTTCTTCGTCACCAGCTCTTTGGTAAGGATGGAAGTTGGGGTAGGCAAGCTGTAATGAGAAAAGGGCAGAAAGGAGGTATTTAGGTGGGGGGATGGGCCTAGTTGGGCTTGAGGAGGAATGAGGAGATGCCTAGAGGAGCTGGGCATGGGAATAGGAGAGCTGAACCTCTGCCCAAGAGACGCACAAGTTTTAGTGTCAGCCTAAGAGGTTTGAATCCCAATTCCACTCTACCACTGGCAACTTACAGAACTGGCTGTGTTACCTAACTTTTTAGTTCATTACCTTTGTATGTAAAGGAGCTGGCTATCCCCTGGTCCAGAGCAGGTGCTTGTTATCCATTGGTCATGTGACCCTTGCCCTTCCTGCTCACAGCTGCCCCTTACCGGGACCTGCCGGCCTCCCTTTCTGCCCCAATGTCAGCAGCTCATCAGCTGCAGGCCATGCACGCACAGTCAGCTGAGCTGCAGCGCTTGGCGCTGGAACAGCAGCAGTGGCTGCATGCCCATCACCCGCTGCACAGTGTGCCGCTGCCTGCCCAGGAGGACTATTACAGGTACCCCAGGGTCCCCAGGGGGACATGGGCTCAGCGAGCCTGGGAGGGGCTGTGGGCATGGAACAGCTGGGCACTGTGCTCCTGGGGGGAGGGAACCCCTCCTCTCCCAACCCCTTTGGTAAGGGGGCAAGGTCAGGGTTGGTCTCAAGTCTCTTACCTCTCTGCTATGCACTGCCCCTTCCCTAGTCACCTGAAGAAGGAGAGCGACAAGCCACTGTAGAACCTGCGATCAAGAGAGCACCACGGCTCCTACATTGGACCTTGGAGCATCCCCACCCTCCCCCCACCCCACCCTTGGCCTGCCACCCAGAGCCAAGAGGGTGCTGCTCAGTTGCAGGGCCTCCGCAGCTGGACAGAGTGGGGGAGGGAGGGACAGACAGAAGGCCAAGGTCTGGTGTGGTGTGCAGAGGTGGGGAGGAGGCGAGGATGGGGACAGAAAGCGCACAGAATCTTGGACCAGGTCTCTCTTCCTTGTCCCCCCTGCTTTTCTTCTCCCCTATGCCCAAGCCCCGTGGCCGCCGCCCCTCCCCTGCCCCGTTGGTGTGATGATTTCATCTGTTAGATGTGGCTGTTTTGCGTAGCATCGTGTGCCACCCCTGCCCCTCCCTGATCCCTGTGTGCGCGCCCCCTTTGCAATGTATGCCCCTTGCCCCTTCCCCACATTAATAATTTATATATATAAATATCTATATGACGCTCTTAAAAAACATCCCAACCAAAACCAACCAAACAAAAACATCCTCACAACTCCCCAGGAACATGGCTGTGACTGTTCTTTGCGGGATATGGGGGTGAGGCTGGGTCTCAGTGCAGCCGTACTTAGAACTGCAGCCAGGCTCTGGCAGGGAAGCGGGAAGAGACCAGTCCTTCTTAAGGAACTGGGTGTAGGGGCTGGGAAGAATTGGCGAGGGGATCCCTGAAGAGCCCGGAGCATTGACTCAGCCCGAGGCGGTACCGGGGGTGCTAGTGCTCCCTCCTGTCCCAAGGCTGGGAAGTCAAAATACTGGAGGCCTGGGCCTGGGCTCTGTGGCTCATGCCTGTAATCCCAGCACGTTGGGAGGCTGAGGCGGGTGGATTGCTTGAGCCTAGGAGTTGGAAACCAGCTTGGGCAACATAGAGAAACCCCATCTTAAAAAACAATCCCCTGGGCGTTGTGGTGCACTTGTGGTCCTAGCTACTCAGGAGGCTGAGGTGAGAGGATCACTTGGGGGTCGAGGCTGCAGTGAGTCATGATCGCACCACTGCACTCTAGCCTGGGTGACAAAGCAAGGCCCTATCTCAAAACAAAAGAAACCCCAACCAACCAAACACTAGAGGCCTGGGACAAGCCCACCTCTGACATGGTCAGGTCTTGGAATCTATTCAGAGGGGTCTCACTGTTAGGAGCCACCAGAGTCCTCTGGAACAAAGGCTTCAGAGTCCTGAATCCTTTCCATGGAATAGTTTAAGAAACGGTTATGAGGCCAGGTGCGGCGGCTCACGCTGGTAATCCCAGGACTTCGGGAGGCCGAGGCGGGCGGATCACGAGGTCAGGAGTTCGAGACCAGCCTGCCAACATGGCAAAACCCTGTGTTTACTAAAAAATTAGCTGGGCATGGTGGTGCGCACCTGTAGTCCCAGCTACTTGGGAGGCTGAGGCAGAAGAGTCGCTTGAACCCAGGAGGTGGTGGTTGTGGTGAGCCAAGATCCCTCCAGCTGCACTCCAGCTTGGCGACAGAGCAAGACTCCATCTCAAAAACAAAAAACAAAACCAGTTATGAAGCGGGGATGGGGTGGGCTAGTTTTAATAGATCCAGGCGATTAGTACCTGGCATCCTTAACCACCCTACAGTTTGAGAAGGGAGTGGTTGATAATCTCAAAAGCCTGGAAGGGAAGGGAAATCAGGCCGGGCGTTATGCTCCGTCGCCCATCAGTAGACAAGGCCATTTTAGGAAAGTGCGAGAATGTCTTTTGCTCTGGGCTTTTACTGCCGAATCCAGGTCTCTGGGCTTAACAACAACGAACGGGCTGTGACTGGCTGGTATCTCAGCCAATCAGCATCGAACTCATTTGCATAGGCTGAGAGCAAATGTTCGCGAACTCTAGAAATGAATGACTTAAGTTCCTTAGAATATTCTTTTTCCTACCGAAAGTTACAACATGCATCGTTGTTTATACAGTAATAGGAACAAGAAAAAAAAGCCACCTGAGTTCACCCTCACCAATTGTGGAGTTCATGCATATCCCTTCTTCTCTCTACACACATGCGCAACAGTGTTACAGCTCTTTTAGAATTTGTCTAGCAGGCTTTCCGGTATTTGCCGGAAAGCCCCTTTCACATAGCTTGTTTATAACAATAGAATCTGTTTAGTGCGCGCAACTTCCGTTAAGATCTTTTAGTAGGTAGTTTTCCTGGTGCAAACGATGTTAGAAGGTTTGGATGCGAAGGTTCGGACCACGCCTGGGGGCTTCCGGCTACACCGGATGTTGCTTCCTTTCCGCCCCCACTGGTCTTGGGAACTGTTAGTAGGACGTGGCTCTTTCTTCCTGAGCTTTCCATTTATCTCCGCTGCACTTGCAGCTTCAGACGCCGTATGGCGTCCGCCGCGTCCCAACCCGCGGCCCTCAGCGCTGAGCAGGCAAAGGGTGAGAATAATCGTAGTCAACGCATGGGTTGCCGGTCCGGGGAGGATGCGGGCAGAGGATGTGGGGCGACAAACCTGGCTTCGTCCGCCGGGAAAACAGGGTAGGGGACGCCGGGTCCCGTCGTTCTAAGTGGGGCGCTTGCCCCCAAGACTCGGGATCTTATTGGGTTACCTATAGCCTCAATCCACTAATTCCCTGCGCTCTCCACTGGGCCCGCTCTCCGTTCTCCGACGCCTACCCGGGACGCCTCCCTGGGATGCTTCTGACGCGCAGTGGTCCTGGCGGAGGTGATCCAGGCGTTCTCCGCCCCTGAGAATGCAGTGCGCATGGACGAGGCTCGGGATAACGCGTGCAACGACATGGGTAAGATGCTGCAATTCGTGCTGCCCGTGGCCACGCAGATCCAGCAGGAGGTTATCAAAGCCTATGGCTTCAGCTGCGACGGGGAAGGTGGGTCAGACACGGGAAGGCGGGGGTTGGGTCGGGAGAGGGCGCCGGATCTGTGGGGCCCTGAGTGGTTGTCCCCTTTCTCGCCACACGGCGACAGTGTTGGCACTCAGAGCTCAGGGTCTACCCTGAGCTTGTGCCTCCGAGTTGCATTTTGTACAGGAGAGGTTCCGTATCCCTTATCCGAAATACTTGGGACCAGAAGTGTTTTGGATTTTTTCAGATTTCGGAATATTTACGTATACATGGATATCTTGGGGGATGGGACTCAAATCTGAACACGAAATTGTTTTGTTTCGTATACATACAGCTTAAGCACATAGCCTGAAGGTAATTTTATATAATAGTCTGAATAATCTTGTGCATAAGACAAAGTTTTGACTGCGTTTTGACTACAGTCCCCCCACCCCCACCCCCCACCATGAAGTCAGGTGTGGAATTTTCCATTTTTGGCTTCACACTGGCACTCAAATAATTTCAGATTTTGGGTTTTCTAATTAAGGATGGTCAACCTGTACTGTGAATCACATTATTATTACATTTTGTGATGAGGGAGCAAACGCTAATGGTGCAGACTTTTAGTAGTAGCAGAGCTGGACGTCAACGCTGTTGTGCCATCTTTTAGTGAGAGGTCTGCATTACAGCAGTGGCTGCAGTCTCTCCAGGGTGTTTCAGCTAATTTCTGTTTGGGGGTTGGTGGTTAAATTTTTGGTGAGATCCTGGTGTTCCCCAAAGGTGCTGACTGATTCAGCTCTGCTGCCCCGTAGCCTTCCTGCGTTCCAGCTACAGACCCGGGGTCTCGTGTTCATTCATGGGGTTCCAGTGACTAAACTGCTAAAAGGGTTCACCTGAGAGCAAGAAGCACACTGCCTTGGGATATTTTCATTCACTGCATCCCATCTAGTTGTGCCCAGTGTAGACCAAGAAGTTGATCCAAACCACATAGGACAGAGGCCTGCATGCGTCCTGTTTTGCAAACAGCTGCCCAGCCAGTGGGGAAGCAGTTCATGCTTAAACTACCACCCCCTCCAGCTGTCTTACGCAGCTGGTCCTTGGAAGAAGCGTTGACCCTCCACTCCCTCTTGCAGGTGTCCTTAAATTTGCTCGCTTGGTCAAGTCCTATGAAGCCCAGGATCCTGAGATCGCCAGCCTGTCAGGCAAGCTGAAGGCGCTGTTCCTGCCGCCCATGACCCTGCCACCCCACGGGCCTGCTGCTGGTGGCAGCGTGGCTGCCTCCTGAGAGTTGGCCCTCCCTGTGCCCCTGCCAGGGAAGAAAAGGCCTTGATGTTCCAGACGATAATAAACGTGCCTGTGACTTAGCCTTGGTGTCAGTCTTTTGCAGACTTGACAACCCCCATCTCACCTTCCCAGATTCCCTCTGCCTTTCCAGGCCCCATCCCCATGTACAGCTCCTTCCTATACTCCTGGCTGGGCCTAACCCTGCTCCAGTGAGGGCCTGAGGCTCCTCCCCTTCCCCCAGGGCAGGGTGAGAGGCTGGACTGGGCCCCTCGACGCTCTGGGTGGGTGGGCGGGCCTGCACTGGGGACACCTCCTTCTCTGAGGAATTGGGCTGTTAGGACTTTCCCTTAGGCCCTTTGGTTTCCACCTACTGAGAGCTTTCCCCCATTGGTTGCTCTTCCCTCAGCCAGGGTTACTTCCTGGTCTTTGCTCCTACCCAGCGTCCCGCTGCTCTGTCAGCTTGAGCTCCAGGTGGAGCTCCAGGTGGCTCCTCCTCTCCCGAGGGAAGGGGGCCCTGGCCCAGCGGGCAGGCCTGCTGTACTCCCGCACTGGGGCTGCAGGGAAGCTGGCCACTGTGGGCGGTCTCAGGCCAGCCCCGCCCCACCTGTCCTTTTCCCGGAGACTATTAGTCCAGGGTTTGTCCCTGCGGTGCCATTGGCCTGGCAGGCTGGATCGAGGAGGAAGTGGCTGATTTCTGAGTGGTTCTTCCTCTCCTGGCTTGGGCCGCTGTGCACAGCTGTGCCCCTGGCTCAGCCCCGCCCCCTGTGGCCCTCCGCTGTGACTTCCCCATCCCTACAGAGAGATGCTGTCCTGTGGGTAAGTCCCAGGCACCACCTGGGTCCTAGTCTCCTGTTAGTTTTGGAGGGAGGGAGGGCCTTGTTGATGCTCACTCCATCATGTATGTGAGCGTGAGTGCGATCTGCCGCTGCCCTGCCATGCGCCTGCTTCCGATCCCTATAAACCTTCCCCTTCCCGCAAAGTGTGAGGACCCCCAGGCTCACTCATGCCCCTCTGCCCCATCTTTAACATTTTCCGCCTGACAAGTGTGTATCTGTTCTCTCCATTGCATTTCTACTTCCAGCCTCTGGGCTCCTGCTTCTGTCTCCTGCTTAGGACCTGTCCCCCGTGGGTAGCTCACAACACCTGAAACAGCAATCAGAGGCCACCCGCGAAGGCCCTCCCATGCCCAGCCAACTTCCCCGCTCTTCCCAACATCTGACTTTGGTCCCATCTTCCTTCCGTTTCCTTTCACTTCCCGTTCCCCTGCATCATTCATTCAACAGGTACGTGTTGAGCGTCTGTTACACACCAGGTGTTGTTTAAGATGCTGGTAATACTGGAGTGAACAAGACAGACATGGTCCCTGCTCTCACGGAGCTTACATTCCAGTGGGAGGTTACAGACTGAACAAAAAACCCAATAAATTGGATCATTGCAGATTCTCAGAAGTGTTATGCAGTAAATGAAACAGCCTCGGCTGGGTGTAGTGGTTCACGCCTGTGATCCCAGCACATTGGGAGGCTGAGGCGAGACGATTGCTTGAGCCCAGGAGTTTGAGACCAGCCTGGCCATATAGTGAGACCCTGTCTCTACAAAAAATAAGAAATTAGCTGGGTATAGTGGAATGCGTCTGTGGTTCCAGCTATGAGCCTGGGAGGTCAAGGCTGCAGTGAGTAGTGATTGCACCACTGCACACCAGCCTGGGCGACAGAGCGAGACCTTGTCTCAAAGAAAAAAAAAGAAAATGAACCAGCTTCATGTGCTAGCAAGTGACTGGGTGTGCAGGTGACATTACTAGCTGGAGGGATCGGGGAGGCCTTCCCGAGGAGGTGACATTTGAGCTGAGACCTGCTTGAGGAGGAAGAGGAGCCAGCCATGTGATGTGGTGATCAAGGCCTGGGCAGAGGAGCTTCCCTGGGCAGAGGAGATGGTGAGCACAAAGCCCTAATGTGGGAACAAACAAAAAAAGGACCGTGTGTCCGTGGCAGAGGGCCCTCGTGGAGCAGAGGCAGGGCCACGGCAGGTTAGACCTTGTTGGATCTGGGATGTTGAAAGTGAAAACCTGGCCAGATGAGGTGGTGCATGCCTGTGATCCCAGCACTTTGGGAGGCCGAGATGGGAGGATCGCTTGAGCTCAGGAGTTTAAAACAAGCCTGGGCAACATAGAGAGATTCCATCTCTATTAAAAAAAAAAAAAAAAAATACTGGGTGTGATGGCCCAAGCATGTAGTAGTCCCAGCAGTTTGGGAGACTGAGGTGGGAGGATCACTTGAGCCTAGGAGTTCAAGACCACGCCGGGCAACATACAGAGAGACCCCATCTCAACTATGACTACTACTACTAAATAGCTGGACATAGTGGCACGCACCTGTGGTCTCAGTTACTTGGGAGGCTGAGGCAGGAGGATCACCTGAGCCAAGGAGGTTGAGACTGCAGTGAGTTGTGATTGTGACACTGCACTTTTCAGCCTGGGTGACAAAGCAAGATTCTGTGTCATAAAAAGAGAGAGAGAGAGAGAGGAAGGAAGGAAGGAAGAAAGGAAGGAGAGGAAGAAAGAAAAAAAAAGAGAAAGAAGGAAGAAAAGGAAAGCGAGAAAGAGGAAAGAAGAAAAAAAATAAAGAGAAAAAGAAAAAGTGACAACTGGCCAAAAGAAAGAAGAAAGAAAAAGTGACAACTGGCTGGGCGCGGTGGCTCACGCCTGTAATCCCAGCACTTTGGGAGGAGTTCGAGACCAGCCTGGCCGACATAGTGAAACCCTGTCTCAACTAAAGATACAAAAAAAGAAAAGAAAAGAAAAGAAAAAAAATTAGGCGGGCACAGTAGGGCGCACCTGTAGTCCCAGCTACTAGGGAGGCTGAGGCAGGAGAATTGCTCGAACCTGGGAGGCAGAGGTTGCAGTGAGCCAAGTCTGCGCCACTGTACTCCAGCCTGGGCGACAGGGAGAGACTCCATCCCCAAAAAAAATACAAAAAAGAAAAAGTGACAACCTGATTACAGAGTACTGGTGAGTTTGTGGGTGGGTGGCTCCCCAGCCCTGCTGATTCTTGCTTCTCACACTCACATCTGCTCCTGCCCCAGTGCACGTCTTGTCACTGTCGGCCCCACCGATGGGGTTCCAACTGAGTCTTCTGGTGCTTGATCCTTTCCGTGGTCATTTTCCTGCCAGGTAGCTTGGCCAGGCCTCCCCTGGTGCAGATTCCATCCTTGGTTTCTCAGCCTGGCCTTGAATGACCCTCTACAGCAGGGTCCCAACCTCTCAGAGCAGCTTTGCTTCAGCCACACAGCTTGCTCACAGCCAGGCACTGCACATGTGGACTCTGTGCGTGCCACCCCTTTGCCCTGATGCATGTTGCCTCTGGGGGAGCACTTCTTCCTCCACCTTCCATCATGGGCTGTGGTGGTGCCTATCCCATCTGACCCTGACGCTGTCTGCTGCGGTATGGTTGGTGGTGGAAAGGGCACCAGGCTCCGGCATCTGACATCCTTGTTTTACCCACCTTCCCACTCACTAGCTTGTGACCCTGGCCAATTACTTAACATCTCTGAGTGTTAGTTTCTATTTCTATAATTGGGTGAATAACACCTACTAAGTAGTGTTGGCCTGAGGATTAATACTATAATGTAAAAGCTGGCGGCACTGAAACCCTGCCACTTACCAGCTTTTCACATCAGTATTTGGGAAATATTCTTAAGCTCATTTGTCCACGGGGATTCTGAGGCTCAGAGAAGTTCACGAATTTTCTATAGATTATTTTGCTTTATTCGCCCTTCCAGACTGCCTATCTTCTTATATCACCGTTGATCTTGATCTGCATGGTTTTTAATTTTTTTTTTTTTGAGACGGAGTTTCACTCTGTTGCCCAGGCTAGAGTGCAGTGGCCCGATCTCGGCGCACTGCAACCTCCACCTCCCAGGTTCAAGCAATTCTCCTGCCTCAGCCTCCTGAGAAGCTGGGATTACCGGCGTGTACCACCACACCCAGCTAATTTTTGTATTTTCAGTAGAGTCGGGGTTTCACCATGTTGGCCAGGCTGGTCTCGAACTCCTGACCTCAAGTGATCTGCCCACCTCAGCCTCCCAAAGTGCTGGGATTACAGATGTGAGCAACCACGCCTGGCTTGGTTTTTAATTTTTTAAAAATTCACTGGGCCGGGCGCGGTGGCTCACGCCTGTAATCCCAGCACTTTGGGAGCTGAGGCGGGCAGATCACGAGGTCAGGACATGGAGACCATCCTGGCCAGCATGGCGAAACCCTGTCTCTACTAAAAATACAAAAAAATTAGCCGGGCGTGGTGGCGGGCGCCTGTAGTCCCAGTTACTCGGGAGGCTAAGGCAGGAAAATGGCGTGAACCCAGGAGGCGGAGCTTGCAGTGAGCAGAGATCGTGCCATTGCACTCCAGCCTGGGCGACAGTGCGAGACTCCGTCTCAAAAAAAAAAAAATTATTTTTTTTATATTTATTTATTTTGAGATGGAGTCTTGCTCTGTCACCCAGGCTGGAGTGCAGCCGCCCAATATCGGCTCACTGCAAGCTCCGCCTCCCAGGTTCCAGCGGTTCTGCTGCCTCAGCCTCCCGAGTAGCTAGGATTACAGGCGCCTGCCACCGCGCCTGGCTAATTTTTGTATTTTTAGTAGAGATGGGGTTTCACTGTGTTGCCCAGCTGGTGTCGAACTCCTGACCTCAAGCGATCCTCCCACCTCGGCCTCCCAAAGTGCTGGGATTACAGGTGTGAGTCACTGCGTCCAGCTGTATTTTTATTTTTATTTTTATTTTTTGAGACAGTGTCTCACTCTGTCACCCAGGCTGGATTACAGCGGCATAACCATGGCTCACTGCAGCCTCGACCACCCCACACTCAAGTGATCCTCCCATCTCAGTCTCTCAAGTACCTGGGGCTACAGGGGCTGTGCCACCACACCTGTATTTTTTGTAGAGACAGGTTTCCCAGGCTGGTCTCAAACTCGGGGTCAAGCAATCCACCAGCTTCACCCCCACAAAGTGCTGGGATTACAGGCGTGAGCCACTGCACCTGGCCTTGATCTCGACTTTTATCTTCCTGCTTCCAAGGAAATATTTTTTTCTTCTGAATTATCAGGCACTTACTTTTGTAATTCTTAGTCTCCCTGAGCTTGTTTCCTCCCATAAGAAAACGGGGAAAATTATTCCTACATCACAGGGCTGTCTGAGGCCTAAATGAGATCATGTATGTGAAAGTGATCTGCAAATCCCACACCACACCAAAGTCAGGGAGGTAGTTTTTCATTTTCCTGCCAAAGGATAGCAGAAACTGTACCTCTTCTCTGAGTTCTGCATCTTGGCTTGACACCCTTCAGAGAAATTCCTGCCTCTTCCATGGTTCAGGAAGAGGTGCCTAGTTAGTTTCTTCTGGGTACCTAGTTAGTTCCTTTCCACCAAGTGGGTTTAAGCCCTGGAAGGACAGTGTACTGGGGCCAGGGTGCAGTGGGTGTTTGGTGCTGAGCCTGGACCTGAAACTTTGTGTGTGGTCAGAATTACATTCCACGCGTGGGGATGTGCACTGCACCAGGTATCTGTGTAGGTGGACATGGATGATGAGGTGCATGTGCCGTGACTATGTGTGCATCCTTGGCTGTGTATGACAAGCAGGCTGTGTGTGTAGGACCAGGAAGCTGTACTTGTGGCCAGGTATGTGCCTATGGACTGACAAGTTTGTTAGACACTTGCTCAGTGCCAGGCATCGCACTGGACTCTGAACACTGAGATGAGCGAGAGCACCAGCGGGTGTCCCGCACTGCAGCGCGCTTTGCTGTGTTCTTGCTCCTTGGCGTTGGGCATGGGGGTTCCGTGGAGTTCTGGGGCTCCAGGGTGGTGTCCAAGCTGAAGAGATAGTCAAAGCCGGACCATGCAATAAACCCACCAGGCAGATTCCCCAGGGCACCAGTGAGAGAAGAAAACCGGAAACAAATAGAACATAAAGGAAGAAGGAAAAGTGGAAAAGCCTTTTTTTGGGGGAAAACATTAATGTTTGTTGTTTCTAAAAATGATAAAGTAGTTATCATGGGAAAATTAGACTTGTTGGGCTTAAAACTTTATTTTTTTCTTATTTTATCTGAAGCAAACCATGCATAATGTTCATAAACATTAAGTACACAACAACCTGACTTCACTTTTTTTTTTTTTTTTTTTTTTTGAGATAGAGTCTTACTCTGTCACCAGGCTGGAGTGCAGTGGTGTGATCTCGGCTCACTGCAACCTCTATTTCCTGGGTTCAAGTGATTCTCCTGCCTCAGCCTCCCGAGTAGCTGGGATTACAGGCGCCCACCACCACGTCCAGCTAATTTTTTTGTATTTTTAGTAGAGAGGGGGTTTCGCCATGTTGGCCAGGATGGTCTCGATCTCCTGACCTCGTGATCCACCAGCCTCGGCCTCCCAAAGTGTTGGGATTACAGGCGTGAGCCACCGCGCCCGGCCGACTTCACGTTTATACACACCCATGCAAAAAGCATCCAGGTGGAGACAAAGAGCCTTCCCTGCACCCTAAAAGTTTCCCAGAAATTGTTCCCAGTTAGCATATTTATTTTTGTAAAGGTAATGCATGCCCATCATATAACATTCAAAAAGGTATGTAGAGAACCAAGTGTCCCCCCAGCCCTGTCCTTTAGCCACCCAGTTTTCCTCCCTAGGGGAAGCCATCAATATGTGTTTCTTATGTATCCCCTGTTGAGCTTCTTTTCCTCATTTTGGTTTGGCGGTGTTGGCATTTGTATTTGGAATTACAGGCAGGGAGCATCATATACCTTAGTGTTTAGGGCCTCTAAGATCAACCAGCCCTGAGAAAATCAGCCATGGCGAGGACCTTGGACCCCAGGCCCCCGGAGATAGGCCCCCTGGTGGGAGTCCTGGGGCGGGGCAGAGGCCTAGGGACAAGAATCAGAAAAGACCCAAGTTTGACAGGGCTGCTCAGGGTCATGCTGTCCATCCCTCTGCCACAGTGGCATGGACAAAACGCATATGTTGGTTACAGAAGTGCACCCTTCTCTCTTGCAAGCACTGGCAAGGTCTTAACTATCAGTCTCCCACTCCCATGGCAGCCCCTTTGCACAAGGAGGCTCTTAATCTCTGTTCTTTGAAGCCCTGAGGGCTGGTGTATAGGAGTTCAAAGCATTGGCTTTGGAACCGGCCTGTCTGGGTTTGAATGCTGGCACTGCAGCTGACTCACTGAGGGACTCAGGCAATGCCTTACCCTTCCTGAGCCTCAGGTTCCTTGTCTGTGAGATGATAAAGATAGCCCCTATTTCATAGGGCTGTGGTGAGAAATCAATCAGACGAGGCATGTGAACGCCATTATAGCACAGCACCCGGCATCCAGCAGGACTCACTCGCTGACAGCTGTCACCGCCATCATTGTCATTAGCGTGGGCCAGGGAGGGCTGTGTAAAAGCAGCTGGTGGAGGAGGAAGAGATGCCGTGTGAGCGTCTCGGTTCACATGCATGAAGTATGATCTGGGCCTGGAGTGTGCAGTGCACACGTGTGTCCTTACTGCATGTGTTGTCACATGTGTGCAATGCCATGCTCCTAAGCCTTTGATTGCAGACGTGTGGGAAGTGGGCCCCGTCCCCACCCCCAGTGCCACCGTGCTCTGCTTCTCTTCCCTTGCTCTGCTCTAAAACGAGAAGTGCAAGTGAGTTCCCCCAAGGGGTCGGCCGCGCCTCTTCCTGTCCCCGCCCTGCCGGCCGCCCCAGGCCAGTGGAGTGGCAGCCCCAGAACTGGGACCACTAGGGGTGGTGAAGCGGCCTGGCACTGGGAGCTGCATTTGAGGCTTAGTCCCTGAGTTCTCCGCCTGCCCAGACTAGCTGCACCTCCTCATTCCCTGCGCCCCCTTCCTCTCCGGAAGCCCCCAGGATGGTGAGGTAAGGGCCTGCCACCCACGGTAGACAGGAGGCAAGGGTGCCTGGTGCCCACGGGACCCCTCCTCACTGCCCTGCCTGGGCCGCCCAGGTGGTTTCACCGAGACCTCAGTGGGCTGGATGCAGAGACCCTGCTCAAGGGCCGAGGTGTCCATGGCAGCTTCCTGGCTCGGCCCAGTCGCAAGAACCAGGGTGACTTCTCACTCTCTGTCAGGTAGGTGCCCCCACCCCCGGCGTTTTGGCCACTGTCTTGTGCCATCCAGGCCCTGAACCACTCACTCCTGGTTCTCCGTGGCAGTGCCGACTCCCCGACCCCCACGTCCCGTCTGTGCCCTCGCGCCCCACCCCCGCCCTCCCCACCCCTGTCTGTGCCCACCCATGCCCATGTGTGCCCCCACCCAGGACCTCAGCCGATCCCTGCCCTCCTGCTTTACTCCTGCACCGACTGGCCTCACCGCCTGGTGCCCTGCAGGGTGGGGGATCAGGTGACCCATATTCGGATCCAGAACTCAGGGGATTTCTATGACCTGTATGGAGGGGAGAAGTTCGCGACGCTGACAGAGCTGGTGGAGTACTACACTCAGCAGCAGGGCGTCCTGCAAGACCGCGACGGCACCATCATCCACCTCAAGTACCCGCTGAACTGCTCCGATCCCACCAGTGAGAGGTGAGGCCTCTGTACCCCCGCCACTCGCAAGCAGGGGTGAGTCGGCTCCCGCCCTGAGCGGCCAGGGAGACAGGGAGCCTGGCACCCGGCACTGCCTGCCCTCCATCCCCTCCCCTCCCCGCACCGGCTGGGGCTCTCAGTGTCCCTCCTTCATGCTGTCCTGTGGCCTGGTGTCTCAGAGCCTAACCTACCACCCTTTCCACCTAACCCCGAGGAAGCCAAAGAAAGCTGCCTTGCCCTATACCAGGGGCCCTGGCCGCTGCAGCCCAGGTCCCACTAGACACAGGGAGGCCACTGCTGGTGGCCAGCATATCGTGCCGGCCAGCTCTGTTGTTAGAAAGCTCTTCTTCCTCTGGAAGCCAGCCTGCCCTCCTCCGTCTGCCTCTCACCCCAGTGCATGTCAGGACAGTGAGGAGCTGACACTGCGGATGAGGATGGGGATGAACGGTTGCCAGGACGCTTGACACCTTGTCCCAGCCGCCCAGTGGGGATGGGTCTGTCCTGTGGGGTCAAATACAGAGATCACTGAAAGCAGGATGTGAAGTGTTCACCTGTGTAAAGGGTCTCACACTGTCTCAGGCACAGAATAATACTCCAGGCATTTCCTTCCTGTGCCCTCCTCGACTCCTCCTGTGGTCTTCCAAAGGCATGGATGGGGGGCTGGGGAGCTTTGAACACTCCTCAGGACACCATAGCTCCTTCCAGCAGCCACATCTCAATGCCAGATCCTCTTAAAGGGCAGCGGAATAACGCTAGGGGGTTTTCACACGGACCCCTGGGCCAAGCCGACTTGCCCTTGCCCTGCATTCGTGGATCGATTGTTGAAATGATTGGGAAACTTGCTTCTGCCAGCTTGCAGCCTTTCTTAGATTCGGGCCTCCAAACTGCCTCAATATTTTTGGTCAGGTCACTGATTGAAACTTAGAGCTGGATTCGGTCGCGGTACAGCCCTGTGGCCCACCTGGGAGGCCTCCTTTCCTGGATCTGCCTCCTTCAAGGCCTTCCTCATCTGAGCCTCACATGGCTGGCTCTATGTCTGCCCCCTGCCCTTCCTCTTCCCCACTGCAACACTCAGGGGGCTTCTGCCAGCGAGACCCTCTAAAGCTCATGTCCTCTGTTTCTCCTTGCCTCAAGCTAGGAGGAGGAGGACGGGCTGACCAGTGCCTAGAGTTGGAAGAGAGGAGCAGGGCCCCAGGAGGCCCCTGCAGAGGAGGCTGAGGCCTGGGTTCAAAGAGAAGAGAGAGAAGGAAGGGAGGGCAGTGCTGGGGCAGGAGGTTAAGACCGGGGAAGCCACACAGAAGGCCCTTTTGGGTGACCCATCCCAGGAGCCAGTGTCACCCCCGAACCTGGGAGTGTGTGAGAGACTTTCTCCCAGGTTCTGCTGTGTCCCCTGCCTTGTCTGTGGCACCTCCTTCTCTGCGGGAATTTGCATCTGTCCCTCGGTGGCTCTGCGCTTCCTGTGGTCAGCCTGACATTTGCATGGAGACTTCCTCATCCTGGGGCCCAAGGGAAGGGGCTCAGCCCCCTCCCTGCTGCCTGGGGTCCTAGCCTGTCCCCAGGTGGTGGGCTGAAGTGGCCTAATGGGGTATGGAGGCTCTGGGGGGTCTCTCAGCTGGAGTCACCTCTGGGCAGGGGTGAGATGGGTTGGGACAGACTGGTCCTCCCCTCTTCCCCCCATCCCTGCGGTTGGAAAATTTGCCCGCCCTCCCCTTGTCCCTGGGCTGAGGAAACCTCACAACCTCACTTCTCACTCTCTCCCCAGAAGGAGTTTTGTGTTTTTTCCATCACGTGGTTTCCTGTGGGGCAGGGCATTGTGGGGCTACAGTTTCCTCCTGGGAAAGGGGTGTGCTTTGGGGAAAGGGCTTAGTTCTGCTTTCTGCCCCGACAGCCCCTTTGAATCCCTTTGAACCCTTTTGAACCCTGGGCTCCCCTTCAGTGACATCATCCAGGGCACCCCAGAGCCCCCTACACCACTCTTTCCCCAGTGGGGTTGTCCTCCCCGCCTCCCTGGGGGAGCGCACCCCATTGGCCTTCCTTGTGACTTGTGTCTCTCTGTCCATCTCCCGCCACTCCCTGTGGTGTGGCCTTGGTCTGTGTTTCTCTTTGCCTCTGGTCTCTGCCGGGGCACAGCCTGATCCTTCATGGAGACTCTTCCTTAGTTTCCCTCTTCCAAATATTTGGAATATTGCCAGCCCTTCTGCCTTTCAGAGGTGGTCTCTGGGTTCAAAGCCTGGTCAGAATTCTGGGGGCTAAGATAGCTTGAGCCTGGGAGGTCAAGGCTGCAGAGAGCAATAACCGTGCCCCTGCACTCCAGCCTGGGCAACAGAGCTCGGGAGGCTTGCCTTGGAGTCCATCAGGGGCCCTAGGCCAGTGAGTAACAGCTCAGCGTCAGTTTCCTCATCTATAAAATGGGGGTAATATCATACCCAGCCCTCAGCATGTTTGTGAGAGGCATCAATACGATGGTGGATTTGGAACCATCTAGCGCAGTGCCTGGCCACAGTAGGTGCTTGATTTCCTGCCCCTCTCTGTGAATATCTTTGCTCAGCACCTTCCCCTGTGGCCTGGGTCTCACCTTCCCTGACGCTGCCTTCTGTAGGTGGTACCATGGCCACATGTCTGGAGGGCAGGCAGAGACGCTGCTGCAGGCCAAGGGCGAGCCCTGGACATTTCTTGTGCGTGAGAGCCTCAGCCAGCCTGGAGATTTTGTGCTATCTGTGCTTAGTGACCAGCCCAAGGCTGGCCCAGGCTCCCCGCTCAGGGTCACCCACATCAAGGTCATGTGTGAGGTAAGGCAGCCAGGTGGTGGGGGAGCCTCTGCTGAGGCTCCTGTCTGTGACCGCAGTGTGGGTGGCAGGGAGGGTCTGCCTGGGCTTGAATTCAAGGCTGGGGCTCAGGGAGGGAGACTCGAGCCCTGTGAGTGGCCTTATTTGGCTCCCTCCAGGGTGGACGCTACACAGTGGGTGGTTCAGAGACCTTCGACAGCCTCACGGACCTGGTGGAGCACTTCAAGAAGACGGGGATTGAGGAGGCCTCAGGTGCCTTTGTCTACCTGCGGCAGGTCAGGCGGGGACCCAGCTGCTTCCTCCCTTCCCCTGAGCTGTCCCCCAGGTGTGAGCTTCTGAGACCTCTGAGTTGCTGACTTCTCGCTCTCCCCTATCCCAGCCGTACTACGCCACGAGGGTGAATGCGGCTGACATTGAGAACCGAGTCTTGGAACTGAACAAGAAGAAGGAGTCCGAGGATACAGCCAAGGCTGGCTTCTGGGAGGAGTTTGAGGTGCATGGTGGGGAACTGGCAGGGCTGGGGCAGCTGAGGCGGTGGCGGCCGCGTGGGGCCCCAGGCGGACACCTTCCTCCCCTTGCCCACCTCTGCTCCTGACCCACCCCACGTGAGCTCCCCTGATGGGTGCTCTCTCTGGGAGGTGATGCTCATTTCCTCACCCACATCTCAGAGTTTGCAGAAGCAGGAGGTGAAGAACTTGCACCAGCGTCTGGAAGGGCAGCGGCCAGAGAACAAGGGCAAGAACCGCTATAAGAACATTCTGCCCTGTGAGCACCCAGCCTGCCCCATTCACCCAGGAGACCGCCCCACCCCAGCCACTGCCCCTGCCCCATTCACCCAGGAGACCTCCCCTGCTGCAGCCGCTGCCCCTGCCCCATTCACCCAGGAGACTGCCCCGCCCCAGCCGCCACCCCTGCCCCATTCACCCACCCAGGAGACCGCCCCGCTCCAGCCGCCGCCCCTATCTCACAGGTCTCCACCCTCCACTCCAGGAGGGGCCACCTCCCCACACCCCTTCTCCAAAAGGCCTCTACTCCTCCCAGAAGTGCCTCCCCACCATCAGCAGGCAGGCTGCCCCTTGCTCCCAACCTCCTTCTTGTGAATCCCCTCACTCCCTCCGTACAGATGATCCCCCACCCCTGCTGCCCACAGTCCCCCGCAAGCCTCATGGCTTCTGAGACCAGAACGGCCTGTTAGCTCAGGAGGGTCTGACGCAGGTGTGGTGAGTCCCTGGCTGACCCAGGCCATCTCGCCTCCTCTCCACCCACTCCCAGTTGACCACAGCCGAGTGATCCTACAGGGACGTGACAGTAACATCCCGGGGTCCGACTATATCAATGCCAACTACATCAAGGTCAGTGGTGTGGGTCATGTGGGAGGAGAGGCTGGGCCCTGGGAATTCCCTGTCTGGTGGGGGACCCTAGATCCAGAGACACCTGGGCAAAGCCAAAGCTGGCTTCTTGCATGGGTGAGGGGAGCAGTGGTTCAGGCCCTGTGCTGGGCTGAGGGGCTCACTGTTTTGGGGTGCGTCTCTCCACGCTTGTGTCCAGAACCAGCTGCTAGGCCCTGATGAGAACACTAAGACCTACATCGCCAGCCAGGGCTGTCTAGAGGCCACGGTCAACGACTTCTGGCAGATGGCGTGGCAGGAGAACACCCGCGTCATCGTCATGACCACCCGAGAGGTGGAGAAAGGCCGGGTAGGGCACCCCGCCCCATCCCCACATCCTTGCCCCGTCCTTGTGGTCATACCATTAAGTCAAAGAACCGTCAGATGCCAGAGCAGAAAGGGATCTCGGGGGTGAGGGTCCAGCCTTGTTGGGAAACTGAGGGCTAGTGACAAAGTCTCGACTACACGATGCAACCCCCAGATCCCTGCATGCACCCCTGGGCTCTTCTGAGCTCCAGACCCAGGTTTTAGGCTGTCCTCCTTCCTCCTACACCTTCCCCACCTGTCTGCATCCAGGCCCCTCCTGTCCTCCCTGCCCCATAGATGTCTGTGGAGTCTGCCCCTCACTCTGCAGCCTCCCCTTACACAGCACCCTCTGTGCTGCCGTTGAAGTGATGCCATCCGTGACAAACTGGGTCGAGTTCCTTCCCCTCTGAAATCTCTTCCATGGCTCCTGGTCACCTTTGGGATAAAGTCACACTCGAAGGCCTGGCGTTCAAGGCCTGGTGGTTTCCCTCTGACTCCCACGCTTCTCTTGAAGGCTCACCGCTTCCAGCAGCCGCGGCTCTTTCAGGTTCCCAGCCTTTCTTTGCACAAGCTCTTTTCTGCTAGGAAATGACTCTGTCTCCACACTGTCTCCGCCCGGCAGATGCCTCGTGTTTGAAGACACAGCTGAAGCGCTGCCTTCTCTGTGAATTCAGGTCTTGTTTTCTCCAGGACCTAGAGGGCGAGTTTCCTCGTTCCCAGCCACGCTCCTCAGCGCGGCGTCTCCCCGGTCACTTGTCTCTGTGAGCTCCTCCAGGCACAGGGGCACAGACTGGGTGTTAGCTGTGTCTGTGACTACAGCCTGGTTTGCACGGCTTCGGGGACAACGCCTGCCTCGGCAATGTTTGTTGAATGACAAATGGATGTACCAGTAAAGCGGCTGGCCAGGTCGCACCACCTGTTGGTGGCTGATCTGAGACGAGAGCCCAGGTCTCCTGCCTCTCTGCCAGCTCATCTATCCATCCAACAAACGTTTGGGCCGGTGCCAGGCACTCAGAACCTAGAGCGGGACCTGGGATGGGCCACAGCGCCCTGCTCTGTGCCTCATCCCCACCCGACCCTCCCTTTCCAGAACAAATGTGTCCCATACTGGCCCGAGGTGGGCACTCAGCGCGTTTATGGGCCCTACTCTGTGACCAACTGCGGGGAGCATGACACGACCGAATACAAACTCCGCACCTTACACGTCTCCCCACTGGACAATGTGAGCGGCCCCCACTCCCTGCCCTGCTCCGGGAGTCCCTCCCGGACTTGTTCTCCTCTCTGGTGGGGTAGGGCGAGACAGGTGGGGTGTTCCGAGGGAGCAGGGGGCACTGACCCTGTGTCCTCGGCCCAGGGGGACCTCATTCGGGAGATCTGGCATTACCAGTACCTGAGCTGGCCCGACCATGGGGTCCCCAGTGAGCCTGGGGGTGTCCTCAGCTTCCTGGACCAGATCAACCAGCGGCAGGAAAGTCTGCCTCATGCAGGGCCCATCATCGTGCACTGCAGGTGAGGATGATAATCCTGATGGTAGTAGTGGCCGCTGAGAAGTAAATACTGCTAAGTGCCATGAGCGTTATAAGCAACATACACGTTAGCTCACACGATTAGTGCCTTCCGCTCACTCCCAGCTTCTTCTGGGTCCCCTCATGGCTCCAGACCCCTGGGTGGAACGTGGCTGGAACCAGCCCCACTTTGGCCCTCTGCCTGTGGTTGTCTTCCTCAGAGCCCTCCCCAGATGTACCATCTCGCCCAACCCTGCCAAATACAGAGGAGGAACCTGGGACCCAGTTGCTGGCCAGGCCCAAGCTAGGCAGGGCAAGGCCGGGCAGGCACCCACAGTAGGCCTGGGTCCTGGCTGCTCCGCTTTCTCTCCAGGTCTCACTCCGTTGGTTTCTTCTCGCCTCCCAGGAACATCCATGGGGCTTGTGCTCCCCGTTCCTCCTCTTTTTCCATCGGTAGACCCAGGGCTTTGGCTTGTTCCTGACTCCGCCCTCTCTCCCAGCTTCCCCAGGCGGCGCCCCATCCTGGCCCCCAGGGCTGTGTGGGGATGGACAATGCCTTTTTGGGGGTGCACATAGCTCCTCTATCTACCCTCATGTTTGTGATCAGGAGACCCTGGTAAGGTGCAGAGGTGGGGGCCTCAAGGAGGAGCAGGGGTCCCACAGATGAGCCCACTGAGCCCGCCTGGCCTGGGTGGATGAGAGGCAGCGGGTGCAGGGCCCCTCCGCTTACCAGCTGCGTGATCTTGGACAAATTACTTAACTTTTCTAACCCTCAGCTTCCTCCTCTGTAAAATCAGGACCTCAGGGTTGTAGTGAGAACTCAATGAGACCCTGTCGTTGCGGCTGGAATTCCGTCAGCCCTCAAACACGGGGCGCTGTTACTGGTTTAGTAACTCACGTCAGGCAGAGAATGGGGGAAATGAGAACCTGCCTTGCTCTGGTCCCTTCCCACTCCCACCGTGGACCCCAGGCCTGCGACAGTCTCTGGCTTCCTCCTCTTCCCCCAGCAGCTGTTTGTCCTGGGACAAGTCAGCTGAATCTAGAGGTGCCCCCGATGGGCTGTCTCGGGGACCCGGCTCTGTCCTCTGCTCTCTCAGAGACAGGCCCATCCCCGAGAGCTACCCTCCTGCTCACCCGCCACACACACATCACACACTTCTTGGAAGCCCCGTGGCCTTTATTTAGACGTTACAGGAAGGAAGTGGGTGTGGGGGGTTATTTTTGACAATCTGGGTTTGAAATTAGACAGTGCGACTCAGGGCATCAGCCTGATGGGCCCAGCCGAGGGTGGGCCTGGGGTCTCCCTGGCGTCTGTTTGCCCAGGGGTGGGAAAGAAGAGAAGCTTCCTACGGCCCTGCTCCTCCGAGCGCCCTGACCCGGCGCGCCTGCACCCTGCTGTCTCAGGGGTGTCCTTTTCCTGATGTCAGGGTTTGAAGAAAAACGAAGTGAACCGTGCTGAGAGACGCACCAGATCTCCTGCAGGGAGAGGCGGGGAGGGCTCAGGGTACCTGGGAGCCGACAGGATAGTGGTGGGATTTGGGGGTCCCAGGTCTTCCGGGGTGGGGGCAGCCACTCACCAGGAGTGGGGAGTCGGCGCGAGGAGTGGAGGAGGGAAGGATGGTGGCAGCCGGGGAGACGGCGTCAACACCACAGAGCCAGAGTGGAGCGCGCCCATGCAGAGCTGGGCAAACGTCCGTCGTCACTTGCCCGGTGACCCTGGGCACATTCCCTCCCATCACTGGAGGCTCAGGCTGCTCCTGTGGTGCCTGGGGCTGGAGCTGAGCACTGGGTACCCCCCTTCCCGGGAGGGCTTGACTGGCCTCTGACCGTACCCCCGTCTTTCCCCAGCGCCGGCATTGGCCGCACGGGCACCATCATTGTCATCGACATGCTCATGGAGAACATCTCCACCAAGGGTGAGGGGCACCTGGGGGCTTGGGAGTGGGGCTGAGCAGCCTCTCGGTGTCTGCCTATGCCTGGACCTGAGGTTTGACTGCCCCCCACCCAGGCTTGGACTGTGACATTGACATCCAGAAGACCATCCAGATGGTGCGGGCGCAGCGCTCAGGCATGGTGCAGACAGAGGCGCAGTACAAGTTCATCTACGTGGCCATTGCCCAGTTCATTGAAACCACCAAGAAGAAGCTGGAGGTCCTGCAGGTGTGTGCAGAGCAGGGCCTGGGGGGCTGCAGTGCGGGGCAGGCGCCACCTAGCCGTGCTGGGACCACCACCCTCCCACCATCCCTCTGTCCATAGTCGCAGAAGGGCCAGGAGTCGGAGTATGGGAACATCACCTACCCCCCAGCCATGAAGAACGCCCATGCCAAGGCCTCCCGCACCTCGTCCAAGTGAGTGGCCCTGACTGCCACTGCCCGGCATCCACCCCTTTGTCCTGCCCAACCCGATCCTCACTTTCTGGAGAGGACAAGTGTCACAACTGGGGGGGCCTGGCTTCAAGTTCAGGCTTGGGTCTCACCCTTTCTATTCATAAGCATTTCCCGAGTGCCCACCACGTGTGGGCCTCTGCTAGGTACCAGCCGTGCACTCCTGTATGAGATGTAGCCTCTGTCCTCTAGGAGCTTGGAGTCTAGTGCGGGGACAGTGGCTGGGTCGCCTGTGAGATGGGGTGGCCAGAGGGGGCTGCCAGTGCCGAGTCCCCCGCGCTGTCTCCTGACCTGCACCCACTGCCTGTACTTGCCCCCCTGCACCCCGCTGCAGACACAAGGAGGATGTGTATGAGAACCTGCACAGTAAGAACAAGAGGGAGGAGAAAGTGAAGAAGCAGCGGTCAGCAGACAAGGAGAAGAGCAAGGGTTCCCTCAAGAGGAAGTGAGCGGCGCTGTCCTCAGGTGGCCATGGTACAGTTCTTCTGCCTGGGTGTCCTCCCGGCCCTGCCCCGTGTCCTTGGCTCCACTGCCTTCCCTGGGTGGATGGGGTGGCCGTAGCCTCACTCTGTGCTTCCCAGATGCCCCAGACCTTCTTGTTCCCCCTCCAGGTTCCAGCCACCCTCTCACTCCCTCACTCGCTTCTCTTGGCAGCCTCAGCCCTGAACCTGCGGAAGCCTTCCACGGTGGACAGACTCACAACCTGAACCTAGGAGCGTCCCATTCTATTGTAATTTAAATGGCTGCATCCCCCCCACCTCTCCCTGACCCTGTATATAGCCCAGCCAGGCCCTAGGCAGGGCCAACCCTTCTCCTCTTGTAAATAAAGCCCTGGGATCACTGTGTGTCGCCTCTGAGCGCTTTGCTTGCCCAGTGAGTGGTTGCCCAGTGAGTGGGCGGCCGGAGGGCAGGATGGGTAACCGTGCGTGCCTTCGCGTGAAAGCTCCGCCTTCTGTCAGACGGACGTGGGTCGGGGCTCCGCCTCACACGTGGGAGGGTGACTGTGGGCGAAGCTCCCCAGTCTCCTTCTTTAAAATGGAGGGCGATCATAACAAGGTGGTTATGAAAAGCACCGAGATGACGGCTGACGATAAGACGGGCACAGTGACTCACCACAAGCTCGCCATGTGCCCAGGCACTAAAAGACTACACACGATAGTTCAGTCTAGGCACTTTTATCATTCTCATTTTACAGTGGAGGAAACTGAGGCACAGAAAGACTAAGTAACTTGGTCACTTGCCCAAGGTCACAGGGTTATGGAACAGTGAAGCTGGGATTTGAACCCAGGCCGTCTGGCCCCAGAGTCCATACTCCTTACCCTGGAGTTGCAGCTGGGGCCACCCTCAGGGGGGCCTGATCACACTCCCCTGATGCCGACTTCCAGATCTGAACTAAGAAGAGTAGTTAACAGCCGGAAGCGCAGACCCGAGGTCAGCCCTGCTGCGTCCCCTCTGGCGGGAACAGGGACTGGCTCCTCAGTGCACCCAGGTGCGCCCAGCTCCTCCCCTCATCCAGGCTGCTGCCGCCCTTATCCTTTTGGGCAGAGTTTGAAGAGCTGGCTGGCTTGAAGATTGCTTTGTTTTTTGGTCCCCTCTTCCTTCCCCCATGTCAGGATTGGTGTTTCTTCTTTATTTGAAACACTGGTCTCCTGGGGAGTAAAGCCGGTGGGACTCATCCCTCAGGAAGGGCTGGCGCCCACTCCCGGAAAGGCTGAGAAGGCACAGGTTCCAAAGCCCAGAGGCTGGGCGTGCATTATTCAGCAAGTCCTTCTTATAGAGGCCCCGGCACCACAGGCATTCGCAGTCCCCCGAATTGGAATTTAGGCTGGTCAGGGAGAGAGATTCACAACCCGATCACAAGCATCAAATAATTGCTGGCGGGTATTAAGAAGGAAGCAAACAAAGACCGAGAGAGAGAACAGCTAGGGATTGAGCAACACAATAGCTCCCTGGGGCTACGGCCCTCCAGGGCGCGGGTGGGGCAATCACCTGTCGGGCTCAGGTCCCCGCTCCCAGCAACGCCCTTTCTATCCCAGCCGGAGCTGCACAAAGGCAAGTCCCACCTCCTCTAACCGCCCTTGGGCTACCTGCCCTTGGGGTGGGACTTGGACTCCACTGAGGGCTGTGCTGTGAGGTGGGTCCAGGAGCAGCTCGGTCCGAGAGTGGAGCGCGATCATTCCCTCTGCAGGCCTCAGTCGAGGGGCAGGGCTGATGCTCCGGGCCAGCTGGGGTCTCTGGGTAGCGGTGGGTAACTCCACACTAGGGGCACCTTGCTGGGACCCACCTGCCCTTCACAGGCCTGGCGGGGCCTTCTCCCTCCTCTTTCCCTCAGGGGATCCCAGCACAGGCTGGGCACCGCGTGGCGGCACAGCCCAACTCCTGCCCAGCTGACCCCTCGCTGACCTCAGGGATCTCTCTGGCCTTCCAGCTCTGCTGTGGGCAGGGTCTGAGGCCACAGAAGAATGGGCTAGTCCTGGGGGCAGCAGCTGCTGTGGGGAGGGGACCTGAGAACAGCCCCCCTCTTTTTGTTCCTCTGGAGAGAGGGGTGAGACTGGGCAGGTTGGAGGAAAGAGGCCCCTGGGAGAGGGTGGGAGGCCCAGAGGAGTGGCCAAGCCTTAGAGGAGGTGCCCATGGCTGGCGCTGGGAGGGAAGGGGTTAAGGCGGTGAGGGGCAGCCTATGGCAGGAGGACACACCTGTGCGCAGGGTGGCAGGCGGGGCCCAGGTAAGGAGCCTGCGCTGCCCGGCAGGCGGAGAAGGAAGGAGGAAGAGCGGAGGCCAGGGCGGGCTCTAGGCCGTGAAATCTGGGGCCTTAAAGCCCCTTCGTCTCCCCGGCACCCACTCTCTGGGGGCAGGCGGGCCCGCTGACAGGTAAAGGCCACCAGGGGAGAGGTCCTGGGCTGAGCTAGGGACTGCAGAGTGGGGACGAGGGTGGGTAAATCGGTGTGTATTGCGGGTCAGGACAGGCTGCGGGGGTGGGGGAAGGTGGCTCAGAGGCAGGGGGCCGACGGGCGAGGGGCTTCGGAAGGCTGCTTGGACCGCAACCTGGGCCTAGCAATCAGCGACCCAGGGTGTGGCTGGTGGTGGGTAGCAAGGCTCACCAGGAAGTGTCCCCAGGGACTCGGGTGGTGGGGGGATGGGAGCCAGGGATCTGCAGCTTTTCCGCAGGGAGCCTGGGCCTGAAGCTGCCTGACCCAAGGTGGGCGGGCTGGGTGGGGGCCCTCGTCTTACCCAGCAGTGTTTGGGTGCGGTTGGGAGTCTCTAATACTGCCGGGTAATGATGGAGGCCCCCGTCCCTGTGTCAGCAACATCCATCGCCTCAGGTCCCCAGCTCTTAGCTGGCTGCAGCCCCCTCCCCACTTCCCACGCTCCCCGGAAGCCCCTTGTCTTGAGCTGAGAGTGCTGTACAAGGGGTGGCTCTTGTTGACTGGCTGCCACTAAGGGACACAATGGGCCCCAGCCCCTCCTCCCACCCAGTGCGATTTGTCACCTGGTGGATCTAGAACCCACAGTCGACCTTGAGCTTGGGGTTGGCTCGCCCCCTCTCAAGAGACCTGACCTGGCCTGTGGCCAGGGTCCCTGTAGCAACTGGTGAGCATGCACCGTAGTTCTCTTTTGGCCGGCCCTGGGTCCATCTTCCAGTACAGTGTTGGATGGTCTAATTGTGAAGCTCCTAACACTGTCTGGTAAAGATGGCCCCCGGGTCGGTTTTTCGGCAGTGACCTTCAGGGACCCCTGAAGACCATGGAGGACTACTGACCAACAACCTCTGACCTTCACCCCTCTGGATGAGGGGACGAATCACTAGGCAAAGGGGAACAATGGGAAGAAGACAAAATGGCTGCCTTTACGGCTGCAGCAAGATTTGGAAACACTGGTTCCCTAGGCACCTCCATTGTCTTCCCGCTTTGGGAACATGAAATAAAGTGTGAATGGGAACATGAGGAAGACTGACCCAGGTCACTTGACCTGTCTTTTGTCTAATTGTTGATCTCAGCCTCCCAGCAACTCAGGATTGGGGCTGCGACGTCTGCTTTGTCCTTCGATACTCAACCCTAAGCAGAGAAAAACATCTTAAAAATCGAAGCTGATTAACCCAGTCCCTCTGTTCAGATCCACCTGCTGCCCTATCTGCATTTGGCAGTTCCTGTACATACTTTGCCCCCATGTTTTGTCTGAGTTCTACATCTTCCTTGTCTCCCCGCAGGGATGGGAAATGGGCAGTAGTGGGAGATTCAGGTATAAACAGTGGCTTTGTTTCTCTGGTGCCTGAGATTCAGGAAGGCCTGTCTTGGGAAGATAAGTGTCAGCTTATCTTTGGACTGAACAGACAGGCACCTGTTCCGTTGGCCCCAGAGCTGTGGGAAAGCCCACCTCCACGGGGGGGCCCTGTTAGCGAGCAGCTCCTCACGCCTGGTGACTGAGAAATGGAGTGTGGGTGGCCTATAGCAGGCCACGCAATCCACCGGGCTTCTGGGCACAGAAGTGCCTCAACAGGCACAGGCAGGCTCCCCACAGTCACAAGGAACCCTGCAACCAAGGAAGCAGCTCTGTTGGGGTCATCAGATTTTAAATCTGGCTCAGCAAAGCCATGGCTGTCCAGCCTTAAAAAAACAGGTGGTGTGGGAGAAATGGAGGGTGGGGTGAAGAGCACAGCTGGGCCTCCAGAACTCAGGGCCAGCCTTCCCAGTTTGGGTCCTGTTTTGGAGCCCAGGCCCAGCTTCCCCGTAGCTGCCGCAGCCAGATTTGTTTGCGCCCCCTGCTGGCAGACACAAAGACAGACTCAGGAGCGCATATGTGAACGTGCGCATGCGTGCTGCCCGTTATCCACGTGAACACGTGAAGCGTGAAGCCTTGACTTCAGGTTAAGTAATAAAAATTTATTGAGAGTTCCTGGGTTGGTGGTTGTCTCCTCCCAGCCTTGAGGGAGGGAACAACACTGTAGGAAATCACTGAGAAATCACACAATGTCCCAACAGCCCCAGTTAACACAGGGAGGAGGAAAGTAATTCCCCAGAAAAGGGGCTGGTCTTCAGTCTTCCTTAATCCAAGAGGGGTTCAGGGGATCGGTGTGGGGGACCATCGCATGATACTGGGGCGGGGTAGGGCTGTGCTGGACCCCTGGCTGGCTCCTCAAAAACTGGAGAAGCAGATCCACTTCCTCTGGGGGTGGAGTTCTTGGTGACTAGGCTCATTTCTTACCCTTGATGAGGCTGTCACTGTAGGAAAAAAAGATAGATGATGACATTATTAGGGGACATAAATGTGAGAGGCAGGACACTCCAGGCCATTCCCTCTACGACCCTCCTACCCCGATTGAGGGTTTGTCTGCGGGGAGGTGGGAAAGGGAGTAGGGTAGGAGGCAGGTACTAGGAGAAGGTGGCCTGCAGGACCCCACAGAAGTAGCAACAACTTACCTTCCTCTGTGGTGCCAGATCGCCAGATGAACAGGAAGCAGAGAAGAGAAATGCACATGTTAGCTGACAGCTTCAGGCCCCACTCAGTTTTGAACCCTCCTTTGCTCCCAAGAGAAAAGACAAACAGGGTTGACAGCCAGGAATCTCTGATTCATGAAAGGAGGTGGCGTGTTCTCATGGCCACTGCTATTTCTCATCTCCTTTCCTAACATCCCTCCCCGCACCAAAGGAGTTTGAGGGCTCTTGAGTAAGAACACTCAGTATCATCTTTCATCACTTTTTGGTTGGATGAAAACTTTATAATTAAAGTGCTTTTTATGTGAATAATCCTATTTGATCTCATAAAATCAATCCTATGAGACACAAGATAGAAACTGTCAACCACCCCCTTTTCTAATTTTGGTTCAATGTCTCTCAGAGCCATATGAACAGCTGTAGCAGGCTCCAGAGCCCAAGCACCCAGACCCAAGTCCCACGTTCTTTGTGAGACCCCACTGTGTGGTCCCATCTCTCACCTGGTGAAACTTTCATCCTGTAGGTTCAGCACGAGGTTGTCAGCCGTGAGATAAATGCGATTCTGTGATGTGGCGATCTACAGGGCAGGAAATACAAAGACCTCAATTCCACCCCTGCAATTCAGTAGCCACTTAATGGAACACATGCAGATTAGTGCAGGGATACAGCAATGAATAAGACATGGTTTCTACTCTCATTTAGGGATCTAGAGCACCGAGCAGCAGCTATGACTATTAGCAAAGTAACAGAGGCAAGAACAAAAGGTCAGGGAATCCAGAGGAATCATTCTTGATGAGGGGAAAAGTACTGGAGAAGCCAATTATTTATTTATTTATTATTATTATTATTTTTTTGAGATGGAGTCTTGCTGTGTCACCCAGGCTGGAGTGCAATGGCCAGATCTCGGGTCACTGCAAGCTCCGCCCCCTGGGTTCCCGCCATTCTCCTGCCTCAGCCTCCCGAGTAGCTGGGACTACAGGCACCCGCCACCTCGCCCGGCTAGTTTTTTTTTGTATTTTTTATTAGAGACGGGGTTTCACCGTGTTAGCCAGGATGGTCTCGATCTCCTGACCTCGTGATCCGCCCGTCTCGGCCTCCCAAAGTGCTGGGATTACAGGCTTGAGTCACCGCGCCCGGCCGTTTTTTATTTACTTAGTTTTTTTTTTTTTTGAGATGGAGTCTCGCTCTGTCACCCAGGCTGGAGTGCAGTGGTGCGATCTCGGCTCACTGCAAGCTCCGCCTCCCGGGTTCACGCCATTCTCCTGCCTCAGCCTCCCAAGTAGCTGGGACTACAGGCGCCCACCACCACGCCCGGCTAATTTTTTGTATTTTTTTAGTAGAGACGGGGTTTCACCGTGTTAGCCAGGATGGTCTCGATCTCCTGACCTTGTGATCCGCCCACCTCAGCCTCCCAAAGTGCTGGGATTATAGGCGTGAGCCACTGCACCTGCCCTATTTACTTATTTTTTTGAGACAGAGTCTCGCTCTGTTGCCCAGGCTGGAGTGTAGAGGTGCTATCACGGCTCACTGCAACCTCTACCTCCCAGGTTCAAGCAATTCTCTGCCTCGGCCTCCTGAGTAGCTGGGAGTACAGGTGCCCGCTACCACGCCTAGCTAATTTTTTTTGTATTTTTTTAGTAGAGATGGGGTTTCACCATCTTGGCCAGGCTGGTCTTGAACTCCTGACCTTGTGATCCGCCCACCTCGGCCTCCCAAAGTGCTAGGATTACAGGCGTGAGCCACCACGCCCGGCTATTTATTTTTGAGACGGAATCTTGCTCTGTTGCCCAGGTAGGAGTGCAGTGGCGTGATCTCAGTTCACTGCAACCTCTGCCTCCTGGGTTCAAGTGATTCTCCTGCCTCAGCCTCCTGAGTAGCTGGGAATATAGCTAAACGCCATCACAGCAGGCTAGTTTTCTTTTGTATTTTTAGTAGAGGTGGGGTTTCACCATGTTGGCCAGGTGGGTCTTGAACTCCTGACCTCAGGTGATCCACTGCGCCGGCCATAAAACCACTCTGAGTAGAAACCCAAACAAGCAAGGTTCGAATTCCCTCACCTCAATGTGCCTTAACTGAAAGCACTTTCTCAAGGCAGCCCCATCAGAGACGCTGGGCTGACACACTCACCGTCTTGGAGATATTCTGGGCTGCTCGGATCTTGCGAAGTTTGATGTAGCCAGGGTTCTTGCTCAGTGCTTCTCCCAGGTGAGGAGGGTTAAGGTTCACACAAGGGCAGGTCTCAATCCCTAGCCCCGTCCTTACCACACTCCCTTGCTACAGTCCTCCTCTGGGCTGTCAGATCCAAGGTTGCGCTCAGGTGGCTTGTGCCCGCTCTACCTTGGACCCCACCTGTGGGCCTCCCTGCAGGCTGCTGCCAGGAACTAGGGGCAGCAGCAGAAATGAAGGCAAGGCCAGCAGTGCTATTGATCTGGCCTTACAGTGGGGAGTCAGGGCTCAGGTACCCCCGCTAAGATTTCAGATCTCATCTGTAGCCCCCACCCGCAACAAGGAGCCAAGGGCCAGAGAGCACGGAGTCGCATTCGCCTTAGTCTCATCAGCCTGCCCGTGAAGGAGGATGGGGAACTCAGGTGCCCTAGGGACTGGGCCGAGACCTCTCACGCAGAAGGATATCATCTTGGCAGCCTCGGCCTCACCCTCGGCCTGCACAATCTTCTGCCGCTGTTCCTGCTTCGCTTTTTCTACCAAGAATTGGGCCCGCTGGGCCTCCTGCTGGGCTGTAGCGGGAGAGAGTCAGGGAGACCGTGTGCTGGGTCAGGAGCCCCGTCCACCGAGTCTTTCCTCCTCCTGCATCTCGGAAGCCCTCACCCCACTGCTCGTGCGACTCACCCACTTGTTTGGCTTCTACAGCAGCTGTGTACTCTCGGCTAAAGCTCAGCTCTGTGATGGCCACGTCATCCAGGATGAGGCTGAAGTCCTTGGCCCTCTCTGTCAGCTCCCGGCGGATCAACAGGGATACCTGAGGGCAGGGGTGGGGAAGGGTGGTTTGAGGGGACTGGGTTGCGACCCCGAATCCTTCACTCTCTCAATACAATATGCGCTGCCTTAGCTTCCTGTCAGGCAAACCTATAACATAAGCCTCTCTGCTGAAAGAGGTGCAGGAAAAGCCAAGACTTGGCCATTTTCCTCTGTGCTTCCTAATACCAAGTGCTACCGAGTTCTAATGCTGGCTCTCCTTATCTCACAGTGGCAATTAGCACAGCTTTTAGGTGGAAATGGCACTAGGGTGACAATCCTCTTCTATTAAGCTGCCTTTCCTAATTCCCAGTACTCTGGGCCTAGAAGGGAAAGGCTGACACCATGCAGATGGTGGTGGGAGTCAGACCTGGGCCCGCTGGGTGATCAGCTGTGAGGCATTGAACTTGGCCACCACACTCTTGAGCACCTCGTTGACAATGGACGGCAACACTCGTTCCTCGTAGTCCAGCCCTAGGCGCTGGTACATGCTAGGAAGCTCCTGAGCATTGGGTCGAGACAGCACTCGCAGGGAGATGTTCACCATCTGTAGGTCTGAGATTGAGGTCAGCAGTGGCTGGTCAAGGCCAAACACCCTTTCCCAAGCATTTTCTCCTTCATGTTCCTCCCTATATGCCCTGTGCAATGATGTACAGCCTGGCACTGCCCTGGGGGGAGGAGAGTTAATCAGGCTGACAAGGAACACATGAGGCAGCACAGGTGAAATGCACCCTCACCCACTGTGAAGCCTGGAACTGCAACCCCGTCACCAGCAGGGCTGACTGCTCTTTCCCCCTCTGTACTCCATGCAACCTCTAATGTGGGTGCTTTCACGCTGTACCGTAATCACGTCTCCTGTAAGGACTTGGGGGACAAAAATGTTCTTAATGAATCTTGTATTCCAGGGCCCAGCAGTTTAATACATGAATAAGCCACCTGCACTAGGTATAGTACAAAGAAGTACATTACAGGTTACAGGTGACCTACCTCACCCAGGGTGTATGCGTGTGTGTGTGTGTGTGTCGGGGGGGGGGTGGGTGGGGAGGAGGAAGAGGTCTGGGGAACTCAAAGGCATGGCTTTTATGTGTGGTCTAGAAGGAGAGAATAGGTGAACTAGTCAAGGGTAGGGACAAACTTCTCCAGAACAGAGTATACTAGTGGATGTAACTGTAGATATAGTAAGTCAAGCAATTAGAAAAAAAGGCTTTAAAACAAAGCTTTGATCTAGGCAGTGAATAAGACAAGGACAAACAATACTCTTATTGAATATGTCAGGGATGAGACAGTAGAAAGCACGCAAACACAGGGTGTTCAGAATGTGCTGCTTTGACCCCGGGAGGCAGGTATTTTTGTTACAGTTCTTGCAGACATGGAAACTAAGGCCTAAAGGCCTGACACTACCATCTTCACCTGGGGTTTCTTGCCAGCTCCCTTGATCTTCCCACCTGCCATGTGATTACCAAGTGCTCAGACCTACCTTTGGAGCCTGTAGGGGAGGAGATTTTTCGAGGTCTGGCCCGAATGTCATAGATAATGGGGTACTGGAACCAGGGGATCCTGGAGGGGACAGGGATAGGTATTAAGAGGCCGCAGTTTCGGCCAGGAGCGGTGGCTCACGCTTGGAATCCCAGCACTTTGGGCGGCCGAATCATTTGAGGTCAGAAGTTCGAGACCAGCTTGACCTATATAGTGAAACCCCGTCTCTACTAAAATACAAAAATTAGTCGGGCGTGGTGGCGGGCGCCTGTAATCCCAGCTAATCGTGAGGCTGAGGCAGGAGAATCGCTTGAACCCAGGAGGCGGAGGATGCAGTGAGCCGAGATCGCGCCACTGCACTCCAGCCTGGGCGACACAGCAAAACTCCCGCGCCCCCCTCCCCCAAAAAAGCCGCAGTTTCACTAGCTTTGCCCGGTTTCCCCTCACCAGGCGTTTTTTGGCCTGCTCCTCCCCATGACCACCGACAAGGAGAGATTCTCTTGTCCCTTTCGAAAACAACAGTTCATATGCTGCTGGAGGTTCGCGCAGCACCCACTATCCTAGGAGCAGGGATGAGGAGGGAGGGAAAAGAGCAGCGTTGAATCCTGTTGCACGTCCCACTACAGCCATTGCTGGGTCGGCGTCAAGGGTGAAAGGTCAGGGTCAGTAAGCTCTGCCCGCCATTACCTGAAGTGAAGGCCCTCGGCCAGGATAGTGTCCTGCTGCACTCCACCGATCCGATTGAAGAAGATGGCTCTGTGCCCGCCTTCCACTGTGGGGAGAGGGGTGGTGATCAGGCCAGGCCGCTGCTCAGAGTAAATGCTAGCTAGGCTCGTGGTGGGGCGCGGGGACCGGTGAGATAGGGCAAGGGGTTTGGGGGAGGGACTGGAAGCGTCCGGCGAGCAGGCGAAGGTTGCTCACCAGTGAACACGGATTCGCGGACACCGTACGCCACGGCGCCGGCCCCCAGCAACAGCTTCAGCGCCGTGCCCATGCCCCGGGGCCCGGCGGGCAGCCGTCCCGCCAAGTCCTTCAAGTTCTGGGCCATGTCTGATCTTGAGGCCGGCGGCACCGGAGGTCAGAAGGGGGTGCCGGCCCGCCTCTACCCCGCTGCAGCTTAGGTACTGCACCCTTCACACGAGGGTTCGGGCCCGTAATGCTGGCGAAAGAAAGGGCACCGGAAGTGCGCTCCCTTGGAAACCCTCCCCCTTAGCCCACTACCCACCCGAACTTCGCGCACAGGAAGAGCGCATACGGAAGTCCCGCCCCTTTCTGGAGGGCTGCCCTCCCAGGGAGGGCAGCGCAAGACGGCAAGTCATCGCCATTTACAAGCCCACTTTCAAAATGGCAGCCGGAAGGAAATTTGTGATTAGAAGCCTCACTGTTCTCATTTAAGAGCGTTAGCGCAACTTCCGGTCTGGTTGCAAGATGGCCGCGCCCAGTGGTGGATTCAAGCCTCGTGAACGAAGCGGTGGGGAGCAGGCACAGGACTGGGATGCTGTGCCACCCAAGCGGCCCCGACTAGGGGCAGGAAACAAGATCGGAGGCCGTAGGCTTATTGTGGTGCTGGAAGGGGCCAGTCTGGAGACAGTCAAGGTAGTTTGGGACAGGAAGTGGATAAGTAGTAAATCAATAGACTGGGATCCGTGGAATGAGGGTGAGGGGCTCAGAGTGGATGGAGAAGGCAGAGAGGGGTGAAAGATGCTTTTGAAGGAAGATGGGTTGGTTGGCTGTGCGTTGATCTGACATCCTGGGATGGTAGTGCTCATTTTTCTTTTTCTTTTTTTTTTTTTTGAGATGGCGTTTCGCTCTGGCGCCCAGGCTGGAGTGCAGTGGCGCGATCTCGACTCACTGCAACCTCTGCCTCCCGGGTTCAAACAATTCTCCTGAATCAGCCTCTGGAGTCGTTGGGACTACAGGCACGCGCCACCATGCCCGGCTAATTTTTTGGGTTTTTTTTAGTAGAGATGGGGTTTCACTATGTTGGCCAGGCTGGTCTCGAACTCCTGACCTCAAGTGATCCGCCCGCCTCGGCCTCCCAAAGTGCTGGGATTACAGGCGTGAGGCACCGTGCCCGGCCGGTAGTACTCATTTTCTTTTGCTCTTCTTGAATGCCATTCCAGCCCTCACCTCTTTGCTTCCAACTGGTTTACCAGGATTCTGTGATACAGTAGTCTAAGGAGAGGAAAGTTTCGTTTGTTGCATCATTCCACATCCCAAGACAAGTTACTGGGCGGATGAGAAAGGTAGTTATGTAGCCTAGTCTGCCCTCCCTTTTTGTAAGGGCTTCATGTTTCAATTCATTAGTGTCCATAGTCACCTCTCTCTAATATCCACCTGGAAACACTGTCCAGACCAGGTTATTGTTTAACACTTTTACGTCTGCATTTTTATCTATCATTCATGTCTTTCTCCACACGTAATAAACAGAACCAGCAATTCTCTATCTTAAAGCCTTGGGCAATGTTCTTCCTCCTTTCTCTTACCCTTTAGAAATAATTCAATGAGTAGGCCCAGGAGAAATTGCATGGGTTTAGAAGTCAGACCAGGATTTTAGTCTTCGTTCTAAATACACTTTGTGTGTGCATGTGTGTGTGTGTGTGCGCGAAACAGAGCCTCAGTCTCTCCCAGGCTGGAGTGTAGTGGCATGATCTTGGCTTACTGCAGCCTCCGCCTCCCGGGTTCAATCGATTCTCCTGCCTCAGCCTCCAGAGTAGCTGGGATTACTGGCCTGCACCTGTAATCTATTAAAGGAATAGAAAACATGGTTATATCCTACTAATGGGTTGAAACTATTATTCATTCAAGAAGGTTTTTTCTTCTATAACTAAGGATGTCTCATGGACTTAGTTCTTCGTCATTTGTTCTTTCTTTGTGCTTACTCTGTGACATTGCTACTTCAACTATTCAATTTCAAAATCTGTATCCCTTTTTTCGCAGACTTTTTGGAGCCATGTATCTCAAGAATGTTGCTAGACATATACAAACATTCTAGTGATACATAAAAACTTAGCCTTCCAGCCGGGCGCGGTGGCTCAAGCCTGTAATCCCAGCACTTTGGGAGGCTGAGACGGGCGGATCACGAGGTCAGGAGATCGAGACCATCCTGGCTAACACGGTGAAACCCCGTCTCTACTAAAAAACACAAAAAAACTAGCCAGGCGAGGTGGCGGGGGCCTGTGGTCCCAGCTACTCCGGAGGCTGAGGCCGGAGAATGGCGTAAACCCGGGAGGCGGAGCATGCAGTGAGCTGAGATCCGGCCACTGCACTCCAGCCTGGGCGACAGAGCCAGACTCAGT
Source organism: Macaca mulatta (assembly GCF_049350105.2). Lineage (NCBI taxonomy): Eukaryota > Metazoa > Chordata > Mammalia > Primates > Cercopithecidae > Macaca > Macaca mulatta. The sequence continues at coordinate 7,946,931 of NC_133416.1, forward strand.
CTCAAAAAAAACAAAACAAAACAAAACAAAAAACTTAGCCTTCCAAAACCTGTATTTGTATATAACAGTTTGTTTTTAGGCTTTTTACTGACCACCCTAATGCTCCTTGGGACTCCAAATTGCAACTTGGAATTATTTCTTTTAGCTGCTACAGATGTAGTCCACTTCTTTATCATCAAACTTCTGATGTCTTTTTCAGTGTACACAGAGTTGTTAGGATAGTGTCTGTCAGTCATTCCCATCCTGCCCTTCTTACTCCAGATTTTTGGCTTTGTGCTCGATACATTAGGATTTTGTGGTTTACAAAGCAGCTTCATATATAATCACTGCCCTTCAGTGTCCCAGCTCCCAATTTTCCTCAAAATTTCCTTTCTTCGTTTCCACTTTTTTGTTTCTTTTTTGAGACAGGGTCTCGCTCTGTTGCCCAGGCAACAGAGTGCAGTGGTGTGATGGCTCACTGCAGCCTCTACCTCCCTGGCTCAAGCAGTCCTCCCACCTCATCCTCCTGAGTAGCAGGGACTGCCAGCAAATGCCACTGCACCTGTTTTTTTTTTTTTTTTTTTGGTGAGACAGGGCCCCACCGTGTTGCCCAGGCCGGTCTCAAATTCCTGGGCTCAAGTGATCCTCCCGCCTTGGCCTCCTAACTTGTTGGGATCACAGGCATGAGCCACCACACCTAGCTACTTTTTCTTGATTCTAACTGTACCTCTGCTCATGCCAATCTTTTTTTTTCTTTTTTTGAGACAGGGTCTTGCTCTGTCACCCAGGCTGGAGTAAAGTGGTGCAATCTTGGCTCACTGCAACCTCCATCTCCCAGGCTCAAGCCATCCTCCCACCTTAGCCTCCCAAGTAGCTAAGACTACAGGCATATGCCACCACACCCAGCTAGTTTTTGTATTTTTAGTAGAGATGAGGTTTTGCCATGTTGCCCAGGCTGGTCTTGAACTCCTGACCTTAAGTGATTTGCCTTCCTTGGCCTCCTAGAGTGCTGAGATTACAGGCTTGAGCCACTGCACCTGTCCCCATGCCAGTCTTAAAACTGGGAATAACCCCTCTTCATTTTACTTCTGCGTTTTCTTTGATTCAGCTGCCTCCTGCATCATTAGAATTTTCACATTTCTTCTTGTTCAGATTTGCAGCTCTTCACTTAGTGCATGTTTGGTGTACGCAAACTGATGGTAGTGATGGTATGTTTTGCATAGTACATACATACTGCTCCTGTGATAAACAAAGCATTCAGCCTTGCTCACTAACTACTAACTCCTGCCTAGTTCCAGGATGTCTCATTGGCCTTGCCTAACAGCCACAGGTTTTAAAATTAAATCCAGTGTATTGGTAGGTAATGTGAAGTCACAGGTTGTGCCCTTTCTCCTGTTTCCAAGACCATTTACTGGGGAGTGCAAATATGGCTGCACAGTAATCTCCTGAAGGGCTTGCTGGGCTCCACCTCCTGTGTTTTTGGTTTAGTAGGTCTAGGGTGGGCCTGAGAATTTGCCTAACAGGTTTCCAGATGCAGCTGCTGGTGGTGGTGGGCTAGGTAATGCTGTTCTTTGGTCATGTTCCCTGTTCTTCAGGTAGGGAAGACATACGAGCTACTCAACTGTGACAAGCACAAGTCTATATTGTTGAAGAATGGACGGGACCCTGGGGAAGTGCGGCCAGACATCGCCCACCAGGTAACTCCAGGGACAGTGCTCACAACCCTTTGAGCCTCTGTTTGGAAGGGTTGGCAGCTGAGTGCTGCCTCTCTTCAGCCTTAACCATGCCGTGGTTTCTGCTTGGCTCAGAGTTTGCTGATGCTGATGGATAGTCCCCTGAACCGAGCTGGCTTGCTACAGGTTTATATCCATACACAGAAGAATGTTCTGATTGAAGTGAATCCCCAGACCCGAATTCCCAGAACCTTTGACCGCTTTTGTGGCCTCATGGGTAAGAAGCCTTAGAACAAAGTTCAGAATGAACTTGTCTGTAGGGAAGAAGGGAGGAAGAGGAAAAGGGAGAACTAAATGTCGGATTTTTAAGCGAGGAGATGGGAGAACAACATGATTAATACCAGGACAAGGATTCCTATTATTTTTCTGTTTGTGGAAACTCCACTCTCCTGTTCTTGCAGTAGCTTCCTGGCTGAGTGAAAGAGGGAGTCTGAACCTATCACTGTACAGCTAGCCATATGCTTGGCAACTGTTCGTTCCTAACATTTCAGGAGTCCAGTCTGGATATAGAGCACACAGGGAACTCATCTTACCTATGGGGTTTTCCTTGTTAGATAATGACTGGACAGAGAAGGACGATAGTCTCCATTTACCTCTGAACTCTTTTTCCCCCTTCTAGTTCAACTTTTACACAAGCTCAGTGTTCGAGCAGCTGATGGCCCCCAGAAGCTCTTGAAGGTGAGGTATTGAAACCTACTAGTTGAAGGTTGGTTCTGGGAATGTTTCTGGGGCTGACTTTTCTCTTTTTCACTTTAGGTAATTAAGAATCCAGTATCAGATCACTTTCCAGTTGGATGTATGAAAGTTGGCACTTCTTTTTCCATCCCGGTTGTCAGTGATGTGCGTGAGCTGGTGCCCAGCAGTGATCCTATTGTTTTTGTGGTAGGGGCCTTTGCCCATGGCAAGGTAAGGTCTGGGCTCAACCCTGAGGTTCTTGGTAGAGCTGAACTTAGTATAGAATTCCCAGAGCAGTAGGCATTTTAACAATGCTTACAATGAGCTAAAGACACATGACAGTTTCACACCCTGCCCCAGTGCACATCCTTTGAGGACTGCTGCCATATTTGTAATAGTCACAGTTAGGACCTTCTTCATCCTTTGTAGGAATTTGATATTAAACAGCACAGCTGAAATACTAGCTCAGCTATAGTTTTCCTGACCTAAAGAAGGGTTGAAACAGCTACTGAGTGAGAGTTGGCTGACAAAACTGTTCTCTTCTTAGGTCAGTGTGGAATATACAGAGAAGATGGTGTCCATCAGCAACTATCCCCTTTCTGCTGCCCTCACCTGTGCAAAACTTACCACAGCCTTTGAGGAAGTATGGGGGGTCATTTGACAGTAGTAGAACCTGTTCTGAAACCAGAAACTGTTGAGGTCGCATCCTTTGACCCTGGTCTGAGCCGACTGCTGGAAGATGATCTTTCTGCACTGAGACTGTGGAGTTTGGGGAAGCCAAGGCTGTACATTTGCTATTTGTTTATCCTATGAATACTGTTCTTGCAAACCTGGTTGTTTTGGGGTTCCTAAAGTATCTAATGGTGTAAAACTGTTTGTTCCCCTGGGACTTCAGGGACAGATACGAGGTTACAGAGTTTACAGTTTGGTTCCATGCTTTGAAGGCAGGCTTTAGCTCCTAGATTCCTGTGCCCCTAAGGAGAGAACCCTGATAATCAGCCACGGCAAGGGTGGAGAAGAACTGTGAAAGACAGCCGTCAGGAATGCTGGTGGTGAAAAACTGAACAAACAGAAGTGATTTTATCTAATACAGTTCCAAGGTAGAAAAAGTGGAGCAGGCAGGGCCTCGCACCCCTCTCCGCCCCCCCATGGGGGGGGTGGTGGTAGCGGCACATACACAATCATAGTAACTTGGCAGAAGAAAAACACAATAGATTCCTGGCTAGATGGGGAGAGATAAGGCAATGTGCATGGGGGAGCCAGAGGGGAGATGTGGACTCCTCTGCTCCTCCCACAAGAGTTTCCCCTTTGGGCCAGGCATGGTGGCTCACGCCTGTAATCCCAGCACTTTGGGAGGCGGAGGCGGGCGAATCACTTGAGGTCAGGAGTTCGAGACCAGCCTGGCCAACGTGGTGAAACCCCGTTTCTACTGAAAATACAAAAATTAGCTGGGCGTGGTGGCACACCTGTATTCCCAGCTACTTGGGAGGCTGAGGCAGGAAAATCACTTGAACCCGGGAGGTGGAGGTTGCGGTGAGCTGAGATCGCGCCACTGCATTCCAGCGTGGGTGACAGAGCAAGACTCCTTCTTCAAAAAAAAAGCTTCCCCTTTGGTCCCAAATGAAGACTTGGCTGGCAGCAGAGGCACAACTGGAAGCATCGATCTTCCACCTCCCTGGCTTTTCCATTCTCTGTGCTCTGGGGCAAAGGAGTGCTATGAAAAGGGAGATAAGTAGTTTCTGCACCAGTCCTGCATAGGCCACCTGCAAGACAAGACATGTGATTGGAAGGCTGGTTAGTTACTCCCCTACTTCCTGGTCTGTAGCCCTTCCAGATGTTTCCTAGCATGCCTCAGTAAGTCACAGCAGTCATTGCCCATACTGTGTCCCTTAGTAGCCAGGCTAATCCTTGGAATTCACCCCAGATTTCTAATACTATTTTTTTTCCCCAGTCTGTTGCTCTATTCTGTAACCTGGTGGTGGTTTTAGCTTAGCTGTATTCACTTACCAGGGAGATGGATCATTCCATCTTCTTTAACTTCTCTTTCCTTGGCACCATTGCTTTGTGAACATAAGGCAATATGAATAGTAGGCTCAAGAAGAAGACGTGGCCAAGGAAATAGACGGATTTATACACCTGTGGAGAGAGAGGCCACTGAGGTAGACAGGCATGGAGTATCCCTCGCTGCCCGAGGTTGCAGTGAGTCCCTCCCAGTCTCATAAGCAGGCCTTCACTTGCCTTAAGCCATTTATCCCACGTGAAGAGGCAGAAGGCAGTCATGGAGTAACCCATGAAGAGCCAGTGGATGGTCTGTTGCACCAAATAGTAGAAGGGCTGGAGGGCAGTAATGGCGGCCAGGTTGCTCAGGGTGGGGCTCTGTTGAATGAGCCTGGCAGCCTGGGGAGGGAGGAGGAGCTCATCAGCATCTTGTCCCTCATATCCCCCTTCACCCCCACCCTGGAGGCCTACCTGTCTTTCCACAATAACAATGAGGAATTCCATCTGGAAGCAGACCAGGTATCCTGAGTGCAGGCCATGCCAGAGGGCCAGGAATAGCAACGAGAGACCCTGAGAGAGTTCTTTATTTCCAAGGAACTTGAGTCGTTTGAAGAAGTAGCTGGAGAAAAGGGTGGGTGGGGCGACCCTCAAACTGACTGGTCCTTGCATCCCGCCACCTGCCTCTGGGTCCTCACCCTGAGGATTGGAGTGGAGTGCTGGTGGGCTCCCACGAGTAGCCCCCAGAGGGTACAGGAGGCAGTGCTGACTGATTAATTTTAGAGATGGAAAGCAGACCCAAGGCGGAGCTGGAGACCGTGTGCGCACGAGTCACTTGGTTCAGCAGCAGTGACTGAGTGCTGATGCCGAGATCAGTGGTGAACCAGACACTCAAGCTGCCCACACTCTAGTGGTGGGGACAAACAAGTCAAGTTTATAAACAGGGCAGTGGAGGACATAAGTCCATTGGCAGAGCTGGAGTAACACCCAGGTCTCAACGCACTTTTGTATCTTGCCTTTTTTTCAAATGACAGGAATGGTTTTTTTGGGGGGGTATAGGTGGGGATCAAAGTCTGTGTGAGTGACAGGGGGTTCTGCCCAGGTGGGAAAGACGCATAAGGGTGAACATGGTACACCCCTGCCCTCCAATCTGGGAAGACAGTGGAAGGAAGGAACCAGGGTCCAGGCTCCCCACCAGCAGCTCACCGGGCCACCCAGGCGTTGGTGTTGATGTTGAATGAGGCAATGGTGCCAGTGAAGCGGGGGTTTGTTTCAAAGAGCCACACCTTCATGTTGGCACAGGCATCCCACTTTGCCTTGCCCTTTTCTTCAAAGCCATTGAAGCCCAGGCCCGTCAAAATGCATACTCCTTCCTGAGAGGGAATAGCTCAGTTAGGGCTCTTGCCACCCCCCACACTGGCCTCCATGGCTCGTCTAAATAGGACCCGGTTTCAACTTTTCTACTTACTGTGACCAGCCAACAGGTGACGTATTTGTACAGGACAAACTTGCCCCAGATCAGCATGTACATGCAGCGGAACCAGAAGGGGTGGTTCTTGAGAGAAGAAAGCACAGTGCATTAGGGATATGGCATGACTAGGCAGTTTCTCTTAGCACTCTTCCTTTTCACACTTGTGGCTGGCTACTTCATACCTGCCTAAGGCCTGCTGCCAGATGTCCCCAATAGTCTGGCCTGATTGCCTTCACCACAGGCAGAGAGGAAGAAGCAGAGGGCCTGGAGAATATTCATTCACCTTTCCCTTGGAGAGCCCCAAGGGCAGCATTGTGTTTAACTCCTGTTTGCCTTCGTTGGCAAAGTGTTTGGAATGAGCATTTGGAATGTTAAGTACGGAGGGGCCCATATTGGATTTAAATTTAAGGAGAGAAACCTGCCCAGAATTACTGAACTGTTTTCAAGTTTTTCAGTTGGGCAGGAGCAAAAGCCAGCACTTCCCGCTTCCCTTGGTTTCTGAATTCCCTAGAAGCGCCCAAATGTATCAGTCAAGAGAAGAAAATAGGCTGGAGAATCAGAAGCTGCTGTGCTCTGAGGGGTCACGTGGATGTGATAAGGCAAGCTAGGAGTGGCTCCTAGAGAAGGCAAGGGGTGCTAAATGTGCAGCTGGCACAGCCCTGTGCCCACGAAGGTCGTTCAGTGGTGGCCAGTGAATGTGTCCCGGCCTGGCTGGCACTGACACCAACTCACAGATCTAGAGCATTTGTAGGTGATATTTCCTACTTCTCTACTATCTATAGGGATCCTTGCCTGTCCATTTTCTAGCTCTGGTGCGGTCATGCTGCTGCTGCTTTAGTAGACACTCACGTCATAGTCTTCAGTGAGGAGATAGTCTTCTGTGATGTGGGGGCTGAGCAGTGTGTAGCCCACTAGGTAGAAAAGGCCCAGACTCAGGCGCTTGAGAGCAGGAATGGTGCTGGAAAGGAACGAGTGAAGTTCCTGGTCATAGAGAGCACAGACTATTCCCTTCACCCTCTGACCTTCAGTTATGGAGAGGAGTTTTTAGGGGTGTGGTTGTCTACCTGGAATGGGATGAGAAGCTCTGCTACCCAGTGTTTCCTGTTTCAGGGAAAGATTTCTATGGCTGGCTATGAGGAATGGGGACTGCAAACCTCTAAGAGTTGTGGGAAGGTCAGGGCAGCAGACAGTGGACCAGTCTTGTATTTACCCCTCAGGGATGCTACTGATCTCAAGGTCTTGCCAGGTTTCACAGTCTCCATTGGGACTGAAAACCCAGTGGAGGTAAGACAATAAAAATAACCACTTTGAATCTGCTCCTTCATTTCTTGGTTGAATTGATGCTGAAACACAGGATGGACAAGTTCTCAGTGAAGGAATTCTTTTGGCAATAAAACTTTTTTTTTTTACCTTTTTAATTTTTATTTTCTAGAGACAGGGTCTTGCTCTGCCACTCAGGCTAGAGTACAGAGGCATAGTCATTGCTCACTGTGGCTTTGAACTCTTGGGCTCAAGTGATCCTCCTGTCTTGGCCACCTGAGTAGCTAGGACTATAGGCACGTACCACCTTGCCTGGATAATTTTTTTTTGGTAGAGATGGGGTCTCACTATGTTGCCCAGGCTGGGCTTGAACTCCTGGCCTCCAGTGATCCTCCTGTTTTGGCCTCCCAGAGCGTTGGGATTACAGGCATGAGCCACTGTGCCCTCCTACATTTCCTACTGATAAATAAGTATTTTTGAGACAGGATTTGGCTATGTCGCCCAGAATGGAGTGCAGTGGTGTGATCAAAGCTCACTGCAGCCTTGACCCACCTCCTCTGGGCTCAAGCAGTCCTCCCACTTCGGCCTCCTACGTGGCTGAGACTACAGACACATGCCACTATGCCTGCTAATTTTTGTATTTTTTTGTAGAGACAGAGTCTATGTTGCCAGGCTGGTCTAGAACTCCTGGGCTCAAGCGATCCTCCCACCTCAGCCTCTCAAAGTGCTGGGATTACAGAGGTGAAACCACTGTGCCCAGCCTCTACCTACCTACCTACCTACCTACCTACCTACCTACCTACCTATCAATCATAAATATATTTCATATATATGTGAAAATAGGCTTTAAAGGCAGAAATGTGACTGGTTCAGACAAAATCCTGTGGCATAAATGTGGATTTTTATGTTTGTACCAGTGTCAGAATGGATAGCTGGAAGAACCCTAAACTAAAAAGGGCCCACTCCTGGCACAGAGTATCCATTACAACAGTCCAGGGCCTGCATGACACAGGTCTCTACGCCAGGGTCATGCTGGAGAATGCAGCTTTCAGAAGAGTCACTTCAGAGTGAGTGCAATACCTACATGAACATCTGGACCAAGAGGGGCGATTACCTGTTTGGTATCTTTCCTGGTATGTCAGTCAGCTCTCCCTGCACCAGCTTCATGTAGTGATTCATTGAGAATTGGGGCCCTACCAAGAAGGCCCCATAGAAGTAGGAGAAACCAGCAACTTCCAGCAGGGAAGGAACACCCCGTATGGCATATTTCTGTTGCTCAGAGGACAAGGAATTCTATGCCAAGAAGAGAATGCATGGTTCAGGATAGCCTTGAATCTCCCCACAAGAGCCAGTTTGAGTGTTCCCCACCCGTGTGCCCCACTGACTGGGGTTCTTCAAATAGCCTTCTCTTTGGGGGATGACAAATAGTTGCTTCTTGTGGAAATGCGTATGTGTGTGCATAGCTGGCTGTTGCTGCTGTAGCAAATGCCTTGCTGGCATTGATCTCTGGACTTTGTGCAAGAGCTGGATCCTGGGCAAATTAGGTTTGTTGATCCTTGCTCGGTGCTATCTGAAAGGGAGATTGCACAGGCTGGGGAATGAGGGAGAGGCTCTGCTCTGGAATTTGGGTTCAGTCTTTGTTAACAACCTTTTTCTTCCCTTTCATTAAGTCTTGAACCTCTCTGCTGATGAACGGGTACTTACCTGATCTTTCCCTCCGTCAAAGTAGTCAACAGCCAAACCTGAGCAGAGAGAGAACGGGTGGGTAGGGTGATGGGAGAGGACACTGAGGATGTGGCCTGTAGACTGAGTGCAGCCAGGAGTGTATGGCGGAGGGGTGCCGAGGAAGTTTTTAGCGAGATGGGGGAGGTACCTACATGTAAGGAAGGCAGGCAGTGACCATCACTCACCAATCAGCTTCAAAGTCAGAACACAATGTGGCATTGTCCACTTGATATCGTAGTTGCCGGTGGCTGTGTAATAATATCCAGCCAGAAGGTAGGCCTAGGAGAGGCAGAAGTATGTATTCCAGCATCACTACTATTTCTTCTCCCTGCTCTGAAATTCAATGTTCTCTTTCCTTTTTCCTTTCTCCTCATCCCATCATTAAAAGCCTTAATAAATTCCTACCAATGGAGGTGCTGAAAACCTATAACGGGAAGAGTGTTGCTCAAGGCTTCTCGGCAAAATGAGGGCTAAACTGAGATGAGAATTTAGATGCTGGGACCACAGGTGCATGCCACCCGGCTAAGTTTTAATTATTTTTGTTTCACCATGTTGCCCAGGCTGGAGGGCTAATTTTTTTTTTTTTTTTTTTTTTTTGAGACGGAGTCTCACTCTGTTGCCCAGGCTGGAGTGCAGTGGCCGGATCTCAGCTCACTGCAAGCTCCGCCTCCCGGGTTTACGCCATTCTCCTGCCTCAGCCTCCCGAGTAGCTGGGACTACAGGCGCCTGCCACCTCACCCGGCTAGTTTTTTGTATTTTTAGTAGAGACGGGGTTTCACCGTGTTAGCCAGGATGGTCTCGATCTCCTGACCTCGTGATCCGCCCGTCTCGGCCTCCCAAAGTGCTGGGATTACAGGCTTGAGCCACCACGCCCGGCCTGGAGGGCTAATTTTTATATTTTTTTTTGTAGAGATGGGGTTTCACCATGTTGCCCGGGTTAGTCTTAAACTTCTGGGCTCAAGTAATCTGTCTGCCTTGGTCTCCCAAGGTGCTGGAATTACAGGTGTGAGCCACTGTGCCTGGCCTAGGCTTAGGTTCTTTGACTCATTCTAAGTTGCTTTTCTATCTTGCCTTGAAGTGACTCTCCTCCTGGATAGTGGGCTAAACCAAAGAGCCTAATGGTACAGTATGCAAAGGGTTAGCTGGTAGCCCTTCCTTGAGGCAAGCAAAGAGTTACCATTACACTCTGTGGATGGAACACCTGTGATAAGCCACCTACCTGAAGTCATACTGCTAAGTGCTGCGAGAGGGGTTAGAAATTAGGTCTGCTAATTTCTATACCACAGTCTCCTGCCTACCCCTGTCCCCTGAACTGGTGTCAGCTGTAGCCTCAGTTGCTAAGGGAAAGACGTTTACCATCTGGAAGCAAAAGGTAGTGAGGACGGCAGTGATCGTACGGCCCATTAGTCGAAGGATGAGGAACTGAAGCACAATACATAGCAGGGAGTGGTAGAGCTGGTTTCCTGGATGCAAGAAGAGAGAACATAGCCTGGTTTTTACACTCCCACCTGTCCTGAGACTTCCAATCACAACATAATATATAAAGAAAAAATGTTGGCATCAGGATCTTTTTTTCAGAATAACCTCATGTTTTGGAGGAGAGGATGGAAATTAGTTGTATAAATAAAAAAGATTATTAGGGTGTTATTGTATTTCTTTTCTTTTTTTGTTTGTTTTTTTAGAGATGAGACTTGCTCTGTTGTCCAGGCTTGAGTGCAGTAGCTCAATCATAGCTCATTGCAGCCTTGAATTCCTGGGCAAGTGCCACCACGCCCAGCTTGTTACTGTATTTTTGAATGTCTGAAGTGAAGAATGAATCTAAGTGGAGATTGCCTGGCTCATTCAGTTACATCCACAGCAGACAGAAACTGAGGATTCTTTGTTGATGGGGTCTGGCAAGGGTAACCACCCTCAAAATGTTTTTATCTGACAGAGGAATGTACACAAAAGACAAAAAGGAAAAGTTAAGCTGTGTTCCTGTCCATACAACCCTCTTTGCAAGCAGGAGCATTATAACTTCCCTACCTATTAGATTCTCTCAAGGAAATTCCATCCAAGTCTGTTCCTTCCAGGTTCCCTCTAACTGCAGTGTCACTACTAACTTAGTTTACTCACCGAAGTTAAAATAAGCAATTGAGAGGCCTGTAAAGGTATGGTAGAGGTGGATGAGGTAGCTCTCCTTGTAGAAAAGGTAATGCCGATAAAACAAAGCAAAGGGGTAACCTAGATGGAGAAAAAGATAAGAGTGTTATTTGTGCCTGGTGCCATCCCAATTTGGTTTGGAAGTTTATCTGGCATGAAACGCAGCCCAGAGGGAGAGAGAGAAAAAAAAAAAAAAAAAAAAAACATACATTATATGGATGGCAACAGAGAAGGCAATAACAGTATCCCAAGAACCAAAAGTTTTTTTGTAAATGGAAATTTTGAACTGAAGATATTAATATTTGATTGAGGCAATATAAAGCTGGGTCCTAAGACTAGGTTTCATTATAGCTTATGAACTATTGCCAGACATTTTCTCTTACTTGAATTAAAAAAAATGATACAAGGAAGCTAGGCATGGTGGCTCCCACTTGTAATCCCAGCACTCTGGGAGGCTGAGGCAAGGGGATTGCTTGAGCCAAAGAGTTCGACACCAGCCTGAGCAACATAGCGAAACCCCGTCTCTATTAAAAAACAAGATACAGAGATTTGAGGGTACCCATCTATGCTCCAGAAACACTCATTTACACTTTGTGATCTATCTTGCTAGCACAGTATTATCAGATTATGAGGACAAATATAAATTAATTATCAGGCTAAATACTGGAATTGCTGACTGCATATAGCACTTACAAGATATGTGGAGATACTCCTCACAGTCTGTAATCTGGGCATCAATCAAGTTATAAAATTCATTTAAGTATACTGGAAAAATGTCTTCTAAAGCCACGATTCAGAGTATAGTCCAAAGGCCATGACTGAACCACAGAGGATCTCCTGATGGGTCATGAACTGACTATACACGGCCAAGGGTTGCTTATTGAATTAAAAGCGGTCAATACCATTTGGTATTCCTAAACTAAAATTAGCATATTCCATGGCTTTACTGCAGACTCACCTTCAGTGTTCTATCTAGAGGTCTGGCTGCCACGCCGGGCAACATTCCCACTGCACTAGTGCGTATGTGGAGGATGGGAATCTCCCAACTGCTTTTTGGAAAGACATTCTGCCTATTCTTTCATTGATTATTCTCTTGAGTTGGTCATGGTTTATACTTTCTGCAATTCTTGCTTTTATTTTTATTTATTTTGAGACAGGGTCTTGCTCTGTCACCCAGGCTGGAGTGCAGTGGCATGATCATAGCTCACTGCAGCCTTGACTTCCCGGGCTCAAGTGATTTTCTAACTTCAGCCTCCTGAGTAGCTGGGACCAGAGGTGCTTGCCACCATGCCTGGCTATTTTGTAATTTTTGTGGACATGAGGTCTCACTATGTTGCCCAGGCTGGCCTTGAACTCCTGGGCTCAAGGAATCCTCCTGCCTTGGTCTCCCAAAGTGTTGGGATTACAGGCATGAGCCACTGTGCCTGATGAATTGCTGCGATTCTTGCTTTAAAATTATGTAAGTGCAGTTTTATCATTGGCAATACAGTTTACTGTGAGTTTGGTTAACTCTAAAATGCTTAGAATAGTATCATACAGAAATAAATTGCTCAATTATTTGTTAAATAAGTAAATGCACAATCATATTATATGTTGGTTTCTGTCCTTCTAGTAATTATTCCTCCATACATTAAAGAAAAAAAAAGTCTGGGCGTGGTGGCTCATGCCTGTAATCCCAGCACTATGGGAGGGCGAGAGGAATGGATCACGAGGTCAGGAGATTGAGACCATCCTGGCTAACACGGTGAAACCCCATCTCTACTAAAAATACACACACACAAAAAGCACACACACAAAAAACAAAAAAAAAACCCAAAAACCATTAGCCGGGCGTGGTGGTGGGCACCTATAGTCCCAGCTACTTGGGAGGCTGAGGCAGAAGAATGGCGTGAACCCGGGAGGTGGAGCTTGCAGTGAGCTGAGATGGCGCCACCGCACTCCAGCCTGGGCGACAGAGCAAGACTGTCTCAGAACAAACAAACTGTACTGATGTGTGTCCTACTTTTCCCATATAACAGCATATCCACCATTTGATCTTCTTGGTGCCAGGACCAACTGGTGTTTTTTTTTGAGATGGAGTTTAGCTGTCTTTACCCAGGCTGGAGTGCAATGGCACGATCTTGGCTCACTGCAACCTCCGGCCCCAGGGTTCAAGCGATTCTCCTGCTTCAGCCTCCCAAGTAGCTGGGATTACAGGTGCCCATCACCATGCCCAGCAAGTTTTGTATTTTTAGTAGAGACGGTGTTTCACCATGTTGGCCAGCCTGGTCTCAAACACCTGACCTCAGGTGATCCACCTGCCTTGGCCTCCCAAAGTGCTAGGATTACATGCGTGAGCCACCACGCCTGGCTAACTGGTGTTTTTTTTTTATTGTTGTTCCCAAACTGGTGTTTTTTTTTTTTTTATTGCTGTTCCCATAATGGGCTAGGCTCTTAATTAAATTTATAGCTTCATGCAAGTATAGTTGACCCTTGATCAACACAATTTTGAACAGCATGGCTCCCCTTAGACTTCCTTCTGCCTCTGCCACTGCTGAGATGGCAACCCTTCCTTTCTCCTCCTCTTTGCCTGCTCAACCTGAAGATCATGAGGAGGAAGACCTTTATGCTGATCCACTTCCACTGAGTGAAGAGTAAACATATTTTCTCTTGCTTATGATTTTCTTAATAACATTTTCTTTTCTACAGTTTACTTCATGGTAAGAAATACATATATAATACAAATGACATACAAAATACACGTTAACTTGTTTATGCTATTAGTAAGTCTTCTATTAGTAGCTAAGTTTTTGGAGAGTCAAAAGTTTTATGTGGCCGGGTGCGGTGGCTCATGCCTGTAATCCCAGCACTTTGGGAGGCCGAAGCAGGCGGATCACGAGGTCAGGAGATCGAGACCATCCTGGCTAACATGGTGAAATTCTCTCTCTACTAAAATACAAAAAATTAGCTGGGCATGGTGGTGCGCATCTGTAGTCCCAGCTACTCAAGAGGCTGAGGCAGGGGAATCACTTGACCCCGGGAGACGGAGGTTGCAGTGAGCTGAGACTGAGTCACTGCACTCCAGCCTGGTGACAGAGCGAGACTCTGTCTCAAAAAAAACACAAAAAACCAAAACGTTATACGTGTGGGCCGGGTGCAGCAGCTCACACCTGTACTACTTTGGGAGGCTTAGGAGGGTGGATCACCTGAGGTCAGGAGTTTGAGACAAGCCTGGCCAACATGGTGAAGCCCCGTCTCTAGTAAAAATACAAAAATTAGTCAGGCATGGTGGCAGACACCTGTAATCCCAGCTACTTGGGAAGCTGAGGCAGAATTGCTTGAACCTGGGAGGCAGAGGTGGCAGTGAGCTGAGATCACGCCACTGCACTCCAGCTTGGGCAATTTTTTTTTTCTGTCTCAAAATAAATAAATAAATAAAATTTTATGAGGATTTTTGACTGTACAAGCGGTGGGCTCCCATAGGTCCTGTGCTGTTCAAGGGTCAACTGTAGTTAATTCTACCGATATCTTGTGGATTACCGGCTCATGTATTCGTTGACCAAGTGTTTAGTAAATGCCTGCTATATGCCAGGTATTCTGTTTATGGAGCATGTAACTGGGAGGAGGTGGCATGTGATGGTTCATTTTCTAGCTGACTGAGATGATGGGATATAGGATCACTAGCTCAAGGGAGGTGGAGACGTCTATGATCCTTTCAGTCAGATGAATGAGCAAGAAAATAGGATCAAGTCTCATACATTTCATACGGGCAGAAATTTGGCAGAGATAGAACACCAGGTTAGCAGCAAATATTGCTAAGAACTAGAGCCAGGAACTAGATACTATATAGACTAAAAGTCAATGTCTTCAATCTTTTGCTTTATTTTTACTTTTTAAGTAATGGGGTATAAATAAAAATATAAAAGAGTAGATAATTATCTAGAGCACTCATAAGTTCTAGATGTCTAAGTTTATTAAAGATAAGCATGAAAACCCTTAACCATTTGGAATGCTTGAAATTAAAAAACACTACACATACTACTCTGCCTCTTTAACTTGAATCTAGTTTAACATTTTCTAGGTGTCTGGATCATAGCTATTCCAGAGTAATGTCATGATCGCTTTATGACGTTCTGAGGTATGTGAAATTATCTGCCTGACTCTAATAAGGTCTACACTGTCCTGAGTTCTGAGTTCTTGTGTCCACTTCTTATAGCCTGTCTGTCCCTTTCCTTGCTACTCTGGGATTAATAGTCACCTCTTGAACTTCTGGGGTGCTTGGCAATAGTTCCTCTCCCTACTCCCAATTTACTGCAGGCCTTAAAAACCATTACCTTATTTTAAAGGTGTAAAAAAAAAGATTTTAAGACAAAAGCAGGGGGCTTGGGTGCTTTCCTTATGGACTTAGTGCACAGGCCTGGTAACATCTGTTCTGGCCACTGAGAGGTCTTGTGTGCTATTTCTTGCTTTCAGGTGCGTTTTGTGGGAGGGGACGTTGTTGAGTTCCAAACAGGTGAAGTATTGCACACTAGCAAACACATGACAAGAAGGTGGAGGAATTGGGAGAAAAATAAAAAGAATGCAGCAGGCCAGGTTACCAGGAACATTAAGACGGTGACAGAGAACAGCAAAGCCTGGAAGGAAGCCGCCGTGGAGAAGGAAGAACTGTGCTGGGGTGAGTTGCTGTGACAACCCAGGCTGATTTTGAGTGTGTAAACACCAAACCTTGCTCTTGGCTGCCGCTCAGCTCAGCTCAGCAGGCTTTGGAGCCTGGCTGCCCAGCCACCACTTCAGGGATGTGCTGTTTTTAGGGAGGGTGTGACCCTACAAGAGGTTTCTGGGCCTTAATGCTTTTTTATGGGAGCCAATGCTTAATATGGTGGCTACAGTTACCTGAAGAATCTATGAAAAATGACCGAAGCCCCTCCTGCTCACCCTCCCACTCATCAGAGTTGGCTTCTGTGGGTCTGAGTGGGAAGGACCTCCACTTTTAACAGCACGACACACGGTTTTGACAGCCCCACTAACATCCGGATGCAGGTCGCAGTACTCAGTCCTGAGGATAAAATTCTCGGCTTGGAGATTGGGGTTGATGCCTTGCCTTTATTAGCACCAGATGGGTTTGTAACAGACCAGAGGTTTGTAAGAACTTGTTTGGCAGCTCTGTAACTGTTCCTTCTTTTTGATTGTTTGTTTAAAGCAGGGCCTTCAGAAACTTATTAGCAGATGAAGGATGATGACGTTTAGTACACTCCAAACCTGAGGCTCTTCTACTAGAATGGGAGCTCTATAAGCCCTAATGCTAGGGGCATTCAAAATGCTGTGGTCTTTCAAGCAGCTGCTGGGATACATTTAATTTGCACCAGACCTCTTCAGGGGTTGTAGTCAAGCACAGGGAGTGGATAGAACTGTATTCTTCAGTCTCTGGACTTCACTCAGTTCCAAGTGCTGTTTGTGTCAGGGACCAGATCTATCACAACCTGCATTTCTAGCGGGAACGTTTTCTTATTTCCTGAACAATAGTTGTTGAGATTACGTATTAATCCTAAAGTTGCGAGGTTTCATCTGAAGAAACAGAAATGGGCTCTTTCCATTAAGTCTGGTAAATCTGGTTGGGAGTGGTGGCTCACGCCTGTAATCCCAACGCTTTGGGAGGCTGAGACGGGAGAATCACTTGAACCCAGGAGTTTGAGACCAGCCTGGGCAACAAAGCAAGACTCTGTCTCTACAAAAAATAAAAAAAAAATAGCTGGGTGGGGTGGGTGGCGCATGCCTGTAGTCCCAGCTACTTGAGAGGCTGAGGCAGGAGGATCACCTGAGTCTGGGGAGACAGAAGCGACAACAAGCTATGATGATGCCATTGCACTCCTGCCTGGGCAACAAAGTTGGTTTTTTTTGAGACTCTGTCTCAAAAAATAAAAATTAAAATAAATTGAGCACCCCAAACAACTTTTGTTAATGTGGAAACTACGTATCAATGTCTACTGTGTTAGAAAATAAGACTAAAGGCCAGGTGTGGTGGCTCACGCCTGTAATCCCAATACTTTGGGAGGCCGCGGTGGGTGGGTCACTTGAGGTCAGGAGTTTGAGACCAGCCTGGCCAACATGGTGAAACCCTGTCTCTACTAAAAAGACAAAAATCAGCCAGACATGGTGGCAGGCGCCTGTGATCCCAGCTACTTGGGAGGCTGAGGCAGAAGAATCGCTTGAACCCAGGAGGCAGTGGTTGCAGTGAGCTGAGATCACACCACTGTGCTCCAGGCTAGGCAACAGAGCGAGACTCCATATCAAAAAAAAAAAAAAAAAAAAAAAAAAAAAAGAAAGAAAATAAAACTAAAAAAAAAAGTAAAAGATATGATTCAGTAAAAATATTAACAGTAAAACTACTACACATTAATATAAATAACACACTTTAAATGAAAACCACTATATTTCCCAACACAATCAAAGAAATAAAGCCATCTAATGAGAAGAATGGCATTGTTTTACATTTTCATAAATTTATGGCCTCTGTCTGACTTAATGGAAGATGGCTGGATTCTCAAATCTGCTTCTGCATTTAATCTGTTGTAATATGTTAGTTTGGTTAAAATAATACGAAGAAAATCTGGCTTTACACAGACAGAGAAAGTATCTGCATTTTCAGATAATTTTGGACATTCTTTAGCACTACATCAAAACTTGACAAGTAGTAGTATCTTAACAGTTAGGAACTTTTGTTATAATAAAATCCATTGGCTTCTCTTGCACTTTGAATGGATATTGTACCATGCATGACTTTGTAACATCACACATGGGTCACTGGAAAATACTGGTTCACTGTTGTTAGGCAGATCTTCTAAATACTGACATATTTCATTAGAATACATATCAAAAAATCATATTCCTTAAATTTCACCATTCAGCAGAAAAGTCCTTATATACTGGCAAGTGGTCAAGCTCATGGGAGTGGATACAAGTTTTCCAAAATTCTAATTTTTACTTGAAAGTGTAGATTTTATCACTGGCTACAAATATTGTCATTTGTTTACCTTGAAGTGACAGGCTCACTTCATACAGTTTCAAAAGACTGTCTGCCAGATGCCTAAATCTAAATAACACCATAGTTTGTCCATCATTCTTTCAAGTAAAAATGGTGGTCAGTGAAAAAAGAAGCTGCTAAATCAATATGCAACTCAAATAATCGCCCAAATGCTTTTCCTTGTGACAACCACTGTACTCTACCAGTGTGCAGCAGAAGTGGTTAATGCATATTTCCTATTTCTTCAAACAAGTTTAAAAAGATGTACTCAGGACCAGGCATGGTGACCCATGCCTCCCAGCACTTTGGGAGGCCAAGACGGGTGGATCACTTGAGGTCAGGAGTTCCAGACCAGCCTGGCCAACATGGTGAAACCCCGTCTCTACTAAAAATACAAAAATTAGCCGGGTGTGGTGGTGTATACCAGTTTAAAAGAAGAAAAAGATTTATTCAAGGACTGACATTTGATAAAATTAACAATATGTAGCCTGGGCCACAAGGTGAAACCCCAACTCTAAAAAAAAAAAAAAAAAAAAAAAATTAGCCAGGTGTGGTGGTGCACACCTGTAGCCTCAGCTACTCAGGAGGCTGAGGTAGGATCACCTGAGCCCAGGAAGTTGAGGTGGCAGTGAACTGTGATGGTCCCACTGCACTCCAGCCTGGGTGAGACCCTGACTCAAAAAAAACCAGAAAAAATTTACCACTTCATCAAGGATTCTTAAGTGAAACTGGCTGTTTTGGTTGTGAGTGCATGGCAGTAAAGAATGCAGTGATCAGTACAGTTTGGTGCCAATGTCTTGCTTTGTGATAAGGCGCCAGCAGTTTCACCACCACCATTTTGCGACATCAGTGCAAGTGTTAACACAGTGAAAAGACAAATACATCTTAGTAGTATCATGAAAATAATTTTTACCCCAAAGAGATTCCTTAAAGAGGTCTCAGAACTTTTAGGAGTAGTCTGTGGACTGCATGCTAATATGGAATGATGTTTTGTTTGAATATTTTATCTTCTAATACCCAAATCCAGTAGTCTTTCCTTCCTCCCTAGTTTCCTTGACAGCCCTGCTGTGTTTTCATTCTTACTGAAACTTCTCTTTCACTGGTTTCATTAGTTTTGAATACAGTTATCTCTTGGTATCCATGAAGGATTGGTTCTAGCACTCCCAGCAAACACCACAGATGCTCAAGTCCCTTATATAATATGGTGTAGTATTGCATGTAACCTATACATATCTTCACATACACTTTAAATCATCTCTGGATTACTCATAATACCTAATATAATGTAAATGCTATTGAAAATAGCTGCTATATAGTATATATATATATATATATATTTTTTTTTTTTTTTTTTTTTTTTTTTTGAGACGGAGTCTCACGCTGTTGCCCAGGCTGGAGTGCAGTGGCGCGATCTCGGCTCACTGCAAGCTCCGCCTCCCGGGTTCCCGCCATTCTCCTGCCTCAGCCTCCTGAGTAGCTGGGACTACAGGCGCCCGCCACCGCGCCCGGCTAATTTTTTGTATTTTTAGTAGAGACGGGGTTTCACTGTGGTCTCGATCTCCTGACCTTGTGATCCGCCCGCCTCGGCCTCCCAAAGTGCTGGGATTACAGGCTTGAGCCACCGCGCCCGGCCTAGTATATTGTTTTTTATTTATATTTTTATTATTGTATTATTAGTTTAGAATCCATGAATGTGGAACCC
The DNA here is from genome assembly GCF_049350105.2 of Macaca mulatta. Taxonomy (NCBI): domain Eukaryota; kingdom Metazoa; phylum Chordata; class Mammalia; order Primates; family Cercopithecidae; genus Macaca; species Macaca mulatta. Next base: position 7,966,613 of record NC_133416.1, read on the forward strand.
ACAAATACGGAGGGCTGACTATATACAGTTTCCTGGATTTTTTTCTACTGAGATATAATTTACCATAAAATTCACCCTTCAAAGTGTAAAATGTAATGTTTTTCAGTATATTCAAAAGGTTGTGGCCGGGTGTGGTGGCTCATGCCTATAATCCCAGCACTTTGGGAGCCCGAGGCGGGCAGATCACGAGGTCAGGAGATCAAGACCATCCTGGCCAACATGGTGAAACCCTGTCTCTACTAAAATACAAAAAATTAGCCGGGCGTGGTGGTGCGCCCCTGTAATCCCAGCTACTTCGGAGGCTGAGGCAGGAGAATTGCTTGAACCCAGGAGGCAGAGATTGCAGTGAGCTGAGATTACGCCTGGCAACAGAGCAAGACTCCGACTCAAAAGGAAAAAAAAAAAAAGGTTGTGCAACTATCCCCACTATCTATCTAATTTTAGAATATCTTCATCACCTCAAGTAGAAACCCCATACACGTTGGCAGTCATTTCCCATTCTCTCTTAACTCCCAGAGCCTGGCAACCATTAATCTACTTTATGTCTCTATAGATTTGCCTGTTCTAGGTGTTTCATATAAATGGAGTCATGCAATATGTAGACTTTTGTGTCTGGCTTATTTCACCTAGCATGTTTTCAAGGTTCATCCATGTTGTAGCATGTATCAGCACTTCATTCCTTTTTATGGCTGAATAATATTCCTTTGTATGGATACTCTGCATTTTTTTTTTTTTTTAAACATTTAAAAACTTTTTTATAGACAAGGTCTCACTATGTTGCTCAGGCTGGTCTTGAATTCCTGAGCTCAAGTGATCTGTCCACCTCAGCTTCCCAAAGTGCTAGGATTGCAGGCATGAGCCACTACGCCCAGCCTGGATGCTCTGCATATGATCTACCCATTCATCATCAGTTGATGAACAATTGGGTTGTTTCCACTTTTCAGGCATTATGAAGAATACTGCTACAAACATTCATGCATTTTGCAGAGACAGGGTCTCACTATGTTGCCTAGGCTGGTCTTGAACTCCTGGCCTCAAATGATCCTCCTGCTTTGGCCTCCCAGAGTGCTGAAATTACAGGTATGAGCCCACATACAAGTTTTTGTGTGAACATATATTTTTATGTTTTTAATTTTCTTGGGTATATACCTAGGAATGGATCTCCTGGAATTTTTCTTTTTCTTTCTTTCTTTTTTGTTTTTTTTTTTTTGAGACAGAGTCTCTCTCTGTTGTCCAGGCTGAAGTACAGTGGCATGATCTTGGCTCACTGCAACCTCCGCTTCCCAAGTTCAAGTGATTCTCCTGTCTCAGCCTCCTGAGGAGCTGGGATTACAGGTGTGCACCACCATGCCCAGCTAATTTTTGTATTTTCAGTAGAGATGGGGTTTCTCCATGTTGGCCAGGCTAATCTCGAACTCCTGACCTCAAGTGATCCACCTGCCTTGGCTTCCCAAAGTGCTAGGATTACAGGCGTGAGTCACTGGTCTATCGCCCACACTGGAGTGCAGTGGCATGCTCACAGCTCACTGCAGCCTCAACTTTCTATGTTCAAGCGATCCTCCCACCTGAGCCTCCCTAGTAGCTGGGACTACAGGTGTACACAGGACTGGCTAATTTCTTGTAGAGCTGGAGTTTCACCATGTTGCCCAGGCTGGTCTTGAACTCCTGAGCTCAAGCAATCTGCCCGCCTTGGCCTCCCAACACTTTGGGATTACAGGCATCAGTCACTGTGCTTGGCCAATGTTCACCCTTACTTTCTGTGCTTACTTCTGGCATGGGTTGGCTGACTACAATTTGAACAGACCCAACTTTCTGTCTCTTTCACCGAAGGCATTTTTTCTGGCTCCTAGATGTTGCTGACCTCCAGGATCCAGTCTTGGCCCTTCACTAGTCTTGCTACACTGCTTCTTGGAAACTCATCTACTCTCAAGTAACTTAATATAATCTTTATGCCAAAGACAGATCCACATCTTTAGTTCTAACTTCTTTAAGTTTCAGTTCCACATTTTCTACTTCCTTGCAGGACAGTTGTAATTTGATATTTCATTACCATCTCAAACTTTGTATAACTAAGGCATAAATTTCTCCCTAAATCAGACTTCTCTGGGTTTTTTTAAAAAATTAACAGTGGTACCATTCTCCAGGTCACACAACATTAAAAAATGTGTTTTCCTGCCCAGGCGTGGTGGTTCCACGCCTGTAATCCCAGCACTTTGGGAGGCCAAGGCAGGTGGATCACCAGGTCAAGAGTTCGAGACCAGCCTGACCAACATGGTGAAACCCCATCTCTACTAAAAATACAAAAATTAGCTGGGCGTGGTGGTGCGTGCCTGTAATCCCAGCTACTCAGGAGGCTGAGGCAAGAGAATTGCTTGAACCCAGGAGGCGGAGGTTGCAGTGAATCGAGATCATCCCACTGTACTCCAGCCTGGGCAACAGAGCCAGACTCCATCTCAAAAAAAAAAAAAAAAAAAGTATTTTCCTTCTTCATATTGGTTCTCTGTATCTAGCCATGAAATAACTCTTAGGGATCTCACCCTTAAATCCTTGCAATGGCCTCCTACCTGATCTCTGCCTGCACCAAGTCTTCCCAGCAGTCTGGGGTCATATTCCTTCAGCTCCTGCTCAGAACCCATCAATAGCTCCCAGCTGACTACTCAAGAGTCAGCAATCCTGTCTGTTCTACCTTCAAAATAAATCCGAAATCTGATCACTTCTCTCCACCTCTACTGCTTCCCCTGGTCCGAGTTGCCACTATCTCTGGATTATTATCATTATTAATGCCATTATTATATTCAATGTATTATCATTATATAGTTGCCTCCTGATCAATCTCACCCTTTCTGCCTTTGCCTCCCTTCAGTCTAGCCTTAATGAAGCATCTAGAGGGTTCTATTCCACTTAAGTCAGCAGGTCACTCCTCTGCTCAAAGCCCTTTCAAGGCCTCCATTCTCACTCAGATCAAAAGCCTGAGTGCAGCCAGCACCCGCAGTTCTGTCCCTCTGCCCAGGCCCCACTGTCCTCTGACTCACCTCTCAATCTGGCCTCCACCCTTCTGCTCCAGCCCCAAAGCCCTCCCTTCCTGGAATTTAGGCAGGTCCAGCCTTGGTGGCTTCACATGATAAATTCCTTGCCTGGAAGGCTCTTTCCACAGATAAGCTCAAGTCCTTCCTACACCTCAGGTCCTTTGCAAAATGTCACCATAAGTCCTCACTGATAACAGTGAGGACTTCCCTAACTATCTTATGTAGAACTGTATACAACACTACCCCTCCCCACCCTGTAGCCCTCCCCCATCACACACTTCTTGTTCTTCTTTCTTGCTTTTTCTATTTTTCCTCTCAGTACTTACTACCTTTTGACATACCATATATTTTACTTTTCAGTCTTTTAAAGCAGGGATTGTCATCTACTTTAGTCCCTACCATACCCCAGTGCTGAGTACAGTTCCTGGTACACGATATTTCTCAAAAAGTATTAGCTGAATGGCCGAAGGAATGAGTGAACAAGTGCTCTGTACTCTAGGCAGTCAATACAGTATTTATTAAGCACCCACTATGTGGTAGCATTGCATTAGGCATTAGGGAGAATATGGTAGAATTTTAAGAGGTGCTTTCTGTTCTTAAGGAGCAAAATCAAACGATGATGTTCTATGCTAAGTGCTAACTGTATGGAATAGCCAATGTTGCAGAGGTTAAAGAGAAATCAATCTCGACCATAGTAGTCAGGAGGAGTAGTTCTTGAACAGAGGAGATGACGGCATTCCAAGGGAGGATAATGTAGTAAAGACACAGAGGTAGGAAAGAGCATGGGGCATTCACTCCAAGAGACTGGACTAATTTCAAGAGGGGAAAATACTGTAACAAAATGGATGGGAAAGTGAAAAACCAAGCAGAGTCTGAAACTGATAAATGGGAAAAAAAAAAAAATCAATTGACCAGGTGTAGGATAAGGAAAAGGACAAATTAAAGATGTTTATGCCACTGATATAATGGCTTCATGTCTTCAAACCTTTTTGCTGGCACAGCTCCTAGAAGAATTTTGAAAAACTATATATCCTCCTTTCACATTTTAAAGTTGCCATCTAAACCTTGGTTTTTATTTCTTTATTTTTTTATTTTCTTGAGACAGTATCTCACTCTGTTGCACAGGCAGTACAGCAGCACAATCACAGCTCACGGCAGTTTCAACTTCCTGGATTCAAGTGATCCTCCTGCCTTAGCCTCCCAAGTAGCTAGGACTACAGGTATGTGCCACCATGCCCCCAAAACGACAGCAAATTGTGTGTGTGTGTGTGTGTGTGTGTGTTTTTCAAGACACAGTTTCACTCTGTTGCCCAGGCTGGAGTGCAGTGGTGCAATCTTGGCTCACTGCACTCTGCCTCCCAGGTTCAAGTGATTCTCCTGCCTCAGCCTCCCAAGTAGATGGGATTACAACTGTGTGTCACCACGCATGGCTGATTTTTTTTTTTTTTTTTTTTTTGAGACGGAGTTTCGCTCTTGCTGCCCAGGCTGGAGTGCAATGGCGTGATCTCAGCTCACCACAACCTCTGCCTCCTGGATTCAAGCAATTCGCCTGCCTTAGCCTCCCGAGTAGCTGGGATTACAGGCATGTGCCACCATGCCTGGCTAATTTTGTATTTTTAGTAGAGACAGGGTTTCACCGTGTTGGTCAGGCTGGTCTCGAACTCCTGACCGCAGGTGATCCTCCTGCCTCGGCTTCCCAAAGTGCTGGGATTACAGGCAAGAGCCACCGTGCCTGGCCACATGGCTCATTTTTGTATTTTTAGTAGAATAGGGTTTCACCATGTTGGCCAGGCTGGTCTTGAACTCCTGACCTCAAGTGATCCACCTGCCTCAGCCTCCTAAAGTGCTGGGCATGAGCACCGTGCCTAGTCAGTGTGTGTGTTTTGAGGCAGGGTCTTGCTCTGTCACACAGGCTGGAGTGCAATGGTGCAGTCACGGCTCACTGCAGTCTTGACCTCCTGGGTTCAAGTGATCTTCCCATCTCAGACCTCTGAGTAGCTGAGACCACAGGAGCGTGCCAGCATGTCCAGATAATTTTTAAATTTTTTGTAGAGATAGCGTCTTGCTATATTGCCCAGGCTGATCTTGAACTCCTGGGCTCAAGCAATCCTCCCGCCTCAGCCTGGAAAAGTGTTGGGATTACAGGTGTGAGCTGCTGTGTTTGGCTGTGTGTGTGCTTTTTAATGTCTATTGAAGGTGTGTTTTAAGTGCTTATGGCAGATGTCTGCCATGCAATCTAAATGGCAAACCAATCAGCTGGATCAGTCTTACTGACAACACACCTGGCCTGTCCCTCAACTTTTCTATTCTTTCACCAAAATGGAAGTTCCTTATGTTAGAGAGCTTCCAGAGAAAAGGAAGACAAAGAAAAATAGGAAGGAGGGTTAAGCTTTGCCTGACACTGTCTACTTAAGTGATGGGTAACTGATTAGGCTCAGTGCTTAGAACTTCGTATGAGATACAAAATCTCATTACTGACACACTCTGCCAGCTGGAAGAGCACTTGTAGATCATGGACATTGAGGTGGGGATATAGCCACCTTTGATCCTTTCTGTTCACTAGATTAAGCCTTGTTGCTAGTAAGGGCAGGAGCCAACATACCTTCCACACTCCAGCAATCCTGTACACCTTGGGCTGAGTCATATGCTAAACAGTTATCCATGAATACGGATTCTTAGAACTGAAGAATCACCTGCTCCAAACCCTTCATTAGGTAGATAAGAAACTAAGGCCGGAAGGGGATAACTGGCATGCCCAAGGTTAACAGAGCAGAGCTCAAATTAGAATCCACATCACCTGATTTCCATTCTACTGCTCTTGCCACATGCCTTGGCACTTGGCAGTGACCTGGGAGTGAATCACTAATAACCAGCTGTGTGCTCTTTTAAAGTTACAGCTCTATTATTCTTTGATTTCCAGATAACAATCTATGCTCCAGCACCTGTTTATAGACATAAGCATGCCCATTTTTATCTTTGCTTATCTTCCTATTGAAAAATATTCTAGAAGTTCATTTTAATGCTAAATTTAGGTGTACTTTCTTTGTTAATCTAATTCTCGGGCACTCCGTCCCCTTCAGCAGTTCATTTCTGAAAGTTATCTCCACCTGAATAGCTCAAGCATTTTGACAGCTGTGATACAGGACTCATGGAAACTGGGACAAGTGATCAAAAATGTCTGGTGGAGGAACAATAGAGGGGACATTTTAAAGGCAAGCTATTGGATGGTTGTTACTTGTGAGAAAGAAAGAAAAAGGGTTAGGTTAAGAAATGTTAGTTTTACTCTCTCAACCCAACCAAACAACCTAAACTTGACCTGTCCCAAAGGCCTTTAATTTCTCCATTTAAGCTGAGTGCTCTTAATAAGCAAGACTTCTCATGTATAGTGCTAGTGATTGATGTTATACACACCTGTTGGCTGACTGGTGAAACCTGCTGCAAAAACTAAAAATTATTCTATAAAAATGTATAGACAGAAAGCATGTTAAAGCTAAAAGAGGCCGTTGACTCATTTCTTTGTTTTAGTAGAGCAGGTGCAACAGATTGACTTTGAGGTACTTTAAGACATCTAAATGGCTTTACTAGCAAAGATAAAAATCACACTCCAGGTGCCTGTACTCAGGGCATTTTATCGCATTCTAATTCTTTGTAAATTAGTAAATCCCCTGGTGGCAACTTCTAGCCAGATTATCTGGGCTTTGGAATCAGAATGATCTAGTTTAAAATTTAGCTCTGCAGCTTGGGCAAATTACTTACATTCTTTTTTTTTTTTTTGAGACAGAGTCTCGCTCTGTTCCTCAGGCTGGAGTGCAGTGACGCAGTCTTGGCTCACTGAAACCTCTGCCTCTCAGGTTCAAGCGATTCTCCTGCCTCGGCCTCCCAAGTAGCTGGGACTACAGGCGTGTACCACCATGCCTGGCTAATTTTTGTACTTTTGGTAGAGACAGGGTTTCACCATGTTGGCCAGGCTGGTCTTGAACTCCTGACCTCGGGTGATCCGCCCGCCTCAGTCTCCTAAAGTGCTGGGATTATAGGTGTGAGCCACCGTGCCCAGTCTACTTACATTCATTAAACCTCAATTTCTTCATCTGTGAAATAGGGAAAATACCAGCCATCTTGCAGGGCTGCTGTGCAGCTTAAAAGTGAAACTATTTGGCCAGGTGCGGTAGCTCATGCCTGTAAACCCAGCACTTTGGGAGGCCGAGGCAGGCGGATCACGAAGTCAGGAGATTGAAACCATCCTGGCTAACACAGTGAAACCCCGTCTCTACTAAAAATACACACACACACACACACAAAAAAAAAAAAAAAAAAAAGGCCGGGCATGGTGGCAGGTGCCTGTAGTCCCAGCTACTCGGGAGGCTGACGCAGGAGAATGGCGTGAACCCAGGAGGCGGAGCTTGCAGTGAGCTGAGATCGTGCCGCTGCACTTCAGCCTGGGCGACAGAGTGGGACTCCATCTCAAAAACAAAAAGCGAAAATATTTGCAAAAGCAGCATGCATGTACTTCCTTCAGGCCACTTAAAATACTTATGCATGTCTAAATATTTTATATAAGCATACCTACACCTAACTTCTTAAAAACTGAGTATTCTTTTAATGGATTTTAAGATATAAAATCTCAGGTTCAGAAATTTGAGCCACCTAGGGGTGAGAAATTTTAGCCTTTGCCCGCTTAAAACTGACTTAACTAAATTCAATCTATAGAAAGTAAAAAATAAAGGTCTGTAAATGTACCCAGTACTCCCAGGAAGAAGCATATTTGCCATGAAGCTAAAAAAGCTTCGGTTTCACTCCCCTTCCAAGGCTCTGGGTGGGGTGGGGGCGGGAGCTAGCAACGTGCTCACATGGTCATATATTTTTGTAAAACTTATAGAAGATATTTTTGTATTCTTTTTCTTAAAGAAGGTATCCAAGATTGTATAAGCTTCAGATCCCAGAAATCCTAGATTTTAAAAAAATAATCAACCATCACCCCAACAAAATTAGGCATATGCCTGAAAACTCTGCTTCTCCTGCCAGAATTCTGCGGACAGGGGCTGCATCCAAGGTGTTCCTAATAATAGGCAGAGTCCCCACATTAGTTCCGGTGGGGCTTTTGGGAAGGGTTGTTTGGTGCAGTGTTGGTGTTGGTAGGATCCTGGCTGTGAGGCTGAGGCAGGCCCGAGGAGGGCTGGGGCTGACAGGTAGGCAGAGTCAGCTGGGATGTGAGGTGCAAGGGGTGGTACTTCCGAAACAAACTTTGAAGAGGAGAAGAGGCAGCAAGACTGCGAGTCTGGACTTTGTGATACATTGTCACCCCTAGTTTAGTGTGCCTGGCTAGGGAGTGTGCGTGGCTAAGGAGAATCACGCAGCATAGAACCCCTCCTTCCTTTTTCACTAACATTTTTCTGTATAGTGGTTGAAACCCAGTGTTCAAGAGACTGCATGACATTGGAAAAGAAGGGGAGGAGAAAAAGAGCCCATATGAGGCAAGAAGAGAATGCAGCCAGAATTGGGGCAGGCAGGGAAAGGAAGGGAGTGAGATGTGGGAGTCGGGGGGAGTTGAGGTAACCTGCATTTTATATGCTAAAGCTATGTATTTTAGATGCAGGGGCAACTGTGCAGGGGCAACTGTTTTGGTCCAGGAGTGGAAAGGATTGTAGAAGCAATCTAGCACAGCTGTTTCTCACTTGGGACAACTGAAGCCCCTCAGAGGCACAGACGGAGGAGTGGGGAGCGGCCAGGCCAGGCCAGGACTCAGCCCCCAGCTCTTCTCAGGCTGTCTGATTCCTTCTGATCTTTCTCTCCTGCCCTCTCTGTTATTGTTTCCTCCTGTTCTTACCCTTATATACACTTGAAGTTTTATCCCCATTTTTTATGCTTATGGGATTGTATACTTTCTGGTTCTCTCTCAAATAAGTCCAACCAGTATGTGGTAACCCGTCTCCTCCCACTTCATTTGTGGCACTGGTTTGCAGTGGACAAAAGGTCCTCGACTCCTCTTCTAACCTAATCTGGACTGGGTTGTCCAAAGGTTGCCCTGCCACACTGCCAAGTGACTAATTTTCTCTCTAACCCCTCCAAACACTTATCATGATAATTTCTCTTGTCTTTAGAGTTGCCAAATCTAACCTCTGTGACTACAAACGTGGTGAGACTTTTTCTCAGGAGTTTCAGCAAATGAAACAATAAACTCTTTTTTACCCTGCTAAGATTCTAAAGATAACCATGAGAATACTCCTAATTGTCCTTATAAATTTGAATAAGTGTGGTTGTTGGGTTCTCTCACCCTTTCTATAGCCCTTCAAAAGAAAATACAAGTTTGAATTCTATAAAAATATTTTTCTGGCTGGGCACAGTGGCTCACGCCTGTAATCTCAACACTTTGGGAGGCGGAGGCTGGTGGATCACAAGGTCAGGAATTCGAGACCAGCCTGGCCAACATGGTGAAACCCCGTCTCTACTAAAAATACAAAAGTTAGCCGGGCGTGGTGGCAGGTGCCTGTAATCCCAGCTGCTCAGGAGGCTGAGGCAGGAGAATCACTTGAAACCGGAAGGCAGAGGTTGCAGTGAGCCGAGATCGTGCCATTGCACTCCAGCCTGGACAAAAGAGTGAAACTCCGTCTCAAAAAAAAAAAAAGAAAAAACAAATTTTCTAATATTTGTGGAATGCACTGTCTTATATACCAACATATATTTGTAGCATTTTTTTCCTTCAGAGTATGAAGAAATAAGTAAAAATGGGCAAAGCATAAATGACAAATAATGGATTTTGTTAAGTCCTACGTGTCACTTTAAGAACTTGAAACTGGCTCAAATAAAAACCATTTTATTTGGTTATTAAAATTAGACTTAAAAACTTTAAGATTTTAAGTTATCTTAAAATATCTTATCCTACAAGATTTTAGAGGCAATGTAGTACAAAAAGCTCTTCCTTCTCTCTGAAGAATTTATTGAGTGCTTTGGGAGTAGGGTGGGTTTTTTTTTTTTTTTAACATGTTTGATTCAATTAAGCAAAAATATTGTTTCATGTCCCACTGAACTGAATACATTCTACTATCCATTGGTTCTCAATGTTCACTTATTTATTTTATTTTAGTAGAGACTGGGTCTCACTGTGTTGTCCAGGTTGCCTTTTCAATTTTTATGTCTACTACAGTGTGCTAAATACAAATGAGTTTCACAAGCCATTTTTCCCACTTCTGTACATTGCACTGGTCTCAACCTGTATCATGCATAAGAATTACCTAGGATGTTGCCGGGCGCGGTGGCTCAAGCCTGTAATCCCAGCACTTTGGGAGGCCGAGGCGGGCGGATCACAAGGTCAGGAGATCGAGACCACAGTGAAACCCCGTCTCTACTAAAAATACAAAAAAAATTAGCCGGGCGCGGTGGCGGGCGCCTGTAGTCCCAGCTACTCAGGAGGCTGAGGCAGGAGAATGGCGGGAACCCAGGAGGCGGAGCTTGCAGTGAGCCGAGATCGCGCCACTGCACTCCAGCCTGGGCAACAGCGTGAGACTCCGTCTCAAAAAAAAAAAAAAAAAAAGAATTACCTAGGATGCTTATTAAAAATGCAGATTCCCAATTCCTGAAGGGAGGTCATGCCTTGGCATCTGACTTAGAGAATCAGTGCTGTACAGAAAGTATGAGACTGGTTCATATCAAAGAATATTGTCAAACTCTACACTATATTTGTTAACATACAGAAAACCCATTTTATGGCTAAAAATAATCATTTTACTACTACTAAGCTTCATTATTAGTAGATGGAGTTTGTTTTAAAGGGTCATTTTTCACAAAGAAAAATTTGTTTTGTCTTTTAACACTTCAGGACTGTTACTTCATAGGTTATTCGGGACAGAGAACAATAGTGGGCTACTCTCAAACGTGCTCTGGAGTTTCAGACTAGCAGCTGACATTTTCGGGGACCTTTCTTTAAGCTTGACATTGTAAACACTTTGTATGTATTAACTCACTTAATCCTCAAAACAACCTTGATGAGTGGGTATCCTTATCTTACAGAAGAGGAAGCTGAAGCACAGACAGGGTTAGTGACTTACCTAAGGTCACAATGCTGGAAGGTGGCCGAGCTGGAATTTGAACCCAGACAGCGTGTGGGTTCCGAGTGTTTTTGTTTTTGACTACTCTGCTATATGACCTCTCTAGTTTTCAGTATTCATATTAGCACCTCAGCCTACCCTAGATGGCTACGAATCCCATACATACCTGTATACACACATACCCAGGGTCCTTCATGAAATCTGAAACTTCGGGTGTTCAATTTGACTTTTTTTTTTTTTTTTTTTTTTGAGACGGAGTCTCGCTCTGCCGCCCAGGCTGGAGTGCAGTGGCCGGATCTCAGCTCACTGCAAGCTCCGCCTCCCGGGTTTACGCCATTCTCCTGCCTCAGCCTCCCGAGTAGCTGGGACTACAGGCGCCCGCCACCTCGCCCGGCTAGTTTTTTTTTTTGTATTTTTTAGTAGAGACGGGGTTTCACCGTGTTAGCCAGGATGGTCTCGATCTCCTGACCTCGTGATCCGCCCGTCTCGGCCTCCCAAAGTGCTGGGATTACAGGCTTGAGCCACCGCGCCCGGCCTCAATTTGACTTTATAGAACCTTCTACCTCTCCTGGCTGATAGAATCTCTTACTCATTTCACAAATTAAACTTCCTGTAACACTACGTTAAACATGTCACCCCTGCTCAAAATACTCTGGTGGCTTCCCATCTACAAGATGAACGCCAGCTTCTTTAGCTTGCCATTCAAAGTCCTTCACAATCTGTCTTTCCAGTCTTACCGTTTCTTCTATCCCTACTTGCACCCAAAACATTTTTTTTCTTTGATCATGCAGAGTCCTTCTTTTTTTTAAGTGTACAATTCAGTGGATTTTAGTATATTCAGTGTTATGCAACCATTTCCACTATCTAACGCCAGAATATTTTCATCTCTGCTATCTAATGCCAGAACATTAGAAACCGTGTACCGCATAGCGGTCATTCCCAATTCACCCTTCCTCTTATCCCCTAGCAACCACCAATCTATTTTCTGTCTTTATGAATTAGCTTATTCTGGGTATTTCATATAAATGGAATCAGACAATATGTGGCCATTTGTGTCTGGCTTGTTTCATGTAGTGAGTTCTCAAGGTTCATCTGTGTCGCAGCATGTTGTCAGGATTTCATTGTTTTCTTATGGCTGAATTAACATTCCATTGTATGCATATAACATTTTGTTTACTCATTCAATTTGTCCCAACTGGTGGACAGCTTGGTTGTTTCCACTTTTGGCTGTTATGATAAAGCTATGAACATTTGCGTACAAGTTTTTGCGTGAATGTATGCTTTCAGTTCCCTTGGGTATAACCCTAGGAATGGAATTGCTGCGTCATACGGTAGCTGTGAACTTTTTGAGGAACTGCCAAACGATTTTCCACAAGTGGCTGCACCATTTTACATTCCCACCAGCAATGCATGAGGGTTCCAATTTCTCCGTATCTTCACCAACACCTGTGTGTGCTTTTTTGATTATTGCCATCCTAGTAGGTATGAAGTGATATTTTACTGTGGTTTTGATTTGCATTTCCCTAATGACTAAAGATATTGAACAGCTTTTCACGAGCTTATTGGCCATGTATATGTCTTTTTTAGAGAACTGTCTATTCATATCCATTCTGTAAATTGGGTTAGCTTTTTATTGTTGAGTTCTAAGAGTTCTTTAAACATATGAATACTAGACTCATGATTTACAAATATTTTCTATTCTGTGGGATAGCTTTTTACCTTTTTGATAGTATCCGTTGATGCACAAAAGCTTTTAATTTTGATGAAGTCCAATTTATCACTGATCATACCAGCTGGAAATCTACTTTTTTCTACATCAGCATCTCAATATTACTTGATGATTTGGGGAGAATTTTTGAAATATAAAAATAATACACATAAAATTTTGATATAAAACAAGAGGGCCAAGACTTGAAGAAATCTGGAGCTTCTGGTGAGACGATGACCTGGGTCCCAATGATTACTATTAGGATCTTAATGTACTTAGTGGAAAGGCTGAGAGGCGCTGGCCTATGGAAGGCACTCCTACAGTGAACCTAAACTGATGTTGGTCAGTTTACTTGGGAAGGTGACCATATGTGTTTTTTGTTTATTTGTTTTCTCCCAGGCTATAGTACAGTGGCATGATCGTGGCTCCCTGCACCTTCTGTCTTCCAGGTTCAAGCAACTCTCCTGCCTCAGCCTCCTGAGTAGCTGGGATTACAGGTGTGTGCTACCACGCCCAGTTAGTTTTTGTATTTTTAGTAGAGACGGGGTTTCACCATGTTGCCCAGGGTGGTCTCCAACTCCTGACCTCAAATGATTTGCCCACCTTGGCCTCCCAAAGTGTTGGGATTACAGGCGTGAGCCATGGTGCCTGGCCGACAGTATACATTTTAAAAATAAATGTATGCTATCTAGGAGTTCCCATGTTTTGCTATTATTTCCTATTCTTTCAGAACACCAATGGTCAATGAAGAATTAAAAGTGAAGTCAGATTATCCTTTAGCTAAAGAATGGGGGTTTCTAGTAGTATGGTTCAGTATTTTTGGTCAGGGCCCCATATGTTTGTACTCCAACTTTAATCAATCTTTTCCACTTCTGTCTGAGGGATATGCTGAGGAACTTTATGGGTACTATTTCAGTTGGCCTCTGCTGGCTTATAAACAGGAGTTGATATTTAGGGACAGTAATCCAGAGTAGTGTCCAAGTCCATCTTAATTTAGAATTGCTACCACAGCAGAAATTGGAAACCTTGAGAGTTATAAGCCATTTACCACATCTACATGGATGCCACTTCTCCTTAAAGCATATACAAATATATAGAGATCAGAACTTTAACCTTCTGGGATCTAATATCTTCCTAAGATTTGCATACAGTATGTACACATGGATCTGCTATGATAGCAAATTCTTTTTTTTTGAGACGGAGTTTTTGCTCTTGTTGCCCAGGTTGGAGTGCAATGGTGCGATCTCGGCTCACTGCAACCTCTACCTCCCGGGTTCAAGTGATTCTCCTGCCTCAGCCTCCCAAGTTGCTGGGATTACAGGCACCCGCCACCATGCCCGGCTAATCTTTTGGATTTTTTTTTTAGTAGAGACGGGGTTTTGCCATGTTGGCCAGGCTGGTCTCAAACTCCTGACCTCAGGTGATCCACCCACTTCGGCCTTCCAAAGTGCTGGGATTACAGGTATAAGCCACCGTGCCTGGCCAGCAAATTCTTAATTGCCTGTAAAATTACCATCTCACTATATATTATTTTAGGTAGCAGATATAACCATGTACAGTTTTCTTTTTTTTTTTTTTTTTTGAGATGGAGTCTCGCTCTGCCGCCCAGGCTGGAGTGCAGTGGCCGGATCTCAGCTCACTGCAAGCTCCGCCTCCCGGGTTCACGCCATTCTCCTGCCTCAGCCTCCAGAGTAGCTGGGACTACAGGCGCCCGCCACCGCGCCCGGCTAGTTTTTTTTTTTTTGTATTTTTTAGTAGAGACGGGGTTTCACCATGTTAGCCAGGATGGTCTCGATCTCCTGACCTCGTGATCCGCCCATCTCGGCCTCCCAAAGTGCTGGGATTACAGGCTTGAGCCACCGCGCCCGGCCCAGTTTTCTTATAAAAATGCCATAGCAACATGAATACTCAGTACTGAAAAGCATCTTTAATTGACAAAAGCTTTTTTTTTTTTTTTTTTTTTTTTGAGACGGAGTCTTGCTCTGTCCCCCAGGCTGGAATGCAATGGTGCAATCTTGGCTCACTGCAACCTTCGCCTCCCAGGTTCAAGCGATTCTCCTGCCTCAACCTCCTGAGTAGCTGGGATTACAGGTGTGTGCCCACCATGCCTGGCTAACTTTTGTATTTTTAGTAGAGACGGGGTTTCACCATGTTGGTCAGGCCAGTCTCGAATTTCTGACCTCAGGTGATCTGCCCACCTCAGCCTCCCAAAGTGCTGGGATTATAGCCATGAGCCACCGTGCCCAGCCATGACAAAAGCTTTTTATTTATTTATTTATTTATTTATTTTTTTTTGAGACGGAGTCTCACTCTGTCGCCCAGGCTGGAGTGCAGTGGCCGGATCTCAGCTCACTGCAAGCTCCGCCTCCCGGGTTCACGCCATTCTCCTGCCTCAGCCTCCCGAGTAGCTGGGACTACAGGCGCCCGCCACCTCGCCCGGCTAGTTTTTTGTACTTTTTAGTAGAGACGGGGTTTCACCGTGTTAGCCAGGTTGGTCTCGATCTCCCGACCTCGTGATCCGCCCATCTCGGCCTCCCAAAGTGCTGGGATTACAGGCTTGAGCCACCGCGCCCGGCCAAAAGCTTTTTATTTTTAATTTAATCTCAGCCTATGGTTAAAGTGAAGCATTTAAATAGCCTACTTGATGACTTCATGTAAGCCAAGAACAAAACTTGGGTCTGATAATCTTCTACCTAGTCTCTGACAAATTGTCGCTACAATTATAATGCAGTGCCATTTCTATGAGAAGCCTCTATTACTAACAATTATTATACACTTGGTGTATAATAATACAGAATACCTCATTCAAGATGTCCAGAGCTTCACGTATCTCACTCTCCTCAAAGCTTCTGCTTGAAAAGGGAGGAACTTACAGAACCAGTCCATTTGAGGCCAAAAGGAAATTCTTTCCCAGAAACTAATTACTTATCCTTTTTTTAGTGTGTTACTCTCCACACCCCCTTCCTGTTTTGAAAGCAGGGAGAAATAATGATATATACAATATCTTTTCAACTATACAAATTATAGACAGGCTTTAAAGGTCTCTAGGAAGCTATTACTGTTTCACCATAAGAACTCCAAGTGGGCCCTAAATCTCCTGGTCCTTAACTTCAGCAACTGCTAGGAAAATGTCAATATACACACACTCCTACCTTAAAAACTCTGCTCGAGAAGAAGGATAGTTTGCTTTGATATTAGACCAGCTTTCCGTGGCAGCTGCAACGAGGGCACCTAATTTTTGTTAGATCTACAAGTCACAATTTATCACTTATATTAAGAAATGTAAGGAGATCAATCAGGAGACTGCTATATTGCTCAAGGTGGCTGATGCAACACAAAAAAGATGGAGCTATTATTCCAATAACCTTATTAAAAACTCCCCGCTGGGTGTGATGGCTCACACCTGTAATCCCAGCACTTTCGGAGGCCGATCACCTGATGTCAGGAGTTCGAGACTAGCCTGGCCAATGTGGTGAAACCCCATCTCTACTAAAAATACAAAAATTAGCCAGGTGTGGTGGTGCATGTCTGTAATCCCAGCTACTCTGGAGGCTGAGGCAGGAGAATTGCTTGAACCCTGGAGGCAGAGTTGCACCTCCATACTGCAACGCAGTGAGATTGCACCACTGTACTCCAGCCTGGGCTACAAAGTGAGACTCCCTCTCAAAAAAAAAAAACAAAAAACAAAACCTCCTCTGTATCTAACCTTCTCATCAAAAGTGTGAAACAGATGGTGTATGTAATGATCATGATAATCAACATAATAATAATGTGAAGATAGTAACAACAACATCTCGTTATTCTTCAAATAACATCCAGAGCAGGAACTCTGGAGTCAGGCAGAACTGTGACTTTAAGCAAGTTACTCAATCTTTGTAGGCCCAACTTTCCTATCTGTCAGGCCTACAAATGGGAAAAACTAAATCATAAGGAATCTAAGAGTTTTGTTTATTCCAAAGAGTACTGGATATAATGACCTTTCTTTTTTTTTCTGTCGCCCACGCTGGAGTGCAATGGCGCAATCTCGGCTCACAACAACCTCTGCCTCCTGGGTTCCAGTGATTCTCCTGTCTCAGCTTCCCAGGTAGCTGGGATTACAGACGTGTGCCACCATGCCCAGCTAATTTTTGTATTTTTAGTAGAAATGGGTTTCACCACGTTGGCCAGGCTAGTCTCGAACTCCTGACCTCAGGTGATCTGCCTGCCTCAGCCTCCCAAAGTGCTGAGATTACAGGCGTGAGCCACTGCGCCCAGCCAATGACACTTCAAAAAGGTAATATCAGGACATTAAGTACTACAAGATAGGCACCGGAAGAAATATACTAAATTAGTAATCCTCAAACTCTAGAGTAATAAGTATAACCTGGCTTGCTGAAACAGATTACTGGGCCTTGTCCTCTGAGTTTCTCAATTAGTAGTTTTGGAGTAGACCAAAGAATTTGCATTTCTAACAGGCTCCCATGAGATACAGACGCTGTTGGTCACAAGACCATACTTTGTGTCTCCTTGGAAAGGGAGAAAATAAATATTTATTGACAGGGAAGGGAAGAACAATTATTTAAGGCATGGTTAAGTGTTTACATAGTTTATCTTATTTAGTCCTCCCAACATCCCAGTGAGCAACAGTTCTCAAACTTTTCCAGATCAAAGGAGAATGAACACATCAAAAAAGAGTATGCCTAAGCAGTCTTCCAGAAATAGAAAATTTCTCTGATGACTGTATTACTTTAAAAATTCATACACATTTTGTATTCTGTTTCAAAATACTGCTGCTAGTTATGAATGAAATATAAATCTAAGAATTATTTATTAGATACATTGCTTAACTCTTAATTGCAATTCTTTAGTAAAATTGGCCTGTGGCAATATGAAGAAATGGGTAGTTGAAGTTTAGTAATGAGCTTATGGTGACACAGCTAGAACATATTTATTTGATCTAGCATTTGAACCCAGGCCAGAAGGTCTCTAAAGGCAATGCACACATTACGACCTTACTTTGTCATTGACCCCCACCTACCTAAAAGGCCTATCATGTTTTTCTCTACTGCTCTTTCATGATCTTCTATTGTTCTAGCTACAGAGGACTACTTGCTGGTCCTCAGATTTTTCTCAAAAATTTTTTTTCTTTTTCCTTAGATTCTGGGACAGACAGGATCTTACTCTTCCTGACCTCCAGATTACTCTTTGCAGCTCGGAAACTCCTCCTCTTTCATCTCTACCTGACTAGAATCTTACCATCCCCTTTAAGGCCCAGCTAAAATGCCACTTTCTTTTAGGAGACCAAATACCTTTATTGACTGACTGACTGACTGAGACAAGGCCTTAGTCCTGTTGCCCAGGCTGGTGCAGTGGTGCGATCATGGCTCACTGCAGCCTTGACTTCTGGGGCTCCGGTGCATCCTCTCACCTCAGTCTCCTGAGTAGCTAGGACTACAGACACATGCTACCATGCCCAGCTAATGCAAATATTTTTAAAAGGCGACTGAACTGGACGCCTCATATGAGCTCCCATGGCTGCCCAGACATGCTTTCATGTCAGTGATTATGTAATTTTTTTTGTAAATTAGCTTATGCAAATAATCTCGTGGACCCTAACTTATACATGCTTCTGCAAATAAACATGTTTAACAATAAAGTTATATTGGAATTCAAAACATAATGTTTTATGAAATGTAAGACATTGGAGTATAAATAAAAAGTGGTTGGAAAAAATATATATATTTATTTTTAGAGATGAGGTCTTCTTCTGTCATCTAGGTTGGAACGCAGTGACATCATCATAGCTCACTGCAGTCTCAAATTCCTGGGCTCAAATGATCCTCCCACCTTGGTCTCCTGAGTAGCTGGGACTATAGGTGCATGCCATCATGCCTGGATAATTAAAAAAATTTTACTTATTTATTTATTCATTTATTTATTTTTGAAGCAGAATCTTGCTCTGTTGCCCACACTGGAGTGTAGAGGTATGATCTTGGCTCAAGGCAGCCTCAACGTCCTGAGTTGAGGGGAGGACCCCAGGCTCCAGTGATCCTTCCACCTCAGCCTCCCAAGCAGCAGGGACTACAGGCACATGCCACCAAGCCCAGTTAATTCTGTTCACTTTTTGTAGAGATGAGGTATCACTATGTTGCCCAGGCTGGTCTTGAACTCCTGGACTCAAGTGATCCTCTTGCTTTGGCCTCCCAAAGTGCTGAGGTTACAGGCATGAGCCACCATGCCTGACCTGGAAAATTGTATGTAAAAGAAATTCTTGGCCAGGGGCAGTGGTTTATGCCTGTAATCTCAGCACTTTGGGAGGCTGATGCGGGTGGATTGATTGAGCTCGAGTTAGAGAGCATCCTGGGCAACATGGTGAAACCCTGTTTCTACAAAAAATACACACACACAAAAAATTTAGCCGGGCATGGTGGCTCACGCCTGTAGTTCCAGCTACTTAGGAGGCTGAGGCTAAAGAATTGCTTGATCTGGGAAGCAGAGGTTGCAATGAGCTGAGACTGCACCACTGCACTCCAGCCTGAGTGACAGAGTGAGACCCTGTCTCAAAAAAAAAAAAAAAAAAGGCTGGGCACGGTGGCTCAAGCCTGTAATCCCAGCACTTTGGGAGGCCGAGACGGGCGGATCACGAGGTCAGGAGATCGAGACCATCCTGGCTAACACAGTGAAACCCCGTCTCTACTAAAAAATACAAAAAACTAGCCGGGCGAGGTGGCAGGCGCCTGTAGTCCCAGCTACTCGGGAGGCTGAGGCAGGAGAATGGTGTGAACCCGGGAGACGGAGCTTGCAGTGAGCCGAGATCCGGCCACTGCACTCCAGCCTGGGCGACAGAGCGAGACTCCGTCTCCAGAAAAAAAAAAAAAAATCCCAAACAGGAAGGTTTAGATTATGATGAAATTTGTGGCTATGAACTAGAATAAAGTCTAAAAATGTAGGAGTAATATACCTAGACTTTTAAAACTGGAAGGGTCCTTGAAAGTCATTTAGGACAATCTCCCTATTTTACAGTAGTAGAATTTTTGGACCCTGCTTTGTGTTATGGTCAGAAGTCTCTTTGTTTCATTAATGCTGCTTAATTTTCATCTAGCTTACCTTTGGTCTCTTTATATTGTGATTCCAGTGCTACCTGAAGAAAGCTTTTTGCACTGAATAATGGATTTTTTTCTGAAGGGCCAGACCTGACTTTGGTCCAAAGGGAACTAAACTGCAGGACTTCCTTTGATTTTAAAGGTCGCTAACTTTAGTGATGCTAATTCTGAACCTCTGAGGAATGAATTCTTACCCCCAGTTGCAATTTTTGATCAGTCTAACAGCCAAGCCACCATCATGGCGAAGACTAGGGAACACTCACACTAAGCAGGGTGGCCATCTGCTCCATTTGGCCAGCTCTAGCTTGGGACGCTGAGAGGTGGCTCATATGCTGACTGCATCTCGGTTTAACCACTGAGAGTGAAAAGAGAAAAGGACACCAAGGGCATTTATCTTTTCTACCCCCGCATGCTCCTCCCAATCTCAGTGGTAAAGAGCAGGAACTTGAGTCAGGCAGAACTGAGTGTGACTTTAAGCAAGTTACTCAATCTTTATACGGCTGACTTTCCTGTCTGTACCAGGAGATCTTAACAGTACTATAATTACTTCACGGGTAACTGGTAGGTTTAGGTGGGGAACTGCCTGTTGACCACTGAGGACAATGTCTGGCACGCAGAAAATCCTTAATAAATGCCAGCTATTACTATTATCAAGGGGTAGCAATATTAACATACCCAATCAACATGAATAAGATCCTCTTCTCTGTATAAGCTTTTCCGTGGCATTTCATTCCCTCCCTGAGTCAGTTATGATACCAATACTGTCTCCTAAAACTCTGTCTTTAGCCCATCCAGCTACTCAGGCAGGAGGATGGAGTCTTTTTAAAATTACAACTTTATCCTCCAACTAATAAGTTGCCAAGTCATTCATTCACACATTCACCTATTCGACAAGCATTTATCGAGCCTTTTCTACAAGCCAAGTACTGTGTTAAACTCTGGGTACACTGTGGTAAACAAAACTTCCATGGTTTCTGCCCTCATCTACAAATACATAATTACAAAGTGTGATATATACTTGGAAGGAAATTCCAGTCAGTATGAGAAAGTGTAACAGGGGACATAATTTAACATGAGAGTCAGGGAAGAACTCTCAGAGGAAGATGAAAAGGAGTTTGTCAGGTGACTGAAGGGCACTCCAGGCAGCAGGTGAGCGTGTGCAAAGGCTCTGAGGTAGGGAAGGCTTCATGCCTTTCCTGAGGAACTGAACAAAGGTCATGTGGCTAAAAGGTGGTCAGCTTGCTTGGGACGAGGCAGGGGCTTACCAGCCAGGTATGGAAGCCCCTGAAGGGTTCTGAGCAGGAGAGGCACAGGATCGGATCTCTCTGGCTGCTTTTGGAGAGTGGACTGAGGGGGCAAGAACAGAGTTAGAGACCAGTCAGGAGGCTACTCGGGTGGTGCTGGTGACAGATGGCTGGTGGCTGTGGTGATGGAGAATAGATGAATCTGAGACACAATCTAAAGGTTGTATTGATAGGACTGGGTGACTGGGATGCGGGGAGTGAAGAAAGGCAACAAAGCTGATTCTTGGGTTTCAGGCATGAGCAGCTGTGGGGATGACAGTGTCTACAGAATCTGCCTTTCAAAAGGTTCTGGTATTCCTAGAATATGTCACAGGAGATCCCTACTTTCTCCTCTCAGCGCAGTCAGCCTGCCTCCAAGCCATTATAACTTCCTCTCTAGATCACTTCCTTCTCCTTAGTTTGCCTACTACTTGTCTATGCTGACTTCAAAACACCCCAGGCTGTATTATCTTTTTAAATACAGCTCCAGTCATATTATTCCCCATTCAAAAATCTCCAGCGTTCCCTATCACTTATGTGAGTACAAACTCTTTACCTTGGCTTTAAAGGCTCTTTAACCTACAGTTCCAACCTGATTTTCCATCACTTCTCTAAAGTCCTGTTTTAATCTAACTAGGCTACTTGTTCCTTGGCTGTGTTGCCACATTCACACCTCAGTGCTTCTGCTCATGCTATTCCTTAAGTCTTACTGTCTCATTATGCTGAAACCTTACTCATCTTTCAATGAAATGTTCCATCTTTAAATCTCATAAAGCTCTGTACCTCTCTTATGGCACTTAAAATTTATTGGGGTCATTAGTGTACTTATGCCCATTTCTTGTACCCTAACAGACCATAATACCTTTCAGTGCAGGGCTCCATGACTCATACTACACCCACAGCTCTTGCCCTTGCAAGGTTAAGAATACTGCTTTACCGTAGTAGGTGCATGTTACTAAATGTATTTGAATAATTCATGGTATCAGTTACATTAAGGAGTGATGAGATCCAAGTTGTTGAAGGGGAGATGTTTTCTGGTAGTATTTGCCAGCACCAGGGCTCATGGCAAAATTCCTCTTCAGGATCCTTCCATCAAACTCCTTGCAATCATACACACAACACAAACATAAACACACTCCATTTATAGTCTTCTGACTGCTCAAAATACTCCAGTGCAGCAGTCCACGTAAACTTACTTTTTCTTTGAAGTATTGAATATTAAAAATTGGAGCCTCGGCTGGGCGTGGTGGCTCACACTGATAATTCCAGCACTTTGGGAGGCAGGTGGATCACGAGGTCAGGAGATTGAGACCATCCTAGCCAACATGGTGAAACTCCGCCTCTTCTAAAAATACAAAAATTAGCCGGGTGTGGTGGCGTGTGCATGTAGTCCCAGCTACTTGTGAGGCTGAGGCAGGAGAATCACTTGAACCTGGGAGGCAGAGACTGCAGTGAGCCGAGATCACGCCACTGCACTCCAGTGTGGGTGACAGAGCGAGACTCCGTCTCAAAAAAAAAAAAAACTGCAGGCCTCTAACTCAATATTTTTCAAACTGTTATAACTCATTAATAAGCCATGAAATCAACTTAGTGAGTTATGATTAAGGGAAAGTATTCTTTCCTGAAACCTGTTTCAAATACGTGTATACATATACATGTCTGTGTGTTCTGGGTCACAATGCAAAACATATTTCTTACGATGGGTCTTAGTCAAAAAGGTTTGAAAGCTAGTGCTTTAATGCTCTGCATTTCACCCCAAGATCAGCACACAGAACTGACGTAACAAAAGAAAGATGTTAGGAAAATAGTAATTAGACTAGCTGATTAAAACGTATATTTTAAAATATGAATGATATAGCTAACTCTTCCCTTGGGGTATTTGCATTTAGGGAGGTGTTTTTAACCTGAATTCATCTAATCAGGAAAGTGAACGGGAAATCATTTTGAACTACAGGCTTCTTGGTGCCTCCAGCAAGGATTTCCTCCAGTAGCCCAGTTCCCTGGGAGAGCTGGGTTCAAGAACCAGGAACTCCACTGCTGAAAGTCTACTGGTTTCTAGGTTACAATACACAGAAGTGGTAATAACCTTTTGTAAGGGAAACATATTTACAACGAAAATGCACTCCTACCACGCACACAGCAAGCTTAATCAATTTATATTTACATATATGTATTTAACCTATGCCTACTAGGAATACAATCCTACCTGTCCACATGAATGAGCTATACCTGATAGGAGGCAAGCTGAAGCCCCAAGTTGAGCTAAAAATGAGAAATACTATGAGTTACTGAAGGCAACAGTGTATGTGAGACAGGAAGGGAGGGTGTGGGAAATGGTAGAATGAGCAAGGGGGCTCCAGAGTGTGGTAGATGCATTACACCAAGTGCTTATTACTTTGAGGATTGGTGGTAATGAGAGAAGATGAGAGAAGGAGTGGGATACGGAGAAAACAATTTCCTAGTCAGCTGTATGCCCCATGACAGTACACAGCAATAGCCCAGCAGGAGTGCACAGGCAGGTTATGTCAACACACAAAAGTTGAATTCCAAGTCCTAATTCCAGCCCTAACTCCATTTAACAGATTGCCCCTTATAACTGGTTGCTACTTGTGTTACATTCTCAATTTATTGTTGAGAACCAACAGTTTCCTAACTAATTACTAATAGTAAGACTATTTTTTTTTTTTTGAGACAGGGTCTTGCTCTATCCTTCAGGCTGGAGTGCAGTGGTGCCATGGCTCACTGTAGCCTCAAACTCCCAGGCCCAAGTGATCCTCCCACCTCAACCTCGGGAGTAGCTGGGACCACAGGCATGGCATGAGCCACCATGCCTACCTCATTTTTTTTTTTTTTTGAGACGTAGTCTGGCTCTGTTGCCCCGGCTGGAGTGCAGTGGCACGATCTCAGCTCACTGCAAGCTCCTCCTCCCGGGTTCACGCCATTCTCCTGCCTCAGCCTCCCCAGCAGCTGGGACTACAGGTGCCTGCCACCACGCCCGGCTAATTTTTTGTATTTTTAGTAGAGACGGGGTTTCACCGTGTTAGCCAGGATGGTCTCAATCTCCTGACCTCCTGATCTGTCCGCCTCAGCCTCCCAAAGTGCTGGGATTACAGGCGTGAGCCATTGCACCCCGCTGCCTACCTCATTTTTTTATTAATTTTTTTTTTTTTTGGAGACAGAGTCTCGCTGTGTCACCCAGGCTGCGGTGCAGTGGTGCTAACTTGGCTCACTGCAACCTCCACCTCCTGAGTTCAAGTGATTCTCCTGCCTCAGCCTCCCAAGTAACTGGGATTACAGGTGCCCACCATCACGCCCAGCTAATTTTTGTATTTTTAGTAGAGACAGGGTTTCACCATGTTGGCCGGGCTGGTCTCGAACTCCTGACCTCAAGCGATCTGCCCGCCTTGGCCTCCCAAAATGCCGGGATTATAGGCATGAGCCCCTGCACCTGCACCTGGCCTAATTTTTTTTTATTTTTTTGCAGAGACAAATAAAATGTTGCCCAGGCTGGCCTCAAGTGACTCTCCCACCTCGGCCTCCCAAAGTGTTGAGATTATAAGCATAAGCCACTGCGTCCTGTCAAATGTAAACACTAGTCGCCAATTACAACGTCAACAAATAACTGGGTCAGAAACAAGGATGAAAGAGTAGGAAGTTCAAAGCTGATGTAGTGCAAATAACCCTAGACTGGGGTGCTGATAAATCTGGGTGATGTCTAGGTGACACTGAGCAGATTGCAAAACCCCAGTTCCATTCCATCTTTAAAATCTTACAATTCTACAGAGGAAGAAAAAGGTGATCTATATTTGGAAGAAAGGAAGATCTTGGTTTGATATGTAATAGGCAAATAACAATGCTATTAGGCTAGGTTGTTTAAATATGAATTAATGCCTATCCCATTATCTAGATTGGGTTAACACCCTCTGGTGATATTATATGTCAGTGCTTCTACTGGATAAACGCCAAACTTCTCTCTGGCATTTAAGGCTTTTCCTGCCCAACTTTATCTCAAACTTCTCATGGTTCAGACCTCTAACCCTCTGCTCTAGCCCCAGTCCTGTTTCCTAATCACCACTTACAGCTTTTGCTTAATCCTTCCCACCCACCCTCTCCTAAAGTTCCATAACCTTCATAGAACGTTCCAACTGCTTAAATTTTATGTATATATATATGTACAGGTACTTCCCAATCTTGGCCTTTCTACAGGACTTTATAGCAATCCTATGTGGTAAGCACTGTTGTCCTCATTTCATAGATAAGGAAATTAGGCCCCAGAAGGTTTTGTGGCCTGCCTAGGGTCCTTCAGTTTCTGAGCAGCAACAAGGCTGGGTGTGATTTGTTTGCCTTCAAAGCCCATACTTTTTTCCATTGTACTATGCTGCCTCCATGTATTAAACCATGGAGTGAGGATGCGGTAAAAAAGCCTATAAACCAGTTGTAATGCAGCTTGTTGTGGCATAAATTCAGATACACCACATCCTTTGAACCACACGTGTAATAAACGCTTGGAATAGTATGGATCGATTTTAAGGAGGTTGTTAGTCCTGTTTCCCAAGTCCAGCATTAAAATGATATTCCAGGGTAAATGACAGGTAGGTGGCTTGGAAAATAAAAAAAAGCAACATGGCATAAGAAGAAAATAGTAGGAACGGGACAGAAAAGAGACGAAAGTATAATACAAGCTGGCAATAAACAAAACAGACACTAAGAATATGAAATATGGAATATGGGGCTGAAAAGGACGAAAGGGCTAAAATTCCTAAGTTAGGGGCCCTATGCCTACCGATAAGATGCGCGCGTGTGCGGGGTGGTTATTAATGACAGAGCAGGACACATGGCCAGACAGTGGAACTCAACAGAGCGACAAATAAAGACAGGTCGTGGGAGCACGGGTAGAGCCTGGCACAAGAGGGCGGGGGCCCGACTGAGGGGCCAGAGGGCATGGCAGGGGTTGAAGAGAAAGGTGAAGAGGTTCAGAGGGCACAGCTCCCCAGACTCGAGACAGGACTTCTGTCTTCCCTCAATAGCTGTTGGTGTGCTTCAGGATTCACACCCGCACCCGGCACAGCCCTCCCGGGTGGCTCCGGGAAGAGAGGGCGGTCCTGTCCCCATTCCTCCCCTACTCCCCGGGGACTCCGCGAGGGGCGGAGGGAGGCAGGAGGGTCCTTACCCAGGAAGATGGAGATGATCAGCCGCAGCGCCTGTTCTGACGCGCCCAGGGACGTCGCCAACTTGTTAAGGCTCAGCTCCTGGAAACCCGACTGCAGAACCCCCGCCAGCGCCACCACAGTCCCCTCGTCCCCCTCCGCTGAGGACGCCATCTTAACTCCGGGCGCCCCACAGGGACCCCCCAGCTCCGCGCGCCCCGAATGCAGGCAAAACGCTATCGCTTCACCCCCAATTCCGGCTCGGGGCCCGCCCACGGCGTGCGCATTGGCTAGAGGCCCGCCCCGCGGCGCCAGCTCACCCCGTTATTGGCCGACCCGCGCAGAGGGCGGGGCCTAGAGCGGCAAGGTAGGAAGAGGGCGGGTCTGAAGGTTTGTAAGGCAAAGGTGACTCCTGCCGAGAATGCACACGGTGGAGGCCTAGGGCTGGGCGGGGCTTGGCGTCGGGACCCAGAGCTGCCATTGGAAAGGTCTGAGCCCGTGGCCCGGCGACCGTTCAACTCCGTTCGAAGTGCTCCCGGGAGGAGTCCTCCCGGGCGAGCAACCGGCCGGCCCGTTCGCTGCCTTCCCATTGGCTGAGGCGGGAGCAGGCGAGAGTCTGGGCGCGGGGGGACAGCCCGCGCGCGAGGTTACTCCCGGTCGCCGGCGCTGAGGTTACTGGGGCATGTAACGGGGAGGCGGGAACGCCCGCGCCGCCTCGCGCGCGCCCCCTAACGGCCCCTCCCGGCCCATTCTTAAATTCTTAGGCTGTTAAAGTCGCCTTCACTCCCCGAGGTTCAGTGGAAAGCCCAGTGCCCCAGGAGCAGTCATTGCTCCTTTTATTTCATGTATCCCTTTTCCATGCAATTTCGTGTAGTAAAACGTGATCTTCCCCCGAGAGGCGATGAAATTAAGAAATGCATATTTAACACTTATTATTTTAATTAAAAATTCAAATAGTTTTGCACTAATACATGTTTATGATAAAAGTTCTAACAGTATAGTAATGTAAAACAGCAGAGTCCTATCTCCAGGTCCTGCTTTCCATTCTCACTTCCTACAGGTAATCCTGTTAAGATTACGCCCCAGGGCGGGCGCAGTGGCTCAAGCCTGTAATCCCAGCACTTTGGGAGGCGGAGGCGGGCGGATCACGAGGTTAGGAGATCGAGACCATCCTGGTTAACACGGTGAAACCCTGTCTCTACTAAAAATGCAAAACATTAGCCGGGCGTGGTGGCGGGCGCCTGTAGTCCCAGCTACGCGGGAGGCTGAGGCAGGAGAATGGCGTGAACCCGGGAGGCAGAGCTTGTAGTGAGCCGAGATCGCGCCAGTGCACTCCAGCCTGGGCGACAGAGCAAGACTCTGTCTCAAAAAAAAAAAAAAAAAGAAAAAGAAAAAATTTCTGTCCAGCACTTACCATGTGCCAGGGACTGTGCTGGGCTTGGGAATAGAATCAGGAGCCCAGAACCACGGTGGGAGGGTGCACAAATAATAGCATCAATGAACGTGTTATTGCAAGTGAGGGTAAGTGCTCTGAAGGAAAAGGTCAAGCAAGGTTCTGTGAGAGTATGTAACAAAGGAATACTACGAGTTTCTTGCAATAACTCTTAGTTACAATAATTTGTGGCGCATTCTTGTAAAATTACAGCTTATACTTTTACAGCATTTGCACTTTATAAAGCACTTTTATCCGTATTATTTCACTTGCTTGGACTGTGCAATAGAATATTTATTATGATGATGTCCTCTTACAGAGGCTTGGAAAAATTAAGAACCCGGGTAAGTTCCTTTACAAGTAAGCGGCAGACAGAATTTAAACAAAGGTCTGTCAAATTCTCTACTCCTACTCCCGTTTTGGGCAAAATTTTAAAAAACGAAATATTTCATTCACACAGAAAAGTAGAGGATAATATAACTTCCCCAGGTTAAGAAAAAAAATCACCTATACATTTGAAAAGCTGGTATATCCCTTCCTGAGGGCATTTCCCTCTTTCTTTTCTCAGAGGTCACCACTTTGCTGACTTTGGTATTTATCAATCCCATGCCTATTTTAATACTTTACATACAGCATATATCCAGAAAGGAAAATTAGTATAGTTTTGCATGCCTTATATTGGCCGGGCACAGTGGTTCATGCCTGTAATCCTAGCACTTAGGGAGGTTGAGGCAGGAAGATTGCTTGAGCCCAGGAGTTGGCGACCAGCCTGGGCAACACAGACAGACCCTGTCTCTACAAAAAAAAAATTTTAGACGGGCATGGTGGCACGTGCCTGTAGTCCCAGCTACTCAGGAAGCTAAGGTGGGAGGATCACTTTGAGCCTGGGAGGTTGAGGCTGTAGTGAGTCGTGATCATGACACTACACTCCAACCTGCGAGACAGAGTGAGACTCTGTCTTGCAAAGAAACCAAAAATTATATATATAGGCCAGGCGCAGTGGCTCACGCCTGTAATCCCAGCACTTTGGGAGACCGAGGTGGGTGGATCACCTGAGGTCAGGAGTTAGAGGCCAGCTTGGCCAACATGGTGAAACCCTGTCTCTACTAAAAATACAAAAAAATTAGCCAGGCGTGGTGTTGGGCGCCTGCAATCCCAGCTACTTGGGAGGCTGAGGCACGAGAATCACTTGAACCCGGGAGGTGGAGGTTGTAGTGAGCCGAAACCGTGCCATTGCACTCCAGCCTGGGCAACAAGAACAAAACTGTGTCTCAGAAAAAAAGCTGGGCACGGTGGCTCACCCCTGTAATCTCAGCATTTTGGGAGGCTGAGGCAGGCGGATCACCTGAGATCAGGAGTTCGAAACCAGCCCAGCCAACATGATGAAACCCCGACTCTACTAAAAATACAAAAATTAGCCAAACGCAGTGGTGGGTGCCTGTAATCCTAGCTACTTGGGTGGCTGAGGCAGGAGAACTGCTTAAACCTGGGAGGTGGAGGTTGCAGTGAGCTGAGACCGTGCCATTGTACTCCAGCCTGTGCGACAGAGCAAGACTCCGTCTCAAAAAAAAAGAAAAAAAAAAAAAGAAAGAAAATTATATATGTATTTATAACTTCAGTAAAGCCTAAACATATAGTGTTTATAGAGTCCAACTAAACTGCCTTTACAAAATTATGACAGTAAGAGAAATCTGATATAGTTGACTTCATCTTGCTTTTTTTGAGACAGTCTTGCTATGTCACCCAGGCTGGAGTGCAGGAGCATGGTCTTAGCTCACTGCAACCTCTGCCTCCCAGGTTCAAGCAATTCTTGTGCCTCAGCCTCCCAAGAAGCTGGGATTACAGGCATGCACCACCATGCCCAACTAATTTTTGTATTTTTAGTAGAGATGGGGTTTCGCCATGTTGGTCAGGCTAGTCTTGAACTCCTGGCCTCAAGTGATCTGCCTGCCTCAGCCTCCCCAACTGCTGCAATTAACACGTGTGAGCACTATGCCCAACCTCCCTCATGCTTTTAACCTCCAAGCTATCTTTGGTCATTCCTGGGCATAAACCAAACTGACTTTGGGAGAAATGTAGTTTATAGTTAACCTTAAAGCAGGGATAATAGCCCGTCCCCAAACTAAGCCACCTTTGTAAAACTAGTGAAAGGCCACCAGGTTAAGCTTATGGAAGGGGCCTGAATTCTGCTAAAACGTAGGCATAATTAAGTGATTCCCAACCATTGTTCAGGAGGTCACCAGATTTGTAACTTCCCCAATTATGCATCTAGATAACATCATGTTGTAGAATTTAAGGTTGACCTTTTAGGATGTCTTTTCAGATTTTGGCATTTCTGCAAACGCCAGCTGGACTCATGACTCAACCAGTCCTATGGACCCCATCCAGAGGTGGAATCAGGGCATGAGGATCATTTGCCATACCGCTCTGATTGCATCCCCAACAAACCAGCAGCACTTATACCGTAGGCCCCTGCCCACCAAACTGTCTTTGAAAAATCCTAGCCTCTAGATTTTCAGGGAGATTGATTTGAGTAATAGCTTCATGTACCATGTGGCATGGTCAGCCTTGCATCAATTAAACTCTTCCTCTAATGCAATGCCATGGTCTCAGTGAATTGATTTTGTGTGTGCAGCGGGCAGGAAGAGGCCCACTGGGCAATCACACAGGATAGTGTATGGCAGTGTCCTAGGCCCTCACATTCATTCTCACACTCTTCACACTCACGACTCACCCAGAACAACTGTGAGTCCTGCAAGCTCCATTCAGGTAAATGGCCTATACAAGTGTACCATTTTTAAATTTATTTTATTTTATTTTTTATTTTTATTCAGACGGAGTTTCGCTCTTGTTGCCCAGGCTGGAGGGCAATGGCATGATCTTGGCTCACTGCAACCTCCGCCTCCTGGGTTCAAGTGATTCTCCTGCCTCAGCCTCCCGAGTAGCTGGGATTACAGGCACGCACCACCACGCCTGGCTAATTTTGTATTTTTAGTAGAGATGGTTTCTCCATGTTGTTCAGGCTTGTCTCGAACTCCCGACCTCAGGTGATCCGCCCGCCTTCCGAAGTGCTGGGATTACAGGCGTGAGCCACCGCGCCCGGCCTTTTTAATCTTTTATACCATATTTTTACTGTACCTTTTCTATGTTTAGATGTGTTTAGATACACACAAATAGTTATCATTATAATTGTATTATAATTGTAATACACAATATTCATTATAATAACATGCTGTGCAAGTTTTTAGCCGAGGAGCAATAGGCTATACCCTTGTAAACTAAAGTAAAATTCGAAGCCCCCACTAACTGACCGAATGGACCCTCTCCTGGCAAAGCAGACCCCAGAGTAACCTTGAAAACTGAGTTATTGGTCGTGATGGGATGAGGCCAGGCATGCCTCCTTATGCTCACCCCTCCCTCCTTAACCCGTTTAGGTTTTCTAACCTAAGGGCTAAACAGAAACTAGCTCTTTCAAAAGACTCTACCAGTGATATCAACCAACTGTCTCATATTGTCCCCTCCTTTTACGTCTGATAAGAGAGCTTTGAATACGAAGTGGTTCTGACCAGTCTACAGAGAGTGCAGTGAGGGTTTTCCTGTTCTCTGCTTCACCTTTTGATGCCAGAGGGCCAAAAACTCTGCCCTTAGATCATCCTAATGCCACATTTTTCAACATGGGGTCCGTGGAGAAGCATGAAGCTCAATTGCACATGAGTATGTTTATCCTTTCGTAAAACTCATCACTCCTATAACGTACTAAATACGTACATTTGGCCACCCCACTCAGCATAAATTTCTCTTCCCTTTGGCCCTCCCTTGAAGTGTCTGTTTCTGGCTTCTGGCTGGAGGCTATGCTTCTTGACCTATCAGAATGGCCACCCTGTAGGCTTACAACCCTTTATGATAAATAAAGCCCTCTTTTTTATATTTATGAACCTCATCACCCTGATGAAGCTGGGGACATTGAGCCCCTAAATTCTGATGGATCTTCTTTGCCAGTGAAAGAGGTTTCCCCATCCCTGGTGGAAGCATCCCATCTGAGAGGACTAACCCTGCATTGCCTAAGAAACTGTAATGGTTTCCATGCAGTTGCCATGCAGGACAAAGCTGATGCTCCCCAGGACCCTTCCCCACCTACCCTCTTTGCTTCTAGACCTGTAACTAGACTCAAATCCCAGCAGGCCCCTAAGGTGAGGGACAAAGTGTGACCCATGAGGAAGTGTGCGACACTCCAAAAGAATAGCTTAAGATGTCTAATTTATACAGACAAAAATTTTGGGAACATGTATGGGAATGGATATCGAAGGCATGGGATAATGGAAGGAACATAAAACTGGATCTGGCCAAATTTATTTATATGGTCTTACTAAATAGAGGTTCTACATTTAATATTGCAACTCAGAGAGTTAGGAAGAGCTCTAACAATTTGTCTAGCTATTTGGCTGAGACATGGATCAAAGGTGGGTCATAATGAGTAAATCAGAAATTCCAAACCTGCCTTGGTTTAATGTAGAGGAAGATACTCAAAGGCTTAGGAAGATTGAAAATTTAGAGGGATTGTCATTTAAGAACTATTCACCCACAATGGAAGGATCCAGAAGACATGTTTTTCACCATTATTGTAAGAAATAAATTTGTGGCTGGGCATGGAGGGTGATGCCTGTTATCCCAGCACTTTGTGAAGTCCAGGTGGAGAAGAGCTTGAGGCTAGGAGTTCAAGAGTAGCCTGGGGAGCATAGTGAGACTCTCTCTCTACAAAAATTAAAAGAACAAAACAGGGCCGGGTGTAGTGACTCATGCCTGTGATCGGCACTTTGGGGGGCCGAGTTGGGTGGATCACCGGAGGTCAGGAGTTCAAGACCAGCCTGACCAACATGGTGAAATCCCTTCTCTACAAAAATACAAAAAAAAAAAACCAACCCCAAAAAACGTAGCCAGGCATGATGGCAGGCGCCTGTAGTCCCAGCTACTTGGGAGGCTGAGGCAGAAGAATCGTTTGAACCTGGGAGGCAGTGGTTGCAGTGAGCTGAGATCGCACCATTGCACTCCAGCCTAAGCGACAGAGCGAGACTCCGTATCAAAATAAATAAATAACGCAAAACAGTTGGACATGGCTGTGTGAACCCCAAATATCTGAGGTGGCCTCAGTTAATTTAGAAAATTTATTTTGCTAAGGTTGAGGATGCGAACCCATGACACAGCCTCAGGAAGTCCTGACGACATGTGCCCAACGTGGTCAGGGCACAGCTTGGTTTTATACATCTTAGGGAGACATGAGAACCAGTATATATAAGAAGTACATTGGTTCTCTCCAGAAAGGTGGGGATAGCTCAAAGCAGAGAGAGGGCTTCCAGGTCACAGGTAGGTAAGAGACAAACAGTTGTATTCTTTTGAGTTTATGATAGGCCTTTCCAAAAGAGGCAATCAGATATGCATCTATCTCCATGAGCAGAGGAATGACTTTGAATAGAATGGGAGGCAGGTTTGCCCAGCTTGACTTTTCTCATTAGTTTAGTATTGGGACCATAAGATTTTCCTTTCACATTTACCCCCTTTTCATTTCTTTTTCTTTTTCTTTCTTTCTTTCTTTCTTTTTTTTTTTTTTTTTGGATACAGTCTCACTCTGTCACGCAGGCTGGAGTGCAGTGGCGCAATCTCAGCTCACTGCAATCTCCGCCTCCTGGGTTCAAGCAATTCTTCTGCCTCAGCCTCCCAAGTAGCTGGGATTACAGGCACCTGCCACCACGCCTGGCTAATTTTTGCATTTTCAGTAGAGATGGGGTTTCACCATGTTGGCCAGGCTGGTCTTAAACTCCTGACCTCAGGTGATCCACCTGACTCAGCCTCCTGAAGTGCTGGGATTATGGGTAAGAGCCACCATGCCTGGCCAGGATCAGCAATGTTTTAAACAAAAAGTCAGAAAGATGAGTTCAGTCCATGCAGTTAATTCCTGTTCTGCTTGATATTCATGAACATTTTAGCCCATTAGTCCTATAGGGGAAAGTTTTTCCTCTATTCCAGTGTCGCAATCTCCAAAGTTATAAAAAACCTGCATTCAAGAGCACCTGTTAGACTTTTATAGCTGATTATAAATCCACCTTCTAAAGAGGATCAAAACATTACAACCATTGATGACAAAAAGTTTTAGGGCAGCCATCGTCAAAGACACATTGGCAAGGAAATTTGTTACTTCTGTGGTACACAACAATTTTAACATAACAATTTTGAGGCCGGGCGCGGTGGCTCACGCCTGTAATCCCAGCACTTTGGGAGGCCGAGGCGGGCGGATCACAAGGTCAGGAGATCGAGACCACGGTGAAACCCCGTCTCTACTAAAAATACAAAAAACTAGCCGGGCGCGGTTGTGGGCGCCTGTAGTCCCAGCTACTCGGGAGGCTGAGGCAGGAGAATGGCGTGAACCCGGGAGGCGGAGCTTGCAGTGAGCCGAGATCGCGCCACTGCACTCCAGCCTGGGCGACAGAGCGAGACTCCGTCTCAAAAAAAAAAAAAAAAAAAAAAAAAACAACCAATTTTGATTATTACTGATAATGTACACTAAGTCATATCAGAATTACAGGAGTTTCCCATAACTTTGGAACACATACCGACATCATATTTATACAAATACAGTCCAGAGAAAACCAGCACCATTTTATATTTGACAATGCTTCTTGTATAATTTTTGTAACAAATAAGCCAAATTATGTCATTTTTAGAATTTAGGGAACCCAATATCTTAAAGGAATAATTAGGTCAGAAAAAGACATAATTTATAATCTGATTTTGGAAAGTTTGTCAAGTATCAAAGGTTTCAACACTTGATATCACAAAATAGGATCACAGGTCATTGTAAAATAAGTCATTCATTTAACCGAAGTGATAACTGAAAGATTTCAGAAAAAAAGGTAAAAATCTTCATTCTTTGAGAGGGGAGACAATTTTCCAAACAACAAGCCTTAATAAAAACAGCATGAAGTCAATTTCATTTGTTTTTCAAAATTTTATAATCTATAAAATTTTAATCTTGACCATAAAATATAACTTCCATAAGCCTTTTATAACCTTCATAACTTTTATTGAGGAGTCAGTGACTGCTTCAAG
Source organism: Macaca mulatta (assembly GCF_049350105.2). Lineage (NCBI taxonomy): Eukaryota > Metazoa > Chordata > Mammalia > Primates > Cercopithecidae > Macaca > Macaca mulatta. The sequence continues at coordinate 8,001,434 of NC_133416.1, forward strand.
AAAATCTTGGTCATCTGACACAGGGGCCCATATGCTGGTCTTGCATCAGTGTGCCTTTGACATTAATGATTAATTTATAGAGAAACTGAACTTATTTTATCTTTCAAAATCAGCCCTTACCATCTCATGTGTCCACCTCTTCTGCAGTAGCCTCTGGGCCTTGAGGAGTTGAATAGCTTTCATTCCTGGACTTGGCGTCTTTTTTTTTTTTTTTTTTTAGATGGAGTTTCGCTCTTGTTGCCCAGAATGGAGTGCAATGGCGCGATCTCAGTTCACTGTAACCTCTGCCTCACAGGTTCAAGTGATTTTCTGGCCTCAGCCTCCTGAGTAGCTGGGATTACAGGCATGCGCCACCACGCCCGGCTAATTTTGTATTTTTAGTAGAGACGTGGTTCCTTCATGTTGGTCAGGTTGGTCTCGAACTCCCAACCTCAGGTGATCCGCTCACCTCGGCCTCCCAAAGTGCTGGGATTACAGGTGTGAACCACCATGGCTGGCCGCTTTTTTTCTTGATATCTGTTAGCAAAAATTACCGGAAGCAGTTTGATTTCAGCCAGCAAAGCCAGAAATAAACCTTCACTGTCCTACCTTAGAGGTATATCAACTCTCCAGCTCACTTTTGTTTTGTTTTGTTTTGTTTTTGTTTTTGAGACAGGGTCTTGCTCTGTCACCCAGGCTGGAGTACAATCATGGTTCTCCGTGATTGGAGTGATACAATCATGGTTCACTGTAGTCTTGACCTCCTGGGCTTAAGTGATCCTCCCACCTCAGCCTCTTGAGTAACTGGGACTATAGGCACACACTACCATGCATCACCATGCCTGGCTAATTTTTATTTTTGTAGAGTTGGGGTCTCATTATATTGCCCAGTCTGGTCTTGAACTCCTGGGCTCAAGTGATCCTCCTGGCTCAGACTCCCAAAGTGCTAGGGTTATAGGCATAAGCCACCATGCCTGTCCAACGCCCCAGCTCTATGTCATAATTTAGTTTTCTGGGATCTTGATTGCCTTTCCCTTCCACAAGATATCACATTGATTGGCAATTGCAATCAATTACACTGATGACATTATGCTGATCAGACCCAGTGAACAAGAAGTGGCAACTATTCTAGACTTTTTTTTTTTTTGAGATAGGGTCTCGCTTTGTCACCCAGGCTGGAGTGCAATGGTATGATCTTGGCTCACTGCAACCTCTGCCTCCCTGGTTTAAGCGATTCTTCTGCCTCAGCCTGCTGAGTAACTGGGACAGGCATGCACCACCACACCCGGCTAATTTTTGTATTTTTAGTAGATACGGGGTTTCACCATATTGGCCAGACTGATCTTGAACTCCTGACCTTGTGATCCACCTGCCTCGGCCTCCCAAAGTGCTGGGATTACAGGCCTGAGCCACCGTGCCCAACCTATTCTAGACTTATTCATAAGAAATTTGTGTATCAGAGAGTGGGAAATAAATCTGACAAAAATTTAAGGATCTCCACTTTAGTGAAATTTGCAGGGGTCCAATGGTGTGGGTCATGTTGAGATATCCCTTCTATAGTGAGGGATAAGTTGTTGCATCTGGCTCCTTCTACAACCAAAAGAGGCACAACACCTAGTGATCTTCTTTGGATCTTGGAGGTAACGTATTCCTCATTTGAGTGTGTTACTCCAGCCCATTTACTGACCCAAAAAGCTGCTAGCTTTTAGAGGGGCCAGAACAAGAGAAGGCTTTGCAACAGGTCCAGGCTGCTGTGCAAGCTGCTCTATCACTTGGGCCATATGATCTAGCAGACCCAGTGATGCTTGAAGTGTCAGTGGAGAAAGGATATTGTTTGGAGCTTTGTTCCTTAGGATTTGGAGCAAAGCCCTGCCAGCCTTGGTGGATAATTACTATGCTTTTTTTTTTTTTTTTTTTTTTTTTTTTTTTTTTTTTTTTATATACAGAGTCTCACTCTGTCATCCAGGCTACAGTGCAGTGGCACGATCATGGTTCACTGCAACCTCGACCTCCCAAGGTATAGGTGATCCTCCTGCCTAAGCCCCCAACCGAGGAGCTGGGACTACAGGCATGCACCATCATGCTCGGTTAATATTTTTTTTTTTTTTTTTTTTGAGACAGAGTCTCGCTCTGTCGCTCAGGCTGGAGCGCAGTGGCGTGATCTTGGCTCACTGCAACCTCCGCCTCCCAGGTTCGTGCCATTCTCCTGCCTCAGCCTCCCAAGTAGCTGGGACTGCAGGTGCCCACCACCAAGCCCGGCTAATTTTTTTTTGGTATTTTTAGTAGAGATGGGGTTTCACCATGTTAGCCAGGATGGTCTTGATCTCCTGACCTCATGATCTGCCCACCTCAGCCTCCCAAAGTGCTGGAATTACAGGCGTGAGCCACTGTACCCAGCCTCTTATTGAATTTAAACTGCAGGAAAAAAAAGAAAAAGAAAAAGAAACAGCTCTTAGCCTGATACTGAGTCTCCATAGAGACTGAACACTTAACCATGGGCCGCCAAGTTACTATGCAACCTGAGCTGCCCAGCATGAGCTGAGTGTTATCTGACCCACCAAGCCATAAAGTTGGGCATACGCAGCAGAACTCCATCATCAAATGGAAGTGGTATATACTTCAGTTGGGCTGAGCAGGCTATGAAGGCACAAGTAAGTTACACGAAGAAGTGGCAGGCTGGGCGCGGTGGCTCATGCCTGTAATCTCAGCATTTTGGGAGGCTGAGGTGGGTGGATCACCTGACGTTGGGAGTTTGAGACCAGCCTGACCAACATGGAGAAACCCCATCTCTACTAAAAATACAAAATTAGCTGGGCATGGTGGCGCATGCCTGTAATCCCAGCTATTTGGGAGACTGAGGCAGGAGAATCGCTTGAACCCGGGAGGCGGAGGTTGTGGTGAGTGGAGATCGCACCATTGCACTCCAGCCTGGGGAACAAGAGCGAAACTCTGTCTCAAAAAAAAAAAAAAAAGAAGTGGCCCAAATGTCCACTGTCCCGACTCCTGTTGTCACGGGATCCTTGGGGTGTCACTTTGCCCACTGGAAACCTCTGTGGCCGGTGGTGCCTTCTGCCCGAGTATTGCTCATGCCTACTGGGCTTGTTCTGCCCACTTGGCCTGGCAGGCTGTGGTCAGCTCACACTACTGGCCCAGATCCCACACCTGCCAAGGGTGAGCCAGGTGCAGAGTGGCAAGGGGTGTGTGAGTGAGTGAGTGTGGGGTCTAGCCACTGCACACAGTCAGGCATGCAGGTTGCTGTGGCGGGGCAGGTGGCAGCTTCAGGTGCTGGCACAGGTGCCGGCTCCATGCAAGGCTGCAGCTGGACCAGCTATACCACATGTGTCTGGACAAGGGGAACATGGTGGGGCCTAGTTTGGAGACACCAGGAACCGTACAGCCCCAAAGAGGGTGTCACAGCCCTGGTTCACAGAGCCCCTAGGTCTGGGCTCCTTGGAGGGCCCCACAGCTCTTCTCTCCTTCTTGTCACCCACAATGTGGCAAGCAGGGGACCATGTTTCAGGCCTATTTGTGTTACAGCCCTTTCAGTCCCACCATTCAGCAGATCCTAAGTTCTTGGTCCACAAAAAATGAGGTATGCAGACAACTGGAGGGTGAGCAAGGTGGAGAGGAGCTTCACTGAGTGATAGAACAGCTCTCAGGAGACCTGTAGTGGGTAGCTCCTTTCCAAGGTGGGTCATCCTGATGAGAGTGTCCAGTTCGCAGTGGAGAGGAGACCTATAGTGGGTAGCTCCTTTCTGCAGGTAGGTTGACCCAACGGCTGTCCAGCTCTCAGCAGAGAGGAGACCTGTAGTGGGTAGCCCCTTTCTGCAGCTGGTAGTTCCAACACCTGTTCACATCTGGCTGAGTCCAGGGTTTTTATGGGCTCAGAAGGGAGGAAATATGTGCTGATTTGTCCATGGGTGGTTATGGGTGGGCCTGGAAAAAGCACCATAAGTTTTCACTCCAGGCTATGGACTCCACCCAGACCTGGCAGCCTGGCCCCTAGGCTTCAGGACATCCCTGGCCTGAAGGTGGGGTTTCAACAGAGACCCACCCCTTTTCACCCAGGAGCCTGTCTGCCTCCTGCCACCATAAACATGCCACGCATGGCACCCAGGCTGTTTGTACCAAAGGGTGCCTGGAGGCCTGTGCCAAGCTTCCCTTGGCGCCCCCCACCCTTGGTCTCCCTCCTGTGCTCACTGGTGCCCAAAGTCTGGAGAGAACTGAGGCAGCAGGGGGCTGGCATGTCGGTGGTGCCCTGAGCATGTGCACACCCGCTGGGTTGTGACAGCACCGGGCTCAGCTTCAACTTTGCTCCAAAATCGGGGTGTGTGCTGGGAGAGGGGAGAGGCTAGAGAGCAAGAGCAGACACTTCTGAGCCTGCAGGAGCAGGGTGGCCTCCTGGCCCACTGAGAGCATAGGGATGCCCTGGTCCAGAGCCATGGCTGGGTGGCTGTAGCTGCGCCCAAGAGTCCAGGGCTCCTGCTCTGCCAACTCAGTAGGGGATGGGGCTCCTGCCTGTTCCTAGCCCCCACTGACTCCACAGAGTGCGCAGCCCTGGACTCACCTTTCCCACTGCAGCTAGCATTAGCACAGTGGCTGCTCCAGACAGGCCAATGCCACCATCACTGCTACACTACGTTTGTCTCCCAGATTGCCCCTGTGACTTCGTGGGGAGTTGCCTGTGATCAATTGACAGAAGAGAAGACTTAGGCCTGGTTCTGCACAAATGTATGCACCACCCAAGAGTGCTGCAGCTCTACAACCCCTTTCTGTGACATCCCTGAAGGACAGTGATGAAGGAAAGTACTCTCAGTGGACATAACTTATATTTTTAAATTTTTTAAGAGACGAGGTCTCCAGTCTCTTTGGTCTAGTCTGCAGAAGTGAGATGACGAAGGGAATGCCATTGTTTTGAAAGCATTGCGATAAGACACACATGTTGTGCCACTGGTGTGGCTCTGAGGCCTATCACCTTCAGAAGTCTACCTGTGACAAATATGACTACCCTGCCAAGTGCAAGAGAAAGTATAACTGGAGTGCAAAGGCTGAAAGACAAAATACCACCGGGACTGATTGAATGAAACACCTAAAAACTGTACACCACAGATTCAAGCATGGATTCTGTGGAGGAACATCATCTAAACCTGACAGAGCAGCTATGGCAGCAACCAGTTTATCTTAGGAATTTCAATGATTTTTCACTATTATTGTCACTATTATTATTTGTCAGTAAATGCTATGGTTTAACAAAATCTAAAAAAGAAATAAAAACACATAGGATTTCACTTTGTTACATGACCAACAGGTTCATACGCCTCCTGCACAGTAATAGACCAATTACACTGAGACAGCAGGGATGCAGAAGAGAAAACATGTAATTATCATGGGCAACCAGATGTGGAGCTGGGAGGAGATCCTCAAATTCATCTCCCGTAGGAGTTCTGAGCTGGGGTTTTTAAGGTGATTGTGGAGGATGAGAGGCTGGAGAATTGGGATTGTTGATTGGGCAGCACAAGAGAGAGAAAATAATCAGGATATGGAAACTGCATTCTTTGGTGGGCCAGCTCCTCATGGGGTCCTTCAGACCAGCTGGTGTCAGTGGGGTCCTTCAGATCAGCTGGCATCATGGGGTTCTTCAGATCAGTTGAGTCAGTGGGGTCCTTCAGATCAGCTGGTATCAGTTGGGTCTTTCAGACCAGCTGAGTCAGATAAACTGGGGTCCTTCAGATCAGCTGGGTCAGTGGAGTCCTTCAGATCAGCTGAGTCAGTGGGATCTTTCAGACTAGCTGAGTCAGTGGTATCTTTCCAATCAGCTGGTGTCAGTGGGGTTCTTCAGATCAGCTGAAGTCAGTGGGGTTCTTCAGATCAGCTGGTATCAACTGGGTCCTTCAGATCAGCTAAGTCAGTGGGGTTCTTCAGATCAGTTGAGTCAATGGGGTCCTTCAGATCAGCTAAGTCAGTGGGGTTCTTCAGATCAGTTGAGTCAATGGGGTCCTTCAGATCAGCTAAGTCAGTGGGGTTCTTCAGATCGGTTGAGTCGATGGGGTCCTCCAGATCAGCTGGTGTCAGTGGGATCTTTCAGATCAGTTGGTGTCAGTGGGGTCCTTCAGATCCACTGGAGTCAGTGGGTCCTTTACACCAGCTGAATGAATGGCATTTTTCAGACCAGTTGAGTCAGTGGGGTCCTTTAGACCAGCTGAGTTAGTGGGGCCCTTCAGACCAGGTTAGTCAGTGGAATCTTTCAGATCAGCTGGTGTCCATGCGGTTCTCAGCTGAGCAGTTTCTTCAGAATGCAGGACCCGAAGGACTACCTCAAAGGGAATTTTTTTTTTTTTTTTTTTTTAGAGACAAGGTCTCATTGTATTGCTTAGGCTGGTCTCAAAGTCCTGGGCTCAAGCAGTCCTTCCACCTCAGCCTCCTAAAGTGCTAGGATGACAGGCACAAGCCGCCTCACCCAGCTCAAAGGGAAATCTTAATGTTTCATAATGTTTAGGTGTTATCTATAGGATAGTTTAGGGGGAATAATTTAAGGTCTACATGATTTTAGAACAATAGGCACCAAACAACTGTGAAGAAGCAGGTCAGGGAGCAGGCTGACCTACTGATTAATGCTGAGTGTGCTGCAAGCTGGGTTAATTTTCATTTATCCCCCGTTTTCTTCCTTGGTTACTTTTATAAAATTTATAGGGGCAGTGTCAGCTATGTTCCTAGGGTGGTCTTGAGCTCCTGGGCTTAAGTCATCCTCTACCTCACCATTCTGAATTGTTGGGATTACAGGCATGCACCATACGTGTGGCCCAATGTGCAGAAGTTTAAGCAGTTTAAGCCAGTTCACTTTTCTTGAAAAGATAGATGCCAGATGTGCAAGTATATTCTGATTCATGTTCTGTGGTCAATGGTTTGGATGGATGATCAGGGACTTGGAAGGAACATGATTGGATAATTGGTGACAAGGAAATTTGGGGAAGAGGTATGTGGATAGACCTCTTGAATGGGAAAATAATGAAGATATTTGTGTCCCATGTGAATGCTTACCAGAGAGTGATCTCAGAAGTTATTTATTAAAATAACAAATTGATTAGCTAACCCATTCTGTAGATACCAGTTAGCCTCATTCTCTAGGAACTCCTGCCATTGCCCAGTGGGCTCATGAATAAAGTGGCCATGGTGGCAAGGATGGACATTATGCATGGGCTTAGTAACATGGACTTCCACTCACCAAGGCTGATCTGGCTACAGCCACTGCTGAACGCCCAATCTGTCAGCAGCAGAGACCAACACAGAGTCCCTGATATGGCGTCATTCACCAGCATGGTCAGCTACCTGATGGCAGATTGATTACATTAGACTATTTTCATCTTGGAAGAAGCAGTATTTTGTTCTCATTGGAACAGAAATTTACTCTGGATAACAATTTTCCATCCTTACACACTGCTTCTGCCAAAATTACCATTTGTGGACTTATAGAATGCTTTATCCATTGTCACGATATTCCACTCAGCATTGCTTCTGATTTAGGAACTCACTTCTCAGCAAAACAAGTGTAGCAGTGAGACCATCCTCATGGAATTCACTGGTCTTACCATGTCTCATGAACCAATGGGTGTGATAAGATGATAGGATTATTTGAAGATGCAGTTACAGCACCAGCTAGATGGCAATGTATTGCAGAGCTGCAGCAGTATGTTCTCCGGGGTCTAAATGTGCTCTGAATCAGCGTCCATCATATGGTGCTGTTTCTCCCATAGCCAAGATTCACTGGTCCGGGAATCAAGGGGTAGAAAAGGGAGTGGCACCACTCACTATTATCCCTAGTGACCCACTAGCAAAATTTTTGCTTCCAGTTTCTGAAACCTTATGCTACACTGGTCTACTGGTCTTAGTTCCAACAGGAACAATTCTCCCACCAAGAGACAGCAATGATTCAATTGAACTGGATCTTAAGACTGCCACCCAGTCACTTCAGACTCCTTATACCTCTGAAACAACAGGCAAAGAAGGGAATTACTGTGCTGGTTGGTGATTGATCCTGTCTACCAAGGGGAAATTGGACTGCTACTTCACGATGAAGGTAAGGAGGAATATGCCTGGAATACAGGAGTCCCCTGAGTGCATCTCTTAGTATTGTCATGCCTGTGATTAATGTCGATGGAAAACTACAACAGCCCAATCCAGGCAGGACTACTAATGGCCCAGTCCCTGCAGGAATGAAGGTTTGGTTCACTCTACCAGATAAAGAACCACAACCAGCTGAGTGAGGTGCTTGCTGAAGGCAAAGGACATACAGAATGGGTAGTGGAAAAAGGTAGTTATAAATATCAGCTATGATCACATGATCACTTACAGAAATGAAGACTATAATTATCATAAGTACTTCTCCTTTTTTAAATTTATTTTTTATTTTTAAATTAATTATTATTAATAGAAATGGGGTATCACCATTTTGCCCAGGCTGGTCTCAGATATACTCTCCTTGTTTTGTAATGAATATGTATAAAATATCTTTGTTTTCTTTCCTCTCTTATTTCCTGTCTTGTAACATAAAATGTATTGACTCTATATCATAGTATTTAACTATTTTACATTTTACGTCATAGTGTTTAAGTTATGAGATATTGAGAAGAACAAACATCATTTAAGGACTTTGCCTTCTCTTCTGGGGAAGAGGTAGTGCATTTTCAGTTGTATGTGGAATGATTGTATCATGTTGGGTGGAATTATGACCTTGTCATTGTTTTTATTTGGAGAATAAGAATGGTTTCAGAAGATACATGTGGGTGCCAAGTTGACAAGGGGTGGACTTGTGACAATTAATTTTATGTGCCAGCTTGACTGGGCCATGGAATGCCAAAATATTTGGTTAAATATTATTCTGGATATACCTGTGAAGGTGTTTCTGGATGAGATTAGCCTTTGAATTGGTAAACTAAGTAATGCAGATTGTCCTCCCTAGGGTGAGTGGGGCTCATCCAATCCTATGAAGGGCTGACTAGAGTAAAAGGCCAAGTAAATGGAAATTTACACTCTGTCTTTGAGCTAAGACGTCATTCTTCTGGTTTTGGACTCAGAATCAGAATAAAACTTACACCATTGGATCTTCTGGTTCTAAGGCTTTCAGACTCAGGCTACAGTCCAGTATATACAAGAGGGTCTTAAAAAGTTTACGAAAAAATGCATACTATGAAAAAAACTATGCATGGATTAAAAAAATAAATTCTTACTAACTTTATTATAACATGTCTGGACAGGATCTAGTTTGAGACACTAAGAAGGGTAAGAAATCCGTTTGAAAAGAGCCCCTTGCTCTGTGGCTGGGGAGTGCTGGAGGTTAGCTTCCTCTAAGCCACTGAGCTATCAGGTCACTGCAGACAGCCTTGTCTGTGGAGACTTCCCATGCCAAGCAGGCCAGCCCCGTCAGGGAGAATGGCAGAAAGCTCGTGTGTGTCCTGGGGAGATGGTCAGAGGGAGCCACCTTCCAGCTGAACCCCAATAAGTACTTGTAGCTCATGGTGTAAATGCCCTCCAGAGGTTGCAGCTGTCTACCCAAGGGTCCCGGCCAGCCCCTGTGCAAACTCCTTTGGAGGGGTTGGGGGAGGACACAGATGGGGGCGTAGGAGGTGTGTGGCCCTGACTCAGCTTCCTGGTTGCATCCTAGTCTAGTATGGATGTTTGAAGTCACGTGGACGTGGCCTCCCCTTTGAGGCTGGTGAGGGCATTTGAGGGCAGTTGTGTGCTCCTGGCCTGGGGCTGTGCCTTTGTGGCCGTGTGCGCCGTGTGTGTGTGTGTGTGTGTGTGTGTGTGTATGTGTGTGTGTGTGTGTGCGCGCGCGCGTTGGCAGGGGAGGGAGGGAGGTGCCCTAGTTGTGCACTGTGCTCTGCAGCCCAGCGCTCTGCGGAGGCTTCTGTGATGCAGCAGCGTGTCTTACACGGAGGGAACTGTCCTTCCCCTGCCACGTTCAGGCAGGTGGGCAGGCTTTTTTGGTTATTCTGAGGGGCGGTGGGGAAGGGCAGCTGCACCCCACCCAGGGATCCAGAGCTGCTGGTCAGGAGCTGGAGAGGGGCCCAGTTGACCTGGGTCTGTTTGCATTTGGGCTTCCTCTGAGTGGGGGGTGGTGGAAAAGGCTGGTGTTCCCCTTGGAGATGCACCTTCCCTAGTGATTGTGTTGGCAGGGTGAGTCTGATCCTCTGTGCCACAATGATCAAGGACAAGGAATATTTTCCAATTAACTTCCTGGTTCTTGCGAGTGTGGCTTATGACCTTTGTGGCCTGTTGATTATAAGGCACACCCTGACATTAGAAATGATAAGATGAGAGAGTGCGCCTTAGCATCAGTGAGATAGAGTGTCACCATCTGACGCTCTGGGACTGGGCAGAGCCCAAGTCCTCTTCCCTGGAGTGCTTGGCCACCACCTTGCCGTGCAGGGGGCTCCCTGCCTCCCTTCCCTGCACTCTCACGGTTCCTTCTTTCCAAATTCCATCCGCACAGCTTCCAACCTCAACCTTTTCCGCCTTCTGCAGAAGCAGATGTTCCCACAAGGAACACGGGAGGTGCCCAGGATGGGTCTCCAGCATAAGGCCGAGCCTTCTGGCCTCGGGTTGACTCCGGGTGGCACTGTCAACTGGAGGCCACGAGAGCTGCCTTGGACGTGCGGGGCAGGCGTGCAGCGGCCACTCACTCATGGAGCACTGCTGCAGCCGGCAAGTCTGCCACTGCTCATCCTCTCAGTCTTGCTCCCAGCTGCGCCTTGTCGTTACATGTTTTAGATGTACAGCTTTTGTATGTGTGTGGTTTGTAAATATTTTGTCCCAGTCCATAGCTTATCTTTTACATCCTCTTAAGGAGTGTTTTGCAGAGAAAAGGTTTTTTTCTTTTTAATTTTGGTGAAGTCTGATTTATCAATTTTTTTTCTTTTTAAGGATCTGCTTTTGTTGTCATGGTTAAGAATTCCTCAATGACTCCCAGTCCCAAAGATTTTCTCCTTTTCCTTTTCTTTTCTCTTTTCTTTTCTTTTCTTCCTCCCTCCCTCCTTCCCTCCCTCCCTTCCTTCCTTCCTTCTTTTCTCTCTTTTCTTTCTTTTTCTTCCTTCCTTCTTTCTTTTCTCTCTTTTCTTTCTTTCTTTCTTTTTTTTTTTGTTTAGATGGAGTTTCGCTCTTGTTGCCCAGGCTGGAGTGCAATGGCGTGACCTCAGCTCCCTGCAACCTCTCCCTCCTGGGTTCAAGCAATTCTCCTGCCTCAGCCTCCCAAGTAACTGGGATTACAGGTGTGTGCCACCACACCTGGCTAATTTTGTATTTTTTAGTAGAGACAGGGTTTCTCCATCTTGGTCAGGCTAGTCTCAAACTCCCAACCTCAGGTGATCTGCCCACCTCGGCCTCCCAAAGTGCTGGGATTACAGGCGTGAGCCACCATGCCTGGCCTTCTTCTACATTTTCTTATGATCGTAGCTCACTGTAGCCTCAAACTCCCAGGCTCAAGCGATCCTCACTCCTCAGCCTCCTGAGTAGCTGGGAGTACAGATGTGTGGCACCATGCTCGGCTAATTTTTAAAGTTTTTTTGCAGAGATGGAGGTCTCACTATATTGCCCAGGCTGGTCTCAAACTCCTGGCCTCAGGCAATCCTCCCACCTCAGCCTCTCAAGCAGCTGAGAATACAGGTGTGTGCCACCATACCCAGCCTGTGTTTTTTTTTTTTAATAGACTTTATTTTTTAGAGCAGTATTAGGTTCATAGCAAAATTGAGCAGATGATAGAGTTCCCACACACCCCCGACACCCCACAATACACATGCACAGCCTCCCCCATTATTAACACCCTTCATCCCAAGTAGTGCATTTGTTATAATAATGACCCTACATGGCCACATCATGATCACCCAAAGTCCGCAGTTTACATGTGGGTCCCTCTTGGTGTGGCACGCTCTGTGGGTTTTTTTTTTAATTTTTTGAGGTGGGGTCTCACTCTGTCACCCAGGCTGGAGTGCAGTGGTGCAATATCGGCTCACTGCAACCTCTGCCTCCCGGGTTCAAGCGATTCTCCCGCCTCAGCCTCCGGAGTAGCTGGGATTGAAGGTGCCTGCCACCACACCTGGCTAATTTTTCTATTTGTAGTAGAGACAGGGTTTTGCCATATTGACCAGGCTGGTCTTGAACTCCTGACCTCAGGTGATCCGCACACCTTGGCCTCCCAAAGTGCTGCGATTACAGGCGTGAGTCACCGCGCCCGCCTGCAGGTTTTGATAAATGAATATCCGCTGTGCATCCACTGTTATAGCATCACACACAGCAGTTTCACTGCCCCAAGAGGGCCCTGTGCTCCATTCATTCATCCCTTCCTTCTAATCACCACTGATTCTTTTCCCATCTCCTTGGTGCTGCCTGTTCCAGAATGTGGTGCAGTGGGAATCCTACAGTATACAGCCTTTTCAGCTGGCTTCTTTCACTTAGCAGCATGTTGTTACTTTCTCATGTCTTTTCATAGCATGACAGCGCATTTCTGTTTAGTGCTGAGTGGATGGACTGTCTGGATAGACTATGGTTATCCACTCACCTACTGAAGGGCATTTTGGTTGCTTCCCACCTGTGGCAGTTACAAATAAAACTGCTTTAAATTAAAAAAAAAAAGAAAAAAGAAAGACAAAAAATAAGAGTCTCTTTCAGAGCAACATGAATTCTGCTAAAAGTGAAGAAAAAACAAACATCAAATTCATGGTGAAGCTTGGGTAGAAGAATGGTGAAATCACTGATGCTTTATAAAAAGTTTATGGGAACAATACCCCAAATAAATCAGAAGTTTGCAAATGGAAAACTCATTTTAAGATGGGACAAGATGATGCTGAAGATGAAGCCTCTGGCAGCAAACCATCCACATCAATTTTTGAGGACAAAATTCATCTTGTTCATGCCCTAATTGAAGAGAACCAATATGCACTATAGCCAATACCACAGACATCTCAATTGATTCAGCTTTCACAATTCTGACTGACAAATGGAAGGTGAGCAAACTTTCCACTCAATAGGTGCCAAATTGTTGCACCCAGATCAGCTGCAGACAACAGCAGAACTGTCAATGGAAATTTTAAACCAGGGCAATCAATATCCTGAAGCATTTCTTTGAAGAATTGCAACAAGAGATGAAACATGGCTTTACCAGTAAAATCCTAAAGACAAAGCACAATAAAAGCAATGTCTTTACTTATAATACCTGATCCAAAGAAAAAAGAGCAATGTCTACCAAGTAGTGGAAGTAGTTCAGTCAATGCAAAAGTGAACTAGTTAAGAGCAGAGGTCATGGCAACAGTTTTTGGGATGCTCAAGGCATTTTGCTTGTTGACCTTCTGGAGGGTGAAAGAATGATAACATCTGCTTATGAGAGTGTTTTGAGAAAATTAGCCAAAACTTTAGCAGAAAAATGCCTGGGAAAGCTTCACCAGGGAGTCTTTCTCCACCACAATGCTCCTGCTCCTTCTTCCCATCAATCAAGGGCAATTTTGGGAGAGTTTTGATGAGAATCATTGGGCATCCACCTTACAGTCCTGATTTGACTGCTTCTGACTTCTTTTTGCTTCCTAATCTTAAAACATCTGTAATGGGCACCTATTTTTCTTCAGTTAATAATGTAAAAAAGACTGCATTGACATGGTTGGATTTCCAGGACGCTTTGTACTTTAGAAATGAACTAAATGGCTGGTATAATTACTTACAAAAGTGTCTTTAACTTCATGAAACTTATATTGAGAAATATGGTTTATGTTTTTTATTTTTGTCTTTTAATTCCATTTTTAAAAACAAACTTGTTGAAGTTCCCTTGTATAGTATCTCTTATTGGTTCTGTTTCTCTGGAGAACCCAGAAACTTTAGCATGTTCTTTAAAGACATAAAGCTAACTACTACAATAATTATTTTTTCTTTTCTTTTTCTTTTTTTGAGATGGTAGTTCTCAGTCTGTCACCCAGGCTGGAGTGCAGTGGTGCAATCTCGGCTCACTGCAGTCTTTGCCTCCCAGATTCAAGTGATTCTCCTGTCTCAGCCTCCCGAGTAGCTGTGACTACAGGCGCTCGCCACCACACCCAGCAAAATTTTGTATTTTTAATAGAGACAGGGTTTCACCATGTTGGCCAGGCTGGTCTCAAACTCCTGATATAAGGTGATCCACCTGCCTTAGCCTCCCAAAGTGCTGGGATTACAGGTGTGAGCCACCGTGCCCAGCTCTTATTTCTTTTCATGGCAGAAGCACTGAGTACTATTAGAATAATTAATCACATAAAATACTCTTTTTTTTTGAGACGGAGTTTTGCTCTGTTGCCCAGGCTGGAGTGCAGTGGCACCATCTCAGCTCACTGCAATCTCTGCCTCCCAGGTTCACACCATTTTCCTGCCTTGTAGCAGGAAGAGCCACAGACAAAACCCCTCAGACACCAAGTTAAAGAAGGAAGGGGTTTATTTGGCCGGCAGCATCGGCAAGACTCCTGTCTCAAGAGCTGAGCTCCCTGAGTGAGCAATTCCTATCCCTTTTAAGGGCTCACAACTCTAAGGGGGTCCACGTGAGAGGGTTGTGATCGATTGAGCAAGCAGTGGGTACGTGACTGGGGGCGGCATACACTGGTAATTAGAAAGGAACTGAACAGGACAGGGATCTTCACAGTGCCTTTTTTATGCAAATAAGCTATTAGGTCAGGGGTCATTCTTTAACTACCAGGCCCAGGGTGTGGCGCCGGGCTGTCTGACTGTGGATTTCATTTCTGCCTTTTAGTTTTTACTTATTCTTTCTTTGGAGGCAGAAATTGGGCATAAGACAATACGAGGGGGTGGTCTCCTCCCTTAACCTCAGCCTTGCAAGTAGCTGGGACTACAGGTGCCCGCCACCACACCCGGCTAATTTTTTGTATTTTTAGTAGAGATGGGGTTTCATCGTGTTAGCCAGGATGGTCTCAATCTCCTGACCTTGTGATCTGCCCACCTTGACCTCCCAAAGTGCTGGAATTACAGGTATGAGCCACCGTGCCCAGCTCCACATAAAATACTCTTTAAAGCAGACCACTTATACAAATATTTTTTAAATAAAGAAGGAAGCTTCTAATAAAAATGGCAGATTGACTTACCTCTTGTGCTAAAGATCCCACTAAAATACTAAAGGGTGGGTATGGAAGGTATGACTCTACTGGGGAAAAGGGAATGTGTTGGGAGGAAAGCTGAGTGTTGGGAGAGAAGCCGAGGCAGGGCTTGCATGTCTGACAAAATGTAAAAGAGTCTTGGAACATGTCCATGCTTCCACTCAAATGGAGTAGGCACGTTCCCAAGACCAGTCCTGTCAAGCAATTCAAACCAAGTCAAAACCAGGTCCAGGGTCTAAAACCCCTTGTGGCCTTTGGAACACCAAGCTCTGTGCTAAAGGGTGGAAGGCTACCCTGATGCACCATAATCTAAGCCTAGGGCATAAAACCCCTTGTGGCTTGGATAGAATCCAGGGCTAGTGGCTCTGGAATGTGTCCAGACTTTCTGGCTCCTTGCTTCTTGCTCTCCCAGGGTTGGTTGTGTCTTGAGTTAAAAGAACCTGCTCTCCACTATCTCAAGTAGCAGAGCAGATGCTAAACCATCACAGCTGTAAATCATATGCTTACTGCAACACTTCCTTTCAACCCCCACATTCTCACCACCTGTTTCTTTGTTTGATCACCAATAAATAGTCTGGGCTTCCAGAGTTCGGGGCCTTCATTCTTAGCGATGGCCCCCTGGACCCACTTTCTCTCTCAAACTGTCTTTTCTCATTCCTTTGACTCCGCTAGACTTCGTCACCCCCATGACCTGGTGTTGGGTCTGATCATCCCAACAGAATGGAAGAAGAGATGCCAGCAGATGAATCACTTCAACACATTTTAGGAAAATGGAGAGGCAGTGAGGGAGTCATGATGATACAGTGAAGGGGAATTGTTTAATTATGAAGTAAGTGAGTGAGAAGCCTCAGGTAGGATGCCTCCACTGGGGATGGGGAGGCCTCTTTCACTGGCAAAGAAGATCCACCAGAATGTAGGGGTTCAATGTTCCCAGCTTCATCAGGATCTTCCCATATGTCCCCATTCCAAAGAACAGAATCCCATTCTTTCCCAATCAATGCCCTCACTTTAACAGCAGACCCTGTGAGGATAAGACTTAAAATTGTTTTGTAATTCAGCCATTCCCTGAGCTCATCATTTAACCACTTTGGTGACAATAGGAGCAACCAGCTAACCTCTTTGTGGAGGCTAAAGTAACTCTATCATGGATGCTAATCTGCCACGTCGACTTCTGATTAACCCCGGTTCCAGGAATGCCGCTATGATTTTGATTTTATCTATACTTTATTTTCCTTTTTTTTTTTTGATGGAATCTTGCTTTGTCACCCAGGCTGGAGTGCAGTGGCATGATCTTGGCTCACTGCAACCTCTGCCTTCCAGGTTCAAGTGATTCTCCTGCCTCAGCCTCTGAAGCAACTGGGATTGCAGGCATGCACCACCATGCCCAGCTAATTTTTTGTATTTTTTTTTTTTTAAGTAGAGACGGGGTTTAACCATGTTGGCCAGGCTGGTCTTGAACTCCTGATCTCGGGTGATCTGCCCGCCTCAGCTTCCCAAAGTGCTAGGATTACAGGCATGAGCCACCTTGCCCAGACTACTTTATCTATACTGTTACTCTAAAGTCTATTTTCAGATCAAAACAACCCTGACCATAAGTCTTGCCCTTAAGCAGACTCATATAGCATTCTTGCCTTTCCCTGAGGGGTGAACTTCAATTGGCCTACACATTCCTTCCCTATGGTTTATAAGCCTTGGGGCTTGGAAGCAATGGCACAGAAATCCACAGAAGCCACCTGAGACTATGCTTCTGTTCGGATTTCCCTTTTAAATGTTTCTCTCTGAGAAACTGGATTTGTCAATCTCTCTCTCTTTTTTTTTTTTTTGGCTTCTCAGCTTTCTGCTTGGTCTTTGATGGTAGGTTTGCATAGACTTGCTCACCATGGGACATTCATTATATTTGTCAGTTTTCTAAAAATGTTTGAAAGTATCATGTGCACAGTCACTCAGCTCCTTGTTTCTTGTAAGTGGTTAATGAGGAGTTACTTTGATAGAGATATTTTGCTTACCCCTATTGCTAGAGCACACAATGGATTATCAGTGTTCTCTTTATCATGGGAAGTTGAGTTATTAGCATCTTTAAATCTAATCAGATTAGAGATCCAATTCCAGAAAACTCAGAATCATCCAGAAAATTTGTCCTGATTGGCACAGTGGCTCATGTCTGTAACCCCAGCACTTTGGGAGGCTGAGGAAGGAAGCTCTCTTGAGGCCAGAAGTTTGAAACCAGCCTGGGCGACATAGTGAGACCCTCATCTCTACAAAAAATAAAAAATTAGCCAGGGCACACATTTGTAGTCCCAGCGACTTGGGAGGCTGAGGTGGGAAGATAGCTTGAGCCCAGGAGTTTGACGCTGCAGTGAACTACGATCACGCCACCACTCCAGCTTGGGTGACAGAGCAAGACTGTGTCTCTTAAAAAAGGAAGAAAGAAAGAAAGAAAATTCATTCTTAACATTTTGTTAATCCAGAAGCACTTTTGGTACCAAAAGCCTCTCTTAGCTTGAGTTCTTTAGAGAAACAGAACCAGTATGAGATATATATATATATATATATATATATATATATATATATATATATATATATAGTCATGCCTTATTTAATGACAGAGATATGTTCTGAGAAATGCATTGTTGGAGAAATTCATTGTGCAAACATCATAGAGTGCCTTTATACAAACCTAGATGGCATAGCCTACTATACTCCTAATATAAAGAGTATAGCCTATTGCACCTAGGCTACAAACATTTACAGCATTTTGTCAACTGAAAAATGAAGAGTTCATAAATCTGAAAAGTAGAGCCTTACTTCTCACAAAGGGCTGCAGACTGCAGGATGACCATTCTGACGCTGGGAAGCATAGCCTCCAAACAGAATCCAGAAACAGACACCTCGAGGGACGGACAAAGGGAACAGAAATTTATGCTGAGTAGGGTGGCCAAATAGATGTACTCAATAAGCTATAGGAAGAGTGATGAATAGTTATAAAAGGTGAAAAATGTGCATGCGCAATTGAGCTTCATGCTTTTCCATGGGACCCACGTTAAAAAAAATGGCAGGGTTACTATAATCCAAGCGTGGAGTTTTCAACCCTCTCACATCAAAAGCTGAAGCAGAGGACATGAAAACCCTCACTGTGCATTCTCCATAGAATGTCCAGAGCCACTTTCTGGTCAGCGGTCTTGTATCAGGCAAAGAAGCAAGGGAAGCATCAGGTCATTTGTTGATATGTGTCTGATCCTTCCTTCCTTCCTTCCTTCCTTCCTTCCTTCCTTCCTTCCTTCCTTCCTTCCTTCCTTCCTTCCTCTTCTTCCTCCCTCCCTCCCTCCCTCCCTCCCTTCCTCTTCTTCTTCATCTTTCTTCTTTCTTCTTTTTTTCTTTTTTCTTTTTGAGACAGAGTCTGGCTCTGTCACACAGTCTGGAGTGCAGTGGTGTGCTCATAGCTCACTACAGCCTCAAACTCTTAGGCTTAAGTGGTCCTATGACTTCAGTTTCCTGAGTAGTTGGGACTACAGGTGTGTGCCACCATGCATGGCTAATTAAAATTTTTTTTTTTTTTTTTTTTTTTTTTTTTTTGTGGGAGTAGATGCTGGGTCTTGCTATGTTGCCTACACTGGTCTCGAACTTATGGCCCCAAGTGATCCTCCCACCTCAGCCTCCCAAACTACTGGGATTACAGGCATGAACCATAGTGCCTGGCCCTGAGAACTCAGTTTTGCAGGCTACTTTGGGGTCCCCTTGGCCAAGAGATGGTCCTTTCAGTCATTTGGAGGGCTTATAATTTTATTTTTAATTGGCAATGTTTTTGTACTGAATACTGTAGGCACTTGTAACACAATTGTAATGGTAAGTATGTGTGTATCTGAACATAGAAAAGGTACAGTAAAAATACAGTATGAAAGATAAAACACCTGGTTGAGGTGGCTTACTCCTGTCATCCCAGGCCTTCAGGAGGCTGAGGTGGGAGAACAGCTTGAAGCCAGGAGTTTGAGACCAGCCTGGGCAACATAAGGAGACCCCATCTCTACAAAAAATAATAATACTAAAAAATGGTAAAAAGTGATACATCTGTATAGGACAGTTACCCTGAATGGAGCTTGCAGGAGTGGAAGTTGCTTTGGGTGAGTCAGTAAGTAGCAAGTGAATGTGAAGGCCTAGAACATAACTGAATAGTACAGTAAACCTTATAAACACTGTACACTTAGGCTACGCAAAATTTATAAAAAGTATTTTTCTTTAATAATAAATTAGTATACATAGGCTACTGTAACTTTTTTATTTTATGCACTTCTAATTTCTTTCAACTTTTTGACTCTTTTGTAATAATAGCTTAAAACACAAACATTGTACAGCTGTACAAAAATATGTTCTTTCTTTATATCCTTGTCCTATTCTTTTTTAACTTTTAGATTTTTTTCTTTTTAAGCTTGTTTTTTTTTTTTTTTTTATCCAAGATACAAACACATTAGCCTAGGGTCAAGATCATCAATATCACTGTCTTCTACCACCACGTCTTATCCCACTCAGGGGCAATAACATGTATAGAGCTGTCGTCTCCTATAATAACAATGCCTTCTTCTGAAATACCTCCTGAAGGACCTGCCTAAGGCTGTTTTACAGTTAACTTAAAAAAATATATAACTGAAAGGAGTATACTTTAAAACAACAATAAAAGTCTGGGCGAGGTGGCTCACGCCTGTAAATCCCAGCACTTTGGGAGGCTGAGGCAGGCGGATCACCTGAGGTCAGGAGTTCGAGACCAGCCTGACCAATATGGTGAAACCCTGTCTCTACTAAAAATACAAAAGTTAGTCGGGTGTGGTGGTGGGCGCCTATAGTTGCAGCTACTCAGGAGGCTGAGGCACCAGAATTGCTTGAACCCAGGAGGCAAAGGTTGTGCTTAGGGAGGCTGAGACAGGAGGATTGCTTGAGACCGGGAGTGCAGGACCAGCCTGGGCAAGGCAGTGAGAACTTGTCTCTAAGAAAAAAAAAAAAAAGAAACTAGCCAGGTCTGGTGGTGCATACCTATACTCCAGCTACTTTGGAGGCTGAGCGGCAGCAGAATCACTTGAGTCCAGGAGCTTGAAGTTACAATGAGTCATTGCACTCTAGCTTAGGCAGCAGAGTGAGATCCTGTCTCTAAAAAAAAGTAAAAAAGAAAAAAAATGAAATTGGTTCACACAATCATGTAATTATGAGGGCCGAGAAGTTCCAAGATTTGCAGTCAGAAAACTAGAGAACAGGGAAAGCTGATGGTGTAAGTTCTAGTTCAAGTCCAAGTCCAAAGGCAGGAGAATACTGATGTTCCAGCATGAAGATAGGCAGAGAGTAAATTCTCCTTCATTTAACCTTTTGTTTGATTCATGTCTTCGGTGGATTGGATGAGCCTCACCCACATCAGAGAGGGCAATCTGCTTTACTCAGTCTACTGATTCAAATGTGAATCTCACCAAGAAACAATCTCATAGACCCACTGAGAATAATGTTTAATCAATAACTGCGCACCCCATGACCCAGTCAAGTTCACAGATAAAGTTAACTATTATAGTTTATTTTTCCTGATTTGCCAACTTTGCAAATTAACAGTTAACATTTCCAGAGGAAGATGAGGAAATTAGCTCTCTCTTTTTTTTTGTTGAGACAGAGTCTTGCTCTGTCGCCCAGGCTGGAGTGTAATGGCATGATCTCAGCTTGCTGCAACCTCTGCCTCCCTGGTTCAAGTCATTCTCCTGCCTCAGCCTCCCGAGTAGCTGGGACTACAGGCGCCTGCCACCACGCCCGACTAATGTTTTGTATTTTTAGTAGAGACAGGATTTCGCCATGTTGGCCAGGCTGGTCTCGAACTCCTGGCCTCAGGTGATCCACCCACCTTGACCTCCCAAAGTGCTGGGATTACAGGCATGAGTCAACATGCCTGGCCGAAATTAGCTCTCTTAAACTTTCTCCTGTCTTTACCCTGACCGCAAACCTTCAAAACAGTATATTACTATTTTTTACATTATTAAGATTTGCAATATTTATGTTCTGTTGTATAATAATAATTCTTATGCTTGTTTAGCATTGGTTCATATCTGAATGGATCCAATGCTCACTGCTAGTCCCTTCTTACCATTTTTGATTTCTCATACCCAATTTTTTAATATCATTTGATTCATCTCTTGCATGGCTGCATGTTATCATCACCATGTTTTATTCACCATTGTGAATGTTTTCTGTTACCTTTTAAATGAGCAACACTTTGCCTGTTTATAAAATTACTGGGGTGTATTTTTTCCCATTTACTCAGAACTCTGTAAGCATTCCCCCTTGGCCTTTTAGCTCTGAGTGTTGCTGTGAGTAAGTCTGAGGCCTGATTTAAAAAAACTTTATAGGTGTTATGTTTTTCTCTACTTGGTTTTCTTTTTTCTTTCTTTCTTTTTTTTTTCTGAGACAGAGTCTCGCTCTGTCACCCAGGTTGGAGTGCAGTGGTGTGATCTTGGCTCACTGCAAGCTCCACCTCCTGGGTTCATGCCATTCTTCTGCCTCAGCCTCCCAAGTAGCTGTGACTACAGGCGCCCGCCACCACGCCCGGCTAATTTTTTGTATTTTTAGTAGAGACGGGGTTTCACTGTGTTAGCCAGGATGGTTTTGATCTCCTGACCTTGTGATCCACCTGCCTCGGCCTCCCAAAGTGCTGGGATTACAGGCATGGGCCACCGCGCCCGGCCTCTCTGCTTAGTTTTCTATGGCATTCTTCTTTTTTTTTTTTTTTTTTTTTTGTAGAGACAGTGTCTCATTATGTTGCTCAGGTTGGTCTTGAACTCCTGGTCTCAAACCATTTTCCTGCCTCAGTCTCCCAAAGTGCTGGGATTACAGGCGTGAGCCAGCGTTCTTTTTTTTTTCTTTAACTGTTGAACACTCTGTAATTATTAGATAAAATTAATAGTACTTTACAATTATATATATCACTTTACAGTTTACGAAGTTATTAAGTAGACATTTGTTTTGATGCCCCAACATAAAATTTAACTTCTTTTCCTCCCTTCTCCCCTCCATCAAAGAAAGACTAAGGAACATTTCATCAGAAAAGGTGATAAAAGTGCATCAATCTGTACAGAACTACAAAGAATAAAGGGGAGGAGGGTAGGACCCTGAAGAGGGCCACAGGGACTTCAGGAAGGAGAAAACCAGAGTGTTAAACGTGAGGAAAGCCCAGGGGTCACAGGGAGTTAGCCATCATAAGGGGCAGGTTGTATTCACTACATAAAAGGAGGGGCACACAGCATATGTTTCACATTCTAAAACAATATGACGAGATCATAACTGAAGAGCTGAAGTTGAATTTTGTGGTTTCTCAGAACACAAGTAGAAGATGACCACCAGCCATGGTTTCTGAATAAACTGGGTTCAAAGTGCATCTGGTTGTAGCAGAGGGCTTCCTTGGACTCTGATACTAGAAATTTAACAAAGGTAATTCGAGGAGCTGCGATTTTACATAGTGGTGGCATCCTAGGGGGCATCTATTGCATCAGTCAAGTTTAATATCTCACAATTGTGGAAAAGGAGTTTACGAGCAGGTAATACTTGGGCCATCTCTTGCAGATTCTTGCTGTAAGGACTGCAAGTTTCTCCAGAGAAAGCACTTGCCTGGGTATGACTCAGGGCCGGGCAAAAATTCACACTATGAGTCTGGTGGAGGGAAGGTGGAGAAGTATGCCCTGTCGGCCCACATTCCCATAATTCTCTAACCTCACATCTCTGTAGGGGTCCCTCTGAACAGGGTCCAGGTATCCCCATTCCTCTGAGTAAGGTGCACAGCCACATCCTCAAATGTCACAAACTGCTGGTACCTGACTGTCAGGAGCACAGCTGCCTGGTCTCCCGGGCTTTCCTCATGGGGAAGAGCAGGCACCTGGGGAACAGGTGGAGCCCTAGTGAGTCCCTGTTCCATGTCGGTGGCCTGTGCAAAGTGAGGCTCTGGAGTCAGACTCTTAAACTGGGTCTCCAAAAACTGAAATTGGACCCTTGGTGATCCTGCTGCTTCCTGGGCTGGTATTTTCTCCATCCCTGTTTTGGAGGACAATGACCATCGCAGCTCGCATCAGGACATGACCACTGGGTCCTGATGGCAAGGCCCGCCCTCGGTCCGTGGGGTGAACTGGAGCTGAAGAGAAATAGGCCCTCATACCCAAGCCTCTGCACACTCTTGGGGAAGGAAACCACTGTCCCATATTCTTTACATTATCCTTGTTATTTAGGATCTCCAGGATTGGCTTCAGTGTTCATGGTTCTTTGTCATTATTTTCCTGTAAGAGTGCCCTTTTATTTAAATATTTCAGTTCATTTATTTGACAGAAATTTTCTTCAACCATATATATATTTATAAGTATATATACTGGGGAGAGAAGCTATTTCTCTTACTGTCTCCTGTCTCTGAAGAGGAGGAAGTAAAAGTTGAAAAACAACAGGAATGATCAGTGGCAAGACCAGCCAGTGCCACTGATGACCAGGCCTGAGGTTAAAAGATTAACCCCCCACTGTAACCACACATGCTCTCAATCTATCACGACCCTTTCACGTGGAACCCCTTAGAGTTGTAAGCCCTTAAAAGGGCCAGGAACTCTGTCTTCAGGGAGCTCGGCTCTTAAGATGCTCCCGGCCGAATAAAAACCTAAAAAGCTCTTCCTTCTTTAATCCAGTGTCTGAGGAGTTTTGTCTGTGGCTTGTCCTGCTACAATAGAAATATATACAAATATATATAAAATATATATATATATATATATATAAAAATATATATATATTTTGGTGGCGGGGACAGAGTCTCATTCTGTCACTCAGGCTGGAGTGCAGTGGCATGATCCTGGCTCACTGCAACTTCCACCTCCCAGGTTCAAGCCAGTATCCTCTCTCAGCCTCTGGAGTAGCTGGGATTACAGGTTGTGCACCACCACACCCGGCTAATTTTTGTATTTTTAGTAGAGATGGGGTTTCACCATGTTGGCCAGGCTGATCTTGAACTCCTGACTTCAGGTGATCTGCCTGCTTTGGCCTCCCAAAGAGCTGGGATTACAGGCGTGAGCCACCGTGCCCATACTCAACCATATCTTTGAATACGTTCCCATTCTAGTTGTTATATTTCTTTTTTCAAAACACCAATCACGTATCTGTTGTATCTCCTTGATCCATTCTCATCAGCGTCTCTGCAATCACTTTTATCCCTTTGCACTTTTCCATTTTGTTTTGGGTGATTTTTTTCAAGACTGGCCTCCATGTACTATCTATGTTTTCATAGTATGTATTTGACTTCTTGCTGTTTCTATAATGAATTTTTCATTTTTATGGTGGCTTTCCTGTTATTTCCAATTTCTCAGTTAAGTTCTACCACATCACTTTTTTCTCTCTTTTTAAAAATATGCATCTGTTATTTTCCCTTGTATCTTTTTTTGAAAAAGTCCATGCTTTCTTTAACTTTTGCAAGTATAGAAAAAATATGTCTGACATCTTTCTTTTGCTTGCTGGAATAACTTTCTAAAAATAGACTTTATTTTTATAGGACAGTTTTAGATTTACAGAAAAATTGAGCATACAGTACAGATAATTCCCATACAGTTCCTACATAGTTTCACCATTATTAATGTCTACATTAGGATGGAACATTTTTTACAATCATGGAAGTGATGTTGATACATTACTATTGACTAAAGTCCATAATTTATTCAGATTTCCTTAGTTTTTACCTAATGTCATTTTCCTGTTCCAGGGCCTCCTCCAGAATATCACATTACCTTTAGTTTTCATGTCTGCTAGGCTCCTCTTGGCTGTTACAGTTTCTCAGACTTTCCTCGATTTTGATGACCTTGAAGTTTTGAGGAGTACTGGTAGGAGTATTATAGGATGCCCCCTACTGGAATTTGTCAGATGTTTTTCTCATGATTATACAGGGATCATGGCTTTTGGGGAGGAAGATCTCAGAGGTGAGTGCCATTCTCGTCACATTGTATTACCATGATTTTTTTTTTTTTTAGTTTTTATTTTTTGAAATGGAGTCTTACCCTGTTGCCCAGGCTGGAGTGCAACGGTGCGATCTTGGCTCACTGCAACCCCCGTCTCCCGGGTTCAAATGATTCTCCTGCGTAGCTGGGATTACAGGCGCCTGCCACCACACCCAGATAATGTTTTTTGTATTTTTTTTTTTAAGTAGAGACGGGGTTTCACCATGTTAGCCAGGCTGGTATCCAACCCCTGACCTCACGATCCGCCCTCCTCAGCCTCCCAAAGTGCTGGGATTACAGGTGTGAGCCACCACAGCTGGCCATATTAGCATGATTTATGACTGTTGATGCTGACTTTGATCACCTGCCCAACGTAGTGTTTATTAGATTTCCCCGCTATAAATTTGCTCCCTGTCCCTTCCATACTGCACTCTCAGGAAGGAAGTCACTATAAGCAGTCCATGCTTAAGGAGTGGGGAGTTCTGTTCCCCGTCCTTTACGATGGGACAGCTACATAATTTATTTGGAATTCTACAGAGGATGCTGGGGTAACTTTTTCTGAAGTGTTTTTTGATCATCTGTCTTTTGTTTGCTATTATTTTTCCCTTTTCATTGGGGAGGGGTTTTTGTTCATATGTATTAATTCAGATTTATTTGCTTATTCTGCAACTTAGCTCTCAAAAAAAAAAAAAATAGCTCTCAAATAAAGAGGGAATTTTTTTAGAGGGAATTGGCAGTTCTGACTCAATCATGTTGTAGCTAACCAAGAACCAAGTTGACATTTCCTCTGCTCGATAACTTCTCTCTCCCTCTTTTTTGCATCCCCCTTCCTCCACGTCACTTTTGGAAAAGCACCTCAGCTCCCGGTGGCTGTCAGGGCTTATAGGTAGATTTCATTTAGATATTTGCTGTTTAATTACCTGTATTCAACTGACTCAGCAGCGGTAAAATTGGTTGTGTGGGCCCACTCTCCTCGCTTTGCCTCTCTCCATGCCATTTTCTCCAGTCTGGAAGGGGGAAAATGAAGGAGGCATCCACACTGGCCTGTCATCAGCCCGGCCTCCCCGCTGCTGTGCACACTGGGTTCTTGTTGAGGGGTGTTCTCTACTTCTTCCATGACCCCCCCAAGCCCCTAGTTTTCACTGTGCCAGTAAAGGATTCTTAATTCTTAATTCCTTTACTAGGTCACCTGGAGCAGAGCAGGTATCTGCTCCAGGCGACCTCCCTTGTTTTGGTTCCAATTTTCACTACACTTGGCGGATATTTCTTATGGTCAATGATCTGGGCTGTAGCCATTTTCTATTTTCTTTTCTTTTTTCTTTTTTCTTTTTTTTGAGACGGAGTCTTGCTCAGTCGCCCAGGCTGGAGTGCAGTGGTGCCATCTCGGCTCACTGCAAGCTCCGCCTCCCGAGTTCACGCCATTCTCCTGCCTCAGCCTCCCGGGTAGCCGGGACTTGAGGCGCCCGCCACCACGCCCGGCTAATTTTTTGTATTTTTAGTAGAGACGGGGTTTCACCGTGTTAACCGGGATGGTCTCGATTTCATGACCTCCTGATCAGCCTGCCTCGGCCTCCCAAAGTGCTGGGATTACAGGCGTGAGCCACCGCGCCCGGCCGCCATTTTCTATTTTCAGTGCAGATAAAATCTTCTTTTCTACTACTAATTTTACTGTTAATTTTGGTGTATTCAGGAGAGGAATGAGTAAACATGCCTTTACTGTACCATCTTTTATGGAAACTGCTTATCCTTAATCTCTGTCTTCTTCAGCTTTGCTGGTGTGACTTGCTCTTGATTTTTCTCCTATTGCTGTGCTGTTTCTCAGGCTCCTTTTCCAGCTCCTCCAGCTGCCTGTAAATTCTGATATTCCCCAGGAGTCTTTCACTGGCCCCTCTCCCCACCCACCCCACCCCTGTTCTATATCAAGCCCCCACTCTACTCTGGGGCCTACAGAGGCCAGGCAGATAATGTGATTAAGTGAAGTGAAATATCATTTATTTTTTCTTCTCACTATTGACCTTGGCAGAGTCATTTATTTTTTCATGTGGTGTCTTCAATAGAAGCTTTTTTCAGGAATATTCTTTTTTTTTGAGACGGAGTCTCGCTCTGTTGCCTAGGCTGGAGTGCAGTGGCATGATCTCAGCTCACTGCAAGCTCTTCCTCCTGGGTTCACGCCATTCTCCTGCCTCAGCCTCCCGAGTAGCTGGGACTATAGGTGCCCGCCACCTCGCCCGGCTAATTTTTTGTATTTTTTTTTTAGTAGGGAAGGGGTTTCACCAAAGCCAGGATGGTCTCGATCTCCTGACCTCATGATCCACATGCCTTGGCCTCCCAAAGTGCTGGGATTACAGGCGTGAGCCACCATGCCCAGCCAGGAATATTCTTTATTTCCATAAAGATATAGGTTTTCTCCAACTTTTTTTGTTTTTTTTTAGATGGAGTCTCACTCTGTCACTCAGGCTGGAGTGCAATGGCGCAATCTTGGCTCACTGCAACCTCTGCCTCCTGGGTTCAAGTGGTTCTCTTGCCTCAGCCTCCTGAGTAGCTGGGACTACAGGCGCCCGCCACCACACCCGGCTAATTTTTTGTATTTTTGGTAGAGACGGGGTTTCACAGTGTTAGCCAGGATGGTCTCCATCTCTTGACCTCGTGATCCACCTGCCTCAGCCTCCCAAAGTGCTGGAATTACAGGCGTGAGCCACGGCGCCCGACAGGTTCTCTCTAACTTTTAATCTTGCTTTTGGTTTTTCACTTTTGACAGATGCAGGCCATAAACATAATTCTCTTTACTCTTTTGCTACAAACAGTGATAAATAATAACTGTTGACCTCAGAGTCAGGGACAATAGGGAGTGGTGGAGAGTATGGAAAACCTTACAGAGTATGTGCCACGTAGAAGTGCACACTACATATTCTGTTTTCTTCAAAAGAAAATGGAAATATGGAGGGGTATGTGTGTATATAACTTTCCATTTTTAATGTTTTGGCAACTAATTATACTGTGTAGCAATAGTAAAGATGTGGAATCAACCTAGGTGCCCATCAACAGTGAATTGGATGAAGACAATGTGGTACATATGCACCATGGAATACCATGCAGTCATAAAAAAGAATGAAACCGTGATCTTTGCCGTAATGTGGACGCAGCTGGAGGCCATTATCCTAAGTGATTAACACAGAAACTGAAACCAAATATTGCATGTTCTCACTTATAAGTGGGAGGTAAGCATTGGGTAAACATGGATATAAAGATGGCAACAATAGACATTGGGATGTGTTAGGCCATTCTTTTTTTTTTTTTTTTTTTTGAGACGGAGTGTTACTCTGTCACCCGGGCTGGAATGCAGTGGTGTGATCTCGGCTCACTGCAACCTTTGCCTCCTGGATTCAAGCGATTCTCTTGCCTCAGCCTCCCGAGTAGCTGGGATTACAGGTGCCCACCACCACGCCTGGCTAATTTTTGTATTTTTAGTAGAGATGGGATTTCACAATATTGGCCAGGCTGGTCTCGAACTCCTGATCTTAGGTGATCCATCTGCCTTGGCTTCTCAAAGTGTTGGGATTACAGGCACAAACCACTGCGCCTGGCCATGTTAGGCTATTCTTGCGTTGCTATGAAGTAATACCTGAGTCTGGAAAATTTATAATGAAAAGAGGTTTAATTGGCTCATGGCTCTACAGGCTGTACAGGCATGGTGCTGGTATTTGTCAGCTTCTGGGGAGGCCTTAGGGAGCTTTTACTCTTGGCAGAAGGTGAAGCAGGAGCAGGCATGTCACTTGACCAGGGCAGGAGCAAGAGAGTTAGAGTGGGAGGTGCCACACACTTTTAAAACACCAGATCTTGCGAGAACTCACTCATCACCAAAGCGATGGTGCTAAGACATTCATGAGGGATTCGCCGTCATGATCCAAACACCTCCCACCAGGCCCCACTTCCAATATTGGAGATTATAATTCAACATGAGATTTGGTGGGGACATATATTCAAACTACATCAGGGGTCTACTAGAGAGGGGAGGGAGGCAGACAAGGGCTGAAAAACTACCTTTTGGGTACTATGGTCACTACCCCAGTGATGGAATCATTGTCCCCAAACCTCAGCATCATTCAGTATACCTATGTAACAAACCTGCACGTTTACCCCCTGAATCTAAAATAAAAATTGAAATTATTAAAAAAAAAGATAATTGCAAGTCACTTAAAAAAAATGCTGTGTAGGCCAATACTACATAAGGCAAACCAAATAGATTTGCTGGCCACGTTTGGCCATAGGCCACACATTTAGAGCCTCTGGTTTGATGTGTTTTATCTCAGTGGCCTGCCTTTCTGACGGCTTCACCTACGTGGTGGGAGGCTGAGGGTGGCGACTTGGGATTTGTATATCTCTGCTCTCCCTTGTGAAGGGGTGAGGTGGGATTATGAGTAATCTATTTGCACCAGGAGCCTCTTGGGAAAGAACTCGCCCAAAGAGAAGAAGGCACTTGGCATGATACGCTCAACTCAGTAACAGAAATCTCAGGGTCAGAGTTGACATATGGCTCTCCTGCACTGCACTGTAACTCTGGGAGGGCCAGGATTGTGTCCATTTTGTTTATACCGTATAGGGTAAGCACAGAGCCTGGCCTGACTGTAGATACTCAATGAGTATTGGCTGACTGATTGAAATCATATTACTACCCTGTGATGTCCCCTGATTTGATGTTCACCTCAACCCTGATGAATTCATGTTTGGATCCTGCAGGCCATATGTAAAAAATGCAGGAATCGTGTCACTGAAAACTCAGAAAGGCATTGGGAGCACTTTCACATTGCCTTGGTGCTCCCTAAAAAGAGTAACCAAAAAATAAAAGGAAGTGTTTTCCTCCTCTCCATTCCTTTCCTCACGCTACATTGCTGTGCAGTTTTAGTACCTGTGGGCTTCTCTGTAATGGCAGGGGCGTCCCACCAGGGGATGGCACTGCTGGGGTGTTCTGGTCCTCACCATATGGTGTGGAAGGTGCTGGGTGCTCCCAGACAGACGTGTTTATGAACATGGGGCTGGAGAGCCTAAGTGGGTGGAAGAAGAGAGCCAGAGAAACGTTAATAGGACCCCAGGTGCACCCACAGGCTGGAAAGATATGCATTATACTTGGAGTTTGTGGAAGAGGCCACTAGCTGCTCACCAAATCCTAATTCTCTCATGTTTCTGTGCACACACCCTGTGGTTAGGTGTGGCCTGTGGTTGGGTTCCAGCCAAGAGAATATGAGTAGAAGTTATGTGTGCCACATGTAGGCCTGGCCCATACAAACCTCCTACTGTGTGACTGTCAATGTTCTTTTCTCACCGTGACCCTGGGAGGAATGTGCTGAGGATTGCAGGGCCTTTGCTGTCCTCCTGGGTCTGTAAGGGGTGAGCCCCACTGACCATCCGGAACCATTTTGGACACTTTATGTGGGAACCATACACTTCCATGGCAGGCGCAGTGGCTCATGCCTGTAATCCCAGCTCTTTGGGAAGCGGAAGCAGGGATATTGCTGGAGCCCAGGAGATGGACACCAGCCTGGGCAACATAGCAAGACCCTGTCTGTATTAAGAAAAAACCCAAAAACCAAAAAACAACAAACACTTCCATTATATTTGAGCCAAAATAGTTTTTAGATGTATTTGTTATTGAAGTGAGCCTGCCTAACTAGTCCAGGGACTCAGCACCTGCTACTGGGTGCATCTGCAACATGGGCGTTCAGGAATGGAAGCGGAGGCTCAGAGGCCACTGAAGATTTTGAGAATACTAGTCAGCTTTGGCAAGGCATAAGGTGAAGAGATGCCCTGAGCCAGCATAGCGTGCTTGGAAGGATTTTCAAAAGGGAAGGAAATAAGAATGCAGCTCGTAGAGCTTTCTAGGAATAGCAGCAGGAAATGCAGCTTCCCGTAAAGTGATCTTTAAGCCCTTTAACTTGGACACTGAATTCAAAAAAGACTGAAGCTCTTCCTAGAGAAAGAGTTGCAAAGTGTGTGACAAAGAAGCGGTCCAATCTATTTCTGAATAATGAAACTGCCCTACAATTTGGTGCTTAAAACAACATTCATTTTGAAGAATTATCTCTCACGGTTCTGGGTGCTCACAAGGCTGAGAGATGGTTCTCACTTAGAGCATCTTCTGCAGCTGCAGTCAGAAGGGGCTGGAGTCATCTTGAAAAGGTCTTCACTCAGATGTCTGGTGCTGAATTAATGCTGATTGACAGCTGCAACCTCAGTGGGGGCTCAACCAGAACCCCAGGACATGGTCTGGGCTTCTCCACTGCATGGCTTCTGGGTCCTAAGAGTGAACGTCCCAAGAGGACTGGACAGATGCAGGACTGACTTCTTTCTTTCTTTCTTTCTTTCTTTCTTTCTTTCTTTCTTTCTTTCTTTCTTTCTTTCTTTCTTTCTTTCTTTCTTTCTTTCTTTCTTTCTTTCCTTCCTTCCTTCCTTCCTTTCTTCCTTCCTTTCCTTCCTTTCCTTCCTTTCCTTTCTTTCCTTCCTTCCTTCCTTCCTTCTTTCTGTCCTTCCTTCCTTCCCTCCCTCCTTTTTCTTTCTTTCTTTCTTTCTTTCTTTCTTTCTTTCTTTCTTTCTTTCTTTCTTTCTTTCTTTCTTTCTTTCCTTCCTTCCTTCCTTCCTTCCTTTCTTCCTTCCTTTCCTTCCTTTCCTTCCTTTCCTTCCTTTCCTTTCTTTCCTTCCTTCCTTCCTTCCTTCCTTCTTTCTGTCCTTCCTTCCTTCCCTCCCTCCTTTTTCTTTCTTTCTTTCTTTCTTTCTTTCTTTCTTTCTTTCTTTCTTTCTTTCTTCTTTCTTTTCTTTCTCTCTTTCTTTCTCTTTTCCTTGCTTTGCTTTTCCTTGCTTTGCTTTCTTTCTTCCTTCCTTCCTCCCTCCCTCCCTCTCTCTCTCTTTCTCTCTTTCTTGACAGAGTCTCGCTCTGTCGCCCAGGCTGAAGTGCAGCTGTGTGATCTCGGCTCACTGCAATCTGTGCCTCCTGGGTTCAAGCCATTCTCCTACCTCTGCCTACCGAGTAGCTGGGATTTCAGGCACCCACCACCGCACCCAGCTAATTTTTTATATTTTTGGTAGAGACAGGGTTTCACCATGTTGGCCAGGCTGGTATTGAACTCCTGACCTCAGGTGATCCACCTGCCTCGGTCTTCCAAAGTGCTGGGATTACAGGCATGAACCACTGTGCCTGCCCAGGATTGCCTTTTCTTTTTTTCCTTTCCTTTCCTTTTCTTTTTTTCTTTCCTCCTCTTCTCTTCTCTTCCTTTTCTCTTCTCTTTTTACCTATCAAGCTAGGAAGTCTAAGGATTGCCTTTTCCAATCTAACTTTGGAAGTCAAACAGACTCCATTGTATTCTGTATTGGTTGTAGCAATCACAAATTCCCAAGCCACATTCAAGGGAAGAGGTGAGGTAGACTCCACCTCTCATTGGGAGGAGGGTCAAAGAATTTTGGGACATGTTTATTTTTTAAAAAACTTTTAGTTTAGGTTCAAGGGTACATGTGCAGGTTTGTTATATAGGTAAACTTGTGTCACGAGGGTTTGCTGTACAGATTATTTCATCACCGAGGTACTAGGCCTAGTACCCAATAGTTATTTTTTCTGCTGCTCTCCCTCCTCCCACCTCCACCCTCAAGTAGGCCCCAGTGTCTGTTGTCCCCCTCTTGGAGTCCGTGTGTTCTCTTCATTTAGCTCCCACTTATATGTGGTATTTGATTTTCTGATCCTGTGTTAGTTTGCTAAGGATAATGGTCTCTAGCTCTATCCATTTTCCTGCAAAGGACATGATCTCATTCTTTTTTATGGCTACATCAATTTAGGTTGATTCTATGTCTTTGCTATTGTGAACAGTGCTGCAGTGAACATATGTGTGCTTGTCTCATTATGGTAGAACTATTTATATTCCTCTGGGTATATACCCAGTAATGATTCCTGGGTTGAATGGTAGTTCTCTTTTATTTGAGACAGAATTTCCCTCTGTTGCCCAGGCTGGAGTGCAGTGGTGGGATCTTGGCTCACTGCAACTTCTGCCTCCCAGATTCTAAGAGATTCTCCTGCCTCAGCCTCTGGAGTAGCTGGGATTACAGGTGCGCATCACCACGCCCGGCTAATTTTGTATTTTCAGTAGAGATGGGGGTTTTGCCATGTTGGCCAGGCTGGTCTCGAACTCCTGACCTCAGGTGATCCACCCGCCTTGGCCCCCCAAAGTGCTGGGATTACAGGCGTGAGCCACTGCACCCAGCTGGTAGTTCTTGTTTTACCTCTTTGAAGAATTGCCACACTGCTTTCCACAATGGTTGAACTAATTTACACTCCTACCGATAGTGTATAAGTCTTCCCTTTTTTCTGCAAACTTGCCAGCTTCTGTTATTTTTTTGCCTTTTTTTTTTTTTGAGACAGAGTCTTGCTCTGTTGCCCCGGCTGGAGTGCAGTGGCGCAATCTCGGCTCACTGCAACCTCCGCCTCGTGGGTTCAAGTGACTCTCTTGCCTCAGCCTCCCGAGTAGCTGGGATTACAGGCCTTGCCACCACACCTGGCAATTTTTTTTTTTTTTTTTTTTTTTAGTAGAGATGGGGTTTCACCATGTGGGCCAGGCTGATCTTAAACTCCTGGCCTCAAGTGATCCGCCTGCCTTGACCTCCCAAAGTGCTGGGATTACAGATGTGAGCCACTGTGCCTGGCATACTTTTTAATAATAGCCATCTGACTGGTGTGAGATGGTATCTTATTGTGGTTTTGATTTGCATTTCTCTAAAAATCAGTGATTTTGAGCTTTTTTTTCATGTCTTTGGCTGTTTGTATGTCTTCTTTTGAAAAGTGTCTGTTCATGTCCCTTTGCCCACTTTTTAATGGGGTTGAGTTTATTGCTTGTAAATTTAAGTTCCTTATAGATGTTGGATATCAAATGCATGGTTTGCAAAATTTTTCTCCCATTCTTTAGATTATGTGTTTACTCTAGTGATATTGTCTTTTGCTGTATAGAAGCTCTTAAGTTTAATTAGATCCCATTTGTCAATTTTTGCTTTTGTTGTGATTGCTTTTGGCATCTTTGTCATGAAAGTTTTGCCAGTTCATGTGTCCAGAATGGTATTGCCTAGGTTGTCTTCCAGGGTTTGTATAGTTTTGGGTTTTACATTTAAGTCTTTAATCCATCTTGCGTTGATTTTCATAAATGGTGTGAGGAAGGGATCCAGTTTTAATCTTCTTCATATGGCTAGCTAGTTATCCCAGCATCATTTATTGAATAGGGAGTTATTTTCCCATTCTTATGTTTGTCAGCTGTGTCCAAGATCAAATGGTTGTAGGTTTGTGGCTTTTTTTCTGGACTCTCTATTCTGTTCCATTGGTGTGTGTATCTGTTTTTGTACCAGTACCATGCTGTTTTGGTTACTGTAGCCCTGTGTAGTATAATTTGAAGCTGGGTAACATGGTGCCTCCAACTTTGTTCTTTTTGCTTAGAATTGCCTTGGCTATTTGGGCTAGTTTTTAGGTCCATATGAATTTTAAAATAGTTTGTTCTAATTCTGTGAAGAAAGTCATTGGTAGTTTGGTAGGAATAGCATTGAATCTGTAAATTGGTTTGGGCGGTATGGCCATTTTAACGATATTGATTCTTTCTATCCATAAGAATTGAATGATTTCCAATTTGTTTGTGTCATCTCTGATTTTTTTAGAGCAGTGTTTTATAATTCTCATTGAAGAGATCTTTCACCTTCCTGGTTAGTTGTATATATTCCTAGGTATTATGTTCTTTTTGTGGCAATTATGAATGGGATTGCATTCCTGATTTGGTTCTCAGCTGGGCTGTTGTTTTTGTATAGGAATGCTGGTGATTTTTGTATGTTGATTTTGTATCCTGAAACTTTGCTGAAGTTATTTATAAGCTTGAGGGGTTTTGGACTAAGACTAAGGGATTTTCTAGATATAGAATCATATAATCTGCAAACAGGGATAGTTTGACTTCCTCTCTTCCTATTTGGATGGACTTTATTTCTTTCTCTTCCCTGATTGCTCTGGCCAGGACTTCCCATACTATGTTGAATAGGAGTGGTGAGAAATCATCCTTGTCTTGCGTCGGTTTTTAAGAGGAATGCTTCCAACTTTTGCCCACTCAATATGATGTTGGTTGTAGGTTTGTCATAGATGACTAATTATTTTGAGGTATGTTCCTTCAATACCTAGTTTACTGAGAGATTTTTTTAAACATGAGGTGATGTTGAATTCTATCAAAAGCCTTTTCTACATCTTTTGAGGTAATCGTGTGGTTTTTGTCTTTAGCTCTATTTATGTGATGAATCACATTTATTGATTTGTGTATGTTGAACCAACCTTGCATCCCGGGGATGAAGCCCACTTAATCATGGTGGATAAGCTTTTTGATGTGCTGCTGGATTCAGTTTGCAAGTATTTTGTTGAGGATTTTACACTGATGTTCATCAAGGATATTGGCCTGAAGTTTTTCTTTTTTTCTTGTGTCTCTTTCAGGTTTTGGTATCAGGATGATGCTGATTGCATAGAATGAGTTAGGGAGGAGTCCCTCCTCCTCAGTTTTTTGAGTTAGTTTCAGTAGGAATGGTGCTAGCTTTTCTTCATACATCTGGTATGATTTGGCTATAAATCCATCTGGAACTGAGCTTTTTTGTAGTTGGTAGGCTATTTATTACTGATTCAATTTTGGAGCTCATTATTGGCCTGTTCAGGCAATCAGTTTCTTCCTGGTTTAGTCTTGGGAGGGTGTATGTGTCCAGGAATTTATTAATCTCTTCTAGGTTTTCTAGTTTGTGTGTATAGAGATGTTTGTAGTAGATTTTTGCTGGTTGTTTGTATATTTGTGGTGTCAGTGGTAACATCCCCTTTGTTATTTCTAATTGTGTTTATTTGAATCTTCTCTCTTTTCTTCTTTATTAGTAGCCTATCTTACTAACTTTAAAAAAAAAAACAAAAACAAACAAACAAACAAAACCCTGCTGGATTTGTTGATCTTTGAATGGTTTTTTGTATCTCTATCTCCTTCAATTAAGCTCTGAGTTTGGTTATTTCTTGTCCTCTGCTAGCTTTGGGGTTGGTTTGCTCTTGCTTCTCTAGTTCTTTTAGTTGTGATGCTAGGTTATTAATTTGAGATCTTTCTAACTTTCTGTTGTGGGCATTTAGTGTTATAAGCTTCTCTCTTAACACTGCCTTACCTGTGTGCCAGAGATTCTAGTATGTGGTATCTTTGTTCTCATTTGTTTTAAAGAACTTCTTAATATCTCCCTTAATTTTATTATTTATTTACCCAAAAGTCATTCAGGAGCAGGTTGTTTAATTCCATGGTTTTGAGTGATTTTTAAAAGTCTTCGTTTCTATTTTTATTGCATTGTGGTCTGAGAGTGCATTTGTTATGATTTCAGTTTTTTGCCATTTGCTGAGAATTGTTTTATGTCTGATTGTGTGGTCAATTTTAGAGTATGGGCTATATGGCAATGAGAAGAATGTATAGTCTGTTGTTTTTAGGTGGAGAGTTCTGTAGAGCTCTATCACATCCATTTGGTCCAATGCTGAGTTCAGGTCCTGAATATCTTTGTTAATTTCCTGCTTTGATGATCTGTCTAATATTGTCAGTGGAGTGTTGAAGCCTCCAACCATTATTGTGTGGGAGTCTGAGTCTCTTTGTAGGTCTCTAAGAACTTGCTTTATGAATCTGAGTGCTCCTGTTTTGGGTGCACTTATATTTAGGATAGTTATGTCTTCTGATTGAATTTAACACTTTACCATTATGTAATACCCTGGTCTTTTTGTTGTTGGTTTAAAGTATATTTTGTCTGAAATTATGATTGCAACCGCTGATTTTTTTTTTCTGATTTCCATTTGCTTGATAGATTTTTCTCCATCCCTTTATTTCAAGCCTACATGTGTCATTGTGTGTGAGATGGATCTCTTGCAGACAGCATAAGATCTTGCTTTTTCATCCAGCTTGTCAGTTTTTGCCTTTTAAATGGGGGTATTTAGCCCGTTTACATTTAAGGTTAGTATTGATATGTGTGGATTTGATCCTGTGTTGTTAGCTGGTTATTATGCTGGTTTATTTGTGTGGTTGCTTTATAGTGTCTGTATACTTAAGTGTATTTTTGTATTGGCTGGTAATGGCCTTTCCTTTGCATATTTAGTGCTCCCTTCGGGACCTCTTGTAAGGCAGGTCTGGTGGTAACAAACTCAGCATTTGCTGATCTGAAAAGGATCTTATTTCTCCTTTGCTTAGTTTGGCTGGATATGAAATTCTTGGTTGAAGATTTTTTTCTTTAAGAATGTTGAATATAGGTCTCCAATCTCTCCTGGCTTGTAGGGTTTCTGCTGAGAGATCTGCTATTAGCTTGATGGGGCTCCCTCTGTAGGTGACCTGCCCTTTATCTCCAGCTTCCTTTAACATTCTTTCATTTTGACCTTGGAAAATCTGATGATTATATGTCTTGGGGTTGATCTTCTTGTGCAGAATATTGCAGGGGTTCTCTGTATTTCCTGAATTTGACTGCTGACCTCTCTTGTGAGGTTGGGAAAGTTTTCATGGATAATATCCTGAAATATGTTTTCCAAGTTGTTTGCTTTCTCCCCATCCCTTTCTGGGATGCCAGTGATTTGTAGATTTTGCCTCTTTACATAATCCCATAATTCTCAGGAGTTTTGTCATTTCTTTTCATTCTTTTTTCTTTATTTTTGTCTGGCTATCTAATTTCAGAGTGCTAATTTTCAAGTTCTGTGATTCTTTCCTCAGCTTGGTCTATCCTGCTGTTAATACTTGTGATTGCATTGTGAAAGTCTTTTATTTTTTATTTTATTTTTGAGATACTGTCTCACTCTGTTGCCCAGACTGGAGTGCAATGGCATGATTTTGGCTCACTGCAGCCTCTACCTCCCAGGTTCAAATGATTGTCATGTCTCAGCCACTTGAGTAGCTCGGATTACAGGTGTATGCCACCATGCCCAGCTAATTTTTGCATTTTTAGTAGAAAAAGGGTTTCACTATTTGGCCAGGCTGGTCTTGAACTTCTGGCCTCAAGTGATCTACCTGTGTCAGCCTCCCAAAGTGCTGAGATTACAGGCATGAGCCACTGTGCCCGGCTGCATTGTATAATTCTTGTAGTGTGTTTTTCAGCTCTATCAGATCAGTTTGGTTCTCTTTTATACTGGTTATTTCATCTGTCAGGTCCTGCATCATTTTATTGTGATTCTTAGTTTCCTTGGACTGGGTTTTGCCATTCTCCTGAATCTCAACGATCTTCATTGCTCTCCGTATTCTGAATTCTATTTCTGTCATTTCAGCCAACTCAGCCTCATTAAGAACCCTTGTTGGAGAACTAGTGAGGTTGTTTGGAGGATGTAGGGCAGTCTGGCCATTTGAGTTGCTGGAGTTCTTGCATTGGTTCTTTCTCTTCTCTGTGTGTAGGTGCTCCTTTAACTGTTGGGCTGCCTCTGATTGAAGGGGCCAGGTAAGGGCATGGTGGTTGTGCTGGAATCCCAGGTCAGACAGCCCTTCCCAGTGAGCAGAAGTGAGGACCTCAACTTGTGTGGAGAAGAGTCTGGCCACCTTTCTGTGAAATGGGTGCTCTCTGCTGGAGGTCTGAACCAGCCCCTGGTCCTCTTGGACTCTCTACAGCTGGAGACAGCAAGGGCGAGGGCTGCAAGACAGCAAAAATGGCAACCTGCCCCTCGCACTGGGGGCTCTGTCCCAGGGAGTTGCAGAGCTGCTACTGGCTCCATAGCCCCGGTTCGGGGTGGCTGGAGACCCAGACTGGGAAGACCCAACCAGTGAGGAGATACAGAGCTTGGGGGCCCACATAACAAACAGTTTGACCACCTTTCCGTAGGGCTGCTGCAGTATGCTGGGAATCTGCTTCAGTCCCTAGTCACCTTGGATTTTCCAGCACCTGAAGCATCAATACTGAAGGCTGCAAAACAGCAAAGATGGCGGCCTGCCCTTCCCTCTGGGAGCTCCATCCCAGGAAGGTGAGGACCTTTGACCTGAACACACCAGCAGGAGGTGGCTGGAGACCCCATTTGGGATATTCTACTCAGTGAGGAGGAATGGGATTGGGGAACTGCATAGAAAAGCAGTCTGGCCACTTTTCCATAGGCAGCTGTGCTTTGTGTACTCTCTAAAGCCTTAAGGCAACAATGGCTAAGGCTGCTAAACAGCAAAGATAGTAGCCTGCCTCCCTCTGGGAGCTTCGTCCCAGGGAGGTTTGGAACTGCTGCTAGCCAGAAAATACCTGTGGGGGTGGCTGGCTACCTCGGTTGGTTGGGAGGTCCTGCCCAGTGAGGAGGAATGGGATCTGGGACCCACGTGAAAAAGTAGTCTGGTCACTTCTCCGAAGAGCTGCTGCACTGTGTCAGGGGACTGCTCCAGTCTCTAGTTGCCTCCTGCTCCCTAGAGCTCAAAGGCAACAACAGCTGAGGCTGTGAAACAGCAGAGATGACAGCCTGTCCCTCCCGCTGGGAGCTCCATCCCAGAAAGGCTCAGACCACTGCCAGCTGGAAAATACTGGTGAGGTTGGCTGATGACCTCGGTTGGGAGGTCCCACCCAGTGAGGAGAAGCAGGTCAGGGACCTGCATAAAAAGGCAGTCTGGCCACTTTTTTGTAGAATAGCAGCACTGAAGGCAACAACGGCTAAGGCTGCAAAACGGCAAAGATGGCGGCAGGCCCACTCCTCCCGCTGGGCACTCCATCTCAGGGAGGAGTAACACTGCTATTGGTGGCTGGCTGGTGTTCCAAGCCAGTGGGTCTTACCCTGCGAGGAGCTGTAGAAGCGGGGCTTGTAGACCATTGCTGCTCAGCCCCGTGGATTCAAACCCTTTTTTAGGAGTATGCACGGGGTCTAACCTCACACTTTGCTGGAGTTACAGCTGCGTTTGCCAGGAAGCCCAAGTATCTAAAACTCCTGGGGCTCTATGTGTGTCTGGGTTGCTGCTCTGCCAAGACTCCACAGAGCTCCGTGTCAGACTGCAGGCCCTGTGGACTGGGTTCATGAGGGGATCTCCTAACCTGAGGGTTGCAAAAAATCTGTGGAAGAAGCATGGGTCCCCAGGGTTGCTCACTCACTCACTGCTTCCCTCGGCAGGGCAGACTCCCCTGGCTCCGTGTCGCTCCCGGGTGGGTGGTCATCTTGCCTTGTTTTCTCTGTTCTCTGTGGGTCGAGTTGTTTTCTTGCTGAATCCCAATGCATGTACCTAAATGTTTCAGTTGAAGGTGCTGTATTTACTTGCCCCTTCTATTTCTCTCAATGAGAGCGGCACACAAAAGCTGCTTCTAGTCTGCCATCTTGGCTAGCTACCTCGAGACATGTTTAAAAACCACTGCACCTGCTGTCCTTGGACTTCTACATGGTTTTTGTTGTTGTTGTTGTTGGTTTTTTTTTTTTTTTTTTTTTTTTTTTTTTTTTTTTTTTTTTTTTTGCCTTTCTTCCCTATTAGAAAGTAAGTTCTTTGAGGGCACTGGGGATTCTGGTTTGTGTTTGGATTTCCCCTACACAGTGAGCATTCAATACATGTTTGTTGGGTAAATGAATGAATTAGCATAAGAACATTGGAAGTTTCAATAAGCTGTCATTAGAGAACAGATGCTCTGTTTGGAAGTAGTAAAATATCTGGAGGAACTACCTTTTGTAATCTAATTTTGAAGACAAAAGGAGCCACTAGGTTTTAAAACTGTACTTAGAGTTGTCATTAGGAAGGATTAAGTTTTCAGTTTGTGTAGGTTATGACTGGGGACCTGAGAAAGGAGGAAAGGGGGTATACTTCCAAGGCATCTATTCAGATGAGATGAAATGAGGATCTGACTTAGAGTAGGGCAGAGGATGTGAAAGACATGGAAAAGATAGAATCAGCAGGTCTCGGCAAGGATTTGGGGGCAGAGGAGAGGGAGGATTACAGACAACTAAGCTTTGAACTTAGATGGCTGGGAAATTGGTAGAGTCATTAACAGAAAAAGGGAGCCGGGCGCGGTGGCTCACGCCTGTAATCCCAGCACTTTGGGAGGCCGAGGCGGGCGGATCACGAGGTCAGGAGATCGAGACCATCCTGGCTAACACGGTGAAACCCCGTCTCTACTAAAAGATACAAAAAATTAGCCGGGCGTGGTGGCAAACGCCTGTAGTCCCAGCTACTCGGGAGGCTGAGGCAGGAGAATGGCGTGAACCCGGGGGGCGGAGCTTGCAGTGAGCGGATATCGCGCCACTGCACTCCAGCCTGGGAGACTGAGCGAGACTCCATCTCAAAAACACACAAACAAACAAAAAACAGAAAAAGGGAAGGGGAAGCGTAAGATCCCCATTGAAATGCCAGCCATTCAGTCCCATTTGAAATCTCAACGCATGCATGGTGCCTTTTCTTTCTGATGTCTCCTTAACCAGATGCAGTATCTTTTTCCTTTTAGCCACGAAGCCCTTTGTCACACTTCTTTCATATTGCTTACCTTCCTCTACCTAGCGCTGTGACTCTGACCCTATCATCTTTTTAAGCTACGAGGCACTTAATACAGTCTTCTTGTGCTTTGTAATACAAAAGTGCAAGTGGAGGGTGGAGCAGAGCAGCTCCCCTACCTTGGCTTTACCTTGTTACTGCTCCTTTTCCATACTTATTCTCTTTTATTTTCCCCTGCATTCACTTTATTTCTTTTGATAGATCCTTGTTTTCGTTTGTATAATTTTTGTAGGTTAAAAAAGTTGTATCAATCAACTATTTCTTTTTCGTTTTATTGGATACTAAATGCTTTGATACTTTGGCAAACATTGTTTATATCTACAGCCCTTGACAATAGTCCAGATTCCCTGTATGTTGTAGGGTGGTATTCTCTTCCTTACCCATAATGTTTCCTTGTAGAAATGCCTTCTGCAAGGAAGCTGAGTTCTGTTTGTGCTCTAGAGCACTAGGAAGATTCTAGCTTTAATTTGTGAGTGCCCTGCTTAGGTAGGGAATACTAGATTGGCAAATTCCATTTTATGTTCAGGACCAAGGAAGAAATTGTGGAAAGACTGACCTTGAACTCGGGTGGCTTGTTCACAGACTTGAGAATGGAAAATTCCCCCCAAATTACTGGGTGGATATATTAGTCCATTCTCACACTGCTATGAAGATACTACCTGAGACTGGGTAATTTATAAAAGAAAAACGTTAAATTGACTCACAGTTCCACATGGCTCGGAGTCGGCAGGGGCTTGGGGGCGGGGGCGCTCAGGAGACTTACAATCATGAGAGAAGGGGAAGAGGAAGCAAGGACCTTCTTCACATGGCAACGGGAGAGAGGAGTAAACAAGAGCAGGGAAAACTGCTTTATAAAACCATCAGATCTCATGAGAACTCACTCACTATCATGAGAACAGCATGGGGGAAACTGCCTCCCTGATCCAATCACCTCCCACCTTCCACACGTGGGGATTACAATTCAAGATGAGATTTGGATGGGGACACGAAACCTAATCATATCAGTGAGTTTCGAGGTGATATACTTATTATAGATAGGTTTGCTAGTATTGCCTGTACCCTTAAGGTCACCCTAATTTGTTACTGAAATTAAAAGGGGAAAGAAAGGCTGGGCATGGTGGCTCACGCCCGTAATCCTAGCACTTTGGGAGGCTGAGGAGGGAGAATCACTTGAGCCCAGGAGTTCAAGACCAGCCTGTGCAATATAGTGAGACCCTGTCTTTAAAAAAAAAAAAAAAAAAAAAAAAGAATAAAAACGGGGAGGAAGAAAAACTAGTGTTAGGGCATCTGGTAGAGGTGTTGGTCTTTACCTTGGGACTCAGGCTTCAAAGCTTCAGTGACAACCTTAGTTCGAAAATCTGCTGAGGATGCTGCTTTCAGCTGTAATGAACATGAGGGTGTGGGGAAAGCCGTCCTTAGGAAGAAGACTTTTTAGGTCTTAGTGAGTCCAAAAAAGCGGAGTGGCAGAAGTCATAAAAGAGGCATACGATGGAAATGTCTGTTATTTTTAATATCATGGAGGCTGCTAGAGTTCCAACTAGGGAGAGTTCACCAACTAACAAGGCACTGAGGAGCCCACAGCTTGGGGCTCATGGGGACAAGGTTGGGAGATGGTGTTGGGAGGGGATGCGAATTTAAAACTTCCACCTATGAGGATCCCGATATGGCAAGTACAAAATGCCCAATTAACCTTTTTATACATGATTTCTTCCAATGGTGTTTAAGTTCACAGGACATAGACTTTTTTTTTTTTTTTTTAGACAGGGTCTCACTATTGCCCAGGCTGGAGTGCAGTGGTGTGATCACAGCTCATTGTGGCCTTGACCTCCAGGGCTCAAGTGATCCTCCCACCTCAGCCTCCTGAGTAGCTGGGACTACAGGCATGCACTAGCCTGCCTGGCACTTTTTTTTTTTCTTTTTTTTTTTTGTGGAGACCAGATCTTACCATGTTGCCCAGGCTGGTCTCAAACTCCTGGACTCAAGCAACCCTCCTGCTCTGGCCT
Source organism: Macaca mulatta (assembly GCF_049350105.2). Lineage (NCBI taxonomy): Eukaryota > Metazoa > Chordata > Mammalia > Primates > Cercopithecidae > Macaca > Macaca mulatta. The sequence continues at coordinate 8,044,948 of NC_133416.1, forward strand.
CCCAAAGCATTGGGATGACAGGCATGAGCTACCACACCTGGCCCACAGGACATGGATTCTGAACAATTGGCATAAATTGACTGGCCTCAAGGTAAGGTTTTAAACTAAGCTTAATCTTTTCTGTTGCCCTCAGATACCATTGAATTTCTTCTTCGGATTTTGGTGACATTAAGTGCTGGTTTCTGGAAATATAATTTTAATTTTGCCTGGGATGATTGTCTTGGGGTCTGGGGATAGCTCATTTTCTAAATTTTGTGGTTGTGGGGCTGGTGTTGCAATATTCTTGTGTCTCATTACTTTTTGGAATTTTAAAAACTGAGGCTCATGGAAGGCTTGCCTCCAAACTCAGTCTTTGAAGCTGTGGAGGAACTAACCTGTTCCAGCCCCGGCTGCAGCTTCTGAAGGGACCACAACTGCCCAGGGATTGGAAACCTACTAGCTGAGATGAAACAGAACACAAATTGGAACTGATGGTTTTGTGGCTTTAACATAGAAACTTTGGGCTTCAATTACTTTTGACTTTAATGTCATAGTTTTAGTTTGCAACGGGATTTGAACTTTAATTTTGGAGTTTGATAAATGAGAGGGTTAATTGTTGTTCAAATTTGAAACTGGGAGGGTTATTTGTTGTTCAAAAACTTTATTGTTGGTATTTCATTGTTGGAGCTTCTTAATACCATTGTTTAATCTCATCGTGGATCTCTGATAGCTGCTTAGATATCATGGCCGGATGAAATTTTATTTTATTTATTTTTGAGACAGGATCTCACTCTGTTGCCCAGGCTGGAGTTCAGTGGTGTGATCATAGCTCATTGCAGCCTCAAAATCCTGGGCTCAGGTGATCCTCCTCCCTTGGCCTCCTGAGTAACTGGGACTACAAGTGCATGCCACTATGCCTGACTAATTTTTTGACTTTCTGTAGAGATGAAATCTCGCTATGTTCCCCAAGCTGGTCTCGAACTCCAGATGTCAAGTGATCCTCTCTTTTTGGTCTACCAAAGTGCTGGGATTATAGCACTTTGGCATGAGCCACCATGCCTGACCGATGAAATTTGAGTGGGAAACGGGGCACCCAGGCTGAAGTACAGTGCTGTGGTCATAGCTCACTGCAGCCTTGAACTCCTGGGCTCAAGCAATCCTCCCGCCTCTCAGCCTCCTGAGTAGCTGGGACCACAGGCTGGCTAATTTTAACACTTTTTGGAGAGATAGGGTCTCCCTATGTTGCCCAGGCTGGTCTTGAACTCCTAGCCTCAAGCAATCCTCCTGCCTCAGCCTTCTGAGTTGCTGGGATTACAGGTGTGAGCCACTGCTCCTGGCAATATATTTCAATTTCGTGGCAAAATAGCAGAAGTGAACATAAAACACAGGTGAGGGTAGGGAAGAGTCTAACTTTTCTTGCAAGATCAGGCAGCATTGAGTTACAAGGAAAAGGAGAAGGAACCCTGGACACATTGATAAGGCGTCCTCTTTTCCTTGCTACTAACTGAAGCATGCTCTTGATGGGGAGGCAGCTGCTGCTACTGCTGCCATGTTTGGTGTTTGGAGAAGTTAATATGTTTTGTTATTTGTTAAAAGCTTACTGAGTACCAGGTATACGCTGAATGCTTAGCATACGTTATTTTGTTTAATCTTGGCCACAATGGGCCCTGACAGTGATAGCTATGTCTGAAATAGGTGCTATTATCCCCATTTTACACCTGATGAAGCTGGAACTCAGAGAGGCAAAGTAACTTTTTCAAGGTCACACGGCTAAAACAAAAGGTAGTGAATGGTTTGAATTCACTTTGGCACATTCATTCAATCAGCCAATCCTCAGGTACTCACTGAGCATGTTGTATCAGCCATTATTTTTAGTTGCAAGCAGCAGAAACCAACTCTGGCTGAGTTTAGCAGAAGATGAATTTATTAAAGGGATCCTGGATTGCTCATGGAAATGCCAGGGGAGCTGCAGAGCTATGTGTGAAAGCTTTCCAGCCTGGACAACGGTCAGGACCTGGCTGCTTCTGCTGCCACTTCTTTGGCCGTGCCCTGGATGCTTCAGCTTGTGATGCTTACCCACTGGGACTGGATGCTGGGTGCTGCTGAAAACTCTACCTTCTCTGTGATCTTGCTGTGGCCACCACTGTCCCCACAGGCTCCAGGGTCCCTGCTTCCTGGCATTACTGCCTCTGGATTCAAAGCCTGGGCCTCTGACAAATGGAACGTGTGTGCATGTGAAACTGCCTTTGCAAAGATGATGACCGTAAGGGAAGTCTAGCATGGGTGACTCCATCTTGCCTCTACTCTCACAGGCTGGCTGTCCTCAATCATTCCTGGGCATAGGCCAAGCTAACCATGGGAGAAATTTAGTTTACAGTTTAACTCTGAAGGAAAGGTGATACTAGTCGCTCCCTAAAACGAACCCTCTCCTTGCTCAGGGACCTGCCTTTGTAAAACAAATGAAAGGCCACAAGATTTAGGATTATGGGAGGGGCTTGAATTTTGCTAAGATGTGGGTGTAGCTAACCGAGGACCAGCCATTGACCCCTAGCTTGCCTTTCTATAATCTCTTACTGCTCAGGAGTCATGCGGCCAGAGGTCACAAGATCTGTGACTTCCCCAATTGCTCCTATAGATAACATCACTATTGTAAAACCAAATATTAGTCTTTTGAGATGTTTTTCAGACTTTTGCATTCTGAAATGATTCATGACTCAACTAGTCCTGTGGCCCCCACCTAGAGGTGAGCTTAGTGCACAAGGTCTGTTTTCTCCACTCGTATCATTTTATCTGCAATGAATCAGTAGCACCCATTTTCTGCTCCTACTGCCCACCAAAATATCCATAAGAACCCTAGCCTGTGAGTTCTTGGGGAAACTGATCTGATTAATAAACTGCCATCCTTTCACTTGGCTAGCTCTGTGTTGTTAAACTCTTTCTCTACTGCAATACCACGGTCTCAGTGAACTGGTTTTCTCTACGCAGCAGGCAGGAAGAACCCTTCAGGCGATTACAAATTAGCCTGCTCCAGAGCTGCTGGGGGTGGGGGTGACACCTTCTTGTGCCTGCGTCTTCTTTCTTGGGAGGTCGGCTCTGTTCCCCAGACTGATATGATGGGGAGCTCCTCAAATACGGCCAAGCGGTTTGAATGCGGGGCAGCCAGGGGAGCCACAGATGGTTGCATGCACATCTGTGGTCTGCATGACGCTGCTAGACATGGTGGACAATACCAAGATGAATCAGAGCCAGCACCTGCCTTCCGAGACCTTATGGGCTCATGATTCTCTTCCTTTTAACATGTATATTTATTAGGTACCATAGTGTACAAAGCTTGTTTGCTCGAATTATTTCATTAGGTCCACCTGATAGTCATGTAGGGTGGGCAGGACTGATATGATTTGTTTTATAGTTGAAGAAACTAGGTCTGTCAATAGTGAGCCAGGTTAAAAAAAAAAAAAAAAAGAAATCAGGAAGTTAGGTGATGAGCCTGAGGCCTTACCTCTGGTGAGGAGCAGAGCTAGGACATGAGCCTGTGTTTTGGCTCCTGGCCCAGTGCTGAGCCAACTAAAGGGGCATAAAGGGGAGCTGAGATCAGGGAAGGCTCTGTGGAGTGGCACTGCCCCTCATTCCCTTGTCTGCAATTCTAAAATCCAAAGGCGCCGGGCGCAGTGGCTCACGCCTGTAATCCCAGCACTTTGGGAGGCCGAGGCGGGCGGATCACGAGGTCAGGAGATCGAGACCATCCTGGCTAAAGCGGTGAAACCCCGTCTCTACTAAAAAAATACAAAAAAACTAGCTGGGCGAGGTGGCGGGCGCCTGTAGTCCCAGCTACTTGGGAGGCTGAGGCAGGAGAATGGCGTGAACCCGGGAGGCGGAGCTTGCAGTGAGCCGAGATCCTGCCACTGCACTCCAGCCTGGGCGACAGAGTGAGATTCCATCTCAAAAAAAAAAAAAAAAAAAAAAAAAAAAATCCAAAGGACTCTGAAAACAAAGTCTCTCTCTCTCTCTTTTTTTTTTTTTGTAATGGGATCTCATTCTGTTGCCCAGGCTGGAGTACAATGGTGCCCTCTGCAGCCTCGACCTCCCTGACACAAGTGATCCTCGTGCCTCAGCCTCCTGAGTAGCTGGGACTACAGGTGTGTGTCACAACACCTGGCTATTGTTTTTTGTTTGTTTGTTTCCAAGTTTGGGACTAGAACTCAATTTGGCAGCAAAACCTGACCCGAACTGATGGAATTTGTCATCTTTAGTTATCCACTTGCCATCAGATCAATCTGTTTAGCTGCAGAAATCTTAATGTTTGTTAATAGGGGGTTATCCTGGTCCATAAAGGGAGGGAGAGGAGGAGATATTACCTAATACTGGGTCCATGGACTACATAGCCTTAAAAAAATCTATAAAATTTCAAAACACAGCTGGCTCCAAGGGTTATAGATAAGGGACTCTGGATTGGATCTGAAAAGGGGTTCAGTTGGAGGGTAGAATTTTGATGTTTGGAAGGGATGTGGAGGGATGTTATGAAGAGGAAGCCTCACGCCATACCACCTTGGGTCTCGGTGTAAGTCATTATCAACCATTACATTTGCTTTAAAGCAGAGATGACTTGCATTTCTGATAACTACTTTCCCTTAATTCATGATTCACACACATTTGGAGGGCTGGGCTTTCTGGGTTTGGTTTTTTCCCCTGGTACCAATCCCCGCCTTTTCCCACAAATCACCTGACTTCCCCGAAAACTCAGAAACACGCCCTTTGGCTGAAAAATAGCATTAAGCAATCGGTGAAATTCCCCATTCCTCCTTTCCCGCTTGGAGCCCTGGATAGAGGCCTCTCAGGCTTGGGAGGAGGATGCTATCCTTGTTTCAAAAGCAGAGGGAGCTCCAAGATCATGGCTGAGTTACTCTTTCCCTATGTCATGGTCTCCCAGCCCCCTCTGTTTAGATCAGGGAATTTCAGACATGCACACTCTTAGGAACAGAACCTGGACAGGGAGGCTGACCGGAGGTTCCTGCAGAGGGAGCGTCAAGGCCCTGTGCCGCTGTCCCCGGGGGCCGGAGGGGTTGCCCAGCATGCCCACTGGCAGGAGACAGGGGACTGACCCACTTGCTCCTACCAGCTTCTGAAGGTAAAATCCTTACAAACGACGAGCAGAGCTTTGATGCAGGAAGAAAGAAAGGCAGAGAACTTCACGTAGGAGGGCTTGGGGCAGTGATAGAGGGCTCACAAAGGCAGCATAAAGAAAAAAGCAGAATATAGGCAACCTATTTCTCTTAGGCTCACCCCATCCACCCCTACTTCACCCCCTTACCTACCACTGTTTTCAGGGTTAAAGCAATTTTAGCAAGACTTTACTAGGAACTGTGGGGAGATAGCTTATATTTTCAGTAAGTTGGCAGGGGAGTGGGGGTGGCAGCAGGGACAAACCCCAAAGAAACTCTGGAAAACGAATGTAGGAAGTGTTTATGTTCCTTGTCATTTGGCTGTCCCTTTTCTCCTTCCTCACGCAACCCTGTCTCAGTGGGGCAGCACTTCCTTCCCAGACTGCTTGTTCCAAGGCCCCTGACTTCCCCTAGTGAAAGAAGCTCCTGCGTCCATCCGTGGGCGTTGGGAGCATCAACGGAGATGCACGCAATGATAAACAGCAGACAGGGCTGCTTGAGGAGATAAGGAGATCATGGTTAAAGAAGAGGGGCTGTCCTAGATGGATGGTCATGATGCGCGAAGACTGCTGAAAACCCGAGTGGAAATGGGAGCATTGTTCTTGAGGGCAGGAGAGAGACTGATACCGTCGGGGTGGGGCTGGTGGAGGACAACAGAGGAAGAAGAAAACTGGGAGAAAGTACTCGATCCCTTTGGAGAAAAATTAGGAGAAAGTCCAGAGAAGCAAGGAGGAAAGGATACAATTTAGTTATAGTCTAGAAAGTTAGTTGAAGTTGAACTAAGGAGGGTGTGAGGGGCCCGGTGCCATGCGGCGATGTTGGTGATATGGCTCTGTTTAACCTGTGTGTTATCCCTTTGAAGGTGACACTGAGCCCCAGGTGACGCCACACCACCAAAGAAGGTGCCTGTGTTTGTCAGACAAATACAGCCAGGCCTGCCACCCCTTAGGCTCCAAAGTCCCGAGGTCCAGAAAGCCAGGACCAAGAGACAGGCAGCTCACCAGGGCGGACGAATCGCCAGAGATGTGGTAAGTCATCAAGGGTCTCCAGAGGTTACACAGACTCTATTCCCTTCATCTTCTCAAGAAAAGTGCTCATGGGCCAGGCATGATGGCTCACACCTATAATCCCAGCACTTTAGGAGACTGAGGCAGGAGCATTGCTTGAGCCCAGGACTTTGAGACCAGCCTGGGCAACATAAGGAGACCCTGTCTCTATTAAAAAAAAAAAAAAAAAAATGAGCCCAGTGTGGTGGGTGTCATCTGTGGTCCCAGCTACTCAAAAGGCTGAGGTAGCAAAATCACTTGAGCGCAGGAGGTCAAGGCTGCAGTGAGCTGAGATCGCACCACTGCACTCCAGCCTGGGCGACAGAGTGAGACCCTGTCTGAAAAGAAAAAAAAAAAAGGGGGGGCTCTTATCTGAAGCCTGGGTTTTGGTTTGACCTGGGACTTTTCTTTATTCCGACCTAAGATTCTCCCCCATGGCCGACCGACTGACTACCTCTATCTTCTTCCCGCTTCTGCCTCTGACAAATAGCGCTTTCTGTCCTAGGCTACTAGTGCCTGGGTCACCCGCCAATCTATGCCTCTGTTTTTTCAGGTGCATTATCCTGTTTTGCCTTTTGGCATGGGTTTATGCTGAGCCTACCATGTATGGGGAGATCCTGTCCCCTAACTATCCTCAGGCATACCCCAGTGAGGTAGAGAAATCTTGGGACATAGAAGTTCCTGAAGGGTATGGGATTCACCTCTACTTCACCCATCTGGACATAGAGCTGTCAGAGAACTGTGCGTATGACTCAGTGCAGGTATGTTATAAGCACAAAAAGAATAGAGAGAGAAGACCAGGGCTGAGGTAGTGGAATAAGGATGTGGGAGGGAGAGCCACCTGTACTCACAGTGAACTGAAGTCAAGTCCTAGGGGCATAAATGTTCTACTCTCTCTGTCCCTTCTCTTACCTCCATACCAAAATATTACCCTTTCCTAGCTTTTTTATTGTTGCTGTTGACTCTTCTCTTAGATAATGTCAGGAGACACTGAAGAAGGGAGGCTCTGTGGACAGAGGACCAGTAACAATCCCCACTCTCCAATTGTGGAAGAGTTCCAAGTCCCATACAACAAACTCCAGGTGATCTTTAAGTCAGACTTTTCCAATGAAGAGCGTTTTACGGGGTTTGCTGCATACTATGTCGCCACAGGTAAGGCTCACCCTTCTGCATGTGCCTTATTGACCCAGCTAAAAGATTAGAAGTGAGAAATCCACTGAGCAACACGTTGAATGAGGATTCTGTTTGTAATTCATACAAAAAGTGTTGACTTGGCCTGGGTCCCTCCATAAATCACTTTTGTGAAATTCAAATGCATGATCACATCTTAGTGGTGACGATGATAATGGTAATAACACATATTACATAATACACAGTAATTTATTGAGAGCCACTGTAAACTGGGTATGTGCCGGGGATTTTTCCTATGTTAACACAATCATCACTTTCACCCTTCAAGGTAGGTGTTATTTGCTCCATATAAAGATGAAGAAAATAAGGACTAGGAAAGTTAATAACTTGCCAAGAATCACACGAGGAATGTGTAGTATTTAAACCCATTCAATATATGGCATTCAAACCTTCAAATTCTGGGTACTTCTGTATCTCTCTCCAGGTTAAAATGAAGCTAGGACATCTCATAAAGCCAAACTATTGTTTAGATTTGATAGAAGGACCAACATCATATAAAGCAATGAATGTACTGATTCCTCCCTGCAGAAGGCATCATCATGATGTTTACCTTGCAGAGCGTCATCCCTGGAGCTGAAACGCTCTGTACATGAGAAAAGTCAAGGACCTCTGACATTAAGAGCTCCCTAGGCCAGGCGTGGTGGCTCATGCCTGTAATCCCAGCACTTTGGGAGGCTGAGGCGGGTGGATTACTGGAGGCCAGGAGTTAAAGACCAGCCTCGCCAACATGGTGAAATCATGTATCTATTAAAAATACAAAATATTAACCAGGTTTGTGGTGCGTGCTTGTGTTCCCAGCTCCTCAGGAGGTGGAGGCATGAGACTTGCTTGAACCTGGGAGGTGGAGGTTGCAGTGAGCCGAGATCGCACCACTGCACTCCAGCCTGGGTGAGAGAGTGAGGCTATGTCACATACACACACACACACACACACACACACACACACACACACGCACACACGAGCTCCCTTATAGCTGTGTAGTGGTAGGGTTCAACTCTGGAACCATATGTCAGGGGAGTAATATAGAATAATACCGGCCTGACATGCGATCCCTTGAGGGATCTTTAAGCAACAGGCCTTTCCTACTTTTTCTTACCCTTATGGTTTTAGGTTTAACCTCATTCTGCCTTCTTGGTGTTTGTTCTTGACCTCAGCCTCTCTCTACTCTTTGTAGACATAAATGAATGCACAGATTTTGTAGATGCCCCTTGTAGCCACTTCTGCAACAATTTCATTGGTGGTTACTTCTGCTCCTGCCCCCCGGAATATTTCCTCCATGATGACATGAAGAATTGTGGAGGTGAGCTTGGTGTTAAGAGGGTTGCATGTTCCCTGGGATTTGGAATGGCTGAGGCCCTAGAAAGGGCTTTGTCCACCCTTCCAACTTCTGTTAGGCCCAGCCTTCATTTGGCATTTATTCCTTTTTTATTTTAAAATTTACTTATTTGTTTGTTTGTTTATTTATTTATTTATTTATTATTTTTAAGAATTTCAGTAGTTTTGGGGGTACTGGTGATTCTTGGTTACATGGATGAGTTCTTTAGTGGTCAATTCTGAGATTTTATTGTACCTGTTACCCGAGCAGTGTACACTACACCCAATGTGCAGTTTTCTCGCCCCCGTTTCAACCTCCCCCACACTGAGTCCACAGAGTCCATTATATCACTCAGTATTGGCATCTATTCTTAGTTACTCATAAGCTGAGATGAAGCCACAAGAAGGGAGGAAGATAAGACTACAGGGTAAAGTTAGTTAATTGGAGAAAAGAGATAGATGTCTGTAAAGAGTCTACTGGGGGCTGTTCATAACCAGGAAAGGCTCCATCCTAAGCAAAGTGATGGAAACCTAATAGGACTTGGGTGTTCCTGCTGATATCTACTGCATGTGTAATTGCTGCATCCCTCCAGTTAGGGCGGGGATCTCAGGTTAGTTTGAATGGAGGACTGTCAGTTTCTGAGAGAAGGAATCATAGAATAGTGCAGGAATTCCTTTGCTTGACGCTGTATTTGATTCTCCCTTTCACTTTTTCTCTCTTAGTTAATTGCAGTGGGGATGTATTCACTGCACTGATTGGGGAGATTGCAAGTCCCAATTATCCCAAACCATATCCAGAGAACTCAAGGTGTGAATACCAGATCCGGCTGGAGAAAGGGTTCCAAGTGGTGGTGACTGTGCGGAGAGAAGATTTTGATGTGGAACCAGCTGACTCAGAGGGAAACTGCCTTGACAGTTTAGTTGTGCGTGACGGTTGATTAATACCCCCACCCTCAACTTACACAAAGAGATCTCTCTCTGAAAAGAAAGAAAAATTTTTTTTGAGGCAGGGTCTTGCTCTATTGCTCAAGCTGGAGTGCAGTGGTGCAAGCACGGCTCACTGTAGCCTTGACCTCTTGGACTCAAGCAAGCCTCCCACCTCAGCCTCCTGAGTAGCTAGGCCCACAGGCATGAGCCACCATACCCAGCTAATATTTTTGTTGTTATTTATTTATTTATTTATTTATTTACAGAGATGGGGTTTTGCTATGTTGCTCAGGTTGGCCTGAAACTCCCGACCTCAAGCAATGCTCCCACCTCGGCCTCCCAAAGTGCTGGGATTATAGGTGTGAGCCACTGCACTCAGCCTAAAGATAAGATTATCTTTTCTCCTGACCCTTATTTTCCTTCTTCTTATTTTATGTGACATTCAATGCCTCTCTTATTTTTATCTCCCATCTTCCAATTTTACCTCTTTCCTTTAGTTCTTTCCCTCTTCTGATTTCATCATTTCGTTCAGTTTGTTGCAGGAGATCAGCAATTTGGTCCTTACTGCGGTCGTGGATTCCCTGGGCCACTAAATATTGAAACCAAGAGTAATGTTCTTGATATCATCTTCCAAACTGATCTAACAGGGCAAAACAAGGGCTGGAAACTTCGCTACCATGGAGATCGTGAGTAACCTAGAAGACCCTCTTTGGTTGGTGATACCAAAGTCCCCAAACAATGTGGGATCAAAGCAGGTAGATGATCCAGGCACAATGGAAATACCTGTGATCTCAGCTACTAGGGGAGGCTGAGGCAGGAGGATCCCTTGATCCCAGGAAGTAGGAGTCTGAGTCCACTCTGGGCAACAGAGCAAAACCTTGTCTCTAAAACAAAACAAAAACAAAGCAACAATAATTTAAAAAACAGATAGATTGTTGTTCTGATAGTATCCTGAGATTCTTCACTTCCTCAGGAAAATCTAAACCAGTCAATGGTTGCTAGGAATGCCTCAACCTCTAGTAATCCTTTAACTAGACCTGAGAGTGCAGACAGCTTGGGGGTGGTTAGTTGGTAATGCCATATGATTTTAGACATCTGCTGTATTGGAATGTTAAGCATCAGGAATGAGGACAACTGGATGATTTTAGAAAGTGTGAGAATGATGTAAATAGAATGAGAGTCTTCAACTATTTAGTAACGTTTTTTTCTTGCCCCAACTTCTGTTCCTTCAAGCAATGCCCTGTCCTAAAGAAGAAACTCCCACTTCCGTTTGGGAGCCTGCGAAGGCAAAATATGTGTTTAGAGATGTGGTGCGGATAACCTGTCTGGATGGGTTTGAAGTTGTGGAGGTAAAGTACCATCTTGGCTTCTCCCCAATCCCTGACCCCAGATCAGGATGAGCAGACTGAACTTGTCCAGTTGTTTACCAACGTAAGTGTGTGATCAAGGTATAACGCCTTTCCCATAAACACGACAGCTTAAGATCTGTAGTTCTCTCTTGTGAGTCATGGAGCTCCCTGGCCAGCTTGGCATTCTCTCTCTGCCTTCAGTCTTCTTGGGGAAGGGGAGTTGACACGTTGGGGCAGAGCTGTCTGTCAGCCTCATCTCCTGGGTGCTTTGGGTCAGTCTGCTAAGACGTTCCCAAGCTTCTTGTGGTGAGGACTCCTCATTGATCCAAGGCCAGAGATCAATTCCAGTTTTGATTTTGGTTTCCCATATTTCTCTTCAGAAATAAGTGGTGATGTTTGTTATTCTCCAGGGACGTGTTGGTGCAACATCTTTCCATTCGACTTGTCAAAGCAATGGAAAGTGGAGTAATTCCAAACTGAAATGTCAACGTACGTGTCTCTTCAAAGTGGAAGTCTTTCTTTTTCTCTCAGAGAGAATGGAAAGATCAGCACATCCAAATTCAGATGCATGGTTTCCTCTTAGGCATGTGAGGGAGTGGGTTGGGTTTTTGAAGGGAAGCCAGTCATGGAGGCTTTTCTAGTCCAGCCCCGAATCTGTTCCCAGGCCAACTAGATCGGCAAGTTTCTTTCCAAGAAAGGGGCTATGGGATAGGTCGAGTTAATAGCCCCATGTGGGTGCATTTGTGGCTTCCACTGGGCCATCACCAATCGCTGAGAACCAGGCTCTTCACTACGGCTTTCACGGGGCCATCTGAGTTGGCATCTCAGTGGGCCAGAGACCTGAGAATTGCCAGTTGGGGAGGATGGCCACAGAGAGGCTGGTGTGGGGAGGTTCATCCCAGGTGTGCCTGTGGATATGGGGTGGGGAAGCAGTGAGGATGAAACTGGCCCCATGACTCCTCCTTGGAGGAAGTGGCTGTCCTGACCATCGCTCTCCTTCCTTCGTCTGGTAGCTGTGGACTGTGGCATTCCTGAATCCATTGAGAATGGTAAAGTTGAAGACCCAGAGAGCACTTTGTTTGGTTCTGTCACCCGCTACACTTGTGAGGAGCCGTATTACTACATGGAAAATGGAGGAAATGGTAGGTTTCTTCTACTGGAGAAGAGAGAGAGTGAGAAGGTGTTGGAGGGTGAATAGCATAATCTGTCTGTGCCGGAGAGAGTCTGCAGACAAATGAAGGCGATAGGAGACAGTGTTCATCCCCTTGACTTCATCTAAACATACACTTTTCATATGGAGCAGGGCACGCGCAGGGCAGCACCAGTCACAGGGAATCATAGAGGTCACCAGCTCAGCTTCATAGCTGCTGCAGGAATTCCCCTACAACATCCATTTCATGGGATTACCCACCTTTGGACCAGTTATTTCATGTAAAACCCACAGGAGCAATGCCTCCCGCTTCAAGACAGCAAGCTACACTGACTGGCTTTCTTGATGTAGAGGCTTTGGTCGTGCTAGATGAAGGGCTGGATGAGACACTATACATTCTCTGCATTGCTTTGTATTTATTTTCCCACTTTCTCAATGCCTTCTTTCCTTCTGCTTTGGAGATGTTCCCTTTGTCTCCCCTGGCGGGCTAGAGGCCTGAGGGATTGTTTGGAGGAAGATATTTTTTTTCTGGCTGATTTAATCTGATTTACTACTTGAATCCCAGAGGAGCTGAGGCTCTGAAGGGATGGGGCGGGCTGTGGGGGAATGGAAGAGGGAGGGAAGATGCGGTAGTGAGTGTGGCCTGTGTTCTCTGTGCTATTCCAGGGCAGTATCACTGTGCTAGTAATGGGAGCTGGGTGAATGAGGCGCTGAGCCCAGAGCTGCCGAAATGCGTTCCAGGTAAGGAGGGCCAAGGCTTGGGTAGAGATGATAGGCATGGGTGAATGGGAGTCACCTTCTGAAAGCAGCTGTAACCCTCTTGGGAAAGGACTGAACAGTGGCCTACCAGAGTCCAGCTCAGTGAGGTGGCAGTAGCACTGTGCCGTGGGCTGTCGGGGCTGTGGGGAACCTCCTCAGCTACACTGAAGCCAGGCCGACTGCAAGGAAATATAAGCGTCAGCCAGCGACAGTTGGTGTCTGGTAATGTAGCTGCAACAAGAAGATACAGAACTGCTAAAAACAGGGCCTGAAAACTGAGAGTGAGTAATCAACATTCAGAAACAAGACTAGTTAAATAACCTAGTTATTATATTAAAAGTTTATATGGCAGCAAAATATCAAGGAATTCAAGTAACGAGGAAGATCAAAGTTGGGTAGCAGAAGGCTGGGGCAAATCCAGTAGGATGAAGACCATCCTGGTTGTTACTGAGAACGAAAGACCAAGTTTATTTGTTGTGTTTATTATCTCATTCATGTCCTTGTAACAGCCCCGTGAGCTAGGTGTCATTAGTCTTATTTGACCAGTCAATGGGTGGGTGCAAGTTTGCAGAGTTAGCAAGTTGTGAAGGCCGGCTTTGAGCCCAGGTTTGTCTAAGTCCAAAGCCTGTTGTGCTCAACTTGGAGTCCCTCCAGGCTGTCTAGCAAGGGATTTAGGTAAGCAGCTTCACTTGAATTCAGTTATTAGTATAACTGAATGGTAATGGCACCAGTCACTGGGAGTGACAGGTCGAGGCCAAAGAAGGAACCCCTCTCTACTTCCTAGGCTGACCTGTGGTTTACTAGGAGGGACTCAGGTGCAACTAGAACTCCAGTAAAGAAGGCGATTAAAGTTTGATCTGGGCATCTGAAGAAGGCAGAAAGCTTCCCTCCTCCACCATCTGTGTGAGAAAAGGGTTTCCAGCACTGGCTCTTGTTTGGGCGCTGGCCTCACATGCCGAGTTGGGAGGTGCAAGGGGGACCCCTGCCTCCAGAGGGGCTGTGAGTCACACTGTGGATAGCGTGAGGCACCAGTGCATCTGGACTCAGTGATTCACACACTGCCTCTGGTTAACTGAGCTCTGCCATGAGCCTGCTATGACATCGGCAAAGCGGGGTGTTTAGGTAAGACCAGGGTGGGTCAGGTATTGAGCTTGTTGACCAAATAGGATTGACCATTTTGTACTAGAGAACCCTGCAACCTAGCAGGTAAAATTCTTTGAGTGGTTGGAGGATTTGCAGGAAGCCAGTATCATTTCTTGCTCCTTCCCCGTGTTCTTTTTATTCCTTCCTAGTCTGTGGAGTCCCCAGAGAACCTTTTGAAGGAAAACAGAGGATAATTGGCGGATCCGATGCAGATATTAAAAACTTCCCCTGGCAAGTCTTCTTTGACAACCCGTGGGCTGGTGGAGCGCTCATTGATGAGTACTGGGTGCTGACGGCAGCTCATGTTGTGGAGGGAAACCAGGAGCCAACAATGTATGTTGGGTCCACCTCAGTGCAGACCTCACGGCTGGCAAAATCCAAGATGCTGACTTCTGAGCGTGTGTTTATTCATCCGGGATGGAAGCTGCTGGAAGTCCCAGAAGCACGAACAAATTTTGATAATGACATTGCACTGGTGCAGCTGAAAGACCCAGTGAAAATGGGACCCACCGTCGCCCCCATCTGCCTACCAGGCACCTCTTCTGACTACAACCTCATGGATGGGGACCTGGGACTGATCGCAGGCTGGGGCCGAACAGAGAAGAGAGATCGCGCTCTTCGCCTCAAAGCGGCAATGTTACCTGTAGCTCCTTTAAGAAAGTGTAGAGAAGTGAAAGTGGAAAACCCCAAAGCAGATGCAGGGGCCTATGTTTTCACTCCTAACATGATCTGTGCTGGAGGAGAGAAGGGCATGGATAGCTGTAAAGGGGACAGTGGTGGGGCCTTTGCTGTACAGGATCCCAATGACAAGACCAAATTCTATGTAGCTGGCCTGGTGTCCTGGGGGCCCCAGTGTGGGACCTATGGGCTCTACACACGGGTACAGAACTATGTTGACTGGATAAAGAAGACTATGCAGGAAAATAGCACCCCCAGTAAGGATTAATCCGGATACATCCCACCAGCCTCTCCAAGGGGTGTGACCAATGCATTGCCTTCTGTTCCTTATGATATTCTCATTATTTCATCATGACTAAAGGAAGACACGAGTGAATGATTTAAATAGAACTTGATTGTTGAGATGCCTGGCTGGAAGTAGAGAGGTAGAGTTTGATCATAGAATTGTGCTGGTCATACATTTTTAGTCTAACTCCTTGGGGTCCTTTCCCTTGAGTACCTATTGTAGATAACACTATGGGTGGGGCACTCCTATCTTGCACTATTCCACAGGGATACCTTAATTCTTTGTTTCTTTCTTTACCTGTTCAAAATTCCATTTACTTGATCATTCTCAGTATCCACTGTCTATATAGAATAAAGTATGTTTATAAGCAAATTTTGGCTGACTTACCTCATTCCACACCAAATCTTCAGAATTATAGAAGGGGAGTGGGATGAGAAGGGTGTTATGTCACTGAAATTGGGCATCTAGTAATTTATATTTAATTTAATTGTCATGAAAACAGAGAATTCAGCTTTTCTTCTCTCTTCCAACTGAGATTTACTGAATATTGTGGATTAGTACGAAGATCGCCAGTGTTAGGCATCATATTCTGCTTTTGAAACTCATTAATATTTACCTGAAAAAAAAAAAAAAAGAAACTCATTAAATCCCATCGGGTGCATGGCTCACACCTGTGATCCCAACACTTTGGGAGGCTGGGGTGGGAGGATCACTTGAGCCCAGGAGTTCAAGACCAGGGTGAGCAACACAGGGAGACCTTGTCTCTACAAAAATAAAAAGTAAAAATTAGCTAGGCATGGTGGTGCATGCCTTAGTCCCAGCTGCTCAGGAGGCTGAGGTGGGAAGATCGCTTGAGCCCAGGAGGTCAAGGCTGCAGTGAGCTGTGATCATGCCACTGTACTCCAGCCTGGGCAACCAGAATAAGACACTGTCTCGAACAAAACAAAACAGAAAACTCCCAACTTATTCAGAAGTCCATGTACAATAGTTTGAGTTGGCTGTTTAAGATCTTCTTTAAGTATAATGTTTTTCAATATGTCAACTGAAAGTTAATTTTCCTTTAATACTCACTTGTATCATGCAATATTATGACAACAAAAAAGAAAAACTATAGAAATTGAGCATGCTCTTGTCTGCTTTCCTGGTGGTTTTGATCAATTTGTGACAATGTTTTCATTAGATTGAACTCTGTACCAAGATGACATCGCAGAAAATCTCGGTGAGGATGGACTCCTAAACTCTCCCTTCTATTTTCTTTCTTTTTTTTTTTTTGAGACGGAGTCTTGCTCTGTCGCCCAGGCTGAAGTGCAGTGGCCGGATCTCAGCTCACTGCAAGCTCCGCCTCCCGGGTTCATGCCATTCTCCTGCCTCAGCCTCCCGAGTAGCTGGGACTACAGGCGCCCGTCACCTCGCCCAGCTAGTTTTTTGTATTTTTTAGTAGAGATGGGGTTTCACCATGTTAGCCAGGATGGTCTCGATCTCCTGACCTTGTGATCCACCCGTCTCGGCCTCCCAAAGTGCTGGGATTACAGGCTTGAGCCACCGCGCCCGGCCTCTCCCTTCTATTTTCTAGGGGAAGGAAAAGAAAATATTCCTCCTCCCAAAGAATGATTACTGATGAGAAATGACTACAGAATAGAGACTTAGCATTTTACAAACTGAGGACAGGAGAACTCTCTCAGGATGGCAGTTGCCCTAACAGGGTGTCTTAGGAAAGCAGAGGTCTGAGAAGAGCTGAGGGGGGACTCTGACCTGTTCGATGTGACACGTGGCTTTCAGGAGGGCAGTTTTTACCAGAAGCCAAAAAACGGTTTGTTTGGGCCCATCAAGAATGGACTTTGATATTCCATAGACCAAGAGGGCTAAATTCAAAAGCTGACCTTAGACCAGAGGGTAAACACGATGTGGTAACCAGAGGAACTCTAATTGAAGGGCCTGAAGAATTGAAGGGAATTACAACAGGAAGCCTCTGGGAGGATTATATCGTCAACCAAGCAGCATAAAGTCACTGTGTCACCCCTGAACTGTATGCATCGTAGCCGCCTCCTCACACTTCCTGTCATTGCAGGGGCAATGGAATTGACAGTGTGGCCTGGGCGAGAGTGTTTCGGTGAGAGGAGGATTCTTCTAGAGATAAAAAGGCATTGGAGAAATATTAAGATTTAGAAACATGATCTGTGATAGAGATATTTTTCTTATTTTTTTATACTTGGGGTAACAGCAAAACATTAACCTGGAATCTGACAAGTAACAGAAAAGGAAGTTCCTCCCTCTCAGAGAATCACCAGTCTATTTGGGTTCTGCCCTTGCCGATGGGCTGAGGTATTGGTGAAGAATTTCCCTCTTTGCTGCCGCCTTGTACAGCGTGACGGGTATGGGTTTTGCATCATTGACTGTGCTGCAAGGTCATTTCTCTTGGTGAGTGGCAGGGAGAAGAGTTAAATGAATCATCATCAGAGGCTCAGGGAGATGATCTAAATGAATCATCATCAGAGACTTCAGAGCTGGGAAGAGCTCGTCACCAGGTCCTAGAGGGGCTACAAAGTCATTCATTGTGTTTAAAGGGTATCCATCATAGTACCTTACAAGTTAGTTGGGAACGTATGTCTGCTTCTTCTGAAACTCAGGAAAACAGTGTTTTTTTTTTTTTTTTTTTTTTTGGTGGTGCAACAGAGATTTACTCTTGTTGCCCAGGCTGGAGTGCAATGGTGTGATCTCGGCTCACCGCATCCTCCGCCTCTCAGGTTCAAGCGATTCTCCTGCCTCAGCCTCCCAAGTAGCTGGGATTACAGGCATGTGCCACCACGCCCAGCTAATTTTGTATTTTTAGTAGAGACGGGGTTTCACCGTGTTGGCCAGGCTGATCTCGAACTCCTGACCTCAGATGATCCGCCTGCCTTGGCCTCCCAAAGTGCTGGGATTATAGGTGTGAGCCACCGCTCCCAGAGAAAATAGTTAGCTTTTTAAAGAAGGTGAATTGTCATTTTTCTTTGGTCAGAAGAAAATGGACTGGTGGGTCAGCAGCTCATGCCAGGGAGGAAAGACAATGTCCAGTGGTCAAGAGGACTTGAAGCAAAGGAACTTACTTGAAACTGGCCCAGCCCAGAAAGGGCTAGAAGGGATCCTGGGACTCTAAAATTTCCTTTACGGTGACTGCTAGAATCAGAAACATACACTGTGGAAATGTAACTTTTTTCCTGCATATTGGTTATTATTTTAAAAATTGAAAATATGAAGCTGGGTGTGGTGACTCACGCCTGTAATCTCAGCACTTTGGGAGACCAAGATGGGTGGATCACCTGAGGTCAGGAGTTCAAGACCAGCCTAACCAACATGGTGAAACCCTGTCTACTAAAAATACAAAAATTAGCCAGGTGTGGCAACATGTGCCTGTAATCCCAGTTACTCGGGAGGCTGAGGCAGGAAAATCGCTTGAACCTGGGATTGCAGTGAGCCAAGATGGCACCACTGCACTCCAGCCTGGGCAACAGAGTGAGATTCCATCTCAGACAGACAGACACACACACACACACACACATGACACAACTTTATTTAATCTTGATCAAATCCACAAACTCTGCCATGGTTATTAAAATAATGATTTAACAAAACTCCTTTTCTTTTGACATATTCACAAGAAGTTGCAAAGTTAGTACAGAGAGGTGCTGTTTCTCCTAATGGCTACGTCTTAGGTAACTACAGTACAATATCTAAACCAGGAAACTTATGCTGGTACAATGTGCACGGGTAGTTGTGTGTTATTTTACTACATTGGAGAGTCATGTAAGCACCTCTGCAGTCAAGATATGAAACAATTCCATCACTACAAAGATTCCCTTCTTGCCAAATTTTTGTAGTCCACCCTTTTCTTTTTAATTTTCTCTTACGATCGTAAAAAGACACATTGGAAAGATCCAGCTTCTCTCAGTTGTCCTAAGAGGAAATTGATTTTGGGTATGTCCACCCTTGAACCAGAGACTGGACATATTGAGGGACATGAAGTTGTGGTAACAAGAACCACAATGGGGGAACCCCCCAAAGCAAACCTACAGGGAAAGTCTCTGAATGGAAGCATCTGTTTGTTTTTTTTTTTTTTGAGACGGAGTCTGGCTCTGTCGCCCAGGCTGGAGTGCAGTGGCCGGATTTCAGCTCACTGCAAGCTCCGCCTCCCGGGCTTACGCCATTCTCCTGCCTCAGCCTCCGGAGTAGCTGGGACTGCAGGAGCCCGCCACGTCGCCGGCTAGTTTTTTTGGTATTTTTTTTAGTAGAGACGGGGTTTCAACGTGTTAGCCAGGATGGTCTCGATCTCCTGACCTCGTGATCCACCCATCTCGGCCTCCCAAAGTGCTAGGATTACAGGCTTGAGCCACCGCGCCCGGCCCTTGGGAGCATCTGTTTTTAAAAAATCTCTCTTCCTCTACAAGGCACTACAAAGGACGCAAAAGACCTGCAGCTGCCAGGAAGGAGCTCATTCTGATTGTAACCATTGCATTCTGCCTCATCTCCAAATGGGCTGTTGGCATTGTGTATCTATCTCCCTTTAGGTTTAATGTGGAAACAAATTATTTCTTTTGTCTTCATTGCTTAAGGACTGAGTGTGAAATATTTTTGGTATAATATGCTCAGGTTTTTCTGGGTATCTGCCTATTCATGGATAAAATGAAAATGTTTCTTGATCTCTCTTAGAAAGCAAGAAGAACTTAAGGTTTTTAACAGAAAAAATAAAAGAGGATGGCTAGAATTCTCTTTTATTCACAGAAATAGAGCCAGGCGTGGTGGCTCACACCTGTAATCCCAGCACTTTGGGAGGCCGAGGCGGGCAGATCACGAGGTCAGGAGATCGAGACCATCCTGGCTAACACGGTGAAACCCCGTCTCTACTAAAAGTACAAAATTAGCCAGGCGTCATGGCGGCACCTGTAGTTCCAGCTATTCAGCAAGCTGAGGCAGGATTATCATTTGAACCTGGGAGGCGGAGGTTGCAGTGAGCCTAGATCAGGCCACTGCACTCCAGCCTGGGTGACAGAGCAAGACTCCATCTCAAAAACAAACAAACAAAAATGACAGAAATAAAAATTCACGGAATAAAAATGCACGGAAGCAGGGATGAAAGCAAAAAAAGCACCTGAGCACTAGTTGGGGGAGAAGTCAGGACAGCAGAGAAGCCTGGGACCACGGCAGGTGAGTTCTGTGAGACCTGAATAGAACTGAAGAAGACCCCAAGGGAGAATTTGATCTGCTCACAGGGACAAGCAGAGGCCGGTTGCGTGGGGCAGGGCTGAACCCAAAAGGCTTGACAGAGACTCCCTGAGGAGAGATTTTGGAAAACATTGACCACCTAGGTTGGACCTAGATGAACTTTACTGTCAGGTCTCTGAGCCCAGGCTAAGCCATCATATCCCCTGTGACCTGCACGTGTACATCCAGATGGCCTGAAGCAACTAAATATCCACAGGAGAAGTGAAAAGAGGCTTAACTGATGACATTCCACCACTGTGATTTGTTTCTGCCCCGCTCTAACTGATCGATGTACTTTGTAATCTCTCCCCACCCGTAAGAAGTTTCTTTGTAATTCTCCCCACCCTTGAGAATGTACTTTGCGAGATCCACCCCCTGCCCACAAAACATTGCTCCTAATTCCATCGCCCATCCCAAAACCTATAAGAACTAATGATAATCCCACCACTCTTTGCTGACTCTCTTTTTGGACTCAGCCCGCCTGCACCCAGGTGAAATAAACAGCCTTGTTGCTCCCACAAAGCCTGTTTGGTGGTCTCTTTACACGGTCACGTGAGACATTTACCTGCTCTGTCACATAATTGTGGTACAATTTATGTAGAATTTTTTTCCAGCAATTTATGAAGTTGTCTGAGTTTGCCTTAAGTGGCCCGAAGCCTTTCAGGTCTCTTTACCCGGTCCTTGGTGGCTTTGCCCTCCTTTTGGTGTCCTGTGCTGTCCTCACTGCCATCATCTCTCCTCTGAAAATATGACTTTTTTCCTGCATGTCTGTTATTTTCCTTCCCTCTCTTCCCTTCCCTTTCCTCCCTTCCTTCTTCCCTCCCTCCCTCCCTCTCTCTCTTTTCTTCTTCTTTCTTTCTTTCTTTCTTTTTCTTTCTTTCTCTCTCTTTCTTTCTTTATTTCTTTCTCTTTCTTTCTTTCTTCCCTTTCTTTTCTTTTTTTCTTTCCTTCTTTCCTTTTTCTTTCTTTCCTTCCTTCCTTTCTCCTTCCTTCCTTCCTTCCTTCCTTCCTTCCTTTCTTTCTTTCTTTCTTTCTTTCTTTCTTTCTTTCTTTCTTTCTTTCTTTCTTTCTTTCTTTCTTTCTTTCTTTCTTTCTTTCTCTTTCTTTCTTTCTTTCTTTCTTTCTTTCTTTCTTTCTCCTTCCTTCCTTCCTTCCTTCCTTCCTTCCCTCCCTCCCTCCCTCCCTCTCTCTCTCTCCTTCCTTCCTTCCTCCCTCCCTCCCTCCCTCCCTCCCTCCCTCCCTCCCTCCCTCCCTCCCTCCCTCCCTCCCTCCCTCCCTCCTTTCTTTCTTTCTTTCTTTCTTTCTTTCTTTCTTTCTTTCTTTCTTTCTTTCTTTCTTTCTTTCTTTCTTTCTTTCTTTCTTTCTTTCTTTCTTTCTTTCTTTCTTTCTTTCCTCACTCTGTTGTCCAGGCTGGAGTACAGTGGTATAATGACAGCTCACTGCCACCCCAAACTCCTGGACTCAAGGGGTCCTCACACCTCAGCCTCCCGAGACCCCGAGACTGCAGGCATGCACCACCACACCTGGCTACTTTTTAATTTGTTTGTAGAGACAGGGTCTTGCTATATTGCCCAGGCTGGTATTGAACTCTTGGCCTCAAGCAATCCTCTCTCCTTGGCCTCCCAAAGTGCTGGGATTGTAGGGATGAGCCACCACATCTGGCTCTTCTTTGGTTTCAATATGCTCACTTGACATAATAAAACCCTGCCTCCTCTATGCCTGAACTGGTATGGCTGCTAGTGGCTGGGGGAAAACACACAAGCTCTCACAACTGTCTCAAAAAAGGTGAGAGTGTCTCACAAAAGAACAACTGTCTCCCTTTTAATTGTTGGCCATGAGTCTCAAATGAACCCTTCATGCTCCCAGGCAATCAAAATTCCCTAATCCATTCTCAATCCCACTGTCCCAGAGGACTATTTCATTTCTTCTCTCTTCTCACACCCCTGAAATTCTCCGTCCTCATTCTCAGCTGATGACCTTATTTTCTACCTCACCAAGACACATGAAGCCTAGAAGAAAGCTTTTACCACCACTACATCTACTGGAATACTGGCATCTGTTCCCTTACACTCAGCTGGCCTGTGTGTTAACTTACCCATTGGTGACTTATCCATGCTTCCAACTCGATTCCATCTCTACCCACCCCCACCCACCATCACCATTTCCCTCCCTATTGTGTAATTCCCATCAGTATGTAAACACGTTGTAATTCCTCCAAATTTAAATAGACTTCTCTTGACCACAATTCCTCCAACAGCTTTCCCTATTTATTTGTTTCTGTTTGCAGCAAATTCCTTAAAATAATTGATTGTACCCTGTCTCCAGTTCCTATTCTCCCAGTCTCTCTCCAGCTCTGCTCTGGCTTTTCCCACTGTCATTCCACCATACTGTGCTTTTCTGGGTCACCAATGACTCTGACACTGCTCCATGGAAGGATGGATCCTCAGTCTTTATCTCCACCTCGATGCACTTTCTTTCCTTGGCTTCTGAGTACTGAACTCCCCAGGTTTTCCTCCTACCTCAGTGGTCACGGGCTGGAGTGCAGTGGCGCTATCATTGCTCACGGCAGCCTCAAATTCCTGGGCTCAAGCATTCCTCCTGTTTCAGCCTCCTGAGTAGCTGGGACCACGGGCACACATCATCATGTCCAGCTAATTTTTAATTTTTTTGTAATGATGGAATCTCACTATGTTGCCCGGGTTAGTCTTCTTTCAAGTTTTTTTTTTTTTTTGCCATCTGTTACCAATTGGTTCTGACCAGGTTGGTCTTGAACTCCTGGGCTCAGACGATTCTCCAGCCTCGGCCTCCCAAAGTGCTAGGATTACAGGCATGAGCCACTGCTTTGGACCTAAATTTTTTTTAAATTTAAAGAGCACTATCTATTTTTTGAATAGATAAAACACCTACATGGTTAAAAATTTGAAAGATCAAAACAACATACAATGATAACTTTTCCTTCTACTCCTATGTCCCCACCAGAGACCACCAATATTTCTTGTATATCTTTCCAGTGATCTTTTATACACACGTAAGTGATATATACCTACTCCTGTTATGTATACAAATAGTAGCATTTTATTTTATTTTATTTTATTTCTTTCATTTTTGTGGCAGAGCCTTGCTGTGTCACTCAGGCTGGAGTACAGTGGTGTGATCATAGTTCATTGCAGCTTCGACCTCCCAGGCTCAAGCCATCCTCCCACCTCAGTCTCTCAAGTAGCTGGGACTACAGGCTTGTGCCACCACACCCGGCTGCAAATGGAAATGGTAGCATTTTATACATAACATTTTATACATTCTGCATCTTGTTTTCACTTAGCATGCTGTCTGTAGTAAGGATTGAGTGGTTACGTTGTATTTCATCATTTGGATATTCCGTAATTTACCTGAAACTTTGGTACCAGATACCTTTCAGAATGCAGGATTCCAATATTTTGTTATTATAAACAATGCTGCAATGACTAACCTACCTGTGCCATTTATTTCATATGGGAGAAAATGTGAGCTAAATTCCTAGAAGTTGAATTGGTGAGTGAAAAGGCATATGCATTGGTAATTTTGGTTACCTGTCACCGAATTGCTCTCCGTAGGGTTTGTACCAATATACCTTCCAAAAAGCAATGTGTCAGATTGATTCTTTCTCTTACGTTTTCAGCAACATAATATATTATTTTTGCCAATCTTACAGGTAAAAATATGGCATTTTATTTAAATATTTTCCTTATTATGAGTGAAGTTAAGCCCCAAAGCCTCAAAGCAATTTATGTTTTCTTTTCTGTGAACCATCTATTCACAGATCATTGGTTTTGTCTGTATTTTCCAATTCCAGTGTGCTTTCAGAATAAGACACACATGAGTTTGGGGCAGGGGAGTGGGAATTAGAAGGTCAGAGGAGTCATTTGTCTCTCCTGGGAACTCCTCCGATTATTAAAATAAGAATAAGAGGGCTGGGCGCTGTGGCTCGTGCCTGTAATCCCAGCCCTTTGGGAGGCCGAGGTGGGCAGATCACTTGAAGTCAGGAGTTCAAGACCAGCCTTGTCAACATGGTGAAACGCCATCTCTACCAAAAGTACAAAAATTAACTGGGCATAGTGGCAGGCGCCTGTAATCCCGGCTACTTGGGAGGCTGAGGCAGGAGAATCTCTGGAACCTGGGGGGTGGAGGTTGCAGTGAGCTGAGATCAGGCCATTGCACTCCAGCCTGAATGACAGAGTGAGACTCTGTCTCAAAAAAAAAAAAAAAAAAAAAAAAAAAAAAAGGATAAGGGAACCAGATTCTTAGTTTCCCAGGAGTGTTAGAGATAATACGGTTCAGGCCAGGTGTGGTGGCTCACACCTGTAATCCCAGCACTTTGGGAGGCTGAGGCGGGTGGGTCATCTGAGATCAGGAGTTCGAGACCAGCCAGGCCAACATGGCAAAACTCTGTCTCTGCTAAAAATACAAAAATCAGCCAGGCATGGTGGTGCATGCCTGTATGCCTAGCTACTCGGGACGCTGAAGCAGGAATCGCTTGAACTCAGGAGGCAGAGGTTGCAGTGAGCTGAGATCTTGCCACTACACTCCAGCCTGGGCAGCAGAGCAAGACTCCATCTCAGAAAAAATAAATAAATAAATAAATAAATAAATAAATAAATAATATGGTTCAGTGGCTTTTTGTTTATTTGTTTTGTTTCTACTACCCTCATCTCCACTCCACTCCAGTCCCCGGTAGAATGCTGAAGGTGCTTCACTTCTGAAAACATTTCTAATCATTAAAACCTGGAATAAATGTATACTCCTCAAGTGTATTACACAAAGTTGCTGTATGCTTCTGTGTAGATTGTGGGAAAAAGTTTCTTATGTCATTTCTGCCCATACAGGGCCACATTCCTGAAATCCAAAATGATCTAAAAATGGAAAGTGCTTTTGTAAGTTGGGCACTAAAACTTATTTAATGGCAAAATCTGACCTGAATGGATGGGTAGCTATTTAGAATTTTTTTTAAAAATTAATCTCACTTATTATGAATATTTAAATATTTTTGTAAAGAATTATTAATCTATTTTATTATAGGGTGCTGCTCTGGACCATGCTGGCGACATCCCATAATACAGAGTGTATTACATTGTGAAATCTATAGAATCTTGAATATTGAACAGCACTTGGCCCTGAGAGTGTCACATATTGGACTGTGGACCTGCATTTGGGCTTATAAACTCATCACTTCGGCTGGGCATGGTGGCACACGCCTGTAGTCCCAGCTACTTGGGAGGCTGAGGCATGAGAATCCCTTGAACCTGGGAGGCAGAGGCTGCAGTGAGCTGAGATTGCGCCACTGCACTCCAGCCTGGGTGATAGAATGAGACTCTGTCTCAAAAAAAAAAAAAAAAAAAAAAAATTAAAAAAAGTTTAAAAAAAAGTTTAAAAAACCCCTCATCCCTTGGGAATGGTTTAACTCTGCTGGTCTTCTTAAGCTCAGGCCTGTGTGTGCTGGGTCATGTAAAGTTGTTTAAACAAGTCTGGAACAGTCAATTGTGCAATAACATCATGATAGTGTTCTACTACAAATACTTATAATGCTTAATCCAAGTTCTGGGTCCTTTTCTGATCTTTAAAGATGTCTTAAAGAATACAAGTGATTTAACAATATTGTTAGCGATTCAACTTGGAAACAAAAATTTCATAGCACTCCTCTCCTAAGGAATATTTAGAGATTGGAAGATGAGCTGTTAAAAAAGCTGTTGTAGGCTGGGCACGGTGGTTCACACCTGTAATCTCAGCACTTTGGAGGCCGAGGCAGGTGGATCACTTGAGGTCAGGAGTTCGAGACTAGCCTGGCCAACATGGCAAAACTCTGTCTCTACTATTAGCCTGGCAGCGGTGACAGGTGCCTGTAATTCCAGCTACTCAGGTGGCTGAGGCACGAGAGTCCCTTGAACCCTAAGGCAGAGGTTGCAGATAGCCAAGACTGCGCCACTACACTCCAGCCTGGGCGACAGAGTGAGAGTGTGTCTTGAAAAATTTAAAAAAGCTGTTATATTTACAACTACGCATGTGGGAAAATCAGCATTTTCTTTTTATTGTACAATCAAAACAAAACACGGACATTTATTGTTATCCATAACCCTAATTGTAAGTGTGTGCATGACCTTAATTGTTCTTGTTGCCTTCCTAAGTAAATATTTTAAAAATGACCTTTCTTACAAATTTTTTTTTTTTTTTTTTTTTTTTTTTTTTTTGAGATGGAGTCTTGCTGTGTCGCCTGGGCTGGAGTGCAGTGGCTGAATCTCAGCTCACTGCAAGCTCCGCCTCCTGGGTTTACGCCATTCTCTTGCCTCAGCCTCCCAAGTAGCTGGGACCACAGGCGCCCGCCACCTCGCCCGGCTAGTTTTTTGTATTTTTAGTAGAGACGGGGTTTCACCGTGTTAGCCAGGATGGTCTCGATCTCCTGACCTCGTGATCCACCCGTCTCGGCCTCCCAAAGTGCTGGGATTACAGGCTTGAGCCACCGTGCCCGGCCTACAAAATATTTTTATATAAAATAAATACAACTTTTGACTCGTTTTGCACGCTGGCATTTCTCCTAAAATTTTATTTGGAAAAAGTTATATTCAATGACCCAATGGTATAAAAGTGGAAAAGGAAAGTGACAGCTAGAGATTGATAACTACATCCTCTGCAATCCTCGGAAGAAAGGAAGGGCCTCTTTGGGTTTTTTCAGGTAAAGTACGTCAATGGGACTATAGGAAAGAGAATTTCCACACTGTCTTTCTGCATCAGTGATTTTAATAGAGACTCTTAGTGGTTATCAACAACTGGTCAGTTTTTTTTTTTTTCGCACTGCTCTCTGGATTTGGACCTAGCGAATTCTGGGCTCAGTCCTCTTCCTCCATCTCTTTCTTGATCCAATCCACGTAGTTGAGCACTTTGGTGTAGAAGCCATAGCCCCTGCTGCACCCGATGCCCCAGGACACGATGCCCGTTGCTATCCAGCGATCAGTGTTCGGGTCCCTTACTGCAAAAACGCCCCCACTATCCCCCTGGCAGGCATCCTGCTTTAGAGACGGGTGCCCAGCACAGAACATGTTTTGAGAGAACACATCCATCCTATTCTTTCCCCGGAGCCAGGTCTCACAGTCCTTTCGATTAGCTATGGGCAGACGGACAAACCTGAGGTCGTGAGCAATCTTCTCCTCCATGACCCCAAAGCCACTGACATAGCCCATCAAGCCCAGGTCATAGAAAGTCTCGTTGTCAGGGAGGCAGATGGGGAGGAGGTTGGGACCCAGGGTGACACTATTTTCCAGCTCCAGCAGGGCGATGTCCCCCTCAAAATTGTGGGACTCATCCTGACGGTAGTCCGGGTGGATGCTGACCCTGCGGATGGGGTGATTGGCCAGCTTCATGAGCTCTTCCACATTTGTGTGGCCCAGGAACACATCCAAGGAGGCGTTGCTTTGCGCCTCATGTTCCTTGGGATACAGGGTGTGGGCAGCCGTAAGAATCCAGCGGTCGCCCAGCAGGGCTCCACCCCCTCGCCCATGGATGTTGGTGAACACCTGCCAGGGGAAGTTGCCCATCTTGGCTTTTTGCCCTCCGATGATGCGCTGCCTCTGTTCCACGGGGTTCACGGGCTTCCCACACACTGAGGGAGAGAGAGGGAAGACAAGGGCAAGTCAGCTCCAGGTCCCATACCTCTTCCCTCTGTGGCCAGCCAGCTCCGTATTTGCCCTCTCTTTTTGGCTTCTGTCTCTTTTCTCTTTCTCCTCCCATCCCCACACCTCCGTCATTGGCCTATTGACAGGCTCCTCTCCTTGTTCTTTTTTTTTTTTTTTTTTTTTTAATTATTACTTTTATTTTTTGAGACTCCTTGCTTTGTCGCCCAGGCTGGAGTGCAGTGGCGCGATTTCAGCTCCCTGCAACCTCCGCCTCCTGGGTTCGAGTGATTCTTGTGCCTCAGCCACTCAAGTAGCTGGGACTACAGGCATGTGCCACCATGCTTGGCTAATTTTTCTATTTTTAGTAGAGGCTGGGTTTCACCATTGTTGGCCAGACTGGTCTCGAACTCCTGACCTCAGGTGATCTGCCTACCTTGGCCTCCCAAAGTGCTGAGATTACAGGTGTGAGCCACCACGTCTTACTCCTTGTTCTTGTTTATTTCCTCCTAGGATGTCTCCCATTGTTTTTATTCTCTGATTTCCCATCTGCTTAGTGAAAATGCTGGCATTTCGGGATTGAATTCAGCACTCTTCCCCTCTCTCGCTTTCTCCTGGTATGTTCCCCTCTCTTCTCCTCTGTCTCCTTTTTCTGGGCCACACTGCTTTTGAGGCCCTGCAGGCTGCTAAAGGCCCTGAGGGTTGCCCCAGAGGGTTTCCACTCACCTGGCAAGCACCGAGGAATCTTCTCTCCCTTTTGTTCATTCTTCCAAATACCCTGTGCTGTGCAGGTGTACAGCCCTGAAGGCAGAGGAGGCAAGAATCAAGTTGGGAGGTGATGGGTAAGAAAACTAGGTTGCAGAGGCCAGCAAGTACTGAGTGTGCTCGATAGGGAGAGGGGTAGGGAGGAACAACATGGCAAGGGCCAAAGGTCAAAGGCTCAACTCTAGAAGGAAAAAATGTCGAGTGTTCAGAGGCTCTAGACCTATATTTTGTTTTAATGTCAAGTAAAAAAATCAGAATGCTTAACCATTAATATATGTTTGCTGTAATCCCTGTTTGTGAAAGTAGACATAAAAACCAGAAGGAATATATCAAAATCTTATCAGTGATTGCGTCTTAGTCGTGGAATCATAGATGATAATTGTAGCTACGTCTTCTGATTGCTGAAAATGTGCCATGCTTGTTGCGAAGCACTTTATCTGCATGATCTCATTTAACCACTACAGTGACACTTGCAGGTGTGTGTTATTACCCTCACTGTGGATGAGGAAGCTGAGCTTAAATATTTTGCACAGGGTCACATAACTTCTGAGTGCCAGAACCAAGGTGCAAGAAGTTTTCTGACTCCAAAGCCCAGCTCTTAATGAATACCATTTATAATCCAGATTTTTTTCCTTTTTTCTGTGTTTCAAACCTATAATGCATGTGATTTCTAATATTTCAAAAAAGTTTGAAAAATACCCAATAATGAGTGAGAGTCATTTAGTAAAACTAGGTGCAAAAATCACAACCAGGTTTAGAGGGGAGAATGGAAAGGGGAATTTCACTGAGTTAGCTGTAGGGCTTATGATGGTGATGAAGATTGTGGTGTTGGTGTTGGTGTTGGTGGTGACTGTGGTGTTGATGTTGGTAATGGTGGTGGTGATTGTGGTGTTGATGTTAGTAATGGTGGTGGTGATTGTGGTGTTGGCGTTGGTGGTGACAGTGGTGTTGTTAATGGTGGTATTGTTAATGGTGACAGTGGTGATGGTGGTATTGGTGGTGATGATGGTGTTGGTACTGGTGGTAATGATGATAGTGTTGGTAATGGTGATGGTTGTAATGGTGGTGGTGGTGATGGTGGTGATGATGTTGGTAATGGTGGTGTTGGTGTTGGTAATGGTGGTGGTGCTGATAGTGGTGTTGGTAATGGTGTTAGTAATGGTGGTGGTTATAATGGTAGTTGTGATGGTGGTATTCGTAATGGTGATAGTGATGATGGTGGTGGTGTTAGTGTGGTGGTGATAGTGGTGTTGGTAATGGTGATGGTAGTGTTGGTGTTGGCAATGGTGGTGGTGGTGATAGTGGTGTTGGTAATGGTGGTGGTGATCATGGTAGTGTTGACAATGGTGTTGATTATGATGATGGTGGTGATGGTGGTGTTAGTGTTGGTGGTGATGAGGATGTTGGTAATGGTGATGGTGGTGATGATGGTGTTGGTGTTGGTGTTGGTGTTGGTAATGGTCATGGTGATAGTGGTGTTGGTAATGGTGGTGGTGATAATGGTAGTGGTGATGGTGGCATTGCTAATGATAATGGTATCGATTGTGGTGATGGCGATGATGGTGGTGATTGTGCTGGCATTGATGCTACTGGTAGTGTTGCTGGTGTTGTTACTAGTAGTAGTGCCGATGGCAGTGATGGTAGCAGTGGGAGTGTGGTGGAGGCAATGGTGGTAGTGGGGACGATGTGGTGACAGTGAGCTGTTTATGTGATTTGAATCTTTTCTTCGTATCAGCTCAGATGCCTTATTCTTCAAACTTACAAGGTTCCTGTTAGCACTATAATTTAGGCCCCTGTAGCCAGTGTCCTGGCAGATACCTTAATATGCATTCCCTAGGGATTCTACTGGGAGAAATCTTAGAGGATACCCCAAGGGGATGGAAGGGAGGAAATTTCCATTTGCATTGGTTCCTACCTTGCTCAGACTCCTTGCTGCCAGCTCTGGTCTGCATCTTGTAATATGGCTCGTGGCAGTAGTACTGGATACGTGCCTTGTAGGTGTTCACCCCCATTGTGGTGGTGTAACGGAAGGCACCATTAGGCAGGTTTCGGGGCTGCCCACAGTCCTTGACTTGGAGAGAACACAGGGCAGGGTGAGAGCTGAGAATGACTATGCTGGAACTTCAGTGCGGGGAGTGTGAGTTGTCCACCCGCAGAGCAGGCTGAGAAGCTTAGAAAAGATAGTCAGTGGAGAGGGCCCTTGCAATGGACAGGAGTTTGGTGGTGTGAAATTCAGTTCTGGGTAGAGCCCATCCATCCTGCTGAGATGAGGGCTCACTGATTCCTGAGATGGGCCATAGGCATCAAAGGACAAGTCAGGGTGAGGGTCTCTTGGAAAGAGGCTTACTCTGGATGCCTCTTTCTTTCTTGGCCCAGGTCCTCAAGGCTGGAGGTGGGAAGTCCCCAGGGTCATATCCCTGAATTATGACTTACTCTTGCATCTGGGCATGGCACGATGCCATGTGCCATCATCCTGGCAGACAGCTGTGAAGGAGTGCAGCACCTGGTTCCCCTGTTGAGCAGAGGACAGAGGTGTCATCAGTGCCAAGAGGCAATGCAGGTCCCCTTGCTGCCCTTCCCACATAGGAGTAGAAAGCAATACAAAGACATCTCTCAGCTCCCCGATGACTGTGGCTCCCCCATGGATGTGGCTCCTTCTTCCTTCTCCCCAGCCCATTGCAGACAGGAGCACTGAGCCACCCTGCAGCAAGTCAGAGTGGGACTAATTGATAGACCCGATCATCCTCTCTCTAGACTGTGGCCTGTTCCCACTGAGGTCCAATTGAATCCCACAGTTTGTAATTAAAAACATCACAAGCCACGTTTGAGTGTTTTTTGTATCAAAACAAAAGCCTGTGCTCCAGGGCAGAACCATGTTTCTCTGGCTGGAGTCCCCGCCTCCAGGCCTGTAGCACTTTCTCTCTCCTGGGTTGCAGTTTTCCTAAGGACAGAGGCCTTCCCTGAAATCCTAGAGCCACCTCACTCCTTTGAACGGTGCTGGAGACGTTGATGTATGTGAAGTGCTGTTGCTGTTGAGCAGGGACAAGACTAGGAAATGGCAGTCTTTGAAATGAAAAGTTACTGGACAATATGAATGAGTTTTACTAAGACCAAAAATCAGCCAGGTGCAGTGGCTCACGCCTGTAATCCCAGCACTTCCGGGGGCCGAGATGGGCGGATCACTTGAGGCCAGGAGTTCGAGACAAGCCTGGGCAACATGGAGAAACCCTGTCTCTAGTAAAAATACAAAAATTAGCCGGGCATGGTGGCACACGCCTGTAATTCCAACAACTCAGGTGGCTGAGGCATTTGAATAGCTTGAATCCAAGAGAACCACTTGAAATTGGGAGGCGGAGTTTACAGTGAGCTGAGATCATGCCACTGCCTGGGTGACAGAGCAAGACTGTCTCTCAAAACCAAAACAAAAAGACCAAAAATCATTCCATAGAGTTAGCCCTGGGAAAGATTGCAAGAGAATGTGTATGCGAACTAGACCGTCTGAGTAAAATGTAGGTAATGTGAGAAACGGTGTGACTTGCTTTAAATTCTATGATGTGAATGACAAATGCAAAAGTAAGGGCAGTGGGTGGTGCAGGCAAGGGAGGGTTGTAATATGAGCAAAGAGGTTGTTGGTCTCCAGTCTTCTGGACCCAGGAGACCCACCCAATCCTCCTGATGGAGATGGAAGCACCTTGGAATAAAGAACAATGCATCAGGTGAACTCGACTTGATGCAACATTCAAATGTGAGCTCCACAAAGGCTGTGTGACTTTGTGGGTTTCTTTTTACTGAACCTCCCACATCTAGGACAGTGCCTGACAGTAGACCCTTAAAATGTGCATTATGAATTAACTATGACTTAAGGACATGTCATAGGTCTCTTCTTTGATTCTGATTAAGTCTTCCGTGTGGACCTATTGAGCAACGATGGGATGTTCAGTCTTGGGTCTCTGTCCAGAGAGACAGATAATTTTTAGTTTACCAACTTTTGTGAGATTGATCCATGGATAAAACCATATTCCTTCCTGAATCTTCAGATCTGAGGACAGGACGGTGGGCCCGGGGTGAGACCACCAACATGTGTAAAAGAGCCCTGGAGCAGGAGGCGGGAGATTGGGGTCCTAGTCCCTGCCGTAAACAATCACTATGTGATGTTGATGAGTCACTACATCTCCACCCTGCCTTTCCAGTTCCTTCAGCTTTCTTGATTATTGGACGAGGGCAATAGTTCTTAAACTTGGCTGCACGTTAGAATCACCTGGGTAGCTTTAAATAGTCTTGTTGCTCAGGCTCTACTCCAGATCAATGGAATGAGAGTCTCTGCTGGGGGCCCTTGACTTCAGTATTTATTGATTGATTGATTTTTATTTTTTAGAGACAGAGTCTGGCTATATTGCTCAAGCTGGAGTGCAGTGGCTATTCACAGGAGCCTTGAATGATTGGGCTCAAGCAATCTTCCAGGATCGTAAACTCTCCGTTTTAAGTGTGCAGCAAGTTTGAGAGCTGGTGGACCAGGAGTCTCTTCCAGCTGAAACGTCTATGACTCCAGCTGGGGTGAGACTAAATCCTCTGTGAACACACCATCTGAATTCCCCCTGGGATGCTGGGCCGGCTCTCTCCCCTCAGCCCTGGGCTCTTACCTCTATGAGCTGGTAGCCTAGCTTGCAGGTAGCAATGAAGTAGTCACGGAATTGGTACTGAGGCTGCAGGTTCTGGATGACAGTGAACTCGTCTAGGGTCTTGGGCTGGGGACACTTGATGACTATTGGGAAGACCAGAGGGCGTATTTATTTGAGAGCCACCTGCCCTTCCTTCTTTCCACTTTTTCCCCATTGCTGGCCATCAAGGGAGGCCCCCAGGGAGCCTTACTCTCGGTGGTGTAGCGCAACTTCCAGCCCCGGCTGTCCCCCGACTCATCTGTGAAGAACAGCAGATCCACAGCATTGCTGCTGGTGTCAAAGTCGGGGGGCCTCTGCTTCCCACAGAACTCGCCAATGTTCTTCCCGTTGGCATAGATCTGGTAGGGGAGGAGGATTTTTTTTTTGTTTTTGTTTTTTTCCAGCTTGGACATTTTTACACAGGGCCAACTGTGTAGTAGCCTGGTGGCCTGGGTGGTGGTGGTGATGAAATCCTGCCTTATGCGTGTTTTCAGGGGAAGGTGGAAAGGGATCCCCACAACCCAATTCCAGTTGTATGGGAACTTGCCCAGCCCGTGGTTGATGTTGGCCATTCCTGCCCCAGCAGGCCAGGGGATCCAGGAGGAAGTTGGGACAAGAGGAGCCAAGTGCAGACGGAAGGGAGGAGAAGGGGTCTTTCAGGGGTAGGACGGCTGTACCTGTAGCTGGTCATAGGGGCAGTGTACTTGCTGGTGGTCATCAATTTCAAAAGGCTCTAGGAACTTGAGGTGCAATGTGAGGCCCCGCTCCACCCGGATGCTGTAGTTGCAGCGCAGGTCAGGGGGGTAGGACCGGGGGTACTCCAGGCTGGAGATGTAGCCCGATGCCTCCGTGTACAGCTCGCTGCTGCACTCAGCTGTGAGAACAGAGCCGCAGGGCATCACGGGGGCGCTCTGGCTGGCCCAGCAAGCCCTGGCTGAACCCCCGCCTCCCTGCTCCACCACTCTGGCTCACCCTGGCAGGAATGCCTGTCCTCCTGAAGCTCATAGCCTGGACGGCAGGAACAGAAGTAGCCTCCAACGTAGTTGTGACACAGGTGCTGGCACTGGGGCTGGAGGTCCTTCTCCCCTGATTCGCTCTGGGAAGCACATTCATCAAGGTCTGGAAGGCATTCAGGAAGGAGGGTTAAGCTCCTGCTGGGAGACCTGAGTAGTGGCTCTGACCTTAGGGAGGTCACTCACCAGAGGCCTAAAGACAAAGGCATCTTTAGGCCACCTGGCCCTCCAGGCCTCTCCAAAGCTCTCTGGGGACTGCTCCATGGCGACAGAGCCCAGGTTGACAGGCCTCGTTAGGGAAAGTTCTCTTGAGGGGAGGAACAAGGAAAGCCAGGCTTTTGGCTTCTTTGGATTCAAGATTCCCTTTCTTGGCCCCCATTCAATATGGCTGAGGTCAGAGAAAAGGGATCCCTGGGGGGCTACTCACCCACAGCTTGGTAGTAGGCCAGGAAGCCCTTGTAGAACATGATGGTCCCATTCTCCTCATTGGAGAAGTCCGTGTGGAAGGTCAGCAGCATCTTGTTCCCTTGGGACATAAATTCCTTCTTTCCTGGGGGGTTGCCCAGTGGAGAACCCAGTTGCCCACAGAACCTCCCCAGGTTTTTCTTATCAGCAGAGATCTGGTGGAAGAAGGACAAGGAGTAGGAAGAAGACCTGTTGTGGAGTGGCACATGTGGTGGCTCAGTGACAGTCCTCCTTGTCCCGCCCAGAGTGAATCATGCACCACATTGGCTCCGCTGGTCACTACCTGCTGGGCTCGGCTGCTGCAAACTTCCCCATGTGACTTTCAACTGTTCCCCGAGTCTCCCACTGACTCACTCTTACATGTTGTCCTGTACTGGGTACCTCACCTTTCCCTGTTTTCTGCTCCACTGACAGGTTTCAGGTCATCTCCAACCCCACCACCTCCTATGGCCTGTTCCCCTGGGGTCCTGGTTGTCTGTACCCAGCCTTTACCCGCCCCTCATTCCCAGAGCTTGGACAGCTCTGCCTTATTTTTGTCTTCAGATTCCACCTCAGCCTAATCAAACCATTCACACCTGGAGTGCCTTCTGACGCCCTCGGGTGAACATGAGCCCTGAAGCCCACCAGTCTCAGCCTCAGCAGGCATTGTCTCATCCCTCATCCTTCCTACTCACAGCTCTTCAACCTCTCCTTGCCCCTGCCACCAAACGCCCTCCCCCAACACTGCACACTCGCGAAGTCTTCTGGGTGGGGAAGAAGTGCCATTTGCATGTAATTCACGCATAACCTCCAGGGGTCTCCTGGGGATGGTAGTTATTGGACCTTCGCAGGCTCTGCTTGAGCCCTGAATCTCATTTTTACTGGATAGAGAAAGATGGGCCAGGGAAGGTTGTCACAGAGGTGAGGGTTCTGAGCCTACTGTCCTTGCTGAAGACTATTCCCGTGCTGCCAGAGCACACATTTCTCCTCCTCCTGTCCCTGTGTTCCTGTTGAGGCAGGCAGCCATGCCAATCTTCTCCTTGGAGACAGGGAAGCTGAGGCACGGTGGTTTCCCAAAGGCTCTCAGCTAGACAGCAGATGGGGAAGGTTTTCCTGACTCAGTGCACAGTGAATTTCCTGAGTGGGTCCTGTCCCCTTCCTTCTCTGTGCTTCTCCCCTCAGTGCTCACTGAGGGTCTCTACACCAGTGAGTGCTCCATCCAGGGCAACCCTTGGCTCTAAGAGATGCAGTCGGCCATCAGATCTTGTGGGGCTGGGCTGTGTCTGGGGGTGTGCATGCCATACAGATCCCAGATCCCAGAGGGTCCCGTTTTGTCTCCCCTCTGCCGCCCATCCTGCCCCTACCTTGACATAATCATAGAAGCAGCCTTCAGAAGGCTCCAGGTCAAAGTGCTGGAAGACGAGCTTCACCCTGTATCCTGTGGGGACTGTGATCACAGTGGTTGTTTCAAAGCTGTTGGGGTAAGGCTTGGGGAACAGAGGGGAAGTCACCTCCCCAAATAACTTCTGAGGGATGGGAATGGAGCCTCCTGCCCTGCAGAACAGGGCCGGCACCAGGAGGTACAAGAGCCACCTGCCAAAACAAAAGAGAGTGTCTGGAGCTGGAGGGGTTCAGCACTCTTGCCATGTGGGCAGTGGCCATGGCAGGGGATGAGATGGCCATACCGCTGGGCATCCTCCTCTCTGCCCACTCTGGACCTCACTGACATGTTCTCAGCAGGGGTGCCTGGGTGGGGAGGGCGGCCTTTGCAGCTGCTGCATTGGGTCACTCCCCAGGGCAGTGTCCAGTCCAGAGGCCACCATACTCCCCTCACACTCCCCTTCCAGCCTCCTCCCCTGCCCGGCCCCATCCCTCCCCTCCCCTTCCAGGAATAGGACTGGCTTGGGACCAGTTAATGGAGGGTGAGGGTTTCCACCCGTGGGTCTCTGAAAGGGCTCCCACAGGTTCAGTAAGAGCGTCTGGGAGAGACCATCTGTGGAGTGTGAGACACAGGCAGAGTGTCCCCTCCTGGGCAGGGGGTCCCCTCCTCTCGCTGCTTCCTGCCGTGAGCCCAGAGGGAAGAAAGGACCATGACATGGGCTTCTATGTATAAGGTCTCCTCTGGTCCTTAGGAGGAGGGATGGGGCGCGTGTTGTGTGTGTCCATGTGTGTGCACAGTGGGATTGATGAGAGAAGAGTGTGTGAAGAGAGAAGGGTGTCCCTGTCTCCCTGAATTGCCTCCTATGTCCTGGCTTCTCCCCTGGCTTCCCCCTCCCTCCTGGGTGCCCATCACCCTTACTCACATTTCTCAAGGCCCGTGTTGAATCCTGGGCTCTCCTGACAGCGTCTTCGTGCACTGTGTGCAGAGGGAGGCCGCGTCATGCACAGCAGGGAGGGGAGGGTTTTCTGTGGAGTGGAGGGGGGACCATTCCCGGAGGAATGTTGGAGGGAATGAACTATTTGCATAAACAAAAGATCTGAGTTTCCACTTTAATTTAGTTTTGGTTTTGAAATCCCTGTCGGTGGTGCCACCTGCTGGTCTATGAGGGAAAGGGCTAAGGAGACGGGAGTCTGACTTTTTAGGGCCAGGGAGCCTTTGGTTGGAGGCCCAGATGCCTCAGTCTCTGAATCTGATCAGCTTCTCCTTCCTTCCAAGACTTTCCTGGGGGGCTGCTGCTGTGTTTACAAGGTTCCTACCAAAGCAGTGGGAGACCACAGGTTGTGAATTCTCTTTTCTGGGCTGTCCTTTCCCATGACCCCGTTCTTCTTGCCGTCATTCAGCCCACAGCCCTGGTTCAAGAATGGCCCGGGTTTCCATGCCCAGGATGTAATGATAGGAACACTGGGGCAGAGGAGGGCATGTGGGAGTGGGCAGAAGAGAGAGGAGCTTGGTTGCCTTGGGGCCCTGGCCTGCTTTAGCCGTGAATGACACGTGGACATAGAATAGGGATGGCCATGTCAGGGCAGCCCTAAATCAGCCCTGGGTTTGAGACCCTCTGGGGCGGCTGCGGAGGGGGTAAAATGTCCCCATCTCCTCAGCATCTGCTCAACACAACTGCCAGGGCTGAAGCCGAGGGTGCGGGTGTGGAGCAAGAGGCTCTTGGTGTTTCTGAGATGGAGCCAGGCCCCTGGGAGGGAGGAGGGACCCTAGACTCTCTTGTCCATGAGGCCATAGTGTCCTGCTTTAAAAATTTTGCTCTTGGCCACGTGTGGTGGCTCATGCCTGTGATCCTGGCACTTTGTGAGGCCAGGGTGGGAAGATCTCTTGAGCCCAGGAGTTCGAGACCAGCCTGGGCAACATAGTGAAACCTCGTCTCTAAAAGTTAAAACAAATAAAAAACAATTTCACTGTTTTTGGAAGGCTTTCTTCATCAACTCTCTGTGGCACCAAATATCTGATGGGACTTTACCCCATAGAGGGGCTTGGGCTGCAGAGCAGGCTTCTGTGTTCTTAAGCCTTTGTAGGCTGTTCTGCTTGTTTCCCTTATTAGATTAATCCCTCCAACCTCCACCCTTCTGCCCCCAACCCCGTTCATCCATTTTTGGGCTACCTGTGTAATGGCAAGGCACTTTCCCAGGCAATAGATTGCAAGAATTCACAGAGCTGATGCAGTTCCCCATCAGGCAGTGACCAAGTCATCAGTAGTTAGACAGCAGGCACACAGTAGGAGCAAGATCCACCAACGCTTCGAGGGTTTCTCCAGCAGGCCTGTGTGTCAGAGCTGAGGACTGAACCTAATGGAGGGCTGGTCTGTACTGGGATCAGGATATGAACCACAGCCTTGTTAGGTCAGGAAAGACAAAAGATAGGGGAGAAGGAAAAGGACTAGATCAGAGGACGAGAAGGAAGAGGAATCTCGTGTAACAAACTGCACATTAATATCCTGGCAGCAGCAGTGGTGTGTGTGTGTGTGTGTGTGTGTGTGTATGCACTGTATGTTCATAATGGAGGCAGAGGGAATGGGTAAGGAGGTAAGTGTTAGCTGAAGCTCTTCCATCCATCGTAGGGAGTCTCGGTTCTGCCTTGGCATTGTGCAACATGCTTGGAGAGTGGCGTGAGCCACCGCGCCCAGCCATGAATTTTATCTCAATACTAATTTTTCAAATGGTTGATTTTTCTGGCATGTGTGGCATCTAGGTAGGGAGATATTTTAGGAATAGAGAGCCTGTCTGTATATCCTTAAAACATATGGCACAAAAAGAGAGTTTCCTCTTACTTCAGCTTGTCGGTCTCTCTTCCTCCTTTTCTTTTCCTTTTTTTCCTTTTTTTTTTTTTTGAGATGGAGTCTTGCTCAGCCATCCTGAGCAAGCCATCCTTGGCGCCATCCTGGCTACTGCAACCTCCGTCTACTAGGTTCAATGGATTCTCCCCTCTCAGCCTCCTGAGTAGCTGAGATTATAGGCACCTGCCATCAAGCCTGGCTAATTTTTGTGTTTTAGTAGCGATGGGGTTTCACCATGTTGGCCAGGGTGGTCTTGAACTCCTGACCTAAGGTGATCTGCCTGCCTCAGCCTCCCAAAGTGCTGGGATTACAGGCGTGAGCCACCGCTTCCAGCCTTTTCCTCCTTTTCTAGTCCATCTCATTAACTTCCTTCATGCTTTTCCTCAGATATGTCTTGACCCCTGAAGAATGTGGAACAAGCTCCCTGCCTCTTCTTTTCTGGGCCTTCTTGATTGCCGTGTTCTTCCCCACCTTCTGCTTCTTATCTTCCTTTCTATTCTAAGGCTTTCCTTTAACCCCTGTGTCCCGTAGGTCCCAGTCGCAGCTGAGGCTTGTTGGGGGAATGGTGCTGGCAGGTGGCTACTCACCAGACATACACTGAAGAACCTCTTCCCCATCCTGTCTGTGCTTCCAGGTCCCTGGGGTTGTGCAGGTGAGTGCCCCTGAGGCGCAAAATAAGGAAAGGCAAAGAAATAGGCTCAGAGTGGTAGCTGTTGGTTAACAAGGAGGTTCCTGCAGAGGGAGCGTCAAGGCCCTGTGCTGCTGTCCCCGGGGGCCGGAGGGGTTGCCCAGCATGCCCACTGGCCGGAGACAGGGGACTGATCCACTTGCTCCTACCTGCTTCTGAAGGTAAAATCCTTACAAACGAGGAGCAGAGCTTTGATGGAGGAAATAAGAAAGGCAGAAAGCTTCACGTGGGAGGGCTTGGGGCAGTGATAGAGGGCTGACAAAGACACCCTAAAAAAAGGGCAGAATATAGACAGCCTATTTCTCTTAGGCTCACCCCATCCACCCCTACTTCACGCCCTTACCTACCACTGTTTTCAGGGTTAAAGCAATTTTAGCAAGATTTTAGGAACTGTGGGGAGATAGCTTGGATTTTCAGTAATCGGGGGAACATAAACAACCCCAAACGAACTCTGGAAAATGAATGTAGGATGTTTTTATGCTCCTTGTCATTTGGCTGTCCCTTTTCTCCTTCCCCAGACAACCCTGTCTCAGTGGGGCAGCACTTCCTTCTCAGACCGCTTGTCCCAGGGTCCCTGCCGTCCCCTAGTGAAAGAAGCTCCTGCCTCCACCTGTGGGCGTTGGGAGCATCAGCAGAGATGCTCCTCACACAGGGCACCAGCTTCTGGGGTCCGTCCCGCAGACCCTGACCCACAGACAGATGAATAACCTACCCAGACACACGGATACTCAGTGGAACAGCAGCTAGGGGTCCTGGCCCCTCAGAGACACCAAGGAAGGTGCTGTAAAGAGTAGCCACCACAGCCCCAACTAGCTGGCCCTGCAGACATTTATTAGCACAGTTTTAACAGCAAAGACTTGAGTCAACACGCCTGTGGGTAATTAATCTGGTCGCCCTCACCCTGGGAGAGCAATCCTGCCCGCCACTGATCAAGGATTAGTTTTAGGACTACATGAGTAAATAAGCTCTTTAGATAAAGTCCTGTATGCTCCTATGTATCTATGTCCTGAGCTTTTAAGAGAACTCAGCTGCCTTCAGCCAAGACTTTTACAAAAGCTGGGCAAACTTCTTGGCTTTCCAAGAAGGCTTATGTTTATTTCCTCTAAAATCTTTCCCACCACCCTAACTGAACTCCCACATATTTTTCTTAGAGATGGGGTTTCACCATGTTGGCCAGGATGGTCTCGATCTCCTGACTTCATGATCTGCCTGCCTCGGCCTCCCAAAATGCACCTAAGATTCTCCCCAGTGGCCGACTGACTGCCTCTCTTCTTCCCCCTTTCTTCCGCCTCTGAGAAATAGCACTTTCTGTCCTAGGCTACTAGTGCCTGGGCCACACACCAATCTATACCTCTTTTTTTTTTTTTTTTTTTTTTTCAGGTGCATTGTCCTGTTTTCCCTTTTGGCATGGGTTTATGCTGAGCCTACTATGTATGGGGAGATTCTGTCCCCTAACTATCCTCAGGCATACCCCAGTGAGGTAGAGAAATCTTGGGACATAGAAGTTCCTGAAGGGTATGGGATTCACCTCTACTTCACCCATCTGGACATAGAGCTGTCAGAGAACTGTGCGTATGACTCAGTGCAGGTATGTTATAAGCACAAAAAGAATAGAGAGAGAAGACCAGGGCTGAGGTAGTGGAATAAGGATGTGGGAGGGAGAGCCACCTGTACTCACAGTGAACTGAAGTCAAGTCCTAGGGGCATAAATGTTCTACTCTCTCTGTCCCTTCTCTTACCTCCATACCAAAATATTACCCTTTCCTAGCTTTTTTATTGTTGCTGTTGACTGTTCTCTTAGATAATGTCAGGAGACATTGAAGAAGGGAGGCTCTGTGGACAGAGGACCAGTAACAATCCCCACTCTCCAATTGTGGAAGAGTTCCAAGTCCCATACAACAAACTCCAGGTGATCTTTAAGTCAGACTTTTCCAATGAAGAGCGTTTTACGGGGTTTGCTGCATACTATGTCGCCACAGGTAAGGCTCACCCTTCTGCATGTGCCTTATTGACCCAGCTAAAAGATTAGAAGTGAGAAATCCACTGAGCAACACGTTGAATGAGGATTCTGTTTGTAATTCATACAAAAAGTGTTGACTTGGCCTGGGTCCCTCCATAAATCACTTTTATGAAATTCAAATGCATGATCATATCTTAGTGGTGATGATGATAATGGTAATAACACATATTACATAATACACAGTAATTTATTCAGAGCCACTATAAACTGGGTATGTGCTGGGGATTTTTCCTATTTTAACACAATCATCACTTTAACCCTTCAAGGTAGGTGTTATTTGCTCCATATAAAGATGAAGAAAATATAGACTAGGAAAGTTAATAACTTGCCAAGAATCACATGAGGAATGTGTAGTATTTAAACCCATTCAATATATGGCATTCAAACCTTCAAATTCTGGGTACTTCTGTATCTCTCTCCAGGTTAAAATGAAGCTAGGACATCTCATAAAGCCAAACTATTGTTTAGATTTGATAGAAGGACCAACATCATATAAAGCAATGAATGTACTGATTCCTCCCTGCAGAAGGCATCATCATGATGTTTACCTTGCAGAGCGTCATCCCTGGAGCTGAAACGCTCTGTACATGAGAAAAGTCAAGGATCTCTGACATTAAGAGCTCCCTAGGCCAGGCGTGGTGACTCATGCCTGTAATCCCAGCACTTTGGGAGGCTGAGGCGGGTGGATTACTGGAGGCCAAGAGTTAAAGACCAGCCTCACCAACGTGATGAAATCCTGTCTCTACTAAAAATACGAAAAATTAACCAGGCATGGTGGCGGTGCTTGTGTTCCCAGATCCTCGGGAGGTGGAGGCATGAGACTTGCTTGAACCTGGGAGGCAGAGGTTGCAGTGAGCTGAGATCACATCACTGTACTCCAGCCTGGTTAACAGAGTGAGTCTCTCTCTCTCTGTCACACGCACACATACTGCCCTCCAGCCTCAGTGACAGAGTAAGGCTATGTCACACACCACACACACACACACACACACACACACAGAGCACTCCAGCCTCAGTGACAGAGTGAGGCTATGTCACACATAACCCCCCCCCCGACACACACCACTCCAACCTCGGTGACAGAGTGAGGCTATGTCACACACACACACGCACACACACACACACAGAGCACTGCAGCCTCAGTGACAGAGTGAGGCTATGTCACACACACACACACACACAGAGCACTCCAGCCTCGGTGACAGAGTGAGGCTATGTCACACACACACACACACACACACACACCCCACTCCAACCTCAGTGACAGAGTGAGGCTATGTCACACACACACACACACCACTCCAACCTCGGTGACAGAGTGAGGCTATGTCACACACACACACACACACACACACACACGAGCTCCCTTATAGCTGTGTAGTGGTAGGGCTCGACTCTGGAACCATATGTCAGGAGAGTAATATAGAATAATACCAGCCTGAAATGTGATCCCGTGAGAGATCTTTAAGCAATAGGCCT
The DNA here is from genome assembly GCF_049350105.2 of Macaca mulatta. Classification (NCBI taxonomy): domain Eukaryota; kingdom Metazoa; phylum Chordata; class Mammalia; order Primates; family Cercopithecidae; genus Macaca; species Macaca mulatta. Next base: position 8,088,091 of record NC_133416.1, read on the forward strand.
TTTCTACTTTTTCTTATCCTTATGGTTTTGGGTTTAACCTCATTCTGCCTTCTTGGTGTTTGTTCTTGACCTCAGCCTCTCTCTACTCTTTGTAGACATAAATGAATGCACAGATTTTGTAGATGCCCCTTGTAGACATTTCAGCAACAATTTCACTGGTGGTTACTTCTGCTCCTGCCCCCTGGAATACTTCCTCCATGATGACATGAAGAATTGTGGAGGTGAGCTTGGTGTTAAGAGGGTTGCATATTCCCTGGGATTTGGAATGACTGAGGCCCCAGAAAGGGCTTTGTCCACCCTTCCAACTTCGATTAGGCCCAGCCTTCATTTGGCATTTCTTCTTCTTTTTTATTTTTAAATTTACTTATTTATTTATGTATTATTTTTAAGAATTTCAATAGTTTTGGGGGTACTGGTGGTTTTTGGTTACATGGATGAGTTCTTTAGTGGTCAATTCTGAGATTTTACTGCACCTGTTACCCGAGCAGTGTACACTATACCCAATGGGCAGTTTTCTCGTCCCGCTTCCAACCTCCCCCAATGCTGAGTCCGCTGAGTCCACAGAGTCCATTATATCACTCAGTATTGGCATCTATTCTTAGTTACTCATAAGCTGAGATGAAGCCACAAGAAGGGAGGAAGATAAGACTACAGGGTAAAGTTAGTTAATTGGAGAAAAGAGATAGATGTCTGTAAAGAGTCTACTGGGGGCTGTTCATAACCAGGAAAGGCTCCATCCTAAGCAGAGTGATGGAAACCTGATAGGACTTGGGTGTTCCTGCTGATATCTACTGCATGTGTAATTGCTGCATCCCTCCAGTTAGGGCGGGGATCTCAGGTTAGTTTGAATGGAGAACTGTCAGTTTCTGAGAGAAGGAATCATAGAATAGTGCAGGAATTCCTTTGTTTGATGCTGTATTTGATTCTCCCTTTCACTTTTTCTCTCTTAGTTAATTGCAGTGGGGATGTATTCACTGCACTGATTGGGGAGATTGCAAGTCCCAATTATCCCAAACCGTATCCAGAGAACTCAAGGTGTGAATACCAGATCCGGCTGGAGGAAGGGTTCCAAGTGGTGGTGACTGTGCGAAGAGAAGATTTTGATGTGGAACCAGCTGACTCAGAGGGAAACTGCCTTGACAGTTTAGTTGTGCGTGACGGTTGATTAATACCCCCACCCTCAACTTACACAAAGAGATCTCTCCCTGAAGACAAAGAAAAATTTTTTTTGAGACAGAGTCTTGCTCTTTTGCTCAAGCTGGAGTGCAGTGGTGCAAGCACGGCTCACTGTAGCCTTGACCTCTTGGACTCAAGCAAGCCTCCCACCTCAGCCTCCTGAGTAGCTAGGCCCACAGGCATGAGCCACCATACCCAGCTAATATTTTTATTGTGATTATTATTATTATTTTTTACAGAGATGGGGTTTTGCTATGTTGCTCAGGTTGGCCTGAAACTCCTGGCCTCAAGCAATGCTCCCACCTCGGCCTCCCAAAGTGCTGGGATTATAGGCGTGAGCCACTGCACTCAGCCTGAAGATAAAATTATCTTTTCTCCTGACCCTTATTTTCCTTATTCTTATTTTATGTGACATTCAATGCCTCTCTTATTTTTATCTCCCATCTTCCAATTTTACCTCTTTCCTTTAGTTCTTTCCCTCTTCTGATTTCATCATTTCGTTCAGTTTGTTGCAGGAGATCAGCAATTTGGTCCTTACTGCGGTCGTGGATTCCCTGGGCCACTAAATATTGAAACCAAGAGTAATGTTCTTGATATCATCTTCCAAACTGATCTAACAGGGCAAAACAAGGGCTGGAAACTTCGCTACCATGGAGATCGTGAGTAACCTAGAAGTACCTCTTTGGTTGGTGATACCAAAGTCCCCAAACAATGTGGGATCAAAGCAGGTAGATGATCCAGGCACAATGGAAGTACCTGTGATCTCAGCTACTAGGGGAGGCTGAGGCAGGAGGATCCCTTGATCCCAGGAAGTAGGAGTCTGAGTCCACTCTGGACAACAGAGCAAAACTTTGTCTCTAAAACAAAACAAAAACAAAACAACAATAATTCAAAAAACAGATAGATTGTTGTTCTGATAGTATCCTGAGATACTTCACTTCCTCAGGAAAATCTAAACCAGTCAATGGTTGCTAGGAATGCCTCAACCTCTAGTAATCCTTTAACTAGACCTGAGAGTGCAGACAGTTTGGGGGTGGTTAGTTGGTAATGCCATATGATTTTAGACATCTGCTATATTGGAATGTTAAGCATCAGGAATGAGGACAACTGGATGATTTTAGAAAGTGTGAGAATGATGTAAATAGAATGAGAGTCTTCAACTATTTAGTAATTCTTTTTTCCGGTCCCAGCTTCTGTTCTTTCAAGCAATGCCCTGTCCTAAAGAAGAAACTCCCACTTCTGTTTGGGAGCCTGCGAAGGCAAAATATGTGTTTAGAGATGTGGTGCGGATAACCTGTCTGGATGGGTTTGAAGTTGTGGAGGTAAAGTACCATCTTGGCTTCTCCCCAATCCCTGGCCCCAGATCAGGATGAGCAGACTGAAATTGTTCAGTTGTTTACCAACGTAAGTGTGTGATCAAGGTATAACGCCTTTCCCATAAACACGACAGCTTAAGATCTGTAGTTCTCCCTTGTGAGTCATGGAGCTCCCTGGCCAGCTTGGCATTCTCTCTCTGCCTTCAGTCTTCTTGGGGAAGGGGAGTTGACACGTTGGGGCAGAGCTGTCTGTCATCCTCGTCTCCTGGGTGCTTTGGGTCAGTCTGCTAAGGTGTTCCCAAGCTTCTTGTGGTGAGGACTCCTCATTGATCCAAGGCCAGAGATCAATTCCAGTTTTGATTTTGGTTTCCCATATCTCTCTTCAGAAATAAGTGGTGATGTTTATTATTCTCCAGGGACGTGTTGGTGCAACATCTTTCTATTCGACTTGTCAAAGCAATGGAAAGTGGAGTAATTCCAAACTGAAATGTCAACGTACGTGTCTCTTCAAAGTGGAAGTCTTTCTTTTTCTCTCAGAGAGAATGGAAAGATCAGCACATCCAAATTCAGATGCATGGTTTCCTCTTAGGCATGTGAGGGAGTGGGTTGGGTTTTTGAAGGGAAGCCAGTCATGGAGGCTTTTCTAGTCCAGCCCCGAATCTGTTCCCAGGCCAACTAGATCGGCAAGTTTCTTTCCAAGAAAGGGGCTATGGGATAGGTCGAGTTAATAGCCCCATGTGGGTGCATTTGTGGCTTCCACTGGGCCATCACCAATCGCTGAGAACCAGGCTCTTCACTACGGCTTTCACGGGGCCATCTGAGTTGGCATCTCAGTGGGCCAGAGACCTGAGAATTGCCAGTTGGGGAGGATGGCCACAGAGAGGCTGGTGTGGGGAGATTCATCCCAGGTGTGCCTGTGGATATGGGGTGGGGAAGCAGTGAGGATGAAACTGGCCCCATGACTCCTCCTTGGAGGAAGTGGCTGTCCTGACCATCGCTCTCCTTCCTTCGTCTGGTAGCTGTGGACTGTGGCATTCCTGAATCCATTGAGAATGGTAAAGTTGAAGACCCAGAGAGCACTTTGTTTGGTTCTGTCACCCGCTACACTTGTGAGGAGCCCTATTACTACATGGAAAATGGAGGAAATGGTAGGTTTCTTCTACTGGAGGAGAGAGAGTGAGAAGGTGTTGGAGGTTAAATAGCATAATCTGTCTGCGCCGGAGAGAGTCTGCAGAGAAATGAAGGCGATAGGAGACAGTGTTCATCCCCTTGACTTCATCTAAAGATATACTTTTCATATGGAGCAGGGCACGCTCAGGGCAGCACCAGTCACAGGGAATCATAGAGGTCACCAGCTCAGCTTCACAGCTGCTGTAGGAATTCCCCTATAACATCCATTCCATGGGATTACCCACCTTTGGACCAGTTATTTCATGTACAGCCCATAGGAGCAATGCCTCCCTCTTTAAGCCAGCAAGCTACACTGACTGGCTTTCTTGACGTAGAAGGGCTGAATGAGACACTAATACGTTCTCTGCATTGCCTTTATTTATTTATTTACTTATTTTAGACAGAGTCTCACTCTGTTGTCCAGGCTGGAGTGTAGTGGTGTGATCTCGGCTCACTGCAACTTCTGCTTCCTGGGTTCAAGTGATTCTTTTGCCTCAGCCTCCTGAGTAGCTGGGATTACAGGTGTATGCCACCACGCCCAGCTAATTGTTGTATTTTTAGTAGAGACAGGGTTTTTACCATGTTGGTCAGGCTGGTCTTAAATTCCTGACCTCGTGATCCACCTGCCCCAGCCTCCCAAAGTGCTGGGATTACAGGTGTAAGGCACCGAGCCTGGCTGTATTACTTTGTATTTATTTTCCCACTTTCTCAATGCCTTCTTTCCTTCTGCTTTGGAGATGTTCCCTTTGTCTCCCCTGGCGGGCTAGAGGCCTGAGGGATTGTTTGGAGGAAGATATTTTTTTCTGGCTGATTTAATCTGATTTACTACTTGAATCCCAGAGGAGCTGAGGCTCTGAAGGAACAGAGCGGGCTGTGGGGTGGATGGAAGAGGGAAGATGTGGTGGTGAGTGTGACCTGTGTTCTCTGTGCTATTCCAGGGCAGTATCAGTGTGCTGGTAATGGGAGCTGGGTGAATGAGGCGCTGAGCCCAGAGCTGCCGAAATGTGTTCCAGGTAAGGAGGGCCGAGGCTTGGGTAGAGATGATAGGCATGGGTGAATGGGAGTCACCTTCTGAAAGCAGCTGTAACCCTCTTGGGAAAGGACTGAACAGTGGCCTGCCAGAGTCCAGCTCAGTGAGGTGGCAGTAGCACTGTGCCGTGGGCTGTCGGGGTTGTGGGGAACCTCCTCAGCTACACTGAAGCCAGGTCGACTGCAAGGAAATATAAGCGTCAGCCAGCGACAGTTGGTGTCTGGTAATGTAGCTGCAGCGAGAAGATACAGAACTGCTAAAAACAGGGCCTGAAAGCTGAGAGTGAGTAATCAACATTCGGAAACAAGACTAGTTAAATAACCTAGTTATTATATTAAAAGTTTATGGCTGGTCATGGTGGCTCATGCCTGTAATCCCAGCACTTTGGGAGGCCAAGGCAGGTGAATCATGAGGTCAGGAGTTTGAGGCCAGCCTGGCCAAAATGGTGAAACTCCATCTCTACAAAAATATAAAAAATTAGCTGGGTGTAGTGGCGGGCACCTGTAATCCCATCTACTTGGGAGGGTGAGGCAGGAGAATAGCTTGAACTCAGGAGGCGGAGGTTTCAGTGAGCCGAGATCATGCCACTGCACTGCAGCCTTGAAGACAGTGGGAGACGCTGTCTCAAAAAAAAAAAAAAAAAAAAAAATTACATGGCAACAAGATATAGAGGAATTCAAGATTCAGGGAACGAGCGAGATCAAGGTTTGGTAGCAGAAGGCTGGGGCAAATCCAGTAGGATAATAACCATCCTGGATGTAACTGAGAGCTGAAGACCGAGCTGATTTGTTGTGTTTATTATCTCAGTCACATCCTTGTAACAGCCCCGTGAGCTAGGTGTCATTAGTCTCATTTGACCGGTCAATGGGTGGGTGCAAGTTTGCAGAGTTAGCAAGTTGCGAAGGCAGGCTTTGAGCCCAGGTTCGTCTAAGTCCAAAGCCTGTTGTGCTCAACTTGGAGTCCCTCCAGGCTGTCTAGCAAGGGATTTAGGTAAGCAGCTTCACTTGAATTCAGTTATTAGTATAACTGAATGGTAATGGCACCAGTCACTGGGAGTGACAGGTCAAGGCCAAAGAAGGAACCCCTCTCTACTTCCTAGGCTGACCTATGGTTTACTAGGAGGGACTCAGGTGCAACTAGGACTCCAGTAAAGAAGGCGATTAAAGTTTGATCTGGGCATCTGAAGAAGGCAGAAAGCTTCCCTCCTCCACCATCTGTATGAGAAAAGGGTTTCCAGCACTGGCTCTTGGTTGGGCACTGGCCTCACATGCCGAGTTGGGAGGTGCAAGGGGGACCCCTGCCTCCAGAGGGGCTGTGAGTCACACTGTGGATAGCGTGAGGCACTAGTGCATCTGGACTCAGTGATTCACACACTGCCTCTGGTTAACTGAGCTCTGCCATGAGCCTGCTATGACATCGGCAAAGCGGGGTGTTTAGGTAAGACCAGGGTGGGTCAGGTATTGAGCTTGTTGACCAAATAGGATTGACCATTTTGTACTAGAGAACCCTGCAACCTAGCAGGTAAAATTCTTTGAGTGGTTGGAGGATTTGCAGGAAGCCAGTATCATTTCTTGCTCCTTCCCCGTGTTTTTTTAAATTCCTTCCTAGTCTGTGGAGTCCCCAGAGAACCCTTTGAAGAAAAAAAGAGGATAATTGGCGGATCTGATGCAGATATTAAAAACTTCCCCTGGCAAGTCTTCTTTGACAACCCGTGGGCTGGTGGAGCGCTCATTGATGAGTACTGGGTGCTGACGGCAGCTCATGTTGTGGAGGGAAACCAGGAGCCAACAATGTATGTTGGGTCCACCTCAGTGCAGACCTCACGGCTGGCAAAATCCAAGATGCTGACTTCTGAGCATGTGTTTATTCATCCGGGATGGAAGCTGCTGGAAGTCCCAGAAGCACAAACAAATTTTGATAATGACATTGCACTGGTGCAGCTGAAAGACCCAGTGAAAATGGGACCCACCGTCGCCCCCATCTGCCTACCAGGCACCTCTTCTGACTACAACCTCATGGATGGGGACCTGGGACTGATCGCAGGCTGGGGCCGAACAGAGAAGAGAGATCGCGCTCTTCGCCTCAAAGCGGCAAGGTTACCTGTAGCTCCTTTAAGAAAGTGTAGAGAAGTGAAAGTGGAAAACCCCAAAGCAGATGCAGGGGCCTATGTTTTCACTGCTAACATGATCTGTGCTGGAGGAGAGAAGGGCATGGATAGCTGTAAAGGGGACAGTGGTGGGGCCTTTGCTGTACAGGATCCCAATGACAAGGCCAAATTCTACGTAGCTGGCCTGGTGTCCTGGGGGCCACAGTGTGGGACCTATGGGCTCTACACACGGGTACAGAACTATGTTGACTGGATAATGAAGACTATGCAGGAAAATAGCACCCCCAGTAAGGATTAATCCGGATACATCCCACCAGCCTCTCCAAGGGGCGTGACCAATGCATTGCCTTCTGTTCCTTATGATATTCTCATTATTTCATCATGACTAAAGGAAGACACGAGCGAATGATTTAAATAGAACTTGATTGTTGAGATGCCTGGCTGGAAGTAGAGAGGTAGAGTTTGATCATAGAATTGTGCTGGTCATTCATTCATGGTCTGACTCCTTGGGGTCCTTTCCTCTGAGTACCTATTGTAGATAACACTATGGGTGGGGCACTCCTATCTTGCACTATTCCACAGGGATACCTTAATTCTTTGTTTCTTTCTTTACCTGTTCAAAATTCCATTTACTTGATCATTCTCAGTATCCACTCTATATGTACAATAAAGTATGTTTATAAGCAAATTTTGGCTGACTTACCTCATTCCACACCAAACCCTCAGAATTATAGAAGGGGAGTGGGATGAGAAGGCTGTTATGTCACTGAAATTGGGCATCTAGCAACTTATATTTAATTTAATTGTCATGAAAACAGAGAATTCAGCTTTTCTTCTCTCTTCCAACTGAGATTTACTGAATATTGTGGATTAGTATGAAGATCACAAGTGTAAGGCATCATATTCTAGTTTTGAAATTCATTAATACTTACCTGGCCAAAAAAAAAAAAAAAAAAAAAAAGGAAAAATAAGGAAAAAAAGAAACTCATTAAATCTCATTGGGTGCATGGCTCACACCTGTGATCCCAACACTGGGAGGCTGGGGTGGGAGGAACACTGACCCAGGGGTTCAAGATCAGTGTGAGCAACATAGGGAGACCCTGTCTCTATAAAAATAAAAAGTAAAAATTAGCTAGGCATGGTGGTGCTTGCCTTAGTCCCAGCTACTTAGGAGGCTGAGGTGGGAAGATCGCTGGAGCCCAGGAGGTCAAGGCTGCAGTGAGCTGTGATCATGCCACTGTACTCCAGTCTGGTAACCAGAGTGAGACATTGTCTTGAACAAAACGAAACAAAAAAACCCCAACTTATTCAGAAGTCCATGTACAATAGTTTGAGTTGGCTGTTTAAGATCTTCTTTAAGTATAATGCTTTTCAATATGTCAACTGAAAGTTAATTTTCCTTTAATACTCACTTGTATCACGCAATATTATGACAACAAAAAAGAAAAACTACAGAAATTGAGCATGCTCTTGTCTGCTTTCCTGGTGGTTTTGATCAATTTGTGACAATGTTTTCATTAGATTGAACTCTGTACCAAGATGACATAGCAGAAAATCTCCCTTCTATTTTCTAGGGGAAGGAAAATAAAATATTCCTCCTCCCAAAGAATGATTAGTGATGAGAAATGACTACAGAATAGGGACTTAGCATTTTACAAACTGAGGACAGGAGAACTCTCTCAGGATGGTGGTTGCCCTAACAAGGTGTCTTAGGAAAGCAGAGGTCTGAGAAGAAGAGTTGAGGGGAAATCTGACCTATTCGATGTGACATGTGGCTTTCAGGAGGGCAGTTTTTACCAGAAGTCAAAAAGGGTTTGTTTGGGCCCATCAAGAATGGACTTTGATATTCCATAGATCAAGAGGGCTAAATTCAACAGTTGACCTTAGACTGGAGGGTAAACACGATGTGGTAACCAGAGGAACTCTAATTGAAGGGCCTGAAGAATTGAAGGGAATTACAACTGGGAGCCTCTGGGAAGATTATATCGTCAACCAAGCAGCATAAAGTCACTGTGTCACCCCTGAACTGTATGCATCGTAGCCACCTCCTGACACTTCCTGTCATTGCAGGGGCAATGGAATTGACAGTGTGGCCTGGGCGAGAGTGTTTCGGTGAGAGGAGGATTCTTCTAGAGATAAAAAGGCATTGGAGAAATTTTAAGATTTAGAAACATGATCTGTGATAGAGATATTTTTCTTCTTTTTTTTATACTTGGGGTAATAGCAAAACATTAACCTGGAATCTGATAAGTAACAGAAAAGGAAGTTCCTCCCTGTCGGAGAATCACCAGTCTGTTTGGGTTCTGCCCTTGCTGATGGGCTGAGGTATTGGTGAAGAATTTCCCTCTTTGCTGCCGCCTTGTACAGCGTGACGGGTATGGGTTTTGGATCGTTGACTGTGCTGCAAGGTCATTTCTCTGGGTGAATGGCAGGGGGAAGATCTAAATGAATCACCATCAGAGACTTCAGAGCTGGGAAGAGCTCGTCACCAGGTCCTAGAGGGGCTAGAAAGTAATTCATTGTGTTTAAAGGGTATCCATCATAGTACCTTGCAAGTTACTTGGGAACATACGTCCGCTTCTTCTGAAACTCAGGAAAATAGTTAGCTTTTTAAAGAAGGTAAATTGTCACTTTTCTTTGGTCGGAAGAAAATGGGCTGGTGGGTCAGCAGCTCATGCCAGGGAGGAAAGACAATGTCCAGTGGTCAAGAGGAGTTGAAGCGAAGGAACCTACTTCAAATTGGACCAGCCCAGAAGGGGCTAGAAGGGATCCTGGGATCAGTGTTCCGGTCCCTTATTGCAAAAACACCCCCATTATCCCCCTGGCAGGCATCCTGCTTTAGAGATGGGTGCCCAGCACAGAACATGTTTTGAGAGAACACATCCATCCTATTCTTTCCCCGGAGCCAGGTCTCACAGTCCTCTCGATTAGCTACGGGCAGACGGACAAACCTGAGGTCATGAGCAATCTTCTCCTCCATGACCCCAAAGCCACTGACGTAGCCCATCAAGCCCAGGTCATAGAAGGTCTCGTTGTCAGGGAGGCAGATGGGGAGGAGGTTGGGACCCAGGGTGACACTATTTTCCAGCTCCAGGAGGGCGATGTCCCCCTCAAAATTGTGGGACTCATTCTGACGGTAGTCCGGGTGGATGCTGACCCTGCGGATGGGGTGACTTGCCAGCTTCATGAGCTCTTCTACATTTGTATGGCCCAGGAACACATCCAAGGGGACATTGCTTTGTGCATCGTGTTCCTTGGGATACAGGGTGTGGGCAGCCGTGAGGATCCAGCGGTCGCCCAGCAGGGTCCCGCCCCTGTGCCCGTGGATGTTGGTGAACACCTGCCAGGGGAAGTTGCCCATCTTGGCTTTTTGCCCTCCGATGATGCGCTGCCTCTGTTCCACGGGGTTCACGGGCTTCCCACACACTGAGGGAGAGAGAGGGAAGACAAGGGCAAGTCAGCTCCGGGTCTCCCACCTCTTCCTTCTGCGGCCAGCCAGCTCCCCGTTTGCCCTCTCTTTTTGACTTGTCTCTTTTCTCTTTTTCCTCCCATCTCCACACTTCCTTCATTGGCCTATTGACAGGCTCTTCTCCTTGTTTTTGTTTTTATTTTTGTTTTTTGAGACTCCTTGCTCTGTGGCCCAGGCTGGGGTGCAGTGGCGTGATATCTGCTCACTGCAACCTTTGCCTGCCGAGTTCAAGCAATTCTTGTCCCTCAGCCACTCTAGTAGCTGGGACTACAGGTATGTGCCACCATGCTTGGCTAATTTTTGTATTTTCAATAGAGGCTGGGTTTCACCATGTTGGCCAGGCTGGTCTCGAACTCCTAACCTCAGGTGATCTGCCTGCCTCGGCCTCCCAAAGTGCTGGGATTACAGGTGTGAGCCACCACGTCTTGCCCCTTGTTCTTGTTTATTTCTTCCCGGGGTGTCTTCCGTTGTTTTTATTCTCTGATTTCCCATCTGCTTAGTGAAAATGCCGGCATTTCGGGACTGAATTCAGCACTCTTCCCCTCTCTCTCTTTCTCCTGGTATGTTCCCCTCTCCTCTCCTCTGTCTCCTTTTTCTGGGCCATGCTGCTTCTGAGGACTTTCAGGCTGCTAACGATCCTGAGGATGGCCCCAGAGGGTTTCCACTCACCTGGCAAGCACCGAGGAATCTTCCCTTCCTTCTTTTCATTCTTCCAAATGCCCTGTGCTGTGCAGGTGTACACCCCCGAGGGCAGAGGAGGCAAGAACCAAGTTGGGAGGTGATGGGTAAGAAAATTAGGTTGCAGAGGCCAGCAAGTACTGAGTGTGCTCGACGGGGAGAGGGGTAGGGAGGAACAACATGGCAAGGGCCAAAGGTCAAAGGCTCAACTCTAGAAGGAAAAAATGTCAAGTGTTCAGAGGCTCTAGACCTATATTTTGTTTTAATGTCAAGTAAAAAAATCGGAATGCTTAACCATTAATATATGTTTGCTGTGATCCCTGTTTGTGAAAGTAGACATAAAAACCAGAAGGAATGTATCAAAATCTTATCAGTGATTGCGTCTTAGTCGTGGAATCATAGATGATAATTGTAGCTACGTCTTCTGATTGCTGAAAATGTGCCATGCTTCTTACTTTATCTGCATGATCTCATTTAAACACTATAGTGACACTTGCAGGTGTGTGTTATTATCCTCATTGTGGATGAGCAGGCTGAGCTTAAATAATTTGCACAGGGTCACATAACTTCTAAGTGCCAGAACCAAGGTGCAAGAGGTTTTCTGACTCCAAAGTTCAGCTCTTAATGAATACCATTTATAATCCAGATTTTTTTCCTTTTTTTCTGTTTCAAACCTATAATGCATGTGATTTCTAATATTTAAAAAAAGTTTGAAAAATACCCACTAATAAGTGAGAGTCATTTAGTGAAACTAAGTGCAAAAATCACAACCAGGTTGAGAGGGGAGAATGGAGAGGGGAGTTTCACTGAGTTAGCTGTAGTGGTCATGATGGTGGCAAAGACTGTGGTGTCAGTGTTGGTGGTGATGGTGGTGTTGATGTTGGTAATGATGGTGGCAATTGTGATGTCGATGTTGATGATGACAGTGGTGTTGTTAATGGTGGTATTGTTAATGGTGGTGGTGGTATTGGTGGTGATGATGGTGTTGGTAATGGTGATGGTGGTAATGGTGGTGGTGATGGTAGTGTTGGTGTTGGCAATGGTGGTGGTGGTGATAGTGGTGTTGTAATGGTGGTGGTGATCATGGTAGTGTTGACAATGGTGTTGGTTATGATGATAGTGGTGATGGTGGTGATGGTGGTGTTAGTGTTGGTGGTGATGACGATGTTGGTAATGGTGGTGATGATGGTGTTGGTAGTGTTGATGGTGGCACTGGTGTTAGTAATGGTAGTGATAGTGGTGTTGGTAATGGTGGTAATAATGGTAGTGGTGATGGTGGTGTTGGTAATGGTAATGGTATCGATTGTGGTGATGGCAGTGATGGTGGTGATTGTGCTGGCATTGATGCTATTGGTAGTGTTGCTTGTGTCGTTACTGGTAGTGGTGGTGATGGCAATGATGGTAGCAGTGGGGATGTGGTGGAGGCAGTGGTGGTAGTGGGGATGATGTGGTGACAGTGAGCTGTTTATGTGATTTGAATCTTTTCTTTGCATCAGCTCCTCCTTCTTCAAACCTACTAGCTTCCTCTTTGCGCTACAATTCAGGCCCCTGAAGCCAGTGCCCTGGCAGATACCTTAATATGCATTCCCTAGGGATTCTACTTGGAGAAATCTCAGAGGATACCCCAAGGGGATGGAAGGGAGAAAATTTCCATTTGCGTTAGTCCCTACTTTGCTCAGACTCCCTGCTGCCAGCCCTGGTCTGCATCTTGTAATATGGCTCATGGCAGTAGTACTGGATACAGGCCTTGTAGGTACTCACCCCCATTGTGGTGGTGTAATGGAAGGCAGATTTCGGGGCTGCCCACAGTCCTTGACTTGGAGAGAACACAGGGCAGGGTGAGAGCTGAGAAAGACTGTGCTGGAACTTTAGTGGTGAGAGTGTGAGTTGTCTACCTGAGAGCACATTGAGAGGCTTAGAAAAAATAGTCAGTGGCGAGGGCCCTTACAACGGACAGGAGTTGGGTGGTGTGAAATTCAGTTCTGGGTAGAGCCCATCCATCCCATTGAGATGAGGACTCACTGATTCCTGAGATGAGGGCTCACTGATTCCTGAGATGGGCCATAGGCATCAAAGGACAAGTCTCTTTGACCCTCATCCAAGGGTGAGGGTCTGTTGGAAAGAGGCTTAGTCTGGACCCCTCCTTCTTTCTTGGCCCAGGTCCTCAAGGTTGGAGGTGGGAAGTCCCCAGGATCATATCCCTGAATTGTGACTTACTGTTGCATCTGGGCATGGCACGATGCCATGTGCCATCATCCTGGCAGACAGCTGTGAAGGAGTGTGGCACCTGGTTCCCCTGTTGAGCAGAGGAACAGGCGCCATCAGTGCCAAGAGGCAATGCAGGTCCCTTTCCTGCCCTTCCCACACAGGAGTGGGAGGCAATAAAAAGACATCTCTCAGCTCCCCCATGGATGTGGCTCCTTCTTCCTTCTCCCCAGCCTGTTACAGACAGGAGCACTGAGCTACACTGTAGCAAGTCAGAGCGGGACTAATTGATAGACCCGATCATCCTCTCTCTAGACTGTGCCCCGTTCCCACTGAGGTCCAATTGAATCCCACAATTTGTAATTTAAAAAATCACAAGCCACGTTTGAGTGTTTTTTGTATCAAAACAAAAGCCTGTGCTCCAGGGCAGAACCATGTTTCTCTGGCTGGAGTCCCCTGCCTCCAGGCCTGTAGCACTTTCTCTCTCCTGGGTTGCAGTTTTCCTAAGGACAGAGGCCTTCCCTGAAATCCTAGAGCCACCTCACCCCGTTGAAAGGTGCTGGAGACGTTGATGTATGTGAAGTGCTGTTGCTGTTGAGCAGGGACAAGACTAGGAAATGGCAGTCTTTGAAATGAAAAGTTACTGGACAATATGAATGAGTTTTACTAAGACCAAAAATTGGCCAAGTGCGGTGGCTTACGCCTGTAATCCCAGCACTCTAGGGGGCTGAGGCAGGTGGATCACTTTACGCCAGGAGTTTGAGTCAAGTCTGGGAAAATTGAGAAACCCTATCTCTACCAAAAATACAAAAATTAGCCGGGCACGGTGGCACTTGCCTATAATTCCAGCAACTCCGGTGGCTGAGGTACCTGAGTAGCTTGAATCCAGGAGCATCGCTTGAACCTGGGAGGCGGACTTCACAGTGAGCTGAGATCATGCCACTGCCTGGGTGACAGAGCAAGACTCTGTCTCAAAAACAAAATAAACCCAAAAAGACCAAAAATCATCCCATAGAGTTAGCTCTGGTTGCAAAAGAATGTGTGTGAGAACTAGACCGTCTGAGTAAAATGTAGGTAATGTGAGAAACGGTGTGACTTGCTTTAAATTCTATGTTGTGAATGACATGTGCAAAAGTAAGGGCAGTGGGTGGTGTAGGCAAGGGAGGGTTGTAATATGAGCAAAGAGGTTGTTGGTCTCCAGTCCTCTGGACCCAGGACACCCACCTAATTCTCCTGATGGAGATGGAAGCACCTTGGAATAAAGAACAATGCATCAGATGAACTCGACTTGATGCAACATTCAAATGTGAACTCCACAAAGGCTGTGTGACTATGTGGGTTTCTTTTTACTGAACCTCCCACATCTAGGACAGTGCCTGACAGTAGACCCTTACAATGTGCATTAAATGAATTAACTATGACTTAAGGACATGTCATAGGTCTCGTCTTTGATTCTGATTGTCTTCCGTGTGGACCTATTGAGCAACGAAGGGATGTTCAGTCTTGGGTCTCTGTCCAGAGAGACAGATAATTTTTAGTTTACCAACTTTTGTGAGATTGATCCATGGATAAAACCATATTCCTTCCTGAATCTTCAGATCTGAGGACATGACGGTGGGCCCAGGGTGAGACCACTCACATGTGTAAAAGAGCCCTGGAGCAGGAGGCAGGAGATTGGGGTCCTAGTCCCTGCCGTAGACAATCACTACGTGGTGTTGATGAGTCACTACATTTCTACCCTGCCTTTCCAGTTCCTTCAGCTTTCTTTTTTTTTTTTTTTTTTTTTTTTTGAGGCGGAGTCTCGCTCTGTCGCCCAGGCTGGAGTGCAGTGGCGCGATCTCGGCTCACTGCAAGCTCCGCCTCCCGGGTTCCCGCCATTCTCCTGCCTCAGCCTCCCGAGTAGCTGGGACTACAGGCACCGCCACCACGCCCGGCTAATTTTTTTGTATTTTTAGTGGAGACGGGGTTTCATTGTGTTAGCCAGGATGGTCTCGATCTCCTGACCTCGTGATCCGCCTGCCTCGGCCTCCCAAAGTGCTGGGATTACAGGCTTGAGCCACCGCGCCCGGCCTCCTTCAGCTTTCTTGATTATTGGATGAGGGCAATAGTTCTTAAACTTGGCTGCACGTTAGAATCACCGGGTAGCTTTAAATAGTCTTGTTGCTCAGGCTCTACTCCAGATCAATGGAATGAGAGTCTCTGCTGGGGGACCTTGACTTCAGTATTGATTGATTGATTGATTTTTATTTTTTAGAGACAGAGTCTGGCTATATTGCTCAAGCTGGAGTGCAGTGGCTATTCACAGGGGTCTTGTATGATTGGGCTCAAGCAATCTTCCAGGATTGTAAACTCTCTGTTTTAAGTGTGCAGCAAGTTGGAGAGCTGGTGGACCAGGAGTCTCTTCCAGCTGAAATGCCTATGACTCTAGCTGGGGTGAGACTAAATCCTCTGTGAACCCACCATCTGAATTCCCCCTGGGATGCTGGGCCGGCTCTCTCCCCTCATCCCTGGGCTCTTACCTCTATGAGCTGGTAGCCTAGCTTGCAGGTAGCAATGAAGTAGTCACTGAATTGGTACTGAGGCTGCAGGTTCTGGATGACAGTGAGCTCGTCTAGGGTCTTGGGCTGGGGACACTTGATGACTATTGGGGAGACCAGAGGGCGTATTTATTTGAGAGCCACCTGCCCTTCCTTCTTCCCACTTTTTCTCCATTGCTGGCCATCGAGGGAGGCCCCCAGGGAGCCTTACTCTCGGTGGTGTAGGGCAGCCTCCAGCCCCGGCTGTCCCCCGACTCATCTGTGAAGAACAGCAGATCCACAGCATTGCTGCTGGTGTCAAATTCAGGGGGCCTTTGCTTCCCACAGAACTCGCCAATGTTCTTCCCGTTGGCATAGATCTGGTAGGGGAGGAGGGTTTTTTTGTTTGTTTGTTTGTTTGTTTGTTTTCCAGCTTGGACATTTTTACACAGGGCCAACTGTGTAGTAGCCTGGTGGCCAGGGTGGTGGTGGTGATGAAATCCTGCCTTATGTGTGTTTTCAGGGGAAGGTGGAAAGGGATCCCCACAACCCAATTCCAGTTATGTGGGAACTTGCCCAGCCCATGGGTGATGTTGGCCAACTCCTGCCCCAGCTGGCCAGGGGATCCAGGAAGAAGTTGAGACAAGAGGAGCTAAGTGCAGACAGAAGAGGAGGAAGGGGTCTTTCAGGGGTAGGACGGCTGTACCTGTAGCTGGTCATAGGGGCAGTGTACTTGCTGGTGGTCATCAATTTCAAAAGGCTCCACGAACTTGAGGTGCGGGGTGAGGCCCCGCTCTACCCGGATGCTGTAGTTGCAGTGCAGGTCAGCGGGGTAGGACCGGGGGTACTCCAGGCTGGAGATGTAGCCCGATGCCTCCGTGTACAGCTCGCTGCTGCACTCAGCTGTGAGAACAGAGCCGCAGGGCATCATGGGGCCACTCTGGCTGGCTCAACCCCTGCCTCCCTGCTCCACCACTCTGGCTCACCCTGGCAGGAATACCTGTCCTTCTGAAGCTCATAGCCTGGACGGCAGGAACAGAAGTAGCCTCCAGGCTGGGCGCGGTGGCTCAAGCCTGTAATCCCAGCACTTTGGGAGGCCGAGACGGGCGGATCATGAGGTCAGGAGATCGAGACCATCCTGGCTAACATAGTGAAACCCCGTCTCTACTAAAAAATACAAAAAACTAGCCAGGCGAGGTGGCGGGTGCCTGTAGTCCCAGCTACTCGGGAGGCTGAGGCAGGAGAATGGCGTGAACCCAGGAGGTGGAGCTTGCAGTGAGCTGAGATCCGGCCACTGCACTCCAGCCTGGGCGACAGAGCGAGACTCCGTCTCAAAAAAAAAAAAAATAAAAAGAAGTAGCCTCCAACGTAGTTGTTACACAGGTGCTGGCACTGGCGCTGGGGGTCCCTCTCCCCTGATTTGCTCTGGGAAGCACATTCATCAAGGTCTGGAAGGCATTCAGGAAGGAGGGTTAAGCTCCTGCTGGGAGACCAGAGTAGGGGCTCTGACCTTAGGGAGGTCACTCACCAGAGGCCTAAAGACAAAGGCATCTTTAGGCCACCTGGATCTCCAGGCCAGGCGTCTCCAATGCTCTCTAGGGACTGCTCCACGGGGACAGATCCCAGGTTGACAGGCCTCGTTAGGAAAAGCTCTCTTGAGGGGAGGAACAAGGAAAGCCAGGCTTTCAGCTTCTTTGGATTCAAGATTCCCTTTCTTGGCCCCCATTCAATGTGGCTGAGGTCAGAGAAAAGGGATCCCTGGGGGGCTACTCACCCACAGCTTGGTAGTAGGCCAGAAAGCCCTTGTAGAACATGATGGTCCCATTCTCCTCGTTGGAGAAGTCCGTGTGGAAAGTCAGCAGCATCTTGTTCCCTTGAGACATAAATTCCTTCTTTCCTGGGGGGTTGCCCAGTGGAGAACCCAGTTGCCCACAGAACCTCCCCAGGTTTTTCTTATCAGCAGAGATCTGGTGGAAGAAGGACAAGGAGTAGGAAGAAGACCTGTTGTGGAGTGGCACACGTGGTGGCTCAGTGATGGTCCTCCTGGTCTCGCCGAGAGTGAATCATGCACCACATCGGCTCTGCTGGTCACTACCTGCTGGGTTCGGCTACTGCAAACTTCCCCATGTGACCTTCAACTGTTCCCCAAGTCTCCCACTGACTCACTCTTTGCGTGTTGTCCTGCACTGGGTACCTCACCCCTTCCCTGTTTTCTGCTCCTCTGGCAGGTTTCAGGTCATTCTCCATCCCCACCTCCTGCGGCCTATTCCCCTGGGGTCCTGGTTGTCTGTACCCAGCCTTTCCCCTCCCCTCATTCCCTGAGCCCAGACATGTCTACTTTATTTTCTGCCTTCCGATTCCACCTAGGCTTAATGAAACCATTCACACCTTGAGTGCCTCCTTATGCCCTTGGCTGAACATGAGCCCTGAAGCCCACCAGTCTCAGTGTCAGGAGGCATGGCCTTGTCCCTCTTCCTTCCTCCTCAAAGCCTCCTCAACCTCTTTTTGCCCCTGCCAGCAAACACCCTCCCCCAGCACTGCACACTCTCCAATTCCTCTGGGTGGGGAAGATGTTCCGTTTTCATGTTATGTTGGAGGCCAAAAGAGTGAGGGTGGTGATCAACTCAGTATACCACTGGAGGCTACATGAGTAAACAGCAAACTCTTCTCATAAATGCAGGATGTTGGCAAACTGACACACTGCATCTGCTGCCCAGAAGGAATGCTGAGGGCAGCCACGCCCCAAGTGTAGTGTTTCTTGTGATTATCTACAGGGCGCATCTGAAGCCTGTTAGTAATAATATAAACCTGTGATCAGTCAAGCAGCCAACCAATTGTTACCTCCTCCTCCCTGCTCACTCTACCCAATAAATGTGAAGGGCTGTGGAAGCTCGGGGTCTGCTGCTGTTGCTCACTAGAGCAGGGAGCTCTCTTCTTCTTCCCCCGGCCTCTTTCTTTAAAACAGTTTGTTTTGTCTTAAGTTTTCATTTCTACATTTGTCCTCCTTTGTTCAGTCTTGTAATGATGGACTCAAGTAGTAACATTAGTAACTGTTGTAGTGATGGTCTCAAGTAGTAATTGTGGCAGTCAGAAGTGGCGCCCAAACAGGGACAATCAAGGACAAACAGGGACCTGAAGAGGCCTGCAGGGACAAACAGAGATTAGTAGGGATAAATAGAAATGAATAGAGATAAATAGAGACAAATGGAGATAGGTAGGGACTTGCAGGAACTTGTAGGAACTAACAGGGACCATAGGGACAGACAGGGACAGATAGGGATAAAGAAAGACTAGAAAAGACTGGCAGAAACTTGCAGGGACAGACAGAGACAGATAGGGTCCTATAGGGACTTGAGTGAGGACAGTCTGCTGGAGCAGAAAAACTAAAGCCCAGAAAAACCTAAAACCTAAAACCTACCAGACGAATGAGAAACCCCATTACAAGTCTGCCAGCAGCAATATAAGATCAGTGCTCTAAAGTGGTACAGAGAACAGGAAGTTTTTGAATCAGGGTAACATAGGGAAGAATTTGGTTATTTCTTTTCTCTTTTGTTTGGAGTTTGGTAAGTACCATCTTTTTGTTATTATTTCAGGGTTTGAGCTAATTTTTTGCCGCACCTACAGCACCTATTGAGGGTGGTGAACAGGAGAGGGAGGATAAAATCTGGCTTGAACCGTCTGCTTTTGTGACTACAGAAAGGCTAACTTTGGCTTTGGCTTTCATGGATTGTGGACATGTGCTGGCACCTGTGAGATGTGCAGAGGACTTGGGAGGTTTTCTCAGCTTGTCAAGATGTGGGAACCGAGCTTCCTTGCTCTGCAGTGTTGACTCAGGCAATGGCTAATTTGGTAGCTGACAGATCTAAAGGAAGCCAAGGGTTAAGCCCTAAAGTGAGAAAGTGTTATAAGTGTAGAAAAATTGGATGTTTTAAAGGAGAATGCCGTCAGACCTCTGGGCAGAAGCGATCTGATAACATAGTTCTCCTCTCAACAGAAAAAAACGCTAGGCCTTTGCTCTCATTGCAATAAAGGAAATCATTGGGCTAATCAATACCACTCAAAGTTTCATCAAAATGGCACCCCCCCACCCCTGTTGGGAAATGAGAAGGGGGCCTGGACCTGGGCACCTCAAACAATGAGGGCATTCCCTGTCTGGGTTGCAACTCCCTTTTCAGGGGTGGGTTTCTGGAGACTCATTGATTCCAGCTCCCTCCAGTAGCAGAAACACCTGTAAGCGCAGGATTCGATCTCCCAGTCAGAGAACGAGTTACATTAGTTGGAGGAGACAAACACACGAAGATTCCCACTGGTTTTGGGGACCTTTGCCAGCAGGACACATGGGATTAATTTTAGGCAAAAGTCATCTTAACTTACAGGGCATTGCTGTGGTTCCGGGAGTTATTGATTTGGATTACAAACCAGAAACTCAGGTAGTGGTAATGGCATAAGATCTTTGGGTTTTTGAACCAGGGAGAACATATTGCTCAATTGTTGCTTATTCCCTGTAAATTGCACCCTTCTCCACGAAAGGAGAAACAAGGGAATCGGGGATTTGGAAGTACAACTACACAGGAAATTTATCTATCACAACCCATGGCATCTAATAGACCCACTTATTCAGTGTAAATTGAAGAAAGTTTTGTGGGCTTATGGATATGGGAGCAAGAGATTGGTCTCTTGTGGTAATAGATCTTGAAGATTGTTTTCTTTGCTGTGCTATTGCACGAGAAGGATAAGCCTTGATTTGCTTTCTCTGTGCCTTCTGTTGATTGGAAAAAGCCTGTCTCATTATCAGTGGAACGTTTTACCCCGCAGTAATTAACCAAAGAGGCAGAAGCTGAGTTACAGCTTGTGGAGCAGATGCTTCAGCAACAGCATGCCTCCTGGCTCCAGCCACAAAAGCCTTTGCTTTTGTTTCGGTTGATTTACTAACTGCGGATGAGGGTATGCTTGTGTTTTCACAGGAAATGAACAAACCGTGTGGGTGCCCCAAGGTGTGTGAGACCATGGAACCAGAGACTGGAGAGACCCATGGATCCCAGCTGTGGGCCTGGCTCCTGCAGTGCGAGCCATGAGCCGGTTGAATCTGAATGTGAAGATGGAACAAACCACCAACGGCAATTGAAGGCTGCACAGCCTGGAATTGCCTTTACTAAATTAATTCAAAAACGAAAAGGGAGAGATGTTGGAGGCTGAAAGAGTGAGGGTGGTGATCAACTCAGTATACCACTGGAGGCTACATGAGTAAACAGCAAACTCTTCTCATAAATGCAGGATGTTGGCAAACTGACACACTGCATCTGCTGCCCAGAAGGAATGCTGAGAGCAGTCATGCCCCAAGAGTTTCTTGTGATTATCTACAGGGCATATCTGAAACCTGTTAGAAATAATGTGAACCAGCCAGGTGCGGTGGCTCACTCCTGCAATCCCAGCACTTTGGGAGGCCGAGGCGGGTGGATCACGAGGTCAGGAGATTGAGACCATCCTGGCTAACATGGTGAAACCCCGTCTCTACTAAAAAATACAAAAAATTAGCCACGTGTGGTGGCGGGCACCTGTAGTCCCAGCTGCTGGGGAGGCTGAGGCAGGAGAATGGTGTGAACCCGGGAGGCGGAGCTTGCAGTGAGCCGCAACAGTGCAAGACTCCGTCTCAAAAAAAATAAATAAATAAAAATAATATGAACCTGTAATCAATCAAGCAGCTGACCAATCTTTATCTCCTCCTCCCTGCTCATTCTACCCAATAAATACGAAGGGCTGTGGAAGCTCAGGGTCTGCGGCCTTTGTTCACTAGAAGCAGGGAGCTCTCTTCTTCTTCCCTTGGTCTCTTTCTTTAAAACAGTTTCTTTTGTCTTAAATTTTCATTTCTATGTTTGTCCTCCTTTGTTCAGTCTCATAATGATGGTCTCAAGTAGTAACATCAGTAACTGTTGTAGTGACTGTCTCAAGTAGTAACTCTCTCAAGTAGTAACTGTGGCAGTCAGCCACAATCTTATTCCTGCATACCTCCTACCTCCGGGGGTCTCCTGGGAATGGTAGTTATTGGACCTTCGCAGGCTCTGCTTGAGCCCGGAATCTCATTTTTACTGGATAGAGAAAGATGGGCCAGGGAAGGTACCCTTGGTTGTCACAGAGGTGAGGGTTCTGAGCCTACTGTCCTTGCTGAAGACTATTCCCGTGCTGCCAGAGCACACATTTCTCCTCCTCATGTCCCTGTGTTCCTGTTGAGGCAGGCAGCCATGCCAGTCTTCTCCTTGGAGACAGGGAAGCTGAGGCACGGTGGTTTCCCAAAGGCTCTCAGCTAGATAGCAGATAGGGAAGGTTTTCTTGACTCAGTGGACAGTGAATTTCCTGAGTGGGTCCTGTCCCCTTCTCTGTGCTTCTCCCCTCAGTGCTCACTGAGGGTCTCTACACCAGTGAGTGCTCCATCCAGGGCAACCCTTGGCTCTAAGAGATGCAGTCGGCCATCAGCTCTTGTGGGGCTGGGCTGTGTCTGGGGGTGTGCATGCCATACAGATCCCAGATCCCAGAGGGTCCCGTTTTGTCTCCCCTCTGCCTGCCCATCCTGCCCCTACCTTGACATAATCATAGAAGCAGCCTTCAGAAGGCTCCAGGTCAAAGTGCTGGAAGACGAGCTTCACCCCGTATCCTGTGGGGACTGTGATCATAGTGGTTGTTTCAAAGCTGTTGGGGTAAGGCTTGGGGAACAGAGGGGAAGTCACCTCCCCAAATAACCTCTGAGGGATGAGAATGGGATTTCTTGGCCTTTGGAATAGGGTTGAGGCTAGGAGGTACAAGAGCCACCTGCCAAAACAAAAGAGTGTCTGGAGCTGGAGGGGTTCAGCACTCTTGCCATGTGGGCAGTGGCCATGGCAGGGGATGAGATGGCCATACTGCTGGGCATCCTCCTCCTCTCTGCCCACTCTGGACCTCACCGACATGTTCTCAGCAGGGGTGCCTGGGTGGGGAGGGCGGCCTTTGCAGCTGCTGCATTGGGTCACTCCCCAGGGCAGTGTCCAGTCCAGAGGCCACGACGCTCCCCTCACATTCCCTTTCCAGCCTCCTCCCCTGCCGGCCCCATCCCTCCCCTCCCCTTCCAGGAATAGGACTGGCTTGGGACCAGTTAATGGAGGGTGAGGGTTTCCACCCATGGGTCTCTGAAAGGGCTCCCACAGGTTCAGTAAGAGCGTCTGGGAGAGACCATCTGTGGAGTGTGAGACACAGGCAGAGTGTCCCCTCTTCTCGCTGCTTCCTGCCGTGAGCCCAGAGGGAAGAAAGGACCATGACATGGGCTTCTATGTATAAGGTCTCCTCTGGTCCTTAGGAGGAGGGATGGGGTGCGTGTTGTGTGTGTCCATGTGTGTGCACAGTGGGATTGATGAGAGAAGAGTGTGTGAAGAGAGAAGGGTGTTCCTGTCTCCCTGAATTGCCTCCTATGTCCTGGCTTCTCCCCTGGCTTCTCCCTCCCGCCTGGGTGCCCATCACCCTTGCAAGGCCCGTGTTGAATCCTGGGCTCTCCTGACAGCGTCTTCGTGCACTGTGTGCAGAGGGAGGCCGCGTCACGCACAGCAGGGAGGGGAGGGTTTTCTGTGGAGTGGAGGGGGGACCATTCCCGGAGGAATGTTGGAGGGAATGAACTATTTGCATAAACAAAAGATCTGAGTTTCCACTTTAATTTAGTTTTGGTTTTGAAATCCCTGTCGGTGGTGCCACCTGCTGGTCTATGAGGGAAAGGGCTAAGGAGACGGGAGTCTGACTTTTTAGGGCCAGGGGAGCCTTTGGTTGGAGGCCCAGATGCCTCAGTCTCTGAATCTGATCAGCTTCTCCTTCCTTCCAAGACTTTCCTGGGGGGCTGCTGCTGTGTTTACAAGGTTCCTACCAAAGCAGTGGGAGACCACAGGTTGTGAATTCTCTTTTCTGGGCTGTCCTTTCCCATGACCCCGTTCTTCTTGCCGTCATTCAGCCCACAGCCCTGGTTCAAGAATGGCCCGGGTTTCCATGCCCAGGATGTAATGATAGGAACACTGGGGCAGAGGAGGGCACGTGGGAGTGGGCAGAAGAGAGAGGAGCTTGGTTGCCTTGGGGCCCTGGCCTGCTTTAGCCGTGAATGACACGTGGACATAGAATAGGGATGGCCATGTCAGGGCAGCCCTAAATCAGCCCTGGGTTTGAGACCCTCTGGGGCGGCTGCGGAGGGGGTAAAATGTCCCCATCTCCTCAGCATCTGCTCAACACAAGTGCCAGGGCTGAAGCCGAGGGTGCGGGTGTGGAGCAAGAGGCTCTTGGTGTTTCTGAGATGGAGCCAGGCCCCTGGGGGGGAGGAGGGACCCTAGACTCTCTTGTCCATGAGGCCATAGTGTCCTGCTTTAAAAATTTTGCTCTTGGCCACGTGTGGTGGCTCATGCCTGTGATCCTGGCACTTTGTGAGGCCAGGGTGGGAAGATCTCTTGAGCCCAGGAGTTCGAGACCAGCCTGGGCAACATAGTGAGACCTTATCTCTAAAATTTAAAACAAATAAAAAACACTTTCACTGTTTTTGGAAGGCTTTCTTCATCAACTCTCCGTGGCACCAAATATCTGACGGCACTTTACCCCATAGAGGGGCTTGGGCTGCAGAGCAGGCTTCTGTGTTCTTAAGCCTTTATAGGCTGTTCTGCTTGTTTCCCTTATTAGATTAATCCCTCCAACCTCCACCCTTCTGCCCCCAACCCCGTTCATCCATTTTTGGGCTACCTGTTTAATGGCAAGGCACTTTCCCAGGCAATAGATTGCAAGAATTCACAGAGCTGATGCAGTTCCCCATCAGGCAGTGACCAAGTCATCAGTAGTTAGACAGCAGGCACACAGAAGGTGCAAGATCCACCAACACTTGGAGGGTTTCTCCAGCAGGCCTGTGTGTCAGAGCTGAGGACTGAACCTAATGGAGGGCTGGTCTGTGATGCGATCAGGATATGAACCACAGCCTTGTTAGGTCAGGAAAGACAAAAGATAGGGGTGAAGGAAAAGGACTAGATCAGAGGACGAGAAGGAAGGGGAATCTTGTCTAACAAACTGTACATTAATATCCTGGCAGCAGCAGTGTTGCGTGTGTGTGTGTGTGTTTGTCAACCTCCACCTTCTGAATTCACATGTGGTTACAGAAGTAACCACATGTATGTACAACTTCGAATCCTGCCATTTTTTTAGAGATACATTTAACCTTTGATCATAGTAGCAACGTGACTCTTGATGCTAACAAATTATCTGTGTGTGTATGCAGTATATGTTGATAATGGAGGCAGAGGGAACAGGTAAGGAGGTAAGTCTTAGCTGAAGCTCTTCCATCCATCCTAGGGATTCTCAGTTCTGCCTTGGCATTGTGCAACATGCTTGGAGAGCGGCAAACCTGGACGTCATTAGCTCAGTCCCAGCCCTGTCTCCACTCTGTCCAACCATTCAAAATAACATTTACTCACACATTTTTGTTATGTCCTTGACTTATACCAAGAAGGAAAAAAATGCATATGAATGTTGCTGCATCTGTTTTAAAAGAAGTATTGAGGACCTTGTCTGTTACAGTGTTTGTTCCTCTAAGGATTTGATTCTTGGGAAAAAGATTTCTCTCTTAAAGTGGTGGTAGGTTTTCCTCTGTGGACATGTCTCTATCGCTAGTTCATCCATCTCCATCATCTCTCTCTAACTTCACTCTCTCTCTCTATCTCATTGTCTATATCTCTATCTCTAGACCTAGAGACAGCGATGGAGGTGTAGATATAGATCTAGACGTACATATGTAAATATAGGTGTATATATATATTTTTTTTTGCCTTGGTACGGAGAAACGCATATCATTTTTTCAATCATAAAAAATTAGTAAAATAAAATGTTTTATGCTAATTAAACAAAATTCAGCAAATAGAGAATAGTGGAAAACCAAACAGCAAAAATCTTATCAATAAAACCACCTTTGTTTGGTATTTTGAGAGAATTATTATTATATTTTTGGAGATGGGGTTTCACTATGTTGCTTAGGCTGACCTTGAACTCCTGGGCTCAAGTGATCCTCCTGTATCAGCCTACTAAGTGGGGGGGACGATAGGTGTGCATCGTCCTTTTGGGAATATTTTAAATAATCTCTTGTACTGTGTGTGGGTGTTAAAAACAGAAGTAACCACATGTATGTACAACTTCGAATCCTGCCATTTTTTTTAGAGATACATTTAACCTTTGATCATAGTAGCAACGTGACTCTTGATGCTAACAAATTATCTGTCTTTTATTGTGTTTATTTTCTATTTCCATTGAATAGTTGTATTTTGTGTCTTTCACTGTAAATCACCTCCAATTATTTATTTATTTATTTATTTTTACTTTTATTTGTTTTAGACAGAGTCTTGCTCTGTCGCCAGGCTGGAGTGCAGTCGCACGATCTCGGCTCACTTCAACCTCCACCTTCTGAATTCACGCCATTCTCCTGCCTCAGCCTCCCAAGTAGCTGGGACTACAGGCGCCCACCACCACACCCAGCTAATTTTTGCATTTTTAGTAGAGATGGGGTTTCACTGTGTTGGCCAGGATGGTCTGGAGCTCCTCACCTTGTGATCTGCCCACCTCGGCCTCTGAAAGTGCTGGGATTACAGGCGTGAGCCACCGCGCCCGGCCCATCACCTCCAGTCTTTACTAAAAATTAAAGCGTTGGTCCTCTCAGGTGGAGCAGTTCCCTTGATGATGGAGGCACAGGTGGGGTGTCCGCGGGAACTTCAGTCCAGTGCTGGGCTCACCTGGCTTCTGCAGGAGATGGGGCCATCAGGAAAGTGTGAGCCAGAGGACGCCATTTTCACAGAAGCAGGAATTCCCAGGGAGGGACAATGGTCAGGATGTGGGGACTGAGTGACACAGCAGGTCAGAGGAGAGTTGAGAAGTATGGTGGCACACTGGGAAGAGCACAGTCTCTACAGTCACATACCAGCTGAGGGATTTGGGCAAGTCCTCTATCCCGTGAGCCTCAGTTTCCTCATCTGTCATACATGGATAACACATCCTTTGCAAATATGCTATGAGGATTCAGTGAAATAACAGGTGAAGCACCTGGCATATAGAGGACCTAAAATAAAAAAGGAGCTATTTCCGTAATTGCATCTTGGAGCTGTAGAATAGCTTGAATTTGAAGGTCAACTAAAGGGTCTTAGGAACGTTTCAGAAATGCAATGCAATGAAAACCCCTTCCTCCACACTCTCATAGCGGGTGAGAAGGTGGCTCTTCCACAGGTGAGTATCAAAGCTGTGTCAACACATGAAGTAGGGGTTGGGGATTCTAAGGAATTCAAGGTGAAAGTTGCTGAGATGTACAGGCTTCTCTGGGCATGGTGCACGCGCACAGGGAGGTGGAGGGCGAGAAGCAGCGGTCTTTGGGACCTGCTTCCTGTCTGGGACGGTGCAGGCTTGCCGGGTGGGGGTTTCTCCTGCAGTGGCTTGGTGCAACAGTGATGTGAATAGGATTTCCCCGACTCCCCCACGCCCACCCCCCACCACTGCCCCCCCCCACCACTGCCCCAGGGTTCAGTCTCACTCCCAGCCCTCTCTTGGCTGGGGCCTGCCCTGTGCTGGTCAGTCACTGTCCAAGCACCCCAGGGTCAGTTCTTGCCGTTCATCACTCCCTTGATCCAGTCCACGTAGCTGAGCACTTTGGTGTAGAAGTCATACCCTTCGCCACACCCTATGCCCCAGGACACAATGCCCGTGGCCACCCAGTGATGGGCACGATCGTCCCATACCACATAGACGCTGCCACTGTCCCCCTGGCAGACACTGTGCCGCTGCGTCTCGTCCCCAACACAGAACATATCGTCAGAAAACACCTCGGGCCTCTGTCTCTTTTGGAGCCAGGCCTCACAGGCCTCCCTGGGAGCTACAGGCAGCCTGGAGTACTTCAACTCAGTAGTTAGCCAGCCCATCTCCACGCCAAACCCACTGACGTAGCCCAGCAAGCCGCTGCGGTAGAGGGTCTCATTATCGGGCAGACAGACCGGGAGGATGTTGGGGCCCAGCGGGATGCTGTGCTGCAGCTCCAGGAGGGCGATGTCCCCGCTGAAGTTGTGGGACTCATTCTGACGGTAGTCGGGGTGCACAATGACACGGCGGACAGGGTGGTTCCCCAGTTTCAGCATCTCATCTATGGCTGTGTGGCCCAGGAACACATTCACGCTCCGGTTCTTCCTGAGAGAAACACTGTCCTTGGGGTAGATGGTGTGGGCAGCAGTGAGGATCCATCTGTCACCCAGCAGGGCCCCGCCCCCACGGCCATGGATACTGGTGAAGGCTTGCCAGGGGAAGTTGCCCAGCTTAGCTCTGGAAGAACGGAGGGTCGTCTGATTCTGGGCAATGGGGGTGACTGGCCGTCCGCAGACTGGGAGAGAGGAGGGGTAGGGGTGACAGTCAGCAGCTGCATCTAGGCACATTGATTGAAGACCTACTTCTCTGAAGTGCTGTGGTAGGGGATGCGTGAAGAGGCTCTGGGATAAGGACTCTTTTTTTTTTTTGAGACCGAGTTTCGCTCTTGTTGCCCAGACTGGAGTGCAGTTGCGCGATCTCAGCTCACTGCAACCTCCGCCTCCCAGGCTCAAGCAATTCTCCTGCCTCAGTCTCCCGAGTAGCTGGGATTACCGGCACTGACCACCACACCCGGCTAATTTTTGTGTATTTTTATTAGAGATGGGGTTTCATCATGTGGGCCAGACTGGTCTGGAACTCCTGAACTCAAGTGATCCACCTGCCTCGGCCTCCCGAAGTGTAGGGATTACAGGCATGAGCCACCGTGCCCGGCCAGGATCAGGAGTCTTATACTGATGCAGACCCACAGTGTAGACCATGTGGGCAGACACGGGCAGGTAATCAACGCCAAGTGTACGGGGCACCCATCCTGCATGGGACTCAGGACAGTGGACTGAGGGTAGAGAGCAGAGATGAGCACATGTTTGGGGCTGGTTCTGCAGGGCTCTCCTTCCTGCCTCCTCAGAGGCATTAAAGCAATTCCTTTGGATCATCCTGGGCCCCCATGCTACAGGCAGAGTCTGTTTCAGTGCTTCCTGCCTCAGTTTTGTGTCACTTCCTCATTTGTAACATCTCCCACTACCACCTGCCCTCCAACCCATCCCCAAAGCACCATGAGCCTTCAGGCTACCCCTAGAGTGTTCTGTGGATCAGATTGGGTTAAGAAGGCAATGCTTTCATTCAAAAGTATGGATCTCAAAAATGGTGGACTTGAACCCTCATGTATAGCTGGTGAGATGTAAAATGGTGCAAACTGCTGAAGACAGTTTGGTGGTTCCTCAAAAAGTTAAATAGAATTATTATGCAATCCAGCAAGTCTACTCCTAGGTATATACCCAAGAGATTTGGAAATATATGTCGATACAAAAACTTGTACACAAATGCTCATAGAAGCGTCATTCATAAAAGGCAAGAAATAGAGACAACCCAAATGTCCATCAGTTGAATGAATAAACAAAATGGTGTATCCAGAGAAAGGAGTATTATTTGGCCATAAAAATGAAATACTGATGGATGCTATAACAGGAATGAACCTTGAAAACATTACGCTAAGTGAAAGAAGCCAGACAGAAACAGCCGCATATTATATGATTCCACTGATACAAAATCCACAGAGGCAAATCCATAGAGACAGAAGATAGATTAGTGGTTGCCAGGGGTGGGGCAGGGGAGCGTTGGAGGTACTGGGCTTTTTTGAGGAGGGTGATGGAAATGTTCTGGAATTAGTGGTAGTGGTTTCACTACATTGTGAACACACTAAACATTACTGTATTGTACTGTTTAAAGTGGTTAAGGCTGGGCGCGGTGGCTCACCCCTGTAATCCCAGCACTTTGGGAGGCTGAGGCGGGTCGATCACCTGAGGTCAGGAGTTGTAGACCATCCTGGCCAACATGGTGAAACCCCGTCTCTACTAAAAATACAAAAAAAAAAAAAAAAAATGAGCTGGGCATAGTGGCAGATGCCTGTAATCCCAGCTACTCAGGAGGCTGAGGCAGGAGAATCGCTTGAACCCAGGAGGTGGAGGTTGCAGTGAGCCAAGATTGCGCCACTGCACTGCAGCCTGGGCAACAAGAGGGAAACTCCATCTCAAAAAAAAAAAAAAAAAAAAAAAAGTGGTTAAAATGGTAAATTTTGTGCAATGTGAATTTTAAAAATTAACTTTTAATTTTTTCTTGGCAACTACAGATTTTGAGAAGTTCTGTAATTTTTTTTTTTTTTGAGACGGAGTCTTGCTCTGTTGCCCAGGCTGAAATGCAGCGGCACGATCTCAGCTCACTGCAACCTCCACCTTCTGGGTTCAAGCGATTCTCATGCCTCAGCCTCCTAAGTAGCTGGGATTATAGGCACACACCATCATGCTAATTTTTTGTATTTTTTTTAGTAGAAACGGGTTCTTGCCATGTTGGCCAGGCTGGTCTGGAACTCCTGATCTCAGGTGATTCACCCGCCTCGGCCTCCCAAAGGCTGGGATAACAGGCATGAGCCACTGCACCCAGCCGTGAATTTTATCTCAATAAATTTTAAAAAAAATGGTTGACTTTCTGGCACTGTGTGGCATCTAGGTAGGGAGATGTTTTAGGAATAGAGAGCCTGTCAGTAGATCCTTAAAACATATGGCACAAAAAGGGTTTTCTCTTACTTCAGCTTGTTGGTTTCTCTTCCTCCTTTTCTAGTCCATCTTATTAACTTCCTTCATGCTTTTCCTCAGATATATCTTGACCTCT
Organism: Macaca mulatta; assembly: GCF_049350105.2. Lineage (NCBI taxonomy): Eukaryota > Metazoa > Chordata > Mammalia > Primates > Cercopithecidae > Macaca > Macaca mulatta. Next base: position 8,118,512 of record NC_133416.1, read on the forward strand.
GAAGAATGAGGAACAAGCCTCTTCTTTTCTGGGCCTTGTTGATTGCCCTGTTCTTCCCCACCTTCTGCTTCTTATCTTCCTTTCTATTCTAAGGCTTTCCTTTAACCCCTGTGTCCCGTAGGTCCCAGTTGCAGCTGCGACTTGTTGGGGGAATGGTGCTGGCAGGTGGCTACTCACCAGGCATACACTGAAGAACCTCCTCCCCATCCTGTCTGTCCTTCCAGGTCCCTGGGTTTGTGCCGGTGAGTGTCCCTGAGGCGCAAAATGAGGAGAGGCAAAGAAATAGGCTCAGAGTTGAAACCAGGCGCTCAGAGGCTGTCAGGCGTTTGGGTGGGAGTGAGGCGGATGGAAGCCACCCCTGAGCAGGTGGGGACTCACCTGCCACCGCGGCCTGATAATAGGGCTCCTGGCAGTGGTTCTGGACCTTGGCGGGGTTGTCTCCAGGTGCGCTGATGGCCTCAGAGCCCCTGCTGGCCTCGCTGATGGGCTGACTATAGTTCACAGCTATAGGAAAACAGCACCTAGCACAGATTTGCCAACTGGCAACCCAGGGGCTGATTCTGGCCCATGGCTATACTTGGTTTGACTTGCACAGTGATTTATTTTTTATTTTTACTTTTAGTTTTTTAAAAACATTTGAGTTAGTTTTCCCTGATCAGACTGTCAACACTCAAAGAGTTTGAAGGTAAGTGTGACAAGCAGGGTGGGCGAAACAGGCACTCCATATATGTTTGGTAGGTATGTAAATTAGCAAAACATTTTTGGAGAAAATTTTAGCAATATCAAAATTTAAAATGCAAATTTTTTTTAACCTACTACTCCATTTCTAAAAATTTAGTCTAAAGATATTCTCACACATGCGCTCAAAGACATAAATGCAAGGATATGCACAGTAGCACCGTGTGTGGCAGCAAAGTATCTATCAGGAGGGCTGATCAAATACGTTATGACACATCAGTCAAGGGGATTTTATGTGGTCAATAAAAATCATGAGTTCGCCGGTGCGGTGGCTCACGCCTGTAATCCTAGCACTTTGGGAGCCTGAGGCAGGCAGATCACCTGAGGTCAGGAGTTTGACACCTGGCCAACATGGTGAAACCATTACTAAAAATGCAAAAATTAGCTGGGTATAGTGGCATACCTATAATCCCAGCTACTCAGGAGGCTGAGGCAGGAGAATCACTTGAACCTAGGAGGCGGAGGTTGCAATGAGCAGAGATTGTGCCACTGCACTCCAGCCTGGGTGACAGAGCGAGACTCTGTCCCAAATAAATAAATAAATAAATAAATAAATAAATAAATAAAAAATAAATGAGTTAATGCTGACCATATGGAATGGGATGATCTTTAAGATATATTATTCAGTGGGAAAATGCCAAGTTCAGAACACTTACAACACAGAAACACACAATTTATCCTCTTCCTAGGAAGAATATCTAGGAAATGGAGAACACAGCTGTTTCTGGGGAGGGCAGCTAGGAGTTAAGAGCCAGAGATAGAGGAAGACTTACTTTTTAGCATACTTAAAAAAATGATATTTTATCATGTGCACCCTTCCTTCCCTCCCTTCCTCCCTCCCTCCTTCCCAGCCTCCTTTCCTTCCCTTCCTCTTTCCTTCCTCCCTCGCTCCCTCCCTCCCTTTATTTCTCCCTCTCTTTCTCTCTTTCTTTCTTCCTGTCTCACTATGTCTCCCAGGCTGGAGTGCAGTGGCATGATTATGGCTGACTGCAGCCTCAAACTCCCTGGCTCAAGCAATCCTCCCCCTCTGTCCCCGAGTAGCTGGTATTACAGGTGTGCACCACCACGCCTGGCTAATTCTTAATTTTTTTGTGGAAACGGGGTCTCACTATGTTGCCCAGGCTGGTCTCCAACTACTGACCTCAAGCAATCTTCCAGCCTTGGCCTTCCAAAGTGCTGGGATTATAGGCATGAACCACTGCCTCCAGCCAGTATTTATCTTTCAAAACCAATCTGAGTCATCATTTGAAAATTTATAATTTTACTTAAAAACCCGGATTTTTGGCATCTCTTTAAAAATTAGATGATCTGCAAACACCGGGCCTATAAATCTGTGCGGAAACCACCACTGGGGCTGGGCAATGGCTGTCTCTTAATAGGGTTGCTTGCCAGCAGGGGCAGGGCTGGGGTCCAGCCCAGGTGTCCCTGAGTCACCTCAGCTGTCACTCAAGCTTCCACTTAAGGCTTGAAGATACCAGGGTCATGGCTGGGGACAGAGGCTCCCTCCCTGCACCCCCAGGAGGGACACTCACCCACGGTTTGGTAGAGGGCCAGGAAGCCCTTGTGGAGGTGGACGGTCTTGTTCTCCGAGGAAGGCTGTGTGCGGAAGGTCAGCCGCAAACTCCTCCCTGAGGATACAAACTCCCTCTGACCGGGGGGCCTGCCCAGAGGGGCGTCTTGCTGACCACAGAACTGGCTTGGATCCGACCCGCTGGCTGAGATCTGAAAGCAGGAGGAGGAGTGAGGCTGCAGATAGGTGTGGGGTGAACCTGTGCTGCTGCCATCACAGGGGCACATCCTCGGTGTGACTCCAGCCCCATCTAGACGGGCCGTGCCCCTCTGGGGCTCAGAAGGCACCTCACAGAGGCTTCCTCAACTAGCTTCTGGTTCCATTATTGACTCCTGAGTTTCTTCCAGACATGACCGCATACTATAATGTTTCTTTAGCCTACCATAATTATTTCATACAACCCATTATATTTTCCTTCTTTTAAGAAGTTCCTTGGGAACCCCAGGGTTCCCATAAGAGTCGCTGGATTATAAACTCTAAGAAGTCAAGGACTAGTTCTGTCTTTTTCACCACTGAGTTCCTGGTGCTCAACGTGGTACCTATAGCACCACAGCTTTGACTCAAATGAACATAGGCATAAGCCCCTGCCATCCAGCGTCTCCTCCATCCCCAAGCCCCATCCCATCACCTTCCACTTCTCTGAGTAACTTTCTCTGGCCAACATCTGTGAAGCAGTAAGACCCTCTGCAGAGACTGAGCCTCTGGGGTCCCTGCCTTTTCCTGCTTTCCTTCTTTTGGGGTGCCCCTCCTCTTACCCCATGCACTTTGTAAACGAAGCTCTCACAATGTATGAAAGCCTAAGGACACAGGTGTCCACAGTCCAGGTGCACTGGATGGTATTGCTTCACCTGGCAGGTTGTCTCTGTTTCAATGCCCTTTAACTGTCTCACCTCTGCTCAAATCCCTTCCTGTGGGTTCCTCAACTCAAGGAAAGGACGGCTTGGAGGGAGTTCCTGGGCCATGCTTCCTGCTTCATCTCTGTTCCAGGTACACAGCTCACTGCTTGGCTCATTTTAGTTCTGGTTTTCATACTGATCTATATATCCCAGGTTTTTGCTAGCTCTCCATTCCCTCATTCTCCACAAGTCCCAAATTCATTCAAGACTTCATCCAGACCATGTCATTATGATCAGAGTAATTGGGTAAAAGTTGCGATGAAGAAAATTTCCAAATCGCCCCAAATACCTTGCTCAGACAAACTGGTCTTTTGCTTAGAATATCAACAAATGTAACTCCTGGCATTTAAGAGGCCTGCCTTTTGGGGAAGAAGCAATTTGATATAGGAAATGGTGCTCAACTGCTCTACTTGGTTGTAAAACCCTCCAGTTTTCCTTTTGCCCTTTTCCCTGAATTGTTAGCTAAATACAATTGCTTAGGATTCTAACTGGGAAAGTAGAGTGGACACAGGACGGAGTCCTAACACCCTTAAATTCTAGACTTTGCTACTAACTCCATGTGCGAAATGGGGAGTTTCTGAAGCACCCAAGATCTCAGTTTCCTCTCCTATGTAATGGTCTGTGTGGCCTCTTCCAGCATGTTCTATGGCATCTTCCAGAGTCCACACTAAGAGCAGTGGTGAGGATGGATACTCAATACCTGCTCCTTCAAAATTCATTCTGCTGTGTGTCCCGCACACACATAAGCTTGCATTTGATTCACTCTTTCACTTATTCCTTTAACACATGCACTGACTGTGTACTATGTGTAATACACTGTGCTAGGTGCTGGGGACACAGATATGACAAAGGCACAGTTCTGCTCCTGAGGAGCAGTGGCTGAGGACACTGACAAGTAAAAAATAAACTAGATTATAGTGTGCTGAATTCTGCATTTGAGGGGTGTGTGTGTGTGACTTACTCTGGGAGGAATCCTATTTCTGATCTTGAAGTTTCTCAATGACAAGAAAAGAGGCCAGGATTAAAAATCTCTGTGATTTAAGAGGAACGGGACTCATGGTAGGTGCTCAACAGACACAGGCTGAATTGAGCAAAGTATCATCCCTTCTGGTTAAGTCTGAAGCAATAAATGCACGCACGTATCTCCTCTCCCACCTCAAACCCCAGTCATATGACAGCAAAGGGATAAAATGGTACATATAACCAAGGACAAAAAAGGGAGAGAGAGGATGACAGCAGATGAACACACTTTGGAAGATGGAGTGGAGACGCAAGTGATAACTTGAGTTTGCAATGATGGGAGCCAACATAAAGCAAGCAGGTTCTCATCACAGAACCAGGGTAAGTTTTAAAAATTGGGGCAATCAAGATAGGGATGAGGGAAGGACTGGCACAGGGATGGCAGGCGGGAAGCCTGTGAGGGAGACTACAGAATCCTAGAATCTCTGTGCACCCAGGCAACTCCCTCGGGCCCACCCTGGAACAGGGCATGAGCTTAACGAGAAACCCTGGACTTGAGGCCCCATGGCACACTTGACAGAGGGGGCGAAGGTCAGTGCAGCAGGTCCATGAATAACATTGTTGTTTCATTATGACACTGATGAGAAAAAATATCGGCTCCTGTCTGGGGCCACTGTCTGGGTGAAGTTTGCACATTCTTCCCAGGTCTTCAGTGGTTTTCTTCAGGTCCTCTGGTTTCCTCCCACATCCCAAGCTGTGCCTGTTGGGTGACCTGGCATGTCCCCACGGCCCCAGTGTGAGTGAGTATGAATGTGTGTGAGTGCGTCCTGAAACAGGATGCTGTCCTGTCCAGCACTGATTCCTGCCTTGCATCCTGAACTGCTGGACCAGGCGGTGGCCACCCGTGACCCCAAACTGGAATAACTGGGTAAATAATCTTACTCATTTTTATTAAGCTTTCTTACATGTAGGCATAGTTCACATGTATTTCAATATTTAATATTAGAAGTGTTTGGGGTCTTTATTTAGGTGTTTGGTGATGTTTCTGTGATCAGTAATTGCTGCAGGTACTTCACTCTTGTATATATCAATGGCCAAATTGGTTTCATTCTATGTTGTTTCTCTTAAAGTCATACTTGCCAAGAACCTATGGATGATATTAAGTGAGGACTCACTGAACCAAAAACAGAAGGATTAAGTGAAAGTCTACCTGCCAAACAGTGAGCTGCAGCTCCCTCCACCAGGCCCTTCTCTCAGCTTGTTGACCAGAATGCTAGGGTCCCTGAGCTGGAGACTGCAGGAGTTCTCTCAGGGGAAAATGGCTGTCCCCAAATAAAATGCTTTTACATCCTGACAGTTGGGAGGCCCCCAATGGCACATCTAGGTCACCCTGTTGATAACCCTATTTTCAAACCTATCATTTGACAAATTTTTAGCTATCTACACAGAACTTCCAATTAGTATTTTAGTGCTCCACTCTTTTTTTTTTTTTTTTTCCTTGAGACAGAGACTCACTCTGCCCCCCAGGCTGTAGTGCAGTGGCCTGATCTCGGCTTACTACAACCTCTGCCTCCCGGGTTCAAGTGATTCTTACACCTCAGCCTCCCAAGTAGCTGGGATTACAGGCGTACACCACCATGCCTGGCAAATTTTTGTGTTTTTAGTAGAGACGGGGTTTCATCATGTTGGCCAGGCTGGTCTCAAACTCCTGGCCTCAGGTGATCTGCCTGCCTTGGCCTGCCAAAGTGCTGGGATTACAGATGTGAATCACCACACCGGGCCTTAAATATGAATGGACAGCCAAGTATTATCAGACATTGTAGGAAAGTCTCTAACACAAAAAGCAGAGACCAAAACAAACAAATGGCAAAAAGGAACTTGGATGAAACAGACCTACTATAGATAACAGAAGAAACATTTAAAAATAATCCCAAAGGAGGGAAAGGAGTTGATATTGCATCAATGAAACAAGAACAATACTCTATAAAAAGGCACATGTAGAAAATTAGAATGAATCCTTAGAAATGAAATAGTATGTCAGTGGAAAGAAACCATTAACTAAAAGGTTGGGATTTAAAGATGAGGAAATTTCCCAGAAAATGGAACTAAAGAGATGGTAAATAGAACAAAACAGATAACAAAGCTAGAGAATCAATCTAGAACATACGACAGCTGAATTACAGGAGAAAGAGAAAATAAAGAAATGAGATGTCTAGAAATTATTTAAAAAATAGCACAAGAACATTCCTAGAATTGAAGGACTAGATTAAAAGAGGCTCTATATTAAAAGAAACCTGTACAATGCGTGAAAAACCACGTGTATCAAGGGACATCATAATGAAAGTCCAGAATACTGGTAATAAGGAAAATATTCCAAAAGTTCTAGAGAGAGAAAACAAAGGATTAGGAATGATAAGGGCATCAAACTTTTTAACAAAGTCTAGACCTAGAAGACAATATCATCAACATTCTAGAAAAAAAGGTGTCCAATCTAGAATGCTATACCCAGATCAACTATCCATCCGCTGTGAGCATAGAACTGAGACATTTAGATACATATAAGATCCTCTAAAATTCATTCTAAAATACTCTTTCTAAGGAAGCCACTGGTGAAGGTGCTCCTCCAAAATGGGAGAGTAAACCAAAAACGAGAAAGGTATGGGATTCAGGTTCAGCACAGGACAGGTAAAGGAAATCCCCAGGAAGAGGGAGAAGGGAACTCCCAGAATGTGTGATGGCTTAAAGAGCAAAGAACTCAGGCTGTGAAAATAAATCATCGAGAGATCTTCAGGAGGGATGTCACCAATTAAAAGGAGGACCAATAGACTGAAATTTGTGCTTGAGTATTTCAGAAGAAGATTTACACTCCTGGCTAAGAGTCTGGTGAGATTAGTTACAGAGACAACTAAGCAAACTAAAAAGCAAAACAAAAACAAACACCCCCCACCAAAAAACAAAACAAAACAAAACAAAAATCCTCCATGTAACTATCGACTCCTAAATTATTTTATGCCATGTGCTCAGATGCAAATATTTTATAGTCATAATAATGTAAATAATGAATAAAGAGTTAACTAAAAATGATAATATATGTAAACTGGCAGAATGGGGAGGGGAAATGTGGGTGGTGAAGACTGAAGACAGATAAAGCTAGTCCTTATCTTCTATACTGTAGTTGAATGTTAATAGAAAATACGTAAAAATGAAAGATAAATAAGCATGTTATTTATCATATGAAGTTAAAGACCAGATGAAACAGCTACATGAATTGGAAAATGACTGCTCCCAAGGAGCAGCTCTCAGGGGTGGGGAGGAACAGCTTGGAGACTGTTGCTATGCATAAGCCTTTTTAAAAAACTTTTATTTTTTTTGGAGACAGGGTCTCACTCTGTCACCCAGGCTGGAGTACAGTGTCATGATCAGAGCTCACTGCAGCCTCTACCTCCCAGGCACAAGTGACCCTCTCACTTCAGCATCTTTTGTAGCTGGGACCACAGGTGCGTGCCACCACACTTGGCTAATTTTTAAATGTTTTTGTAGAGATGGGGTCTTGCTATGTTGCCCAGGCTGGTCTCAAATTCCTGGGCTCAAGTGATCCTTTCGCCTCAGCCTCCCAAAGTGCTGGGACTACAGACATGAGCTACTGCGCCCAGGCTTAGAAAACTTTAATTTAAAAAAAAAAGTGTTACAACTATTATGTATCTATAATAATTAAAAATTTTAAAATTAAAAAATAAAGTTCAAAAGTTTATATGTGTGTCATTTTGATATAAATAAAATTTAAATCAAAAGATAATGTGCTCTTTTTATTTTTATTTATTATTTATTTATTTTTGAAATGGGGTCTTGCTATATTGCTTAGGCTGGCTTTGAACTCCTGGGCTCCAGCCCTCTGATCCTCCAGCCTGTCTCCTGAGTATACTGCTGGGACTACAGGCCTGCATCACTCCATCAAGCACTGTTTCTAAAATGTCCTTATTCTCAATAAGGCTTTGGCGTTAGAAGTTTTGTGACAGCTCTTCTAAGGTAAGTGTGAACGGTGACTTAATCTTTTGTTATTATTTGTGCCCAGCTTCCTCACCTGATAGAGCAGGCACTCAACAAATACATGATGATATATTTTTAACAACCAATGTGTGCGTGCCTCACCCTGGCTCCATAGATTTGCAAGATTTGTGTGTCCCTTCATAAGTCTTCCAAATGCAGGGCCTGCTTGCTGCCCTCTTTGCTCGCTGGGGCCCAGACGGCAGCCCTGGAGGCGCTGCTGGGAGGTTGTGTCCTGGGGTCCACCACTGCTGCCCGGTAAGCCAAGCCCGACTGTCCCTACATGGAAAATTCCTCCTCCAGATGGGTGATTCAGGGCACCGCCACTTCCCACGACCCCGGGAGTCTCCCTGGCCACAGTCCTGGCGGGACCCCCCCATGCCCAGCTCACTGTGACAGAGTCCCCTGCACAGTCCTGGGACGGCTCCAGGTCGAAGTCCTGGAAGACGAGCCTCACAGCAAAGCCCTCTGGAGCCTTAATGTCCGCGCTGCTCTCGTGGCCTTTGCGATACGGCTCTGGGTACCCGGGGGATGTCAGCTGCTGGGGTAGCTCTTGGGCCAAGAGGATGGAGCCCCCGGTGGGGCAAGCCTGGAGGACTCCCCAGAGGAGCAGCCACCACCTGTGAGTAGGGGGGAGGGCAAGGTGGGACCGCGCAGCTGTGGCCGGAAGCCTGTGGGTGTGGGAGGAGCGGGGGAGCCGCGCTAGGACTGAGAGGCCTGGCAAGGCCGGGTCAGAAGCGGTGGCCTCACCCTTGAGGCCCGGGCACTTCCCGTCTCCTCCCTTCCTCCCCTTCCTCACCCCATCCCTACAGCCTCCCGTGCAGCCTGAGCTCTAGGATTGTCGGTTTTCCCTCCTCCGAAGACATCACCTTTGCTCATCTCCCAGGAGAGTCTCATCCAAAGGAGGGGGTGCTTTCTGCTTCAGCAGATCCCACCCCATCCTGGGATCCGAGGGAGCAATGGTGGGGCGAGTGAGGGTCTGCCGCAAACACCCACCGACCACCCCCACGGAAGGTGCTACAGGCCGCAGGCAAATTTCAGTTTCCCCATGGAATATGTGCTGTGCTGCTGCTGCTGCTGCTGGTGGTGTGTGTGTGGGGGTGTGTGTGTGTGTGGGGTGTGTGTGTGTGGGGTGTGTGTGTGTGGGGTGTGTGTGTGTGTGTGTGGGTGGGTGGTAGGGTGGGGGGGGGGGAGGGGAGCGTTTGCGGCCACACACCCTCCCATCCCTCTCCCTCCCGTCCTCTTCCCTCCTCGTCTGCCGGGAACACACTCACATTGCGCCTGGACAGCCTGTGGAGTGAGGCCTTCTCCAGAGATATTTCCCCCACACTCTGGGTCCAGGCATCTGGAACTGGACATCTGGGACCTGCGAGAGAACTGGCCCAGGCTAGGGAACAAAAGGTGAAGGCCGGTGGGGGAGGAGGAAGTTCCTGGAAGTGTTGAGCAACTCCTCAGTTCCCCTTCTCCAATTCTCCGGGCGGAGCGCCACCTGCCGTCGGACTCAGGAACAGCGGGCCGGCCGCAGCTTAGGGGAAAAGTCCCAAAACCTCGCTGGCCCTCAGAGGTCAGGGTGACAGGACACTGACTCAACCCTTTTGTACTATTTAACACTGATTTTTGCCACGTGTGTAGGATGACTCCTTGTGAGTTATGGCTGCTGCCTTCACTCAGCCATGTCTCTTCCTCCCCGACCTTTCCCTTCACCGACATACCTGGGGAGCCTCCCTCTTGTGGAATTGAAGTTTGTGATCCTTGAACTTGAGCTTTCTCTTCCTTTCCCTCCTCACCAAGCAGGGGTGGGGGACATGCGCTTAGGTGGCCTTTTGAATCCTACCCACAACCTCTGCAGGCTGCTCGTCCAGCATGGTCAGGGCTGGGGTCGAGCCCAGGTGTCCCTCAGTCCCTAGTCCCAGTCATCACTCAAGCCGTCACTCAAGCTTCTGTAGGCAGTCACTAGAGCCCGTGGCTGCTCTCACCGCTCCCCGAGGAAGGACATTCACCCACAACTTGGTAGAAGGCCAGAAGGCCCTTGTGGAGGTGGATGGTCCTGTCCTCAGAGAAGGCAGGTGTGTGGAAGGCCTTACACTGTACACACACACATGCACACACACACACACACACACACCCCTCTCAGAGAAGAATCTATTGCTTCCTCCATTTTGCATATAGTAATATGGCAGCAAGTTACAGACCTAAACAGGATATGCTCTGCATCTTTGGTTTTTCTAGGCTAGAGAGATTTAGGAGAGCCACAGTCCATGGCTACAAGGAGATGATAAGAGAGTGATGGCCAGGACAGATACAATTTCTCAGGTACAGCCTTGAGCTCAAGCCTGCCTGTCTGCCACATCCCAACCCCAAACACACCTGGGGATGATCTCCTATGCCCGTCTTTTGAGGAGTGGGCCCCTCTGACTAGGACTTCTTTCCTCCGGTGAGATCACTGAAACCTGCTCTCTCATAGAACTCTTAGGGTCACCTGGAGCACCTTGGGAGCCAGAGATGCAGCCAAAGAGTGAACAATGGTACCAATCCCAAGACCCATGTGTTAGGAAGAAACCAGCCAAGACTCAGATCAGGACTGGGGAGTCTACCTCTCGTCTCCCTTCAGAGCATTATTTCCTTGTTTGCTAAGAGGGGCAGGAGCTGGAAAACCCAGCTAGCCCATCTGAGAAGACTTTCTTGGAGATGAGCTGGAGGAAGGAGGAGTAAGGCCTTGGAAGGAAACTCCAGGACAGGTAGGATGACTGACTGTTTTGATTTGCATGGGACTAACGGGTTTCCCAGGACATGAGGCTTTCAGTTTTAAAATGAGAGAAGTTCTGGGCAAGCCAGGACTGGTGGTCACCCTAAATGGATAGGGGCAAAAGTGCTAGAGTGAGGCTGGGTGGGAAAGAGGACAGAGAGCCAAGAGGGTGGAGAGGCAGTGACGCACCGGCAGCCCCAGGTGACTGGGCAGTCCAGGGCCTGGATGTGGTCCCTGTTTGGGGTAATCCAGCACTCTGAATATGAGGGCCCACCTTGGTCTCACCTAGGTGGTGTGTGTGGCTGCAGTGTGAGTTAGGGTCAAGGACAAGGGGACGAATGGCCGGTGATGTGGGACTGGAGAAGGAGCTGATGGCTCTGTACATAGCTGGTCACTGCAGGCTGCTGTGGGCCAGGGTTGAGCTGTGCCCTGCTGGGTTTTCAGCACCACCTCCCCTACATGGGACCTCGTCTCTAACTGGCAGAGTAGTCAATTAAAAAAAGGGCATGCCATGGCACGTCATGGTCAAACTGCTAAAAGCCGAAGACAAAGAGAAAATCTTTTCTTTTTTTCAATCTCATCCTAAAGACTATACACAACAATATTTTCAATATCACTGTTTTCTCATCAAAAGCAATATAGACCAGAAGACAGTGGAATAGCTCTAAAATGTTGAAGAAAAAAAAATGTCAACTCAGAATTATTTTTCTAGTGGAAGTATTCTTCCAGAATGAAGATGAAATAAAGCTATTTTCAGATAAAAGAAAACAGAGATTCTTGTCACCAGCAGACCTCCACTATGAGAAGCGCTAAAGAAAGTTCTTTAGGACGGGCACGATAGCTCATGCCTATAATCCCAGCATTTTGGGAGGCCAAGGTGGGAGGATTGCTTAAGCTTGGAAAATGGAGGCTGTAGTGAGCCATGATGGTGCCACTGCACTCCAGCTTGGGTGACAGAATGAGATCCTGTCTCAAGAAAAGAGTTCCTTAGAGGGAAGGAAAATGAAACCAGATGGAAGAGCAGAGCTGCATGCTGGAATAAAAAGAATGGTAAATTTGAAGGTAAATACAAAATACAATTTTCTTTTTAATGTCTTTAAAATATGTAAAACTGTTCCAGGCAAAAATGATAACATTGTATTGTGAGGTTTATAACATAGGTAGCTGTAACATATATGAAGGCTATAGTATAAAGGAGTCCCCAACCCCTGGGCCACAGACCGGTATTGGAGGTGAGTGGCGGGTGAGCAAGGAAGCTTCATTGTATTTACAGCTGCTTCCCATCACTCCCATTACCACCTGAGCTCCGTCTTCTGTCAGAGCATTGGTGGCATTAGATTCTCATAGAAGCATGAACCCTATTGTGAACTATGCATGTGAGGGATCTAGGTTGCGTGCTGCTTATGAGAATCTAATGCCTAATGATCTGTCACTGTCTCCCATCACCCCTAGATGGGACTGTCTAGTTGCAAGAAAGCAAGCTCAGGGCTCCCAATGATTCCACATTACGGTGAGTTGTATAATTATTAATATTTCATTATATATTACAATAACAATAATAATAGCAAGAAAACATGTGATAAATGTAATGTGCTTGAATCATCCTGAAACCATCTCCCTCTGGCCCCCATCCCTGGTTTGTGGAAAAATTGTCTTCCATGAAACCAGTCCCTTGTGCTGAAAAGGGTGGGGACTGCTGGTATAGAGGACAAGGGGGTGGACTCATGGTTACAAGTTTCCTTCATTTCACACGAAGTGGTACAATAGGAACTGAGAAAACTGAAGAGTTCAGGATGCAGACGAATTCCCAGAGCAGCGGGTCTCCACCTGTGGTCTGGGAAGACACACAGTTCCTAAGATCCTTTCACGGGGTCTGTGAGGTAACAAAATGACTTTCATAAAAATACTCAGATGTTGTTTGCTTTTTTCCCTCATTCTGTCATGGTATACGGTGGATTTACAGAGGCCACATGATGTGCAATCCGTGGTAACGAGCGGGATGCATGCTTGTGTATCTTTGTGTTTTAAAATTTTCTCAATTTTTATTTCTAGTACAGTGACTATGAATAGATAAACCCTACATAAGCCAAAGCTCTCTGGGGTTCTCAATAATTTTTTAAGGGTATAAAGTTTGAGAACAGTTGCCCTAGGGGGACCACTAGTAGAAAAAAGGCAAAGAAGTATAGCTAAAAGGCCGATGTAGAAATGAAAATGGATGTCTGAATTTGGGGGGACTTGTTTCTAATAGGGTAACTTATTAGAAATCATCCTGGTCTGTCTAGGACTGAGGGTTTCCTAGGACATGAGGTTTTCAACACTAAAACCAGTTAAGTTCCCTGGCACACACCAGGACAGTCGGTCACCTTTTTTCTAACACTTCAATCATTTACTTCGGTTCCCTTTTCCTTACCCAAGTGTGAGTCCCTAAAGAACACAGGCCGCTTCTGCTCTATGTTAAGGCCCCCAGATGTAGGTAAGGGAGCTGGGATTCCTGGCATGCTAAGTAAAGGTAGCTACCAAATTGTAAGGATACCATGTTTACAAATGCAGAAAGCACCTGTGAGAAAAATCTAAAATAAGTGCTTCCTATTAGAGTATGGGGTTGCGGATGATTTAAACCATGTTGCTCTGTTTAGTAAAACTTCTGTAATATTATTTAATAACTTTAATAGTTACAAAATAAATGTATCTGAAATTATAATTGTGACCAGATGGTCCTTTCTGAGCCAGACAGGACTAGAGAATGACGGGATGGATCCTTTAATCGACATCTCTGATCCACATGATTAATGAAGAAGTTTTTGTCCTTAGATATAAACTTAGGCCACGCATGGGTCTTTCCAATGGTAGCTGGGCGAACAAGATTGGGGTGCTCCAGTGACGTTTTGGTTTTATTTTTTAAAATCATGTTGGTGCTGCCCCCTACTGTCCTGAAAGGGGAAGGGCAGGACAACAGAAAGTGCCTTGGGGCTTCCTGGCCAGGGAGTTTCTCTGCAGCCTTCATCAGCCCCCAGCATTTAGAGAGGAGCTTGCCCTCTCTTGGAATCCAAACAGCCACAGGAGAGCCCAGGCAGAGGAGGCTGGGGCAGCACGAGTCACTCCTGTCCACAGCTTCCCTGTCTTATCTCTAGATACCTTGCCGTGGGCTGGGACACGTGGGGGCTTTTGTGCCCAGCGCCAGGTGAGAAGGGAGATACAGGAGCCAGGTGAAGAGCAGCAGGGGTGATGAGGCGGCTGAGTCAGCCAGGCTGGGACCCCGTGCTTCTGTCTGGCATGGCCAGTGGAGATGTGGACAGCCCAGGGCAGAGGGGTGACCCTAATGGGTCACACTCCTCCACCCCCAAGTTATCTCAGGCTTACAAGTCAGGGCCTTAACTTCCATGCCTTATGGACACCTGGGCAGTGGCTAGTTCAACCCCAGTGAAGTGTCAGCAACTAGGTTTAGCCCTTAAGCCCATCCTCCCTACTCTGCCAGTATCTAAAATCTCAATCAACCATGCCCCTTCCCAGGTTAAAACTTTTCAATGACTGGGCCTCCTGATCCATGAGATGAAGCCCCAGCCACTCGTTTTGTCTCGGCAGGTTCTTCCTTCATAATCGGGCTCTGCATGACTTTCTGGCCCCGCTCTCCACTGCTCCCACCTCGCATGTGTGTTCCAGGCACAGTCATGATGCTATGGCTTCGCAAACACGGTTGCATTTGCATGTGTGACTCCTGACCAATGCCATGTTCTTTAGTCATCAGCATAACATGCTGGTTAAAGGGTTGGGCTTGTGTGCCACACTCACCACGTTTAAACTCAGGCTCTACCATTTAAAAGTTTGGTGACCAAGGCCAGCTTACATAATTTCTCTGTGCCTCTAAACATCCTCATCTGAAGAACAAGGATGAGAACAACGGTACCCACACCCAGGGTTGTTGTGAGGGTTAAACGAGTTAACCAGAATTGCTTAGGGCAGTGCCTGTCATTTGGCGAACAATAAATATAATTAGGCAGAATGTAATAGCAAAATGGTTAGATCAGTGGTTCTAACCAGGAGCAGTTTTGCTCCCTAGGGGATATTTGATGCATCTAGAGATTTTTTTTCCCATTACTAGCATTTAGTGGGTAGAGGCCAGAGATGCTACTAAGCATCCTACAATGCACAAGGCAGTGCCTCCCACAACAAAATGTTATCTGACCCTGAATGTCAATAGCGGCGAGATTGAGAAACTGAGGGTTGGGTGGTCAGGCTCCAATCTGTTTGGGTCCAAATCCCATCTCTGTCTTTAATTTGATGTATAACCTTTGGCAAATTACTTAAAATTCTCTGTTCCTTAGTGTTCTTACCTGTAGAATGGTGACAATGACATATGCTTGGGTTCTTGAGAAGGGTCAGTGCCCGGCATGTGGTAATCATACCTGGGATGCCGGCCATTTTTACTCACCTCTCTCCCCGTGTCCTCTCTCCTGTGAAGCCTTCTTTGACTCAGAGCAAATGACTTTCCCTGTGCTCGTGGACTCTTGATGCATGATAACCTCCTGCCCGTGTGTCTGTCTTTCCCACAGGGCTGTGGGCTCCTTGAGGGAGGAATTTTGTCCTGCAGGTTGTGGCAGCCCTAGGACTGAGCACATCTAGGTGTCCACCTGTGTCTGTGGGTGAGTTCTTGCGATGGGGCAGGGTGGGGAGTATGCACCAGGTTTTGGAGTTTTCAAGGTGTACAGGGAGGAAGAGAAGCGGGTGGTAGACAGGTGCGTCTGGGAGCTGGGATTGAGTAGAGATTGAGGGTCTGAACACGGCCCTTCCCCATTTACTATTCTCTAGTGAGAAGCCTGATCATTGCCATGTGACTGCTTGCTCACTGTTGGTACCTGGTTGTAGAGAGCAGCTCTGTGAGTGGAAGGAGAAGGATCCTGCCCTGGAGAGGGCCTGGCTGGTCCTCACCTGGGGTCTATCATTTGGTAACAGGGCTTCTGGAAGTGGTAGCAGATCTGGGCCTGGTGGGCATTTTGCTTCTCCTGGGTGGCAGCAGAAGTCTCTAGCTGGCAGACTGGGGACTGCCCAAAGGCTCTGACTCTTAGGAAGAGCACAGTGGAACAGAAGGCCCTTATACCACCTTCGCTGGTGTATTCGTCCATTCTCACACTGCTATACAGAGCTACCTGAGACTGGGTAATTCATGAAGAAAAGAAGTTTAATTGACTCACAGTTCTGCAGGCTTAACAGGAAGCATGACTGGGAGGCCTCAGGAAGCTTACAATCATGGCGGAAGGCGAAGGGGAAGCAAGGACCTTCTTCACATGGCAGCAGGAGAAAGAGAGAAGGCGGAAGTGCTACACGCTTTTAAACAACCAGATCTCATGAGAATTCCATCGGGAGACAGCACTAGGGGGATGGCACTAAACCATTAGACACTGCCCCCATGATCCAATCACCTCCCACCAGGCCCCTCCTCCAACACTTGAGGATTACAATTACACATGAGATTTGGGTGGGGACATAGAGCCAAATCCTATCAGCGGGTGTCCTCCTTTTTCCAGGCTTTAGATTTGGCAAAACCTGATGGCATCTGCACAAAGCCTCCTTTCATCTGCATCTCTCCGTCTCACTCACCCTCTTTTCAGCAAAGAACCCTCTAGCTCTAGTTTCACTGGGGTGGTCCTGAGAGGGGTAGGGAAGACCCAGAGGCTCCTTACCCTGGGAGGTCAAACTGACCATCCAGGTTTGGCTCTTCCCTGCTGGTGTGTCTAGAACACCATCTTCCCCTTCTCGCTGTGGACTTCAGGGCCCTGCTGCTCTGTCCTCCACAGAACTTGTCAATCAACTTCCTACCAGCTAAGATCCGGTGCTGTCTGATATATCCTCCCTACGTCTGGTCGCTCATGCCGTCTAATGGCGCAAGGCACATTGAGTTGTATTCTGATGTCTCTGTCCTTTTGAAGCCACAGAGTAAGGTCACACAACTGTGAAAGGAGCAGGGTACCATCTGAAGATGCTGGACATTCCTTTTAACAATTACCTAGGGGAGAGGCAGTCCTCAGACAGGACTCAGGTCCCTCAAAGAGGAAGAGAAGGGGGCAGCTGCCCACCTCTGAACTTCACACTCTAGACTCGTGGAAGGGCAGACGCTGAGCTGTGGGTGCTGAGTGGTGTGGGCTTAGAGCTAGGATGGGAGGGCTGCGAGCACTGAGGGTGGAGTCATAGCTTTTTGTGGCTGGATACGTTTTTACTGCCCGAAGTCATCTATTGCCCCCACACCCCAACCCCATTCTTCTGCCCACTTAGTGAATATTGAGGCTATAGTCAGGATGGGGTCATTGCAATGAAAATCAAGGTTAAGACTATGTTTCAGTTATCTGTCTGCTTGTAAAAAATCACCCCCACATTTTGTTTAAAACAGTGAGTATGTACTATTTCACACAGTTTCTGTGGGTCAGGAATCCAGAAGTGGCTGAGTTGGGTAGTTTAGGATCAGGGTCTCTCACAAGGCTTTGGTCCAGGTGCAGGTTGCAGTCCTCCGGAGGCAGGACTGGCGCTGGAGGTCTGCTTCCAGACAGTCACTCACATGGCTGTGGGCAGGAGGCCTCAGTTCCCTGCCACGTGGCCCTCCTTATAAGGACACTTGAGTGTCCTCGTGGCATAGCAGCTGGCTTTCCCCAGAGTGACCCAAGATGGAAAGAGCAAGGCAGAGGCTGCAGTGTCTTTTATAAGCCAGCCTTGGAAGTGACATAGCATCATTTCTGCCTTATTCCATTGGTCACACAGACAATCCTGGTACGATGTGGAAGGAGACATCACAAGGACAGGAATACTGGGAAGCGGGTATTGTTGGTGGCTGTCTCGGACGCTGGTTCTCATAGAAGTAGATGTATTATTTTAGTACAATACATGCAGACGATCAGCTGGCAGGATATTATTTTTGCTGGGTGTGCTTGTATTTCAGGTGCATTGACCTGAATCCAGAGTGCCTTTGGGCACTCTGACCCTCTCCCCCTCCACCTTGAGATCTGTAGAGTCCTCTCGTTCATCCCACCCAAGAGCAGGACTGGACGGATCAAAGCATGGCTTACAGGAGGCCAACACAATAGCGGGTAGAGCTTTGGGAAGACAGCATAGGTTTCAAAAGAATCAAGAAGCGGTTGAAAAGAAGAGCAGATGGGCAGGGAAGACAAGTCCCAGATAGAATGCCCTTTGCAACCTAGGGGAGGCAGACCACAGTGTGCATCCCGACACTCGAAGACAAGGTCTCCACCAGCAGATTGCCCAACAGAACAAGTTCAGAGCCTGGAGATCCCAGTTCCAGATCTCCCACACCCTGTGGGCTCTGTGGGGTCTTTCGTCCTGAAACAAAGTCCTTTAGTAAAGGACTCTTTAAATTCACTCCATCTGTGCTTTGCTTGCCAATAGCAGGGCGTTTCTGTTATACACTGGACTATCCCTTCCTTCAATACGTTTATGGCTGAGGCTGCATTTGTGTCTCAGATAACCAAGGTGCGTATTACTCTCTGTTCTATTTCCCTTTTGTTTCCTTCAAGACTTTAATAAACCCTCATGCAAGAGGCCCACCTTGTCCCACCTGTGCTTCTCAGAAAAGACGGAGTGGTGGGAGACAGGCTGGGGTGGGGTTTTGCCACCTGGCTGCCCTTTCCCCTGTGGGTTCTTGCTCCAGTGAGGACCCAGCAGGATAAGCTTTAGTTGCATTAAGGGTGACAATAGTTTCCTTACAGCTGGGTCAAGGATATGAGCGAGCCTCTTCTGAAAACAGCCAGGAAGGGAGAGGAATCCAAGGGGAGGAGCAGGTGTGGAAGACAAGACAGAAGGTGGATCAGGACCAGGCCTGGGAGGGGGAACAGGCACACAGAAGTGAAAGAATTCACCTGAGGTTACACGACTCCTCGAGCGGTGTCTTTAGCTTTGCATTGTGCCACCTGCCTGGGTCAAGGAAGATGCCACAGCTGTAGTTCTGTGCACAAAGAGGGAAAGGAAGATGCTGGCTCTCAGCAATTCTATAGAACAGAACATGGAGAGGCCACATGACAATAGGCACACACACCGTACATTGAAGAAGTGCATGCAAGCAGAATCGTGTGGGATATGCACACTTGCGTGGAAGAAAAACTGTTCCATTCACACTGAGGTAGACCCTCCATCTATGACTCGTCTGTAGGGCGGGGGTGTGGGTACAAACTGAGGCGTGAATGGAGGGGAAACTGGAGCTCTGCTAGTGTAGAAAGATAATGGGATGTGCTCGCTTCAGCAGCACATATACTCAAATTGGAAGGATACAGAAAAGATTAGCATGGCCCCTGTGCAAGGATGACATGCAAATTCATGAAGTGTTTTTAAAAAAATTTTAAAAGAAGAAGAAGAAGAGGAGGAGGAGGAGGAGGAGGAAGAGGAAGAAGAAGAAAGATGGCGAGATATCCTGCAGGAGACCAGGGGCAGGAGGGTGGAGGTCTCTCAAGAAGAGGGAAGCATGAGGAATCTCCAGCATAGGGTGAGGGCGCTGGTTCCTGTATTCAGCTGTCATAGGGATGAGGGGAGCAGCTGGGAGGGTCAAGGGAGAGTGGCAGTACCTGCAGCTGGTGACTGGGGGAGTCCAGGCTTGGGATGTGGCCTCTGCTGCTGGTGCCTAGCACCTTGAATGAGATAGCTTCAGTACGTACTGTGGGGGATGGGGGAGTCCCAAGGGCTGGGGGGTTGGGGTGGTTGGAGCTGATGACTGTGCAGCCATCACTGCAGTAGTACTGGGCTGGACAGCTGACCCTGCACATCCCTTTTCTCCTGCATTGAAGCCTTCTCTCCATGGATGGGAAGGCTAGAGTGGCTGTTGCAGCAGGGGCTCTGGAGGGCAGTGCTGTCCTGGGGAGCCCATGCATCCTTCTCTGGGGATGGGGAGTGGGGTGCAATGAGAGACTCTGGATATGGATCCCTTGGGGAGGCAGCTCCCCTTCATCCTTGTCACCCCCAGATGGTTTACCTGCCTGGACAGCAAGATGATGGCTACACTAGCCCCCATTCTCTGGTATGCGTCACTTACACTTTGGTGTAAATATGTCACTGTGTAACCCCAAGGGTAGTGGCACTTGCTGCCTTGTCCTTAACTGAAGAATACAAGGCTTTGCTTCTAGTTAAGAGAATTTCAATCATCAGGTGAAGAGGCAGGGAGTAGTGCAAGTAATGATAGCCAGCATCTGTCAGGGCGCACTCCACTCCAGGTCCTCTGCTGAGCGTGCGTGCAATCTTCACAGAATTCCCAGCAGGAGGGAAATGCTCTTGGTGTTGCCTTGTGGGCTGGTCGATGTGGCTCATTTGCTGAAGGCTGGCGATTTGTATATACTCCTGCAGCTACTGATAGGTGGCATTTCATGCCTGGCCACTATGCAGCACTGCCTCCCAATTTTGGGTGGCATTTTAGGTTCCTCTAGAGCCTCTGAGGCAAGTGATTTGTCCATGAACTCAATGGCCTGGCTATGCTGGTGACCCTCTGCTTGGGCACTCACTGCCCATGGGGAACAGAACAGAGGCTGTGAGAGCTGCCTCCTCTCCCTGGCGGCCAGAGTAAAATGAGGGCAGAGAGAAGGCAGCTTGGGAAAGGGTGGGGTAGGGGGAGGCAGGAGGCTCACCCCCAGCTAGATGGTGGCTCAGGAAGCCCTTGAGAAAGATGGAGGTCCTTCTTGTTTTTGCTGGAAAGGTGAGTGTGGAAGGTCAGCTACATTTTATCCCCCTGGTACCTAAGTGGCCTCTAGTGGGAGTGCGTATTCAGCATGGAGCACAGGTTCCCACAGAGCAATGCCATCCTGTTGGCTGAGGCCTGGGGAGAGGGTGAGGGCCTGGAGATTGCTGATTCTGGCCCCTGGGCAGGCAGGGTTCTCTGGGTACTGCTTGCACCCTGGCCTCAGAGGCCTTGGCTACCACTGTTGTTTCTTTCTTTCTGTCCTCCATGCAAACTCGGGTCAGTTATATCAGAGTCCTTCACAGGGTGCCTGGATTTGCCCACTAGGTCTCCTCACCTCTTGCCCTTCACCTCCTGCTGTACCTACAAGGTCTCCCTGATTCCCACCTGCCCATAATCATGGACACAGCCCCAGGATGTGCAGGGTGAGCCCCCAGGGACCCTGACAGCATGGATACTCTGATGACTGAGGGCGTTACCCCAGGGAGAGGGAGCTGGGGGAGATTTCCCAGACAGCTGGTTGGGGGTTATGAAAGTGGCCTCATGGCTGATGCGGTGGCTCACACCTGTAATCCCAGCACTTTGGGAGGCTGAGGTGGGCAGACTGCTTGAGGTCAGGAGTTCGAGATCAGCCTGGCCAGCATGGTGAAACCGAGTCTCTACTAAAAATACAGAAAAATTACGTGGGCGTGGTGGCATGTGCCTGTAGTCCCAGCTACTCAGGAGGCTGAGGCACAAGAATCCCTTGAACCTGGGAGGTGGAGGCTGCAGTGAGTCGAGATTGCACCATTGCACTCCAGCCTGGGTGACAGAAAAAGATTCTGTCTCAAAAAAAAAAAAAAAAAGAAAAGAAAGGAAGAAAAAGAAAAAGAAAAAGTGGTCCTGGTCCCAGGCCAGGTGGGAGCAGCAGGCTCTAGGGGAGGAATTGCATCCTGTAGAAGAGCAGGGAGCCGCTGGAGGGAGTGAGGGCGAGGGAAGGGGCAGCCCCCACCCTCATCTCCGTCCTCTGCATGCTAGGGATACCAGGCCTCTTACTTGGGGTACTTAAGACTAGACCAGATGTGATTCCTGCATCTTAGGGAGTGACATTAGGGTGGGGGAAAGGGACCAAAATGGCCATGCCTCTGCTGTCTCTTGGGATCTTGGGATCTGTGGTGGCCTCTAGGGGTTCCCTGCTGCCAATAAGTGGTCCAACCATGTTACAGGATTGGACCCCTGGCTGGGATGGCCTTTGTGCTTTAGAGTTGAGGCACTTCCTGCTTCTACCTGAGCTCGTTTTCAACATACAGGCCTGGGCACGTAGGAGTCAGGGTCATGTGGGAGGTGGTGGCCGAGGGGAGAGGTGGGCAGTTGGGAGCGGTACACGGCTAGACGTTGTTGCTCTCCCTCCTCTTGGGATCCCCAGTGGGATGGAGCCCAAGTCCTGGGCAGCACATGGTCCTCTGCTTCACAGGACACACACCTGTACCCACCCTCCCCATCCACTTTCGCTCAGTTTATTTTGGGGAGAGGGCTCTGAATTGACCTTTGGTCTTTACAGACTCTCAAGGACCATCTGGAGTTCCAGCCAGAATCTGGGCCTGGCGGAGTGGGAGTGGGGCAGGGGCCTGCATTGGGCTGACTTAGAGAGCACAGTTATTCCATCTCATATGGAAATAAACATTTTGGATTCCTGATCATATCCCTGGGGTTTAAGACTCTGGCGAACCAAGTCAACTCCACAACTTTGTGTGTCCCTGGGAGGGTCTGGTGTGCGACCCACCTGTCTGTGGCCCTTGTCCTCTCCCCTGCCCTTTCTCCACTCACATCTTGTTCCCACTGGAGACTATCTCTTCCTTCCGAGGATGGGTGGAACCTGATTTGAATGAGGGGTAAGGGTCTTGTGAGGACGAGGACATGGGTTGGGTGTGTGTGTGTGTGTGTGTGTGTGTGTGTGTGTGTGTGTGTGTGGTGGGAATGGAATATCCAAGAAGGTGGTGGAGGAGGGAGGATTGAATTTGGAGGATCCCTGGCTTCTGCTGCGGTGCATAGCGCCCCCTGCTGCCCGCAGGGGAAACAGCAGCTCCAGCCTCCCACAGCGGTCCCCTCCCCTCTGCCACCCTCTTGGAGATGCCTCTGAAGCTGCGTAGTCCACTCCTGATGCTTGTGTTCCGTTAGGGGGTCTCCAGGCCTCTTGGTGGGGTCTGGCCCCTGGAGGAGTGTGGTCGAGTGGAGGATGGGGACCTGCAGTGGTCATGATCTGGACGCCTACATCACTGGGAGTTTTGAGGGACTGAACCCACTTTAGCTTGGGTCTTAAAACCACCATGGTAAGAAGTGTCAAACTTTGGGGGGAAAATTAAAATGTATAAGAATACTTAGAAAAACCCACCATGGGGGCCTACAAGCTCCTGAGTCAAGGCCTCTGCCAAGACTCCACTGACCAGCATGGTCACTGAAGGGCATGGAGGACCGTCCTGTGGGAAGAGGCTTGGACGCGCGCTGTAAACTCAAGAGCGAGGACACTGTTGATCTGGAGATGTGGGTGATGGGTGAGTACACACGGAGCATCCTCCTGTGCCTTGGAATGGGACAAGGTGGATTCCAGCAGCCCTCAGAGCTTCTGCTGGTTGGCTTTGCGAAGAAGGGGCTTTCCACTCTACTGGGGACATCTGCAGAGAGGTTGGGCAGGGAATAGGATATTCCATTCAACCCCGAGTTCCTTTTTTTTTTTTTTTCTATTCCAAATTCATTCCAGAGTGTGTGGTAGGATCAGTATCGCATGCCCAGTTCTTGGCCAGAGCCCTAGTGACTGTCTTGTGTGCATGGGGGGCCCAGCCATGGTAGGAAGATGGGGCAAGAGTCTTCATCTGATGAGGGCCAGGGACTTTCCAACTCCCTCAACCCTTCCCCCGGGCTCTGTTCCCACCCTCACATTGAGCCCTCTTCTCTCTGACACTTGCCCCCCTAGGACTTTTATTCTGAAAGAGCCAAGGCCCCTGGAGGTGGAGAGGAGGCCCGAGTCTGGAGCTGGCCTTGTCCCTGAGCCAGCTCCACCCTTCTGGGCTGTTTTCCAAGGCAGAGACTCTGGGACCCTTGCTGTCCTCAGCTCTCCTCTTTATCTCTGGTCTCCAGCCTTTCTGGCCTTTCAGCAGAGGGTCCCTATAGCCAGGACTGCTGGGCTTCTCCCTCCTATGCCCTCAGACCCCTGTATTCCTGTCTTTTATTCCTTGACCTCGCATCCTCCGTCTACTTCCTTTTTCTGCTTTTTCTGGCTTTCTTGCTGCTTGCCCTTCCCAAAGCAGACAGGTCACCGTTCAGAAGCTCCCCGCCTCCCCCAGCATTGGAAAAAGGTCTTACCCCATCCCATCCCTCTTTCCCAACACATAGGATGGAAGTATCAAATAGCCAGATGCCTTCAGATGTCAGAACTGTGGGGTCCGTTGAACCCTGTGTGGGTGGGGCTGTGTCTTGGGCCTGGTTTTGTTGAGTACATGAGGCTTTCTTGAGAATAAGGACAAAGAAATGGACAAAAAGTCTCTGCCGGTAGCCCTCGTTTAAACTCTTGAACCCCAGTCACAGTTTTCCAGAAGTCCATCAGGATAGAATTTTCACCAATCGCCAAATGCCTATAGCTTAGTTCTTTCTTAGAAGGAAAAGAAGAGGTCAAATGGACAGGAGGGAGGGGACATTGGTTGTTCTCAGGGGTTCCTTCCCTTTGCCTGCTTCTTTCATCTGGGAGGCCAGACCTTGACCTGGAAGTGAGGTCACTATTGGGCAGTGGTGTGTGAGAAAGGACTTTGGCCTGGGGGCTGCAAGTTACAAATTAACAAGGGGAGGGGTGAGGAGGGACCCAGAGGGAGGGTAGGTGGCCAGAGGCAGGGACAGCTGACCTGGCACAATCTGGGCTTGAAGGGGGCACGGCAGGAGGGTCTGTGGGCTGGTGCTGTCTGGAGGGGCCTCAGTTCCTCTCTGGCTATCTGACCTTCCTGAAGACCTGCTCGCACACTGCATCCCTTGCAGTCAGTTCCTGGGGAGAGAGGGGAAGTAAGGGGGAGCGAGAAAGAGGGCTTTTGCCAGCCAGAGCCCCTTCCTCAAGGTCCTTGACCTCCATTACTCCTTCCGGATACAGCAGCTTCAGTGTTTGATGTATGGGCAATTGTATCATTATTCCACATCCTCAACTTTCCACCCCTCAGGAAGGAAGGTGGCTGGGTCAGGGGATGTGAAATGGCTGAAGCCTCCATTGCTCCAGTGATGATTTATGGGCATTCATATGACTCGTAGCCAGGGCCCACCTTGGCCACTCTGTTTCTTCCTCTCCCCACTCCTCCCAGTGCTTTTGCTTTCCCTCCCTGGTCAATTCCTTGGACAGGGAGTGGGGCTGGGCTGGGGGAAGAGTGGTGGACCTATCTGGTTTGGACAAGGGAATGCCTCATAGCTGGAGGCCCTTCTCCCAGACACCCAGCCCCTACCCCATTTACCAGATACAGCATCTCTCCCTCCAGCCAGTGTCTCCAGCCCCGGTTAGGGACCTCCCCTTTCTGCACACACACCAGCTGCTCCTCCTCCCAGGTTACTATGGTCTATAGGGAAAGAGGGAATAAAGACATTGGGAGGCAGGACGCTCAAAATGCTTCCCAACTCACTCTGAGTGGGCTCCCCTTTTACTCCGCAGCAGATACTGTCTGCTCCAGCCCCTCCACTGAGCGAGGGAGCTGCTCTGATTCAGCAGGACTCCCTTTTCCCCTTCGGTTTTTTTTTTTTTTTTGGTGAGACAAGGTCTTGCTCCATCACCCAGGCTGGAGTGTAGTGGCAGGATCTCGGCTCACTGCAAACTCTGCCTCCTGGGTTCAAGTGAGTCTCATGCCTCACCTACCCAAGCAGCTGGGATTACAGGCATGCACCAACATGTCCGGCTAATTTTTATATTTTTAGTAGAGACAGGATTTCTCCACGTTGGCCAGGCTGGACTCAAACTCTTGAGCCCAAGTGATTTGCCCGCCATGGCTTCCTAACGTGTTGTGACTATAGGCATGAACCATCACACCCAGCTTCCCACTCCTAAAGGTCACCGAGGGGGGCCCAAAGTTGTCTACAGTGACCTTTGGGTGAGAGCAGGGGTGGTAGCAGAATAAGTAGAGGTGAAATTGGGGAGGGCATTTATGAAGAATGGAGACTTTTTTCTCTGGATACTTCTGGCTGACCTAGAGGGACTTTTGAGAAAAAAGAGAGATTGGTTGGAAATCCTACCAGGTAATCTCATTTCTCCTCTTTCTCGGTTTCAAGAACAGCTGAAGTATCCTTAGAAATAAAGAGTCAACCCCTCTGGGCCTGAGCATTCAATCAACCTTACTGAGTTTTCCCATAGGAGAGGCCCCAAACAAGGAGCTCAGAGTCTTGAACGGATAGAGGAGCAGTAAATAGGTAACTGTGACACCAGGCAGTGGGGCAGGCAGAGTGAAATCTTTAAGGAAGTTGGGAGTTAATTAGATTGGAGAGAATGGGAAATTTCTAGCAAGGAAAGAAACAGCTAGAAATAGCGGTAAAAGAGAAAGGCAATTAGTTCCGAAGGGCTCTAACCTAGAGTATATGTGGTGCAGGCAATTGAAGAGCTGATTCACAGAGACCCCTTGTATGCTGAGTTAAGTGTAATAGATGATGTAATGTAATAGATCATCACTGAAAGGGTGTAAGTCAGAGAGTGACATGGTCACATTTATATTTTAGGTAGACCCTGTGGCTACAGCATGCAGATTAGAGGAGGGTTAAGACTGAGAACCAGCTGGGTGCAGTGGCTTACACCCTTAATCCCAGCATTTGGGAGGCTGAGGCAGGAGAATCACTTGAAGTCAAGAGTTTGAGACCAGCCTGGGCAACACAGTGAGAACCCAACTTTAACAAAAACAAACAAACAAACAAGCAAAAAACCAATTTCAGGCACCAGGTGAGAAATGAAGGCCTGAATTAGGGTGGTGATAGAGAAAGGTTAGGAGGGAACACAGGAGAGCCATTTAGAAGAGTGATGCTCAACAGAAATAAAATGGGTCAGGAGCCATATTAGACAAGTAAAGATAAATAGGGGAAATTAATTTAAATAATATATTTTAGTTAACCAAAAATATTCAAAATATTATTGTTTCAGCATGCAACCAATATAAACATTTCCAAAATGCTTGTTTTTTATTTGGCATTGTCTGAAAGTCCACTTACAGCATCTAGATTTGGACTAGTTATATTTCAAGTATTCAATGGCCATCTGAAGTTAGCAGCTGCTATACTGGGTAATGCAGAAAAGTTACAAAGGTTTCTTGGCCAATTAGATGTGGTGGTGGTGGGGTGTGTGTGTGTGTGTGTGTGTGTGTGCTAGGAGCCTAGAGGTAAGGAAACAAGAGATATTGATTATGACTCCCAGGTCTCTGGCCTGGCTGATTATTGCCATTAGTGGAGACAGTAGATATAAAAGTGGGGTAGATTTGGATAGGAAGACGGTGAATTTGAGTTTGACCTTGGGCCTTCAAATGGAAATTGGTTCCAGGACCCCCACCCCACCAAATCTGCTGAATAAAATGGCTTAGTATCTGTAGAGAACCTACGTATATTCCCCTGTATACTTTATTATTATTATTTTGATACAGAGTCTTGCTCTGTCACCCAGGCTAGAGTGCAATGGCGTGATCTTGGCTCACTGCAACCTCTGGCTCCCGGGTTCAAGTACGTCGAATTCTCCTGCCTCAGCCTCCCAAGTAGCTGGGATTACAGGCATGAGCCACCATGCCCAGCTAATTGTTGTATTTTTGTTTTTTTGTTTTTTTTTTGAGACAGAGTTTTGCTCTTGTTGCCCAGGCTGGAGTGCAGTGGCGTGATCTTGGCTCACCGCAACCTCCGCCTCCCAGGTTCAAGTGATTATCCTGCCTCAGCCTCCTGAGTAGCTGGAATTACAGGCATGTGCCACCATGCCTGGCTAATTTTTTGTATTTTTAGTAGAGATAGGGTTTCTCCATGTTGGTCAGGCTGGTGTCGAACTCCCAACCTCAGGTGATCTGCCTGCCTTGGCCTCCTAAAGTGCTGGGATTACAGGCGTGAGCCACTGCGCCCGGCCTAATTTATGTATTTTTAGTACAGACGAGGTTTCACCATGTTGGCCAGGCTGGTCTTGAACTCCTGGCCTCAAATGATCTGCCTGCCTCAGCCTCCCAAAGTCCTGGAATTATGGGTGGACTTTTGGTGGAATTATGGGTGGACACCACGCCCAGCCTTTTCCCATATGCTTTAAATAATCTCTGGATTACTTGCAATACCTAATGCAATGCAAATGCTCTGTAAATAGTTGCTATTCTGTGTTATTTTTTATTTGTATCATTTTGTATTTTTTTTATTTTTATTTTTCCCAAATATTTGCCATTTGCAGTTTGCTGAAGCTGTGGATGCAGAACCCATGAATATGGAGGGCCAACTGTATTTTGTAGGCAGTTGAAAACATTGCCCTGGAGCTCAGGAGATGGCTCTGGCTGGAGAATTCATGCCAAGGGCAGCCTATAGATGGAAGCAGAAGGCATGGGTGTAGATGATTTAGCCTATGGATAGTGGGCAGACAAAAGGGAGAAAACATTAAGAACAAAACTCTGGGGAGAAAACTCCAGTTTAAAGAATTAATAGGAGGATTAGGATCTGCAAAGAGGCCAAGAAGGAATATGTAAGAAGTAGAAAGAAATGCAGGAGAGTGAAGTTATTGATGCTAAAGTAAAAGAGACTCTGGGTGACCAACAGTGTCACAGGCTAGAGAGTGGGCAAATGTTTGCTCTTCGGTCTGGGTGTCCCTGTTCTTTGCCCTTTGGGCTGGTGAGAAGAGAGGGCAGGGAAGAAGTGGGAGAGAGATGGGGAGCACCAGGACCTGTTAGTTCTGGAGACTGGTATCCTGGGGACTGCGTTCCCTGCTGTGGTGACCATTCCCCTCCTCCCCCCTGCTCTGGCTGGGGAAGGTCACTTTGTTTTGCCCCATGTTGTTAGGAGTCTCCTGTGATGCCTCCTTCTGGCCACCGCCCAGCCAGGGGAAACGTACCTGGCATTTCCGTCCGTCCACACTCCTGAGGTCCTCCTCAAACTCCACTCCCACATCGAACTGCACAGTGTAGTTTCGGAAGGTGCTGAGCGTCCTCACCGTCATGTGGTTGCCCTGGTGGTCGATCTCCTTGTCGGGCTTCAGTAGCAGCGCGATCTTCCGCACAGCCAAGCTGATGTCTGTGGGAGCTGCCTCTTAGTAGGGGTGCTGCTAGCCAGCCAGGAGCTCCTCTGCCAGCAGCAGCCCCTCAGGGCTGTGAGTTTCCCTTCCTTGGGTCTGGGACTATGGATTCACCCCCTCCTACCAATGCCTGGTTAGAAATGGATCCCAGGTCAGGCGCCAGCCTCCTGAGCCTTTCCACAGTGTCCAACCCCGGGCATTCCCTCTTCTCCATGGGACCAAGAGGCAGGAAGAAAGAGGGGAGAAAGGGAGTGACAGGGGTCTGGGAGGGCGAAGACATTACTTAAGGCTTGCAGGTAGTCCTCCATGTTCTTCTGTGAGACAAAGCAGTAGTAGCCAGTGAGGTTGGGAGGCATTGTGTGGATCAAGGTTTCAGGAGAATACAGGAGACAGGGTGAGGAAGGAGGGGGCGTTGTCTGGCAGGTGAGGCTGAGAGACTCAGGCCAGCCGGCACACACAGAGACAGGATGTGTAACGGCCTGGTTACCAGGGCTTTTTATAAGGCTGGGGCCCTGTTGCAATAAGAGTCCCTATCAGACTTTCTCCCTCCCTCTATGGTGAGTTTGGGGGTGGTGTCTCCAGCCTGAAGAAGGGGCAGGGATTTGGCAAAGTTGTGTCTGACCTTGGCTTTTCCTGAGGAAAGAACCTGGAGCAGGATCTGGGGCTGTCAGTCATCCAAAACTCGAACCATCCAAAGGCCAGTTTTGGCCTCCACCTCATTTTTGGCAGGCTTGGGAACCCTCCCAGGGCCTGAGGGTCAGTCTTTCCTGGGAGGCACCTGAGGCTGGTCTGGCTGTGTGAGGTGGAGATGAGTTCCAGCAATATCCTGAGATCCTGGGACTGAGTGATGTTGGAAGATGTGAGGGGAGGGGTGAGGACAGCCAGCTGCCCAGAAGCCACCATGAAGAGCACCCTGTAGGCCTGGCCCCCAAAGCTCCCTCAGGCAATGTGCTCAACTGGGACCCCAAAGTGGCTTTCCAGACTCTTGGTCCTAACGAGCCTTTAGGAGGGAGGCAGAGCCCGAGGGCTGCTGAGTTCAAAGTCCGGAACAGACAGCCAGAGAGGAGTTTGTTGGCTATTCTGGAGAATTTTATTCTCTTTGGCTTGGGACCCTGAGGGTTTTCTCTCCCTCTGAGTCATCGATGAGACCATAACCCCCAGTCTCCAGCCCTAGGACAGCCCATGCTTTCCAGATGTATTTCTGTGAAGGTGGGGTGGAGGCGCCTAAATAATATTGTGCCCCGCCCCCAGCTGCCCAGTTCTGTCTCGAACCTGCCATCGTCCCGGGCTTCAGAATCCCCTGGGCTTGGTTCATCACGGTTTAAGGTGAAATTCGGGGCGAAGGAGGGAGGCAGGTAGGCGGGAGGAGGCGACCGGTCCCTACAGGTGCGCGCGCGAGGGGTGCACGACGTCCTATCCCTCCTCGGGTCCCAGAGCCTCGTTACCGCCCTGCGATTTCCTCGCAGACCTTGGCTACAAATGCCAGGATTTCTCAGACTCAGACTGAGGGTTTTACTTCACTGTTCCCAGAGGGCACGCAGCAGGGATCTGTGGATGGAAGGGGCTGTGGAAAGAGGTTAATGCAGAGTTTGGGGGGCGGGGTGACGCGGCGCCACCCCTCCTGGCCGCCCTCAGGTCCCGCTGACGTCTCTCTTCTCCACCCCCTGGCTTCTGGCTTCTTTCTCCCCACGTCCCTCTTCTTTCCCACCCCCTCCGTGGCTCTCCAGCTTCCTCCCCAGCCCCCGCAGTTCCTCGGCTCCCCCAAATTGCAGCCAGGGGAAGGAGCCCTGAAGCTCTCCAGCCCCGACGCCCCAGTCCCATTGGCTCCCTCCCCCGCTGCAGCACCTGGTACCCCCCAGTCACCTGATTGGCCGGCGGCGCCATCAATCGTTGCCCGGCTGTGCTGACGTCATCCTGCAGTAGCGGGGTTGGGGTGGGAGTGAGAGAGTGAGGACGCTGGGCTGGGGGAAACTGGAAGCCACTGCAAGTCCCCCGCCTCAGCTACCCAGATTGGGATCTGCCCAGGCCCGCTTTATGGACTCGTGTGGGCGGTAGGCTCCTTTAGGTCCCTGCCCTGCTGTCCCCCGCTCCTTAGAGACCCCCTGTATCCCTCCCGCAAGGTGGAATCCGCAGGCTGGAGGCTCCCAGGGGAGGCAAACGCCTGGCCCTGCCCTGCCCCACGCCGCACCATGACCCTCCTGCTGCTGCCCCTTCTGCTGGCCTCTCTGCTCGCGTCCTGCTCCTGTAACAAAGGTGAGTGAGGTGGGGGTGGGGGTCCTGAAAGAGGGGTGTCGGGCAGCGCCGTGCGCGGTAGGGGTGGGAAGGTGTCGAGGCTCCCTGGCACCTGACAAGTGTCTGGTCCTCTTCTGATCACCCGCCTTCCCATCCATGTTCTCAGACCTGCTCCGTCTCCTCTCCCTCTCTTCCTCCCAGCTACACCTTCCTTTCCGGTCCATCTCTACCCATGCGTTTCTCTTGCTGGTCATCTTGCTCCCATTTGGTCTCCATTGCCGTCCTGTGGTCTCTATTCTCCCCCTCCCCCAATTTCTACACGCCGGTGGCTACCTCGGGTCTGGGAAGGATTGCCCCCGAGCAGGTGACAAACGTCTCCCAGCGGCTCTCCCTTTCACTGGCGCATGCTAAGGGTGTGTGGCAGATCCATCTGCTTCGCCTCCATCCCATCCTGGGGAGAAAGTATTTGCTGCAGTTCAGCAATTCGGAGCACGTATGTTTTTGCGTGTGCCTCTGCATTCATACCCTTATGCCTGCATCAGCTGGGCTGTGGGTTACCAGAGCTGCCCTCTCTGGCAGACAGCGGATACATTCAGCTGGGCGGGGCTGTCGGACGGACGGAGAGGGAGGACGTGGGGGGTGGGGGGCCTTGCGGGCAGAGGGCTCAGGTAGGTGGAAACGGATGGAGACTGGCAGGAAAGGGCAGAAGTGGGTGTGTGGGGGGCGCTAAATGAGTAGTGAGAGGGAAAGCTGAGAAGGAGAAGACCGGAGATGAGGCGTGGGAGGGGGTGAGGAGGGGATGGAAAAGGGTAAAGGTGGAGGCAGAAAAAAGAGGGAAGAATGAGAGGAAAGTCAGGAAAAGAGTGAGTCAAGGAGGAGCCCAGGAGCCTAGGAGTGAAAGGGAGCAAATGCAGAGACCGCAGGGGGCCAGGAGGAGAGGAGACAGAGGCTCAGAGACCTGGGGAGACAAGCAGGGTGGGAGCGGGAGCTGCGCAGAAGGCGCCCAGCCCTGCCCTTCCATGGCGCTCTGTTCCTCTCCTGCATCTCTGACCTCAGCCTCCCCTCTTAGCCTCCTGCCACTTCCTGTACCGCCTCCTGTGCACCATCTTGTGGCTTTCTCCTCAGCATTCAGGAAGGGGTTATGGTGGTCATCAGTAAGAAAGCCTTCCCATGCCACAGGCTTGCTGGGGTGTGGTTGAAGGAGAGAATGGAAATCAGGGTTTCTTGCTCACCATGAGATACAGGGAATGAGGTTCCTTTTGGTGACTCAGTTTCCTTCTGCCTCATGGGTGTGCTTTGGGAGCCTGGGTGTTGGCTTGATGGGATTAGATAGAGCAAGTGTGGAGGCTGGGTTGGGGGGTGATGTGGAAGAGGAGGAAATATGCTTCCCCACAGTCCCTCACCAGCCTGAATCTGGTAGAAGATGGGGAGATTGGGAGTCTGATGAGTCCCGCATCCATTCTGAATTGGCTAGTGGTTGAAGGGCAGAGGGGTGGGGTAGATAAGAACTGGGATTGAGTTCTGTATAAAAAGTGGGTTTCAGGGAGTGTGGTTTGATGGTCTGGTGGAGGACATAGAAATGTGCCGGTTTCGAATGTGTTCTCCTGGGTGTGGGGGTGGGAAGCAGGGACAGGATTTGTCATGTTTCTAGGCCAGCCCGATAATCCCTTAGGATGACGGCTCTGCTGGGTCCAGTTGCTCGGCATTGATTCCTCTGCTCCATTCCTGCCCCTCTCTGCCCCCTCCCTCTGTCCTATATATCTTCACTTCTCTCCTTTCTCCCCATCCTGTGTTCTGGGAGAATGGCCTCAAGTTGGGGCTTGGCTGGGAGAAGTGTAGAGTGAAGGAATCAGGATTGAAATGAGTTAGGAGGAGGATAAGCAATCAGGATCTCAGGAAACTTCTACCTCTTTTTCTAGTTTCAATTCTGTCCTTAATCTATCCCTTCCCTTTCCAGGGCCTTCTCACGGCCCACCACTGCTCCCTGAAGTTCCCAGTCTCCATTCTCTAGCATGTGAAATCCCTAAAGAACATTCTCCACATCCTGACCATGGTTCCCAGGGAGATAGTGATCCCCTCCTTCTCACCCCCAGGGCAGGTAGTTTCCATGGGAACTGTCTACCCTACTATAGGAGAAGGCTATGACCTTCCGCAGACCCCCTGACTCCTTTAGTAGCTGATTTCTTGTCCTCAACCACCCGCCTCCTGTAAGGTGCTCGTATAGGGGGTGGAAAGGGTGAGGGTGCTGAGGTGTGAGTTGTCTGGGTCAACAAGGGTTGTTGTGGGAGTAGAGGCCCTGCTCACAGGTGCTTCCTCTCCTCTCCCTGGGTTGGGGCCAGCCAACAAGCACAAGCCATGGATTGAGGCAGAGTACCAGGGCATCGTCATGGAGAATGACAACACGGTCCTGCTGAACCCACCACTCTTTGCCTTGGACAAGGATGCCCCGCTGCGCTATGCAGGTAATTGGGATTGGGGGATGGCAAGGCAGGATAGGACAGAGAAAAGTGGGTGGGAGGGCCAAAATCAAGGGAGGGAGGGAAGGTCCTGGGAGCAATGAGAAAGTAAGGGAAGAGGCCTTGGGAAAATAAAGGTGGGCTCAAGGAGGGAAATGGGCTCCATTGAAGAATGGAGATTGAGTCAGGGGTGCCAGAAAAGGACATGGCCAGGCAAGGGTTAAACACATCATGATTTTGTCAGATCTCAGGCCTGGAGGCTCTGGGAGGTTGCTGCTCAGGGAAGCTGGGCTTGGAGTTGTGTGTTTGATCATTAATGCTTTTATGCCTACAGGAGAAGGGACAGGGCTTCGGGAGGAGAGGTGGAGCTGGACCCCAGGTGGGGAGGCTGAGGGTGGGGAAGGAGACATAGCAGCCTCACTCCTCCCCTTCTCCCCTTTGCCAGGTGAGATCTGTGGCTTCCGGCTCCATGGGTCTGGGGTGCCCTTTGAGGCCGTGATCCTTGACAAGGCGACAGGAGAGGGGCTGATCCGGGCCAAGGAGCCTGTGGACTGCGAGGCCCAGAAGGAGCACACCTTCACCATCCAGGCCTATGACTGTGGCGAGGGCCCCGACGGGGCCAACACCAAGAAGTCCCACAAGTGAGCAAGTCCTTATCTCCTGCCCCATGTGTTGCGGGGTCCTCCTCCCTTCTCCCAAGCCCACCATCCTCTGTCAGTGCGGTCATCGAATGTCCACCCCCATCCGCTGCTGTTCCTAGGACTTAGGGAACCCCATCCCCTGCTGTTCCTAGGATTTAGGGACCTTCAGGCAAGGTGACAGAAACGTACAGTAGACTTCAGTGGATCTAATCTTGGTTTTGCCTCTCGTGACCTTGGGCAGCCTAGCCTCTCTGGACTTGCTTTTCCTTATCTGTAAAATGGAGATTGTGATGACACCTACTTCATAAGGTTGCTGTGAAGATTCCAGGAGATGGTTTGTGTTGAAAGCATGCACCACAGTGCCTGATACACAGTGAAGGGCTCAGTACATGGGCGTAATGACGAGGAGGAGAGCAAGAAGGAAGAGGATGAATACACTCAGCACGCATCCAGATTCCTTTCCACTGCCCCCTCCAGTCTATTTGCAGTGTATACCACACACACGATCCCTAACATATACATATAGCTTTAGGTGAGGGTGGGCAGGGGATGGTTGTAGCAAGAAAGAGGCTCGGGTCTGGGACACCTACGCCTGTTGCCAGCTAACTTCTTGTTTGAGAATAAGAGAAAGATCTTCAGTCAGGATGCCTGAGCCACTAAGAGACACTAGAGATAAAAATGCTCTTTGTGACTCAGTTTCCCATTTGAAGATAGGACCCTTGCCTCTGGGGCCTGGGAGCCGGCATCTTGGCTGGGGGCAGGGCTCAGTATGAAGGGCCTTGACCCAGCTCTGCTTGCCCTGGTGCATGACTACGGAGGGGCCACATGCACGGGAGGCAACGCTGCCCACACGTGCTCTTCAGATGTGTCAGATGACTTGTGACCTTTGTACAAATGCCATTTCCCTTCTTATGGCTGGTTTTAATTTGGCTTTTACTCTGCATCTTCCTCGGTTATCCCCCTGGAGCTGACTGTTGTGAAGGAAGGCCCTGCTGGATTTTATGCCTTAGCCCGCCTCTTGGCATCCTTACCCATAGCATTCTGCACAGAAGTCATCAAAATCAGCTCCTGAGTACCCCGGGGCTTGTTCCTTATCCCCTACCTCAGTCCCCTTTCTTCGGGCCCTCCCCCTGGTGTTGTCCTCTCCCTGGCATGGCTCTGATGCAGCTTGGTGCTCTGTGGGGTGGCGAGGAGCGTGCTGGCTGCCTCAGTCTCAGGGATAGACGGGCAGGCTGCCTCCTGCTCTGGCTCCCGGTCGCTGCTTGCTCCTTTCTGGCATATGGGTGTACCGTGTTGAGGCTGTACCTTGGTGTACAGTGTTGAGGCTGTATCTCGTTGTGCCCATATTGAGGCTGCTCGTTGGTGTACAGTATCGAAGCTGTATCTCGGTGTACTGTATCGAATCTGTCCCTCCGTGTGTCATATCAAGGCTGTATCTTGATGTACCGTATCGAGGCTGTACCTCGGTGTGCTGTATCAAGGCTGTATCTCGATGTATAATATCGAGGCTGGCTGACATGTCCCCATCCCTCCTCCCCTCTGGTATGTGCAGGGCCACTGTGCACGTGCGGGTCAACGATGTGAACGAGTTTGCCCCAGTGTTTGTGGAGCGGCTGTACCGTGCGGCTGTGACAGAGGGAAAGCTGTATGATCGTATCCTGCGGGTGGAAGCCATTGATGGTGACTGCTCCCCCCAGTACAGCCAGATCTGCTACTACGAGATTCTCACACCCAACACCCCTTTCCTCATTGACAACGACGGTGAGTCCGCCCCTGGCTTCCCTGGCCACCCAATTCCCCTTGTGCACCCACCTCCCTCAGGACAACCCGGGGTTCCAGTCTCCACTTTCACTCCTCAGACCCTTGCCTCACCCTTCTTCCCAAATGGAGCCTTCCCTTCCCAGACGCCTTTTCCCAGCGTCTTGCTGCCTAACCTGCCTGCTGCCCGATGAACTCGCACATCCTCCCCTCTCTGCCCTGGGCTTTCTCCAGTGCTCTAACGCTCTGTCCTCCTGACCCCACCCCAGGGAACATTGAGAACACAGAGAAGCTGCAGTACAGTGGTGAGAGGCTCTATAAGTTTACAGTGACGGCTTATGACTGTGGGAAGAAGCGGGCGGCAGATGACGCCGAGGTGGAGATTCAGGTGAAGCCCACCTGTAAACCCAGCTGGCAAGGTGAGAGCTCAGCGCCGGGCCCCATCTTGTGAATCCTCTTTTTTCTTCGTCTCTCTTTCTGTCCCTTCTGACAATCATGGGGGCTAGGCTAGGGCTTGGAGGATATTGGGGCAGGTTTGCAGCTATCTCTTCTAGCCGGGCCATCCTGCCAGGAGTCCCAAACTGTCCATGGACATGGCAAGAGGAGCATGGAGAGGGGAGGCTGCCTTACCCTTCTCTCTCCCCATCGCCCTCTCTGTCTCACCCATGCAGGCTGGAACAAAAGGATCGAATATGCACCAGGCGCTGGGAGCTTGGCTTTGTTCCCTGGTATCCGTCTGGAGACCTGTGATGAACCACTCTGGAACATTCAGGCCACCATAGAGCTGCAGACCAGCCATGTGGCCAAGGGCTGCGACCGTGACAACTATTCAGAGCGGGCGCTGCGGAAACTCTGCGGTAGGTGTGCTCCCAACACTGCCTCGGGCCCATCCCTTCCCATCTAACCTCTGTCCAAACTTCTCCAAGACTCTGCTTTATGTCACCTCTGGCCATCCTCAGGTGTTTATCCATAGAGGTTGTGACACATGGTTAGCTTCTGTGGCCCAAAAGGCAGGTACATATGTCTTTGGCAAAAATGCATAGTCGTTGCACCAGACAGTCATGAGATGCATGGTGGAACGATGGTGGGGAGAGAAGAGCTGGAGAATGGGTTCACTGCAGAGATACTCTTAGAAGAGAGTTCATCCCTCTCTTGTCTTTGAAAGGCCACAAGAGGTGGCGAGATATGCTGCAGGAAATCTTTTCCCATCAGTCCCTCTTTCCCTGCCTCCTGCCCATTTCACCATCTGCTGCTTCTTGGCTCTGACACTTGTGCCTCCTGGGGCTCCCACAGGTGCTGCCACTGGGGAGGTGGATCTGTTGCCCATGCCCGGCCCCAATGCCAACTGGACAGCAGGACTCTCGGTACACTACAGCCAGGACAGCAGCCTGATCTACTGGTTCAATGGCACCCAGGCTGTGCAGGTGCCCCTGGGTGGCCCCAGTGGACTGGGTTCTGGGCCCCAGGACAGCCTCAGTGACCACTTCACCCTGTCCTTCTGGATGAAGCATGGCGTAACTCCCAACAAGGGCAAGAAGGAAGAGGAAACCATCGTATGTAACACTGTCCAGAATGGTGAGCCTCGCCTCCAGGCACTAGCCAGAGAGGGAAACTGGCTTCTTTTCCTGCCTCTGTCACTGCCCATTGTGTGACTGTGAACAGGTCACTTCCCTTGTCTTCATTTGTGAGGTGCAAGTGCCAGGTGTGATATGCCTTGATTCTGTGCTTTATCCCGAACATGACATGTTGGATCCTACTGCGTCAGAGTGCAATGGGATTCCTTGCTGCTACTCTCATTTTCAGTTGCCCAATCAACTTCCCTGTGTCCCACCATGTGGTAGGCTGCCCCCACCCCCTATCTCCACTCCCATTAAAACCCCTCCATTGCAATGGGAAAGCCTGGGTAATGGTGTGCCCCATTCTTTCATCTTCCCATTTTGGGACTGGTTGGCCCCATCTCCGAGCCCTGTTCTTCCCTCAACTGCAGGGCTTACTCCACTGGAGAGGGCTCAGTCTTGACCTGCTCTTTCATTTCTAGCCACTTCTCCAACCTCATTTCTCTTGACCTTGACAACTCTTTTGAAAAGGGTTGTCACCCATGATGTATGTATTAACCAAAGGACTGATGAAGAGCTGGTTAAGGGAGTGGGCCCGCTGACGCTCCCCCCTCAGCCAGCCAGGGTGCCTCAGAAGCCCAAGTTATCACTTGGACTGGAGTGTGTGTGTGTGTGTGTGTGTGTGTGTGTGTGTGTGTGTGTGAGAGAGAGAGAGAGAGAGAAAGAGAGAAACGCTAGAGAATGAGGGAATGAGAGAGGATTAAGAGAATCCAGCGTCCTCTCCTTCCTGCTGCTTTGAACTTGTTCTGGCCTCAGCCTCTGTACTTGACCCCGTCCCCTTCCTGTGCCCTCAGAGGATGGCTTCTCTCATTACTCGCTGACTGTCCACGGCTGTAGGATTGCCTTCCTCTACTGGCCCCTGCTTGAGAGTGCCCGCCCAGTCAAGTTCCTCTGGAAGCTGGAGCAGGTGAGGCCAGAGCCAAGCTCCTGCGAGGGCTGAGTAGATGTGACTCACTTTTAGGAAAGGACCTTCTCTGGGCAGGGTCAGCATTTTCTGGGTTCCCCTTGCGCTCTCTTTGCTTCTCCACTTTCAGCCCCTGACCATTCTACTCCCAGGTCCTCTTGTTCCCTTTTCCCAAGGCTTGTTCCCTGCAGAAAGCACCTCTGGATTAAAAAAAAAAAAAAAAAAAAAAAGAACAAATGACTACTAACAGAAAACTCGACCAACCGTCTATTTCCTCCCTGTTTTATTCCATCTCTCTCTTAAATAGGACTTTAACAGTATATGTCCCTGACTTTCAGGCAGTTAGCCTGTTGTAATCAAGATAAGTCATTCTGAGGTACACAGATTGGGTTTGAGTCTTGCCAAGGGAATTTGCTGGCTATGAAATCTTTGTTAATATGTGTAAACTTCAGGGTTAAAAAAAACCCTGTTAAATAGGGATAAAAAGAATTCTGTATCCCAGAGTCGTTAGGATTAAATGATGTAATAGACCCTTGTAGACTGAAAAGCACTCCCTCTGTATATGTTAATTCTCACTATTATCAGCCCTGATTATGGAGGGATAAATAAAAATGGATAAAATATTTAAAATCCTCTCTTGAGCCAAGAGTTGCAGCCTCTTTATTATTTATTCTCCAGGCTGACCGCAAGGACCAGTGAGGACTAATTTGAGTTTTCACTCCTTCTGTTTCTCTTGTAAGTCCTAGTGGAGTGGCTGAGTAAGCAAATGGCAAAAGAAAAAAAGCAGAACAGAGAAAGAGAAGTGCCCAGATAATTTATAAACTAGATAATTTAGGGCTATCTACAAAAGCTTTGCTGTCTGTGGCACTCTTTTAAAGAGACAGTCTGCCATTTGCTGCTTCTTGATTTCCGCTCCCCCCGCACACGTTGCAAATATTGATAATGTCACCCTTGCTATCTTTCTTTAATTCAACCTCATTTAATCAACCAGTATCTATTAAATACAACTAAGTCTCTGTCATTCAGCTAGGTTCTGGGGGTACAATGAATGAAACAAAATCTTTGCCATCATTGAACTTACATTTTAGTTGGGGAGATAAATTTTTAAAAAGTAAATAGACATGTAAAAACGATAAATTGTGATAAATGCTCTGAAAGTAGCAAGCAAGGGACTGGGGCAGAGCATGGAGGGAGGCAAGGAGAGGAGAAGTCACCTTGGATTGGATGCTCCTGGGGGACCTGACTGAGGCGGAATTTAAGCCTAGCGCTAAAGGATGAGAAACAGCTGCCTGTGGGAAGAGAGTGGGAAGGTTCCAGGAAGAGGGAAGAGCAGATGCAAAGGCCCTGAGGCAAGAAAGAGCTCAGCATGTCCCAAGCATGGAAACAGGGCCAGTGAGGTTGGAGTACAGTGAACAAGGCTGGAGATAAGTTGCAGAAATGGGCAGTGATCAGGTTGTACAGTGGACTTTTTCAGCAGTTAGTCTCAATTTTTGTCATATGAGAGATGGGAAGTGTTTTTTGAAGGATTTAAAGCAGAGGCATGACCTGATCAGATTTTTACATATATATATATATATATATATATTTTTTTTTTTCTTTTTTGAGATGGAATCTCACTCTGTCACTAGGCTGGAGTGCAGTGGTGTGATCTTGGCTCACTGCAACCTCTGCCTCCCGGGTTCAAGCAATTCTCCTGCCTCAGCCTCCCTAGTAGCTGGGACTATAGGCACAACTAATTTTTGTATTTTTAGTAGAGACGGGGTTTCACCATGTTGGCCAGGATGGTCTTGATCTCTTGACCTTGTGATCCGCCTGCCTCGGCCTCTTAAAGTGCTGGGATTACAGGCGTGAGTCACCGCGCCTGGCCAGATTTACATTTTAACAAGATCCCCTTGGCAACTGTGGGATGGATGTATTGAAGAGATCTAATGGAGACAGTAAACAGGACTGTTGCAACAGTCTTCATGAAAGGGGTTGGGGACATGACTGATGTGTGGCAACGGAGACGGAGAGTCCTGCACAGAAACCTGCAGCTTGTAACTCTGTTTGGACCTGGGATCAACAGCACCTGCTGATGGACTGGATGTGGAGGCTGAGGGAAAGGGAAGATCAAAGTTGTTTCCTGTGTCATTCACTTGAGCAGCTGGATGGATGATGGAGCATTTATACTGCCTGGGGAGAAACTGAGGGAGTTGGGAAAGGGCATGGACTTGCATCTTACATGTGTTAAATGTGAGATACTTGTGGACATCCAAGCAGAGAACCTGGCATTCAGAGGAGAATTCTGGGCTGGAGATGCAGATTTTGGAGTTACCAGTGTATAACTATGGTACCCAAACCCATGGCAACAGATGAGGTGACTTCTAGGAAGAGAGTGTAGAGAGGAAAGAGAAGAGGGCCTAGTTCTGAGCCTTGAGGAACCCCAATATTTGGAACTGGATGAGGCAGAGTACTCTCTGCCTCTTTTTCCTCTGACCATCCCCCGTTCCATGTTGGCTGGCCCTAGGAGAGACTGCAAAGGGAAGCAATATTTATTTTAGTGCTTAATGGTGGGTTAGAAGCTACCCTAGAGATAAACTGTAATCCCAGCTACTTGGGAGGCTGAGAGGATCACTGGAGGCCAGGAGTTTGAGACCAGCCTAGGCAACATAGTGAGAGCTCATCTCTAAAAAATAAAAAAATTAGCTGGATGTGGTGGCACATACCTGTAGTCCCAGCTACCCCAGAGGCTGAGGTGGGAGGATTGCTTGAGCCCAGGAGTTTGAGGCTTCAGTGAGCTATGATTGCATCACTGTACTCCAGCCTGGGGGACAGAAGGAAACCCCATCTCTAGAGTTTCCAGTGCCTTACATACATACGTAATACATAAGTTTTTGGGGGAAATTTATTCATGACAGTGTGTTACGCCTCTTAGGAATATTTATAGCTTTAATTTTCCCTGAAGAGTGGAATCTTTGCTACTAGGCTGATTACCTGATAGATTTTGGACAAGGATGTTATTCCTTGAGCTGGATAGGCAGCAAAGCACTAGTAAGCCCTATTGGTAGAACTGGGAATAAAGGGACCGTCCCCTGTCTCCCAGGAGATGGGGCAGTGCCTGGGGTTAGCTCTCTGAAGAGGAATTACCTGAGAGGCTCTTGCCCCTACCCTACTCGCCTAGGTCTGTGATGATGAGTGGCACCACTACGCTCTGAACCTCGAGTTCCCCACAGTCACACTCTACACCGATGGCATCTCCTTCGACCCTGCCCTCATCCATGACAATGGCCTCATCCACCCGCCCCGAAGGGAGCCTGCTCTCATGATTGGGGCCTGCTGGACTGGTAAGTCCCTCTGAGTCTTCTCAGTGAAGACTCCAGTGGGTTAGGATTTGGGAAGGGAGGTAGGCTGGTGAGGAGCGAGGGCAGTCTGACGCGCCGGCTGAGGCCACCTCATGCATTTCTCTGCAGCTGGGCAGGGTGACTCTGAAGATCTCCATGGAGGGGACCACAGCCTCCCTCCCATATCTCGCACTAATCCAATGGGTCATCACCTCTGACTCGGAGGAATTAATTTCTCAGGCATCCCCAGACTCTCTGTAACTCCAGCCCGTTTCCACTTTGTTCCATCAAAGCGATGATGACTTCCATAGCCTGTTCCCCTGCTTAAGGAGAGTAACCCCTTAGAGTGTCCTCAGTCTTTCAACTTTTAAGCCATTAAAAAACTTTTCTCCTCTTGGGAGTGTGTGTGTGCACATGTGCCTGCCTGTCTTACCAGAGCCCACGTGTTTCCTCAGCAGTGTATCGTATTTGGGGGTTTGTCTCTAACAGAGGCTGGAGAGTTTGGGACATGACAAAAGAAGGGTTGGGGTTGAGCTTAGAGGTTGCAGGTTATACACGGGAGGGTCAGAGTCCCATGTGAACATGAGAGCACTCATGGGGATGAGAGGAAGACGTCTCATTCCTCCCTGTCAATCTCTCCACATCCCTGAACTCATCACCACTGGTTTTTGTTTTTTTTTTTTTTTATCCCCAGAGGAGAAGAACAAAGAGAAGGAAAAGGGAGACAACAGTACAGACATCACCCAAGGTACTCTGTGTGTGAGAACTGGAGACTAGAGAGTTCTCATCCTCACTTTCTCTTCTAAGATCCCTTTTCCACCCCACATCCTATCCAGCCTGTGGCAGCCTCCTAGGCCACCAGGTGGCAGAGCCTCCAAGAAATACAGCAAGGCGGAGGCTCCTGGAGTGGTAAGGCCAGAGGCAGCTCGGCTGGGTTCTGGGTGTCCTGTCCAGCCCACAGAATGAAGAATGGGGCTCTCTTGGTGGCTTTCCATATGGCAGAAGGGAGGTGGCAGGAGTCAGGAGTCAGGTCTGGGCATCTGTGAAGCTCGCTCACATCCATCCTGGTCTCCCTGCATGTCTGGAAAGGCGTCCTCTCCTGCCACCTCCCGCTTCCTCCTTGTTTTGACTCTTT
The DNA here is from genome assembly GCF_049350105.2 of Macaca mulatta. Classification (NCBI taxonomy): domain Eukaryota; kingdom Metazoa; phylum Chordata; class Mammalia; order Primates; family Cercopithecidae; genus Macaca; species Macaca mulatta. The sequence goes on from NC_133416.1 coordinate 8,161,407, forward strand.
CCTCCTGTTGGTCCTGTTTCCTTTTCTTCCTCCCTCTCATCTTTGTTGCTTCTACTTTTCACCCTTTTTCTTCTCCCCTGGCTTTATTCTGTCTTCTTTTGTCTCATTTTCTCCCTTCTCCAGCCTCCCCTCTTATCTTCACTTCTCCTTCACCTCTCATCTCTTTTCCTTTTTTTTTTGTTTCCACATTTCTCCTTTTTGTTTTCTTTCTCGACTCTTCTGCTCTTTCTCTCCTTTCCCTTTCTCTCAGCCTTCATCCTTTTCCATCCTCCTCTCTTCTCACCTTCTGTCCTGCTCCTGTGTTCCCACCCTAGGAGACCCTTTGCCGATCCACCACTATTTCCATGGCTACCTGGCTGGTTTCAGTGTGCGCTCAGGTCGCCTGGAGAGCCGTGAGGTCATCGAGTGCCTCTATGCATGTCGGGAGGGGCTGGACTATAGGGATTTCGAGAGCCTGGGCAAAGGCATGAAGGTATTGCCCCATCCCCTAGCCCTGTTCTTCCCCGCATGCTCCCCGCCCCTCCCCCTTGCCCTACCCCTCTAGTTCTGCTCCCTTCCTCTCCCACCTCCTGGCCCTGCTCTCAGCTGTATCTGTATCTGGGGCCCAGGTCCACGTGAACCCCTCACAGTCCCTGCTCACCCTGGAGGGGGATGATGTGGAGACCTTCAACCATGCCCTGCAGCACGTGGCTTACATGAACACTCTGCGCTTTGCCACGCCCGGCGTCAGGCCGCTGCGCCTCACCACTGCTGTCAAGTGAGTGTTGGGTGGGGCAGGGCAAATCGTTGAGCAGAGCCAGACTGTGTCACAGGACCTTGGCCTAAGGCATCACTTAGAGCTAGGCATACCTCTTTTGTTTTATGGAGAGGAGACTGGGCCCTCAAATGGAGAGGGTCACAGAGCAATATTGGTAGAAGAGTCTGGACTACACTCAGATTTCTCAACAATCAATACGTTACTCTTTCTACCAAGTCACACTTCTAGGGTTTTCGGGCTTTGATCTCCTTTATGCCTCTGTGCTGATATGTAAAGTGGGACACAGGATTGGGAGTGGGGAGACTGGACATTAATTCTGACTCAATACGAATTGCTTGGATAACCTTGGGCAAATGGTGAGTCCGGGCTGCTTCACTTGTTTTAATCTTGCTTCACCAAGCTCTTGCAAGGTCACATACGATGACGTAAGTCTAGGGGTTGGCAGTCCTCGGCCAAATCTGGCCTGCTGCCTGTTTTTGTAAATAGTTGTATTGGAACACACCAGTGCCCATTCATTTGCATATGTCTATGGCTACTTTCACACTGGGATGGCAGAACTGTGGGTAGTTGGGACAGAGATCATATGGCCCCGCAAACAGAACTATCTAATCCTTCATAGAAAAAGTTTGCTGGCCGGCCGTGGTGGCTCACACCTGTAATCCCAGCACTTTGGGAGGCTGAGGCAGACGGATCACGAGGAGTTCAAGACCAGCCTGGCCAACATGGTGAAACCCCGTCTCTACTAAAAATACAAAATTTAGCTGGGCGTGGTGGCACATGCCTGTAATCCCAGCTACTTGGGAGGCTGAGGCAGGAGAATTGCTTGAACCGGGGCCTGGGAGATGGAGGTTGCAGTGAGTCAAGATTGTACCACTGCACTCCAGCCTGGGCTATAAAGTGAGACTCTGTCTCAAAAAAAAAAAAAAAAGAAAAAAGGAAAGTTTGCTGACCTCTGAATTCTAAGTGAATGACTTTTGGTGTCTTTAAAAGAAAAACTGTAGATTGATTATTTCAAGGTTTGAGTATATACTACATGTTTAAAAATACAGATCAATTGAGAGGCAATGAAAGTATGATAGTTAAGAGCATAGGGTCTGTTGCTAGCTTTTTGGCACTAGGCAAATGCTATAAAGTAGTGATAGCAATAGAGTAACTCATGGAATTGTTATCATAACTACATGATATAATCTGGATCAAATGCCTAGCAGAGAGCTGATGCTGCTTAAATGCTGGCTATTATTACATGAAGGCGTTTTCAACCCTTATTATGGTTTATGGGCTGTTTTTAGGAGATACTGCCATCTAGTGGGTGAATTATATGCTTTAGGAGTCAGGATTTCTGCGTTCCAATCTTGTTACCCCATCCCCCATTCTGCCTCAGTTTCTCTGTGAGCTATCTTTGTGAAGATAAACATCTCAAATTTGCCCCTATCCTGGGAGGGGTGGATTTAGAGGGGAGAGCGCTCTGAGCCCTAGAGGGTGACTGGGTGTGATCATCAGGCCTCAGAGTTAGAGCTGTGGAAGGGCCCGGGCCGTGGCTTTTGGGAATTTGCTGGTTCAGGGTATGGAGCTGAAGGTCACAGGCAGATGAGTTAATGTGGGTGCAGCTGATTGCTGAGTATGCACCCCACCATGTCCCAGTCAGAGCTCCAGTTGTTAAAGGGCTGTCATTCAGTTATGACAGGCTTAATCCCTCAGAGGCCAAGGCATTGCCTCGTTCCCTCCAGTGCTCAGGAGCCGTGTCAGAAGGGAGGGCTCTGGTTTTTGGCCTAGGGTGGAGCTCTGCAAGGGGAGTTCCTGCAGGGGGAGGAGTTGACATTTTCTTTGCTGAGTGGCTCATCTGAATTCCTCCTATCTTTTTCATGCCCAGGATAGAGGTTTATCCAAGGGCTTGGAACCTGCCTATGAGGAAAGGGGCCTTGATGTTTTCTCTATGAGGTTAAGAAACAGAGTTTACATTTCTCCATATCTAAGGTTACTACATGGTTGGTGCTATCCTTATACTTCCCTGAGGTGATGGGAGGAAATATAGAGGGATATGTGTGCGTGTGTGTGTGTGTGCGTGTGTGTGTGCATGCAACAGAGACAGACAGGTACCTAGCAACACTTCCCTTTCCCTGATGCTTCTCCTTGCCCCTGTTCATGTGGCTTTCGTAGCTTCCAGTTTTCAGTTCTTGGACGTCTGTCTATTTAAAGCCAGATTTATGCAGCTATTTGGTCAATGCCTAAATGCAGGTTTTCCTTAATTTTTTTTTTTTTTTTAGTATTTTCTTGGAAAGCCCATCTACTTGTGGCATTGACCCCCAAACAGATAGATACCACATCTTTTTCTCTAGTATTGTCCTCTTTCCACAGCTTTTGACTTTCCACCTGCTTCCTGTAGCCTCTATGTAGAAGTTCCGCCAGCACCTCAACTGAATGAGCTAATGCTGAAATAATCAAGTGCAATCCCAAACCAGCCCTCCCCCTGAACTCTCTCTCTAATGATGCCTCTGGCCTTGCAGTCACCCAGAGCTGGAAAGCTCTGAGTCATCTTTGATTCTTCCCTGTCTTATCTTCCACTGCCCATCGGTTGCCAGGTCACCTGGACCCTGCCTCTGTGCTGGGTGTCTGGAATCTGTCTCCTCTTTCTTTTGCCGCTGTTACTATTCAAGCCCAGGTCTTATTACCTCTTGTCTGGCCCATTGCCTCCTAACTAGCTGACCTATCTCTAGTCTTCTAATTTTATTTATCCTCCACTCTGAGGCTGGGTGAGTGATCTTTTGCGTTTTCATCATCACACTTCCCTGATGAAAAAGATGTCAGTGGCTTCCTCTTGTCCACTGCATAAAAATGTCAAATGTGCTGGGCGCAGTGGCTCACACCTGTAATCCCAGCACTTTGGGAGGCCAAGGTGAGAGAATCACTTGAGGCCAGAAGTTTGAGACCAGCCTGGACAACCAACAGGCTGCATGCCTGTAGTCGCAGCTACTCAGAAGGCTGAGGTGGGAGAATCACTTGAGCCCAGGAGTTCAAGGCTGTAGTGAGTCATGATTGCACCACTGCACTCCAGCCTGAGTGACAGAGCGAGACCCTGTCTCTAAAAAGTTAGAGGAAAAAAGTCAGATCTTATCATGGCATTTAAAGCCACCAGCCATCTGGCTCCTGGTCGTTCCTGCCTCATGTTCTTCTACTCCCCTTAGTTAAGCTTCTCGCCATCCACTCTGGGTCAGTACTACCCTCCTTCAAAGGCTAGCTCAGTTGCTACTTTCTCTGATCATTCCTACCTTCCTTTTCCAAGCACCCTCCTCTTATCCTAGCCAGAACTAACCTCTCCCTCCTCTGAACTCTTCTGGTTGTTTGTTCCACTCATATGTCGATGACTATATTTACCTTTGTTTTAACTTTTGTGTGCCATGTCTAATCTCTCTACCAGACCAGCAGTGCCTGTGGGTCAGGCCTCCTGTTCCCCTTGGGATTCCCAGAGCGGCAGCACAGCACAGCATTGCTCATTGCAGGGAGGATGTCTGTTGGAGTCTGTGCCTTCAGGGTCATCTGGGATTGTTTCCCAAGGGGCTTTGCCCTAGGCCTATCTGGATGACAGTGCAGATTGTAATAGGCCCTGCTCCATGTGGCACAGGAACTCAGCACATCGTGGGCATTGGCAGCTTCAGGGACTCTGAGCTCGTCACGCCTGCTGAGATTATGCCTTCTCCCTTTTTGCTCCAGCATTCAAGCTGGGCATGCTCAGTAACACTAATAATTACAGTTCTCTCTGCAAAATTGTTTCCACTAGCACCAGCATGTGGATCAGAGTCCCTGCTCCTGCATCGCTAACTCCACTGTGAAGTCTGCTTGTTCAAGTGGGGAAACGTCTTTACACATAAATTTCCCTGGTGCAAACCCAGGCCCCAAATGGTGCCTGTGGTTTAGTGGAAAGATCAGTGGACTTGGGCCATGTGTGGTGGCGCATGCCTGTGGTCCCAGCTACTCAGGAGGCTGTGGCACGAAATCGCTTGAACCCTGGAGGCGGAGGTTGCAGTGAGCTGAGATGGTGCTACTACACTGCAGCCTGGGCAACAGAGTGAGACTCTGCAAAACAAAACAAAACGAAAATCAGTGGACCTGGAAGGAGAAGAATGGTTTAAGCCTTGACTCTTTTGTTTTCTCTGTCTTTCTTTTCTTTTTTGTGTTTTTGTTTTTGTTTTTGAGATAGGGTCTCACTCTGTCGCCCAGGCTGGAGTGCAGTGGCATGATCTTATTGGCTCACTGCAACCTCTGCCTCCTGGGCTCAAGTGTTCCTTCCACCTCAGCCTCCTGAGTAGCTGGGACTACAGGTGTCTGCCACCACACCTGGATAATTTTTGTATTTTTTGTAGAGACAGGGTTTCACTATGTTGCCCAGGCTGATCTTGAACTCCTAAACTCAAGGGATCCTCCCGCCTCAGCCTCCCAAAGTGCCAATATTACAGGCATGAGCCACCATGCCCAGCCTAAGCTTTAGGCATTTTACAGCATAGAAATGAGGTTATAATGAAATAATATGGGCCAGGTGCGGTGGCTCACGACTGTAATCCCAGCACTTTGGGAAGCCGAGACGGGCGGATCACCTGAGGTCAGGAGTTCAAGACCAGCCTGACCAATATGATGAAATCCCGTCTCTACTAAAACTACAAAAGTTAGCCAGGCATGGTGGCCTGTGCCCTATAATCCCAGCTACTCCGGAGGCTGAGGCAGGAGAATCACTTGAACTCAGGAGGCAGAGGTTGCAGTGAGCCAAGATTGCACCATTGCACTCCAGCCTGGGCAACAGGAGTGAAACTCTACCAAAAAAAAAAAAACAAAAAAAAAACAAAAAAAAACCAAAACCCAAAGAAACCCCAAAAAACAAAAACAGACAAACAAACAAACAAAAGAAATAATATGGGAAAAATGCTTCATAAACTGGCAAGGGCTATTGATTGTGAGGTGTTGGTATTACTGGTAAAAGGTGGGGCTAAATGTGATCCTGAGGGCATCACTCCTGAGCAGCTGTACTGTTGGTTGGTCTGGCTCAACGGAGTCCTCTAGGGATAGCTTGTCCTGGTGCCTGGATCCTAAAGCTTCATGAGACGGTGGATCTAGGTCCAAGGTGGCCAGATGATCTCACCTACCAAAGTGTGTTTCCCCGCTATTGAAGGGAATGAAAGACACACGAAAGAGGAGGACATCCTTTGATAGATGTCCACCCTCTACTTTTATTGTTGAATAATTTTGGGCGCATATGTGCTAGATAGTATACTGTTATGTATTTTTAAACTCCTGGATAAAGAACCATGTGTGTATATATACATGTTTGTCAGTTCAGTTTGCTTTATTTTTCATTAAAATAGCATTTATAGGTACTCCATAATCCTGGGGTAGGGCATTGATGGTGTGATCACACCCACAGGTTGGGGTTACCTGACTTTCTGTCCTCAACATTTTCCTTAGTGACATCCTACCAGGAAAGGGTATGTCCCCCTTCAACTGCTATGGGGGTTGGGGTGCAGAGGCATGACCCCCTTTCTTCCCTTGCCCCTCCCTGACATGAGATGCTCTATGATAGAGGTAGCTGGGGCAGGGAGTGAAACAGAATGTAGGTTTTCAGGGAGGAAGTGTTGGGGTCACATGCTGCTTCTCCTCCTTTCTCACATAGATGCTTCAGTGAAGAGTCCTGTGTGTCCATCCCTGAAGTGGAGGGCTATGTGGTGGTCCTTCAGCCCGATGCCCCCCAGATCCTGCTGAGTGGCACTGCCCATTTTGCCCGCCCAGCCGTGGACTTTGAGGGAACGGAGGGCGTCCCTTTGTTCCCTGATCTTCAAATCACCTGCTCCATTTCTCACCAGGTGGAGGCCAAAAAGGATGAAAGTTGGCAGGGCACAGGTAAGGATGACTCCGGGGAGTAACACCATCCAGAGAACCAGCCAGTGTCTGAAGCCAGAGTGCAGGAGAACTCCTGGGGCTGGAAGCAGAAAGTGACTCCACCCTGTGTTTGTCTGACTAAACAACTTCCCTTTAAGAAGGAGAGCAAGTGGGAAACCCATGAGTGGAAATGAATTGCTGCATAATGATATTCTTGAAAATGGTGCTGCCTTCCCTTTCCCTGATCCTGGAAAGGGAGGGAGAGTGGTGGTGAGGGGATGGCTGGGGCTCAGAACCTCTGTGGGCCCTTTGGCTCTGACCCAGACCCTGCTCTCCCCAACCCAGTGACAGACACACGCATGTCGGATGAGATTGTGCACAACCTGGATGGCTGTGAAATTTCTCTGGTGGGGGATGACCTGGACCCCGAGCGGGAAAGCCTGCTCCTGGACACGACCTCCGTGCAGCAGCGAGGGCTGGAGCTCACCAACACATCTGCCTACCTCACCATTGCTGGTAAGTGGGGCCTGAGGGCCTGTCCTCTGTGTGTGTGGGCCCCTCCTGAAAAGTAAGGGCCTGGGAAGCCCAGAGGGTCCTTCCTCCGGGTCGGGGGATGTGGACAAGTGCCGTTTTGCATTTTCCTAGCCTGGAAGATCCTCTGGCTTTGATTGTCCCTAGGGGAGGTGTGCTGGGTTTAGGCTCCGAATGCTTCTCTCTTCCTGCTCCTCTGCATAGCCTGGCTCACCTCCACTTCTGGTCCCACTCCTGTTTCCATTCAGGCTTCTCTCCTTCCTCTCCTCCTTCGGCTCATCTCTGCCCAGCTCTCTAACCCTCTAGCTGTTTGTTACTGGTCATCTCTGTTGTGCAGCTCTCTCATCTCACGTGCACACCAGAGCTTCACAAGAAGTGCTCATCTCTTAGTGAATAGTGGGAGAGATGATTTGGTAGTTTCCAAAGGAAGCCAGGAGGGAGAATGGAGAAGGTGGAGATCACCAGTTCCCTTCTATTTCCACTCCTTTCCAGGGCTCGCTGAGGCCTTCTGTGTTTTCCTCTTTCTCAGACTCCCTCCTGCTTGCCATCTCGCTTTCTGTCTTTCAGGATGTCTTTATCTCCTTCTTTCCATTCCTCCTCAGAACCTACAGAGCAGGAAACGGAGCCTTGATCTCTCCATCCTAGTTAGGCAGAGCGGGCAGGGATGGAGGGGAGCATCTCTCCCTTTGACCTCAGGTCGCACTTCTGCAGAGATGGGGCTGACCCGCTCTACAGCTTGTGTGGTGTCAGCTGGTGGGAGTCCAGCAGAGAGGGTCCTGCCCAGGTCCTGCCTCCCCTGGACCTGCCCTGAGGTGCTTCCTCATCTCCAGGGGTGGAGAGCATCACTGTGTATGAAGAGATCCTGAGGCAGGCTCGTTATCGGCTGCGACACGGAGCTGCCCTCTACGCCAGGAAATTCCGGCTTTCCTGCTCGGAAATGAATGGCCGTTACTCCAGCAATGAATTCATCGTGGAGGTACCTAGAAAGTCTCTGTCCTTCCGCAGTTACACCCCCAGAAAGGAGCTGAGGTGGCATGGACTCAAAATGTTAGCTGGTGGGCATGGACATGGCAGTGTGGAGGGCTGCTGGACCCTGCGGTGGGTGGAGAAGAAGGCGATGGGGGCAGTAGTTAGGAGATGGGGCCGGGCTCTAGAGAAGTGAGGAAGACCTGGGAGAAGTGTGTGTGCCCATGGAGGCCTCCCTCTGCCCAGGTCAATGTCCTGCACAGCATGAATCGGGTTGCCCACCCCAGCCACGTGCTCAGCTCCCAGCAGTTCCTGCACCGTGGGCACCAGCCCCCGCCTGAGATGGCTGGACACAGCCTGGCCAGCTCCCACCGAAACTCCAGTACGTAAGCCTGGTGGGGCTGGGCAGGGAGGGGAAGGTGGCAGGTGAGTGGGTTGGGACAAGTATCCTCCCCTCCACCTGTGGGAGAGGACAAGGGGGGTGGAGCAATGGGTTCTGTTCCCCTGTGATACCTGCCTTAGTTGACAGCTACGGACCAATCCCTCTCTCCCTTTGGATCACTTTCCCTTGTGAAGAACATGAGCCTTGTGTCATTGTAGGGGTGCTTATTCCTGGAATCATAAGTCAGTGTGGGTTTAGAAGTGTTTGTTTTTCCTGATGATGCCTCCTTCCCCAGCCCCAGGCAATATCAAATTAGCCCTGGACCTAGGATCCTCTGTGGTGAAGCTATCAAGCATTTACTAAGCACCTACTGTGTACTAGCACTGTCCTAAGATGATCTAAATGATTTATAGGATAGATACAGTCCCTATCCCCAAGGAGAGAATTGGTACTATTACATGTAAAATTATGTGCTATGTGTGCAGTCACAAGAATATTTCTAAAATATATATGCAAATATGCAAAGCATTACATTCAGATGGAGTGCTGCCCTTCAAAGCTGCCCTTCAAAGCAACCTGGCCATGGTCCCAAAGGTTCCCAGTCATGGTCCTTTACCAATGGTGCAATTTTATTTTCAACTTTTGAGTTGCATAATTGTAGAAAAACCAGAAAATAAATATCAAATATTTCTTTTAAAGAAGAAAAATCAGGCCAGGCACAGTGGCTCACGCCTGCAATCCCAACACACTGGGAGGCTGAGGCGGGAGGATCACTTGAGCCTAGGAGTTTGAGACCAGCATGGGCAACATAGTGAGACTCTGTCTTTACAAAAAATTAAAAAAATTAACTGGGCATGGTAGCACTTGCCTGTAGTCCTAGCTACTTGGGAGGCTGAGGTAGGAGGATCTCTTGGGCCTGGGAGGCTGAGGCTACAGTGAGCCATGATCACACCATTGCATTCCAGTCTGGGAGACAGAGCAAGACTCTGTGTCCAAAAAAAAAAAAAAAGAAGATGACGAAGAAAAATCAGCCATAATTTCATCAGAGAGGAAACCACTGATAATATGAGATTTTCTGTTCCAGTCTTTTTTCTATGCCTAATTTTTCCTTTTTATAGAGTTAGGATTAACCTATTTTGTGACCTGATATTTACACTTCATATTATAAAACAAGTATTCTCCCACGTTATTAAAAATCGCTACTGATGCTGATGTTGTTGAAAGTGATTTTTGGAACCCCTTCTTAGAATTGCTTTCAGAGCCCATTTATGAGGTGCATTTATTTTTGTTATTTTTTGGACATAACTTGCTTTTGACCCTGTTCAGTGTTACTCAACTTCATCATCCACTTTTGCCAAAGTTGACTCTGGATATAGTTCTAAGTTTTTAAACATTAAACCCACTCTCAAAGGCCGTAGACTGGTCACCTTTGAAAAAAGTCAAAAGGTTGTGCCACAGGCTCTTAAGGCAATTCTCAAAGGATTCCACGAGTGCTTTCCTGGAAGAAGTTCGTGGTCTGTGAATACTACGTGAAAGTACAGAGCTTATTTCAATGTATGTGATGGTAATAATAGTTATAACAAACACAGGGTGCTCTCATCACGTGCCAGGCACCGTGCTGGGGGATTACGCATATTAACTCATTTAGCCATCATAAACAACCAATGAAATGGGTACCAGAATTATCCCCTTTACAGGCAAGGAGACAGAGGCACAGAGAGTTCAAGTGCCTTACCCAAGTTCACACAGCTAGAAAGTAAGTGGAGCCAGGATTTAAATCCAAGAGGCATGATTTCAGTCTGTGCACTAACCATGGCCCTCACCCCTCTCGCCAGATGTTGGATGCTTTAAAAAAGATTAGTCTGATAACTTTAGAGTTGTACATAATTAGGGGGAGCCCCTGAGGGGCTTCCCAGGGTTTTCTGACAGAGGCCAGCTCCTCTGATGCCCCCAGGGATTCAGTCTGGCTTCCTCTCCTCCTGCAGCGGCCACCACCTACGCTGTCTCTTATGTTTTCTTTTTTCTGGGACTGGCTCCCTTCTTCCTTGCTTTCTCTGAAAACAATTGCAGAGGTTTTTGGGAGGGGGAGACAGGGTCTTGTTCTGTCGCCTAGGCTGGAGAACAGTGGTAATCAGCTCACTGGAGCCTCAAACTTCTGAGCTCAAGCAATCCTCTTGCCTTAGCCCCCCGAGGAGCAGATGCGTGCCACTATGCTGGCTATTTTTAAGATTTTTTTTATAGAGACAAGGTCTCACTTTGTTGTTCAGGCTGGTCTTGAACTCCCGGGCTCAAGCACTCATCCTGGCTCAGCTTCTGAAGTGCTGGGATTACAGGTGTGAGCCGCCGCATGTGGACTTGCAGAGGCCTTTTTCAGTGTTCTACTGTGATTCACTAGAGCAAGTAGGTGGAAGTGAGGATTCGCGGGGAATATAAGGCATAACCAAGCTGCAAAGATTCAGAGAAGTTTCACACAGTATTTAGTCAATAGAGACATGTTAGCAAACCAAACCTATTTATTTCAAATAAACTCTTGAGGCCAGCTATGTATTTTTTTTCCTTCTTGTGATTCCATAGCACTTTCTCGAGTTCTTTCATTGGGGATCATTCCACTCAATCTTTTCTGGGTTGGATACTAGGTCCTGCTACTCGGATTAGGCTCAAGGTAGATAGGGGTGCTGCCCAGCCTGGTGAGACTCTCCATCCTTACTTTCTTTGGTATAAGGCCCGAGGTGAGGGGCTTCTTGTTCTAAGAGCCCAGCACCTTCTCCCCTGAGTGTCCAGCTGCCCTGCATGGGCTGGCCTGGCGGGCAGCGCTTCTCACCCCTCGGCCCCTGGAGCAGTGTCTGCACATGGCACCCTTTCACCTCCCCACAGTGAAGCCCAGTCTCCCCATCCTTTGTTCTGAGCTCATGTCCAGGCTGATCAAGCTTCCCTCAGATTTCAGTTGAGAGCAGCAGTTTTCCTTTGCTTCTTCTCTTATTTTGGCCTGAGAAGGACACAGAGTTCATAGCTTCCCTGAGGGCACTGGTGATTGGCATGCCTGAGCTGACAGGCTGTTCATTGCATAAAACCTCTTCTATATGCCTTTTCTGACTCCGCAAGCTGCTCCCTCCCTTTCACCTGCAAGCGCCAAGTGGTGTTGCAGAATTGTGGTTTCACAATATCAAACCGTTCTAAACATGCAGAAGCAGTGAGAGGCGCCATCTCCTCCAGTGGCACAGAGGCCCATCGCTCTAAATCTCCTAAGTGCACCAGAGAAAGAGAGACCAATGTGAACTGGAACCAGTGTAAACTGGAACAGTCAGGGGAGATTTTATGGCACATGTAGAGTTTGCATTTGGACCTGAAGTGTAGAAGGGAGTTTTGCATGGGCATGAGAAAGAATGAGAATTTGAGAACTGGGGGTAGATGGGTGGTTAGGAGTGTTTACGGTTAGAGAGAATAAGGTTGGTTAAGAAGAGTGAGCCAAGATGATGAGGGTATTGTGCATCTACTCATATCAAATTTTGATGCCTGCCAGAATCACCTGGGGAGCTTTAAAAACTCTTGGCACCTAAATCACACCCTAGAATGTCTAGCGCGTGGGAGCCATGTATCAGTGGTTTTTAAAAATCCCATGTGATCTTTAAAAGTTTGGGAATAATTTTCCTCCTTTGTTTCCTACAAGTATCTGAAGCTTTGCAGAGTTAGAAAGCAATAGGACCGAAAGAAAATGAATGAGGAAGTAAGGAGGAACAGGTAATGATGAAATAAAGATCAAATGAAGCCAGGGAATAAAGTCAGCTCATAACATGCATACTATGAGATGCCGCGCAGTTGCTACCATGGGCCAGAATTTTGACTCTGAGCTTCTTTGAAGCTAAAGCAAAAGGAAACCTGAGCAGTTCTGAAAGCCATGATGGAGCCAAACGCTATTTCATGAAAAGCCCCGGGACTGTGAGCAGAAAGAAATCTCTCCCGGGGCTCTTCGCAGAGGGCACCGTGTGGGGCTGTGGGCAGGGCTTCCAACAGTGTCCTCGCAATCCCACAGGCCATTTGCTAAGTCACCCCTTGTGTTGGCTCTGGAGGTCATTCAAGGCTGGAATTAACTGCTCACATCTCAGGTAGCAAGAAAAGTTGACCGTACTACTTAAATCCTTGATTTTTATCTGTAGCTGATTTAAAAATCCTCCCATCTCCCTGAGCTGCTGACTCATCTTAAACTAATTAACCAGACTTGTCTGCTTGTAGATACAGTGTCTGCATTTTGTCTTTCCTGTGGTCATTTCTTATTGTCCTGGCAATCAACTTGTCATTTCCTTCATTAGGCCAGGAGCTCGGAGGGACACTGCGTTGATTAAGGCACAAACCAGCTTTAGCTCATCACCATTGTGTGCTTACAGCAAGTTCACCTGCTTTGGCCTCCACTCTGAGGCTGGGGTCACCACTCTTTCTAGAGCCTAGGCTTAGCCACCGGGCCCACCTGCCAGTGGAGGCACTGCCCCTAGGTCTGGTCTGTTGACATGGAGACCTGAGAGGCACTATTTTCTGCCGATGGGCAGAAGAGGCAGCTCTGTCCCCTCCTCCCTCATCCCCTGTTCCCAGGCAGTTGGGAAATACTGATCCAGCCAGTCCTGTCTTCACCTTGGAACCAGTGTCGAGGGAGTGTGCCCCAGCAGAGTCCGTTCTAATTGGCTAGTGGCCTCAAGTGGGCTGTGGGTCGGGTCAGGATGGGGACCAACTTGGCAGACAGCCATCAGGGCGGCCTCAGGGAGGTGTGTGGCCTGCCCAGGCAGGGCGTTCTCCACACACCTGCTTGGCCCTGGCGTGCGTGGCAGCGGAGTGTGCTGGCTGCTGGGGAGGGGGCGCTGCAGCAGGGTGTGTGTGTGGGCGCAGGGGAGCTTCTGGGCCATGTACTTCCCTACGCTCTGCTCTGTCTATTAACACATGAGTCTCGGGCTGTAGGTAATTTGGGGACGGGGCTGGGATGTGATGTGTGCATGTTTCTAGGAGCTTGCTTGTGTGATTGCCGGTCTCTGTGTGTGTTTGGGGCACACATACATGGAATAGTCCCTCAGCAACGGGACTGGGACTGCCCAGGGAGAAGCCGTGTGCATGCATGGTGGGCAGGGGTGTGCACCCATGTGGGGAGTAGTGACCCAGCTGCCCGTAAGGGCCCTGGGCTTGGGGGTGCGTGTGTGGGGTCTCTACCTCCACCTGCTGTCCCTGGGGCTGCGGGCTTTCCTGCTTTGCTTCCTTGTGCTTCTCCGAGAGCTGTGTGTGTGTGTGCAGGAAGCAGGCAGGGCTGTGCTCACGGTGGCTCGCTCTGTGGCCCTCACGGCCCATGTCTGTAGTGTCTACGTCTTCCTTCAGGGGGCTGCCTGGTCTGCCCAGCTGGTGGGGAGCTGGGTGACGCTGCACATATGGCTCTGCTGTGCCTTACTGGAGACCCTCAGACGCGTTCCTTTACTCCCGCTGTGTGAGCAGGCGGCCAGGTGGCTGGTGTGGGCTGGCACGCAGGCTGGCAGAGGCCTGGCTCCGGTGTGGGGTGTGGCGATCGTTGTGCAGCTGTGTGCCCACACGGTCTTCCTGAGCATGTACCTGTGCATGCACATGTGCTTTGCCGCCATCAGCTCTCAGGTCCGTGTGAGAGTGCACGCGCCGTTCTGTGTCTCACTGCCTTTGAAGGCCCATGCCCCTCTGAACCAGGGCATCAAAGTGGGGCTGCAGGGCCGGAAGCATGGCAGAGCCATGGGGGAGGCAGGTACGCCTCAAGGGGAGATGTTGGGGAAGCAGGAACCCCAGACGTCCAGGAGCCCCAAGCCCACCAGGAGAAGGGAGGTGTCACGGAGTGAGCTCAGCCCAGGTGGGTAAGGGAAGGGGTTGTTCTGTGCCCCTTGGACTTGTCCCCAGCCTCAGGTGCTAGTGCCCTCTTCCTGCAGCCAGGCCAGGCTTGGAGCTGCGTCTCCTCCTGCACAGCCAAGCTCATGTAGGGGCCCCGCCCCTCCCTCACTGGGCACTGGCACCTCTTTCCTAGGCTGAGTGGTCTCTGGGGAAGGCACAGGTGGAATGACAGGGGCAGATTCCAGTCCTTGCCCTCTGTCCTGTGCGAATAGAGCTGGTCACGACAGTGTTGGGTTGAGAGTCTTTTTCCTCTGCTGCCCTTGCCTGTCTGTACACCTGCCACCCTCTGTGTTTGTCCCTTTACCTTGCAGCAGCTCCCTTCCTCCCCTCTCGTCTCCTGCCCTTCCTGGCGGGCTGTTTCTCTTCCGGCTTCTCTAGGTGTTCCTCTCTTCTCGGCCACTGTGGGTTCTGCCCTGGGACTCCTTCAGCCTGGGCTGCCTCTTTTCCTACCCAGCCCCCTGTCTGAGTGCCCCCAGGTGTGCCTGGTCACGTTCTGCTCACCCCCGCCCCCCGCACTCTCTCTGCAGTGATTCCCAGTGCCGCGACCCTCATCATTGTGGTGTGCGTGGGCTTCCTGGTGCTCATGGTCGTCCTGGGCCTGGTGCGCATCCATTCCCTTCACCGCCGCGTCTCAGGGGCTGGCGGGCCTCCAGGGGCCTCCGGTGACCCCAAGGACCCCGACCTCTTCTGGGATGACTCAGCTCTCACCATCATTGTGAACCCCATGGAGGTGAGAGGCTGGGGAAGGGGGTTCTGTAGGGTCAAGACTGTGGAGCACACACTGGGAGAACTCCTGAGGAGGGGCAGGCCCTGGTGGAGGCTGTTCGCAGAGCTGCAGTGAGCAGGAGGGAGAGAGGTTCAGGCAGGGAAGGGGGTGCAAAGGGGATAAGGGGACCGAGGGAAGTGTGGCCCCTGAAAGAGAGGCTGGGGTGTGTGCAGGCCATTGATCCCTTCTCCTCTCTGTTCCCGCCCTCCAGTCCTACCAGAATCGGCAGGCCTGTGTGGCAGGGGCTGCGGGGGGCCAGCAGGAGGACGAGGACAGTAGTGACTCGGAGGTGGCCGACTCCCCCAGCAGCGACGAGAGACGCATCATCGAGACCCCCCCACACCGCTACTGAGGCCGACACCTCTCCCCACGCAGAGGGAGAATTCTGCCCTGGTGAAACAGACACTCCAGACGTGGGAGAAGGACCTTCTGGGAGAACAGAGACCAAGAGGGAGAGAGGCGTCAGAACCAGTCCTCCTTTCATCTCAAAACCCCAGCGGGCCCTCTGGAGTCTGCCCTGCCCCTCCCCTAGCCCCCCATCCCTCGCCTCTGGGCTGTCATGCTCCTGGTGTGCCCCTTGCACTGGGGCTGGCTGGGTTGGAAAGTGGGCTGGACTTCAGTTGCCTTTCTACCCCCAATGGCATCTGCCCCCTTAGCAGTCACTGTGTTGGGGAGAGGGTGATGATTGCAATGGCTGGGGCTGGAGCTGGGAGTGGGATTGAAGGAAACCCTCTCCTCTCCCCTTCCCTTCTCTCTCCTGTCCATGGGAAGCTTCTCTCCCTCTGCAGGACTCCCTCAGCTGGGCTGTCGTCCCTGCTTCTCTTATGATCGCCCCACCTCGTTTCCATTTCAGTCTGGGGACCCCGCTTCTCCCTCCTTTCCAACTTCCTTCCTTTCTTGTCCTGTTTCCCTTCCTGCCCTTGCAGTCCTGAGGTCCTGCAGCCCCGGCCCCTCCTCTGTGACCCGGTGTGGCCAAGTTGCGGGGACGGGAAGGGATGTGGGGGCCCCAGGTGTATATATATAATGTATATTTTTTCAGTGTTGTCGTGAGTGCAGCCCCTGTGTTCCCGTGTGCAGCTCACGGCCTTGTGTGTGTGTGTGTGTGTGTGTGTGTGTGTGTGTGTGTGGCATCGTCATGTCCTGGGGCAGGGGCGGGGGGATGGGTGTGGTGAGGGAAGGGACATATCCTAGGGTTTTCAAATAAAACAATCAGAAAAAAAAAAGCTCTGTGAGGTGTCTCCTGCCTGCCTGGTCCTGTGTGGGCGTGACGGAGGCTCTGAGGCCTCAGGGGCTGTTTTGGTCTCTGCGCAGGGCTGAAGTGAGGTGGGCAGGGCTGGTGATCTTGAGGGCCTGACCGGGTAAGTCCTCAGGATGCCAGATCACCTGGAAAGTAAGCTGGGGCAGAAGGTTCCCACACCCCCTTCCTTCAGTACCCCCTGGAAAAGTATAGAAGATTCAGGGAACCTTCTATAGCCCAGTGCCTTGTAGGGGCGCTGCCAACCCCACCCCACAACTTGGAACATATTGCCTGTGCACACGGGCTCCCTGCTGGGTGTCCCCAGGGAGAAGGCAGGCAACCCTGATATTTGTACCAAAGGGATCTAGAGACTGTTCCCAGGCTGAGCCTTCCCTGCTGGCCAAGGTTCAGACCCAGGGGATATCTGCCTTCCTTGCCCATGTCCTCGTGGCCACCTCACATGGCTGCTGAATGGCCTCAGCCCTCTCCACGCTGGCCCAGCCCCTGGCCTGACAGCAGGCAGAGTCTGGCCCTTCCGCAGCCTTTTGGGCCACTAGTTCTCTGACCCAGGTCTTACTTAACCCGCAGGTGATAAAGGATGGTAACCCGAAGGGGTTATTTCAGAAGAGTGAACTGCTGGTGGGAGCATCCCTCCGGTGCTGTCCTGGCCCAGGAAATACCAGGGATCCAAGTCTTAGTTCCTTCCTGCAGCATGAGGGGGTAGGGCATCCTTAGGCTCTTCCTGGTTCTCTGCGGTTGCCTGTAGCGCAGTTGGGGTGGAGGTGGGTGCTCCACCTGACGCCTGTTCTGATATCTACGAGGTACCATTGTCCTTGCCCATGGCTGCAAACTCCCAGCTGTGTGTTGATGCCTCCACATTTTTATCTCCCACCTGAATCTCTCTCCTAACTCATATTTGCAACTACCTATTGGCATATTCACCTGCCCTTCCTGTGCCTCAGACTCCACCTTTCCCCGATTTCTCTGTGACCTATCCCTATCACCTTTCACCCATTTGCCTATGCCAGAAATCTGAGAGTCAGCCTAGATTCCTCCCTCTCCCTCAACCCGATGGCCAAATGGTGACGAAATTCTGTTGTTCTTACCCCTTAAAATCTCTCCAATAGGTCTTTTGCTTTCTATTCCCCCTATCGCTGCCGCTGCCTTGACTGGCACCTTCTGTGTTTTTGCCTGGTCTGTGGCAAAAGCCTCCCCCCTGCCCTCTACCTGCCTCCCCCCTGCCCTCCACCTGCCTCCCCCCGCCCTCCACCTGCCTACCACCTGCCCTCTACCTGCCTCCCCCATGCCCTCCACCTGCCCTCCCACCTGCCCTCCACCTGCCTCCCCCCGCCCTCCACCTGCCCTCCACCTGCCCTGCACCTGCCTCCCCCCTGCCCTCCACCTACCTCCTCCCTGCCCTCCACCTGCCTCCCCCCTGCCCTCTACCTACCTCCCCCCTGCCCTCCACCTGCCTCCCACCTGCCCTCCACCTGCCTCCCCCCTGCCCTCCACCTGCCCTCTCACGTGCCCTCCACCTGCCCTCCACCTGCCTCACCCCTGCCCTCCACCTGCCTTCCCCCTGCCCTCCACCTGCCCTCCACCTGCCTCCCCCCTGCCCTCCACCTGCCTCCCACCTGTCCTCCACCTGCCTCCCCCCTGCCTTCCACCTGCCTCCCCCCTGCCCTCCACCTGCCTCCCCCTTGCCCTCCACCTGCCTCCCACCTGCCTCCCCCCTGCCCTCCACCTGCCTCCCCCCTGCCCTCCACCTGCCTCCCACCTGCCCTCCACCTGCCTCCCCCCTGCCCTCCACCTGCCTCCCACCTGCCCTCCACCTGCCTCCCCCCGCCCTCCACCTGCCTCCCACCTGCCTCCCCCCGCCCTCCACCTGCCTCCCCCCTGCCCTCCACCTGCCTCCCCCTGCCCTCCACCTGCCTCCCACCTGCCTCCCCCCTGCCTTCCACCTGCCTCCCCCTGCCCTCCACCTGCCTCCCCCTTGCCCTCCACCTGCCTCCCACCTGCCTCCCCCCTGCCCTCCACCTGCCTCCCCCCTGCCCTCCACCTGCCTCCCACCTGCCCTCCACCTGCCTCCCCCCTGCCCTCCACCTGCCTCCCACCTGCCCTCCACCTGCCTCCCCCCGCCCTCCACCTGCCTCCCACCTGCCTCCCCCCGCCCTCCACCTGCCTCCCCCCTGCCCTCCACCTGCCTCCCCCCTGCCCTCCACCTGCCTCCCCCCTGCCCTCCACCTGCCCTCCACCTGCCCTCCACCTGCCTCCCCCCTGCCCTCCACCTGCCCTCCACCTGCCTCCCCCCTGCCCTCCACCTGCCTCCCCCCTGCCCTCCACCTGCCCTCCACCTGCCCTCCACCTGCCTCCCCCCTGCCCTCCACCTGCCCTCCACCTGCCTCCCCCCTACCCTCCACCTGCCCTCCACCTGCCCTCCACCTGCCTCCCCTCTGCCCTCCACCTGCCTCCCCCCTGCCCTCCACCTGCCTCCCCCCTGCCCTTGTCTCCTGTGCCTTGCTCCACTCCAACCCATCCTCAACTCTGGATCTCAGTGGCCTTTCTCAAGTGCAACTCCGTTTGGACCACTCTCCGGTATAGCAACTTTCCTACCTCCTTGACAGGCCTGGGTCGCGTCCCGACGCTTTAGCCCCTTAACCCAGATGGAGCAGGTCCTGCCTTCCTCCTTCTCTGGCCTCTTTGCAGCTACCACCCCTGCACCCCTGCGGTGGGGTCACAGACATCATGTATGCTTCCCACACGCACCCTGCTCTTTCTCGCCTCTGTGTCGGCAGGTATTGTTCCCTCTCCCTGGCATGTCCCTTACCCACTGTGTGCCTCGCCAGTCTTCTACTATTACTGGAGACCCGGTTCAAGAGTTGCCTCTTCCAGGAGTTCTGCTGTGCTTCGGGACCGCTTGTTCATGCCTCCATGATGGTAGTGACTACAAAGCTGTGGGACATGTCTGTCTCCCCACAGATTCTTTGTATCCCCAGCAACTTGCATAGGGCCTGGCACACAGTAGGGGCTCAGTCAGTGGTGACTGAGGTGATGTGTATGACTCTCAGACTCAGGGAAGACTCACTGGTAGGGAGAGAGAGGAGACTTCCATTGGTGGCCCACGGCATGGGAGGTCCAGGGGCTGAGCATGGCCAAGCAGACGCCCTGCAGTGGCCTCTCCGGTAGTCCAGGTCTGATAGACACCAAGCTGATGCTCCGGGGTCTGTGGTAATACTGCATGGAAGGCCGCCTTGCCTGTCTGCCTAGAGTCTTCCAGAGGCTCGAAAGATCACAGACTTCAGACATCTGAGAGCTTTGGTTCTCAAAGGGGCTTGAAGGAGAGTTTTTATTAATAGTTGGTGTCCTGAATTTCAGTGGGTGAAGTTCAGCCCCCTCCTCCTTCTTGTCATCCTCTTAGTCCTCACCTACCCTGTCTCAGAGATACAGTTTCCCATGAAGAGGAGCAGACGCCAAGTGGCTTCTACTATTTTTGTGTTTGTCCTTGGAGCCCCTACACTGTTGTTGAGACTTATTCACCTCTAGCTCAAGCCTCAGGGGTAGTGGCCACGGGTGAGAAGGCAAGTTTGCCATGAACTCTGCTTCCCTCTTGATGTACACACCCCTGCAGACTGCCACAGAGTAGCATATGTCCTTCTCTTAGTGTCTGCCCAGCCTCGGCTTGACTCTTGGCCTTCCTGGATTGGTTGCCTCTGGGGCTGGACATGGGTTTTCTCTTAAATGCATCCACTCTACCCGAGATTCCTGGAAACTCTCTCCAGAATCAGAAGCCCTGACCACTGATTATTTCTGCTGGTGTAACCTTTCCTGGCCCTCCTCTTCACCCTCAGTGTTTGACGCCCAGGTCTTGGCCCATGGTTAGCACATCTCCCTGTGTGACTACTGGGCCCATCCAGATGTTACCTGGGGTGGGGGTATACATGGGCACCAGAGGCCTGGAGAAGACCATGAATTCCTTGTGCCACCACATGCCCTGAACCTCTGCTGTCACTTGCTGACTTCCTTCCCTCTCTCAATCTCTGCCTGTCTCTGACACGCACACTCACACACACACTGCGCAGGGATCAGGTTTGAGGCAGGAGGCCAGCTCCAGTGACGCAGGGAAAGGGCAGCAGGGAGGACTCTGCACGAGTTTTTATTTTGTTGCTCAAGATCTCCTGGAAAGATGTTTCCTAACCTCCCTCCAAGAAGCTGGCAAAGCCTGGAGATATCAGGCCCGGGGCAGAGTTTCCAATTCACCTATTCCCAGTTTAATTTGAAACAGCAAACACATTTCCCTTGGCATCACTCGAATCGTTCTTTCCGCAATGGAAGGCTGTTTTCCTCTCAAGTCCACTCTCCACAATGAAAATTAATTAGCTTCTCTAAAGGTGCATGATGAAAAGCATGTCCTTGAGGAAAAGCGATGCTCTAGAGGCAACTATGTTAACCACCAGTTCAAGAACAAAGTGTGTCCTTCTTCCTGTCACCAAACCAGAGTCCTGGAAATTCACTTTTGTGCCGTCAGTGCAGCTGGACACAAATGAACTGGCGGTGCGCAGAGGTGTGGCTCTACCCACTTCCAAAGTCTGCACTCCATCCTGCAGCCTTTGGGCTGATGCACCTTCACCCTGGGGGCTTCACTGGGGTGGGCCTGGAAGGTCACATGTGCTCCTAGCCTTCTAGGTACTGTGGGATAGTTCATGTTCCCTTCAGATTTTAGGTCCGTGTCAGGGACTCCCCAAAGTAGATGCCCTATATCCCCAGACCTACCCCAACTAGGAGCTCTTCTGGACTGTGTGTCGAGCCGGTGAAACTTTCAGACTCTGGGGTGTTTCCCTGAGATGTCCATAAGCGTGAATTGGAGATGAGTGTGTCCATTAGGTTCCTTTGTGCAGTTTCCTAAACTCCCCAGCAACCTGCGGAGGCTCTCATTGTGCTCCCTCTGGCGGCCTCCCGGGAGAAAGGAAGAACAGGAGGAAGGCAGACAGGTGTGGAGAGAGCTGGGTGAGCCCGGGCAGGTGGGCGTGTCTGACAGGCAGCGAGGAGGAGCTGACGCGCCTACCTCCACGGTGCTGGCGTCACTGCCTCCGCTGCGGCACCACGCTGCGGAGCACTTAAAATACTCACGTCCTACAGGAAGAGGACAGATGAGGCTCTAAATTTAGCGACAGTGGGTAGGAGAGGGGGAATGAAGACTCCGGGTTGGAGGGGAGCTGGCGTTGTCAGAAAAGGAGTAGGAATCCTGTATTTCCTGGGTGGGGATTCTAATTCATAAGGATACGGGAAGTTCTGTCCCAATATCCAATCTCAGCCACCTGACTCCAGTTTCAGAAGTTCTCACCCCAGCTCTGTCGCCCCTCTCCCACGTCCCCCATCAGACGTGGTCTCTTCCCTTCCACACTTAAAGGTTGGGATTGTGTTACCCTTTCTCCTTGAGTCGCAGTGTGGCTGGCTCTGGGGGAAGACGGTATTACCAGGGGACAAAAGCAGCATTTGAGAAAACCTCTGATTTTTAGTTAGGTCGCTGGAAGGAGAGTAGTTTTCCTTCCATGGCACTGCAGAGAGGAAAGGTAAGTCGAAAGGCATGAAGCAGTGAAGCGAGGCAAACACAATTTCCAGACAACTGCGCAAAGCCCCAGGGTACCAGGCCCAAGGAGGATGCAGGCTGCTCTTGCCACTTGCCCCCTGAAAGTCTAGCCCCCTCCCTGACCATTGGACCACTTCCCCTCTTCCTCAGGGACCTATTCTTGCTATGCCATCTTTTTGCTTTGAGGAAATCCCAAAGCACAGAGGGCTCCTTTTGCTGGGTGCGGTGGTGGTGGGGAGGGAGCTGAGAACATGGACTTTGCTGTCAGTGCTGCCTATGTTCATATTCCAGGAACTTAGTGTTCACTCTTGGTCTTCAGCTTCTCTAAGGGTTGGTTCATCACCTAAATGGGGAAATTACTTACTCAAGGGGTTGAATGAGGCTTAAACAAGATAACCTTTTCTGAATAACTCAGAGCTGACATACTGCAAAGTGCATGCTACTTGTTAGCTATCATTGTCATTAATTACCGGGAGGTAACAAAACCATCCTTAGTTCCAGCGATGCTGGGGTCTTTAAAAGCATGGGGTTTTAGGAATGGCGGAATTCCTCAAGCTTCTCCATCTGAAGCCCAGGCAGCGTGGGGTTGTGGTTTTGAACACATGCTTTGGAGCCAGACACACCTGGATTTTTTCACGTTGGCAGCTCACAGAAGCTTACTGTGGCTAATGTCCATAGGAGTGTGACTATCATTGCCGGGCTGTTTTGAACAGGCACAGTGTTATTATTTAAACAGGCACAGTGTTATTACTATTGTTATTATTTGAGACGGAGTTTCGCATTTGTTGCCCAGGCTGGAGTGCAATGGCGCGATCTCAGCTCACTGCAACCTCTGCTTCCTGGGTTAAAGCGATTCCCCTGCCTCAGCCTCCCGAGTAGCTGGGATTACAGGCATGTGCCACCACACCCGGCTAATTTTTGTATTTTTAATAGGGATGAGGTTTCTCCATGTTGGTCAGGCTGGTCTCGAATTCCCGACCTCAGGTGGTCCACCCACCTCGGCCTCCCAAAGTGCTGGGATTACAGGCATGAGCCATTGCACCTGGCCTGTTATTATTTTTTAATAGATGGGGGCTTCAGCACACAGGAACTGAGCTGCTAGGGTCTTAGTAAGCAAGATCTCACAGAGTTTTGGATTCCAACTTCTGTGGCCGATTTTGAGCTGCATGAGCAAAGGTGACCTAGTGCTGCACGGAAGGCAAAGATAGAGGAGGTTAGCTTACCATATAGAAAGTCCTTTGGAATCATCTCAAAATGGTCAGAATCTCAAAAGATTCTCAAAAATATAAGCTTTCTAGGTAAGCATTAGTGGATGCAATGATTTTTTTTCTGTTGTGTTTTTCAGCCAGGTTTTCAGTCTGAGCTTCAAATCTAAAAAGAAGCTAAGTTGTTCTCCCAAGCATGTGTGTGTGAGCTTTGTGCAGGCCTAAGTGGGCCATGCCTGGTCAGTTTCTTACTGTCACTTGGAGCTGTACCATGAGATGAGACAGTGAAGTGTGGAGGTGTCTTGAGCTCAGATCATAAGGCTTGTCCAGAAGCTCTGAGGAGTTACTTCCAACCATCTCAAGGTGGCTGTTGAATTGTAATCTTTATAATGCTTTGGTTACCTATACAATCCTTGGCCATGAAGTTGAATTTTGGAGACCAAAACTGTGACTTTACCCACTAAGAGTATTATATTTTTTCCAATGTAGATATCAAAAGGAGGAGGAATCCCTCATTATATACCATTTTCTTGTTAAGATACAGAGATAACTGAACTTACTGCAAACCCAAAGGCTCAAGAAGGCAATTAAAATGCCTATGTTTAAAACATTCTAAGAATCAGATTTGCTCAAGGAATCAAGGAAGAACTAGTTAAAGACAGCAGCAGCAACAACAAAACAACATAGAATTTAGTCTTTCTTCTGGAACAGGTGCAGTGAAAATAAATAAAAACAAAAGAAAAATAAAAGGCGATTAAGATGGAGGAAGAGGGAAATTTCATTGGGAGAAAGGTTTATGGTCTTTGAAGACAAGCTAGACAATTTTTTTTTTTGCTTTGTTTTTGAGGCCGAGTCTCGCTCTGTCACCCAGGCTGGAGTGCAGTGGCCGGATCTCAGCTCACTGCAAGCTCCGCCTCCCGGGTTCCCGCCATTCTCCTGCCTCAGCCTCCCGAGTAGCTGGGACTACAGGCGCCCGCCACCTCGCCCGGCTAGTTTTTTATATTTTGTTAGTAGAGACGGGGTTTCATTGTGTTAGCCAGGATGGTCTCGATCTCCTGACCTCGTGATCCGCCCGTCTCGGCCTCCCAAAGTGCTGGGATTACAGGCTTGAGCCACCGCGCCCGGCCCAAGCTAGACAATATTAAAGGAGTATGAGGATTTAGAGGCCAGGCCAGATGTGTATGAAAGAGAAAAGGTGTATGTGGGTCTGATGACCCTCAATTAGAGGGTTAGACAAGGCCATTAACAGGTCTGGTGAGACAAGAAAAATGCAATACAGAATGCAGAACTTATTAAGTGAGGAAAACTTGCTAAGGATCCAGGTACGGGAGCAGTACTGTTCCATCTACCTAAGACGGGAGAAGGCACAATGCAAAAGATGCCCTGCTGATGTGAGCTGTGAAACAGTCCAGCCAAAAACCTGGCCTGTGGTCAGCAGAGGTAAATCTACCAGGAGAATGCTCATGAGGTCACTGGTGAGAATTACCTTGGCAGCATGTAGCTCTCTTGTCCTGCTCTTCAATCTGATAAGTAACTATTTTATAGCACTGTCTTAGTCAATTGGGCTGCTGTAACAGAATACCATGGTATATAATGAGGGATTCTTCCTCCTTTTGATATCTACACTGGAAAAAATATAATACTCTTAGTGGGTACAGCCACAGTTTTGGTCTCCAAAATTCAACTTCAGGGCCAAGGATTGTATAGGTAACCAAAGGATTATAAAGATTACAATTCAACAGCCACCTTGAGATGGTTTAAGCCTGGGTGGCTTAAATCAGGGGTCCCCAGTCCCTGGGTCACTGATCAGTATCAGCCTGTGGTCTGTTAGAAACTGTGCTAACAGCAGGTGAGTGTTAGGTAAGCAAGTGAAGCTTCATCTGTATTTATAGCTGCTCCCCATTGCTGGCATTACTGCCTGAGCTTTGCCTCCTGTCAGAGCAGAGGCAGCATTAGATTCTCATAGGAGCATGAACCCTGTCATGATCTGCGCATGTGAGGGATCTAGGTTGTGTGCTCCTCGTGAGAATCTAATGCCTGATGGCTTGTCAATATCTCCCATCATCCCCAGAAAGGATGTCTAGTTGCAGGAAAACAAGTTCAGGGCTCCCAGTGATTCTACATTATGGTGAGTTGTATAATTATCTTACTATGTATTGCAATGTAATAATAATAGAAATAAAGTGCACAATAAAAGTGCTTGAATCATCCCGAAACCATTGCACCCTCCAGTCTGTGGAAAAATTGTCCTCCATGAAACTGGTCCCTGGTGCCAAAAAGGTTGGTGACCACTGACTTAGAAAAAAATACATTTATTCCTCACAGTTCTGTTGGCTGGGAAGTTCAAGATCCAGATGTCAGCAGATTTGGTTCCTGATGAGGGCTCGCTGTCTTCCTAGTTGGTAGATATCTATCTTCTTGCACATGGTGGAGACCAGAGAGAGTGAGGATGAGTGCTCGTATCTCTTTTTATAAGGAAAGACACTAATTGCATTCATGGGAACTCCACCTTCATGCCTTAATTATCTCCCAAAGGCTCCACCTTCTAATATTAGGTTGGTGAAAAAGTAATTGTGGTTTTTGCCATTTTTTTTTTTAAATGGCAAAACCACAGTTACTTTTGCACCAACCTAATACCATCAAATTGGGGGTTAGGATTTCAACACATAAATTTTTTAGGAGGAGGGGACACAAACATTCATTCCATAATAGGTACTAAGTTTTTGACCTAATAACCAGAATCTTCCTGAGAAGGTCAAATTGCTTTGCTTAGTGGGATGAACGACTCTACAACTCTGACAAGGTGTGAAACTTAGTATAGAATCAGTGAGGTAAATTATAATATTGTGATGTCAAGTTTAAGATAAATTTTAAAAACCAGTGTGAATTTAAGTTAAACCTCAATTTAAATTGTGTTTTCAACTTGAAATATGTGTTGATTTTAGACTGATGAGTTTTAGTTGAAAGGTATAAGATGCTGCTGAAGCTTATAAGCAGTATTAGAACATTTAGGACAAATCAAACATCTGAGCATGGCAAATCAGGTAATTAGATTTACAAGAGTTGCTTAAGTGATGAGAAAGATTTTGCATATAAGGATTCTACCTTGTCAGGTAATGAAAAGGCATGAGGAAAAAAAATCCAATACATTAAGCACATGAATATGGTTTATATCAGTTATAAAAAATGTACTAACTTTGTAAATAGGACTAATTGCTAACAAAATGTAAATCTGTTTGAGTTAAACATCAATCAAAGAACAAGCGGAAGTGATTTCTTTCAAAAAACAACACTTAGTGCATTTATAGACAGAATTTCAAGATTTGTAATTTGAATTTAAAGCCTTATGCAAAATCAGGTTTTATAATTATAATTTTAGTAAACATTGATAAAAACCCAAGTACCTGGAAATAGTCTTTCTCACACACATTAGACATTAAAAATATTCACAATGACGATTGTGTGTGTGAGTGAAATTTGTATCAGTAATTAGATCAGAAAGAATGATGGAGTCCAAAGAAATCTAAAAGATGGAGAAGAGATGGCCCAGAAAGGACTGGAAACACTAATTTGAGAAGCTTAAAAAAGAAAAAACACAACCGGTTATAGTATTGAAAGCAAAATTTCCCATAATTTAGCAAACCAGTACCTCAAGAAAGTTTGGTTTTAACATGCAGATCGTTTTTTAGAAAGTCTATTTTATTTGTTTTTAATTTTTAATTTTTTTTGAGACAGAGGAGTCTCCCTCTGTCACCCAGGTAGCAGTGCAGTGGCATGATCTTGTCAGCTCCCTGCAACTTCTGTCTCCTGGGTTCAAGCAATTCTCCTGCCTCAGCCACCCAAGTTGCTGGGATTACAGGTGCCTGCCACCATGTCCAGCTAATTTTTGTATTTTTAGTAGAGATGGGGTTTCACCATGTTGGCCAGGCTGGTCTTTAACTCCTGACCTCAGGTGATCCACCCACCTTGACCTCCCAAAGTAGAAAGTCTATTTTAAGCAATTTTATTTTAATTACAGCTAGCTTAATCATACACAGAATTCCTTTCATAAATTCCCCTTCATGAACCTTATCACAACTTACAAAGACCATTTACAACATGCTTGGACTTTTTGACTTGTCTTTACTATCTCTTTCTTAAATAACCAGCCATTTTATTTTCAGTTCTTAAATGTGTTTTGCCTGCAGTGTTTTTTGCTTTGACTTTCTGTTAAGTGTATTTGGGCAATTGTTTAAAGCAGGTCACCTGGTTGTGAGAGCCCTCCCATTGTGTTGACTCTGGGATGCTAGAGTCACATTGTTCTGTGGCTCCAACCAGGCCTTTGGGGTTCACTGTTGGCTTTCCCCTAGATGCTCTGAAGTTATTGGCATTGGTTAGCCCCAGGTACTCTGGAATTTCTGGCATTTGGTGTAGGGATCCTCACTGGCTGATACTCTGGTACTCTGGGTTATTGGCATTTGATATTGTTGGCCACACTCTGAATGTTCCAGGGCTTTCAGCATTCATGTTCCCTCTAGGATTGTGGGTTTGAGGCACACCCTAGGGGGAATATTGGTCTTGCCTTTTCTTGTTTCCTGCCCTAAAGTTTTCATTCTCCATAACAGCATCTTCTTTTCTTATTGTCACTTTATTTGCACTTTTCCTCTTACATTTTGCTTTAAAAATACTCCTTTTGTCATAGTTCATTCACTGGCAAATGCTTCTAACCCACTTTCATAATGCCTTGCTACTTATACTTAGACCTTCTCAGCAGGAAGTGAGAATCTAAAAGGGAAACATAGTAAAAGCCCAGTTCCTTTCCCTTTCACTAGACTTAGAAAAACTATGTCCAGTAGAAATCCTTGTTGGACATGGGACAATGACAAGTATACCAGAGGAATTGCCACTAGGGTTATCTTTTAGGCTATTAGAGCAAATTCAAATTTGGCCTCAAGAAAAAGCAACTCATTTTCTATACAATACCACTTGGATTCGATTCAAATTAGAAAACCAATAGATTTGGCCTAAACATGGTTCTATATGTTATAATAATATTTTACCATTAGACTCATTCTGTAAAGAAGAAAGAAAATGAGAGGAGGTCCCTTGTGTACAGGTTTTTATGGTCCTTTACTGGCTCATGTTACTTCTAAGTAACAGAAAGCTGTGCCTAAGAGATCCCCTCCTAGCTGCTCCCCCTAGAAGGCCTATGGTCTCCCTGGAGTCTCCTCAGTCCCCCAGTTCTGAGGGGGTTCCTGCCAGTTCTCTAATGAAGAATTCCACCCAAGGTCATTGGGTACCCATTCCCCTTATCCAGCTACCCCAGCCTATACACCCCTGCTGCCTGAGAAAGTAAGCCCAACCAGTACCACCAGGAGTAGGGCTCCATATCAGCCCCTAAAATCAAACCTGTGTCCACTGAGGGAGGTGCCTGATAGAAATGAGGAAACAGAGTACATGTGCCATTTTCTATGTGTGATTTGGCTTTATACAAGGGAAAATTTGGCCAGAGAATCCAGAAAAATTTACAAAATAATTTGTTAAATAAACCATGTTTTTAAATTCAACTCGTCATGACTTGCAAGTATTGTCATCTGCTTGCTGTGCTGTGGAAAAAAAAGCAGAAGAAAAGGTGTGTGGTTAAGCCAGTGAATTATGATAAGGCAAGAGAAATAACTCAAAGACAAAAATCCCACTGTTTCAGGGTCATTTGTTTGAGACACTCAGGAAATATATCAATGCAGACCCAGACTCCTCAGAAGGGCAAGCTCTCCTGGGTATACATTTTACTACTCAATCTGCCCCTGACATTAGGAGGAAGCTACAAAAAGCAGCAATGGGACTTTAAACCTCTATAAGTCAACATTTAAACATGGCCTATAAAGTTTACAACAATAGGGCCAGGGCAAAAGAGGTGGAAAACACACACACACAAAATAGCCAAAAAGTTAAATTGTTAACAGTTGCTTAAAGTCACCTGCCACCTCAAAATTGCTCATCCCAAGAAAGTGTCACAAGATCAGCATCTGGGATTCCCAGACAAGAACCCCTGACTTGCTGGCCTCTAGGCCAGAATCAGTGTGTCTACTATAAGCAAAAGGGCCATTAGCAATGAGAATGTCCTAACTGTCCCTGGTGAGATGGGGAAAATACTCCCTGTCAATACCAGAGCTAACCTTCCATTAGTTCCAATTAGTGGCCTTTCTCAAATAAGTATACTGGGGATCTTAGACCCTGACCCAATGGACAGTTTCCCATGGTGGTAGACAAGTGGCTGGCTGAACATTTTTCTTCCATATCTCTGTCGGGAGCAGGCCCTCCAAAATCTGGCTATAAACTTGCCCCTGTTGGAAGCAAGCCCCCCCACAACTGGCCATAAATAAAATATCTGCAGCAATGTAACATGTCCATAATGGCCATAATGCCCAAGCTGGAAGGTTGTGGGTTTACAGGAATGAGGGCAAGGAACACCTGGCCCGCCCAGGGTGGAAAATCGCTTAAAGGCATTCTTAAGCCACAAACAAAAGCCCGAGCGATCTGTGTCTTAAGGGCGTGTTCCTGCTGCAATTAATTCGGCCCATCCCCTTGCTTTCCGTAAGGCATACTTTTAGTTAATTTAATATCTATAGAAACAATGCTAATGACTGCTTTGCTGTTAATAAATATGTGGGTAAATCTCTGTTCGGGGCTCTCAGCTCTGAAGGCTGTGAGACCCCTGATTCCCCACTTCACACCTCTATATTTCTGTGTGTGTCTTTAATTATTCTAGCGCTGCTGGGTTAGGGTCTCCTCGAACGAGCTGGTCTCAGTAAGTGGCGTCCATTTGTGGGGGCTCGAATCCAGGTCGAAGGGTCACTGCAGTGACAGTTGGAATGGAAAACAAGCTGGAGGACACCCGAGTACTCTTAAAGCAATCCCTGTGGTGAGTACGAAGGGGAGCTCGGAAGCATCAAGGTAACAATGGGGCAAGTTTGGGGTCTGGTTCGTTCCACCTTGGAACTTTTTCACACTGATGACAGGGAGGAACAAGAGTATAGTGAGGTAACAGAAGAGGTTCCAGAGCATGCTTATTTGACAGCTGAAGCTAAAGTGGCAAAGGAAGGAGAGGTCCATCCCTACCCTGTGTCTGCACCCTCTCATTATTTTAAAGAAAATGACCCCCCAGATCTTTCTTTTCTGGAGGACACTGGGCGGAAAGTAGTTGCCCCAGTGACTGAGCCGTGCCTTGAGTGACTGCTCTTAGTTCTATTCAGGCAGGAATTCAGCAAGCTAGACGAGAGGGTGATTCAGAAGCTTGGCAGTTCATTGTTAGAATATACCCTCCAGATCAAGAGGGAAATACTATAGCTGCAGTTGAGCCTTTTCCTTTTAAATTACTCCAAGAATTTAGACAAGTTATTCATACTAAAGAATAATGTAGAAAAAAATCAGCGAGTCAGGCCACCAGGTAGGGGAAAAAAGAAAACTGTTGAGCCTGAAATATGTCCAAAATGTGAAAAAGGAAAACACTGGGCTAGTCATTGTCACTCTAAGTTTGATAAAGATGGGAACCCGATTTTGGGAAGCACCATGAGGGGCCTGTCCTGGGCCCTGTTCTAAACCAGGGCATTTCTAACTCAGGCCATTCCCTCACCCTGTACAATGTCTGTCCCCCGCCACAGCCGGTAGCGCCGCAGTAGATTTATGCTGCACAAAAGCTGTGAGCCTTCTGCCTGAGGAACCCCTGCAAAAGGTCCCAACAGGAGTCTGTGGACCCTTGCCGGCAGGGACAATAGGATTACTTTTAGGAAGGTCTAGTGTAAGATTAAAAGGTGTACTAATACATACAGGAGTCATTGATTCAGATTATAATGGGGAAATTCAAATTGTTGTATCTACTTCTGTTCCCTGGAAAGCAGAGCCAGGAGAGCACATAGGACAGTTCCTGATTGTGCCATATGTGGGAAAGGGAAAAAGTGAAATTAAATGAACAGGAGGATTTGGAAGCACAAATAAACAAGGCAAAGCAGCTTATTGGGTAGATCAAATTACTGATAAACATCCTACCTGTGAAATAACTATTCAAGGAAAGAAATTTAAAGGTTTGGTAGATACAGGAGCGGACATTTCAATCATTTCTCTACAGCACTGGCTGTCCATGTGGCCAATTCACCCCACTCAATTTGACATAGTTGGAGTTGGTAAAGCTGCTGAAGTATATCAAAGTAGTTATGGTGTGCCCCCCACTTCTCTGGGAATTGTAACAAACTATCTTTTCAGTGGCAATCATTTCCTGATCTGTTGGATTTACCATACCTAAAAATAATAAAACCAATTAAAACCTTATCTATTATGTGTGTCAGGCACAGTTCTAGGTCCTGGAGATCCAGCACTGAGCCGGCTGAAGTCCCTGCTGTCATGGGGCTTACATTCTTTTCTTGCAAAGCCCTTAGGGAAAACTCTAGTGGGTCATTTGCTGTGGGATGAAGCAGGTGGAAGAGTCAGCAGGTGAATAGGTTCCCTGTTCTCTCAGCATCTTGAAGAGGGGTTGTAGAAGGCTCCCTCTTCCTATTGCTGTGACTTTTAGGCGGCAAGTATAGGTGGCTTTGTGGCCTTGACAGTCTGAGTTTGAGTGCTAATCATTTACCGCAGTAGCTAGGAAAGCATGAAGCCCAGCATTTAGAGACCTTGGAATATACTGAGATCAGGCATTACTTTTCTTACTTGGAGGAGAGGTTGGAAAGCCGTTGGTCACTAGGGAAGTTGAGTTCTGTCTGGAGTGGCATGTCCTGCTGGGAGAAAGACGATGATGATCTTCGCATCCCTCCAAGCTAGCCTCTTGCCAGGCGACTGGAAGGAGCGCCCCAGGTAATTCACCAGACAATCCTGCTTGTCTCCCACATTCTTAAAGTTACTGAGAATGCTTGAGAATGTGTTTAGCACAGTTCCTGGAACAGGAGTACTACCTAAAAATGTGAGTTACTGCTATAACTTCAGTTATTGTCATTTTTTTCTACAATACTGTGCAGAAGGGGGCACCTACACCCAAGAATAAGGATGTGAGGAGGAAGGAGACCCATGCTTCCAGGACTCATGCATGGAATTATGACTTATATGACTATATCATGACATACCATCTACTGATACCATCCCTCTTTAATTTTAGCCGAAAATTTTTAGCAGGTGCTAATAGGTGCTACCCCGAGACACGTAATGTATCTTGCTCACCCTGTCATCAGCCAAGGTCTGCAGAATACAGGCTGTGTGTAACCAATGGTGTGTACTATCTCCTCTGTGTTACAGAAATGTGGGAGGAAGGGTACTGAGCTGGCTAAATTCTGCAGCAACAGGCAGTAGGAAACATACTCTACTTTCATCTGAAGAAGTCCAGTAATACTTTTTTTAAAAAATAGACTTTATTTTTTAGAGCTGTTTGGGGTTCACAGAAAAACTGAGCAGAAAGCACAGAGAGTTCCCATATACCTCCTGTCCCCACCCCCAGACTTCCCTACTCTCAATATCCCTTACCAGAGAAGTACATTTGTTACAATTATGAACCTACATTGACCCATCATGGTCACCCACAGTCCATAGTTTTCAGTAGACTTCACTCATTGTGTTGTAAGTTCTATGGGTTTTGACAAATGATTGTGTTCACCATTACAAGGTGGCTTCACTGCCCTAAAAATGCTCTGTCTTCCACCTACTTATCCTTCCTCCCTGACCTCCACCCCTTGGCAACTACTGATCTTTTTGCTGTCTCCATAGCTTTGCCTTTTCCAGAATGTCATACAGTTGGAATCATATATTACAAAGCCTTTTCAGATTGGCTTCTTTCACTTTGTAATATGCATTTAAGATTCCTCCATGCCTTTTAATGGCTTGATAGCTCATTTCTTTTTATTGCTGAATAATATTCCATTTTATGAATGAACCACAGCTTATCTGTTCCTCTACTGAAGGACATCTTGGTTCCCTTCTTCAACTTTTGGTGTTTATGAATAATATTGTGCAAAGGTTTGTATGGATATAAGTTTTCAACTCATTTGGTTAAATACCAAAGAGTGTGATTGCTGGAACATAGGATAAGAGTATGGTTAGTTTTGTAAGAATCTGCCAAACTGTCTTCCAAAGTGGCTGTACCATTTTACATTCCCACCAGCAAGAAAAAAGGGTTCCTGTTGCTCCACACCCTTGTCAAACTTTGATGTTGCCACAGTTTTGGATTTTGGCCATTCCAATAGGTGTGTAGTGGTCTCTCATTGTTGTTTTAACTTGCAATTCTTAATGACATATGATGCTAAACATCTTTTCATATGCTTATTTGTCATCTGTATATCTTCTTTTGTCTATTCAGATGTTTTGTCCACTTTCAAATTGAGCTGTTTGTTTTATTACTGAGTTTTAAGTTCTTTTAAAATTTTGGATAACAGTCCTTTATCACATAAGAGTTTTTCAAATATTTTCTCCAAGTTAGTAGCTCGTCTTCTCATTCTCTTAAAGTGATACTTTTTAGAATCAATGAATGTGGTGGAGGTCTCACAGGAAGCCATCTTAGGCAGCTGGGTGGGAGCAGCCTGCTTGAAAAGGCTCCCGTGGACAGTAAGTATGTGTGTGTGGTGGTGGTGGGACTGGTAAGGTTAAGCCCTGGGAGGGGATTTAAAGATAATACAAACATCAGAGTAAATACCTAAATAATAAGGAATTATAAATAATAAGAAATTAAGGAATTAGCATGAGGACTTGTGCTCAATAGGTGCCTAATACACACTTGTTGAATTATTGAATTAAAATGGACAACGAGACTGGCTTTTATAGAGGGCATTTGACACTACTTACTACATGACAGTCACGGATTTTATTTCATTTTTTTATTTTAGGGCAAAATTTTAATAGAGTGTAATCCTGAACTCTTCCACTTAGAAAAAACAAAACCTTAAAATTACTGATTGATTCAATTTATGGAAAAATTAATCTGTAACAAAAACTTGCCACTGAGTGCAAAGGCACCACCTTTTTTTTTTTTCCTGAAACCCACTTTTCTCTCTCTCTCTCTCTTTTTAAATTGTATTTTAAGTTCTAGGGTACATGTGCACAATGTGCAGGTTTGTTACATATGTATACATGGACAGTCATAGATTTTAGAGACAGGGACTTTTAGATATCTGTTGTGCAGTCCCTTCAGATTGTAGATGAGAAAATGTGGTGAATGTCAAGGTGAAGTTACGGAAACTCATAGATGGTGAATATAAGTAACTGGTTGGGCAACTCAGGTTTCATTTGTTTAGCTAATGCTTATTCCAAAAAACAACGATATGATGTTTCTTCAATCGTCAAACATGTTAGAAAACTTAAGCCTATTGTATTGACCCATATTTTTGCTTACTGCATTTTTCCTTATTTCATGTTGTTTCAAAGTTCCTTCTTTTATTGTTTCCTTTCTGCTTTAAGAACTTCCTTTAGCTATTCACTCAGGATAGGTCTGATGGGGACAAATTCTTTTCATTTTCCTTAACTGAGAAAGTCTTGATTTTCTCTCCATTCCTGAAGGATATTTTCAGTGGGTGTGGTGCAAAATAATGTCCCTCCCAAAGATGTTCATGTCCTACTGTCTGGAACCTGTGAATATGTTAGGCCACATGGCAAAGAGAAATTACAGTTGAAGGTGGAAGTGATTAATTGACCCACCTTATGTTCTTATTGTTGAGTTTTAAGAGTTCTTTTTATATTTTGGATAACAGTTCTTTATCACATAGGAGTTTTGCAAATATTTTCTCCAAGTCAGTGGCTTGTCTTCTCATTGCTGTTATAAAAATTTTTCACAAACTAAGTGGCTTAAGAAAAGTTATTACTGGCCGGGTGCCATGGCTCACGCCTGTAATCCCTGCACTTTGGGAGGCCAAGGCAGGCAGATCACAAGGTCAGGAGATTGAGACCATCCTGGCTAACACGGTGAAACTGCGTCTCCACTGAAAATACAAAAAAATTAGCTGGGTGTGGTGGCAAGCGCCTGTAGTCCCAGCTACTCGGGAGGCTGAGGCAGGAGAATAGTGTGAACTTGGGAGGCGGAGCTTGCAGTGAGCCGAGATGGCACCACTGCACTCCAGTGAGACTCCAACTCAAAAAAAAAAAAAAAAAGTTATTACTGCATTCTCTTGGTAGTAGAGGTCCTGGAGATTATCCTCCAGGATATGGAGAGAGAATGTAGAGATGATTCTGGATTATCCAAGTGGGCCCAATATGATCACTGAGGTCCTTATATGTGAGAGAAGGAGGCAGCAGGGAGAGAACCAGACGGATGACAGTAGTAGAGGGGCTTGGCCAGACATTGCTGACTGAAGACAGAGGTAGGTGCCATGAACCAAAGAATCAGGTGGGCTCTAGAAGCTGGAAAAGACAAGAAAACAGATTTCTCCCTACCATCTCCAGAAGGAACATACCTCTGCCGACACCTCGGTTTTAGGGGTACCCACCTGGCTATTGGGGTGTCTTGTTACAGCCTCATGAGCGAGGAAGTCTAGACTTCCCTCTTGGCCTTTGCTGGGTGTGTGGTTAGGGGCACAGTTTTAAATTTGGTGTTTAGCTAGAATGGAGTGGTTATTGTCTAGAAGTTTCTGTCTTGGTAGGCTGCCCCCCTTCTTACCCTTTGGTTAGAAAGAGCAGGCTTTTATTGGAATTTATTTTGTCTGGGTATGTTGGTGTTTCTGGGTTGCTGGCCTTTGAAGCACTCAGTATGAGATATGTGAGTCAAAAAGGAAACCCATGGGACTCATTACCATGTTGTTTCTTGGGTCCTGTGGTCCCTAGCCAGTCTGCCTTCTTTTCTACACCTTTTAGAGTCTTCTTACGTTTGGTTTACATATAATGCTCAGGGTTTTAAGTTGTACTGAATGGGGGGAATAGAGAAAAGTGTGTCTACTCCATTTTTTCCCAAAGCAGGGTCTTTCTCCAAACACACACACATGCGTGCGCACACACACACACACACACAAACACACAGACACGCACACAGCTTATCTGTGTATGCTATAGATATTTGGTGAAAAAATCCTGAAAAGGGAGCAAAACCACTCATTTGGGGAAATATTCCCAAGTAAAAAAATCTTGCTTTCTTTTTTCCTTCCTTCCTTTTCTGTGTGGGGACAATCAAAGGGTTCCCAGCTGGATTTGGCAAGGGTGACATATTCTGAAACTTCTCTGGATTTCAAAAGTGGTGAGATTCTACTAGAAGCAGGATGCTACGGTCCAAATGTTTGTGTCTGCCCCATAGTTCATATGTTGAAATCCTAACCCCCAGTGTGATGGTATTAGGAGGTGGTTAGGAGGCTTTTGGGAGATGATTCTGTCATGAGGGCTCTGCCTCATGAATGGGATTAGTGTCTAGATCCCAGAGAGGTGGCTAGCCCTTCCACCATGTGAAGATGCAGCAAGAAGGCACCATCTATGAGGAAGCAAGAACCTCACCAGACACTGAATCTGCGGGTGCTTTGATGGGACTTCTCAGCCTGCAGAACTGCGAGAAGTAAATGTTTATTGTTTATAAGCCATCCAGTCTAAGGTGTTTTTTTTTTTAGATGGAGTCTTGCTCTGACACCCAGGCTGGAATGCAATGGCATGATCTTGGCTCACTGCAACTTCCACTTCTGGGGTTCAAGCGATTCTCCTGCCTCAGCCTCCCAAGTAGCTGGGATTACAGGTGCTTGCCACCATGCCTGGCTAATTTTTGTATTTTTAGAGACGGGGTTTTACCATCTTGGTCAGGCTGGTCTCAAACTCCTTACCTCAGGTGATCCACCCACCTCAGCCTCCCAATGTGCTGGGATTACAGGCATAAGCCACTGTGCCCCGGCCCTCAGTCTAAGGTATTTTATTATCGCAGCCAGAACAGACTAAGATATAGGGGTAAAGACAGTGTGTACTACAGTCCTTGCTGCTATCTGGCAGCATTCTCTACTGGGTGGCCTGGGGTGGAGTTAAGATGATTTGTACCCAAACCTAGGTGCGTAGTGCTTGGTATACCTGGGTATCTAGATATCACTACTTTGAACACTTTTAAAGCAAATTAAGATTTCTTCAGGTCTATTTAGATGGTCCTGGCTTTGGGATTTGCTGCATTTCATCACATATACTGCTTTCATCCTTTGCCAAGTTGTCTCTGCCAATGATGACTATGAGGGCTGCAAGGAGGGATAGGTAATCATAACAAACAAGCCCTTCCAAATGTACATGTGTAAAGATTGTAACTTGATTTGCAATTTCCAGAGCATGGAAACTTCTATTACTCTGCATCTGATGTCATTCAAAAACTAAAGAATCAAATCAGATGTGGTCATCCCCCATTTCCTACCTGTCTTAGTTTGTTTTCTGTTGCTATAACTGAATATCACAGACTGAGTAATTTATGAAAAATAGAGGTTTATTTAGGTCATAGTTATGGAGGCTGGATAATTTATAAGGAATAGAGGTTGATTTAGTTCATGGTTCAAGAGTATGGTGCCACTATCTAATGAGGGCCTTCTTGCTACATCATAACATGGTGGAGGGCATCACATGGTGAGAGGGCAAGGGCAAGCAAGCCAGAGAGAGCTTGCTTTTATAACAAGCCCACTCCCATGATAGCGACATTAATCACATTAATCCACTCACGAGGGCAGAGGGGTTAACTTTCTAACACATTAATATTTTGGGGGCACATTCAAACCATAGTATTACCCCTCCTCCAAACAAAAGGAATGTAGACTTGAACACTTAGAAAATAAAGAAATTAGGCTGGGCGCAGTGGTAATCCCAGCACTTTGGGAGGCCAAGGCAGGTGGATCACCTGAGGTCGGGCGTTCGAGACCAGCCTGACCAACATGGAGAAACCCCATCTGTAATAAAAATACAAAAATTAGTGGGGCGTGGTGGTGCATGCCTGTAATCCCAGCTACTTGGGAGGCTGAAGCAGGAGAATCGCTTGAACCTGGGAGGTGGAGGTTGTGGTGAGCCGAGATCGTGCCATTGCACTCCAGCCTGGGCAACAAGAGCAAAACTCTGTCTCAAAATAAATAGATAAATAAAAAATAAAGAAATTCATTTATCCAAATGAAGTTGTGAAAGAAAGTAGCTGTACCTAAATGAGATGATAATAACTAGGTTAACTTGAAACTCATGACCGGGCACGGTGGTTTACACCTGTAATCCCAGTACTTTGGGAGGCTGAAGTGGGTGGATCACTTGAGGCCAGGAGTTCAAGATCAGCCTGGCCAACGTGGTAAAACCCCATTCTTTTTTAAAAAAATACTACAAAAATTAGCCTGGTGTGGTGCGCATGCCTGTAATCCCAGTTACTTGGGAGGCTGAGGCACTAGAACTGCTTGAACCAAGGAGCTGGAGGTTGCAGTGAGCTGAGATCCTGCCATTGCACTCCAGCCTGGGAGATGAAGTGAGGCTCTGTCTCAAAAAAAAAAAAAAAAAAAGGAGTTGTAACTCATGACTTGATATCATTACCAAGTGGAGGAAATTTCCTTAGGGATCCATGACACAGCAGGCAGAGCTCAGCTCTAAAACAGGGCTGAGAGTATTCATTTGTGACTCAGCCTTGTCTTGGGGATATGTCTATGTCTTGAGTCTTAGTCTCAAATCTCTGACTTTTAAGTATCTACACTGTAGTTCTAAATTTAACCCAGTAAACTTGACTTACCTGAGTCAGTAAATTTGCCTTGCAGAGATGTGTAAGTGACATTATAAGTTAAAATGTTTGATGTTTTAGAGAATCTGATGGATTAGCCTTTGATTTGGAAAGTAATGTTTTAGACTTGGGCAACCCCCTTTGGGTCCCCTCCCATTGTATGGGAGCTCTATTTTCACTCTGTTAAATCTTGCAACTGTACACTCTTCCAGTCTGTGTTTGTTCCAGCGCGAGCTGAGCTTTCGTCTGCTGTCCACCATTGCTGATCGCCACCGTTGCAGACCCGCTGCTGACTTCCACCCCTCCAGACCTGGGAGGGTGTCTCTGGTGCTTTGATCCAGTGAGGCACCCATTGCTGCTCCTGATTGGGCTAGAGGCTCACCATTGTTCCTGCATGGTTAAGTTCCCAGGTTCGTCCTAATCAAGCTGAACACTAGTCGCTGGGTTCCACGGTTCTCTTCCATGACCCATGGCTTCTAATAGAGCTGTAACACTCACTGCATGGCCCAAGTTTCAATTCCTTGGAGTCTGTGAGGTCAAGAATCCCAGGTCAGAGAACAAAGGCTTGCCACCATCTGGAGAGTAGTCCACCACCATCTTGGGAGGTCTAAGAACAAAGACCCGCTGGTAACATTTGGTGGCCCATACAGGGATTCTCCAAAGAGGGGAGTAATATTGGACCACTTTCGCTTGCTATTCTGTTCTATCCTTCCTTAGAATTGGAGGAAAATACCAGGCACCTGTTGGTTAAAAACAATTAGCGTGGCTGCCGGACTTAAGACTCAGGTGTCAGACTTTCTGGGAAAAGGCTTTCTAACAACTCCCAACCCTTTTGGGTTGGGAGTGTTGGTCTGCTTGGAACCAGCTTCCACTTTCACAATATTCCTGGGGGAAGCCGAGGGCTGAATAGAGGCAGAAAGGTATCATCCTGAACTCCGGGCATTGGCCAGTTGAGATCATGGCATAGCCAGAAGTCTCTACTCAACAGTTGCCCATGCATGTGCCTCTACCTTTCCTTCTGATCCATACATCCTGGGTCCTGACCATGACTTTCTTGTAAGCGTAGCCCCAAAATTCTCCTTACCCATGAATCTACTTCTTCCGATCCCTGCCTCCTAGGTACTAATGCTTCAGACTTTTACTTCCTTTCCCAAGTATTAGAGCAAGTTGTATCTCCAAAGAGATCTAAGGAAGCTCTATGCTGCATCCTTAGGCACCTAGGCTATGAACCCTGGCAGTCTTGCCCCTGGTGTCCCTCCCAGTTTAGGTATACAGCTCTCGACATGGGCAGTTATGTGGGACCCGTTCCCCACCACCCTTTCCAGGGCCTTAAAACTGATGACCCAGTACTTTAACAATTGGAACTGGGTCTATGACAACATAATAGATCAGGATGAAAACGAATTGAGTAAATTAAAGGAAGGCGCATATTCCTGTAGTGGCAAATGGGGGCAACGAGCGAACATCCTTCCTCTGTGTTCCTAAAATCCATCTACCAAGAGAGAAATTATCTCTCTCACAGCTTCGCCTAGTGATCCTATGTAAGTCAATACTACGGGAAGGACAACATAGCACCCAGAAGTTTATTAACTGGACTTTAGCACATAAAACCAGCAAGCCCATCCTTTTCTCCTCGCTCCCCTTTTCATAGGAAAGAGGCACATAGGATAAACAGGATCCATTTCTCATATTTCATACCCAAAAGGACTTAATCCAGGGCAACAAAAAGTTTAACATTGATAATTAGGGCATATTCCTACAAAGTAAAAGAAGGACAAAGTTCCTAGTAGGCAAAAACTCAATACTCAAAAGGTTACCTACACCCTCTCTGAAATGAATTTGCATAGGAACCCATCAAGATGGGGCAACTGGGTTGTTATGAAATTAGTCAGGAACCTAGCCTAGCTCTAGAACTCACCCCTGAGTGCAAAGGCAATGTTGGGCACGCTGGTAAAGGACCACTAGAATCCAGCAGCCCCGACCCCTTTCTTTATGGTCAAGAAAAGTGGGAAAAGAGGTGCAGGACTGCTACATCGCTGAGCGTAAATAATCCGATAAGCAGAGGTCCATGGGTGGTTGTGCACTCTGGAAAGGAATAAGCCTTAAGATCATAGAGGATGCTCTAAAACTAATGCTCATTGGAAAATGACTAGGGGTGCTGGCATCCCTACGTTCTTTTTTCAGATGGGAAGCTTTCTCCCCAAGGCAAAAACACCCCTAAGATGTATTCTGGAGAATTGGGACCAATTTGATCTTCAAATGCTAAGAAAGAAATGACATATTCTTCTACAGTACCGCCTGGCCACGATATCCTCTTCAAGCGGGAGAAACCTGGCCTCCCGAGGGAAGTATAAATTATTACACCATCTTATAGCTAGACCTCTTTTGTAGAAAAGAGGGCAAAAGGAGTGAAGTGCCATATGTGCAAACTTTCTTTTCATTAAGAGACAAGTTGCAGTTATATAAAAAGTGTAATTTATGCCCTATAGGAAGCCCTGAGAGTCTACCTCCCTACCCCAGCTCCCCCCAACTCCTTCCCCAACTAATAAGGACCTCCCTTCAACCCATATGGTTCAAAAGGAGATAGACACAGGGGTAAACAATGAACCAAAGGGGCCAATATTCCCCGATTATGCCCCCTCCAGGCGGTGGGAGGAGGATAATTTGGCCCAGTCAGAGTGCATGTACCTTTTTCCCTCTCAGATTTGAAGCAAATTAAAATAGACCTAGGTAAATTCTCAGATAACCCTGACGGCTATGTTGATGTTTGACAAGGGTTAGGACAATCCTTTGATCTGACATGGTGAGATATAATGTTACTGCTAAATCAGACACTAACCCCAAACGAGAGAAGTGCCGCCGTAACTGCAGCCTGAGAGTTTGGCGATCTCTGGCATCTCAGTCAGGTCAATGATAGGACGACAACAGAGGAAAGAATAATTCCCCACAGGCCAGCAGGCAGTTCCCAGTGTAGACCCTCACTGGGACGCAGAATCAGAACATGGAGATTGGTGCCACAGACATTTGCTAACTTGTGTGCTAGAAGGACCAATGAAAACTAGGAAGAAGCCTATGAATTATTCAATGATGTCTGGTATAACACAGGGAAAGGAAGAAAATCCTATTGCCTTTCTGGAGAGACTAAGGGAGGCATTGAGGAAGCACACCTCTCTGTCACCTGACTCTATTGAAGGCCAACTAATCTTAAAGGATAAGTTTATCACTCTGTCAGCTGCAGACATTAGGAAAAAACTTCAAAAGTCCACCTTAGGCCCAGAGCAAAACTTAGAAACCCTATTGAACTTGGCAACCTTGGTTTTTTATAATAGAGATCAGGAGGAGCAGGCAGAACGGGATAAACGGGATAAAAAAAAGGTTACCACTTTAGTCATGGCCCTCAGGCAAGCGGGCTTTGGAAGCTCTGGAAAAGGGAAAAGCTGGGCAAGTTGAATGCCTGCTTCCAGTGCGGTCTACAAGGGCACTTTAAAAAAGATTGTCCGAATAGAAATAAGCCACCCCCTTGTCCATGCCCCTTATGTCAAGATAATCACTGGAAGGCCCACTGCCCCAGGGGATGAAGGTCCTCTGAGTCAGAAGCCACTAACCAGATGATCCAGCAACAGGACTGGGTGCCCAGGGCAAGCACCAGCCCATGCCATCACCCTCTCAGAGCCCTGGGTATGCTTGATTATTGATGGCCAGCAGGTTAACTGTCTCCTGGAGCAGCCTTCTCAGTCTTACTCTCCTGTCCCGGACAACTGTCTTCCAGATCTGTCACTATCCGAGGGGTCCTAGGAGAGGCAGTCACTGGGTACTTCTCCCACCCACTGAGTTGTGACTGGGCAACTTTACTCTTTTCACATGCCTTTCTCATTATGCCTGAAAGCCCCACTCCTTTGTTAGGGAGACATACTAGCAAAAGCAGGGGCCATTATACACTTGAACATAGGACAAGGAACACCCGTTTGTTGTCCCCTACTTGAGGAAGGAATTAATCCTGAAGTCTGGGCCACAAGAATGCCCGTCCTGTTCAAGTTAAACCAAAGGATTCTCCCTCCTTCCCCTACCAAAGGCAGTACCCCCTTAGACCCGAGGCCCAACAAGGACTCCGAAGGATTGTTAAGGACCTAAAAGCCCAAAGCCTAGTAAAACCATGCAATAGTCCCTGCAATACTCCAATTTTAGGAGTACAGAAACCCAGTGGACATGGAGGTTAGTGCAAGATCTCAGGATTATCAATGAGGCCGTTGTCCCTCTATACCCAGCTGTACCTAACTCTTACACTCTTCTTTCCCAAATACCAGAGGAAGCAGAGTGGTTTACAGTCCTGGATCTTAAGGATGCCTTTTTCTGTATCCCTGTACATCCTGACTCTCAATTCTTGTTTGCCTTTGAAGATCCTTTGAACCCAATGTCTCAGCTCACCTGGACTGGTTTACCCCAAGGGTTCAGGGATAGCCCCCATCTATTTGGCCAGGCATCAGCCCAAGACTTGAGCCAGTTCTCATACTTGGACACTCTTGTCCTTTGGTATGTGGACGCTTTACTTTTAGCAGCCCGTTCAGAAACCTTGGGCCATCAAGTCACCCAAGTGCTCTTAAACTTCCTTGCCACCTGTGGCTACAAGGTTTTCAAACCAAAGGCTCAGCTCTGCTTACAGCAGGTTAAATACTTAGGGCTAGAATTATCCAAAGGCACCAGGGCCCTCAGTGAGGAACGTATCCAGCCAATACTGGCTTATCCTCATCCCAAAACACTACTAAATGTTGGATGTGCCTCCTCCTGCATGTCAGGCCATACATTTCAATGCCTGTATCTTTAACCTCCTTGTTAAGTTTGTCTCTTCCAGAATCGAAGCTGTAAAACTACAAATGGTTTTTCTAATGGAGCCCAGATGCAGTCCATGACGAAGATCTACTGCAGACCCCTGGACTGGTCTGCTAGCCCATGCTCCTATGTTGATGACATCAAAGGCACCGCTCCTGAGGAAATTTCAACGGCATGACCTACTATGCCCCAATTCGGCAGGAAGCAGTTAGAGCGGTCGTTGGCCAACATCCCCAACAGCACTTGGTTTTCCTGTTCAGAGCGGGGACTGAGAGACAGGACTAGCTGGATTTCCTAGGCCGACTA
Source organism: Macaca mulatta (assembly GCF_049350105.2). NCBI lineage: Eukaryota > Metazoa > Chordata > Mammalia > Primates > Cercopithecidae > Macaca > Macaca mulatta. The sequence continues at coordinate 8,205,344 of NC_133416.1, forward strand.
AGAATTCCTAAGCCTAGCTGGGGAAGGTGACTGCACCCACCTTTAAACATGGGGCTTGTCACTCAGCTCACACCTGACCAATCAGGTAGTAAAGAGCTCACTAAAATACCAATTAGGCTAAAAGCAGGAGGTAAAGAAATAGTCAATCATCTATTGCCTGAGAGCACAGGGGGAGGGACAAGGATTGGGATATAAACCCAGGCATTCGAGCTGGCAGTGGCAACCCTCTTTGGGTCCCCTCCCATTGTATGGGAGCTGTTTTCATTCTATTAAATCTTGCAACTGCAAAAAAGAAAAAAAGTTTTAGATTTATGACTTTAAGAGGATTAAGAAAATTGAATAAATGTGTATAAGTTTGATTTATTAGATTTAAAGGGTTGAATAAAAATTTAGAAAGGTTTTGCCTAGTAGTGTTGTTTGCCCTGTCAGGTATTTAAAATATGAATATTAAATGTCACATAGTTAAAAATATTAGGAAATTTGACTTTTATTTCTAAAAAGCAAAAGTACAGTGCAGTGTTTAAGAGCATGGACTCTGGAACAAGACTGTGCAGGTCAAAGATCCACAAACTATGGCCTGGTCCCTGTTTTTGCATAGTCTGCAAGCTAAGAAGTATTTGACATTTTTTGGCTGGGCACGGTGGGTCACACCTGTAATCCCAGCACTTTGGGAGGCCAACGCGGGTGGATCATCTGAAGTCAGGTGTTTGAGACCAGCCTGACCAACATAGTGAAACCCCATTCTACTAAAAATACAAAAATTAGCCGGGCTTGGCGGCATGCGCCTGTAGTCCCAGCTACTCGGGAGGCTGAGGCAGGAGAATCGCTTGAACCTAGGAGGTGGAAGTTGCAGTGAGCCGAGATCACACCACTGCATGCTGGCCTGGGTGACAGAACAAGACTCTGTCTCAAAAAAAAAAAAAAAAAAAGTATTTTACATTTTTAAATGGTTGGAAAAACATCAAAAGAAGAATAATATTTTGTAACATGAAAATTACATAAAATTCGTATTTCAGTGGTCATAAAAAGCATTACTGGAATACAGCCATGCTCATTTGTTTAGGTGTGGCCTATGACTGCTTTCGTGCTCCAACAGCGGGGTTGGGTCACTGTGACAGAGACTATATGGACTACAAAGCCAAAAATACTGACCTTTGAGCCCTTTACAAAGTTTGGTGACCCTGGTCTGGGTTCAAACCCCAGCTCTGCTATTTATTAGTATGACCTTGGGCAAGTCACTCAACTTCTCTGTGCCTCAGTTTCCTCTTTTGTAAAATGGGGGATAATAGTTATTATTAATAACTATTAGGAGGATTAAATAAATCAGTAGTTGAAAAGTGCTTGAAACAATGCCTGGCACACAATCAATGCAATATGTGTCTAAACATGGTAAGATTTAACCTATTGAACTTGAATTGTCAAACATTAATTAAGGAATAAGTAAAAATTATTATTTTTATTTTTTAAAAAATTACTACTTTTATGACTAGAATAAGAATTTAAAATTGAACCTGGATTAACAAAATCTAGGGTTTCAAATCCAGAGCTTCAGTAAATTAAATATTAAACTACAAAGTCACCCTGTTAGCCCTTTCTCAGCACCTCTGGGACTGTGGACCAAGTTCTGTGAATGATTCTATGGCCCAGGAGATCAAAGATCTCTAGGGTTTATCAGTAAGTCTTCTCTAAGCCTGGGAAGTGGGTGCCTGGAGTTATGCCTGGATTAAATTTTGACTTCCTAGCCGTCTGATTTTGCACAAGTCTTATCTGTAAAGTGGGTCTAGCAGTATCTATTTAATAGGGGTATTAAGAAGATTAAAAGCATTGAGATACACAAAGTGTTTTACACAACGCCTGGATTTTAGTAAACATCAGTTATTATTATTAGCATTCTTCCAAGATCTGCACACAAAGTGACTTACTGCTAATCCGTCGATAAACTCCTAGCAGAGCAGGTTATGTGTGTCGTGATGTTTAAGTGGTACTGGGAAACTCTGGTTGCCGTGACGTTCTGAAATTCTGCTGTATCAGATGGGTTCCTCTAAACATTGCTCTCTCTACGGGTCCTGTTTTCAAAAGCATGCACCTTCTGGAGGGCATCTCTTCAGCCTTGTGTGGTTTAGTTTATCAGGTACTAGGTATTTTCCTCACGATGGCAGCCTGAGAACACGGGACACCCAAGGGCTGGGATTTGTGTTCTCCAGAAGAAAACGGGGCATAGGATTGGGGCGTCTGAAAGAGGGCAAAAAGGCAAGGAAAAGGAGAAATGTTGCACAGTCTTATGGTCTCTCCCCTGCCATTCTGTTCCCCTGGGGTGTCAGAACAGCTTCTCTGTCTTCCCAGGGATGAGTTTACACAGACATTCCCTGTGGGCCCCCCCGCCCCGAGGCCTCCACCTTTGAAACCTGCAGAGCAGCCAGGGAACAAGCCCGGCCCATGGCGCCACCTGCTGCCTGCCTGGCTCTCTGCTCGTGCACCCTGGGCTGGGATGGAACTTCTGTTCGTCTGGCACTACTGCCCTTGCTCATTTACCGGCAGCCCTGGGCCCCTCCTTGCTCTTCTCCGTGACACTAGGACTCCCTTGGTCTTGAAGCCGGGTGAGATTATCGGGGTTTGTTTCCCAATGACTTTGAGGTTTGACAGCAGAGCACCTTCTCTGGCAGATGAGGGGGCCTGAGGCTTAGTCTCATTCCGTGATTAAAAGCATTTCTTGTATGTTTGTGCTTTCCCAGCCTGGAGTGGTGGGAATAAGGCCGCTATGTTGACTTAGTGGAAGGAAGGGCTGACTCACTGTACACCTTCCCTGTACGTTACCAGCTCGAGATCTCAGGATGCGTTGGACCCTATTTTGGTCTCCGGAATTTGTCATCATTCAGTGCTATTTTCCCCATTATGCAGAGGTGGAGAGGGATTGAGGCGGGGGCGGGCCCCTGTCTCCATGGAGACAGTGACGCTGCCCCGCTAGGGGTTATTTGGAAGTGGGGCAGACCTAGGAGGCTGAAGAAGGCCTCGGACTGAACTCCCCAGTCCCTGGTGTTAGGGCCTTTCTCTTTCTTGTGCTTGGGAACATTAGCCAGCTCCATTTCAGAGGGGAGAACTGAGGCTCAGAAGGGGCAGCGAATCCCCTTGGGTCACAATGCGCCCAAGGGAAGAGGCAGGATCAACTGAGCCTAAGATCTCGCGTCTTAGGCTTTCCCCCAGAACCTGGGAAGCCCTTCTTAGCTCCATTCTTCTTTGAGCTTACCGTCAAACAAATCCTAGGGCCCGTGGCCTTTTTGAGCGCTCCTAGAGTCGACTCTCCAAGACCTGCTCTCTAAGGTGCTCTTCCCCTTTAAGACTCACGGCTCTTCCCGTCAGGCTGCAACGCAGTCTTAAGGCCCCGCCTCTTCAGACAGCTTCCGCTGGGCCTGGGCCGCAGCAGGGCGGTCACGGCCCCTTTAAGTTTGAGCCCCGCCCCCTGACTCCCCGCCCCCCCTTCTCCCCTCCCCCAAGCCCGCACCTGGTGGCCCGGCGGGTCGTGCGGCGCGGCGCTCGGCGGTGAGCGCATGACCCGGAGGGGGCGCGGGACAGCGTCCCTGGGCCCTCCCCACCCTTGCGGTGGTCTCGCGGATCCCAGGGGCGGGGCTGGAGCGGCAGCAGGGCTGGGGAGATGGGCGGTGGGGAGCCGGGAGGGACCGGGCGGAGCCGGGGGAAGGGCTCCGGTGACTTAGGGGGAGGGAATGCCCCTCTGCGGTGCTCACCGTATGCTGGGGCTGCGGGGGCCTGGGTATGGTCGGGCTGTTTTCCCACTCTCCCTTGCCCGGGCAGTGTCCCCGTCCAGCCCGGTTGTTGAAGCGTCCCCGTAGTCCCCCGGGTTCCAGGCCCCTTTGTGGGGGCGGCTGCTGGCCCCCAGCCCATGAGACCGTAGTCGTGGAGGCCGCTGCAAAGGCACAGGCTGGAAGCGGTGGCCTTTGAGGGGGGCGGCAGGAGAGAGTACCGACCTCCCTCGAACTCCTGGCAGAGGTGGGGGTCACAGCAAAAGGCACTGGGGTGGAGGGCGGCCAGTGCGGGGCAGACGCCTGTGTGCCTTCCTCAGGTGCGGGCAGAGTTGTGGGTCTGGGAAGAGTCTGGCTTCGGTACTTCAGTTCCAAACCTCCTGTGTCCATCAGAGAGCTGGCGGTCACCATGGCAATGCGGGAGCTGGTGGAGGCCGAATGCGGGGGTGCCAACCCGCTCATGAAGCTAGCCGGGCACTTCACCCAGGACAAGGCCCTTCGGCAGGAGGGATTGAGGCCTGGCCCCTGGCCCCCTGGAGCCCCAGCCTCTGAGGCAGTGAGTGTTCTTGAGGTGGAAAGTCCAGGTGGTGGTCTGAGGTGGAGGGGCTGTTTGTACATGTTGGTATAACTGCTTTCTCTATTGTGTTGCAAATCATAGTAGTTACCACTTAATGAGCGTTTACTAAACACTAGAAAACCTTGTGCACCTTTAAATAAAGGCAACCATTTTATGGATGGACAAACCGAGGCTCAGATGCCTGTGGTCTTCATCAACCCCTCATTTTAAAGGAACTGCACCATTTTGCGTCTCTGTCTTTCTCTCTTAGGCCTCCAAGCCTTTGGGAGTAGCTTCTGAAGATGAGGTAAATAGACCAGTCTCTTTTCTGTCCCATTTTTCTCTTGCCCATTGTGTTTTTACCTTTAAACTTAGTTCACCCATATTTCAATTTTTGGGCTTTCCTGACCAAATGAGAATGCCTGCTTGTTTTTAAATGTATTTTTTTTGTGCTTCTAAATCTATGCAAAGACAATTTCTGTTTGTGTGTCTCCAGTTTCTGTGTTTTCCTTTCCTTGTATCTGACATTGGGATCCCCCTCCAGTAGGTCCTGTCTTTTGCTGGGGCCTCCTGACCCTATGGGTTCATTTCATCATTTCTCTTCTGGCAGTTGGTGGCTGAATTCCTGCAGGACCAGAATGCACCCCTTGTGTCCCGTGCCCCTCAGACCTTCAAGATGGATGACCTCCTGGCTGAGATGCAGCAGATTGAACAGTCAAACTTCCGCCAGGCTCCCCAGAGAGGTGAGTCCGGAGTCTAGTGGGAGGGGAGATTGTTTTCCATGTAGCCAGGGCCAAGGAGGGGGGTTCCATTGGATGCTGCTGGCATTGGGGAACTGAGATGCAGAAGGAAACAGAAAAAGTAACAGAGTGTTTTCACGTGTACTCAGGGTTCTTTAGGCATGATGGAATGGTATGTATTGCTTCTGTCTTAGTTTTCTTTCTCTCTTTCTCTTTTAAGCGCCTGGTGTGGCAGACTTGGCCTTGTCTGAGAACTGGGCCCAGGAGTTTCTTGCAGCTGGAGATGCTGTGGATGTAACTCAGGATTATAATGAGACTGACTGGTCCCAAGAATTCATCTCTGAAGTTACAGGTGAAGCTTGTTATGGGAAAATCTATACTGGCTTCTATGGGGCAGAATTCTATGCCCTTCCCCTGTTCAGGGTGTAGCGTGATTATGATTTTTCTGGCCTCATGACTCATTTCTAGAGGGTTAGGGTACTGAACTCAATTTCCCTTAGGTGATAACAGAATGAAATGTATATTAAACAGAGGACTGGGTTTGTACTAGATAAGAGCTTTTGGATAGAGAGAACGAAGAGGTAGGTTGTCCTTTTTGTTACCTGGAGCTTTATCACTGTGGTTTGGTGGAGAGGATCTGCAGATTGGATGGATGGCAGTGTTGCTGAAGAGGAGAGTATTCACTGCGGCACCTGGGATTCTGGCATTAAGTTATTTTGAACAGAACTGGGGCCTTCAGAGTATTGTGACGTTCAAGTGCCTGAAATATGTGGTTTTAGAAGGTAAAGACCATACCATGATGATCATAAAAAAAATTAATAATGATAGTTATGTTCTAGGCCTTGTGTTACATGCTTTGAATGCATTGTCTCCTTACTCTCCTTGAGAGTAGTTACTGTTTTTAGACCTAGTTTAAAGATAAGAGAATTGAGGCTTAGAGGTGAAGTGTGCCCAAGGTTACACAGCTTTGTCAGTGGTAGAGTTGGGATTTGATCCTGGATTTGAAAGATTCCTGACCCTGCGGCCTTAACTGTGATGCTATACTGCCAGGCCTGCAATTTATGCTCTTCTTGCTTTGCTACAGATTTAAAGGTCGCAGCCTAATTTTTCCTCTTTGAAAGCATCCATTGCTCCCTGCATCTTTTATGATTGATTCTTCTTGCCCTAAGCCTATCTAATCAGGGACATGGTGGGAAGGGCAGTCTCTTCAGCTTTCCTCTTCCTGCTTGCTCTCAAAAGTTAGCCTTTTTCCAGTTTAAGAAATCAAGAATAACAAGAGATACACATGGAGAAAGTTACAAAGTTCCAGGATCTCGGGGAGTCCCATCATCATGGTTCCTGAATTTTTCTGAGGTGATTAAAGGGACTGGATTGGTTTCTACCCCCACCATTTTAATTTATGTTCTGTCTTGCTTTGCTACAGATTTCAAGGTCTCAGCCTAATTTTCCTTGAGAGCATCCATTGCTCCTTGCATCCTTTAGGATTGATTCTTCTTACCTTAAGCCTATCTGATCAGGGACAAATGTGTGTGAAGGAGGCCCATGTTTAGGATGGGCTTCTCCGCACACAAGAGAAAAACCCCAAATCTAAAAACTAAAACTCATCTTTAATAAGATCTGTGGGTCTGTTTTATCATGTGTCTCTTTCCCACCCATAAGTTGGAGGTAAGGTAGAACAGTAGGTGCTCTTGGCTTTGTTAATAGTGCTGAGCATTTTATCTTCTTAAGCTCATTAGAACTTCACAGTAACACTTACAAGGTGGATATTTTCCACTCATTTTATAGATGAGGAGACTGAGATTTGGAAAAGTTAAATACTTTGTGCAAAATCATTGAATAATAGAGATGATACTCAAACTCATGTCTGTGTGACTCTTGAGATTCTTTTTTTTTTTTTTTTTTTTTTTTTGTTGAGACAGGGTCTTGGCTCTGTCACCCAGGGTGGAGTGCAGTGGTGTGATCTCTACTCACTGCAACCTCTGCTTCCTGGGTTCAAGGAATTCTCCCATCTCAGCCTCCTGAGTAGCTGGGACTACAAGTGTGTTTCACTATGCCTGGCTAATTTTGGTATTTTTAGTAGAGACAGGGTTTCACCATGTTGGCCAGGCTAGTCTTGAACTCCTGACCTTAAGTAATCCACCTCAGCCTCCCAAAGTGCTGGGATTACAAGCGTGAACCACTGCACCCTCCCTCAAGTTGAGATTCTTTGTGAAATTGCCACAAGTTAAAAATCTGAACCTCTCCTAGACAGAAACTCAGTTTTTCACATAAACCATAGACTTAAGTGCTATCTCTTATCACAGAGGGGCTTCTGTTGTAATGTGGGCATTAGTCATTTTTGATAACTCAAAAAAATCATTGCTACTATGAGCATTGAGATGGATGAAATTTTTGTTATAATTGCCTGAATTGCGTGCAGCCGGTAAAATCTTCCTTAACTTGAAATGCAAAACAACTTTAGAAAAACATGTTGGATCTGTCTCACTATTAAATGCTCTTAGTAGAGCTCTTCTAGTATTTTGTATATTCTTTGGGAATTGTGCCTGTTTCACAGAGGCAGAGGCATGCACACCTTAGAACTGGAATTGAGCTGTTTGAAGTCTGCCTTCATAAAAATGTCTTCTTGCAGCAATATATTGCTTTGCATGTAGCAGGCCTCTGGTATTGAATGAATGAATGGAGGTCTGGGAGAAAAAGCTAAAGGAAAGGAGTTGGTTTTGTCATAACTGACTTTTTTTTATTATCCTTCATTTTTAATTATAGCATTTGTGGCTGATACATCAATTGTGTAGGTTAACTGTGGTTTTATAGATAAGTAGATTTTGAGATGAAAGAAGGCTATACTCTTTAAGTTCTTATTTTAAAATCTTCGTTGTTAAGAGTAAAAATCAACTTTAAAAAGAACTTTGCAGCTCAGTTATTTAAATTTAAATTTTTTATTTGGAAGTACTTAGTTTCCCTGGAAGTTGCAAAAAAAAAAAAAAGTATAGGAAGGTTCTGTGTACCCTTTACCCAATCTCCTCCAGTGGTAACATTTTACGTAACAGTTATGCAGAGATCAAAATCAAGAAATTGCCCTTGTTTCAATCATCAGAGTTCTTTAGGTTTTACCAGTTTCACATGCCCTTATTTGTGTGTGTGTTTTATGCAATTTTATTAAATGTGTAGATTTGTGTAAGCACCATCACGATCGAGATACAGAACTATTCTCTCACCACATGAAGCTCATTTTTTTAGCTTACCTTATTTTGTGATGGAATTCCCCTGTCTTAAGTCTTCTGGGCCAAAAAATCTTGTGTTTGCTCAGATCTGGAGATAAAACACATCTTTCAGGGTTCTTAAATTTAGACAGCTTCGGTTGACATGGTATATGAGGTTCATAGGATAATCGTGAGAGATAAACCTGCACTTTCATGGGAAAAGCCACAGATAGCAGTAGCAGAAGATAACTGGCAACAGATCTTTTCTGGATGGTGGAGGAGAGGCTTTGGAATAACAGTCTCATTGTGATGTTTTCTGTTTTTGGTACAAGTTTGCCATGAGCAGACTAATGATAATAGCTAACATTTGTTACTGTGTGCGTTGGTCTTCACAGCAGCCCCTACTGTTATCTCTGCTTTAACGATAAGGACATGGAAACTTAAGAAGGTTGAGTAACTCGTCTGAAGATGCACAGTGAATAAATGATGGAGTTAGGATTTAAATGTGGGTAGGCTGACCCTAGAACCTGTATTCTTCTCCACAGTGCTGCTATTTAGCAGACACAGAAACTTTCATGAGTAAGAGTAGTAGCAAGTTCTGAGTTTTTGAATTTTGAGCTTGGGAAAGATGTGCCTAGAAGGAATGAGTAAACAATGAGAAATTATATGAGGCGCACATTTTGAGTGGGATATTTGGTATCTAGGTTGTTCTCACTCTGCTAATCTATGACCTCAGGCAGGGGCATCCCCTCTTTAGACCTTAGTTGCCTTGATCTCAGATGTATCCACGTGGATCTGATTTTCTGTAGAAATTTCTCAAAGGTTGTGAAGGCAATGTGTTACTCTTCTGATTCTTTTGGTTATTTGACTCTTTCGTTGGAGTAGGTTCCCAATGCCAAGAAATTCTGGGTCTTGTGGCTAATATGGCCAAATACCAAAATTTGAGGATGGCTTTTCTCAGCTCTGGGATTTTTTTCCCTAAACTGCCTCATATCTATTGTTAAGTCCTCATGTCTGTTGTAAAAATTCAAAGGTGCTTTGTATTTTTTCTGTTTTTTTTTTTTTTTTGTCCTTGAGAGGACCATTTCATAGCAATTTGAAATATTTTCTGTGAATTTGAGGAGCACTTAGGACCAGAATATGCTTTTGTAAAATACTGTAGTTGAGAGTTAGGAGCGATTGGAGAGTTGAGGAGGGAGTAGTTATTTTTCAACAGAATGGAACTAAGAATTTCAACTAAGAATGGAACTAAGGAACTAGGAGATCTTAAAGTCTCTTTGAGTATTAAGCATCTCCTTTCTGTCTCCACACTTGAGGCAACAGTCTCATTGGGGCAAATGGAAGAGAAATGCTTCCTGTAAGAGCTAGTGAGCAGAATCTGCATTGAATTTTTGAGAGTCCTTGAAATTAAGAGACCGGATCTATGGTCAAAAAACGATTGCCAACCATATTTCTTATTACATTATACATTATATATTATAAGGTATATGTATAATGTATAATGATGTATGTGTATAATGTCTTATATACATTATAATATATAATGTAATAAGTAGTAATTATTTTTTATAATTAGGGGTATTCTGAGAATCTTGATCCTTTGTTTTTCACATTTGACATTTCATGCTCAGATTTTGAGACTACTTTGTTGACATTATTCAGGCAAAGTCTCAGTTAAAATGGAGTAAAAGTTTTTATACTTTAATACCAAAGGGGTAAGTTGACTTTCTCACTGTTAAAAGCAAGGGCAGTCAGATCTTGAAACTAGGGACAGACTGCTAGTATCAGCTAATACTTTCACAGCCCTGCCCAAATGTCCCTCTTTAATGCAAATTGGAGTTAGTAGGTTCTCAACAAGAGAATGGAGTTCCCCCTTGGGAACTGTCCTTGTCATGGGCCAGGAGGGGGGAATAGCTGGGGAAAATGGTGGCAGACTAACGAGTAAGATTAGTTCTGGACACAGGGCAGAAGGAAAGAACACTGCAGGCTTGTAGCTTCTCTTTGTTTCCTTGTTCTTTAGGGCCCGCAGTCAGTCTCCTTGTTGTTTTTCTGGCTTCAGGATATTAAGGGCAAAGTCCTGGAGGTTGAAAAACAGTTCAGCACCCTCATTGAGTTTGTTGCCTTGATAGGTTTATTCTGATGTTGCAGCAGTCCCCTTCGTCACTAGAGCTTCTGAGACAGTTTCTAGATTTAGACTGAAAAAACATAGCTACTCAAAGATAATCAAAAGTGAGAAAAGTCAGAATAGTGTTTACTTCTGTGGGCTGGGAGACTGAGGTAGCCTGTGAGGGAACTGTAAACATTCTGTGTCTTGATCCGGGTGGTGGTTATGTGAGTGTATTCATATGTGGACGTTAGTTTAGCTGTACACTTACGTTTGGTAGACATTGTATGGTTTCATATTTGTATGTTATATTTCAATTAAAAAATGAAAAAACCCACCAGACATCCATAGGGAAGAGCAGATCCATGTATCTTTCATTCTAGCCTAGCATTCCACTTCTCTGGTTCTCTTGGTAGGCAAATTACAATGAAATAAGGCTCCTTTGGCCGGGATTATGTGAACTCGGGGTAGAGGGAGAACAAACCAGAGGGTTGGTTAAGGAACAGGAGCCCTTCTGTGCTCCCTTCACTCCTTACTGGCTCTCTGCTGTACTTTTGAGGAAAGTGAAGGCCCTTCTGCTTCCTATTTCTTACTGAAATATCTTGTACTTCAAGCAAAAGAGTTTGGTTCTTAATCCTTTCCTGAGCTTCCTTATTTGATCTCCCGTTCCCAACTCTCGGTAAATTTCTGCCCCAGGCTCCTTGAGAATGGGTTGGATATTGAGTTTGTTGAAAATTTAGTAGTATATTCTTTTGACCAGGGGTTTCTGAGGGAGTCAACAGAGCTTTGTCTGCTTTGGTGTGGCTAAGAGGGTCAGTTGAATGTGGACATCTCTTTCCCTTTCCCTGAGCCCACACTGAATGAACCCGTGTGATTTCCCCACCTCTCTGCTCCTTGCAGACCCCTTGTCTGTGTCCCCCGCCCGCTGGGCTGAGGAATATTTGGAGCAATCAGAGGAGAAGCTGTGGCTGGGAGAACCTGAGGGAACAGCCACCGATCGCTGGTGAGTTCAGCTGCCCCTTTCCAAATCCTGTGAAAGGAGTATGGAGAGTTTTCCAGCCTCCTCTAACCTCCTCCATCCACGTTCTCAAACCAACTTACTTTATTACTTAAGATTTCCCGTTGGATTATTACTCCTGTGAATTTATGGTTCAAATGTAGTCAAGGACTGGGTGGTTGTGTGCCTGTACTCGGGAAACTGAGGTAGGAGGATTACTTGGGCCCAGGAGGTCAAGTCTGGCCCGAGCAACATAGTAAGACTTTGTCTTTAAAAAAAAAAAAGCACATGCATGTGCACACACAGAGCCACACACACATACACATATGTATACATGCATACATATATACATGTATATGTACATGTGTATATACACATACATGTATACACATACACGTATACATATATACACATGTAGATACATACACATGTATATATGCCTGCACATACACATACACATGCATACACATACATGTATATACATACATGCACATATGTATACACACATGTATATATACATATATACATATCAGCTGTATTTGGGAGGAAGGGAGTTTTCAGGTCATTTTAAAATATATGTATATATGTAAATATATATATTTTTCAAGAATCCTAACTATCCTATATGAAGTTCATAACTACATCTTAAAGCTCATAATTTTACCTTGTTCCCTTCTTAATTTTGAGCCTGCTACTATCACATCTATATGCAAAGATATGTTTGGGAAAGGGAGAGGTAAAAGGATGTAGCTAGTACTTTCACACTCCTGCCCAAATGTCCTTCTATAATGCAAATTGGAGTTTGTAGGTTCTCAACAGAAGAATGGAGTTCCCCCATAGGAACTGTCATTGTCATGGGCTAGGAGTGGGGAGTCGCATGGGGAAGGTGATGGCAGACTAATGTGTAAAATTAGTTCTTACCCGTTCCAGGTACGATGAATATCATTCTGAGGAGGATCTGCAGCACACGGCCAGTGACTTTGTGGCCAAAGTGGATGACCCCAAATTGGCTAATTCTGAGGTGAGCCACATCCCTCTGCTGCTTTGCCCAGCAGAGCTGGTTTTGGAAGGCAAGAATCTCGCTTCCCTTACCCCAGTTTAAAGAGAAGGAGAAGAGATCCTGGGTCTCTTCCTTCCTGTCTGTAGAACAGAGACTTAAGATCCTGCCTCTTCCTGCTAGTGTTCATTCCCTCAACTCCTTGCCTCCTAACTCTTGTTTCTGATGCCTTTTCACGTCTTTAGAGCCAGAAATCCCTTTCTTTTTGCTCTCTACTTCTTTTAGCGTCTTTAGCATATCTTGTCTGCAGCTAGAGATGGTCAGGGGAGGGGTGAGTACAGGCTCCTCTTGGGCATGATTGAGAGTGCACACCTGGAAGTCCTTTCCCAAGTGGCCTGTGTGTGTCTCTGTGCCCCAGTTCCTGAAATTCGTGCGGCAGATTGGCGAAGGGCAGGTGTCCCTGGAGTCCGGTGCAGGGTCGGGCCGAGCTCAGGCAGAACAGTGGGCAGCAGAGTTTATACAGCAGCAGGTAGGACATTGTCACTTTCCAGTCCCACTTCAGAGCCAGCTGATGGCCCAGGCCATGGGTTCAGTGGTCAGTGGTCCCCGATGGGGAAGGATGAGGCCAGCTTGTCTTGATAGCACCCAGGTCCCAAGTGGGTGGGAAAGAGATTCTGAGAATGGTTTTCTCAGAAGTACCCAGGTTGGTGGTGTTTAGTGGGTATTTAGTGTGTGTCTGAAGGGTGGAAAGTTGGTGGTGGTGGTACTGACCATCCTTTTTTGTCACAGGGCACATCAGATGCCTGGGTTGACCAGTTCACAAGACCAGTAAACACATCTGCCCTTGATATGGAGTTTGAACGAGCCAAGTCAGCTATAGAGGTGAGAGCAGATAGTGCAGGAGGAGGCAACCCGAAAGAAAACACTCCTTGGAGTGAGTGGGTGTCTTGGAGTGAGTGGGTGCCTTGGAGTGAGTGGGTGCCTTGGAGTGAGTGGGTGCCTTGGAGTGAGTGGGTGTATGAACATCAAAGATGGTGCAAACTGTCCTGGATCATCTGTGTCAGAGTTGCTTGGGGATGGGGTGGGTGCTGTTCAAAAATGCAGATTTCTGGGCCACACATGGTGGCTCATGCCTATAATCTCAGCACTTTGGGAGCCCGAGGTGGGTGGATGACCTGAGGTTAGGAGTTTGAGACCAGCCTCAACAACATGGAGAAACCCCATGTCTCTACTAAAAATACAAAATTTGCGTGGTGTGGTGGCGCATGCCTGTAATCCCAGCTACTTGGGAGGCTGAGGCAGGATAATCGCTTGAACCTGGGAGTTGGAGGTTGCAACGAGATGAGATCATGCCGTTGCACTCTAGCCTGGGCAACAAGAGCAAAACTCTGTCTCAAACAAAAAAGTAAACAAAACAAAACAAAACTAAACTACAGATTTCTGGCCATCACCCCAGACTACTAAATAAGTATCTGGGGATAGGATCCGGCCATCTGCATTTTTAAAAAGTTATTCACATGATTCTTAACCATGTTGAAATTCAAGAACTGCTGCCTTAGGGAATCAGTCCCAGCAGAGCTGAGAGTGGGGTGGGGTGGTCATGATGGATCTCCTTTTTCTATCCGCCTTCCCTTCCTTACAGTCTGATGTCGATTTCTGGGACAAGTTGCAGGCAGAGTTGGAGGAGATGGCAAAACGGGATGCTGAGGCTCACCCCTGGCTTTCTGACTATGATGACCTCACGTCAGCTACCTATGATAAGGTAAGGTAAAAACTCTTAGTTTTTCAGGTTCCAGAACTTCCTTCTTTTTAATATGTTTCCTTTAATCCTGAATTTGAAGGGTGCTTTTAAGTATTTTCTTGAGTCCCTTTCCATGAAAAGAAGTCTGAATCATTCCCTTGCCCTTCCTCTTCAGTGATTGAGTATATACTTTATTCTTGGGATATAGATGTTACTGAGACTACCTTTGTCAATAACGACAATCCAGTACACAACACCTGTGAAGGAGGTTTGCACTTGCTTGCCGCATTAAGAGCACAGAGGAAGTAGCTGTGCTTGGAGGTCAGATTGGGAGCTTTTTGAGAAGACTGCTGACTCCTTTGGTGGGGAGTGTTAGTGGGCAGACTATCCCTTTGCCTCCACATCTTACTATCTGTTTACTTTTTAAACTCACACGTTCATTTTAAGTTCTTATCTTTTATAGGTACTAGCCACTTGCCCTAATTTAGGGTTTTCAAATAATTTATATTAAATAACTTAAATATTAGGGAAATTTCCTACTAGTATGAAAGATGATTGCATTTTGCATATGGTGCTGTTGACTTAGAAGCATATGTTACTTCTGGGGTCTTGCTAAAAAACAAATCTACCTGTGGGTTGTAGGATATTTGGGGATGTGTTTAATAACTGAACTCCTGAGTTAAAGCATGAAGAGGGGAAAGACTCACTCGGTTTTAAAAAAAGGCAAAACAGGAACTGGGGAGGTGAGTAGTGATGTCTTTTTCTCAGTTGAGATATGGCTGGGAAAGTATTCTGGGGCTGGAACCAGGGCCTGAGATGCAAACTAGGGTGCTGGAGATGGATCTTGATGTAATAAGGGAGCTATGCAAAGACGGGAAGATGCAGTTCAGAAAAAGGCTAGGGTTTGAGAGCCAGTGAAGAACAGTATTAGGAAAGATATGATTGTGTTTATTATTCCAGTCTGATCTGGATTTTTCTAACTATCCTGTGTGATATAAGGGAAAAGATAGCTGGGACCTTACCATATATTTCACCAATCTATGAGTTAATTGTATATAATTTTGATAAGGAAGAACTGAAGGACATGTAGATAACACTTTTGTTATTATTTTGTATTAACAATTTGATAAGTCATGTAGGCCCCATCAACTTATAAATGGAAATTTATATATTTATGTAAAAATGTCCATGCTTTTGATACATATAGACGTAATACTAGTTTTGTATGAGCAGCATTTTCTTTTATCATTTATTACTCTCATATTTATGACATGCTGGCGAGAATACATTTTGTAATTAAAAACTTTAAAAGTATGTTTGTGGATTCTTGAGCCCTACTTGATATCATTGATACTTTGGGATATTGCAAAATTAGGACAAAAACACTTGCGTCAATGTTCCTCAAAAAAGTGATGTAGTAAGCAATTCCGACAGTATCTGGCTTTAAGCTAATATTAAATTCCTTGTCAATAGCACTTTTTAAAAACAAAATGAATTTGACTCTTGATTGTTAGATAAATTCATGGGTCTCTTTGAATGTACTGTTTGTTTATTGATAGCCCTTAAATTTTCAGAGGCAATTGACATTGCAGCCCAGGCAGATACTAATATACTATTATGAGAAAAGAGAAGTATGTGATGGGACAAACTCTTTGTAGTGATCATTTGTGCAGTTTGATCCTATGATATTTTGGAGCAGACCAGACCATGTATCAGATAAAATTAATGACATGGGTTTGGCTTTTCAGGATGTAACGGTGAAGCCAAGCTTATCCTGTGTTCTGTGGGTTTTTGATGTATCCTCCAGAGTACTCTTTTTCCATCATCTCTGCAAATATTCTAATTTTGGAAAATTCCTCTTTGATCAGCAATTGATGAGACTTCAACGAGGATAGATAATATGGATGAGAGGAAACTTAGAGAATCCTGTGGTTGCAAGATGGTGTCTTTGGGTTGTTGTGTTATCTAATGAAGACACCTGAAGAGCATTCACATCACTCCTGGCTGTCATATACAGGCCATTATATCTTAAGGAGGTAGCCAGAGCAATGAGGATAATAGCTATTTACACATAGGAGCTTAATCTTTTTGGTAAGGCATTGGTGAAGATTCTCATTTGGTGTCCTCTGTAGCTCTGAGAGGCAGGAATTACTTTTATTAGGAAATTGCATTATAGATGACAGTAATCTCTGTTTTCTGTAGAGTGGCTTAAAACACACATAGTAATGATGAACAATAGTTGAGATTGAATGCGGAAGGATTTGTTTTATTGAACTGTAACAGTCTAGGGCAAGGGCCAGCAAACTGGCTTCTGGAATAAATCTTTATGTTTTTAATGATTCACTAGCTGAGGATGGTTTTAACATTTTTAAATGGTTGGAGAAAATCAAAAGAAGAGTAATACTTTGTGACAAGTGAAAATTATATAAAATTCAAATTTTAGTGTCCATAAATAAAATGTTATTGGAAGACAGCCGTGCTCATTTGTTTACTTATGTCTGGCTGCTTTCACACAACAACAGTAGAGTTGAGTAGTTGCAGCAGATCCACAAAGCCTGAAATATTTATTATCTGGCCCTTCGCAGAAAAAGTTTGCTGATCACTGAACTAGGGTCATTTTCTGCCTTCTGAGTTTTTATATTTTACAGAGATGTCCAAAAACACACTTGTTTTCAATATAAATTACTTTCTATACATTTATCTCAAATCGACTGTAGCATATCTCTCTTCTTAAACACAGGATAAATAATTTTGTGACAAATAATTTGCACCTGATCATGACTTAGAACTTTGCTGGTAAGATTTAAGTGTTTTTCATTCTTTATCATTTTCACAATAACAATGAAAAAGGGCCTCATGTCTTTATTTTGTACGGTTTTATCTGAATGTATTCTTAACTGCATTTAGAAAGACCTCCACCTGGCATTTTGCATCTTGTTTTCATTCTGGTGTATTATTCTGTGATGGTAACCATTTACTCTCCAAAAAGGGACTTTTTATTTGCATGTCCCAAATTTTGCAACTTACTAGTGACCTCCCCTTTACCTTATTTCTTCTCTGCCTAGTGTAAAATGCTAGTTGACAAAGCTTTGCAGATAGTATTGGAACTCTTCTCTAAAGTGAGAAATCCTCAGCTGGAGGAGAATGGTGTCTTTCTGAAGTATTCTCTGCCATCTAGATTTTGGG
Source organism: Macaca mulatta (assembly GCF_049350105.2). Taxonomy (NCBI): domain Eukaryota; kingdom Metazoa; phylum Chordata; class Mammalia; order Primates; family Cercopithecidae; genus Macaca; species Macaca mulatta. Next base: position 8,222,620 of record NC_133416.1, read on the forward strand.
ATCCAGGTTTTGCTTACTGTCAGACACAGATTAATATTCATAATTATTAAGAATGAAATTGGGGAGTAAATTAACAATTTCAAAATGCTTGAACATGTTTCATCTAGTGGACATGTGGAACGACTGTGAGCTAAGGAGGAGTTATATTTGAATGGCAGGGCTCCAAACAACATTTCCTTTATACACTAATTATTGAAGGATAACAAGAAACGCACTTTGAATAGCTAGAGACACTTTATCTCATTACTATAAGCAGATCCTGTTGAGATGTTCTGCCTGATGGTGAGAAATCAAGGTGTGGGAATGCAAGCCTGTGATGACTTCCTAAAATAAACTTATTTCCAGTGTGGATGAGTTTGTAGACTTGACTAGCTTCCCAGGTGTCATGAACAGGAGGTGGCAGCATGAGCCTGATACCAAATGATTTTACTTTGTCATACATGATCTTTATAATATGGAGAATTTGCCAGCAATTAATTCAGGAACCTGTTTGGAGGCCCTCAGCTTCTCCGCCTGTTGGTTGTCATCCTCGCAACCCTGCTGTTCTGACTGTGCCGACTCTCAGTCCGTCTCTCACGTGCTTTTCTTGTAGGGGTACCAGTTTGAGGAGGAGAACCCCTTGCGTGATCACCCTCAGCCTTTTGAAGAAGGGCTGCGGCGCCTTCAGGAGGGGGACCTGCCAAATGCTGTGCTGCTTTTTGAGGCAGCTGTGCAGCAGGATCCTAAGCACATGGAAGTGAGTGACTCCATATTCTGATTTCTGACTAGAGACTGCTTCCTCCATCTTGAGAAAGGCCCCAAGGAGGGTAGTGCAGATGGGTTAGGGCCTGGGTGGTGGCCTAGGATAAGGGCTTGAGAGCGAGATGGTGAGTGGGAGAAGCCAGGGGGAAGGGCGAATGGAGAGGTGAATATGGGGTGATGGAATCTGTCAACTTCCCTCTAGGCTTGGCAGCATCTGGGTACCACCCAGGCAGAGAATGAGCAAGAACTATTAGCCATCAGTGCGTTGCGGAGGTGAGTACACCGAAAGGTGTGGGTGAGGTGCTTCCAAGTCTCTGCATATAACCTTTTGAATGACAGAAGTGCAGACCTGGATCCTTGTCTGCTTTCTGGGTGCTATCGAGAGTGTTTTCTCATGCTGAAACTGAGGGTTGGAGTGAATTCCATTCCTTCATCGGCTTTTGACTTTATTTGAAGGGCTCTGGTTAGTTCCTTGGCTGCTAAAACTTTCCCCTTAGATCTGTAACTTTTTTATTAACTCATGTCAGAGGAGTCACAGGTGAGGGAGGCCATTGTGACTCTGCAGTTCAAAGCTTGGCTTGGATCCCAGGGTGGTCACGTGTGCCAGTGTCATTGCGGATATCAAGTCTGCCCATCCCTGATCAAACAGGTGTCTGGAGCTAAAGCCAGATAACCAGACAGCACTGATGGCTCTGGCCGTGAGCTTCACCAATGAGTCCCTGCAGCGACAGGCCTGTGAAACCCTACGAGACTGGCTGCGGTACACACCAGCCTATGCCCATCTGGTGACACCTGCAGAAGAAGGGGCTGGTGGGGCAGGACTGGGCCCCAGCAAGCGTATCCTGGGGTCTCTGTTGTCTGAGTGAGTATGAGGGGTTCCTAGGATGAGGAATTACAGTAACCTAAGTCCCAGTAGGAGGGTGGAGGGTGACCTTGATTTTGGAAGTTTGGATAGATTGAGACTGAAGGGTCCTGAGAGTGGGATAGGAAACCTAGGATCACCTTGAAGGAGGTCTGAATTCTACAGTTCAGTGCTAGGATGAAATAGAAAAACAGGCTTCTATATTGGACTTTGAGAGTAGAAGGGATGACTGATAGATTGATGAATGTTGGGGATATGATTGATCAATGAAGGAATTAATTTGGGGGGATGGGAATAGAGACATTCATCTACCTACTTTTTTTGTGCTTCTTTTCCTTTTCATCCAGCTCCCTGTTTCTTGAAGTGAAAGAGCTCTTCCTGGCAGCTGTGCGGCTGGACCCTACCTCCATTGACCCTGATGTGCAGTGTGGCTTGGGAGTCCTTTTCAACCTGAGTGGGGAGTATGACAAGGCCGTGGACTGCTTCACAGCTGCCCTCAGCGTTCGTCCCAATGTGAGCCCGGGGAGGAATGGAAATGGGACATGATTCTGTACCTTATTGAAGAGCCATTTGTTGGGAAGCTGAGTGTGATGGCGCATGCCTGTAGTCCCAGCTACTTGGGAGCCGAAGTGGGAGAATCAAGGCCCTGCCCACCCCCACAAAAAAAGAATAATTTGTTCAGACTTTTGGAGTCTTGGGGTATTTCATTCCAGTGTTCTATGTACTGACTGCCTTCGGAGGGTTGGGAGAAGAAGGGTGGGAGTGTAGAGTCATCTGGACATAAGAGAGTCTGCATAGGGTGAGAGGGGCTACATTGTAGCCCCACAGTGAACTGTTCAGAATGGAATGGGATGAAACATGTTAGCTAAACAGAATAGTGAAACAGGTGGAGTGAAGGGCAGAATTTGATCTGAGTCAAGCTGTTCCCATCCCTTCTGCCTCTCTATTCCCAGGACTATTTGCTGTGGAATAAGCTAGGGGCCACCCTGGCCAATGGAAACCAGAGTGAAGAAGCAGTTGCTGCTTACCGCCGGGCCCTCGAGCTCCAGCCTGGCTATATCCGGTCCCGCTATAACCTGGGCATCAGCTGCATCAACCTCGGGGCTCACCGGTGAGAGTATCTATTGAGAAATGAATGAATGAGCTTTTTCTCCCTGCCTTTGGCCCTAGCTCCTTATTCTCAGATCCTGTTTGACTAACCAGCCCTAGCTGCTAGGTGACCTGCTTCCTTCCATTGTTGTTCAGCTTAATAGCTCTCATTCCTCTTCTTCCTTACAGGGAGGCTGTGGAGCACTTTCTGGAGGCCCTGAACATGCAGAGGAAAAGCCGCGGCCCCCGGGGTGAAGGAGGCGCCATGTCGGAGAACATCTGGAGCACCCTGCGTTTGGCATTGTCTATGTTAGGCCAGAGCGATGCCTATGGGGCAGCTGACGCACGGGATCTGTCCACCCTCCTAACTATGTTTGGCCTGCCCCAGTGACAGTGGGATGGGCTGCCCTGTGAGTGTCCACCTGGAGGGATCCCTGCTTTGGATGTGATTCCCTCTCCCCAAATGGGCCTACCAGGGGGTGGGCTGATGACCATAAGCGGTACGGCCTTTCAGGAGCTGCCTCAACGTAGGGGTGGGTAGTCTGTGTTCTAGTTCCTACATAATTGTAGGGAAATGAGCTGTGTTATCTCTGAGTCCCTTGGTAATTCAAGGGCTGTACATCCAGCTACAGATCTCTCTGCTCATCATGCCATTTCTTGGTGCTGCTTTTTGGGTAGGACCCAACGATTTAGGGTAACTGTTATCATCAGCTGCCATTTCTAATAGGGTCTACCACATTTGTAATGTCTGTCCTTTCCCCCACTTTTACTGGGAATTGGTAGTAGTCCAGCTTCCTTGGGCAGTGGAAGTAGGAGGTTCATCTGCTGTGCGCCTCTAATGTCTGTCTGGATGGGATGTGTTAGGAGTTGGCCTGTTTGGTTGAATTGTTGATTTGGTTGAGCAGAGCTGAGTTTTGGTGGGAGTGCTCATAATTCTGTCATTCTGGGACCTCTCCTGGCTGAGCTCTGATTGCCTGTGAGCACGGTGCTGATGCAATAGTCCTGTGTCATCACTGCTGCGGTCCTCAGGAGCTGCCAGGGCCAGTTGCTACAGAGTGTCTGAGTGTGTGGTGTAGGAGGAAGGTTCCCTTGTGAAATGAGGCTGGGTGGGAGCAGGGAGGGACTAGATCAGAAGAGATCAAGAGCTCTGTTCTGGAACGTTGGTGGGAGGACAGAGCCAATGGGAAGGGGGTGTGGTGAGTGCGGCAGTCCCTCCTCCTCTTAGAAGTACCTGTGAATGGGAATTGAGCTAACTCTTCTAGAAAGTTGGTTCAGAAATTGCGATCTTGCCAGATTTCTAGCAAAAAGGTTCAGTGTTACCATAAGCCTTTGCTGTACTTCTTGAAATGTTTCTAGGGGAGAGCACTGGAAAATCCCCTTCCCCCATCTTATCTCCGGAAGGTGAAGATTGAAGGAAGATGAGGGAGCAGCTTGGATTCTTCTCAATTGTCCCCTGCATGGGGAGATACACTAACCCCCGGAAATGACTGCTAAGCCTCTTGCCTTGTCTTCAGTAGCTAATGATCAGAGAGATTTTTTTTTTTAAAACTACCATGGTCCCAAGATTCCATCCTTAAATTTATTTTTCTTTGTATGAATATGTGTAAATGATTTAAAAATAAAACTGTAAAATATTTGTACGAAGAATAAATGGAACTGATGTGGGTATGAGTTCTGCTGGCCATGAAGTGGGGTGGCAGGAGGTGAGCTGGCGTTTGGAGGACTGGGATTCAATGGTTTTTGTCTTTGAAATTCTCATTGGTATATTGGTTACCCGCTCATCCCTCTAAAAGTGATAGAGCACAGGGGACAGGCTCCTGTTCTGTCGGCTAGCAGGAGAAAGAGATGTCGATAATCATGAATTTTTACTCCTGTTACTACTACAAAGGAAAGTGTGCAGTGCCATATGATTGTCAGGTCATTCTGTATGATGAATTACATGGAAGGATTTTGATAGTAGTTTTTCAACGCTTCGGGTTTCTAAAGGTTTTCATCTGGCTCTGCCTGCCTTTATCGGGAACTGTATCAAGTGCCATATCAAGATGGGTATTTATCCTGAGGAAAAATTTTAAAATATATACAAATATTTATACTTGGAGATAGATGTCTATGGCCACATTAGACATGGAAAAAAGTTTTTTTTTTTTTTTTTGAGATGGAGTTTCACTCTTTTTGCCCGAGCTGGAGTGCAGTGGCGTGATCTCGGCTCACTGCAGCCTCTGCCTCCCAGGTTCAAGCAATTCTCCTACCTCAGCCTCCTAAGTAGATGGGATTACAGGCATGCACCACCACGCCCAGCTAATTTTGTATTTTTAGTAGAGACGGGGTTTCATCATGTTGGTCAGGCTGGTCTCGAACGCCTGTCCTCAGGCAATCCACCCACCTTGGCCTCCCAAAGTGCTGGGATTACAGACGTGAGCCACTGCGCCTGGCCAAAAAAGGTCTAACTTTTAAATTTATTTCAAAAGTTTTTCAAATAGAGACTAGATCTCACTGTGTTGAACAGGCTGGTCTTGAACTCCTGGCCTCAAGGAATCCTCCTGCCTCAGCCTCCCAAAGTTCTGGGATCACAGGGATGAGCACCATACTTGACCAAAGTCTAATTTTTTTTTTCCAGTTGGCTCAAAAGCTGCCAAAAAAAAAAAAAAAAAACCAAAAACCCAAAAACAAAAGAAAACAGGTCTAAAACACAACTGGGTAAGTAAATTGTCCAGACAGTGAAATATAGCTATTGCTATTTAATCATTTATGGAATAATTTCCAGTGACAAATAGATGCTAACAATATAGTGAGAAAAATGGTTAGTCAATTATTTACAGATCGTCTCAAGAAAAAAATGCATTGAAAAGACAATAGGGAACTATCTCAATGTGCTAAAAGTGGGGAGATCATACTTCTCTGTAATTCTCAAATTTTCTTGGTGCATGTGGTACTTTTCTAGAGGAGAAAATTAAACACCTGGGGGAGGGGAGCAGGAAGCTGTGATGGCACCTGTAGCCACCTGGGTGATCATGAGGCAGCTGGTGTCTTGGGCTCTGCAGGGTGGTGGTGCAAAGACCCAGGCGGGAAGTGGGCTGGGCAGGTGGAGGAGCAGTTTCCACCCTACACAGGTGCAGGACATGACAAAGTCTGGCTGTGTAAATGACTTAAGAATTAAGCTAACACTTGGTTTAAGCCAAGTCTCCAGGTTTGTCTGCTTCACCTGATTTTGGTAGCATTACTGTGTCCAAGAGGATGCTTTTCTTGCATGGCTTGTGCCAGGTACATCTTTTGAATCCAGTAAAATTTAGCCAACATTTGCTGACCCCCTACCATATGCCAAGCACCAGTTCCAGGCACCAGGGCTATGATTCACAAAGCAGATGAGATCCCTGCTCTTGGGGCTAACATACTTGTTGGAGAAGAGACAGTACACAAGTAAGACAATTTCAGTTCTAAGTGCTCTGAAGAAACAAAAATGTCACTGTGTACTAGAGAGTGAAGGGGAGGGTTAGTGGTGGCAACATTAGGGTGGTGAGGAAAGGCCTTTCACATGAGGTTATCTGCGTGATTGGTAGGAGCCAGCCCTGGAGAGTTTCGATGGAAAAGGAGTCCAGGTCCTGGGAGCAAAGGCTCTGATCTGTACATTCCAACAGAAAGCACAGAAGCTGCAGCAGACCTGAACACTCCCCCACCCCACCCTCCCGCTCACAGCCAAGCCGCTTCAGCAAGTGGGCCGTGCACACTGCCTCCACTCAAGGCCATTTCATTCACGTCTTCTCCCACGGTACCGTTCCCTGCACTCACCAATGCAACTGCTTTGCCAAGGTCACCTGACTTCACAGATAGCCAAAGCAGATGGACACATTGATCTCTGATCTTGACCGTACTGTGAGCTCTGCCACACCTGGTTAGGCAGGTCGTGCACTGCGTATTACTATGCCGTTAATATCCATCTGCCGATCTGCAGTGTTGTACAGTTCACAATCTATATGGCTGTACTCTGGTTCCGCATTGATGAACACCCTGCTTTAAGTCTTCTCCCCTGCTTCTGTTATTTCTTGTCTCATGGTTCTTCTTCTTCTCAGTCTCCCTTATGTGTCTCTATCTGCTGCTTAATGTTGATCTTCCTCAGGGCTGTTCTTGCCTTGCTTTCCTTGCTTTGCAGGATCCTGTGGTGCCCTCGTCCACACCTGTGGCATAACTACCATGTAAATGTTGATGACAGTCTCACCTAGATCTCACCCCAGGCCTTAGAAACGTGGCACAGCTCCTGTGTTCTGTCTTCTCCACTTGGATGTTCCCTAGGTACCTTAAATTCAACAAATTCAAAATAGGAATTTTCTTCCAAAAATCTGCGCCTTGTTTTGTAGACTTGCAGGCACATGAGGAGAAAGTAGTGAGTGGATCTGGACTCCTTGTTCTCCCGTAATACTCCCTTAGTCCCCAGTCCTGCAGGGTCTGCCTCCTCGGTATAGGTCACAGAGGTCCTCCCATCTCTGCGCCTTTGTTAGTACTTTTGTTCAGGGGTTCATCCTCTTTCTTGGTTTGCTGTGATAGCTTCTTTTTTTTTTTTTTTTTCTCATTTCATTTGCCATCCATTCCTCATCACTGAAAATAATGTTCTTAGACATGACGTGTTATCTCTTACCTCTGACGTCTCACTATCGTGCATGACAGGTAAAAGTTTAATCAGTGCTGCTGAGTGAACTGAATGCATTCTAGAACTGTGGGTGGAAGAATCAGGAAATGCCAAGGGAGCTGATCCGTGTGTGGAGATGTTTTGATTCTCTCCTAGTTGGAGAAGATGAATTGAAATTCTTGATCACTGTGCCTCCCCAAGGGGAAGTGCCCTGAGACAAAGGTACAGGTGGATACTTTTCTGGAGGGCTCTGCCTAGAGAGGGCACAGTTAAGGGGGTGCTCCCCTTCAGAACAAAGCCAAGGAATGAGCCAGGAACCCCATTCAACTGCTCTTGGTATGGAAGGGAGAACGCTGCTCCTGGAGAGGGACTTCTGCAGGGGTGGGGGTGTGCGTCCTGCCCAGAGGCTCCTCAGTGCCCAGGGCCTGGGGTTCAGCAGTTATGTGGAGTGGGAAGGAGCTCTTTGCAAGGAAGCTGTGGCTTTGGCTATGCAGCTTGTATCAGAGCTTCTGAGTCCTTACTAAGAAGACTCATACTAGTGTCAGGAGAGAGCAGCATAATGAGAGTGATGGTGGGAGGGACCACCTTGGGTATGACTGATTAGTGATTGCCTTGACCACACTGGCATTGCAGAGGCCACAGACATCTGGATGAGCTGCTCTCTGGTGTCTGAGGTGCCACACCTTTGTTGGTCCTGCTTTCATTTGCACAGACTGGGAAGAAGGAGAGTATTGGAGCAGAACTCAACTATGGCCCATGGCCAATTAAGAGAATCAGAAGAGAACTTCAGCACACAACACCACCACCACCACCACACACACACACACACACACACACACACACACACACACACACAGAGGAATTCTCAAGAAAATGCCAGTAGAGCACAAATGACTTCTTAGAATGAATAAATAGGATTTTCTAATTAAAAATGCAATAAGTAAGTAGAAAAAGAGAATGATCACTCTTGAGAACCAAATGAATGAGGTTGGGAGCGGTGGCTCATACCTGTAATCCCAGCACTTTGGGAGACCGAGGTGGGTGGATCACCTGAGATCAGGAGTTCGAGACCAGCCTGACCAACGTGGTGAAAACCCGTCTCTATTAAAAAAACAAAAATTAGCTGGACGTGTTAGCGCGTGTCTGTAATCCCAGCTACTCGGGAGGCTGAGGCAGGAGAATTACTTGAACCCAGGAGGCGGCGGTTGCAGTGAGCTGAGATCGTGCCATTGCACTCCAGCCTGGGGGACAGGGCAAGACTCTGTCTCAAAAAAACAAAACAAGACAAAAACCCAGAAAATGCTCCTGAGCTCAAGCCTCCATTGAAAACCTGTACTGAATCCCATATAGACTAATAAGAGAAAGAGGGCTCCCTTGTGTCAGTTGGGATGATAGGGTTCTGGAATTGTAGAGGCTGTGTAGAGGCAGTTAATCCTCAGAGCAAGAGGAGCATTATTACTATAGTAGATGGTAAGGTTGGAATAGGAACGAGGGGCCCTTCATCCACGTGAACGTATTTGTCATGGCTAATCAACCCTGTTCTTCCTCAGAGCAAGAGAGATGGACAGCCAATGAAGGCATGGCAAAAGGCTAATGTCAGCCCCTACAATGGAATCACCTTTGCCCAGGTTCCAGATCTGAATTAGTTATTAATTGAAGAGAAGGGCAAGTCTCTTTCAAAAAGAACCATGTGATACCACATACAAGTATATTCAATACATATTCTCCAAATCTCTCAAAGGACCTACCGCCAAATACTAGAATTATCATGTACTAGGGAAGGGAGAATACCCAGATCTTCAAGGCATCTAATGACCCTCGGTCATAACTATGACCTAGCTTGACATAGTGCAGAGTGAATGGAGTCCAGGCCCAGGGGTTTCTCATAGTAGGTCTAATGTGGTCGTTTCTCTCCATATTTAGCCTTTCCTAATACAATTCGTTATTATTACTAATGGCAGCACCCTTTTTCCATTTCCCAGCCTGGAAACTCTAGTTCTGAAATTTTTCTTCACTCCCATATCCCATCAGTCACTGAATTATAACTAAGTCTTTTTATTCATTGTTTAAAACTATGTAACATTTAATAATACTGAGAATACACTTAACATGTAATTTATAAAGCACAAAAATGAGGTTCTTTCAGCGTATGCTTCCCTATAACAATAATGCATTTGTTTTTGAACTTTCTCAAAATGGTAACTTTTTGTTTTACATTCTTGGGACTTGCTTTTATTCATCTAGCATTACATTTCAAAGACTCATTCATATTTTAGTGTACAGCTGCTGTCCACTAAGATACCACAAATAATTTGTTCATTCTTCTGTTAACATTTAGGTTGTTTCCACTGTTCTCTGTAAAGAACAAATTGGGAATATTCATGTAATTGTCTCCTAGTGCACATATGCAAGCATTTTGGGGTATATACCAAGGAGTAGAATTGTTGAGTCGGGTGCATACCAATTGTTAGGTATATGCCAATGGGTAGAATTCTTGTGAATAATTTAGGGTAGGTACACTATTTAATACAGGGTAATGTTGAACTGTTTTTAAAGTGAGCGCCACTTTCCATCCCCATCATAAATGTATAAGAATTCCCACTGCTCTATATCTTTCCTGTGCTTAGTACTGTTGAACTCCAACTTGTTCTATAATTTGGAATTGTTAGACATTAATTTTTCCCTTCTAGTGACTTTAAAATGGTATTCCGTTGTGATTTTTCTTTGCATTTCTTTTCTTCTTCTTATTTTTTGAGATGGAGTCTCGCTCTGTCGCCCAGGCTGGAGTGCAGTGGCGTGATCTCAGTTCACTGCAGCCTCTACCTCCCAGGTTCAAGCGATTCTCCTGCCTCAGTCTCCCGAGTAGCTGGGATTACAGGAGCCTGCCATCATGCCCGGCTAATTTTTGTATTTTTAGTAGATACGGGGTTTCACCATGTTGGCCAGGCTGGTCTTGAACTGACCTCAGGTGATCCACACACCTTGGCCTCCCAAAGTGCTGGGGTTACAGGCATGAGCCACCGCACCTGGCCTGCATTTCTGATTAATAAAAACATAATAGAAACATTGAGCATCCTTTCATATTTTTTGGCTATTCATATTTATTGGCTATTTATATGAATAGCCAATAAATATGAAAGGATGCTCAATGTTTTTATTGTGAATTACTGTGAATTGCCTAATTTATGCCTATTGTCCATTTTTCTATTGGGTTGTTTTTATATTACTGATTTTTAGAAGATCCTCATGTATTTTGGATACGAATCCATATGTATTACAAATAAGTTCTGTCAGTTTGTGGCTTGTCTTTTCATGTACTGGCTTTTTTTTTTTTTTTTTGACTAACAAAAGTTTGTTGTAGTTACATTTCTCACTTTAAAAAATATGATTATTGCTTTTTGTGTGTAGTTCAAAAGTCCTTGCCTACTTCAAAATCATAAAAATATTATTCTCTATATTGCTCTATAAATTTTAAAGCATTGACTTTCACATTTAAGACTTTAATCCATCCGAAATTGATTTTTATATATGGTATGAGGTAAGAATCCAACTTAATACTGTTTTTCATATGGATAGTTAATTACTCCAGAAACATTCACGGAATGACTTCTCCTTTCTCCAGTGATCTACAGTGCCATCTCTTTCATTTCTATTTGGTTTCATTAATTTTTTTGTCTGTCCCTGTGCTGATACCACTCTGTCTTAGTGATCTAACTTTTGTCATAGCCTTTGTGTCTTCCAGAGAAAGTTTCCTTCCCCAGTTATTCACTTTTGTGTTTTTTGAAAAATATTCTTGAGTCTTTGCTCTTTCATATATATTATGTAAGGAGTTTATAAATTTCTACAAAAAAGCCTATTGGGATTTTAGTTGGGATTACATTTAATCTGTAGATCAATTTGGAAAGAGCTGATATATTTACAATTTTTTTTTTCCATGAAATTTGTATAAATAAATAAATAAATATATATATATATACACGTGTGTGTGTGTGTATATATATATATTTTTTTTTTTTTTTTGAGACAGAGTCTTGCTCTTATTGCCCAGGCTGGAGTGCAGTGACACAATCTCTGCTTATCCCGGCCCGCGGGATAGTCAGAGCAGGCCCTGGAGGAGGGGGTGGGAATTTGGGGAACAAGAGACACAAGAAATGGAGACAAGACAGTGCTCTGATCAAATCTCGTTTAATGGTGGTAATGCACTGCCTTATATACACTTGGAAGGGAAGGGGTTGGGCTAAGGCGGAAATGATCTCATTGCCGGGGGCGCGGCCAGGTTAGTTTCGTTTTCTCCGGTCAGACGTCATGTTGCGCTTGCGCTATTAAGTAACAATTTTCCCCGGGCGCGGGAAAAGTGAGTGAAGAAGAAGCAGGAAGAGCGCCATCTTTAACGAGGTATTAGTACAGGGGAAAAAAGGCAAAGATAGGGAGGAGGTAGAAGGTGGAAATGAATAGAGCTCAGGCGTTTTAATCGTTAATTATTATTCGCTATGGCCAGGGCGTGCAGCTCCGGACATCTGCTCACTGCTCCCTCCGCCTCCAGGGTTCAAGCAATTCTCCTGCCTCAGCCACCCGAGTAACTAGGACTACAAGCGTGCGCCACCACGCCCAGCTATTGTTTGGGTATATATCAACAGGTAGAATTCTTGTATTTTCGTATTTTCTTGTAGAATTTTGTATGTTTGGTAGAGACGGGGTTTTGCCGTGTTGGTCAGGCTGGTCTTGAACTCCTGACCTCAGGTGATCTGCCTGCCTTGACCTCCCAAAGTGCTAGGATTACAGGCATGAGCCACCATGCCTGGCCTAAATATCTTTTAATATACTTAAATGTTTGCTATTTTTTAAATATAAAGTTTAGTATATGTGCTGCCAGAGCAAGCACTTAGTGCGATGTTTTATAATTATTAAATTTATTTCTAGGTACTTAATATTATAAATTATGTCTTTATTAAATTATATGTAAAAATAGTTTATTTCTGGCAATCCTTTTTGAATATGAAAATGCAATTCTTTTTGTGTAATGATATATCCAATTGCCAGATTCTCTTACAGATTCAGTAGGTTTAATCAATCTGACAATAGATTCTTTTGGATTTTCTATAATCATGCACAATCATACCATATAGAAATGATGACCTTTTTATTTATTCCTCTCCAATCGTTATAACTATTGTATCTTTAAAAAAATTATACTGCACTATCTAGACTCTCCAACACAAAATTGAATAAAAGAGTTTATTCTTTCTTGTGTATACAATGCTTCTAAGTTTTCACCAATAAGAATGACTTTTGAGTCTTCTAAAAATGGTATCATTCTATTATAGTTTCCTGGGATTTACTTTTATTCATTATATTTCAAAGACTCATTTGTATTTTAGTATATAACTGCAGTTCGCAAATACATCACAAATAATTTGCTCATTCTTCTGTCAGTTAACATTTAGGTTGTTTTCACTTTTGACTGTAATGAACAAATTGTTGCTATGAATATTCTTGTAGTTATTTCCTAGTGCACACGTGCAAGAGATTTTTGGCTGTATATCAAGGAGCACTAATGGTAAAACAATTCATTAGTTTACAGAAACTTCTATTTTCCTTATTTGGTAAGAATTATTCTCTTAAAAAATTGTGAATGTTATATTATTCATGCTTTTGCATTAAAAACATGAATAGATTTTGAAATTACTTTAGAAATCTTCAGATATAGACTATTACCTATTAATATAATACTGATAATGATATCATTATCAGTATCTGTGGTGGTATTATATTAGTCAAAATTTCTAAATTCATCTTGGGATTTTAGAAATTATATTGAAGCTAGCATCAATGATTCATACAATTACTGTTGATAACCCAAATTTATCAGAGATATGCGGCATCTTAAAATTTTACTCAGATAATGCATTTGGGTGACTTTGTAGTCTGCAAAATTTGCAGTCACAGCTAAGGTTAAGAAAACCATTTTGTAAATGGGCAAAGGACATGAACAGACACTTTTCAAAACAAGACATTCATTTGGTCAACAAATATATGAAAAAATGCTCAACATTACTAATGAAATGCAAATCAAAACCACAATGAGATACCATCTTAACACCAGTCAGAATGGCTATTGTTAAAAAGTCAGAAAAGTAACATGTTAGTGAGGTTGCAGAGAGAAGGGGACTTACACTCTGTTGGTGGGAATGTAAATTAGTTCAGACACTGTGGAAAGCAGTTTGGAGGTTTCTCAAAGAACTTAAAACTACCATTTGACCCAGTAGTCCCATTACAGGGTATATACCCAAAGGAAAATAAATCACTCTACCCAAAAGACACATGCACTCATATGTTCATTGCAGCAGTATTCATGATAACAATGACGTGGAATCAACCTGGATGCCCATCAATGGTGGACCGGATAAAGAAAATGTGATACATATGCAATATAGAACACCATGCATCCACAAAAAAGAACAAAATCATGTCCTTTGCAGCAACATGGTTGCAGCTAGAGGCCATTATCCTAAGCAAATTAACACAGGAACAGAAAACCCAATACCACAGATTCTCACTTATAAGTGGGAGCTAAACATGTAGTACACATGAACATAAAGATAAGAACAATAGACACTGCAGCCTACCAGAGAGGTGGGAGCGGGATTAAGGTTTGAAAAACGAATGGGTACTATGCTCACTCCTCTGGGTGATGGCATAATTTGTACACCAAACCTCAGCGACATGCAGTTTTTCCATGTAACAAACCTGCATGTGTACTTCCAGAACCCGGAATAAAAGTCAAAAACAAAACAAAAAAAAACCCGTTTTACAAAGACACTATTTAAATTATTTGTAATCAATTTAAATATTAATTAAATCAAATTCTTTTTTTTTTTTTTTTGAGACGGAGTTTCACTCTTGTTGCCCAGGCTGGAGTGCAATGGCACGCTCTTGGCTCACTGCAACCTCCGCTTCCCGGGTTCAAGCGATTCTCCTGCCTCAGCCTCTCGAGTAGCTGGGATTACAGGTGTCCGCCACCACGCCTGGCTAATTTTTGTATTTTTAGTAGAGACAGGGTTTCACCACATTGGCCAGGCTGGTCTTGAACTCCTGATGTCAGGTGATCCACCTACCTCGGCCTCCCAATGTGCTGGGATTACAGGCGTGAGCCACCGTGCCTGGCCCAAATTCCTTAAACACTCACACCCATATATACATTACCTACTCTTAAATAATGACAAAGGAAATAACAACTTACTTTATCTCCAGGGCAAGTGTAAGTGATTTAGGTTTCATTTAATCTAGTGTTTTAGAAAGGAAAATCCAAACTCTTGCATAAGCTGTAATACCATGTTTGCATTTTTATTTTACACTGTGGGAAAGATGGGAGAGAATATTTATATAGAAATATTGTATGTCCAAAATTCACAAATTAATTTACTTTGGAGTAAAATTGAATTATATATATATATATTTTATTTTTTTTTTTTGAGATGGAGTCTCGCTCTGTCGCCCAGGCTGGAGTGCAGTGGCCGGATCTCAGCTCACTGCAAGCTCCACCTCCTGGGTTCACGCCATTCTTCTGCCTCAGCCTCCCGAGTAGCTGGGACTACAGGCGCCCGCCACCTCGCCCGGCTAGTTTTCTGTAGTTTTTTTTAGTAGAGACAGGGTTTCACCGTGTTAGCCAGGATGGTCTCGATCTGAATTATATTTATTTTACCATCATAACTTCTAGTTTTTGGTTTTAAGATCTTAGGACAAAAAGGTTTGTAAGTAAAATATCTTTCAATCTGTAACAATATATTTGAATGAAATTTAGACCCAGAACCTGCAATAAAAGTCAAAAAGAAAACAAATTTTAGAAACTTAGACCCAGAACTTTTTGTATTATTTTTATTTTCTCTTTAGTCTTTACGTGATGGTTAATCTTTAGCCTATTGCGCATTTGTATTTCTTTTGTATTTTTTCTTGTAATACAGCAAGGACCCTGAAGTCATTAAACCAAAGTAAGATTTCCTTTATTTCCATCCAACAACTTTTTAAAGGAGATAAAGTGTTTGTGTTAGAGAATAAGAATGTTTAATCTTTTGTTAATAAATTATTACTTTATACACACTAATTCTTATGTATTTATTTTTTCTTTCTTCACATCAGTGTAGTAGTTACTTTTAACCATGAATTTATAATTCAAAGTAATCCAATGTTTCATTTGAAAAAACCTTTCCCAGGTAGAAAATCTTCATTTTAAGATTTAGTTCTATGAACTATCAGCCCATGGGGAATATTAACATATTTAGTAGCTTTGGGTAAATTAAGGTGGTGACGATTAAGACTCTGTGTTCTCATTTTCCAAGCAGGAAAGTTTTTCGTAAAGGGCAAGTGAAGTGCGCCTAAAGCGTTCAGAGTTTGCTTTGGGATTTACATTTTCTTGGGAAGTGTATTAGTTATATCTTGCTGCATAAAAACCACTCCAAAATTTAGTGGCTTAAAACAACAATAATTATTTCTGACTATTCTGTGGATTGGCAATCAGGGCGTTTCTTTGCTGTACTTGCTGGGTAACATTCATGGGGCCACTTGCCGTCATCTGATGCCTCAACTAGGGCTGGAATGTTCCAAGGTGGAGGAGAATTCCTCAGTAGGCTAGACGGCCTCATCACAGCATGGTGGTCTCAGGGTGTCAAAGTGACACAGCAGGAACTGCAAGGCTCTCAAGACCAAGTCTCCGGATCTCACACAATCTCACTCCTGCCACCTTTCATTGGTCAAAGCAAATTACTGATTTTACAAGGCTCTGCCTTTGGTCCCACAGGCAGGAGGTCAGACTGCTGCGTCAGGCAGGCATAACTGGGGCTGCCTGTCCCTGTGGAGAATGACCCTTGGCAGCCCGGGCTGGCTGCAGGGGCTTTGCAGCCTCTACCCATACACCCAAGCTGGAAATGACTTAGGGGGCCAACAGGGACATGACAGGCCCTGCTGCATAGCGAGTGCCCTGCGTGTGCACCTGTACATTCCTCCTCTCCCCGAGTTGTATGGGGTGCACTGTGCCTTTACCCTAAGTCCCTTCTTGGTCAGTCCCTGGTTGTTGTCCCTTTGTGGTGGTCAGCAAGAAACGTGCAGTTTCAGTTCGATGTGGAGTGGGATGGCAACTTTAGGGAGGGGAGTTAGTTACTCTAATATCAGATGCTATTTTACAAACTTATAAGTTCAACCTTGAATCAAGGGTGTGAAGAAATAGACTCCATCTCTTGATGGGGAGAGAAGAAATGACACACTGCCAAGAGATGTGGATACAGGGAGGTATGATTTATTGGACTATTATGATAGTGACTTATCCCAGTGGCCTTTAAGAGTCCTTCCAGGATTCATATAGATGCTTAATGGTCTTTCTCATATCAACGAAAATAGGAATTCATTGCAATTGAGACACTTTCTGGTCTTCAAATTTAAGAATATTCTAGAGACGGGCAAACTATTCTAGGTCAAAGTTTCCTCAAGTGCAAACTGTACAACTGGGTTTTATTCAATTTACTCATTTGTTTTTCTTTAGAAATGTACAGCCTCTGGAGACCCTGCTTCTGAATGAGCGGGCTGCAGTTTCCTTGGGATCCGGAACTCATATTGGATTCGCTACCTACCATCTTGGACAATTCATGTAGGAAAACAAATCCTCATTTGTTCAAACAATAGATGAAAATTATTAAAGTTCGAACACACATTACATGGCAGCCTTGTGTTTCAAAGAAAAGGAAAGAGATAGTTGAATCAGGGTAAAACAACCCACTCACAACCTTAGGCTAAGACACTTACATAGCTTGTCTTCTAGCAAACTGCGTATTTAATCTGCTAAGGCAATGGGTCCCTTGTCTGGAGATGCGACTGCCACTCAGGGTCATATCTTTTGTTCTCCTCTGAACTCTAGTCTAGTTGAAGTTTTCTAAAAATCCGGGAACCCTTATCCCCCAATCCCTGTAAAATGGCTTAATCTAACATGTCACAAAGAAGGAAACTTCATGTCTTAACTTGGGTTAAAAAATTTTTCTAACTTGACACAATTTTCAAAGGCTTCATCAGTTTAAAAAGATTCTTGTGCTGACTCCATTAGCAATATCTGGCAGCTGCTACTAGGCAGCAAAATCTACCATGACTACCACTATTATATATTTGCAGTTCTCTTACTTTTTGTTTTTTTTTCTTGAAAAAAAATTATTTTTAATTTTTGTAGGTACATAGTAGGTATATATATATTTATGGGCTAAGTGAGATATTTTGATACAGGAATGCAATTTGTAAGAAACACAGAGTAAATGGGGTATCCATCATCTCAAGCATTTATCCTTTGTGTTACAGACACTCCAATGATATTCTTTTAGTTATTTAAAATGTATAATTATTTTTGACTATAGTCACCCTGTTGTGTTAGAGAATACTAGATATTATTCATTCTTTCTAATTATTCTTTTGTACTCATTAACCATCCCCACTCCCCCCACCCACCCCGCTACTCTTCCTAACCTCTGGTAACCATCCTTCTATTCTATCTCCATGAGTTCAATTGTTTTAATTTTTAGCTCCCTCAAATAAGTGAGAACATATGATGTTCGTCTTTCTTTGCCTAGTTTATTTCACTTAACGTAATGACCTGTAGTTCCAACCATGTTGTTGCAAATGACAGGATCTCATTCTTCTTTATGGTGTTCTCAAAGCCAAAATATCTTCAATTGTTTGGACCATACTAGAAGCAGGCACAAAGTCAAACAGCCTTCAACATTCAAACAGATGGACACCAACAGTCTTCTGGTCCATATTGGGCTCACTTAGGAAGTTAAAATGAGATCTATAATCTTTTTGTTTGAATAGACGACCTAACAGTGGAAGAAGAAAACATGATAGGCATATGTGTTCCAGTAAGAGAAGGAAAAAAACATCAATTATAGGAGTCCAAACTATTTGGAATTGCCAACTCTGGCACTAAACAGCAGATGGAGCCAAAGGACCTTAATAGCAAGCAACAGATTTGCTGCCCTCTCCCTTACTTTCTGCTTTCTCCTCCATCTACCCAAGATTGCTAGGCCTCAGGGTGTGGGTTAACAGCATAGGCTCGGGAGTCTGACTGCCCAGCTTCACAGTACCATGTTTGCTACTTGGGTAACCTTAGATGACTGACTTAACTTGGTTTTCCTCTTTGCAGAATAGGAATGTTAAGAAAAACCCTACTTCCCAGGGTTATTGGTAAGGTTAGAATAATTATTACTTATCATCATAAGCAATAGTTCCTGCCACATAAGTTTAAAAAATGTTAGCTATTACTTGCTGAAACGCATTACTTTTTATATTTTAACATCTTCAGTGGCATCTAATCCTGTTGCATTGCCACCTCTCCTTTAATCCACGCCTAGGCTCCATGGGGAACTTCCTATGACAAATTGACTAGGAAAAAAATTCAGGTCTGATTTACAGATGATTCTGATGATATGCTGCTACCTCCTAAAAGTGGATGACCACAGCATTATAGAATTCCCCAAGGGTGATCCTGAAAGGCGGTTAGGAAGAAATATCTTCTTGTCAGAACTTTGAGCAGTGCACTTAGTTGTCCATTTTACCTGGAAAGAGAAAGGCCAGAAGTTACAGATCTATACTGATTCATGGGTAGTGGCGGATGGTTTGGCTCTATGTTCAGGGACTTAGGGAGGACTGACAATGAGTTAGAGAAGAGGCATGTAGATCAATCTTTTGTAAGGGCACAGGTGTGGAGATATTCGTGTTCCATGTGAATACTCACTAAATGTCATCTGTTACAGAGGTGGTGCTCAAAAGTCATCTTGACAAGATGACTTTTTGTGTGAATGACAACCAACTGATTTCCCAAGCCACTTCAGTGCTGCTCACTGGACCAATGAACAGGGTGATTATATCAGATCTCTTCCATCATGGATAAGGACATGATTATTTTCCTCACTGGAATAGATACTTACTTGATACGGATTTGTCTTTCCTGTACATGATATTTCTGCTGGCACTATGATTCTTGGATGTATTGAATTCTTATCCACCATGATGATATCCTATGTAATACTGCTTCTGTACTAGGAATTCATTGTACAGCAAAAAACCCAGGCAATATGTTCATACCCATATTATTCACCAGTCTTACCACTATCATTTCATCACTCAGAAGTAACTGGTCTGATAGAATTATAAAATAGTTTGTTGACAACTCAATTATGGCATCAGCTGAGTGACAATGCCATGAGGGGTTAGGGTTCTGTCCTATAAGATGTAGTGTCTGATCAGAATCAATGACCAATATATGGTAATTTCTCTCCCATAGTCAGAAAATATAGGTCTAGGAATGGAGGGCTGGAAGGAGAAGTGGCCTTCCTCATTGTTATCTGTTATCCACACACAAAATTTGTGCTTCTTGTTCCTGCAACTTTGGAAACTTTGATTTAGATGCTTAGTTCTCAAGGGATGAATACGTCTACCAGGGTACATAATTATGATTCCGTTGAACTGGAAGTTGAGACATCACCTGATTATTTTGGGCTTCTTGTTTACTCTGTTGTCTCTACAGCATCCTTCAAGGTCAGCTCAGGAGTACTCTCCTTTCTCAATGGTGAAAGGCTAATTAAGCTGTTTTCCCAAGCAAAACAACTCTTTTCACACCCCATTGCTATCCTTATGTCATGTAGACAGTGCTGCAGTTCTTTTTTTCATAGCAATTTTTTCTTCCTGTTTTACTTCTATGTGGTTTTAATTGAAAAACAGCCAAATGATAAATACATATATAAACATCCTGCCTCCTCTGTTGTGTCTGATTAAGATTTAGTAAGAGGCCTCAGGGTCTCCACCTGTTAGTACGTTGTGGTTTGTCTTGTATCTTTGGAGACGGGAGAGATCTGCGGCCTGTATATGTTTGTTGGAAATAAACTGCTTCTGTTTTTGAAAATAGGAATTTGCTTTATTTATTGCTGAAAACTTATGCCTTTGAAGTGAAAATATAAATTGCCTAAGTAATGTTCTCAAAACCAATTCTTACATAAGGTAATTTCTCTTAAATGTCTAGCACAGTGCCATTCAAGCATTCAATAAACATTAGTTGAGTATCGTTTAAGTTACAGACATTGGAAATACAGAGTCACTCCCCTCAAAATCTAGCCTAGAAGAGTAAGTGGCCATAAACACATAAGTTAATTTCAGGCACTAGGGCAGCAGTAGCTGAGAGGTAAAATGGGGGCATAAGGGAGGTAAGTAGGTACAGGCTTTTCCCCAATCTTGGGCCCTATCAGAGCCTCAGCAGATGCCTGTGGCCTGCAGAGGCCTTAGCATGCCCAGATGAGGAAGGATTCAATGATAAGGAAAGAAAGAATCTCTTTGCAGACTTGGAATCTCACTCTTTTTGCCCAGGCTGGAGTGCAATGGCTTAATCTCAGCTTGCTGCAATCTCTGCCTCCCAGGTTCAAGCAATTCTCCTGCCTCAGCCTCCCGAGTAGCTGGGATTGCAGGTGCGTGCCACCATGCCCGGCTAATTTTTGTATTTTTAGCAGAGATGGGGTTTCACCATGTTGGCCAGGCTGGTCTCCAACTCCTGACCTCAAGTGATTTGCTTGCCTAGGCTCCCCAAAGTGCTGAGGTTATAGGCGTGAGCCACCACGCCTGGCCACAGGCAGGACTTTAAACTGCACCGAAGCTTCATGTGTAGGACAGATCACCTGTGTGGGAGCATGTGGCTTTGAACTCTGAGTACCACATGGATGGACAATCTTGGATCGGCTCCCCAAATTCTGTTCCTCTTCTGTCTTCTGGCCTAGAGAGAGAACTGTGGTGTCACTAACCTTGGATTCAATTACCTTAAGAATCTCCACTCACAAGAACTCAAATTGCTTTGGAGTTGTTAATTACAGTAGTTTTTGAACAGAGGTGGATTAATCGTGAGCTAATGAAGTTTAAGCTTCAGGACCTAAATTTCACTGCACCAGCTACCTCCAAGGTTCTGGGAGGGGCCCTGACACTGTGTTTGCAAGGGTACATGCTTTTGTAAACTTCGCAAAAGTAAACTATTTTTAATGCAGTTAGTTAAGATGGCTCCCTCTTTCCACTCCAACCCCCTCTCTGCCATACTTCTCCTTGCACTGGAGAGGGCTGAAGTAGGACCATGGAATTTCATATTGCTAATTTTGTATTCTTTTACTTATAGAGGGTTCCTTGAACTGCACAAGCTTCAGTCTCCTCCCTGGATCCATCCCTGGTTCTGATCCTGACTATGATTTCACCCAAGTCAATGTTTAGATTGTATTAATAATAAAATGAGATACAACAGTCCTTATTATTAAAAGTATGTACTGTATTTTTTAAGAAAAGAAGCAATTCAGTGAAATTATTATTATTATTATTTTTGAGATAGAGTCTCGCTCTGTCACCCAGGCCGGAGTGCAGTGGTGCGATCTCGACTCATTGCAACCTCCACCCTGCCAGGCTCAAGCAATTCTCCTGCTTCAGCGCCCCCCGTAGCTGGGACTACAGGCACATGCCACCATGCCTGGCTAATTTTTGTATTTGTGGTAGAGATGGGGTTTTGCTATCTTGACTAGGCTGGTCTACGAACTCCTGACTTCAGGTGATCCACCCGCCTCGGCCTCCCAGAATGCTGGGATTACAGGCTTGAGCCACTGTGCCGGGTCCAGTGAAATTACTTCTTACCCAAAGAAGGCAATTAAAGGAGCTTGTGTATGGAGCACTAAATCTGGGGATCAGATTTGCCAAAAAAAGTCAAGAAGAAACTGAAGAGGTTTAAAAGGCATATATTGCTTTTTCATTAGTATAGGAATGGTGGAAGAATAAAAATAAAATCAAAGATGATGGATTGATTAACCAGGAGGAAAGGAGAGATGATTGAGATTAAGGGTCATGGATCAGGGACAGAAGGGAAGAAATGGGAAGATGGCTGTCAGTAGACAGATATAAAAAGAAAAAGGAGATGAATGCGCCTAGGTCCAGCTGCTTTTAAAAAGAGTTTTAAATCTAGATGCCAGTAAATCAGAAATAAATTGTGACTGGAAGCCAACAAAGTCCAACAGAAGAAGCAAGGAGAGATCTAAGAGAGCTGCTTGGAAAGAATATGAAGAAGGAAGCCTGGATCCAGGAAACTACTGAGAAGCACCTTAATGGAAAAGATTCCATCTTCTTTTCAAGTATTCTTTCTGTATTATATTCATCAGAATAGGCTAGGTCATGCTGCTGGAATAAGTTAACCCCCAAATCTCCATAGGTCACACAAACACCATTTATTTATCACCATGCTATAAACCTGCTGTGGTTGGTAGAGGGCTTGGTTCCACATAGTAACTCAGGGACCCAGGTTGACCTAGGCTCCACCGTCTTGTAGATGCACCATCTGGAACATGTAGTTGCTAGGGCAGCGGAATAGAGAGGCTGGAGCATCTTACTTGGACTTTTCACTGCCTCCACTTGGAATTGACACACGTGGCATCCATTCACATTTCATTGGCCAGAACTAGTCATTGGGGATTTGGAAAATAAATATTTAATGAGTATTTCTGTGTATGCTGCATCCTGTCTGAATCTTGATAGTGGTGCTGTCAGTTTTTTCTTGCCTTGGAGAGGCTTCTGAGGTGCAGTTTCGTGCAGAAATTGGATGCAGTCTGAGCCTCCCCAGAGTGGGATTTGAAAACATTTTGTATTTGATTGCTTTGACCGGTAGGGTCTCCAGTTTAGTCTGTGCTGAGGATGATTACTTGAATTTTGTGTCTCCCCTCTTCCCTACCTCCAGTGCCCCCTGAGGGTCATTAACTTTAGAATTATTTTCATTCTATGTTCATGCATTCATTTCTTTATTTATTCAACATTTATTAACTTCTTACTGTATGTTATGGCTTTACTTGGCCCTGCAGATTCAATGAAGACTAAAACACAGTTCTTATTCTCAAGAAGCTCCCACTTTGGAGACAGTAAGCAAGTTAATACAGATGACATAGACTAGACATGGCAGCAATTTCTAGCTGGAAGGATCAGGAAGGACTCCATGTAGGTGACAGCTCAGTGTATTTATAAACTTGGGGAGATTTAGGAATTTATAATCTGTAGGAGGCTTAAAAATGTATACACAAGAACCCAGATATGCATAAATGTGGTGTTCTCTACTTTTTTTCTTTCTTTTTTTTTGTATATAGATATTTTTATTTTACATTTGAAAAAGACTCAGAGGTGTGAAGAAACTTGTCAAGATCCTTCCTATATATTGGTTTAGTTGAGGCCTGGTTTTAAACCCAACCCAACTTTGTATGGCTCTGAAAACTGGGCTCCTAGCCACCACATGATTCTGCTACCTAATCATCTATATGTTCCTATCTTTTCCTTTTTTTCCAGAATAAAAGAGAAAAAGTGGGGGGAAAAAACAATTTTTTCAGGCAAGGATTAATTTTTAATGACATCCTTTCCTGTGTTAAATGTGAAATCTCTTTTGTTGCAATGCCAGTCAAGTATTTAGTTTTCAGTTTCTTTATACTATTTGTATTCAAATTATACTTGATCTTAAAAAAGTAGGGGAATACTTAATTTGGTCTGTTTTCAGATTTCTGCCATTAATTTGGCACACATTCAAAATGGTCAGATGATTTAATTACTTATGATTTTTATGAGTTTAGTTATTCTAAAGTAGTTTCCAATCTATGGATCTTAGTTTTTAGGAGTCTTTTATTTTTTTATTATTATTTTATTATTAGTAGTATACTTTAAGCTCTAGGGTACATGTGCACAACGTGCAGGTTTGTTACATATGTATACATGTGCCATGTTGGTGTGCTGCACCGGTTAATTTGTCATTTACATTAGATATTTCCCCTAATGCTATCCCTTCCCACTTCCCCACCCTACAACAGGCCCTGGTGTGTGATGTTCCCCACCCTGTGTCCAAGTGTTCTCATTGTTCAATTCCCAACTATGAGTGAGAACATGTGGTGTTTGGTTTTCTGTCCTTTTGATAGTTTGCTCAGAATGATGGTTTCCAGCTTCATCCATGTCTCTACAAAGGACATGAACTCATCCTTTTTTATGGCTGCATAGTATTCCATGGTGTATATGTGCCACATTTTCTTAATCCAGTCTATCATTGATGGACGTTTAGGTTGGTTCCAAGTCTTTGCAATTGTGAATAGTGTCACAGTAAACACACATGTGCATGTGTCTTTATAGCAGCATGATTTATAATCCTTTGGGTATATGTCCAGTAATGGGATGGCTGGGTCAAATGGTATTTCTAGTTCTAGATCCTTGAGGAATTGCCACACTGTCTTCCGCAATGGTTGAACCAGTTTACAGTCCCACCAACAGTGTAAAAGTGTTCCTATTTCTCCACATCCTCTCCAGCACCTGTTATTTCCTGACTTTTTAATGATCGCCATTCTAACTGGTGTGAGATGGTATCTCATTGTGGTTTTGATTTGCATTCCTCTGATGGCCAGTGATGCTGAGCATTTTTTCACGTGTCTGTTGGCTGCATAAATGTCTTCTTTTGAGAAGTGTCTGTTCATATCCTTTGCCCACTTTTTGATGGGGTTGTTTGATTTTTTTCTTGTAAATTTGTTTAAGTTCTTTGTAGATTCTGGATATTAGCCCTTTGTCAGATGGGTAGATTGTAAAAATTTTCTCCCATTCTGTAGATTGCCTGTTCACTCTGATGGTAGTTTCTTTTGCTGTGCAGAAGCTTTTTAGTTTAATTAGATCCCATTTGTCAATTTTGGCTTTTGTTGCCATTGCTTTTGGTGTTTTAGTCACGAAGTGCTTGCCCATGCCTATGTCCTGAATGGTATTGCCTAGGCTTTCTTCTAGGGTTTTTATGGTTTTAGGTCTAACATTTAAGTCTTTAATCCATCTTGAATTAATTTTTGTATAAGGTGTAAGGAAAGGATCCAGTTTCAGCTTTCTGAAATATGGCTAGCCAGTTTTCCCAGCAACATTTATTAAATAGGGAATCCTTTCCCCATTTCTTGTTTTTATCAGGTTTGTCAAAGATCTGATGGTTGTAGATGTGTGGTATTATTTCTAAGGGCTCTATTCTGTTCCATTGGTCTATATCTCTGTTTTGGTCCCAGTACCATGCTGTTTTGGTAACTGTAGCCTTGTAGTATAGTTTGAAGTCAAGTAGCATGATGCCTCCAGCTTTGTTCTTTTGGCTTAGGATCGTCTTGGCAATGTGGGCTCTTTTTTGATTCCATATGAACTTTAAAGTAGTTTTTTCCAATTCTGTGAAGAAAGTCATTAGTAGTTTGATGGGGATGGCATTGAATCTATAAATTACCTTGCCCAGTATGGCCATTTTCACAATATTGGTTACTAGTAAGATTGACTTTCTCCTTATGTTTATTGGTCCTTTTCCCATTTTAAAATCTGAATGTTTGTCTTTCTCTATTTTTGTATTTTGTGTTAGATTTTTGTATTATTTTTCATTGATTTTTAAGAGCTTGGTACAAAGTAAAGATATTATTCTTTTAGCTATCAAATATGCTGAAAACTGTCCAGGTGCAGTGGCTCACGCCTGTAATCCCAGCACTCTGGGAGGCTGAGGCGGGTGGATCACTTAAAGCCAGGAGTTCAAGACCAGCCTGGCCAACATGGCTAAATCCTATCTCTACTAAAAATACAAAATAAAAATTAGCTGGGTGTGCTAGCAGGCGCCTGTAATCCCAGATACTCAGGAGGCTGAGGCAGGAGAATCGCTTGAACCCAGGAGGCAGAGGTTTCAGTGAGCTGAGATTGTGCTACTGCACTCCAGCCTGGGTGACAGAGTGAGACTCTGTCTCAAAAAAAAAAAAAAAAAAAAAAAAAAAAAAAAAAAAGCTGTAAACAGGAGCTGCTTTTTAAAACCCAAAACAGTGGATTTCATGTGACAGCTCTTTGGGGAAGAGGTAATATCATGGGGTGCTGTGTGAATTATGCAATAAAAAGTTCTCAGTATGCAGGCCTTCCATCTACCTGGTGTTGATTAAAACACCTGCCCCCCATTAGAGAACTTGAGTTAAGGTGTATTATTTTAACAGATCAAAACTCTGGGGAAATGTCTCATTAATCCAGTTTTTTGTATTATTTAATATTTAAAGGAAAACTCATTCCTCTCTATCAAGAAATCACTTATTAGATTTTCAGTAGTGCCCTGAGGCACCATGGAAAAATATAAGTTGGTTTTGATGGAAAAAGGACATAGAGCATAAAGAACCAAAGTAAAAAGATGGTAAAACCCCCACAGAAGGGAAGGAGGCCCTAGAAGCTAGATAAATGGAGGTAATAAAGCAAGATAAATCCTCAAATCAGGAACTATTTCACCATTACAGACCAGAGCCCACAGCATACTTGCCTGGAACATACTCTATAAATGGAACCAGAAATAGAATAAGACAAAGGAAAAAGTAGTATTATGATTCCTCTCTGAGGGGACTGGGTGCCATGGCTCACACCTGTAATCCTACCACTTTGGGAGGCTGAGGCAGGTGGATCACTTGAGGTCAGGAGTTTGAGACCAGCCTGGCCAACATAGTGAAATCACATCTCTACTGAAAATACGAAAACTAGCTGGGCATGGTGGTACACACCTGTAATCCCAGCTACTCAAGAGGCTGAGGCAGGAGAATTGTTTGAACCTGGGAGGCAGAGGTTGCAGTGAGCGGAGATCACGCTGCTGCACTCCAGCCTGGGTACCAGAGGGAAACTCTATCTCAAATAATAATAATAATAATAAGAGGAAGAATTCCTCTCTGAGAGACTGTGATATGTAGCTGAAAGTAATTAAAAATACTACGTAAGAACCTCATAAAAGACACATTTGAGTAAAGGCAGGTAGTTTAACTGGAGTGTTGTGGCTCATGCCTGTAATTGCAACACTTCGGGAGGCTGAGGCAGGCAGATCATTTGAGTCCAGGAATTTGAGACCAGCCTAGGCAACACAGTGAAACCCTGTGTCTACAAAAAATAGAAAAAATTAGCCAGGTATGGTGGCATGCACCTGTAGCCCCAACTACTCAGGAGGCTGAGGTAGGAGGATTGCTGAAGCCCAGGAATTCAAGGCTGCAGTGAGCCATGATCACACCACGGCACTTCAGCCTAGGCAACAGAGTGAGAGTCCATCTCTAAATAAATAAATAAATAAAAATTTTAAAAAAGCAGATAGTTTCTGACCACCCCACTAAGGAAGATGAGTCAGATCAACTGCAAAGTTTACCTTCTGTCTCAGAGAGGCATGCAAGTTTAGGGTCTGAGCAGAATTGCTTGAAATGTCAGGAAGAGGCTGAGCACTGTCCTCTGTGTCTTTCCTCTCTATTCCTCCCCTGTGGAGGGAAAGTTAAATGTTAAATTTGAACTCAGTTGAACATGAACACAAACAATAGTCACCAAGTCCCGGAGCAGGTTGCATGAGCCCCTTGAGGCATTCGTCCAGTACAGTTTAGGAGAAATCTGTTTCTGTACGTTAGTTACTGAAAAACAACAGACAATTGCAAAAACAAGTTAAACTTTCTGCGTTCCTTGAGGCCAGTCATGAAGGGCCCTCATGACTTGGCCCCATGCCAAACAACTCCTTACAGAAAGAGATAGGGTCCCAGACTGTACTGAAGCTTCATGAGACCTCTAGTTGTCTGTGCATGGATGAATGGCTGACTCTGGAGCCCAGGCTGTTGCTTCCCAGTCTGGTGATGAATCCTCCATAGTCTGGTGAGTGTAAAAAAAAAAAAAAAAAAAAAATATATATATATATATATATATATATATATATATATGTATCTTTTCCCTTCTTCCCTTTCTATTGCAATTTGCTTATTATATGATTTGCTTATTATATTTGCACGGCCATTTACATGAGATAAAGGTTGTTTACCCTTAAAGGTATCTGTGTGTGTCTTTTCTTTCCCCCTCACACATTTCCCACACAGAACATCCCCTAGGCAACAAACAGTCTTTTGTTCAAATAAATTTTGAAGAAATGTATAAAAAATATTGTTTGAAAGGCTACTGGAGGGGCTACCTCTCTCAATCTCACCCTGGCTCCAGGGAGGTGGTGGGATGGGAAGTAGAGAAATACTGTAGTTTTCATGGGGCTCACTTTAATGCTCAAGTTTGCTCCCTCCTTCTTTCCTTACAAAAGAAAGAAAAAAAGAAAAGAAGGGTAAAAGTCAGAAGGTTTATTTGGTTAAAAACATATTCCTTTCCTTGCTTATAAAGCAAGGTTAATAGAAGCCCACTATCTCTTATCCACAATTCCATTTGATTTTCAGAGCTGAAAAGCTCTGACAATCAAAAGCGTTTTTCATATCTCATTTGGCAGCAAAGCCTGACCTGACAGGAGGTGAAACTAACTATAGCCTTTATTTATCTTAAATAATGGGAAGACTAATATATTTTACTATAGAAATATTTATGTATATGATTTCAGGATGCTGCCCCAGGTCCTGCTAGGGGAGTAGAGATGGTTCTATGTACCATATGACCTTTCTAAAAACTGAAAAATTCTGACTTCTAAAACATTTTAACCATGTGGGGTTTAGATAAGGAATAATGTTCAAAGATTTGTCACAAGGTACAAGTAAAGAATGTTCACGAAGCATCCAGAACAGTGCCTGACACCTGGAAAACAGGAGCTTCATTTTCCTCTCCTTGTAGTTTTGCCTATGTGAATAAGGAGCCCTTTTTCAAAAGTTAGCTCCAGGCAGCTGAACCTGGGCCAGATATTACAAATAAAAAACTGGGTGAAAAAATATTTGCAATTTATTTAACAGGCAAAGAGTTAATATCCCTAATATGTAAGGAGTTCTTAAAGAAGAAAAAGCCAAATCTGGTAGGAAAGTAGGCAAAATACATGAATGAATAGTTCACAGGAAAAAATAAATGCTCCTTAAATATTAAAAAATATTTAAAAATAAAATGTTAAAATTTTAAAATTAAATTTTATTTGGAAATATCATTATAAACTCAATTTTTAAAAAATTATATTTCCTAGCTCTGTGTACCAGAAGTCCTGGAAGCAGTGGCATCTAATAGTAAGATGCCATTGCTTCTGGAGCCCAAATCTTGATTTCTAAACATCATTCTTGATATAAGGGGCTCCTTGGTAAAAATATCTCCACAGGTGGAGCACAAAAAATACCAGGCGAGCTTTTTTTTTGCCTTCTCTTTCCCTCTCCCAACATGGCAGCCTCAGCAAAAAAGAAGAATAAGAAGGGGAAGACTATCTCCCTAACAGACTTTCTGGCTGAGGATGGGGGTACTGGTGGAGGAAGCACCTATGTTTCCAAACCAGTCAGCTGGGCTGATGAAACGGATGATCTGGAAGGAGATGTTTCAACAACGTGGCACAGTAATGACGACGATGTGTACAGGGCGCCTCCAATTGACCGTTCCATCCTTCCCACTGCTCCACGGGCTGCTCGGGAACCCAATATCGACCGGAGCCGTCTTCCCAAATCGCCACCCTACACTGCTTTTCTAGGGAAGCTACCCTATGATGTGACAGAAGAGTCAATTAAGGAATTCTTTAGAGGATTAAATATCAGTGCAGTGCGTTTACCACGTGAACCCAGCAATCCAGAGAGGTTGAAAGGTTTTGGTTATGCTGAATTTGAGGACCTGGATTCCCTGCTCAGTCCCCTGAGTCTCAATGAAGAGTCTCTAGGTAACAGGAGAATTCGAGTGGACGTTGCTGATCAAGCACAGGATAAAGACAGGGATGATCCTTCTTTTGGCCGTGATAGAAATCGGGATTCTGACAAAACAGATACAGACTGGAGGGCTCGTCCTGCTACAGACAGCTTTGATGGCTACCCACCTAGAAGAGGTGATGATAGCTTTGGAGACACGTATCAAGATCGTTATGATTCAGACCAGTATCGGGATGGGTATCGGGATGGCCCACGCCGGGATATGGATCGATATGGTGGCCAGGATCGCTATGATGACCGAGGCAGCAGAGACTATGACAGAGGCTATGATTCCCGGATAGGCAGTGGCAGAAGAGCATTCGGCAGTGGGTATCGCAGGGATGATGACTACAGAGGAGGCGGGGACCGCTATGAAGACAGATAGGACAGACGGGATGATCGGTCGTGGAGCTCCAGAGATGATTACTCTCGGGATGATTATAGGCGCGATGACAGAGGTCCCCCTCAAAGACCCAAACTGAATCTAAAGCCTCGGAGTACTCCTAAGGAAGATGATTCCTCTGCTAGTACCTCCCAGTCCAGTCGAGCTGCTTCTATCTTTGGAGGGGCAAAGCCTGTTGACACAGCTGCTAGAGAAAGAGAAGTAGAAGAACTGCTACAGAAGGAACAAGAGAAGTTGCAGCATCAGCTGGATGAGCCAAAACTAGAACGACGGCCTGGGGAGAGACACCCAAGCTGGCGAAGTGAAGAAACTCAGGAACGGACGGTCGAGGACAGGAAGTGAGTCATCACAGACTGGGACCTCCGCCACATCTGGCAGAAATGCACGAAGGAGAGAGAGTGAGAAGTCTCTAGAAAATGAAACACTCAATAAGGAGGAAGATTGTCACTCTCCAATTTCTAAACCTCCCAAATCTGATCAGCCCCTAAAGGTAATGCCAGCCCCTCCACCAAAGGAGAATGCTTGGGTGAAGCGAAGTTCTAACCCTCCAGCTCGATCTCAGAGCTCAGACGCAGAGCAGCAATCCCCTACAAGTGGTGGGGGAAAAGTAGCTCCAGCTCAACCATCTGAGGAAGGACCAGCAAGGAAAGATGAAAATAAAGTAGATGGGATGAATGTCCCAAAAGGCCAAACTGAGACCTCTAGCCGTGGACCAGGAGAGGGAGGGAACAAAGACCACTGGAAGGAGTCAGATAGGAAAGATGGCAAAAAGGATCAAGACTCCAGATCTGCACCTGAGCCAAAGAAACCTGAGGAAAATCCAGCTTCGAAGTTCAGTTCTGCAAGCAAGTATGCTGCTCTCTCTGTTGATGGTGAAGATGAAAACGAGGGAGATTATGCCGAATAGACCTCTACATCCTGTGCTTTCTCCTAGTTTCTCTCCACCCTGGAACATTCGAGAGCAAATCAAAACCTTTATCCAGACAAGACAAAATAAAACTCACCATCTCCTGAAGACCTTTCTTACCTTTTTTAAAAAACAAAAAATGAAATTATTTTGCATGCTGCTGCAGCCTTTAAAGTATTGAAGTAACTGGAGAATCGCCAATATAGCCAGAGAGAAAGGGACTACAGCTTTTTAGAGGAAGAGTTGTGGTGCATTATGTCACCACACAGTTGCCAGTGTGATTAGTGCCTAGGGGCCTCCATTTAGCAGAAATGGTAATGACAGTGATAATAACGTCTGGGACCTGGTTGGGCAGTAGGGGAGGGAGGTAGAAGGAAAATTGTGAGATTTCTACCTTTTAGTTTTTATCCTATTGTGGCATATATGAATTCTCAAAATATTATCTGAATAAATTTTCCACTCTTGGAAAGGTAGATTTAGCCTCAAGTTGTTTTAGTCTCCAGGAGGCTGCCAGCCCCTCCTCTTATTTAATTCTGAGTTTTGGGGGCCAGCCTAGGGGGAATTTTTTTTAACCCCCCAGGGGGGTAGCTGGGAGTGAGACTATAAGCCATAAAGAATAGGACTGCATTGGACCAAAATAAATGGGAAAATCGTGGTTTGAAAAGAAGCTTTTGGGAAGTGATGAGTCATTTTGTACCAGGTAATAGGGGAAAATTGTGTGACCTCCAGCAAACACATGAACGGTTATTTCCTGGAGCCGGAAGCACTTGGGGGTCGTGGTAATTCCCAGTGTTTTCTGTGTCCTAGTTTTACCCTTTCTAAACACTGTCCTTTTTGAAAGTTTGAATATATCCACATCCTGTTGAAACGTTGAAACTAAAAACTTAGACTCTTGTGGTCATCTTAAGTTCTTCGTGCTACTCTTAACCTCCCAAAAAGCAATCTCTTAAGTCACATAGATGATGTCTTGGGCATTTTCTCTCTCAGCCATGGAGAGCTGTGAAAGGAAGAATCGCTGCTTTTCTCAAGCAAATCGGTTTCTTGATGTCTTTTGGTTCTCACTCCTTGCCTGCTCCTGATGCTTTGACCTCTTTTATAGATCAGAGTGCTCTAGAATAATGGATGGTCTTGGATGGTGGATAAATAGGGACAGGGACAGTTAAATTGGGAGCCTTTTTTACAACCTTGATGAGTTTTTTTCCCCCCATGTTTCCTTCTCCACTGAAATGCTACACCAATGCTTGTTGGATTCATGAGGTAGCCAGAACAATGTGTTGTTTTTCTTTATTATTTTTTTTAAAGCTTCCCTTGAGAGAATAAATGGTAATGGAGAGAACTATTTAACAAGGTCCTGGTTTCTCTTGCAACACAGTAGCTAAATTTGCCTGCTTGTATGTGCATTTTTGTAGGGATCGGCTTGGTAGACAGTATTAGCAGAGAAACGACACCTTGATCTTGGTTTGCAAGCCCGTCTCCCATCAGTCCTAGATTAGGCCCTGTTCATCCATGCAGGGGTGTTGGTTTATGCGTGCTGCAGCAGTGGGCATAATATAATTTACCCAGTTGACAAAGGTGTGTACCAAGTGAATTTAAATAATTGGTGTGGATTGGCCAGTAGCTAAGAAGTGGGCTTTTAAAGAGTGTTGAAGATTGAAAGGTTTATTTATTTATTTATTTATTTTTAAAAATTTTTTTTAAAAAGGAAAAACCATTGATTGTAGATAATGAAAAGCTAGGGTTTGCCCTCTTCATGTCTACTCTCCTTCCAAATAGTTATATCCAAAACTGTTTTTCCCTCTCCCCTGCCTTGTCTCCCCTATTAAAATAGAAATGGGGATTAATGTCCCGCTCCTGAATACATGTAAAATTTGTACAAAAATATCTTCTATGAAAATGATTTGTAATCTGTAGACTTATTACCTGGGAGATGTCTTGATGTAAAATACCATCCTTTGGGTTGTGGGTTTTTTGTTTTCTCCAAATAAATCTGATCTTTAAAGTTCAAACAAACAAACAAACAAAATACCAGGCGAAACTGGGACTTCTTTCTGCATCAGAAAGTAAACAAGTGATCAAAAAATGATATTGATATGTCAAAAGGATACAAAAATCAACTAGAGAGAGCTCTCACTGGCCAAATTTGAGACAATTTATGTATCAAAAAGAATAATCAAGGCAATTGGTTAAAAAAAACAACATAGAATCTTTAACATTCCAAGTCTACAGTGATACTCAGGGTGGACTGGGGGATGAAAGGGTGGAGGGAGAAAAATTATTTTTAGAGGAAAACTCTGGTTAGTAAAAGTAGAAGGAGTAATAGAATTTAGAAATCAACATTTTGCAGTTTCCAATGATTGATTCAGGTAAGGATCATAATTGGATGCTATGTCCTCTAGGTGAAAGTCACACTTGTAAAATGTGGCTGACACCATCTGAACCAACTGAACAAATTTAACATCATCAATAGTGGGACAGTCTGACATCATGTGCCTAGTAAGATGGTGCAATGCATTATACATGGATTATTTATGAAAAGTCCTGCTAAAAGTGTTTAGCCTGAATCTAATCTGGCTCCAGCTTAATTTAAACCTAAGTCTGTGAAAGTTTTAAAATATATTACCCATTTCCCTCCAGAAAGATGACCTCAATTTGCACTCTCAGCAAAGTAGTAGACTGCCAGTTTCCCTGAACAAGTTAATTGAGACCACGAGGACAAAAAAATACACATGCAGTATGTGAGATCCTCATCAAGACAACTGACCTGGATTCTTCTCAAAGACAATGGGGAATAAAAGCAAGAGAATTTTTCTACATTGCAGGAGACCTACTTGAATCCTGGATTTTTAAAAAAGCTATAAAAGACATTTTGGGACAATTGACATTTTTAGTGTGGAATGGTTATAAATGATATTTAGGAATTATGAATGTCTTTGATGTGAAAATATCTAAGGTCATAATATTCTCCTATTATGGCTATGTGGGAGAATGTCCTCATGTTTTAAAGATGAATGCTGAAGAATTTAAAAAAGAAAATAATGTCTGCAACTTACTTTCAAATGGTTTAGAAAAATCATGTAAATAGGGCAAAAAGTGAAAATACCCCCAATTCTTCTGACTCCGAAGGTCCACAAAACATACTTGAAAAGCCACTGGGCTACGCAATGAACAATCTGGATTCCCCAAATGAGTACTTATGATGGTGGCTGGGTGGAGCTCCTGGAAACCTGACATCTATCCATTTGTGTATGTCTCTCCCAGTGCCTCAACACCTGGAGTTCCTTAAGGCAGTTTCATGAATGAATTTGTTCCCACCGGTTCTTTTTCTGACATGTGAAAGCTTTTATAATCTCAGATCCTGTCTCTTTATCTCAGAATAAAGAAAGCTCCCCTCAGCATCTATGTCAACACAGACAAAGGGTTCAATCTGCCAAAAATGCCGCAGCAAAGTCTGGCTCTTGACTACAATTGGGGTGTGGGACGAGGTGGCTTTTTCCTCTGATTTCACAACCTCTCAAGCAAATGGATTTTTATTGTTTCTTTTTCTTCTGTAAGCTAAAGGAACTAGGGCCCTAGGGTGGCTTCTACCACTAAGTTTCATCCTTTACCACCAACTGACTCAAGAAAAAACTGTGCAATAAGAGACCACAAACAACGTCCTGAAACATGAAAATAAAATGCATATATTTTCACCTGAATATTTAGAACAATAGGACTTAGCATTAGAAGACTGGGTTCAGATCCTGATTCTGCTTTTAACAAGTATTGGACGGGTTATGGACAACTCACACCCTGTTAAGTCTCAGTCATTTCACCTGTAAAACTGGGGGGCTAATGATAATAATAGCTCTGAAAATAAAATGAAGAATAACCATGGAAATGAGTTAATGGCTATCAACGTCCTTTGCATTATGAAATGGCTATAAAATGATCCTAGCTAGTCTAGCTAACTGAATTAATAAATCAATAACCTGAAGTCCAACAAAGACATGACTTGATTGACATTATAGCACAAATTCAAATTAACAAATGAACAATCTGAGGTTCAACAAGGACATGACTTTATTGACATTACAAAGCAAATGTATTTATCTGTTCAACAGTCTCTCTCCTGGGTTAGGACTTAACACTAAAATATGGAGATGAATGAGACTGTCCTCTCAATGCACGTAGATGTATTTGTAGAGATCCATATAGATACATAAGAAACACAGCTGTCTTGCCAAATTTACTGAGTCATCACAGCACCATACTAAGAGTTTGGGTATACTACCTCACTGAAGCTTATGACTGTCCTATGAGATAGCGCCTATTATTATCCCCATCTTATGAATAAGAAAAATGATACAAACGAAGGAGAGATTATAAAGGCCTGAAAAATATCAGTGAGAATGTAGGAGAAGGAATGAACTTTAGATTGAGCAGGTTAAATATGCAGGACATAGGAAACCAATGGGATATAAGGATTAAGGAAAAAAGAGATGACAAGAAACTGTGTTGCTATAATTGGGCAAATGTTACTGCCATACAGAGGGAAGAATAGGTTGGTGGGGAAAATGTCCACTCATTTAACCAATATTAACTGAGCACTTAATATGTGTCTGACAATATTATAAGCTCTAGGGATACAGCAATAAACAATATTGGTAAGAATTCCTATCTTCCTGAACTTATATTCTAGGAACAAGAGAATATGTTCAAGAATTGTTATGTTCTTGATTTTCTGAGGTGCTCATTGAACATTTGGGTGAAGATGTCCAGCAAATACCAGGAAATAGTTGGAGAAATGGGTTTAAATCTCAAAAGAGTTGCTTAAATGAGAGATGAACTTGGGGAATCTTCAGTGTATAAATGGTGATTGAATTTATGAACATGAATGAGGTCACCCAGGCATAGAATATAGTTCCAGAAGAACAGCAGGCTAAAGGCGAAGCCCCCGCAATGCCAATATTTAAGAAGAGTCCAGGAAAGAGATGAAGAAGGAAGAGTTAGACAGGTAAAAGGAAACGCAGAAGAGAATGATATGATAAAAACCAAGGAAAGAGAAAGTTGTAAGAAGAATTGGTTAATAGTTTCAAATGCTGCTAAGAGATCAATATGTATAATGAAAAACTGAATGTGGCACCCAGAGGGTCCCTATGATTATGGCAAAAGCAGTTTCAGGAGAGAAGGAAATGATTGTTTTGTAAATATATCGTAAGGACTCATCATTAAAATGACATTTTGTAATTATATTAGTTAACGGCAGACAAGAATGATTTATTCAACAAATACTTATTGAGTATCTACTATGTGCCAGATATTGTTCTAAACCCTGGACATATAATAGTGAATAAATCAGACAAGAGCTCTGCTTTTTTGGAGTCCACATTCTAATGAGGAGACAGGCAGGAAATAAGCAAATTAATCAGCAAATAGCTCATGTAAAACCAGATGAGGAGTGCTACTTTAGAATGGGCAGTGGAATGAAATTCTGAAGACATGACATTTGGGTTGAGACCTCATGAACAAGAATCAGTTATATGGAAATCTGAAGCAACACACTTAGGTTGAGGGAACAGTGAATGCCAAAGTCCTGAAGTAGGAACCACCTTGGCATGTTCAATGAACACAAAAAAAGCGTGGTGAGCAAGGGGAGGACAGTGGCAGGAGATGAGGCTGGAGATGTGGGCAAAAGCAGACACGTAGAGCAGCAGTTCTCAATCCTCACTGCTCACCAGAATCCCCAGAGGAGCCTTAAAAATATAGATGACTGGGTCCCCACTCCCAGAGAAGCTGATTTAATGGGTCTGAGGTGGGACTCAGGCATAGGTCTTTTGCAAAATGCCCTGGGGATTCTGATGGATAGCCAAGGTTGAGACTAATATTGAGACTTCCAGCACTTTGGGAGGTCATGGCAGGCAAATCAGTTGAGGCCAGGAGTTTGAGACCAGTCTGGCCAACATGGTGAAACCCCATCTCTACTAAAAATACAAAAGTTATCCAGGCATGATTGGGCACACCTGCAATCCCAGCTATTCAGGAGGCTGAGGCATGAAAATTGCTTGAACCAGGGAGGCGGAGGTTGCATTGAGCTGAGATTTCACCACTGCACTTCGGCCTAGCCAACAGAGTGAGACTCTGTCTGAAAAAAAAATTATATATATATATATGTGTGTGTGTGTGTGTGTGTGTGTGTGTGTGTATCAGAAAATTTTTTAAAAAGAAGAGACTTCCAGAGATTCTGTAGTAAAGAGAATATCAGTGAAAGAGTGTGTGTGGAAGAAGAGAATTAATATAAGTTGAAACTGGTAAGCCAAAGAATCATTTCAAAGAACATTCCCCCATGGAGAAATTTGAGCAATCTTAATTGCCAGACCTCCTGAGAACATAAAAGCTTTACCTGCCAAGAAAACTTGGCTCAAGAAGCACCAACTAATAAAATGTAAGACTTTTTATCTTCCAAGCTAACTCACATGTACTGAATTGGTAATACGTACCAGATATTGTATACTAAGCAATTCACTAGATGATCTAGTATCTTCACAACAATTTCATGTTATCTGTGAGTAAGACCGGATTTAGAGAGGACAGTACTCATCTTGGAGAGATGTAGTGTCTTATGTAATGGCACACAACTATTAAGTAGCAGAGGTGCATCTCCCTGACTCGAAGTCTATGATCATTACTGCTGCAAGACCTAGTTTGCTGAGGTTACAAAATGGCCAGTCTAATTTTTCAACTACTGCTCTCTAGGAAAGTGCTCTCGGGTTCTGTTAGGAAAAACTACACCAGCCGGCCATGGAGGCACATGTCCTTAGTCCCAGACACTTGGGAGGACAATGTGAGAGGATCACTTGAGCTCTGGAGGTCGAGGCTGCAGTGAACCACAATAGCACCACTACACTCCAGCCTGGGCAATAGTGTGAGACTCCGTCTCAGAAAAAATAGTTATTTGCCAGAGATTGGGAAAGAAAGAAGAAAGAAAGAAAGAGAGAAAGAGAGAAAGAGAGAAAGAGAGAGAGAGAGAAAGAAAGAAAGAAAGAAAGAAAAGAAAGAAAGAAAGAAAGAAAGGAAGGAAGGAAGGAAGGAAGGAAGGAAGGAAGGAACTTGGCAGAAATAAAATCAATCTAGAACACTGTGGTAAAACAACTGTGGTAGTTATTACCCAGTTATCCACCCCTGTATTAGTCTATTCTGTTATTGCTATAAAGAAATACCTGATTAAAAAAAAAGAAAAAAAAGAGGAATACCTGAGACTGGGCAACTGGGTAATTTATAGAGAAAAGAGGTTTAATTGGCTCATGGTTCTGCAGGCTGTACAGGAAGCATAGCAACTTCTTGCTGCTTGAGGGACCTCAGGAAACTTACAGTCATGGCAGAAGGCAAAGGGGCAGCCAGCACTTCACGTGGCTGGAGCAGGAGGAAGAGAGATGGGGGAAGGTGCTACATACTTTACACACTTTTAAATAACCAGATCTCATAACTCACTATCAGCACCGATGGGATGGTACTAACCCATTCATGAGAACTCTGCCCCCATGATCCAATCACCTCCCAACAGGCCCTATCAGGCCCCATTTCCAACACTGAGAATTATAATACGACATGGAATTTGGTGAGGACACAGATCCAAAGCATATCAACCCCCTAGATAGTACTACAATTTCCACTTGGACCATGTGACAAGCTCTGGCCAATGAATTATGAGCTGGAATGATGTACACCATGTCTAGGCTGGAGCACATAATTGCTTCCTTTCCCACACTTATAATGGGCAATCCCACACTTATAATGGGTAGTTCCATCAGCCGGGTCATAGACGATCTCTCAGCTGACCCATGCTGGACAAGTAGTGAGAGCAAAAGATTGTGGTGTTATAGATCACCGAGATTTGGAGGATTATTTATTAGGTAGCATAGCCTAGTTCACCCTGACTGATACAAACTGCATCCTTTCTCTCTGAGTTTGTCTAGAGATGACAAATTACCAGCTCTACTTATGCATCACACATGCCCAAAAAGTGTATGTGTGTGTGTGTTTTGTGTATGTGTGTGTGCTTTATTTTGTTGCTAATAAATCTATCAGAAGTGGAAAACTCTAAGTCCATCAGCAGAAAACATTCCTGTAGATATTTCTTCAGTACAAAGGACTGTACTGTCAGCTGTTCAATCTGACAAGGCAATTAATGAATGAGAAACTCAAGAATACCCACATGCAGTCCACAAATACTTCCCTTGGAGAAAGATGCATATGTGGGCCAAGCAAGGGCAAAAGAAAGGTCCCTAAAGAGCCCACACAATGATGTTGCTCTGGGAGAAATGTATTAATTTATTTAACAAATAAAAAAAGCTACTATGTGCCAGGCATTGTCCAAAGTGATAAAAATAGAACAGTGAACAGAACAGACAAAAATCTCCCTTTTTATAGAGTTTATATTCCAGTGGAGTGAGGGAAGATAATGACATGGCTCTAAAAGCATTTAATTGTTCTAGTATAGACCTTCCCCATTTCTCATGATCTGCTCATCCAGCTGAATAAATGAGAAATGTGACAAGCCCATCACCCCCCACTAACTGACAGGGTAAAGTCTGAAGCAATATATGGTGGGGTAATCCAACCTACACCATCTGGGGCCCTGAAATGCAGATCATTAATTTGGCTTAAACTCTTAAATACTGGTTTCTGATTTCCATTCATAGGAAACAACAGCTCTTTCTTCTTCTGCCTGCACCTGGGGTTCTGCCCACTGGCCTAGAGGAAGAAATGAAATTCATGTTTTGATCACTACATCTGGCACCAGAATCCCTTCATCCACTTGAAAACCTCTGAAGATCTGAGTACTGTTTAAGAGAAGACTCCCTAGGGCAATTATCTTCTCAGGCCAGAAGTCTCAGGAGATAGAGGTTGGAGTCTATGGTAGCACCATCTCTGACTAACTGGTCTGTCTGCATAGAAAATACTGCAGCTCATGTTTAGTTATTGTCTAATGTATGTGCCATCAGCTCCTAAGAGGACAAAGACAGAGTGACAGCCCCTTCCAGTGACAGTTACTATGGGACTGAACGAAGGAGGATGAACACAGAAATGAAGACAAAGACAACGATCTGTCTTAAAAGAAGGGATTGGGGGCTCCTTGTTTCTAGTGAGCAAGGGCCCTGAGCTTCTACAGCCCTTTGTATTAGTAACATAGAATCAACAGGGAGGAAAGGTAACGGTTGGTCAGCTGCTTGATTTATCACAGGTTCACCTAATTGCTTTCTTTATACCATGGGCGTCAGGTGTTCCTATAGATAACCACAAGGAACATTGCGTTTGGGACGTGACTGCCCTCAGCATTCCTTCTGGCGGCAGATGCAGTTTGTTAGTTTGCCATCATCCTGCTTTTGTGAGAACAGTTTGCTGTTGGCTCATATAGCCTCCAGTGGTATACTGAGGTGGTCATGACCCTCATTCTTTTGGCCTCCAACACTTTCCCATTTCCTTTATTCCAATAACTGTGCTGTTGTGTATCTGTACCTTGTGTACCTCTAAACTCTCCACTGAGTGTGATACAAAGTACATTAACTAGTAAATATTTGAGGAGTAAATAATCCTGGGTTTCAACCAAATATAGACTGATGCAGACACATAATGCTAAGTCACAAAAGAGGGGGTCTGTTCAGCTTCCTGTCTTGCCTCGTGGCTCCTTTCTGATACTGTGCCCTGCAGGCCAATAATGTTAGTTACTAGTCTAAGACTATACTACAAGGCCTAACGTGGTTAGTCATTCTTGTATTAGTAAAGCTCAACAGCAAATAATGGTTGATTTACTGATTGTCAAATACTATTTCTCACTAAAGGAAACCAGAACTCTTTGGTGAAATGGCTGACTTCAGAACCCTGACAGGAAATGTACAAGATGAACCTGGGACATCTTTTTTGTGCCAGAAAGTAAGAAAGCTTTCAAAGACAACTAAGTCATGTCAAAAAAGGACACAGAAGCCAGCCTGAAGGGGGTCCCTCCTGAGTCACTTTGGGACAATTTGAGCATTAAAAAAAAAAAAATGACTGCATTGGGTAGAAACACTTTGTGTGTATATGCATATGTATATAACTATATATAATTGCGTATTTATGAGTTCACAATCATTCTTTAAAAACTCACCAGTCACCATTGCAGGTTGCTAGGGTACCAACCTATTATGCTGAAAGTTGGTAATAATAATAAAGACAAAGAATCAAGCATGAAAATAAGGCTTGGTCCTAGACAGTTTACTTAACCTCTCAGAGCTTGTTTCCTCATTTATGAAATAATAGTACTGGTAGTGCCTACTTCACAGGATTTTTGTGAGGATTAGACAAAATAATAACATATGAGATCCCAGGAAATTACAATGTACTATACACATGTAAAGAATACCTGCTATTATTATGTGGACAGTTTTCAAGTGAAACAGATCTCTGATGATTTATAGGCACCTGGTTTTGGATTGATGTGATTATAAGACCTTGAGCAATTCAACATTCTCAGCCTCTGGTTCAAAGAGCTTACCTAAGGGGTAGATTCTCTGTTCTGTATGATTTGCCATTTTCCCTTTGAAATCCATGCGGGGCTAGAATTACTTTAGTTCCTCACTTGCCAGGGATGGAGTATACTCCCTAAAGGCCCAGCTGATGATTAAGCTGCATGTACATATGCTCCCTGGGCTCTCCTGCATCACAAGGTCCCTGGTGCTTATTACAACTGGAAGAAATCTTAGTCCTTCCAGAAGAACCATTAAAGGGCTGGTGGCAATCCAATGGTGGCTTGTTACCTGGCCTTCCTCATTTAAGCAAGTGAGTCCCACAGGACGCCTGTATAACCAAGAAAGAAAGCATGAAATACCTCCTGCTCCTTGTAGAAGGGAGAATCCAGCTCTTACAATCCTTTTGCAGCATTCAAAAACTTCAGAGATTCTCAAAGAGCCAAATGGATCCCAAATGAAAGGGTTGAATGACTTCAGCCCCAAATACTAGATGAAAGCAACTGAGAAGTTGAATTCAGGAGAAAGTTGTCCAGGAATTAGTGATTGTTTTTTTCATGACTTCTCAAAGAAGATGGGGCACTGCCTCACATCCCCAACTGCTGGAGCTGAACGTCGTATAAAATCAGCATTAACTTAGTGGGGCAGAGAGCTAGGATTGTATGCCCAGCAATCAATTTCTTGGAAGAGCCAATCCTCTCAACTATATGGCCAACATGACTGCTCCCATGCTATTTCTTGACCCCATCCTCATCCTGGCTTCTGTGGATTGATTCTGTGGTTGGCAATTAACCCTATCCAAAGCTCTTCTCCAGAATTTCTCAAAGTATAAATAAAATAGCCAATCTCTTGAGTGGCAGGCTGCTTAAGATGAAAAATATAAGAATTGACAAAGTCCTGTGTTTACCTCCATGTGGAGAAAGTCAATCTTCGGAAAAAGAAATGCAATCAACCCACATAGAGAAACAGACAAGAAATGGAAAGACAGACTCCTGATGATGTTTGAGCCCCTCGTTTTTCTAAGGTCCAGCTGTACCTTGTTCTTCATATGGTTTGACTGATCAATACATTCTTGATTCAGCAAGCCAATAAATTCCCTCCCAATTCTCCACAAGTTGTATTGATTGGAATTCTGTCACTACAACCGAAAAGGTCCTGACCAATATAGTATTGGTTCCTCCCACTTTCACGGTGGGATAGAAACAGAATTCAGTAACCAACTGACCTTTCTATGGATCATCGCCCAACTCTTCTCTGCCTCTGGAATCTTCATTTACTACACATGCTCCAGATCATTGCCAGAGTGACCATCCTAAAATATCTCTTCTTTTTTTTTTTTTTTGAGATGGGTTCTTACTCTGTCACCCAGGCTGAGTGCAGTGGTATGATCATGGCTCACTACAGCCTCAACGTCCCGGGCTCAAACAATCCTCCCACCTTGGTCTCCTGAGTAGCTGGGACTACAGACTCATACCACTACATCCGGCTAATTTTTTGTAGAGATGGGGTCTCCCTATGTCGCTCAGGCTGGTCTCAAACTCCCGGATACAAGCAATCCTCTTGCTTCGGCCTTCCAAAGCACTGGATTTAGAGGCATGAGCCACTGTGCCCAGCCTAAAATACCTCTTCTTTATAAAACATTTCCTGGCTTCCACATTTCTTTCCTCACCACAATCAAGGTATAATCCAGTACTCCCTTCATAAACCT
Source organism: Macaca mulatta (assembly GCF_049350105.2). Classification (NCBI taxonomy): domain Eukaryota; kingdom Metazoa; phylum Chordata; class Mammalia; order Primates; family Cercopithecidae; genus Macaca; species Macaca mulatta. The sequence goes on from NC_133416.1 coordinate 8,266,111, forward strand.
ATTCACATGTTGATCATAATATAATCACATTTTCCTTATCCACTCATTGATTGATGAGCATGTGGATTGGTTCCACATTTTTGCAATTGCAAATTGTGCTGCTAAAAACACTTATGTGCAAGTATCTTCTTCGAATAATGGCTTCTTTTCCTCTGGGTAGATACCCAGTAGGGGGATTGCTAGATCAAAAGGTAGTTCTACTTTTAGTTCTTTAAGGAATCTCCACACTGTTTTCCATAGTGGCTGTACTAGTTTACATTCCCACCAGCAGTGTAGAAGTATTCCCTGCATCCACACCAACATCTACTATTTTTTGACTTTTTGATTATGGCCATTCTTGCAGGAGTAAGTTGGTATCGCATTGTGGTTTTGATTTGCATTTCCCTGATTGTTAGCGATGTTGAGCATTTTTTCATATGTTTTTTGGCCATTTGTATATCTTCTTCTGGGAACTGTCTATGCATGTCCTTAGCCCACTTTTTGATGGGATTGGTTTTTTCTTGCTCATTTGTCTGAGTTCTTTGGATATTCTGGATATTAGACCTTTGTCAGGTGTATAGATTGTGAAGATTTTCTCCTACTCTGTGGGTTGTCTGTTTACTCTGCTGGCTGTTCTTTTTGCCATGCAAAAGCTCTTTAGTTTAATTAAGTCCCAGCTATTTATCTTTGTTTTTATTGCATTTGCTTTTGGGTTATTGGTCATGAAATCCTTGCCTAAGCCAGTGTCTCGAAGGGTTTTCTCCAATGTTATCTTCTAGAATTTTTATAGTTTCAGATCTTAGATTTAACTCCTTAAACCATCCTGAGTTGATTTTGGTATAAGGTGATAGGTGAGGATCCAGTTTCATTGTCCTACATGTGGCTAGCCAATTATCCCAGCACCTGGGGGTAAGGGTGTCCTTTCCCCACTTTATGTTTTTGTTTGCTTTGTCAAAGATCTATTGGCTCTAAGTATTTGAGTTTATTTTTTGGGTTGTCTATTCTGTTCCATTGGTCTATGTGCCTATTTTTATACCAGTACCATAATGTTTTGGGGACTATGGCCTTATATTATAGTTTTAAATAATGTAATGTAATGCCTCCAGATTTGTTCTTTTTGCTTAGTCTTGCTGTGGCAGTGTAGCTCTTTTTTGATTTCATATGAAATTTAGTTTGTTTTTTCTAATTTTGTGAAGAAGGATGGTGGTATTTTGATGGAAACTGTATTGAATTTGTAGATTACTTTTGGGAGTATGGTCATTTTCACAATCTTGATTATACCCATCCGTGAGCATGAGATGTGTTTCTATTTCTGGGTGGCCATTTGGGCAGAAACTGAGCTAGCTGTAGGAGTTCCCTTTCATAGCCCAGTGGCACCTGGAAAGTCAGCAAGACACAACTGTTCACTCCCCTGGGAAGGGGGTTGAAGCCAGGGAGTCAAGTGGTCTAGTTCAGTGGATCCCACCCCAGAGAGCCCAGCAAACTAAGATCTACTGGCTTGAAATTCTCGGTGCCAGCACAGCAGTCTGAAGTCAACCTGGGACACTCCTGCTTGATGAGGAAAGGGGCATTTGCCATTGCTGGGGCTTCAGTAGGTGGTTTTATCCTCACAGTGTAAACAAAGCCACCAGGAAGTTCAAACTGGGCAGAGCCCACCACAGCTCAGCAAAGTCACTGTAGCCAGACTGCCTCTCTAGATTCCTCTTCTCTGGGCAGGACATCTCTGAAAAAAAAGAAAAAAAAGGCAGCATCCCCAGTCAGGGGCTTACAGATAAAACTCCCATCTCCCTGGGACAAAGCATCTGGGGGAAGGGATGACTGTGGGTGCAGCTTCAGCAGACTTAAATGTTCCTGCCTGCCAGCTCTGAAGTGAATGATGGATCTCCCAGCACTGTGCTTGAGCTCTGCTAAAGGACAGACTGCCTCCTCAAGTGGGTTCCTGACCCCTGTGCCTCCTGGCTGGGAGAAACCTCCCAGCAGAAGTTGACAGACATCTCATACAGGAGAGATCTGGCTGGCATCTGGCAGGTGCCCCTCCGGGACAAAGCTTCCAGAGGAAGGAACAGGTGGCAAACTTTGCTGTTCTGCAACCTCTGCTGGTGATACCCAGGCAAACAGGGTCTGGAGTGGACCTCCAGCAAACTCCAGCAGACCTGAAGCAGAGAGGCCTGACTGTTAGAAGGAAAACTAAAGAAAGGAATAACATCAACATCAACAAAAAGGACATACACACCAAAACCCCATCTGGAGGTCACCAAAATCAAAGACCAAAAGTCAATAAATCCATGAGGAGAAACCAGCACAAAAAGGCTGAAAATTGCAAAAACCTAAAAGCCTTTTCTCCTCCAAAGGATCACAACTCCTCGCCAGCAAGGGAACAAAACTGGACGAAGAATGAGTTTGACAAATTGACAAAAAGAGGCTTCAAAAGGTGGGTAATAACAAATGCCTCTGAGCTAAAGGAGCATGTTCTAACCCAATGTAAACAAGCTAAGAACATTGAAAAAAGGTTAGACAATGGCTAACTAGAACAACCAGTTTAGAGAAGAACATAAATGACCTGATGGAGCTGAAAAATACAGCACGAGAACTTCGTGAAGCATACACAAGTTTCAATAGCCGAATCGATCAAGCAGAAGAAAGGATATCAGTGACTGAAGATGAACTTAATGAAATAAAGCATGAAGACAAGATTAGAGAAAAAAGAATTAAAATGAATGAAAAAAGCCTCCAAGAAATATGGGACTATGTGAAAAGACCAAACCTACATTTGATTGGTGTACCTGAAAGTGATGGGGAGGATGGAACCGAGTTGGAAAACACTCTTCAGGATATCATCCAGGAGAACTTCCCCAACCTAGTAAGGCAGGCCAACATTCAAATTCAGGAAATACAGAGAACACCACAAAGATACTCCTTGAGAACAGCAATGCCAAGACACATAATTGTCAGATTCACCAAGGTTTAACTGAAGGAAAAAATGTTAAGGGTAGCCAGAGAGAAAGGTCGGGTTACCCACAAAGGAAAGCCCATCAGACTAACAGTGGATCTCTCTGCAGAAACCCTACAAGCCAGAAGAGAGTGGGGGCCAATATTCAACATTCTTAAAGAGAAGAATTTTCAACCCACAGTTTCATATCCAGCCAAACTAAGCTTCAAAAGTGAAGGAGAAATAAAATCCTTTACAGACAAGCAAACGCTGAGAGATTTTCTCACCATCAGATCTGCCTTACAAGAGTTCCTGAAGGAAGCACTAAACATGGAAAGAAACAACCGGTACTAGCAACTGCAAAAACATGCCAAATTGTAAAGACCATTGATACTATGAAGAAACTGCATCAACTAACGCACATAATACCAGCTAGCATCATAACGACAGGATCAAATTCACACATAACAATATTAACCTTAAATGTAAATGGGCTAAAAGCCCCAACGAAAAGACACAGACTGGCAAATTGGATAAAGAGTCAAGACCCATCAGTGTGCTTTATTCAGGAGACCCATCTCATGTGCAAAGACACACATAGGCTCAAAATGAAGGGATAGAAGAATATTTACCAAGCAAATGGAAAGAAAGAAAAAAAAAAGCAGGGGGTTGCAATCCTAATCTCTGATAAAACAAACTTTAAACAAACAAAGACCAAAAAGACAAAGGCATTACATAATGGTAAAGGGATCAATGTAATAAGAAGAGCTAACTATCCTAAATATATATGCACCCAATACAGAAGCACCCAGATTCATAAAGCAAGTTCTTAGAGATCTACAAAAAGACCTAGACTCCCACACAATAATAGTGGGAGATGTTAACACTCCACACTCAATATTAGACAGATCAATGAGACAGACAACTAATAAGGACATTCAGGACTTGAACTCAGCTCTGGACCAAGAGGACCTAATAGACATCTACAGAACTCTCCACCCCAAATCAACAGAACATACATTCTTTTCAGCACCTTATCAGACTTATTCTAAAATCAACCACATAATTGGAAGTAAAACACTCCTCAGCAAATGCAAAACAACAGAAATCATAACAAACAGTTCTCAGACCACAGTGCAATCAAATTAGAACTCAGGATTAAGAAACTCACTGAAAACCACACAACTACATGGAAACTGAACAACCTGCTCCTGAATAACTACTGGGTAAATAACGAAATTAAAGCAGAAATAAAGATGTTCTTTGAAACCAATGAGAACAAGGACACAACGTATCAGAATCTCTTGGACACAGCTAAAGCAGTGTTTAGAGGGAAATTTATAGTACAAAAATCCCCACAAAAGAAAGCAGGAAAGATCTAAAATCAACACCCAAACATCACAATTAAAAAACCTAGAGAAGCAAGAGCAAATAAATTCAAAAGCTAGCAGAAGGCAAGAAATAGCTAAGATCAGAGCAGAACTGAAGGAGATAAAGACACAAAAAACCCTTCAAAAAAATCAATGAATCCAGGAGCTGGTTTTTTGAAAAGATCAACCAAATAGATAGACCATTAGCCAGACTAACATAGAAGAAATGAGAGAAGAATCAAATAGATGCAGTAAAAAATGATAAAGGCAATATCACCACTAATCTCACAGAAACACAAACTACTATCAGAGAATACTATAAACACCTCTATGCAAATAAACTAGAAAATCTAGAAGAAACGGATAAATTCCTGGATACATACACCCTCCCAAGTCTAAACCAGGAAGAAGTTGAATCCTTGAATAGAGCAATAACAAGTTCTGAAATGGAGGCAATAATTAATAGCATACCAACCAAAAAAAGCCCAGGACCAGACAGATTCACAGTCAAATTCTATCAGAGGTACAAAGAGGACTTGGTACTATTCCTTCTGAAACTATTCCAAACAATAGAAAAAGAAGGAATCCTCCCTAACTCATTTTATGAGGCCAGCATCATACTGACACCAAAACCTGGCAGAGATGCAACAAAAAAGGAAAATTTCAGTCCAATATTCCTGATGAATATTGATGCAAAAATCCTCAATAAAACACTGCCAAATCAAATCCAGCAGCATGTCAAAAAGCTTATCCACCATGATCATGTCAGCTTTATCACTGGAATGCAAGGCTGGTTCAACATATGCAAATCAAAAAATGTAATCCATCACATAAACAGAATCAATGACAAAAACCACACGATTGTCTCAAAAGATGCAGAAAAGGCCTTCGATAAAATTCATGCTAAAAACTCTCTGTAAACTAGGTATTGATGGAATGTACTTCAAAATAATAAGAGCTATTTATGACAAACCCACAGCCAATATCATAAGTAATAATTTTATTTTAATTCTATAGGAAAAAACCTCAAACTTGCCTTCCTTGTTGGAAGTGAGCTGAAACTCCAGAAAAGAGTCACCTGCTTTCCATCATTATGGAAGCTGGAAAACTCACCTGCCTTGTTGGAAGTGAGTAAAACCCCAGAAAAGGAGTTGTACAGCAAAAGAAATCTTAGATATCAACCAAATTTTGGGAGATCAGCGATTTTCTGGAGCAGGGAGCTCCCCAGACCTGAGCAGATTGTCCTATTAGTTGGAGCAATAAAGATCGTTCAAGCTGGCACCAAGCACCAATAGGACGTTTGTCAGTCAGGATCACCTCCACTTAGATTCTCTTCCACTGGTCACCAATTTGTAAACCAAAAAGTATCTGAGACAGGTCTCAATCAATTTAGAAGTTTACTTTGCCAAGGTTAAGGGCAATGCCTAGGAGAAAAAAAGCACAGAATCACAGAAACAGTCTGTGGTCTGTGCCTTTCTCTGAAGATAATTTTGAGGGCTTCAATATTTAAGGGGAAAAGCAGGCTTGAGGGGGAAAGGAGAGGGTATGGTCACACTACAGAACCCACATGTTGCAAGAGAAAAGGAGCAGGTAGGTGAATAGTCAATTATATATTCATCTCATGCTCAGTAAATTGGCACTTCACCTAAGTAGCTAGCTGTGCAGATAGGTAACATTTTATCAGTAGGAGCAAAAAGAAAATCAGCTTCTTGTATGACTCGGCCTTCAGCTTAATTTTTTTTCTTTCGGCATAATTAATTGAGGTCCCAAGTTTTTGTTTTCCTTCCACAGATCTGGAGTCAAAAGACCTGAGTTCCAGTTCTGCCAGCAACCTTCTGTGTATCCCATCAAATCACCTCTCCTCTTGGGGCCTTCCTATTAGTAAAATGAAAAGATTGGTCTGTGTACTTTCAAAGACTCATCCAGCCTCAACAATCTAACAGTCTGCAGGTTTCATACCTGGGAAGAGGGAGTACCTGCTTTTAAACAGGCCATTACTTTAATAGCTGTTGAGCTCCTACTGTGTGCATGGCAGACATCCAGCAGTGGTCAGGATGTGTGCAGTCTCTGAGGGTATTAGTTTCCTATTGCTGCTGTAATAAATTACCACAAACTTAATCGTTTAAAACCACATAGTTTATCATCTTACAGTTCTGAAGGTCAGGATCCTGCCATCAGTTTCACTAAGCTAAAATCAAGGTGCCAGCAAGCTTGTGTTTATTCTGAAGGCTCAAGAGGAGAATGTATTTCCTTGCCTTTTCAAACTTCTAGAAGTCATTTGCATACCTTGGCTGGTGGGCTTTCCCTGCACCTTCAAACTAGCAGCACAGAGTCATCATGTCACCTTCACTGATGAACCTTCCTGCCTTTCTCTTATAAAGACCCTTGTGATTATATTAGACCCACTCAGATATACTAGGATAATCACCCTATTTCAAGGCCCTTAAGGTAATCAAATCTGTAATGTCCTTTTTCCTATTTAAAGAAATATAGCCGTAGGTTCTAAAGTTTAGTACGTAGATATCTTTAGCAGGGAGAGCCTTTATTCAGTCTACCATCCTGGGCTTAGCTTCATTTATTGAAAGACCAGGAAGCTCTCTTCATATGAGCCTATAAGAGATACTCTTCTCTGGATATTATAAGGGGTACCAATAAACTCTTAAAGTGAAAAGCGCCACCATCTGACCACTGTCACCATCACTGTCACCAACAAGCATAGACTTTGTGAAACCCAATTCCTGTTGCCAGCAACTGACATCCACAAGGGCATAGATTGGCAAAGTTTATGTTCAAACCCTTCAGCAACATTGTCTTAAGATAATTTCCAAATGAGATAACATCAGAACGGATATCCAGGAGCAGCCAGGCACACAGTAGATGCTCAACAAAAGCCAGGAGTTTGGAGGTTTTCTCATAATCTTCATTAATCAGTGAGTTGAGGGTTCTGATATGCTTTTTGGCTGTACTACTTTGGTAGGTTTGCCAGGCCAGATCCAGTTATGTCACAATAATCAAGCATGCCAATGCTTAGGCTGCTGGACAACAACGTTGAGAGGCTCTGATAAAGACCACTGGACAAGGGTCAATCTCTTTATCTTCAGCTCTGTGAATGAAAATAATCTGCTAATGCACTGGGGCTTAGCCATTGTTTGGCACTGACCTATGAGAGGAGGTTGCCCCTGCACCGCCTTTCTCTCCTCCCGGCTGTGTCTTATAAGCTGCTGTCACCTTAACCACAGGTTGTCCAGAGAAACGAAAACTCTCCTCCCAGGGGATTATGATCCTTCCACCTACACGCCAGAGACTTAGGGCTACAATGGCATAGATGCCACAAAAGAAAAGGAGGAAGGAACTGACTTTCTGGCAGATATAGAACTGAGTCTCTGTGAAGGAGTTAACAGCCTTTCTGGATCAATAATATCATTTTCTGGTAAGGAAACAATGCATTTGGTAACATGGAGGTGACTCTAGTAAATGAGAAGTTGGGAAAGTACCACAGTAGTAAGAGAAAAGGCACGTTGGCCGGGTGCACTGGCTCATGCCTATAATCCCAGCACTTTGGGAGGCCGAGGTGGGAAGATTGCTTGAGCCCGGGAGCTTGAGACCAGCCTGGGCAACATGGTGAGACAAAAAATTTAAAAATTGGCCAGGCATGATGGCACATGCCTGTGGTCCCAGCTATTCAGGAGGTGGAGGCGAGAGGACCACTTGAGCCTGGGAGGTCCAGGCTCCAGTGAGCTATGATCATCACTGTACTCCAGCCTGGGTGACAGAGTGAGACCCTGTCCCCCACCAAAAAAAAAAAAAAAAAAAGAGAGAGAAAGAGGCATATTGTCTTGCCGTAATTGGATAACTGCAGACCCAACCCTAAAAAACTGTCCTCTGACAGGAAAATAAAATGTTCTCCTACTTCATTAAGGCTGATAGAAATGTAGCAAAAACCTGGTAGTATTTCCTTGCACAGCTTTGGAGACAACAAAGGTGGGCTGGAATTTTTGCTGCTTGCTAGATGGATGGCTTTTTGATAAGTTGCTCACTTCTCAGTACCTCAGTGACCTTATGCATGAAATAATAAATTGCATATACAGAAAATAAAATGCCTGCCTCCTAGTGCTGTTGAAGTATTTAATACGACCACACACCAATTGGTCGATCATTTTTTTTCACTGTTAATGTTTCCCTTAACACTCTGGAAATCACTAAAACTTTAAAAATCCTCTAGTTTGAGCCTTAATTTTACAGATATTTTCTGGAGGTACTTTGTTACATTAATTTATATACAAATTTCAACAAAGATAATGTTTTGAGCTAAAATAGTCAGTGATTGTCATATTTGACCCTGGAATCATATAAGCTTTCTACAAAACCCTAAATCAAGAAATGGTTCTGTTCAATGCAAAATGGCAGCTTTTCAGAGTTTTGTGATCTCCTTAAAGGTCTATTCACACCAAACCTAATCTGGAAATCAAAAGCAGATCAAAGAGATAAAAAAGAAGTAATGTTGTTGGCAAAAAGATTTTAAAGTTTAATTGAAAAATTCTACTTTATAATATCTTAATTTATATTTTATGACTAATCATTATGTTTGCATATGTAATATCTATTTCACTCTATATATATACAACACAGGAAATGCTGAAATGTATATTCAGAGCTGATCTGTTGACATTTAGTTTTAGATTTGTTGGTATGTTAATTGGGTGTTTTCTTACGATTTAGAAAATTTGTTCATAGAAGCAAGGAATAAAAGAGCAATTCATAAAAAATCATTTTTCAATTTAGAGGGGATGGAGAAGAGATTTGCATTAAAAACTATCCACTATATTCTCTGCACTATTTTCTTTAGGAAGCAAGAATGTTCCAGCTTCCCCCATCTTGGAAGTTTTTCCACTTCATCATTAAACAGACCAAGAAAGGACAAGATAATGGAAGTGAAAGTTAAACTGCTTCAGACTGATGGAGGCTCAGCTCAGCCCCAAGAGCTTGGAGCACAGTGAGAGTGTGCATTATAAAAGGCAGAAACAAGATAACTTAGCAGCTCCAATCCAATAGCTTTTCTTTGTTGTTGTTGTTGTTGTTTGAGATGGAGTCTCACTCTGTCACCCAGGCTGGAGTGCATTGGTGCAATCTTGGTTCATTGCAACCTCTGCCTCCCACGTTCAAGTGAGTGTCCTGCTTCTGCTTTCTGAGTAGCTGGGATTAAAGGCAGGAGCCACCATGCCCAGCTAATTTTTGTATTTTTAGTAGAAATGGGGTTTCACCATGTTGGCGAAGCTGGTCTCAAACTCCTGACCTCAAGTGATCTGCCCACCTTGGCCTGCCAAAGTGCTGGGATTATAGGCATGTGTAGAGGACTACGTGCTCACAAACAAGACGTTCCCGATAAGTCCTGCTCTTGCAAACCAAGCAGGGCATTCCTTCCCTGTAAACAGGGAGGACAAAGGAGCCAGCTGCAAACAGCAGACCCTGGGGGCTTGTTTATGTGTAAACATCTTGAAAATCCAGAAAGTCAGGGAAAGGTCAGAAAAACAACTATGTATCTTGTGACTTGGCAACATTCCACAAACGACTGTATAAAATAAAGCAGAGCATGCCATTCGAGGCGGCCGCCATGTTTGTCTTATCTTGTGTTGTCTTGTGTGTTCATTCCTTTGTTTAGGAAACACACGGACCCCAACATCAGGCACAGTGAGCAGGGTCCATGGCTCCATGAGAGCAAGGAACCAGAGGGGGAACACCCCGGGCAGGTAAATAAAGAAAGGGGGACCCACGGGAAAATTATGGGGAATTCCACCTCTCTGGCCTCTGCATATTTGCGGTTACTCCAGGGACTGTTGATGTCTATAGGAGTAGAAGTTAGTTAAAGAATATAAGACTTTGAAGCGATTGTTTGCCCATGTTGAACAATATTGTTATTGGTTTCAATATCAAACCAAAGTGCAGTTAAATAGAAAGGAATGGTTACAAGTGGTTAAAGTCCTGCATCGAGCTCATCAGCGAGGGCAAACGATGCCTCTGACTTTGTGGATTTTGTGTAGTTCCATTACTCAGGCATTAGAGTTACTTGAAACTGACTCAGAGCATGGCGATACTGCCTCAGGAGGTGAGGCATCTGAAGCTTTAGAGAGGAATGATCCTAGAGGGGAACATATTTACTCCCCGGTTGTTGAGGACAAGGAATTGGAAAAAGAGCTAATGCCTCCTTCATCTGAAGGAAATTCTGATTTGCAGCGCATTTTAGAGATGTTACAACAGTTGTTAAAATTGCAAGGTACCGCTGCTCCTGTTTCTCCTCTCTCTCTGCCATGAGCCTTCCCTGTTACCTTCCCTTCTGTTCCTTTGGAAAAGGATTTCCCTTTGCCTCCACCTCCAACCTCTTTGCCTATGTCAGGTCAGGTTTTCTCTGTGCCTCTTCCTCCTGTAGGAGCAAAGAAGGAATCAAAGGAAAAGGATGACTTTGAGGAATTAGATTTATTCCCAATAACACGGGCTGCTTTCAGCCCCAATGCTCAGCTCCCAAACGGTGGCCAGAATGTGACTTTTACAGCCCTACAATTTAAATTTTTGAAAGAAATGAAAGCTGCAATTTCTAATTATGGACCTCAGTCACTATTTGTTCTTGGGCTTCTCGATTCCTTCTCTTTAGAACATATGATGATTCCTATTGACTGGGAAACGTTGGGACAGGCTGTCCTTGATTGTTCACAATGGCTTCAATTAAAAAGTTGGTGGTGGGAGGAAGCAAGAGTACAAGCTAAAAAAAATGCTACCCGAAATCCCCCAGGACCTACTGAAGAGCAGCTTACGGGTTCAGGACAATACGCCACTCTTAATGCTCAGGCAGGCCTAGATGATATTGCTCTCACTCAGATTAAAGCCTTGTTTATAAAAGCGTGGACTAAGGTTGAAATAGTGGGTAAAACTTCTTTATCTTTTGTAAAGATCCTACAAGGAGCCACTGAGCTGTATCCAGATTTTGTAGCCCCTCTTCAAGATGCTGTATTAAAGACTGTAGGTTTAGGCCCTGCTGCTAAAATTCTTTTGGATACTCTGGCTTTTGAGAGTGCTAATCCCGAGTGCCAAAAATTGCTGCATCCTCTAAAAGCTAGTGGAGCTGATTTAGCTGAATACATTTGGGCTTGTGCAGGTGTTGGAGGAGCTATTTACAATGCTCAATTGTTTGCTGGGGCACTTTCTAAGGCTTTAAAAGGCAATTCTAAACAAGGTATATGCTATCAATGTGGGAAACCCGGTCATTTTAAAAAGGAATGCCGAAAAAATTAGGCTCTTCTGCTCTAAAAGAAAAAAGGTTACCATCTGGTATGTGTAAACGATGTGGCAAGGGTCGACACTGGACCAATGAATGCCGTTCAAAAACTGATAAAAGTGGGAATGTATTGTCACCCCTCTCAGGAAACGGGAGCCGGGGCCCGTAGGCTTGGGGCCCCAACAACTACAATGCAGGCCTACCCCAGTACCCAGTGAGCAGTGGCTTACAACATCAAGGAATGACCTCGAGTCCTCCTTAAAGACATCTTACCCTACCCCAGTTTCTCAGCTTTATGCTGCCACTAAGCAGAGTGCCACTGCTGACCTAGCTATTGTCCAACCTTATACTTTATCTCCTAATGGAGGCATATATAAGTTGGTGACCAGAATGTGTGGTCCTTTGCCAAAGGGACATGTAGGACTTTTACTAGGTTGAAGCAGCAGCGCTATGCGGGGGTTAATGGTGGTCCCAGGAATTATTGATTCTGATTTTACTGATGAAATCCTTATTATGGTACAAGTCTCACAATTTATGCGCCTAGAGGCAGGGGAACGTATTGCACAAAGTTTGACGTCTTTGAACCCTATGAGTCCTGTAAAAACTTTGCTGACCTCTGTTTCTAGTAATGTATTGATTGTTGTTCTTGCCTTTGTCATTTTCACAGTCTGCTGGAGATGGTGCCAAAGGGCAAACACCGAATCCCAGTGAGCCCAACATGTAATGATGGTTTTAAAAGAAATTCATACTTGTAAATAAGGAAAGGGGAAATGTAGAGGACTACATGCTTGCAAACGTTCCGATAAGTCCCAATAAGTCCTGCTCTTGCAAATGAAGTAGGGCGTTCCCGATAAGTCCTGCTCTTGCAAACCAAGCAGGGTGTTCCCGATAAGTCCTGCTCTTGCAAACCAAGCAGGGCGTTCCTTCCCTGTAAACAGGGAGGACAAAGGAGCCAGCTGCAAACAGCAGACCCTGGGGGCTTGTTTATGTGTAAACATCTTGAAAATCCAGAAAGTCAGGGAAAGGTCAGAAAAACAACAATGTATCTTGTGACTTGGCAACATTCCACAAACGACTGTATAAAATAAAGCAGAGCACGCCATTTGAGGCAGCCGCCACGTTTGTCTTATCTTGTGTTGTCTTGTGTGTTCATTCCTTTGTTTAGGAAACATGGGGACCCCAACAGGCGTGAGCCACTACACCCGGCCTTCCAAACCAATAGCTTTTCTAGGTTCCTTTATATATCAAGAGCTGAAGTCTTCTGCCACAAATGCTTCTGAGGTTTTATTTTTAATATGTAGCATTTATTCATTCCTAGCCACGAACCATGCACTGTGTTAAGGTACTCACTAAAACCTTGCAACTACCTAGTTAAGAAGGTATTATTACTGTCATTGTACAGATGAAAATGAGACATGGAGATGTTAAGCAACTTGGCAAAGGTCATCCAGAGAAGCAAGTTTGGATGCAAGTGTGGTGCAAGTGGTGTGTGTGTGTGTGTGTGTGTGTGCGTGCACATCTGGGTTTTAGGAGAGGGATGGGAGTCTCACTTTTGGCAGAATGCTAAACCATGAACATGGTCCACTCTGCTTCTCTTTTCTCCCTCTTCTTTACTCTTGATAATTGCACTATACTTCCAGAAAATTGCCAGGTAAGGCACTATCCCTCTTCGTTTTTACATTGCCATAACAGAGAGTTTCACACCAACAGTATTGCCAGAAATAGCTTTTCCTGAAATACAGCAAATTGTGTTTGCACCAAATGGACCTGCCACTTATCCAGAAGTCACTCTGAGCAGCACAGAGGACTTGGCAATAACAATGATGGACGGCACACCCTGCACCCTCCTTTCTATTGTTTATTTGTTATCACCATGCTGCAGACTCAGGTACTCTTTACATTTGCAGATTCTTCCACTCCGTTCATAACAACTACACAAGCCTGAAGGGCAAAAGGGTGAAGGCCTTCACCATCAACAAGAAACCTTTATTGAAGAAGGCAGCACAAAGGAGAATAAGTAGCAGAGAAGCTGAGTAGGTAAGCTTTGAAGTCAAACCAGAGAGGTTCAAACCTTGCCTCTGTCTGGTTGTGTCATTGAGCTCATGGTGGTAGAGGCAAGACATGGTTTGTCTTGAGCTGAATGACCGTGGATAAGTTCCTTGAGTGTACATAAGCCTCAGTGTCTTCATCTGTAAGATGGAGATAATAATAGCACCAACCTCACAAGCTTGTCATGAATATTGAATGACATTAGAAATGCAAAGTGCCTGCCTACATCAAGAACCTAAAAGCTGCCTTTTATTATTGCAGATCTTCTTTGAGTCATGCTTAGTGCTAAGAACGTATTACGTCGCCTCAACCCATACCAGCTGGGTAGGGAGACAGGGCACATATATGAAAAACTATCATTGATAATACAAGGTAGACAACTGTCACACAAATAGCATAAATGCATAGAAAATCCAAGGAAGAAATAAACACCAAATTATAAAAAAAAGTAATTAGATTACAGATGGCAGTCCAGAAAGAGCAGGTAATTTTACCAATACTAAAAGCAATTTTTGAAAAAGAAATAAAATCCAAGTCTTCTGGTACATATTGTAGAATTTTAAAAAATAAAACTGTGCTACAATAATATTAAGGAAAATAATCTTAACAACAGCAGTAGTTGGCTGAGTGCAGTGGCTCATACCTATAATCCCAGCACTTTGGGAGGCAAAGGCAGGAAGATTACTTGAGGCTAGGAGTTGGAAACAAGCCAGCCTGGGGGACATAGTGAGGCCATATCTCTACAGAAAAAAAAAATTAGCTAAGCATGGTGGTGTGGCACTGTAGTCCTAGCTGCTCAGGACGCTTAGTCAAGGGGATTGCTTAAGCCCAGGAGTGTGAGGCTTCAGTAAGCTATGATTGCACCAGCCTGGGTGAAAGAGCAAGACCTTGTTTCTTAATAAGAACCAACAAACAAACAAAGAAACAAAAAAAAACAGCAGTAGTAATTAACACTTGGAAGTCACCTTTTATGAGCCAGGCATTTTATACACATTATCTTATTAAATCCTCAAATTAACCCCAGGAGGGAAGTACTGTATTTTTCCCTATTTTACAGAAGAGAAAATTGAGGTATAGGAAGATAAGTAACTTGCCCAAAGTCCTACGGCCAGAAAGAGGCTGAACAAGGACTTAAACCCAGGTTTTCAAGCAATCACAATGGAACGTTGAAGGGGAGAGGAGAACAGGGTAAGCAGGAGCCAGGGAAATGACAGGCCAACTCTTAGTAGGGGAAACAGACATTCATGGCAAGTTAACGGGCCACCTCTACTGGAAGAGAAAGTTCAAGTAGAGGAGTTAGCAGACACAGAACAGTGTATAAAGCAGATGAAAGAAGGCTCTGAATGCCAATCCAGACAGCAGAGTTTCTCTTTGTCTGTTGTTTGGTTGGGGAGAAGACAGGAACAGAAGACGGGAGTCTGACAATTCTGTAGTTAAGGGGTTTTTTTAGACTCATCTGGTTACAGACAGAGTGAAGAGGAAGAGTCCAGTGGGAGGGAGACCAGTCACTGGCTAACAGCAGCAGCTCTGAGGAAGGATGAGGTGTTTTTCAGGTGTTCCCCAACTTGCCAGGGAGACACAGCCACAAATCCACCTCCCAGTCTCACCACAGAGCATCGAGAAACTGATACTGTCTATCCATCTCTCCCTACAGGCTGTAGTACTCTGTGTCCACAGCAGTAGACAAAGTCCTTTGGGAATCATGAAGATTTTTTTCCGCTACCAGACATTTAGATTCATCTGGCTCACCAAGCCACCTGGCCGGCACTTTCACAAAGATCGCCAGCTTTGGACGCCTCTGACTCTTGCTGACTTTGAAGCCATAAATCGCTGTAACAGGCCATTGCCTGAAAACTTTAACTTTGCTGCGGATGTGCTGGACCAGTGGGCCCAAAAGGAGAAGGTATACGATGATGGGCTTCCAGTAGATGCTTGGTGTCCCCTTATCTCTCAGTCTTCCATTTCCTTGTTCTGTGGTCTACCACTTAATTCCAATGCACTCTTTCACCCTCTTGGTTTCCATTGTTTGTTTTCCAATTGTCCTCCCCTCTCCCCAGGGAAGATCTTAGATCCTCAGCTACAAATGGCTGGGTGGCCCTGGAGCCTTCTCTGTCCCCCATCCCCAGGGTGGTTCCTCACAGAGTTAGGCCTCTTTTCCTTCTCTTCTCCAAGCCCCACGCAACAGTGCTTTGTTTTTAAGTTGGTCACAGGCTTATCCAAAAAGTAGTAAATTGAGTTTTGGTTTTATGAATACAGTTATCATTGGAGTCATTAGGAGAGAATTGGAGGTTGACAAGAATAAAGCAAGCAGCCCTTATGCAATGTTTACAGTGCAGCCTCAGGATGAGTTCTCTGTGTACTGATCCTCACCCCCTGCCAGGCACTGAGCTAAACACTTAACCTAGCAGTGCTTATCAAAATGCACTGCAGGCCCCATGGATGGGAACATGATGTTAGGTACTAGACAGACAAGGTATTAAATAACATTGAATCAATTCTTCCTGTTGAATACATGGAGAAAGCCTTCCTTGAAAACCATTGTGTCTTTAGCACCTAACACTTGCTAAACAGTCTCTTGAATAAAGACCACAGGTAGAAGCTAATCATCTCTAGATAAAATTTAATGGCATAGTTTTTTTCTTAGCATATTTGTTTCTCAATAACCTATTTTTTAGCAAGTGGTAATAACTGTCCAATAATGGTGCTGATTAAATGTATATTCCTTCTTAGGTAAATGTATACACCTAAAAAGTGAGTCAACGTAGAGAAGTATACAAAATAAAGAATAGTGCAGGTGCAGACAGAGCTGACAGAAACAGTGATACTTAAATGACTAAAGATTGAGAAATACTGACCTATATTATTTCACCAAATCTCCATAACAACCTGGGAGGTTTGCAGATGAGGAACTTGACCTCATAGAAACTAAGCTACTTATCCAAGGCCACACAAAAGAACATAAACCGAGTCCCTGATCTTTACAGAGGTTACATCCATAGGAAAGAGACACATCTGTCATATAATGAATTGGAGTTGTCTGGAGTATGAGCACAACGATGAAGGAACACGGAGAAGTCAGTGGAGAAACAAAGAGAAGTCTAAGAAAAGCTCCTAGACTAATTGACCTGTCAACATGGCTTTTAAGGATTTGCCAGCCAGAAAAGATAAAATAAGTTCTCCAGATACGGGAAAGAAGGGGGAGGAATTTTTTCTTTCCAAGTAATACATAAGGCAAACAGGTTTTGCAGTACAGATGACTCACTTTGTAGAATGAAGGGGAAGAAGTTTCCTCTAGAAGTCAATCAATTGATGCCTCCCTCGACCCTGCTTCTTGTGACTTGTGAAAACCACACCTCAGCCTTAGGGTACAAAGAGATGTTTGGTTCTCAATTAAACTTAGCAGATTCATTCAGGTTATTTGGATGGGACAGAATCTAATTTAAGCAAGAAAGAAATTTATTCAAGTACTATGGGAGAGATCACAAAATTAGGCTGGACGCTGGAGAGCCCATCTCGATGAGGACAGGAACCAGGACAGTTCTCTGAGGATGCATAAGCACTAACAACCCATAGACAAGTTTTGTACCAACCATTTTCTATCTTTTGATTCCTCTCAGAAAACCAAAAAGTCCAGAGAGAGAAGGTCTGATTGGCTCAACTTTGGTCAAATGCCCACCCACTGCTCAGGGAAGGGTAAAAGCACTCCGAGGGATTCTCTTTTCAAGGCTGTGTTCAATAGGAGAAGAGCAGTGCCCTCAAAGTCGAACTCAGGGTGCTGTTAGCAGAATGCACCAGAGCCGGTGCCAAAGGGGGAAAACAGCAGATGCCCCATGTAAGAGTAATCAGTCATGTAAACCTACTCCTCTCTTTCCTATGTGTCCCCGGTCAGACAGGGGAGAGACCAGCTAACCCAGCCCTGTGGTGGGTGAATGGCAAAGGGGATGAGGTAAAATGGAGCTTCAGAGAACTGGGTTCCTTGTCCCGAAAAGCTGCCAACGTGCTCACCAAGCCCTGTGGCCTGCAGAGGGGAGACCATGTGGCCGTGATTCTGCCGCGAATCCCTGAGTGGTGGCTGGTCAATGTGGCTTGCATACGAACAGGTCAGTGCCAATATTTAACATTCTAAATCACACAGAAACATAGAAAAACTGAAACTCAAGGGTTTTCTGAAATGTTAGCTCTGATTAAAGCTATGTGTACAGAAGACCAAAAAAAAAAAAAAAAAAGAGTTAAGGTAATCATGATATAATGATAATAACAATAACACTAAGAGGGAGGTATTAGTGTGATAACCATTTTGCAGAAGAGGAAACCAAGGCTCAGGTTAAGAAGACTGCCAAGGTCAGCTGGGCATGGTGGCTCACGCCTGTAAGTTCAGCACTTTGGGAGGACAAGGCGGGTGGATTACGAGGTCAGGAGTTCGAGACCAGTACGGCCAACATGGTGAAACCCCATCTCTACTAAAAACACAAAAAATTACCCAGGTGTGGTGGTGTGCGCCTGTAATCCCAGCTACTTGGGAGGCTGAGGCAGGAGAATTGCGTGAACCTGGGAGGTGGAGGTTGCAGTGAGCCGAGATCTTGCCATTACACTCCAGCCTGGGCAACAGTGCAGGACTTTGTCTCAAAAACAAACAAACAAAAGCTTGCCAAAAGTCACAATTAGAAAGCCATTCTAGTCAGTCACAGCTAGAAAGCTATGCAATCGGAATTTAAAAACAAAAGCTCTATAAAAGCAAATTTGGGTACCAACATCTCTTTGCAGTGCTGGATTGTCTAGGACATGTTCATCCAGATCATCCAAAATTTACTTCTCTGGATATATTTGGATTCTCCCTAGCAAAAAAATTACAAGAAGAAGAAAAAGTATTTATATATCAGGACTTGTAAGAATATGATTGGCACTTCCCAGTTGAAAAATCTCTACCTTTTTTTCAGACTAACTAATGTATTCAATGACACACTTTCTCCCAAAGTAGTAATTTATAATTTACCCCAAATAAAAATTCCGACAGGATTTTTTCCACTCTAGGACAGGAGTTGACAAGCCATGGCCTGTTGGTCGGGCACCTATTTACATAAGTGATTTTAATAGAATACAGCCGTGCTTATTTATTTATATACTGTCTATGGTTCCCTTTGTTTCACAACAGCAGAAATCCTCATTGAGATGGAGATACTACGGCCCCCAAAGCCTAAAATATTTGCTATCTGGGCCTTTATTGAAAAAGTTTTCCAATTCCTGCTCTAAAACATGACATAAATGTTTATAAGTCAATTAAAAATAAAAAAGAATATCAAAGGATAGAATACTGTAAAGAACACAAAGATGTTTGTTGCAATGCTATTAATAATAAAACTTTGGAAACAACTGAATAGAAATGACTGAATTATAATAGGTGAGACTAAGTTTAGTTGAGGTGTGTGTGCATAAGTGATTAAAATTATGGTAACTCAACTTGAAATACTCCTAAAATGATAATTACAAAGATTTCATAATACTGTTGAAAATGATCTTTCTGTCAATATTAAATAAAAACAGCATTATATAAAATTTGTTTATATAAAATTCTTTTTGCATTCACTAAAAACAACCTGCAAATGTTAAACCAGTTGTGTGTTGAGAGTAGATTGAAGGTGATTTGTTATAAAAAAATGTAATATTGCTTAACGTAAGTTATGAAATGTATAAAATAATAATGAAAACTAAACACATAGGTTGAATGGCTAACATAAAACACTAAATTAAATGCAAAGCAAGGAGGTGAGATTATATTTTCTAACTCAGAATTATTAAATCTTCAGTGAGAATATTGAAATTGTACTATACCACACAGCAAAATATTTTGGATTTTTGCTGTAAAGTGTATCCAGTAAAGCCTAAGATATTTGCTATCTGAAATCCACTAGAAGAAAACTTCTCCCAACCCTGAATTTAGCGGTCTACACATTGAGCACATTCACATCACCAGTCTACCAAGGGTACTAATTATTTGTGAGTCATTAAGAACAAGTGGTTTCTAAAATAAATAATCTTAAATTTTTACATTGAGCGAATATTCTAAGGTGTTTTCTTAATCAACTTCCTTATCCTTTTGCATTTATTCACTTTCTCAAGAAGGAATGATATTTAAAAGCTTTTAAAATATATTTATAAAATAAAATCTTTCTAGCAATTCAACTCCCCATTTTTGTATTTAGCAAACTTCAGGGAACTCACCAAGAAATAAGTAGTTTGGCTTATAGCACAGGTCTTGGGAGTTTGGGAAATGTATCTTTGAATCTTTTCTATCCTTTGCCACTTACTGACTTTGTGATCCTTGTGCAAGTTATTATTTATATACTGGGATTAATTTTAAGTGAGATACTGGGCACGTAATAAGTGCTCAATAAACAGTAGTGATTATCTGTAATACTTTATTTATATACACTCCACTTCTTCTTCCCAATAATTCACTTTAGAAAGTACAAACTTTTCTCTTTCATCTAATTTGTCCATGTATGTTCTTCCCAGAATGAACTGGTACTTTAAAATCAGACGTCTCCAGCCAGTGTTTAGGATGAAATGAAGAGGTGAGATAAACTAAGCATTGCTAAAGTAGTCTAGGCAAACCTTGATGATGCCAGACCACTGGAATCCATAGAGTTGAGGGCTGGCTCTGCCACTCACCAGTTATGACCAAATCTCATATTCCATCAATGGGCACAACCACATGGACCTACTAGGGTTGCTTAAAACAGTAGTCTCTAGGCATTTTTGATTGTATAATCTATCAATAAAAATATTTAGGATACACATCTTCCCATCTGGGTATAGCTATTTATTTGCTTCTACTGCACTAATAGACTATGCATATTATAAAACATACAAAAATGAGATAAAAGCATTAAAAGAATTATAGTTTCTCAATAATTTCTAATTCTTTAAAATTTTTAATTTTAAAAATTAAACAGGAATGGAATCTCATTATGTTGCCCAGGCTGGTCTCAAACTCCTGGGCTCAAGTGGCCCTGCCTTGGCCACCCAATGCACTGGGATTACAGGTGTAAGCCACCATGCCCAGCCAATAATTTTTCAGATTTCTATTTTCATTTCTTAGTCCCAATGGATTGTTGAAAAACTCACTTTGGAGACCATTGTTTTTTTTCTTTCTTTTGTTTGTTTGTTTGAGACAGAGTCTCACTCTATCACTAAGGCTACAGTACAGTGGTATGATCTCAGCTCACCGCAACTTCCATCTCCAGGGTTCAAGTGATTCTCTAGGCCTCCTGTGTAGCTGGGACTATAGGTGTGTGCCACCACATCTGGCTAATTTGTGTATTTTTAGTACAGACAGGGTTTTGCCATGTTGCCTGGGGTGGTCTCGAACTCCTGAGCTTGATTAAGCAATCTACCGGCCTTGCCTCCCAAAATGCTGGGACTACAGGTGTGAGCCACTGCACCTGGCAGGAGACCATCGGTTTAGAGAATTGAATGAGAGAGTGCTCGTGAAATGTGTTATAAGCTGTAAAGTGCTAATTAAGTGATACATAATAATGATTCAAACGGACGTTAAAATGTTACATTGTAATGGCCCTCCATTATAATGTCTAGTATATTCCAGACACTTATTGTTGTTATTCCCATTTTACAGATAAGGAAAGAAAGGCACAGAGACATCAAGGTCACAAAGCTTGTAAATTGCAAGGTCAGGATTAGACCCATGGTCTGTCAAACTCTGAAGCTAGTGCTCTAAGGGATCGCTCAGGGATCAGGGTCCTGTGCAATATCCTTGGGGATCCAGGCAGAGGTAGCCGAGGTAACTGAAGAATGGATTGTGATGCTTCTCCTCACCGAGGCACAAAGCCCAAGTCTTCCACAATGGACAGCAGTTCCGTTCAGTGCAGGGCCCTCTGTCCTTCCCAGGGATCGTCTTCATGCCGGGAACAATCCAGCTGACAGCAAAAGACATCCTCTACCGGCTGCGAGCATCCAAGGCCAAGTGCATTGTGGCCAGTGAAGAGGTGGCGCCAGTGGTGGAGTCCATTGCATTGGAGTGTCCTGACCTTAAGACAAAACTCCTGGTGTCTCCACAAAGCCGGACTGGGTGGCTCAGCTTCCAGGAGTTATTTCAGTGAGTATTTTTCCCAGCCAATCTACTCTGCTGGCAACACCACAAATTATAGCTACATTGGGGAATCTCTTTGCCTCTAAGGACTCAGGAACACTGTGAATTGATCTGGGCTCTTACTTAGAAAAGAGTTACCTAATAGCTGGGTATGGTGGTTCACACCTGTAATCCCAGCACTTTGGGAGGCTGAGGTGGGCGAATCACTTGAGGTCAGGAGTTCAAGACCAGCCTGGCCAACATGGTGAAACCCTGTCTCTATTAAAAATACAAAAATTAGCTGGGCGTGGTGGTGCCCGCCTATAATCCTAATTACTCAGGGGGCTGAGGCATGAGAATCACTTCAACCTGGGAGGTGGAGGTTGTAGTAAGCCGAGTTTATGCCACTGCACTCCAGCCTAGGCAACAGAGTGAATCTTCGTCTCAAAAAAAAAAAAAAAAAGAAAAAGAAAAATATTACCTAATAAATGGATTTAAGGGCAGAAGAAAGGGACATAGCTCTGCCTCCACCCTCCTGCTTTCTACTGTGGTCTATGATGAGAATCTTGTGTGATTTGGCCCTTGCTTAAAGCTGGACCACATCTCCTACTACTCTCCCTTTTCTTCCTCAAACATGCCCTACCTCAGCTCCTATTATTTCTTCTGCCTGGAGGGCTCTTCTTATCCCTTTTCATGAGTGGCTCCTTCTTGTCATATTTTGACTCAATATTTTATCCTAAGAAGCTTCCCTTGACCACACTACCTAGAATAGAACTACAAGCCACTCTGTCACATCGTCCTCCTGTTCTCTTCATATCACTCATCATCATCTGAATTATCATGTCCATTTATCTGTTCCTTTATGTAGTCTTTTTGCTCCTCTAGAGTAGGGTTTGGTAAACTCAGGCCCAAAGGCCAAATCTGGCCTGCCACCCTTTTTGTTGGTGTTGTTTGCTTGTTTCCGTTTTTTGTTTTTTTTTTTTTGAGACAGGGTCTCACTTTGTCACCCAGGCTGGAGTACAGTGGTGTGATCTCGGCTCATTGCAACCTCCACCTCTGGGTTCAAGTGATCCTCCCACCTCAGCCTCCTGAGTAGCTGGGATTACAGGCACCGGCCACCATGCCTGGCTCATTTTTGTATTTTTAGTAGAGAGGGAGTTTCACCATGTTTGTCAGACTGGTTTCAAACTTCTGACCTCAAAGTGATCCACCTGCCTCAGCCTCCTAAAGTGCTGGGATTACAGGTATGAGCCACTATGCCCGGCTCTGTTTTTGTAAATAAAGTTTTATTGGACTGCATCCATGCTCATTTATTTACATATTGTCTATGTAACAACAGCACAGTGGAGCAGTTACAACAGAAACTGCATGGCCCACAACGCCTGAGATACTTGCTATCTGCTCCTTTACAGAAAAAGTCTGGCAACCCCTGCCCTAAACCATAAGTTGTAAGAAAGCAGAGACTTTGTTTGGTTCATCTTTCTATCTCTAGTTTCTAATGCACAAATCGTGCTTAATATTTATAAGCGAATGAACAAAAGAGATCACAACTGCAGTTTTCCTCATAAGTAAAATGGCAATAATTATACTGTACTTATCTCAAGTGTTGTTTTGAGGATAAATTAAATGAATATGTGAGAAAGTGTTTTTTAAGCTGCAAAAAATGTGTAAAATGTTAATTAATGGTATTATCCTTCAAAGAGGTGTTGAATAGCTTATGTTTAAAAATAATTCTTCCAGAGAAGTTTATAGAAAGAGAAGACATGTAAACCCTGCTGAATAATAGCACAGTTTTTTTTGTTAGAATGAAATTTTATCTTACTAATTAATATAAACCAAATACTATTGGCCAATCCCAAAATTCTTTCCCAAGGGCCACACCAGTGAATACTACTTGTGTCTTTTATAAGCTGTGTAACCTTGGATAAGTCTAAGTCAAGTAATATTGCTGAAACTCTTTATCTTATCCATAAAGTGGAGACTATGATAGTATCTACCTCATGGGGTTGTAGATGGACCAAATGTGATAAAACATGTAAAATTCTTAGCTGAATGCCTGGCACAGAGTAATTACTCCATAAATATCATAGTAATTATAACAGCTATCATTCTTATTTTCTTTCTTTCTTTTTTTTTTTTTTTTGAGATGGAGTCTCGCTGTGTCACCCAGGCTGGGGTGCAGTGGCCGGATCTCAGCTCACTGCAAGCTCCGCCTCCTGGGTTTTTACGCCATTCTCCTGCCTCAGCCTCCCGAGTAGCTGGGACTACAGGCGCCCGCCACCTCGCCCAGCTAGTTTTTTGTATTTTTAGTAGAGACGGGGTTTCACCGTGTTAGCCAGGATGGTCTCGATCTCCTGACCTCGTGATCCGCCTGTCTCGGCCTCCCAAAGTGCTGGGATTACAGGCTTGAGCCACCGCGCCCGGCTCATTCTTATTTTCAAGTTAACAAAGCCATTCAACAGTGTAGTGATTCCTAAGGTAATGGTATTTATATTATTTGAATATGCATCTCCATTAGTAACATACTTTTTTTAACATACCTCTAATACATGTATTTATTTATAAATTATATACATGTACTTTTATGCATTATACAAATAGCAAAAATAAAAATTTTAGAGGATGAGTAAAACAGTACTATTGTGCCACTGCACTCTAGCCTGAGTGACAGAGTGAGACTCTGTCTAAAAAACAAAAAACATATAATTTGCAATTCTTCTTTTTTCTTCTCTACCCCAGTTGCCTTGCACACTCTTTGAGCAGCAAGCACTTCCACTTCGGAGACTTCTGTCCTAAGAATCTTTGCAATAATCTGTTGAGTCCCCAAGAAACCTTAAAGATGCCACAAAATTTACAACAGATAAAGGACTTTAAATTCATGTGGATTTCAAATTGAAATTTGCACACTTTGGGAGTGGTTTTCAAGACGGAAAAAATCCTCATTTTAAACAAATGACTTTGGAGTGTCATACCTCCAAATGGCCATGGATTGTTTCTCTAAAAACTAGGGAAGGGATAGCCGTCTCATTGCCAACAGTTGGCTAGTTTTTCAGAAGACTACACATAGCAATAATGTGGGCTAATTTTACATTGCTAGAGTTGATCTTTTATTCAATAAGTACATTTTAAGCCTTCTTGCCATCCTTCTGCCTCCCAAGTATAGAAGTCCATTAACACTTTCCAGAATATTCATAATGGGATAAGGGAAAAGGTCAAAATTATAAGCCAGATTGATATGTCTCTTTTTCTGTCCTAGTACAAAGGACCCTGTCCTGTGGGGTCCAGGACTCTGGATTCTGACCATGACAGGGTCAAGATGGTGTTCCAAGCATGGGAACAGCATGACCAAAGATATGGAAGCAAAAAACCAAAAAATACCCTAAGTTGTGCAGGGAATGGACTACAAGCAGTTTGGTTTAGCTAGAGAATAAAATATGGAGTCTGAGTGAAGCCTGGAAGAGCAAACAGGCCAGATTATGGGAGATCTCACATGCCATACTAAATCTTAAACTTGACCCTGTAAACAAGGGAAGCCATTGATGGGTTTTAAGAAGGGAAGTGCCACGGTCAGGTATGGATTTTAAATAGATTTATCTGGCAGATATGTAGAGGATTAGTTTGAGGAGGAACAAATTGGAATCAGAGAGGCCATTCTGGAGCCTCATCTAGGGCAGAGATAATAAAAAATCTAAATCTGAGCTCTGATGAATAGGATGGAGGAAAGGAAACAAACTAAACAACTAGCAGGACTTGAAGAGTATTGGATGTGGAAGATGAAGGAAGAAGGAGTCAAGGCTGAGCTGCTTTTTGACTTAGGTGATTGGTGGGTAGGTACCATGAGTTGGAGAAAGAGCCAGTAAATAAGGTTAACATAACAAGTTTAGAGTTGGACATACAAGATTGAAGGGTCTGTGAACATTCAAATGTCTAGCAGGTAGTAGATACATGAGTCTCAGGGACAAGAGGCAAAGATACAAAGCAAGAAGTTATTAGTATATAATTAGCTCTGAAATCTGGAAAGGCATAACTCAGAACTCAGGTATTCAAGGAAAGGAAGTCAGATAATGAAATCACTGCTTGAAAATCTTCCTGTCACTCACAGGTTGTGATGCTTTTTCTGATAGATAGATAGATAGATAGATAGATAGATAGATAGATAGATAAATAGATAGATAGATGGATAGATGAAAGATGGATAAGTAGATAGGTAGGTAGGTAGACAGATGGATGGAAGAATAGATAGATGAAAGATAGGTAGGTAGATAGATGATAGACAGAGATAGATAGATGATAGATAGATGATAGATAGATGCCTTCTATCAAAAGGTTCCATACTGTCCATCTGAATTATCACCATCTGAATTATCATGTCCATTCATCTGTTCCCTTATGGATTGAGAAATGTTTAAACATAAGAGGTCTCCCCATAGGTATTAGATTCTGTGAAGTAATGCCCCTCTCTAGGCCAACACATATCAACTTCACTCTATACATACACTGAAAAGAAAATCAATATAGTTGAATGAATGATCTTTTTCTATTTTAAGGGGAGGAAGCAAGTTACCAAGAAAACCATGTTAATATTTTATGAAACTATTTTTAAATAATCCTCACTGTTGGCTGGGGACGGTGGCTCATGCCTGTAATCCCAGCACTTTGGGATCCCAAGGCAGGCAGATCACATGAGGTCAGGAGTTCGAGACCAGTCTGGCCAACACGGTGAAACCTCATCTCTACTAAAAATACAAAAATATAGCTGGGCATGGTGGCACATGCCTGTAGTCTCAGCTAATAGGAGACTGAGGTGGGAAGATTGCTTGAACCTGGGAGGTGGAGGCTGCAGTGAGCCGAGATTATGCCACTGCACTCCAGCTTGCGTGACAGAGTAAAACTCTGTCTCAAAAAAAAAAAAAATCCTCACTATTTTTACTGTTTCAATGACAATGTCACTTATTCACCATCAAGATGAACTAAAACAGCATCCTTAACCCTGTTCCCTTCAACCAGAGAAATTAAAAATATGATACACCAGCCAGATGTGGTGGCTCTCGCCTGTAATCCCAGCATTTTGAGAGGCTGAGGCGGGTGGATCACCTGAGATCAGGAGTTTGAGACCAGTCTGGCCAACATGGTGACACCCCATCTGTACTAAAAATATAAAAATTGGCTGGGTGTGGTGGTGCATTGTCTGTAGTCTCAGCTACTTGGGAGGCTGAGGCAGGAGAATTGCTTGAATCTGGGAGGTGGAGGTTGTAGTGAGGCGAGATCATGACACTGCACTCCAGCCTGGGCGACAGAGTGAAACTCCATTTCAAAATATAAATAAACAAATAAAATAAAAATATGATGCACCAGTCTCAAAAATTCTCGGATACTGTACCAGTTATCCATCACTGAGTAACAAATCATCCCAGCACTTAGTGGTGTAAACAGTAGTTATTTTATTTGCTCATGAGTCCATGGGTCAGAAAT
This sequence comes from Macaca mulatta, assembly GCF_049350105.2. Taxonomy (NCBI): domain Eukaryota; kingdom Metazoa; phylum Chordata; class Mammalia; order Primates; family Cercopithecidae; genus Macaca; species Macaca mulatta. The sequence goes on from NC_133416.1 coordinate 8,293,263, forward strand.
TCACATACGGCTCAGCAGAGGCAGCTGGTCTCTGCTCCAAATCAGCCTGACTGGGACTCGAGTATCCAAAGTGGGTTCACCTTTAAGTCAGGCTGGCTGCCAGCTGAAGCACCTCAGTTTTCCTGCACATAGCCTCTCCCTCCAGCAGGACAGTCTAAACATCTTTATATGGTGGCTAAGGTACCCCACAGGGAAAATGAAAACTATGAATCTTCTTGAGGCCTAAGCTGAGAAGTCCCAGAACCTGTGCCACAGTGTATTAATGAAAAAACGTCATGAGACCACCCCAGATTCAAAGAGAGAGGACATAAGCTCTGTCCTACAATGAGGGAATGACATACAAGGATGATTTGTTACTCAGTGATGGATAACTAATACAATATCTAAGAATTTGTCTACAGGGATAGAAGGAATCATGGAGCTATCTTTGCAGACAATCTTACACAGAGATTGTTATCAGTTTGGTGAATTCAGTGGGTCAATGAAATTAACATGGACACAGATTTATTCATCTTCCTATCACACCACTCTCAGTATAAATCCAAGATGGCCAGGGTAGCTCCAGACATCCTGTACTTGCACAACAATACCCAAAGGCCATAAAACAGGATGGGCTGGGGAAGAAGGCTGCATCTTTTCCTCATGACTCTTTTTAGAACAAGAAAACATATGCCATTAAAGCCTTACATCTCATTGTCCATAACTGCATCATGTGTCCAATCTTCAACCAAAGGAATGACTGTGACTGGCTTAGATTCATCAAGATTTGCCTGTAGGAGCTATACAGGGACAGTCTCCCCTGAAGCACTTAATTGCCTGATACTTGAACAGAATCAGTTCTATGAGTGCAAGGAAGAAGGAGACAGCTATTTGGTAAGCAACTAGCTGCATCTGCCACAGATATCAAAGATACTGAAAAAAAATTATTTAAAAGTTTGATCCAAATGCCAAAAGATCTTCCTTTAAATAATAAAACGCCCTGAAACATTAATAGCAATGTATGAAGATTCAATGCTGATTTTTAAAAACTCACAGACTTTTTAAAAACACACTTGGAAAAAAAAGTTACGATCCATAAAATGCATGTCTTTTGTTATTAATATTGAAAGTTATGTTGGCTATTTCTTTACCCTATAGGGAGATGAACCTTAAAAAAAGAACTGGGCTGTTAAATCTTAGCACTGATATTCAAAATCCCGCTAAGATTTCTTGAGGAATTCCTCTCAGGAAAGCTTTGGATTAGGTTCAGTTCTGTTAACTATCTTCTGGTAGCAAGAGGGCATAAGTAGTTGAGCAGAAGAAATATCAGAGTTAAACTGGACTGCCATCTTCCACCACCATCTTGGGGTCCATATTTTGCAGATTCGCCTCTGAAGAGCACAGCTGTGTGGAAACACGAAGTCAAGAACCAATGACCATTTATTTCACCAGTGGGACCACAGGCTCTCCTAAAATGGCCCAGCACTCTCAGAGCAGCCTCGGCATTGGGTTAACCCTCTGTGGAAGGTAGGGAAGAAAATTCAGTTTGTTTTTGGTGAACTCCCCAAAGCTGCCAATATGTGTATCCAACTAACTGATACTTCTCCTTGAATTGCTGTAAGATATTGCCAATATAATAGCTACACAACAGATCTCTTGCTGGCCCTGCCCAACCTAGCTCAGTAAATGGCAGCATCTAACCAGCTGATCAAGCAAGAACTTAAGAATCGACCGCAATTAATCCTTTAACAGCATGTCTGGCTCCCTTTTCTCATTGCCAGGAAGGGCTACCCAGAAAGGCCTTCCTAAAAGAGAGGCTGTCCTACAATTGTCACATTATCCCATTTTATTTTCCTCATAGCATTTATACTACTTGAAATAATGATATTTATTAATACACTTAACTCACTTTATTGTATATTTATTCACTATCTGTCACCCTAAAATAAGAGCAGAGATTTGGTCTACCTTGCTCACTGCTGTAGAACAGCGCCTAGAACATTCCAGCTTAACAAGTATTTGTTGCATCAATGGACAAACTCAAAAAATCATGCCACACCCAGCCTCTCACTGTACTCTCAGACCACCTGGGATTCTGAAAATGCTCTTAAGAAGAGTAGAAGTAGAATCTATCACCTTGCCTGGGGCTTCTTTTGACCCTTCTCTATAGCCCTTAAGATTTTGGGGCAAAGTCACCCCTGAAAGATACCAGTTTGTAATTTTTGTTTCTTTACTTTTGGTCTGTTTTGTTGCTTCTTCATATCGTTTAGGTATTGGCTGGACTTGAAGTCCTCAGATATCATATGGAATATGTCTGACACGGGCTGGGTCAAGGCCGCCATTGGCAGTGTGTTTTCTTCCTGGCTGTGTGGAGCCTGTGTTTTTGTGCATCAAATGGCACAGTTTGACACTGACATCTTCCTAGACGTAAGTCAAGTCCTTCAGCTAGATAGATCTTTAGAGTTCCTCCTTGTTTCCCATAAAATCACGAAGAAATTATTCCTCAGAATACGAGGCTTCTTGGGCTTCTGGAAATCATTTCTTTATACAAAGCAAAGTCTCAAGGGTCTTGGCTTTTGAAATGTATTTGACAGAATGGAGGGGGAATAACTGCAGCACTCTTAGGCAGGAAATCCGGACTGCTGCTTCAAATAGCTTAGGATTACTGTTGCTCAATCTGTAGCTACTTAAGAAACTGGTTCTAAATAACAGATTAGGAGTCTGAAGTCCAAACAAATACTTCATTTCTGATTCAGTGAAATAAAGATAATAGCTGATAAACCGGAACTCTTGTGTGGAGTGGACATTAAAAGTGGGGGTGCCTTTCTCCCAGAGCAGCTCTTCTTATTCTCCCCCAGCCTATACTTCCCACTTTGTTAGTTCTCAGAACCCAGTACTCTGTTGGAAACCGGGCATGCATGCCCTGCCTTCTCAACCGGGCACAGCTAGATTGAGATATCAGATAACTCCAATTTCTTTAGACTTTAGAAAAATGTGATTAGGGCCAATTATTTTTCAACCATAACAAATTTATTAAGTTTAACAAAATACATATTATTACATACAAACTATACTTGTGTGTGAATAAAAGCTCTTCACCTGTTATTTTGCTAACTGGTCTGACAAGATGGTTTAAGGCAGCAGTCTGCAACCTTTTTGGTACCAGGGACTGGTTTCGTGGAAGACAATTTTTCCATGGAGACTGGGGGGAGTGGGGAGATAATTTCAGGATGATTCAAGTGCATTACATTTATTGTGTGCTTTATTTTTATTATTATTAAATGGTAATGTATAATGAAATAATTATACAAGTCACCATAATGTAGAATGAGTGGAAGCCCTTAGATTGTTTTCCTGCAACTAGACAGTCCCATCTGGGGGTGATTGGAGATAGTGACAGATCATCAGGCATTAGTTTCTCTTAAGGAGCACACAACTTAGATCCCTCACGTGCACAGTTCACAATAGGGTTCAGACTCCTATGAGAATCTAATGCCACTACTGACCTGACAGGAGGTGGAGCTCAGGCGCTAATGCGGGCAATGGGGAGTGGCTATAAATACAGATGAAGCAGGTGTAATTCCAGCACTTTGGGAGGCTGGCGGGGGGGGGGGGTGAATCACGAGGTCAGGAGTTCAAGACCAGCCTGGCCAAGATAGTGAAACCCCTTCTCTACTAAAAACACAAATAATTAGCCAGGTGTGGTGGTGGGCGCCTGTAATCCCAGCTACTCGGGAGGCTGAGGCAGAGAATTGCTTGAACCCGGGAGGCAGAGGTTGCAGTGAGTTGAGATCATACTACTGCACTCCAGCCTGGGTGACAGAGCAAGATTCAGTCTCAAAGGAAAAGAAAAGAAAAAAAAAATACAGATGAAGCTTCGCTCTGTTGCCCTACCACTCACCTCCTGCTGTGTGGCCCAGTTCCTGATAGGCCACAAACAGAAACCAGTCTGTCCTGTGGGTTGGGGATCCCTGGTTAAAAGGTCTTAACATAAATGTATGCTAACATAAGAACTGGGATCTCTACATCAGGTTTACAAAGTGCCCTAAAGTTGGTAAGTTAACTTTGCAGTTTCAAAACCTATGTTTTTAAAATAAGAATATTTTTATTTTACAAAAATCATGTGTGTATTTTAAGTGCTATAAAAACCTTTATAGATGTATGCTATTTTTAGGTGTATATATTATACTTTATAAAAATAATTAGAATCTACGGAGCAGATAAACACAGTAGAAATGTTTACTTACTGATCAAACGTTATACTTTATCTGTGACAATCCAGGTAGCCCAGATATACATTTTGAGAGCCTTCTCCCAAATACTTAAGTTTAATGCAAATTGTCAATACATTGAGGGACACAGTGGAACTTCTCTAGAAGAAGGAGCTCTAAAACAGTATTTCTCTAGATTTAAGACGCCTAGGCCATATCTTATTTAAGAAACCAGAGGCATAATGAACTCAGCAAATTTTTAAAAATTAAGAAAAGGCCTAAAAAAATGCTTGTTTCTACATTTATTCAACTTACTCAAAAAGACTAATATATTTTATAGGAATGGAGCTGGAAAGGTCCCAGTAGGTTTGCTTATATATCCATAGTCAATACTATCTATGAATATATGGGCAGGAGGTTACAAGATTACACTATAAAAGGTAACTTGCAGCCCCGAGGAAGAATAAACCAGTTCATACTTTGGGTTGTTCTCAAATTCAGTAATTCACTTGTTGAATTAGATTGTGTATGTCTGTTACTGTAATATTAATATATATACATTCTTTTCAGTAATTGGAAATTCCCAACAGATATACACTCACTAGTGACAAGTAATAAATATTTGTTTTCTTATTCCTAGTAGTGACCATGGGATGGGCACATATTAATGGAGGAAAATAACAGGGTGTAGAATAACAGCTCTAGTCATGGCCTTTGATTGACCACTTCTGACATCTGTGTCTTTCTCCATCATCCAGACGCTTACCACTTATCCCATCACAACCCTGTGCAGTCCTCCCACTGTGTACCGGATGCTTGTGCGAAAAGACCTTAAGAGGTACTTGGGCAGAAATCTCCCTTTGAACCACAACCAATAGCTACCATCCAGGATCACAGATCTCCCTTTTTCAGCTTAGGATAGCTGAGGCTTTGTCAGTCTTACCACCACTGACATTGTGAACCGAATAATTCTATTGTTGGGAGACTGTCATATGCATTACAGAATATTGAGCAGCATCCCAAGACTCTATTTGATGCCAGTAGCACCTCGTCCTCCCCATTTGTGAAAATCAAAAATGTCCCTAGACACCGCCTAATGTCTCCTGGGGGGCAAAACTGTCCCCTAGTCTAAGAACCACTGGAATATCTTCTAGGACAACTGGACATTTTTCCAGGGACAATCAGACCTCTATAGTCCCAGAACTCCCACTCAAAAAAAATTATCCTCTAGTTCTACTCTTTTAGAAACACTGTGATTTAGAATCAGCCCTCAAAAAAGAAAGAAAGAAAAGTGCATTTATATTGCTTTGAAGAAAAGCTAACAAAGTTTATGACTTGAAGGTCATATTAAATTTAGCCAAACCATATGAACACCCAGCAGAGTTGCAATGTAGATTTGTTTAATTCAAACTCAATACATGAGGAGAGAAAGGAAGAGAGGAGCAAATTCAGTAGCATAGGCTTGTCCATCCTCCTTTGCCACCAAAGTGTGGTGGCCCAAGAGGGAAAGTGCTATGCGAGACAGAATAAAGCAAATATGAATCTTCTCTTTTCCTAATCAGTGTCAACTCCTTTGCTCCTATGTCACGGCCTTTGAAACATGAGCATCTTGTTCACGTTTCAGGAGTAATTCAGGGACTATTCAATGATTATTTTGAATGCATATGATTTGTATTCTACCCACACTCTCTGGCCCATTTGGGGCCTCAGCGTATGAGAAGCAGGCTGTTCCAGGCTTTCTCACTTGAGTCCAGTAAGGCTAGTGGTTAAAAGCTAAGCAGCAAAGTCAAAGAGGCAGGGCCCTGCTACTTACTAATCATGTGGCCTTGGACACTCAAGATAACCTTGCTAAGCCTCCATCAACTCCATCTTTAAGAGAGGATTAAGAGCCCCCTCATAAGGTAGTGGTGAGAATTTAATGTGACATGCTTGGTGAGATCACCCTGAGAAGTGGAAGGTGCCTGGTAGAGTTTCATGAGTATCAACTCAGTCCTTTATTACATGGGAGGCTTTGGGCAAGTTCTTTAACCTCTCTGAGCCTCAATGTCCTCATGCGTAAATAGGGGTTGAGAGAAGTCTAAGAATGCTTCTAAAGCCCTTACGACATAGCGACTACTCAATCAATATTAGCTGTTATATCATGTGGCTCATAATAAACACTTAGTATCATTAATAGCATTTTCTCCTGCCATTTTACATCTTTAGTAGCTAAGTTCTCCTCCATCTGCTAAAATGAAAGCTCTCAGGAATTTTTGTTATAATCACTAATGTGCCCCCATATACCTAGAACAATGTCTGGCAATATGGCAGGTGTTAACAAGTATTTATTGAATGAACTTTCCTAAGACTAGCCTCTCCCAGCTGCTATGCTTGCTGCTTGAATGTCCTCATTGTCTTGCAGTGAAAGCACTCAGGTTCCTCTTGAAAAGACCCATGCAACTCTCTCTCTCCAGGTATAAATTCAAGAGTCTGCGGCACTGCTTGACGGGAGGGGAGCCACTCAACCCAGAAGTGCTGGAGCAGTGGAGGGCGCAAACTGGGCTGGAGCTATATGAGGGCTATGGACAGACGGAAGTGGTATATCTAGCAGGCATCTATGTTTAGCATATGAGGGGGCCTTTCTGCCCCAGTTGTGTCAGCTGAGCCCCTGAAGTGCCTCCCTCCCACTCTAAATTTGTATGGAGTTTCCCAGGATACCTCACCTTGCCAGCAGTTACCAAAACTTGCAGATTGCTCAATTAGGTTTTGCTGAAGGGGAATGATGATTATTCCATCATTCCTGCCTCCCCCTTTTGCAGGAGAAACCTCAGAGGCATTGGGGGTGGGTGAGGTTCAGAATTGAGCAGCTCATCTTTCCATTGTGCTGGGAATAATCCTCTGAGAGCGTCCATGGGAAGCTGATTCTAAGGTGCACTTGATGGAGTCTAAGGAGTGGTTTTCAAAGTGTGGCCATCAAACCAAGCAACATCAACATCATCTGGGTAGATCTGGTAGAAATGCCAAATTCTTAGACCCCACTCCACACCTAATGAATCAGAAACTCTGGGATAAGGCCCATCAATCTGTGTTTCAACAATGCTCCAGAATCTCAAATTTGATTCTAATGCACACCCAAGTTTGAGAACTACTGGTCTCAAATAATATATTTCGGAAGGTGTGCCTGCATGCCAGGAAAATCAGTCAAAATCAAATCTTAATTTTCATTGCCATGATATAGTTTCAGAAAAGGAACTTTTGTATACTTATACAAAGCTTGTCCTCTCAATAGGGAATAATTTGTGCCAATCAGAAAGGCCAAGAAATCAAACCAGGTTCAATGGGGAAAGGAATGCTGCCCTATGATGTCCAGGTAGGTTGAGAAAATATCTGACTGGTTCAATAAAGGAGAGAGAACGTGTTCCTTTTCTGCTATTCATTGTACAACTATTCACAAGCTGCTTTCATTTTGTGAAAAGAAAATTTTAATAACATCACTTGTTTATTTCATTCCAGATTATAGACGAAAACGGCAATGTTCTACCACCTGGCAAAGAAGGGGAAATTGCCCTCAGACTGAAGTCTACACGGCCCTTCTGTTTCTTCTCTGAATATGTGGTATGAGGACAGAAAGTGCTGGTCATGCCTTAAATACAGACTTGGGTTCAAATTTCATTTCCACCATGTCTTGCTATGTAACCTTGGGCAAGCAACAAAATCTTTCATCCACCGTAAAATGGGGAGGCTATCATCTATCACCCAAGAGTACTGTAAAGATGAAATTCCAAATGTAAGAAACTGGTTGCAGTGGTTATCCTCAGAAAGGAAAACTGGACAGGCTGGAATAAGGATGCAGTTGGGGGGTGCTAGAGGTAGAAGAGGGGCTTTTTATTATACTCTTTAGGACCTTTTGTATTTTACACTAGGAACTATCTTTTAAAAAAATTTAATTTCCAGCCAGGCACAGTGGCTCATGGCTATAATTTCAGAACTTTAGGAGGCCAAGGTGGGAGGGTGGCTTGAGCCCAAGAGTTCAAGACCAGCCTGGGCAACATAGTGAGACCCCATCTCTACAAAAACATAATACAATTAGTCAGGTGTTGTGGCACATGCCTGTGGCCCCAGCTACTCAGGAGGCTGAGGTGAGAGGATCACTAGAGCCCAGGAGGTCGAGGCTGCAGTAAGCCACTGCACTCCAGCCTAGGCAATGGAGAGAGACTCTGTCTCAAAAAAAAAAAAAAATTCCTTTAGAAGTAGGATGTGTAATGTACTAGTAACTTAATGAGTGCCATACCCATCTCTGTTCTGACCAGACTAATCCCCAAATGTCATCCTTGGTTCCTAGGACAATCCACAGAAAACTGCTGCCACGATAAGAGGAGATTTTTATGTTACTGGAGACAGAGGAGTGATGGACAGTGATGGGTATTTCTGGTTTGTCGGCAGAGCTGATGATGTCATTATATCCTCTGGGTTTGTACCTTTTCCACTCTGAAGAGGTAACAATTTGACAGGGAGGGAGATCACTTACTTGGAGGATGTGGTGGTCAAAAACTTCTTTTCCTCTTCAGGTACCGTATTGGGCCATTTGAAGTGGAGAGTGCACTCATTGAGCACCCAGCAGTTGTTGAATCGGCTGTTGTCAGTAGTCCAGATCAAATCCGAAGAGAGGTAGATGAATGTCATTCATTAAAGAAGCAACTTCATGTTTTCAAGTTCTGTCCATTTGACCACTGTAAAGGCTGAACCAAGAGTGGTCAATCTATTAATTCTCATTATGAAGCATGCATTTGGCCAAAATATAAATCAGGCAACCAACTTTACAATAAGTTGTGTCCCAAAGAGGCGGTATTAGAATTCTTTTGATGGCAAGTGACAGAAACACAAATCAAACTGCCTTAAAAAAAAAAAAAGGCATTTGGCTCATATAAGTGACAAGTACTTAAGTACAGCCACATCCAAGGGTTCACGTGAGGTTGGCAAGATTTAGCTTCTCTTCACTTTTGACTCTGCTGTTCTTTATTATGGCTCCATTTGATCAGATTCTTCCTACTTGATATCAACCAACTCCAGACGTATACACCTTAGCAACCCTCCACCCCTTCAGGGAAGGATACAGCTCTGCTTTCAGTTGTTTCAAGTAACACTTAAGACTTCATTTGCCTACCTTAGATCATATCTCTAACCAATGTGGTTCAGAGACTGGTATATGCTAATTGGTCAGCCTTGGATCATATGTCTATCCTTGGAAGTAGGTGTTGGTGTCAGTCCCACCAGACAGAAGTTAGGGTAACACTCCATAGGAAAATTAGTTACTAAAAAGGAGGAACAGATACTGCATAAGCAAAAGCCACAGATTTCACTGAATGGAAAGCTGTCATGGAATTCAGAATATATTTTCTCACAGAAACAAGACAAATAGAAAACTGTGGGCACGGTGGCTCATGCCTGTAATCCCAGCACTTTGGGAGGCCGAGGTGGGTGGATCACTTGAGGTCAGGAGTTCGAGACCAGCCTGACCAACATGGTGAAACCCTGTCTCTACTAAAAATACAAAAATTAGCCAGGTGTGGTGGCGGGTACCTGTAATCTCAGCTACATAGGAGGCCGAGGCAGGAGAACTGCTTGAACCTGGGAGGCAATAGTTGCAGTGAGCCACGATTGCACCACTGTACTCTAGCCTGGGCAACAGAGAGAGACTCCGTCTCAAAAAAAACAGAAAGAAAGAAAAAGAAAATTGTGGCCAGGTTCCCAGACAATCTCATGAGCCTATTTAGGACCTAAGGAAATGGAACTCTGGCAATGACAGTAATAGCCTTAATTCTAGGAGGAAGCCTTATTTTCATAATTTGTTTTCCTCATGGAAATTTCCTACGGACATAGCAAGTGACAAAATTTCAAAACAGTTTGTCAGCATCAATCCACATCTGTACCTCCCTCTCACACACCAGTTAGCCTCTGTAGTGACACTGTGGATCCCATACTCTTACCTCCTGTACCCACTCTACTCTCCATCTATTCCATTCTCAAAAACAGTTTCTTCCTGCCACCATGTTCTTATTCTCTCAATATAAATGATTTCAGCTGAACCGAAGAAACCACGAATTAGAATCAATGTATGAACAATAAATAATATAAATTATGCTTACTAACCTCAGTAATTATCTAATTGGTGGGTTTTAAACAGTATTTCAAAGAGAAGCAAACAATATGAGTCAAAAAAGACCTCACAGAGATAGATCGATCCTTCCTGAGAGGTTTTGATTTTTGGCTTTGTTTTGTTTTTTGGAGATGGAGACTTGCTCTGTCACCCAAGCTGGAGTGCCGTGGTGCAGTTATAGCTCACTGTAACCTCTCAATCTGCTGGGCTCATTCGATCCTCCTGCCTCAGGCTCTTGAGTTGCTAGTACTACAGGTGTGCACCGCTGCACCCTGGCTAATTTTTTTTTTTAAAGTCTTTGTAGAGATGGGGGTCTCACCATGTTGACCAGGCTGGTTTCAAACTCCGGGGCTGAAGCTATCCTTCTACCTCGGCCTCCCAAAGTCTTGGGGGTTATAGGTGTAAGCCACCATGCTCAGCCCCTTCCTGAGGTTTGATCTCCCAGGATACACAGCCCTTCCTCCACTGGGACCCTCCAAACTCCTTTGAAACCACATGTTCTCTAGGAGCTCCATTTGTCCCCCTCCTACATGCTTCTAATGGTACCGGTTTAATGGAGTAAGTGGTCATCCATAAACCAAGGACTGCCCGTATAATAAATAGGATCAGTCTGATTGCAATGTTAAATACATGCGTGATCTGTAAATAGAACTTAACTTTCTTGAACCACTGTACTCCTCATACTCATGCACCATTTACCTGAAAATATTCTGAAAAACATCACTTTGCAATTGTATCCAAGCTTTGTTCAGAGGTAACCTCTGGCATTTGTAGTCATCACACGAACTGTTGTTAACAAGTAGTAAGCAACTGCATTCAGCATTGGCTGCAAATCCTTGACATGTCTGAAAAACAGATGAGCAAGATAAATTAACTTTTCTGTTGCAGGTGGTGAAAGCTTTTGTTGTCTTAGCTGCACCCTTTAAGTCCTACAACCCAGAGAAATTAACTCTTGAGCTTCAGGATCATGTGAAAAAATCAACTGCACCTTATAAATATCCAAGAAAGGCAAGTACTTTGCCCAAAAGTTAAGTTTGGATGTTACCAAACTAGGGTCTAAGCTAGAATTAGATTTTACTGGATTTTGACTTTATAGTAGCTCATTATATAGGTAGATGACGCTTTTCAATTTGTTTAACCATAAGAATTTTGCTTTAAAATGTTTTATATTAGAACGGTATAAGTGAATTATAAACCAGAACCTTTAATCAACTCTGCAATACTGAATCACTACTAAGAGTCTTTCTAGGACTAATTAGTCCCATTCTGTATGAGAACAACACAGTGGCAAAGAATTGCCAAGTGCCTTGTTTTTAGGGACAGCCCTTGATTCATCTATCTCACTACTCTTATCCCTAATACCCCTATAAATTCAAAGTACATGCCTTGAAGTATCAAGTAACCTCAGTTAATGTTCAGAAGATGGTATCCAAAGAAACTATGGAATCTTTCCTGAAACCTTCTTCAAAGAATGATTTAAGAACAACACTATGTAAATACATGAAGATGGCCCTGTAGTTTCCTTCTAACTGTGGAATTGGTTGATAATTACTGATCCGCTGCATGAGATTTCTATTTCATTTGGCATCATTTCAGTCAAAAAGCAGTTAAACCTAAAAACTACTCACATTTCCTCCATTAAATTCACTAAATCAGTAATCGTTGACTTTCAGAAAGACTATTTGGGGGCATTTTAAAATACAGTAGTCTTATTTTGAGAAAAGAGAACAAAAGGAGGATTTTTGTGGTCAAGTCAGGGCAGAAGGGAAAACTGTATATACTCCAAATTATATACTCCAAATTACCCCTAAAACTCTTCCTCAAAACCTCCAGGATCCAGCTCTGAAAAGACAAGAACTGTTCTTTTTGTGTTTAGCTGTGATCTCTGTTTCTTGGGAAGAGTGGAGGCCTAGGACTTATTTGAACTAGGGGAAAGAAATGGGGTAAAGGGACTATGACTTTCTACTGGCAAAGCATTTCAGTGAATTTGCACTAAAAATCCATCAGATGGAGCTACACTGTCACCCTTCCTATATAAACAGACCAGTTTCTGGTGTCCATGAAATTCAATGAGCTTAGGCTAAGATAATCTCGACTTTAAAATTCAGTCAGAGTTTCATGCAAGCTCTTTCCCATTGCACTGACAATTGGAAGGATAAGTGTCTCATAAGGTTTTTTTCTGTCAATTAGGTGGAATTTGTTGAAGAACTCCCAAAGACAATCACTGGGAAAATCAAACGCAACGTTTTAAGAGACCAAGAATGGGGACGAAGATAGCTTGATAAGAAAACTGAAAGGTTAAGTAGTAATATGGTTGCTTTCTTTTAGTATTTGTTCCTGATAATTCAGTGACTACTCTCTTAAAATGTTTAAGATCTTTCCTGCTTGAAAACTGAACTGTTGAGTTTTTGGTTTTTACTTAGCTTTTTAAATTTAAAAGTAAATAAAAGCCTAAAAAATATATGGATGCAAATTGTTATAATGACCAAACTGACAAAGGTAATGATGATGATTTGTAGTGTTGAAAATATCAGGAATCAAATGATTGCTTAGAACAAGAAAGTACACAATGAATCTGTATTTCATTTACCTTGTGCCTGATTGATTCAAAATAAAGATATATCCTGAGAGAAATGTTCAAGACAATTTCTTCTGCTTAACATCTTTATGAGACCAAACTTCAAGACATTAAAATAAGGAGTATAAATAATTAAAAAATTAGTGAGCTTAATGAAATTAAGTACTGTATTTTTGTGCCTCATTTTGAAGCAAATTAACTGTAAAATATCTGAATGTATATATATCTATATATACAGTATATATGTACTGTGTATACAGTATACATGTGTATACAGATACATATACATATACAGTACTCATGTATCTGTATATATACACGTATACTGCATATATAGACACATATATATGTGTGTATATATACCTATGTATATTATATATAGATATATCTGCATTAACTGCAATACTGAGCTATATCTGTATATATATATCTGAATGTATATATACACATATGTACATCTATATACATATATATACATCTGAATGTGTATGTGTGTATATATATACACAAAGCAAGAGATTTACTAAGAGGCTGAAAGAAAGAAAAAGTACAGAATACTAATCTTTAGGGAACAAATTTACTTTTATTTTTCTAAAAATATCAGAAACTATGAAAAACAAGCTTGATATTTGGCCATACCAAAAGCAAAATACAAGTAAAAATAACATTTGAAAACTATGTTTAACCTTAGAGAAACACATATTAAAATACAAAGCTTAACATTCTTTCCTCTATAAAGCAAAGCAAATTTTCTAAACCACAAGACTACAGTTTTTTTTTTTAAACTGACATAATTTTTTGAAAGAAAAAACTAAAGGGGGGCAAAAAGGCACTCGATTCCTACCCTGGAATCTCATCATTTACCAAATAACATGCTCAAATGTCAGTAAAAATAAATAGTTGATAAACCTGAAAACAAGTCTTTCAATGAGGATTTTATAGCTGGGAAAGAACAGCTTGTATAACAACCGAGCCTTACCAAATACAAATAAATATAAAAGCCAATTAAAAATAAACTATAAAATCAAAATCTTTTCACAGAGTAGCAGCTTTCACAAAGTGAAAACAACTCAGTTCCACAGAGCTGTATGTTCTGTAGGCAAACGGCCAATTTTATTCTGAGTCCTTTGGTCTTGTACTATCAAAAGAATCTTTGTCTTAGAGCAAGTCTACTGAAGAAGGCACCAAAATCCTATCCTCCCTATTTACCTAAACACTTTTAATAATCCTCTTATCAATCCTTTCAAGGTAACTACAACATTATTAAGAGTTAACACTCTAAAAATCTAAAGCTATGGAAGGAAGGTCCTGCCTATTCTCTTTGCCCCTCTCAAATCTTTCTAGTCTGGTTTACCAAGCAAAAGCACTAGCTAGGAGGGTACAAATTTATTCCTATGTTCACTAGCCATTAAATAAACATAGCCACCTGTGTGGGAAGCCTAACCTTTTTTGCTACTTTTTAAAATTTAAGAATAAGTCCATTTCCATAAGCTAACTTTACAGCCCCTCAATATTCTTAATCTGGACAGTTTACTTCACAGACTCTGTTGGTGTCTGTCTCTTCTAGCCTTTTTCAATTGTGTTACCCAGGAATAGTCCTTGAAAAAGCTTTCAAATTCAGGAAACCCCTGCAGGGAACCCTCATGGTATGTGAGTGTTAGCTTTAAGTTGAAGAAACTCCTATTTCACAGAAACCTAGAACTGTCTGACTAGGGCTGAGTTCACTCTCTTCCTTCAGAGACAAAATTTCAGGCTGAGCAAATTTAGACAAAGCTTTCCTCATCCGGTCATACACTAGCGCTGGGAAAAGGAGAGAAAATTCTATTTAATTTGATTTTGTGGTTCCTCCAGGTGGGTTATACAGCAAGATTTGAGAGTTGTACCCTTCATTCTGAAGTCCAAGTGGCTGCAAAAACACTTCAAGAGTTCCTCTGGCAAGGTGGCAAGTCAGTTTCCTTTTAGAACTAAGACTCTTGTCACTTGAGGAGGAAAAAAGTTTTTTTCTCCAGAACCTTTTAAAAACTTGTTCATTTGTTCATGTGACGAAAAATATCTGCTACACGGGCTAGTTTCTATAGCCATTCTTCATTTTTAAAGCACAGCACTCAGCAAAAGCTGGCTTACTGTTTTCTTGTAAGTACTCTGGCAATTCACCTTTGAACTCAAATATCCTGTACAGAGCTCTTCCTCTAATAAAGCCACTGGATGTGTATGGTGCAGATTTGTGTGCTGTTTGTCCAGGTTTTTGTTTTGGGTTTTTAAAAAAATATTTTTAAATAAATGGGTCGTTGATACAGGTAAGTATTATTCAGAACTTCGCTGTATCTCCAAGTTTTTGATAACAGCATCTCTGTGAAGAAAGCAGTGTTATAACGTCAACGTCAGGATTTTTTTGTCATTGTTAATGAGGCAAACTTATCATGGAGACAATCACCAACGGGGCACCAGGAGTACCGATGACAGACTCTGGTTATAAGATAGGATGACACAACATTATAGATTGGCCTTTGTCTCGGGAGGCTCCTAGCAATAGAGAAAGTTTTCTTTGAATTTCATCATTTATAAATCTTACAAATGCTACAACATGACAAATACTAGTGAAACCCATTGACTCATCAACCTGGATAGAGAAGCTGCTGCTTTTCAGTTAATGACACAAAACCTTTTTAGCATCATATGAGATATCTTCAGTAATTCAACTTATTGAGAATAAAGTCTTTTCAATTTTGTACTACATCATGCCCCAGCATTTTAATTTTATTATTAGATTCTCACCAACCATGCAAATTTTTCTTTTCTAAGTTCTGCTACAAAATAATTTGCTTCCTAAACCTTTTGACTGAATGTGATTTTTGAACAAAAGCCTTACTGTTTTGATGTTCCAAAAGCCATTTAAAATAATAAATACTCTTTCTGGTCAAGTGGCTGTGATTTATAGTTACAACTGCAGTTTTGTAAGTTTCATGCCACAGAAAATGCACAATGGGACAGAACAGCTTGGACCACGTCCATATAAAACGCTTGAGAAGTAGCTTTCTTTATAAAGACATAATAAAGAGAATTTCTTTGTGTCCCTTGTTGCACTCGTATACTGAAGTATCCTCAGAAGACTGAAATTCTTCATCACCAACCTTATCAGAAATGTCTGTAGCTCTATGCCTAAAACACCTAAAACAGGCTTCTTCTTTTTTTTTTTTTTTTTTTTTGAGACGGAGTCTTGCTCTGTCGCCCGGGCTGGAGTGCAGTGGCCGAATCTCAGCTCACTGCAAGCTCCGCCTCCCAGGTTTACGCCATTCTCCTGCCTCAGCCTCCCGAGTAGCTGGGACTACAGGCGCCCCACCTCGCCCGGCTAGTTTTTTGTATTTTTTAGTAGAGACGGGGTTTCACCGTGTTAGCCAGGATGGTCTCGATCTCCTGACCTCGTGATCCGCCTGTCTCGGCCTCCCAAAGTGCTGGGATTACAGGCTTGAGCCACCGCGCCCGGCCTGGGCCTCTTCTTTCTCACATCTTGCCTTCCAAAATTGTAGCAATGGACTGTCAGCTTGTTACACACAAATGTTAATAAAATATAAAAACAGACATAACCAAACAAGAAAATCACAATAGTACACAAACTTCACTAAACAATTCACTTCTAACTTATATGATCCACATTTTTGCAATGTTTACAACAAAGTGGCAGGAGGAAAGCTGAGCTGTGGCGTGTAAAAACTCCTTCCTTAGAATGAAAATTTCCCTCTGATTTTCTACTTCACAGTCAGTTTACTCCCAGAAGTCAGCTGGCACCGCAGAAGAGGAGCCTAGGAGAGGCCAACGTCCCCCTCCTCCCATCCTCCTCTCTGTGCAAAAATAGCATATGGGTCTGACTATACATACTACCATATGGGGCGGAAAGATCCCTCACACAACTGTTAATAGGCTACAAAATCATTGTTCGCTACTGTGAGAACAGCATTATGCAGCACACAAATAAAAACCAGTATTTTTAGTCACAATTTTAGGTGGAACCCCAGCAACATCTTGTAGAACCCCAGTTGAGAAACCCACCTCCAACACCAAATGACTTCCTAGGAGAGGTCATTTCCATTTGATTTGGATCCTTCTGTGACTTGACTTGCAAGTTCAGGTTTGGCTCCGCCCTCATTTACCAGCTGTGGATCAGACATCGGTTTTGTCTGCCCCAGCTCCTCGTTATTCTCTGGTATGACCTGCTGGTTGTTTTTTCCTTCTGCTGGGTTCTTTTGATCTGATTTGTCAACAGATTCCGATTTAGCTTCTTTCCCATTTCCCTGCTTTGGGTTAAATTTTGATGGATCCTTAGGGCTCTTCACCACCTCCTGGAGATTGTATTTTCCAAACATGTAATCTTTCAGAACACTCGGGCAACACACAGCTTTGATGATTTCTACTACCACCGTGTACTGTGGATTTGTGAGATGTACTTTATTTTCTGAGTTAAGGGTGCCCGCTATTCCTGTAATAAGAACAGAAAACCATGTAGCTGAGGAGGATACCATTAAGTTTGATAGATACAAAAAATCTTTCATCCCTGTTTCTCATTAAAACAAGATATATACTAATCCATTCTTCTAAGTGGACTTCAAATACTCTGAACCCTTGCAATAAATAAATACAAATGAAACCCTAAGACATTTAATAAAGTACTTTTCTCCAAAGAAAATTCAATTCTCAGTTAAAGATTTTATCCAACTACCAGCAAATCTCATATCCAACAAATTGAAATCAGTTAGATTTAATATTATTTTAAGAACATTTTAATATATTTGTCCTACACTCAAAAATGTAAGCCTTAAATGTTTAAAAAGAAAAAGTCCTTAAAAACAAGAACAAGTGGCCAGGTGTGGTGGCTCACACCTGTAATCCCAGCACTTTGGGAGGCCAAGGCAAGCAGATCACGAGGTCAGGAGATCGAGACCATCCTGGCTAACACAGTGAAACCCCGTCTCCACTAAAAATGCAAAAAAAAAATTAGCCAGGTGTGGTGGTGGGCGCCTGTAGAACCAGCTACTCGGGAGGCTGAGGCAGGAGAATGGCGTGAACCTGGGAGGTGGAGCTTGCAGTGAGTCGAAATCGCGCCACTGCACTCCAGCCTGGGGGACAGAGCAAGACTCTGTCTCAAAAAAAAAAAACCAAAAAAAACCCAAGAACAAGTGTTTACCATTGAACGTCTATGGAAAATCACTAAACGCCTAAGGAAAACCATACCTGCCAATTCTTTGATAACATCTTCTCTATTCATGTGACTGTTATTTTGAGATTTGTACACAATCTGAAATGTCCCTTTGTTTGGAGCTTTAAACCAGGGTTCCAGCCATGTTTCTGCACATGTTTTCATATCTTCTAATAAAGTGCCTGAGATGGGTTAACATTCATAGAATAACTGAAGTCTTCTTCTTCTTGGTTTTGTACATATCCTGGGGAATATGATGCACCACTTTCTCACAAAATTAGCCAGGTGTGAGGGCAGGCGCCTGTAATCCCAGCTACCTGGGAGGCTGAGGCAGGAGAATTGCTTGAACCCAGGAGGCGGAGGTTGCAGTGAGCTGAGATCACGTCACAGCACTCCAGACTGGGCCACAGAGTGAGACTGCGTCCCCCCCGCAAAAAAAAAGCTTGAACTCTAAAATGAATATTTACTGGCAATGACATAAGTTGACAGAAGAAGAAATTCTCATAATACATTTTAAATGAATCTACCTACTCATTTTTCTAACTAAGAGTAACGCCTTCACCAGATATCTCTGTGCCTGACACGACACTGTCCTTTTAGTGAGATTAGACCAAACACTTGTGGAATTAAAAACTCTTACTCTTGTTCTACTTAGGAACAAGGCACAGAAATATATTGTTCAATAATTTTGGCCAGGCATGGTGGCTCAGGCCTGTAATCCCAGCACTTTGGGAGGCAGAGGTGGGCGGATCTCTTGAGCCTAGGAATTTGAGACCATCCTGTGCAACATGGCTTGAGAACCTGTCTATACAAAGAATTAGCTGAGCGTGTGGTGGCACACGCTGGAGTTGCAGCTACTCGGGGGCTGAGGCAGAAGGACGGCTTCAGCCCAGGAGGTGAAGGTTGCAAAATCAAGCCACTGCACTCCAGCCCCCAGCTTGGATGACAGAGCAAGACCATTTCTGCCAAGACCAGCTCGGCTGGGGAGACCCTAACCCAGCGGCGCTAGAGGAATTAAAGACTCACACACAGAAATATAGAGGTGTGAAGTGGGGAGACCTGAACAGAGATTTACCCACATATTTATTAACAGCAAACCAGTCATTAGCATTGTTTCTATAGATATTAACTAAAAGTATCCCTTATGGGAAACGAAGGGATGGGCTGAATTAATTGCAACAGGAACATGCCCTTAAGACACAGATCGCTCATGCTTTTGTTGTGGCTTAAGAATGCCTTTAAGTGGTTTTCCAACCTTGGTGGACCAGGTCCTTGCCCTCATTCCCGTAAACCCACAACCTTCCAGCTTGGGCGTTAGGGCCATTATGGACATGTTACAGTGCTGCAGAGATTTTATTTATGGCCAGTTTTGGGGCCAGTTTATGGCCGGATTTTGGGGGGCTTGCTCCCAACATGTTTCCAAAAACAAAACAAAACAAAACAACAGAATTTGCTCAAAGTATCAGTGTAGACAGGACATGTACCTGTTGCTCAGTTTTCTGTCCCCCCGTGCCCAGTGGGATTCCCCATCAGGCACAGTAATAATTATACACATTTACAGAAACTTTATACCACTATGCACTTTATGTATATAAGGAACTCTCTAGCCAATCTTAAAAGTATTCTTTTTTATCAAGCTCAGCAGCATCAAGTAATGTGCCCATGTTCGAGTTCCCGAGCTAGTAAAGGATAAGCCTTGAATTCAAATTCCCTCTGTATTACCCTTCTTCATTTAGTCCCTCACTGTGCATGTGTGTAGTGGTCCAGATAAGCCAATAATCTGATTTCCATTGAGACCGGCCCAATTAAAGTCTTAATAACAATGAGACTTTAGGTGTTATTGGTAAACAAGTTTTTACTTTCTTTTTTCTTTGAGACAGAGTCTCGCTCTTGTGGCCCAGGCTGGAGTGCAATGATGCAATCTCGGCTCACTGCAATCTCCGCCCCGCCAGGCTCAAGTGATTCTCCTGCCTCAGCCTCCCTAATAGCTGGGATTACAGGTGTGCGCCTGTAAACTAGCCAGCTAATTTTTGTATTTTTGGTAGGGACGGGGTTTCACCATGTTGGCCAGGTTGGTCTTGAACGCCTGACCTCAAATGATCCACCCGCCTCGGCCTCCCAAAGCGCTGGGATTACAGGTGTGAGCCACTGCGTCCGGCCTAAAATGTATCTTAAGTGCAATAACTAGCATTAGTACTAAACGTATTATTTCAGAGATATTATTGCTGCAGGCAAACACATTATTACTGGCAACTTCACAAAGCTGTCCTGAGAAGTGTGTTTCTAAAGGAGCTTCAGCACACCGCCTGGCACTCAATGAACAATCAAGAAGCAGGAGCTAGGCCGGGAGAGCGGCTCACGCCTGTAATGCCAGCACTTTGGGAGGCAGAAGCGGGAGGATCGCCTGAGTCTAGGATTTGAGACCAGCCTGGGCAACATAGTGAGACCACCTATCTACAAAAATACAAAAATCAGGCAAGAGTGGTGGCGCACACCTGTGGTCCCAGCTACTATGGAGGGTGAGGGAGGAGGATCGCTTGAGCCCGGGAAGTCAAGGTTGCCCTGAGCATGATATCCTCCGGCCTGGGCAACAGAGCGAGACTCTGTCTCAAAAATAAAATAAATAAAATAAAATGAAATAAAATAAATAAAATTAAATTAAAAAAGTAAGTGGGAGCTACTGTGATTAATGATGGAAAGAAAATGTTAAAGTACTTCAAGCACAAAACCGATCCCCCCGGAGTCTGCGAGCGCCAGGGGTAGGTGTGGAAACGCAGGCGAGGCCGCGCCCCTACAAGCTTCAGGCCAGAGACACAAGGCGCGTAAGCCTTCGCCCGCAGCCGGCCCTCCAGCCTTCCCTCCGCCCCTACCCCAAGGTCTGCCCGCCGCCCGCCCACCCAAGACCGGTACCTTTTCTGGCCCCTACATGTTGTCGTCTCACTCGCTGAGCAGGCTGTAGGCCTCCACGCACTTGCACTCATTCATTCTGCAGATGATGAGGATGCCCTGTAGCCCGTGCTCCAGCTGCCGAGGCCCACCAGAGTCGCGGCGGAGTTCGCTTGGCCAGCACATACTGAGCTTGCCTTTCCTTTCTCCCCGCCAGGCTGAGTAGGCTGCTGGGCCGGGGCCGCCATGGTGCGCGCAAGCTGAAAGGAACTAGAAGGATGTTTCTCCGCGACTGTTGGCGTCCTCACCTCTACCAGAATGGATGGTGACGTCAGACATAAGCAAAGGCCTCCCCTAGCCGGCCTCCAAGCCTCCTTCCGTGCTGCTCGGTTCCTAAAGCCCTGGTTAACCACCAGAGAGAGGCGTGGAGCGAGACCGGCACAAGCCCCGCCTTCTCCCCCACCCCCACCCCTGCCCCGCCTCTGCCGGATCCTGAATCCGGTAGGGACAGCATAGCAACCATTCCGGAAGTGGTGGCAGTGGCTCTCTCTCCGGACCCTTGAAGCTGGCTCCATCCTCCTAGCTTCCTCCAGCCTCCCTGTATTTCTGGTTACCCAAAACGCTTCCAATAAATTCCATTTCAGCCTCAATTTTCTAGGCTATGTTTCTAGTTGACTTATAACCCAGAATGTTGGCTGGTGTTAAGTGTTTCACACTGCTTTCTCTGCGGTTTTTTTTTTTTTTGAGATGGAGTCTCCCCCAGGCTGAAGTGCAGTGGCATGATCTCGGCTCACTGCAACCACAGCCTCCCCAGTGCAAGCGATTCTCCTGCCTCAGCCTCCCAGTAGGTGGGATTACAGGCACATGCCACCACACCTGGCTAATTTTTGTATTTTTAGTAGAGACTGGGTTTCACCATATTGGCTGGGCTTGTTTTTAACCCCTGACCTCAGACGATCCACCCACCTCATCTCCCAAAGTGCTGGGATTACAAGCGTGAGCCACAGCGCCCGGCCCTCTGTGGCCTTTTTAGCCATAGTTTTGGCAACTATCAAGTTACTATCTTTTTAAAAATCATTGAAAATATGCCACTTTTGAAGAATGTGTTTAAATGCAAGTGCTTCCCATACTGCTCTTCAGGCACTCAGGTACAAAGTTGTTACCAGATTTAAGTTCCTACAAAGTCCTAAAAGAGATTTTGATGGTTAATATTGAGTGTCAACTTGATTGGATTGAAGGGTACAAAAGTATTAATCCTGTATGTGTCTGTGTAGGTGTTGCCAAAAGAGATTAACATTTGAGTCAGAGGGCTGGGGAAGGCAGATACACCCCTAATCTTGTGGGCAAAATCTAATCAGCTTCGAGCAAATATAAAGCAGGCAGAAAATGAAAAGGAGAGACAAGCCTAGCCTCCCAGCCTACATCTTTCTCCTGAGCTGGATGCTTCCTGCCCTCAAACATCAGACTCCAAGTTCTTCAGTTTTGGGACTTGGGCTGGCTCTCCTTGCTCCTCAGCTTGCAGACAGCCTGTTGTGGGACATTGTGATTGTGTAAGTTAATAAAATCATACACACACACACCCTGTTAGTTCTATCCCTCTAGAGAACACTTACTAATACAGATTTTGGTACTGCAACCACCGCCTCTCCGGTGCAAGCGATTGCACTCTAGAAGTGGTTCTAGAGGAACAGAATATTAAGGATGGAGTTCTTTGTTTGTTTTAGGTTTCTGGAGTTGGATGCCTAATATGATTAGACCCCAAAATGCCAAAGACTCTACTTCTAATACTATGGAGAACACTGACAGTCCTTGGGGGAAACTGTTTAGAGAGTTATGCAAAATAAATGCATTTGACACTCCTGATTCACCATTTGTGAGAGGCAAGGGGATTAGTGATTCTATACATAGTATCTTTGACCATTTGTGGAGGACCAAAGAACATAATGAGGCTGGTTGGTTACTCCTAAGTTCAGTGGAAAAAGTGATGAAAGAAAATGATGAGCTAAGGGATTCTGTCTCCCAGCTTCAGAAGCCGATACTGAGTCTTAAATCGACTAAAATTGCCCTGAATGAGAATCTTATTTCCTGTAGAGAAAGTGCTAAAATTGTGGAAAAACAGACACAAGCTCTTATCCTGTGAGTGGCTGACCTGCAACAAAAGATGCATGCACAGCCTCACCAGGTGTCTACTGTTAAAGTGAGGATATTGACTGGAAAAGAATGGGACCCTACAACTTGGAATGGGGATGTACGGGAGGACCCTGATGAAGTTGGGAACACTGAGTTTGTAAACTCTGATGAACCTTTCCTTCCAGAAGGAACAGCCTCCCCATCCCCAGTAGTGGCAACATCCCCTCCTGGACCCATGCTGCCATCAGCCTTTCCACCTTTGTCTGAGGAGATAAACCCTGTGCTGCCTGAGGAAACAGTGATGGCCTCCCCTGAGGCAGTTGCCAGGCAAGATAATGTTGATTCTCCTCAGAAGCTGCCCCCAACACCTCTGTTTGCTTCTAGACTTTAGACTGAAGTCCTGGTGGCCCCTAGCGGTGAAGTTGAGAGTGTGATCCATGAGGAGGTGTGCTACACTCAAAAACAACTGTTTGAGTTCTCTAATTTACATAAACAGCAATCTGGAGAACAGGCATGGGAATGGATATTAAGGGTACAGTATAATGGTGGAAGGAACATAGAGTTGGATCAGGCTGAATTTATTGATTTAGGCCAACGAAGTAGGGACTCTGCATTTAATGTTGCAGCTCAGGAAGTTAAAGAAGGTTTTAATAATATATTTGCTTGGTTTGCTGAAATATGGGTTAAAAGATGGCCCCCTGTGAGTGAGCTGGAAATGCCTGATCTCCCGTGGTTTAATGTAGAGGAAGGGATCCAAAGGCTTAGGGAGATTGGGATGGTGGAGTGGATTAGTTATTTGATACCTACTCATCCCAGCTGAGAGGGTCCAGAAGATATACCTGTAAACTATGACTTGTGAAATAGATTTGTGAGGGCAGCACCTGCATTTTTGAAGAGCCCTGTAATTTCCCTTCTCTGTATGTCAGGTCTAATGGTGGGAATCACAGTCACTCAACTATGAAATTTAAATACAATGGAAATAATTGGGTCCTGAGGTGGCAAGGGTCAAGTGGCAGCACTCAACCATCAAAGGCAAGGTGGGCATAGCCACCATAATGGACACCAGAGGGAAAGCAGCAATCAGAATAGTCTGACTCGTATAGAGCTCTGGCATTGGCTAATTAATCATGGTTCTACTTGTATGTTCAGTACAGAATCTGGGTAGGAGACACTCTTAGACCCTCCTCCTGTTCTGACCTTACTCCCTACTCAGACTTCCTACCTTATTCTCTTGTTACCCAGCATCTTCAGGGAACAGATGTCCTAACACTGAAACTTGGTCTCCTGACTTGATTCCCAATGTCTGCTGCCTTCAGAGTATGTGTCATATGATTAAGACCCCAGGTTCAAAAGTCAAACCAAGTTCAAATCCTGGCTTTGCCATGACCTGGCTGTGGAACTCTAAGTAAGTTACCTAACCCAAGTTTTAGGTTCCCTGTAAGATTTTTAAAAATTAATGGAGATAATAATAATACATTATTGGTTATTGAAAATATCCAGTAAGATCAGGCATGACAAGTGTTTAGCTCACAGTCACTGTTCAGTTAATGTGTACTTAAAAACAGCTAGTTTCAGACTCATGGAAGCCTGTTTGCCTGTTTTTTCTTTTTGGTATGAGTATCCATCCCTCCATCTGATCACTTAACCTCATTATTTGTCTATCATTCTCTAATTTCAGTGGTTCTTTTATATTTCTGACTTACTGAAAGCTGTTTAATCCTTTTACTCAGAAGGTGAAAAGGGAACTTTATTTTATTTTCCCTTTTCATAGACCTCCTCTGTGGACAAGGGAATTTAAAAAAATATATAGTATAAACTAAAATAACACAAAATGCATAAGACCTACATGCCTTCCCTCTGCCAACTGGTTTCTGCCTCACATTTGATTGAATGACATCCCATCTTTCACTGGCTTTGTAGCCTCACTGGCAGCTTTCATCACACCCACACACTGTGTAAGAAACTCACCCAACAGCCTGATCTTCCAGGCTGGAACCCAGCTTTGAACCGCTGCGAACTTGAGTCTGTCCCTGGAGGATTCACATTTAGCCTGGCCCCTCTACCTACTCAACCCTGCTGAGTGGGAAGAACTGATCCCTGCCACCTCTAATTCATTGCATCCCACCAGTGTCTGGGTCCCAGTTTTGACATACATGTTTCTCTAAGGCAAACTTGGCATTTTGTGAGCCTGTGTTCTTAAGGGCAAAAGTGAATGAATCTCTTTCCCTCCAATTTTCTCCTCCAATTTTATACTCTATACATACAAGTCTTTCTTTCTAAACTTTTTCTGGTGTTTTGTGGGTACTTCCTTCCCACTCCCTTGAAAATTGGTTGAATAATTTATGTCCCAATGTAATTGTTTTATGATTTAGTTCTCCTTCTTTGAGCACTTCTAGATCATTTGCCTGCTTCTTACTTTCACTTTAGTCAATGCTCCAAAGAATAAATCTCAGTTTGATAAGTTAGAGAGAAATACTTCCATTTACAGCTCAAGTCAAACTGTGGACTGCATAATCCACCAGTGCAGAACACTAGTCTCGAATAAAACACTAAGAAGTATAAATTTCAAGGTAGGTATAGTGTACATGTAAGAGTCTCACCAAGCGTGGTGACTCATCCCTGTAGTCCTAGCACTTTGGGTGGCCAAGGCAGGTGGATGGCTTCAGCAAAAGAGTTTGAGACCAGCCTGGGCAACATGGCAAAGCCCCATCTCTACAAAAAATTCAGAAGTTAGTCAGACATGGTGGTTGGTGCATGCTTGTGGTCCCAGCTAATTGGGTGACTGGGGTGGGAAGATCACTTGGGCCTGGGAGGTCAAGGCTGCAGTGAGCCTGATGGCAACACTGCACTCCTGCCTGGGGGACAAAGTGAGACTCTGTCTCTAAAAACAAATAAATAAACACATAAATAAATACATAAATAAATAGTCTAGGATGACTGGGCTATAGACTCTCTTTCAGCACAAATGAGGCCTAACGAAGAATTACAGGAGAGGATTGCTGGCAAGATGGCCAAACAGGAAGAGCTCCGGCCTGCAGCTCCCAGCGAGACTGACGCAGAAGGCGGGAGATTTCTGCATTTCCAACTGAGGTACCCGGTTCATCTCACTGGGACTGGTTGGACATTGGGTGCAGCCCAGGAGGGCAAGCCGAAGCACGATGGGGCATCGCCTCACCCGGGAAGTGCAAGGGGTTGGGGAATTTTCTCCCCTACCCATGGGAAACTGTGAGGGTCTGAGCCTGAGGAACTCCGGCACAGATACTGGGCTTGTCCCACAGTCTTTGCAACCTGCAAACCAGGAGATTCTGTCTGGTGCCTACCCCACCAGGTCCCTGGGTTTCAAGCACAAGACTGGGTGGCCATTTGGGCAGAGACTGAGCTAGCTGGAGGAGTTCTTTTTTTCCATACGCCAGTGGCACCTGGAACACCAGCGAGATAGAACTGTTCACTCCCCTGGAAAGGGGTTCTGAAGCCGGGAGCCAAGTGGTCTGGCTTGGCGGGTCCCACCCCCACAGAGCCCAGCAAACTAAGATCCATTAGCTTGAAATTCTCGCTGCCAGCACAGCAGCAGTCTGAAATCAACCCAGGACGTCGGAGCTTGGAGGGAGGGAGGGGCATCCACCACTGCTGAGGCTTGAGGAGGCGGTTTTTATGCTTACAGTGTAACAAAGCCACTGGGAAGTTCGAACCGGGCAAAGCCCACTGCAGCTCAGCAAGGCCGCTACGGCCAGACTGTGTCTCTAGATTCCTCCTCTCTGGGCAGGGCATCTCTGAAAAACAAAAGGCAGCAGTTCAAGTCAGGGACTTATAGATAAAGCCCCTATCTCCCTGGGACAGAGCACCTGGGGAAAGGGGTGACTGTGGATGATGCTTCAGCAGATATAAACTTTCCTGTCTGACAGCTCTGAAGAGAGCAGCGGACCTCCCAGCACAGCAGTCATGCTCTGCTGAGGGAAAGACTGCCTCCTCGAGTGGTCCCTGACCCCCGTGTATCCTGACTGGGAAACCCCTCCCCATAGGGGCTGACAGACACCTCATACAGAAGAGCTCTGGCTGGCATCTGGAAGGTGCCCCTCGGGGACAAAGCTTCCATAGGAAAGATCAGGCAGCAATCTTTGCTGTCCTGCAGGCTCTGCTGGTGAGACCCAGGCAAACAGGGTTGAGAGTGAACCTCCAGCAAACACCAGCAGACTGGCAGCAGAGGGGCCTGACTATCAGTAGGAAAAACTAACAAACAGAAAGGAATAGCACGTTCACTCAAAGACCCCATCTGAAGGTCACCAACATCAAACACCAAAGGTAGATAAATCCACAAAGATGGAGAGAAACCAGTGGAAAAAGGCTGAAAATTCCAAAAACCAGAACACTGCTTCTTCTCCAAAGAACCACAACACCTCACCAGCAAGGTAACAAAACTGGACGGAGAATGAGTTTGACTAATTGACAGAAGTAGGCTTCAGAAGGTGAGTAATAACAAACTCCTCCAAGCTAAACGAGCATGTTCTAACCCAATGCAAGGAAGCTAAGAACCTTGAAAAAAGGTTAGACAAATTGCTAACTAGAATAACCAGTGTAGAGAAGAACATAAATGACCTGATGGAGCTGAAAAACACAGCATGAGAACTTCATGAAGTATACACAACTTTCAATAGCCGAATTGATCAAGGAGAAGAAAGGATATCAGTGATTGAAGATCAACTTAATGAAATAAAGAAAGAAGACAAGATTAGAAAAAAAAAAAAAAGAATAAAAAGGAGCAAACAAAGCCTCCAAGAAATATGAGACTATGTGCAAAGACCAAATCTACATTTGATTGGTGTACCTGAAAGTGACAACGAGAATGAAACCAAGTAGGAAAACACTTTTCAGGATATTATCTAAGATAACTTCCCCAAATTAGCAAGACAGGACAACCTTCAAATTCAGGAAATACAGAGAATGCCATGAAGATACTGCTCGAGAAGAGGAAAACCAAGACACATAATCATCAGATTCACCCAGGTTGAAATGAAGGGAAAAATGTTATGGGCAGCCAGAAAGAAAGGTCAGATTACCCACAAAGGGAAGCCCATTAGACTAACAGCAGATTACTCTGCAGAAACCCTACAAGCCAGAAGAGAGTGGGGGCCAAAATTCAACATTCTTAAAGAAAAGAATTTTCAACCCAGAATTTCATATCCAGCCAAACCAAGCTTCATAAGCGAAGGAGAAAAAAAATCCCTTACAAAGACAAGCAAATGCTGAGAGATTTTGTCACCACCAGGCCAGCCTTACAAGAGCTCCTCAAGGAAGCACTAAATGTGGAAAGGAACAACTGGTACCAGCCACTGCAAAAACATACCAAATTATAAAGAACATCAACACTATGAAGAAACTGCATCAACTAATGGGCAAAACAACCAGCCAGAGTCGTAATGACAGGATCAAATTCACGCTTAACAATATTAACCTTGAATGTAAATGGACTAAATTCCCCAATTAAAAGACACAGACTGGCAAATTGGATAAGAATCAAGACCCATCAGTGTGCTGTATTCAGGAGATCCATCTCACATGCAAAGAAACACATAGGCTCAAAATAAAGGGATGGAGGAATATTTACCAAGCAAAAGGAAAGAAAAAAAATGAGGAGTTGCAATCCTAATCTCTGATAAAACAGACTTTAAACCAACAAAGATCAAAAGAGACAAAGAAGGGCATTACATAATGGTAAAGGAATCAATGCAACAAGAAGAGCTGACTACCCTAAATATATATGCACCCAATACAGGAGCACCCAGATTCATAAAGCAAGTCCTTAGAGACTTACAAAGAGACTTCGACTCCCATGCAATAATAATGGAAGACTTTAACACCCCACTGTCAATATTATACAGATTAATGAGACAGAAAATTAACAAGGATATTCAGGACTTGAACTCAGCTCTGGACCAAGAGGACCTAATAGACATCTACAGAACTCTCCACCCCAAATCAACAGAATATACATACTTCTCAGCACCTCATCAAAAATATTCTAAAATTGACCACTTAATTGGAAGTAAAACACTCCTCAGCAAATGCAAAGGAACAGAAATCATAACAAACAGTCTCTCAGACCACAGTGCAAACAAATTAGAACCCTGGATTAAGAAACTCACTAAAAACTGCACAACTACATGGAAACTGAACAACCTGCTCCTGAATGACTACTGGGTAAATAACGAAATTAAAGCAGAAATAAAGATGTTCTTTGAAACCAATAAGAACAAAGACACAATGTACCAGAATTTCTGGGACACATTTAAAACAGTGTGTAGAGGGAAATTTATAGCACTAAATGCCCATAAGAGAAAGCAGAAATGATCTAAAATTGACACTGTAACATCAAAATTAAAAGAACTAGAGAAGCAACAGCAAACAAATTCAAAATTCAACAGAAGATAAGAAATAACTAAGATCAGAGCAGAACTGAAGGAGATAGAGACAAAAAACTCCTCAAAAAATCAACGAATCCAGGAGCTGTTTTTGGAAAAGATCAACCGAGTAGATAGACCACTAGCCAGACTAATAAAGAAGAAAAGAGAGAAGAATCAAATAGACGCAATAAAAAATGATATAAAGGATATCACCACTGATCCCACAGTAATACAAACTACCATCAGAGAATACTGTAAACACCTCTATGCAAATAAACTAGAAAATCTAGAAGACATGGATAAATTCCTAGACACAAACACCCTCCCAAGTCTAAACCAGGAAGAAGTCGAATCCCTGAATAAACCAATAACAAGTTCTGAAATTGAGGCAGTAATTAATAGCCTACCAACCAAAAAAAGCCCAGGACCAGATGGATTCACAGCTGAATTCTACCAGAGGTACAAAGCGGAGCGGCTACCATTCTTTCGTAAACTATTCCAAGCGGTAGAAAAAGAAGGAATCCTCCCTAACTCATTTCATGAGGCCAGAATCATCCTGATACCAAAACCTGGCAGAGGTACAACAAAAAAAGAAAATTTCAAGCCAACACCGTTCATGAACATTGTTATGAAAATCCTCAATAAAATACTGGCAAACCGAATCCAGCAGCACATCAAAGAGCTTATCCACCACAATCGAGTCACCTTCATCCCTGGGATGCAAGGCTGTTTCAACATACACAAATCAATAAACGTAATCCATCACATAAACAGAACCAATAAGAAAAAGCACATGATTATCTCAATAGATGCAGAAAAGGCCTTTGACAAAATTCGACAGCCTTTCCTGCTAAAAGCTCTCAATAAACTAGAAATCGATGGAACATATCTCAAAATAATAAGATATATTTATGACAAACCCATAGCCAATATCATACTGAATGGACAAAAACTGGAAGCATTCCCTTTGAAAACCAGCACAAGACAAGGATGCCCTCTCTCACCATTCCTATTCAACATAAAATTGGAAGTTCTGGCCAGGGCAATCAGGCAAGATAAATAAATAAACGGTATTCAAATAGGAAGAGAGGAAGTTGAACTGTCCCTGTTTGCAGATGACATGATTGTATATTTAGAAAACCCCAATGTCTCAGCCCAAAATCTCCTTAAGCTGATAAGCAACTTCAGCAAAGTCTCAAGATACAAAATGAGTGTGCAAAAATCACAAGCATTCCTATACACCAATAACAGACAAACAGAGAGCCAAATCATGAGTGAACTCCCATTCACCATTGCTACACAGAGAATAAAATATGTAGGAACATAACTTACAAAGGATGTGAAGGACCTCTTCAAGGAGAACTACAAACCACTGTTCAAGGAAATAAGAGAGGACATAAACAAATGGAAATACATTCCATGCTCATAGATAGGAAGAATCTATATTGTGAAAATGGCAATACTGCCCAAAGTAATTTATAGATTGAATGCCATTGCCATCAAGCTACCATTGACTTTCTTCACAGAATTGGAAAAAACTACTTTAAAGTTCATATGGAACCAAAAAAGAGCCCGCATAGCTAAGACAATCCTAAGCAAAAAGAACAAAGCTGGAGGGATCGTGCCACCTGACTTGATCATGCCACCTGACTTCAAACTGTACTCCACCACTACAGTAAATAAAACAGCTTGATCCTGGTACCAAAACAGATATATTGACCAATGGAACAGAAGAGAGGCCTCAGAAATAGCACCACACATCTACAACCATCTGATATATATTTACAATTGTTATATCCTCTTGCTGAATTTTTCTATTTATTATTATACAATGTCCTTCTTCGTCTCTTTTTGCAGTTTTTTTTTTTACTTAAAGTGTATTTTATTTGATGTAAGTTAGCTATTCCTGCTCATTTTTATTTGCATAGAAATTTTTTTTCATACTTTTGCTTTCAGTCCTGTTTAATTTTTTTATTTTTTTAGAGATGAGGTCTTGCCTTATTGCCCAGCTGGTCTTAAACTCATGGACTCAAGCAATCCTCCTGCCTTGGCCTTCCAAAGTCTTGGGATTGCAGGCATGAGCCATGCACCCAGCCCTATTTCTACTTCTTTAAGTTGTAAATTTAGGATGTTGATTTTAGATCTTTCTCATTTTTTAATGTGTGCATTCATAGATATGAAGGTCCCCCTTAGTTTTGCTTTCACTGTGTTCCATATGTTTTTATAGTTTTTGTATGCTGTGCTTTCATTTTCGTTTGTCTCTAAGAATTGTCTAATTTTTCTTTCTGATCTCTCCATTGATCCATTTGTTAAGCGTGTGTTGCTTAATTCCCACAACTTTGTGAAGCTTCCAGTTTTTCCTCTGTTATTAATTTCTAACTTTCTCCTGTTGTGGTTGGAGAAGATACTTTGTACACATCTACCTTTCAAAATATATTGAGACTTAACTTGTGGTCTAACATATGGTTTATTCTAGAAAATGCCTCATGTGCCCTTGAGAAGAATATGCATACTGTTGTTGTTGGGTAGAGTGTTCTGTAAATGTCTGTTAGACCTAATTGGTTTATTGTGTTGTTTAAATCCTCTATTTCCTTACTTCTGTCTGGTTGTTCTATCCATTACTAACAGTGGAATACTAAAGCCTCCAACTATATTGTAGAACTGCCTATTTTATTTCTCCTTTCATAATTTTTATTTGAACATTGTACATCATGTATAGAACAGTAGAAAATGAGATAAATAACATTTACATCTAGAAATTTTAATTCCTCTTCTTTTACAAGTTTATAAGTATAGGGGCCGAGTTTGTCTAGCTAAAAATTCAGCTGTTTTGAAATGTTTTTGCTATCATTATCTTCAGTACACCACAAACTTTATATTTCCCCAGAAGTGGGTTGCTGCCATCTTGTGCTTTGAGTTGGGACTACAGTACCAAAGCATTTTTTTTCAGTGTTCTTTATTCTCCCTCAATTCAGTGTTTCTGCAAATCTGTGCCCCAGAGATAATTTTTCTCCTCATTCATGCCTCACTCTTGTTACTTAGTGCCAAGTTCATTGTGAGAGAAGAGAGAGTTCTATCTTTTCCTTGTCCACTCCCAGTCTTAGAATACTTTATGCATTTGGACTTAAGTGGTGGATCTTTTCAGCATCTATTTTCTTCCTCCCCATAATGGCCAAATTCTAAAATGTA
The DNA here is from genome assembly GCF_049350105.2 of Macaca mulatta. NCBI lineage: Eukaryota > Metazoa > Chordata > Mammalia > Primates > Cercopithecidae > Macaca > Macaca mulatta. Next base: position 8,325,961 of record NC_133416.1, read on the forward strand.
TCATGGTTGATATTTGGTGGTTGTTTTTTACCTCTTTACCACTGGCTAGCAGAGCTCTGCTTGGTATTAGTGTTGGTTCCTGAGTCAAAGACAGTTTCTTACATCCAATCCAGAAGTAGAGAGTTTTTGCTTCAACACTCAAGAGAAGCAATGAATCTTTTATTATTATTATTATTAATATTATTATTAATTTGTATCATGGAAGCAAGAGACAGACTGGTTTTGCTTCTCCTGCTACCTCAGAAGCAATGGATTTTTTTTTTTGCCTATACCCGGAGGCAAAAGGGATTGCTGCCTCTTATCTGGTGATGCAAGGCTTTTCCTTTTTGTAAGAAAACGTTTTGAAGAAGACAGGGCTTTTTCTCCCCAGCAGTTGTTGATTACCTCTCACACTCTTGTAACATTGGAGGGTCTCTATGCAGTGTCCTATGCTGCTCTTAATCTTTTTTGTGAGGTCCCAGTAAAGGCCCATGAAGAAGAGATTGTGAAGAAGTATAAAATTCCCCTGTTTCTGGGTACCCCAATGATTCCAAACTGATGAAGTAGCCCACGCTTAACAACAATTCATTAGAACTTTACCTTATGTCCTATTTTTTGAGGGGGCTGTTTATCTTGGAATTTGAATTACTTGGATGGCTTATGGCTTCAGTTATCTAATGAGCTGAAGAAAAGGTATGATTCTGTAGTGCAACTTCTCATTTTTTGGGCAATAGAAATATTCTTTGTAGCTTCCACATTCTTTGAGCTACCACTTCAGTAGAGGTGGAAATCTCAATCATTATTATTTTAAAATCCTTGTATATTTATGTCAGACTCTTTCATGATCTGCAAATCTGTTTTTGTTGTCTGTTTTATCTCACTCCTTCATTTTATCCCATTTTTTTTGGTCGTGTTTGGCAATGTTTGATTGAGTGAGAAATTTTTTAAATAAAGAATTTTATTCCAACTTGATTTTATTTTCCTACAGACAGGATTCCTTCTTGGAAACATGTAGCAGCCAAGAATACTATATCCAGCAAAGCTAACCTTCAGAACTTAAGGAGAAATAAAGTCTTTCCCAGACAATCAAAAACTGAGGAAGTTCATCACCACTAGACTACCTTCAAAGAAATGTATAAGGGAGTTCTACATCTGGAAACAAAAGGAAAATAACTACCATCATAAAACATATGAAAGCAAAAAAACTGACTAATAAAGCAGATGTACAAATGAAAAAGAGAAATAAATTAAACCTTATCACTACAGAAAACCACCAAACCACAAAGACAAACAATAAGAGAGGAAGAAATGAACAAAGAAAATACAAAACAACCAGAAAACAACTAACAAAATGATAAGAGTTAGTCTTCATGTATCAGTAATAACCTTGAATGTAAACAAATTAAATTTCCCAATTATAAAATATAGATTGGCTGAATGGATTTAAAAAATACTTTACATATTGCTTATAAGAAACTCACTTCACCTGTAAAGACACACATAGATTAAAAGCAAAAGTATGAAAAAAAAGATATTCTATGCAATGAGCAGGAATAGCTACACTTACATCAGATAAAATAGACTTTAAGGAAAAATTAAAAAAAAAAAAACAAACTGCAAAAAACCCCAAAGAAGGTCATTGTATAATAATAAATGGATAAACTCAGCAAACGGATATAACAATTATAAATATATATTCACTGAACACCAAAGTTCTCATATATATAAAGAAAATATTATTAGATTTCAAGAGAGAGACCCCAATACAATAATAGCTGGGTACTTCAATACCCCACTCTCAAAATTTGATGTATCATCTAGACAGAAAATCAACACAGAAACATCAGATTTAAACTGCACTATAGATCAAATGAACCTAATAGATATTTACAGGACATTTCATCCAACAGCTGTAGAATACACATTCTTCTTATCAGCACACAAAATATTCTCCAGGATAGATCATGTATTAGGTAACAAAACAAATCTCAACAAATTAAAAAAATAGGAATTATATCAAGTTTTTTTTTTTTTTTTTTTTACCTTAGTGGCATAAAACTAGAAATCAACAACAAGAATAAATGTCAGAAAGTATATAAATACATGAAAATTAAACAACATGCTCCTGAATGACAAGAAGTTAATGAATAAATTAATAAGAAAATTAAAGAAATTCTTAAAACAGATGGAAACAGAAACATGACATATGAAAACCAATGGGCCTTCATAGCTAAAGTAGTGCTAAGAGGGAATTGTATAACAATAAATGCTTACATCAAAAGGGTAGAAAGGAATTTTGAAAAGCAAGAACAAACCAAAAACAAAATTAGTAGAAGAAAATAAATAAAGATCAGAGCAGGACCGGGAGCGGTGGCTCACACCTGTAATTCCAATACTTTAGGAGGCCGAAGAGGGTGGATCATGAGATCAGGAGATCGAGACCATCCTGGCTAACACAGTGAAACTCCATCTCTACTAAAAATACAAAAAATTAGCCAGAAGCGATGGCATGGGCCTATAATCCCAGCTACTCGGGAGGCTGAGGCAGGAGAATCACTTGAACCTGGGAGGCAGAGGTTGCAGTAAGCCAAGATCATGCCACTGCACTCAAGCCTGAGCGACAGAGTGAGACTCTGTCTCAAAAAAAAAAAAAAAAAAAAAAAAAAAAATCAGAGCAGATGAAATCAAGACGAAAAACAATATAAAAATCAACAAAATGAGAAGTTCATTTTTGGAGAAGATAAACAATATTGACAAATCATTAGCTAGACTAATAAAAAAGAGAAAGAACGCAAGTAAATCAAACAAAAAGAGACGTTACAACTGATAACCACAGAAATACAAAGGATCGTAAGTTTTAAGAAAAACTATACACCAATGAATTGGAAAACCTAGAGGAAATGGATACATTCCTGGATACATAAAACCTACCAAGATTGAACTAGAAAGAAATAGAAAATCTGAACAAGACTAAGAACAAGTAATAAGATTGAAGCCATAATAAAAAGTCTCCCAGTAAAGAAAAGTCCAAGACTGGATGACTTCACTGCTGACTTCTATCAAACATTTAAATAAGTGTTAACACCAGTTCTTCTCAAACTATTCCAAAAAACTGAAGGGGACTCCAAACTCATTCTATAAGGATAGCATTAATCTGATACCAAAACCAGATGAAGACACAACAACAAAGAACTATAAGTCTGTATCTGTGATGAACATATATGCAGAAGTCCTCAATAATATACTAGAAAACCAAATCCAACAGCACATCAAAATATTTTGTAGCGTGATCAAGTAAGATTTATCCCAGGGGTGCAAGGATGATTAAACACACATAAGTCAGTAAATATGATGCATCACATCAACAGAATGAAGGACAAAAGCCTTGTGATCATCTCAATAGATGCAAAAAAAGCACTGGATAAAACCCACTATCCCTTCATGAAAAAACTCTGTACGAATTAGATACGGAAGGAACATACCACAATAAAATGAAGATTATATATGAGAAAACAGGTAACATCACACTAAACAGGGAAAAATTGAAAGTTTTTTATGTATGAACTGGAACAAGGCAAGGATGGCCATTTTCACCACTCTTATTCAGCATAGTACTGGAAGTACTAGTCAGAGCAATTAGGCAAGAGAAAGAAAGAGCACTTAAATTGAAAAAGAAGCAGTGAAATTGTTACTGTTTGCAGAGGACATGCTCTTACATACATAAGACTCCACCAAAAACTTTTAAAATGGGCATACAAATTTAGTAAAGTTGCAGGATACAAAATTAACATATGAAAATCAGTAGTGTTTCTATACACCAATAATAAACTAGAGAAAGAAATCAAGAAAGTAATTTCTTTACAATAATTACCTAAAAATCAAATACCTAGGAATAACTTTAACAATCAAAACTACAAAACACTGATGAAGCAAATTGAAAAGGACACACACAAAAATGAAAATACATCCCATGTTTATTGATTGGAAGAAATAATATTATTAAAATGAACATACTATACGAAATAATCTACAGATTTAGTGCAATCTCTATCAAATTATGTGTGCCATTCTCCACAGAAATAGAAAAAAAAAATCCTAAAATTCTATGGAGCCATAAAAGACCCCAAATAGCCATGGAAATCCTGTGCAAAAAGAGGAAAGATGGCAGCATCACACTATCTGATGTCAAAATATACTACAAAACTGTAGTAAAGAAATCAGTATGGTACTGGAGTAAAAACAGACACATATGCCAATAGAACAGAACTGAGGGCCAAGACATAAATCCATGCATTTACAGCCAAATAATTCTTGACAAATACACAAAGGATATATTTTGGGGAAAGAACAGTCTCTTCAATAAAAGCACCATTAAAGACAAAAATTAACATATTATAATGATAAAGAGGTCAACTCATCAAAAATTAATTCTAAATCCATCAACACCTTTAAAATAATGAAAATTCATACACAAAAAAGAGAAATGAACAAACCTAAAATCACAGGTTCATAGAACAAACATAAAAAATGCATTAGGATATATATTATATATCACCTACTACACCTGGTAGATTGTATATATGATGAATTATGGTGATAGTGATAGTACTCACTTCATTAGCAATATGAGGGAGAGAGATAGCTTTTAATATGTCAGCATGTATCGTGTTTGCTGTAGGTTTTGTGTAGATGTTCTTTACCAGGTTGAAGAAGTTTCCTTCCATTCTTATTTTGCTAAGAATTTTTAACATTAATGGGTGTTGAATTTTATCAAATGCTTGTTTGATATGTATCAAAATAATTGTATAATTTTGGCCCTTTTTCAGTATCAAAGAGATATTACATTGATTGAATTTTTAAATGCTAAATCACCCTTGCATTCCTGGCATAAGCTTTACTTAGTCATAATATATTATTCTTCATATATGCTCCAGATTAATTTTGCTAATAATATGCTTAGTCTTATGCAACATGCTCATAAGAGGGATTTGTTGTATTTCTTTCTCATAAAGTTTTTCCCCCCAAGCTTTTGTATTAAGTTATGCTGGCTTAAAAAACATGTTCTATACCATAAAAGTATTTTTATGGCACACATAATTTGATAGAGATTGCACTAAATCTGTAGATTATTTTGTATAGTATGATCATTTTAATAATATTATTTCTTCCAATCAATAAACATGGGATGTCTTTTCATTTTTTTGTGTGTCCTTTTCAATTTCTTTCATCTGTTGAAAAGTAGTGATATTTCTGATCTAAATACTTGGGAGAATCATTGGTGAAGTTATGTGATCCAGAAGTTTGCTTTCTGGGAATGTTTTCAATAATGCATTCAATTTTTGTAATACTTAGAAGACTACTGAGATTTCCTAATTCTTCCTTTGCCGGTTTTAAAAGAAATTGTCTACGTTGGTACAAGGTGTATTATCATTTTAGCATCTGTAGAATTTATGGTAGCATATCCTTTATTCATTCCTAATAACAATTTGTATTATACTTTTTATATCCTTTATCAATCTTGGTGGAGGATTTTAACAATTTCATTTAGATTTTCACATAGTTTTTAGCTTTAATGATCTACTCTATTACAGGTTGATTTTCTATTGTATCATTTTCTAAGCTTGTTTCTGTATCTTTATGCATTCTATTACTATTTTTAGATTCATTTTGCTATAATCTAAGATTTAATATAATTATGTCTGTAACTTTTCCTCTAACTGTTACACTACTTTTTAAACTATTTTTTAAGAGATGAGATCTTGCTATGCTGTCTAGGCTGAACTCAAACTCCAGGGCTCAAGGAATCCTTCTGTCTCAGCCTCCCATATAACTGATATTATAGGTGCGTGTCACCACACCTGGATATAAGTACTACTTTATTTAATAAATTTTATATATTATATTTTCACTATTGTTCAGTTAAAATTATTTTCTAATTTTATCATTATTTCCCCACTTTGGTCAGATAATATATATGAATTATTACAAACATTTGAAATCATTGAGGCTTTTTTATGATCCTAAAAATGAACCATACATATACCATAAGATCTAACTACTAGGTATTTATCCCAGAGAAAGGAAAACTTATATCCACACAAAAACTTGTATGTACTTTTTCATTGCAGCTTTATTTGTAATAGCCAAAATTGGAGCCAAGCAAATGTACTATTTTTGCAACTATGTGAATTTATGATTATTTCAAAATAAAGTTTAAAGATAGTCTCTGTTTAATGATATACTGGATAAATGTATTAAAGAATGTATATTATAAACCAATCTCTGGGGCCTAAATTCAGATTCAAGAAAGCCTAAGAATTCGATACACAGAAAATGTCTGGTTTATTCTCTTATGCCTACATAATTGCATAGCTGAACTTGGTGAATTTCCCAAACACTTAAAAGGATTCACCCTTATGCTAATAATGGCATAGACTAAAACTGTAAGAAACTTTCAACTGCCTTTCCCTTGATAAAAAAAAAAATTATAAAAAGAATGATTTTCTTTTTTTTTTTTTTGAGACGGAATCTTGCTGTGTCTCTGAGGCTGGAGCATGGTGGCGCGATCTCAGCTCACTGCAAACTCCAGTAAAAAGAATAAATTTTTAAAAGAGATTCTAATAAATCACTTTTTAATTCTGTACTATTTTCCTGTACCATTTTAATAACTTTGTTCATATATAGTTATTTTAAAGTTACTTGTGTTTATATTTTGATTATTAAATTGACTTCAGGTTTAAGAGTCCCTCTGGTTTTGTTAAAAGGAAAAAGCAAATGTTATTTTTTATAAGCTACTTCACTTATGCTTATTTAAATGACATTTTCCCTTTCCTCACACGAGGGAACACAGATCATATACATAACAATAAAAATAATGAATCAAGTTCTACATAAAAAGGAATGAGCTTTCTAAGGGGAGAAGCATGTGCTAGAGTCAGAGTATTTTTGGTCTAAAATAAGAATCTGTCTGTATGAGATATGAACACACACAAAACAAAATAACACAGGGACTAGATAGAATTCTATGTAGTTATTAGTATTAATAATTATAAGAGTAAAACAGCATCAACAGTTTTTTGGTTTCAACTTCTAAATATTAATTATCTCAATAACTTAAAAATGAAATTTAGACTGAGAAGTGTTAAGTTTCTGAGAGTCTCCCAACATCATTTTTTCTCCCAAAAAGACAATAAAGGCATATACATGGTTGTCTTCATTCCCTGTTTCCATCCACGAAAGCCAAGAAGTCACTTTGAGCCTCAGGAGAACATTTCCTGTTAGTTCCCTTTGCCTAGCTGTCATTCCTTCTCTGTGCTGTTCCATAAAGAATTCCCCAAGTACCCCAGCCCATGATGACCTTTGACTTTCCTGCCTGGGATTTTATTTCCTCAGTTGGATCAGATGCTCGCAGAGGGAGCATTGGCACAGTTTAGATTCTTAGTCAGAGTCACAATGGTGGTGATTTCTCTTTGTTCTTTTGTGGGAACAAAAATAGGGAACTTGACCTTGAGAGAACACACATACTCATGTCAGACAGAGACTAGGCATGAAGACTCCTGGAGCTGGTACATGAGAAGTCTTGAGAGCTAGCCAAGGCTACAGAGTCATGCAAACATCTTATCAGTGGGTCTCCACTGGGATTTTAGAGAAGGTTGTGTTTAGACCGAGATTGGGATCATCCTGTGCTGTGCGGCGTGAAACAAGGCAGAGCCATCGGTATGGCAGTGGGCTGGGACTCTCGGGAAAGGTACTTGAAGCATGAGACATCTTCTTGTAAGTGCTCTTATGAAAGGGGGAGAATGAATTGACCTAAATTCTTTGAAAACCATGAGATGGGTTTGCATAGTAGGTTAGGAATGCAGAGCCTCTCTCTCCTGTCTGGTTCCAGAATTGCTGCCAAGGATCGAGAAAGCATGTCATGGTGATAGTCAGAGTAACTATTGCTCGATATACTGTTTAGTTCACAAGACAATGTAATTTACATCTTGAAAAAAAACCTGTTCCCTGGGGGTTCTGGGCAAGATGGCCAAATAGGAACAGCTCCTGTCTGCAGCTCCCAGTTAGACCAATGCAGAAGGTGGGCGATTTCTGCATTTCCAACTGAGGTACCTGGTTCGTCTCATTGGGACTGGTTAGAAAGTAGGTGCAGCCCACTGTGGGCGAGCCGAAGCAAGATGAGGCATTGCCTCACTCGAGAAGCACAAGGGGCAGGGGAACTCCCTCCCCTGGCCAAGAAAAGCGGTGAGGGATGGTGCTATCCAGCGCAGATACTATGCTTTTCCCATGGTTTTTGCAACCCACAGACCAGGAGATTCCCTCGGGTGCCTACACTACCAGGGCCGTGGGGTTCAAGCACAAAACTGGGTGGCCATTTGAGCAGACACGGGCTAGCTGCAGCAGATTCTTCTTTTTCTTTCTTTTTTTTTTTTTCCCCCCCAGCAGCGCCTGGAACCCCAGTGAGATAGAACCTTTCCCTCCCCTGGAAAGGGGGTTGAAGCCAGGGAGCCAAATGGTCTTGCTCAGCAGGTCTCACCCCCATGAGTCCAGTAAGCTAAGATCTACTGGCTGGAAATTCTTGCTGCCAGCACAGCAGTCTGAAGTCGACCTGGGACACTTGAGCTTGGTGGGGGGAGAAGCGTCTGCCATTACTGAGGCTTGAGTAGGCAGCTTTCCCCTCACAGTGTAAAAATGCTGCAGGGAAGGTTGGACTGGGCAGAGACCACCTCAGCACAGGAAAGCCACTGTAGCTAGCCTGCCTCTCTGGATTCTTCCTCTCTGGGCAAGGCATGTCTGAAAGAAAGGCAGCAGCCCCAGTCAGGGGCTTATAGATAAAACTCCCATCTCCCTGGGACAGAGCACCTGGAGGAAGGGGCGGCTGTGGGTGCAGCTTCAGCAGACTTAAAAGTTTCTACCTGCCAGCACTGAAGAAAGCAGCAGATTTTCAAGCACAGGACTCGAGGTCTGCTAAGGGACACACTGCCTCATCAAGTTGGTCCCTGACCCCTGTGCCTCCTGACAGGGAGACAACCCCCAGAAGAGGCGACAGACACCTCATAGAGGAGAGTGCCAGCTGGCATCCAGCAGGAGCCCTTCTGGGATGAAGCTTCCAGAGGAAGGAACAGGCAGCAATCTTAGCTGTTCTGCAACCTCCACTGGTGATACCCAGGCAAACAGGATCTGGAGTGGACCTCCAGCAAATTGCAGCAGACCTGCAAAAGAGAGGCCTGATGGTTGGAAGGAAAACTAACAAACAGAAAGCAATAATTTCAACATCAACAAAAAGGAAGCCGATGCAAAAACCCCATCTGAAGGTTACTAACATCAAAGCTCAAAGTAGAAAATTCCACCAAGATGGGGAAAAACCAGAGCAAAAATGCTGAAAATTCCAAAAACCAGAATGCCTCTTCTCCTCCAAAGGATTACAACTCATTGCCAGCAAGGGAACAAAAATGGTTGAAGAAGGAGTTTGATGAATTGACAGAGTAGGCTTCAGAAGGTGGGTCATAACCAACTCCTCCGAGCTAAAGGGGCATGTTCTAACCCAATGTAAGGAAGCTAAGAACCTTGATAAAAGGTTACAGGAACTGATAACGAGAATAACCAATTTAGAGAAGAACATAAATGACCTGATGGAGCTGAAAAACAGCAAGAGAACTTCGTGAAGCATACACAAGTATCAATAGCCAAATCAATCAACCAAAAGAGGGGATATCCGAGACTGAAGATCAACTTAATGAAATAAACCATGAAGACAAAGAGAAAAAAGAATGAATAAAAAATGAACAAAGCCTCCAAAAAATATGGGACTATATGAAAAGACCAAACTTAAAATTGATTAGTGTACCTGAAAGTGATGGGGAGAATGGAAGCAATTTGGAAAACACACTTCAGGATATTATCCATGAGTACTTCTAACCTAGCAAGACAGGACAACATTCAAATTCAGGAAATACAGAGAACACCACTAAGATACTCCTTGAGAAGAGCAACCCCAAGACACATAATAGGTTCACCAAAGTTGAAATGAAGGTAAACATGTTAAGGGCAGATAAAGGTCAGGATACCCACAAAGGGAAGCCTATCAGACTAACAGCAGATCTCTCTGCAGAACCCTACAAGCCAGAAGAGAGTGGGACCAATATTCAACATTCTTAAAGAAAAGAATTTTCAATCCAGAATTACATATCCAGCCAAACTAAGCTTCATAAGTGAAAGAGAAATAAAATCCTTTACAGACAAGCAAATGCTGAGAGATTTTGTCACCTCCAGGCCTGCCTTACAAGAGCTCCTGAAGGAAACACTAAATATGAAAAGGAAAAACCAGTACCAGCCACTGCAGAAGCATATCAAATTGTAAAGACCAATGACACTATGAAGAAACTGCACAAACTAATGTGCAAAATAACCAGCTAGCATCATGATGACAGGATCAAATTCACACATAGCAATATTAATCTTAAGTATAAATGAGCTGAAAGCCCCAATTAAAAGACACAGATTGGCAAATTGGATAAAGAGTCAAGACTCATCAGTGTGCTGTACTCAGAAGACCCATTTCATGTACAAAGACACACATAGGCTCAAAATAAAGGGATGGAGGAATACTTACCAAGCAAATGGAAAGCAAAAAAAAAAAAAAAGTAGGGGCTGCAATCCAAGTCCCTCATAAAACAGACTTTAAACCAACAAAGATCAAAAGAGACAAAGAAGGGCATTACATAATGGTAAAGGGATCAATGCAGCAAGAAGAGCTAACTATCCTAAATATATATGCACCCAATACAAGGGCACCTGTATACATAAAGCAAGTTTTAGAGACCTACAAAGAGACTTAGACTCCCACACAATAATAGTGGGAGACTTTAACATCCCAACATCAATATTAAACAGATTAATGAGACAGAAAATTAACAAGGATATTCAGGACTTGAACTCAGCTCTGGACCACATGGACCTAATAGGCATCTACAGAACTCTCCACCCCAAATCAACAGAATATACACTCTTCTTAGCACCAAATAGCACTTATTCTAAAATTGACCATATAATTGGAAGTAAAACACTCCTCAGCAAATGTAAAGGAAGAGAAATCGTAACAAACAATTTCTCAGACCCCAGTGAAATCATTAGAACTCAAAATTAAGAAATGCACTCAAAATCACAAAACTACATGGAAGCTGAACAACCTGCTCCTGAATGACTATTGGGTAAATAACAAAATTAAGGCAGAAATAAATAAGTTCTTTGAAACCAACGAGAACAAAGAAACAACATACCAGAATCTCTGGGACATAGCTAAAGCAGCGTTTAGAGAAAAAAATTATAGCACTAAATGCCCACAGAAGAAAGCAGAAAAGATCTAAAATCGACATCCTAAGATCACAATTGAAATAACTAGAGAAGCAGGAGCAAACAAATTCAAAAGCTAGCAGAAGACAAAAAATAACTAAGATCAGAGCAGAACTGAAGGAGATAGAGACATGAAAGACTCTTCAAAGAAATCAATGAATCCAGAAGCTGATTTTTGAAAATATTAACAAAATAAATAGACTGCTAGCCAGACTAATAAAGAAGAAAAGAGAGAAGAATCAAATAGACACATTAAAAAATGACAATGAGGATATCACCACTGATCCCACAGAAATACAAACTACCATCAGATAATACTATAAACACCTCTATGCAAATAAACTAGAAAATCTAGAAAAAAATGGATAAATTCCTGGACACATACACCCTCCCAAGACTAAACTAGGAAGAAGTCGAATCCCTGAAGAGACCAATAACAAGATCTGAAATTAAGGCAGTAATTAATAGTCTACCAACCAAAAAAAGCCCAGGTTCATATGGATTCACAGCTGAATTCTACCAGAGGTACAAAGAGAAGCTGGTACCATTCCTTCTGAAACTATTCCAAACAACAGAAAAACAAGGAATCCTTCCTAACTCATTTTATGAGGCCAGAGTCATTCTCCTACCAAAACCTGGCAGAGACACACAAAAAAGGAAAATTTCAGGCCAATATCTCTGAAGAACATCAATGTAAAAATCCTCAATAAAATATTGGCAAACGAGATCCTACAGCACATCAGAAAGCTTATCCACCACCATCAAGACAGTTTCATCCCTCGGATGCAAGGCTGGTTCAGCATATGCAAATCACTAAATGTCATCCATCACATAAACAGAACCAATGACAAAAACCACATGATTATTTCAATAAAGCAGTAAAGGCCTTTGATAAAATTCAACACCCCTTCTTGCTAAAAGCACTCAAACTTGGTAATGATGGAACATATCTCAAAATAATAAGAGCTATTTATGACAAACCTACAGCCAATATCATACTGAATGGGCAAAAGCTGGAAGAATTCCCTTTGAAAACTGGCACAGGACAAAGATACCCTCTCTCACCACTCCTATTCAGCTTAGTATTGGAAGTTCTGGTGAGGGCAATCAGGCAAGACAAAGAAATAAAAGGTATTCAAGTAGGAAGAGAGGAAGTCAAACTGTCTCTGTTTGCAGATGACATGATTGTATATTTAGAAAACCCCATCATCTAAGCCCCCAAACTCCTTAAGCTGATAAGCAACTTCAGCAAAGTCTCAGGATACAAAATCAGTATGCCAAAATTTCAAGCATTTCTAAACACCAATAATAGACCAAAAGAGAGTCCAATCATGAGTGAACTCCCATTCAAATTGTGACAAGGGGAATAAAATACCTAGAAATAAAACTTACAAGGGATGCGAAGGACCTCTTTAAGGAGAAGGACCTCTTCAAGGAAACCACTGCTCAAGGAAAGAAGAGAGTACATAAACAAATGGAAAACCATTCCATGCTTTTGGATAGGAAGAATCAATATCGTGAAAAATGGCCATACTGCCTAAGGTAATTTATAGATCTGATGCCATTCCCATCAAGCTACTATTGACTTTCTTCACGGAATTAGAAAAAAACTACTTTAAAGTTCATATGGAAGCAAAAAAGGGCCCATATAGCCAAGACAACCCTAAGCAAAAAGAACAAAGCTGGAGGCATCATGCTACCTAACTTCAAACTATACTGCAAGGCTACAGTAACCAAAATAGCATGGTACTGGTACCAAAACAGATATATAGACCAATGGAACAGAACAGAGGCCTCAGAAATAACATCACACATCTACAACCCTCTGATCTTCGACAAACCTGACAAAAACAAGTAATGGGGAAAGGATTCCCTATTTAACAAAGATGTTGGGAAAACTGGCTAGCCATATGCAGAAACAAAAACTGGACCCCTTCCTTACACCTTAAACAAAAATTATCTCAAGGTGGATTGGATTAAAGACTTAAATGTAAGACCTAAAACCATAAAAACCCTAGAAGGAAACCTAGGCAATACCATTCAGGACACAAGCATGGGCAAAGACTTCATGACTAAAACACCAAAAGCAGTGGCAACCAAAGCCAAAATTGCCAAATGGAATCTAATTAAACTAAAGAGCTTCTGCACAGCAAAAGAAACTATCATCAGAGTGAACAGACACCCTACAGAATGGGAGAAAATTTTTGCAATCTATCCATCAGACAAAGGGCCAATATCCAGAATCTACAAGGAACTTAAACAAGTTTATGAGAGAAACACAAACAATCCCATCAAAAAGTGGGCAAAGGATATTAGCAGACACTTCTCAAAACAAGACATTTGTGCAGCCAAACAAACATAACAAAAAAAGATCGTCACCGGTCATTAGAGAAAGGCAAATCAAAACCACAGTGAGATATCATCTAACTCCAGTTAGAATGTAAATCATTAAAAAGTCAAGAAACAACAGATGCTGGAGTGGATGTGGAGAAGTAGGAACGCTTTTACACTGTTGGTGGGAGTGTAAATTAGTTCAACCACTGTGGAAGACAGTGTGGTGATTCTTCAAGGATCTACAACCGGAAATACCATTTGACCCAGCAATCCCATTACTGGTTTTATATCCAAAGGATTATGAATCATTCTACTCCAAAGTCACATACACACCATACACACGTAGGTTTGTTACAGCACTATTTACAATAGCAAAGACTTGGGGCCAACTCAAATGTCCATCAATGATAGACCAGATAAAGAAAATGTGGCACATATATACCATGGAATACTATGCAGCCATAAAGAAGGATGTGTTCATGTACTTTGCAGGGACATGGATGAAGCTGGAAACCTTCATTCTCAGCAAACTAACACAGGAACAGAAAACTGAACACTGCATGTTCTCACTCATAAGTGGGAGTTGAACAGTGAGAACACATGGACACAGGGAGGGGAATGTCTCTCACTGGGGCTTGTCAGATGATGAAGGGCAAGGGGAGGAATAGCATTAGGAGAAATAGTGAATGTAGATGATGGGATGATGGGTGCAGCAAACCACCATGGCACAGGTATACCTATATAACAAACCTGCACGTTCTGCACATGTGTCCCAAAACTTAAAGTATAATTTTAAAAAATAAATAAATAAAAAGAAAAATAAACTGTTCCCTTCATGTTGACACATGTTCTGGGGAGACAGTTTTATGATACACATGAGATATTCCTGACATGAATAAGCATGTTAAGACAGGGAATGCCAGGAATTCTAGGGAAAAACTTGAAGTCTTTCTTTGGGAAAATATGCTTTCCTTGGTGCTTCAACTTAGACGACACGTTGCTGAGTAAGATTGGCTCTAGGGCTGAGAAGTCTAGGGAAACAGGCCCTTCCCTGTAATACAGAGATGTCGTTCTTTTGCAGTGAGATGCTTACTCTGAATATCTGTGTAGTAACCTACCTTCCTCCTGGTCTACCCTGCTGATCTAGTGTTTTAGGCTCAATAGACCTCTGGTGGAAGGGAAACTGCCTGAGATTTATCATTCCTATATGGCACATATGGGATGAGGCTTAGCCAATTTCCACCCAGATATTCATCACTCCCATTGTGTCTGAAGTTATGACTTCATCACTTTGATCACCAAGGAGACGACAGAGCTCGGCAGAGAATTCCATGTCCTCTCTCACATCCCAATGGCGGTGGTTGAACCAGGAGCCAGTTTACTCCCAAATGGTGTTCCTTGGCTCTATGTTGTGTTTGCTATGCTTTTTGTATTTTTTCTTTTTGCCATGTTTTCTCCCTTTTTACTTGAGATAGACCAGCACATAAAGAAATGTAAGTGTCATGGTGGGCCTGAGGGCACAGGGAAACATAGTGAAATAATAAATGTATGAAGGGGGGCAAGATATTTATTATAATGTGAGAAACAAGAAAATAATGCTTGCTCTTCTCTGGTCTCCAAGGCTCCATGACCCAGGACTTAGAGTTCTTAGACATTATAATCTTATATATAATTAATATACTTGGAGGACACAGAACAAAACTAGACTAAGAAGTCCATTCCTGGTATCCTCATGGAGCATAAGACAGTATCTTGGGCCCTGACTGAGCCAATAGTAATACCCAGTATAAAAATATGGGACGTTGTTTGGAATCTGGGGATATTTGAGAGAGTTTTCAGATGATAGTCTCTGATGCAGTATGCTTTGTCTTAGTTTTGATCAGATGCAGGTATTCTCTGCATAACACTGTGCATAAGGACAAAAAAAAACAGGGAGATAAAGATGGACCATCTAGAAAGGACAGGTAAGTATTCTTTGCCCTTCGCCTCTGGGTTCTTTTGGCCAAAACCTGGCAACTCCAGTCAGTTCCGTAGTCTATGTGCCAGATAGCTAACCCCATGCTCAATTCTGGTCTCAGTGAAACAGACTCTTCAAAGTGTGCACATGACCTCTCTTCCTCTAAGCTTAGCCTAAAACCACTGAGATTTCTCTCTAGAGAGAATATTTTTCAGGCAGAGGTTTGATTCTGAGCCCTGTTAACTCTTGTTGGTTGAAAAGTTTCTTTTGCAATCTATACTTGTGATATTTCTCTTCCTACTAGAGAGGTTCCCTCTTACGTGACTCAGTGACTTAGATATCATTTTTTTCATGCTAGACAATGAAAAGAAAGGTGGCTGGTCTCCAGGAAGTGGTTGTAAATTTGCTTTTGTGATAGGATAAGGGCAAAGGGACTTTGTAGGTATGAGATCATCATAGAAATGGCCTGAGGAGACTGAAAGTCCACTTTTTTGGGTGACATTATGACCATGTATTAATCATAGTTCCTGCAGGTTGTGTATATTATGGAACTTGCCTCTCCAGTCAAGGTCAGCTCTAATTTGCTTTTTTGCTGTTTTTAGGCTCCCTCATCACATCACAGAGAGGGAACACACTAAATTCTAGGGTTCTTTGTGCCCACTGCTGCACAACCATTTTATGAATATGTCCTATAGATACTCTGAACAGCTTTCCCTCATACAAAATTAAAATGCCTAGTCTGTAAAAGGTTCTTGTGTTGCTTTGAGATAAGTAAAACAGGGTGAAAATACATTTCTGTCTGAGTACATATTTGGATTTGGGAACATTTTTGCTTATTAACTCAAGGGAAGAATGGTACCACATTTTTGGGTTGTTGCATCCCCACCGTAATAAAAGTATATGATGATTTCAATTGTAGACCATCAGAATGTCTCTCCAAACACTGCAATTACATAAATTAGAATATGTAATTTATAGTGAGAATATATAACTTAACACTTATAGTTGGAAATGTGTATTACCACAAAGTTCACATGAAGTCACTGTAACTCCCAGTTGTTTGTACAAATGTCTTTGATTCCTCACTTCAATTCATGTACCACTTCTTCACCTGCTATTGTTCTTGAGACTGTTGTTTGCCCTTAGAACCCATAGGCAGAAGAGCAATACTCCAAGAGCTGCTTTCAAAGGGGTCAAATGGGTGGCTTTTTCTGAAGCTTTCCATTCCAGCAATGAGTGAGAGGAGTATCTCCCCCAGGAAGGGTAGAGATACCCAGGCTTATTATCCAGGGCTTCTTGTAAATGACCAAGAGCCTTTCAGAGAGTTCAAAATCTGAATGGGCTCCTATCTCTCTTACACATCAACTTCCACTTTTCTGCAAGTTGGTGTATGAGACAGAAGCCTACTCAGAATCTGAATATGCCTCCTGCAACCCCATTCCCATTCACTGATGCATACAAGTTATGCCATTATGACCACATTTTCCAAATTCAAATGTTAGTTCTTTGGACCATCAAATGATTTTTGTGCTAATTCTGTATATGTCCAAAGTGTGGGAAGTTGCTAAAATACGGACATATTTTTGACATTTTCCTACCTTATGGTGACCATTGCTCCTAATATAATAGATTAATTTTCTTTACTTAGTTTCTTGGGTTGGATGAGAAGAACATTATTCCAGATTTAAAAAATAAAGTCAGAGAACATTAGATCTAGAAGCAGTAGAGCTGATGTAGAAAATATCAATTTATTTTCTGTTTCTTATGTAAGATGAAAGTTGTGGGACATTTGGTGACTTTCAGAGTTTAGGTAACATTCATTTATGGACAATCTATACAAGTTGGGATTATCTGCATAGATGTGGGAATCAGGACATAGTTGCAAAGAAAGAGTTGACTTGTCATTGAGGAACAAATGTTCTGGAACTGTGGTTTCCTCTTTTCCATTTTTTTGTGTATTCAGCTTGAGAAATAATCATCTCTTGTAACAAATATTTTCCAGACTATGGGTCAAGAGTTACAAAGTCCTGCCCTAACATGATAGCTCCAAGCATTTTATGTACAGAAACTTTTTTGATCTGTATCTCTTGCATTGTTTCTGCGTCTAAAATGTGTGTGGTGATTCTGCTATGTCACAGATATAACCAAGCAATTTTCTTGTTGTTTCAGGTTGTCCTCTGGAGTCCCCAAGGAGAGGAGTTCTGGGAGGGAAGAAAGATGGGGTAGGAAAAGACCCCTTACTACTTGTGAAAGTGACAAGAGAGCCCAGGGATTCTGAGGCTGAAATCTCTACCCCTGGGCCTTCAGTATGAGAGTCACTTAGCCTGTAAAGAATTACCTGTGACATTATATTCTAGAGAGACGAGAATTTTTGAGACCCTTATTATCAATGTTTATATTGAAAAAATGGTAATAAATATTTTGAGACTCTCAGAAAAGTTCTGTGTTACCAAGAAATTTGTTGAACTTCTAACTTCTTCCGCACAATTGATTTTAGTCAATTCAAATCTCACACAGATTTCCCACTTTCAGGTGAAATCCTAGGTAAATGACTCATGCTGTCTTCTGCTCCTAAAGCCACGTGTGGAGCTTTAGGGAAGAGAAGCTCATGGTTACTATATGACTCAGCAAACTCTGAATCCCAGGCCACAGCTGAGTCCTTCCTCTCTCCCCTCTCAAGATGGTCCACAGAAGTATCACCCGGACATTCTAAAATGTGTTGGGAACAGGCTCCCCAAAATCTGGCCATAAACTGGCCCCAAAACTGGCCATAAACAAAATCTCTGCAGCACTGTGACATGTTCATGATGGTGATGACGCACACTCTGGAAGGTTGTGGGTTTACCGGAATGAGGGCAAGGAACACCTGGCCCACCCAGGGTGGAAAACTGCTTAAAGGCATTCTTAAACCACAAACAATAGCGTGAGCGATCTGTGCCTTAAGGACGTGCGCTCCTGCTGCAGATAACTAGCCAGACTCATCCCTTTATTTTGGCCCATCCCTTCATTTCCCATAAAGCATACTTTTAGTTAATCTAATATCTACAGAAACAATGCTTATCACTGGCTTGCTGTTAATAAATATGTGGGTAAATCTCTGTTCGAGGCTCTCAGCTCTGAAGGCTGTGAGATCCCTGATTTCCCACTCCACACCTCTATATTTCTGTGTGTGTGTCTTTAATTCCTCTAGTGCCGCTGGTTTAAGGTCTCTCTGACTGAGCTGGTCTCGGCAAAAATGTTCTGTCCAGGTTGCATTTTCCTCCAGCCTTGGAGAGGAGCACAACACTTACCCAAGGAAATGGTGGTACAGTGGCATGATCATGGCTTTCTGCAGCCTGGACCTCCCCACCTCAAGAGATCCCCCTGCCTCTGCCTTTCAAGTAGCCAGGACTACAGGCAAGTGGAGAAAGATGCATAGGGAAGAAACTGCTACAGTTTTTATTTTCTACCCAAAGCTTCATGGACTCCAAAATATTATTTATTTAGTGTCAAATGAAAGCACTTTTTCTCTTTCCTCTCCCACATCAGATTTTCTTTTCACGTAAATCTCATCCCATAATCTCTGTTATCTTAACCGACTTATACCTGTTTACCTGCTCTTCCTCTTTGTTCACTCTCTCAACTACATGCAATATCTTTTGTCATGATGGGTCAATAAGACAGCAAAGTGGAAACCTCTAGTTAGATACATTAGAGGATATTAGGAATGGGGGAAGAGAGGGAGGGAGGAAGAGAGAGAGAGAGAAGGAGACAGAAGGAAAGAGGAGGGGAGAGAGATATGAACTGGAGACATGGAATAGGTTGTTTTGAGATGAAAGGAACTCTTGTCAGTAGAAATGTTAAAGTCTGGTGCTACCTGTCAGAACAGTTATGTGAGGAATTTCAGCATGGAATGGGAAGTTAAAATGGTTTGTGAAAGTCTCTTCACTGTCTCATAATTATAACAATTTGTGACAAAGAATGGTTGAAATCTCAATCTCAATGCCATTCTTACATTGCTACAAAGAAATATCTGAAGTTGGGTAATTTATAAAGAAAAGAGATTTAATTACCTCATGGTTCTGCAGGATGTACAGGAAGCATGGTGCCGGGCATCTTATTGGCTTCTGATGAGGCCTCAGGAAGCTTACAATCATGTTGGAAGGCAAAGGGAGAGCCAGCATATCACACAGAGAGAACAGAAGCAAAAGAGAGAGCAGGAAGGTGCCGCAAACTTTTAAACAACCAGGTCTTGTGAGAATTCACTATCCTGAGGATAGCACCAAGCCATGAGGGATATACCCCCGTGACACAAACACCTCCCACCAGGCCCCACCTTCAATATTGGAGATTGTATTCCAACATGATACTTGGGTGGGACAAATATCCAAACCATATCATTTCACCTCTTGCCCCCCAAATCTTATGTCCTCACATGGCCAAATTTGCTCATGCCCTCCCAGTAGCCCTCTAGAGTCTTAACTCATTCCAGTATTACCTCAAAAGTCCCAAGTCCAAGTTCAAAGTCTCATCTGGAGATGAGTTACTTCTACCTATGAACCTATGAAATCAAACCCACTTTATTTACTTCCAAGATGCAATGGAGTACACACTGGGTAAACATTCCCATTCCAAAAGGGAGAAATGGGCCAAAAGAAAGGAGCAACAGGCCCCTAGCAAGTCTGAAACCCCAGGAGGGCAATCATTAAAACTTTTTTAATTTTAATTTTAATTTTTTGTTTTTGAGACAGGGTCTTGTTCTGTCACTTAGGCTGTAGTGTAGTGGGTTATCATGGCTCACTGCAGACTTGACCTCCTGGAGTCAAGTGATCCTCTTACCTCAGCCTCCCTAGGAGCTGGGACAACAGACATGTGTCACCTCACCTGGTTAATTTTTGCATTTTTTTGTACAGATGGGGTTTCACTATGTTGCCCAGGCTGGTCTCTAACTCCTCCTCTTTGTTCACCTCTCTCAACTACATGCAATCTGCCTGCTTCGGCCTCCCAAAGTGCTGGAATTACAGCCATGAGCCACCATACCTAGCTCAGTCATTAAACCTTAAATGTCCAAAATAAACTGCTTTAACTTCAAGTACCACATCCTGGGCACACTGGTACAAGGGGTAGGCTTCCAAGGCCTTGGGCAGCTCTGCCCCTTTGGCTTTTTCAGGCTGATATTGAAAACTGCTGTTGGATCTACCATTCTTGGGTCTGGAAGGTGATAACCCCCTTCCCCCAGTTGCACTTGGCAGTGCCCCGATGGGGAGCCTGTGTGGGACCTCCAATCCCACATTTCCCTTTGGTATTGCCCTAGAGTTCTCTGTGAGGTTTCCACCCTTGCAGCAGGTTTCTGCCTGGGCACCCAGCCTTTCTCATAAATACTCTAAAACTAGGCTGAGGTTGCCAATCCTTCTTCACTCTTGGATTCTGTGTACTCACATGCTTAAAACCACATGGAAGGCACGAAGACAAATGGCTTGTGCTCTCTGAAGCTGGTGCTACATCTGTACCTGGGTCCCTTTGAACTGAGGCTGCAGCTGGAGCACATGTGAGGAGCAGTGTCCCCAGGCTGCACAGGGCAGTAGGCCCTGGGCCTGGCCCCTGAAACCATTCTTTCCTCTTAGGCTTCTGGGCTTGTGATGGGAGGGGCTGGTTCTTAGATCTCTGAAATGCCTTCAGGCCCTCTTTTTCATTGTCTTGGCTATTAGCACTTGACTCCCTTCTTGTTATGCAAGTATCTCTAGAAAGTGGTTGCTCCACAGCCCATTTGAATTTCTCTACTGATAATGCTTCTTCTTTTTTTTTTTTTTTTTTCCTCTACCACATGGCTAGGCTACGAATTATCTGAACTTTTATGCTTTGCTTCTCTTTTAAATATAAATTACAACATTAAGTCATTTCTTTGCTCCTGTAGCTGAATATAGGCTAGTAGAAGCAGCCAGGCCACATCTCAAATGCTTCACTGCTTAGAAATTTCTTCCACTAGATGCCCCAAGTCGTCACTTAAGTTGAAACTTCCATAGATCCCTAGGGCATGAACAGAAAGCAGCCAAGCTCTTTGCTAAGGCATAATGTGAGTAACATTTACTCCAGTTTCCATAAAGTTCCTCAATTTCATTTGAGACTTCCCCAGCCTGGACTTCTCTGTTCATATCATTATCAGCATTTTGGTCACAACCATTTAACCAGTCTTTAAGAAGTTGCAAACTTTCCCACATCTTCCTGTCTTCTTCTGAGTCCTCCAAACTCGTCCCATCTCTGCCTATTACCAAGTTCTAAAGTTGCTTCCATAATTTCAAGCACCTTTATAGCAACGCCCCACTCCACAGCACCAATTTTCTGCATTAGGCTGTCCTTGTGTTGCTACAACAAAATACGGAGTCTGGGTAATTTATAAAAAGAGGTTTAATTGACTCACAGTTCTGCAGACTGTACAGGCAGCATGGTGCTGGCATCTGTTTGGATGACTTCTGATGAGGCCTCAGGAAGCTTACAACCATGGTGGAAGGCAAAGGGGGTAGAGTGGCTTATCACATGGCAAGGGCAGGAGCAAAACTGAGAGCAGGGACATGCTACACTTTTAAAGAACCATATATTTGGGAGAACGCATTCACTATTACAAGGACAGCACCAAGACATGAAGGATCTGTGCCCATGACCCAAATACCTCCCACTAGGCCCAATCTCCAACTTTGGGGCCTACATTTTAACATAAGATTTCGGTGGAACAAATATCCAAACCACATGACCAATTTACTCTGATGTTTGTAAAACTGTATGTATATTAAGATGTTCTATATAGCCATGGATGTTAGTCTCTTGTGTCTGCATGGGTTTCCTTGGCGTGTGTATTACTTTGTGTGATTGTAGATATCTTGTTTATGTAGATGCCCCCAAAATTCCTGGGGGCTACATTTATTCTTTTTTATTCCATTTTATTTTTTATTTCTCCCCTTTTCTATGTTTTCTATTAATTTGCATTGATTCTTTTTATTACTCTGATTCTCTAAAAAATTTTAAAATCCTTTTTCCTGCTTTCTTAATCTTTTAGCTTGTGTGTGTCTTTCCTATTACTGTTTGTTTCTTAAGTCTTGGATTACTTCTTACTGAGTATAATTTCTTTCACTCTTTTTTTCTCTGTCTGCCCAATACATTTCTTGCCAACGTTGTTTCATTCTTCATGTTTCACTATTTGGAATTAGAGAATGCAACTCTTAAGGCTCTATTGTTCCATTCCCCAAAATGTAATTCTTTCCAGGGTTAAACAAATTCAAGGAGACCAAGAGCTCTAAAATCAGACAACAAACAAAAAGTCACCTAGGTATTTTAAGCAGGAAGTGGTTTACTACAGGAAATAATTGTGCTTACAAAAACCCTCATCAGGAAGTTTTAAAACACCCAGGAAACCACTGCTAAAGGTCACCGTGCTGTAATACCAAGGCTAGCAGTTTTCAGGACAAGTACAAAGACCCTTGGGAAACCATGTCTTCCATGAATAACTCTCTCTGGTAGAAGTGGGCCCAGATTCTTCCTGCTAGGGATTGTGGGAAATACAGTTCTTAGCCCTGCAAACCTAGTCATTCAGGGAGAACATAAAAGGAGGCAAGAATGATGAGGAATTAATAAGCAGTAATGCAGCTCAGTGGTCTACTCAGTGCAAAGGGATGCTCTTGGTTTACCTGCAGCAGAAAAACTGATCACACTGTAGGATTTCCCTAGTTCCTTTGACTGCTGCTCTTCATGGTGAGTTTTCAGTTTGCTGGGTTAGGAGAGCTTAACATTGGCCACATATCAAGATTCTATTTTTAAAGAAATTTTTTTAAAAATTTAAAAATTTAAAGAAATTTTTTCTCTCTGTGTCTTTCTAAAAGCACACAACAATTGCAATAGCTTTCAGTTCATTTCTCTAAAATTGTGTTTACCTAAGTTTACATATCTTTGTGTATGGGCACCAACATTTTAATTTCCTTACCAGGAAATCATTGCTCTTCAAAGATCCTCTTGGGCTAATGAATACCTGATGTATTTATTTAAAAATATTCTTTGTAACCCAATCTCTGGGATGTTAAAAGTTAGCCTAATAGTTTTCTTCATTGCAATGGGTGGTTACTTTCCTTATATCTGTATAACCAGTTTATCTTGGTTAATTTTGAAGGTAAAAAGGAATAGTCTCTTATGCTAAGGATGCCATGGGATAAAACAACCAGAAACTTCTCAATTGCCATTCTCTTGATAAAATAATAACAAATATAAAATTAAACACTGGTTGCATTGAACTATTATTGTGTTTCCACATAAGCTTCACATGTCATTCAAATGTCCACAAACCCACATTTTTCTTCTTTAATTATTTACTACTTTGCATCATTAAATTAACACATTTTCAAACATCATTGTTAAAGAAAAGGCAAATATTTGTAGTTTTTAAAGTACCCACTTCAACTCATGACTATTAGAAATATGTTTTTTCTTATATTTGTCTATAATACAAGGAGACGTAAATAGGCTATACTAAAATTAACAAAAATATTGAACAGAGTTCCACGTAAGGAGGCTCTGCCATTCATTAGGGAGCGTCAATCATCTGCCACCACTCTGTGCAAGGCGAAAGAGCATGGACTGTGCAGGGAAGTGGCCCACATCACAACTCTTCATTGGTGAGACTCAGTCACATGACCATAACGAGTTGTAATGAATGTTGAGAAACACAGCTAATGCACAGAACTAGCTGAAAATCTTATTGCTTGTAAGAAGAGAATGGCATATGGTTTACCACTTATGGCCCTATTAATAAGGAAGAAGAGAATGGGTGACAGTAGATTTCTTAGTCCACGCGTCTATTCCAGCCCATCCATTAATGGATAATCCTATGGTTAGAACATAGTATGCCATTTAGTATATTGCTATTGAGTCAAACTGCCTGGGTTTGAATCCAGGCTCTTCATTTATAAGCTTTGTTACCTTTAGCAAGTTACCTTTCTGAGCCTCAGTTTTTATTTTATTAACTGAAAAAAAAAAGAGAATTTTAATAGTACTTACTTCACAGAGTTATTGGACTTTCATGTGAAGTAAAATACACTAAGCATTTAAAACAAGGCTTTACATATAGTACATAGTTAATACATATTCATTACTTAGGTTAGAGGAAAGCTGGAAGGCCCTCACAAAGCAATAATAAGTCCTTGTTACGTTTTTTGTTTTCAAAATAAATGTTTTTTAAAAACTGAGTACTCTGGAATACTATTAGATTTACAAAAGAGTTGAAAAATAGTATGGCCAGGTGCGATGGCTTACCCCTATAATCTCAACACTTTGGGAGGTCAGGGTCAAGGTTGTGAGCTCCCTCTTCTGAGACTTAAGGGGAAAAATTACAATGAGGTAGACGCTGAATCTGGATTTCTGTCCAAATCACACTGGTTAGCTAAACTGAGCTGGACTTGATCCTGAGTCGAGAAATTGTGGAGAATTCAAGTATGAATGTCTCCATGGAAGTATGTTTAGAGACTGATAAGCTTGTGGAAATCCAGAAATGATAGTTAGAGCACATGAGAAATTACTTTCTTATCTTTAATCAAATAACATTTACTAAACCCTTAATTATATATTGATTTTTAAATTATATCCTGGGTTCTGTGTTAAATATTGCAGAAGTAGTTCAGATGTGATTGACACTGACTATTTTGAAATTACTCATATTTCAAAGTCAAGTCTCAAATTGAGTTATACTTTCCTCAACTAGGAAGTATAAATAACTAATGGAAATCTTCTTGGGTGCTTGCTGGGAGATTTGGATGACTTAATGCATAGTAATTAGTAATTTCTCAATACAAAGTAATTAGTAATTTCTCAATACAAAGATTGTTTTTGAAAGATGAAGTTAAATTATTCTAGTAAGGGTCTATGGTTAAGCAAAAAATTATTTCTTTCAGGAATTGCAAGTAATAAAAGTGACTGGAATAACAAACCACAGGGAAAGGTGGGAGAATGAAAAGATGTATAAGGGTCATACCCTACAGGTGTTGTGGCCACACCAAATGATGTGACTCACGTGGAGTGGGCAGATACGTTTATTTGTAAGTGTATCCTCAGCCACTTGTACTAAGCTTTGGGCATTTTGATTACTCTACAAATGTTGACTAAATTATTTTTCAGAAATGTTTTTCTGGAGTAATGGGAACAATACACTAAGCTGGGGGAAGACAGGATGTTTCCAAAGTAGTTAGGATGTCCTAGACTTTCTCATAGAAAGTATTTCATCGAGCTCATTGAGGAGTAATAGTATATTTATACTCTTCAAAATATCTTATTCATGAAACTGACATAGCTTGGGAACAATTGCCTCTCTTCCCTTTGTCTTTATTGCTAACATTCTCTCCTGATGTAAAAAATGCGGGACCTGGGAATAAACTAAATGTTTCCCTTCTCTTCTCTGAGCTCCCAGAAGCTGAGTTTATGCAGAAATATGAGGAGCTATGGAGAAAGTCACTAGAGAGGTGTGCAGACTCATTTCTTGAGCAAATAAATGTATAGTCCTAAATTTAGTTATCTTCATTTGCTAAAATATGCTCCTTTGTTGCAGAAGCAGTTCCAGAAGCTGGGTTGTAGTCAGAGAATATTAGCAGCTCCAGGTGCCAAGTTGGAGTCACAGAGAGTTCCTAGACCTAAGATGTGAATCTTAAATCACCCCTCATATCTAAAGCTACTTTTCATGAACTGGAGTTCTGTGAATCCCAGGAAACAATGTAACTTTAGAGAGCGTCTTTAGTGTGTGACTTTTCATTTCTAGTCCCAAATGCAATGTGCAAACAGCTAAGGAATTCTGGGTTGTCATTTCTTACAGTTATGTGGTTGGTTATTTCCTTTAATTTACTTGTGATATTTCATCCATCCATTTACCGCATCTTCGTGTCTCTGCTTTTCTGTTCCTGTCTCTTTCTGTCCTCTTTCCTCAACTTATAAATGTCAATTTAAATTTATATCATAGTACAGTTACTCTATTAGTAATACATACTTAGATGTGAAAACTGCTTCCTGGAAGATAACAATCAGATGTTGCGAAGTTACTATTATAAGCTTTTCAGCTGTTTTTATTTTAATCAACTCTAGATGTTTTGATAATTACACAAACAGATGTTAGAAATGATGTTTATTCATTTTAATTTTGATATAATTTTAAAGGTACCAAAAATTGCCAAAATATCAAAAGAACTACTCTTCTTTATCCATTTAGCATTTACTTCATTCCCTTTACCCCTTTCTCCTGAGCTGCAGATATCATACCCTTTACCTGAAATTCATCAATATGTATAAGAACAAAAAGATCATTTTATGTAACTGAGTACAATTATCAAACAAAAATATATTATTATATTGTGCAAAGTTCATATTCGAATATTGCCAATTGTTTCAATAATATTATTTGTAATGACTTTTTCTTCTCATCCAGGATTCAGACAAGGATCATGAATTGAACTTAATTGTCATATCTCTATAAAGTCTTCTTTGATCTAATGAATTCAGAATATTATAGATAAATGTATAGATATATGGATGGATAGATATACATCAATACATATAGATATATAGATAGATAATACATACAAATATGTATATGTATGTAATATGTGTGTGTGCATACATGTGTATGTATATCTATTTTTCCATCTTTCTGCTGAGACGAGTATGCCTTAGCTTGAGCATCCATAACAAAATACCACAGACTGGTAGCTTAAACCACAGGAATTTATTTCTCACAGTTCTAGAGGTTGGAAAGTCCAAGATCAACATGCCAGCTGATTTGGTTTCTGGTAAGGGCTTTCTTTCTGGCTTGCAGACAGCCATCTTCTCACTGTGGTCTCACATGGTGAAGACAGAGCACTGTGAAGTCTCTTCCTCTTCTTATTAGGCAGCAGCCCTGTCAGATGGGACTCACACCCTATGATCCCATTTAACCTGCATTACCTGCTTAAGGCCCTGTCTCCAAATATAGTCACAGCAGAGATTAGGGATTCAACATATGAATTTTGGAGGGACCAACTGAATATATATCAGATTACAAATGACACTTCAGGAACAATTAGATCACTTAGAACTCAGACATTGCTTTCTAAATTTTATTTCTCTCTAAAATAAACCAGGGCTCCTTGGAAAGGTGCCTGATTCTAGGGTTGGGGAAGAGAAAGCACAAGATAAGCCTGAAAACTGTAATTGTCCCATAAGTTAAGGAAGTCAAAGAATGACGTAAATGGGTCTAAAGGACATAGGAACTAATATGAGGGGCTCCTGCTGGCCAAATGTGAGATGGCTTTGCATCAATATAAATTTATATTGAATAAATAAAGAAAATAAAGTAAATAGGGAAGAAGAAAAAGCTCTTACTGATAGTAGAATTTCAACAAATAAAGTAAAATCATGAATGGATTTAAAAATAACTTTTGGCAATCATCATATTAACAATTGATAGTATATGAATGTTAACTCTGGTAAGTGAGAGATGATAGAATGAACAGATTGACAAATCCTGTCTCCCAAAAGGAATTATAAAACTAAACAAAACAGTCAAAACTGACCATTTTAGAACTCTGGAAACTGACCAAAGGCAAAAAATAGTTTGAGAACTATTTATTCAAGAAAAATGACTAAACTTAGAGTAAGAACAGTGGAAATCTTTGGCTTTATTGCTGGGGTTGCTCTCTTCTCCCCACATCTCTAAAAATAGAAACAACCAGTGGACTAGGAGGGTATTTAACAGGGAGATCTGGTAAGCGAGATAGCAATAGATGAGCCATATAGGATTCCACACATTCCTGACTGACTGAAGACCACACACACATGCAGAAGAAGAGACAAAAGAGACTCTATAGAGAAATTTGAAATAAGGGCAGACTTTAAAAGTACCTGAACTTAGAATATGTTTCCTAACACACAGAGAGATCTATTGGCAGAGGATGAAGCTTTACCGGTTCAGTGTGTTCGGGTGCAATGTTTAACCAATTACTGGCTGAACGCTAAGCTAGACAGATAGAGGGATGACCTGTTTAAAATCCAGGTTTGAAAATAAAAACAAGAATAAAAAACTCGGCAGAGACATCAGAGGCTGCATAGTATGGAGGACTTAGAGTCCATAGATGTAGTCCAGGCAAGTTAGCAGACAAGTAGATCAAAAAACAAACAGCAACAACAACTGCCCTGGGGAAGACAGATTAGAAACCAGAATTACTGCAGTATATTATCTAAAATGTACAGATCTAAACAAACAAAAAAGAGATATGAAAGAAACAGGGAAGTGATCTATTCATACCAAGAAAAACAAAAGCAATCAATGAAAACTAGCTCTGAGGAGGCCCAGGTGCTGGACTAAATAGAGAAAGACTTCAAAGTAGTTATATAAATAAGTTTGAAAAACTAAAGAAAATCATATTTAAAGAATTAAAGAAAAATATAATGACAATGGCTCTACAAATAAGAAGAAATAAAATCTGTAAAACAAAAAACAATAGGAATTCTTGAGTTGGAACATGAAATAAATGAAATGATAAGTTTATAAAAAGGCTAAATAGTAAATTTAAAATTCCAGGAGAAAAAAAATGCAGCAAATTTGTAGTTTAATAGACATGATCAATCTTAAGAACATGGAAAAAAATACTGCAGAAAAATTAACAGAGCTTGTATATCAGCATACATGTAAAGGGAGGCATAGAAGAAGAGAGAGAGAAAGAGATAGAAAAATATTTGAAAAAATAACAGCTGAAAATGTCTCAGATTTGTATATTAATTTGAAAATCCAAATAATCCAGTGAAACTTAAGGAAGAAATACAAATAAATCCTTCTCTAGATACTATCAAGCTGTTGAAAGATAGGGACAAGGAGAAAATCTTGGAAACAGTAAGAGAAAAATGATTCATCATGTGCAAGAAAACAACAATACGATTAATGTTGCATTTAATGGAAGTTCAAAAAATAATATAATAAGAATTAATAATCTTTATTTTATGTAGGTGAATAATTTCATTCATTTATACATGAGAGAGGACAGACAAAAGAGTGACAGAAACATTCCAAAATGTTAACAGTGCTTATTTCAGAATGATAGACTTTTTCGTATTTATTATTGCTCTTTCAATATTTTTTAAACATGTATTGATGTTATAATAAAAACTTAAACTTTCCAAACATAGAAATAGGGACAGCTCTTTATTTTAGTGTATGAATCTATAATAATTTTAGTGCAGTACAACAATATTAATGAAATATATATTAATTGGCTAGGATTAAATTATAGTCTTTAAACTCTCTACTACATTTCCTCATAATATATACTGCAAACATATTGCACAGAGAGGCCCCAGTATTTGAAGTACAATCTAAAATCTTGCTATCTCTTGAGAAGAAGCCTTCAGACAAGCTTTTCTTGGCATTGGAATAATTATCCTTTTTTATCAGATTTGTGAACAAAAGTCTCCTGATTTTTAGGATTTCCAACTCTTTGAGGGTAGAGATCCTAAATGAATAAAGCTTATTTAGGGTCTTAAAGATTTTAAAATGTCTTTTCTAATAACCTAGGCTTCTTTTGTTTGTTTGTTTTACATCTCTTGTAACAGCTCCATGAAGCCTACTGATTTTTTAAAAATTATTTTTCTTTTATGATAGGTACTTGTTACTATAATATATATGTTATAATTCCTATAGGAACAACAATATGTTCAAAATCTGAGGAAGCCAAGTTAGAAGCAAGGGCAATTGAGCAAAGCTGTCATTAATCAATCTATCAGGGATAAAAATAAAGATGACTATTCTGACATTAAATTTTGAAAATGATTTCTATGTTCAAATATCTATGGAATTACACTAACTTGAACTACAAGAATAGCCACAAGTCAGCCTCAAATAATGTTTTTCATTGTTCAGCAGGAGTAGGACTAGGACATGGTATAGAGTGGTTTTTTAGTTAGTGATTGTCTCAGTTTGGGCTGCCATAAGAGAGTACTATAAACTGGTGGCATATAAACAACAGAATTTTTTTCCCTCACAGTTTGGGAAGTTATAAGCCTGAGATCAGGGTGCCAGCATGATTCAGATCTGATGAGGGCTCCCTACCAAGTTGTAGACTGCTGACTTCCCATTCTACATTCACATAAGGGAAGGACAGTGACTGAGCTTCTGAGGTTCCATTATTAAGGGCACTAAACCCATTTATGAGGGCTTCACCCTCACGACATGATTACCTCCCCAAAGCTCCACTTCCTAATACCATTACATTGGCCGTTAGGATTTCAACATACGGATTTTTTTTTTTTTTTGTGGGAGGGGAAAGGAAAACACAAACATTCAGTCCATTTAACAGTGATACACATAATTCAACTTTTATTATCACCAGTCTTTATCAATTTAGTTGTTCTCCTACTGTTCAAGAAATGTTATTTGGATCAGTTTTCCATAGGGCAACTTGACTTCATCTTTATTCATTTAAAAGTTGCTGTCTCCTTCAAAGACATTTAGAGGTTTATCTGAAATTATGAAACAAGAGGCAACAAGTTACTATTCTTCTAAATAAGAATGCTAGCCTACATGAGGTTAAAGTTAAGACACGTGTGTGCGTGCACACACAAACACACACACACCTCACAAAGAATTGATCGATTAGGACAGATTTAGTAGATGCTATGTACTGATATTTCTTTTTTGTGCATATGCAAATATGATGCAATTTTCTTTCTGTCCCATAGTCTAGAATTCTGAGTCTCAGAATGTAATAATTTACTTATCAAAGAAAAAGTGTTAAATAACACCAAAATTAAAAAGGAAGGTACAATTACACATGGTTTTGCTCTTTGGAATGCCTCTGGAAATTAATCTTTCAAAAGTTTTTAGGATGGATTCTAAGTCAGAACTGATGATTAATGAGGTTTAGACAGGGCAAAAGTAGTTTTTTTTGTATCATACAGTAATAGACTTGCTCAGTGTTATGAGCTGAATTGGATCCCCCCCAAATTCACATGTTCAAGTCTTAACCCCTAGTTCCTCAGGATGTGATTGTATTTGAAGACTGGACCTTCAAAGAGTTAATTACAGTAAAATGAGGTCACATGGGTGAGCCCTAATCCAGTACGACTGGTGTCCTTACAAGAAGAAATTAGATCACAGGCAACACAGACCAAAGGATGACCATCTGAGGGCGTAACAAGAAGATGGCCGTCTGCAAGGGAAGGAAAGAGGCCTCAGAAGAAACCAAACCTCCCACCATCTTGATCATGGACTTCTGGCATCCAGAATTGTGAGAAAACAAATTTCCGTTGTTTAAGCTGCCCAGTTTGTGGTATTTTCTTTTGGCGGCCCTAGAAAACTAATACACTAAGCACAATAATAAACTAAGCAGAACTGCTGAGGGAAAATGTTTTCTAATATAGAACCCTAATACTTTAAAAACAACATATAGTATCAAGTACTTTAAAAACAACATATAGTATCAAGTACTTTAAAAACAACATATAGTATCCACTGGCAAAGAAAAATTGTGTTAATATAAATTAGTATTTATTAAAATTGGTTTAAAATAATATAAACTAAATCATTTGTTCCCTATATCATGCAGATGATAACACCATAAGATACACTTTAGGATATATTTTAAGTTTTTCAATGAACCTTTCCAAATAGAGAAATTATCAATAGCATATAAAGAGGAAAAAGGCTTCAATCATAAATATAAGTCTTGGTATTAGAAGAGTTACCATTAAATTATGTTGGAGCTAGTTATTATCTAAATGGCTTTTATGCATTTGGCCTCTGGTATTTCTTTTATTGTTATTATGGTAATAATATATTTTCGAGAAAAAAATGGAGAAACTCAAGCCCATTCACTTGGATCTTTGGGTCAAATTTGAAATAGTTTTGTGTTGGTGATGTCTAGTTATTCTGTAATAAAAATCAGGAGATATGACTTATCTTTGCTCCCTGGCATTTATTCCCATAAAAAATTTAGAATTATCTTTGGGCTACACAGAAATGCTCTTTTCAGAATTGCTAGCTCATTCATGCTAGGAATTAAAAGGTGTTCTCAACAGTATTTAGAAAGCACAGTGCTTTCTAGTCCTTTGACTTCACTGAGTTCAATTTTTCTCTCCATCATATTTGGACCATCCACTGTACTTGAGAGAAAGCACTGTTCTTTTTGTGCTGGATTTTCTAGTTGACTTTGATTTTAGTTATTTGTCCTGGCACCAGTGAGTGTTTTAGAATTGCCTCAATGCAACATTATTATATAATGAATGCTTGTTTTTCTAAACCTTTAGAGAATGATTTCATTACTATTATATTAATGTTTTCTCATCAGACAAAGCCACCTACATTGATTAAATATGAAGCATGTATCATCTGTCAGGCACTGGCGATTAAAGCAATAAGGAGTGATATTCATGCATGGAATCTAGGCTGTACTTAAGAGAATAAATGTGAACATCCTACTCTGTGTAACAAAAATGAACAGAAATCCTAGGAATTGAGGTTATCAATGAGCAGTATGTAAAGCTGAGATCTAATCAACCTCTTCCTTAGTGACAGACTATCTGCAGCCCCAGCCAATGCTCAAAACCAATTCTGATAAACTCTGTAAATTTTCTATAGGAACAACTTTCTTACCAACCTCTCTGCTTTCCAGAGGTTAACATAGAATATTTGATATACTGGGGATAAGAACCAGTGACATAATATATGGTAATATAAATACTGGAAAAAATGTGTTTAATTCTGCAACAGTGGGAGATTAAATTACTAGTTTTAGTAAGAATGATACTTCTCAACTTACCTGGTGAGCCCTGGAAGTCTAAAGTCATTTTGTGGCTTCAGAGGCAGGAAGAACCTCCAACAGTGATGTGTCTCTAGCATCTTCACAACCATGACTGGGGGTATCATCTAAAAGAGGCAAAATCTGTATTATTGAGTAGTAGAAAACCCTTCTGCAGAGGGAAGAGCTGTTAGGTGCAGTGTTTGATCAGCTGGGAAAGTATAATAGAGCAAGAAGTGACTATTACATAAACTAAGAGCATGCTTAGTTACTGTTTTGAAGTAAAACAATTACCATATTTAAAAGGATAAACCATTAAGTGTTACCAAAACAAATAATACAGGTTTTTTATCAGATTATTAGATTTGCTCCCAATATCTTAAAAGCCTAGAATTGTGATATTTATATTTTGAGTTTTAAAATGGGACAAGTGAAACTCAATGGTAAGCATCATTGTCTAAAGATAGGAGGGTACTAAAAGTTGTATTTAGGGAGTTGTTCCATTTTTGGCAGAATTGAGAGAAATAAAGAATTGTTGTCCGTGGATAAATTTAGATAACTAAATATCAAGAAGGTTGAATATGACTGCATCTTTTAAGAGTAATTATTTGAACTTCTAGTTGCCCATGCAGCCTATAAGAAGCTTGGGAGTCATTACTGCCAATCACATAACAAGAAAAAAGGTGAATAAACTGAAAATCAACAACTCTTCTTAGGTCCATCAAAAAACTGAGGTCATAGGGCAAACCACGACCACCAAAACTGGGAGAGACAGACAGGCAGAGACAGAGAATTACAACTTATAGAGCAGGACCTCACAGGCAGAAATCCCTGTGGAAATCAGTAATGGGGTAGGGAAATCTAAACTGTAATTGACAAATTACTGTAGGCTCAGAGTGGAAAAGTTTCAGTGTTAAAAACTCCAGGGGACCTACATTTTTGTTTTACCTTTAGAAGCCCTACCAAGTTATCACAGTGAAGACTGGAGCAAAATCATCTTGTGCTTTCTATCAGGAGAGGGGAAAGTAGTCATTTTGAAGTACGTATAAAATATTGTGTTCTTCTTAACGAAGAACACTTCAATAGGGTTCCCATAAAATACCGGGGAATACAATGAATAAAACTGCACATCAGAGATCTTATTTAAGAACTCACTAGGGAGCCCCAAAGACAACGGGAGAGACATAAACAAGGGCACCAGAGGAAATATTAGCCTCTGACACCTACAGCTACAGCAAACAACAAATACAGCCTAATCCCTGGCCAGATAAATATAAAACCTTACACCGACACCCTCTTTACATCAATTCTTCGTGTCCACTATATGTCATGTCTGACTTTCTACAAAATAATTACAAGGCACACTGAAAGACAAAAAACAGAGTCTGAAGAGACAGCAAGCATCAGACCAGACTCAGATATGAGAGAGATGTTGAAATGATAACACCAGAACTTTAAAACAACTATGATTAATGTTATGGGATCGAAAAGAAAAAGAGGACAACCTGCAGGAACATATGAGCAATGTAGGCACAGAGTTGGAAATTCAAAGAAAGAATTAAAAATGCTAGACGTTAACAACACTGTAATAGAAATGAAGCATGTCTTTTAAGGGCCCGTCAATGGACTGGACACGGCTGAGGAAAAAAAATGAGTGAGCTTGAAGAAACATTAATGGAAACTTCAAAAACTCAAATGCAAAGAGAAAAGAATAAAAAAGACAGAACAGAATATCCAAAAATTGTGAAAGAACTACAAAAGATGTAACATACATACAATAGGAATGCCAGAAGGAGAAAAAGGTGAGAAAGAAGCAGAAAAATATATGAAGCAAAATGACAGGATTTCTCACAACTAATGACAGAAACCAAAGCACTTATCCAGGCTGCACAAAGAACACCAAGCAGAATAAGTGCCAAAACAAAACAAAACAAAACAAACAAAAAACCCCGGAATTTAGGCATTCATATTCAAACTGCAAAAAATCAAAGACAAAGGAAAAATATTAAAAGAAACCAGAAAAAAAAATTGTCTATAGAGGAGCAAGGATAAGAATTAAATTGAACTTCTCTTCAAAAACTATACTAGCAAAAAGAGTGAGTATAATATTTAGGGTGAAAAAAAAGAACCATCAACTTAGAATTCTGTGTTCAGGGAAAGTATCCTTCAAAAGTGAATGAGAAATAAAAGGTTTTCTCAGACAAATAAAAATTGAGGTTATTTGTTGCCATTACAGTCACTTTGGAAAAAATTATAAAAGAAATTGTTCAGAAAGAAAGAAAAATGATACAGGTCAGAAGCTCTGATCTACAAAAAAAAAAAAAAAAAAAAAAAAAAGGAAGCATTAGAGAAGAAATAAATACAGGTAAAATAAAATAAAATCCTTAAAAATTTTTTACTCTTATTTGATCTAACAGATAAATTTGCTCATCTTCATTCCTGAAAGTTATTTTTTCTGGATATAGAATTCTGGACTGACAGTTCTTTTCATTTAGTACTTTAAAGATTTTGTTTGTTTCCTGACCCCTTTAGAAATCTGTATTCATTTTAATTGTTGTTCCTCTAAACATAATGTGTCATTTTTGTCTTCTTGCTTTTGATATTTTTTCCTTTGTGTTTGATTTTCAGTAATTTGAGCATGATGTGTCTGGGAATGTACACATTTATTTTGGTGTTTGCTAAGCCTCTTAAATCTACGAATTCATGTCTTTCAAGAAATTTATGAAGTTTTCAGCCAATATTTCTTTAAAAACAAATCCTGCACCATGTCTAAGCTCTCTCTTTTTCTAATACTCCAATGATATGTATGCCTTTTTTTTTTTTTTTCTTCAGATGGAGTTTCGCTCTTGTCACCCAGGCTGGAGTGCAATGGTGCGATCTCCACTCACTGCAACCTCTGCCTTCCAGGTTCAAGCAATTCTGCTGCTTCAGCCTGTCAAGTAGCTGGGATTACAGGTCCCCCACTACCACACCCAGCTAATTTTTGTATTTTTAGTAGAGATGAGGTTTCACCATGTTAGCCAGGCTGGTCTCAAACACCTGACCTCAGGTGATCCACTCACCTCGGCTTCCCAAAGTGCTGGGATTACAGCCATGAGCCACCACACACCACCAGTATATATATCTTTTGATATATTCCCATAGGTTCCTCTCTCCCCATTTTTAAGGCACCTTTTTTCCTATTTTATTGAATAATTTCTATTGGTCTGTCTTGAAGTTCACTGATTTTTTTTCTGTTATCTTCATTCTGTTGTTGAGGCAATCCAGTGAGTTTTTGAAAAATTTTTACTGACATTTTTAATTTTTAAATTTCCATGGGATTCTGCTTCTCTCCTGAAAAAATTTCTCTATGCATTTCTAGAAAGCTTGCCATTGCCTCATAGAATATGTATGATAATTCCAACCTCTGTTTAATGTAGGTTGGCAGTTGCTGGTTGTCTGTTTCGTGAGAATTGATCAGATATTCCTGGTTGTATGTTGAATAATTTTGGTTTGTATGTTGGATATTTTGAATATTATGTTGTAAGACTTCTAAGTCTTATAAAAGTTTTGTTAAAACACTTTGGAGAAAGTGGATTTTTGTTTTGTTTTGTTTTAGCAAGCCATCAACCCAGCTAGGTTCAGATTGCAATCTGTGGTGGTTTATTTAGTGCCAATTCAGTTCTCAAAGACTTTGCTATTCTGTTTGGGTATGCTTTTTGTATGTACCAGTATGAGTTGCTCTGGGATTTGAGTAGTATACATATTTTTGTTCAGTTCTCAAATACTTTGCTATGCTTTACTGTGGATGTTCTGTATATTTGCAGCTAAAAGGTAAACCTGGTACTCGTATTGCTTCAAGACCTCTTCTCCTGATCTTCCCTCTATGGAATTTCCTCTATTGTCTCTAGCTTCCAGTGGCTTCGTTTTCTATTTTCTCTGGCAAGAAAATAAATGGGTTATCTCACAGTTTTATTTTCTCATACTGCAGTAAAGTTTCACATGACTAGGAAGTAATAAGAGAAAAGAGAATAAGGATTTTCCACAAATGATTTGCATAACAGGGGTCATTCTTTCATGCTCTGCTATCCAGAGAAATAAATCTTCTCTCAAACTTGGGTGCCTGTGCCACATTGGCTGTAGCAGGGCAGATATGCCTTTGAAACTGCACTAGGGCTAGGGCCAAAAAAGCAAACTAAAAAATAGGAAGATTCCCCCGTATTCCCTGGATTTTCCTTCCCCTGTCCTTTGGCCAGAAAGATGGGCTTTTTTAGGAGTCCAGGAAGAAAAAAAAACAAACAGAAAATTTACCATCATGATCACAATAGTCTTTCCTCAGTCTGACGTCTCTTTTCAATGTGTTATTTACTTTTCAGAGTCCCAAGATTTTTTAAGTGTATGATTTGATGAAATTAAGTACATTCAGTTGTTTGTGCAACCATTACCACCATCTATCTCCAGAATTCTTTTTATCTTGCAAAATGAAACTCTATACTAATTAAAGAATAACTCCCCATTTTCCCTCCTCCAGCCCCCGGAAACTACCATTCTACTTTCTGTTTTTATGAATTTGATTGCTCTATGTACCTCTTATAAAGGCAATCATGTAGTATTTGTCTTTTTCTGGCTGACTTATTTTACTTAGCATAATTATTTCACTTAGTATAATTTCCCTAAAGTTCACATACATTCCATTGTGTATATACACATACATGTAAAATGGAGTATTTATATATATAAGGTACATTTGTATATTATATATACTATATATTATTTTTATATATTATATATTACTTATATAAATTATATATAGTATATATTACTTATATATTATATAATATATAATATATCATATATTATTTTTATATTATATATTATAATATATAACTTACCTATTATAGATTATATATTATAATATATAACTTATATATTATAGACTATATAGTAATTATGCTATATAATTACATTAAATTATATAAAATAAAATATAATATAAAATATAATATAAATATATCAAATATTATATAATATATAATTATTATTATAGATAATTATATAGTATGTTATTTATAATATATAATATATAATTACATATCATTAAATTATTCTAATAATTTATTCTATAATATAGTATATATTAATTAATATATTAAATAATAATAACATAATTATATATTAATATATTGTATATTAATTTAATATAATATGATGTTGTATAATATAATATTATATTGTAATTTATATATTACATATAAATATAATAAATTACATATTATATTGTAATTTTTATATAATGTAATTTATATATTATATTAATATAATATAAATTTATATCATAATATAGTATAAATATAATATATAATATATGATATATGATTTATAATATAATTATATTATTAACATAACATTAATATATAATAATATAATATAATGGTAAAAGGAGATCTACCATTTGATCCAGCAATCCTACTACTGGGTGTCCACCCAGAGGAAAAGAAGTCATTTTATGAAAAAGACACTTGCACATGCATTTTTATAGCAACACAATTTGCAATTGCAAAAATATGGACCCAGCCCAATCAACAAGTGGATAAAGAAGATGTGGTATATATGGATGGATAGATAGATAGATAGATAGATAGATAGATAGATAGATATGCACCATGGAATACTACTCAGCCATGAAAAGGAAAGAAATTAAGAAAATTAAGAGTTTTTTAAAAAATGGAAATGAAAACACAACATACTGAAATATATGGGATACAGCAAAAAAAAAAAAAAAAAAAAAAAAAAAAAAACAAACAAAAAAAAACACTAAATAACAGTACTAAGAGGGAAGTTTATAGCAGTAAACACCCATATCAAAAAAGTAGATCGAGACCAGTCTGGCCAACATGGTGAAACCCCATGTCTACTAAAATACAAAAAAAAATTAGCCAGGCATGGTGTCATGTGCCTGTAATCCTAGCTGCTCCAGAGGCTGAGGCAGGAGAATTGCTTGAACCTGGGAGGTAGAGGTTGCAGTTAGCTGAGATTGTACTCCTGCACTCCAGCTTGGGTGACAGAGTGAGACTCCATATTAAAAAGGGGAAAAAAAGGTAGAAAGACTGCAAATAAACAGGCTAATGGTGCACTTCAAGGAACAAAAAAGGAAAGAACAAACCAAACCCCAAATTAGCAGATAAAAAGAAATAATAATAAAAATCAGAGAAGAAATAAATTAAATTGAGACTTAAAATCTACAAAGGAGCAGCAAGATTAATAAGTTGATTTTTTGAAAAGATAAATTGATAAACCTTTAGCTGGACTAAGTAAGAAGAGAGAAAACTGAAATAAATAAAATCAGAAATGAAAAGAGAGACATAACAATTGAGACCACAGAAATACAAAGAATCATTTAAAAATATTATGAACTATAGACAATTTGGAAAACTTAGAAGAAATGGATATATTCCTAGTCATATACAAACTTACCAACACTGCACCATGAAAAAATAGAAAAGTTCAACAAATCAATAACAAGTCATGAGATCAAAGCCATAATAATAATAATTTTAAAACACCTGTCACTAAAGAAAACCCCAAGACCTGATGCTTCACTGCTGAATTCTACCAACCATTTAAAGAAGAACTAATGCTGATTCTATTCAAACTCTTAATGAAATTGAAGAGGAGAGAACACTTCTAAACTCATTTTATAGAGCCAGCATTACCCTGATACCAAAACCAGACAATGAAACAACCAAGAAAGAAGACTCCAGGCCAATGTCACTGATGAACAAAAATATAAAAATCCTCACCAAAATACTAGCAGACTAAATTCAACAACAGATTAAAAGATTTTTCACCAAAATCAAGTGAAATTCATTCCAGGGATGCAAAGATTGTTCAACATGAGCAAATCAATAAAAAAGTGTCAGAATCAAGAACAAAACCCATATGATCACATCAATAGATGCTAAAAAATCATTCATAAAATTCAACATCCTGTTATAATGAAAAGCCTCAACATACTGGGTATAGAAGGAACATATTTCAACATAATAAAGGCCATGTATGATAAATCCACAGCTAATATGATACTAAATGGGGAAAAATAGAAAACATTTCCTCTAAAATGTGGAACAAGGCAAAGATGTCCATTTTCACCACATTTATTCAGCGTAATACTGGAAGTCCCAGCCAGAGCAGTTAGGCAAGAGAAAGACATATGGGTCATCCTAGTTGGAAAGAAAGAAGTCAAATTAGCCTTCTTTGCAGACAATATGGTTTTATAGTTAGAAAAATCTAAAGATTCCACCAAAAAACTGTGAGAACTAATAAATACATTCAGTAAAGTTACAGAATACAAAATTAACATATAAAAATCGGTAGCATTTCTATATCCCAAAAGCAAATAACGTGAAAAAGAAATCAAAAAGCAATCCAATCTGCAATAGCTATAAATAATATAAAATACTTAGGAATCAATTTAACCAAGAAGTGAAAGATGTATACAAACAAAACTATAAAACACTGATGAAAGAAATAGAAGAGGACAAAAAAATAAAACTATATTTCATGCTCATAGATTGAAAGAATTAATATTGTTAAATAACCAAAGCAATTACTCAAAGCAATTTACAGATTCAGTGCAATCCCTATGAAAACACTAATGACGTTTTTCACAGAAATAGAAATAACAATCATAAATTTTAGATGGAACAACAGAAGACCTCCAATAGCCAAAGCTATTCCAAGCAAAAGAACATAATTGGAGGTATCACATTACCTGACTTCAAAATATACTACAAAATTATAATAACCAAATCAGCATGGTACTAAAACAGACACATAAACCAGTGGAACAGAATAGACAACCCAGATATAAATCCATGCATTTATAGCCAAGCCACTCTTGACAAATACAGCAAGGACATACACTGGGAAAAGACAGTCTCTTCAATAAATAGCACTGGGAAAACTGGATAACCACACGCACAAGAATGAAACTAGATTCTATCTCACACCATATAAAACATCAAATAAAAACGATTGAATAACTAAATGTAAGACCTGAAACTGTGAAACTACTAGAAGAAAACATTGGGAAAGACTCCAGGATATTGGTCTGGGCAAAGATTCTTGGGTAAGACCTCAAAAGCACAGGCTGCCAAAGCAAAAATATAGACAAATGGGATTACATCAATCAAAAAAGCTTCTGCACAGCAAAGGAAACAATCAACAAAGTGAAGAGACAACCCACAGAGTGGGAGAAAATATTTTTAAACTATCCATCTAATAACGGGTTAATAATCTAAATATAGAGAGAGCTCAGACAACTCAATAGCAAAAAACCAACTAATCTGATTTTTTAAATGGGTGAAAGAACTGAATAGACATTTCTCAAAAGACATACAAATGGCCAATATGTAAATAAATGCTCAACAACACTAATAATCAGAGAAACGTAACTCAAAAAGACAATGAGATATCATACCTCAGGCAGAATGGCTTTTATCAAAAAGACAGGAAATAATGGATGCTGGCAAGGATATGAAGAAAGGAGAACCCTCATACACTATTGATGGGAATATAAATTAGTATAGTCATTTTGGAAAACTGTATGGATTTTCCTCAAAAAACTAAAGATAGTATTACTATATGATTCAGCAATTCCACTTCTGGGTATGTATCCAAAAGAATGAAAATTATATAACAAAGTGATAGCTGCACCATGTTTACTGCAGCACTATTTATTATAGCCAAAATATGGAATCAGCCTAAGTGTCCATCAATGAATGAATGGATAAAGAATACGTGGTATATATACACACACATTTTTAGCCATAAAAAATGAAATCATGTTATTTGTAGTAACATGATGGAACTAGAGGTCATTATGTTAAATGAAATAAGCCAAGCACAGAAAGACAAATATCCATGTTCTCATTAATATGTGGGAGCTGGCCGGGCGCGGTGGCTCAAGCCTGTAATCCCAGCACTTTGGGAGGCCGAGGCGGGTGGATCACGAGGTCAGGAGATCGAGACTATCCTGGCTAACATGGTGAAACCCCATCTCTACTAAAAATACAAAAAACTAGCCGGGCGTGGTGGCGGGCGCCTGTAGTCTCAGCTACTTGGGAGGCTGAGGCGGGAGAATGGCGTGAACCCGGGAGGCGGAGCTTGCAGTGAGCCGAGATCATGCCACTGCACTCCAGCCTGGGAGACACAGCGAGACTCCGTCTCAAAAAAAAAAAAAAAAAAAAAAAAAAAAAATATGTGGGAGCTAAAAATGTCCCATGAAGATAGAGAGTAGATTGGTGGTTATCAGAGGCTGGAAAGGGTAGGGGAAAAGGAGGATAAAGAGAGGTTGATTGAGTACAAATATACAATTATAAGAAATAAAATCTAGTGTTTGATAAATCAATAAGGTGACTATAATTTACAATAATCTATTGCTATTTCAAAATAGCTAGAAGATAATAATTCAGATGTTTCTGGTATAATAAAAAGACCAATATTTGAAGTGACAGATAATGCAATTATATTAATTTGATCTTTACAAATATATGAATGTACGAAATTATCACATGTACCTAGAAACTAGGTACATCAATACAAAAATAAAATTTAAAAACAATGTTAATTAAAATAACAATGAGATGCCACTTATCAAATACTAAATTAGCAACATTATAAAAGATGAAACTATTTAGTGTCAGTAATTATTCAGTAAAATACATTCTCATTTATAACTCAGAGGAGTAAAATTTGTTATAGCTATTGGAAAGTCGCTTTGCCAGATGGTGTTCATTGTATTGTCACAGTAATTCCATTATAAGTTATTCCAAAAAAGATGTAGTTTTATGCACTGTTTTGTCCACACTGCATA
Source organism: Macaca mulatta (assembly GCF_049350105.2). NCBI lineage: Eukaryota > Metazoa > Chordata > Mammalia > Primates > Cercopithecidae > Macaca > Macaca mulatta. The sequence goes on from NC_133416.1 coordinate 8,369,195, forward strand.
TCATAATAAAATTATTTTAAAAATAATTATAAATGTACAAATATAGATAAGATTCAAGGAACTTAGCCACCATATTAAAACAGAATGTAACGAAATTGGAAAACAATTATTGTTTATTGGGTTTGTAATGAAACTGTGGACAAGGTATTTGACTTATTATTAGAAGAAACAATACTTTTTATTTTAGTCTTCTCTGCTTGGTGCCTCTGCCATGAACTAAATATGACACTGAGGATGAAATAAGTGAGAATGTATATTCCAGTTTTCTTAATTTTGAGTCATATTTTATTTTATCTATTCCCCGTTTGTTTCCCTTTCGTGTATTTTGTATAAGAGGCTGAGACACATCTCCATCCGGTGGGAATTCCTAAATATCAGTGGTATTTATATTCACACCCTCTCCATGGAATGAGGCCCCTGGAGTTGCACAGACCTGAGGTTCTTGTCCCATGTGGGTCCTCTCTCTTGAGACAGGTCTCCATCTCCTGGAATAAATTCTCCTCGAGAGAACCCCTCCTTCTGGTTGAAACTGAGAATGGATGCTTCATGGTTAGGATTCAAATTCAAATGGCCTATCCCTTATACTAGGACACTTAATGCTAAGGTTTGACACATATTAATCCCTCTGAGCTAAAATCCATTGGCCCTTTCAGCACCTACCCTGCTAGTGAATTTTTAACAATTTTAATATTTATCTTCCTTTTTCTTGAACCCTTGATATTCTTCTACTTTTATTACTAAGTTCTTTACATAGTACTTACTATGTGATGGCCATTTTTCATACAGATGATTAATTTATTTAACTATCTTAACCTAATGAGGTAGTACTATTATTATCTTTACAAATTAGGAAATTGGATTTTGGAAAGGTAGTTTCTAGCCAAAGGCCACACAGCTAGTAAATTATGTAAGTGGTGTTCAAACCCAGGACACTCTTGTTCTTAATCCTCCACCATGCTTCTACATTTTCTATTGGCTATTTCTGCAATCTAGATTCTGAACCCAAACATACAATTCCTTTCCTTCTATCAGCTAAGATATTTGCCTCTCTGACTCATCATCTGTATTGCAAGCTACAGCTTCTAAAAGATTACATTTGTGTAAATGGAAATTGTGGATGGGCTGATTCTTGATCCTTCCACATGCTGCTGCATTTGGCCTGGCACTTTCCAATCCATCTCACTCAAAGTTGCAAGTGTATTTCTTCCCCTCTGCAAGAATCCCCCATCCTGTGTGCCCTTGGTGGCAAGTAACTCACATTTTATACAATCCTAGTGGGGCTCTCACCTCTGAGGGACAGATGTTTTTGTTTCTGAACTTGGCACCACGTGAGAAATAGAATAAACAGAACCAGGAGAAGGAGACCAAAGATACTAGATAAAATAAGTGCAGAATGACCTGTATAGAAATTAAGCATTGATAAGTATTAAACTAGTAGATATCAGTTGTGGGTTTATACATTGTAAAAAAAAACTGGTTCCCTGGTTGCTGAGAAGAATAATGGCTGTACATTTCAGCATATTCATGAACAATACATAATTTTTGAGAGCTATTTTAGATGAAAACGATCTAGGAACAACTGAATCCAAATCTTTCCATAATTCTATTGCCCTAAATTACTTCCAATTTTATGCGAAAGATTTGATAATTAAACCTTTCCTCTTGCATTACATTCACTACTAAAACATCAGAAATCAGAAAATACTAGAGCTTGAGCTGTGAGCTGTGTCTTTTTTCTTTTTTTTTTTTTGAGTTGGAGTCTCACTCCGTCACCCAGGCTGAGTGCAGTGGCATGACCTCGGCTCACTGCAACCTCTGCCTCCTGGGTTTAAGTGATTCTCCTGAGGCTTGAGCTGTTTCTGCCAGTCTCATAAAGAATAGTTGAGAATCTAGAAAGATAATTCTATCTATGAGGGTACCACGAGAGTCTTATCCTTCTCTGCGTGTAAAAAGGATTTTTCTAGAGAGAAGGACTGCATAGCAAAGCAATCATAGAGCTATTGATACCACTGGCTGCGACCCAGAGACTCATCTTTCTGCAATCCAGAGTCTTCTTTGAGTATCATAGCAGTTTCTGCCCTCCCTTGATCTTCCTTATAGCCTTAGGTATTGATGTCAGCACTGATAGGCAGAAGACTATACCTGAGGAGGCATTCGGTGATTTCAGCGACTGTCCTGAGAGAGAGAGAGAAAGACATAAATGAATGAAAAGGAACTGGGTATTTCTTTTCACATCTCCTGTGAATATTGGATGCCATTTAAATATCCTTTTTACGTCTGTGAATATTGGCTGTCATTTAAAATATCACTCCTCAGAATCCTCTTGCTAAGAGGATTTAGTCTAAGGCTAAATCCAGCTTTCTTCCCTCAAAATTATGGGGGCTATTTTAGATAACTGTGGAACATTATCTTATTTAGTTGTGGAAAAACATTAGTTTAACATAGCCTTTCATTCTTCAGCAAGAAATCCTAGTATCTTCAGCCCAACTCTCTGAGTAAGGCTGTTTCCCAATGTTCTCTACCATTACTGGGAGGCTCAGTTTAAGCATGGCCTTTTCACACTTACCAGAGCACCTCACGCCAGCATCTTCCTTGTGTCCACAGTCACTTTGTCCCCAGGGTTTGGCATGACAGTCCCATAGAAATGACTCATTTCCTTTGCACTGCATCTCATCCAGCCAGATGGTTCCAGTTCCCTGGCCAAACGAAGCCTCCTTCAGGGCAGCCAGAGCAGAGCCACAGCCCAGCTGCTGACATACCACTTCCGCCTCGGCCAGGTCCCAGGAGTCATCACACACTGTGCCCCAGGAGCCTGCGTGCCAGATCTCCACTCTCCCAGAGCACTCGGTGTCTCCTCCACGCACTCTTATTCTATCTACAAAGGCACAAAACATGGCTGTCTTTACTCCTGAAGGAGATTGTGGGAGAATGCTGAGGTAGAAAAACATGAAGGTAATAAATGTGCTTGATGAATATGGGTGTGGTAAGGAAGGCAGAATTTCAATGTTACATAGATTAGACAAGAACCTGTAAAGTGAATAAGCCCCTACACATGACTGTGGTTTGTCCTAATCACAGTCAAGGGGTGAAGCATCTCCAGCGAGGCCAAACCAGATATTCATTTTCTACTCTAGGCGTTTGAAAACAAAACATATTGATTTCATTTTCCAAATTTCAATGTCCTATCTGACACAAACCTCCTGTCTTGTCCCTCTCATTTTCACGATTTCTCCAAATATAACTAATGTTCGTTTGGCTCAAGTCTGATCCATAGACCATTGCTTCTTCTATGTCTTCCAATTATCAGTCCTTTCTTGCCTTCACTTCGCTCCCTGTAAGTATGTATACTAAGATCATAACTACAAACACTCTCTTTCCCAAATGAACAATGCCTTGGCACTAGTGACCTCTCATTACATGGCTGTGTGCAAATGCAGGATAAGCCTAACTCTCCACCTCCTTTAAGCTGGTTCCTGAAATACTGAGTTTCACTGCAGATAATTATAACTGGGGTCATTTTAAACTTGCTGCCAAAAAAGTTGGCAGAATCCTCGATATTTTAGAATGATCTTATCATTTTTATTTCTCATTCTTTATTATTTTGTTACACTTTCTTTCATATTCTAAGCCTCAGCCTTACCTCTGCCCACTAACCACATGAAGACCAAAAGAGAATCTTGGGATTTCTCTATTGGATCTTAGTTCCCGTAATAATATAGGAAAAGTTACAGTTTCAGTAGTTAATTAACTTTTAGGTAATTTGGCTTCTATTCAAAAGGGTGTTTTTGATCTAAACATCTCATCCCCAGGTCTGATAAGTCATCCCCAAGTCCCCAAACCTGATAACTTTCACATGTACCCTTTAAAAATTTTCCTTTCTCATTGTCATAAGAGTCCCTCTCCAGTTACCAGGTTAACTCTTTTCTCTCTCGCATAGCCAAACATCTTGAAAGTGTTAATTTTTTCTCTTCATTTTTGTAAATCTCCTGCTCATTAATAAATACTTTTAGACTAGTTTCTACCTCCTACCATTGAATGGCCTATATAATAATAAATCATTGAATGGCCTATATAATAATAAATTCAGAGTATCGTTTTTAATCCTACTTCTTTGCTATGGTTTGCCTGTATCCCCACCCAAATCTCGAACTGTAGCTCCCATAATTCCCACGTGCTGTTGGGGGGACCTGGTAGGAGGTAATTGAATCATAGGGATGGGTCTTTCCTGTGCTGTTCTTGTGATAGTGAATAAGTCTCACAAGATCTGATGGTTTTATACAGGGGAGTTCCCCTGCACATGCTCTTTTGCCTGATACCATGTAAAACGTGACTTTGCTCCTCCTTTGCCTTCAGTCATGATTGTGAGGCCTCCCCAGCCATGTGGAACTGTGAGTCCATTAAGCCTCTTTCCTTTATAAATTACCTGGTTTCTGATGTTTCTTTATTAGCAGCATGAGAACTGACTAATGCATTCTTTCATCCTTTCACAAAATTGACTCAAGAAAATGAGAATAAGCCAATAGTCCTGGACATTCTTTTTAAGTATTAACAAATTACTATCCAAAATAGCTGTAGTTATTCTCTTTCAAATATTGAAACACAATGATTTTATTCCATATACTATTAAAGATCATAAAAGCTGGCAGAATTCATCCTAGTCAATTTTATATTTCAACAAATCTCCAATGCTAATATCAACAAATATAAAAAGAGCACTGAAGAAGATCTATTGCATAGTATCATTCATATACATATAGATGTAAAATTTTAACATACAATATTGATAAATTAAAACTTAAGATAGTTGAAATCCAAAATTTATTATTGGATTTAATTTAATTTATTATTGGTAATATAATTGATCAAATAGGAAAATAGATTTTGGGAAGAAAATATTGAGAAATATGCTTAAAATAATTTTCTCTATATTTAAAGATATTTAATGTGATGTTACTTAAAATGGAAAAATAACTTGAATTTTTTACATGTCCAATGACAGGGATTTGGTGTGTCAGATTACAGTGTATCATATGGTAAAAAAATATATACTTTAACTTGAGAAAATACTGCTATATCAAAAGAGCAGGCAGCACAAAAATGCATAGTATAACTTTTTTGCAATAAAATCTACGAATATATATAATTATATACACATATATGATACTCAAGAGTGTAACATCAGCTACATATCATCAACTGATCATGGTACTATAGGTGATATTTGTGTTTTTTTTCAAGATTTCTGTTTTTTTTTCAATTTTTGGGGGAATGATATTTTGTGACAAAATTACAATAGTAAAAAGAAGCAAAATGCTTAAAAGTATGAACCACAAATGGACAATACTCATAAATAATGTCCATATCCACTACTAACCAAGCCCATGCAAATTATGTTGATTTAGGTGAAATTTTAATTTGGGAAGTTATGTGTATGTCTGTGTATATGTTTCTCTCTGTGTGTAACATTGATGGGAAGGGTGAAATAAAATCAATGCTCTCATATACTGGTGATAAGAATGAAAACTAATGCATAGGTTTTCTGCTGGAGTAATTAGCTAGTACATATAAAGAATCATAAAAATGTTCACTCATTTTACCCACTCATTATGGGACTAGAAATATAACCTTCAGATATAATCAGAGATTCACTGAAAATGAATAAAGATGCTTATAATGGCATTATTTATACTAGTTTGACACTGAGAAATAGCCTTAACACCAATAATCGCATGGTTATTTATGTTTACATGATAAAATATTACATGCCATTTGAAAGCTATTAATTGAAATTAGAATATATTTACAGTGTACTTTTACATATAAAAGTAGGATACAGAAATCCTAAATATAGTGCAATGCTATATATTACATGCATATATATCATACTATATATACATATACACATATACAGTATCTATATTTCATATACACATATCTATATTTCATACACACAATCATAACTTCAAGTTTTTGTACAAAAGGAAGTCTAATAGTTAATGTTTCTGAATATTAGTAATGGTTATTTTTGATAATCAGATTAAACGTGGAATGCATTTTATTGTTTATAATTGTACAATTTCTAAAATCTCTACAATAAACATATTAAATTTTAATCAAATAAGACAATTTTCTTATAAATAATCAACTAACTTCCCATAGTAAAATGTTCTGCAGGAAAAAATAGAGCTGTTTAATCTCCCTAATTAATTCACGTTTCCTCAAAAGTTCTGGGCTTTCTAGAATTTCTAGGACAAAGTATATATATAATATTTTCATTTTTTAAAACACTATAATTTTTTATGAGTTGTTATCCTTTTATGTGCTTTCATCCAGCTTCTCACAAGGAGCTTAAAGGAATCAAAAGAGACAATATACATTTTTAAATACCCTGTAAAATACTAAACCAAAATAATAAAATTTCAATATAGAATAGATGTGATAAATCAGGATTTATTGTCGTGCACTTTTCAGTGAGTCTGTCATGTGCTCCTGAATGGAAAGATTTGCTATTTGTGCTAAGTTATATTTCACAGGGCTTCAGTGACAGCCAGTGTTTAGAAAGATACCCACCTTCACATGTGATCCAGGTCTCTTCTGCTGGGCTGGAGATTCTTCGCTCCCATGGGGCAGATAGGCACTGCCATATGGAGATATGCGTTTTAGAACACTGAATGTCATCTACCCACATGAAACCAGAGCCTATCTTAGACAAAGGGGCGAGGCTGACAACTCCATTCTCCCCACAGCCCAGCTGCTTGCACACAATCCCTGCTATGGCTGTGGTGATGTTCCTCCTGCCAACGCTGCCCCAGGTCCCATTATAGAAGACTTCCAATCTCCCAGCACAGCTCTCCACTTCAGTTTCACTGTAGAGCCTCAAGGCTGTGAATTCTACAGAGAAATACAAAACTTAGTGTTAAATATTTCCTTTGGAGTTGGAAAATTCCTCCCCAAGGAATCCATTTTTCCCTTGGAAATAATATATTAGGGCTCACGATACAATTTCATAAATCACTCTGACATATTAACAGCATAAATCTGATGGAAACTAAAGGTCTTGTGTGATTTCACGATTAGCGTGGGTTTCCCTAATATAGTATTTGAGCTTTAAATTTGTATCAACTTAAGTTAAAATGCAACCTTCTACATTCTACTCTCGAACATAAATTCAATTCAGGAAATAATCAGGAGGTTAATCCCATTTGCAGGGATGTCCAAGGGAGAGAATACAGTTATGGGTTCTTAGTTTCTGTTTCTGGTCAGGCTGGTAAAGCCCCTTCCTCATCCCTCTTTTCCGCTTACCACTAGAGACAGAAACTAATAACCATGGCTTCAGGCTACTAAAAGCCTAAAACAAAACAAAACAGAACAACAAAAAAAGGCAGATTGGACACGGTTGACAGTGTGTTCTCAGAGCCACGGTGGATGTAACGTAAGGTCCCTTTCTTGGGGTCTAACCTGCTCTGACAGTAAGACCAATCTTATTTTTCTCAGTTATGAATGATACCCAGACAAGTGTAATATGACAAGGGTATTAAGAAATCAGTATAAGACTAGGATTAAAATCAAGTGCCTTTTTTTTTTTATTCCTAGGCCATACACTTTTCACTATACTTTACAATTGTGTGTGTGCAAGTGTGTGCACGTATGTGTAGAGGAGGGTGCAAAGGTAGTAGCACAGACCTGAGCAGATGACCCCTGCGTCCTCCTTGTGCCTGCAGTCGTGCTGCCCCCAGCCCCGGGAAGGGCACTGCCACAAGTGGGACTCCGTTCCTATGCAGTTCAGGTCATCCAGCCAGATGGGCCCTGACCCAGCCCCAAAGTGAGCAGAGACCGTGGCATTGAGGGCCACTCCACAGCCCAGCTTTCGACACACCACGTGGGCATCGCTCAGGTCCCAGCCGTCATCACAGATGGTGCCCCACATGCCGTTGTGATAGATCTCTACTCTCCCGGCACAGCGGCCGTCCCCGTTCACCAGGCGGAGCCGTTTGTCCTCTTAGAGGAGAAAGTCCAGTTAATAGGTCACATTCTTTAGGGTCGCAGTGTTTCCTAAAACTGATTCTGCTTACCTAAGCAGATGAAAGCACGGCCCTCTGGAACTGCAGACAAATACGGGTCAGATAAATTTGCAACGCATGGCAACAGTGGCCCTGTCAGGCTTCCTGGTGGAGGGTGTAGGAAATGGGGCAAAAGTAAGACCAAAATACATGGAAAAGGTTGAAGAGTTCTGTGATAACATGGAATCAGCAGTTGTGGTAAGGACTTCTCAAACCCTGTCGTCTATTGAAATCATTTGTATTAATGATGTCTACTTGTAAATCCCAAACACAGAGTTGTTAACTTCACCCTAGGAATGGCCCTAGTTATCATTATTTCTTACATGTTACTCTTTGACTGTCATGCCTATCCTCTCTCCACCTGTGCCCCCATTTTCTTATCCCTCTTTCCTTTAATCCCACACTCCCTCTACCATCTCTGGGTTATATTGACAGTAGTTAACCATAAGCATTGTTCTCTTACCTGTGCAGATCACAGAGACAGTATTTCCATGGATACAGGGAGGTGCTCCAAGAACTGTCATTTGACAGTTATCCAGAAGTGACTCATTCCCTAAGCAATGAAACCTGTGTCCCCACACACGACCAGTTCTTTCTCCAATATATTTTCCTCCTGTGGTTGAGACAGCAGCCCCACAGCTGAGCTGTCTACATAGAACATGGGCATCTTCTGGGTACCAGTGGGTGTCACACAGTAAGCCCCATTGTCCAAGCACCTTGATCTCCACTTGCCCGTCACACTGGGATTTGCCATTCACCAGTCGGACATCTGTATATCCTGGGAGGAGACAAGGCCATAGAAGAGACATCATGACTTACCCGCTCCAGCCTCATACTCCCCATCTCTAGCCCCACCAATTAAGATTATTTAAAAATCTCACGGGAACAGACAACTCCAACTTCTCTGCTGTGGATACAAGTGTCTTCCGGATGTTGAACCGTGGGGCATAATGCAAGGTGAGTTTCACTCCCTTCACACTGGATCTTTTCGGCCCAAGTTAGACCACTCCCTTTTCCAAAGTGATCTCCCACAGAAAGAGATACGGCATCTCCACAATTTAATTCTCTGCACAGCACATTGGCAGCATGAAGAGAGAAATCAGAATCACAGACAGAGCCCCATGTGTCTGCACGTTTCACTTCAACACGTCCAGAGCAGGGCATATCAGCTCCAACCAGCCTGGGCTGCCTGTGGGCTACAAAATAGTATTTCAAAAGTTAGTTTTTAGGGTTTTCCAATATCTATCCCTGTCTCCAATCTCCACCTCTAACCCCAGAGCAATTTTTTTCCATTCATCTTTAGAATATCCCATTTGTAGTGGCTCAGAGGATGAGATTAGCAGTACAGACTTAAATTCATAGATCTGGATTACATATCTATTTTCTATGTCTTGGTGACCCACCAATCCTAAATTTAGAGCTCCTCAGAAGGAAATGAATTGCACAATTTGTTTACATTAAAAACTACTAAGTAACCTCAGCATTAAACAACATATATGAAGATTTGTAGTCATCTTAAGAAGATGGTGTAATGTAAGAATAGAAAGACTTCTACCTACTGGTTAGATCCCAGTAATCCATCTAAATGAGTAATTTATAAACAACAAAAAAATACTGCCTATTATTCTGACTCTATTCTTTGCAGCAAAACTACTTATATTAGTAATGTAAATTATCTGTCTCCAACCCAGCCATTTTTCCAAACTCCTGACTCATTTATCCAATTTCTACTTAGCATTTCCACTTGGATTTCTTATAGACATCTCAATGTGAATTCTTTGGAGTCTTTTCAAACTTCTATCCAAGGCTGCAGACTTCCATATTCCTATTGATAGAACTCTACCATTCCAGACATTCAAATATTTTGAAATAATTCTTGACTTCTGTTGCATAATTTATCTCAGCTTTCAGAAAGTTTTGTTTTCTGTATTTTCAAAGTATGTCCACAATCCCAAAACTTCTCACCCCTTCAATCCTAGTGCCTGGATTGAGCCACCATCATTACCTGCCTGAGTTACTGTATTAGATTCCTAAAGATTCCCTGTTTCTGTAATTATTCCTCTATAGTTCATCTTTTAAAAAAATAAAAACCCAGAGAGGTCATTTAAAATGATGTATCAGGTTAAATCAGTATTCTGCCCCAAATCCTCCCATGACTCCATATTTTACTCAGAGTAAAAACTTAAACTCCTACAAAGATCTACTTGTCCCTCAGTGACCTTCCCCTGCTCATTTACTTCTTTTGGTGCCATGTTCTGATGCTTTACTTACTGCTCTTCAGCTGCACTGGATTCCTTTCTCTTCTTCAAACATATCAGGCATAATCCTACCCCAAGGCTTTTCAATTGGCTGTATCTCTATTTGTATTTTCCTTCTGCATATATGCATATAACTGACTCTCTCATGACCTTCAAGTCTTTGTCTATGTTTCACCTTTTAAGTAAGGCCTACCCCAATCATTTTATTTGGAATTTCATTCTGTCCCATAAACACTCTGGATTCTATTTTCTAGTTCTATTTTTTTCCCATAGCTTCTAACATCAGCTAATAGCATATACTTTACTTCATCGCAGAAAGTGATGCTCTTTTGAACAGCACTACTCTAGAATCTCCTATCAATAAAAAAAATTGAGTAACTCCCCTGGAGATTATATTCCTTTTTAGTCATCACCTTATCTATTTCTTCCCCTTAAAATTTCAACTTTTTGGAAATAATCTATGCCTATTATTCCAACATTTTTACCTCCCATTTCCTTCTCAACTTGAAATGATCTCCTTTTTCTAATGTGACAAAACTACTTTTATTAAATTTATTCATGACTTCTCTGTTGCTAAGTTTAGTGGAAATTGTTCAGTTTCATCTATATTGGCTTCTTAGGGTTTTTTTTTTTTTAATCCATGTCCCCATCTTTTTGAAACATCTTCTTCCCTTGGCTTTAGTGATGTGACATTCTGCAACCACTATTCCTCAGTATGCTTTTCCAACTTCTTTTATGTCAATAAACTATTAAATATTATTGTTCCTCAGACCTAAGAGCTCCTCTTTCTTTCATCTAGGCTTTAAACATTCTCAATTTACATTTTATTCCTAGATTTAGTTTCCATCCACATATCTAGGACTCTAATAGTTACATCTCCATTCAATAGAAGTCTTCTGATCACCTAAATTTTATATCATATTTCCTCCAACCCTCTTCATTTGATGACTGCTTTACTATTGCCTCATATTTCACACATACAAAATTGGACTCATCATCCCACTCTCTCTAACCTGCTCCTCTTCCAAGATTATCTTTCCAGACAATGAAACTGCAGTGCACCCATCTGCTTAGTCTAGAAACCTTTATCTTTATTCCCACATTCAGTGTATTAAGTTCTGCTGGTTTCAGCTACTAAATATTTCTGAAATTTGGAAGCTTTTCAGCAGCTCTACAGTGAGCATCCTAATCAGAATTCCACATCTTCCCTAGAATTAGTCAACATGACTCCCAGCATCCAATAGCCTCCTCTCTCCAATACACACACAGACACACACACACACCACACTGCAGCCAGAGTGCTGTCTTTGAAATGCAAATTGTATCATGCTTACAACCTTCAATGGTTTATCATTCACTTTAGAATAAAGTCCAGAATTCCTATTCCATAAATAACCTTTCCCTTCCCTACATATCAAGACTTTATTATAACTTTTCACCCTTGTTCACTTGGATCTAATACCTCTTCTTTCAACCATCTTTTAGTTCCCGGAATAACACAAGCTTATTCCCAAGTGTGGTACTCGAATAAAATACTGCTGTTTAAATTAATTTTCCCAACACTTCTTCATATGATTAAATCATACCTGTCCTTCGCATCTTTCCTTAACTATCACTTCACAGAAGTATTCTCCAACTCTGCAAATAGGTAATATCTTCTAATTATGCCTTCTCATTTCATCTTGTGCTTCTACTTCACACAATTTTAAATAAACAATTATTTTATTATATATTTTTATTATATGCCTGTCTTCTAGATAAGAGGGTAGGATTACTTTTATCTAGTTCATTTACTTTTGACCTAATACTGTTAAGTAGCCACTTCATAAACATGTATTAAATAAGTGCAAAAAATAAATAATTGAATAAGTGTGTTTATCTTTGTCCAGAAATTACCTGAGCAGATCACACTTGCTTCCATATTTAAACGACATGCAGTCTGTTTCCACTCCCATCGTATACAATCCCAGAGAGACGCTTCCCTTCCAGTGCAGCCAGAATTAGATATAAAGATGTGTAATGTTCTTTCTGTGAAATGAGGCTCTCTGTAGACCAAGATTGGAGACCCACATTCAAGTTGCCTGCAAACAACTTCAGCAATGTTTATTCCCCAGCTGTTAGCACACAGAATTCCCGAGGCACCCTGGACTTTCACCTCAACTCTTCCAGCACATCTGCTGCTTCCACCCACAAGCCTCAGCTCCATATCTGATGCATCTGAAACCAAATACCACAATGATTTTAGAGAAGCACTCTGTGTGAGACATTAAAGATTCTTATCCATTCACATACACTAACATAGACCAGTGGCCAAAAGTTGAGAGATTGTTCAGGTCCTGGCTTCACCAGTGTTTAATTTTATTTTGTACTTTCCTTCAAACTTAATTTTCCTTTTTATTGGATAAAAAATAAAATAACAAAAGTACACCAAGGTATGTTTCAAATCCATGAACATTTCTGGCTTATAAAGCAAGGATATAATTTCGCTTACAACATCTTATCAGAGACAGGATAAAAAATAATGTTACTCAATGGCCCTAATTCTTGCCTGAGTATTTGAAGAATTACATATTACATGTTAGATACCGAAGAGAATGTTAGGAAGTGGTGAAATAATTTAATGAAAAGGCAATTCCTCAAGGATCTAGAACTAGAAATACCATTTTACCCAGCCATCCCATTACTGGGTATATACCTAAAGGATTATAAATCATGCTGCTATAAAGACACATGCACACGTATGTTTATCATGGCACTATTCACAATAGCAAAGACTTGGAACCAACCCAAATGTCCCTCAGTGATAGACTGGATAAAGAAAATGTGACACATATACACCATGGAATGTTATGCAGCCATAAAAAAGGATGAGTTCACGTCCTTTGCAGGGACATGGATGAAGCTGGAAACCATCATTCTGAGCAAACTATCACAAGGACAGAAAACCAAACACCGCATGTTCTCACTCATAGGTGGGAATTGAACAATGAGAACACTTGGGCACAGAGTGGGGAACATCACACACCAGGGCCTGTCGTGAGGTGGGGAACGGGGGAGGGATAGCATTAGGAGAAATATCTAATGTAAATGACGAGTTAATGGGTGCAGCACACCAACATGGCACATGTATACATATGTAACAAACCTGCATGTTGTGCACATATACGCTAGAACTTAAAGTATAATAATAAAAAAAAAGTCAAGGAAAAACTACATAGGGTTGTGATATTACCAAATCCAGAAAAATGGAGAAACTTGCCTATTAGTAATGCCAAATGAAGTAATTCTAAAAAGAAATTGGAGCTCAGGAAAAGAAAACATGAAATTCACTGTATGTGAGAAGAGGAGTAGGTGAGTTTTGTTTTTTTTTTTTTTTAATGAAAAATGCTCAGCATCACTAATGATCAGGAAAATGCAAATCAAAACTACAATGCAACACCACCTTACTCCTGTAAGAATGGCCATAATCAAAAAAATCAAAAAATCATAGATGTTTGCATGGATGCAGTGGAAAGGGAACACTTCTGCACTGCTGGTGGGAATGTAAACTAGTACAACCACTATGAAAAACAGAGTGAAGATTCTTTAGAGAACTAAAAGCAGAGCTACCATTTGATCCAGCAATCCCACTACTAGGTATCTACCCAGAGGAAAATAAGTCATTATCTGAAAAAGATACTTGCAAATGCCTGTTTATAGCAGCACAAATCACAATTGCAAAAATAATGAACCAGCCCAAATGCCCATCAGTCAACAAGTGGATAAAGAAACTGGTGTGTGTGTGTGTGTGTGTGTGTGTTATATACACACACATATATACACACATATATACACATATATATACACACACATATATATACACATATATATATGATGGAATACTACTTAGCCATAAAGAAGAATGAATTAATGGCATTCACAGCAACATGGATAGAATTGAAGACTATTATTCTAAGCGAAGTAACTCAGGAATGGAAAACCAAACATTGTATGTTCTCACTCATAAGTGGGGGCTAAGTTACGAGGATGCAAAGACATAATAATAATACAATGGACTTTGAGGACTCAGGGGAAAGGGTAGGAGGGGTTGAGGAATAAAAGACTACAAATTGGGTTCAGCGTATACTGCTTGGGTGATGGGTGCATCAAAATCTCACAAATAAAAACTGAAGAACTTACTCATGTAACCAATTACCACCTGTTTCTCCCAAAAACTTATGGAAATAAAAAACTTTTTTAAAAGGAGGAAAAAAAAGAATTAAATCAGAAAGTAATTCTGAGTCAAATTGAAAGAGTCAGCTCTTGAAGGAAATTTTTAGCAGTATTGATGTAAAATGAAATGAATCTAATTCTAGAAAGGTTACTTTATCTTTTTAGGACAGTTTGGTAGCTTTGAGCGTGCTGTGGCATAGTCTGTGAAACAAAAATAATATTGCCTGCTAATTTGAGAATATATCTAATTATACAAGAGTGTAATACTTCTTTATCTAATTAAAAACTGTAAATGGTATCAGCTTGTTTTCTATTGTTTTAGTTAAAAATAAAAATTCATATTATTAAATGCCTATGTGATATCAAACTATTTTTCTACTTTATATACTACATTATCTTAATACATTTATTGACTTCCTAATGTTGACAGATCTGACATGTCAGAAAATCAACTCTGACTTTGTCTGACCAGCTCAAACCTGACCAAGTTACTTCCTATTGGCCTTGAGAAGAAGAAAAATATAATGAACATGGTCTAGAGGACCTGGAATGTCTGTCCTTTCCTGCCACTTCAGCCCACTTCCTGCCTTATAAAACAGCTGAATGAAATTTTACTGCATTGGTTCTTTTGGTATAATCTTGTGTAGACATGAGATGATTCTCTAAATAAAACTCTCATTCAGCAGAAAAATAGAGTTGCAATGTATTTCCATTTTAAGCCTATTCGTTACTCTGTGTCTCTGGAGCTCAGTGACAGGGTTTGTGAAACATGAGTTTCTGTTTGTAATTGGCAGGAGTTTCAAAACAATAATCGTGTGAGGGTGGCAGATCAGTCTTAGCAACTTTACCATAAAAGTAAAAAGAAATTTTTTAAAATGGGACTTATTGTAGGTACTGATGTTTAGAGAGCTCTAATTTTGTGTGTGGTGGCGGGGAGGGTGGGAAGAATAAACATATATATCTTGTAGGAATCTCTATCGAAATTGAGATTCCATGAAAGGGTGTCTAGAAACAGATGAACTTTCTTCCCTAAATGAACTACACTAAATATAGGGAAAACATATTTCACTGCTTTGTAGCAACATATGTCCACTCTGAGAGAGAGTCTTAGATGGAAAAACAGGTGTTGTAGGTGATTCATCATAAAAAGATGACATCACATTGACTTTTAGTTTTTTCTGAATTAAAAAAATATATTTATATATAATTGTTTTATATACATAATTATATATTTTATATACACAATTATATATTTTATATATAATGGTTTTATATAGAATTGTTTATATATAATTGTTATAGATAATTGTTTTAAATATATATAGACACACAGAGATATATATAATTCTCAATATATAAAACAATTATTACCAATAAGAAAGTCTGTAGTTTACAGTAACAGATACAAGCACAGAGAAGAAAGGTGTGGGTAGTTTCTACGGACTGGAGTTGGGTCCTGTGTTCAGGAACCCTCAACTGTCTTATTGAAAGACACACTGATACTCATGACTATGGAGAGAAGAACTTTCCCTTAAAAGAGAATAGCTCAAGCGAGAGGCTTCAAGATGGTTGCTAGAGGCACCCAACACTCACCACCAAAAACGATCAAAACAGCAAGTAGATAATTTCACAACGAATAGTGTCTAAGATAGAACACTGGAATTCAGCAGGGAAGTGATAGGGAACAGATCCTTCTGAGGCACAGAGAGAGAAAGAAGTGAAGCAATTGTCTGGTTAGGATTGACTGGAAGCCTGGTAAGGATCCCCACTGTAGAAAAAGAATAAACAAGAGATTCCTAGCAGTCCACATTCCCACTGTGGGCCCTTGCAATCCTAGCCATGGGAGAGCCCCTCAGCTTCTGTGGGTTCTCAGACTAATATAGGGAGCTGCCTAGAGTTTGCACAATAGCATTGTTCCAGAGGGAAGTTTATGCTGAGTCCTACATCCCAATCCCCAATCCCAAGAACCAAGTAACTGCAGCATGGCACCATTTTGAGAGTCCAGCTCCCACAAGATTGCATACTGTCCTGGGCCTCAGTAAACCCTACATCTTTGCAAGTCTAGAACCCCACTGATATCCTCCTTCGTCCATCCGGAGGGCTGCAGTGGTGCCATGCTGGCTGGACTGGCAGTGTATCTAGGTCCCAGCCATCTATTCTGCACAGTGTCTCACACACTGGGAAATGTGTAGTTCACAGAGGAGTTCCCCCATGATGAAGAGAGCTGAAGCGTGTCTCCCCAGAGCCTGAGAGCCACCTGCCTGGGGTCACTATCACTGATAGCAGCCTCACTTCCTCACAGCAGCAGGGACACTGTGCACTTGCATGAGCCTTCAGTGAGCCTGAAAATGGCTTGCCAGGATGCCATACAAGGACCTACATGGAGGCTTGCCCCACCTGCTACCACCTAAGCATGCCACTCAATGGCCTGTAAATTGCCCCATTCCACTCATCATATCCTGACCCTGTGTGCAACATCAGTAGCCTTGAGGACAGACCTGCACTGCTGGGTGCCACCACCGCCTCCAGCACCCACCTACATGTGCCACCTGCGGGCTTGGAGAATTGCCTGCCCAGCACTGCTAGCACCAGTGTATACCAGCTTGGAACCTGAGAGTTGGCCTGCCACCACTACTGCCGTTGGGGACACCGTGCATGTTACCTAGGGGCCTGAGAACTTTCCCACCTGCCTAACCCAATGCTGCCACTGCTGGTAGACAAGCAAGCCACCTGGAAGCCCAAGAATTGACCCACCTAGATCAGCTCACATTGGTGCTTGCATGTGCCACCTAGGGTCCCATGGACAGGCATGCTCAGCCTGCTACCACCACCACTGAGACCCAAGGACTGGCTTGTCTGATATCCTTATTCTTAGCAAAGCTTCACAACAGCCTTAACTAATAAATATAGTCTAAGCCAAAGAGGAAATCCCAGACACTCTTGACACTGATTACCACTGAAGAAATCATGGAGATTACACTAGAGCATGTACCCAGGATCAAAGATAAACTGTCCTACTCAACCAACACTATAGACATATCTATAACAAAAAGTTTTCCTCCATGAAAGCCAACCCCAAAATTCGAAAGCAATAATTGTTATACCAGATGCACAGATATCAATGATATCAACACAGTGAAACCCCATCTCTACAAAAAACTACAAAAATTGGCTGGGTATGATGGTGCATGCCTGTGGTCCCAGCTACTTGGGGGACTGAGGTGACAGGATTGCTTGAGCCCTGGAGGTCGAGGCTGCAGTGAGCTGAGATTGTGCCACTCCACCCTAGCCTAGATATCAATGTGAGGATATCAATGTCAGGACACAAGAAACATAAAAAGGCAAGGAAACATGACACCTTCAAAGGAACACAATAATTTCTCCAGCAACACATTTCAGCAAAAATAAAATTGATAAACTGCCTGAAAATAATTTTAACTAATGATATTAAAGAATTTCAGTGAAACACACACACAAAAAAACACAGATAAATAATACAAATAAATTAGAAAAACAATTTAAGATATTAATGAGAAATTCAACAAAGAGATAGAAATCATAAAAAAGAAACAGAAACCATGGAACTAAATAATTCAATGAAAAACATAAAAAATACAATCAAATAAAGCAGAAGAAAGAATTGCAGAACTTGAAGATAAGTCTTTGAAATAACCTAGTAAAAGAAAAAGAAAGAATTTTTTTTTAAATTAAAAAACCTTTGCAACACATGGGACTCCATAAGGTGACCAAATATTTGGATTTTGGGTATTCCCAAATACCCAAAAGAAGGAGAAGAGATGGATAATGGCATAGAAAACTTATTTAATAAAATAATAGCTGAAACTTTCAAAGTTTTAAAAGATACTTAGATATCCAGATATAAGAAGTTGAAAGATGTCCAAATAGCTACACCTCCTCCCACAAAATGTATTCTCCAAAGCACATTATAGTCAAACTGTGACAAGCCCAAGATAAAAAAGTGTTAAACACAACAGGAAAAAAACGGCCACTCATGTGCAAGGAAACCCAGATCAGATGAATAGGGGATTTCCCAGCAGAAATCTTACAGGCCAGGAAAGAAAGGTATTGTGTATTCAAAGTGCTAAAAGAAAAAAATGCCAGCCTAAAATACAATACCCAGCAAAGCTATCATTCCAAAGTGAAGGAGATATAAGGTCTTTCCCAGATAAGCAAAACACGAGGAAATTCATCACCACTAGATTGGTCCTACAAGAAACACTTATGGAAATCTATATCTGGAAGTGTATATCATCATGAAACCATATGAGAGTATAAAACTCACTAAGCAGACAAATGAGAAAAAAAGGATCCAAGTGTTACCACCATAGAAAACCACAAAACAGCAATAATAAATAAGAGAGAAGAAAATAAAGGATATATAAAACAACAAAAAACAATGAATAAAATGACAGAAATAAGTCCTTATACCTATCAACAATAACCTTGAATGTAAATTAATTAAACTGTCCACTTAAAAGATATAGATTGGCTGAACGGATAAAAAAAAAAATGACCCAAATATATGTGGCCTAGAAGAAAATGACTTCAACTGTGAAAATAGACATAGACTGAAAGTGAAGAAATGGACAAAGATATTCCATGGAAATGAAAACCAAAAGCAAGTAGAAAAGTAGAAATAGCTATACTTACATCAGATAAAGTGAACTTTAAGTTAAAAACTGTAAAAAAAACCAACAAAGATAATCATCATATACAGATAAATTGATCAATTTATTAAGAGGCTATAACAATTCTAAATACATATACACCCAACAATGAAGCATTCAGACATATAAAGCAGATATTATTAGACCTGGAGGGAGAGAGTGACTCAAATACAATAATAATTGACACTTCAACTATTTATCTCAATATTGAAGCTATTGTCTAGACAGAAAACCAGTAAAGAAACATCAGATGAAACTAGACTTTAGACCAAATGTACTTAATGGACATTTACAGACTATTTCATTCAACAGCTGTAGAATATACATTCTTTACATCAGCACATAAAACGTTTTCCAGAATAGACCATATTCAAGGCCACAAAACAAGTCTCAACAAATTTTTAAAAATCAAAATTATATAAAGTATCTTATCAGACCACAATGGAACAAAATAGGAAATCAATAACAAGGTAACTTTTGGAAACTAAAAATACATGGAAATTAAACAACATGCTCCTGAATGATCACTGAGTTAATTAAGAAATTAAGAAGGAAATGACAATATTTCTTGAAACAAATGAAAATAGAAACACAACATACCAAAGCCTATAGGATACACCAATAGCACAATTAAGAAGGAATTTATAGCAATAAACAAAGCAAAAAGGTAGGAAAATTTCAAATAAACAATCTAATGATGCATCATAACACGCTAGGAAAGCAAGACCAAACCAAACCCAAAATGTGTAGGAGGAAAGAAATAATACAGATCAGTGCAGAATTAAACAAAATAGAGCCTAAAAACCAATACAATCAATGAAACAAAAAGTTGACTTTTTGAAAAGATAAGATCAAACTTTTGCTTAAAGAAGAGCAAAGATTCAAATAAAAATCACAAACTAAAAGAGAAACATTACAACTGATACCACAGAAACACAAAAGATTATCAGAGACAAGTATGAGCAACAATATACTCACAAACTGGTAAATCTAGAAGAAAGGATAAATTCCTGAACACATACAATCTGCCCAAGATTAATCAAGGAAGAAATAGGAATCCTGAACAGATCAGTCATGACTAATGAGATTAAATCAGTAATAAAAAGTCTCCAGACAATGGAAACCCTAGGACTAGATGGCTTTACTGCAGACTTCTATCAAACTAATAAAGAAAATCTAACATCAATTCTTTTCAAACTATTCCAAAAAATCAAAGAGGAGGGCATTCTTCCAAACTCATCCTATGAGGCCAGTATTACCCTGATACCAAAACCAGAAAAGGAAGCAACAGAAAGAGAAACATACAGGCCAATATCCTTGATGAACATAGATATAAAAACCCTCAACAAAATACCAGCAAGCCAAATCTGCCAACACTTAAAAAAATATATATATATATACTATGGTCAAGTGGGATTTAGTCCAGGCATGCAAGCATGATTGAACATATGCAAATCAATAAAAGTGATACGTTATATCAACAGAATGAATGACAAAAACCATATGATCATCTCAATAAATGTAGAAAAAGCATTTGAAAAAATTCAACATCCCTTCATAATAAAAACTCTCAATTAGGCATAGAAGGAACATACCTCAACATGAGAAAGGCCATATAGGACAAGCCCACAACTAACATTATAATGAATGGGGAAAAGCTGAAAGTCTTACCTATAAGAACTGGAAAAAGACAAGGATGCCCACTTTCACCACTGTTATTTAATATAGTACTAGAAGTCCTAGCCAGAGCAATCAGACAAGAGAAAGAAATAAAAGGCATCCAAATCAGAAAAGGGAAAATCAAATTGTCCATCTTTGCAGATGACATGATTGAATATTTAGAAAAACCTTAAGACTCCATCAAAAAATCTCTTAGAACTAATAAACAAATTCAGCAAAGTTACAGCATACAAAATCAACATACAAAAGTGAGCAACATTTCTATACACCAATAACAAACTACGGAGAAAGACACCAAGAAGGCAATCTTATTTGCAATAGCCACAAAAAAGAATAAAATAAAATATCTAGGAATACATTTAACCAAGGAGGTGAAAGACTTCTACGATGAAAACTATAAAACATTGATGAATGCAATTAAGGAAGACACAAACAAATGAAATGAAGAGACACCTCATGCTTTTTGATTGGAAGAATTAATATTATTAAAATGATCATACTACATGATATAGTTTGGATGTTTACCCCTCCAAATCTCATGTTGAAATTTGATTCTCAATGTCAGAGGTGAGGTCTAATGGGTGGTGTTTGCCTCCTGGTGGTGGATTGCTCATGGTTGCCTTGGGGCCATCCTTTTGGTAATGAGTAAGTTGTCACTCTATTAGTTCTCTTGATATCTGGCTGTTAAAAAGAGCCTGGTACCTTCTCTTCTTTCATCATGTGATGTTGGCTCCCCTTCCCCTTTTGCCATGCTACCTGAGGACCTCACCAGAGGCAGATGCTGATGCCATGCTTGTTCAGTAGTAAGACTGTGAGCCAAATAAATCTCTTTTCTTTATAAATTACCCAGCCTCAAGTATTCCTTTATAGCAATGCAAATGTACTAAGACACTACCCAGAACCTGAATAACCACAGCAACCCTGAGCAAGAAGAATAAAGTTTGAGGCACATCATACTATCTACCTTCAAAATACACTACAAAGCTACAGTAACCAAAACAGCCTGCTATTGGTATGAAACGGACACATGGACCAATTAAACAGAATAGAGAACCTAGAAATAAGTCCATGTATTTGTAGTTG
The DNA here is from genome assembly GCF_049350105.2 of Macaca mulatta. Classification (NCBI taxonomy): domain Eukaryota; kingdom Metazoa; phylum Chordata; class Mammalia; order Primates; family Cercopithecidae; genus Macaca; species Macaca mulatta. The sequence continues at coordinate 8,391,176 of NC_133416.1, forward strand.
ACTGATTTTTGACAAAAGGCACCAAGAACATACATCGAGAGAAGGATCCCTCTTCAACAAATGATGCTGGGAAGACTGGATATCCACATGAAGAATGAAACCATACCCCTCTCTCACCATACATATAAATCAAAGGAAAATGGATTAAATACTTAAATATAACACCTCAACCTATAAAACTACTAGAAGAAAACATTGAGAAAATACTCCAAGACATTGATGGGCAAATATTTTATAGCTAAGATTTCAAAAACACAGGCATCAAAACCAAAAGGAGACAAACTTTTAGACAAACTAAAAAGCTTCTACACAGGAAAGGAAACAATCAACAGAGTGAAAAGACAACCTGATGAATAGGAGAAAATATTTGCAAACAAACTCTTCATCTAACAGAGTGCTAATATCCAGAATATTTTAAAACTTGAATAACTTGACAGGAAAACAAAACAAACAACCCCATTACAAAGTGGGTAGGCTGGGCATGGTGGCTTATGCCTATAATTCCAGCATTTTGGGAGGCCAAGGAGGGCAGATCACTTGAGCCGGGGAGATTGAGACCAGCCTGGGCAACACAGTGAAACCCCATCTCTACAAAAAACTACAAAGATTGGCTGGGTATGATGGTGCATGCCTGTGGTCCCAGCTACTTGGGGGACTGAGGTGACAGGATTGCTTGAGCCCTGGAGGTCGAGGCTGCAGTGAGCTGAGATTGTGCCACTCCACCCTAGCCTAGACAACAGAGTGAGATCCAGTTTCAAAAAAAAAAAAAGGCGGGGGTGGAAGCAAAGGTTATAAAGGTTACGAATAGACATTTCTTAAAATAAGATAACAATATGGAGATTTCTCAAAAACTAAAAATAGAACTTAATCATATGATCCAGAAATCCTATTTATCCAAAGGAAAGGAAATCAGTATACCAAAAGAATACCTCCATATTGTTGCAAATCATTGAATGTCATTCTTTTTTGTCTGAATAGTACTCCTTTGTGTATATGCACATTTTCCTTATCCATTCATCTGTTGATGGACGCTTAGATTGCTTCCAAATCTTAGCAATTGTAAACAGTGCTGCAACAGACATAGGAGTGCAGATATCTCTTTGATATATTGATTTCCTTTTGGGGGGTATATACCCAGCAATGGGATTGCTGAATCACATGGTAGCCCAATTTTTAGTTTTGCAGGGAACCTCCAAACTGTTCCCCATAGTGGTTGTACTAATTTACATTCTCATCAACAGTGTTCAAGTGTTCCCTTTTCTCCACATCCTCACCAGCATTTGCTATTGCCTGTCTTTTGGATATAAACCATTTAACTGGGGTAATATGATATCTCATTGTATTTTTGATTTGCACTTCTCTGATGATCAATGATGTGGAGCACCTTTTCCTATGCCTATTATGTTAAGTGAAACAAGCCAGGTACAAGAAGGCAAACATCGCATACTCTCACTTATTTCTGGGATCTAAAAATCAAAACAATTGAACTCATGGACATAGAGAGTAGAAGGATGTTTATCAGAGGCTGGGAAGGGTAATGGGTGGCTGGGGAGAAGGTGGGGATGGTGAATGGGTACAAAAAAAAAAAACAGAAAAAATGAATAAGACCTCCTATTGATAGCACAATTGGGTGACTATAGTCAATAATAACTTAATTGCATATTTTTAAATAAGTTAAAAAATGTAACTGGATTGCTTTATGTAAAGAATGTAACACAAAGGATAAATGCTTGAGGGAATGGAAACCCATTCTCCTCAGTGTGCTTATTTCTCATTGCACACCTGTATCAGAACATCTCATGTACTCCATAAATATATATACCTAGCATGTCCCCACAGACATTTAAAAAAATAATTTTAAAAATTAAAAAACAAAGGAATAACTGTACCCCCATGTTTCTTGCAGCACTATTCACAATAGCCAAGATATGAAATCAACCTAAGTGTCCATCAAAGGATGAATGAATAATTAAACATGGTGTGTATATATATATATATATATATATATATATACATATACACACACACACACACACACACACATACACACAATGGAATACTATTCAGTCCCCCTAAAAATGAAATGTTACTATTTGCAGCAACATGGATGGCCTGGATGACATTACGTTATGCAGAATAAGCCAGGCACAGAAAGACAAATATCACATGTTCTCACTCATATATGCGAGCTAAAAAAGTCATCTAATGGAGACACAGAGTAAATGATAGTTGCCAGAGGCTGAGAAGGGTGTGTGTATGGTGGGTGGGCAGGATGAGGAGAGGTTAATAGGTCCAAACATACAGTTAAACAGAAGGAATAAGTAAGTTCTCATGTTCAATAGCACAGTAGGGTGACTATAGTTAAAAATAATATATTGTATATTTTTAAATAGCTAGAAGAGAAGTTGTGAAATGTTATCAATACAAAGAAATGATAAATATTTGAAGAGAAGGATATCCTAAGTACCCTGACTTGATCATTTTCACTCATGCAGCATTCCATGCTTGAGTTAAAATGTCACATGTACTCCATAAATATGTACACACATTATAGATCAGTAAAAATAATAAAAAGAGAATAGTGCATTGGAAGAACAAGCTTCCAGAAAACAACAGGTAAAATTCAAATTGGAAGATCTCTGAAGAAAGATTGTGACTATTTGTAAATCGTAACTCTATGTCTACCTACATTAAAAGGGAGAATAGAATTATGAAAGTTTAAAAGGAAAATTTCAAATTTATATCAGAGCTTAATGATTCTTTAAAATTTAATTTAATATCTTATCCACTCATCTTAGAAATAATGTACAGACTAAGGAATAAATATGTTGAAAACAATAAGCCCAAAGACCAATGATGTATCTGAGTCAGGGAATCCAACTCTTTTAAAAATTTTACTACATGGGTAGTTGTATATCAAATTTTTCTTTGTACCATTTTACAGTTGTCTAATAAAAAGTTTCATCTTAGAGAAGGAATCTACAAGGCAATTCTTGACATCTTTAAAATTATGTAAAGGACGGCCAAATAGGAACAGCTCCAGTCTGCAGCTCCCAGTGTGATCAACGCAGAAGACAGGTGATTTCTGCATTTCCAACTGAGCCTCCGCTGTTGATACCCAGGCAAACAGGGTCTTCAGTGGACCTCCAGCAAACTCCAGCAGGCCTGCAGCTGAGGGACCTGACTGTTAGAAGGAAAACTAACAAACAGAAAGGAATACTATCAACATCAACAAACAGGATAACCATACCAAAACCTCATCTGTAGGTCACCAACATCAAAGACCAAAGGTAGATAAAACTGCAAAGATGGGGAGGAACCAGAACAGCAAAGTAGAGAATTCTAAAAACCAGAGTGCCTCTCCTCCAAAGGATCGCAGCTCCCCACCAGCAACGGAATAAAGCTGGACAGAGAATGGATTTGATGAGCTGACAGAAGTAGGCTTCAGAAGGTCTGTAATAACAAACTTCTCCAAGCTAAAGGGGCATGTTCTAACCCATGGCAAGGAAGCTTAAAAACCTTGAAAAAAGGTTAGACGAATGGCTAACTAGAATAAACAGTGTAGAGAAGACCTTAAATGACCTGATGGAGCTGAAAACCATGGCACGAGAACTTTGTGATGCATGCACAAGCTTCAATAGCCAATTCAATCAAGTGGAAGAAAGGATATCAGTGATTAAAGACTTGAACAAAGACTCAAGACCCATCAGTGTGCTGAATTAAGGAGACCCATCACCTTCAGAGACACACATAGGCTTAAAATAAAGGAGTGGAGGAAGATCTAACAAGCAAATGGAATGCAAAACAACAACAACAACAAAAAAAAAAAACCCAGGGTTGCAAACCTAGTCTCTGATAAAACAGACTTTACACCAACAAAGATCAAAAGAGACAAAGAAGGCCATTACATAATGGTAAAGGGATCAATTCAACAAGAAGAGCTAACTATCCTAAATATATATGCACAAAATACAGGAGCACCCAGATTCATAAAACAAGTCCTTAGAGACCTACCAAGAGATTTAGACTCCCACACAATATTAATGGGAGACTTTAACACCCCACTGTCAATATTAGACAGATCAACGAGACAGAAAGTTAACAAGGATATCCAGGACTTGAACTCAGCTCTACACCAAGAAGACCTAATAGACATCTACAGAACTTTCCACAGCAAATCAACAGAGTATACATTCTTCTCAGCATCAGATCACACTTATTCTAAAATTGACCAAATAATTGGAAGTAAAGCACTCCTCAGCAAATGTAAAAGAACAGAAATCACAACCAATAGTCTCTCAGACCACAGCTCAATCAAATTAGAACTGAGGATTAAGAAACTCACACAAACCCACACAACTACATGGAAACTGAACAACATTCTCCCGAATGATTACTGGGTAAATAACAAAATGAAGGCAAAAATAAAGATGTTCTTTCAAACCAATGAGAAAAAAGACACAATATACCAGAATCTCTGGGACACATTTAAAGCAGTGTGCAGAGGGAAATTTATAGCACTAAATGGCCACAAGAGAAAGCAGGAAAGATCTAAAATCAACACCCTAATATCACGGTTAAAAGAACTAGAGAAGCAAGAGCAAACAAATTCAAAAGCTAGCAGAAGAAACAACCAAGATTAGAGCAGAACTGAAGGAGATAGAGACACAAAAAACCCTTAAAAAAATCAATGAATCCAGAAGTTGGTTTTTCAAAAAGATCAACAAAGTTGATAGACCGTTAGCAAAACTAATAAAGAAGAGAGAAGAATCAAATAGATGCGATAGAAAATGACAAAGGGAATATCACCACCAATCCCACAGAAATACAAACTACCATCAGAGAATACTATAAATACCTCTATGCAAATAAAATAGAAAATCCAGAAGAAATGGATAAATTCCTGGACACATACACCCTCCCAAGACTTAAACCAGGAAGAAGTTGAATCTCTGAATAAACCAATAACCGGCTCTGAAATTGAGGCAATAATTAATAGCCTACAAACCAAAAAAAAAAAAATCCAAGAGACAGATTCACAGCCGAATTCTACCAGAGGTAAAAAGAGGGGCTGGTACCATTCCTTCTGAAACTAATCTAATCAATAGAAAAAGAAGGAATCCTCCCTAACTCATTTTATGCAGCCAACATCATCCTGATACCAAAGCCTGGCAGAGACATAACAAAAAAAAGAGAATTTTAAACCAATATCCCTGATGAACATCGATGCGAAAACCTTCAATAAAATACCGGCAAACCGAATCCAGTAGCACAACGAAAAGTCTGTCCACCACGATCAAGTTGGCTTCATCCCTGGGATGCAAGGCTGGTTCAACATACTCAATTCAATAAATGTAATCCACATAAACAGAACCAATGACAAAAACCACATGATTATCTCAATAGATGCAGAAAAGGGAACACTGCTTCATGCTAAAAACTCTCAATAAACTAGGTAATGATGGAACACATCTCAAAATAATAAGAGCTATTTATGACAAACCCATAGCCAATATCATACTGAATGGGCAAAAGCTGGAAGCATCCCCTTTGAAAACCAGCACAAGACAAGGATGCTCTCTCTCACCACTCCTATTCAACATAGTATTGGAAGTTCTGGCCAGGGCAATCAGGCAAGAGAAAGAAATAAAGGGTATTCAATTAGGAAAAGAGGAAGTCAAATTGTCCCTGTTTGCAGATGACATGATTGTATATTTAGAAAACCCCATCATCTCAGCCCAAAATCTCCTTAAACTGATAAGCAACTTCAGCAAAGTCTCAGGATACAAAATCAATGTTCAAAAACCGCAAGCATTCCTATACACAAATAACAGAAAAACAGAGACCTAAATCATGAGGGAACTCCCATTGACAATTGCTACAAAGAGAATATAATACCTACGAATCCAACTTACAAGGGATGTGAAGGACTTCTTCAAGGAGAACGATAAACCACTGCTTAATGAAATAAAAGAGGACACAAACAAATGGAAGAACATTCCATGCTCATGGATTGGAAGAATCAATATCGTGAAAATGGTCATACTGCCCAAGGTAATTTATGGATTCAATGCCTTCCCCATTAAGCTACCAATGACTTTCTTCACAGAATTGGAAAAAACTACTTTAAAGTTCATATGGAACAACAACAACAACAACAACAACAACAACAAAAAACCCACATAGCCAAGACAATCCTAAGCAAAAAGAACAAAGCTGGAGGCATCATGCTACCTGACTTCAAACTATACTACAAGGCTACATTAACCAAAACAGCATGGCACTGGTGCCAAAGCGGATATATAGACCAATGGAACAGAACAGAGGCCTCAGAAATACCACCACACATCTACAACCATCTGATCTTTAACAAACCTGACAAAAACAAGAAATGGGGAAAGGATTCCCTATTTAATAAATGATGCTAGGAAAACTGGCTAGCCATATGTAGAAAGCTGAAACTGGATCCCTTCCTTACACCTCATACAAAAATTAATTGACTTAAAGACTTAAATGTTAGACATAAAACCATAAAAACCCTAGAAGAAAACCTAGGCAATACCATTCAGGACATAGGCATGGGCAAGGACTTCATGACTAAAACACCAAAAGCAATGGCAACAAAAGCCAAAATTGACAAATGGGATCTAATTAAACTAAATAGCTTCTGCACAGCAAAAGAAACTATCATCAGAGTGAACAGGCAACCTACAGAATGGGAGAAAATTTTTGCAATCTAACCATCTGACAAAGGGCTAATATCCAGAATCTACAAAGAACTTAAAGAAATTTATAAGAAAAAAACAGCCCCATCAAAAAGTGGGCAAAGGATATGGACAGACACTTCTCAAAAGAAGACATCTATGCAGCCAACAGACACATGAAAAAATGCTCATCATCACTGGTCGTCCAAGAAATGCAAATCAAAACCAGAATGAGATACCATCTCACGCCAGTTAGAATGGCAGTCATTGAAAAGTCAGGAAACAGATGCTGGAGAGGATGTGGAGAAATAGGAATGCTTTTACACTGTTGGTGGGAGTGTAAATTAGTTCAACTATTGTGGAAGACAGTGCGGCCTAAAACCAGAAATGCCATTTGACCCAGTAATCCCTTTACTGGGCATATACCCAAAGGATTATAAATCATTCTACTACAGACACATACACATGTAGGTTTATTGCAGCACTGTTCAGAATAGCAAAAGCTTGGAACCAACCCAAATGCCCATCAATGATAGACTGGATAAAGAAAATGTGGCACATATACACCATGGAATACTATGCACTCATAAAAAAGGATGAGTTCACATCCTTTGTAGGGACATGGATGCAGCTGGAAACCATCATTCTGAGCAAACTGTCACAAGGACAGAAAACAAAACACTGCATGTTCTCACTCATAGGTGGGAATTGAACAATAAGAACACTTGGACACAGGGTGGGGAACATCACCCACTGGGACCTGTTGGTCAGTTGGGGACTGGGGGAGGGATAGCATTAGGAGAAATACCTAATGTAAATGATGGGTTGATGGGTGCAGCAAACCAACAAGGCACACGTATACCTATGTAACAAACCTGCACGTTGTGCACGTGTACCCTAGAACTTAAAGTATAATAATAAAAAAATTATATAATCCATAAGACCAGACCTCTGGATGAAGTATTTTTGTTCTAATGCTGTTGGGATGGATTGACCTTACATAAATAAGCCTTTCAGGTAACAATGAGTATTTGAGTAATCTTGGGTACCAATTTTTGAGAAATTGGGTGATTCAACATAAGGGTTTATTTATTTAAATAAATAACTGAATTCTCATTATTTTTTCCTGAACTGATTTGACATGGATAACATCTTTTTGTAGAATTGTATTGACTAGTGGTTTGATGAAACTAACTTTGGGAAAATTTGGATAGATATTAGAAAGTTAGGTTTCATTTCTTGAGAAAACAGGTTTGATCCCATAGAAAGATATTAAAAATGAATGAGAATATGAGGTATGGTTAGCTCTAAAAAAAGTGAGAAATGAGTACTCAGTCATAAATGTACTGATTAAGAAAAAAGAAGGTATGTAGAAGGTATGTTAGAGAACCCAGGCAGTTTCTTTTAAGGAAGCCCTGGTTTGGGTATCTTACCAGAACAGATCACTCCAACATCTTCACCATGACTGCAGTCATTATTTCCCCACCCACTGTTCCTGCATGACCAGAGATCTGACTCATCTCCATCACAGGAAACGTCATCGAGCCAAATTTTTCCATATCCTGTAGAAGTGTTTCCCAGACCCATGCCAATGATAGAAGTTGGGCAGTCCAGCTGGCTACACACCACAGCCGCAGCAATACTGTTCCAGCCATCATCACACACTGTGCCCCACTGTTCTTGAAAGTACACCTCCAGTCTTCCCGAGCAGCGGTTGCTGCCACCCGCCAGCCTCAGGCCCCATGTTGCATTACCTGCACCAAGAACAATGAAGCAAGTAGTTAATGGGTGTGATGGTTTATTTTATATGTCAACTTGGCTGGGCTATGATACTCAGTTATTTGGTCAAACACCAGTCAAACAGACAGTGCTGTGAAGGTATTTTTTCAGATGTGATTAACCTTTAAATCAGCAGACTTTGAGTATAGCCAATTATCCTCCATAATGTGGGTGGGCCTCATCCAATCAGTTGAAGACCTTAAGAGAAAAGACTGAAGTCCCCCAAGAAAGAAGGAATTCTACTTCCACACTTTCTTGAGATTCAAGACTGCAACATCAGCTCCTCTCTGCAGTCTGCTGGCCTCCTCTTCAGATTTTGGACTTACAAGTCCCCACAATTGCTTATAAAATTGATGAACCAACTCCTTAAAATAAATCTCTGTCTTTCTCTCTCCTTCCCTCTCTCTACATACATACATATGCACGCGTGCGCACACACACACACGCGCGTGCACACACACACACACGCACACACACACAGAGAAGAAAGGCTCACATTCCATTGGTTTTGTTTTCCTGGAGAACCCTGAATAATGCAGATTTTGGTACTAATAGTGGTTCTAGAGGAACAAAATCTTAAGGATGAGTTTTATGAATTGATGCTATAATTCATAAATTGATTCTGGAATTGGTTCTCTAACCTGACAAAAATTTAATGACATGAATGATTCTATATCCAGTAGTAAAGAGGGCACTGAAATCCATGGCATGATGTGGCAATAGATATATACAAAATCTCATCATTAGATATTCCTAATCAAATACTCATAGGAGGTAAAGTTCTGAATGAACATGTATTTGTTAACCTGGGACATTTCTGTCAAACTTACAAGTATAATGAGATTGGCTTGGCTACTCCCCATTGCACTGGACAAAGTGGGGAAAGAAAAGAATGAACTTAGAGATTCAAATTCCCACCTGAACCTGCAAGTTTTTATGTCTTCCTGGAAAGAAACTCATGTCTCTTATAGCCACAGAACTGAGATTACTGAAAACCTTCACCTGGTAAGGTACTGAATTCTCAACCTCACAAGATGTCTACTGTCTAAGTGAGGGATTTAATTGGGATGGAACGGAATTCTGAACATTGGGATGGGGTAATATGGGGAGATCTGATAAGGTTGGGAACATTGAAACCCTAAATTCTACGGTTTCTCCTTTAACAGTAGAGACAACCATCCACCTCTGTATGAGAATATTAATTCTACTTTGCTTGAAGAAATTGAATCTCTCCTGAGATAACTGCCTTGAAAGGCACTCCTGATTCTCCTCAGCACCCATTCCATCAGCCCTCTTTACATCTAGACTCAAGTCCCAGCAAGCTCCAAAACATGAGGTACAAAGTGTCTAATGTGGAAGTGCACACAAACAACCATGATTTTTCCAATTTACACAGACAGGTATCAGAATATATGTGAGAATGAATATTAAGGATCTGAGATAATGCTGGAAGGAACATAAAGTTGGATCAGGGTGAATTTACTGATATGAGCCCTAAGCAGAGATTCTAGATTTAATGATGCAGCTAAGGGTTAGAAAGGCTCTAATAGTTTGTTGGACTGGTTGGGTGAAACATGTACCCAAAGGTGGCCTACGCTTAATGAAGTTGAAAGGCCAGACTGCTTCTGTATTTGGTAGGGGAAGGGATCAAAAGGGTCATGGTCAGGGTTGTCTACTAATTTCTTACTTTACCTGTATAAGCGGAAGAGTTCCAGGTAAAGTGAACTGAAGTCTAACTTAAAGACAAGAGTCATGACCCCTCAATCAATTCCCAGATGTGAGCCAGTTTATAGACCCAGAAGCCCCTCCTATGAGGAATACTATTTCTCTTGTCAGGAAATAATAAACAAGAACAAGTCTTACCTGAGCAGGTTACAATCACATCCTCTCTGTGTACACAATTATGCTTTCCCCATCCATTATGTTTACAGTCCCAGATATCTGACTCATTTCCAATGCAAGAAACATCATCCAGCCAAATAGGTCCTGATGCTTCTTTAAAATAGGTTATACCAAACATACGGATAGGCTTTCCACATCCCAGTCGTTTACACACAACAGCTGCATTCCTCGTACTCCATCTGTCATGACACACAGTCCCCCACTGTCCTTGGTATTTCACCTCCAATCTCCCATAACAGGGGCTATCAGCCCCGGCAAGTCTTAGGTCCAGATCTGCCTTATCTGCAAGCAAGACAAAACCACATATTTGAGATCAAATGAGAGGGTCTTTTCAGAAGACTGAAAAGACTCTCTAAATTCACCACTATAAGGCTTTGCCTAATAGGTGACATATTAGGCATACTTTTGGATGAAAAGTTTGGTTTTCTTTCTTTTGACAATTTTTTATTCAATTTTTGGAGAGAATGTGTCTCTAAAGCATGAAACAGCAAAAGCAAATTTACCGAAGTAAAGCCTGGGGAATGTTATAAAGCCTCCAAGAATGATGGGTTTGGATAAGATGAGCAACGTGGAAGCATGCAGAGAAGTTCTTTGAGGTATGGATACAATTCAGGAGATAACTCTGGCAGGTTTCTGCAGTGGAGTCCAGCATCAGCACCAAAGTTCATTCCCTCATAGTCTTCATTTTAGTTTGCCTGCCATGTTTTATAAGATAAAGGGAGGCATATGTACATGAAACTGCCCTTTCATAAAATAAATTCCTTTTTAATTCTTAATTTTTCCAGTGTTCAGAGCACTTGATAAATTTTGAGAAAATCCTTGCTTCCTTCCTTCCTCCCTCCCTCCTTTCTTTTCTTCTTTCTTTTTTTTCTTTTTCTCTTTCTTTCTTTTCTTTCTTTCTTTCTTTCCTTTCTTTCTTTCTTTCTCTTCCTTTCTTCCTCTTTCTTCTTTCTTCCTTTTTCTGTCTTTCATTCTTTCTCTCTCTTCAGTTCTTTCTTCTTTCCTTTCTTCTTTTCTTCTTTCTTTTTCTTTCTTTCTCTCTCCTCTTTCTCCTCTCTTTCTCTCTCTCTTTTTCTTTCTTCTCTCTCTTCTTTCATTCTCTCTCCTTTCTCTCTCTTTCTCTTTCTTTCTTTCTGACTTCTTTGTTTCTCTTTTCTTTCCGTCCTTGCTCCCCTCCCCCTCCCTCCTCCTCCTCTTTCTTTCTCTTTCTTTCTTTCTCTTTCTTTCTTTCTCTTTCTTTCTTTCTTCTTTCTTTCTTTCTTCTTTTTCTTCTTTCTTTCTTTTTCTTCTTTCTTTCTTCTTTCTTTTTTCTTCCTTTCTTCCTTCCTTTCTTCCTCTCTTTCTCTCTCTCTTTCTTTCCAGGGCCTCGCTCTGTCACCCAGGCTAGAGTGCTGTGGCACAATCTTGGTTCACTACAACCTCTGCCTTCAGGGTTTAATCCTCCCACCTCAGCCTCCCAAGTAGCTGGGATTACACGTGCACACCACCACAGCCAGCTATTTTTTGTGTTTTAGTAGAGACAGGGTTTCACCATATTGCCCAGGCTGGTCTAGAACTCCTGACCTCCTTTCGGCCTCCCAAAGTGCCAGGGTTACAGGCATGAGCCACCGTGCCCAGCCGAGAAATATTTTGCTATGCAGGTACTACTGTGATATAGGAAAGGTATAATATTTTATAATGGGTCACTTTAAAAATTCTAAAAGCCTTCCAATTTCCTTACTTGCTATCCAGTACAACTCTTCCATGTGTCTATAATAATCTTACATTCTATTCAACCTAGTATGTGTGTGTGTGTATTTTAAAACATAATATTTAATAATTGCATAGGATACCATCATATGGAGATATAGAGATTCTGTAAGTTATTTAATCAAGACACAATTCTTGGTTACTTATGTTATGGTTAATTTTTCATTTTCACAAATTACGCTGCCATGGACATCCTTACACATAAAGTTTTGAGTATGTCACCAAGTACTTCCATGATATAATGGAAACCAATGTATTCAGTGTAGGTTAAATGTATGGGTGTATGAACAGATATATGATGTATGTATATATAATATATATCATTTCCAGATATACTAAATAAAAATTCATAGAAACAAAGCAAAGAAAAAATTTAAATTCCTGATGCAAATAAATATACAAATGAAGTAGTGTATCCTATTCTAGTATAGGGTAACTGGATAGTATAATGATATAATTTCTGCACAAATCAAACCAATTTATATTTATATGGTATTTTAAGAGACTGGGCTTTTCTACATTGCCCAGGATGGAGTGGAGTGGCTATGTACAGGTGCAAGCATAGCACCTTACAGTCTCTATCTCCTGGGCTCAAGTGATATTCCTGCCTCAGCCTCCTGAGTTGCTGGGACAACAGGCATGTGCCACCATGCCCAACCAATTCATAGGTTTAATATTACCTTAAAAACAATTCTAATTTTAATCCATATTTAGAAGAATAAGAAGAAAAAAGTCGCAAGGAATTTTATGAAAAATAAGAATACTTAGGGAATATATATCTCAGTACATATTAGCCTATAGAAAGCTACGATAGTTAAATGTGTTAAAGTTAGTTAAAGTAGTTAAAGTAAAATGTGATGGTTCTAGAAATAGAAGAGGGGGACTATGTATTTTATAAAGGGACTCTGTAAAATACACAGAGTTCTTACACATTATGAAGACAAAGATCTCACACAACTGAAAAATGGCCAAAGAACCAGAAATGCTAACACATGAACAAATACAAATAAGTTGCTAATAAAGAATTGGGAAAAAGCTCTCATTTGTTATGAAGGAAGTAAGATTTTTGAGCATTGACTTTGGAGCTAAAACAGTCCATATTTGAACTCCAGCTTCACTACTGCCCTGATAGCTGAGTGACCTGGGTGAGTTACTTTCTCTCAGTATCTCTATTTCCTCACTGTAAAATAGAAATTAGAATAGTAACCCCCTTCCTGGGATTCCATGAGGATTCCACGAACCCATATATGTAAACTAATAGAACACTGCCTGGAACACTATAAATATTCAATAACTGTTCATTAATATTATTATATTTTTAAAATCAGATTAACAGTTATTCTAAAATATGAAAACATTCAGTGTTAATATGATACAGTGGAATAATAGGGAACTGAAATCGAATAGAAGAAAAAAACACAATTTATAGACAATAATTTGTTAATATATATCCAAGACTTAAAAAAAAGATGCATATGGTTTTACATGACAATTTCATTTTTAAGTATTTGGCAAATTACATAATCAAGTGTGAAAAATTTATTTCTCAGTATATCAAATAAAATCGTATTTTTAACAATAAAAATTTGAAAACCTTTTAACTTAACATGATGAGATAGTTAAATAAATTATAGTACATTTATGCAATATAGTAAGTAGCCTTTAACATTAAGATAGATTAGTAATGGCCATGTGGAATATGTCTGTGGTATATTGTTCAGCACAAAGGGTACACACACACACACGATCCACAAATATAAACAACAACAACAAAAAAACAAAAGAATGAATGGCAGCATTGCATGTGGATTTAAAAAATTCTTTTAATTTTTTTGTATTTTGACCTTTTCACTGGGTTTATAATTTGAAAAAGTAGTTTCCAAAAAGCAAAAGCAATTTTTATAATGTTTTATATCAATCTATGAGAAAGAGAAAACTAAAATAAAATTGATGTGTACAAAAGAATTGATAGTTAACTTTGCCTACCAAATTAATCACATTAAATGTGAACAGAATAGATAGATAAATAGATTCATAAACCAAACTCCACTCTGCAATTTCTGGATACCATTATATATTATACTAATCTGACATTCTTGAATATAAGGTGTATGTAAGTGTACATTCAAGAATGTCAGGTTATGGCTCACGCCTGTAATCCCAGCACTTTGGGAGGCCGAGGCGGGCGGATCACAAGGTCAGGAGATCGAGACCACGGTGAAACCCCGTCTCTACTAAAAAAATACAAAAAATTAGCCGGGCGCGGTGGCGGGCGCCTGTAGTCCCAGCTACTCGGAGGCTGAGGCAGGAGAATGGCGTAAACCCAGGAGGCGGAGCTTGCAGTGAGCCGAGATCGCGCCACTGCACTCCAGCCTGGGCGACAGAGCGAGACTCCGTCTCAAAAAACAAAACAAAACAAAACAAAAAAACAAGAATGTCAGGTTAGTATAATATTAATAGTGAAAAATTATCAACAGCCTAAACACCAAGAAAAGAGCTCAGGTTAAATTTACTGTACTCATATGATAGAATAACATAAAGTTTTTTAATTTTAATTTTTAAGAAATTAGTTTTGGCCGGGCGCGGTGGTTCAAGCCTGTAATCCCAGCACTTTGGGAGGCCGAGACGGGCGGATCACGAGGTCAGGAGATCGAGACCATCCTGGCTAATATGGTGAAACCCCGTTTCTACTAAAAAATACAAAAAACTAGCTGGGCGAGGTGGCGGGCGCCTGTAGTCCCAGCTACTTGGGAGGCTGAGGCAGGAGTAATGGTGTGAACCCAGGAGGCGGAGCTTGCAGTGCGCTGAGATCCGGCCACTGCACTCCAGCCCGGGCACAGAGCAAGACTCAGTCTCAAAAAAAAAAAAAAGAAATTAGTTTAAGGGTGTGGGAAAATGCAAATGTTATAGCAAGTGAGAGACAAGATACAAAATAAGGAGTTGCATTATCTATATTTCTATCCTTCCATCCACATACAAGGTATGTGTGTGTGTTTCATTTACAAGAACATCATTCTTCATTTATCCTATATCTATCATCTATCAGGCTTTTAGGATATCAATAAATAACAGGACTATCTAGGTATACTCTCATGTAAATAGCATCATTGGAAATGGTTATGTAGGCTCACAATACTCCCCTGACACCTGTGCCCCCTCCCACTTAGGACTCTCTAGATATTCCTTTTTTTTCCCTTCATAAAGTGCCACAGAGAATAATGATGACTGGATTTTATTTATTTATTTCATTTTTTTTTTTACAAGATGAGATCTGACTCTGTTGCCCCAGCTGGAGTGCAGTGACCCAATCATGGCTCACTGCAGCCTTGAATTTCTGGGATCAAGCAATCCTCCTGCCTTAGCCTACTGAGTAGCTAGGACCACAGGCATGTGCCACCACACCCAGATAATTTTTAAATTTTTTGCAGAGGGAGTCTTGCTATATTACCCAAGTTGATTGTGAATCTTGGCCTCAAGTGATCTTCCTGTGTTACAGGTATGAGCCGCTGCACCTAGCTTTGTTTTTTAAATATCTAACCTGTTTTTTTCTGTTTAGAAGGTCTTGGAAATGTTTTATACTTAAAATAATTCATAAGTATTATACACACAGATTTTCTTTGTTTTCAATTCTACTAATGATATTCTAGATTCTTACAGAATTACACATCATATCAACATATGTATATAAATATATCTATATCAGCTATTTGGATTTGTATATATTCCTAATTCTCTATAATAAGCCTTAATTTATAATCAGAAATAAACAATGTATATTATTAAATAAAAAACTTAAAAAGCAGCAGAAAAACTGTTAAGAAAACTGTAAACTAGTACAACTCATTAGTTTAATATGAAGAGAATTTTCCCAGTTATTTTAGAGATACAGATTATACTCACGCAGTGGTACCAGCTGTGTCTGATTTCAGGAGAGACTGCTAGTGAGGAGAAACTTTTTACAATGTGCATTTGAAAAGGTATTTGTGCTGCTTAAGAGTACTTTGCGGTTTTTTTAAGGACTAAAAAACCTTTTTATCAAGCTACTAAGTGCTTCTAACCTCCCAACAAATTATTTCTAAAAATTCAAATGTGCACTCTCTCATGATCTTTGAACCTTACCAGAACAAATTACTCCAGCATCTGATCTTCGGAAGCATGTTCGCTTTGCTTTTCCATCATATATGCAGTCCCAGAGAGATGACTCATTCCCAGTGCAAGATATGCTGTTTATCCAAATGTCTCTAGCTTCATTACTAGGTTTAGCACGACGACTGCCAAAGACACTAAACGGACATCCTAGCTGCTTACAAACCACAAGAGCTTGTTCATTCTTCCAGTTCTGGTCACATATTGTCCACCACTGTTCATGGATTCTCACCTCTACTCTCCCTGAACAATTGTCACTTCCATCTGCTAGTCGCAGTTCCAAATCTGCTCCATCTAGGATGAAGTCACAGAGAAACGTCTGAATTGGATTTGGGACAATATCATCAGCATCCCTCTCCTCCAACCTCCCCATGTGAAGATTAGATGTATCCTTCACATACCGAGAAAAGTAAAGACTGGAAATGCATTTTGTTTCAAAATTTCAACAAGAAGACTTCAATGCTAAAGTACTTGTCGGTCTTTATGACAACAATCTTCTTTTAAATATGAACATTGAAATTAGAATCCTAAGAACCTTGCTTTAGCCTTGCTAAAATTTAAGAAACTAAACATTACAATAAAAAGCCTTAGAATCCTATATGCCATTAATTACATTAATTTTCAAAATATTAGAGTGATTATTTTTAACACCATAAAAGAAAATAAAGTGTTGGGAAATACTTGCCTTTCAGTAACTTCAGAAAGAAAAGGGACAAAAAGAATGTGCAATTAGGAAAAAATCTCTCTTGGATTTAAATAGAAACATGTTCTTTCTCATACTGTTTTCTATGAAGAAGCAAGCCTTTGCTTATTAAACATATTTGCCGTAGGAAATGAAATTTGTTCAGTGGTAATTTTTGAAGGAACTGTGTGTTTTCGCTCTGTCAGCATGTACATCACGTGACTTCTTTGTGTCCCTGTGACTCTGCTTTTTCATGCATACAAATAAATATATTAAATAACCCCAAGAAAGTAAAAATGTGGAGAATTTTTCTTGAAATAATTGAGGAAAGAAGATATAATTTCTATGCCTCATCTCCTCCCATTATTCAAGCTTTTCATACATCATTACAAAGTGTAATTTGCTATCTAGTGAGAAATCTGGTTCACATTGAATAGGTTAGTCTCGGGAGATTTGGAGGTTTATTTTCCTATAAATAATGTGGGTCATAATGATGATAATAATTATGCCTAAACCTATGGAGAACTTCTTGGTTGCCTGGCACATTTTAGGTATTTTCCCTGCACTATTTTATTTAATGCTGTTATCCTAGTCATGATATAAGAAATCTGCAACTTGGAGATTGATTTATACAGGGTCACATAATTATCAAGTGACAGATTTTAAACTGTGAAACTGTGAACTGTTTTTGTTTGGTGAAAAAAAAAATCCTTTGACTACAGGGCTGCAGAGAAGGCCAATGTATCTAACTACCCATTTTCCTGTGGGTTGGCCACATACACATCTATTTTCAGTGTTGGGATTGTTTTCCCACCTTCTTTTCACATCTGCATCATTCTTCCTGGCCCTTCCTTACTCTTCCAGAGGCACATCGTTCCGGAAGTTCCAGAGTTTGAATAGCAACTGGTCTTACAGTTAGGGATGTTATATAAAGTCAGAAGCACACTGTTATGAATTCACTTCATTGTAAGAAAATGTATCAAAATGATTAAGATTCTCTCTCTCTTCCTGTTTCCTCCCCCTCTCCTCTCATCTCTCTCATCTTCTCATGTCTCCCTCTTTTCTCTACCTCCCTTTTATGTGGAGGAAAATTTTTCTTGTAAAATGATGGATTGATCACATATACTGTGGGAAACTCTTTTGAATGGTGAAAGTGGTCGTTCCCCAGATAAAACTTGCAAGCAAACTAGTATAAACAGAAAGAAAAGGATTAAAAGATGTTCTGAATATATTATCCTTCCCAAAAGTCCTATGAGGATGGCATAAATCCTGTGGCTAAGGTACAGCTAAACCCATAAACCTCTGTCTACATATGTTTTTCTATGTATATCGTTCCCTGCTGCATACTCTAGACTTAAGCAAAACTCTTCTTAAAAGAGGCGACCTGATCTCAAATTCTGTAGGAAATAAGATTAAGGCATCCTGTGTAAGGCTGGTAGAATAAGGTCAGTAATAATTTACTAAAGAAGCCTCTTCCATCAAGACAAACTGACTCTCAGAGGAAAATACTTGGCTTTACATCTAGGGAGTCTCCTTTCATAAGAATATTAGAAGGTGTGGATTTAATCTTATTAAGACAGTGAACACGTTTAATTACATCTTTGAACATAAAATACTACTGTGAGAGAAATATGAGCGATATTTTAACCCCTGATATACAAAACTATAAATAAACAGGGAGGGGTAACTGGCTTGTAGTCGAGAGTTGCAAACTAGAAAACAAATGGCTGCAGACAAAAATTCTGCTAGTATAAGGTACAAAGTAATTAGCAAAGTCATAAAGTTTTAGATAGGTACTCTTTGGAAATAGTTTATTTTAATGAGAGGAAGTGCTAAAACAAACTCAATGATAACATAGAAAAATATAGTTGTATCTATGAATACGCAAAGTGATTACACATTTAAAAATTATACTGAATATTAATATGAGCCATACACTTGTATAGATTAATAGCAATTTTGACTAGATTGGATATTTCGTTGCACCAATTAGAATTAAGTAAAACGGTGTGTTGGGGGTGGGTGAAAACCTTATTCCCATGAGGCTTTTACAATGTACTGTGCTGCATAAAACGCAGCATGTTCCCTGAGGAAGAATTGAAAGCGTCAATTCTGACACATCACAATTGGTTGTAACTTCTTCAGGGTTTGGTCCTAGTTCTCCAAAAAAGGAATTTTATCTGATGTAATCATGTGGATGTAAGTCTTACCTGAGCAGATCACAGACACATCGTTCTGATGAATACAGTCCATATTTACAGTTGCGGAATGTCTGCAGTCCCAAAGAAAAGACTCATTACCGGAGCAGGAGACACCATCAAGCCATACAACATCAGATCCTGACTGCAAATGAGGCAAGCCAGCGAAGTGAAGTGCAGTTCCGCATCCCAACTGCTTGCATACGACATCGGCTGCAGCATTGTTCCACTTATGGTGGCATATGGTCCCCCACCTTCCTTGGATTTTCAGCTCTACTCTCCCCACACAGCGGTTAGTTCCACCTACAAGCCTTAGTTCAAGATCACTACTATCTGAAACAGAGATATAAACACAAAGCCCAGGTGAAGTTTTGATCAGAAACTTCAGATTCCAGATCCTGCTATCCAAATTGAGATTCAATGAATGCCTAACTCTTGCTTTTTAAAATTCTTGTACACGTGCAAGATTAATATAATAGAATCTATCCCAGGAAAGGATCATGCTATGATGTTGACAATCCACCAGAATCTCTGGCATTTGGGGAATAAAGCACAACAGAGACTAGAAATGCCCTTTCTGATTGTGAGTTAAGAATAAATCTACCAAAGGTCAAGAATGCATGTAAATTTGTTGTCAAAACATGAGCCTTGCTGGCTCTGAGTCTAGCCAGCAACCATTTTAGAACTTATAACTGTGTATAAGCAGTGGCAATAAGATATCATTGTCATCACCGTCATCATTCTCTTAGTCCTACTTCAAAAATTTTTCTTCCTTTAAGTGAACATTTAACTCCACCTCTTTGCAATATAACTTCCAATTATTCATCTTACTGGAATTTACTCTTGAATGAAATGGAACAAATGAAACAAATGAAAAATAAAACTTCCAAAGGTGAAAGCAAGTGTGGCCAGCCATAAATTATGGACTTGTCATATTATTAAAACACTCTGTTGATTTAATTCAAATTATCAGCCTTTCCTTATTACCTTATTTCTTTATATCACTTAGCAAAATTGACCACTACATATATATATATATCATGCGTAGTGGTCAATTTTACTAAGTGATATAAAGAAAAAAGGAAATAAGGAAAGGCTGAGAATTTGGATATTTTATATATGTATGTATATATATAGTGATCAATTTTGCTAAGTGATATAAGGAAATAAGGAAAGATTGAGAATTTGGATATATATATATATACACACACACACACACACACACACAAAATCATCTCACCATATCCACGGGGGTGTGGTTCCAGGACTCCTATGGATACTAAAATCTGCAGATACTCAAGTTCCTTAGTTGGCCTTCTGTGTCTGCTGGTTTCACACCCACGGATTCAACTAAATGCAAAGTTTCCATCAGCAGTTGATTGACTCCATGGATATGAAACCCACAGATTCTAAAGGCCAACTGTGTGTGTACATACATATTTTTACACTTAGCAAAATTGACCACTATATATATATATAATATATTATATAATATAAATATAATATATAATATAAAATATGTTTTATATTATATGTTATATTTGCCTAGGTCTTCCAAGAATCCAAGAATACATTGTCTGTCTGTCTGTCTCCCTCTCTCTCCAATTGCTTGTTTTGTCCCCATATCTGTCAGTTAAATGAATGAGTCTTTTTTACAGATTATTTACCTTTATTTAATAAATTAACATACAGTAAAATTGACTGGTTTTGTGTACATTTTTGTGTGTATAGTTCTCTAAGTTGTAATACAGGCATTAATTTGTGTAACTATTACCACAGTGAGAATATAGAACTTTGTTAACCCATTCATTCATTGAAAGACAGTTAGTTACAGTGTATTATTGTTTTAATATATTGCTAGGTTCAAGAAACAGAATGTTATACTAGCAATATTTTAAAACTATTTCTATTTTTTTATTTTTGTTGATATATATCAGTTGTATGTATTTTGGGGATACATGTGATATTCTGATACCTATATACAGTATGAAATATTCAAATTAGAGTAATTTGGATATCTGTCACCTCAAAATTTTGTCTTTTATTCGTGGCGAGAACATTCCAAATCTTCTCTTCTAACTATTTAGATGTTTTTTTCTTAATCTAATTATTGATTAAGGAAATAGATTCCCAGAAATAATGTGGAACCTTGGATCTAGGCATACTCAAAGTGATTCACAATTGGGCATGCCAGCTCTTTGAGTCAAAACAGTGCCTCTGCTTTTGTTATTTTGATGGGCTGGTTTGTTTTTTCCTGTAGATTTGCTTAAGTTCCTTGTAGATTCTGGATATTAGCCCTTTGTCAGATGGACAAATTGCAAAAATTTTCTCTCATTTTTTAGGTTGACTGTTCACTCTGACAATAGTTTCTTTTGCTGTGCAGAAGCTCCTTAGTTTAATTAGATCCCATATGTCAATTTTGGCTTTTGTTGCCATTGCTTTTGGTGTTTTAGTTATGAAGTCTTTGCCTATGCCTTTGTCCTGAATGGTATTGCCTAGAAATACCTAGAAAACCTAGAATAGGTTTTCTTCTAGGGTTTTTATGGTTTTAGGTCTTACATTTAAGTCTTTAATCCATCTTGAGTTAATTTTTGTATAAGGCGTATGGAAGGGTTCCAGTTTCATTTTTCTGCATATGGCTATCCAGTTTCCTGATACCATTTATTAAATAAGGAATCCTTTCCCCATTGCTTGTTTTTGTCAGGTTTGTCAAGGATCAGATGGTTGTAGGTGTGTAGCATTATTTCTGAGGCCTCTGTTCTGTTCCATTGGTCTATATATCTGTTTTGGTATCAGTAATATGCTGTTTAGTTACTGTAGCCTTGAGGTACAGTTTGAAGTCAGATAGCATGATGCCTCCAGCTTTGTTCTTTTTGCTTAGGATTGTCTTGGCCAAACAGGCTCTTTTTTGGTTCCATATGCAATTTAACGTAATTTTTTCTAGCACTGTGAAGAAAATCAATGGTAGCTTGACGGGGATAGCATTGAATCTATAAATTACTTTAGGCAGTATGGCCTAAAGTAATTTTCATGATATTGATCCTATTTATGAGCATGGAATGTTTTTCTATGTTTGTGTCCTCTCTTATTTCCTTGAGCAGTGGTTTGTAATTCTCCTTGAAGAGGTCCTTCACATCCCTTGTAAGTTGTATTCCTAGGTATTTTATTCTCTTAGTAGCAATTGTGAATGGGAGTTCACTCATGATTTGGCTCTCTGTTTGTCTATTATTGTGTATAGGAATGCTTGTGATTTTTGCACATTGATTTCATATCCTGAGACTTTGCCGAATTTGCTCATGAGCTTAAGGAGATTTTGAGCTGAGACGATGGGGTTTTCTAAATATACAATCATGTTATCTGTAAACAGAGACTATTTGACTTCCTCTCCTTCTATTTGAATACCCTTTATTTCTTTCTCTTGCCTGATTGCCCTGGCCAGAACTTCCAATACTATGTTGAATAGGAGTGGTGAGAGAGGGCATCTTTGTCTTGTGCTGGTTTTCAAAGGGGATGCTTCCAGCTTTTGCCCATTCAGTATGATATTGGCTATGGGTTTGTCATAAATAGCTCTTATTATTTTGAGATACATTCCATCAATACCTAGCTTATTGAGAGCTTTTAACATGATGGGGTGTTGAATTTTATCGAAGGCCTTTTCTGCATCTATTGAGATAATCATGTGGTCTTTGTCATTGGTTCTGTTTATGTGAAGGATTATATTTACTGATTTGCATGTATTGAATTAGCCTTGCATCCCAGAAATGAAGATGACTTGATCATGGTGTATAAGCTTTTTGATGTGCTGCTGGATTTGGTTTGCCAGTATTTTATTGAGGATTTTCACATCAATGTTCATCAGGGATATTGGCCTGCAGTTTTTTGTTGTTGTTATTGTGTCTCAAAACAGTGTAAAATAATTAACAAAATGGCATCAACAGGTTCTTACCTATCAATAATTGCTTTAAATGTAAATTGATTAAATTCTCTAATGAAAAAACAGAGTGGAGAGGTTAAAAAATGGCAAACAAGTGGCAGAACAAATGGACTTAACGCATTTTTACAGGAAATTTTACCCAACAGCTGCAGAATATGCATTCTATTCATCAGCACATGGAATATTCTCTAAAATAGACCATATGATAGGCCACAAAACAAGTCTCCACACATTTAAGAAAATCAAAATTATATCAAGTACGCTCTCATACCACAGTGGAAGAAAATTGGAAATCAGCCCCAAAAGAAATCCTCAAAACAATGCAAATACATGGAAATTACATAATCTGCTCCTAAATGAGCACTGGGTCAACAATGAAATCAAGATGGAAATTTTAAAATTCTTTGAACTGAATGGTAATAGTCACACAACCTATCAAAACCTCTGGAATACAACAAAGGTGGTGCTAAGAGGAAAGTTCATAGCCTTAAATGCCTACATCAAAAAGTCTGAAATAGATATTTTTAAAATTATTATTATTATACTTTAAGTTCTAGGGTACATGTGCACAATGTGCAGGTTTGTTACATACGTATACATGTGCCATGTTGGTGTGCTGCACCCATTAACTCATCATTTACATTAGGTATATCTCCTAATGCTATCCCTCCCCTCTCCGCCCTCCCCACAATAGGCCCCGGTGTGTGATGTTCCCCTTCCTGTGCCCAAGTGATCTCATTGTTCAATTCCCACCTATGAGTGAGAACATGTGGTGTTTGGTTTTCTGTTCTTGTGATAGTTTGCTGAGAATGATGGTTTCCAGCTGCATCCATGTCCCTATAAAGGACACGAACTCATCCTTTTTTATGGCTGCATAGTATTCCATGGTGTATATGTGCCACATTTTCTTAATCCAGTCTGTCACTGATGGGTTTCTACCCAGAGGAAAAGAAGTCATTATCTGAAAAAGGTATTTGCACATGCATGTTTATAGCAGCACAATCTGCAATTGTACAAACATGGCAACAACCCAAATGCCCATCAATCAATGAGTGGGTAAAGAAAATATATATCACAATTTATATCTATATCTATATCTATGTATACACCATGGAATACTACTCAGCCATAAAAATGGAATGAAATAATGGCATTCACAGCAACCTGGATGGAATTGCAGACCATTATTCTAAGTGAAGTAACTCAGGAATGGAAAACCAAACATGGTATGTTCTCACTCATAAGTGGGAACTAAGCTATGAAGATGCAAAGGTATAAGAATGATGTAATGGAGAATAGAGCAGCAGATCCTGACAAGGAGGATTCAACCACTACAGCGCTTGAGCTATGTGCTAAGGAAAAAACTGCCTCCTCTAGGGGGTCCCTGAACTCCATGACTTCTGACTGGGAGAGAACTCCCAACAGGGGTTGACAGACCCCTCGTACAAGAGAGCTCTGGCTGGCATCAGGCCGGTGCCCTCTGGGACAAAGCTTCTAGAGGAAAGAGCAGGCAGCAATATTTGCTGTCCTGCACCCTCTGCTGGTGATAACCAGGCAAATAAGGTCTGGAGTAGAGCCCAAGCAAACTGCAGCAGACCTGGAGAAAAGGGGCATGACTGATAGAAGAAAAAACTAACAAACAAAAAGCAATAACATCAACATCAATGAAAGAACGTCCACACAGAAACCCCATCCAAAAGTCTTCAGTCACAAAGATCTAAGGTAGATTAACCCATGAAGATGAGGAAAAACCAGTGCATAAATGCTGAAAATTCCCAAAACCAGAATACCTCTTCTCCTCCAAATGATCGCAACTCCTCTCCAGCAAGGGCACAAATGAGTTTGTATATATGTATTATACACACATGTATATAAACATATATACATACATAGAATGAGTTTGATGAACTGACAGAAGGAGGCTTCAGAAGGTGGACAATAAACTCCTCTGAGCTAAAGGAGCGTGTGTTCTAACCTAATTCAAGGAAGCTAAGAACCTTGAAAAAAGGTTAAAGAACTACTAACTAGAATAATCAGTTTAGAGAAAAACATAAATGACCTGATGGAGCTGAAAAATACAGCACAAGAACTTCGTGAAGCAAACACAAGTATCAATAGTCAACTCGATCAAGCAGAAGAGAGGATATCAGAGATTGAAGATCAGCTTAATGAAATAAAGCGTGAAGACGAGATTAGAGAAAAAATATTGAAAAGGAACGAACAAAGCCTCAAAGAAATGTGGAACTATGTGAAAAGACCAAACCTATGATTGATTAGTGTACCTGAAAGTGATGAAGAGAAAGGAACCAAGTTGGAAAACACTTTTTGGGATATTATCCAGAAGAATGTCCCCAACCTAGCAAGACAGGCTGAAATTCAAATTCGGAAAATACAGAGAACACCACAAAGATACACCTTAAGAAGAGCAACCCCAAGACACACAATCATCAGATTCCAAAGGTTGAAACTAATGAAAAACTGTTAAGGGAAGCCAGAGAGAAAGGTCAGGTTACCCACAAAGGGAAGCCCATCAGACTAACAGCAGATCTCTCTGCAGAAACCCTACAAGCCCAAAGAGATTGGGGGCCAATATGCAACATTCTTAAAGAAAAGAATTTTCAATGCAGAATTTCATATTCAGCAAAACTAAGTTTCATAGATGAAAGAGAAACAAAATCCTTTACAGACAAGCACCAGACCTGCCTTACAAGAGCTCCTGAAGGAAGCACTAAATATGGAAAGGAAAACTCAGTACCAGCCACTGCAAAAACAGACAAAAATATAAAGACCAATGACACTATGAAGAAACTGCATCAACTAATGTGCAAAATAACCAGCTAGCATCATGATGACAGGATCAAATTCACACATAACAATATTAACCTTAAATGTAAATGGGCTAAATGCCCCAATTAACAGACACAGGCTGGCAAATTGGATAAAGAGTCAAGACCCATTGGTGTGCTATATTCAAGAGACAAATCTCATGTGCAAAGACATACATCAGCTCAAAATAAAGGGATGGAGAAATATTTACCAAGCAAATGGAAAGCAAAAAAAAAAGCAGGGGTTGCAATGCTAGTCTCTGATAGGAAGACTTTAAACCAACAAAGATCAAAAAAGACAAAGAAAGGCATTACATAATGGTAAAGAGAATAATGCAACAAGCAGAACTATCATATATATATGAATATATATAAAAATATACACATATATACATATGTACATATACACATATACGTGTATATATAAGATCCAAATAAGCTGAATTAGAAACAAAATATGCTATATACATACATGTTTATACATATATTCATATATATACACATACATATGTATATCCATATACATATGTATGTATATACATGTAGATATTTGTATATACATATGTGTATACATATATGTTATGGACATGCATATATGTGTATTATGCACATGTATAATACATGTGTACATGTATAATACATGCATACATATACATGTATGTATATACTTGTGTGATACATATATGTAAACATATATATGTATATATGCATGTATGTATATATGTATATGTGTATATGTACATACATGTATGGATATATGTATATGTTATTCTATACATGCATGTATGTATATGTGTATGTATATATGTATACGTGTATACATATACATGTGTATAATACATATATGTATATATACATATATATGTATGTGCATGTATGTATATGTATGTATATTCATGTGTACATATATACATGTATATATATTTATATATACATATATGTGTGTGTGTATATATATATATACAGGTGCACCCAATACAGGAGCACCAAATTCATAAAACCAGTTCTTAGAGACCTACAAACAGACTTAGACTTCAACACAATAATAGTGGGAGACTTTAACACCCCACTTTCAATATTAGAAAGATCAAGGAGACAGAAAATTAACAAGGACATTCAAGAGTTCAACTCAGCTCTGGGCCAAGGAAACCTAATAGATATCTACAAAACTCTCCACAGCAAATCAACAGAATATACATTTTTCTCAGCACCACATAGCACTTATTCTAAAATCAATCTCATAATTGGAAGTAAAACATTCTTCAGCAAATGCAAAAGAATGGAAATCATAACAAACAGTCTCTCAGGACACAGTGCAATCAAATTAGAACTCAGAATTAAGAAACACACTCACAACCACAAAACTACATGGAAGCTGAACAACCTGCTTCTGAATGACCACTAAGTAAATAACAAAATTAAGGCAGAAATAATGCAGTTCATTGAAACCAATGAGAACAAACAGACCATGTAGCAGAATCTCTGGGACACAGCTAACACAGTGTTAAGAGGGAACTTTATAGCATTAAACACCATCAGAAAGCAGGAATGATCTAAAATTGACACTCCAACATCACAATTAAAAGAACTAGAGAAGGAGAGCAAACAAATTTAGAAGCTAGCAAAAGAGAAGAAATAACTAAGATAAGAGCAAAACTGAAAGAGATAGAGACACAAAAAACCTTCAGAAAACAATCAACCCAGGAGCTGATTTTTTGAAAAGATTAACAAAATAGATAAACTGCTAGCCAGATTAATAAGAAAGAAAAGAGAGAAGAATCAAATAGACACAATAAAAATGATAAAGGGGATATCGCCACTGATCCCACAGAAATACAAACTACCATCAGAGAACACTATATCCACCTCTACACAAATAAGCTAGAAAATCTAGAAGAAATGGATAAATTCCTGGACACATACACCCTCCCAAGACTAAACCAGGAAAAAGTTAAATCCCTGAATAGATCGATAACAAATTCTGAAAAAGAGACCCTAATTAATAGCTTACCAACCCAAAAAAGCCCAGGACCAGAGGATTCACAGCGGAACTCTGCTAGAGGTACAAAGAGGATTTAGTACCATTCCTTCTGAAACGATTCCAAACAATAGAAAAAGAGACACTCCTCCCTAACTCAATTTTATGAAGCCAGCATTATCCTGATTCCAAAACCTGGGAGAAATACAACAAAAAAAAGTAAATTTCAGGTCAATATCCCTGATGAACATCAATGCAAAAATCCTCAATAAAATACTGGCAAACTGAATCCAGCAGCACACCAAAAAGTTTATTCACCACGATCAAATTGGCTTCATCCCTGGGATGCCAGGCTGGTACAACATACACAAATCAATAAATATAATCCATCACATAAACAGAACCAATGACAGAAACCACATGAGTACCTCAAAAGATGCAGAAAAGGTCTTCGATATAATTCAACACCCCTTCATGGTAAAAAAACCAAAAAACAAAAAACAAAAAAACTCTCAATAAACTAGGTATTGACGGAAGACAGCTCAAAATAATAAGAGCTATTTATGACAAACCCATAGCCAATATACTGAATGGGCAAAAGCTGAAAGCATCCCCTTTGGAAACCAGCACAAGACAAGGATGCCCTCTCTCACCCCTCCTATTCAACATAGTACTGAAAGTTCTGGCCAGGGCAATCAGGCAAGAGAAAGAAATAAAGCATATTCAAATAGGAAGAGAGGAAGTCAAATGGTCTTTGTTTGCAGATGACATGATTGTATATTTAGAAAACCCCATGTCACAGCCCAAAATCTCCTTAAACTGATAAGCAACATCAGCAAAGTCTCAGGATACAAAATCGATGTGTAAAAATCACAAGCATACGTATACAACAATAATAGACAAGCAGAGAGCCAAATCATGAGTGAACTCCCATTCACAATTGCTACAAAAATAATAAAATACCTAGGAATACAACTTACAAGGGACATGAAGGACCTCTTCAAGGAGAACTACAAACTGCTGCTCAAAGAAAGCAGAGAGGATACAAACAAATGGAAAAACATTCAATGCTCATGGATAAAAAGATTCAATACTGTGAAAATGGCCATACTGCCCAAAGTAATTTATAGATTCAATGCTATTCCCATCAAGCTACCATTGACTTTCTTTACAGAACTAGAAAAAACTACTTTAAATTGCATATGGAACCAAAAAAGAGCCTGTATAGCCAAGATAATTCTAAGGAAAAAGAACAAAGCTGAAGGCATCATGCTACCTAAGTTCAAAACTACACTACAAGGCAATAACCAAACCAGCATGGTACTGGTACCAAAACAGAAATATAGACCAATGGAACAGAACAGAGGCCTCGGAAATAACACCACACATTTACAACCATCTGATCCTTGATAAACATGACAAAACCAAGCAATGGGTAAAGGATTCCCTGTTTAATAAATGATGCTGGGAAAACTGGCTAGCCATATGCAGAAAACTGAAACTGGAACCCTTCCTTAAACTTTATACAAAAATTAACTCAAGATGGATTAAAGACTTAAATGTAAGACCTAAAATCATAAACAATCCTAGAAGAAAACCTAGGCAATACCATTCAGGATATAGGCATGTGTGAAGGCTTTATGACTCAAACACAAAAGCAATGGCAACAAAAGCCAAAATTTACAAATAGGATCTAATTAAACTACAGAGGTTCTGCTCTGCAAAAGAAACTATCATCAGAGTGAACAGGCAACCTTCAGAATAGGAGAAAATTTTTGCAATCTGTCCATCTGACAAAGGGCTAATATTCAGAATCTACAAGGAACTTAAACAAGTTTACAAGAAAAAACCAAACAACCCCATCAAAAAGTGGGCAAAGGATGCGAACAGACACTTCTCAAAAGAAGACATTTATGCAACCAACAAACATATGAAAAAAAGCTCATCATCACTGGTCATCAGAGAAATGGAAACCAAAACCACAGTGAGATACATCTCACACCAGTTAGAATGGCGATCATTAAAAACTCTGGAAACAACAGATGCTGGCGAGGATGTGGAGATGTAAATTAGTTCAACAATTGTGGAAGACTGTGGTGATTCCTCAACAGTCTAGAACTAGAAAAACCATTTGACCCAGCAACCCCATTACTGGGTAAATACTCAAAGATTATAAATCATTCTACTATAAAAACATATGCACACACATGTTTATTGCAGTACTATTTACAAAAGCAAAGACTTGGAACCAACCCAAATGCCCATCAATAATAGACTGGATAAAGGAAATGTGGCACATATACACCATGGATTACTATGCAGCCATAAAAAAGAATGAGTTCATGTTCTTTGCAGGGACATGGATGAAGCTGGAAACCATCATTCTCACCAAATTAATACAAGAACAGAAAACCAAACACCACATGTTCTCACTCATAAGTGGGAGCTGAACAATGAGAACAGATGAACAAATGGAGGGGAACATCAGACACTTGGGCATGTCTGGGAATGGGGCGCAACGGGAGGGAGAGCATTAGGACAAATACCGACAGCATGTGGGGCTTAAAACCTAGATGACAGGTTGATAGGTCAGCCAACCACCATGGCACATGTATATCTATGTAACAAACCTGCATGTTCCCCACACATATCCCAGAACTTAAAGTAAAAATAAATAAATAAATAAATAAATAAATAGGACTTTGGGGACTTAGGGGAAAGAGTGGGAGGTGGGTAAAGGATAAAAACTACACTGTGGATTCAGTGTATACTGCTTAGGTGATGGGTGCATCAAAATCTGAGAAATCACTACTAAAGAACTTATTCATGTAACCAAACACCACCTGTCACCCCCAAAATCGGGTTGATAGGTGCAGCAAACTGCCATGGCACATGTATACCCATGTAACAAACCTGCATGTTCTGTACATGTGTACCGGAACTTAAAGTAAACAATAAACAAATAAAAAGACAGAGTGGTTGAATGGATTAAGAAAAAACATGGTCCAAATATATGCTGCTTACAAGGGACTCACTTCTTTAGTTTTAGGACACACATAGGCTGAAAATAGAGATGCAAAAACATATTTCATGTAAATGACAACCAAAGGTAAGCCAGAGGATCTATGTTTATATCTGACAAAATAGATTTAAGTCCAAAATTGTAAAAAGAGACAAAGAAGTCCATTATATAATGATAAAGGGGTTAATTCATCAAGAGGATATAACAAGAAAAAATATATATGAGCCCCTGTCAAAGCACCTAAACATATAAAGCAAATATTAGGAGACTGAAAGGGAGAAATAGACAGTAATACATAATAGTAGGGATTTTAATACTCCATTTTCAAAAATGGACAGATAATTCAAACAGAAAATCAATAAAGAAATAGTGGACTTGAACAACACTATAGACTAAAGGAACCTAACAGACACATATGTAACATTCCATCTAAAGTAGCAGAATATAGCTTCTTTTAAAGGGTGCACATATCATGCTCCAGGACAGATAATATTTTAGGCCACAAAACAAGTCTTAACAAATTTAACAAGATTAATATAATGTCAAGTATCACGTATGGCTACAATGGTTTGAAACTGGAAATCAGTAACAGAGGAGAGTTGAGAAATTCACAAATATGTGGAAATTAAATATCATACTCTTGTACAATCAATAGGTCAAAGAAGTAATTAAAAGAGAAATCAAAAAGCATCTTAAGACAAACAAAAATAGAAACAAAATATGCCAGAACTTATGAAATGAAGCAAAAGCAGTTCTAAGAGGGAAGTTCAGTGACAAACACCTATGTTAAGAAAAAAAGAAAGATCTTAAACAACCAAACTTTACAACTCAAGGAACAAGAAAAAGAGGAACAAGTTATGCTTGAAGTCAACAGAAGAAAAGAAATAATAAATGGTAGAGAATAAATCTATGAGACTATAAAAACAAAAATTTTAACAAAACTAAGAGCTTTAAAAAAAAAACAAAATTGACAGACTTAGCTAGACTGTGAAAAAAGAGGAAAGTCAAATAAATGAAATAATAAATGAAAGAAAAAACATTACAACTGACACCACAGAAACACAATCATAAAATATTACTAAAACAATTATTAAAAATGAATTTTATAATCTAGAAGAAATAGTTACATTCCTAGAAACATACATTCTACAAAGACTGATTCAAAAATAAACAGAAAATCTGAGAAGACCAATAATAAATAAGGAGATTGAATCAGTAATCAACAGTCTCCACAAAAGAAAAAGCCCAGGACCTGATGTTACAAGTGAATTCGATCGAACGTTTAAAGAAGAATTAATGCCAATAGTTCTTAAAGTCTTGCAAAAAATCAAAGAGGAGGAAAGACTTACAAACTCATTTGAAGAGGCCAGCATTACCCTGAGACCAAAGTCAGACAAGGACACTATAAGAAAAGGAAACTACAAATATCTTTTATAAAAATGGCTGCAAAAATCTTCAAAAAATACTAGCAACTGGCAAACCAAATTCAACCACATATTAATAGGATCACTAGCCATAATTAAGTGGGATTTATCCCTGAGATGCAACAACAGTTCAACATATAGAAAATAATAAATAGAATACATCATATTAATAGAATGAAAGATAAAAATCATATTATCATCTCAACTGATGCAGAAAAAACATTTGAAAACATTTTCAAAGAAATTGAAAACATTTTCAAAGAATGTTGAAAACAAATTCAACACTCTTTCATGATAAAAATTCTCCCTGGGCAACAGAGCGAGACTCCGTCTCAAACAAGCAAACAAACAAAAAAAACTCTCTCAACAAATTAGGTACAAAAGAAATGTACTTCAACGTAATAGATACCAGATAGAGCAAGCCCACAGCTAACATTATATTCAGTGGTGAAAGCTAAAAAGTTTTTCTCTAAGATTAGTAACAAGACAAGGATACTCACTGTCACCACTTCCATTCAATATAGTACTGAAAGTCCTCACCAGAGCAATCAGGCAAGAGAAATAAATAAAAGGCATTCAAATTGCAAAAGAAGAAATAAGGTTGTCTATGTTTTCAGATGACTTGAGCTTATATACAGTAAACTGTAGAGACTTAAAAAAAATGCTTGAACTAATAAATAAATTCAGTAAATTTGCAGGATACAGAAAATATTTTTTAAAGCAGCTGCATTTCTTTTTCTTTTTTTCTTTTTTTTTTCTTTTTTTTTTTTTTTTTTTTTGAGACAGAGTCTTGTTCTGTCGCCCAGGCTGGAGTGCAATGGCATGATCTTGGCTCACTGCCTCCCAGGTTCAAGCAATTCTCCTGCCTCAGCCTCCCAAGTAGCTGGAATTACAGGCACGTGCCACTAGGCCTGGCTAATTTTTGTATTTTTAGTAGAGATGGGGTTTCACCATGTTGCTCAGGCTGCTCTGGAACTCCTGACCTCAAGTGATCTGCCCGCTTCGGCCTCCCAAAGTATTGGGATTACACGCGTGAGCAACAGTGCCGGGCCTAAAAAGTTGCATTTCTATATACTGACAACAAACTGCCTGGAAAAAAATTGAGAAAACAATTCCATTTATAAGAGCATCACAAAGAATAAAATACCTGGGAGTAAATTTAACTAAGGAGGTGAAATATCTGTATTCTGAAAACCAGAAGTCATTGATAAAAATCATGGAACGATATCCCACGTTTATGGATTAAAAGAATTAATATTGTTAAAATGTTCATTCTACCTCAAAAGACCTACAGATACTGTACTGCATGCTTAAAAGCAGCTACGAAGGTAGCTATTATGTTAAATGTTCTTACCATCAAAAAATTAATAATAAAAGGGGTGGGAAGAAACTTTGGGAAGTGATGCATATTCTTATGGCCTTGATGGTGGTGATGGTTTCATGGGTTTACAGTTTTTCTTAAACTCATCAGGTTGTGTATATTAAATATGTACAGCTTTTTACATGTCAAACAAACTCTAAGGGCTTTAATAAAATGATAAAGGCAGGCCAGATAGCAAGAATTTGACAATGTCATACTTGCTAATGTGATTCTTGTTCAGTGAACATGACAATCCAGTCCCCTCATGCAGGCATCCTTCCAAGTTATAGAGGTTTCAGACTGTATTTAATGGTGCTGGTCAATGATTAATTACAACTTACTTCCCTTGCTTCTTTTGTTCTTAGTTAAGTCTCATCAAACTTATGATAAAATTATATAATAAATTTCCTATGAAGAGTGTATATTCTGACCAATTTTCAAAAACATTCTGGCCTACTTGATAGTTACATTGCTAATTGCAAAACAATAATTTGAAGCTTTGTTTATACGTCACTCTGTTATAAATTTAGTACCAGATAAATTCTGCTGAATCAAATAATGTCTGGCTGCCCTTGGCAAAACTGGGTTTCTGTAACTGAAAAATCTGTAACTGAAGCCAAACACCTTTAAATAAAACTGTAAAATCCAAGACTATTTTGATTGCCAAGATACCCCCTTTATGGTTTTAACTATCATCCAGAAACTAAAATAAGGAGTAAAATTAGAGAATTGTATTTAGCTACATAACATAGACAATTGTACTGATAAAAAAAATTTTTTTAAGTCAATGGAATCTATTTAGTGTGAAATATACGTTCACTTTCAATGTTCTTTAGATGGCATGTATTCATACTGTTTGCCCAGTAGATTATTAGTTCCTTGAGGACAAAATATGTAACACATACCTTTTGCTTATTTTTCACAGAATCAGTCATTGTGTCTAGTACACAACAAGAAAAAGCCCTAGAAAAATCATCTCTTTGTCACTTATAACTTATCTCTGTAGTTCTTTCTTCACTCAGAGTAGTATTCTTGCACTGTAAGCCAGTATTTTCATATGATTTACCAGCTTCTGGACTAAAGCCCCCTTCCTCACTTCTTCATTCTCCCATTCAGTTGTATTGTATCAAACCTAGATTTGACTTCCCTTTGTTCTCTTTTGTTTCTATACCTATATACCACCCTCATCATTACAACTTGCTTTCAATAGCTGTAATTTTGGCGAGAATTTGATACTCTATTTTGCACTTTGGGGGACATTTGTGGTCACTTAAACGTAGTGAAAATATAAAACTAACTTTTGCTAATTCTGCTGCTGCTGTTCCTTTCACATCCAGGTAGCTGGAAGAAGTAAATAAATTATGTTTGCAGACTCAAATAATCCAATCAAACTAGTCTATAGGTGTCAATACCAAAGTAAAAATATAAATAACAAATTATTTAATCCGAGTTTCTTCTACAAAAACTGACTTAAAAAATATAATTATATATACAATATTGTGTTATGTGCCAAAATTGTTAAACATAATCAGAAGATATGTGTAGCAAAGTTTAATAAACAAGAAAAAACTATGTAAAATAAAGGATATTATCTCAAATTTGAAATTGTAACTGGATACTTTTATCTTCCCCATTTTGTCATGAGGAGAAATGTTTTCAAACCATGTAACAATTAAAACACATTTTAGGTTAAATAATAGAATTCTTAGGGGCTATTATGACATTTATAAATCAAAATAAAATGTCCACTTCAGTAAGCATTACTGCAAATTATCAAAAATGTTTTGAGAATTTCCTTGGATTTGTCTTTATAGTAAATTTGTAAACCACAAAATCATATATGTCTTAATTCCTCTAAAATCTCCCAAGATTTTATCAATTGCAAAGTCCTCAAGCACTGCTGATATGCTGATACTAAATTTATATCTCTAACTCAGACATTTCTTCTGAGAATTTCCAGTGGGAATATCCACCTGCATATTTTCCAAGTACCTCAAAAATGTTCTAACACTCTTAGCATCTTGCTTTTAAATGGTACTACTGGCTACAAGGCTGTATACATAAGAAATTTGGGAAAAATTCTTACCCTTCTTTCTTTCTCACCTCTTTTTTCACTTCTCTTGGTACTATCAAAGCTGCTGTGTAATTATAACTCCAATCCATCCACTTATCTCTATCTTAACTATTTTAGCCCTAGTCAAACCACTATCATGTCTTACCTGACCTCCTTCAGGGTCTTCTTAACTCGTGTCTCTGCATCCAAGCTTGGCTCTCAAAAGCTGTTGTTCATTCAGTTAGTCCACGATATTATAATAATCAAATTTTATCATGGTAATTATCTGCATAAAACCCTTCAAAGAATACCCTTGGCTATTAAAATAAAGTCTAAAACTCTTGCCATAGCTCCCCAGTCTCTGAGTACAAGCCCTCAGCTTCATCAACTATCACGCAACCTCTGAGTACAAGCCCTCAGCTTCATCAACTATCACGCAACCTTCCTCATTAAGTTATAGCTACTCCAGTGTTTTCTCTACCCTTGGAGGCCACCAAGTCCTTTCTTACTTCAGGAGAATTGGGTTTGTCCCTTTGAAATACTGTTTGTTGAAAAACTGCTTTTAACACCTCAGATTTCAGTAACCCAATTCTAAAGACCTACATTAAGTAAGTCATCCTATTAAATAATCTGATACTAATTTGTATCTTTATTTCAAAACATTTATTGGAGTTTACAAACCTGTAGATATTCGTAGAAGAAAAAACAGAAGAAATTAGAAGGCTTTACAGAAGGTTCTAAGTACTCTTCCTGACTTTGAACTACTCCAAGACTTTAAGTTCTTTCAGATTATTATTCACTTTTTGTAAGAACTCTGTCAGCCAGTAGGAGACAGATCACTTAGAAATTAAAGAATATTGTATCTTCCTGAAATTCCAAACATAAAAAAATGATCGAGAGGAACTGGATTTTAAGAATAGGAACAAAGACATCATATTTTCTATGCCTCTTCCACCTTCCCGAGTTTCTAATAAATTAACCAGTTAAAACATAAACATGTATAGGTCACCTAAAATTGCTGAAAACTATGCTAATTGTTAGGAATAAATAAGTCTAAAATAATTCCCATCCCTCTGGTATTAGCATATTTGAGAGAAGGCAAGAAATTAAATAACTAAAATGTTATTAACACATGAAGAATTAGGACAGAGTGCCATCACAGCATATGAATAGGATATGTTTATATTTGAGAAAGTCTTCCCTGAGGAAATGTTCTTTAAGATGACGTTAATGGATAACCAAATTTAGCTAAGAGAAATGAAGGAGGAAGAGTTTTTTTCTACCTAGAGGAAAAGAATGTCTCAATGTTCTGAGGTGGGACAGAAAATATCACGTACATGAAAGAACGCAGCAGAGATCAAGCAGAAAAGAGGAGAGAGTAGCAACATCTTGCAGATAATAAGAAATTTCCTGTATTACTTTAAGGTCAACTAAATGTGCTTCAAAAAACATCACTTCCGCTGCAGTGTGGAGAATGGATGTGAAGGTGTTTGTAATGACTGCAGAGAGGCCACTGGGGAGAGGTCGTTGCTTTCCATAGTGACTTCTTAGAGGTGGTGAGTGATTGTTGCTTGGTTTATATTGATAGCAATGAAAATCGTGAAAAGAAGCCACATTCTTCAGCCGGGTGTGGTGGCTCTGCAGTGAGCAGAGATCGCGCCACTGCACTCTAGCCTGGGCAACAGCCTGGGTGACAGAATGAGACTCTGTCCCCCCAAAAAAGAAGCCACATTTTAAAATATTTAAATAGTATAATCATTTCCATCTGGTCATGTAATGAATATAGTGTGCTAACAGAGAAATGAAGGACTTAAAAGTGATCCCCTAGTTGAACAACAAGAACACATAGACACAGAGCGGGGAGCATCACACACCGGGGCCCGTGCGGGGAGTGGGGGGCTGGGGGAAGGATAGCATTAGGAGAAATACCTAATGCAAATGACGAGTTGATGGGTGCAGCAAACCAATATGGCACATGTATACCTATGTAACAAACCTGCACGTTGTGCACATGTACCCTAGAACTTAAAGTATATTTAAAAAAAGTGATCCCTTAGATTTCTGACTTGAACAATGAAGTGGGAAGTAATGCTATTTACTGAGCTTAGGAAGATTTGATGATGAGTAAACAAGGATAATAAGCTTACTTTTGGAAACATTAAGGTTCAGGTACACGGATATATGTATCTAGAGCTCTTAGGAGGTGTCTGGTGTGGAATTTTTGTTAAGCTAAGAAAGTAAATTGCCAAGGGTCCAAAATGTACCTGAACCTTAACGTTTCCAAAAGTAACCTTAAGCTAAGAAAGTAAATTGCCAAGGGAAAGAGT
Organism: Macaca mulatta; assembly: GCF_049350105.2. Lineage (NCBI taxonomy): Eukaryota > Metazoa > Chordata > Mammalia > Primates > Cercopithecidae > Macaca > Macaca mulatta. Next base: position 8,429,259 of record NC_133416.1, read on the forward strand.
GTAGTGCGAGATTAGGGACTTAGTCCTGAGGAAATCTAAGTTTTGGTAGCTGGAAAGAATTAGTAAAGTGGGGAAAACAGACTAAGAATGAGTGACCTCAGAAGAAGGGGAAAATATGATATTATGTCAGGAAGTTATTTGAAAAAGGTTTTTAGAAAAAAAGATTTGATCAGCCTATGGAATACTGCTGAGTAATCGGAAATATTAAAACTCAAAATGTGCTTTACATTTATTAGGAAGAGCAGTTTTAGGAAGAGTGTTTAGGAAAACTCCAGAATGGAGCAATTTCAGGGGTAACAAAAATTTGTTATAACCAGAGAAAACTCTTCTCCAGAGAATGATTGACCCTTTTCTTTCCATACATACTATTTCTAAACAAATTGTTCCTTTCTTCTACATGTCTTGGGCTCTTACCATAACAAGTTAATGTGACATCCTCATAGTGACTGCAGTCATGATTTCCCCATCCACGATGTCTGCAATTCCAGATTGCCAACTCATTCCCCTGGCATATAATGTCATCCAGCCAAATGGGGCCCAATACAGCAGGGCTATCAACAACTCCAGAAGAAATAAAAGAAGATGGACATCCTAGTTGCCTGCACACCACGGCAGCAGTATTCGAGTTCCACCCATCATCACATATAGTCCCCCACCTTTCTTGGAATTTCACCTCCACTCTCCCTGAACAGGAGCTGTTTCCATCCACTAGCCTCAAACCCAGATTGGCTTCACCTATGAAAAAGACAAGCAGACATATGAAAAATTGATTCAACTTTGAACCTGAAATAAAATCAAAAGGATTCTTAGAAGATAGCCCTGTTATGAACGAAGTTACCAAAAAATAAAAAAAAAAAACCTAACTGAAAATACTTATAGGAGGGGTAGGTAAGACTGTTTTCTAAACACAAATATACAAACAAACAAACAAACAAAATCCTAGGTGAAAAAATCAATCATTAGCATGATATTCTTTATCGTTTTGCTTTAATTTTATACTTCATTTTTCAGAAAATATTTGTTCTGTTAGTGTACCTGGTACATGAAAAAGGGCACTGAAATCAAAACTATCCCTGCTCCCAACCTTCTTAATTTCTTTCTAAACTCAATTACAGTTATGATAAAGATATTACATTGGTAACTGTAATATATTCTCTCTCTCTCTGTCTCTCTCTCTCCATTTCTTTCTAAACTCAGTTACAGTTATAAAAAGAAAAGCAATTAAACATTACTTTGGAAGTAAGGGAAGGGTAGAATATATAAAATATTTTCTACACCTCCCAGAGGAATACTATTAAAGTCAAAATAGAAACCCCTACCTTCCAGCAGATGATTCCTGAGGGTAGGTCTTACCTTGCCTTCCTACTCTAGTTAGACTCTTACCATAACAGTTCACACCAACATCTTCTCCATGATTACAATCATGGCTTCCCCATTCCCGGTGTTGACATTCCCAGAGAGCTGACTCATTTCCATAACAGGAAACATCATCAAGCCAAATTTTTCCATATCTAGTCACGGCTTGTCCAAAATGAAACATGGTGAAAGAAAATGGACATCCAAGCTGTTTGCACACGACAATTGAGGCAGCAGGGTTCCACCCATCATCACACACAGTTCCCCACTGTCCCTGGAATTTCACCTCCACTCTGCCAGAGCAGGGACCATCTCCATCGACCAGCCTCAACTCCAAATCTGTTCCATCTACAAGAAAGACAGAAACATACATTAGAGATGGCAAAGATTAGAAGGCAGAAATAATATAAGTAGGTGAGATGGATGATGATCATTTAGCTTAAATGTTGTTATTAGAACTTATAGTAGAGAGAAAAGAAAAATGAGAAAATTTGAGGTGAGAAGCTTTAATTTTTCATGAAAGGGAACTAGAGACCACATTGCAGCATAGTTTTGCTTTGCATTGTAATGTGAAAATAAAAAGAAGGGAAAGAAATTTTTCCTTTCTATGCAATTCCCACCAATATAAACCACAGAAAAGGTAAGGTTGGCTGTTTTGCAGGCAGAATGAAAGTCCCTTGGCTAGTCAGTTTCAAAATAATCTGTATCTGAGGATTCCACCTCACATTTTTGAAGGAGATGTTTTATATACTTAACAATTGAAAACATCCTGTAAGGTTGACATAATAATTTTCTACTCAATAAAATCTACAGCATTAAATACTTTTGAGTATTTATATCCTCAAATGTTTTAAATACATTCTGCAATAGGCTTTGCAGGAGGAGAAGACCTAGTCATCCATGATTGTAGCATGTTACTCCACCTTCCCTAATCAACAGCTATGTGGATCACAGGTAGACAACCACTTCAGAAAAGGTCAGTCCTTCAGATGACCACTGACTACTCATAATCCCGTCTTAAAAATTTGAAATAAGTAAAATGGATTTTAAAAAATCCTAAGTGAAAAAAATCCACTTAAAACAAGTGAAAATTAATATTAACCCAAATCTACTTGTAAGCCAAAATTTTGAGGAACAGACAATAAAAATTTAATTGGGAAGCCAATGTGAAGGGAGAAAACTTTAAAGCAACCATGACTTTTCAACGTGAAACTTTATGGTGAATTCTGTGCATATGATGACGATGAGAGCGTGTGTTAGTAAGAAGAGCAAGTGAGCCAAAGGGACAGAGAGAAGCAATAAGGAGGAAGAAAAAGAGGGAAAAAGAGAAAGAAAGAGAAGGAGAGAGGAAGAGACAGAGAGAGAGAGAGAAACAGGGCGAGAGAATACAATAGAAAAGGCTTCCCATTTCTGAGTTTCAGTCCACAATGGCTCAGTGAGAACATATTTTTCACAAGAGATAACAATATTCTTTCTGAAAGTGGATTGTGAGTTAACCATAAGTCTTCATTCAGTGTGGTCTTGCCTATACTATACTCATGAGAGTAACCAGAAATTTTGGTTTCTTTATATTTCTCTTTCTGAGTTCCTAGTGCTGCTACTGTTTCCTATTTCTTTCTATATGTACATTTTTCTTTTTAGTTGAAATGTGTGTGAGGGGCATTCTAATGCCTGTGCCCATATCATATAACTCATAAGTCTAATGAAAGCTCTTAAAAATGTAGTTGGTACACACGCACACACACATACACAGAGATATATATTCTAATATGATTGATATTTGCCATTTCTATTTTTTCAATATATTGATTAAGGTATTTTTTCAATGTGTACATTAGAATTTCTACTAATTTTCAGACATACCAAATTTCTACCAAGGTGTGATAAAAATTATTGAAGAAAACTTGATAAATTAAGAACTTCTTCAAAATACACCATATAAAAAGTGAAAAGTCACAAATGTGAAGAATATATTAGCAACACATATTATGACTATGGAAAAGTCTCTAGATTATATTTTTTAAATGTATATATTTAGAAAAATAAGCAAAATGGGCAAATGACTTGAACAGATATTTCACAGAAGAAAACAAAAGGCATGACCATTAAATACATGGAGAAATGCCTAAACTTGTTAGTCTTAAGGAAATTGAACGTTAAGATGAAAAGATATAGCTTTATACTCTCTTGATTGGCAAAACTTTAGAACTCTGAATATTTAAAATATTAGTGAGGATATGGGTCATTGAAAATACATATACATTGTTGGCAGAATTCATCCTATTTGGTAAAGTTGAAAACATGCACATCCCAGAACCTGGTAATTCTACTTCTACCTATAGAACCTAGTAAACTCCCACAAATCTGCACCAGAGACATATTTATAGCAGTATATTTGACCATAGTAATGAAAAATCCACATAACTATTGACAGGATAATAGATGAATTCATTGGGAATATTTATGTATACAAGATAATATATTTTGCTTCATGAAAACTGAATTAATTATAGCCATTGTAACAACAGAGATGAAGCTTAGAAATATAATATTGAAAGATAAAAGCAAGTCCCAGAACACTAAATGCAGTTTGATATATTATAAAGCTTAAAATAAGCAAAACTAAACAATACATTATTTCTGCATCTACATCTATCATATTATTAGAAAGTATTTTATTATTAAAAAGTAAGGTAGTGAGAAATGCACAATTCAGGATAGACATTTTCTCTGGTGGGGTTGGAAGGTAGGTGGAAGAGAAGAAGAAAACATACTTAGAAAAAAGTGGTTGATAAAAATCCAGTTACCTGTTTGAGGAATGGATTTATGTGTGACATTACATTAGCTTAATGATTTGTATATATGTTGTAAAATGGCCATTTTTGTCTAATAAAATATAATATTAAACATCAGGAAATGTAAAGCATTTTAAAAGCAAATACATCGGCCAGGCACGGTGGCTCACACCTGTAATCCCAGCACTTTGGGAGGCCGAGGCAGGCAGATCACGAGGTCAGGAGATTGAGACCATCCTGGCTAACACGGTAAAACCCCGTCTCTACAAAAAATGCAAAAAATTAGCCGGGCGTGGTGGCAGGCGCCTGTAGTCCCAGCTACTCGGGAGGCTGAGGCAGGAGAATGGCCTGAACCCAGGAGGTGGAGCTTGCAGTGAGCCGAGATCGCGCCACTGCACTCCAGCCTGGGCGACTGAGCGAGACTCCATCTCAAAAAACAAAAACAAAAACAAATACATTAATCAAAAATATCTGTAACTGGGCAAGAACCAATACTATTTTGGAGTATACAAAGATATAGTAATATTATCTAAGATTAAACAGAAATAAGAAAATTGCACAAATAAAGTAAGCATTCAATTAAAATAAATAATCATTTGAATACCATGATTAAATCTCAACAGCATTTAAAATGTTAATTTAGCCCAGATGCCATGGCTCATGTCTGTAATTTCAGCACTCAGAAAGGCAGAGATGGGAGGATTGCTTGAGGCCAGGAGTTCCAGATCAGCCTGGACAACATAGTGAGACTCTATCTATACAAAAAATTTTTTTAATTAGCTGAGTATAGTGGCACACATCTGTAGCTGCACTCCAGCCTGGGTGACAGAGTGAAGCTCTGTCTCTTTAAAAAAAAGAATCTAACGACAATGAAATTTTATTTAAACTACAAATTTGGCACTAATGAAAAATATAGAAAATAATGAAAAACCTTAAAAATAACAATTTCTGTGTTAGATCTATGAAATGTAATATATTTGAAAAATTATTGAAATACCAAGCAATTAAATAACTTCAATAATCACTCATAAGGTCTTATTAAAATCTATTTGGGTATATCCAAATGATGGAAAACTACACAGCCAATAAAACAAGGTATTATAAGTGATATGTGATAAAATAAAAATGTTAAAGAACTATACAGGTAATAACCAATAGATAAAATATAATGCAAAATTTTCTTAAAACATTATTATATAAAACTATAAAAAATGCCACAAATTGGTATTTTAAACAACCGTGCTTTCTCTGGCTGTTAATATATTAATACATATATTTATTTATTTATTTTTTATTATACTTTAAGTTCTAGGGTACATGTGCACAATGTGCAGGTTTGTTACATATGTATACATGTGCTGTGTTGGTGTACTGCACCCATTAACTCGTCATTTACATTAGGTATTTCTCCTAATGCTATCCCTCCCCCATCCTCCCACCCTGTGACAAGCCCCAGTGTGTGATGTTCTCCACCCTGTGTGCAAGTGTTCTCACTGTTTAGTTCCCACCTTATGAGTGAGAACATGCAGTGCTTGGTTTTCTGTCCTTGAGATAGTTTGCTCAGAATGATGGTTTCCAGCTTCATCCATGTCCCTACAAAGGACATGAATTCATCCTTTTTTATGGCTGCATAGTATTCCATGGTGTATAACCCATATATGTTTTTAATTTTGTTTAATTCTTTGATTTCTGTATCTTGTAAGTTTTTATTAACCTATTTTTCTATTTGCAAAAATACAATATCCATATTTTTTCAATGAGACATTTTACATTTGGAAACTATCTTTATCTTTTTTCTTTTCTTTTTTTTTTGAGATGGAGTCTTGCTCTGTCGCCCAGGCTAGAGTGTAGTGGCATGATCTAGGCTCACTGTAACCTCCGCCTCCTGGGTTCAAGCAATTCTCCCACCTCAGCCCCCCAGGTAGCTGGGGTTATAGGCGCAACCACCACACCCAGCTAATTTTTGTATTTTTAATAGAGACGTGGTTTCACTATGTTGGCCAGGCTGGTCTCGAACTCCTGACCTCAGGTGATCTCCCCGCCTTGGCCTCCCAAAGTGCTGAGATTACAGGCCTGAGCCACTGTGCCCGGCTGAACTTGGAAATTATCTTTATCTGAAGGAGAAAAATGTCAACAAAAAATTTAATATGAAATGAGTAAAAATAATTTAGACACCTTTATTTACAGGATATAGTTATTGAAGGTCCAACATTATTTTTACATGTTCTATTTCCCTCAAAATATGCATTTAGAGTAGTGAGTAGGGGAAAGGTAGGATAGAGGATTGTAAGCCCAAAAGTCATCATCCATCAGAACTCACTAAAACTGCTGATGAGAAAGCAGGAATTCAGGAGCAGGATGCAAGTTACCATAGCAGAGAAAAGGTTCTGATGACAGCAGCATCTTCCAAAATCTGGAGAAACAAAATATAGCAGGGTAGAATTTCATGTATTTCTAAGAAGTGTCAGATGACCTCAATGACTTAAATCCAAAATAATATAGAAGGAGTAAGATGAATTATTCTTCCACCTGTCAAGGATACCACAAAAGAAAGTCCTTTTCCCAGGAAAAGCCACAGGATTAGCTCCTGTTTGTGATGGAAAGGCACCAAATGGTTTGTAACAGGGCAGATATTTTAGCACATGATTCACTGAAAAATTGCATTCTATGTCCAAATATATTTTGTGGCTGTTTGGGGTAATTGATTAGCATTTTGGGTTATTGAGTTATTTTTACTTCTCAACGCTTTGACCCTCTCCTCAGTTTTACTAATGTGTTTTTCCTCCTAACGTTATCACCCTACTTTGTTCATTCATTTGCTCCTTTTTGGAGTATGACATATGTACCAGATCTTGTGCTTCATTATGGGAACAGAGGAATGAATAAGAGTTCTTGCCTGCATTGCAAGCACTCAATAAGAGTTCTTGCAAGCACTCAGTGGCTTGTGACTGGAATGTACAAGCAAATCAACATTTGGAGGTCACTATAATAACTGCTGATTGAGCTCATGATTATTTACCAAAGCTATCCACTTTTCTTCAGGGTCACTATGTTATTATTCCTACAGAATCTTGCCACTTCCTCACTACTCCCTGTCTTTTCAGTCATGCTCAGTTCTGCATCTAATAAAGTTTATGCTACACATGTGCAGAAAGAATGAATTGAGATAGGCAGGAGCAATACACAAGCGAAGGAGTTGAGAATTTATTCTGAGAGTTATTTGGAGACTTTAAAGAATTTAATCAGGGTGTAATAAATAAAATTTACATTATAGAAAGATTATTTTAAAGGAAGATGGGATGATTAATTCATAGAGATAAATAAATATATAAGAAATACTTAAAAATAATATTTATCATCCTGTTTACTTGAGGGGTATGTAACAGCTGTAACTGCTACAGAACTATCTTAAATAGTATTTTCATTAGTATCTTATGGAAAAGATGAAGTCAGAGTTAAACTGAGCATGTGTAATCCCAGACAACAAAAAACAACAACCCTAAGAGGACAGAAGGAACAGTACCCAACGTGGAAAGGCCCATGCTGCTTGGGCCATGCAAAAGCAGAGACAGAAGGCGCGAGCTGCTTTGGTGGACATCTTTAGTTTTTCAAGTGATGCTTTGAAACTAACATGGTTCCTGGGCACTTCTCTAAGAAGAAGCAATCCCAAGTGAGTTTAGCAACAGTCAGCAATAACCATAGAGGAGACATTATTATTACAACTATCATCAGTCACATCCATCATTCTTGGAAAATGTACCCAAATCAAGAGAAAATCCTCCCTATAGAACCAAACAGGGAGAATAAGTGTGGAATGGGCAATTAGTGTCCCAATTTCCTTCTTTTCCATCTTGTCCAAAACACTTACTGAGTTGGTCTTCTTTTTTCTCTTATTTCTTTTGTTCCTAATGATAATATTTAGTTCCATCAAACCTCATGTGTACGATTATCCTAGGAGGTCATTTCATCTGCCTAAATCCTTCCAGAAAACTCTGAGTGCCCATTTGTAAGAATGGTTAGAGCTAAAGATGAACTATAAAGAAGAAAAGGATAGTAAGCTCTGACACCAACACAATCAAGATCTGATGAATGTGAACAAACAGTGCAGTAGGAAAGTCTTGAGAAGGGGAACTATTAAAGTATAATTGCCAGAACTTGTGACCCTCTATATATCTAATACCATCTCACCAATTCAAGACCTTCATCTTTCCCATTCCTTTTCTAATTAGATACATGGCAGACAGCATGTTGAAAGTTAAATAATGTTACCTTTTAAGTAACACACATGAATTATGAAAAACTGTAATTCATTAAGATGAGTCTTGCCAGATAGAAGGCAGCCAAGCTTCTCAAACTGTAGAAAGCCTTTTTCAAAAAGGAGGCTTTGAAAAATATCAGAATTTCTGCTGGTTTTCTAGAAATATGCTGGTCTTTACTCATAAGCAAAATAGTTACAAAATATTAAGTTGACTTGTAGTAATTGCACTGAGGAATGGCACAGAGACACAGTGCCAACAGAAGGAGCACTGCATTTTCAAAAGCCTCAATCCTATTTAGGAGTTATAAGTCCCGAATACAGCAAAAACCTCCCTTCGTGATTCTTTATTTCCACTAAATGTCTACGAAGTGCAAGTTGAAAGGATACTACTAATTTCAGACGTGCTCTGAAATACTTCTTAGCCATATATTCCTTTCTTAGTCCTTACTCTTTAGGGTCCATCAAAGACCTATTCTTTGTTTTTTATCATTATGTCTTTTTATTTATTTGCTTTATTAAAATTTATAGCAGAAAGATCAAGGGCTCAGACTTAGCTGGTCCTGAATTTAAATCATACTTTAGATTCTACTATATGACCTTACATAAATCAGTTAGTCCTTATAAGTCTTCATGTTCCATCTACCAAGGGAGACAATGATATCTGTAAAATAGGTTACATGCGTGAATTAAATTGAAATGACCTAAAGCATTTACTGTAGTACCTGGCACTTGAGAACAATAAGTTTCTAATTTATCCCTTCTTTCCATTTCCACAACTTTATATATCCTTGTGTGACTTCTAATCTCCAGTCTTTAGAATACATTTTCTGTTTACTTTATTAATGATTTCCTCCTTTCTTGAATTTCAATTTTGCCTCCAATATTGCTGCTACTCTAAGTTCCACAAAACTTCCAATTTTTTTACATTTCTCATGTCCTGTTTTCTTTTTACCTTACTATATAATATTTATATCTGTCTGTTGTTACACATATTCTTACTATACCCACCATCTCCCAAATGGCAGAGCAAAATAAAAGTAAACCCTTACCAATATGCCAAGAGTTTTGAGGCAGCATCATTATGGGACTATCTCTTCCTGAGTCCTGATTTAACTCCTGGGTCCTCTTATATGTAATCTCAGAAGTGTACTTATGAGGTGAAAACAGATCTGCTATTTGGAAATGACAATAATGTAAAATTGAGTTCATAGTTCTCCAAAGGGGAAGTCATTATAAAAGCTGAGGTTGTTTTTTCTTTGCCACTTCCTTAGCACGTTAGGATATGGAAAACAAAGGAAGTTAAATAATATGCCTGGAAAGTCTCACAGAATAAAGAGGACTGTAAATTTCCACTCTAAATTTTAAAAAAGACTCATGTTTCACATTTAAAAATTTTTGCTCTATAAATGTGATCTTGTAAGCATAGTTTTATAGATATTTAAAAGATAAAATATATCATCAAATTTGTTTGCTTTAGCATACATATTTCAACCAGTTATGCTGAAAGGATCAGAAGAGGTTACATTGCTGAAACTGGCTAGTCTATGAAAGCTTTGCTGATGAAACATGAGCACAGATAAACATATTTGAAAAAGTTCATGTCTATAAAAATGTTTAACAAAAATGGAGTCTTTTAAAAGTGGTTTTTTTATTGTTAATGATTATGTAAAAGAAAATAAAGCTAGGTCATCAAATGAGTTTGGAAAATATTCGTTTAAATGATACCAACCATTAGGCAGAAAACCATGAGTGGCTTCTGAGCTCATAGTGATTGCTCTGTGTTTGGATCGGCCTGTATGTCCTGCCCTGCTTCTTTGGGAAGATTGCTTTTTCCATTCCTTGATATGTTAAGAATGGTAGATTATATCTAAGAGTGGTAGATTACATCTTTTCACAGGCCCATGTCTCCCCGATTACAGTGACAAGTTCAAGGAAAAGTCAATGACCCAAGTGAGCCCATCAGAGGGTTTGCCAGGATTTTTTGTACCATACTTCGATATCGAGTAGGCCTATTAGTGAAAAAGAAGCTAATATATACAGAAATTAAAATGAGATATACAATATCTAAATACTTTAGATAAATAAGTCCTTATAAATCTCCATCGATGAATTCAAGAACTTTGTTTATTCTTGTCCCTTTTCGACTTAGATACATGACAAACCTTTTTTTTTTTTTTTTTTATACTTTAAGTTCTAGGGTACATGTGCACAACGTGCAGGTTTGTTACATATGTATGCATGTGCCATGTTGGTGTGCTGCACCCATTAACTCGTCATTTACATTAGGTATATCTCCTAATGCTATCCCTCCCCCTTACCCCCTCCCCACAATAGGACCCGGTGTGTGATGTTCCCCTTCCTGTGTCCAAGTGATCTCATTGCTCAATTCCCACCTATGAGTAAGAACATGCGGTATTTGGTTTTCTGCAAGGGATGTAAAGGACCTCTTCAAGGAGAACTGCAAACCACTGCTCAGTGAAATAAAAGAGGACACAAACAAAAGGAAGAACATACCATGCTCATGGATTGGAAGAATCAATATTGTGAAAATGGCCATACTGCCCAAGGTAATTTATAGATTCAATGCCATCCCCATTAAGCTACCAATGGCTTTCTTCACAGAATTGGAAAAAACTGCTTTAAAGTTCATATGGAACCAAAAAAGACCCCGCATTGCCAAGACAATCCTAAGCCAAAAGAACAAAGCTGGAGGCATCACACTACCTGACTTCAAACTATACTACAAGGCTACAGTAACCAAAACAGCATGGTACTGGTACCAAAACAGAGATATAGACCAATGGAACAGAACAGAGCCCTCAGAAATAATACCACACATCTACAAAAATCTGATATTTGACAAACCTGACAAAAACAAGAAATGGGGAAAGGATTCCCTACTTAATAAATGGTGCTGGGAAAATTGGCTAGCCACAAGTAGAAAGCTGAAACTGGATCCTTTCCTTACTCCTTATACGAAAATTAATTCAAGATGGATTAGAGGCTTAAATGTTAGACCTAAAACCATAAAAACCCTAGAAGAAAACTTAGGTAATACCATTCAGGACATAGGCATTGCCAAGGACTTCATGTCTAAAACACCAAAAGCAATGGCAACAAAAGCCAAAATTGACTAATGGGATCTAATTAAACTAAAGAGCTTCTGCACAGCAAAAGAAACCACCTCCAGAGTGAACAGGCAACCTACAGAATGGGAGAAAATTTTTGCAATCTACTTATCTGACAAAGGGCTAATATCCAGAACCTACAAAGAACTCAATCAAATTTACAAGAAAAAAAACAAACAACCCCATCAAAAAGTGGGCAAAGGATATGGACAAACCTTTATATAACAGAGGCTAAATAAAATTTTGCTGCAATTAATGCCGTGTATTTTGAATTCAATTAAACATCAGAGCTTGCTAGATATTAGCGAGATGTGCCTCTGAAATGATAAAGTGCCTTTCTCAAAATGTAGTTACTTTCTTACTTCTCAGAACTGAGGTAGATGCCCAAAGTCAGAAGAAATCAGAAAGAAAACAGGGAGAATATTTTCTGAGAAAGCTTGCGATGAAATGTCTTTGGGAAAATGTAATTTACTAACTAGAATAGGTCATATGATGGAAGAATGGAAGACACAAAAAGAGGATGCTGAAACTTGTTCTACTATATTATTTCTCAACCATGCTGAGAAAAATTGCCTGAAATTTTTAAAATACAGTATGACCGGAAACTCTTTCATGCTAAAAGAATCCACAGCAAACTAACTGCTGGTAAAGTGATCTCACAGAAGTGGGAACTGAAAATAGAAAACAATAAAAACCTGATTATTGCTATTCTTTGATAGAACATATGCCTCCACAATATCTTTGCTACTGTTTTGAGCTTCTCCCATTTCTAGACTCCCAAGTCCTCTCACTCCAAATATTTGGTAGCAGATTCTAATCTAAATGAGTCCCTTTCTTGCCTTTATGATACAAAGGCATAAGGGATGTGATAACTATCTCTTTGGGGAAATAGCTGAATATTCTGCTTCAAGATCTCACGCAAGGCTATAATCACATTGTAAACTAGGGCTGTGGTCTCACCTGGAAGCTTGACTGAGGAAGGATCTGCTCCCATGGCCACTGTTATTCCATGTATTGAATTGTGTCACCCCAAAATTTATAGATTAAAGCCCTAACCCCCAGTGTGACTATCTTTCAAGATAGGGCCTTTAATGAGGTAATTAAGGTTACATGAGATTACAAGGGTGAGGCCCTAATCCAATAGGATTGATGTCCTTGTAAGAAGGGATACCAGAGCTTGTTCTCTTTCTTTCCACATATGTGCAGAAGAAAGGCCATATGAGGGCATAGACAAAAAGTGGATGTCTAAAAGCCAGTAAGAGAGCCCTCACTAGAAACAAAATTTCCCATTACCTTGATAATAAACTTCTAGCCTCCAGAACTGTGAAAAAATAAATTTCTGTCATTTTTTAAGTGACTCAGTCTACAGTACTCTGTTATGTTGATCCAAGCAGACAAATGCAGATTTTGGTATTGAGAAGTGGGATGCTTCTGTAACAGATAACCTAAAAATGTGGAAGTGCCTTTGGAACTGGGCAGTGAATAGAGGCCAGAAAAGTTTTCAGGTGCATGCCTGAAAAAGCCTAAATTGCCTTGAAGGGGCTGTCAATAAAAATATGAATGCTAAAAGCAATTCTGATGAAGTCTTCCATGGAAGTGAGGAACATGTTATCGGAAACTGCAGAAAAGATGATTTTTGTTTTAAAGTGGCAAATAACTTGTCTGAATTGTGGCTTAGTGTTTCGTAAAGTGTAGAACTTGTGAATTACAACTTTGGATTTTTAAAAGGGAAGATTTGTGAGCAAAGTGTTGAAAGCACAGCCTCGGTTTTCCTAATTGCTCATGGTAAAAGGCTAGAGGGGAAAGATAAATTGACAGCATCGTTAGGCGAAAAAACAAAAACAAAAGCAACCCAGAAATTGAAGATTTGGAAAATTCTCGGCCTATTTATATAGTAAAAAAATGATAACATGTGTTCTGGAGAGAACATCAATGGTGTGGCTCCTCAATCACTCCATAGAGAAATTAACCATGACTTTTTTCATCACCTTAGCAGGAGCCATGAATAGAGATGGGATTATATCAGCAGAGACCCTGCCAGTTTGGACCAAAGAGAATAGAGATGGGTTGAAATAAATCACGGAAGGCTTTCTGACTTCTGAGATTCTGTAGGATGAAATAACAGAGCTATTCAGCTGTGAATATGCTTTATCCTTCAAGGAAAGGGATAAATGACCTTGAAGGTGATTCAGAGGTCATCAGTGCTATCACTCCCACTGTAGGCCCAGGGAAAATGCTGTTTTGTCTTCAGTTTCAGAGGATGAGACCATCTCCTCAGTTTCAATAGACCAGCTGCCTCCATCCAGTACCTGAAGAGTGGAGCGTCCACAAAAAGTTTTAACAGGCTGCTACTTACAGCTGTAGTGGTGACAATGCCACCCCCGTGGGCCTGAAGGGCAGAGGATTCAGCCAAAGATAATAATTGTTGAACCTTAAGATCTAATGGAATTTGCCACTTCTCCTTTTTTGGAATGAGAATGTCTGTCTTATGCCTGTCCCACTACTGTTTTTTGGATGCACATAACTTGTCTGGCTTCACAGGTTCATAACTGGAAAGGAATTTTGTCTCAGGATGAATCATAACTTGAGTCTCACCCATACCTGATTTAAATGAGACTTTGCACTTTAGACTTTAGAACTGATGCTGGAAAGGGTTAAGACTTTATGTGTTGTTGGAATGGGATGAATATATTTATCATGTGAGAATAACATGAATTTGGGAGTGGAGGGTGGAATGTTATGGAATGAATTTTGTCCCCCGCAAAATCCACAGGTTGAAGCCCTAATGTGACTATATTTGAAGATAGGGCCTTTAGGGAAGTAATTAATGTTACATAAAGTTGTAAGAGTAAAGTCCTAATCCAGGATTACTATCCTTATAAGAACAAAACAAGACACACCAGAGAGCTCTCTTGACACATGCAAAGAGGAAAGGCCATGTGAAGACACAGAGAGAAGGTGGCTGTCTGCAAGCCAGGAAGACAGCCCTCACCAGAAACCAAATTTGCTGACACCTTGAACATGGACTTCTAGCCTCCAGAACTGTGAGAGAATAAATTTCTGTAGCTTAAGTCACCCAGTCTGTAGTATTTTGTTATGACAGCCAGAGGAGACTAATACAGTCCATAATATGGTTGCTGGCAGAATGTGGTACTGAGGGGCTCAGTTTCTTGCCAAATTGGACTGAGGCTGCCCTGAGTTTCTTACCAGGAGGACATCCCCATAGAACAGAAAGAGTGTAAAATCTTGCACAGGGAGAGAGAGAGAGAGAGAGAGAGAGAGAGAGAGAGAGAGACATATGGAGTCACAGTCCTTTCTAACCTAATCTTGAAATTGATATCTCAGCACTTTTGCCATATTCTATTCATTAGAAGCAAGTTACTAGATCCGGCCCACACACAAGCGGAGCAGATTACACTGAACACGAATATGTGAAGGCAGCCATAATTTGGAACAATTTTGGAAGAAATCTACAACAAAAAGTGAACAAAAAGTAGACCAGAGAAACTAAAAACTATAGGACAATATGCAGCACACTTATAATTGGAATGCCAGGAGAAAAATGATGACAGAATGGGGCAGAAGAAAGACTCAAAGAAATAATGGTTAAGAGTAATGACAGACAGCAAACCACAGTACAATGTACTGAAAGGACACCAAGTAAAAAAAGAATAACACACACACTCACACACACTCTACCTACGTATGACATATTTAAATCTGCACAGGCATGAGAGAGAGAGACAGAAAGAGAGAGAGAGATGCAGCCAGAGGAAAAAAAGCACATTGTGTATATATAGAGAGAAAAAAAAATTACAGATGACCTCTTGTCAAAATTGTGCATGCATGAGGACAATGAAGATGATATCTACTAAGTGCTAAAAGAAAGAAAAGAACCTGTCGATTAAGAATACTCTGCATAGTGAATGTATATTTAAAAACTGAAGGAGAAATTTAAAAACCCTTAAACAAAGCTTGAGAGACGTCATTACCAGTAGATCTATATTAGGCTTAGTGATTTACTTCCAAAGCATGGAGTATAGGAGATGGTAAATAAACTTACAGTGGAGAAATCTAGCAAATACCACTTCAAACAAATGATCAGTGATCACATCCCCAGTGATAACATGTATATATCATGTATGCCCTGATATTTTGTGATGAGTAGGGCACTTTACCTCTGTGGTGTTCTTTCCCAAACCCCATTACTCCAATCTATTCACAAGTAAAACATGAGACAAACCCCAAATGAGGGACATGCTAAAAAACACCTGACCAGTACTCTTCAAAACTGTCAAGGTCATAAGAAATAAGAAGAGACTGAGAACATGGCATAGACCAGAGGACACTACAAAGACAGGACAGCTAAATGCAATATAATATCCTAAATTGGATCCTGAAACAGAAAAGAGGCATTAATTTTTAAAAACCTGCTGACATTTTAAAAAATCTGGAGTTTATTTAATAGTAATTGGATTTGTTTTCTGGGGCTACCATAGCACAGTACCACTAACTGGGTGGCTTAAAACAATAGTAATATATATTTTTTACAGTTCTGGAAATGACAAGAATGAAATCAGGGTGTCAGCAGGCCATGTCCCTACAAAAGCTCTAAGGAAGGAGCCTTCCTTGCCTCTTCCTGGCTTTTGCTTGTTGCTGGCAATCATAAGCATTCCTTGGTTTGAAGATTCATCACTCCAGCCTCTGCCTCCACCACCACACAGCATCCTTCCCGTGGGTTTCTAAGTCCACATTTTCCTCCTCTTTTAAGGACACATCATCGGATTTGGGCTTACTCTAATCCAGTATAGCCTCATTTTAACTGATTACATTTGCAAAGACCCTATTTCCAATTGAGGCCACATTCATAGATACAAGGGATTAGGACCTGAACATATCTTCTGTGGGGACACAATTCAGTCCACGACAATAATGTACCAATGCTGGTTTCAAAGTTTTGACAAATGTTCCATGATGATATTAAATGATAATTATTAGATTAGGGGAAACTGAAAATGGATGAGCAGTAAATGGAAACTCTCTTTATTATCTTTGCAAATTTTCTGTAAATCTAAATTATTCTAATATAAAAAGTTTATTTAAAAGAGAAGTGAGAAGTGTATCTTTTAAAAGTATGTTTATAAAACATTTGAGGAAATATGCCGAAAGAAGGAAAATGAGCAAGCTACCCTACATTTTCAAATGCAAACATAACCTATTTGTATAATTTATGATGTTATTATAAATCACAGCTATAGATTTATACATATATGTATATAATATAAGTTTCTTAAATTATAACATAGTCTTTCTTTAGATATATTTATTAGGAGTTTTTATAGTCCACTGTGATTCCAAAAATAATAAATTGCAGTGGTGAGGGACAAATTCCTTTTTCCTTCCCTATAGATTATGTGGTCTTCTTATAGATACTATAGCAGAAATTCGGGGTAAGCAACAATATGGTAAGGAAAAAGTGAGGAATTCTAGGGCCAGAAATATTTTTTTAAATTTTGGCTTTAAAATTTTCTTTCTAACTAGAAAACCTTTAGAGAAAACTAGAACACATATACAAACAAGATTTTAGATGACAAAAAAAATATTTACAACCACTCTAGGGCTACCTATTTGTCAGATAACCATGAGATCATGCTAGGCAGGAACGGCAAGACATTGGAGGATATGACTAGGTAGTAGGACATAGCACTTGTTTTTGGTCTGAAAGGACAGTGGCAGGTTACGGAAAATAGACAGAGCTATAAGAATCCAGAAATCCCCACAGGCCAAGAAGGAGGGCTTATATTTACAGATTGAGCTGGTGAGATCACAGAGTCAACAGCAGCACCAAGCAGAAGACATGATACTGTTTCATCAAAGTAATGCCAACATCTGTATCTATGACTCACCCAATCCTAAATAAATGCATTTGCCCATAGTGACGAGGCAACTAATGTAAATGCATGAAGTGAGTTGAGATCAGAATGTGGTACAACGGCAGGTGCATGTCCTGTTGGAAGGAAGAAGAGGGTAGTCACCTCCAAGTCACCGTTGTCATGTTGAAATGATGGCCCAATGTTTTCAGACCTCCTGATTTTCAAGAGAAACAGAAATCTGTATTATATTAGCAATAATCCAGTCAAAAATTGGAAGAAAAAAGATACATTTATAATGACAACAAATGCACAAACTTACTTAGGAGCCAATTAAACAAGAAGTGGTAGGACTGTTATATTACAACATACAATAGAGAGAAAGAGAGATTATTAATAATGAATGAATTGTATTGGGTGGACAACAGAAGGAGATAATTCTGTAAAGGAGTCATTAAAAAAAGTAATCTAATAATTATTAAGGTGGCAAAGATAAACATTTTTATTTCTAAAGTACATATTTTCCAAAGAACATGATTTGTTTAACTAGGTGATTGAAGTGGCCAAGTGATATAGACATTAAAGATAAGAAAAAATTGAGACTAGACGGAGTCAAAAGCAAACCTTGAGAGGACAATTTTGCTAATATAAATTTGTTTCTTATCTGTATGGAGGTGGCCCTTATTCTAGATTTGCCTTTGTTTCATCAAAGTAAACAGGTTACCTACAAAGAGTAACAGTTTCACAAATTTACACTTAAGTGGGTATAAGACAATGAAAATTGGAAATGTTTTGACTCCATATAAACTGTATTTTGTTTTGAAAAGCAATATAACATGATGGTGAGGAATGTGGCCACTTGATCCAGAGCACCTGGGTTCAAATTTCAGCTCTGTCATTACTAGCTGCATGCTTTTAAGCAAGTCATTTAACCTCTCTGTATTTTAGCTTTCCCAAATCTAAAATGGGTATTAAAAAGTATGTACCTCATAAAGTTATTGCGAGTATTAAGTTTTTAATTCATATAAAGCATTGAGACAATCCCTAGCACATAGTGAGCACTATGTAAATGTTAGCTCTTATTATATGGAGTGGAGATTTCACCATGAAGAGGAAATATTGAGCAATAAAAGAAGGGGAGAGAACATTACTACTAATATTCTGTCAAACAATGATGGAAAGTCTGAAAGCACCACAACAATATTTTTTAACCATCCAGGAACGTATTAACAGGAAATATTTTAACAATTAATGTCTGACACATAATTTTGATAAAAATAAATCTAAAATATAAGTAAAGACTCTATTTTATATTAAATATTACTTTGAAACATGTACATAAAGATTTACGTTAATTAGCATATAGGCAGAGTTCCTCAGTATATATACTCTAAAAAGATATATACATGTGTTCATATTTACACACACACATATATATAGTACCTGGCATATGATTGGATGCATAGTATATGGAATATAATTGGGTATTTAATACATAATACCTGACACATAGTAGGTGCTCAAAAAGTTTTGTTGAATAAATGACTAAATAATTTAGTTAATTTATGTCAAACATATATTTGAAATTGACAAGAAGTACAAAAATACAGAAAGTGTGCCAAATGGCATGTTTCCACAAGAGGGTTGTTTTGGAGACTTAAATGTCAGAAAGGGGTGTTTGTAATACCTGGATACTAAGAAAGGATTAAAAATCAATTTTCATCTTTCACCTGGATCTCGGCAAGATGGCACAACAGAGTTTTCCAACACTCACTCCCTACAGAAACATTTGAACACTATTCATGCACAAAAATACCCTCACAAAAGCTAAGAAAACCGGGTGACAGACTATAGAACATATGTGTAGCACAGTAATAAGAAAAGATGCATTGGAGAGGAAGGACAGTTTTACATGATCAACATCACCTCTGCCCCAAACCCAGAAAGCATGATGTGGAGACAGATACCCTCCCTGGAAAGGGAAGTAAGCATCAGACTTTGCCTAGAACTTCAACACTGAGCCTGCCCTAGCAAAACCCAACACTGGGCAGGCCCAAGGCCCCAGACTCCAGGGTCGCAGTCATAGACTGGGTTCCAGGCCCACACTGGTGTCAGGCCAGATCCTACAGCCCTAGGCTCCAACCATGCTTGTTGGACTCAGTCTTGGGTCCTGCCATACCACCAGACCTACTCCAATGGCCTCAGACTGCAGACTGCCTTAGTACCAGGCTGGCCCCAGCAGTCCTGGGCTTCAGATACATCCCAGGGCCAGGCCATTCCCCAAAGACTCAGACTCCCAGCCTTTTCCTGCAGCCCTAGACATCAAGCTAGCATCCATGAACCAAGTCTCCAGACTGACACCTGCAGTTATAGGATTGAGGCCCATCTAGCATCAAGCCAATGCCTGTGGCTCCAGGATCTATGCTTACTCCCACGGACCCAATCAGAAGGTAAACTCAAGTAGATCCAGGCTCCAGGCCCAACCCCATGGATCATGACACCAGGCTCACCCTCCTTCTGGCCAAGGCCCCAGGCTTACCTGCAAGAGGACTTCAGTAGCATGCTTTTCTGCGAACCATGCCAAATGACCTGTCCATAACTTCTGGATGGGCTGAGTGATAGAGGGCTTTCCCATACAACGCAAGTCTCCAAAGACTGCAATAAGTCCCTACCTCTTTAAATGCACAGACACCAGCATAGCCACAAGGATCAAGAACACAGCCACGAGGATCAGGCAAACATGGCATCGCCAAGAAACAACATAAAGCACCAGTAAAAAATTGATACGGTTTGGATAAGGTTGTTTGTCTCCACCAAGTCTCATGTTGGCATTTGATCCCCAGTGCTAGGGGTGCAACCTAATAGGAAGTGTTTGGGTCACGGCAGCAGATCCCTCTTGAATAGATGAATGCACTACCTGGGGTAAAGGTTAAGTAAGTTCTTACTCTGTAAGTTCCTGTGAGAGCTGGTTGTTAAAAAGAAACTGACGCCTCGACCCTATCTCTTGCTTTCCCTCTTGCTAAGTTTTCTTGGCACACATTGGCACCCCTTCTCTTTCTGCCATGAGTAAAAGCAATCTGAGGCTCTTATAAGATGCTCACTCTTGGATTCTCCAGACATGAGAATTGTGAGCCAAACAAATGTTTTTCTTTATAAATTACTCAGTCTCAGGTATGTCTTTATAGCAACACAAAACAGACTAAGACACTAACTCTAAAGAAATGAATATATGAACTGTCTAACAATGAATTCTAAATAATTGTTTTAAAGAAGCTTGGTGAACAAGATAATACAGAGAAGCAATTCAATATAATTCAGAAAACAATTACCAAAATAAATTTAAAAATTAACAGAAAGGTTAAAATTCTAAAAAAGAAAAAAATGTAATAAAAATTCTGGAGCTAATAAATACAATGAAGAAACAAAAATGCAACAGAGAGCCTCTACCACAGAACTGATCAAGCAGAAGAAAGTATAATATATGTGAACTCAAAACCAGTCAGAGGAGAAAAAGAAATAAAAAGAAATGACAAAAATTTATGAAACAGCATCAAATGAGTAAATATCCAAATTATATGACTTTAAAAAGGAGAAGAAAGAGACAAAAGGCCAGAAAATATATTTTAGAAAATAAATATCGAGGTGTAGGGAAGACAAAGGTCTCCAATGAGATTTAATGCAAACAAGACTCCAAGACATATAATTATAATCACACTGTCAAAGACAAAGAGAGAATCCTAAAGGCAGCAAGAGAAAAGACACATATCAAATGCAAGGGAGATCCAAAAAGAAGAGCAGTGGACTTCTCAGAAGAAAATGTACAAGCCAGAACTGTGTGAGATGATATATTCGAAGTGCCAAAGGAAAAAAACAAACAAGAATATTTTACCCAGAAAATCTGTCTTCTAAAAATGAAAAAGAGGTAGACTTTTCCAGAAAATGAAAAGCTAAGGGAGTTCATCAACACTATGCTTGTCTTAGAAAAAATACTAATGGAAGTTCCTCAAGCTGAAAAAAAAGGTAGCTGATTAGCAACATCAAGACATGAAAGTGTAAGACTTACTAATAAAAGTACGTAGGTAGTCAAATTCAGAATACTCTAATACTATAACAATGATGAAATTTTTATATCTTTTATATCTTTAGTATGTAAATTTTTTATATCTTTAGTATGATAGTTGAAAGACAAAATGAATAAAGTAATAATAGCTCCAATAATTTGTTAAGAGGTACACAATGTAAAAAGATGTAAACTATGACATCAAAAACATAAAATGTATTGAGCAGCAGAGTGAAAGTCTTATTTTTTATGCAACCAAAGTTACATTGTTGTCAGCTTAAAAATAGCCTAGTTAAAATAGGTATTTTATATAAGCCTCATGGTAATTACAAAGCAAAAACCCATAGTAGATACCCCAAAAATAAAAAGTAACAAATCAGAACCAATGCAGTGGTATATGACTGTAGTTCCAGTTACTTGGGAGGCCAAGGCAGGAGGGTCACTTGAGCCTAGGAGCTTGAGGCTATAGTGTACTATAATCACACTTGTGAATGCTACTGCACTCCAGCCTGGGCAACAGAAACCCCCATCTCTATTTTTAAAAAGAGTAAGAAATCAAAGCATACCGCTAGAGACAACCATCTAATGACAAATGAAGACAGCAAGCAAGAAAGTAACAAAACATCTACAAAACAACCAGCAAATCATTAACAAAATGGCAGTAGTAAGACCTTCCTTATAAATAATTACTTTGAATGTAAATGGATTAAATTCTTTAATCAAAAGACAGACAGGCTGAATAGATTAAAAAAACAGGACTCAGCAATACACTGACCACAAGTGACTCACTTTAACATTAAGGACACACACAGAATGAGAATGAAATGCTGGGAAAAGTTAATCCATGCAAATGGAAACTAACACAGAGCAAAGGTAGCTATACTTATATCAGACAAAATAAACTTTAAATTAAAAACTGTAAAAGCTCCAGGCACGGTGGCTTACGCCCGTACTCCTAGCACTTTGGGAGGCCGAGGCAGGTGGATCACCTGAGGTCAGGAGTTTGAGACCAGCCTGGCCAACATGGCGAAAGTCCATCTCTACTAAAAATACAAAAATTAGCTGGGTACAGTGGTGGGCATTTGTAATCCCAGCTACTCGGGAGGCTGAGGCAGGAGAATCGCTTGAACCCAGCAGGCGGAAGTTGCAGTGAGTGGAGATCCTGCCACTGCACTCCAGCCTGGGTGACAGAGCCAGACTCTGTCTCAAAAAAAAAAAAAGAAAAAAGAAAAGAAAAAGAAAAAAGAAACTTTAAAAGGAAAAAAAAAAAAGAGAAGGTCATTATATAATGCTAAAGGGGTCAATTAATCAAGAGGACATAACAATTGTAAATCTACACACATTCGACATAGGAGAACCTAAACATATAAAGTAAATATTAATAGATCCAAAGGGAGAGATAGAATTTAATGCAGTAAACAGTAGGGGGCTTACATACTCAACTTTCAGCAATTGTCAAATTATTCAAACAGAAAATCAATAAGGGAACATCAGATTAAACTACACTTAATAGACATAAACAAAGCATTCTATCAGCAGCAGAATAAATATTTTTATCAAGCACACATGGAACATTCTCCAGTATTGATCATATGTTAGGTCACAAAACAAGTCTAAACAAATTTAGGAAGACTAGAATTACATCAAGTCTCTTTTCCAAACTTAATACTATTAAATAGAAATCAGTAACAAAAACATTGAAAAAATTCACAAATATATGGAAATTAATCGAATGCTTCTGAACAACAAATGGGTCGAAGAAGAAATTAAAAGGTAAATCAAAAAGTATTTAGTGACAAATGAAAATGGAAATAACATATCAAAGCTTATAGGATGCAACAAATGTAGTTCTACGAGGGAAGTTTACAGCATTAAACATCTACATTAAAAAAATCTCCAATAAGCAACCTAATGCTATAACTCAAGGAACTAGAAAAAGAAAAAAAAACTAACCCTAAAGCTAAGTACAAAAAGGAAAGAATAAATGACAGAGCAGAAGCAAACCAAACAGACTAGAAAAGCAAACAAAAGATTGAAAAAATTAAGAGTTGATTTTTAAAAAGATAAACAAATTTGACAAACATTGACCTAGACTAAGAAGAAAAGAGAGAGCACTCAAATAAATAAAATCAGGTATGAAAAGGGAGACATTACAACTGATGTCCCATAAATACTAAGGACCACAAGAGACTAACACTAAATTGAACAAATATCCAAGCAAGAAAGCACAACCATAAGAACAAACAAAACAGAACAAACAGGTGAGAGATCATGGTACCTGGTTTTAACACAATAACAAGGAAAGAGACACTGAAGAAGGTAGGAAGGACAGTCTTGCATTCTCTACACTACCCACCCCCAGCCATAGGCAACACAGCATGGAGAGAGGATCTGTGTGCTTAGGGGAAGAAGAGTGAAGTGAGTGTGAGACTTTGCATTGGAGCTCAGTGCCACCCTCTCACAGTGGAACTCAATACCAGGCAGCATTCTACCAGTGCCCACTTACACCAGCACTGGGCCAGAGGGGAATCCTCAATCCCAATGGAAGAAAACTTGAGTCCCAGCCAGCTTCACCACTGGCTGACTACAATGGCCTGGGAACCCTAATAAATTCAAGTGGCAGTCAGGCCGCAGTGACTGCAGTCTTTGGGCAAACCTTGGTGCTGTACTGGTCTTGGAGACAGTGGGCTTGGAATATGACCCAGTGTGACACCAGCTGTGGTGGCCATGGGAGTGCCTGCATCACCTCTCCCTCAACTCCAGACAGTGCAGTATGTGGAGAGACTCCTTCCACTTCGGGGAAGAAGATGGAGGAATATGGAGGACTTTGGCAACTCAGGTACCTGTTGAGCCACAGTAAAATAAAGCACCAGATTCTTGAAGACCTCAGTTCCAAGCCTTTCCTCCTGAATAGCATTTCTAGGCCCACCCCAGGACAAAAGAGAATCCACTGTTCTGATGGGACAGACCCAACCGTAGCAGAATTCCCCACCTGCTGACTACAGGTAGCGGTGGATCTTAAATAAACATCAGTGGTAGCCAGGTAGTAGTGTCCTCAGACTTTGGGTGAGCCCAAGTACTGTGTTGGTCTGGGAGGCCATTGGCCTCAGGTGTGACTCAGTGTGGTGCCAGCTGTGGTGGTCATGAGAGTGCCTCAATCATACCTTTCACAACTCCAGGCAGCCCAGAATCCATCTGGGAACCCAGGGAATTCTCTTTTATCTTTCCCAAGTCCACCAAGGCTGTGTATCTTAGTCTGCAAAAATTGTAGCATTCTGAGGCTTAGGGTGCCCTCTAGTGCTCAGAGGCTGCCATGACCACAGGCTTAGGTAACACCACTCAATCCCATTTGAATTCTCTCTCTCTTTTTTTGTTTAACTTTTATTTTAAGTTCAGGGGTTCATGTGCAGGTTTGTTACGTAGATAAACCTGTGTCATGGGGGCTTGTTGTACAGATTATTTCATCACCCAGGTATTAAGCCTAGTACCTGTTAGTTATTTTTCCTTATCCTCTCCCTCCTCCCACCTTCCACCTTCCAAAAAACCCAGTGTGTGTTGTTCCCCTGTAAGTGTTCATGTGTTCTCATCATTTAGCTCCTACTTATAAGTGAGAACACGTGTCATTTGGTTTTCTCTTCTTGACTTAGTTTGCTAAGGATAATGTCCCTGCAAAGGACAGTCTCACTGCATAGAATTCCTTGGTGTATAGGTATCACATTTTCTTTATCCAGTCTTCCATTGATGAGCATTTAGGTTGATTCTGTGTCTTTGCCATTGTGAATAGTGTTGCAATGAACATACACATGAATGTCTCTTTATAACAGAATGACTTGTATTCCTTGGGTATATACGCAGTAATGGCATTGCTGAGTCAAATGGTATTTCTGTCTTTAAGGTCTTTGAGGAATCACCACATTGTCTTCCATAATGGCTCAACTAATTTACACTCCCAACAATAGCATTCTTTTCTCTCCACAACATTGTCAGCATCTGTTATTTTTTGACTTTTTAATAATAGCCATTCTGACTGGTGTGAGATGGTATCTCATTGTGGTTTTAATTTGCATTTCTCTAATGATCAGTGATATCGAGTTTTTTTCATATGCCTTTTGGCTGCATGTATGTCTTCTATTAAGAAGTCTCTGTTCATGTCCTTTGTCCGCTTTTGCATGGGGTTGTTTTCTTCTTGTAAATTTAAGTTCCTTATAGATGCTGGATATTAGATCTTTGTTGGATGCATAGTTTGCAAAATTTTTCTCCCATTCTGTGAGTTGTCTGTTTACTCTCTTGATAGTTTATTTTGCTGTGCAGAAGCTCTTTAATTAGATTCAATTTGTCTATTTTTGTTTTTGTTGTAATTGCTTCTGGCATCTTCATCATGCAATCTTTGCCCTGCCCATGCCCTGAATTGTATTGCCTAGGTTGTCTTCCAGGGTTTTTATAGTTTTGGGTTTTGCATTTAAGTCTTTGATCCACCTTGTGTTAATTTTTGTAAATGGTGTAAGGAAGGAGTCTAGTTTCAATCTTCTGCATATGATTAGCCAGTTATCCCAGCACCATTTTTTTTTTTTGAGACAGAGATTCACTCTGTTGCCGAGGTTGGGGTGCAGTAGTGCGATCTTGGCTCACTGCAACATCCGCCTCCTGGGTTCAAGCGATTCTCTTGCCTCAGCCTCCCAAGTAGCTGGGATTACAGGCACCCACCACCATACCTGGCTAATTTTTGTATCTTTTGTAGAGACAAGGTTTCACCATATTGGCCAGGCTGGTCTCGAATTCTTGACCTCAAGTGATCCACCCACCTCGGTCTCCCAAAATGCTGGAATTAGAGGCCTGAGCCACCACACATGGCCACAGCACCTTTTATTGAATAGGGAATCCTTTCTCCATTGCCTGTTTTTATCAGGTTTGTCAAAGATCAGATAGTTGTAGGTGTGTGGTCTTATTTTTGGGTTCTCTATTCTGTTTCGTCAGTCTGTGTGTCTGTTCTTGTACCAGTACCACACTGTTTTGGTTACTATATCCCTGTAGTATAGTTTAAAGCCAGATAGCGTGATACCTGCAGCTTCATTCTTTTTACTTAGGATTGCTTTGGCTATTCAGACTCCTTTTTGGTTCCATATGAATTTCAAAATAGTCTTTTTTTTAGTTCTGTGAAGAATGTCAATGGTAGTTCAACAGAAATAGCATTGAATCTATAAATTGCTTTGGGCATTGTTTTAGTTCATTCTGACACTGCTATAAGGAACTGCCCAAGAGTGGGTAAGTTATAAAGAAAAGAGATTTAATTGACTCACAGTTCTGCATGGCTGGGGAGGCCTCAGGAAACTTACAACCATGGTGGAAGGGGAAGCAAATACGTCCTTCTTCACAGGGTGGCAGGAGAGAATGAAAGCAGAGCGAAGGGGGAAGCTTCTTATAAAACCATCAGATCTCAAGAGACTCACTCATTATCAGAACAGCATGGTGGAAACTGCCCCCATGATTCAGTTATCTCCACCTGGTCCCACCCTTGACACGTGGGACCAGGTGGAGATAACTGGTCCCACATATCACCTTATTGATAGGTGATATATCAAATATCACCTTATTACAATCCAAGGTGAGATTTGGGTGGGGACACAGAGCCAAACCATATCAGGTACTATGGCCATTTTAATGATATTGATTCTATCCATGAGCATGGAATGTTTTTCAATTTGTTTCTTTCAGCTCTGATTTCTTTAAGCAGTGGTTTGTAGTTCTTCTTTTAGAAATCTTTCACCTCCCTGGTTAGCGTATTCCTAGGTATTATATTCTTTTTGTGGCAATTCTGAATGGCAACTGTGTTCCTGATTTTGCTCTCTGCTTGACTGTTGCTGGTGTATAAGAATGTTAGTGATGTTTGCACATTTTGTATCCTGAGACTTTGCTGAAGATATTTATGAGCATAAGAAGCTTTTGGGCTGAGACTATGGGGTTTTCCAGATATAGGATTATGTCGCCTGCAAAGAGGGATAGTTTGACTTCCTCTCTTCCTGTTTGGATGCCTTTTATTTCTTTCTCTTGCCCGACTGGCCTGGCCAGAACTTCCAATACTATGTTGAATAGGAGTGTGAGAGAGGGCATCCTTGTCTTGTGCTGGCTTTCAAGGGGAATGCTTCCAGCTTTTGCATAGTCACTATGATGTTGGCTGTGAGTTTGTCATAGATGGCTCTTATTATTTTGAGGTATGTTCCTTCAATAACTAGTTTATTGACAGTTTTAAACATGAATTGATGTTGAATTTTATTGAAAGTCTTTTCTGCACCTATTGATATAATCATGTGTTTCTTGTCTTTAATTCTGTGTATGTGATGAATCACATTTATTCATTGCATATGTTGAAGCAATCTTGCATCACAAGGATGAGGCCTACTTGACCGTAGGATAAGCTTTTTGATGTGCTGCTGGATTCAGTTTGCCAGTATCTTGTTGAGGATTTTTGCATCGATGTTCATAAAGGATATTGGCCTGAAGTTTTCTCTTTTTGTTGTATCTCTGTCAGTTTTTGGTATCAGGATGATGCTAACTTCATAGAATGAGTTAGGGAGGAGTTCCTTCTTCTCAATTTTTTTGGTAATAGTTTCAATGTAAATAGTACAAGCTTTTCTTTGCACATATGGTATAATTCAGCTGTGAATCCCTCTGGTGCTGGGCTTTTGTTGTTGTTGTTGGTTGGTAGGCTATTTATTACTACCTTAATTTCAGAGCTCACTATTGGTCTGTTTAGGGAATCAATTGTTTCCTGGTTGTCTTGGGATGGTGTGTGTGTTCAGGAATTTATCCATTTCTTCCAGATTTTCTAGTTTATGTGCATAGGGGTGTTCATAATATTCTCTGATCATTGTTTGCATTTCTGTGGAGTTAGTGGTAATATCCCCCTTGTCATTTCTGATTGTGTATGTTTGAATCCTCTCTCTTTTCTTCTTTATTTGTCTAACTAGTGGTCTATTTTATTAATTTTTTCAAAACGCCAACCCCTGAATTTCTTGATTTGTTTTGGATGTTTTTTCATAACTCTATTTTTTTTCAGTTCAGCTCTGACTGGTAATTTCTTGTATTCTGCTGTCTTTGGAGTTTATTTGCTTTTGGTTCTCTAGTTCTTTTAGTTGTGATACTAGGTTGTTAACTTGAGATCTGTCTAAGTTTTTGATATGGGAATTTAGTGCTATGAATTTCCTTCTTAACACTGCTTTAGCTCTGTCCCAGAGATTCTGGTATATTGTATCTTTGTTCTCATTAGTTTCAAAGAACTTCTTGATTTCTGCCTTAATTTCATTATTTACCCCAAACCCATTCAGGATCAATAAACATGTCCATCAAAAAGGTAGAAAGACTTCAAATAAGCAACCTAATCATGCATCTTAAAGAACTAGAGCAAAAACAAGAGCAAATCAAAGCCAAAATTAGAAGATGAAACAAAATAATAAAAATCAGAGCAGAAATAAATAAAATTGAAATGAAGAAAACAATACAAAAGATCAATGAATCAAACAGTTGGTTTTATGAAAATTAAACAAAATTAACAAGCCTTTAGTTTAGTAAGCTAGACTGAAAAACAGGGGGAATCCAAATAAAGTCAGAGATGGAAAAGAAGACATGAAAATTGATACTGCATAAATTCGAAGGATCATTAGTGGCAACTATGACTATAAGCTAATTAAAGACATGGAAAAACTCCTAGACACATACAACCTACGAAGATTGAACAATTAAGAAATCCAAAACCTGAACAGATCAATAACAATAATAAGATTGAAGCCATAGTAAAAAATCTCCTATTAAAAAAAAAAAAAAAAAAGTGTGGGATCCAATGGGTTTAATGATGATTCTACCAAGCATTTAAAGAAGAGAACTAATACCAGTCTTACTCAAACTATCCCAAAAAATAGAGGAGGAATGAATACTTCGAAACTCATTGTGTAAGGTCAGTATTGCCCTGATACCAAAACCAAAGACTATATATATATATATATAAAAGATATATATAAAAACTACAGGCCAATATCACTGATTAATATTAATGCAAAAATCCTCAACAAAATACTAGCAAACCAAATTCAGCAATATCAAAACCAGACAAGGACACATCAAAAAAAAGAGAAAACTACAGACTAGTATCACTAATGAATATTGATCAAAAATCTTCAACAAAATGCTAGCAAATCGAATTTAACAATACATTAAAAAAATTATTCATCATGACCAAGTGGGATTTATCCCTGGAATGCAAGGATGGTTCAACATATGCAAACCAATCAATGTGATACCTCATATCAACAAAATGAAGTATTAAAACTATATGATCATTTCAATTGATGCCGAAAAAGCGTTTGATAAAATTCAATATCCCTTCATGATGAAATTTTAAAACTTCATGATAAAAACTTTCAAAAACCTGGGTATAGAAAGAATATATCTCAACATAATAAAAGCCGTATATGACAGACTCACAGCTAGTATCATAGTGAATGGGGAAAAACTGAAAGCCTTTTCTCTAAAATCTGGAACACACAAGGATGCCCACTGTTACCACTGTTATTTAACATAGTACTGAAAGTAACCAACTGGAATGTTCATACACTGCAAATGGGAATGTAAATTAGTACAGCCACTATGGAAAACAGTATGGAGGTTACTCAACAAGCTAAAAATAGAATTACCATATGATCTGGCAATCCCATTCCTGGGTATATAACCAAAAGAAAGGAAAGCAGTATATTGAAGAGAGATCGGTATTTCCACGTTTATTGCAGCAGTGTTCACAACAGCCAAGATACACAGTTAATCTAGCCATCCATCAGTGGATTAATGAACAAAGAAAATGCCATCCAATGAAATATTATCCAGCCATAAAAAGAATAAAATCCTGTCATTTGCAGCAACATGGATGGAACTGGAGGATATTATGTTAAGTAAAATAGGCCAGGCACAGAAAGAAAAAATGGTATGTTCTCACTCATATATGAGATATAAGCAAATGGATCTCATGGAGATAGAGAGGGTAGAAGGGGAGTGGGGAAGGGGGATAAAGAGAGATCGGTTAATGGGTACAAATGTACTTTTGGATAGAAAAGATAAGATCTAGTCTTTAGTAACACAATAGTGTGCCTGTGGTTAACAATAACTTATTGCATATTTCCAAATAACAAATTATATAATTGATTTTAATCAATTACATTTTAAAGACTATAATACATTTATATATTTTTAAGAATATAGCATAATTATATGTAATATAATTAATCAAATATTATTAAGAAATAATATTCAAGGTGATACATATCCCAATTACCTTGATATGATTGTTATATGTTGTATGCATGTATCCAAATATCACGTGTATCCCATAAATATGTACAATTATTATATATCAAAAAAAAAAAAAACTTTAGTGTAAGAAGTGCAAGTGTAGGGGGCAGTTCCAAGATGGCCGAATAGGAACAACTCCAGTCTCCAGCTCCCAGCACGAGCGACACAGAAGACAGGTGATTTCTGCATTTCCAACTGAGGTACAGGGTTCATCTCACTGGGGCATGTCGCACAGTGGGTGCAGCCCACTGAGTGAGAGCCAAAGCAGGGTGAGGCATCGCCTCACCCGTGAAGCAAAAGGGGGAAGGGAATTCTCTTTCCTAGCCAAGGGAAACTGTGACACATAGCACTTGGAAAATCAGGTCACTCCCACCCTAATACTGTGCTTTACCAAGGGTCTTAGCAAACAGCACACCCAATGATTATATCTCACACCTGGCTCAGAGGGTCCCATGCCCACGGAGCCTCCCTCATTGCTAGCACAGCAGTCTGAGATCTAACTGCAAGGCAGCAGCGAGGCTGGGGAAGGGTGCCCACCACTGCTGAGGCTTGAGTAGGTAAACAAAGCGGTCGGGAAGTTCAAACTGGGTGGAGCCCACCGCAGCTCAAGGAGGCCTGCCTGCCTCTGTAGACTTGACTTCTGGGGACAGGCCATAGCCAAACAAAAGGCAGCAGAAACCTCTGCAGATTTAAATGTCCCTATCTAACAGCTTTAAAGAGAACAGTGGTTCGCCCAGCACAGACTTTGAGATCTAGGAACAGACACACTGTCTGCTCAAGTGGGCCCCTGACCCCTGAGTAGGCTAACTGGGAGACACCCCCAACTAGGGGCAGACTGACACCTCACACCTCACATGGCCAGTTACCCCTCTGAGACGAAGCTTCCAGAGGAACAATCAGGCAGCAACATATGCTGTTCAGCAATATTCACTCTCCTGCAGCCTCCACTGCTGATACCCAGGCAAACAGGGCCTGGAGTGGACCTCCAGCAAACTCCAACAGACCTGCAGCTAAGGGTCCTGACTGTTAGAAGGAAAACTAATAAACAGAAAGGACATCCACACTAAAACCCCATCTGTATGTCACCATCATCAAAGACCAAAGGTAGATAAAACCACAAAGATGGGGAAAAAACAGAGCAGAAAAGCTGAAAATTCTAACAACCAGAGCGCCTCTCCCCCTCCAAAGGAACACAGCTCCTCGCCAGCAATGGAACAAAGCTGGATGGAGAATGACTTTGACGAGTTGAGAGAAGAAGGCTTCAGATGATCAAACTTCTCCGAGCTAAAGGAGGAAGTTCGAACCCATCACAAAGAAGCTAAAAACCTTGAAAAAAGATTTGACAAATGGCGAAGTAGAATAACCAATGTAGAGAAATCCTTAAATGACCTGATAGAGCTGAAAACCATGGCACAAGAACTATGTGACAAATGCACAAGCTTCAGTAACTGATTCGATCAACTGGAAGAAAGGGTATCAGTAACTGAAGATCAAATGAATGAAATGAGATGAGAAGAGAATTTTAGAGAAAAAAGGTAAAAAGAAATGAACAAAGCCTCCAAGAAATATGGGACTATGTGAAAAGACCAAATCTACATCTGATTGGTGTACCTGAAAGTGATGGGGAGAATGGAACCAGGTTGGAAAACACTCTGCAGGATATCATTCAGGAGAACTTCCCTAACTTAGTAAGGCAGGCCAACATTCAAATTCAGGAAACACAGAGAATGCCACAAAGATACTCCTCGAGAAGAACAACTCCAAGACACATAATTCTCAGATTCACCAAAGTTGAAATGAAGGAAAAAATGTTAACGGCAGCCAGAGAGAAAGGTCGGGTTACCCACAAAGGGAAGCCCATCAGACTAACAGCAGATCTCTCAGCAGAAACTCTACAAGCCAGAAGAGAGTGGGGGACAATATTCAACATTCTTAAAGAAAAGAATTTTCAACCCAGAATTTCATATCCAGCCAAACTAAGTTTCATAAGTGAAGGAGAAATAAAATCCTTTACAGACAAGCAAATGCTTAGAGACTTTGTCACCACCAGGCCTGCCCTACAAGAGCTCCTGAAGGAAGCACTAAACATGCAAAGGAACAACCAGTACCAGCCACTGCAAAAACATGCCAAAATGTAAAGACATCGATGCTAGGAAGAAACGGCATCAACTAACGAGCAAAATAACAAGCTAACATCATACTGACAGGATCAAGTTCACACATAACAATATTAACCTTAAATGTAAATGGGCTAAATGCTCCAGTTAAAAGACACAGACTGGCAAATTGGATAAAGAGTCAAGACCCATCAGTTTGCTGTATTCAGGAGACCCATCTCACGTGCAGAGACATACATAGTCTCAAAATAAAGGGATGGAGGAAGATCTACCAAGCAAATGGAAAACAAAAAAAGGCATGGGTTTCAATCCTAGTCTCTGATAAAACAGACTTTAAACCAATAAAGACCAAAGAGACAAAGAAGGCCATTACATAATGGTAGAGGGATCAATTCAATAAGAAGAACTAACTATCCTAAATATATATGTACCCAATACAGGAGCACCCAGACTCATAAAGCAAGTCCTTAGAGACTTACAAAGAGACTTAGACTCCCACACAATAATAATGGGAGACTTTAACACCCCACTCTCAACATTAGACAGATCAACAAGACAGAAAGTTAACAAGGATATCCAGGACTTAAACTCAGCTCTGCACCAAGCAGACCTATTAGACATCTACAGAACTCTCCACCCCAAATCAACAGAGTATATATTCTTCTCAGCACCACATCACACTTATCCCAAAATTGACGACATAATTGGAAGTAAAGCACTCTTCAGCAAATGTAAAAGAACAGAAATTATAACAAACTGTCCCTAAGACCACAGTGCAATCAAACTAGAACTCAGGACTAAGAAACTCAATTAAAACCACTCAACTACATGGAAACTGAACAACCTGCTCCTGAATGACTACTGGGTACAAAACAAAATGAAGGTAGAAATAAAGATGTTCTTTGAAACCAATGAGAACAAAGATACAACACACCAGAATCTCTGGGACACATTTAAAGCAGTGTGTAGAGGGAAATTTATAGCACCAAATGCCCACAAGAGAAAGCAGGAAAGATCTAAAATTGACACCCTAACATCACAATTAAAAGAACTAAAGAAGCAAGAGCAAACACATTAAAAAGTTAGGAGAAGGCAAGAAATAACTAAGATCATAGCAGAACTTAAGGAGATAGAGACACAAAAATCCCTTCAAAAAAATCAATGATTCCAGGAGCTGGTTTTTTGAAAAGATCAACAAAATTGATAGACTGCTAGCAAGACTAATAAAAAAGAAAAGAGAGAAGAATTAAATAGATGCAATAAAAAATGATAAAGGGGATATCACCACTGACCCCACCGAAATACAAACTACCATCAGAGAATACTATATGCAACACCTTTATGCAAATAAACTAGGAAACCTAGAAGAAATGGATAATTTCCTGGACACATACTCTCTCCCAAGACTAAACCAGGAAGAAGTTGAATCCCTGAATAGACTAATAATGGACTCTGAAATTGAGGCAATAAATAATAGCCTTCCAACCAAGAAAAGTCCAGGACCAGACGGATTCACAGTCAAATTCTACCATATGTACAAGGAGAAGCTGGTACCATTCCTTCTGAAATGATTCCAATCAATGGAAAATGAGTGAATCCTCCCTAACTCATTTTATGAGGCCAACATCATCCTGATACCAAAGCCTGTCAGAGACACAACAAAAAAAGAGAATTTTAGACTAATATCCCTGATGAACATCGACACAAAAATCCTCAATAAAATACTTGCAAACTGAATCCAGCAGAACATCGGA
This sequence comes from Macaca mulatta, assembly GCF_049350105.2. Classification (NCBI taxonomy): domain Eukaryota; kingdom Metazoa; phylum Chordata; class Mammalia; order Primates; family Cercopithecidae; genus Macaca; species Macaca mulatta. Next base: position 8,463,930 of record NC_133416.1, read on the forward strand.
AAGCTTATCCACCATGATCAAGTGGGCTTCATCCCTAGGATGCAAAGCTGGTTCAATATACACAAATCAATAAACGTAATCCAGCATAAAAACAGAACCAAAGATAAAAACCACATGATTATCTCAATAGATGCAGAAAAAGCCTTTGACAAATTCAATGGCCCTTCATGCTAAAAACTCTCAATAAATTTGGTATTTATGGAAAGTATCTCAAAATAATAAGAGCTATTTGTGACAAACCCACAGTCAATATCAGACTGAATGGGCAAAAACTGGAAGCATTCCTTTTGAAAACTGGCACAAGACAGGGATGCCCTCTCTCACCACTCCTATTCAACATAGTGTTGGAAGTTCTGGCCAGGGCAATCAGGTAGGAGAAAGAAATAAAGGGTATTCAATTAGGAAAAGAGGAGGTCAAATTGCCCCTGTTTGCAGATGACATGATCATATATTTAGAAAACCCCAGCGTCTCAGCCCAAAATCTCCTTGAGCTGGTAAGCAACTTCAGCAAAGTCTCTGGATACAAAATCAATGTGCAAACATCACAAGCATTCTTATACACCAACAACAGACAAACAGAGAGCCAAATCATGAGTCAATTCCCATTCACAATTGCTTCAAAGAGAATAAAATACCTAGGAATCCAACTTACAAGGGATGTGAACGACTTCTTCAAGGAGAACTACAAACCACTGCTCAATGAAAGAAAAGAGGACACAAACAAATGGAAGAACATACCATGCTCATGGATAGGAAGAACCAATATCGTGAAAATGGCCATACTGCCCAAGGTAATTTATAGATTCAATGCCATCCCCATTAAGCTACCAAAGACTTTCTTCACAGAATTGGAAAAAAACTACTTTAAACTTCGTATGGAACCAAAAAAGAGTCCACATTGCCAAGACAATCCTAAGCCAAAAGAACAAAGCTGGAGGCAGCACACTACTGACTTCAAACTATACTACAGGGCTACAGTAACCAAAACAGCATGGTACTGGTACCGAAACAGAGATATAGACCAATGGAACTGAACAGAGCCCTCAGAAATAATACCACACATCTACAAAAATCTGATCTTTGACAAACCTGACAAAAACAAGAAATAGGGAAACGATTCCCTATTGAATAAATGGTGCTGGGAAAACTGGCTAACCAAAAGTAGAAAGCTGAAACTGGATCCCTTCCTTATACCTTATACAAAAATTAATTCAAGATGGATTAGAGACTTAAATGTTAGACCTAAAACCATAAAAACCCTAAAAGAAAACATAGGCAATACCATTCAGGACACAGGCATTGCCAAGGACTCCATGTCTAAAACACTGAAAGCAATGGCAACAGAAGCCAAAATTGACAAATAGGATCTAATTAAACTAAAGAGCTCCTGCACAGCAAAAGAAACTACCATCAGAGTGAACAGGCAACCTACAGAATGGGAGAAAATTTTTGCAATCTACTCATCTGACAAAAGGGTAATATCTGGAACCTACAAAGAACTCAAACAAATTTATAAGAACAAAACAAGCCCATCAAAAAGTGGGCAAATGATATGAACAGACTTCTCAAAAGAAGACATTTATGCAGCCAACAGACACATGAAAAAATGCTCATCATCACTAACCATCAGAGAAATGCAAATCAAAACCACAATGAGATACCATCTCACACCAGTTAGAATGGTGATCATTAAAAAGTCAGGAAACAACAGGTGCTGGAGAGGATGTGGAGAAATAGGAACACTTTTACACTGTTGGTGGGACTGTAAACTAGTTCAACCATCGTGGAAGACAGTGTGGCAGTTCCTCAAGGATCTAGAACTAGAAATACCATTTGACCCAGCCATCCCATTACTGGGTGTATACCCAAAGGATTATAAATTATGCTGCTATAAAGACACATACACACATATGTTTGTTGCGGCACTATTCACAGTGGCAAAGACTTGGAACCAACCCAAATGTCCATCAATGATACACTAGAGTAAGAAAATGTGGCACATATACACCATGGAATACTATGCAGCCATAAAAAAGGATGAGTTCATGTGCTTTGTAGGGACATGGATGCAGCTGGAAACCATCATTCTCAGCAAACTATCCAAGAACAGAAAACCAAACACCACATGTTCTCACTCATAGGTGGGAATTGAACAATGAGAACACTTGGACACAGGAAGGGGAACATCACACACGAGGGCCTGTTGTGGGGTAGGGGGAGGGGGAGAGATAGCATTAGGAGATATACCTAATGTAAATGATGAGTTAATGGGTGCAGCACACCAACATGGCACATGTATACATATGTAACAAACCTGCACATTGTGCACATGTACCCTAGAACATAAAGTACAAAAAAAAAAAAAAAGTGAAAGTGTAAAACTACTAGAAGAAAACATGGGAAAATTTTAATGACATTGGTCTTGGCAAAGATTTTTTGTGTATGACCCCAAAAGAACTGGCAAAAAAAAAAAAAAAGGCAAATATAAAGAAATGGAATTGCGTCAAACTAAAAAGCTTCTTTACAGCAAATAAAATAATTAACAGAATGAAGAGAGAACCCACAGAATGCGATAAAATATTTGCAACCATGTATCTGTTAAGAGGCTAATATCCTAAATTTATAAGGAACTGAAAAAACTCAATAGCAAAAAAGAAAAAAATTTTTTTAAACAAATAATCCAATCAAGAAATGGACAAAGGTCCTAAATTGACATTTCTCAAAAGAAGATATACAAATGTACAACAGATATATGAAGAAATGTTCATTGTCACTGATCACCAGGGTAAGGCAAATTAAAACCACAATGAGATATCAATTCACAGCTCTTAGAATGACTACAATCAAAGAGATGAAAGATAATAAGTGTTGGTGAGGGTATAGAAAAGGGGATCCCTTGTGCATTGTCAGTGGGAATGTAAATTAATGCAGCCATTATGGAAAGAAGTATGGAAGTTTATCAGAAAACTAAAAATAGAACTACCATATAATCTAACAATACCACTTCTGAGTATACATCCAAAGGAAATGAAACGAGTATGTGAAAGATATTTGCACTCCAGTTTTTATTGCAGTATTACTCACAATAGCTAAGATATAGAAGCAACCTAGATGTCCATCATCAGATGAATGGATGAAGAAAATTTGGCATACTACTGGAATACCATTCAGCCTTAAAAATAGTAGAAATCCTATCATTTGTGACAACATGGATGAATCTAGAGGACACCATGGTAAGTGAAATAAGCCAGTCACAGAAAGACAAATGACATGTAATCTCACTTAGATGTGGAATCTAAAAAAGATGAACTCATAGAAAAGTAGAATGATGGCTACCAGACAGTGGAGAGTAGTAAATGGAAAATAGAGGGATACTGATAAAAAGTAAAAGGTTGCATTTAGACAGAATAAGCTTTACTGAAAGAATAAGCTTTACTGCTCTATTAATAGAGTACTCACTCTAATAAATATTAATGCCTTATATATTTCAAAACTGCCAAGAAAATAGATTTGAAATGTTTTCACCACAAAAAATTGTGTGAGGTGATGAATTTGTCAGTTGGCCCAATTTAATCATTCCACATTGTAAACATGTATCAAAACATCACGTGGTATTTAATATAATATCAAACCAAATTCAACAGCATATTAAAAGGATCTATCACCATGATCAAGTGGAATGCAAGGATGGTTCAATATATTCAAATCAATAAATATGATATATCACATTAACAGAAGAAATGATAAAAAAGGAACCTGTATAATCATCTCAAGAGATGCAGAAAAGGCATTTGACAAATCCAATATCCTTTCATAATTAAAAGTCAACAAACTAGGTACATCAGGTATGTACCTAAACAAAGTAATTTTTATGCCATATATGACAAGCCTACAGCTAATACCAGATTCAAGGTTTGAAAAAAATTATGAAGTTTTTTCCTCTGAAATAAGGAAAGAATAAGAATGTCCACTCTCCCCACTTCTAGTCAACACAAGAAGATCTAGTTAGAGCAACTAGGCAAGAGAAAGCAATGAAAGACATCTAAATGAAAGAGAAAGAAGTTAAATTGTCCCTTTTTACAGATGACACAGACAGACTGACACACACATACACACATATAATAAGGACTCCACCAAATAACTGTTAGAACTAACAAATTTAACAAGGTTGCAGAATACAAAGTCAACACATAAAAATCAGTGGTGTTTCTATACACTAATGATGAACTTTCTAAGGGAGAAATTTTAAAATCCCATTTGCAATAACATCAAAAAGTATAAAACACTTGGGAAGAAGTTTAACCAGTGAGGTGAAAGGCCTACTTGTACACTGAAACCTATAAAACATTGATGAAAGAAATTGAAAACACAAATAAATGAAAAGACTTCCCATATTTATGGATTAGAAAAATTGATATTGTTAAAGTATCCATGCTACCCAAAAAGATCTACAGATTCAATGCAATCACTGTCAAAATTTCAATAACATTTTTTTTCAGAGAAATACAAAAAGTAATCCTAAAATTTGGATAAAATCACAAAATACCCTGAATAGCCAAAGCAATTTTGATCAAAAAGAAAGTTAAAGGCATTGGTTTACCTTATTTCAAAATATATTACAAAGCTATAGTGATCAGAACAACATGGTCCTGGCATAACAACAGACGTATAGAGCAATGGAACAGAATAGACAGCTTGGAAATAAATCCACTCATTTGTGGTCAATTGATTTTCAAGAAAGTTGCCAACAACACAGACCAGAGAAAGGGCAGTCTCTTTAATAGACAGTGTTGAGAAAATTGGATATCCGCATGCACTAGAATAAAATTAGAGTCTCATCTCACACTGTATATAAAAGTCAACTCAAAAGATTAAAGACTTCAATATAAGACTGAAAATTTTAAGTCTTACAAGAAAACATAGGGGATGCCTGTAATCGCAGCACTTTGGGAGGCTGAAGGGAGGATTACTTGAGACCAGGAGTTTATGACCTGCCTAGGCAATAAAATGAGGGCCTGTCTCTATTAGAAAAAAAAATTTAAAAAATTTGCCAAGCATGGTGGCACACATCTAAAGTCTCAGCAACATGGGAGGTTGAGGCAGGAGGATCACTTGGGCCCAGGAGTTCGAGGATGTAGTGAGCTATGAAAAAGCCACTGCACTCCAGCCTGGATGACAGAGCAAGGCCCTGTCTCAAAAAACAAACAAACAAACAAACAAAAAACACAAAAAACCCCACAAAACAACAATAACACAACAACAACAACTTGGGAGAGTGTATGTTTCTAGAAATTTATCCATTTCTTCTAGGTTTTCTAGTTTTTTGTGCAGAGGCGTTTATAGTATTCTCTGATGGTAGTTTGCATTTCTGTGGGATCAGGGGTGATATCCCCTTTATCATTTTTTGTTGCATCTATTTGATTCTTCTCTCTTTTTGATTTTATTAGCCTGACTAATGGGCTATTTTGTTGATCTTTTCAAAAAACCATCTTCTAGATTCATTGATTTTTTTAAGGATTTTTCATGTCCCTATCTCCTTCAGTTCTGCGTGATCTTAGTTATTTCTTGTCTTCTGAAAGCTTTTGAATTTGTTTGCCCTTGCATCTCTTGCTCTTTTAATTGTGATGTTAGCGTGTTGATTTTATATCTTTCCTGCTTTCTCTTGTGGGCATTTAGTGTTATAAATTTCCCTCTACACACTGCTTTAAATGTGTCCCAGAGATTCTGGTACATTGTGTCTTTGTTCTCATTGGTTTCAAAGAACATTTTTATTTCTGCCCAATTTCTTTATTGACCCAGTAGTCACTCAGGAGTAGGTTGTTCACTTTCCATGTAGTTGTGCAGTTCTGAGTGAGTTTCTTAATCCTGAGGTCTAATTTGATTGCACTGTGGTCTGAGAGACTGTTATGATTTCCAATCTTTTGGATTTGCTGAGGAGTGTTTTATTTCCAATTATGTGGTCAATTTTAGAATAAGTATGATGATGTGCTGAGAAGAATGCATACCCTGTTGATTTGGAGTGGAGAGTTCTGTAGATGACTATTAGGTCCACTTGGACCAGAGCTGAGTTCAAGTCCTGAATATCCTTGTTAATTTTCTGTCTTGTTGATCTGTCTAATATTGACAATGGGGTGTTAAAATCTCCTGCCATTACTGTATGGGAGTCTAAGTCTATTTGTAGGTCTCTAAGAACTTGTTTTATGAATCTGGGTGCTCCTGTATTGGGTGCATATAATTTAGCACAGTTAGTTCTTCTTGGTGCACTGATCCCTTTCCATTATGTAACACCTTTCTTTGTCTATTTTGATCTCTATTGGTTTAAAGTCTCTTTTATCAGAGACTAGGATTGCAACTTCCACTTTTTTTTTGTTTTCCACTTGCTTGGCAAATATTCCTCCATCTTTTTATTTTCAGCCTATGTGTATCTTTGCACATGAGATGGGTCTCTGAATACAGCACACTGATGGGTCTTGACTCTTTATCCAATTTGCCAGTCTGTCTTTTAATTGGGGAATTTAGCCCATTTACATTTAAGATTAATATAGTTATATGTGAATTTGATCATGTCATTATCCCTGACTAGACCAATAACAAGTTCTGAAGTTGAGGCAGTAATTAATAGCCTACCAACCAAAAGAAGTCCAGGGCCAGATGGATTCACAGTCGAATTCTACCAGAGGTACAAAGAGGAGCTGGTACCATTCCTTCTGAAACTATTCCAATCAATAGAAAAAGAGGGAATCCTCCCTAACTCATTGTAGGAGGCCAGAATCATCCAGATACCAAATCTGGCAGAAACACAACAAAAAAATTTCAGACCAATACCCCCGATGAACATTGATGCAAAAATTCTCCATAAAATACTGGCAAACTGAATCCGACAGCACATCAAAAAGTTTATCCACCACAATCAAGTAGGCTCCATGCCTGGGATGCAAGGCTGGTTCAACATAGCAAAGCAATAAACGTAATCCATCATAAAAACAGAACCAATGACAAAACCACATGTCCCAATAGATGCAGAAATGGCCTTTGACAAAATTCAACAGCTCTTCATGCTAAAAACTCTTAATAGGCTAGGTATCAATGGAATGTATTCATAATAATAAGAGCTATTTATGACAAACCCACAGCCAATATCATACTGAATGGGCAAAAACTGGAAGTATTCCCTTTGAAAACCGGCACAAAACAAGGATGCCCTCTCTCACCACTCTTATTCAACAGAGTATTGGGAGTTCTGGCCAGGGCAATAAGGCAAGAGGAAGAAATAAAGTGTATTCATATAGGAAATGAGGAAGTCAGATTGTCTCTGTTTGCAGACGACATGATTGTATATTTAGAAAACCCCACTTTCTCAGTCCAAAATCTCCTTAAACTGATAAGCAACTTCAGCAAAGTCTCAGGATACAAAATCAATGTGCAAAAATCACAAGCATTTCTGTACACCAATAACAGACAAACAGAGAGCCAAATCATGAGTGAACTCCCATTCACATTTGCTACAAAGAGAGTAAAATACTTAGGAATACAACTTACAATAGATGTGAAGGACTTCTTCAAGAAGAACTACAAACCAGTGCTCAAGAAAATAAGAGAGGACACAAATAAATGGAAAAACATTCCAGGTTCATGGACAGGAAGAACTGATATCATGAAAATGGCCATAATGCCCAATGTAATTTATAGATTCAATGCTATCCCCATCAAGCTAACATTGACTTTCTTCACGGAATTGGAAAAAAGCTACTCTAAACTTCATATGGAACCAAAAAAAGGCCGCATAGACAAGACAATCCTAAGCAAAAAGAACAAAGCAGGAGGGATCATGCTATCTGACTTCAAACTATGCTACAAGGCCACAGTTATCAAAACAGCATGGTACTGTTACCAAAACAGATACATAAACCAATGGAACACAACAGAGGCCTCAGAAATAACACCACACCTCTACAACCATCTGATCTTTGACAAACTTGCCAAAAACAAGCAATGGGGAAAGGATTCCCTATTTAATAAATGGTGTTAAGAAAACTGGCTAGCCATATACAGAAAGCAGAAACTGAACCCCTTCCTTACACCTTATGCAAAAATTAAGTCAAGATGGGTTAACAACTTAAAAATAAGACCTAAAACCATAAACATCCTAGAAGAAAACCTGGGCAATACTATTGAGGACATAGGCATGGGCAAAGACTTTGTGTCTAAAACACCAAAAGCAATGGCAACAAAAACCAAAATTGACAAGTGGGATCTAATTAAACTAAATAGATTCTGCACAGCAAAAGAAACTATCATCAGAGTAAACAGGCAACCTACAGAATGGGAGAAAATTTTTGCAATCTATCCATCTGACAAACTGCTAATATGCAGAATCTATAAAGAACTTAAACAAATTTACAAGAAAAAAACAACCCCATCAAAAAGTGGGCAAAGGATATGAACAGACACTTCTCAAAAGAAGACATTTATATATGCAGCCAACAATCATATGAAGAAAAGCTTGTCATCATTGGTCATTAGAGAAATGCAAATCAGAACCACAATGAGATACCATCTCACACCAGTTAGAATGGTGATCTTTAAAATGTCTGGAAACAACAGATGTTGGAGAGGATGTGGACAAATAGAAACACTTTTACACTGTTGGCAGGAGTGGAAGTTAGTTCAACCATTGTGGAAGACAGTGTGGCAGTTCCTCAAGGATCTAGAACTAGAAATACCATTTGACCCAGCAATCTCATTGCTGGGTATATACCCAAAAGATTATAAATCATTCCACTATAAAGACACATGCACACGTATCTTTATTGTGGCATTATTCACAATAGCAAAGACTTGGAACCAACCCAAATGTCCATCAATGATAGAATGGATAAAGACAATGTGGCACATATACACCATGGAACACTATGCAGCCATTAAAAAGAATGAGATCATGTTCTTTGCAGTGACATGGATGAAGCTGGAAACCAACATTATTAGCAAACTAACACAGGAACAGAAAACCAAACACCGCATGTTCTCACTCCTAAGTGGGAGTTGAACAATGAGACCACATGGACACAGGAGAGCAATGTCACACGCAGGGGCCTGTCAGGGAGTTGGGTGCAAGGAGACGGAGAGCATTTGGACAAATACCTTAGAACCTGCAGGGCTTAAAACCTGGATGACAGGTTGATAGGTGCAGCAAACCACCATGGCACATGTATACCTATGTAACAAAACGGCATGTTCTGCACATGTGTCCCAGAACTTAAAGTATAATAATAATAATAATAATAATAATAATAATAAAGGGCGGGGCACGGGGGAAATTTCATGACAATGATTTTTTGGAAATAAAACACAGACAACAAAGATGAACATAAACAAATGAGTTTACATCATACTGATAATGGGTTAATATCCAAAATACAGAGAGAACTCAACTCAATATTGAGAAAACAACCTGATTAAAAATGGGCAAAACAACAGATATTTCTCAAAAGAAAACATACAAATGACCAACAGGTATATGAAAAAAAAAATGCTCAACATCACTAATCATCAGGAAAAGGTAAATTAAAACCACAATGAGATATCACCTCACCTTATACCTATTAGATAGCTATAATAAAAAAGATGAAAGATGAGGATTGATGAGGTTGTGGGGAAAAGGGATCCCTTGTAAACTAGTGGTGAGAATGTAAATTAGGACAACCTTAAAAATTAAAAATAGAATTACCATGTGATTCAGCAATTCCACTTCTGTGTACATTTCCAAAGTAAAGGCAATCAGTATGTTGAAGAGACATCTGCATGCTCATGTTTATTGCAGCACTATTCACAATAACCCACATATGGAATCAACCTAAGTGTCCACTGATGGATGAATGAAGAAAACGTGGTATATATACACAATGGAATACTATTTAGCCTTTAAAAAGAGGGAAATCCTGTGCTCTGCAACAACACAAACGATCCTAGAGGACATTATGTTAAGTGAAATAAGCCAGGCACAGAAAGACAAATGCTATATTATTTCATTTATATGTGGAATGTGAAAAAGTTGAACTTATAGAAACAGAGAGTAGAGTGGTGGTTACCAGTAGCTGGGGGAAGGTGTCGGGAGGTCAAAGGGTACAAAATTTCAGTTGGGTAGGAGGAGAAAGTTCAAGAGATCTACCGCACAACTGTAGTCACAACTGGTGACTACAGTTCATATCCCGGTATTGTATTCTCGAAAATCACTCAGAGGAGTAGGTTTTAAGTGTTCTCCACCAGAAAAAAATAAGTATGTTAAGTAATGCATATGTCAATTAGCTTGATCTAGTCATTCCACAATGTATACATATTTCAAAATATCATATTGAACATGATAAATATGTAAAATTTTGTCACTTAAAAAATAACACGAAGGATATATGCTTGAGGTGATGAATACCTCATTTACCCTGATGTGACAATTACACATTGTGTGCCTTTATCAAAATATCTTATATATCCCATAAATATACACACTTATGGTGGACCCACTGAAATTTTAAAAAAATTAATTGCATAGAAAACTACGATAGTTAGCAAGTTAGTGGACCCTAAGTTTAATGTTGTACTACTTTAAATGCCAACTTTTCTTTATGTGAATATGTATCATAAGTAACTTTTAGTAATATACAAACTTACTTTATGACCATTATATTTATATAGAAAAGACATAGCTTATGTATTTATTTCAGCTTTAGTTATAATGTCCTGAGGAATGAGAAACTACACCACTGAGTCTTTGTGCCCTTACCAGGTGTGGCTATGCATTTCATTCCAGTGAACAGAATTACAGTAACAAAAAGCAGTTAAAGAACTGTTGTGAGTCATGCCTTATAAAATTAACCATATATTATTTACAGACCCTTCAATACCATTAACTTTCCGTTTCTTAGAAAAACTAAAGTAAAAATAAACTTATTTTTATTTGGTAATAGAAAAATTATTCAAACCAAATAAGAAAAAGTATATATAGTACTCTACATGAAAATTGAAACACTGTCAAATAAAACACATTATAATACGCCTAGGAAACTCTACAAAAAATTAGGAAGCTCATTTAGAAATTAATAGAATGAAGGACAAGTAATTAAAGCAAACTCAAATCAGTAATATTCTTATTTATTTACCTATTTAATTCCTTTGAAAGTCTCATATACACTATTAAGTAGTCACATTCACAAACTTAATTTTTATAAAGTCAGCAGCAGTCTTAGGAATACTAGGAGAAGAAGAACTCCATAAAAATGCAACTGTAATAGTCAGTGAGGGAGGTGAATTTCTGCTCCATTCAATAGTCCAGGTCTTCATCAAGGTATCTTCAAGGCTGAACCAAAACCATAAATAGAAAATTGTCATTTTCCTCTTCATATGCATATAAGAATTCATTACATTATAACACAGAGACAAACTGACTTGTGTTAAAAATTATACTACTTTCCCGAGCAGAAATTTTAAATGCTATTTTTTTTTAACTTCAGTGTGTGTAAGAATTACTTTTATTCCATGGAAATACAGTAAAATTAAGAAATGCCATTTTTAGAAGCTGGCAAGATGGCTGAATAGGAACAGCTCCAGTCTGCAGCTCCCAGTGAGACCAACGCAGAAGTTGGGTGGTTTCTGCCTTTCCAACTGAGTGGCACCTGGAACCCCAGGGAGACAGAACCGTTCGCTCCCCTGGAAAGGGGGCTGAAGCAAGAGAACCAAGTGGTCTCACTCAGCGGGTCCCACTCCCACAGAGCGCAGCAAGCCATGAACCACTGGCTTGAAATTCTCAATGCTAGCACTGCAGTCTGAAGTAGACCTCGGACAATCAAGCTTGGTCAGGGGAGGGACATCTGTCATTACTGAGACTTGAGTAGGCGGTTTTCCCCTGACAGTGCTAAGGAGGCCAAAGAGGCCGTGGCCAGAAGGCCTCTCTAGATTCCTCCTCTCTGGGCAGGGCATCTCTGAAAGAAAGGCAGCAAAACTCCCATCTCCCTGGAACAGAGCACCTGGGGGAAGGGGCGACTGTGGGTGCAGCTTCAGCGGACTTAAACGTTCCTGTCTTCTGGCTCTAAAGAGAGCAGCAAATCCTGACATGGAGAATTCTCCCAGCACAGCACACGAGCTCTGCTAAGGGACAGACTGCCTCCTCAAGTGGGTCGCTGACCCCCATGCCTCCTGACTGGGAGAGACCTCTGAGCAGGGGTCAACAGACACCTCATACAGGAGAGCTCTGGCTGGCATGAGGCCAGTACCCCTCTGGGACAAAACTTCCAAAGGAAGGAGAAAGCAGCAATCTTTGCTGTTCTGCAGCTTTCACTGGTAATATCCAGGCAAACAGGGTCTGGAGTGGACCTCCAGCAAACTGCAGTAGAACTACAGAAGGGGGCCTGACTCTGTTATAAGAAAGATTAACAAACAGAAATCAGTAACATCAACATCAACCAAAAGGACCCCCACACAAAAACCCCAACAAAGGTCATCAGCCTCAAGTATCAAAGGTAGATAAATCAATGAAGAAGGAAAAACCAGTGCATAAATGCTGAAAGTTCCAAAAACCAGAATGGCTCTTCTCCTTTAAATGATCACAACTCCTCTCCAGCAAGGGCACAAAACTGGACAGATAATGAGTTTGATGAACTGACAGAAGTAGGCTTCAGAAGGTGGATACTAACAGACTTGTCTGAGCTAAAGGAGCATGTTCTAACCCAATGCAAGGAAGCTAAGAACCTTGATAAAAGGTTACAGGAACTGCTAACTAGAATAACCAGTTTAGAGAACATAAATGACCTGATGGAGGTGAAAAACACAGCATGAGAACTTCATGAAGCATACAGAAGTATCAATAACCAGATCAATCAAGCAGAAGAAAGGATAACAGTAATTGAAGATCAACTTACTGAAAAAAGGAATGAAGACAAGATTGGAGGAAAAAAGAATGAAAAGGAACAACAAGGCCTCCAAGAAATATGGGACTATGCGAAAAGACCAAACCTATGATTGATTGGTGCACCTGAAAGTGATGGGGAGAATGGAACCAAGTTGGAAAACACTCTTCAGGATATTATCCAGGAGAACTTCCCCAACCTAGCAAGACAGGCCAAGATCAGGAAATACAGGGAACACCACTAAAATACTCCTTGAGAGGAGCAACCCCAAGACACATAATCTTCAGTTTCTCCAAGGTTGAAATGAATGAAAAAATGTTAAGGACACCAGAGAGAAAGGTCAGGTTACCTACAAAGGGCAGCCCATCAGACTAAGAGTGGATCTTTCTCCAGACACCATACAAGCCAGAAGAGAGTGGGGGCCAATATTTAACATTCATAAAGGAAATAATTTTACCCAGAATTTCATATTCAGCCAAGCTAAGCTTCATGAGTGAAGGATAAATAAGATCCTTTACAGAAAAGCAAATGCTGAGGGATTTTGTCACCACCAGGCCTGCCTTACAAGAGCTCCTGAAGGAAGCACTAAATATGGAAAGGAAAAACCAGTACTAGCCATTGTAAAAACACACCAAAATATAAAGACCAATGACACTATGAAGAAACCGCATCAATTAATGTGCAAAATAACCAGTTAGCATCATGATGACAGGATCAAATTCACACATAACAATATTAACCTTAAATGTAAGTGGGTGAAATGCCCCCAATTAAAACACACAGACTGACAAATTGGATAAAGAGTCAAGATCCATTGGTTTGCTGTATTCAGGAGACCCATCTCATGTGCAAGACACACATAGGCTCAAAATAAAGGGATGGAGGAAAACATAACAAGCAAATGGAAAGCAAAAAAAAAGGAAAAAAAGAAAAAAGGGTTGCAATTCTAGTCTGTGATAAAACTGATTTTAAGCCAATAAAGATTAAAAAAGACACAGATGGGCATTACATAATAGTAAAGAAATCAATGCAACAAGAAGAGCTAATTATATTAAATATATATGCACCCAATACAGGAGCACCCAGGTTCATAAAACAAGTTCTTAGAGACCTATAAATAGACTTAGACTCCCACACAATAGTAGTGGGAGACTTTAACACCCCATTGTCTAATATTAGACAGATCAATGAGACAGAAAATTAACATGGATATTCAGAACTTGAACACAGCTCTGGACCAAATGGACCTAATAGACATTGACAGAACTCTCCACTCCAAATCAACAGAATATACATTCTTCTCAGCACTGCATAGCACTTGTTCTAAAATTGACCTCATAATTGGAAATAAAACACTCCTCAGCAAGTACAAAAGAATGTAAATCATAACAAACAGTCTCACAAACCACAGTGCAATCAAATTAGAACTCAAGATTAAGAAACTCACTCAAAACTTTACAACTACATGGAAACTGAACAACCTGCTCCTGAATGACTACTGAATAAGTAACGAAATTACAGTAGAAATAATGAAGTTCTTTGAAACCAATGAGAATAAAGACACAACATACAAAAATCTCTGGGACACAGCTAAAGCAGTGTTAAGAGGGAAATATATAGCACTAAATGCCCACATCCGAAAGTGGGAAATATCTAGAATCAACACCCTAACATCACAACTAAAAGAACTAGAGAAGAGCAAACAAATTCAAAAGCTAGCAGAAGACAAGAAATAACTAAGATCAGAACAAAACTGAAGGATAGAGATATGAAAAACCCTTCAAAAATCAATCAATCCAGGAACTGGTTTTTTGAAAAGATCAACAGAATAGACAGATCACTAGCCAGACTAATAAAGAAGAAAAGAGAGAAGAATCAAGTAAATATAATAAAAAATTATAGAGGAGATATCACCGCTGATCCCACAGAAATGCAAACTACCATCAGAGAATGCTATAAACACCTCTAAACAAATAAACTAGAAAATCTAAAAGAAATGGATACATTCCTGGACACATACATCCTCCCAAGACTAAACGAGGAAGAAGTCAAATCTGAATAGACCAATAACAAGTCATGAAATTGAGGCAGTAATTAATAGCTTACCAACCAAAAAAAAAAAAAAAAAAACCATGACCAGATAGAATTCAAAGCCGAATTCTACCAGAGGTACAAAGATGAGCTAAGAACTAACACCATTCCTCCTTCTGAAACTATCCCAAACAATAGAAAAAGAGAAACTCCTCCCTAACTCATTTTATGAGGCCAACATCATCCTAATACCAAAACCTGGCAGAGACACAACATAGAAAAGAAAATACCAGGCCAATATCCCTGATGAACATTGATGCGAAAATCCTCAATCAAATGCTGGCAAACCAAATCCAGTAGTACATTAAAAAGCTTATCCACCACAATCAAGTTGGCTTCATCCCTGGATGTAAGGCTGGTTCAACATATGCAAATCAGTAAATGTAATCCATCATATAAACAGAACCAATCACAAAAACTCAATGATTATCTCAATAGATGTAGAAAAGGCCTTCGATAAAATTCAACATGCTTCATGCTAAAAACTCTCAATACACTGGGTATTGATGAAACGTATCTCAAAATAATAAGCTATTTATGACAAACCCACAGCCAATATCATACTGAATGGGCAAAACCTAGAAGCTTTCCTTTTGAAAACCAGCACAAGACAAGGATGTCTTCTCTCACCACTCCTATTCAACAGAGTATTGGAAGTTCTGGCCAGGGCAATCAGGCAAGAGAAAGAAATAAAGCATATTCAAACAGGAAAAAGAACTCAAATGATCTCTTGTTGCAGACGACACAAGGGTATATTTAGAAAACCGCATCATCTCAGCCGAAAAACTCCTTAAGCAGATAAGCAACTTCAGCAAAGTCTCAGGATACAAAATCAATGTGCAAAAATCACAAGCATTCCTATACACCAATAATAGACCAGCAGAGAGCCAAATCATTAGTGAACTCCCATTTACAATTCCTACAAAGAGAATCAAATACCTAGGAATACAACTTACAAGGGATGTGAAGCACCTCTTCAAGGAGAACTACAAACCAGAGCTCAAGGAAAGAAAAGAGGACACAAACAAATGGAAAAACATTCCATGCTCATAGATAGGAAGAATCAATATTGTGAAAATGGCCATACTGCCCAAAGTTATTTATAGATTCAATGCTATTCCCATCAAGCTACCATCGACTTTCTTTACAGAATTGGAAAAAAACTACTTTAAATTTGATATGGAACCAAAATAGAGCCTGTATAGCCAAGACAATCCTAAGCAAAAAGAACAAAGTTGGAAGCATCAAGCTATCTGACTTCAAACTATACTACAAGGCTACAGTTATCAGAACAGCATAGTACTGGTACCAAAACAGATATATAGACCAATGGAAAAGAGCAGAGGCCTCAGAAGTAACACCACACCTCTACAACCATCTGATCTTCAATAAACCTGCCAAAAACAAGCAATGGGGAAAGGATTCCCTATTTAATAAATGGTGCTGAGAAAATTGGCTAACCATATGCAGAAAACAGAAATTGGACCACTTCCTTACACTTTATACAAAAATTAACTCAAGATGGATTAAAGACTTAAACATAAGACCTAAAAGCATAAAAACCCTAGAAGAAAACCTAGGCAGTAACATTCAGTACATAGGCATGGGCAAAGACTTCATAACTAAAACACCAAAAGCAATTGCAACAAAAGCCAAGAATTGACAAATGGGATCTAATTAAACTAAAGAGCTTCTACACAGCAAAATAAACTATCATTTAGGGTGAACAGGCAACCTACAGAATGGGAGAAAACTTTTGCAATCTATGCATCTGACAAAGAGCTAATATCCAGAATCTACAAGGAACTTTAACAAATCTACAAGAAAAACACAAACAACCCCATCAAAAAGTGGGCAAAGGATATGAACAGACACTTCTCAAAAGAAGACATTTATGTGGCCAATAAACATGACGAAAAGCTCATCATCACTGGTCATTAGAGAAATGCAAACCAAAACCACAATGAGATACCATCTCATGCCAGTTAGAATGGTGATCATTAAAAAGTCAGGAAACAACAGATGCTGGAGAGGATGTGGAGAAATAGAAATGCTTTTACAGTGTTGGTGGGAGTGTAAATTAGTTCAACTATTGTGGAAGACAATGTAGCAATTCCTCAAGGATCTAGAACCAGAAATACCATTTGACCCAGCAATCCCATTACTGGGTATACACCCAAAGGATTATAAATAATTCTACTCTAAAGACACAAGTATACGTATGTTTATTGCAGCACTATTTGCAACAGCAAAGACATGGAACCAACTTAAATGCCCATCAATGATAGACTGGATAAAGAAAACGTGGTACATATACACCATGGAATACTATGCAGCCATAAAAAAAGAATGAGTTCATGTCCTTTGCAGGGATATGGATGAAGCTGGAAACCATCATTCTCAGCAAACTAACACAGGAACAGAAAACCAAAATAGCATGTTCTCACTCATAAGTTGGAGTTGAACAATGAGAACACGTGGACACAGGGAGGGGAACATCACACACCAGGGCCTGCCGGGGGGTAGGGGGCAAAGGGAGGGAGAGCATTAAGACAAATTTAAGCCCCTAATGCATGCAGGGCTTAAAACCTAGATGGCAGGTTGATAGGTGCAACAAACCACCATGACCCATGTATACCTATGTAACAAACCTGCATGTTCAACACATGTATCCCAGAACTTAAAGATTAAAAAAAAAAAAAAAAAAAGAATCGCCATTTTTTAAAAGCACCCTCATGTGATTCTGAAGCAGTTATTCAGCGGTGATTACTCTTTAAGGGAAAAGTAGTTCAATTATTATTTATCATATCAGAAAACATTCATATGCTTCAGATTATAAATCAAATATTATTCATGGTTCTCAGTTTACAACACTAGAATTTTTAGCTTCTTTATGCACATACAAATGCATAATTTTATAGATGTAAACATTATATTTGATTATAGCCCATACATAAATGGAATCATATTATTATATTTTATAGATGATTTTTTTCTTTTTTAGTTGCCTAAACCATAATATTTCCAGCCACTACTCTGTCAACTGGCATTCACTTTGTTTCTAGTTTGTTGCCACTTTCAACAACCTTGCAAAAAGGAATCTTTGTGTATTTCTCATTACACACTGGTGACTTTATTGGTATGGAAGAAATTCTCAGGGAGAGAATTGCTGGGTCAAAGGCTCTATGAATCTTTGAAAATAATTTTTAATAGAAGTTGCCAGATTGCTTTCTCCAAAGGCTACCTACCATATCTCACACTTCCAAGAGCAGTGTTTGAAATGGCCTTTTTCTCTGTATTCCAGCCAGTAATAAATATTGATGGTATTTCAAATTTTTGTTAGTCTGATTTGTATAAAGTGATACCTCATTGTTAATTATAATTTCAATCCTCCAGACATTTAAAAATGTCCGTCATTTGAAATTCATTTTGTCTGAATTGTCTTTTCATAGCTTTGCCCAATTATCTATTGGACGTTACACATACACATACATACACACAATTTACATTCACATATATTAACCCTTTTGTGCTCTGTACAGTTTATAAGAACTCCATGTATCTGTGTGTGTATATATATAGTATGTAAAATCAGCTGTGCATTTTATAGATATTCACAATTTACATTTCGTTTGCTTTAAGAATTCCAACTCTTATCCTTTGTCTCAATCTATATTTCGTATATACAATATATAGTATTTCTATAAAAAAACTTTTTCTACATTTCATTTCTAGATGTAGTCTTCCCCAAATTATTTTAGAAACAGAAAATGTATCTAGTAACTCATTTCACAAACTTTTTCTCTTGATGTGTAGCTTAACTATACATCTTGTTCACATTTGAAATTTTTTTTATGTTTTTCTCATGAAAGCAAATTGTGAAAATGCAATTCTAATCATCTTGTCTCATCTGAAACTTTCAAAGCTCATCATCACCTCTTCAACAGACCCCCAAATGAAAGATGAACATAAAGTATAGCAGGTAAGACCATTCATTACAGGGCTCTCTGCAGCCTTTTCAGCTTAGATTCTAACCACCTCGCTTCTCTCTATATGGCCTCTTCATATTACCACCTATAGACTATGATATCTTTTATTAAACAATCATGTCTTTGCCAATAGTCTCTTTTATCTCTGTATCTTCAGTGCTCGAGGTACTACTTGTTACCATAAATATGTTCAATATATGTTTTTGAATAAAAAATTTCTAATAGTTCCGTAAAGGCATAGTTCTTTTTTCTGCCTCTAGTTTGCACATATTGTGAACTTTCTTTGGAACTGTCTATTTTTCAGTCATTTTTAAAGTTTACCTTCAATATCACATCACCTTACAACAACCCCAAAGTTTCTCAGGCAAACTTTCTGTATTCTTGTAGTGTCTTGTACAGTCTTTACCATAGCATGTATTATACAATGCAGATGTATAATATGTCTTATCTTTTTCCTGAAATGATACCTGTAATGTCTTCAAAAGATTAATTTATATTTGCTTACTCAGTTTCTCCTTAGCTCCATGGATGTGTTATTATTTCTTACTATATATGTATGTGTATAATTAAGAGATGAATCATATTTATAAGCTTTTATATATTCTCAATATAGATATATACATATACAAATATATGCACATAAGCATATAAAATATGTATATTACATTCTTTCTTTCTAATGCCAGAAGAGCTCTCAATCCTCAAAAGGAATGTAGCTGTTTTGAACAATGACTAATAAATTCTCATCACTCACCTCACTGGGTTATAAATTCCCATTTTCCTTTTCAGTGTGTCTCAGAATGGCCTCCTTTTCCATTCCAGAAATAGGAAGAAATTTAGACACAGAAATTAGTTCAGCAGCATTGAAATCAGCTGACTCATTGGAATTTTCTGAAAGGAAGAAAATAATTACTGGGAAATAAACCAGACCTCTCCTCACATAACTGTGAGGCTCTTTGAGCAACTGAAAACACTACCCATAACTAGGAAGGCAAGCATGGGTGAGTCACAGGGCAGAGAAAGTCTTTCCTATTCCTTAAATATGTTTCCTGACACAGTACATGTTTCTTATACCTTAAATATATTCCCTGACACAGTGGCAGATGCATAATTCTTTGGATTGAAGAAGTGAGGCAGGCCCCTCTCAGAAGGTCAGGGACCCTTCATGGATAAAGACAATGGTTTTTGGGATATTTCTTCCAACCCAGTAAAGTTATCCTGCCCCAGAGGCACAATTAGTGCATTGGTGCTAAACAGAAGTTCAAGGACACAACAGCATGATGTGATGAGAAATAAGGCTAGTCCTGTGGATTTTGATGGCTTCTCATGCAATAAAGATATGGAAAGTTTAAGGTTTTCGACTTTTAGGGAAAAATATAATAAATATCAAGCTAGAGAAAAAAAGTGACAGGAAATGGGAATGGAAGAAACTGAGAAAGACATACATAGGTCAGAAGATACAAAGTAGCAGCTATGTAGGATGAACGAGTCTAGAGGTCTAATTTACAACAGTAGGATTACAGGCAATAAAATTGTACCGTATATAGGACTCATGTTAAGTGAGTAGGTTTTAGCTGCTCTTGCCACAAGAACACCACAAAAAAGGGTTACTATGTCAGATGATGTTAATTTGCTTTGCTTTAGTAAGATTTTTACTATCTATTTACATCCCATAAAATCATGTTGTTGGCCGGGCGCAGTGGCTCACGCCTGTAATCCCTGCACTTTGGGAGGCCGAGGCGGGCGGATCACGAGGTCAGTAGATCGAGACCATCCTGGCTAACACGGTAAAACCCCGTCTCTACTAAAATACAAAAAATTAGCCGGGCGCGGTGGCGGGCGCCTGTAGTCCCAGCTACTCCGGAGGCTGAGGCAGGAGAATGGCGCGAACCCGGGAGGCGGAGCTTGCAGTGAGCCGAGATGGTGCCACTGCACTCCAGCCTGGGCGACAGAGTGAAGACTCCGCCTCAAAAAAAAAAAAAAAAAAAAAAAAAATCATGTTGTATGCCTTAAATATACACAACAAAATTTATTTAAAGAAAAAAGTTAAACTGTCACTTATGACAGTCTTTCATAAGATTAATTTCTGTTTTAATAAAACGAGGTCCAAGTCATAATATTCTGCTGCATGGTTCTTTTCCTACCTCTATCAGGAATAATCACAGACCTCTTAAGCTAAAGGCCTCCTTATGATTGCAATTTTGATGTTCTCCAGGAATAATTTTCAGTCATTCTTGTCCATTATATGCATCTAAGCTTCCTATTACATTTTCAGAATTTTTTAGCTGTTTATCAAAGTAAAATGTCTATGCCTCAATTGCAGCCCCTGATCTGAACCCCTGGGCAATAGACCCTCCAAGAACCCCACAGACCTGAGGAATTCATTAGGTCCAGATCATCTGCATTCAGGCAAGAATTCATCTCCCGGTATTGAATTTGGTGGACTAAGTTCTCTCCTCTTGAGGAAACTGAAAACAGAGATCCTAGGTTAGGGATCAGCTATCATAATAAAATTTCCCTTCCTGTATGTGTGCTTTTTCCCAGCGCTGCAAACATACCTCGTCCTTATCCATGCTATTGTTTCTATCCCATTCTACTTCCAAGCTCTTCCTTTATAACGCCCCACACTCAAAGGAAATAGGCATGAGGCTAAATCTTCCCCACTGCCATTGTATTAATGTAAAAACCCACTATTTTTACCCAAGGACCATAATTTGGGTAAGCAGTCTTCCATAACTCACTGGAGCTTTTCTTAAGTATCTTTAAAAGTCTTTCTTCTCCCCTCCATTCTCACTATAGTTATAGTACTTTTCATTTTTTACCTCAACTGTTACAAAATGCCATTCCTGTCAGTCATGTGGTCCTCCTTTAATCTTCATAGATCCTGTTGCCAAAAGATCTTCCTAAAAGATATCTTGACCATTTCACTCCCCTACATAATACTCTAATGACTATGAATCTCATGTGAAACACAAGAACTTCATAATTTGTGCCTTTTCTCTTCTTCAGACTTAGCAGCCTCCCTCCTTGCACTCAACTTTTTCTCCCCCTACCCCTCAGAAAAAAAACAAGAAATGCTTCATCCTTTAGGCTTCTCTACACTTGTATATACTCTTCTCTAGAATGTTCCTCACCCAATTCTCTGAGCCTCTATGTTTGAAATATGTCCCCCAAGCCTCTTTGAAGCCTCCAGTAATCCCCCTCCCCTTTCAGTTAATTACGCCTTTCTCTATGCCACTTTTGTTCCTTTTTTCTATTAATGTACAATGGCTACATTGTAGTATATTTGTTTACATATATATCTCTTCCACTGGACTTGAAGTTCCACCAAGATTTATTGTCCATGTCTGTATCTTCAGAGCCTAATACATTGCCCAACAGAACAGTAAAATTTGTGATAAGGAGATTGATTATAGTAAGAGAAAATAAATGTTTAAGTAAAAAAGTCATCCTAAATAATGTCTAACATATTCATTCTGAACTTTCAATTCTATAATGTTCCAATTAAGCATGTAGATAGAACACAGGAATCATCAATGCAACCTAAAGTCCCTTTTCTCCTCTGAAATCTTATTCTCTCTATTTAAAAAAAGAAAAAATATGTAGAAATTGGAGCTCCCTCTGTTGCCCAGGCTGGTCTTGAAGTCCTGGACTCAAGCGATCCTCCTGCCTCAGCCTCCCAAAGTGCAGGGATTACAGGTGTGAGCCACCATCCTGGCCCTTCCCTCTATTTTGAGAAACTGCTCAAATCTCTTTTAGATTCCGTCTTTCTGGCCATTAGACTTGAGTCTAATTTTTTTTCTTCCCAAGAACCCCCTTATTCTGCAGACATACTAGATAAACCCTAATTTGGCTCAAACCTGTAAGCTGCTGTCTCTGTCTTCGCTTTTGAGTCAAGAATAATGCGACGAAAATGGCCAAGAGAACAACTCCAAGGATTCCGACTGCAATAAGGGATGACTGACGGGATGTGTGACCTAAGTAAAGTAAATATCAAGAGATATGATCATGTCTTATCAAAAAGACCAAGGTCGCTAGTTACTGACTCTCTCTTAGGTCAAATACAGGATCCCTGAGGTAAATATCAAATCCTCAGAACTTCTACCTAAAATTTCTAAACAAGAAAAATTCTATGTATGCAGATAATTGGTCTTATCATCACAAACTCCATGATATACCTGTTGGGGCTTTTTGTGGGGTTTTGTGCGCTGAAATATCTGTAGGAGAAAAGAGAGAGAGAGGCTTAATTCTTTGCGTGATATATAGAACAAACATTTTGATTTCCTTGTCTGATCCCTTAGTACCTCTCAACCAAGTAAATGACTCTTTCCCACCTAAAACTAGAGTCGTCTAGTCTTTCTTCCTCTGCACAGGGGATATAGGTTGTATGTGTCTCCTTGGTGAAGGCCAACATATAACAACTGTTTTCATCATTCGTTTAGTAGAGACATTATGATTCTCTAATGACAATCCCCACCAGATCCCTGTGTTGATAAGTCCGGGTTTTACACAACACACATCACTGCCCAACCCCTCTTTGCTGCCAGAGATTCCAAGCTCAATCCAGGCTTCTGGCACTTACCTGTGCAATTCACTGCAGCGTCTTCCTTGTGTCCACACTCATTGTGGCCCCAGCGTCTGGCAGGACAATCCCACAAGGAAGACTCATTCCCTTTGCACTTCACTTCATTGAGCCATATGGGTCCAGTCCCCTGACCAAACTCTGCTTCTTTGAATGCTTTCAAAGCTGGACCACAGCCAAGTTGTTGACACACCACCTGAGCATCATTCAAGTCCCAGGAGTCATCACACACTGTCCCCCAGGAACCTCCATGCCAGATCTCCACACGTCCAGAACAGGAAGTGGGTCCTTCTTGTAGTCTTATCTTGTCTGAAAAATCAGAGACATGTAGGCTATTTCTAAGACTTCTAAAAGTTTCCAGGAGTTCATAGGTGAAAAAAAAGATTTGAAACTTAAAAAAAAAAACAAAAACCTATTTAAAATTTTACTGAATGTGCATTTTAAAATTTAATTTTTACAAAATTTATCTTTTATAAGAGGACTTGTCATTACAGCCAACTAGGTATATTTCATCCTGCACATAATATACATAATGTGACCCAGTAAATGTTAAATGATTAAAGTTAACGTTATAAATATGTGATGTCAAGTTCTTTCAAATAGGCAAGATCTTGGGAGATGGCAGGTTGACAGAAATCTCACAGTTTAAGAAGATGTAGAGGCCAGGCACAGTGGCTCACGCCTGTAATCCCAGCACTTTGGGAGGCCAAGACAGGCAGATCACCTGAGGTCAAAAGTTTGCGACCAGCCTGACCAACATGGGGAAACCCCGGCTCAACTAAAAATACAAAATTAGCTGGGCGTGGTGGCTCATGCCTGTAATCCCAGCCAGCTACTCGGGAGGCTGAGGCAGGAGAATCGCGTGAACCTGGAAGGCAGAGGTTACAGTGAGCCAAGATCACACCATTGCACTCCAGCCTGGGAAACAAGAGCAAAACTCAGTCTCAAAAAAAAAAAAAAACAAAAAAAAACAAAAAACAAAAAACCTGTAGAATGTGGAAATACCTGAGAATTGATCTTTCTGATTTCTGACTGCTTTTCTCCTTATATTAGTGTAACAAGATAATATTTGAAAGAAAAATGGGAAGGTAAGGTAAACCACTCAACAGTCAAATATTAAATCACATATTCTCTTCTCCTCAGAGAAAGCAACTGAATAAATCTTTCAAGCCAATCATGGGGAGTATGATATTCTTTAGAATAATAAAAGCTGATCCTGAATATCTACAGGCCAAATTAAATAAAACCAATTACACCATCCAGGTAGAACAGATATTACCCACAAGCTACCCATTCTTGCTTAATTCGATCTAACAACTTAAGCCAGTGTGAGAATAGGAAAATAAAATCCAATGTCCCTTATCAGAAGATGACAGTGGGACTGCGGAATGGAATTTTCACATAGGTCAATGGATACTCACTGTCACATGTGATCCAGGTCTCCTCCGAGGGCCTGGCCAGTCTCTTCTCCCATGGAGATGATGGGCACTGCCACAGCGTGTCAGGTCCTTTTGGACACTGAACATTGTCCACCCACATGGGAATGGACATGGCCTTGTCTAAAGATGCAGGGTTGATTTTCCCTTTGTCTGCACAGCCCAGCTGCCTGCACACCACACCCACAGTGGTTTCAGACATGCTACTCCTGCCAACGCTGCCCCAAGCTCCGTTGTAAAAAACTTCTAGACGCCCTGCACAGGCCTCTCTGCTGGCTTCACTGGTCAATCTGAGAGACATGAACTCTGCAGTGAAACACAGAATTAGTAGTTTTGCATCTTTTCTGAAGATTCAGAGACTCCTTCCCTTTACCTTGATGTAAGAATGGCTTTAAAAATAGGTACAATGGTACAATATGTCAGTTACTAATAATTCGTTAGTAGCTTCTAGATGATTTCATAGATATTATTAAAATATTTTATTTATTCTATAAATGCATTATAGGTGTTTTAGTCTTAGGTTTTGGACTCAGAGACCTCTTCAGATTGCCCTCAATGATTCTAACAGACTTTCCAGAACTCAAAGGCTCAGAGCCTTTTTCAATTACATAGTTTGGATTTTTTCCCAAAAATATTCTTTTTTTTTTTTTGCAGCTGTCTTTGATAGTTAAAATTGTTAGACACTCAGGCACTAAAATCAATGTTCTGTGTACATCTCTCACTTCACAGTTTTGCTATGCATGTCTTCTACCAGATTTATGTCATTAAAATAGGAATAAATCACTTCTGGGATACAGAGTTTTTCACTTCCTTGTTACTGAATCATAGTTCTGTTTCCCCCAATATATTATGAAATAGTACATTTTAAAATTTCAGAATGTTTTCTAAAACTCACCGTGTATACAAAGCAAGGGCAGTAACCTCACACTAATTTTTGTTTCTATGACAAGTAAGTCTCATTTATCTGCCATGAAAAATTGCTTGGGCATGATAATTATCTTTTTTTCTGTAGAATGATGCAACATACGTATTTCTTCTTATCCCTTTAAATCTACTTGTTTATTAACACTGTAATTATCAAGGGTTGCCATTGGATCACTATCTAATATCCAGCCCAAAATATATTTATTAAAAACCTTCATTATGAACTTTGTTGTCATTTTCATGATATACAAGACCATTTCTGGTCTTTTCTCTTTACAGTGTTACACTACCTTGCTCATGAAGTACCACCAGCACATCAAACCCAGACTTCTGTTGTCCTGACTCCCACAATAGTTCCTTTTGGACCTACTTTTCAGGAAAATCTTTAAGATTAATACCCCTTACTACCCTCTCTCAGTCCTTTCTCTATGTAATTGTGACCAGAGGTAATATGCATAATTTACCTGAGCAGATAACTCCTGCATCCTCCTTGTGCCTGCAGTTTTGCTGCCCCCAGCCATGTGAATGGCACTGCCAAATGCGGGATTCTTTTCCATTGCATTTCATCTCATCCAGCCAGATGGGCCCTGTTCCTTCTCCAAAATGAGCAGAACCAGTGGCATTAATGGCCTCTCCACAGCCCAGCTGTCTGCACACCACATGGGCATCGCTCAGGTCCCAGCTGTCATCACAGATGGTGCCCCAGGAGCCCTCATGATAAATCTCTACTCTCCCAGCACAGCGACCTCCTCCATTTACCAAGCGAAGTTGACCACTCTCTGCAAAGAGAAATGAAAATATTAATAACGAGCATTCTGCTCGTTATTAATATTTTCATAGATTTGTCACAGAGTCTCACCTATGCAGGCCACAGCACTTTCTTCTGGAATGGTAGGCCTTGTTGGGCCCAGAGATGATGAATTGCATGAGGACAGTGTTTGCGACTGGTTTCCTGCGAACACCAAAGTACTTAGTCATACAAGATACAAAAGGTTAGGGGAGTCAGACGAAATGTTATATGGATGAGTTGAGGACAAACATAGCTTAGAGAGAGAGGGGAAGGTGGATGGTCAACACGTTTGGAATAAATCAGGTGCTTTGAGATGGGCTTGGCACATAGTAAGCACTGGATAACTATAAAGTCCATCAAAATTAGGTTTGCTCACCCTCTGAAAGACAAATGAGGTTAATACTCTGAAGCATGAATTAGTATTCATTCTTTTCATGACCCTTCAAAATGGATCACTGCATTTCACTTTTGTTCTTCAACCCTATGTACACCTTCTCTTAAGACTCATCACTGGCTGCCCCTCATCCTCTTACCTGAGCAAATTACAGAGGCCACTTGCCCTGAAGGACATAGTGAAGCACCCAGAGCAGTTACAGGACAATCTCCCATGTGCTGCTCAGTCCCAGTGCAGTGAAACATATGCCTCCAGACCTGACCATTTCCTTTTCCAAAATGTGCTCCTCCTGGGGTAGAAAGGGCAACTCCACATTTAAGCTGCTGGCAAAGAACGTGGGCATCTTCTATGTCCCAGTGAGAGTTGCAGAGGGATCCCCAGGCATCAAGCGTTTTGAGCTCCACTCTGCCCTCACATGGGGTCTTGCCATTCACCAAGCGAATTTCTGTGTATCCTGGAAGGAGACAAGGCTTTAGAAAAAGACAGCTATGATTCCCTAACCCCGTCCCTTTCACAGTATGAGAACCAATTAAAGATGTTTTCTGGGTCTTACTTGAGCAGACTACTCCAACATCCCTGCTGTGGCTACAAGTTCCTTCTGGGCGGGGTGCTACTGGGCAGAGTGAAAGATGGGACTCATGTCCCTCACACTGGAATTCTTCAGCCCAGATCTGTCCATTTCCCTCTCCAAAGTGAGCTCCCCCCAGGATAGAGACGACTGTGCCACACTGTAATTCCCTACAGAGAACACTGGCAGCTTCCAGAGAGAAGTCCGAATCACAGACGGAGCCCCATGTGTCACCATGCTTCACTTCAACGCGTCCAGAACAGGGAATGTCTCCTCCAACCAGTCTGGGTTCCCTGTGGGCTGAAAAATAAATATTATTTCAGTGAGAGATAATATGATTTCCAGATTTCCATTCATGATGAGGGTGAGGAAGGTGGTGTGGAATGGGAAATGGAGACCAGGGTGCTCAGTGATTTCCTACACTTGTTTGTCTTGGCTTTTCTGCCTTAAGTTGGGTATGGATAATTCTAGTCCTCCCTATTCCTAGCTGAACTCATCCATCTGAGAGAATTCTGGGACTTCACCTTGCACAGCCAACCATCCCCAGAAGCAATGATAACTCTGTTCTTCCAACATTTTGCTTACTTTATTCATAATAACATCAGAGACCACAAACAATGTGTATCTACTATCGCTGTCTCTTAGTCTTGCACTCATTCCTGCATGCACTGCAATCTGGGGTCTGCTCAACCTTTTTGAATTGTTCTATGCAAAGCTTTTCAATATACTTCTCATTTTCAAAATGAACATCAGACTTCTTCCTTTTGATGTCTGTTACATTTGGTATACGTGACCCTTCTTTGCACCATTTTCTCCTCCATTCTTTCTGACACTGCTTTATCAAAACATTTCATGTATTCCTTGAGTCAAGGTTCTGTCCGTAACCTTCTCATCTGCTCAATGGACATGTCTCAACTGCCAATAAATATATTTTCATCCATACTTTTTTCTTTAATTTTAGATCCACAAACATATCTGCTTAGACATGTGGAACTTAAAATATTCAAAGTTGAATGAATTATTGTATGACAAGCCCACTATATGCTTTATTTAATTAATGATATGCAGACCAAATTAGAATCACCTAAAATTGAACCACCACTTTATCTCACCACAAATAATGGTAATAATGATAGCAGTGAATATTACGTGAGCATCTATTATATTATATATATGGCATTCCAATAAGCATTTAACAAACATTATTTCATTTAATCCTTAAGATTGCCTTAGGAGACAATTGTTAATATAATTCTGATTTTACAGACAAGGAATCTGAAACATAGAGAGGTGAGATGTAGTAATTTGCTAAGGTAACACAACAAATTACTACAGAATTAGTAAGAGGACAGAATTTGAAGCCAGACAGCATATTCCAGAGCCTAAAGTGCTGACCCTCATGAAACATTATACATGTAGAAAACCACCATATCTCTTGGTCCTCCAGCATATTTCTTCTTCTGCATATTTATTGCTATTGCCGTAAAGTGATTTGTCATCATCTGTCATGCAGACCTCTACAATAGCTTCCTAAATTGTTTCCTTGCTTCTAAGTCTTTTTTCCAAGAAATTTATGCCATGATTATAAATATATTAATAAATTTCAAATATTTTCATGTGATGTTTTTTCTTTAGCTAACTTAATGTTTCCTTAAAATTTATGCAATGATCCCTTACATACTTTCTTATGATTTCTGTAATAATCATGCACGCAGCAATTAATCCAAAAGTATCAGTGTAACGACCTATGACATAACAACCTATAACGTTGTCTATTTTAGGCATCAGATGATGGGTGGGTTAAAAAGGCTGCCACAGAGTTTAGTCTGTCAGTGAAGATAGATAATACTAAAAATAATAATCATCATCATATTAGCTAACATGTACTTATAGCTCACTGTGTAATTCCTGTGAGGTAGGCCCTATTACCACTCCCATTTTTCTTCTGAGCAAACTGCAGCACAAACAGCTTTTACAGATTCCCTAATTTCATCCAGCTATTAAAATTAAGGAGAGGTGATAAACACTATTTCTTTAGTACACTTTAAAATAGTATGCTGTTACCTTAAAAGCTTTAATATCTATTATTTTATCAACCAAATTTGATGCTCCAGCCTAAAGATGCTTGGGCATGCCATAATTTTCATACTTCTGTGCCTCTGTAGAAACTTTTCTTTCTACTTAAAATGTATTTCCCTACCTTATGTACCTAGGAAAAAGCTACTTCTTTTCAAAGCTATTCAATTTCTCACTAACAGACTTCTCCTCCACAAACACAGTTCACTACAAGATATACATATTTTAATAGTGACGAATCCAAAAATAGAAATATATATAAGACATAAAACTAACAAATAAAGGAGCCATCTACTCTGTTTTAGACTTTGTAGGAGAGAATACCATAGATCTAAACTGGATCTTGAAAAAAGATGAGGAGTTTGCCAAATACACAGTGGGTGAAAAAACCTTTAAGGAATATACTCATTAAATAGCATGGTGTCACTGAAGAATTATAAGTAACTTACTGTAGCTGAAATTTAAAATGTAAAGAAAAGATACACCAGAAATAATAAATGGAATTTATATTATGAAGATGCTCTTTGTCAAGTTAAGGAACACAACCATCAACATAAGTGAGTTTCTTTGAAAATACTCAGACACAATATAAAGTACTTAAGAAATACAAACGATTTCTTTTAACTCATTCTTTAAAAGAAATAAAGGAACTGGAAGCATTCCCCTTGAAAACTGGCACAAGACAGGGATGCCCTCTCTCACCACTCTTATTCAACATAGTTTTGGAAGTTCTGGCCACGGCAATCAAGCAAGAGAAAGAAATAAAGGGTATTCAATTAGGAAAAGAGGAAGTCAAATTGTCCCTGTTTGCAGATGACATCATTGTATATTTAGAAAACCCCATCGTCTCAGCCCAAAATCTCCTTAAGCTCATAAGCAACTTCAGCAAAGTCTCAGGATACAAAATGAATGTGCAAAAATCACAAGCATTCCTATACACCAATAACAGACAAACAGAGAGACAAATCATGAGTGAACTCCCATTCACAATTGCTTCAAAGAGAATAAAATACCTAGGAATCCAACTTACAAGGGATGTGAACGACCTCTTCAAGGAGAACTACAAACCACTGCTCAATGAAATAAAAGAGGACACAAACAAATGGAGGATCATTCCATGCTCATGGATAGGAAGAATCAATATTGTGCAAATGGCCATACTGCCCAAGGTAATTTATAGATTCAATACCATCCCCATCAAGCTACCAAAGACTTTCCTTCACAGAATTGGAAAAAACTACTTTAAACTTCATATGGAACCAAAAAAGAGTCTGCATTGCCAAGACAATCCTAAGCCAAAAGACCAAAGCTGGAGGCAGCACACTACTGACTTCAAACTATACTAGAGGGCTACAGTAACCAAAACAGCATGGTACTGGGACCAAAACAGAGATATACACCAATGGAACAGTGCAGAGCCCTCAGAAACAATACCACACATCTACAAGCATCTAATCTTTGACAAACCTGACAAAAACAAGAAATGGAGAAAGGATTCCCTATTTAATAAATGGTGCTAGGAAAACTGGCTAGCCATAAGTAGAAAGCTGAAACTGGATCCTTTCCTTACACCTTATACAAAAATTAATTCTAGATGGATTAGAGACTTAAATGTTAGACCTAAAACCATAAAAACTCTAAAAGAAAACCTAGGCAATACCATTCAGGACATAGGCATGGGCAAGGACTTGATGTCTAAAACACCAAAAGCAATGGCAATAAAAGCCAAAATTGACAAATGGTATCTAATTAAACTAAAGAGCTTCTGCACAGCAAAAGAAACTATCATCAGATTGAACAGTCAACCTACAGAATGGGAGAAAATTTTTGCAATCTACTCATCTAACAAAGGGCTAATATGCAGAACATACAAAGAACTCAAACAAATTTACAAGAAATAAGCCCATCAAAAAGTGGGCAAATGATATGAACAGACACTTCTCAAAAGAAGATATTTATGCAGCCAACAGACACATGAAAAAATGCTCATCATCACTAGCCATCAGAGAAATGCAAATCAAAACCACAATGAGATACCATCTCACACCAGTTAAAATGGCGATCATTAAAAAGTCAGGAAACAACAGGTGCTGGAGAGGATGTGGAGAAACAGGAACACTTTTACACTCTTGGTGGGACTGTAAACAGTTCAACCATTGTGGAAGACAGTGTGGTGATTCCTCAAGGATCTAGAACTAGAAATACCATTTGACCCAGCCATCCCTTTACTGGGTGTATACCCAAAGGATTATAAATCATGCTGCTATAAAGACACATGCACACGTATGTTTATTGCGGTACTATTCACAATAGCAAAGACTTGGAACCAACCCAAATGTCCATCAATGACAGACTGGATTAAGAAAATGTGACATATACACCATGGAGTACCATGCAGCCATAAAAAAAGGATGAGTTCATGTCCTTTGTAGGGACATGGATTCAGCTGGAAACCATCATTCTCAGCAAACTATTGCAAGAACAGAAAACCAAACACCGCATGTTCTCACTCATAGGTGGGAATTGAACAATGAGAACACTTGGACACAGGGTGGGGAACATCACACACTGGGGCCTATCGTGGGGTCGGGGGAGGGGTGAGGGATAGCATTAGGAGATATACCTAATGTAAATGATGAGTTAATGGGTGTAGCACACCAACATGGCACATGTATACATATGTAACAAACCTGCACATTGTACACATGTACCCTAGAACTTAAAGTATTAAAAAAAAAAAGAAAATTCAGTTGAAAATGAGGCCTTCTAAAGGTCTTAAGTCCTTTATAGATATCTGCTATCGAATATCAACAATTTTTGTAATCTCTTGATGTTACTATCACCATTATATAGATACACCGTCAGCCCATGCCAATCTACATACTCTGATTTACTTTCATCTCTCAAAAACCTTTCACCTGATACTAAAATGTCTTAGAAAATGTTTTGAATATGACCATATTCTGTACTACAGCAATATAGAATACCTCAGCATGTCAAAATTTCACCAATTATCCATTAAATCTGCACAAAGCAAATTCCTATCCAAATTTGAGATGAAAAACATGTTACTTTCTAAACATAGGTCAGAGTTTAAAGCAAACAACACCTCTACAACACAAATAATTTATGACCCTTGAGTGGGATGGTCTTTCATTTCTTCTTTTTGAATCTTTATTCAAGCATGAAATTTCTCTAAGATATCATTAACTAGTATTCATATGATCCCAACCCCTTTTGGACAGCCCTAAATCTTTAAGTAAAAGCAATTTCCTAGATCAAGTCAAATTCTGGTTTGTTGTAACCTCTTACTCTTTTGTTTGGATCCATCTTGAACAAACTAAATCAAAAGAAAACCAGTTAAAAAGAAACAAACAAAAAAACAAATATTTTGTTTTCCATTGTGAAAACTCATTAAGCAATTGAAAAAAAGTCTCTTCTATAAATATCCTCTTGTTTTCTTTGTCCTAACATATTTGAGTCAGGGCAGAGGACAAATTCTCCTACTCAGAAAGTGACTTGGAGACTCCATCCTCAGCCTTTATTTCGTGAATCTGCTAGTAACATGTTAATCTATCCTATGGGTCGCTTTGCTTGTATCATTACTCTTTAGACATGGTTAGAATATTGGAAATGTATCCCTTTAATTGATTTTTTTCTGCTAAATCTCTGACTGTGTTTTTACATAAAAGCCATTAAGTAAATTTTTGCACCTGGATTTAGTGCCATTATCAACAACTTTTCCCCTGGCATAGGTAACTGAATCTGTTTTCCTTTCTTTCTCTAGAAAGATGAAGAGATCTACAAAGAGCTTTAACATAATTAGAGATATAATTAACTAGAATTACTTCCTTTTGTTTAGTGATAAATAAAATATGCAATTATGATTTAAAGAAGCATTAACGTATTTTCAACATCTAATGCTTTTCAGACTCTGAAGAAGTATAGATCATCATAATCTCAGAATTATTTCTCAATCCTAAGTTGAAATACAGCATAGCTCAGATGAACTGTTTCTTAAGGTCAGATGTCCTCTCTAGTACATACACAGACATCACAAACAAAATGTCTGAGATTCAAAGTAATTTTATGACCAAAATTTCCTAGACCTTTTTCTGTCAACAATTTATCTTAAATTGTTTCCAATTCTCCTGCTTAGTTGAATTCTTCTGGTTCTTTTCAGCTATATAGCCCTGTGTTATATAAAAGTTAAAGAATTTAAACAGATTATCAAATTCGTAGCTTGAATTTGGCAGGCACAGAGAAAGCATGTCCATTATTGAAAGAGACAGCATGTCATCATTGACAGAGACAGTATCAGTATGTCATCATTGAAAGTATCAAGTAAATCAAGAAACAAAAGTATAAACTATATTACTAACAAAACATGTAAAAAGCTAAAAACCAAGGCCCCCAACATAAGTAGAAGAACTTCCAAAACCTAAAGAAATATAACAAAGGAGTTTGCAAAAGGAAATGAAAAGTGCACATGGCAAATAGCAAACAAAAATACAGCTCTGTAAAGTATGGAGCCCATCTTAAGTTGCAAATTTATATTATTTATGATTTCTATTATACACATCTGAATAGAATCCTGAATAATTTAGAACATGTTACCGTAAGTAAGGGATTCTAGTAATGCAACCTAAAATATGGGTGTGGTTGAATGGAGTCGATGGGCAGAATGGATTAATGACTCAGGTATGAGAGGCTAAAAAGCTAACGAGTCTTACACATGGTAAAATGTTTGGGCAAACCTCACTTTGAAAAGAAAACCATGTGCTCACTGATACTTAAAAAATGCAGAATTTATTGGGCAAAGTACAAGAAACAAAACTACAAAAAAATCAGAATATTTGCATGACGTGGATTCTTCTTGCCACTTTTAGCATTTACAAGAAAGATGAATTCAGACTACAGTAGTCTGAATGCAAGCAGAAATGGGAGGAGAAATATCAATTTTATAAGGTGGTATGGTCTGCCTGCAGGTGTTGTACATAGTTAATCAAGAGTCCCATAATTTGGAATTGAAAAATTGAAGATAAAACTCTAAGTATCCTGTCCCCCAAATTGAGATGGTGGTAAAACTATAGCCTTATCAGAAGATAAAACTGATGCTCCAGATACAAAGGCAATGAGTCCACTGGCAAAGACAGAATTTAGGTCTTGTCCTTCCTCCCAAACCCACAGTTTCAAATGGCCTTAAGACAGTAGTCAATAATTAAAGAGAAGGGCTGGTCATAGCATAGATCAAAGTATATTTATATGGCCTTGGACTATAGTTCCTTTCAGATGGTATTGGGTTATAAAGCAAGTAGACTGGAAGCTTAGTAACCTTGTAAAGAACTTTTTTGTTGAATTTGAGAGTAGCTGACATCAGCCCTTGATTAGTCAGTCTTGAAAGTAATCCAAAGGTCCCTAAACCAATATTAGCAGAAGGTGGATTGTGAAAGGTGTGCTGTCCTTAGATAGAGATATTCTCCAAACCAAACTTGGAGGTAACTGTGAAGAATAATGTGCCAGGAAGAACTACCCTGAGAGCAACACTGGGGCCCATGAAGGAGAGTGGACAGAAGACACCTTCTCAGAGGCCTGCACGTCGTCTACTAGATTGGCTTTCCAAGGAACTCTCTGAGCTGTGGGGTGGCTCATCCTTCCTGTCCAGTAGCGTTTGATAATCACTTCAGCAAATCTATTCTGAATGTTTCTTGGTGACAACAGAGACACCAAAACAGCCTTAAACTGCTTACCTATTTAACTAATTTTAAATGAGAAAAAGTAAACACTGTCTTTCTTTAGGCACTATTATTTGTTTCTCTTTTACATACAGCAGAACTTAATGCTAATCAATGTAAAATACAATTAATAAGAAAATATACAAACCATTATAAATTTAGAAGAAAAACCTATAAACTAAAATATTTATATTAATAAAACAGAAGAAATAAAACTTAAGACTCAACTCAAGAAGTTAGGGGCCAAAAAGAAATCAAACTTTAGGAAATCTGAAGAGAATTATTAGAAAGAAAAGTAAATTTTAATGAATTCGAAAGCAAATAAAGGTAATATTAATTTTTTTTAATCCAAATAATGATTTTCTAAAAAAATTTAGCTGAGAAAATGGCTAATCTTGTCAGGTAAAATAAATTAAAAGAATAAATGAATACACACGGTAATAAATACTAAGAAATGTCATAGACATGGAAGTAATTTCAGACAGCTCTTTAAATACTGATGTGAAATTTGATCAAGAAATTTTACTAAGTGAATACTTAAGGTACAAAACAATTTATACAACATGTCACCCTTTGGCTAATGAAAGCAAATGATAGCTATATATAGATTTGTTTGTATTTTCTTGTATTTACCTGAAATATCTCAAATAATATATAAATATTCCAACCACATAAGTTGACTGTGAGGAAAAGAATTGGATAGTAGTGGGGGAAGAGTTTACACTTTTTTCTTTTGAAGTTTAAACCATGTGATTATATTGCCAGGTCAAGAATATTTTCTAAAAAGTAATATAGCAATTCAAATTTACATCTTAAATGATTGCCTTTTTTTCAATCGGAGGATAATTTCCACTTAACTAGAGGTAAGCACCATTTGTAACATCAGGGAAATGCCCCTCGCTGCATGCCTAGGTTGGGAGGTATCTGGAGCCATACTGTTGGTTAGAGGACATGCAACACGTACAAGTTTCCATTCTGTGAGGTCTCTACATGTTTAATGGTTTTCTTGTACACTGTGTTTTCTAAAGTCTTTCCGTTGCAGAGTAAAAGTTACATTTACTTTAGAATTATTTTAAAAGCATCACTTTTCAACAAAGTTAGCATTTGTATAAATATAATTAGCATAAAATACTAAAGATTATCCACAAACCCAACCAGTTTACAACTCATTTTTGAGCTTTTTAAAGAGGTTGCAGTGAAATATCCACAGGTTTTCAAAAAAAAGACAATTCTTTCACAGTACAATAGAGGGAGCTGAAGGTTATGTCAGTTTATCCAACATGGTTATTTTTAAATCTTTTGGCGACATCCTGTGAAAGAAATATTGAATTCTCTTTTTTAAATTTTAATCCTCCTTAATCTCTTATACTTCTATTGATTTAAAAATTACTCAAAAACCAAAGTGAGCAAAACCCAAACACTTCTATCTAAAGTGAAATGTGAATTGTAAACTTATCTGTCTCTCCAAGTGGAATTTGTGTAGATATTTTCTGGTTTCTTGAGAATGATCTAGTCATAAGGACCAATGTTTCTTTTCAATGTCAAAGGCAGTACTGGAAATTTACACCCTTCTTCTTAACAAGTTGATTGAAAGTCATACCTGAGCAAGTAATTTTGGCTTCTTCATAGTGATCACAGGTAAGTCCACCCCACTGCCAGTTCTTGCAGTCCCAAAGAGAAGTTTCATTTCCGTTACAGCTACTTAGAAACAGCCACGTGTTTGTTGCCTGGATTTTGGAGTATACTTGATAGGATGTTTTGAGTGCAGATCCACATCCCAGCTGCCTGCAAACCACATCAGCTTCTTTCAGTCCCCAGCCTCTGTCACACACCTTCCCTAACAGTCTCTGAATCTCCACCTCAACTGTCCCAGCACACCGGCTGCCTCCACCTCTAAGTCTTAGCTCCAGATCTGATCCATCTGCAAAAGAAACATAAACTTAAACCATCGATACATATGGAGGTTAGCTTCCAGAGCATTTTTTTGTGTCTTTTTTCTTCTCTGATACTGATACACTGGAAATTATAGCTTACTTATTTCCTGACTTTTTAAGAAACAATAAGATAGACCACAAATTTTTGTTAGAAATGGGATTGTAGTTTCAAGGGTTGATAAAAATTGTCAATGGCAGAAAGATATGAGCAATTCTGCTTTAAAAGAGATTTCTCAAAAAGTGGGTGAAGGATATGAACAGATACTTCTGAAAAGAAGGCATTTATGTGGACAACAAACATATGAAAAATAGCTCATCATCACTGGTCATTAGAGAAATGCAAATCAAAACCACAATGAGATACCATCTCATCACAGTTAGAATTGCGATCATTAAAAAGTCTGGAAACAGATGTTGGCAAGGATGTGGAGAAATAGGAATGCTTTTACACTGTTTGGTGGGAGTGTAAATTAGTTCAACCATTATGGAAGACAGTGTGGTGATTCCTTAAGGATCTAGAACTAGAAATACCATTTGACCCAGCGATCCCATTACTGGGTATACACCCAAAGGATTACAAATCTTTCTACTATAAAAACACATGCACATGTATGTTTATTGCAGCACTATTCACAATAGCAAAGACTTGGAACCAACCCAAATGCCCATCAATAATAGACTGGATAAAGAACATGTGGTACACATACACCATGGAATACTATGCAGCCATAAAAAAGAATGAGTTTATGTCCCTTGAAGGGACACGGATGAAGCTACAAACCATCATCCTCAGCAAACTAACACAAGAACAGAAAACCAAACACCTCATGTTCTCACTCATAACTGGGAATTGAACAATGAGAACACATGGACACAGGAAAAGGAACATCACACACTGGGGCCTATCAGGGGGTGGGGGGAAAGGGGAGGGAGAGCATTAGGACAAGTACCTAATGCATGGGGGGTTAAAACCTAGATGACAGGTTGATACGTGAAGCAGACCACCATGGCACATGTATACCCATGTAACAAACCTGCACATTAAACACATGTATCCCAGAACTTAAAGTTAAAAAAATAAGTAAATTTAAAATTTTACAAAGAGATTCCTATGAAATTTTGTCTCTCTGAGCTCCAGGTAGATTCTGAGTTTGAAGTGTGCTCCATAACAGTAGTCTGAGTAATTATTACAGAGAATGACGTCAGACAACTCTCCAAACTAGTTGAATAAAGAACATGTCAAAGATTACAAGTATAAAGGAATTCCCAGCAAGGAATCTACTAGGCATTTCTACTTCTTACATCTATTCCTACTCCTAAGGAGCACAGGACTTTCTCTTTCTGCTTTTCTTTTTGTTTAGTGCTTTGGTTTTGGTTTTAACGTACCAGAACATGTTACGCCAGCATCTTCATTGTGATTGCAATAATGCTTTCCCCATTCATGGTGTTTACATTGCCAGACCGCAGGTTCATGTCCCTGGCAAGAAACACTGTCAAGCCAGATGTGTCCGAATCCCTCACTGGCGTTAACTCGACCAATGGCGGTGATAGCAGTTGGACATCCCAGTTGCTTGCATGCCACAGCAGCATCATGACTGTCCCAGCCATCATCACATATTGTCCCCCATTCTCCTTGGAATCTCACTTCTAATCTTCCTGAACATTCAGTGACTCCATCTACCAGTCTCAGGCTCAGATCTGCTCCCTCTGTAACAGATACACAACAGGTCTGCGATAAGGAAGTAAGAACATGAGACTATAAATAGCTGTACCTAAGATGAGTTAAGGAAAACGGGAGAGATGTAAGTGGAGACAGAGAAAACTGTGATGTACTGTACTAGCACTGGAAATCATTCAAGATGGAAGGAGGAGTGGATCAGGCAAGAAGATGGACATCTCAGTATAGACAGCATATATTACAGGAAGTGTTTCTAACAGGAGATCCAGGGACTGAATTTCATCTAGAGACCTGCTATTTGACCACCACAGAGTTCTTGTTAGAACTGTTTACTTTTTCTGGTTAATATATATTCGCACGTGTTTAACTGGCACCTGCATCCTTCAGTTTGCCTCCATACTTAGCAATCCCTTTTGCCTCTGACTGCATTCTCCATTGATACTACCTAGCCTGTGTGGTATACCTGAACCTGTTGTGTCCACTTCCTTAGTTTAAAAGCAGAGCAAAGAGAAAGGAGGCTTCAGTACTACAATTTTCACCTTCCCCAAATCAATATTCTTCAAAGAATAGACGTTGATTCTGAAGAATATTCTGTAATAAACTAAACTGGTTTTTTCCTCTGGCAGTTTCCATTTTCATTCTCACAATATTATTTATTGTGATTCCTCAGCATGTGCTAACTGGGGGCCTAGAGAAATTTTGATGGGTAAAAGAGAATGGAAGGTATAGTCTGTGGTTTTTCTACTCCAAATTCTTCACATTCTTCAGCTAACAAAACCTATCTTTCTTATAGGAGTTCCATTCACTGTGGTTCAGGCTATAGCTGATCACATTGTTCAACAAGAAAAAGCCTGTTCAAGACATGCAGAAAGAGATAGAACCCAGATGACATTGTTCAAGAACCTGAATCCAACCATGCATGAGGCTAACTATACCCTCTGAATTTCCCAGTTTTGTGAGCCAGTATTCTCTTTGTTTTAAATGAGTTTGAATGGAAGTTCATTTATTTGCATAGAGAGAGAGAGAAAGAGAAAGAGAGAGAGAGAGAGAGAGAGAGAAAGAGAAAGAAACCTGGTGAAGATAGGGATTTTTTTACTCTTATTTTCCTAAGTGTTCTCTGGGGTTCAAGACACACTCAATCTCCTTTTATACTAAGAATTCAACAGAAAAACGAAGAGTGGTTCTCTGCACACACAAACCATTGTACCTGCCCCCAGTCTGAGTATCAACGTGAAAGTCTCTAGACAGATACAATGCATATCCAGTATAAATAAAATTTTAATGGGAAACCAATATTGATTTTTAAAAAGTGATTTGCTTCTGTGAATTTGAAAAATGATTTGGGAAAGAGTGGGTTAATGAGGCTAATGAGGAGGCTTTTGTAGATTAGATGATAACTGGAGTGGTTTCGTCTTAAAACTTCATAGTGCAAAATTTCCTAGTAAAGCCCTTCCTTCCTTCCTTTTTCCCCTCTTTTTCTTTTCGGTCTCTCCCTTTCTTTATGGGCTTTTCCTAAACACTGTCTTCTTTTCTTATGACCTGGATCTCAGTTTCACTATACACCCTTCTTCCCTAACCTATTTCTCCTAATTTCAGGTAAGGTAAAAAGTCCACAGGTATCAGAACTGAAACCTGAAGTTAGGTTAAAATGTGGTGACAAAAGAAGCAGATTTCATTATGTTCTTAAGAGTTCAGGCTTTTAAGATTTATTACCCCTTTCTTTTGTCCTCTCCTGGAGAATAGAATGAGCCAAGATCAGTCCTTACTTGAGCAAATCACTCCAGCATCCTCAGCATGATCACAGTTATGCTTTCCCCATCCTTGATGTTTGCAGTTCCAGAGAGCTGACTCATTTCCGCTGCATATAAGATCATCAAACCAGATTGGTCCAGAGCCTTCTCCAAAATTAGCTGAACCAGAGAAACTGACAGCACTTCCACATTCAAGTTGTTTACAAACCACAGATGCATGATCGATGTTGAAGTTATCATCACACACTGTTCCCCACTGTCCTTGGAATTTGATCTCTATTCTTCCAGAACACTTATTCCCTCCATTCGTCAGCCTCATTTCCAAATCGGATCCATCTGGAGCAGAGAAAAGACCAGAGTTCAGAAGTTACATTCATTTAGAAGTGATTTTAGAAAATAAGTTTCCTCTGGACACTTAGGATTTGATGTTGTCCTTAAAATGGTGCCTGATTTTGGATGTTGCCCAGCTCCACACAGTGGAGAATTTTAGTATGTTAAAATCTAGGAAGCAATTAGGATTTTTATCTGTATCTACTTACAAAGGAAAATATTTACAGATTAAAGTTTTTAAACTTTCTGTTTTGTTTTGTTTCCTTCCATTACTAGGATAGATGTAAATACTTTTTATATAGAAATAGATAAATTCGACTCAACTTATTTAAATTTGACTCCAGCTAAAGCTTTAGGTGTATAAATTTCAAAAAGCAAATTGATTAACTCCACTGGTAGTTATAAAACAACAGAAAATAAGAGCTAAACGTACTACACTGATGTTTTAGCTAAACAGCCCGTTCTATAGACAGCAATAATTATGATAAGAGCCTGCTAAAATTTATGATAATTTTAAACTTTGCAGTAGATGTTACTTTTGTTATTCTCCATTTCACACCTCCCATAGTGGTTAAAAATAAGAGGAAAGAAGGAGGAGATGAAAGAGGAAGAGGAGAAAGAAGAAAGAGAACTGAGTCACCAAGAGAACCATGAGAATCTTCAGCAACTGTTACTTACCAAACAGTATGCCAGTAGTTTTACATGTATTATATCATTGAGTCCTCAGAGACTGAAGTTTAAAGAGATTTGACAACTTGCACAAAATCATAGGATATTAGCTATGGAAAATTTATTTCAGCATTTTTCTAGATGCTACTGTGTGTTTCTCTTATCACATCACAATACCTGGACAGAGATAAGTCCTTTCTATAGTCGGTCCTCTGGGAGAGAGAGAGGCTGGGAGGTGAGAGGGTTGCATAAAAAATTAATGAAACAGGCCAATCATGGTGGCTCACGCCTGTAATTCCAGCATTTTGGAAGGCCAAGTCAGGCAGATCACCTGAGGTCAGGAGTTGGAGACCAGCCGGGCCAACATGGTGAAACACCGTCTCTACTAAAAATATAAAAATTAGCCAGGTGTGGTGGCAGGTGCCTATAATCCCAGCTACTCGGGAGGCTAAGGCAGGAGAATCACTTGAACCTGGGAGGTGGAGGTTGCAGTGAGCCGAGATTGTACCATCGCACTCCAGGCTGGGGGACAAGAGTGAGACTTCGTTTCCAAAAAAAAAAGAATGAAACAAACAAGGAGAAATGGGGAGCCCAGGAATCTGAATTGGGTCAGAAATGTGCCCTTGGGATTTGCCAGCAGAAAGTCCTGACACATGGCTTTCTCAGTTATTGTGGGGCCAATTGCAATAAAACATATGAAGATGTTTTGTAAATTAAAACCACAACGTAAATGAAATGAATAGCACTGCACACTGGATCAAGCAATTATACTTTCAAAGAATCCTTCCTACAACAAGAAATGATGTATTAAAGCTAGAAATAGTTGATTTTTGTTCACTAAGTTGATTGTCAGTTAATGGACAAAAGGGTAATAATTTGTGGGTCAACACATCAAAACAAGTCACTGGGAAAGAGAAAAAGGAAATAACTTAGATGTCATGATATTTCTATGATATAGGAATAGTAGGTTACATTAAGCTTACTGAATATAAAATTTAAGCTATCACTTTTTGGCTTTTTGGTTAAGATCACGTATAAAATTGAAGCCAGTCACTTCCTCATTAATCACAGTGTTCAGAATTATTTTCATTAAAAAAAAAAATGCCCTTATGTTTTGTGGTTTTCTAGCAATGGATTGAGTACTTTTATGCAGGAACTAGATTGCTTACAGGAAAGTGGCTTATTCTAGGTTTTAACCCATCTGCATATTTCTTCCCCACCAAGGATTTTGTGTTGAGGCTTTGACTAATGCAAGTCTTACCTGAGCAAGTCACTCCAGCATCTTGTTGGTGAGTACAGTTACTATGCTTTCCCCATCCATCATGTTTGCAGTCCCAAAGAGCTGACTCATTCCCACGACAAGAAACATGATCCATCCAAATGCGTCCAGAACCTGCACTGGAATTAGCCCATCCAGTGGCTTTGATAGCAGTTGGACATCCCAGCTGGTTACAAATCACAGAGACCGCTTCCATGCTCCAGCCATTATTACACACCGTTCCCCACTCCTCCTGGACTTTCACTTCCACTCTCCCACTACACTTGTTTTCACCATCCACTAGCCTCAGCTCCTTGGTTGTTCCTCCTGCAACAGTGGATTAAGACAGTCACTGGCCAAGGTCGCAAAAAGCAGGTAAAAAATTATTTTTTACATAAATTATTTATCCTTCAAACTCAGATTTGAGAACCATCCCAGTTCTATACATGGTAAAATAGAAGAACGTTATTTCACAGTCATTCAAATATAAGTATCAGTATTAATGGTTTCAAATTAAGCAGTGCTATATAACCAGTAAAGGCAAGTAACTCAATAATGTTTAATAGCTTTATTTTATGGTTGAAGAGTCTTAATAGTGGCAATTTATATAATTTCCATGAAGCGTTTTCAAGTTAAATAAGATTCTACAAAACGTTATGGGGATGAACTTTTTACATTTCTCCAAAATCGTAAGGTCGATAGAAAGAAGGCTAATAGAGAATTCATGAAGATGAAAAGACTAGTTGTAAGAAATTTAACCCTTATTTCATACAAATATGTAAAATAGCATAAATCTTAAAAACACTAGACTGAAACTTATCTACTTAAATAAAAATTAAGATGGATATATTTTCCTGCTATTTTCTACCATAAAATAAACCTGTTTGTACTCTCTTCCCACCCCCAGATGATAGATGATCTCAGTTGCCTCCTTGGCATTATTTTAGCTTTATTTAGGAATCCAGTGGTCCCACCAACCAGGCATCTCTCAATACATTTTTAGATAAATTTTGGCATTTGAATTTACTAATGTGTTTCCCAAATTCACTTTTGTTCTAATGATTCTGAAGTTTCTCCTCCTTTGTATTCTTTCCTATTTTTTAGCTCAACATTATTTCTAATCTTTAAGTAAAATTCATCTTTCTGCTGTGAGTTTATTTTATTTGGTGAGGAACCATGCTAATATTTTGGTGTCGCATGGTTAGATTTTTATTGTGTGCTTTTAATAATATCTGATCCTTTGAATACATGGAGCATGTCACCTAGTTTTTAGATGCTACTCAGCCTTCAGAAAAATTGTTTGCTTTTTAACTGTTCTTGTCAGAGTGGGTGAAGGCTGTAAGTAAATTTGACAGAGTACTCACCAAGAGAACTGGTGACAAAACAGGCACTGAGAAGTAAGACCACAGCAATAGTGAAGGGACTCAAGTTGACAAAATGTCTTCTGACGTCTGTGAAAAAAAAAAGAGGGCAAAAGTAGCATC
This sequence comes from Macaca mulatta, assembly GCF_049350105.2. Taxonomy (NCBI): domain Eukaryota; kingdom Metazoa; phylum Chordata; class Mammalia; order Primates; family Cercopithecidae; genus Macaca; species Macaca mulatta. The sequence continues at coordinate 8,508,515 of NC_133416.1, forward strand.
TTCCCAAAAAAAGACTTTGGAGAAGATAGACAGTTTCAGAGGTTAATTAACAAAGAAGGTCAAACCAAGACAGAAAACCCTTCCTTTTAAATTGCAAGGTGGGCAGGAAACATTCATACCCAGGCTCATATAGTTTAAGTGAAATAGCTTTGAAAATGTTCATGTTTATAGGCAACCTAGAGGTGAGGGACTAGAAGAAGGTTGGTGGTGGAAATGAGAATTGCAAGGGCAACCCTTAAAACTTGGAAAATGAGAACAACATCAATGAAACTTATAGTAGACAATTCTCCCAGCAGGCACAGGGAAGGTATCCTGAGATTTCTCTATTCCCTAACCATCTCGATATTCAATTACGGATGCCCCCATCTTCAAGACTACCTGAGCCGCACTGATAGAGGATAAGTTCCATGAGTAAATGAATTATATCTATCATGTTCACCATAATTTCACCAGTACCTGGCTTGATGCTTGCCAAATGGTAGCTAGCTGAACAATACCTTGATGGAATAAAGTGACGATATTCATATCTGAAAAGCTCAAATATTAAATCTTGTCATCTTTACCTGTATCATTATCACATAATACACTCTTTAATGCTGTTATTACTCTCATATCTTCTTATTACTCTAACCCAACACTAATTTAAAACTAAAACTGCTAAATGATTTTAACATGTCCAAATAACTCTTGAAATAGATAACTCACTTATCAGAGTAGATAATCTTCTTTATGTAATTAACTCTCTATCCATATTCATTTCTGCGTATTCCATCTTTTCTAACAACGATTTTTTCATACTCAATACATTTCAGTTAACTTTAGTTCCTGACTTAATTTCACCTCAGCAGTTTTACAAAATTAATGCCAACTCTGATTCCTATATCACATCTTCAATTTTGAATCTATGGCAAATCAAAGATGCTGCCATATAAGCCTATGTCCTTTTTCCACTCCTTACTCTCCTCATGCCAATCACTTTTAAATCACATCCATTGACTGTCATAATAATATACCCCATTAAAGGGGAAATGTAGAATAAATGAGAAGCTTTTACCAGCAGATCCAGAGTCTTCAAGTAGCACCATTCTGAGTTTGTTCATTCCAAAGTTTTATAACTTCAATGATTCTTAAATCTTCTTGTATTATTCCGTAGAAATGTTCTTCTAAAGAAAAGGACTAAGAATTCTAAAAATCACTTCACTCTCATGAAAATGAAAAGGCTACATACGGAGGCGGAGTCAACCCAAAAAGGGAAGTCATTGAAAGAGCTGAGGTTCCATTTCGTACTCATGTTTTCTTCAATATGGGACATGAAACAACCAAAGGAAATTGGGAAACACTTCCCACAGATTTCGAAAAATTAGAGGAAATACTAACTCATATGCTGCTGTTGCTTAATTAAATATTTTACATTTTTGAACTTCATTTTGGACAAATATATGAGATACAAAAAGGTACTGTCATGTAGAAAAATTATGTAAAAAAACTAAAGCAAAACAGGTAAAACATAATTAAATAATTAATGTTTTATTATATCCACTTTTAATTTTATTTCCATAATCAAATGTGTCTAATGAGTAATTTTGTGTAAGTTGTTGAGACACAGCATTTGTCATTTCTTTTCTAATGGGATGAAGTACACCAAGAGAATTAGCCATGACTATTACTGATATTACAAATGGTGAAACAAAAATTAGCAAAACATGGTTTTAGCTCTATATAACTCAGATTCAAGTAAGAGAAACACATATGATAACAACAATGAACATAAAGTTAAAGTGTGGGGGTAAAAATAATGGATGAAGTAGTCCTATCTATTGAGAGAAAGGAATGAACAGTCAGAAAACTCTTTTCTCTGAGGAAAGGCTTAAATTGTGTCCTAAAAGATGAGAAAAACATTGCCAAAGGGACAAATGATAAAGGAGTTTAAGGCATAAGAAATAGCACATACAAATGAATATTTATATATAAAAACACATCAGCTCGAAATAACTACTAATAGTTCATCATGGCATACAAATTGTCAGGTGTTAGTGATGGGCCTGAAATGGGGAATTAAAGTAGCACCTCCAGCCTTCCAAAGAAACATTCACTAGAACCCAGTCAACAAAGGCACCCTGCTTTCTTCCATTTCTTGGGCATGCCAAATCTCTCCCTGCCTCATGGTATGTCATACATATTGTTCCTTCTGTGTTTACTGCCTCCCTACCAGTACCTTTCTCTAAGATAATTCTTACTCACGTATACTTTATTTCTCAGTTAATCATCCCTTCATTAGGAGAAATAACTCCAACCCTGAATGACCCCAGAAAATAAACACTCAAGATACCCTGTACTTATGAGGACTGTCGATTATGTTTTTATATTTATTGTTTATCTTACTTGCTAGTCTTAAGATACCAGGATAGGAACTGCCTTTTTTTAAAAAAGACATCTACCAGTCCCTCCCAGATGGTAGGCTCGATATTACCTTTTTGTTGTTGTTGATAATGTTGTTATCATCGCTGAGGTAAACAAGGACTACATGAAGAGGAGTTTTATATACCAAGGTAAAGAATTATAATTTTACACTGCAGGCAAGTAATGACATTAAATAGTTTGAAACATGAATATTAAAGTGCTTTGTCTTTTACATATTTCATCTTGCTAGCAACTTTGAGGATGATTGGTGGCCAGGGTAAAAATGGAAATAAGAGCAAGACTAAATGCAGTGAAAGTGAATATTATAGCAAAAACCTAGTAGAATAAGAGCCTACTTGAAAAGATATAGTAGAAAAATGGAAGAAATAGACTGGTGCAAAATTAAAAAGCTAGGTGAACAAGACATTTTTGCTTTCATTCAAAATGAAGAAACAGGAAGTGTGTTTACCATCCCACCTGAAACAACTAAAAGCCAAACCAAATATGTGTAGCAGTGATTTTCAAGACACTGAAAATGAGGCAACAAGAATAGTTGTTGCCTGGATCTCAAGGATTGTGATCCATGAGTGATGAGCAGCTAAGCTGAGTTTACTGCCTTTAGATAGTTTCCAGGCTACCATGGAGTAGGAAACCCAGAGAATGATCAGAGGAGTACCAGAGTTGGGGAGAAGCAGCTGAGAATCTGGGAGACTAAGGTGGCTAGGATTCACAGGAAATAGTCTCATAGAGGAGAAAGTTGCAGGGAGAGAGAGAGAGAGAGAGAGAGAGAGAGAGCGGGAGTAGGGAGGAGGCAAGGAGAGAGAGCTGAATATCTGTAGAGTCCCCTTTGAGTATTCAGCTGAGTATTGTTAAGTGCATGCATGTGAGCAAATTACCTGAGTTTGGGGAAAGAATAATGAAAGGATTAGAGTTACACACAGGGCCAGGAAAAGTGACCGTTCACATGGAAAACTCACAATTCATGGGGTATTTGGTAGAGTTCACAGATGAGTCTTACTACAGTGGTGGGAAATAATTAGCCCTAGCTACTTGCTGTTTGGATCCCACCTAACAAATTTTAAAGACAAGATCCAAAGAATCAAATTGTTTCCAAGAACATAACAGTGTTCTAGACTAAACCTTGAAATATCTAAAGCAATAAAAATAATTTAAAACTCAGCAAAGTTTAGTTTACGACGTCTGGAATTAAACAAAATATTACTTAGTGCTATGGTCTAAATGTTTGTGTCTCCTCAAAATTCATATGTTGAGATCCTAACCTCCAAGGTATTAGTAGATAGGGCCTTTGGGAGATAACTAGGTCATGAGGGCTCCGCCTTCATGAATGGGGTTACTGCCCTCATGAAAGAGATCCCTGAGAGACGACTGATCCCTTTTGCCATGTGAAGTACAGCTTAAAAATGGTAATCTATAACCCTGGAAGTGGACTCTCACCAGACACTGAATCTGACAGGATCTTGATCTTGGACTTCCCAGCCTCCAAAACAAAGAAATAAATTGCTGTTTACAAACCTCTGAGTCCATGTTGTGTAGTTTCTTTTTTGGGGAGTCGGGAGGAGTACTGATTATAATCTCAAAACATGCAATTAGAAATGCCATAATCCTAAATGTTAAAATCCCAAAGTTCAACATCCCTAAAGATCAACATCTCTGAAATCTAAAAATTCCTAACATCAAAAACTGCAGAAATTACAATTCAGAATGTTGAAATTCTGAAAGTTGAATTCTGGGGAAGACATCGGTACATTTTTGGTTGCATACAGGATAGTGCATTCTGTTAATTACAACATGTTAGACAGAACTATTCCTTTGGTATCGCCTTTATTTGGAAATTAAGTATAGTTTAAGGAGATGCAATTAAGTATGGGTGCCAAGTTGACAAGGGGTGCATTTATAGACATAATTTTAGGTGTCAACTTGATTGGATTAAGGACGATCTAGACACTTGATAAAGCATTATTTTCCATGGGTCTGTAAGAGTGCTTCCAGACACATCCAAAATAATGGATAAGATTAGTGTGTGAGTCTGAGTGGACTAGGTGGGGAAGATCTTCCCTCAGTGCTGGCCTGCGTCAGGGAACCAGAGAGAACAAATGCAGAAGGAAAATTGATCTCTCTCTGAGAGCTGGGACAGACTTTTCTTGTGCTACTTTGGACAGCAGAACTGCAGGCTCACTGGCCTTTCAACTACAGCAATTATATCTGGAGTGGCTCCAGAATGCTAAGACTTTTAGCCTCAGACTGAGAGTTGCACCATGGGCTTCCCTGGTGCTGAGGCCTTTGGACTTGGGCTGAGTCATGCTACAGTCATCCCATGGTCTTCAGCTTACAGACCGCCTATCATGGGACTTCTCAGCCACCAAAATTATGCAAGCCAATTCCCCTAATAAATTCACTCTCAATGTCTATATATATATCCTACTGGATCCGCCTCTCTGAAAGACCCTGACTAATACAGATTTGGTATTGGGTAAACTAAATTGATTCCTTCTTACTGTATTTTATGACACAGTGAAAGAGATCTGTGAAATTTTACTCTTGTAAAATGTGATTAACTGTGCAAGGCTAGTTAATGGCAAAAGATAAAGTTTAAAAGCTAATTGTTATTGGTGCTGTAAAAGCAGAAAATAGGTTAATTTCAATAGCGGTGTTGGACAGTATATTCTTACAAATCTTATACTGCATGATTCTATTTATATAGAATTCTGGAAAGTGAAAATTAATCAGTTGTGACTAGAAGCAGTGGCTGCTTAGAGAGGGATGGGAAGGAGTTCAAGGGAAGAATCACAATAAGGGATAATCATGATGAAGTTTTTAGAGTAATTGATATGTTCATTGTCTTGATTGTGTTGGTAATTTCACAGGTATACACATACATCAAAACTAAACAAATTGAACACTTTAAATATGGGCAACTTAGTGTATATTAACTATGCTCCAATAAAGCTGTTTTTAAAAATCTTTGTGAGCTATCACTGGTGGAGGACAAAAGAAAGAGAGAAGTCCACCAGCAGCTCAATCTTTAAGGTTTACAACAATAATGGTACAGGTCAAACCCTCCAAAAAGGGCCAGGCTTGGGGGTAGCTGAAGATACCAAAATGTTGAGTGGACCTGGAAGTTAGCAGATGATTTACTCAGAAATCTGTGACATTTTTGTGTGGGCATATTTATGCAGAATTAGAAAAAGAAGAGGAATAAATAAAGGGAGTGGTATCAGATTTTGAAACTTGTTCTGAATTTTGGAATAGATTTGAGGCTTGTTAGTAATCTCATTGTGTCCCTTTTTGGCATAAAGTAATTTTGTCAGTCAGATAGGTTTTTAACAGTGAAATAAGTTTCTGTATTGCTGCATTGAAAAGCTCTACATATAAATTGCAGGTGTATGGTATTATTATGTAAATTCTAGAACAAGCCTATGCCTTTTTCTTACTCAGTTTTCTACCACCCAACAAGACAGAATCTGTGCTCTCTTCTTAATTTGTCCAATATATAGCCTCTTTAGAATGCTGAGCAAACTCAAGTTCAACTTCTTCTTTTTCTTAGGTTCAATCACTGAATAGTGTTATTTTCTTTTTTTCTTATATACTATCAACTCTAGAGACTTTACCCGCTCCCCCCCCAAAAAAAAGCTGTTAGAACTAATAAATGAACTCAGTAAATTTGCAGGATACAAAAAATATTTTTTAAGGCTGCATTTCTTTATGTATTTTATTTTTATTATTATTATTTGAGACGGAGTCTCGCTCTGTCGCCCAGGCTGGAGTGCAGTGGCATGATCTTGGCTCACTGCAACCTCTGCTTCCCGGGTTCAAGTGATTCTCCTGCCTCAGCCTCTGAGTAGCTGGGACTACAGGCATGTGCCACCACACCCACCTAACTTTTGTATTTTTAGTAGAGAGGAGGTTTCACCATGCTGGCCAGGCTGGTCTCAAACTCCTGACCTCAAGTGATCCACTTGCCTCGGCCTCCCAAAGTGCTGGGATTATAGGCCTGAGCCACTGTGCCCAGCCTAATCACTGAATAAAATTAATTGTCCAGCCATCTGTTGCAGTTCAGGTAGAATGGCCATCTAGACTTAATTACCCTCTCTGCTAGAGTGTTAGAACTATGGTTTCAATTTCTTCAGCTATCCTTTTCAGCCATTTTTGAAAGTTCTTAATTGCTCATATCAGATTTTTTCCCCATCAAAACCCCATAGCACAGTGTCTTCTGACTCCTCTTACTTTTTTTTTTTTTTTTTTTTTTGAGACGGAGTCTCACTCTGTTGCCCAGGCTGGAGTGCAGTGGCCGGATCTCAGCTCACTGCAAGCTCCGCCTCCCGGGTTCACGTCATTCTCCTGCCTCAGCCTCCCGAGTAGCTGGGACTACAGGCGCCCGCCACCATGCCCGGCTATTTTTTGTATTTTTGGTAGAGACAGGGTTTCACCATGTTAGTCAGGATGGTCTCGATCTCCTGACCTCGTGATCTGCCCGCCTCAGCCTCCCAAAGTGCTGGGATTACAGGCGTGAGCCACCGCGCCCAGCCCTGACTCCTCTTACTCTTTAATTAACTGAATTTTGTTCTTTATCTCAGATTATTTCCCCCTTACTATTCCTGTATGTTGAATACAAATTTAAGCTATGCATTTGGAAACTCAGTCTAAATGAGTCTTGCTTTCCAAAAAATATTTATGGAAATAGAACATAGGGTAATAAGGAAGACCCTGAAGTTTGGCAAGCAGAATAGTGATATGATCAAATTTCTGTTTTCAACAATGACTCTGACTACAGTATAAAAGAGAGCTTGCAAAAGGGCAAAAGTAGATGTAAGAATGCCTTATAGAAGGGTCATATAGTGTGGTAGAAATGATGGGATGTAGAGGTGGGCTCACCAGTGTTTAATTACTACTGGAGTAAATGACTGCCAAATAAAGTATATACATGTACTAAATAAAGTATATACCAAATAAAGTATATACATGTACCAATAACAATATTCCATTTCCCAAGGATTATCATTGATTCAATTATGTCCGCTTGAAATCCAAAAGTAGAAGAAACAGAAAATAAATGGATATGTGTGTCAACCTAAATAACAAACAGAGGCTTTCTAGAAGAAAAGGATATTTATTCAGGAATATGGCATTGCAATGAGAAAACACATGCCATCGTAAACTATGTGCATGTTCAGAGAAGAAAGACAAAGTTTTTTAAAGAAAAAATGAAGAGGATTACCTGATATTTTGATATAATTATTCTTGGCTACAAAGATCAATAACAGGGGTGATACCAATTCAAGGTTAGACAGGAAATTGCTGGACAGATGTCCTTGCAGAAGCATTTTTGTGTGTGTATGGATGCGATGGCCTTGTATTTTTTGCAGTTTTTTGTGATAATTTTTGTTATCAGGCATTTGTGTATGAGAACCCTCTCGTCACAGCCTTCCCCAGCTCTATTTGTCAGAGTTTGTTCTGTTTTGGTTTGGTTTTTGCTTTTTTTTTAAAAAAAAAAAAAAAAAAAGAAAAAGAAAAAAAAAGAAACAAAACACTAGTGACTCCATCTTGATTCTGAGAACTTTCTCATTTTCCCCTTTTGATCAAGATCTTTCTCCAAAATCATAATTGATCAATCAACTTGTAGTTAGGTTTTGACATCCCTCAGTGCTGGGATGAACCTGTTCTAGGTTGCTGGTCTAATCTCACACTGGAAGGAGTAAAAGGAGGCTAACAGTCAGTGTCAAAACCCTTTTAGTAACATTTGAGCAAGAAGGGAGTTTTGAAGGAAGTGACTGTCAGGCTGTCTACCTGGATGGTGCCCATTATAAAGTTTAATTTTGTCTATTCCATAGCTTTTTGTTAACATCCCAAAGTGTTAGGCCAGTATTATTTTGCCAGGAATTGTACTTCTGAAAAAAAATTAACAAGTGACAGATAAGAAGTTTTAAAAGGGAAAGTACAAAGTGAAATTCACACTAATATGACAATCCGAGTTTGCATGATGGTTTTGAGCCGTGAACTCAAGCAAAAAACAACGAATTGAATAAATCAAGTAACCATTATCTTCTCAAGTAAAAAAGTGGGCATTAAGAGGGATAGGAGTCTCATTATGACATAAAGTCTTATTGTGAAACCTTCAGAAAAGCTCTCTACAGCATGGAAACATCAACTTCTCATCATGGTTTATAGATGGAATTATGGAATTGGGTGGTTTGGTAACTTTCTTGTGACCAAAGGATCAAGCATGAGACTTACTCCTTAAAATTCATCTAGTTTCAGCTTATAGGAGTTCAGGAACAGAGCAATTCTTGTTTTTAATAATACCATGGAAGAAAGCTGGACTGGGCTGGAAATGGTGGCTCACACCTGTGATCCTAGCACTTTGGGAGGCAGAAGCGGGGATCACTTGAGGTCAGGAGTTCAAGACCAGTCTGACCAACATGGTGGAACTCTGCCTCTACTGAAAACACAAAATTAGCTGGGTGGTGGCACACGCCTGTAATCCCAGCTATTTGGGATGCAGAGGCAGGAGAATGACTTTCCTTTTTTTACCTCAAATTTTTATTTTTAGTTCTGGGGTATATGTGCAGGATGTGCAGGTTTGTTACATAGGTAGACATGTGCCATAGTGGTTTGTGCACCTAACAACTCATCACCTAGATATTAAGCCCAGCATGCATTAGCTCTTTTCCCTAATACTCTTCCTGCCCCCACCCCACCACCTGACAGGCCCCAGTGTATGTTACTCCCTTCACTGTGTCCATGTGATCTCGTTGTTCAGCTCCCACTTATAAGTGAGAACATGTGATGTTTGGTTTTCTGTTCTTGCATTAGTTTGCTGAAGATAATGGCTTCCAGCTTCATCCATGTCCCTGCAAAGGACATGACCTCATTCCTTTTTATGGCCACATAGTATTCCATGGTGTATATGTACTACATTTTCTTTATCCAGTCTATCGTTAATGGGCATTTGGGTTGAGTCCATTGTTCTTATTATTGTGAATAGTGCTGCAATGAACATACATGTGCATGTATCTTTGTAATAGAATAATTTATATTCCTTTGGGTATATACTCAATAATGGGATTGCTGGGTCAAATGGTATTTCTGGTTCTAGATCTTTGAGGAATCATCACACCATCTTCCACAATGGTTGAACTAATTTACATTCCCACCAACAGTGTAAAAGTGTTCCTTTTACTCCACAACCTCACCAGCATCTGTTGTTTCTTGACTTTCTAATAATGGCCATTCTGACTGGCATGAGACAGTATCTCATTGTGGTTTTGATTTGCATTTGTCTAATGATCAGTGATGTTGAGCTTTTTTTCATATGTTTGTTGGCTGCATAAATGTCTTCTTTTGAGAAGGGTCTATTAATATCCTTTGCCCACTTTTTAATGGAGTTTTTTTTTTTTTTCTTGTAAATTTGTTTGAGTTCCTTGTAGATTCTGGATATTAGACCTTTGTCAGATGGCTAAATTGCAGATTTCCCCCACTCTGCAGGTTGCCTGTTCACTCTGATGATAATCTGTTTTGCTCTACAGAAGCTCTTTAGTTTAGTGAGATCCCATTTGTCAATTTTTGCTTTTGTTGCAGTTGCTTTTGACGATTTCATCATGAAATCTTTGCTTATGCCTATGTCCTTAACTATATTGCCTAGATTTTCTTCTATGGTTTTTATAGTTTTGGGTTTTACATTTAAGTCTTTAATCCATCTTAAGTTAATTTTTGTATAAGGTGTGAAGAAGGGGTCCGTTTCAATTTTCTGCAAATGGATAGCCAGTTTTCCCAGCACCATTTGTTAAATAGGGAATCCTTTCTCCATTGCTTGTTTTGGTCAGGTTTGTCAAACATTAGATGGTTGTAGATGTGTGATCTTATTTCTGAGTTCTCTATTCTGTTCCATTGGTCTATATGTCTGTTTTTGTACCAGTACCATGCTGTTTTGGTTATTGTAGCCTTATAGTATTGTTTGAAGTCCTGTATGGTGATGCCTCCAGCTTTGTTCTTTTTGCTTAGAATTATCTTGGCTATACGGGCTCTTTTTCAGTTCCATATGAAATTTAAAGTAGTTTTTTCTAATTCTGTGAAGAGTATCAGTGGTACTTTAATGGGAATAGCATTGAATTGATTAATTACTTTGGGCAGTATGGCCATTTTCACAATATTGATTCTTCCTATCCATAAGCATGGAATATTTTTCCATTTGTTTGTGTTCTCTCTGGTTTCCTTGAGCAGAGATTTGTAGTTCTCCTTGAAGAGGTCCTTCATTTCCCTTGTTACCTGTGTTCCTAGGTATTTTGTTATCTTTGTAGCAACTGTGAATGGGAGTTCACTCATAATTTGGCTTTCTGCTTGCCTGTTGTTGGTGTATAGGAATGCTTGTGACTTCTGCACAATGATTTTGTATCCTGAGATTTTGCTGAAGTTGTTTATCAGCTTAAAAAGCTTTCGGGTTGAGACAATGAGGTTTTCTAGATATACGATCATGTCATCTGCAAACAAAGAAATTTTGACTTCCTCCCTTCCTATCTGAATACTCTTTATTTCTTTCTCTTGCCTGATTGCCCTGGCCAGAACTTCCGAAACTACGTTGAACAGGAGTGGTGAGAGAGGGCATCCTTGTCTGCGATGGTTTTCAAGGGGAATGCTTCCAGCTTTTGCCCATTCAGTATGATATTGGCTGTGGGTTTGCCATAAGTGGCTCTTATTATTTGGAGGTATGTTCCTTCAATATCTAGTTTGTTGAGAATTTTTAACATGAAAGTATGTTGAATTTTATCAAAGGTTTATTCTGTGTCTATTGAGATAATCATGTGTTTTTTGTCTTTAGGTCTGTTTATGTGACAAATCACATTTATTGATTTATGTATGTTGAACCAGCCTTTCATCCTGGAAATGCAGCCTACTTGATTGTGGTGGATAAGCTTTTTGATGTGCTGCTGGATTCAGTTTGCAGTATTTTATTGAAAATTTTTGCATCTACCTTCGTCAGGGATATTGGCCTGAAGTTTTCCTTTTTGTTGTATCTCTGCCTGGTTTTGCTATCAGGATGATTCCGGCCTCATAGAATGACTTATGGAGGAATTCCTCGTTTCCAATTGTTTGGAATAGTTTCAGAAGGAATGGTATCAGCTCCTTTTTGTATTTCTGGTAGAATTCAGCTGTAAATCCATCTGGTCCTGGGCTTTTTTTTTTTTTTTTTTTTTTTGGTTGGTAGGCTGTTTGTTACTGCCTCAGTTTGGGAACTTGTTATTGGTCTATCCAGGGATTCAAATTCTTCCTGGTTCAGTCTCGGGAGGGTGTATATGTCCAGGAATATATCCATTTCTTCTAGATTTTCTAGTTTATTTGCATAGAGCTGTTTAAAGTATTCTCTGATGATGGTTGTATTTCTGTGGGGTGAGTGGCAATATCCCTTTTATCATTTTTTATTGTGTCTATTTGATTCTTCTCTCTTTTCTTCTTAGTCTAGCTAGCAGTCTATTTTATTAATTTTTTCAAAAAAATCAGCTTCTGGATTCATTGATTTTTTTGAAAGGTTTTTTTTTTTTTTTTTTTTTTGTTCTGCCTCCTTCAGCTCCTCTCTAATCTTGATTATTTCTTGTCTTCTGCTAGCTTTGAGGTTTGCTTGTGCTTGGTTTCTAGTTCTTTTAATTGTGATGCTAGGGTATCAATTTGAGATCTTTCTAGCTTTTTGATGTGAGCATTTAGTGCTATAAATTTCTCTTTTAACACTGCTTTAGTTGCATCCCAGAGATACTGGTACATTGTCTCTTTGTTTTCATTGGTTTTCTCTTAATTTCTGCATTAATTTCATTATTTACCCAGGAGTCATTCAGGAGCAGGTTGTTCAATTTCCATGTAGTTGTATAATTTTGAATGAGTTTCTTACTCTTGAGTTTTAATTTGATTGCACTCTGGTCTGAGAGACTGTTTGTTATGATTTCAGTTATTTTCCATTTGCTGAGGAGTGATTTACTTCCAATTATGTGTTTAATTTTAGAGTAAGTGACACCAAGAAGAATATGTATTCTGTTGTTTTGGCAAGGAAAGATCTATAGATGTCTATCAGGTCAACTTGGTCCAGAGCTGAATTCAAGTTCTGAATATCTTTGTTAATTTTCTGTCTCAAAGATCTGTCTAATATTGACAGTGTGGTGTTAAAGTCTTCCACCACTATTGTGTAGGAGTCTAAGTCTCTTTGTAGGTCACTAAGAACTTGCTTTATGAATCTGGGTGCTCCTGTATTGGGTGCATATACATTTAGGATAGTTAGATTTTCTTGTTGAGCTGAACCCTTTACCAATACATAATGCCCTTTTTTGTCTTTTTTGATCTCTGTTGGCTTAAAGTCTATTCTGTCAGAAACTAGGATTGCAACCCCTGCTTTTCTATGTTTTCCATTGCTTGGTAAATTTTCTTCCATCCTTTTATTTTGGGTCTATGTGTGTCCTTGCATTTGCAATGGGTCTCTTGAATACAGCACACTGATGGATTTTGACTCTATTTAGCTTTCTACTCTATGTCTTTTAATTGGGGCTTTTAGCCATTTTACATTTAAGGCTAATATTGTTATGCGTAAATTTGATTCTGACATCATGATGCTAGTTGGTTATTTTGCAGACTTGTTTACATGTTTGCTTCGTAGTGTCACTGATCTGTGTATTTCAGTGTGTTTTTGTAGTGGCTGGTAATGGTGTTTCTTTTCCATATTTAATGCTTCCTTCAGGAGTGCTTGCAAAGCAGGCCTGGTGGTGAAAAATTCCCTCAGCATTTGCTTGTCTGAAATATATTTTATTTTTCTTTAATTTATGAAGCTTAGTTTGGCAGGGTATTGAGTTCTAGGTTGAAAATTCTTTCTTTAAGAATGTTGAAAACTGGCCCCCAATCTCCTCTGGCTTGTAGGTTGTCTGTTGAGAGGTCTGCTGTTAGTCTGATGAGCTTCCCTTTATAGGTGACCTGGCCATTCTCTCTGGCTAGCATTAACATTTTTTCCTTCATTTCAATCTTGGAGAATCTGATGATTATGTGTCTTGGGGTTGATCTCATAGAGTATTTTACTGAGGTTCTCTGGATTTCCTGAATTTGATTGATAGCCTGGGTTGCTAGGTTAGGGAATTTCACCTGGATTATATCCTGAAGTGTGTTTTCCAACTTGGTTCCGTTATCCCCATCTCTTTCATGTACACCTATCATTTGTAGGTTCAGTCTTTTAACATAGTTCCATAGTTCTCAGAGGTTTTGCTCATTCCTTTTCCTTCTTTTTTCACTAATCTTGTCTGTCTGCCTTATTTCAGCAAGACAGTATTCAAGCTCTTATATCTTTCTTTCACTTGGTCTATTCAGCTATTGATACTTGTGTTTGCATTATGAAGTGCTCGTAGTGTGTTTTTCAGCTCCATCGGGTGATTTATGTTCCTCTCCAAACTGATTATTCTGGTTAACAGCTCCTGTAATGTTTATCATGGTTCTTAGCTTTTTTGCAGTGCATTAAAACATAATCCTTTAGCTCAGCAAAGTTCATTATTACCCATCTTCTGAGTCCTACTTCTGTCAATTCATCCGTCTCAGCCTTAGCCCAGTTCTGTACTCTTGCTGGAGACATGTTACTACCTTTTGGAGGAGAAGAGGCACTCTGGCTTTTTGAGTTCTCATCATTTTTGCAATGATCCTTTTTCATCATCATGGGTTTACCTACCTTTGATCTTTGAGGCTGCTGATTTTTGGAAGGGTTTTTGTGGCATCTTTTTGTTGATGTTGTTACATTTTGTTTGTTTTTCTTTTAGCAGTCAGGCGTCTCTTCTTTAGGGCTGCTGCAGTTTTCTTGGGGTCTACTCCAGCCCCTATTCACTTGGGTCCTTCCTGTCCCTGGAGATATTGTCAGTGAAGGCTGTAGACCAGCGAAGATGTCAGCCTGCTCCTTCCTGTGGGAGCTCTGTCCCAGAGGGGCACTGGCCTGATGCCAGCCAGAATGCTCCTGTACGAGGTGTTCTGGAGACTCCTGTTGGGAAGTCTCACTCAGAGAGGAGGAGCAGGGTCAGAGACCCACTTAAATAAGCAGTGTGTCTGACCCTTGACAGGGTGGGTGTAATGAACTTGGAGAAATTACCTTCATCTGGGCTGCCCTGCCTCTCCAGACCCAGCAAACAGAAAAGACTAAGATCATTGATCCATGATACTGCAGCTGCCACTCTTCCTAGGGGCTCCCTTCAGAGTTGCCAGTGTTCTGTCCATAAATCACTGGCTGGGGATGCTGAGATTCCCACAAGGAGGCCCCACCCAGTGAGGAGGAGTGGATCTTCCCCATCTCACTTGTGCCAGTGGTGAGGGAAAGCAGCTGCCTGGAGCCACATGGTGGCAGCTGCCCCTCTCCCTGGGGAACTCAGTCTTCTTAGGCAGTTTCTAGCTGGCAGTGCTGGCTGAGGGAGGATTCCAAGCTAGCGGGTTTTGGCTTGCTTCTATGGAAGCAAGGCCACTTGGCTCCCTGGCTTCGGTCCCCTCCTTATGAGAGTGGACAGATATCTTCCTCATGGGATTTCTGAGAGCTGGAGTATGCTAACACTACTGTGTCTCAGTGCCTGTTCAAAGTGGCCACGTACCCGAGCAGCTGCCATGATTCTGCATAGCTTTGTGCTTGGGATCCAAGGCTTTGGTAGCATGTGCTCAGAAGAGGACTTCCTCATCTGCAGGTTGCAAGGATCTATAGGAAAAACCTCGTTTTCAGTGAGGGAAAGCACAGTTCCTCACTGTCTCCCTTGGCAGTGGGAGGGAACTCCTTTTGCATGTGCAGCTCCTGGGTGGGATCTTGCTTCACCCTGTTGTTGCTTGCTCTCCACCTAGCCAGTCCCAATAAGAGAACTTTAATACCTCAATTAAAGATGCAGAGTTCACTCACAGTTTCCATCTTATATGGTTTGGCTGTGTCCCCACTCAAATCTTAACTTGAATTGTATCTCCCAGAATTCCCACGAGTTGTGGGAGGGACCCAGGGGGAGGTAATTGAATCATGGGGACCAGTCATTCCCATGCTATTCTCATGATAGTGAATAAGTTTTACGAGATCTGATGGGTTTATCAGGGGGTTCTGCTTTTGCTTTTTCCCATTTTTCTCTTGCCACTGCCATGTAAGAAGTGCCTTTTGCTTCCCACCATGATTCTGAGGCCTCCCTAGCCATGTGGAACTGTAAGTCCAATTAAACCTCTTTTTTCTTGACAGTCTCAGGTATATCTTTAACAGTAGCATGAAAACAGACGAATGCAATAAATTTCTGCTGGTGGAGTAGGGCATTGCTGAGAAGATACCAAAAAGCGTGGAAGTGAGTTTGGAACTGGGTAACAGCAGAGGCTAGAACTGTTTAGAGGGCTCAGAAGAAGACAGAAAAATATGGGAAAGTTTGGAACCTCCTAGAGACTTTTTGAATGGCTCTTCCCAAAATGCCAATAGCAATATGGACAATAAGGTCCAGGCCGAGGTCTCAGATGGAGATGAGGAACTTGTTGGAAACTAGAGTAAAGGTGATTCTTGTTATGTTTTAGCAAAGAAACTGGAGGCATTTTGCCCCTGTCCTAGAGATTTGTGGGACTTTGAACTTAAGAGATGATTTAGGGTATATTGTGAAAGAAATTTCTAAGCAGCAGGGTTGCAGTTCCAAGATGGCTGAATAGGAACAGCTCCAGTCTACAGCTCCCAGCGTAAGTGATGCAGAAGATGGGTGAATTCTCCATTTCCAACTGAGGTAGTGGGTTCATCTCACTGGCGCTTGTCGGACAGTGGATGCAGCCCATGGATTGTGAGCCAAAGCAGGGTGGGGCATCACCTCTCCTGGGAAGTGCAAGGGGTCGGGGAATTCCCTTTCCTAGCCAAGGGAAGCCAAGACAGATGGTACCTGGAAAATAGGGACACTCCCCCCTTAATACTGCACTTTTCCAATGGTCTTAGCAAATGGCACACCAGGAGATAACATCCTGCACCTGGCTCGGAGGGTCCAATGCCCACAGAGCCTCACTCACTGATAGCACAGCACTCTGAGATCAAACTGCAAGGTGGCAGTGAGGATGGGGGAGGGGCACCACCATTGCTGAGGCTTGAGTAGGTAAACAAAGCAGCCAGGAAGCTTGAACTGGGTGGAGCCCACTGCAGTTCAAGGAGGCCTGCCTGCCTCTGTAGACTCCACCTCTAGGGGCAGGGCATAGCTGAACGAAAGGCAGCAGAAACTTCTACAGACTTTTTTTTTTTTTTTTTTTTTTGAGACAGAGTCTTGCTCTGTCGCCCAGGCTAGAGTGCAGTGGCGGGATCTCAGCTCACTGCAAGCTCCGCCTCCCGGGTTTACGCCATTCTCCTGCCTCAGCCTCCCGAGTAGCTGGGACTACAGGCGCCCGCCACCTCGCCCGGCTAGTTCTTTTGTATTTTTTAGTAGAGACGGGGTTTCACCGTGTTAGCCAGGATGGTCTTGATCTCCTGACCTCGTGATCCGCCCGTCTCGGCCTCCCAAAGTGCTGGGATTACAGGCTTGAGCCACCACGCCCGGCTCTTCTACAGACTTAAACATCCCTGTCTGACAGCTTTGAAAAGAGTAGTGGCTCTCCCAGCATGGAGTTTGAGATCTGAGAACGGACAGACTGCCTCCTCAAGTGGGTCTCTGACTCCCGAGTAGCCTAACTGGGAGACACCTCCCAGTAGGGGCCGAATGGCACCTCATACAGCTGGGTGTGCCTCTGAGATGAAGCTCCCAGAAGAAGGTTGAGGCAGCAACATCTGCAATATTTGCTGTTCTGCAGCCTCCACTGGTGATACCCAGGCAAACAGAGTCTGGAGTGGACCTCAGCAAACTCCAACAGATCTGCAGCTGAGGGTGCTGATGGTAAGGAGGAAAATTAACAAACAGCAAGGACATCCACAACAAAACCCCATCTGTATGTCACCATCATCAAAGACCAAAGGTAGATAAAACCACAAAGATGGGGAGAAACCAAGGAGAAAAGCTGAAAATTCTAAAAATCAGAGCACCTCTTCTCCTCCAAAGGAACACAGCTCCTCACCAGCAATGGAACAAAGCTGGATGGAGAATGACTTTGACAAGTTGAGAGAAGAAGGCTTCAGATGATCGGTAATAAGAAACTTCTCTGAGCTAAAGGAGGATGTTTGAAACCATCGCAAAGAAGCTAAAAACTTTGAAAAAAGATTAGTCAAATGGCTACCTAGAATAAACAGTGTAGAGAAGATAAATGAACTGACAGAGCCAAAAACTATGGCATGAGGACTATGTGATACATGCACAAGTTTTAGTAGCCAATTCAATCAAATTGAAGAAAGACTATCAGTAATTGAAGATCAAATGAATGAAATGAAGTGATAAGAGAAGTTTAGAGAATGAAGAGTAAAAAGAAATGAACAAAGCCTCCAGGAAACATGGGACTATGTGAAAAGACCAAATCAACATCTGATTGGTGTACCTGAAAGTGATGGGCAGAATGGAACCAAGTTGGAAAACACTCTTCAGGATTTTATCCAGGAGAACATACCCAACCTAGCAAGGCAGGCCAACATTCAAATTCAGGAAATACAGAGAATGCCACAAAGAAACTCCTCAAGAAGAGCAACTCCAAGACACATAATTGTCAGATTCACCAAAGTTGAAATGAAGGGAAAAATGTTAAGGGCAGCCAGAAAGAAAGCTCGGATTACCAACAAAGAGAGGCCCATCAGACTAAAAGCGGATCTCTCAGCCAAAACTGTACAAGTCAGAAGAGAGTGGGGGACAATATTCAACATTCTTAAAGAAAAGAATTTTCAACCCAGAATTTCATATCCAGCCAAATTAAGCTTCATAAGTGAAGGAGAAATAAAATCCTTTACAGACAAGCAAATGCAGAGAGATTTTGTCACCACCAAGCCTGCTTTACAAGTGCTCCTGAAAGAAACACTAAACAAGGAAAGGAACAACCAGTACCAGCACTGCAAAAACATGCCAAATTGTAAAGACCATCAATGCTAGGAAGAAACTGAATCAACTAATGAGCAAAATAACCAGCTAACATCATAATAACAGGATCAAACTCACACATAACAATATTAACCTTAAATGTAAATGGGCTAAATGCTCCAATTAAAAGACACAGATTGGAAACTTGGACAAAGAGTCAAGACCCATCAGTGTGCTGTATTCAGGTGACACATCTCATGTGCAGAGACACACATAGGCTCAAAATAAAGGGATGGAGGAAGATCTACCAAGCAAATCAAAAGCAAAAAACAAAACAAAACAAAAAACAGGGTGTTGCAATCCTAGTCTCTGATTAAACAGATATTAAACCAACAAACATCAAAAGAGAAAAAGAAGGTCATTGATAATGGTAAAGGGATCAATTCAATAAGAAGCGCTAACTATCCTAAATATATGTACCCAATACAAGAGTACCCAGATTCATAAAACAAGTCCTTAGAGACCTACAAAGAGACTTAGACTGCCACACAATAATAATGGGAGACTTTAATGTTACTGTCAACATTAGACAGATCAATGAGACAGAAAGTTAACAAGGATATCCAGGAATTGAACTCAGCTCTGCACCAAGCACACCTAATAGACACCTACAGAACTCTCCACCCCAAATCAACAGAATATACATTCTTCTCAGCACTACATCGCACTTATTCCAAAATTGACCACATACTTGGAAGTAAAGCACTCCTCAGCAAATGTAAAAGAATAGAAATTATAACACACTGTCTCTCAGACCACAGTGCAATCAAATTAGAACTCAGCATTAAGAAACTCACTCAAAACCACTCAACTACATGGAAACTGAACAACCTGCTCCTGAATGACTACTGGGTACATAACAAAATGAAGGCAGAAATAAAGATATTCTTTGAAACCAATGAGAACAAAGACACAACATACCAGAATTTCTGGGACACATTTAAAGCAGTGTGTAGAGGGAAATTTATAGCACCAAATGCCCACAAGAGAAAGCAGGAAAGTCTAAAATTGACACCCTAACATCACAATCAAAAGAACTAGAGAAGCAAGAGCAAACACATTCAAAAGCTAGGAGAAGGCAAAAAATAACTAAGATCAGAGCAGAACTGAAGGAGATAGAGACACAAAAAACCCTTCAAAAAAGCAATGAATTCAGGAGCTGGTTTTTTTGAAAAGATCAACAAAGTGATAGACCGCTAGCAAATACTTATAAAGAAGAAAAGAGAGAAGAAACAAATAGATGCAATAAAAAATGATAAAGGGGCTATCACCACAGATCCCATAGAAATACAAACTACCATCAGAGAATACTATAAACACCTCTACGCAAATAAACTAGAAAATCTAGAAGAAATAGATAAATTCCTGGACACATACACCCTCCCAAAACTAAACCAGGAAGAAGGCGAATCCCTGAATAGACCAATAACAGACTCTGAAATAGAGGCAATAATTAATACCCTACCAACCAAAAAAAGTCCAGGACTAGACGGATTCACAGTGGAATTCTACCAGAGGTACAAAGAGGAGCTGGTACCATTCCTTCTGAAACTATTTCAATCAATAGAGAAAGAGGGAATTCTTCCTAACTCATATTATGAGGCCAGCATCATCCTGATACAAACGCCTGACAGAGACCCACACAAAAAGAGAGAATTTTAAACCAACATCGCTGATGAACATCGATGCAAAAATCCTCAATAAAATACTGGCAAACTGAATCCAGCAGCCCATCAAAAAGTTTATACACCACCATCAAGTTGGCTTCATTCCTGGGATGCAAGACTGGTTCAACATATGCAAATCAATAAACGTAATCCATCATATAAACAGAACCAAAGACAAAAACCACATGATTATCTCAATAGATGCAGGAAAGGCCTTTGACAAAATTCAACAGCGCTTCATGCTAAAAACTCTCAACAAACTAGGTATTGATGGAACATATCTCAAAATAATAAGAGCTATTTATGACAGACCCACAGACAATATCACACTGAATGGGCGAAAACAGGAAGCATTCCCTTTGAAAACCAGCACAAGAAAAGGGTGGCCGCTCTCACCACTCCTATTTAACATAGTGTTGGAAGTTCTGGTCAGGGCAGGACAATCATGCAGGAGAAAGAAATAAAAGACATTCAATTAGGAAAAGAGGAAGTCAAATTGTCCCTGTTTGCAGATGACATGATTTTATATTTAGAAAAATCCCATTGTTTCAGCCCAAAATCTCCTTAAGCTCATAGCCAACTTCAGCAAAGTCTCAGAATACAAAATCAACGTGCAAAAATCACAAGCATTCTTAAACACCAATAACAGACAAGCAGAGAGCCAAATCATGAGTGAACTCCCATTCACAATTGCTTCAAAGAGAATAAAATACCTAGGAATCCAACTTACAAGGGATGTGAGGACCTCTTCAAGGAGAACTACAAAACACTGCTCAATGAAATAAAAGAGGACAAAAACAAATGGAAGAACATTCCATGCTCATGGATTGGAAGAATCAATATCGTGAAAATGGCCATACTGCCCAAGGTAATTTATAGATTCAATGCCACTTCCATCAAGCTACCAATGACTTTCTTCACAGAACTGGAAAAAACTACTTTGAAGTTCATATGGAACCAAAAACAGCCCTCATTGCCAAGAAAATCCTAAGCCAAAAGAACAAAGCTGGAGGCATCACACTACCTGACTTCAAACTATACTACAAGACTACAGTAACCAAAATAGCATGGTACTGGGACCAAAACAGAGATATAGACAAATGGAACAGAGCAGAGCCCTCAGAAATAATACCACACATCTACAACCATGTGGTCTTTGACAAACCTGACAAAAACAAGAAATGGGGAAAGAATCCCGTATTTAATAAATTGTGCTGGGAAAACTGGCTAGCCATAAGTAGAAAGCTGAAACTGGATCCCTTCCTTATACCTTATACAAAAATTAATTCAAGATGGATTAGAGACTTAAATGTTAGACCTAAAACCATAAAAACCCTAGAAGAAAGCCTAGGCAATACCATTCAGGACATAGGCATGGGCAAGGACTTCATGACTAAAACACCAAAAGCAATGGCAACAAAAGCCAAAATTGACAAATGGGATCTAATTAAACTAAAGAGCTTCTGCACAGCAAAAGAAACTACTATCAGAGTGAACAGGCAACCTATAGAATGGCAGAAAATTTTTACAATCTACCCATCTGACAAAGGACTAATATTCAGAATCTATAAAGAACTTAAACAAATTTACAAGAAAAAATCAAACAACCCCATCAAAAAGTGGGCAAAGGATATGAACAGACACTTCTCAAAAGAAGACATTTATGCAGCCAAGAGACACATGAAAAAATGCTCATCATCACTGGCCATCAGAGAAATGCAAATCAAAACCACAATGAGGTACCATCTCACACCAGTTAGAATGACGATCATTGAAAAGTCAGGAAACAACAGGTGCTGGACAGGATGTGGAGAAATAGGAACATTTTTACACTGTTGATGGTACTGTAAACTAGTTCAACCATTGTGGAAAACAGTGTGGTGATTCCTCAAGGATCTAGAACTAGCAATACCATTTGAACTAGCCATCCCATTACTGTATATATACCCAAAGGATTATAAATCATGCTGCTATAAAGACACATGCACAGATACATTTATTGTGGCACTATTTACAATAGCAAAGACTTGGAACCAACCCAAACATCCATCAATGATAGACTGGAGTAAGAAAATGTGACATATACACCATGGAGTACCATGCAGCCATAAAAAAGGATGAGTTCCTGTCCTTTGTAGGGACATGGATTCAGCTGGAAACTATCATTCTGAGCAAACTATTGCAATGACAGAAAACCAAACACTGCATGTTCTCACTCATAGGTGAGAAATGAACAATGAGAACACTTGGACATGGGATGGAGAACATCACACACTGGGGCCTGTCAGTTGGGGGGATGGGGATGGATAGCATTAGGAGATATACTTAATGTAAATGACAAGTTAATGGGTGCAGCACACCTTCATGGCACATGCATACATATGTAACAAATCTGTATTTTGTGCACATGTACCCTAGAACTTAAAGTATAATAATAATAAAAAAAAAAATTCCAAGCAGCAAAGCATTCAAGAGGTGACCTGGGTACTGTTAAAGGCATTCAGTTTTATAAAGAAAGCAGAGCATAAAAGTTTGAAAAATTTGCAGAAAAAAAACAATTTTTTGAGAAGATATTCAAGCCAGCTGCAGAAATTTGCATTAAGTAGCATGGAGCCTAATATTAATACTGAAGACCTTGGGGAAAATGTCTCAAGGCCATGTCAAGGCCTTCATGACAGACCCTCCATCACAGGCCTGGAAGCCCAGGAGGAAAAAGTGGTTTTGTGGGCCAGGCACAGGGTCTCCATGCTGTGTGCAGCCTAGGGACTTGGTGTCCTGTGTCCCAGCCACTCTAGCCATGGCTGAAAGGGGCCAACGTAGAGCCCAGGCTGTGGCTTCGGAAGATGCAAGCCCCAAGCTTTGGCATTTTCCATGTGGTGTTGAGCCAGTGGGTGCAGAGAAGTCAAGAATTGAGGTTTGGGAAGCTCTGCCTAGATTTCAGAAGACGTGTGTAAATGCCTGGATGCCCAGGTAAAAGTTTGCTGTGGGGGGGGGGCCCTCATGGAGAACGTCTGCTAGGACAGTGTGGAAGCGAAATGTGGGGTTGGAACCCCCACACATAGTCCTATAGTACCATCCTACAGGGTACCACCTGGTAAAATGGTGAGAAGAGAGCCACCATCCTCCAGACCCCAGAATGGTAGATCCACTGACAGCTTGCACCGTACACCTGAAAAATCCACAGACATTCAATGCCAGCCCATGAAAGCAGCCAGGAGGGAGGCTATACCCTGCAAAGCCAAAGGAGCAGGGCTGCCCAAGCCCAAGGGAATCCACCTCTCGCATCAGCATGACCTGGATATGAGACCCAGAGTCAACAGAGATTATTTTGGAGCTTTAAAATTTGACTGCCCCACTGGATTTTGGACTTGCGTGGGCCCTGTAATCCCTTTGTTTTGGCCAATTTCCCCCATTTGGAATTGCTGTATTTACCCAATACCTGTACCCGCATGGTGTCTAGGAAGTAACTAGCTTCCTTTTGATTTTGCAGGCTTATCAGCAAAAGGGACTTGCCTTGTCTCAGATGAGACTTTGGACTGTGTGGACTTTTGGGTTAATGCTGAAATGAGTTAAGACTTTGGGGGACTGTTGGGAAGACATAATTGGTTTTTAAACATGAAGACATGAGATTTGGAAGGGTCAGGGGTGGGAAGATATGATTTGGCTGTGTCCCCACATAAACCTCAACTTGAATTGTATCTCCCAGAATTCCCACATGTTGTGGGAAGAACCCAGGGAGAGGTAATTGTATCATGGAGGCCAGTCTTTCTTGTGCTATTCTCATGATAGTGAATAAGTTTCATTAGATCTGAAGGGTTTATTAGGGGTTTCTGCTTTTGCTTTTTCCTCAGTTTTCTCTTGACACTGCTGTGTAAGAAGTACATTTTCCCTCCTGCCACGATTCTGAGGTCTCCCCAGTCATGTGGAACTGTAAGTCCAATTAAACCTCTTTTTCTTCCCAGTCTTGGGTATGTCTTTATCAGCAGCATGAAAACAGACTAATACACCATCCTTCTCAGTGGGAGCTTTAGAGCAGATATGTCTTTATTTGGCCATCTTTGCTCCATCCCCTTTCATTACCTTTTTTCTACTAATTTTGACGTTGGTTTGCCCTTGCTTTTCTAGTTCTTTATGGTGCACCATTAGATTGTCTATCTAAAGTTTCCTCTCTTTTTTTAATGTAGGCACTTATAAACTTCCCTCATAGTACTTCTTTTGCTGTATCCCATAGGTTTTGGTGTGTTGTGTTTCCGTTATCTTATGTTTCAAGAAAATTTTACATTTTCTTAATTTTTCCATTGACCCACTAGTCATTAAGGAACACGTGGCTTAATTTCCATGTATTTATATAATTTTCAAAATTCTTCATTATTGATTTCTGGTTTTATTCCTTTGTTGTCAGTGAAGATGCTTAGTATTATTTCAATTTTTAAAAAATTTTTAAATTCTTATGTTGGAAGAAATGTTCTGTAAATATATTTTAGATCCATTTGGTCTATGGTGCAGATTAAGTCTGATATTTCTTTGCTGATTTTCTGTCTGGATGATCTGTCAAATGCTGAAAGTGAGATTTTGGTCTCCAGCTATGATTGCATTGGAGCTTATCTCTCCTTTTAGTGCTAATAATATTTGCTTTATATATCTGACTACTCCCATGTTGGATGCATATATATTTAAAATTTTTACATCCTCTTGCTGAATTGACCACTTTGTCATCATATAGTGACTTTCTTTTTCTCTTCATACAGTTTTTGCCTTAAAATCTATTTTTTCTGGTGTAAGTATAGCTACTCCTGCTCCTTTCCGGTTTCCAGTGGCATGAAATATCATTTTCCATTTCTTTATTTTCAGTCCTCTGGTGTCTTTACAGGTGAAGTGCGTTTCTTGTAGACAACAGATCAATAGGTCTTGTTTTTTCATCTATTCAGCCAGTCTATGTCTTTCAATTGGAGAGTTTAGTCTATTTACATTCAATGGTATTATTAAGTGAGAACTTACTCCTGCCATTTTGTTGTTTTCTGGTTATTTGTGGCCTTTTCTTTCTTCTTTCTTTCCTTTAGTGAAGATAATTTTCTCTGGTGATAGGATTTAGTCTCTTGCTTCTCTTTTTCTTTTACTTTTTCTTTTTTTTTTTTTTTTTTTTTTGGTATTGCTTGTGTGTTTTCTTGTTTGAAGTTACCATGAGGCTTGCAAATATTCTCTTATAACCCATTATTTTAACCTGATAATAACTTACCACTGTTTGCATAAACAAACAAGCAAAAAGAAAAAAAATTCTATGCCTTAACTTCATCCCCCAACTTAACTTTTTCTTGTTTCTATTAACATCTTTTTGTCTTGACTATGTCTTGAAAAGTTGTCATAGTTATTATTTTTGATTGGTTCATTGCTTCATCTTTCTAATTAGGATAAGAGTAGTTTACAAAATACAATTGCAGTGGTACAATATTCTGTGTTTTTCTGTGTATTTACTATTACCAGTGAGTTTTATACCTTCATATGATTACTTATTTCTCATTATGTTTTTTTTCTTTCTGATTTAAGTACTGTCTTTAGCATTTCTTATAAGACAGGTATATCGTTGATAAAGTCTCTCAAGTTTTGTTTGTTTGGGAAAGTGTTTATTCCTCCTTTGTGTTTGAAGGATATTTTCACCAGATATACTATTCTTGAGTAAAAGTTGTTGTTGTTGTTGTTGTTGTTTCCTTCAGCACTTTAAATATGTAATGCCACTCTCTCTTGGCCTGCAAGGTTTCCCGAAAAGTCTGCTGCCAGATGTATTGAGCTCCCTTGTTTGTTACTTGCTTCTTTTCTCTTGCTGCTTTTAAGATCCTTTCTTTATTCTTGAACTTTGGAAGTTTGATTATTAAATGCCTGAGGTAGTCTTCTTTGGGTTAAATCTGTTTGTTGTATAACCTTCTTGAACTCAAATATTGATATCTTCCTCTAGGTTCTGAAGAGAAGTTCTCTGTTCTTAACCCTTCCAATAAGGAAGTTCTCTGTTATTAGCCCTTAAATAAACTTTCTATTCCTATGTTTTTCTCTCCTTCCTCTTTAAGGTCAATAACTCTTAGAATTACCCTTTTGAGTCTATTTTCTAGATTCTGTAGGTGTGCTTCACTGTTTTTGTTTGTTTGTTTCTTTTTTTAGATGGAGTTTCACTCTTGTTGCCCAAGCTGGAGTGCAATGGCATGATCTTGGCTCACTGCAACCTCTGCCTCTTGGGTTCAAGCAATTCTCCTGCCTCAGCCTCCTGAGTAGCTGGAATTACAGGCATGCACCACTGTGTCCAGCTAATTTTGTATTTTTAGTAGAGACAGGGTTTCTCCATGTTAGTCAGTCTGGTCTCGAACTCCTGACCTCAGGTGACCCACCCACCTCAGCCTCCCAAAGTGCTGGGATTACAGGCATGAGCCACCGTGTCTGGCCAACACTAATTCTTTCTTCTGTTTGATCAATTATGCTATTAAAAGATTATGTTGTGTTCTTCAGTATGACAACTGCAATTTTTTCCTCCAGAATTTCTGCTTGATTCTTTTTAATCATTTCGATTTCTTTGTTAAATTTATCTGACAGAAATCTGAATTCCTTCTCAGTGTTATTTTGAATTTCTTCGAGTTTTCTCAACACAAGTATTTTGAATTCTCCATATGAAAGGTCATATATCTCTGTTTCTCCAGGATTGGTCCCTGGTGTCTTATTTAGTTCACTTTGTGAGGTCATGTTTTAATGGATGGTGTTGATACTCATAGACATTCTTTGGTCTGTGGGCATGGGAGAGTTAGGCATTTACTGTAGTCTTCACTGTCTTGGCTTCTTTGTACCCATCCTTCTTGAGAAGGCTTTCCAGATATTCCACAGGGCTTGGGTGTTTTGATCTAAGCTGTATTTGCTTTAGGGGGCACCTCAAGCCCAGTAATACTGTGGTTCTTGCAAACCTGTAGGTGTGTCACACTGATGGTCTTGGACCAGATCTGTGAGAATTATCTAAATTACTAGGCAGAGACTCTTGTTCTCTTCCTTTGCTTTCTCCGTCTCATAATGTTTTACATAAAAGTTATAAAAGTAATATTTTCATCAATTGTTAAATCTCATGTAATTAAAATTTTGTTTGCTTGACCTTGATTAGCAGTTTCCTGAGCCCATCAGTTTCTTCATCAGAATTCTGGAAAATTTTATTTAGTCTATTAATTTTAAAATTGTTAGAAATATGAGTTTAAGAGTACTTTTTAGAGTCTTTTTTATGAAAAGCAATTTTGGACCATAGCCAATTATAAATAATTATAGAGAAAAATAATAATAACTATGAATGACAAAGACTTAGAATAGCTATGATTAAAATATGATGAAAGTTCACAGTTGAAAAGAAAATTTAGTATTCTTGTCATTTCTTTACCACATTTTAAGATAACAACCAGAATCATGACTGTGAGCTCATAACAGGTCCACCAGACTTTCATAAATTTCACTTAATCTTTAGAATACTTAGACCAATAACATATCCATAAAAATATAACTTAAAAGAAGATTTAACCTAATAACTAAAATTATGACTAACATATTAGATTTTTATAAATTTATATAATTTTTGAAATATTCATCTCAATAATTTATCCATAAGTACAACTAAAAGATCTAGTATCACTTATCATTTGACTATGCTTTTTATATCATTTATCAAATAAGCCTAATCATTTAAAATCTGCAGGATGAGAGATGTGTTCTTTCAGTCTCTCTAGGGGTTCAACTTGAAAATTTCAAAGTTAATTTTAGTTCAAAAAAATTTCATTTAGAATTCTGGTCCTTGAAAAGCCTGCCAAAGATATCAAAAGTTTCAAAACACTTGATCAAAACAGAATAATAGGTCACTATGAAATAGTAGTCATTTATTGAACCATAGTGACAATAAAGACTACAAAAGCATTAAAGAAAGTTATATGCATTTAAAAAACCTTAAACCTCTCAAAGTTCTGTTTTTCTAATTTAAAAAACTGATAAAGATGACATTGGAAAATTATCCTGATAAAATGTAAATTTTTTTTATTAGGCTGGTTACCAAAAAAGTTTAAAAAAAATAAAAAAGAATTTGAAAAACTAAAACAAAAACTCCTTCACTGTGATTGCTTCTCCTTATGGGAAGGCCATTTAGATATCCTTGAGGTTGAATCTGACGAAGAAGGCACTTGATTTTAATCAGATGTGGGAATAATGATGCCCAAAGCTATGAGTGTACCACGTATTATAGAGGAATGCAAACAAGGAAACTATTCTCTTGAGCAGGGGAATACATGGATTTTCAGAACAGTATGGGAAGTATCCTGGATACATGGAACAATTTAAACATTTTTTAAAAAAACCACTAGTACTGAATCAAATTGAGGAAAAGCTTTTTTATACAATTCAGCCAGTTCTAGCTAAAATGTAAACATTAAAAATGTAACCCTACAGTTATTTAAAATTGAAAAAAAGCATAAAAATAGGCTGCTAAAAATCAAACAGCTATGGAATCTGCTTTACCCCAAATTTTGGCCCATTAACTTAATTAGGAAAACTGATGTTTTCCATGTGAACAGGCCCCATTTTGTCAAAAATATAATTTGGATCCAACTGCTTTTCTTTTCTTTCTTTCTTTCTTTTCTTTTTTTTTTTTTTTTTTTAGAAAGGATCTCACTATGTTGGCCAGACTGAACTCAAACTACTGGGCTCAAGGGAGACGCTCATCTCAGCTTCCTCAGAAGCTGAGACTACAAGCATGAGCCACTATATCCTATATCTAGTTTTTTTATCCAACTGCCTTTTGTAAACCAGTAAGTTTGTTTTACTGTCTTGTGGCTAAAATTCTAAAATAAAAGCTGTAATATATTTGTGTGAATGTATGTGTGTTTAGGTGTGTTTATCCATGTGTACATGTATTATGTCATATATTGTGTTTACATGGTAAAATCTGATATAGTCAGCCAGAAATATCTTAAGAAATTTTACTCAGATTGTCTTAGGTAAATGAGTACTCATATAAAGGCAAACATTTTAGCATCAGTCCATAATAGCAGACTTAGAACTGGAGAAAAATAGTTGCGGGAGCTGACAAAAAAGTTGAAGGGGAGATTTATCACCCCAGCTAATTAAAACAAACACCTTTTTAAGGGGAGAAAGAGAAAGAGCAAAAGGCAGTGAGGCATCCTGCAAATCATATGCAAGGAGGTACTTTATGTTTGGTTGACTAGTCAATGCAGATGGAGAAGCACTTTAAAAGTTACGTTTGTCTGTTTGTTTGTTTTGCTTTGTCTGTTGGTCCCTGTGTGGCAGACAAAGCAATTTTTGTGGCAGACAGATACAGTTTACATTATTTCTCTGAGCTCAAGATTTTGATCTGTTTAATCTGAGAGCCTAACTTTTTGTAAATGTTTGTCTGGTTGTTTTTTTTTTTTTAAGTATTAATTATTCAACTAACTGTTCCATCACCCTGTCATACATTGGTCATACAAGCCTAACTAAATATTTACATTTTCAAAAGGTGCTTAGATTGTTGGTTATAATGAAGCTGTTGTAATTTGTAGAGCCATTAAGTTGAAAGCTTTTTAAGACTTTTTAAAAAGTCTTGGCTGGAGCACCATAAGCCATCCATTTTATCTCAACACCAATAGAAGAGTTATCAGATTCAAAGTAGGCAGGAAAAAAAGTAGAGATAGACACAAAACTTAGAAAGTTTTACATGTTTGCTCCATAGTTGTAGAGTTTGCTTGTCGTCTGTTTTGTTTTGTTTCTTGAGAGAGTTCAAATAATGAACATTTGACCTCAGAATTTTTCTTGCTGCTCTCTTCTCTCTGGGATCTGTAAGTAATACACTGCTTCTGTTATTTCACGTGTTTTGTTGTGTCGGCTCCTCTGTTTCTTACCTGAGCAATACACCTGAACTGAACACTCCTCCCAGGCAGGGCTCTCTTAGAGAGTGGCTATCTTGGTAGGAATAAACGGGACACAGGTGAGAGAAGTGTGCAAGAACATCTGCTAGCTTAAAAAAGTTTCCTGTGAGAGGAACACATGGTGAAGGGGCAGACATTTAGGCAATGAGTTGCCTTCCAGGATAAAAAAGTGTCCCATGGAAGACACACTGTAAACACCCACTGCAACCTCTTCTGGAACAAAAATTCGAGGAAAATCACAACAGCTGGTCTTCAATGGCAGTTGAAAATCAAAGATGTCAAAGAGATCACCTACCAGGATCTTTCTTTTCAAAAGAAACATAGAAGGAATGGCCAGATCTATGTAAGAAAATCCAGGAGGAGGCCGGGCGCGGTGGCTCAAGCCTGTAATCCCAGCACTTTGGGAGGCCGAGATGGGCGGATCACGAGGTCAGGAGATCGAGAGACGATCCCGGCTAACACGGTGAAACCCCGTCTCTACTAAAAAAAAAAATACAAAAAAATAGCCAGGCGAGGTGGTGGGCACCTGTAGTCCCAGCTACTCGGGAGGCTGAGGCAGGAGAATGGCGTAAACCCGGGAGGCGGAGCTTGCAGTGAGCTGAGATCCGGCCACTGCACTCCAGCCTGGGTGACAGAGCAAGACTCCGTCTCAAAAAAAAAAAAAAAAAAAAAAAGAAAATCCAGGAGGAGGTGAGACCCCATAGCCAAAAAAAAGAAATATTCAAAACAGAGACAATTGTCTATGTATCAAATCATATTAACACATCAGATAAAATAAAGATTGAAAAGACTCTTTTGGATTTGTAGAGTGCAGGTCAATAACGAACTTGGTGAGAAGAGTTTCAGTGAAGCTATTTTTCCTTTTTGTGAAATATGAATAAATGATGTAGTACAGATTGTGATAGAGTGAGCTGAATGACAGAACTGAGGGCCCAGGTGAGGATAGGGAGAGTAATTTAAAGTGTGTTCTATCTGCTCAGCTGCATTGTTTTATCCAGCAGTGGTCACAGCCAAAGGAGGAAAGCAGAATGAGAAACAGGATCCAAGTGAAATTTAGCTATGATGTCTCTCTGGGTCACCCACTCACAACTTCCCCATCATTGTGTAACAGTTCATCATTCTTATTAATTCCAGAAAACAGTATACTGCAACCCTGCCAAGAAAGAGCTACTTCCCATTCTTTCTGTTCCACTTTACTGTCTGAAAAGATTTCTAGTCCTTGTGAAATATTCTAACAGAAATGCTATAGATGACAAGTTCTTCTGGTACTCTTAACCATTCACTGCAGTTCCCAAAAGCAGAGACAGTAAAAGTTTTCCTAAAATGAAAGTCAAATGTCAGTGTTTTCAGAAAGAGGAATAGTATGTTTCTTAAAGGAATATCAGATTGTTTACTTTGTGTCAACTCAGAAATTAAAGACAAGAAAGATAACTTTAACATAACCTACCATCAGAAAAGCAAACAGAGAAAAACAGCAGTGCAGACCAACAAGAGTTCCTACATCCTGTGCTGATTCCAGTCCACCATAATCACAGCACACCTGTATATAGTTCCAAGGAGCAATGAAAAACAAGAAAGAATGTATTGATTTACCCAATGCTCTTTGCTGAAAATTAAATGAAATCTCTATGAACATGAGTTTGAATTCTGGCCCTGCTAGGTTGAACTGATAAAGTGGAAGAAGGAGAAGTGTGGGCCTTGCTGTTCTGTCATAGTATTTGAAAGAGCATTCAAATTATTTGCATCTCAACAAAATATCTTGGAGAACACTTCCAAGATGGCCGAATAGGAACAGCTCTGGTCTGCAGCTCCCAGCGAGATCAATGTAAATGACGGATGATTTCTGCATTTCCAACTGAGGTTCCTGGTTCACTTCACTGGGACTGGTTGGACAGTGGGTGCAGCTCATGGAGGGTGAGCTGAAGCAGGGCGGGACATTGCCTCATCTGGGAACGGCAAGGGGTTGAGGGATTTCCCTTTCCTAGCCAAGGGAAGCTGTGACAGACTGTACCTGGAGAAACGGTACACTCCTGATGAAATACTGCATTTTTCCTACAGTCTTAGCAACCAGCAGACCAGGAGATACCCTCCTGTGCCTGACTCGGTGGGTGCCACGCCCATCGACTCTTGCTCCCTGCTAGCGCAGCAGTCTGAGATTCACCTGCGATGCAGCAGCTTGATGTGGGGAGGGGCATCTGCCATTGCTGAGGCTTGAGTAGCTTACAGTGTAAACAAAGAGGCCAGGAAGCACGAACTGGGTGGAGACCACCGCAGCTCAACAAGGCCTACTGCCTCTATAGATTCCACCTCTCGGGACAGGACATAGTAGAACAAAAGGCAGCAGACAGTTTCTGCAGACTGAAACGTCCCCGTCTGACAGCTCTAAAGAGAGCAGTGGTTCTCTCAGCACAGTGTTCGACCTCCGAAAATGGACAGACTACCTCCTCAAGTGGGTCCCTGAACCCTGTGTAGCCTGACTAGCAAGCACATCCCAATAGGGACCAACAGACACTGCAAACAGGTGGGTGCCCCTCTGGGATGAAGCTTCCAGAGGAAGGATCAGGCGACAATATTTGCTGCTCTGAAGCCTCCGCTGGTGATACCCAGGAAACAGGGTCTAGAGTGGACCTCCAGCAAACTCCAACAGACCTGCAGCTGAGGGATCTGACTGTTAGAAGGAAAATTAACAAACAGAAAGGATTAGCATCATCAACAAAAAGGACACCTACACTAAAACCCCATCTCTAGGTCACCAACATCAAAGACCAAAGGTAGATAAAACCACAAAGATGGGGAGAAACCAGGGCAGAAAAGCTGAAATTTCAAAAAAAAAATAGAGTGCCTCTTCTTCTCCAAAGTATTGTAGCTCCTCGCCAGCAAAGGAACAAAACTGGACAGAGAATGAGTTTGACAAGTTAACAGAAGTAGGCTTCAGAAGGTTGGTAATAACAACTTCTCTGAGCTAAAGGAGCATATTCTAACCCATTGCAAAAAAAAAAAACAAAAACCTTGAAAAAAAGGTTAGACAAATGGCTAACTAGAATAAACAGTGTAGGGAAGATTTTAAATGACCTGACGGAGCTGAAAACCATGGCACAAGAACTTCGTGATGCACGCACAAGCTTCAATAGCCGATTTGATGAAGTGGAAGAAAGGATATCAGTGATCGAAGATGAAATTAATAAAATAAAGTAAGAAGACAAGATTAGAGAAAAAAGAGTAAAAAGAAATGAACAAAGTCTCCAAGAACTATGAGACTATGTGAAAAGACCAAATCTATGTTTGATTGGAGTACCGAAAAATGACAGTGAGAATGGAACCAAGTTAGTTAATATCCAACTCTTCAGGAGAATATCCAACTCTTCCAGGAGAACTTCCCCAACCTAGCAAGGCAGGCCAACATTCAAATTCAGGAAATACAGAGAACACCACAGAGATACTCCTCGAGAAGAGCAACCCCCAAGACACATAATTGTCAGATTCACCAAGGTTGAAAT
Source organism: Macaca mulatta (assembly GCF_049350105.2). Lineage (NCBI taxonomy): Eukaryota > Metazoa > Chordata > Mammalia > Primates > Cercopithecidae > Macaca > Macaca mulatta. The sequence goes on from NC_133416.1 coordinate 8,541,988, forward strand.
GAAGGAAAAAATTGTAAGGGCAGCCAGAGATAAAGGTCAGGTTACCCACAAAGGGAAGCCCATCAGACTAACAGTGGATCTCTCTACAGAAACTCTACAAGCCAGAAGAGAGTGGAGGCCAATATTCAACATTCTTAAAGAAAAGAAACTGCAACCCAGAATATCGTACCTAGCCAAACTAAGCTTCATAAGTGAAGGAGAAGTAAAATCCTTTACAGACAAGCAAATGCTGAGAGATTTCGTCATCACCAGATGTCGAGAGAACCCGCTCCTGATGTTTAATGTGGGTTCCTTTCTATTTCCTAAGTGTCTTGGCTGGTTTGAGAAATAAAGGGAAAGATGTGCACAGGAGAGAGAAATTTAAAGCTGGGTGTTCGGGGGAGACATCACATGTTGGCAGGATCCATGATGTTCCCCGAGCCGTAAAACCAGCAAGTTTTTATTAGCGATTTTCAAAAGGGGAGGGAGAGCATGAATAGGGTGTGGGTCACAGAGATCACATACTTCACAAGGTAATAAAATATCACAAAGCAAGTGGAGGCAGGGCGAGATCACAGGACCACCAGATGGGGTGAAATTAAAATTGGTAATAAAGTTTCGGGTACGCATTGTCATTGATAACATCTTATCAGGAAACAGGGTTTGAGGGCAGACAACCTGTCTGACCAAAATTTATTAGGCGGGAAATTTCCTCCTCCTAACAAGCCTGGGAGTGCTACAGGAGACCGGGGCTTATTTCATCCCTTTGGCTTTGACCATAAAAGGCAGCATGCCTTACAGGGGCCATCTATGAGCCTACCTTCAGGACACATTCTCTTTCTGAGGGATGTTCCTTGCTGAGAAAAAGAATTCAACAATATTTCTCCTATTTGCTTTTGAAAGAGGAGAAATATGGCTCTGTTCCATCTGGCTTACCGGTGGCCAGAAGTCTTATCTCTTTTGTTTCCTGAACATTGCTGTTATCCTTTTCTTTTTTCAAGATGCCCAGCTTTCATATTGTTCAAACACATGTGCTCTACAAACAATTTGTGCAGTTAACACAATCATCACAGGGTCCTGAGGCGACATTCATCCTCCTCAGTTTATGAAGAAGATGACGGGATTAAGAGATTAAAGACAGGCATAGGAAATCACAAGGGTATTGATTAGGGAAGTGATAAGTGTCCATGAAATCTTCACAATTTATGTTTAGAGATTGCAGTAAAGACAGGCATAAGAAATTATAAAAGTATTAATTTGGGGAACTAATAAATGTCCATGAAATCTTCACAACTTATGTTATTCTGCCACGGCTTCAGCCGGTCCCTCCGTTCGGGGTCCCTGACTTCCTGCAACAACCAGGCCTCCCTTACAAGAGCTCCTGAAGGAAGCACTAAACATGCAAAGGAACAACTGGTACCAGCCACTGCAAAAACCTGCCAAATGGTAAAGACCATCAATGCTATGAAGAAACTGCATCAATTAACAGGCAAAATAACCAGCTAACATCAAAATGACAAGATCAAATTCAAATATAACAATATTAACCTTAAATGTAAGTGGGCTAAATGTCCCAATTAAAAGACACAGACTGGCAAATTAGAAAGAGTCAAGACCCATCTGTGTGCTGTATTCAGGAGACCCATCTCACGTGCAGACACACATAGGCTCAAAATAAAGGGATGGAGGAATATTTACCAAGCAAATGGAAAGAAAAAAAAAAAAAAAAAAGCAGGGGGGATGGTTGCAATCCTAGTCTCTGGTACTCTGGTAAAACAGATTATAAATCAACAAAGATCAAAAGAGACAAAGAAGGCCACTAGATAATGGTAAAGGGATCAATGCAACAAGAGCTAACTATCCTAAATATATCTGCACCCAATACAGGAGAACCCAGATTCATACAGCAAGTCCTTAGAGACCTACAAAGGGACTTAGATTCCCACACAATAATAATGAGGGACTTTAACACCCCACTATGAATAGTAGACAGATCAACAAGACAGAAAGTTAATGAAGATATCCAGGACTTAAACTCAGCCCTGCACCAAGTGGAACTAGCAGACATCTACAGAACTCTCCACCACAAATCAAAAGAATATGCATTCTTCTCAGCACCTTATCACACTTATTCCAAAATTGACCACATAATTAGTAGTAAAACACTCCTCAGCAAATGTAAAAGAACAGAAATCACAACAAACTGTCTCTCAGACCACAGTGCAATCAGATTAGAACTCAGGATTAAGAAACTCACTCAAAATTGCACAACTACATGGAAACTGAACAACCTGTTCCTGAATGACTACTTGGTAAATAGCGAAATGAAGGCAGAAATAAAAATGTTCTTAGAAACCAATGAGAACAAAGACACAACATACCAGAATCTCGGAAACATTTAAAGCAGTGTGTAAATGGAAATTTATAGCACTAAATGCATACGAGAGAAAGCAGGAAAGATCTAAAATGACACCCTAACATTACAATTAAAAGAACTAGAGAGGCTGGGCACGGTGGCTCACATCTGTAATCTCAGCACTTAGGGAGGCCGAGGTGGGCAGATCATGAGGTCAGGAGTTCACGAGCAGCCTGGCCAACATGGTGAAACCTCGTCTCTACTAAAAATACGAAAATTAGCCAGGTGTGGTGGTGGGCACATGTAATCCCAGCTACTCGGGAGGCTGAGGCAGGAGAATCACTTGAAATGGAAGGTGAGTGTCGCAGTTAGCCCAGATCACACTACTGCACTCCAGCCTGGGTGAAAGAGCAAAACTCCGTCTCAAAAAAAAAAAAAAAAGTAGAGAAACAAGAGCAAACAAATTCCAAAATTAGCAGAAGGAAAGAAATAACTAAGATCAGAGCAGAACTGAAGGAGATAGAGACACGAAAAATCCTTCAAAAAATCAATGATTCCAGGAGTTGGTTTGAAAGGATCAACAAAATAGACCACTAGCAAGACTAATAAAGAAGAAAAAGAAGAATCACATAGATGTAATAAAAAATGATAAAGTAGATATCACCACCAATCCCACAGAAATACAAACTACCATCGGGAAATACTATATATACCTCTACTCAAATAAATTAGAAAATCTAAAAGAAATGGATAAATTCCTGGGCATATACCCCCCCAGAAAAAGCCTGCGTAGCCAAGACAATTCTAAGCAAAAGGAACAAAGCTGGAGGCATCATGCTACTTGACTTCAAACTACACTACAAGGCTACAGTAATGAAAAGAGCATTGTATTGGTACCAAAACAGATATATAGACCAATGGAACAGAACAGACGCCTCAGAAATAACACCACACATTTACAACAAATCTGACCAAAACAAGCAATGAGGAAAGCATTCCCTATTTGATAAACGATGCTTGGAAAACTGGCTAGCCATATGTAGAAAGCTGAAACTGGATCCTTTCCTTACACCATACAAAAAAATTAACTCAACATGGATTAAAGACTTAAATGTAAGACCTAATACCATAAAAACCCTCGAAGAAAACCTAGGCAATACCATTCAGGACATAGGCATGGACAAAGACTTCATGACTAAAACACCAAAAGCAATGACAACAAAAGCCAAAATAGACAAATGGCATCTAATTAAGCTAAAGAGCTTCTGCACAGCAAAATAAACTATCATCAGAGTGAACAGGCAATGTACAGAATGAGAGAAAATCTTTGCAATCTATCCATCTGACAAAGGGCTAATATCCAGAATCTACAAGAAACTTAAACAAATGTACAAGAAAAAAAACAACAACCCCATCAAAAAGTGGGCAAAGGATATGAACAGACACTTCTCAAAAGAAGATATTTATGCAGTCAACAGACACTTGAAAAAATGCTTATCATTACTGGTCATCAGAGAAATGCAAATCAAAACCACTATGAGATACCATCTCATGCCAGTTAGAATGGCAATCTGTAAAAAGTCAGGAAACAACAGCTGCGGGAGAGGATGTGGAGAAATACGAACGCTTTTCCACTATTGGTGGGATTGTAAATTAGTTCAACCATTGTAGAAGACAGTGTGGTGATTCCTCAAGGATCTAGAACTAGAAATACCATTTGACCAGGTGATACCATTACTGGGTACATACTCAAAGAATTATAAATCATAATACTATAAAGACACATGCACACATATGTTTATTGCAGCACTATTCACAATAGCAAAGACTTGGAACCAACCCAAATGTTCATCAATAATAGACTGGATTAAGAAAACGTGGCATATATATGCCATGGAATACTATGCAGCCATCAAAAAGGATGGCTTCATGTCCTTTGCAGGGACATGGATGAAGCTGGAAACCATCATTCTCAGCAAACTATCACAAGGACAGAAAACCAAACACCGCATGTTCGCACTCATAGGTAGGAGTTGAACAATGAGATCACTTGGACACAGGGCAGGGAACATCACACACCAGGGCCTGTTGGGGGTTGGGGAACTGGGGGAGGGATAGTATTAGGAGAAATATCTAATATAAATGATGAGTTGATGGATGCAGCAAACCAACATGGCACATGTATACCTATGTAACAAACCTGCATGTTGTGCACATGTACCCTAGAACTTAAAATATTAAAAAAGAAAAAAATAGAAAATTTAATTCTACACAAAACCTGCACATGGATGTTTATAGCAGCTCTATTCATCATTGTCAAAATTTAGAGGCATCCAAAATGGGATGAATGTATAAATGAACTTGGGTACATTCAATCAATGGAATTTTAGTAATAGGTGAACGAATAAAGGGACTTGGATATATTCAATTATTGGAATTTTATCAGCACTTGAAAGAAATGTGCTATCAAGTTATAAAACACATAGAGAAACCTTAAGTGCATATTACTAAGTAAAAAAGTTCATATAAAAAGTAAAAAAAAAAAAAAAGAAAGAAACGATAAATGCTTGAGGTGATGGATATTCCATATATCCTGTTATGATTATTATGCATTGTATCGCTGTATCAAAATATCTCATGCACCCCATAAATATATACACCTACTATGTACCCACAAAAATTAAAATTTTTTTTTAAAAAGAGGTTGGAACCTGCCCGTCTGTTTTCTTCTTCTCTCACCATGTGATCTCCTCACACTGTGCTCCTTAGCCTTCCCCCATGAGTGGAAGTAGTTTGAGGCTCTTATCAGAAGCAGATGCCCAATGTTTCTGGCCATGAGAATTATGAGCCAAATAAACTCTTTTTCTTTAAAAAAAAAAAAAAAAAGAAAAGAAAAGAAAAAGAAAAAGAAAAATAGACAACATCTTTTAAATCTCCGATTGTATTTGAGGCTTATATTATCGTTAAGTCCCCAAAACACTAAATCTTAGTCCTCAGAATGTAGGAAACCTTATAATTTAGAATATATGGTTGTTTACTTTTATCTTTAATTTATAAAAATAGTTCTACAGATTTTTTATTTGCATTTTTCTTTATTCCATCTTTTCAAAAGTTGACAAATCAAACATGACTTCTACTTTCTAGTCATTTGTTACCAAAGTATTCCCTATAACTTACGTTATTTCTTTTTTCTTTCCTTTTATTTATTTAATTTATTTATTTATTTATTTTTCAGATGGAGTCTTGCTCTGTCACCCAGCGTGGAGTGCAGTGGTGTGATCTCAGCTCACTGCAACTTCTGCCTCCGAGTTTCAAGCGGTTCTCCTGCCTCGGCCTCCCAAGTAGCTGGAGCTATAGGCATGAGCCACCACACCTGGCTAATTTTTGTATTTTTAGTAGAGACGGGGTTTCACCATGTTGGCCAGGCTGGTCCCAAACTCCTGACCTCAAGTGGTCCACCTGCTTTGACCTATCAAAGTGCTGGGATTACGGGTGTGGCCACCACCCCTGGCCAACCCATTTTCAAGGGTTGCTGGCAAGATGGTCAAATAGGAACAGGAACTGGCTGCTCCCAGCAAGATCAACACAGATGTGGGTGATTTCTGCATTTCCAACTGAGGTACCCAGCTCATCTCATTGGGACTGGTTAGACAGTGGGTGCAGCCCACAGAGGGTGAGTTGTAGCAGGGTGGGTTGTTGCCTCACCCAGGAAGCACAAGGGGTCAGGGAACTCCCTCCCCTAGCCAAGGGAAGCCATGAGGGACTGGGCTGTGAGGAAGGGTGCTCTCTGGCCCAGATACTATGCTTTTCCCATGTCGCAACCCACAGACCAGGAGATTCCCTCAAGTGCCTATGCCACCAGGGCCCTGGGCTTCAAGCACAAAAGTGGGCAGCCATTTGGGCAGACACCGAGCCAGCTGTAGGAGGTTTTTTGTTTTTTTTTTTGTTTTTTGTTTTCCATACCCTGGTGGCGCCTGGAATGCCAGCAAGACAGGAACATTTACTCCCCTGGAAAGCGGGCTGAAGTCAAAGAGACAAGTGGTCTACCTCAGCAGATCCCACCCCCATGGAGACCAGGAAGCTAAGATCCACAGGCTGGAAATTCTTGCTGCCAGCACAGCAGTCTGAAGTCAACCCGGGATGCTCAAGCTTGGTAAGGGAAGGGGCATCCACCATTACTGAGGCTCGAGTAGGCCGTTTTCCCCTCACAGTGTAAACAAAGCCACAGGGAAGTTTGAACTGGGTGGAGTCCACTGGAGCTCAGCAAAGCTGCTGTAGTCAGACTGCCTCTCTAGATTTCTCCTCTCTGGGCAGAGCATCTCTGAAAAAAAGGCAGCAGCCCCAGTAAGGGTTTATAGTTAAAACTCCCATCTCCCTGGGACAGAGCACCTAGGGGAAGGGGTGGCTGAGAGAACAGCTTCAGGAGACTTAAACATTCCTACCTGCCACCTCTGAAGAAAGCAGCCAACAGTGCTCAAGCTCTGCTAAGGGACAGACTGCCTCCTCAAGTGGGTACCTGACCTCCGTGCCTCCTAAGAGCCACCTCCCAGCAGGGGTCGACAGATACCTCATATAGCAGAGCTCTGCCTGGCATCTGGCAGGTGCCCCTCTGGGACAAAGCTTCCAGAGGAAGTAACAGGCAGCAATCTTTACTGTTCTGCAGCCTCCACTGGTGATACCCAGGCAAACAGGGTCTGGAGCAGAACTCCAGCAAACTCCAGTAGACCTGCAGCAGAGAGGCCAGACTGTTACAAGGAAAGTGAACAAACAGAAAGGAATAGCACCCACATCAACAAAAAAGACATCCACATAGAAACCCCATCCAAAGGTCACCAACATCAAAGACCAAAGGTAGATAAATCCATGAAGATGAAGAAAAACCAGCACAAAATGGCTAAAAACTCCAAAAACCAGAACTCCTCTTCTCCTCCAAAGAATTACAACTCCTTGCCAGCAAGGAAACAAAACTGGATGAAGTATGAGTTTGATGAATTGACAAAAGTAGGATTCAGAAGGTGGGTAATAACAAACTCCTCCGAGTTAAAGGAGCATGTTCTATACCAATGCAAGGAAGCTAAGAACCTTGAAAAATATAGAATTTGCTAACTAGAATAACCAGTTTAGAGAAGAACATAAATGACCTGATGGAGCTGAAAAACACAGCATGAGAACTTCATGAAGCATACATAAGTATCAATAGCCAAATTGATCAAGGAGAAAAAAAGCGTATCAGAGATTAAAGCTCAATTTAATGAAATAAAGCACGAAGACAAGATTAGAGAAAGAAAGAATAAAAAGAAACAAATACAGCCTTCAAGAAATATGGGACTACGTGGAAAGACCAAACCTATGTATGATTGGTGTACTAAAAGTGACAGGAAGAATGGAACAAAGTTAAAAAAACAGTCTTCAGGATATTATCCAGGAGAAGTTCCCCAACCTAGCAAGACAGGTCAACATTCAAATTCAGGAAATACAGAGAACACCACAAAGACACTCTCTGAGAAGAGCAACCCCAAGACACATAATTGTCAGATCCACCAAGGTTGAAATGAAGGAAGAAAAGGGCAGTAAGAGAGAAATGTCAGCTTACCTACAAAGGGAAGCCCATCAGACCAACAGCAGATCCCTCTGCAGAAACCCTACAAGCCAGAAGAGAGTGGGGACCAATATACAACATTCTTAAAGAAAATAATTTTTAACCCAGAATTTCATATCCAACCAAACTAAACTTCATAAGTGAAGGAGAAATAAAATCCTTTCCAGACAAGCAAATGCTGAGGGATTTTGTCACCACCGGGCCTGCTTTGCAAGAGCTCCTGAAGGAAGCACCAAACATAGAGAAAAAACGGGTACCAGTCATGGCAAAAATATACCAAATTGTAAAGACCATAGACACTATGAAGAAACTGCATCAACTAACAGGCAAAATAACCAGCTAGCATCATAATGACAGGATCAAATTCACACATAACAACATTAACCTTAAATACAAATGGGCTAATAGCCCCAATTAAAAGACATAGACTGGCAAATTGGATAAAGAGTCAAGACCCATCAGTATGCTGTATTCAGGAGACCCCTCTCATGTGCAAAGACACACATAGGCTCAAAAAAAGGGATGGAGGAATATTTACTGAGCATATGGAAAGCAAAAAAACACAAACAAACAAACAAAAAAAAAACAAAAAAAAAAAAACAGGGTTGCAATCCTAGTCTCTGATAAAACAGACTTTAAACCAACAAAGATCAAAAGAGACAAAGAAGGCCATTACATAATGTTAAAGGGATCAATTCAACAAGAAGAGCTAGAAGAGCTAACTATCCTAAATATATATGCACCCAATACAGGAGCACCCAGATTCATAAACGAAGTTCTTAGGGACCTACAAAGAGACTTAGTCTTCCACACAATAATAGTGAAAGACTTTAACACCCCCCTGTCAATATTAGACAGATCAACAAGACAGAAAATTAACAAGAATATTCAGGACCTAGACTCAGCTCTGGAACAAGAGGACCTAATACACATCTACAGAATTCCCCATCCCAAATAAACAGAAGATACATTATTCTCAGCACCACATCACACTTATTCTAAAATTGGCCACATACTTGGAAGTAAAACACTCCTCAGCAAATGCAAAAGAACAGAAATCATAACTAACAGTCTCTCAGATGACAATACAATTAAATTAGAACTCGGGATTAAGAAACACACTCAAAACCACACAACTACATGGAAACTGAACAACCTGCTCCTGAATGACTACTGGGTAAATAACAAAATTAAAGCAGAAATGAATAAGTGATCTGAAACAAATGACATGTACCAGAAACTCTGGGATACAGCTAAAGCAGTGTTTAGAGGGAAATTTACAGAACTAAATGCCCCTAAGAGTAAGCAGGAAAGATCCAAAATCAACAACCTAACATCACAATTAAAAGAACTAGAGAAGCAAGAGAAAACAAATTCAAAAGCTAGCAGAAGATAAGAAATAACTAACATCAGAGCGAAACTGAAAGAGATAGAGACAGAAAAAAAACCTTCAAAAAATCAAATCAATCCAGGAGCTGGTTTTTTGGAAAGATTAATAAAATAGATAGACCACTAACCTGACTAATAAAGAAGAAAAGAGAGAAGAATCAAATAGATGCAACAAAAAATTATAAAGAAGATATCACCACTGATCCCACAGAAATACAAACTATCATTAGAGAATATTATAAACACCTCTACACAAATAAACTAGAAAATCTAGAAAAAGTGGATAAATTCCTGGAGACATATACCCTCCCAAAACTAAACCAGAAAGTAGTTGAATCCCTGAATAGACCAAAAACAAGTTCCGTAATTGAGGCAGTAATGAATAGCCTACCAACCAAAAAAGCCCATGATAAGACAGATTCACAACCAAATTCTACCAGAGGTACAAAGAGGAGCTGGTACCATTCCTTTTGAAACTATTTCAAACAATAGAAAAGAAGAGACTCCTCCATAACTTTTTTTTATGAGGCCAGTATCATCCTAATACCAAAACCTGGCATAGACACAACAAAAAACAAAATTTCAGGCCAATATCTCTGATGAAGATCGATGCAAAAATCCTCAATAAAATACTGGCAAACAGAATCTAGCAGCACATGAAAAAGCTCATCCAGCACAATCAAGTCGTCTGCATCCCTGGAATGCAAGGCTGGTTGAACATACACAAATAAATAAACATAATCTATCACATAAACAGAACCAATGACAAACACCATGTGATTATCTCAATAGATGCAGAAAAGGCCTTCAATATAAGTCAACACCCTTTCATGCTAAAAACTCTCAATACACTAGGTATTGATGGAACATATCTCAAAATAATAAGAACTATTTATGACAAGCCCATAGTCAATATCATACTGAATGAGCAAAAGTGGAAAACATTCCCTTTGAAAACCAGCACAAGACAAGGATACCCTCTCTCACCACTCCTATTCAGCACAGTGTTGGAAGTTTTGGCCCGGACAACTAGGCAAGAGAAAGAAATAAAGAGTATTCGATTAGGAAAACAGGAAGTCAAATTGCCTCTGTTTGCAGATGACATGACTGTGTATTGAGAAAACCCCATCATCTTACCCCAAAATCTCCTTCAGCTGATAAGCAACTTCAGCAAAGTCTCAGAATACAAAATCAATATGCAAAAATCACAAGCATCCTTATACATCAATAACAGACAGAGAGCCAAATCGTGAGTGAACTCCCATTCACAATTACTACAAAGAGAATAAAATACCTAGGAATCCAACTTACAGGGGATGTGAATGACCTCTTCGAGGATAATTACAAACTACTGCTCAAGGAAATAAGAGAGGACACAAATAAATGGAAAAATATTCCATGCTCATTGATAGGAACAATTAATATCATGAAAATGCCCATACTGTCCAACGTAATTTATAGATTCAATGCTATCCCCACCAAGCTACCAATGACTTTCTTCACAGAATTAGAAAAAAATTACTTAATTTCATATGGAACCAAAAAAAAGCCTGTATAGCCAAGACAGTCCTAACCAAAAAGAACAAAGCTGGAGGCATAATACTACCTGACTTCAAACTATACTGCAAGACTACAGTAACCAAAACAGCATGGTACTGTTACCAAAACAGATATATAGACCAATGGAACAGAACAGAGGCCTCTGAAATAATGCCACACGTCTACAACCATCTGATCTTTGACTAACCTGACAAAAACAAGCAATGGGGAAAGGATTCCCTAATTAATAATGGTGTTGCAATAACTGGCTAGCCATATGCAGAAAACTGAAACTGGACCAATTCCTTACACCTTATACAAAAATTAGCTCAAGATGGATTAAAGACTTAAATGTTAGACCTAAAACCATGAAAACCTAGGTAATACCATTCGGGACACAGGAATGGGCAAAGACTTCATGACTAAAACACCAAAAGCAATAGCAACAAAAGCTAAAATAGACAAATGGGATCTAATGAAACTAAAGAGCTTCTGCACAGCAAAAGAAACTATCATCAGAATCAACAGGCAACTTACAGAATGGGAGAAAATGTTTGCAACCTATCCATCTGACAAAGGGCTAATATCCAGAGTCTACAAGAAACTTAAACAAATTTACAAGAAAAAAAAAAAAACAACCCCATTAAAAAGTGGGTGAAAGACACTTCTCAAAAGAAGACATTTATGTGGCCAAAAAAACCAAAAAATCTCATCATCAGAGGTCATTAGAGAAATGCAAACCAAAACCACAATGAGATACTATCTCATGCCAGTTAGATGGCAATCATTAAAAAGTCAGGAAACAACAGATGCTGGAGAGGATGTGGAGAAATAGGAATGCTTTTACACTGTTGGTAGGAGTGTAAATTAGTTCAACCATTGTGGAAGACAGTGTGGCCTAAAACCAGAAATGCCATTTGACCCAGCAATCCCATTACTGGGCATATACCCAAAGGATTATAAATCATTCTACTATAAAGACACATACACATGTACGTTTATTGCAGCACTGTTAAGAATAGCAAAAACTTGGAACCAACCCAAATGCCCATCAATGATAGACTAGATAAAGAAAATGTGGCACATATACACCATGGAATACTATGCAGCCATAAAAAAGGATGAGCTCATGTCCTTTGCAGGGACATGGATGAAGCTGGAAACCATCATTCTGAGCAAACTATCACAGGAACAGAAAACGAAACATCTCATGTTCTCACTCAAAAGTGGAGTTTAACAATGAGAACACATGGACACTGGGAGAGAAACATCATACATGGGGGCCTGTCAGGGGGCAGGGAGCTAGGGGAGGGATAGCATTAGGAGAAATACCTAATGTAGATGAGGGGTTGATGGGTGCAGTAAACCACCATGGCACGTGTATACCTATGTAACAAACCTGCACATTCTGCACACATATCCCACAACTTAAAGCATAATTTTAAAAAGCTATTATAAATAATAATTCAGTTTAGTAAAGTTGCAGGTAAAAGATAAACACACAAAATTGTATTTCATGTTGTAACTCCAGCAATAAAAAATAAATAAAAATTTAAAAAAAAAAATACGTTTTCAAAAGTTTAGACAATTACTTTTAGGTATTGAAAACCTCACCTCTGCATGAGAAGGTATTTCTAAAATTTAACCATCTGGATGAAATTATTTTTAAAATATGCACAGATTTTACCCTTTCATACACAAAAGTAAAATATATATGCTCAGAAAGCAACTCTGCCTGGGGAAAATGATATCTGAATTAGAAAATATTACTGGGGAAAAAACCTAATGAGCTGTTTCTGAGATAACACAAATATTATATCACAGAATAACGACATATGAACCCATTAATACATATTAATAATCTAACAGAGATTTCTTTACCAAATAAGTTGTTAAAAGCTTATGAAACTCACAGGGAGGGCAAAGGAAAGCACAGTTTTAAAAAGTCAAGAATTTAGAAATGAAATATAGAGGAAGATAGGACTCTGTCATGAAAGTCCCTAAGGAGAAATGCAAGGGATATAAAATACCAACAGACATCTAGAATGTGAACCCTAGAATGAAGTTACCAAAAAGAAAATTTAAATTTATAAAATAATTCAAAGGATAAAACTACCTACCATTCCATATGCCACATAATATTAACCCTGCCACATAATATTAACCCTGGCAGATAATATTAAGCACTGAATGAAAGCTTGTTTATGGAATAAATGAATGAATCTACTTTAGTTTTAGAATATTTTGTTCAAAAGGTATTTTATACACATCCCCTCATCTGAGTCTTGCTCTAAAATAATGTCTGGGTGTACCACGGAGAAAATTTTTATTTAAAGGATCTATTTGTCCATTCTTTAACTTAGTTCATGTAGCTTAGATAATGCATGCTAGAAACTGTGATAAGTGCAAGGAATAAAATAAGCATGATCCCTGCCCTCAAAGAATTTACCATGTTATTATCTGGGGACTAGACAATTACAAATGATGTTATAAGATTTACACAAAGAATGATATTATGAATATATATAAAAAAGAACCTATTAACTCTGCTCTTAGTACTCTAATTGAAGGTTCAAAACAAATTCCAGTTCAATAATGTCAGATAATCCTATTTTAAATACTTATATAAGTAAATAAGTGATACAGAATAAAAACCTGTAAGTATTTAAGCAGAGGATAGTATTATAAGTATTATATTATAAGCCCTCAGAGACCTTCTCAAATGGTGGTTTGACTGCATTTCCACAAATGTCTTCTAAACCATGGTGGGTTTTTTTGTTTTGTTTTGTTTTGTTTTTGTTTTTGTTTTGGCTTTAGCAACTGAATTATTTCATGGTTCAAGTGGCACATAATAAGAAGTTCAATTTTCAATGCACTTTAAATCCAATAATTTAAAGTTAAAAGAACAAAAAAGCAGGATATAAAAGACTATTTAAAAGTAGGTCCAGTAAATAGTGACGAAATTAGAATGACTGAAGTCGGGGGAAAGCACAGACTGATCAGATTACAGAGACTGCTTAGGACATGAGAATGTTTCCTTTAGTGTTAAAAATAGAAACAGGATATGAGGCAGGAGTGGAGCCCAGTTGTAGTGACCAGGCAAAAATGTAGGACAAAATGGCACACCTCTGGTTCATCAAAATGCTGATGCTATGCTTGTATAAGAAAGCAGGATTGCCACCATAAGTTTGTAACTTCAATAATGGCCAACGTCAAAGAATATTCAGGAGAGAAAATGGGCATTGCAGAAGTCTTTTTACTTCTTCAAAATCATAAAGTCTAGAAAGTATGTATCAAAGCTGTAAAAAATTAGACCTTTAAAAATTAAGAAGTCACTTTAAAAATCAGATATTAGGGCTGGGCGTGGTGGCTCATGCCTATAATTCCAGCACCTTGGGAGGCCAAGGCAGGCGGATCACCTGAGGTCAGGCGATTGAGACCTGCCCGGCCAACATGGTGAAACCCCATCTCTACTAAAAATACAAAAATTAGCCGAGTGTGATGGTGCATGCCTGTAAATCCCAGCTACTCTGGAGGTTGAGGCAGGAGAACTGCTTGAACCTGGAAGGCGGAGGTTGCAATGAGCCGAGATAAAGCCACTGCACTCCAGCCTGGGTGACAGAGTGAGACTCTGTCAAAATAATAATAATAATAAGATATTCAACATGAAAAAGGAAAATATAGCTTCAGGAGCAAAGAAGCACAAATACCAGATTCTAACATATAAAAGAACAAAAGAAAGAAAACTAAGGCCTTTGCAGAAGTCAAGCCAATCCTGTCTACTAACAATGGCAGAGGACCCATTCTTTACCCAGGGGATGTGCTGTGCATTTTCAGGCACATGGCCTCCTTTCATCTTGCCAGGCACTTTGTAAAATCATTAATAATTTCTGCATCTTGCAGATAAGAAAACTGAGGCTTAAATAAGTTAAATGCTTTACTCAACATTGTATTATGTAGAAGAACAAGGATTGAAACAGTGACACATGGACTCCATGCCCTTTTCCTTTCCATTTAACATATTCTATGTTTGGATTAGAAGACTTTTTATAAAAAGATCCCAGAAAACTTTGAGGCAAAGGAAAGCAAATTGCACAATGAATTTTCATCATAAAAAACACAATCCCAGAGACCAGAAACTTTCATTTAGGCTAAAGAAGTTGGAAAAATGAAAAAAAAAATGTAAACTCTAAGGAAAACTTAAATCCATAGTGAAAGTGCCAGTACAAATGGGCAAAGATAACATAGTGGGCCTGAGAAATATTTGTATCATTTCTTTATTGTCAATGCTCCAGGTGGAAGAATGTTACCACGTATTTATAGTATGGAATCATTTCTCTTATTCTCTACAGAAAAAAAAAAGGAGTAATAAGTCAGATAACAACCAAATTTATTCTTTCTCTTAAATTCCAAAAGTGGTATGTGGGATTTATGGTCATCCTTGTTAAGCTTCTTTAAAGCTTACGAGCATAGAGATGAATGTTTTCATAAACGGAGTTTTAAAGGAAGAGCGTAATGTGCTTCCCTTTTTTAAAAGTAGCTGCTTGCAAAACCCAGAAACAGTACATCCAGTTACTTGCTGAAAACCTCAGCCTTTTACATCCACAATAAAAACTGAGTACAAAATGTACGAAGCATAGATTTTCCCCATGTGCTTATTATTAAATCCTTAAGTCAAAAATATTTAAGAATTTATTAATAGGTATCGATCCTAAGGAAACAAGTGAACAAGATACATATGCAGAGTTATTTAGAGTAGTGAAAATTTTGAAATAAATGTGTATCCAATAAGAGGATAAAATTTTCAATAAAATTTAGGACATCGATTCAACAGACTATTATGCAGCTATTAAAGATAATAATGTCACTCTAGGTGCTGATATAGAAAATCAGTATT
This sequence comes from Macaca mulatta, assembly GCF_049350105.2. Classification (NCBI taxonomy): domain Eukaryota; kingdom Metazoa; phylum Chordata; class Mammalia; order Primates; family Cercopithecidae; genus Macaca; species Macaca mulatta. Next base: position 8,557,747 of record NC_133416.1, read on the forward strand.
ATTTTATAAGTTAGGAAGGTTGCAGAACATTAAAATATATAATTACATTTTACAAATACACATATTTACATTTTTATACATATATATGTATATATTAAAAGGTCTGAAATGATAAAAATTAAACTATACTTTACTTATTTCTGACTGACCTGTACTATATATTTTATTTTATATTAAAGGAAATAACTTTTTAAAATAGCATGGGGTTCCCTAAGTGTAATTTATCAGTGGAATATGATTATGTTTGAAACACAGAAAGATAACTGAGAAGGAGCATAAAAAATAAAATGAAAAGCAAAGTGTGTATTCAAAGTGAATATGAAATCTCCTGATATCTAAAGTTAATCTTTAGTTTAGCTGGGCCCAGTGGCTCACTGTAATCCCAGCGTTTCGGGAGGCCAAGGCAGGAGGATTGCTGAGGCCAGAAGTTTGAGATCAGCCTGGCCAATACAGTGAGACCCCATCTCTACAAAAAATAGAAAAATTAGCCAGGTATGGTGCTGTGTGCCTGTAGTCCTAGCTATTTAGGCAGCTGAGAAGGGAAGACTGCTTGAATCCAGGAGTTCAAGGTTTCAGTTAATCATAATTGTGCCACTGCACTCCAACCTGAGTGACAGAGCAAGATCCTGTCTCAAAAAAAAAAAAAAAAAAACACCACCACCAACAAAACTCTTCAGTTTAATAGTAAATTATCTGTAATTTGAGTCCTTATCCTGTGGTCCTGCAGAGAACTCAGTCCTTGTGCCTAGAATCTCCAAAACTCTCCCATGGATGTTTACATGATTTGGTCACTTCTCAAAGTATCTCTTCTCCCTTCTCTAGGATCACCTCTGTTCTCTTATACATTTTCTTCCTAATATTGCTGCTAATAACCTTTCATGAAGATTTAAAGAATTCATGAGGAAAACAAGACAAAACAGAAAACTTAAAAGTGAATATCAGATAATCCTTGCCCCGTGACCATTAACACTGCCCTGTCACAGAGGTTCTTTAGTGGCGAACCAACAACTCCCTTTTTAGCCCCAACCTTCTCATGTTTCTGGGACTTGCTTCTACTCAAAGCAGAGGCCTCTCTTTGTTATTACATCTTTACCACGGCCCCTACAAGTAAAAATATAATAATCTGTCATTATTTAATATATAGTAACCTTGACACCGATAAAAATAATCATTTTGCTTTATTTTGCAGAACTTTCCCTCCTAGTTTTGGCTAAGTGCTTTCAACTGGCATAATCGAGGATAATTGAGTTCTCCCAAACAAAAGAGCCCCTAAACATGACTTCTGCAATTCCTAAATGTTGAAGTAACTAGGAACAGCTTATAAATCAGTAATTTTTTGCTGTTTGTGGTGCAGGAGTAATTCAAGAAAGAATTGATAAGGCCCTGAATTAATGCAAGGGCACATTAAGAGAAGATATTTAATAGATATTAGAATAAAGAAGTAAATAAACTTGGTTAATGGATGCAGGCACTAATGGAGTGGTGTAGATGACTTCCAGATTTTTTGCCAAGCAACTAGGTTGGAGAAGATCAGAGGGATCTTCAATGTGGTTACAAATATTGGTACACAAGTTTTTGGGTACACGAGTGTTTTAACGTTCAATATGAATTTGAGATTATTCTGAAAAAGTTAATCCTCAGGTGTCTGGCATTATGGGGAGGCACTGAAAAAAGAAAGTGAAAATCTTCAGAGAGTGAATAAGAAAAGAGAAAAATATTCATCTATTTCATGACTTCCCAAAAAATTCAATGTACAAGTAGGCAGAAAAACAAGTGCCCAACAGTAATGACCAAGGGTCAGTTGATAAAAAGGAAAAGTATGGCAGGTAGGTTAAAAAGACATTTGTTATTTAAGAAAAGTGGTTTATTATTCTGTGACAGTTTTTATGAACAAGATAAATGACATCTATCATTTTGAACACCAAATCAAGAATGTGACTTAGATGCTAAGAGAAAAATTGTTAGAGAGCCAGTATGAGCAACGATTCAAGAAATATGCCAAGATGGATAGCTATGTAAGTCTGAATGGGGTGTTTCTGGGGACTGATTCCAATTCAGATTGGAGCTCAGCTTTAATCCTTTCTCCACTCCATAAAGAAAATTAAAAAGGCAACCTGAAACAGGCAGCAAAATCTCTGGGAACAACTTTGTTAATCTAAGTATAATTAGACATTACAAGATATAAATGGGGAAAATCCATGTATTACCAATATAGATCCTAGGTTTTCACTGTCACATACATGAAAAGGATATTGATGGCAACACCACCAATTTTCAGTGTTCAGAGCAAAATTCCTGGGGTCATCCTTGATCCCTCTCTTACTTCCATGTTCCATATCCAGTTCTTCAGGAAATCCCATTTGCACCACTTCCGAAATACATCTACATCCATTACTGTCATTCTGATCAGGGTCACCATTGTTCCCTGCCTGGAATCCTGCTCCAGCCTCCTAACTACCTTTGCCTTTCCCAAGTATCAATTCTCATCAAGAAAACTAGGGTAAACTTTTAAAATTTTGTGTCAGATCATGTTACTGGTTAATTCAAAACCCTTCAAAGGGTCCCTATCTCATTCAGAATAAAAGCTAAGTTACTTAAAATGGTCAGTCTATAGGGAAGTAACCAGCTTACCCCACCACTACACCACTCTCCTTACCTCTCTGAGTCTTCTTAGACTATTTCCCTACTCATTAATTTCTACCCACACTGGCAATCTTGCTGTTCTCAAGCACCCCAATTCTAGTCCTGCTTCAGGGCCTTTGCACTGGCTGTTCCCTTTTCCTTGAATATTGTTTCCCCAAACAGCCACTGGGGCTAATGCCCTCACTCCCTTCAAATCTTAACTCAGCTTCTCAGCTAGTCTTTTCCATAATTATTTTTAAAAACATTTCCCCCATCCTTATAACTCCATTACTGTATTCACTTTTCTTTTTGTTTGTGGAATTTTTATTTTCTAACATACTATATAATTTATTTATTGATTTGGTCTATTTTTACCTGGGGGTACATCTCTCCCCTTCTCCACATCCCACATCTAAAAATTGGCTCCATAATGGGTGGGGATTTTGTTCTCTGATATGTTCTAAGCACTTAGAAAAATACTTTATACATATTTTTTAGTAGACTAATGAGAATCAGTTATGACTGTTTCTAAATCAGTTAGTGCCATGTATCCCAGTCACTGTAGTTCATAAACAAGTTTTCCCCCACACTGAACAACTGATTATGTTCATTGGTACTAACACTCGGTGGGAGGTGATGAAGAGACCCACATATCATGGCACCTTACTCTTATTTTTGGAACTTTTTTTTTTTTTGAGAAAGAGTCTCACTCTGTCCCCCAGGCTGGAGTACAATGGCACGATTTTGGCTCACTGCACCCTCAGCCACCAGGTTCAAGCGATTCTCTTGCCTCAACCTTCCAAGTAGCTGGGATTACAGGCACATATCACCACGCCCAGCTAATTTTTGTATTTTTAGTAGAGACAGGGTTTCATCATGTTGGTCAGGCTGGTCTTGAACTTCTGACCTCGTGATCTGCCCACCTTGGCCTCCCAAAGTGCTGGGATTACAGTCATGAGCCACCGTGCCTGGCCCAGAACATTATTACAATTTAATATTTTAAATACTACAATTAATAATATCTCATTGGACCTCCTTTCAAATGTATTTATTTAGAGAAACCAACACAAGTTGAGATATTCCAGATCATGTACCCTTTAGGAATTGTCTTATGCATAGTTAAATAAATAAAATTTCACTAATAGATCAAATATGAATTAAATTAAGAGTTGTTTCTATAAAGATCAAGTGAGCATTTCAGGAAAATGAGTCACTAAAAAGTAATTAGATTAAATATAAGAAAATTTTAAAATATCAAAAAATTCTAAAAATCTAGAAAGATCCTACACAGGGATTACTTGAAAAAAATGTCTTTAAGTTCTGACTCTAAAGAATCGGAAACTAGTTATTTTATATAATGCTTTATATATAAGATTATTCAAGAATAAGGAGGCAGAACTACAGGTGGTTAAACCAATCAAAAATGAATAATTCATTTTTGCCTTATATAAAAGGATAGGGGAAAGAATGTATGTTTATATGTTTCCAGTTATGTTTCAATAATGGCACTTACATAACATCTGAAATGATTCTCTCACACCCATTTTCTTCTCTCAACCCAAAAGTTGACATGATGTCCATTTTATCCTAAATACTTTATTAAAACAGGCAAATATTTTCTTGTTTCCTCGTGTTTTTCTAAAAATAAGGACATTTTCTTTTATAACCATAGTGGGAATATCAAAATCAGGAGAAATTTCTAAAATCAAGAGATTAGCATGGATGCTAACTCTTATGTATTTAATTCATAGATCTTAATCAGATTTTGCTAATTTTTTCAGTGATGTCCCCTATAGCAAAAGTAAATCCTAGACCATCTGTTTTTTTGATTATTTGGCTAAGTGGTATCTATCAGTTTTCTTCATTGTGTCACTATACTATGTTTCCTTCTACATAAGTAATTTGTGGAAATATACTTTAAGGATATGTAAATAACTTCTTCTCCCACCACAACTACCAAGCCCAATCTACTTAAGTTAGAGAGGCTTTTCAAAAAAAAAATACATTTTTTATCTAACAATTATTTACAAAGATTTTATTATGATTATGTTATTTTGATTATGCACTAATAAACATTAAAATTGTATTAAATCCAGAAGATTCAGGTTAGGCATTTTTAAATCCTTCATAGTCACTATATCAGGGACAAAGGATGTTTGTTTTTCTACTAGTGAGGTTCAATTTGATCCTTTGATTAAGGCTTCTGTGTATTCCAGGATTGAATAAATATACTGGGAGACATTTGTCACTATGGAAGAAGAGAGTTACAAATATGGAATGAGAGAAGTTAGAATGAATCCTGTGATACTGGATTGGATTTTGGAGATGTCAACATGATTTCGTGGTTTTTGATTGATAGATAGATAGATAGATAGATAGATAGATAGATAGATGCATAGATATACATTGTGTGTGTGTGTATGTTAAGTAGTTCTGACTGCTTAAACGACCAGCAATGACATCCCAAAATCAAGTATCTCACTTAGTGTTTGTATGTTGGTTTCTAAATGCCATTCTCCACAAAATGAATCAGAGTTCCTTTGAGAAATGGCTAATTCCAAGACTAGGAAAGTACAAGCTAACTTTGCTATTTTTTACTTCATTTAAAATTTTTGCTTCACTTTAATTTTTAATTCCAGATGACAAATTTTGTTCTAGGTTTAGTTATGATTACAGTTATTGGCACATACTCAAAACAACATAATTATATTGAAATGTTGGTAAATAGTTCCTAAACATAAAAAGTACAGTTTTGGAGGTTTCAAGATGGTGGAGGCTGAGGGATGAACAGAGAGGCTGAGTTGAAGACCTTTACAAAGTAAAAGAAGCCGGGATACTGTGGATAAAGGCAGTCGGGAGGCAGGACTAGATTGCAGCTCCAGACAGAGCAGCGTGTGGGTGCTCTCATTGTGAATTTCAGCTCCAGATCGACTGCAAGAACAAACCAGCAATCCCAAGAGGACCCACAGACACTCTGAAGGAAGCGGACTGCTCCTGCAGGAACTGGGAGACCACCCCCAAAACTGTGAGTCCCTCAACTGTGGAACTGGGCTGGGAGACCCTCCTCTTCTGAAAACACACCCTCAATGGAGAAACTGAAGGTCTTTTTGCAGGAGAAACTTCCAACTTTACCTGGAGCCGAATCAATTTGGAGAGCCAAGTGAACTACAGGGGTAGAGGAAGCAGCAGAAAGGCCCTGTACGCTGAGTCCCCAAGCAGGCCATTCCTGCCTGGCACCACAGGGATCCAACGGGAGAGGAGCAGGAAGTAAAACTACACAGGAAGAAGGAAATCTCTAGCTAAAACTTTGTAACAATTTGAATGCAATGAGAAGCCTCCTTGCCAGTACCTGGGGGAGGGTGCAAATCCAGTGCGCAGACTTTGCAGGTCGGGGAAGAACCAAGTCCTTTTCTTTCCCAGCTGGGAGGTGAATAGCCTGGGACAGGTTTTCAAGCCCATACAGCACTCTGCCTGGAAACAGACTGGGGGTTGTTGGCAGGGGCACTGTGGGAGAGAGATGGTCCCTTTGGTTTGCATAGGAGCTGGGTGAGGTCTGTGACTGCCAGCTTTCCCCCACTTCCCTGGCAACCTGCATGACTCAGCAGAGGCAGCCATAATCCTCCTAGGTACCCAACTCCAATGACCTAGGACTCTCTCCCCCATCCCCCACAGCAGTGGCAGCAAGACCTGCCCAAGGAGAGTCTGAGCTCAGACACACCTAGCCCTGCCCCCACATGATGGTCCTTTCCTACTGACTCTGGTAGAAGAAGACAAAGGACGTATAATCTTGGCAGTTCTAGGGCCCCACCCACTGCGAGTTTTTCCCCCATACTACCACAGCTGATGCTATCTGGAAAGCGCCACCTCCTGGCAGGAGACCAACCGGCACAAAAATAGAGCATTAAACCACCAAAGCTAAGGACCCTCACAGAGTCCATTGCACTCCCCTGCCACCTCAACCAGAAAAAGCACTGTTATCCATGGCTCCATAGATAGTTCACATCACAGAACTCTGTGCAGATAATCCCCAGTACCAACCTGGAGGGGTAGACTTTCTGGGTGGCTAGATCCAGAAGAGAGAAAACAATCACTGCAGTTCAGCTCATAGGAAGCCACATCCATAGGAAAAGGGAGAGAGTAGTACATCAAGGGAGCATCCCATGAGACAAAAGAATCTGAACAACAGCCTTCAGCCCCAGACCTTCCCTCTGATAGAGCCTACCCAAATGAGAAGAAACCAGAAAACCAACCCTGGTAATATGACAAAAGAAGGCTCTTCAACACCATTTGAAAAATCACACTAGTTCACCAGCAATGGATCCAACTCAAGAAGAAATCCCTGATTTATCTGAAAAAGAATACAGGAGGTTAGTTATTAAGCTGATCAGGGAGGGACCCGAGAAAGGCAAAGCCCAATGCAAGGAAATCCAAAAGGTGATACAAGAAGTGAAAAGAGAAATATTCAAGGAAATAAACAGTTTTTTAAAAATAAAAATTTCAGAAAACTTTGGACACACTTTTAGAAACGTGAAATGCTCTGGAAAGTCTCAGAAATAGAATTGAACAAGTAGAAGAAAGAAATTCAGAGCTAGAAGATAAGGTCTTTGAATTAACCTAATCCAACAAAGACAAAAAAAAAAAAAAAAAAAGAATAAGAAAATATGAACAAAGCCTCCAAGAAGTCTGGAATTATGTTAAATGACCTAACTTAAGAATAGTTGGTGTTCTTGAGAAATAAGAGAATTCTAAAAGCTTGGAAAACATATTTGGGGGAATAATCAAGGAAAATATCCCCAGCCTTGCTAGAAACCTAGACATCCAAATACAAGAAGCACAAAGAACACCCGGTATATTCATTGCAAAAGACCTTTGCCTAGGCACATTGTCATTACATTATCCAAAGTTAAAATGAAGGAAAGAATCTTAAGAGCTGTGGGACAGAAGCACCAGGTAACCTATAAAGGAAAACCTATCAGATTAACAGCAGATTTCTCAGCAGAAACCCTACAAGCTAGAAGGGATTGCAGCCCTATCTTCCGCCTTCTCAAATGAAACAATTATTAGCCAAGAATTTTGTATCCAGTGAAACTAAGCATCATATATGAAGGAAAGATACAGTCTTTTTCAGATAAACAAATGTAGAGAGAATTCACCATTACCAAGCCACCACTACAAGAACTGCTAAAAGGAACTCTATATCTTGAAACAAATCCTGGAAACCATTGAAACAGAGCCTCTTAAAAGCATAAATCACACAGGATCTATAAAACAAAAATACAAATTAAAAAGCAAAAACAAAAAACAACAACAACAAAAAACAAAGTACACAGGCAACAAAGAGCATGATGAATGCAACAGTACCTCACATTTCAATACTAACATTGAATGTAAATGGCCTAAATGCTCCACTTAAAAGATACAGAACTGCAGAATGGATAAGAACTCACCAACCAACTATCTGCTGCCTTCAGAAGGTTCACCTAGCATGTAAGGACTCACATAAATTTAAAGTAAAGGGGTGGAAAGAGGCATTTTATGCAAATAGACACCAAAAGGAAGCAGGGGTAGCTATTCTTATATCAGACAAGACAAACTTTAAAGCAACAGCAGTTAGAAGAGACAAAGAGAGACATTATATAATGGGTAACAGGCCTTGTCCAAAAGGAAAATATCACAATCCTAAACATATGTGCATCTAACACTGGAGCTCCCAAATTTATAAAACAATTACTAATAGACCTAAGAAATGAGATAGACAGCAACATAATAATAGTGGGGGACTCCATTAGACAGGTCTTCAAGACAGAAGGTTAACAAAGAAACAATAGATTTAAACTAAACTTTGAAACAAATGAACTTAACAGATATATGTGGAACATGTCATCCAAAAATTGAAGTATGGACATTGTACTCAACAGCACATGAAACTTTTTTCAAGATAGACCATATAATAGGCCATAAAATGAGCCTCAATAAATTTAAGAAAATTTAAATTATATCAAGTACTCTCTCAGACCACAGTGAAACAAAACTGGAAATCAACTTCAAAAGGAACCTTCAAAACCATGCATATACATTGAAATTAAATAACCTACTCCTGAATGACCATTGGGTCAAAAATGAAATCAAGATGGAAATTTAAAAATTCTTCAAACTCAACAACAATCATGACACAACTTATCAAAACCTCTGGGATACAACAAAGGCAGTGCTAAGAGGAAAGTTCATACCCCTAAATGCCAACATCGAAAATACTGAAAGAGTGCAAACTGACACTCTGAGGTCACAACTCAAGGAACTAGAGAGAGAAAAAAAGCCCAAACCCAGTAAAGAAAAAGAAATAATCAAGATTAGAGCAGAATTAAATGAAATTGAAACAAAAAAATACAAAAGATAAATGAAACAAAAAGCTTGTTCTTTGAAAATATAAAATTGATAGACCAGTGGCAAGATTAACCAAGAAAAGAAGAGAGAAAAATCCAAATACCCTCACTAAGAAGCAAAACAGGAGATATTACAACTGACACCACTGAAATACAAAACATCATTCAAGGCTACTATGAATACCTAAAACCTAGAGGAGATGGATAAACTCCTGGAAAAATGCAACTCTCCTCTCCTAGCTTAAATCAGGAAGAATTAGATACCCTAAACAAACCAATAACAAGCAGTGGGATTGAAATGGCATTTCAAAAATTAGCAACAAAAAAAGTCCAGGACCAGACGGATTCACAGCAGAATTCTGCCAGACATTCAAAGAAGAATTGGTACCAATCCTTTTGACACTGTTCTACAAACAGAGAAAGAATGAACCCTCCCTAATTCATTCTATGAAACCAGTATCACCCTAATACAAAAATCAGGAAAGGACATAACCAAAAAAGAAAACTACAGACCGATATCCTTGATGAACACAGACTCTAAAATCCTTAACAAAATACTAGCTAACCAAATCGAACAACATATCAAAAAGATAATCCACCCATGATCAAGTGGGTTTCATACCAGGATGCAGGGGTGGTTTAACATATGCAAGTCAATAAATGTGATACATTTGGTGGTGGCTCATACCTGTGATTCCAGCACTTTGGGAGGTCAAGAAGGTCAAGGTGGGTGGATCACTTGAGACCAGAAGTTCAAGACCAACCTGGCCAACATGGGGAAACATGGCCAACATGGCAAAACCCCATCTCTACTAAAAATCCAAAACTTAGCCAGGCATGGTGATGCCCACCTGTAATCCCAGCTACTCAGGAGACTGAGGCACGAGAATCACTTGAACCTGGGAGGCAGAATTTGCAGAGAGATCAGCCTGGGCAACAGAGCGAGACTCTGTCTCAATAAATACATAATAAATAAATAAATAAGTGATACATCACACAAATAGAATTAAAAACAAAACCACATAATCATTTCAATAGATGCAGAAAAAGCATTCAACAGAATCCAGTATTGCTTTATAATTATAACTCTTGGCAAAATCAGCATGCAAGGGACATACCTTAATGCAATAAAAGCCATCTATGACAAACCCACAGCCAACATAATATTGAATGGAGAAAAGTTGGAAATATTCCCTCTAAGAACTGCAACAAGACAAGGATGCTCACTCTCATCACTCCTCTTCAGCATAGTACTGGAAGTCCTAGTCAGAGAAATCAGACAAGAGAAAGAAATAAAGGGTATCCAAATCATTAATGAGGAAGTCAAACTGTCACTGTTTGCTGATGATATGATTGTTGACCTTGAAAACTCTAAAGACTCCTCCAGAAAACTCCTAGAACTGATAAAAGAATTCAGCAAAGTTTCCGGATACAAGATTTATGTGCACAAATCAGTAGCTCTTCTATACACCAACAGTTACCAACTGGAGAATCAAATCAAGAACTCAACCCCTTTCACAATAGCTGCAAAAAAACAAAATAAAAATAAAATACTTAGAAACATACCTAACAAGGCCGGGCGCGGTGGCTCAAGCCTGTAATCCCAGCACTTTGGGAGGCCGAGACGGGCGGATCACGAGGTCAGGAGATCGAGACCATCCTGGGTAACACAGTGAAACCCTGTCTCTACTAAAAATACAAAAACTTAGCCGGGCGAGGTGGCAGGCGCCTGTAGTCCCAGCTACTCGGGAGGCTGAGGCAGGAGAATGGCGTGAACCCGGGAGGCGGAGCTTGCAGTGAGCTGAGATCCGGCCACTGCACTCCAGCCTGGGTGACAGAGCGAGACTCCGTCTCAAAAAAAAAAAAAAAAAGAAAAAAAAAAGAAACATACCTAACCAAGGAGGCAAAAGACCTCTACAAGGAAAACTACAAAACATTGCTGAAAGAAATCATAGACAACACAAACAAATGGAAACACATCCCATGCTCGTGGATGGGTAGAATCAATATTGTGAAAATGACCTTACTGCCAAAAGCAATCCACAAATTCAGTGCAATCTCCATCAAAATACCACTATCATTCTTCACAAAATTAGAAAAAAAACAATTCCAACATTCATATGGAACTAAAAAAGAGCTCCCATAGTCAAAGCAAGACTAAGCAAAAAGAACAAATCTGGAGGGATCACATTACCTGATTTCAAACTATACTGTAAGACCATAGTCACCAACACAGCATGGTCCTGGTACAAAAGTAGGCATGTTGACCAATGGAACAGAATAGAGAACTCAGAAATAAACAGAAATACTTACAGCCAACTGATCTTTGACAAAGCAAACAAAAATATAAAGTGGGGAAAGGACACTCTTTTCAACAAATGGTGCTGGGATAATTGGCTAGCCACATGTAGGAGAATAAAACTGGATCCTCATCTCTCACCATATACAAAAATCAACCTAAGAAGGATTAAGGACTTAAACCTAAGACCTGAAACTGTGGCCAAGTATGGTGGCTCATGCCTCTAATCCCAGCACTTCGGGAGGTCAAGGTGGGTGGACCACCAGAGGTCAGGAGTCGAGACCAGCTTGGTTAACATGGTGAATTCCTGTCTCTACTTAACAAAAAAAAATACAAAAATTAGCTGGGCATGGTGGTGAGTGCCTGTAATCCCAGCTACTTGGGAGGCTGAGACAAGAGAATCACTTGAACCTGGGAGGCGGTAGTTGCAGTAAGCCGAGATCACACGATTGCACCCCAGCCTGTGTGACAAGCATGAAAATTCACACACACAAAAAAATAATAAAATAAATAAATAATTTTTTAAAAACCTGAAACTATAAAAGTTCTAGAAGATAATATTGGGGAAACTCTTCTAGACAATGGTTTAAGCAAGGATTTCATGACCAAGAACCCAAAAGCAAACGCAATAAAAACAAAGACAAATAGCTGGGACCTAATTAAACTAAAGAGCTTTTGCACATCAAAAGTAACAGTCATTAGAGTAAACAGATAACCCACAGAGTGGGAGAAAATCTTCACAATCTACACATCTGACAAAGGAATAATACGCGTAATCCACGACGAACTCAAACAAATCAGTTAAAAAAAAAAAAAAATCCCATCAAATAATGGGCTAAGCACATAAATGGACAATTCTCAAAAGAAGATATACAAATGACCAACAAACACATGAAAAAATGCTCAACATCACTAATGATCAGGGAAATGCAAATCAAAACCACAAGGAGATATTACCTCACTCCTGCAAGAATGGCCATAATCAAAACATCAAAAAACAGACATTGGTGTGGATGTGGTGAACAGGGAACACTTCTACACTGCTGGTGGGAATGTAAACTAGTACAGTTACTATGGAAAACAATGTGGAGATTTCTTAAAGAACTAAAAGAACTAGCATTTGACCCAGCAATCCCACTACTGGGTATCTACCCAGAGGAAAAGAAGTCATTATTTGAAAAAGATACTTGCACACGCATGTTTATAACAGCACAATTCACAATTGCAAAATCATGGAACCAAGCCAAATGTCCATCAATCAATGAGTAGATAAATAAACTATGGTGTGCATATATATATATGTAATGATGCAATGGACTTTGGGGATTTGGGGAGAAGAGTTGGGGGAAGGGATAAAAGACTACAAATATGGTGCAGTGTATACTGCTTGGGTGATGGGTGCACCAAAATCTCAGAAATCACCACTAAAGAACTTCCTCATGTAACCAAATACCACCTATACCTCAATAACTTATGGAGAAAACAAAACAATAATCTTCAAGTGGGGGAAAATCAGTTAAAAGCAAATAAATACATTAAATAAATAAAATGAACAAAGTAAAAGAAGTCAGGAATTATCCATTCTCCCAGTCTTGGCACCACAATAGACGTGTTTTGTTTTCATTTTTGTTTTTGTTTTTTAATAAACAAGTAAACTATACAAATTATCAACATGGGACAGAAATCTACATCATCCACCAAGTGGAAAATTTATTTTTTTATTTTTTATTTTTTTGTAGAGATAGAGTCTTGCTATGTTTCTCAGGCTGAACTCAAACTCCTGACCTCAAGCGACCCCACCTGAGCCTCCCAAAATGCTGAGATTGCAGGTATGAGTCACTGCACCCAGTTAAGAGTGGAAAATTTATGAACCCCACAGACTAAGCCTGAAAGAAAGCTAGAAAGAAAGAATTAAAGAACAAAAAACAGTGCGTGATGGTATGAGTTGCAGTTTTATTTTTTATTTATTTATTTTTTTGAGACGGAGTCTCACGCTCTTGCCCAGGCTGGAGTGCAGTGGCGCGATCTCGGCTCACTGCAAGCTCCGCCTCCCGGGTTCCCGCCATTCTCCTGCCTCAGCCTCCTGAGTAGCTGGGACTACAGGCGCCCGCCACCGCGCCCGGCTAATTTTTTGTATTTTTAGTAGAGACGGGGTTTCACTGTGGTCTCGATCTCCTGACCTTGTGATCCGCCCGCCTCGGCCTCCCAAAGTGCTGGGATTACAGGCTTGAGCCACCACGCCCGGCCAAGTTGCAGTTTTAAAAATGAGGGATCCCAAACAGATTATCTGGAATATGGAGAAATTAGATGTAAGAAATTTAATGCAGTGCAACAGCCACAATTAAATGAGAAAGTAGAAAGCTGCATGAAAACTTTGAATATACTCTATGACTCTATGAAAAAGAGAATCTAAATATTTACAAAGAATCAAGAAAGCTAGAAGTAGACTATGAACAGAAGAGGGCTCAACTTAGCCAATATTTTGTTGCTGTCAAGAATGCTCAGCATGTGGAAGTGGAGAGTATTCCTTTGGGAAGTGGAGAGTATTCTTTTGCCAGATATGTCACATGCTACTTCCATTTTGATCCAGGACATTCCACTTCCTGGTGGAAGGCCCAGACACCCTTTAACCTTAAGAAAACCTCAGCCTGTGGACCTCCAACTCAGGCAGTTTATATACTTCCTCTTCTTGGTCATGGTGTTCCACATTTATGTCCTGGCCTTCCTCCTGGTCCACCTCCTCCTCAAGTCTTGCAGATTTATGGCTCGAAAGTGGGCTTTGCCCCAGATTTTCCTCCTTGTAGGTGAGATGAAGACATGTTATATAGTCCTGAACTTGCCCAGCAGGGTCACAATGATGATGTTTCCAGCATCAGTGAAAATGATGGCTCTCCTGAGGACATGGATCAAGATAAGCATGATGACAGTACTGATGATACTGACACTGACAGATCAGATGGAGAATGTGAGGGGTGAATTTGTGCACCATGATGATGACGACGAGAGAGACAAGACTGAAGAAAAGAAGTCAGGTCTGAATGCATGTTCTAACCCAATGCAAGGAAGCTAAGAAAATCTTGAAAAAAGGTTTTCTAGGTTCATCTAACCTTGAAAACAGGTTAGATAAATTGCTAACTAGAATAACCAGTTTAGACAAGAACATAAACAACCTAATGGAGCTGAAAAACACAGCATGAGAACTTTGTGAAGCATACACAAGTATCAATAGCTGAATTGATCAAGCAGAAGAAAGGATATAAAAGACTGAAGATCAGCTTAATGAAATAAAGCATGAAGACAAGATTAGAGAAAAAGAATGAAAAGTAATGAGACAAAGCCTTCAAGAAACATGGGACTATGTGAAAAGACCAAATATACATTTGATTGGTGTACCTGAAAGTCACAGGGAGAATGGAACCAAGTTGGACTATCTTTAGGATATTATCCAGGAGAATTTCCCCAACCTAGAAAAAGAGACCAACATTTCAACTCAGGAAGTACAGAGAACACCACAAAGATACTCCTCAAGAGGCGTAACCCCAGGACATATAATCATCAGATTCACCAAGGCTGAAATGAAGGAAAAAATGTTAAGGGCAGCCAGAGAGAAAGGTCAGGTTACCTACAAAGCCAAGCCCATCAGACTAAGAGCAGATCTTTCTGCAGAAACCCTACAAGCCAGAAGAGAGTGGGGACCAATATTCAATGTTCTTAAGGAAAATAATTTTCAACCCAGAATTTCATACCTGGCCAAACTAAGTTTCATAAGCAAAGGAGAAATAAAATTCTTTACAGATGAGCAAATGCTAAGAGATTTTGTCACCATCAGGCCTACCTTACAAGAGCTCCTGGAGAAAGCACTACAAATGGAAAGGAACAACCAGTACCAGTCACTGCAAAAGCATGCCAAATTGCAAAGACCATCAATGCTAGGAAGAAACAGCATCAGCTAACGAGCAAAATAACCAGCTAACATCATAATGACAGGATTAAATTCACACAAAACAATATTAACCATAAATATAAATAGGCTAAACCCCAATGAAAAGACACAGACTGGCAAATTGGATAAAGAGTCAAGACCCATCAGCGTGCTGTATTCAGGTGACACATCTCACGTACAAAGAAACGCATAGGCCCAAAATAAAGGGATGGAGGAAGATCTACCAAGCAAATGGAAAACAAACCAAAAAAAAAGCAGGGGTTGCAATCCTAGTCTCTGATAAAACAGACTATATACTAACAAAGATCAAAAGAGACAAAGAAGGCCATTACATAATGGTAAAGGGATCAATTCAACAAGAAGAGCTAACTATCCTAAATATATCTGCACCCAATACAGGAGCACCCAGATTCATAAAGCCAGTCCTTAGAGATCTACAAAGAGACTTAGACTCCCACACAATAATAATGGGAGATTTTAACACCCCACTGTAAACATTAAACAGATCAATGAGAAAAAGTTAAGAAGGATATCCAGGTCTTGAAGTCAGCTCTGCACCAAGAAGACCTAATAGACATCTACAGAACTCTCCACCCCAAATAAACAGAATATACATTCTTCTCAGCACCACATTGCACTTATTCCAAAATTGACCACATAGTTGGAAGTAAAGCACTCCTCAGCAAATGTAAAAGAACAGAAATCATAACAAACTGTCTCTCAGACCACAGTGCAATCAGATTAGAACTCAGGATTAAGAAACTCACTCAAAACTGCACAACTACATGGAAGGTGGATAACCTGCTCCTGAATGACTACCGGGTAAATAACGAAAGGAAGACAGATATAAAGATGTTCTTTGAAACCAATGAGAACAAAGACACAACATACCACAATCTCTGGGACACACTTAAAGCAGTGTGTAGAGGGAAATTTATAGCACTAAATGCCCACAAGAGAAAGCAGGAAAGAAAGATAGAAAATTGACAGCCTAACATCACAATTAAAAGAACTAGAGAAGCAAGAGCAAACACATTCAAAAGCTAGGAGAAGGCAAGAAATGACTAAGATCAGAGCAGAACTAAAGGAGACAGAGACACAAAAAACCCTTAAAAAAAAAATCAATGAATCCTGGAGCTGGTTTTTTGAAAAGATCAACAAAATTCATAGACCACTAGCAAGACTAATAAAGAAGAAAAGAGAGAAGAATAAAACAGATGCAATAAAAAATGATGAAGGGGATATCACCACCGATCCCACAGAAATACAAACTACCATCAGAGAATACTATAAACACCTTTCTACAGATAAACTAGAAAATCCAGAAGAAATGGATAAATTCCTGGACACACACACCCTCCTAAGACTAAACCAAGAAGAAGTTGAACCCCTGAATAGACCAATAACAGGCTCTGAAATTGAAGCAATGATTAATAGACTACCAACCAAAAAACGTCCAGGACCACACACATTCACAGTTGAATTCTACCAGAGGTAAAAAGAGGAGCTGGTAACATTCCTTCTGAAACTATTACAATCAATAGAAAAAGAGGGAATTCTCCCTAACTCATTTTATGAGGCCAGCATCATCCCAATACCAAAGCCTGGCAGAGAGACAACAACAACAAAAAAAGAGAATTTTAGACCAATATCCCTGATGAACATCAATGCAAAAATCCTCAATAAAATACTGGCAAACCAAATTCAACAGCACTTCAAAAAGCTTATCCACCATGATCAATTTGGCTTCATCCCTGGGATGCAAGGCTTGTTCAACACAGAGAAATCAATAAATGTAATCCATCATATAAACAGAACCAAAGACAAAAGCCACATGATTATCTCAATAGATGCAGAAAAGGCCTTTGACAAAATTCAACAGCCCTTCATGCTAAAAACTCTTAATAAACTAGGTATTGACGGGACGTATCTCAAAACAGTAAGAGCTATTTATGACAAATCACATTCAATATAATATGAATGGGCAAAAGCTAGAAGCATTCCCTTTGAAAACTGGCACAAGACAGGAATGCCCTCTCTCACCACTCCTATTCAACATAGTGTTGGAAGTTCTGGCCAGGGCAATCAGGCAGGAAAAAGAAACCAAGGGTATTCAATTAGGAAAAGAGGAAGTCAAATTGTCCCTGTTTGCAGATGACATGATTGTATATTTAGAAAACTCCATTGTCTCAGCCCAAAATCTCCTTAAGCTGATAAGCAACTTCAGCAAAGTCTCAGGATAAAAAATCAATGTGCAAAAATCACAAGCATTCCTAAACACCAATAACAAACTGAGAGCCAAATCATGAGTGAATTCCCATTCACAATTGCTTCAAAGAGAGTAAACTACTTAGGAATCCAACTTACAAGGGATATGAATGACCTCTTCAAAGAGAACTACAAACCATTGCTCAATGAAATAAAAGAGGACACAAACAAATAGAAGAAAATTCCATGCTCATGGACAGGAAGAATCAATATCGTGAAAATGGCCATACTGCCCAAGGTAATTTATAGATCCAATGCCATTCCCATCAAGCTACCAATGACTTTCTTCACAGAATTGGAAAAAACTACTTTGAAGTTCATATGGAACCAAAAAACAGCCCGCATTGCCAAGAAAAATCCCAAGCCAAAAGAACAAAGCTGGAGGCAACATGCTACCTGACTTCAAACTATACTACAAGGCTACAGTAACCAAAACAGCATGGTACTGGGACCAAAACAGAGATATAGACCAATGGAACAGAACAGGGCCCTCAGAAATAATACTACACATCTACAACCATCTGATCTTTGACAAACCTGACAAAAACAAGAAAAGCGGAAAGCATCCCTTATTTAATAAATGGTGCTGGAAAACTGGCTAGCCATAAGTAGAAAGCTGAAACTGGATCCTTCCTTACACCTTATACAAAAATTAATTCAAGAAGGATTAAAGACTTAAATGTTAGACCTAAAGCCATAAAAACCCTAGAAGAAAACCTAGGCAATACCATTCAGGACATAGGCATGGGCAAGGACTTCATAACTAAAACACCAAAAGCAATGACAACAAAAGCCAAAATTGACAAATGGGATCTAATCAAACTAAACAGCTTCTGCACAGCAAAACAAACTACCACCAGAGTGAACAGGCAACCTACACAATGGGAGAAATATTTTGCAATCTACCCATCTGACAAAGGGCTAATATCCAGAATCTACAAAGAACTTAAATTTACAAGAAAAAATCAAACAACCCCATCAAATAGTGAGCAAAGGATATGAACAGACACTTCTCAATAAAAGACATTTATGCAGCCAATAGATACATGAAAAAATGCTCATCATCACTGGCCGTCAGAGAAATGCAAATCAAAACCACAATGAGATACCATCTCACACCCATTAGAATGGTGATCATTAAAAAGTCAGGAAACAACAGATGCTGGAGAGGATGTGGAGAAATAACACTTTCACACTGTTAGTAGGCGTGTAAACTAGTTCAAGCATTGTGGAGAACAGTATGGCGATTTCTTAAGGATCTAGGACTAGAAATACCATTTGACCCAGCCATCCCATTACTGGGTATATATCCAACGGATTATAAATCATGCTGCTATAAAGACACATACACACATATGTTTGTTGTGGCACTATTTACAGTGGCAAAGACTTGGAACCAACCCAAATGTCCATCAATGATAGACTAGAGTAAGAAAATGTGGCACATATACACCATGGAATACTATACAGCCATAAAAAAGGATGAGTTCATGTCATTTGTAGGGACACGGATGCGGCTGGAAACCATCATTCTGAGCAAACTATCACAAGAACAGAAAACCAAACACCACATATTCTCACTCATAGGTGGGAATTGAACAACGAGAACACCTGGACACAGAATGGGGAGCATCACACACCAGGGCCTGTTGTGGGGTCGGGGGACAGGGGAGTGATAGCATTAGGAGATATACCTAATGTAAATGATGAGTTAATGGGTACAGCACAGCAACATGGCACTTGTATACATATGTAACAAACCTGCACATTGTGCACATGTACCCTAGAATTTAAAGTATAATTTTTTTTTTTTTTTTTGAGATGGAGTCTCGCTGTGTCTCCCAGGCTGGAGTGCAGTGGCATGATCTGGGCTCACTGCAAGCTCCGCCTCCCGGGTTCATGCCATTCTCCCGCCTCAGCCTCCCAAGTAGCTGGGACTACAGGCGCCCGCCACCACGCCCAGCTAGTTTTTTTTGTATTTTTAGTAGAGACGGGGTTTCACCATGTTAGCCAGGATAGTCTCGATCTCCTGACCTCGTGATCCACCCGCCTCGGCCTCCCAAAGTGCTGGGATTACAGGCTAGAGCCACCGCGCCCGGCCTAAAGTATAATTTAAAAAAAAAGAAAAAAAAAGAAGTATGTCTCTTTATTAGGAAAATGTAACTTTTATCCAAGCTTATTTTTCTTGGTTTAAAAAAAAGGAAACATAACTTTTGTTGGAATCAATTTAAAAAGGATATATGCATCAATGGTAGAATGGAAAAGAAAATGTGGTACATCTACACCATGGAATACTATGCAGCCATAAAAAAGGAATGAGATCATGTCCTTTCCAGGGACATGGATGAAGCTGGAAACTATCCTCCTCAGCAAACTAGCACAGGAACAGAAAACCAAAACACCGCATGTTCTCACTCATAAGTGGGAGCTGAATAATGAGAACACATGGACATAGGGAGAGAAACAACACATGCCAGGGCCTGTCGCGGGGTTGGTGGGTGAGGGGAGGGAAAATAGAGCATGGGTCAACAGGTGCAGAAAACCACCATGGCACACATATACCTAAGTAACAAACCTGCACATTCTGCACATGTATTTGGGAACTTAAAGTAAAATAATAATTTAAAAAAAGAGGTTGGGGGATGGGATTTATGAGCTAAGAGTAGCAGTATATTAAGTTGGGCTCCTATCTCAAGCGATAGCATTATAACCCCAGCAATAATTTGTTTCCAGGTTAAATACTTTAAGTGTGTGTCAACAGTAGGTATGTTGTATCTCTGAACAGAATTATCACTGGCTTTTTAACAATTGTAATTGTAACACTAGCATTTTATACTTTCCTTATTTCATATACAAGACATGCACGTTTTTTAGTTGTTTTGGCTGAGGGTATCTAGAAGGAACTGGAAAGAACAGGTATAAATACCTGACATCTTTGGTCTCAAGATATTAGGACTGTTTATACCACCAAAAGTGATAAGCATTTTCAGTGCAATCCCATCAAAATTCCAGTGACCTCTCTGCTTCTCCCATTCGACAAATATCCAATTTTCTCATGCAGCACCAGCCTTCTTCCTGAGACACCAGAGTGAAAGTGAAGGCTGGAGTAAATGGATTTGGCCATATTAGATGCCTGGTCATCAGGGCTGCTTTTAATTCTGGCAAAGTGGATATCGTCACCACCAATGGCCCTTTCATTGACCCCAACTATATGCTCTACATGTTCCGTTATGATCTCACCCATGGCAAGTTCCATGGTACCATCAAGGTTAGGAATGGGAAGCTTGTCATCAATGGAAACCCTGTCACTATTTTCCAGCAGTGAGAGCTCACCAAAACCAAATGAGATAATGCTGGTGCTAATTATGTCATGGAGTCCACTGGCATCTTCACTACCTTGGTGAAGACTAGGGCTCACCTGGAGAAGGGAGCCAAAAGGTTCATCATCTGCATCTTTTCTGCAGATGTCCCCATGTTTGTGATGGGCATGAACCATAAGCATGAAAACAACCTCACAATCATCAGCAACGCCTCCTGCACCACCAACTGCTTAGATCCCCTGGCCAAGGTCATTCATGACAACTTCAGCATCAGGGAGGGACTCATGACCACAGTCTACACCATCACTGCTACCCAGAAGGCAGTGGATGGCCCCTCCAGGAAACTCTGGCATGGCAGCCATGGGGCTTTCCAGAACACCATTCCTGCATCTACTGGTGCTGTCAAGTTAATGGGCCATGAGAGGGCAAGGTCATTCCTGAGCTTAACGGGAAGCTCACTGGCATGGTCTTCCGTGTTCCCAACACCAGTGTTGGTTGTGGAACTGACCTCCTGTCTGGAAAAACCTGCCAGACAGGTTTCTTCAGACATCAAAAAGGTGGTGAGGCAGGCACACAAGGACCCCTCAAGGGCATTCTGGGCTACAGTGAGCACCAGGTTGTCTCTTCGGAATTGAACAGCAATACCTGCCTTTCCACCTTTGAGGCTGGGGCTGGCATTGCCATCAATGACCACTTTGTCAAGCTCATTTCCTGTTATGACAATGAATTTTGCCTACAGTAACAAGGTAATGGACCTCATGGTACACATGGCCTCTAAGGAGTAAAATCCCCCAATCACTAACCCCAGGGAGAGCACGGGAAGAAGAGAGGGACCCTCAGCTGCTGGGGATTCCCTGCTGCACTCAGTCCCCCACCACACAGAATCTCCTCTCCTCACAGTTTCCAGACCCTCTGAAGAAGGAAAGACCTAGGGAGCCCCACCTTGTCATTTAACATCAATAAAGTCCCCTGTACTCAGCAAAAAAAAAAAAGATATTTTTCGTAGAAATAGAAAAACAATTCTAAAATTTGTGTGAAACCACAAAATGCTTCAAGTAACCAAAACAATGTTGAGGAAAACAAACTTGAAGGCATCACACTTCCTAATCTCACATTATATCACAAAAGAAGCATAGTGAAGCAGTATGAAAACAGACACAACAGACATATAGCTGGGCACGATGGCTCATGCCGGTAACCTCAGCACTTTGGGAGGCCGAGTTGGGTGGATCACCTGAAGTCAGGAGCTCAAGACCAGCCTGGCCAGCTGGTGAAACCCCATCTCTATCTATTAAAAATACAAAAATTAGCCGGGCACGGTGGCAGGCACCTGTAATACCAGCTACTCAGGAGGCTGAGGCAGGAGAATCTCTTAAACCTGGGAGGCGGAGGTTGCAGTGAGCCAAGATTGCACCACTGCACTCCAGCCTGGGCGACAGAGTGAGACATCATCTCAAAAAAAAAAAAAAAAAGGCCGGGCGCGGTGGCTCAAGCCTGTAATCCCAGCACTTTGGGAGGCCGAGACGGGCGGATCACGAGGTCAGGAGTTCGAGACCATCCTGACTAACATGGTGAAACCCCGTCTCTACTAAAAAAATACAAAAAACTAGCCGGGCGAGGTGGTGGGCGCCTGTAGTCCCAGCTACTCGGGAGGCTGAGGCAGGAGAATGGCGTAAAAACCCGGGAGGCGGAGCTTGCAGTAAGCTGAGATCCGGCCACTGCACTCCACTCTGGGCGACATAGCGAGACTCCGTCTCAAAAAAAAAAAAAAAAAAAAAAGAACAGGCATATGGACCAATGGAACAGAATAGAACAATAGAGAGCCTGTAAATAAATCTAAGCATATACGGTCAATTAATTTTTGACAGAGCTACCAAGAAGACACAATGAGGAACGGATAGTCTCTTCAATACATGGTGTTTGGAAAACCAGATATCCACATGCAAAAAGGATGAAACTGGACCCTCGTCTTACACTGCACACAAAAATAAACTAGAAGGATATTAAAGACCTGAAACCATTAAATTCCTAGAGGAAAACAGGCAAATCTCAATATTGGCCTTGACAAGGGTTTTCTTTGATATCTCACCAAAAAGAACAGGTAATAAGAATGAAAGAAACAGGTGGAACTATATCAAACTAAAACACTACACAGCAAAGAAAATGATCAAAATGAAAAGATAGCCAATGGATTGGGAGAAAATATCTATGAAGAATGTATAAGAAAAAGGGTTAAGATCAAAAATATATAAGGAACTCGGCCGGGCGCGGTGGCTCAAGCCTGTAATCCCAGCATTTGGGAGGCCGAGACGGGCGGATCACGAGGTCAGGAGATCGAGACCATCCTGGTTAACACGGTGAAACCCCGTCTCTACTAAAAAATACAAAACAAAACTAGCCGGGCGAGGTGGCGGGCGCCTGTAGTCCCAGCTACTCGGGAGGCTGAGGCAGGAGAATGGCGTGAACCCAGGAGGCGGAGCTTGCAGTGAGCTGAGATCCGGCCACTGCACTCCAGCCTGGGTGACAGAGCGAGACTCCGTCTCAAAAAAAAATATATATATATATATAAGGAACTCAAACAATTCTATAGCAAAAGAAACAAATAATCCTATTACAATGTAGGCAAATAACCTGACCAGATATTTCTCCAAAGAAGAAGTAAAAATGGCCAACAGGTGTAGCGAAAGGTGCTCAACATCATCAAACATCAGGGAAATGGAAATGGCTACTATCAAAAAGACAAGAGATAAAACAATGTTGGTGAGGATGTGGAGAAAAGGGAACCCTTGTACACTGTTGGTGGAAATGTAGATTGGTGCAGCCATTATGGGAAAAAAATATGGAGGTTTCTAATGGAATTTTTTAAAAAAGCCACCATGTATCCTAACAATCCCTCTTCTGGGCATATACTCAAGGGAAATGCAATCACCACCTTGTAAAGACACTGTGCTCTTGTGTTCATCACAGCATGATTCACAATAGCCAAGAGGTAGAAACAACCTGTCGATGGAAGAATGGATAAAAAAATTGTGGGACACACACACACACACACACACACAAAGAGAGAGGAATATTCTTCAGTTTTAAAAAAGAAAAAGACCCTGCCACTTGCAAGAATATAGGTGAACCTAGAGGACATCATGCTAAGTGAAATAAGCCAAACACAGGGAAAATATACCATGTGAACTCACATGTGGAAGATTATTTTTTAATTACAAAACTCAAATACATAAAAACAGAGTAGAAAGATGGTTACCAGGGCACAGGTAATGGTGGGGAAAATGAGGAGATGGAAGTCAAAGGATACAATGTTTCGGTTATGTAGGATAAATAAACCTAGAGCTCTAGTGTGAGGCATGTAGACTGTAGTTAATAATATGGTATTGAATACTGGAAATTTGCTAAGAGATAGATTTTAGGTACTTTAGCCACAAAAAAATGAAATATGAGATGATGGGTATATTAATTTGCTTGACTATACTAATCACTGCACTTGTATATGTATGTCAATACTTCATGTTGTAATACTTTAAATATATACAATTTAAAAATTACGACTGTCCAGATCTATCCAGTGTTTGAAATTACATTTTCTGTCCCACAAGTTATCAGAAAACTACTAGAATAAAATAATATATCTAACAGCAAATGTCTTAGTCGTGAAAGGGCGACATAATTAGTTTCCTCCTTTTTCTCTGAATAATATTTCTGTTATTTTTCCTGGTAATTGGAGGTAACATTAACTGAGAATTTGGAGGAGATTGTGAAAATTTTGGATAGTACACCAAAGGATCAAGATCCACTGCTCAGACCTGTGCTTCAGCTCAAATAATGTTAGTTGCTATCAAGAGAACAATTAAATTACCTAAAATGCTGTTATGTGGACTCTAGCTAATTATGCGTTCTGGTATTGGGTGGGTGAAATCATGTTTTACACAACAATAATCTTCTATTTTATGATTATGTTTACAATTGTCTCACTAATCGCTCATCCTTTTCCTACTTTCTATTTCTGCCTCAATAATACAAAGTCTGTAACCTATATTTACCTGAGAAAACTGGGAAGCCACCATTCTATTCTATTTTCTCTGATTTTGAAGAAAACCAATGTGATATCCTTTTGAAAACTATGATACCAAAATTACTGATAGGTGGTAGAAAATGAATTGAAATGTGTCCACATCTTGTATGAATAATGGGAATTAGTTATAATTTTCAAAATATTCCACACATTGAAAGTGTGAAAACCAGACAGTAAGCATTGAATGGCAATTTGCTTAAGTCCAGCTGGGCTAAAGTAAAGTAATAAACTCCAGAAATTGGAACTGCATAGGAAGCAGTGCCCATCAAACTGTCCTCCCACTGTAGATATGAGGAAGTAAACACGAGCAAAACCTATATGAGTATACTTTACCTACTGAAGGAATAAAAACAAAATCAGCAATATATTTACTAAAAATTAATAGGTGAGACAAGGACTGTCAACATGAAGGGCAAGCAACACTTGAGGAAAGGAAGGAGGCAGAAAAATCGTTAGATGTTTTGTCATCTTCAATAGGTTTACACATGTTGTGACCTTTATGAGACATAAACAAACACACATGGGAAGAGAGCAAGATAATATAAACATAGGAAGAGTTGGAATGGGCGCTTGGTGAAGTTGAAAAGCCTTGTGGAACATTAAAAATGTAATAGTATAATTAAAATCTGTATTAGAACAAGTAAAGATAACCGACAGTCCAGAAAAATAAATGTATAAAAGGAAGATGAAACTGAGAAACTCCATTAGACCATTGAGGAGTAAGACAAAAATAATCTATAGGGGGCAGATATGAATAATACAACCAGAGGAATAGAGCTCTTCCCTAAGTATGACTCACAGTAAATGGAATAAAACAAATAATCAAGAATTTGATTGGAATAACGAAAGTTTTCTAAATGGAGAAAGATAAATTAAACATGTAGATTTAAAAGGATCATTGTGTTTTGGGAAATAAATAATGAAAAGAGACTTATTCATATTATTTGGCAACATGTTAAGTATATGAGAAAAAATATGAGAAAAAATCATAAATTTTAAAAATAGGTAAACTATAACATAAAGGAACAAAATTATACTGGCCTAAGACTTATTTTCTGCAACAGGTGACAATGAACATAGAATAATGGATTATTGTAAGAAAATGTTTATGACCCAGTAGTTCTCAACCAACCATCTGTCATGTGTGAGGATGGTAGGACATTTTAGATTTGCAATGTTTTAGAAAATGTGCACCTGCACACAGTGTCCAAAATTACTTCAGGAAGACAAAAACATAATGACTAAGAAAGATATGGGAAAGCAGAAGAGGGAGGAAAGCAAGGGGAGTGAGAAGAAAATGTGTGTCAGCAGGACGTACTAGGCAAGTCCCTTTGGAATCAGCAAAACAGCCTGAGAGGAAATGCTGAGTTTATTATTTAGGAGAATCTGAGGTTGCATTTTTTCCCTCTTGCCATGTTCTTCCTTCCCCAGTCCTCCTTCCCTGGCTACTGTCTCTAGGGCTAGCAAAGGAAGGAGAAAGTAAGCATGAAGAGGAAGTAAGTTTAGAAGGAGTGAAGAAATGTAGTCAATGTGAGGCCTATGACCTTTTCCTAAACAGAGCAAGGAAGTAAATTCTGAAGTACAGCAATGAAAATGAGGATTTCAGTGTGTTCAGGAAAGTTCATATGATTCAGAAGGCTATGACTTTGGGTTGAAGGACCATTAATTTTCTGTGTCAGTTTTTGCCCTTGTGACCATGGTATACAATATTTGTTTGATCTTACTTGAATGCTAGTGATTCTTACACAGACATGGGGGATAAAAAAGAAATAGTAGCTAGAGTTGTATGAGAGACAGATTAAAACTTTCAGGGTCTTTTAAACCCTGAACACCTTATGGTGCTCTTCCATATAACTGATTAAAAACAATTAAGCACTCCAATATGAATAAGGAAGTTCAACAAGATTCTAGATTTAAAATCTGGTACCTATACACAATGGAGTACTATATAGCCATAAAAAGGGAATGAATGAAATCCTGTCATTTGCAATAACATGGATGAAACTGGAGATCATTATGTTAAGTGAAATAAGTCAGGCACAGAAAGAAAAACATCATATGTTCTCACTTATTTGTGGGATCTAAAAATGAAAACGATCAAACTGATGAACATACACTGTAGAAGGATGGTTACCAGAAGCTGGGAAGGGTAGTGGGGGACTGGGGTGGAGGTGGGGATGGTCAATGGGTAAAAAAAAAAATACTTAGAATGAATAAGACATACTATTTGATAGCAAAACAGGGTGACTATAGTCAATAATAACAATTGTACTTTTAAAATAACTAAAAGCATGGAATTGATTTGTTTGTAACACAAAAGATAAATGCTTGAGGGGGTGGATACCGCATTTTCCATGGTGTGCTTATTTCACATTGCATGCCTGTATCAAAACACCTCATGTAACCCATAAACATATACACCTACTATGTACTCATACAAATTAAAAATAAAAACATTTTGAAAGATTCTAGATTATGTCCCAACAATTATGTCCCTTCAATGCTTTACTGTTATTTAAAATATGAAAGGTTTCCCTGATCGACTTTGAATGCCATAATTAGACATTCTTTGTCTATCTGTTAGATAAGCTTTCACTGATGTTGTAGCTCCTGGGTCTCATCTTGTCAAATACGTGTGTGTGTGTGTGTGTGTGTGTATCCATGTGTCCATCTCTTCCTTGATTCCTACTGGTGTAGCTTCCTATTGGTGTAGCTCCCAACAACTAAGGCTGCTTCATAACTTTTCTCTTTCCAGAATTTCCTTATTCTTTACCCACACTCTCTTATGTTTCCCAGCTGATGTATTCTGTCCTCTTTTGCACCTTTCACATTCTTCACTTCTCAAACAGGTCATACTCCTTTTATTTTCTTGTGCATCTTGGATTTATTCTATACAGGCTTGTTTACCCCTTACTTCACTCTCTTAGACCTACAATTTGACTTACCAGTGAAGGTAACTTGTTTTCTGCCTCCTTTTCCATATCTATATCTAAATGAGAGAGAGATTAATAAATTGACCTTGTCCTATACTGGTGCTTCTCTGTATCATTCCTGCTTTATTGAAAGTCTCTTAAGATTAAATGAGGCAATATTTATAAAATGCTTACTACGTTCTCTAAGACATATTAGACAAGCATTAAACTGTAATCTTAATTACATTTTAAGAGTGATATTGGAGATGTTGAGGGAAATATAAGTGTTATATGCCACTAATACTCTCCCAGTTTTGTTTTATATACTCTTTATACATTGTATATAAAACAGGGTTTATGGTCAAACTATAAAAAAGAATAATGCTGAATTCACAGAGAAGCGATTCAAAATTAACTTTTGCAACATCAATAATTAAAAAGTATACATCCTGAAAATGTAAGAAATGTACCTATTTTACTTCCTTTCTTACCTCCTCACCCTGTTGCATTTTTGGTTTCTAAAATAAAGATCTCTGAATCACACTGTTATTATTATTGCTGTTATAATCACTAATTTCTCTAGGTTTTCAATTCTCTTTTAAGGATTAGTTATTACATTCATGCTGTTTTGTAACTCTGTTAGGTTAATTAATTTAGATTTAATGCCCATGCTTAACTGGATTTATTGTGCACCATCAAACCTTGGATAATTTTTTTCTAGATTTATATGCGTCTTTTTTACTTTAGTATCTGGTTGACCCAAGTGTACCTTTCAGTTCAGTTTTTAATTATCCAGCTTTTACACAACCATACTTATACTTTATATAAAGTCATCATGTTCTCTTACTCATATATCAAATAGGTTTTTATATATAAATCAATAATTGAAAGTGTTTCATGATTATACATCCCAGTAAGTATCACAGTCAATGCCACTAGCTTCAGATAGAAGCCTTTGTTGGTACACTTATTTAAATATTTTTCAGCAATTTTCTTTTATTGCATTTATATGAGTCAAAACAGAAAAAAAATTGATGACACTGTCAATGTGTTTATGTCTCATAAAATTAGAGTTAAGACAACACACACATTAACTGTGCTGAAAATGATAAATCTGTAGCTTCGACTGGATATTCATTGCTATTAAATCACTTGGATCTGTGTTTAAGAGTGAAGGAAAACAATTAATGTAAAAGTATTGCTTCACCCACTTCACTCTTCCTTCTTTGGGATCTCTCCTTGACTAGGAGCACTGGCAACCTTCTTGCAACCATGAGGACTTGGCAGAGACACAAGTAAAGTGCCATGACATCACTGAGTCACTGCATAATTCTTGACCTTCTTACTTCTAAAGTTCCTCCTGTTATATGTAAAAGTTAAATCTCCTCATTACTTAAAAAAAGAGAGAGAGAGGGAGAGAGGGCCGGGTATGGTGGCTCATGCCTGTAATCTTAGCACTTTGGGAGGTCGAGGCAGACAGATCACAAAGTCAGGAGATGGAGACCATCCTGGCTAACACAGTGAAACCCCATCTCTACTAAAAATACAAAAATTAGCAGTGCATGGTAGAACACGCCTGTAGTCCTAGCTACTCGGGAGGCTGAGGCAGGACAATTGCTTGAACCTGGGAGGCTGAGGTTGCAGTGAGCTGAGATCACACCTTTGCGACAGAGCTGGGGCGAGACTCCATCTCAAAAAAAGAAAAAGAAAAAAAAGAGAGAAAGAGAGAGAGACCATAACTATAGAGGATCCACAAAAATATAGACCATATTGCTTCCATTTCCTCATTATCATATCCTCAGTATCTAGCAATAGTAAGTAGCAAACAATTATAGAATGAATCATACAAAATGTTTAATGTAAGTTAT
This sequence comes from Macaca mulatta, assembly GCF_049350105.2. Taxonomy (NCBI): domain Eukaryota; kingdom Metazoa; phylum Chordata; class Mammalia; order Primates; family Cercopithecidae; genus Macaca; species Macaca mulatta. Next base: position 8,587,443 of record NC_133416.1, read on the forward strand.
AAAAACTATGTCAAACAGGTAAGATATAATTATGAATTTATGAATTATTTCATGACCTATAACATGTAAATTGTACATCAGAATTTCATATTTATTTTTCAAAAATACATTGTGTGAGACTTCCACTTACTGGTCTAATATGTAAACAGTTGAGAAGTCATGACCCTGGTCCTCAGAACAAGAAAAAAATCCAACAATCAACATCTCTTTTTAGAGTCATCAGAGAATTGAGGTCACAGGAAAAATTGCTGCCCTGAAACTAGAGGCTGGAGGGCAAATACTGACAATCACAACTTATCAGGAGCAGAAAAGTTCAGAGCAAAGCCAACGCCTGGAGCCAGCATTGGTAGAAATACTTTAAACTGTAATTGATGAAATTCTGGAAGCTCAGTGTAGCTTCACTTGAGAGTTAAGATGTCTGAGGAAGTCATTGTTGACAGTGGAGGTGGGGGGTAAGTGGGGATTGGCACAGGGTGGGGGGATGCTTTCTTGAATTTTGGGTTCTCATGCTAAGGACCAGAGAAAAACCCTGTCATGCATCCAGCAGGGGGAGGAGAACAGTAAGCATTTTGAAATAGGCACTGAGGTCTCTGTTTTCCTTAGTATCTGCTCTTCAAGGGAAACTATTTTACCACAGCCTAACCTATTGGAGTTTTACCAAAGCCTAACTGACCCGGGGAAAGGTAAATATACAACTCCAGCCCCATCTAACCCTGGATGTGTGAGAAGGCAAATACCAATTCAAGCTCATTAAAAGACTAAGACAATCTATAAAAGTATTTCCCTCCCCTGACACTTTCCCATCACGTCAACAGGGCTCCACTATAAACACTGTGAATTACAGCTACAAAATGCTACAAGGCTCACATCCTATTTAGAGAGTCTCTAAGAAAATCGAAAGAAAATAAGGAGTCAATAACATGGCCATAAAGGGGAAAATCTTAGCCTCTGACATTACAACACATAGTAAACAGGCTAACTCCTAGCCAGAAAAATGTGAGCCTTCACATTTAAGGCGTATTTACTTCAGTTCCTTTTACTTGCTGCATTATGTCCAGTTTTCAACAGCAACAAGAAAATTATAAGGCATGCTGAAAGGCAAAAGCACTCTAAGAGACAAAGCAAGCATCAAACCAGACTTAGCTATGGTACAAACTTTGGAATTATTTGACTGAGAATTTAAAATAATGATAAATAATATGCTGAGGGCTATAATGAAACAGTAAATAACATGCAAGAAAAGATGGGTAATGTAAGAATAGAGATGGAGACTTTAAGAAAAAATTTAAAAGAACAAAATTCAAAAATACTGTAACTGAAATGAAGAATGCCTTTGATGAATTCATTGGTAGACTAGACATGGCCAAGGAAAGAATCATTGAGCTTGAAGATATGTCTGTAGAAACTTTGAAAACAGAAATGCAAAGTGATAAAATAATAAAAAGGATAAAACAAAAATCAATTATAAATTTAATCCAATCCCAAATGTCATCCTAGTAAGTTGTTTTGTGGATATTGACTAACTGACTGTAAAGTTTATATGAAAAGGCAGAAAAAGCAGAGTAGCAAACACAATATCAAAGAAGGACAAAGTTGGAGGACAGACATTACTCAACTTCCAGACCTATTACAAAGCTACAGTAAATAATACTATGTGATATTAATTATTTAGAGCGAATTTTTGAGTATGTGATATATAGAGATGTAATATGCACAAAAATAATAAACCCCAAAATGGTGGAAAGACTGAATCTCTATAGAAGTAAATTGCCTGTATTTCATTGAAATTAAGTTAGGATAAATCAGAAGTAGTTTTTGATAAATTAATGAACACATCATAAGTCATAGAATAATTATTTTTAAAATAACTCAAATTATTTTCAAAATATTAAGGGAATTATACTAGAAAATATCCAGTAATACAAAAAAGCAGTAAAGAAGAAGCAAAGAAACAAAAAATAAAATAGGATATATATGTAAAACAAAATGCAAAAAGGCAGATGGAAATTAACCTCATTAATAACAACATTAATGTAGAGATGGTCAGTTAAAATTTTAAAAAGCAAGACCCAAGTATATGGTGTCTACAGGAGACCTACTTTAAAGTCAAAGATATAAAGAGATTGAAAGTAAAATGATAGAAAAGGAGATTCCAGGAAGACCTCAACTGTAAAATAGCTCACATGTCTACATTGAGACAAAATAGATTTTCAAACAAAAAACAATTTTTACATAGAAAAACATATATCTCATAGTGAGACAAGAGTCAACTGTTTAAGAAAATATAGCAATTCAAGCATGTATACACCTAACAACGTTTCAAAATATAGCAAAAATTGACAAATACAAAGACAGAAATAGACATTCAATAATTTCATTATCCTGTATGCAATAATAAATAGAAGAACTAAACAGAAAAGTAAAGAAAAATGGAAGACTTAGCCAAGTGAATCAAGTAGTCTTAACAGGTATCTATGTAACATGCCATTCAACAACAGTAAAATGCACATTCTGCTCAACAAAAACTTATATATATGTTCATAGTAGCATTATTCAGAAAATCGAACAAGTGAAAACCTATATGTTCAATAACTAGTAAATGAATGAATAAAATGATGTATATGTAATATTCAGCTAAATAAATGAAATATGGACAATTGTTACATTCTATGATTGCATTCATATGAATGCACAGAGTTGGCAAGTCTATGGAAAATAAAAGTAAACTTGAGTTTTCATAGGTCTGTGGTAGAGGAGGTAATTCAAAATGATTGCAAAAGGAAATAGAATTTTTTACAGGATGAAGAAAATTTCTAAAATTATTTTTAGGTTATCATCAAATGACTGTGAATATAGTAAAAATATTGAATTGTATACTTTAAATGAGTAAATAAATTGAATACACCATTTGCCAACTGACCTTCTGCCTCTTGCTTTTAAAGTTTTGTTACCCACCACCCCCAAAAGGCTTCTGTAATTCTCACTTTGAATAATTGTTTATTTCTTGTCTAGTATACCACATTGAATTTCGTATATCAAATTTTTAAGTTACCATACCTGGATGCTATGATTCATAATGAAAGAGGAAATTTTCACATTTATTTTATATACTTATTCAATGTAAATACTTTATGATACATTTTAATTATATTTGTAGAAATCTGACTGCTCAAAAAGACAAAAGAGGATCAGACATAAAATAAATAATTGATGTCATCCACCAATAAAGAATAAGTAACACTGGGTCATGATGCATGTTGTTCTTAATGTGTCGTTGGATTCAATTTATTAGTATTTTGTTCAGAATTTTTGCATTCATGTTCATCAGGAGTATTGAGTTGTAGTTCTCTTCTCTTGCAGTGTCTTTGGCTTTGGTATCAGGGTTAAATGGGTAAAGTTTGTGTTATATGAATTACATCTCAATAAAACTGTTTAAAAACAAAATGAATAAAAAATGAAAATATGAAAGGGACCACCACCCTTTTATTTTTAAAACCTTTATTGGTCATACTAATATCTGCAATTCTCCCCAGAAAGGTGAAATTATGTCTGATTAGCTATCTCTGAGAGTGGGGTGCTGAGGGACAGATGTAGATTAATGGTTTTCACTTAACTTTTTCTTCCATAACTGCTCTTATTCCGCAGGTCATTAAACCTATGTAAGAATTCTGACAGCAGCTAAGTCCATTTGAAGAAATATTAGAAGAATATTTACTACATATACTTACATTTTATTTTTTAAAAGCTGTCAGAAATTTAGGATTACATGTGGCCTTTTATTACGTGAATGAATTGTACAGTGGTGAACTCTAGGATTTTTATGAAGTCTAGGATTTTAGTGCACCAATCACCTGAGTAGTGTACATTGCTCCCAACAGGTAGTTTTCCATCCCTCACCCCCTTCCCAACCTACCCTGTTCTGTGTCTCCAATGTTTATTATACCACTGTGTATGCCTTTGCATATCCATAGCTTAGCTCCCACATGTAAGCAAGAAAATGTGGTATGTGGTTTTTGATTCCCAAGTTACTTCAATTACAGTAATGGTCTCCAGTTGCATCCAAATTGCTGCAAAATACATCATTTCATTCTTTCTTATGGTTGAGCAGTATTCCACTGTATTAGTTTGTTTTCACACTGCTGATAAAGACATACCTAAGACTGGGTAATTTATAAAGAAAAAGAGGTTTAATTGACTCTCGGTTTCACATGGCTGGGGAGGCCTCACAATCATGGCAGAAAGCGAAAGGCACATCTTACTTACATGGTGGCAAGCAAGAGACAATAAGAGCCAAGCAAAAGGGGAAACCCCTTATAAAATCATCAGGTCTTGTGAGACTTATTTACTACCATGAGAACAGTATGGGGAAACCACCCCCATGATTCAATTATCTCCCACCAGGTCTCCCTACAACACATAGGAAATATGGGAGCTACAATTCAAGATAAATTCGGGTGGGGACATAGCTAAACCATATCATCTATAGCATATGTATACCAGACTATTTAATGTCTACATATTTGTATAGTTTTGAGGGTTTCTTCTGGAATTGATTTCTAGGTTTATTTTCCACCATGATCTAAGAAGATACTTAATATGACTTTGATTTTTAAAAACGTATTAAGACTTGTTTTATGGCCTATTACATGGTCTATCTCGGAGAATGTTCCATGTGCTGATGAGAAGAACGTATATTCTGCAGTTGTTGAGTAGAATGTTTTGTAAATATCTGTTAGGCCCATTTGTTCTAGAGTGCAGCTTAAGACCAGTGTTTCCATCTACACTTTCAGCCTTGATGATCAGTCTAGTGCTGTCAATGGAGTGTTGAATTCCCTCACTAGTATTTTGTTGTTTTCTATCTCTTTTCTTAGTTCTAGTAGTGATTGCTTTATGAATCTTAAAGCTCTAGAGTTAAGTGCATATATATTTATAATTGTTACATATTTTTATTGAATTAATCATTTTATCATTATATAATGATCTTCTTTTTCTTTTTTACTGTTGTTTCTTTAAAGTCTGTTTTATGTTATATCGTTATTCCATCTGATATAAATAGCTATTCTTGCTCACTTTTGGTTTCCCTTTGCATGAAATATCTTTTCCACATTTTTGACCTTCACCAAATTGCCAAATCTCTCTTTAATAAATTGGCTCTATGTCTGTCAACTGGTTTAGGTCCAAAAACAGGATTCAAGGGATTGCAACTACCATCATAGTCTCTGATGTTATAGGCTTTTTTCTGCTTTTATAATAAAAAAGTCTTGTTGGCTACCCAGCTATCTCAACTTAGGAACTATTCCATCTATTAACCATTCACCATAGTCTCTTGCTTCTAAAATATTTGTTACCAATTATCATAACTGCATCCATCTTTCCTCAGAATGTTTAGCATTGTTCTTGTGTAACTCCATCTCCTAAGTGTTGACTGGGCTTAGTAACTGTTTCTAATGAATTACATTTACCAAAAGTGATGGGATGTCACTTTCAAGATTAAGTACAAAAAGGTTCTAACTTTTACCTTGCTCAGTCCCTCTTGCTCTCTTACATTTTCACTGCTGCAAACCAGCTGCTATATTTTAAGCAGTCATATGTAGAAGCTCACATGGAAGAGAACTGAGGGAGGCAAGTGGCCAACAGCCCCCCAAAACTAAAGCCTTCAGTCAAAAAGCCCACATATAGCTGAATCCCAACAGTATCCATGTGAGAGAGTGTGGAAGAGATTTTTTTTCACCAGTCAAATCTTCAGATGAGACAATAACCCCTTTAGACACCTTCATTGAAGACCTTCAGCATATCCTGAGCTAGAAGACCCATCAAAGCTTGCTCCTATGCCTTACCCATAGAACAGTGAGCTAATAAAAATTTGTTTTAACAGTTAAATTTAAAGGCAATTTGTTAAGAGTTATATATAATTAATACAGCTTATAGAAACTATAAAGTTCTTAATTTATGGATGCTCTTAACCTAGTTATTATATTAAAACACATTTCTGCTAAAAATGATGTTTCTTACTTTAAAAGAACTGTATCTCTTTTGACTAGCGATATTTATGTTACACTCAATTCTCTTGAGCTAAATTTAAAATTTAATTTAAATTCTACTTTGGAATATTAGCTGTTTCCAGGCTAACACAGACACACAGACACAAACACACACACACAAAATGTTCATACATATATGGCATTCTAGGTGATTCAATGTGCAAAAGGCATAAGCTTTAACCATTATAGTTTTTTTCTAAATACTATTACTTTTTTTTCTTCTGGATAATCAGGATAATTTCTCTATACCTGCAATGTCTAATGTGGTAATTAAAAATCACTTGTAGGTGGTTCCAAGATGGCTGAATAGGAACAGCTCCAGTCTACAGCCCCCAGCATGAGTGACACAGAATGCGGGTGATTTCTGCATTTCCAACTGAGGTACCAGGTTCATCTCAGTGGGGCTTGTTGGACAGTGGGTGCAGGCCGGTGGGTGCCGCCCACTGAGTGTGAGTCAAAGCAGGGTAAGGCATTGCCTCACCCGGGAAGTGCAAGAGGTCAGAGAATTCCCTTTGCTAGCCAAGGGAAGCTGTGACAGATGGCACCTGGAAATCGGGTCCCTCCCACCCAAATACTGCACTTTTCCAATGGTCTTAGAAAATGGCACACCAGGAGATTATATCCTGCACCTGGATCAGAGGGTCCCACACCCACGGAGCCTCACTCATTGCTAGCACAGCAGTCTGAGATCGAACTGCAAGATGGCAGTGAGGCTGGGGGAGGGGTGCCCACCATTGCTGAGGCTTCAGTAGGTAAAAAAAGCAGCCAGGAAGCTTGAACCGGGTGAAGCCCACTGCAGCTCAAGGAGGCCTGCCTGCCTCTGTAGACTCCACCTCCGGGGACAGGGCATAGCCGAACAAAAGGCAGAAGAAACCCCTGCAGACTTAAATGTCCCTGTCTGACAGCTTTGAAGAGAGTAGTGGTTCTCCCAGCACAGAGTTTGAGATCTGAGAACAGACAGACTGCTTCCTCAAGTGGGTCCCTGATCCCCGAGTAGCCTAACTGGGAGGCACCCCCAGAAGGAGCAGACTGACACCTCACATGGCTGGGTACCCCTCTGAGACGAAGCTTCCAGAGGAATGATCAGGCAGCAACATTTGCTGGTCAGCAATATTCGCTGTTCTGCAGCCTCCACTACTGACACCCAGGGAAATAGGGTCTGGAGTGGACCTCCAGCAAACTCCAACAGACCAGCAGCTAAGGGTCCTGACTGTTAGAAGGAAAACTAACAAACAGAAAGGACATCCACACCAAAACCCCATCTGTACATTACCATCATCAAAGACCAAAGGTAGATAAAACCACAAAGATGGGGAAAAAACAGAGCAGAAAAGCTGAAAATTCTAAAAATCAGAGCGCCGCTCCCCCTCCAAAGGAACACAGCTCCTCACCAGCAATACAACAAAGGTGGATGGAGAATGACTTTGACAAGTTGAGAGAAGAAGGCTTCAGATTATCAAACTTCTCCGAGCTAAAGGAGGAAGTTCAAACCCATCACAAAGAAATTAAAAACCTTGAAAAAAGATTAGATGAATGGCTAACTAGAATAACCAATGTAGAGAAGTCCTTAAATGACCTGATGGAGCTGAAAACCATGGCACAAGAACTACGTGATGAATGCACAAGCTTCAGTAGCCGACTCAATCAACTGGAAGAAAGGGTATCAGTGATTGAAGATCAAATGAATGAAATGAAGTGAGAAGAGAAGTTTAGAGAAAAAAGAGTAAAAAGAAATGAACAAAGCCTCCAAGAAATATGAGACTATGTGAAAAGACCAAATCGACATCTGATTGATGTACCTGAAAGTAACGGGGAGAATGGAACCAAGGTGGAAAACACTCTTCAGGATTTTATCCAGGAGAACTTCCCCAACCTAGCAAGCCAAGCCAACATTCAAAATCAGGAAATGCAGAGAACACCACAAAGATACTCCTCGAGAAGAGCAACTGCAAAACACATAATTGTCACATTCACCAAAGCTGAAATGAAGGAAAAAATGTTAAGGGCAGCCAGAGAGAAAGCTCAGGTTACCCACAAAGGGAAGCCCATCAGACTAACAGCAGATCTCTTGGCCGAAACTCTACAAGCCAGAAGAGAGTGGGGGCCAATATTCAACATTCATAAAGAAAACAATTTTCATATCCAGCCAAATTAAGCTTCGTAAGTGAAGGAGAAATAAAATCCTTTACAGTCAAGCAAATGCTCAGAGATTTTTGTTACCACCAGGCCTGCCCTAAAAGAGCTCCTGAAGGAAGCACTAAACATGGAAAGGAACAACCAGTACCAGCCACTGCCAAAACATGCCAAATTGTAAAGACCATCAATACTAGGAAGAAACTATATCAACTAACAAGCAAAACAACCAGCTAACATCATAATGACAGAATCAAATTCACACAACAATATTAACCTTAAATGTAAATCGGCTAAATGCCCAAATTAAAAGACACAGACTGGCAAATTGGATAAAGAGTCGAGACCCCTCAGTGTGCTGTATTCAGGAGACCCATCCCACGTGCAAAGACACACATAGGCTCAAAATAAAGGGATGGAGGAAGATCTACCAAGCAAATCGAAAACAAACAAACAAAAAAGCAGGAGTTGCAATCCTAGTCTCTGATAAAACAGACTATAAACCAACAAAGATCAAAAGAGACGAAGGCCATTACATAATGGTAAAGGGATCAATTCAATAAGAAGAGCTAACTATCCTAAATATATATGCACCCAATACAGGAGCACCCAGAGTCATAAAACAAGTCCTTAGAGACCTACAAAGAGACTTAGACTCCCATACAATAATAATGGGAGACTTTAACACCCCACTGTCAACATTAGACAGCTCAATGAGACAGAAAGTTAACAAGGATATCCAGATCTTGAACTCAGCTCTGCACCAAGCAGACCTAATAGACATCTACAGAACTCTCCATCCCAAATCAACAGAATATACATTCTCCTCAGCACATCACACTTATTCCAAAGTTGACCACATAGTTGGAAGTAAAGCACTCCTCAGAAAACGTAAAAGAACAGAAATTATAACAAACTGTCTCTCAGACCACAGTGCAATCAAACTAGAACTCAGGATTAAGAAACTCACTCAAAACTGCTCAACTACATGGAAACTGAACAACCTGCTCCTGAGTGACTACTGGGTACGTAATGAAATAAAGGCAGAAATAAAGATGTTCTTTGAAACGAATGGGAACAAAGACACAACATACCAGAATTTCTGGGACACATTTAAAGCAGTGTGTAGAGGGAAATTTATAGCACTAAATGCTCACAAGATAAAGCAGGAAAGATCTAAAATTGACACCCTAACATCACAATTAAAAGAACTAGAGAAGCAAGAGCAAACACATTCAAAAGCTAGAAGGCAAGAAATAACTAAGATCAGAGCAGAACTGAAGGAGACAGAGACGAAAAAACCCTTCAAAAAGTCAATGAATTCAGGAGCTGGTTTTTTGAAAAGATCAACAAATTAATAGACTGCTAGCAAATACTTATACAGAAGAAAAGAGAGAAGAATCAAAAAGATGCAATAAAAAATGATAAAGAGGCAATCACCACTGATCCCACAGAAATTCAAACTACCATCAGAGAATACTATAACACCTCTACACAAATAAACTAGAAAATCTAGAAGAAATGGATAAATTCCTGGACACATATACCCTCCCAAGACTAAACCAGGAAGAAGTTGAATCCCTGAATAGAACAATAACAGGCTCTGAAATTGAGGCAATAATCAATAGCCTACCAACCAAAAAAAAGTCCAGGACCAGACAGATTCACAGTTGAATTCTACGAGAGGTACAAAGAGGAGCTGGTACCATTCCTTCTGAACTACCTCAATCAATAGAAAAAGACAGAATTCTCCCTAACTCATTTTATGAGGCCAGCATCATCCTGATACCAAAACCTGGCAGAGACATAACAAAAAAAAAAGAGAATTTTAGACCAATATCCCTGATGAACATCGATGCAAAAATCCTCAATAAAATGCTGGCAAACGGAATCCAGCAGCACATCAAAAAACTTATAAACCATGATCAAGTGGGCTTCATCCCTGGGATGCAAGGCTGTTTCAACCTAAGCAAATCAATAAATGTAACTCCAGCATATAAATAGAGCCAAAGACAAAAATCACATGATTATCTAAATAGATAACAGAAAAAGCCTTTGACAAAATTCAACAGCCCTTCATGCTAAAAATTCTCAATAAATTAGGTGTTGATGGAACATATCTCAAAATAATAAGAGCTATTTATGACAAACCCACAGCCAAAATCATACTGAATGGGCAAAAACTACAAGCGCTCCCTTTGAAGACTGGCACAAGACAGGGATGCCATCTCTCACCACTCCTATTCAACATAGTGTTGGAAGTTCTGGCCAGGCAATCAGGCAGGAGAAAGAAATAAAGGATATTCAGTTAGGAAAAGAGGAAATCAAAGTATCCCTGTTTGCAGATGACATGATTGTATATTTAAAAAACCCCATCATCTCAGCCCAAAATCACCTTAGGCTGATAAGTAACTTCAGCAAAGTCTCAGGATACAAAATCAATGTGCAAAAATCACAAGCATTCTTATACACCAATAACAGACAAACAGAGAGACAAATCATGAGTGAACTCCCATTCACAATTGCTTCCAAGAGAATAAAATACATAGGAATCCAACTTACAAGGGATGTGAAGGACCTCTTCAAGGAGAACTACAAACCACTGCTCAAAGAAATAAAAGATGACACAAACAAATGGAAGAACATTCCATTCTCATGGATAGGAAAAATCAATATCGTGAAAATGGTCATACTGCCCAAGGTAATTTATAGATTCAATGCCATCCCCATCAAGCTGCCAGTGACTTTCTTAACAGAATTGGAAAAAACTACTTTAAAGTTCATATGGAACCAAAAAATGGCCTGCGTTTTCAAGTCAATCCTAAGCCAAAAGAACAAAGCTGGAGGCATCATGCTACCTGACTTCAAACTATACAACAAGGCTACGGTAACCAAAACAGCATGGTACTGGTACCAAAACAGAGATATAGACCAATGGAACAGAATAGAGTCCTCAGAAATAATACCACACATCTACAACCATCTGATCTTTGACAAACCTGACAAAAACAAGAAATGGAGAAAGGATTCCCTATTTAATAAATGGTGCTGGAAAAACTGGCCAGCCATATGTAGAAAGCTGAAACTGGATCCCTTCCTTACACCTTATACAAAAATTAATTCAAGATGGATTAAAGACTTAAATGTTAGACCTACAACCATAAAAACCCTAGAAGAAAATGTAGGCAATACCATTCAGGACATAGGCATGGGCAAGGACTTCATGTCTAAAACACCAAAAGCAATGGCAATAAAAGCCAAAATTGACAAATGGGATCTAATTAAACTAAAGAGCTTCTGCACAGCAGAAGAAACTACCATCAGAGTGAACAGGCAACCTACAGAATGGGAGAAAATCTTTGCAATCTACTCATCTGACAAAGGGCTTATATCCATAATCTACAAAGAACTCAAACAAATTAACAAGAAAAAATCAAACAACCCCATCAAAAAGTGGGCAAAGGATATGAACAGACACTTCTCAAATGAAGACATTTTTGCAGCCAACAGACCCATGAAAAAATGCTCAGCATCACTGCTCATCAGAGAAATGCAAATCAAAACCACATTGAGATACCATTTCACACGAGTTAGAATGGCGATTATTAAAAAGTCAGGAAACAACAGATGCTGGAGAGGATGTGGAGAAATAGGAACACTTTCACACTGTTGGTGAGACTCTAAACTAGTTCAACCATTGTGGAAGACAGTGTGGCGATTCCTCAAGGATATAGATCTAGAAATACCATTTGACTTGGCAATCCCATTAATGGGTACATACCCAAAGGATTATAAATCATGCTGCTATAAAAACACATGCACACGTATGTTTATGGCGGCACTATTCACAATAGCAAAGACTTGGAACCAACCAAAATGTCCATCAATGATAGACTGGATTAAGAAAATGTGACACATATATGCCATGGAATACTATGCAGCCATAAAAAAAGGATGAGTTCTTGTCCTTTGTAGGAATATGGATGAAGCTGGAAACTATCATTCTCAGCAAACTATCACAAGGACAAAAAAAACAAACACTGCATGTTCTCACTCATAGGTGGGAACTGAACAATGAGAACACTTGGACACAGTGTGGGGAACATCACACACATGGGGCCTGTTGTGGGGTGGGGGGAGGGGCAGAGGGATAGCATTAGGAGATATACCTAATGTAAATGATGAGTTAACGGGTGCCGCACACCAACGTGGTACATGTATACATATGTAACAAATCTGCACGTTGTGCACATGTACCCTAGAACTTAAAATGTAAAAAAAACAAAAAAACAAAAAAAACCACTTGTGGTTATGAGTTCCTCAAATGTGGCTAGTTTAAACTGAGATGTGTTATAAGTATAAAATATACTACAGAATTCAGACAAATTATAGAAAAAGAATGTAGAGTATCTCATTAATCATTTTTATATTGATTGCATCTTGATATAATAATATGTTGGATATGATGGTTAAATAAACTACGTTAGTAAAATAAATTTCACTTGTTGCTTTTTACATTTTGAAAATGTTCACAGTGAAAAATTTTTAACGACACATGGACTAGCATTACATTTATATTATATTAGACAGCCATTAATGCTCTATAATACAAATATTATTAATGTTCTATAATATAAATATTTTAACTGAGCTAATAATATATGTTGGTAAGATAAGCAAGATGGCAGATAGAAAACTACAAGCTTTCTTTCCCCCATGAGCATTGAGTTAATACATTGATCAGTATACATCTGTGAGAACTCTAAAGACCAGTTGAGAAGCTACAGCAACCATACCACTGTAAAGTCAAGAAGGAATTTAAGCAAAAATGATAGAAAAATGTATGGCATTTGGCATGTCCATTCATGATTCCCCTGTTACACAGCAATCCATGGAGTAATAAAGAGAAAATCTCTGCCTCTCAATAATGGGGCTCATCTCTGGGATTAGAGCAAGAGTGGACTGTGTGTCAAACATTCTGGCTTATCTAGGGGTTTCCCAGGGATTAGTTCCTATTTCACCTAAGAGCACAGACAGGAACAGCAGCAGAGTTTGGAAGCTGCTTTACACAGGACAGCAACATATTAGAACTGCAGTTCTATAAGCAGACACCAAGGTGAACAGAGATCAGAAAAGATTTGAGAGGTCCTAGAACTTCCAGCTGAGGTGATTGGTGAAGACTGTCCTTTGCACAAATTTAGTACACAAAGACTGAAAGATATAGTTGTTTTTACAAATACCCAAATCCTAGAAAAAAATTTATAACCAACACAGAGAAGAGAGAAATATGGCCCTGTGATATCATAAAACATGTTTGGTCTTTGACCTTATTTCCTGACATACAATTTTTTAAATCCTTACAGTTTCCAAAGTGATGTATTTTTGTGTGCTAATGATTGACTGATGGCTGGCAGCCCCTAGGTAGCTGCAGGATGGGACTAGTTAACAGTAAGATCAAGGCAGGATTAGAATGTTGTGTCTTTTAGTCCTACCCCCAACCTCTGGGGATAGGAGAGAGGCTGAAGGTTAAGTTCATCACTACTGGCCAAGGTTTAACCAGTCATGTTTACATAACAAAGCCTAGATAGAAACCTCGAAAGACAGAGTTTGGAGAGCTTTCAAAAAGCTAAACATGTGGAGGCTTATAGGAAGATGAACAAAAACTCATCCATGTGTCAGGAGGTAGAGCACTCCAATTCCACAGGGGCAGAAGCTCTTCCACTAAGGATCCTTCCAGACTTCACCCAATGTATCTTTTAATCTGGACATTTATTCATCTCTTTAAAAATATCCTTTGTAAAAAAAAAAAAAAAAAAAAAAAAACTGGTAAATGTAAGTAAGTGTTTCCCCTGAGTTCTGTGAGCAGCTCTATCAAATTAACTGAACTCAAGGGTTGGGGGGGCGGTCTTGAGAATGTCGATTTATCACTGGTTGATCAGATGTTCTGGCAGCCCAAACTTGCAACTCATGTCTGAAATTGGAAGGAGCAGTCGTGGACACTTAGCCTTCAACATATGGAATCTGACACTAGTTTTAGGTAGATAACATCAGAATTAAATTGGAGGACACCCAGTGGGTATCTGCTGCACAATTGATTGCTTCCTTGTTGGTGGGGAAAGCCCCTCCCACATTTGGTCATGGAAGTCTTCTGTGTTGATCACTGTGGTGTGAAAGCAGAAGAAAAACACAGTTTGAGGTTTTATTTTTATTTTTATTTTTTCTACACACAATTGGTGTTAGAAGTGGGATTTGCTAGAATGGCCCTGGCTCATGGAAAGAATGGGAGGGTAGAAGACGACTAAAGGCAAAACTTGCCAGTGGAATTTGGAGATGAATCCAACTCACAGGGAGTTGGTTCACTAGACACATAAAGAAATGCAAACTAATAAGAAAAAACAAAATATCCAATCATTTGGTTATTGTTATCTGTAACAGCTAACATGAAATGAAATGAGTGTGCTGGGTTTCACCTTGATGCTACATCAAGCTTAGATTTCAGTGAGTTTGAGCTTCATCACTAGCCTCAAAGCTGCCCCATAAGGGCAAAATTATTCAGGGACAACACAATTTGAGACCTGTGGTTACTATAAAGGTTATCAATGTGGGAGAAGGAAACAACCAAGAAACTATTAAAACTATTGGTCTTATCAGCTCCCTGAGGAACCTTTACTAAAATGCATTATAAGAGTAACTTGTATAGGAGAAGTGTCTTTTATTTTAAATGCAGAGTGGGAGAATATGTTTGGATTGATGCAGGACCCAGAGCTCACTATTGAACAATCACAGATGGCTATATGTGATTTTGACATACAAGAGGTTATTCCCAAGGGAACAGCCAACCTGGTGGATGAGATAAAAAAGCCACTGTAAGGTCTGCTTACCCTGAGAAGGCAGACTGTTCAACTCCATCTATAAATGTCAAGTGGAACACCACAGAAGAAGCAACTTCGTATGCAATCCATGTGGGACTGGCTTTATGAAAACTGGAACTGAGACATTCACATTCTACATGCCCATTACCCAGGTCATGTTTAAAAAAGGGATGGGGGAATGCCCTTTTTGCATGGGCATTCATGTAAATGTACCACTGCAAAATCAAGTTATAGTCAGAGAGACCTTATCAAATTTGCTATCTCAGCTTCTTCTCATGAGTCTTACAAATGCTAATAAAAATAATAGGTTAAGAAAGGAATGGTGAAGAGTAGAGATTAAGGACTCATCCCAGGAAAGTGGAAATGTTTAAATAGTTATTAAGAAATAGGGCGAATTTTAGAAACCTTGATGAGGTGAAACTGAGAGGAAAATGAAAAGCAAAACTGATGGGACTCATCTCGGCAGAGTGGGAATCTTTAGATGCCTATTCAGAAATAAAATGAGGGACTTTATCAAAGATGGCTGACTAAATGCAGCTGGGAAGTGCTGCTCTCACAGAGAGAAACCAAAATTTTGACTACACTAACATAATTTGAACAGATCTTTGGCGAGAAAATACCAAATGTGGATAGAGAAAAGACACAGTTGCTGAGTCTGAAGAGGGGGAAAGCTGGGAATCCCATGTAGAGTGCCCAAATGCTGTGGCTGGTTCCAGGCCCTAAACAGCACCTATCAAAGGGGTGAGTGAGTAAAGGGGCTGGAGAACTGCTCACTCTGCTGTGGACCTCTGGGATCCTAGTTTCAGAGGACTTCACTTTACCATGGACATGTGAGCTGGCAGGAGAATCTCCCCAGAGATTAGACAGAGAGAGATGAAGCAGGCACAGATCCTAGGACCTTTGACCATGCATCAGCTCCAAGGGAGATTGGCCATAAGCACACACCCCATAGGGCTGCCTGTCTCCCTCCCTTTGAGAGGCCCTGGCACCAGCTAACTGCTGGAGGAGAAGTGGGGACTGCTTCTCTGCGGAAATGGGGCACATCTATCCTGCAGGCCTACTTGCCCACTCGCCTGGCTGTCCTGTAGGAGTGTGTACACAGTGCAGCCTCTGCTGCCCAGCCTAGGTGCTTTGCTCCACCTAAGTGCTTTTGTTCAGACTAGGAGCCCTTCAGCTCCCACACTGCAGCCAGAACCCAACCCCCAGCATCTGGAGAGAGAGCACCATCAGGTCCTAGTACCCCGGGACAGCAGCCTGCAGCTCAGGAATACCAAGCTGGGGTCTGTGCTCAGCACTTAAACAGGGGAGGAGCCCATACTCTCAGAAAATGGCTAAGGCTGAGTTGAACAGGTTTGTGGACTGGCATGGGACCTAGTTGTGTCTCCCTCCACAGGGCTGGTCTAGTAAACATGTGGCCTATTTCCTGATCAGACATCTCCCCAATGGAGCCTCATGGCCAGAACGACCTAACAACTGTAGGATATAATAAATTCCTCTTCAAATGTTTTAGTCTGTCAATTGTTAAGTACAATTAGTTCTGAGATCCTCTCCAAAGAACTAATGTATCAGTATGTTCAGCTCCCCTGTTCTTTGATCTGCATTTTAAAGTTTAACTTCCTCATTCTCTTCATCTCCTTGCCTCTAGTTTCAGTAAAAAACACCCTCCTAGCCTCTATCACCTGCTCCATCCTGAGTAACCTCTGGTCACCTGCTCCATCCTGAGTCACCCCTGGTCACCTGCTCCATCCTAAGTCACCCCTGGTCAACTGCTCTGACCCAAGTCATCCTGAGTCACCTGTTCTGCAAGCATCCTTCCCACCAAACTACTCACCCTGCCACTCCAGCTTATACCCCTGCTCTCTTTAAAATAGCCAATCAGAATTAGCTTAGACTGTGCAGTCCAACCCTAGACAATAGGGGAACAACACAGCAGTAGGGGCTACCTGTGTCATGGATAAGAACCCCTTCCCCTCCCTTGTTCACGTGTACTCTCACCATTGCTCCATCCATGAGATGCACGCTTCTACAGAAGTAAATTGCCTTGCTGAGAAAATTTATGCTCAAGTGCTTTTTTCTTTTTTATTTTTATGCACCAAAAATTTATTTCTAACACAACAAAAATATGGGCACAGTGCCAGTGATCTGAGGTGGCTCTCCCAAGGCTCACTAGCAGACCTGCTGAGGGGGTCACCTCTTCCCCTTGCATGCAGAAACAACTGCAAATTCAAAGATACTACAAAGAACCATGTGGCTGAACAAAAGCCTATCTACTGCCCATTGCTCTGAAACGCCATCTAGTAAATCAAACTACAACACCAAAACTCACTTCACTAATTATGCCCTCTGCAAAACTAAGGAAAAGACGAAGAAAGACCCTGTACAGAGCCTAAGTCCTCTGAAAATTTCCAGAAACAAAGTCAATGGACTATATTCAATTTACAACACAGTTAAAGGAATACCAGCCTTCCTAGATGAGAAAGAATTAGCACAAGAACTCTGGCAATTCAAAAAGCCAGAGTGTCTCCTAACCTCTATACAAGCCCACTAGCTTCCCAATAATGGTTCTAAATCAGTCTGAATTGTCTGAAATTACAGTAATGGAATTCAGAATCTGGATGGCAAAGAAAGCTGATTGAGATTGAGGAGAAAGTTGAAACTCAATCCAAGGGAGCCATGTAATCCAGTAAAACAATGTGAGAGCTGAAATATGAGACAGTCATCTTACAAAAGACCAAAACTGAACTTCTTGAGCTGAAATTTACTGAAAGAACTTCACAACACAATAAAAAATATTAGCAGCAGAAGAGACTAAGCCAAGGAAAGAATCTCAGAGTTCAAAGACAGTTTCTTTGGATCCACTTACTTGGGATTATGTAAAGGGACCAAATATATGACTCATCAGCATTCTTGAGATAGGAGACAAAATAAGTAACTTAGAAAATATATTTGAAGATATAGTACACAAAAATTTCCCTAATCTTCCTAGAAAGGCCAAGATGCAAATCCAAGAAATATGGAGAACCCCAGCCAGATACTATACAATATGATCACCACCATGGGACCTAGTAAACAGATTCTCCAAGGTCAATGCAAAAAATAATAATAATAATAATAATAATAAATAAATAAATAAATAAAAATCTTAAAGGCAGCTAGAGAGAAGGGCCAGGTTACCTACAGAGGAAACTTCATCAGGCAGCAGCAGACTTCTCAGGAGAAACCTTACATGTCAGAAGAGATTGGGGACATACTTTTCAACATCATTGAAGAAAAGAAATTTGAACAAAAACTTTTATATCCTGCCTGAGATTAATAATTAAAGGAGAAATAAAATCCTTCTCAGACAAGTAAGTGCTGAGGGAATACATTTCAATTGGACCAGCCTTAGAAGAGGTTCTTAAGAAAGTGCTCAACATAGATTTGAAAGAATAACACCTACTACCATAATAGCACACTTAAGCATGTAACCCACAGCCACTGCAAATCAATTACACAATGAAGTCTACATAATAACCCACTAACAATATGATGACAGGATCAAAATCACACATTTCAATAGTAACTTTAAATATAAGCGGGGTAAATGACCCATTTAAAAGACCTAGAGTGGCAGGCTAGATAAAAAGATGTGACAAAACCATCTGTTGTCTTCAAGAGACCCATCTCACATGTAACAATACCCAGAGTTTAAAAGTAAAAGTGTGGATTTAAATCTACTGATGCAGAGAAGACAAAAAATAAAATAAAAAAGGCAGGAGTTGCTATTTTTATATCAGATAAAACAGACCTTAAACCAACAAAAATAAAGAAGAACCATAAAGAGCATTACATAGTGATAAAGGGTATAATCCAACAAGAAGCCCTAACTATCCCAAATATATACGTGCCCAACACTGGAGCATACATATTCATAAAACAACTTTTTGACCTATGCAAACACATAAGACGACCACACAATAATGGTGGGAAACTTCAAACCCCACTTAACCATGTTAGATCATCAAGGCAAAAAAATAACAAGGAAAATCTGGACTTAAATTCAATACTTGTTAAATTGGACCTAAGAGAAATCTACAGAATATTCCACCCAAAAAACACAAAATGTACATTCCCCTTATCTGCAAACGAAACAAATTCTAAGATCAACCACACTTGATTGGTCATAAAGCAAGCCTCAATCTATTGAAAAAAATTAAAATCATACCAAGGAAAATATCAGACAACAGTGCAATAAAAATAGAAATTAATACTAAGAAGATCTCTCAAAACTACACAAATACATGGAAGTTAAACAACTTACACCTGAATAATTACTAGGTGAACATCAAAATTAAGGCAGAAGGTCGGGCGCGGTGGCTCAAGCCTGTAATCCCAGCACTTTGGGAGGCCGAGACGGGTGGATCACGAGGTCAGGAGATCGAGACCATCCTGGCTAACACGGTGAAACCCCGTCTCTACTAAAAAATACAAAAAAAAAACTAGCCGGGCGAGGTGGCGGGCGCCTGTAGTCCCAGCTACTCGGGAGGCTGAGGCAGGAGAATGGCGTGGACCCGGGAGGCGGAGCTTGCAGTGAGCTGAGATCCGGCCACTGCACTCCAGCCTGGGAGACAGAGCTAGACTCCGTCTCAAAAAAAAAAAAAAAAATTAGGGCAGAAATTATTTAATTTCTTTGAAATTATTGAATATAGGGACAAAACTTACCAAAATCTGGGATACAGACAAAACAATGTTAAGAGGAAAGTTTATGGCCCTAAATGCCTTAATAAAATAGCTAGGAAGGTTTCAAAGTAACAATCTAACTTTGCACATAAAGTCCTAGGAAAAGAAGAACAAACCAACTCTAAACCAGAAGAAAAGAAATAACTAAAACTAAAGAAGAATGTAATGAAATTGAGATACAAAAATTTATACAAAAAGAATCAATGAAACAAAGAGTTGTTTCTTCAAAAAAATAAAATGAAATGAAATTGATAGACCCCCCTAGCTGGATTAACAACAACAACAACAACAAGAAAGAAGATCCAGATAAGCACAATCAGAAACAAAAAAAGTGATATTACCACTGATCCCACAAAAGATCCTCAAAAATTATTATGAACAACTCTATGACACAAATTACAAAATCTAG
The DNA here is from genome assembly GCF_049350105.2 of Macaca mulatta. Lineage (NCBI taxonomy): Eukaryota > Metazoa > Chordata > Mammalia > Primates > Cercopithecidae > Macaca > Macaca mulatta. The sequence goes on from NC_133416.1 coordinate 8,607,617, forward strand.
AGGAAACAAATTTCTGGAAGTGTATAATCTTCCAAGATTAAATCAAGAAAATAGGCTAAAACCCTAAATAGACCAATATCAACTTCTAAAATTGAATTAGTAATAAAGAACCTATCAAAAACAGCAAAAAAGTCTTCAGCAGATGGATTCACAAATTCTACCAGACATACAAACAAGAACTGATACTTAACCTACTGAAACTATTCCAAAAAATTGAAGAGGATATGCTTCTCACTAACGCATTCTATGAAGCCAGCATTAGCCTGAAACCAAAGTCTAACAGAGTCAAAACAAAGAAACTTCAGATGAATATTTCTCATGAACATAGATGCAAAACTCCTCAACAAAAGACTAGCAAATTCAATCCAGAAGCACACCAAAAAGTTAATACACCACAATCAAGTAGGCTTTATACCTGGGATGCAAAGCTCATTTAACATATACAAATCAATAAACATGTTTGATTCTCACATAAACAGAATCAAAAGCAAAAACCATATCATCATATTAATAAATGCAGAAAAATTCTCAATAAAATCCAACATCCCTTTATGACAAAACCCTCAACAGCCTAGGCATAGAAGAAACATACTCCAAAATAATAAGAGCTATCTATGACAAGCCCACAGCCAACATTATACTAATTGGGCAAAAGGTTGAATCATTGCCCTTGAGAACTAGAACAAGACAAGGATGCCCATTCTCACCACTCCCATTAAATGTAGTATTGGAAGTCTTAGCCAGAGCAATCAGACAAGAAATAAAAAGGCTTCCAAATAGAAAAAAAAAAAAAAAAAAAAAGTCAAACTATCTCCCTTCACTGACAATATAATTCTATGCTTGGAAAATCATAAAGATTCTGCCAAAAGGCTCCTAGAATTGATAGACAACTTTAGTGAAGTTTCAGGATTTAAAAAAAAAATGTAGAAAAATCAGGAGCATTTCTATACACCAATAACATCCAGGCTGAGAATACAATCAAGAATACAATCTTACTTACAATAACCACAAAGAAAATGACATGCCTAGGAAAACAGCTAACCCAGGATGTGAAAGATCTCTCCAAGGACAACTACAAGACACTGCAGAAAAAAATCAGAGATGACACAAATAAATGGAAAAACATTCCATACTCATGGATTGGAAGAATAAATACTGTAAACATGGCCATATTTGCCCAAAGCAATGTACAGATTCAAGATATTCCTATCAAGATAACAACATCATTCTTCACTGATTTACAAAATACTAATCTAAAACTCATATTGAATCAAAAAAAGATCCCAAAGAGCCAAAGTAATCCTCAGCAAAAGGAACAATGCCAGATGCATTAAACTATCCAACTTCAAAATATACTATAAAGCCACAGTAACCAAAACAGCTTGGCACAAAACAGGCACCAAAAAAAAGTACAAAAACAGACAAATATACCAGTGGAACAGAACAGAAAACTCAGAAATAAAGCCACACACCTACAACCACCTGACCTTTGACCAGGCTGACAAAAACAAGCATTAGAGAAAGGACTCCCTATTCAATAAATGGTACTAGAATAACTGGCTAGCCATATGCAGAGGATTGAAGCTAGGCCCCTACCTTTTACTACAAGCAAAATTAACTCAAAAAGAAGTAAAGATTTAAATGTAAGACCTCAAACTATAAAATTTTGGAAGACAACCTAGGAAATACTCTTATCAACATCAGACATTGGCAAAGAATTTTTGGCTAAGTCCCTAAAACCAATTGCAACAAAAACAAAAATAGACAAGTGGGACATGATTAAACTAAAGAGCTTCTGCACAACAAAAGAAATGATCAACATAGTGTGGAAAAAACATTTTAATGGTCCATCATTATGGTATGATAGATCTAAGTACTGGCAATCAGCCTGCGGACATGACAAAGCACATGGTTCATGCACCTAAAAAGCCATGATAAGTGAACAGAATGTGGACAAGGGGGTCAGCCTGTAAAAGGGAATAAAGTTTTGTTATTGGGAAATTGAAACCTAAGCAGGAAAACAGACTAGGGTATGACCCTATAAGGGGATAACGGAACCTGGGCGACATCCGGGAAGATGTAACCCCATAGTACTCAACCAATGAGGAACTAGGGGAGGGGCTTGCATGCTGGGAAATAAATTGTCTGCTGTAACTGCCCCAGGTGTATCTGCCTACCAGACACCCAATCTTGCAAGACTGCCACTAAATTCTTGCTTCTGCTGTTGTGTCTCTGAGCCCATTCTTTGGGGTTGGACAGGTGAATGTGTTTCTCACAAGCTTGGGGGCTCATCCGCGCCTGCATGAGGTGGGACTCTGGCTGAGAGGGGAGATGCGTCCCACCCAATTTTAGATGGCCCACTCTGAGCATTTTGGCTCCCCACAGAGGCCACAGACAAATCCAAGACTGTTATTCAGGAAGCAGCAAAGGTGATGCAGGGAGAAAAAGCTGGCACCATGGCAACCAGTCAACCTCCTGCATGAGCCAAGCTAGGAAAGTTGGACTGTAAGTACTACCTTGGTGGTTGGGCATTTTTGGAGGTCGTGTGTGCGTGACTGAGACATATCCCAGATACAAGCAAGTACGGAGTCCCAATCCACCATTCCGTTCTCCCAAGAGAGGGAAACAGCCAGACAAAAGAAGCAATTCTCTAGGTGTGCAAGAAATCTCCAGCAGGGGGAGTTGAGTACGTAGGAAGAAAACAGACACAGAGACTTACCAAAAATGGCAAACAAAAATTCTAGGCCTAGGGAACAAAGGAAAGAGGGAGCCAAAAAGACTTCCTCCAACATTCCCCCAGATAGTTCCTTGGGGAGAATTCTGCAGGTTTGGAGAGACAACCCTTGAACCAGGGACAAGAAAAAGCAAAAGATGATGAAGTATTTCTGTTTTATCTGGCTCAAAGACTTTTCATATATCAATGTTTTGGCCTAAGTTTGGCTCAGATGAGGATTGGGTGTGCCAAGCTTTAATTCTCTATGTGAATGATAAAACCACATCCTCACAAGAAGAGATACGTTACTTTCTCTGTTGGATCAAGGAATTAGCCCCCATGTTGCCCCTCAAGGAATAAGAAGAAAAAGAGCTTAATAAAAAGCCCTCGTCTGGTGAAAAGCCCAGGGACCCCTTGTCATGCTTTCCCCCTCCATATTTCTCACAGAATAAGGGCCAGGAAGATCAAGGGGCAGCAGGAGGGTTAGAGGAAGAAAGACCTGGAGACTGCGGGGGAGCCAAACCAAATGCTCCTTTAGAGCCTTATCCAAATTTAAGAAAAGGATTAGAACAATGTAAAAGGGATATTAAGGTCTACTCTATCCTTTCCAAACAGCAGACATCTCGCATGTTCCCCATTAGGGAACCTCCGTGCGGCTTTGTAAATGCTCTGCTTACAAGTACTGAAGTTAGCGATTTCAAAAAGGGGATGAACCCACTCCTAGAAGATCCCCTTTGTTTAGCAGATAAGTTGGACCAATTCCTATGGCCCAGCTTTTACACCTGGGCTGAATAATACCTATTATAAATATTCTATTCATAGAGGAAGAAAGGGGAATGGTTGGGAGAGTGGCCATGACTATCTGGGAGAGGCAACATCCTCTCAGAAAAGGAGTCTCATCAGCCGAACAAAAATTTCCAAATGTCCATCCTGAATGGGATAATAATTATCCCATGGATCACGCCCAAATGCAGTACCTCAGGGAAATAATAATTAAAGGGATTAAAGAGTCCACTCCTAGGACAAAAAATATCTCTAAAGCATTTGAGATTCAACAAGAAAAAGAAGAAATCCCCTCTTCATTCTTGCAGAGGCTCAGAGACCAAATGAGGAAATACTCAGGATTAGATCCACAGGACTCAGTAGGGTAAGGCCTTTTGAAGGTTAACTTTGTAACTAAAAGCTGCCTGACATTACTAAGAAACTACAAAATATTGGTAGATGGAATGAGAAACTGATTAAAAAATGACTGAGGGAAGCTCAGAAGGTCTTTGTAAGGAGAGAGGAAGAGAAGCAGAAACAAAAAGTGAAAACCATGTTTTTCACTGTGGAAGAGGTAGTTAGAAAAAGGTTAGATTAAGATCTCCCTCAAAAGAGACAAGGGAATGATAAATTTTGATATAGAGAAAGAAGGGAAATGCAGGGAAAAGCTCCTAAGACTACAAATGGATGTTACAAGTGTGGAAAGCCAGGGCATTTTAAAAGAGAATTTCCTGAAAGGAAAAAAGAAGAAAAGGTGATCCCCCTTATGACCTTTGATGAAGGTTGCAGGGGGTCAGGGGTTCCTTCTGAGTAGGTACCACCAGGAACCCTTGATAGATTTGAGGGTGGGACCCAAGGGGGAAAAAGTGACATTCTTGGTTGACACTGGGGAGATTCGCTCCTCCCTAACTCAACAACCAAAGGGTACAGAACTCTCTAAGGAAAACTTGACAATATCAAGGGTAAAAGGGGAGGTATTTTGGGTTCTGATATTCAAGAAAATTTTAATTATATTGAGACCAGATCAAATTGAGGGGTCACTCCTATATGTTCCTGAAGCAGGAACTAACCTGGGTCAAGACTTGATTGTGAGACTGGGTTTAGGATTAGGAATAGAGGAGGAACAAATAAAAGTAATGGTGGACCTCCAAATAGAGAGGAAGGAAAGAAAAATCGATCCCCTTGTGTGGGTTAGGGAAAGCAACAAGGGAGTGTTAAAAATGACACCCTTATACACTGAACTAAAACAACCAGGAGAAGTAATTTGCAGAAAACAATACCCCATTCATATTGAAGGGAGAAAAGGTTTCCAACTAGTAATAGAGGGGTTGATTAGAGATGGACTATTGTAACCCTCCATGCCACCATACAATACCCCAATTCTCCCAGTTAAGAAGCCTGATGGGTCATATAGATTAGTGCAAGATCTAAGGACTATAAATCGAATTGCCCAAACCTGCCACCCTGTGATGCCTAACCCCTACACCCTCCTCAGTAAGATACCCTATGAACATAAGTGGTTTAGTGTGATAGATCTAAAAGATAGATTCTGAACATGTCCCCTAGACTTTAGGAGTAGGGACCTCTTTGCCTTTGAATGGGAAAATCCCATGAATGGGAGAAAACAACAGTACCACTAGACTGTACTGCCACAAGGTTTTACAGAAGCCCCACATTTATTTAGTCAAGTCTTAAGTCCTGGAGGAAATCCAACCTTCCAGGGGAACCCAGTTATTACAATATGTGGATGATCTTTTAATTTCTTGAGAGAGGAGAGCCAAGGTTTCAGAAACCACCATAAGCTTGCTTAATTTCCAAAAAGAAAGGGAATTGTGAGTCTTCAAGAACAAATTGCGGCATGTTAGGGGCCATTTTGAGCTTTAGGAAGTTTTAGGGGTATCTGGTTACCTTGGTAAGCCAAGGGGCTGAGCTGCCCCTTTTCTCCCAAAGTTCTCCATGGAAAAAAGTGTACCGAAGACAATGGGGAAGAAAATGCCATGTTACAGTTAGCTGGACTTGTGCTGAAACTCCTGTGTGGCTCTTTTTGGTAAGCTGGGGTGATTACTAGCAAGATGGCCTAATAGGAACAGCTCTGGTCTACAGCTCCCAGCAAGATCATCGCAGAGGGCAGGTGATTTCTGAATTTCCAACTGAGGCACCCAGTTCATCTCATTAGGACTGGTTGGACAGTGGATGCCGGGCACCCGTGGAAGGCAATCCGAAGGGCATCACCTCACCCAGGGGCAAGGAGTTGAGGAATCGTCTTTCCTACCCAAGGTAAGCTGTGAGCATCTGAGCCTGTGGAACTCTGAAACAGATACTGCACTTGTTCCATGGTCTTTGCAACTTGCAAACCAGGAAATTCCCTCCAGTGCCTATGCAACCAGGGTCCTGGGTTTCAAGCACAAAACTCAGCAGCCATTTAGGGAGACACCAAACTAGCTGTAGGAGTTCCTTTTTTTCATATGCCAGTGGTATCTGCAATGCCAGTGAGACAGAACCATTCACTTCCCTAGAAAGGAGTACTGAAGCCAGGGAGCCAAGTGGTCAGGCTCGGTGGGTCCCACCCCCACAGAACCCAGCAAACTAAGATCCACTGGCTTGAAATTATTGATGCCACCACAGCAGCAACCTGAGATAGACCTGGAGGTTCAAGCTTGGTGGGGGGAGGGACATCCGCCATTGCTGAGGCTTCAGTTCGCAGTTTTCTGCTCACAGTGTAAACAAAGCTGTTGGGAAGTTTGAGCGGGGCAGAGCCCACTGCAGCTCAGCAAGGCCACTGCTGCCAGACTGCCTCTCTAGATTCCTCCTCTCTGGGCAGGGCAACTCTGAAAAAAAAGGCAGCAGCCCCAGTCAGGGGATTATAGATAAAACTCCCATCTCCCTGGGACAGAGCACCTAAGGAAAGGGGAGACTGTGGGCAAAGTTTCAGCAGACTTAAATGTTCCTGCCTGACAGCTCTGAAGAGAGCAGCAGACCTCCCAGCAAAGCGTTCGAGCTCTGCTAAGGGTCAGACTGACTCCTCAAGTGGACTTCTGACCCCCATGTATCCTGACTGGGAAACACCTCCCAGTAGGGGCCAACAGACACCTCATACAAGAGAGCTCTGGCTGGTATCTGGCAGGTGCCCTTCTGGGATGAAGCTTCCAGAAGAAAGATCAGGAAGCAATCTTTGCTGTTCCGCAGCCTCTGCTGGTGATGCCCAGGCAAACAGGGTCGGGAGTGGGCCTCCAGCAAACTCCATCACACTGGCAGCAGAGGGGCCTGACTGTCAGAAGGAAAACTAACAAACAGAAAGAAACACTACATCCACTCAGAGACCGCATTTGAAGGTCACCAACATCAAAGACCAAAGGTAGATAAATCCACAAAGATGGAGAGAAACCAGCACAAAAACACTGAAAATTCCAAAAACAAGAATGCCTCTTCTCCTCCAAAGGATCACAACTCCTCACCAGCAAGGGAACAAAACTGACCAGAGAATGAGTTTGATAAATTGACAGAAGTAGGCTCTGGAAGGTGGGTAATAACAAACTCCTCCAAGATAAAGGAGCATGTTCTAATCCAATGCATGGAAGCTAAGAACCTTGAAAAAAGGTTAGACAAATTGCTAACTAGAATAACCAGTGTAGAGAAGAACATAAATGACCTAATGGAGCTGAAAAACACAGCACAAGAACTTCGTGAAGCATACACAAGTTTCAATAGCCAAATCAATCAAGAGGAAGAAAGAATATCAGTGATTGAAGATCAACTTAATGAAATAAAGCATGAAGACAAGATTAGAGAAAAAAGAATGAAAAGGAATGAACAAAACCTCCAAGAAATATGGGACTATGTGAAAAGAACAAATCTACATTTGACTGGTGTACCTGAAAGTGACAAGGAGAATAAAATCAAGTTGGAAAACATTCTTCAGCATGTTATCCAGAAGAACTTCCCCAACCTAGCAAGACAGGCCAACATTCAAAGTCAGGAAATACAGAGAACACCACAGAGATACTCCTTGAGAAGAGCAACCCCAAGACACATAATCATCAGATTCACCAAGGTTGAAATGAAGGAAAAAATGTTAAGCGCAACCAGACAGAAAGGTCGAGTTACCCACAAAGTGAAGCCCATCAGACTAACAGCAGATCTCTCAACAGAAACCCTACAAGCCAGAAGAGTGGAGGCCAATATTCGACATTCTTAAAGAAAAGAATTTTCAACCCAGAATTTCATATCTAGCCAAACTGAGCTTCATAAGTGAAGGAGAAATAAAATCCTTTACAGACAAGCAAATACAGAGAGATTTTGTCACCACCAGGCTTGCCTTACAAGAGCTCCTGAAGGAAGCACCAAATGTGGAAAGGAACAACTGATACCAGCCACTGCAAAAACACACCAAATTGTAAAGAACATCAACACTATGAAGAAACTGCATCAACTAACGGGAAAAACAACCAGCTAGCATCATAATGACAGGATCAAATTCACACATAACAATATTAACCTTAAATGTAAATGGGCTAAATGCTCCAATTAAAAGACACAGACTGACAAATTGGATAAAGAGTCAAGACCCATCAGTATGCTGTATTCAGGAGACCCATTTCACGTGCAAAGACACACATAGGTTCAAAATAAAGGGATGGAGGAATATTTACCAAGCAAATGGAAAGCAGAAAAAAGCAAAAGTTGCAATCCTACTCTCTGATAAAACAGACTGTAAATTAACAGATCAAAAGAGACAAAGAAGGGCATTACATAATGATAAAGGGATCAATCCAGTAAGAAGAGCTAACTATCCTAAATATATATGCACCCAATACAGGAGCACCCAGATTCATAAAGCAAGTCCTTAGAGACCTACAAAGGGACTTAGACTCCCACACAATAATAGTGGGAGACTTTAACAGGCACTGTCGATATTAGATCAATGAGACAGAAAATTAACAAGGATATTCAGGACTTGAACTCAGCTCTGTACCAAGCAGACCTAATACACATCTACAGAACTCTCCACCCCAAATCAACAGAATATACATTCTTCTCAGCACCTCATCACACTCACTCTAAAATTGACCACATAATTGGAAGTAAAACACTCCTCAGCAAAAGCAAAAGAATGCAAATCATAACAAACAATCTCTCAGACCCACAGTGCAATCAAATTAGAATTCAGGATTAAGAAACTAACTCAAAACTGCACAACTACATGGAAACTGAACAATCTGCTTCTGAATGATTACTGGCTAAATAACATAATAATGGCAGGAACAAAGATGTTCTTTGAAACCAATGAGAATGAAGACACAATGGACCAGAATCTCTGGGAAACATTTTAAGCAGTGTGTAGAGGGAAATTTATAGCACTAAATGCCCACAAGAGAAAGCAGGAAAGATCTAAAACTGACACGCTAATATCAAAATTAAAAGAACTACAGAAGCAACAGCAAACAAATTCAAAATCTAGCAGAAGACAAGAAAGTTAACTAAGATCAGCGCAGAACTGAAAAAGATAGAGACATGACACAAGAAACCCTTCAAAAAATCAATGAATCCAGGAGCTGATTTTTTGAAAAGATCAACAAAATAGACCACTAGCCAGACTAATAGAGAAAAGAGACAAGAATCAAACAGATACAATAAAAAATGATATAGGGGATATCACCACTGATCCCACAGAAATACAAACTATCATCAGAGAATACTATAAACACCTCTATGCAAATAAACTAGGAAATCTAGAAGAAATGGTTAAATTCCTGGACACATACACCCTCCCAAGTTTAAACCAGAAAGAACTCGAATCCCTGAATAAACCAATAACAAGTTCTGAAATTGAGGCAGTAATTAATAGTCTACCAACCAAAAAAGTCCAGGACCAGATGGATTCACAGCCAGATTCTACCAGAGGTACAAAGAAGAGCTGATACCATTTCTTCTGAAACTATTTCAATCAATAGAAAAAGAGGTAAGCCTCCCTAACGCATTTTATGAGGCCAGCATCATCCTGATACCAAAACCTGGCAGAGACACAACAAAAAAGAAAAGTTCAGGTCAATATCCCTGATGAACATCAATGCAAAAATCCTCAATAAAATACCGGCAAACCAAATCCAACAGTACATCAAAAAGCTTATCCACCATGATCAAGTTGGCTTCATTCCTTGGATGCAAGGCTGGTTCAACATATGCAAATCAATAAATGTAATCCATCACGTAAACAGAAACAATGACAAAAACCACAAGATTATCTCGATAGATGCAGAAAAGGTCTTTGACAAAATTTAACACCCCTTCATGCTAAAAACTCTCAATAAACTAGGTATTGATGGAGCGTATCTCAAAATAATAAGAGCTATTTATTACAAACTCACGGCCAATATAATACTAAACGGGCAAAAACTGGAAGCATTCCCTTTGAAAACCAACACAAGACAAGGATGCCCTCTCTCACCAATCCTATTCAACATAGTAGTGGAAGTTCTGTCCAGGGAAATCAGGCAAGAGAAAGAAATAAAGGGTATTAATAGGAGGAGAGGAAGTCAAATTGTCTCTGTTTGCAGATGACATGATTGTATATTTAGAAAACCCCATTGTCTCAGCCCAAAATCTCCTTAAGCTCATAAGCAACTTCAGCAAAGTCTCAGGATACAAAATCTATGTGCAAAAATCACAAGTATTCCTATACACCAACAACAGACAAACAGAGAGCCAAATCATGAGTGAACTCCCATTCACAATTGCTACAAAGTGAATAAAATACCTGGGAATACAATTTACAAGGAATGTAAAGGACCTCTTCAAAGAGAACTACAAACCACTGCTCAGGGAAATAAGAGAGGACACAAACAAGTGGAAAAACGATCCATGCTAATGGATAGGAAGAATCAATATTGTAAAAATTGCCATAATTCCCAAAGTAATTTATAGATTCAATGCTATCCCCATAAATCTACCAATGACTTTCTTCACAGAACTGGAAAAAACTACTTTAAACTTCATATGGAACCAACAAAGAGCCCGCATAACCAAGACAATCCTGGGCAAGAAGAACAAAGCTGGAGGCATCATGCTACTTGACTACAAACTACAGGCTACAGTAACCAAAACAGCATGGTGCTGGTACCAAAAACAGATATATAGACCAATGGAACAGAACAGAACAGAGGCCTCAGAAATAACACCACACATCTACAACCATCTGATCTTTGACAAACCTGACAAAAACAAGAAATGGGGAAAGGATTCCCTATTTAATAAATGGTGTTAGGAAAACTGGCTAACCATATGCAGAAAACTGAAACTGGACCCCTTCCTTACACCTTATACAAAAATCAACTCAAGATTGATCAAAGGCTTAACCATAAGATCTAGTACCCCAAAAATTCTAGAAGAAAACATGGGCAATACCAATCAGGACATAGACATGGGCAAAGACTTCATGTTTAAAACACCAAAAGCAATGACAACAAAAGCCAAAATTGACAAATGGAATCTAATTAAACTAAAGAGCTTCTGCACAGCAAAAGAAACTATCATCAGAGTGAACAGGCAACCTATAGAATGAGAGAAAATTTTTGTAATATATCCTTCTGACAAAGGGCTAATGTCTAAAATCTACAAAAAACTTCAACAAATTTACAAGAAAAAAAAACCCCATCAAAAAGCGGGCAAAGGATATATGAACAGACACTTCTCAAAAGAAGACATTTATGCAGCCAACAGACATATGAAATAGTGTTCATCATCACTGATCATTAGAGAAATGCAAATCAAAACCACAATGAGATACCATCTCACACCAGTTAGAATGGCAATCATTAAAAAGTCAATAAACAACAGATGCTGGAGAGGATGTGGAGAAATAGGAATGTTTTTACACTGTTGGTAGGAGTGTAAATTAGTTCAACCATTGTAGAAGATAGTGTGCTGATTCCTCAAGGATCTAGAACTAGAAATACCATTTGACCCAGCCATCCCATTACTGGGTATATACCCAAAGGATTATAAATTGTGCTACTATAAAGACACACGCACATGTATGTTTATTGCAGCACCATTCACAATAACAAAGACTTGGAACCAACCCAAATATCCATCAATAATAGACTAGATAAAGAAAATGTGGCACATATGCACCATGGAATACTATGCAGTCATAAAAAAGGATGAGTTCATGTCCTTTCCAGGGACACGGATGAAGCTGGATACCATCATTCTCAGCAAACTGTCACAAGAACAGAAAACCAAACACCAAATGTTCTCACTCATAGGTGGGAGTAGAACAATGAGAACACAAGGACATGTGGAGGTGAACATCACACACTGGGGCCTGTCTGTGGAGTGGGGGCCTATGGGAGGGGTAACATTAGGAGAAATACCTAATGTAGGTGATGGGTTGATAGGTGCAGCAAACCACCATGGCATGTGTATACCTATGTAATAAAACCACACGTTCGCACACATACCGTAGAACTTAAAGTACAATAATAATAATAATAAAAAAGAACAAATTGCAATTTATAGAAAAAGAAGTTAAATATTTAGGATACCTGATTAGTGAAGGAAAGTGGAAAATAAACCCAGAAAGAATATCAGGAATAGTGGTTCTGCCTTTGTCTAAAACAAAGAGAGAGCTCCAAAATATGTTAGGTTTAACTGGCTACTGTAGGTGCAGGTCCTCATGACATCCCCAATCCTAGCCCTCCTATTTTTAGAGAAACCAGTCCATCTGTTTGTAATGGTAGACCAGGGTGTGGTCCTTGGGGTGCTCACTCAAACCTGGGGAGGGAAGAGGCAATCTGTTGTTTTTGTCCCCAGGCTTCTTGATTCTGACTCTCAAGGGTGGCCCTAATGTGTGCAAGCAGTACCTGTCACAGCCCCACTGGCAGAGGAAAGTCGAAAGCTAATCTTTGGTGGGGCCCTAATAGTGAGCACCCCACATCAGGTCAGGAATATATTAAATCAAAAATCTAGGAGATGGTTAATGGATTCTCATATTCTAAAATATGAAGTCATATTACTAGAAAAAGATGATTTGGTTGTAACAACAGATACTTGACTGAATCCAGCCAGTTTCCTATGGGAAGGAGAGGAGAACAAAGAGGCATGAGACCATAACTGCTTAGACATCATAGAATGCCAAACCAAAGTTAGACCAGACCTTAGAGAAGCTCCACGACATGATGGGATTAGGTTGTTTGTGGATAGGTCATCCCAAGTGACAGATGGCAAGATATATAATAGTTATGCTGTCATTGATGGAAATGAATACTCCCTATGTGAGGAAGGTAGATTACCTAATGGCTGGTTGGCCCAAACCTGTGAATTATATGCTCTTAACTAGGCCCTAAAGCTCCTTGAAGGCCAAGAAGGCACTGTATATACTGACTCTAAATATGCCTTTGGGATGGTACACACTTTTGGAGAAAATCTATACAGAGCAGGGCTTAAGAAATAGCAAGGGAAAGGAACAGATACATGGGAAACTAGTCAGCAGGTCTTAAAGAGACTTCTGCTTTCAGCAGAGATAGCCATAGTTCATTTAAGTGGCCATGAGAAAGGGAACGCTATGGAAGCTGTAGGGAACAAGCTTGCTGATTAAGCTGCCAAACAAGCCTCTCTGCAGGAAGAAATTAGGCTATTTAACCTAATTCCAGACATCCTGAAGTTAATACTAAGGTCCCAATTCACTAGAGAAGAGAAAGAGAAACTAGGCAAGATAGGGGCCACTCAGACTGAAAATGGAAGGTGGGTACTTCCTGATGGGAAAGAAATGATAAGTAAACCCCAGATGAGAGAACTAATGTCTATGTTACACAAACGGAGTCACTGGGGACCCCAGGCTCTGTGTGATGTAATGCTTAAGAATTATGGATGTATAGAGATTTACACCCTCACTAAACAACTATGTAGAAGCTGTGTAACTTGTCAAAGAATAAACAAAAAGGTGATTAGAAAACAGGCCTTTGGAGGAAGACCTCCTGGACTAAGACCATTTCAGAGCATTCAAGTAGATTTCACAGAAATGTCCAAGGTAGGAAGACTAAAGTATTTGTTGGTGATCATAGATCACCTTTCCAGCTGGGTGGAAGCCTTTCCCTTTCTGACAGCCACTGCTTGGAATGTGGTAAAAATAATATTAGAACAGAGTTTACCTAGATTTGGCCTGGTGGAAAATACTGATTTGGACAATAGAAACCACTTTACCTAAAGGATGCTAAGGGGAATTATGGAAGGTTTACACATTAGATGGGATTATCACACCCCTTGGCATCTCCCTTCCTCTGGAAAGGTAGAGGGAATGAATCAAACTCTCAAAAAGCATATTACCAAACTAATCTTAGAAACGAAAATGCCTTGGAGCAAATATCTCCCAATAGCACTCCTTAGGATTAGGACAGCCCCAAGAAAATACTTGGGATTGTCTCCCTATGAGTTATTATATGGGTTCCCTTGTTTGGACAGAGCTACAGATCTTCCTACTAGGGAAACCAGGGACCAATTCTTAAGGAATTATATACTGGCCATACTCTCCATCCTGTCATCCCTTAGGTTAAAAGGACTTCTGACTGAAACTCCACCTCTTGAGTTCATGACTCACCACTCCCAGGCTGGTGACACAGTGCTAATTAAGACTTGAAAAAAAGACAAGATCCACCCAAGTTGGGAGAGTCCCTATCAAGTGCTCCTGACCATGAAAACAGATATGCAAACAGCTGAACAAAAGTGGACTCACTTTACTCAAGTCAAGGAACTGGTAAAAACAAACAAACTAACAAAAAACAGAAGGGAGATTAAAAAAAAAAAAAAATGGGAGGCAGGGCAGGGTGACTCATACATGTAATCTCAGCACTTTGGTAGGCCGAGGTGGGTGGATCACTTGAGGTCAGGAGTTTGAGACCAGCCTGGCCAACATGGTGAAACCCTGTCTCTATTGAAAATATAAAAATTAGCCGGCATGGTGGTGTATGCCTATAATTTCAGCTATTCAGGAGGCTGAGGTAGAAGAATCACTTGAACCTGGGAGGTGAAGTTTGCAGGGAGCCAAGATCACACCACTGCACTCCAGCCTGAACAACAGAGCAAGGCCCCACTTAAAAAAAAAAAAAAAAGAAGAAGAAGAAGAAAAGAAAACCAATGCAAGGTGCATGGGTCACCCAAGGAAACCTTAAAGTTAACTCTGAGAAAAACCTAAAAAGAAAACATGAGCTGGCCTTATCTCTGGAAGTCAATATGGCTGGGATGGGTTACTATACAAAGAGCAGAAGGTCAAAATGGAAATTGGCAGGGGACCCCTCCATACCCAATCAGGTTAGTGGTTAATGTGACCAAGACAGTAGCACCCCACACTATAAGATTTGATGCCTGCCAGGTTTTATCTCATGGGAATTTAGAAAACCAGAGACAGCTCTTGCAGGTGGATAAATATATTTGTTCTGAACAAGATATAGCTTATGACAGGGCATCACCCTGCCCCAGCTGGAATGATGTATGATGGACTACCAAATTTCATGGTTGGACAATAAACATGAGGTGGGTAACACTGAGCTGGAGACCCTTGAAGAATAAACTACATCTGTCCAAGGGCTCCCCACCAAATAACTGCTGGAATATAGAATGAAATCCTACACTTATCACCATTGACAATCCAGCCATTCTAGACCAAGAACCAAACGTACTGTCTCGAGTATATGGTTAGGGGCAGACATCACAAGAAAAGACGCCATACGGTGATTTGTTCTCAAACTGATCGAGAACTTGACCAACCCCATTTGCCTGGGACTACTCCAACCCCAGACCCTAACAAACACTTTAATCCACCAAATAATTACCCTAAAAGAGTAGAAATAATTGAAGTAAAGGATTCCTTAGAAACCTAAGAATTTGAGACTTGTAAGAAAATCTAAGCAAATCTTAGAAATTGAGACAGAGAACAGAGATGTGAATGCCTGGGTCAAATGGCTCAAATTTTTGGTATAGACACTCAACAAGAGCATCTACTACACGTGTGCTGTGGGAAGACCTCAGGCACAGGTGTTTCTGTTTCCCCTAGCCTGGGATATTGATCCTGAAGAAATGTGTTGCATGTTGGCTCCTGTGGGGAAAAGAAAGAGAGATCAGCCTGTTACTGTGTCTATATAGAAAGAAGTAGACATAAGAGACTCCATTTTGTTCTGTATTTGAGATGCTGTTAATCTGTGACCCTACCCCCAACCTTGTCCTTGCAAGAGACATGTGCTGTGGTGACTCAAGGTTTAATGGATTTTGGGCTGTGCAGGACGTGTCTTTGTTAAACAAGTGCCTGAAGGCAGCTTGCTGGTTAAAAATCCTGCCCGTCCCTGGGCAATGGAACACCTCGGTGTAAAACCCGATTGTATGCTCTGTTTACTGAGATAGGAGAAAACCACCTTATGACATAAGGTGAGACTTGCTGGTGGGACTTGCTGGCGGGACTTGCTGGCCGTAATGCTGCTAAGAGGTTTATGGAGATGTTTGCATATGCGTATCAAGGCACAGCATTTTCCTTTGAACTTATTCATGTCACAGAGATCTTTATCCATATGTCTTACTGCTAATTTTCTCCCTAAAATGATCCTATTGTCCTGCCACTCCCTTATCTTTAAGATGGTAAAGATAATTATCAATAAATACTGAGGGAACTCAGAGACCGGTGTGGCTGGTGTGGCGTGGGTCCTCTGTATGCTGAGCGCCGGTCCCCTGGGCCCACTTTTTCTTTATACTTTGTCTCTGCGTCTCATTTCTTTTCTCAAGTCTCTCGTTCCACCTAACGAGAAACGCCCACAGGTGTGGAGGGGTAGGCCACCCCTTCAGGCTCCATACCAGGACAAGAATGCATGGGGAAATGAGGTTCATAGGAGTCTGTCATTGATCTTTCCGACATTGTGGAGATCAGATTCCAGAGCAATCCTCTCCTTCTCTATAGGGAATATCAACCACTCCTCTTGCCTCTTTAGGCAGGGGCAGAGTTCATTAAGCCTGTAGGAGAACTCTTGACTTGTACCCACATCCTAAACATCACTGGTAAGTCAGGCAATGGCAATTA
The DNA here is from genome assembly GCF_049350105.2 of Macaca mulatta. Taxonomy (NCBI): domain Eukaryota; kingdom Metazoa; phylum Chordata; class Mammalia; order Primates; family Cercopithecidae; genus Macaca; species Macaca mulatta. The sequence continues at coordinate 8,624,149 of NC_133416.1, forward strand.
CTCAGCTCTTACATACCCTGGGCTGATGTCTGATGGTATTATGGGAACAGGAACCTTGGTAACCTGTTACCATCTAATTGGACCAGGACTGGGGCTTTAGTTCAGTTGGCCATTCCCTTCACCCTGGCATTCCATAAAATACCTGAAAATACACAAGGCCATTGAAACTAGAGAGACTTGACAATTCTTTTTTTCTCATAAAAATATTATATTTTTCAGAAGAAATATTACATATAATACATTGAAAATCACTCATTGCTTTTTCTTCTTTTTTCCATGAATGTGTAGGTGTCTGAGTCTCTTGTATTTCTTCTTTTATACAAGATATGAGCTGTTTGAAAACTATTTCATTATCTTTATCATCATCATTCATTTCAGCCACTTCAAATTTTTGTCTCTCCAAAAATGTTGGTGTAAAAACTGGTATGGGGCCCTGGCTATCCACAGTCTTCTCAGAAGTGTCAAGAATGCCTAAAACCTTTCTCTTCTTTCATGAAACCTGACCTTTTGTAGATGTCTGATGATTAGTTTTTAAAATACTTTATGTTTTCTGTAAAACCAAAGAAGGAAAATCATAATCAATTCCTTTTTAGTTCATTTCTTCCTGAGTAATCTTTCTTTCTTTTTAAATCATTCCTCCGGCCGGGCGCGGTGGCTCACGCCTGTAATCCCAGCACTTTGGGAGGCCGAGGCGGGCGGATCACAAGGTCAGGAGATCGAGACCACGGTGAAACCCCGTCTCTACTAAAAATACAAAAAATTAGCCGGGCGCGGTTGTGGGCGCCTGTAGTCCCAGCTACTCGGGAGGCTGAGGCAGGAGAATGGCGTGAACCCGGGAGGCGGAGCTTGCAGTGAACTGAGATTGCGCCACTGCACTCCAGCCTGGGCTGGGCGACAGAGCGAGACTCCGTCTCAAAAAAAAAAAATAAAAAAAAAAATAAAAAATAAAAAATAAATCATTCCTCCATCCGTAGCTTTTGTGTTAGTGTCCAATTCTGATTATACCATTTCACTGATGGATATGATGGCTGCTTAAATGGAACATTCCAGTCTTTAAAGATTTCTTTTTTTTTTTTTTTTTTTTTTTGAGGCGGAGTCTCGCTCTGTCGCCCAGGCTGGAGTGCAGTGGCGCGATCTCGGCTCACTGCAAGCTCCGCCTCCCGGGTTCCCGCCATTCTCCTGCCTCAGCCCCCCGAGTAGCTGGGACTACAGGCGCCGCCACCACGCCTGGCTAATTTTTTTGTATTTTTAGTGGAGACGGGGTTTCATTGTGTTAGCCAGGATGGTCTCGATCTCCTGACCTCGTGATCCGCCCGTCTCGGCCTCCCAAAGTGCTGGGATTACAGGCTTGAACCACCGCGCCCAGCCTAAAGATTTCTTTATGTACTTTTTCAGGTGGCATATAATGACACTCCACGAGTCTTTCACCAAACAGGTAGTTGTTCATTGTTTCAGCAACCATCTTGGCAACATCCTCAAACTCAAACTTCACAGATGCAGAGCCTTTGCTATTTCCAGTCCTTTTACTTCTGAACAGTCTGAACCATGTAACAGTGCCAAACTGGGAGAAATACGAAAAGATCTGGGTTTCATTAAGTGGGTGGCACACAAAGACGACTGCAGGAGTAAGTTGTTCTTGTTCTTTTTGCTGGGTTGTGCGCTTGCGAACCTGTACCACCTCCTTTTGAAACTCGACATCTTCCTGTGGGTTAAGTGACAGGATTGGCCCAGCTGGGACAGAAAATGCTGCCATGCCAAAAGTGGCCATCACTAAATCCATGAGGCACTCCTGGAAATGTCAGGTTCTCAGCTCCCTGACAAATTTTTCTTATCATAATATATATGTTGACTTAATAGGAGTCCCTAGAGGAGGTGCTTAATGAATTTAAGGCCTGAAATCAAACAGCTGCTGGGTTTCAGTCAACACTCTTCTCATGATCAACTATTAATAAAAATGTAGATTGGATTAATTCTATTTATTATTATCAACAGAAATTCATCAATTATACTTGGGACATCCTCAAAGGGGTGGCTAGCCAGTTACATGCCACCGGCTGAATGGCCTGGGAAAAGAGGCTTGAACTAGACATGATACTAGCAGATAAAGGGGGCATTATGTGTTATGCTGGGTGGGAAATGTATTTTCATTCCCAAGAATACTGCCCCAGATTGAACTATCGCAAAAGCATTACAAGGACTGAAAACTCTTGCCAACTGGAAGAAAATGCTGGAATTGATGATCGATTTACTGGTTGGCTAGAAGGTTGGTTTGGGAAATGGAAAGGTGTGGTAGCTTCAGTTCTTACATCTCTAATAATTGTAGCAGGGGCATTAACAGCAGTGGGATGCTACATTATCCCTTGTTTAAGGGGACTAGCACAAAGGTTAATTGGAACAGCTATTAACAAACAAATGCCCATGACCTATCAGCAAAATAACTTACTGTTGTTAGACACTTAACCAGACTATGAAAAAGAAAGTAAAGTAGTCCTAAAATGATTTGAGGACCAAAGGACCTAAAGATTAAAGTAAAAATAAGACCAAAAGATAAGAAAGAAGAAAGAAGGAAGGAAGAAGGAGAGAAAGAGAGACAGAGAAAGAGAAGAAAAGGGAACTTGTAAGAAAACATTTTAATGGTCCATTTTCAAGGCATGATAGATCTAAGTACTCGCAGTCAGCCTGTGGATGTGACAAACTGCATTGCTTATGCATGAAGGAAGTCATAATAAGCAAACAGAAGGTAGAGGAAGGTTAGCCCATAAAAGGGAATAAAGTTTTGTTATTCGGAAATCAAAACTTAAGCAAGGAAGGGGACCAGGGTATGACCCTATAAGGAGATAGTGAAACTTAGGTGACATCTGGGAAGATTGTAACCCAATAGTACTCGACTAATGAGGAACTGGGGGAAGGACTTGTGTGCTAGGAAATAAATTGCCTGCTGTAACTGCCCTGGGTGTGCCTGCCTACCAGATACCTGATCTTGCAAGACTGCTATTAAAAGTTTCACTCCCACCTGGTGCAGTGGCTCATGCCTGTAATCCCAGCACTTTGGGAGGCCAAGGTGGGCAGATCACTTGAGGTCAGGAGTTCAAGACCAGCCTGGCCAATATGGTGAAACCTCATGTCTACTAAAAATACCCAAAAATTAGCCAGATATTGTGGCATGTGCCTGTAATCCCAACTACTCAGGAGGTTGAGGCAGGAGAATTGCTTAAACCCAGGAGGTGGAGGCTGCAGTGAGCCAAGGTCATACCACTGCACTCCAGCCTTGGCAACAGAGCAAGACTCCATCTTAAAAAATAAAAAGTCTCACTTCCACTGTTCATGTCTCTTCTTTGGGTTTGGATGGGTGAATGTGTTTCTCACAAGAGCAAATAGACAATGTTCAGAATGGGAGAAGATATCTGCAAACTCTGTCTGACAAAGACATGACATCCAGAAAACAGGGAACTTAAATCAACAAGCCAAAAACAATCCCATTAAAAAACAGGCAAAGGTCTTCTCCCTTCTCTCACTTGTCCTCCTCTCCCCGTTGCCACCACAGTGGTGGCTGCCAGGTATGGTGTCCATGGGCTGGTTGGTTTGTCTCTCACCATTTGTGTCTGTGCCATTGAATTGACTGCCCTGGCTGAGCTGGATCAAACCGCCCTGGCTGAGTTTGGTGACCTGCCTGCACCCCTGGCAGTCCGACAGTGGGGAACGGAGTGGCCAGCGCCAGTGAAGAAGATCTGGCCACAGCCTTCTTGGCACAGCAGGAGAGTGAAATTGCAGGCATCAAGAATGACAAGGCTGGGCCAGGCATGGTGGCTCACACCTGAAATTCCAGCACTTCAGGAGGCCGAGGCAGGTGGATCACCTGAGGCCAGGAGTTTGAGAACAGCCTGGCCAACATGGTGAAACCCCGTCTCTACTAAAAATACAAAAGAAAAATTAGCTGGGTGAGGTGGTGGGTGCCTATAATCCCTGCTACTCAGGAGGCTGAGGCAGAAGAATTGCTTGAACCTGGGAGGTGGAGGCTGCCGTGAGCCAAGACCATGCAACGGCACTCCAGCCTGGGCAACAAGAGTAAAATTCTGTCTCAAAAAAAGAAAAAGAAAAAGAATGACGAGGCCAGCCAGATACAGTGGCTCATGCCTGTAATCCCAGCACTTTGTGAGGCCAAGGTGGGCAGATCACCTGAGGTCAGGAGTTCAAGACTAGCCTGGCCAAAATGGTGAAACCCCGTCTCTGCTAAAAATACACAAAAAAATTAGCTGGATGTAGTGGAGCACTCCTGTATTCCCAGCTACTTAGGAGGCTGAGAAAGGAGAATCACTTGAACATAGGTGGCAGAGATTGCAGTAAGCTGAGACCGTGCCATTGCACTCCAGCCTGGGTAACAAGAGCAAAACTTTGTCTCAAAAAAAAAAAAAAAAAGAATGACGAGGACTTCACCATCCTGGACGGTGGTGCCCCCAGGCCCCAGCCACATGGCAAGCTGCCTGGGGGTCCAGATGCTCGATGGAGTAATGAATGGCAAATACTACCAGGAAGGTAATGATCCAACAGACAGTTGTGCAGTATTTCACAAGTGGATAGATTGCAGTCAGAGCCTGAAAGTATCCATAAACGGAGAGAAAAGCAAACGGAACACTTGGAAGCCCTTGATGCCAATTCTCAGGAGCACGAAGCAGAGTGGAAAGAAAAGGCAATAAAGAAGTTAGAGGTGTGATATGCAAGATAGGAGGAGCAGCTACAGAAAATGAAAACAAACAGGGCAGCAGAAGAAGCCTTTGTAAATGACATTAACCAGTTGTTCCCAGGCACTGAGTAGGAATGTGTGGCCTGTCTGTGTAACTTTAACCTCAAGTCCAGAAAGCAGGCCAAAGACATCTCACACAGGCACTCAGTCCTCATCTCCCTCAAGCAGGCCCTGCTGGTGCACTGAGGAGCCACCCTGTGGATACACTACATCTGCAAGATCTTAATCCAAATCAGCGAAGCTCTTCATAGTCATTGGATTAATTATGTTGAGTTCTTTTGGACCAAATCTTTTTGTCTTTAGAGCTGATCATTGTTCATGATTGCATGTTTTCTTCTACTGTGTTCTACCCGGCATTCCGAGAGTAGGGGGAGTAGGAAGAAGAAGGGAGGGAAGTATCTCAACAGTAGCCTAACCTGTGCTTTTGTGCATTATTTTGAGAATAAATTTCTGTTTCAAACTATTTAAAAAAAAACAAAACAGGCAAAGGATGTGACACTTCCCAAAAGAAATCATACAAGTGACCAACAAACCTATTAAAAATACTCAGCATCGGCCAGGCGCGGTGGCTCAAGCCTGTAATCCCAGCACTTTGGGAGGCCGAGACGGGTGGATCACGAGGTCAGGAGATCAAGACCATCCTGGCGAACACCGTGAAACCCCGTCTCTACTAAACAATACAAAAAACTAGCCGGGCGAGGTGGCGGGCGCCTGTAGTCCCAGCTACTCGGGAGACTGCGGCAGGAGAATGGCGTAAACCTGGGAGGTGGAGCTTGCAGCGAGCTGAGATCCGGCCACTGCACTCCAGCCCGGGCTACAGAGCGAGACTCCGCCTCAAAAAAAAAAAAAAAAAAAATACTCAGCATCATTAATTTTCAGATAAATGCAAATCAAAACCACAATAGATACTATCACATGAGTCAGAATGGTCATTATTAAAAGGTCAATAACCAACAGATGCTGGTGGCATTGTGGAGAAAGGGAATGCTTATGCACTGCTGGTGGGAATGTAAATTCATCCACTCTGGAAAGCAGTCTGGAGATTTCTCAAAAAACTTAAAACAGAGCTACCATGTGACTCAGCAATCCTGTTACTGTATATATACTCACACCATCCTGGCTAACACGGTGAAGCCCCGTCTCCACTAAACATACAAAAAAATTAGCTGGGCATGGTGACAGGTGCCTGTAGTCCCAGCTACGCAGGAGGCTGAGGCAGGAGAATGGCGTGAACCTGGGAGGCGGAGCTTGCAGTGAGCTGAGATTGCGCCACTGCACTCCAGCCTGGATGACAGAGTGAGACTCCACCTCAAAAAAAAAAAAAAAATATATATATATATATATATATATATATAAAATTTTACCTAAAAGACACATGCGCTGGTATATTCATCCCTGTGCTATTCACAGTAGTAAAGACAAAGAATCAACTCAGGTGCTCATCAATGGTAGTCAACGACAGATTAAATAAAGAAAGTGTAGTACATTGCTTTGCTGGCGCATGTGCTTGTGGGCAGAACTTGCCTCCACTTCCCTGTCAGTTCCTATGTGGGCATGCACCCTGACATGCCACAGCTGCCAGCATGAGTACACTGCACACCTTCAACACCCTGCTGTGCCGCTGTTACCATTGGAAAACAGCATTCACAGGCACAGAAACCACCAGACTTGCACCCACCAGCACCATTCCCCCATGCCAACACTGCCACTGGCAGAAAACTACCGAGGGAGACCAGCAGACCTGTCCCCAACTCAGTGGCAGATGCTGCCCATGTTAATGTGCATACAGAGGATGTACACAAGCCCATGCCAACCAGTGCTCTGCCAACACTACTGCCAGTGCAAATGTGTGCGTGGGCACCAGTGGGGTCCCCTACCCCCCATGCCATACAGCCACCACCAAAGCTGTGACTGCCTGTACAGTGACTGGCATATCTGCACCCACCAGCACCCTACTACAGCTGATGAGCATGCAGCCTACTGCACTGCTGCTGTTGCTGGCATATGCAAGTGAGGATGAATCCCACTGCCACCATGCTACAAAGTGCTGTAGCTGGTACCATCCATCACAGTGTTGTGACCAGTGGTCCAGGAACAAATTGGTCCCTCCAATATAGCAGGCTTCTAACATTCGGGAGCTACAAAAGAAAGCAAGGGGTTGATACCAGCTGCTCAGAGTTAGAGCACCACAGTCCAGTCCAGAAGTCCTGAGCTGAGCCTTGGACCCCTAAAATCTTCCAGAAACAAAGCCAGTTGCCTGAACCCACCTTATATCACAATCAAATCCCCAAGGACATAAAAAGAATAAAAGAAAAAAAAACCTACCCAAAAGTTAGCAACTTCAAAGTTTGAAGGAACATCAGGCAACAAAGATGAGAAAGAACCAGTGCAAGAACTATGGCAACTCAAAAAACCAGAGTGTCTTCTTACTTCCGAATGACCACACTAGTTTCACAGCAATGGTTCCTAACCAGACTAAGATGGCTGAAGTGACAGACATAGAATTCAAAATATGGATAAAAATGAAGATTATTAATATACATGAGAAAGTAAAAATCCAATCCAAGAAATCTAAGGATTACAGAGCAATATAGGAGAAAATAGATGAAATGGCCATTGAAAAAAAGAACTAAAATTATCTGAGAGAGCTGAAAAATACTCCACAAATATTTCATGATGTAATCATAAGTATCAACAGCAGAATTGACAAAGTTAAAAAAATAATTTCAGAGCTTGAAGACTGGCTCTCTGAAATAAGTCAGAGAAAAATAAAGAAAAACAATAAAGAAGAATGAACAAAAACCTCTGAGAAATACAGGCTTATGTAAAGAGACCCAGTGTATGACTCATTGGTGTGCCTGAGAGACAGAAAGAGAAACTAAGCAACTTGAAAAACATATTTCAGGATATTGTCCATGAAAATTTTTGCCAACTCACTAGAAAAGCCAACATTCAAATTCAGGAAGTGCAGGGACAGGGAAGCCATGCAAAATACTACACAAGAAAATCATTCCCAAGACACATAGTCATCAGATTTTCCAAGGACAAAATGAAAGAAAAACGTTAAAGGCAGCTAGAGAGAAGGGACATTTCACCTACAAAGAGAACCCCATCAGGCAAATAGCAGACATTTCAACAGAAATCCTACAAGCTAGAAGAGATTAGAGCCTATATTCAGCATTTTTAAAGAAAAAAAATTTAACCAAGAATTTCATATTCAGCCAAAGTTTTACAAACAAAGGAGCAATAGGATCCTTTTCAGACAAGCAAATGCTAACAGAAACTGTTACCACCAGACCTGCCTTACAACGGTTTCCCAAGAAAGTGCTAAATATGGAAAGGAAAGACTGTTGTTACCAGCCAGTACCCCCCAAAAAACTCCAAAATTTAAGCACGTATACCAGTGACACTATAAAGCAGGCACACAAACAAGCCTGCATCATTACCAGCTAACAACATGATGACAGGATCAAATCCACACATATGAGAGCTAACCTTGAATGTAAACAGGCTAAATGCCCCAATTTAAAGGTACAGAGTGGCAAGTTAGATAAAGAGGCAAAACCCAATTGTATGCTCTCTTCAAGAGACCCATGTCACATGCAATGACACCTATAGGCCCAGAGTAAAGGGATAGAGAAAAATCTATTAAGCAAATGGAAAATGGAAAATAGGAGTTGCTATTCTAATTTCACACAAAACAGACTTTAAACTAACAATGATCTGAAAAGACACAGAAGAGAATTAAATAATGGTAAAGGTCTCAATTCAACAAGAAGACCTATTAAATACATACACACCCAACACAGGACCACCCAGATTAATAAAGCAAGTTCTTAGAGACCTATGAAAAGATTTAGATAACCACACAATGATAGTGGTAGAATGTAACACCCCACTAACAGTATTAGACAGATCATTGAGGCAGAGGAATAACAAAGACATTTTGGACCTTAACTCAACACTTGACAAAATGGCCCTGATAGATGTCTACAGAATTCCCCACCCAAAAACAACAGAATATACGTTCTTCTTGTCTGTGCATGTGACACATTCTAAAATTGACCACACAATTGGACACAAAACACCCTCAGCAAATACCAAAAAAAACTAAAAATCATACCAACCACACTCTCAAACCACAGTGCAACAAAAATAGAATCAATGCTAACAAAATTACTCAAAACCATACAATTCAATGGAAATTAAACAACTAGCTCCAGAACAATTTCTGGGTAAACAATTAAATTAAGGCAAAAATCAAGAAATCTTTGAAACTAATCAGAGGGCCGAGCACAGTGGCTCATGCCTGTAATCCCAGCACTTTGGGAGGCAGAGGAGGGCAGATCATGAGGTCAAGAGATTGAGACCATCCTGGCCAACATGGTGAAACCCCATCTCTACTAAAAATACAAAAATTAACCAGGCGTGGTGGTGCACACCTGTAGTTCCAGCTACTCAGGAGGCTGAGGCAGGAGAATTGCTTGAACCTGGGAGTCAGAGGTTGCAGTGAGCCGAGATGGAGCCACTGCACTCCAGCCCAGGCAACAGAGCGAAACTCCATCTCAAAAAAAAAAAAAAAAAAAAAAACCCAGAAAGATCTGACCTCACCCTACTGTATGTAGAATTTATCAGTTTAACTCTTAGAGATCAACTTAACCAGTTCCTCTCATTTGCCCACCCATCTCTGTCTTCAGATTTACAGACTAATGCTCACTCAGCCATTTTTACCTTGCTTCTCCCTATGTTCGTTAATTGTTGATTATTCTCAACAAACCACAAAAACACTGACACATTATAATTTGGTGCCTAAGCCAGAATAGTGGGGACTGCCCTCCATCTTCTTTGTTTGTTTTTTTGTTTTTGTAGCTTGTGGGCTTTTTAAAATTTGTATTGTTATTTGAAGTTCTAGGGTACATGTGCAGGATGTATCCCTACTGAATTTGGTCCACCAGGAGCTATGTGTTAGGAGATGATCAAATCTGTCACGTTACCATTGCTGCCTATACATTTGCAATAATTTTTTTGGTTTTACCTATCATAATCAATGGTTTCAGTAATTTATTAATTCCATTAATAATTGGGGCCCCAGAAAAAGTATTCCCAGGAATACATAATAGGTTTCTGATTTCTGCCCCTATCATTCCTCCTCCTGCAATAGTCTAAGCTGCTGGTAAACAGGGTGACCAGTCTACCCACCTGTCTGGGGCTTTGCCACAGTCTGAGCTGTCAAAGTGTCTCTCAAAATCTCAGGTTTATATGTATTTTGGAGTCTAGTAGTTAAGGTCAATTACTCACATATGTGGTCTGATGAGGTGTGACATAACACTCTTGCAGGGAAGGGAAATTACAATACATTTTCTTATCACATCAAAATATACTCCATATATTCCATAGTCACTCACGTAGCAAACTATAGACGTGAAATCATTTTAAAGCTTTAAAACAGCACTTTTAGCTGGAAATTTAGCCTAGGCAGGAGCCTCTATAGATCAAACCATTTTCTCATTACATTTAGCAAGTATTTCATCAATGTTAGATGCTACTAATGTTATTATAACAATTATTAATATTCAACCACAAACTATATCCAACATCAAAAATTGATATTTATTTGACCTGTATTAATTACAGCTGTGCTCTTACTACTTTCTCTTCTAGTTTTAGCCCTGGTATTACTATACCTGTGCTATTCACAAACATACCTTAATACTACTATGTTTGATCCCACAAAAAGAGGAGACTCAATTTTATATCAAAGTTTTTTCTGATTTTTTTCTCTTACAGAAGTCTATATTCTTATTTTACTCAGATTTAGAAGAGTTTCACATGTTGTAACATATTCAGGAAAAAAGAATTATTCAGTTACATAGGAATAGTCCAAAACACAATATCTATTGGTTCCCTAAGATTCACTGTATAAGCCTGATATGGCTTATACAAGATTGAAAAGTCAAGCCATAGGCTGGGAGAAAATAATTGCACATCATATATTTAATAATAAGTTTGTATCTAGAATACATAAAGAACTCTCATAACTCAATTTTAAAGAGTAAACAATAGGCAGAAAAGTTTGAACAGACACTTCCTCAGGGAAGATATTCAGATGGAAAATAAGCACCTGAAATTAACACCATTAGTCATTAGAGAAATGCAAGTTAAAACCACAACCAAATACCAATACACAAAGATTAGAATAGCTAAAATAAAAAGACTTTACAATACCACACATTGGCAAGAAGGAGGAGTAACTAAAATTTCTTATTGTTTAAATGCAAAATGGTACCAACGTTTGGAAAACAATTTGGTGGTTTCTTATAAAGGTAAACATAAATGTACCACATAACTTAGAGACCCTACTCCTACATATTACCAAAATGAAATGTTTACACAAAAACCTGTACATGATTGTTTATAGTGACCTTATATGTAACTACCCAAACCAGAAGAACCCAAATGTCTCTCAACTAGTTAATGGATTAACAAGTTGCAGAACATCCAAACAATGAAACACTGTTCAGCAATAAAAAGGAAGAACTACCTATACATGCTACAACAGGGATGAATCGCAAATGCATTGTGCTAAGTGAATGAAGCAAGACACAAAAGTTTCCATACTGCATGAATTCACTGAATGACATTCTGGAAAAGACAAAACTATAGGAATAGAAAGCATAGGGTTTGGCAAAGGAGAAGTTAATCACAAAGGGACAGAGGGAAATTTTTTGTTGTAATTTAACTTTTCTGTATATTAATTATGGCGGTGATTACATGACTATATCCCTTTGTCAACATTTGCAGAACTAATACACTAAAAGGGTATATTTTACTGTAGTATACTTTAATATAAAGTACATAAAGAGATAAAGCAATAAACTTTTCAGAAGAAAACATAGAACATCTTCATGACATTGGAGTAAGTAGTTTTCTTAACTAGTATACATATACCACAGGAAATAAACACAAGTTCCAACAATATTAACATTAAGAATTTCTTTTACTCATTTATTTATTTTGAGATGGAGTCCAGGCTGGAGTGCAAAGGCACAATCTTGGCTCACTGCAACCTCTGCTCCCCACTCCCAGGGTTCAAATGATTCTCCTGCCTCAGCCTCCCGAGTAGCTGGGATTACAGGCATCTGCCCCTACGCCCAGCTAACTTTAGTATTTTTAGTAGAGACAGGGTTTCACCATGTTGGCAAGGCTGGTTTTAAACTCCTGACCTCAGGTGATCCACCCACCTTGGCCTCCCAAAGTGCTGGAATTACAGGAATGAGCCACCGTGCCCAGTCTACATTAAGAATTTCTGTTCATTAAAAAGCACTACTAAAAAAGTTTTAAAGGTATCTCTCGTAAAGGGAGAAGTTTTGCAGTTCAGATGTCTATGAAGGGCTTATATCCAGAATATATAAACGATTCCTACAGGTAATAAAAAAAAGATAAAACAACTTAGAAAGAAATGAGCAAGATACTTGAACAGATGCGTCACAAAAAGTGATTTTCCAATAACCAAAGAGCATTTGAAAATTGCTCAATTTAATTAATCACCAAAGAAAATTCAAATGTGATACAACTACATCCCACCATAATGGCTAAAATGAAAAATACCTGAAAATTCCAAGTGTTGGTAAGGATGTGGAGCAAATACATCTCTCAGGCTTGAGGGAGTATAACTAATACTGAGAGGTGAAGCCAGCTGGACATCCTGGGTGGAGTAGGGACTTGGAGAAATTTTCTGTCTTAAAAGAGGATTGTAAAATGTGCCAATCAGCAGTCTGTAGCGAGCTAGCGGTTTGTAAAATGGACCAATCAGCAGGACATGGGTGGGGACAAATAAAGGAATAAAAGCTGGCCACCCCAGCCAGCAGTGGCAACCCGCTCAGGTCCCCTTCCACGCTGTGGAAACTTTGTTCTTTCACTCTTCACAATAAATCTTGCTGCTGCTCACTCTTTGGGTCCATGCCACCTTTAAGAGCTGTAACACTCACCATGAAGGTCGGAGGCTTCATTCTTGAAGTCAGCGAGACCACGAACCCACCAGAAGGAACCAGCTCCAGACACAATACATCAAAATACCTGTACAAAATAACCACAACAGCTTTATTCATAATAGCGCCAAACTAGAAAACACCAGCAGTAAGGTGAATACATAAACTGTAGTCTATTCACACAATGGAGTGCTATACAGTAACAAGAATGAAGAAACCACAACCATAGCCAATGATATTGTACATGGATCTCACGAACAATATATAAAATAAAAAATCAACAGAGGATTATACCCTTTATGATTCTATTTATATGGAGTTCCAAAGGACACTGGAAACTATATTGTTAGATGTTTACCTATTGGTTATGTGATGGAGGATGGTAACTGAAAGAATGTACAAATGGGATTGGGGATGTCAGTAATGTTTTTTTCTTGACCTGGATGACAATTACGAGTGTGTTCAATCCATGAAAGGTGTAGAAGAAAACAATATAATTGTATGGTTTTTTATATGCATTCAAACTTCAAAAATAACTTTAAAGAGTACTAAAAATTCTACTGAAGAAACCAGAAAAATAGTTTTAAGTAACCTAGAATGTGAGAAATATTTTAGTATCTGAATGGATCCTACCCCCGCCTTCAATTTTACTTTCAAGGCATTTCCCTTTCTGAAGTTGAGCAGCAGCTAAAATCCTTACATGGCCTTGGTAGAAAATGTAAGGCTTCAGGCTCTGTGGAAACCTTACAGAGAAAGTTGATGCAAGATTGCCATTTCTCTGTGTTAATGAGAGTTTATTTGGATGAAGCATAGTGAATTGTAAAGTAACTGTGACCCCAGGGCTAGAGGGAGAACCCTGCTCCCTGGGAGCATGGCTTGTTCCTTGGGCTTCAACCCATCTGAAGAGGAGTGTTGCAGATTGGATTTTTCAGAAGCAGATGCTAAAACAAAGTGGCGGTGGCAAAACATTTATTAGGAATTAATAACTTTGAAAGGAAGCAGAGCTGGGGAATGATGAGAGAACAAAAGGTGATACAAGAAGAATTTGAACTGTGATCCAGGCACAACAGAGACCAAGCTGAGTACCTGGACCAAACTGAGGGTCGGGCTGCTATTTCTCATGGCCCAATAACAAGATGCTGACTTACTGGGGAGGAAGAGAGTTTTTATCTCTGTAACCGGTTACAGGGAAAAGGCCCGGAAATTATCACCAGACCAACTCAAAATTACAAAGTTTTCCAGAGCTCATATACCTTCTAAGCTGTATGTCTATGTGTAAGTGTGCATTCATCTAAAGACATAAGTGATTCACTTCTTTTTTTTTTTTTTTTTTTTTTTTGAGACAGAGTCTCGCTCTGTCGCCCAGGCTGGAGTGCAGTGGCACGATCTCGGCTCACTGCAAACTCCGCCTCCCGGGTTCATGCCATTCTCCTGCCTCAGCCTCCTAAGTAGCTGGGACTACAGGCGCCCGCCACCGTGCCCGGCTAATTTTTTGTATTTTTAGTAGAGACGGGGTTTCACCGTGGTCTCGATCTCCTGACTTTGTGATCCGCCCGCCTCGGCCTCCCAAAGTGCTGGGATTACAGGCGTGAGCCACCGCGCCCGGCCAGTGATTCACTTCTTTTAATCTGTAACTAAGGTCTGAGTCCTGACGACCTTCCTCTGGAGCCTTAGTAAATTTGCTTAGTCGAAATGAGTCTAGGTGCTGGGGTACTTACCCTTATCTTGTCTCCTGCTAAATCACAGAGGTTTGGGGAGTTCCTTCAGACTTCCAATAAACGTGTTTAATCATGCTTTAAAGTTCAGGAAAGGCCTAGGCAAAACTCTTGCTGGGCTTTTGTTACATTCCAACCTTTGTATAAGAGCACTGGCTTTTAATCGTTAACCACTGTGAAACAGTTGTTATGGAGGCCTGTATTAGTGAGACCTGGCCTGCCACAAAGCCATCTTGGTAGGGAGGGCTGGAGGTGCTGACTCAGTATTTCAATAATAAATTGTTCTTTTTTTTTTTTTTCTTTTGAGATGGAGTTTCACTCTTGTCATCCAGGTCGGAGTGCAATGGCGTGATCTCGGCTCACTGCAACCTCCGCCTCCCAGGTTCAAGCAATTCTCTTCCCTCAGCCTCCTAAGTGGCTGGGAGTACAGGCGCACACCACCAGACCTAGCTAATCTTTTTGTATTTTTAGCAGAGACAGGGTTTTGCCATGTTGGCCAGGCTGGTGTCGAACTCCTGACCTCAGGTGATCCATCCACCTCAGCCTCCCAGAGTGCTGGGATTACAGGCGTGCCCAGCCATAGATTGTTCTGATCATGTATTTCTAGTTCATAGAAAGGAAAAAAAAATCACAGGAACCACAGAGGTCACAAGTATGATGGGGGAAAAAAGCTACTCTTCACACCATCAAAAGTATAATTCAAGGCAATAACTCTTTCATTTTCTGCACTCAGAGCTGTGTTTGCTACTTAAAATATCTGTGAACCAAGGAAAATTTCAAATGAGCAGCAGGGTATAAAGCAAATGAGAAATTTAAGCTGTTCTCCCAGTAGAAGGCAGTTATTACTAAATATATGTACCACAGCATTATCATCATCACACACATGAAACAAATTATCACTGTAAGCAACCACAATTTCAGTTATCTTATTTTCCTTAGGAAGTCTACCATCACTCACCGGATTTTTACCTAAATGAATTATTATTAATGTCAAAGAACAATAGTTTATTACACCAACATCTGTAGCTATCATAGCATTACTTAGTTTATATTTTTATGTATGACTGATTTACTCCACATCACTTAAAATATTGCCAACCACCAACAACATAAAAACAAAATGCCAGGTCAAGAATACAAATAAAATAGCTTTTCTGGCGGGCGCGGTGGCTCAAGCCTGTAATCCCAGCACTTTGTGAGGCCGAGACGGGCGGATCATGAGGTCAGGAGATCGAGACCATCCTGGCTAATACGGTGAAACCCCGTCTCTACTAAAAAATACAAAAAACTAGCCCGGCGAAGTGGCGGGTGCCTGTAGTCCCAGCTACTTGGGAGGCTGAGGCAGGAGAATGGCGGGAACCCGAGAGGAGGAGCTTGCAGTGAGCTGAGATCCGGCCACTGCACTCCAGCCTGGGTGACAGAGCAAGACTCCGTCTCAAAAAAAAAAAAAAAAAAAAAATAGCCTTTCTATCTCCACTTAGGATATTATCAACCTTTCCTTTCCCCCTTGCACGAATATTTTTAGCATTGGATTAGGAATTTAGGTTAGCCAGAACGAGAACCCTCGAAGTCTTAAGCAAGTATATCATACTTAATTCCTGAAAAATAAGGATTGTAAAACTTTATCTCACATTAAATAAATGAAAATTAAACACTTTTATTAAAGTAAAACCTCATTAGACTCGTAGGCTCCAACCCCCATGGTACCATTTTGCATTTAAACAATAAGAAATTTTTAGGTACTCCTCCTCCTTGCCAGTATGTGGTATTGTAAAGTCTTTTTATTTTAGCTATTCTAATCATTGGGTATTGGTATTTGGTTGTGGTTTTAATTTGCATTTCTCTAATGACTAGTGATGTTAATTTCAGGTGCTTATTTTCTTTTTTTTTTTTTTTTTTTTTAGTTTTTAAACAGGTGCTTATTTTCTGAGTATCTTCCTTGGGGAAGTGTCTCTTAAAATCTTTTTGCCTATTATTTACTCTTTTTGAGTTATGAGAGTTCTTTATGTATTCTAGATACAAACATTATCAAATATATGATGTGCAATTATTTTCTTCCAGACTATGGCTTGCCTTTCAATCTTTTAAGGGTCTTCTGAAGAAGTAAAGTTTTTAATTTTCATAATATCTACCTTATCAGTTTATCCTTTGGTGTTGGTCTTATGTCCAAGAACTCCCTGCTTACCCAAAGTGACAAAGATTTTTCTTTTAAATTTCTTCTTCCTAGTGTTGGTGATGAGAAATTGGAAGTCAGTATAATTGCATTTCCTTTGAGAATTATGTGTTTTTCCACTCTGAAATTTAGATGAGGATTTATGTTTTAGCTAAATCCTGAAAATGTCTCATCTGTTGTAGTTAATAATTTTTATTGATTGTCCTCTACTCCATTTAATATTTCTATAACTTGGATGCATATTGAAATTTCTGTATGTGTATCCTCCATTTCTGTTTTATACTCTTTGTCATTATTCCCATTTTACTGTATTTTAGGAGAATTACTTAGGTCTCTCAGGTCAACAATTTTTCTGGCATTATCCATTCTGTTCTTCACTTATTATCTTAAAGGTTTTCTTTCTATTTTCATAGGGCAAATTTTTATTTTTATAATCTATGGCTTTTCAAATTAATAAAATAGGCCGGGCGCGGTGGCTCAAGCCTGTAATCCCAGCACTTTGGGAGGCCGAGACGGGGGGATCACGAGGTCAGGAGATCGAGACCATCCTGGCTAACACGGTGAAACCCCGTCTCTACTAAAAAAATACAAAAAACTAGCCGGGCGAGGTGGCGGGCGCCTGTAGTCCCAGTTACTCGGGAGGCTGAGGCAGGAGAATGGCGTAAACCCGGGAGGTGGAGTTTGCAGTGAGCTGAGATCCGGCCACTGTGCACCAGCCTGGGCGACAGAGTCAGACTCCGTCTCAAAAAAAAAAAAAAAAAATTAATAAAATATCGTTTAATGTCTCCTTGAATATGTTACTTATAGTTCTTTTCTATATCTTCTCTGTTTTATAAAACATGTTTCCTTGAGTGTAAAGTATTTCATTTGTTGTACTTACTGTCTTGTTTTCATGGTCTTGCAAACCAAAAATGAAGATTTCCTCCTTCCCAGGGTAATCAAGGAAGAAGCCTCTCACTCGTGAGCTCCCAAAGCTGAAATTCTATTTAAGCCATTCACTGCGTTTTCTACATGAGAAAACAAATTATTTTCATGTGCCATATCACTACCAAAAATAAATATTAAATACAGTTCTATTATGTACGTGGTGTGTTAGTGCTCTTCAACATGTAATAATCTACTACTACTGTACTTAATCATATGAATGCACATATGTAATTGTACGTGGAAGAATATATTCCCTGCATGTCAAGTGCCAGTGCCTGGGCGGGCAATTTCCAAAGCACCTCTTCAGGTAGTCTGTTTCCATCCTGGGGACCAAGTTCAACTTTCAGGGTTTTTTTATTTGGTTTGGTTTTTGGGTTTGTTTTGTTACTGCTGTTTGTTTTGAGACAAGGTCTCACCATCCTAGCTGGAGTGCAGTGGCGCGATTTTGTGTTGTTGCTGTTGTTGTTGTTTTGTTATTGTTTTTAGATGGAGTCTCGCTCTGTCGCCCGGGCTGGAGTGCAGTGGCGCGATCTCTGCTCACTGCAACCTCCGCCTCCCGGGTTCAGGCGATTCTCCTGCCTCAGCCTCTCGAGTAGCTAGGACTACAGGCATGAGCCACCGCGCCCGGCCCCCCAAGTTCCAGTCTTGATTCTACCTCTTGTTAGCTGTGAGATCTTCAGCAAGTCACGCCGTCGGTCCGAACCTGGATTTCCTCATCCATCAGTACCGCCTTCTCTTTGCTGCGCGCGCCCTCGTTGCCTGGCAACCGGAGGCGACGCCCGGAATGAGATAGAGAGTAGGCCGGTGCATTGGGTGAGGGCGCAGGACAGAGGCGGTTTTGACCGTTGGGCCTTGTCAGTTGCTTAGGACTCGACCGCGTCTCCAGTCAGTGGCCTGAGGCGACTCCCGGATTGAGCGTACGCGCGTGCGTAGGCTGCGCGCCCACCACAGAGGCGGTTCCGACCGTTGGGCCCTGTGAGTTGATTGGGACGCACCAGGGTCTCCAATCAGTGCCGAGTTCCTCCTCCCCCTCCCCCTCCTCCTCCTGGGTGGAGAGCGCTGCCGCACCTGCGGAACAGGGGGCGCCCCTTCCACAAACCTGAGGGCTGCGGGTGCAGCGTTGTCAGATGCAATACGGTACCGCATGCACAGTCAACTTTGAATTTCAGATAAACGAGTTACTTTTGAGTGAAAATATAGTACCATGCAAAGATATTCGTTGGTTATCTGAAATTCAGAGTTACCTGGGAGTGCTGTGTTTATTTGCTGAGTCTGGCACCGTGGCCCGGGCCGCTTCCCTGTCCACTCTGGTTGGGTCTCCCAGGCTTGGGCAAGGAGCCTCCTTCTATGTCCTGTGGCAACTTCTTCAGGCTGGAGGCAGCTGTTTCTGTGGAAAGGGGCTTTCGTATGTTGAGCGAAGATGCCTATTGGTGTATATGAAAAATAACACTACTAAGCCGGGCGCGGTGGTTCAGGCCTGTAATCCCAGAACTTTGGGAGGCTGAAGCGGGCAAATCACGAGGTCAAGAGATGAAGACCATCTTGGCCAACACGGTGAAACTCCGTCTCTACCAAAAATACAAAAATTAGCTGGGCGTAGTGGCGCGCACCTGTAGTCCCAGCTACTTGGGAGACTGAGGCAGAAGAATCGCTTGAACCTGGGGGGCAGACGTGGCAGTGAACCGAGATCGCGCCACTGTACTCCAGCCTGGTGACAGAGCGAGACTCCGTCTCAAAAAAAAAAAAAAAAAAAAAAAGAAGGAAAGAAAAAAAGAAAAAGAACACTACTTAAAACAGGAAAGATATGTTATTTTCGTCGTTCATGGACAAGAAACAAGTCCTCAGCGAGATGACAAGCCTTGCCCACTTCCGGCTGATATGCCCAGAATTCCCACACAGAACCTCGACTTGGCCCAACCCTTAGGCCGGAAGTTTTCCCGTTAGAGATGATGGTCCCCTTCTCATGTTCATCTTTCTGGCGCAGCAGCAGGAGTCTGTTCCCATTTTTATGTTATTTCACTTCAAGTGACATTGAGATGTCTATGCAGTATTTTTGTCTTTGGAGTATATCGTACTGAAGAAATACAGTGAAGATACTGTGTTCCAAAGTCAGTTGTAATAATACTTTCCTCTGTGTGGTTAAGACAGCAATGCCAACTCGCTAGGGAATTAGGCTTATTTGTGCCACTTTGTTTTCAGTTTTAATGACTGTATTTACATATACATGCATGCACATTCCTTTCTCCGCTGCTTTGAATTCGTTTCCCCAGTACAAAAGATGGCATACTGTGTGCAATTTCTGCACCTTGCTTTCTTCACTTCGCCCTGTGTCCTAGAGTTCACTCTCTACTTTAGAACTTCTGCATTCTCTAGTATATCTGCATAATAATACATTGTGTTGCTCTGCCTCATCAGTCCTGAATTTGATGAATATTCAGATGGCGCTCCAGTTTTACTATTGTAAATAATGGTGAAAATAACCATATGCATATGCCATTTCGTATTTTTGCAAGCATATCTTTGAGATAGGATCCAAGAAGTGAGATTGGTGGGTCAAAGGATAAACACGTGATTTTATAGATTTTGCCAAATTCTCCTCCATAGGGGTTTTATCATTTTGTTCTTTCATGGCCATCATGTGACAGAAGAGCAGTACTGGAGCTTATGAACCTCGGGATGTCAATGTTTCTGAAATTGTATGCAAATATTAAGTACATTTGTCCAGGGATAGGTTTAGATGCATTGGCATTCTGTCCTCTATAATTGCCATGCTCATTCCTATATCAGGGCCCTTCCTCATATCTAGAAGGCTCTTCTCTTCTTTGCCTTGTTTTCTGTTCTTTCAGTAAATTCAAACTGAGCTCAAATGTCACCCCTCAGAAAAGGTTTAATTCACTTCTCTGACTTGTTCAGATCTCCTTTTTTGGGTTAATTTTTGACTCAGGGGTACACGTGCATGTTTGTTACATGGATATACAGCTAATGAGGGGATTGGGCTTCTAGTGTACTCATCACCCAAATATTGAACATTAGCCAGGGATGGTGACACATACCTGTAATCTCAGATACTTGGGAGGCTGAGGCAGGAGAATTGCTTGAACCTGGGAGGCAGAGGTTGTGGTGAGCCGAGATTGCACCACTGCACTCCAGCCTGGTAACAGAGCAAGACTCTGTCTCAAAAGAAAAAAAAAAAAAAAAGAAAATTGCTCAATTTTGTTAATAATCAAATAAATGCAAATTAAACCCATAATATGATACAACTACATCCCCACTATATGGCTAAAATTAAAAATACCTGAAAATTCCAAGTGTTGATGAGGATATGGAGCAAATAGATCACTCAGGCTTATGGGAGTAGATTACTAATACATCAAAAGACATTTACAGGCTGGGTGTGCTGGCTCATGTCTGTAATCCCAGCACTTTGGAAAGTCAAGGTCAGAGAATCAAGGCCTTGATCACAAGGTCAAGAGATCGAGACCATCCTGGACAACATGGTGAAACCTCATCTCTACTACAAATACAGAAAATTAGCTGGGCTTGGTGGTGTGCACTTGTAGTCCCAGCTACTTAGGAGGCTGAGACAGAATTGTTTGAATCCAGGAGGCAGAGGTTGCAGTGAGCTGAGATCACACCCCTACACTCCAGCCTGGCAACAGAGCAAGACTCTGTCTCAAAAAAAAAGACACGTACAAAATAGTCATAACAGCTCTATTCATAATAGCTCCAAACTGGAAAACAGCAGCAGTAAAGTGAATAAGTAAAATGTGGTCTCTTCACACACTGGAGTGCTATACAGTAACAAGAATGAAAAAACTACAACCACAGCCAAAGAGATTATACATGTATCTCACAAACAATACATAAAACAAAAAATCCAACAGAGGAGATTCTATTCTTTATAATTCTATTTATATGCATTTCCAAAGCATATTGGAAACTACATTGTGAGATGTTTACCTCTTGGTTATGTGATGGAGGATGGTAACTGAAGGAATGTACAAATGGGATTGGGGGTGTCAGTAACGTTTTTTTCTTGACCTGGATGACAATTACATGAGTGAGCTCAATCTATGAAAGGTATAGGTCAGAACAATGTGACTTGGGTACTTTGTTTTTTTTTTTTTTTTGAGACAGAGACTTACTCTGTCGCCCAGGCTGGAGTGCAGTGGCGCGATCTTGGCTCACTGCAAGCTCCGCCTCCTGGGTTCATGCCATTCTCCTGCCTCAGCCTCCCAAGTGGCTGGTACTACAGACACTGCCACCATGCCCAGCTAATTTTTTTGTATTTTTATTAGAAACGGGGTTTCACCATGTTAGCCAGGATGGTCTCAATCTCCTGACCTCATGATCTGCCCACCTTGGCCTCCCAAAGTCCTGAGATTACAGGTGTGAGCCACCGCGCCCACCAACTTGGGTACTTTTTTCTACGCATTTAGACTTCAAAGACAAGTTCAGAGTGTAGTAAAAATTCTACTGAAGAAACTAGAAAAACATTTTTAAAGAACCTAAAAAGTTAGGTGGATATGTCAGACATATTTCAGTATCTGAAGGAAACCTTCCTCCCCTCCAATTTTAATGGCAATGCATTCTCCTCTGTGAAGTTGAGCAGCAGCTAAAATCACCAGTCCAGCAAGTCCTTGGTGGAACATGTAAGACTTCAGGCTCTGTGGAAATCCTCACAGAGATAGTTGATGCAAGCCTGTCAATTCTCTGTGCTCAATGAGTTATTTTCAGAGCGCTCTGAGGCAAGGATGAAGCTTAGTGAATTGTAGAGTAACTGTGACCTCGAGGCTGGAGAAAGAACCCTTCTGTCTGTGGGTATGGCTTGCCACCCAGGCATCCACAGATCTGAAGAGGAGTTTTGCAGTTTGTGTTTTTCAGAAGCAAATTCTGAAATAGAGTGAGGGATTCAAAACACGTGCTAGAATGAATACCTGTGACAGGAAGCAGAGTGGCGATGGTGAGAGAGCAGAATGGGATTGAGGAAGAATCTGAACTGCAGCTCAGGCACAAGAGAGCCCCAGCCATGTTGGCAGGGAGGGCTAGAGCAGGTGCTGGCTGTTACAGTAGGTTATTAGTAAATCGGTCTGATGACGTGTTTTTGGTTCATAGAAAGGAAAATAAATCACAGGAGCCACGAAGGTCATGATAGACTGACTGGGAAACAAACTATTCTTCACACCATCAGATGTATAATTCAAGGCAATAACTGTCTTATTCATTGTCTGCACTCAAAACTGTGGTTGATGCTCAAAATATCTGTGAACCAATGAAAATGTCAAATGAACAGCAGGATGAAGAGCAAATGAGAAACTTAATCTGTTCTTCCAGTAGAAGGCAATAATTATTATATGTTGATTCATTCTTCCTGATTGGTTAATCAGAAACAGGTTTTGAAATTGGTGAAAGGCTTTGGAAATGTTGACTTTAGGAATAGCCTGAAATGATACCAATGAGTCCATTAACCCATCTCAAACAAGTACTTCTCACAGAGAAGTGGTGAAGACTCCCCTTTAAGCATCTACATCCAGGTACCCATGGGGGTTCTATGACAGTTGGAGCTGTCATAGAACTGTTGGCTGAAGTGGGTTGCTTGGCACAGGTTGGTACGTAACTTAGAAAAAGAAGGAAATGACACTGAGAATTTGTGATGAGAGAAAACAGGATGGATAACTACTATCTAGAGAGCTGAATAAACTATGGGAAGAAGTTGGAGAATAAAAGCCGGTAAGAAAGACAGACTGATAAGAGAAAATTCGAAAAAGGAGTTAGTACATGAGAGAATAATAAGAAATATTATGAAATAAGCCTATTTCTCTTTGACACTCTCCTAAAATGTCTTCAGCATGCTCCTCTCACCTAAGACAATTGAGTACCCTTGCTGAGAGCACTTACGACAACAGCAGGGACTGTATGGATAGATGGGCTGAAATGCAGTCATTCTTTCCACCTGATGCTACTTTGTTTTTGTCTTCTGTTAGGATTTCATGAAGTCCCTCTGTCTCTGACAGAATGCCACCGTGAGTGAGCTCAGGGTGCACATGAAGCATATAAGACAGAGAGTCATGATAAGACTGAAAGTGTAATCAGCAGTATGATGGATATTATCTTTTCCTGTGTCCCCATTAACACACATGAATAAGGCCCAGGACACAAATGATCACTGCACCAAATGGGTTTTGTGGTCAGTGGTCAGTGATAGTGAGGAAGGATGGCCAAGAAGATCACCTGTAGAGACATGTGTCCCAGAAAGTAGACCAGATACTGTTTCAACAGGGACTTTTGCTGGGATAGGTCAAAAGTCATGTCTTCCATCTTTGCGTCGTCGGCATCACTGACAATGTCATGGGATCTTTCTTCATCTACAGACTGCTTCTTATGCATCTTGGTTTGTTTATGCATATTCTGAGAGACAACAAACTCCATCACAAAAAGGATGGAGGAGAAGATAAAGCCAACCATGTCCCACACTCCTGGAACAGGCCATGTGAAGTGGTTCTCATAGCACTCTGCTAGACAGGCTTCCGCTATTCCCGTGGCACTGGAATTCTTCCTTGATATCAAGCCAGGGGATGTGCCCTACATGCACAACTGAAGCATGAAGAAGAGCAATGCTGAACCACAGTGCTCGCCCTATGTAGAAGTTGGTGGGATCTCTGCTCATCTGCAGTATGACAGGTGCCACACCCAAAACTTCGGATCTCTCGGCCATCTTGGAATCTAGGAAGACAAAGTAGCATGTAGTACTAGAATGTCAGCCTGAGAATCAACATGTCTTGTTCTGAACTCCATTTAGGATCAATAAGGTAAATTGGCAAGACTAACCTCTGGCAATCGGTGTGTCCCTCCACTCAAGCTCCTCCTGTCACACTAACTGGATTGTGCTTTAGATGATCCTAGCTCTCTATAATTTGTGACATTGCAACATAAGATACAGCAAAATTATCTCTGTGGCCTATTTCAGAAAAATCTAGAACCTGTCTTCTCAGTAGAAATTAAATACCTAGCTGGGCACGGTGGCTCACGCCTGTAGTCCCAGCACTTTGGGAAGCTGAGGTAGGCAGATCACCTGAGGTCAGGAGTTCGAAACCAGCCTGGCCAACATGGAGAAACCCCCGTCTCTACTAAAAATACAAAAAATTAGCCAGGCATGGTGGCGCATGCCTGTAATCCCAGCTACTTGGGAGGCTGAGGCAGGAGAATCACTTGAACCTGGGAGGCAGAGGTTGCAGTGAGTCAAGATCGTGCCATTGTACTCCGGCTTCGATGACAAGAGCGAAACTCCATGTCAAAAAAAGAAAAAAGAAATTAAATACTTATTGTGCTATGAATTTGCTGCTTGTAGGTAAATTCTTCTCAGGTCTAATATCTGTCTGTCTAGTTTTCTCCATCGTCACTCTCACTCCTTACTATTACATGATCATCTCTCTCTTGGCTTTCAACAATAGCTGCCTAATGTCAATTTCCTCCCATTCTCCACTATTGCCACAGGCTTTCTGTAGCAAACCTTATTTTCCCTTTTGCATGCTTTTCTAAAAAAAGGTTTATACTCTTTCAACATCGTTTACAAGTTCCCACTTAGCAATTCAATTTAATTTTTGACCATGACCTCCAAACCCATTCACATCATGCTTCACCCAATTTCTAGCCTTATACTTGCAACGTTTTCTTTTAGTCCTGGGTCTTCACACTGCTATACTTTCCAAGAGTGATAATTTTCAGAACAGCCCTCATTCAATTCTTCAGCTACGTAACTTCTACTAGTGACCAAATTTATTGAGTTGTCATTCCCTGCAGGAGGACATCCTTGCTCTTCCAAGTCTAAGTTAAGAGGCATTATTTGGTTTTCTTACCTTGTCTTAGGACTTACAACACTGCCTGTTTATTTGCTTTTAATATCTACTCATATGTAAGTGTAACCTCTTCATAATAGGAAATATGTCTAATTTGCTTCCTAATTTATACTCAAGGCTGGCACATTGTAAATGTTGAATAACTATTTGGGGAATACATTCTTACATGGAAAAATAACTGTTGCCCCCATGTGATATATGTACTTTCAATATACTGGCATATTATCTACAGAAGTATTAGAAGCTAAAGAAAATTAAAAGCTAAGAGAAAATTCTTAAAGTCCCAAATTCCCATGTAGGATATTGATTGTGATCTTACAAGCCAAGTTAGACTTACATGACATGGAAAAACACATATGTAGGACCTAACTGCCTTTTTTATTTTGTAGCTTGAAAATGACTGCCATGGTTTATTTTTATTTTTTACTGATACGTAATAGTTGTACATATTTATAGAACACATGTAATATTCTGATGCGGGCATACAGTATGTAATAATCAAATGTGGGCATACAGTATGTAATAATCAAATCAAAGTAATTGTGATATCCATGAGCTCAAACGTCATGTCATTTTCAGGAACATGGCTGGAGCTAGAGACCATTATTCTTAGCAGACTAATGCAGGAACAGAAAACCAAATACCACCTGTTCTCACTTATAAGTGGGAGCTAATGATGAAAACACATGGATACATAGAGGGGAACAACACACACACTGAGGCCTATTGGAGGGTGAAGGGTGGGAGGAGGGAGAGGATCAGGAAAAATAACGATGGGTACTAGGCTTAACATCTGGATGATGAAATAATCTGTACAGCAAACCCCTATGACACAAGTTTACCTATGTAACAAACATGCACATGTACCCTGAACTTAAAAGTTAAACAAAATTTTAAAAAGGTAGTCTGTAGGGCCCAGACTTATCAAACATCCTTAGACTTTATTGCACTGTGGCCCTGTTAGATTTTCCTGAGTTGGATCTTGTTCAACTGCCCAAACAGAGGCTGATACTTTGTGGGTTGTGTAGTTATTGATAACTTGTCACCATCTTCTCATAATTGAAAGTTCATGGGGAAACCTTACCATCTGGTTTTGCTATAAATGGATTTTGTTCATTGCTCCTTGGTTTTGCTGCCCTAGATGCAGATTTTTAAAGTGCACTGTACTAAAACCACCTACCTAGAATCTGCCCCATCTTCATTCTTAAAACACTTTTCTCTCCACTTGGCTTCTGGGATAAAAGTTTTCTGATTTATCTTTTATCTTATTGACTGCTGCTACTCAGCCAGCTTTGCCGTTTTTTCATCTTTGTCTTGATCTCCAGATGCTGGTAAATCCTGTGGATTGACCTCCAATTCTCTTATCTCCACAATTCATATTCACATATCTAAGTAAGGTCAACCATTCCTGTGACTTTAAGACAATGCGACCGGGCACGGTGGCTCACGCCTATGATCCCAGCACTTTGGAGGCCGAGGTGGGCAGATCACGAGGTCAGGAAATTGAGACCATCCTGGCTAACATGGTGAAATCCCGTCTGTACTAAAAATACAAAAAAACTAGCCGGGCGTGGTGGCGGGTGCCTGTAGTCCCAGCTACTTGGAAGGCTGAGGCAGGAGAATGGTATGAACCCGGGAGGCGGAGCTTGTAGTGAGCCGAGATCGTGCCACTGCACTCCAGCCTGGGTGACAGCACGAGACTCTGTCTCAAAAAAAAAAAAAAAAAAAAAAAGACAATGCATATGTTGATAAAGCCCATTTTTTTATCCCCAGATTTTACCTTTTCTATCAAATTCACACATGAATAACTGTCCACATGTATGTCTAATAAACATTTTAAAAGTTAACATCATTAAATGGAACTCTTGTCTTCACTTTCAAACCACTCCTAGCCCTGTGTTCCTCATTTCAGTAAATGACAGTATCATTCATCTGGTTGTTCTTGCTAAAAACCTAAAAGTCATGAGTTTTCCCTTTATAGCATACATTTATTCCATCAACAAATCCTGTCAACTAAGCCTTTAATATGTATCCCAAATCTTACTACTTCTCACCACTTGTATCTTTATTTCAGTAGAGATAATAGTCACATTTCCTAGTATGGATGAAAATAGTCAAACTCTGTAAAATATTTGAAGAGATTTATTCTGAGCCAAATATGAGTGACCATGGCCCATGACACAGCCCTCAGGAGGTCCTGAGAACATGTGCCCAAGGTGGATGGGGCACAGCTTGCTTTTATATGTTTTAGGAAGGCATGAGACTTCAATCAAATACTTAGGAAATACATTGGTTTGGTTCAGAAAGGCGGAACGATTCAAAGCAGGGGCTCCCAGGTTACAGGTAAATTTAAACATTTTCTGGTTGACAATTGGTTGAGTTTATCTGAAGACCTGGAATCAACAGGAAGGAAATGTTCAGACTGGGTGTGGTAGTTCCTGCCTGTAATCCCAGCACTTTGGGAGGCCAATGCAGGTGGATTACTTGAAGTCAGGAGTTCGAGACCAGCCTGGCCAACATGGTGAAACCCTGTCTCTACTAAAACTACAAAAATTAGCTGGGCATGGTGGTGAGCACCTGTAACCCCAGCTACTTGGGAGGTTGAGGCACAAGAATCTTTTGAACCCAGGAGGCGAAGGCTGCAGTGTGCTGCGATCGCGCCATTGCACTCCTGCCTGGGTGACAGAATGAGACTCTGTCTCAAAAAAAAGAAAGCAATGTTCAGGTTAAGATAAAGGATTGTGGAGATCAAGTTTTATCGTGCAAGGCCGGGCGCGGTGTCTCATGCCTGTAATCCCAGCACTTTGGGAGGCCGAGGCGGGTGGATCACGAGGTCAGGAGATTGAGACCATCCTGGCTAACACAGTGAAACCCCGTCTCTACTAAAGAATACAAAAAATTAGACAGGCGTAGTGGCGAGCGCCTATAGTCCCAGCTACTCGGGAGGCTGAGGCAGGAGAATGGTAATTTTAGAATTAATTTTAATTATTTAATGGTGGGAATGGTGAGAATGGTGAACCCAGGAGGCGGAGGTTGCAGTGAGCCGAGATCGCGCCACTGCACTCCAGCCTGGGCAACAGAGCAAGACTTCGTCTCAGAAAAAAAAAAAAAAAAAAGAAAAAGGTTTATCGTGTAGAGTAAGCTCTCAGATAGCAGACTTTAGAGAGAGCAGGTTGTAAAATGTTTCCTACCAGACTTAAAAGGGTGCCTGGCTCTTAGTTGATTATCTCCTGGATCGAGAAAGGAAGGAGGGAAAACAAAAGGGGAGGGGATTCTCTATAGAATGTGGATTTTTCCCACAAGAGACTTTGCAGGCAATTTCAAGATATAGCGAGAAAATATATTTTGGGGTAAAACATTTTTATTTTCTTTCTAGTTATGCCAGAGTCAGATTGGAAAGTAAGTCACAATATACAGGATTAAATAAAACCCATCTGATGAGAATTTATGGTTTGTAGGTCGTGACTCCCCATATCCCTTAATTTGGGCGAGATAAAAAATCAGAGGTTAGTCCTCACTAGATATCTGCTGCATTTCTAACTGGACTTCCTTACTTCACTTTTACCCCACTATACCTGTTTTCCACACAGCAGGCAACGGTTCTTGTTAATACATTACAAATCCTGCACTATCACAAATTTTTTAAATCCAGTTTACTCAAAAGAAAATCCAAATTTCTATGCCGGGCGCGGTGGCTCACGCCTGTAATCCCAGCACTTTGGGAGGCCGAGGCGGGCGGATCACAAGGTCAGGAGATCGAGACCACGGTGAAACCCCGTTTCTACTAAAAATACAAAAAATTAGCCGGGCGCGGTGGCGGGCGCCTGTAGTCCCAGCTACTCAGGAGGCTGAGGCAGGAGAATGGCGTGAACCCGGGAGGCGGAGCTTGCAGTGAGCCGAGATTGCGCCACTGCACTCCAGCCTGGGCGACAGAGCGAGACTCTGTCTCAAAAAAAAAAAAAAAAAAAAAAAAAAAAGAAAATCCAAATTTCTTTCCATGGCCTATTCCCCCATACATAATCTTACCCCTGCTTGTCTCCCTGGCTGGATCTTCATTTTCTCATCTCATTTATTGCACTCTAACCACATTTTTTATTCTTTAAAAAATGCCAAGTTTGGTTTTTTTTCTGATTTAGCATGCCAGCACCTTCTTCCATCTGCTTGAAATAATCTTTCTCCAGATTTTCACATGGCCTGTTCATTTATTTCATTACCAATATCTGCCCAGGCGCAGTGGCTCATGCCTGTAATCCCAGCATTTTGGGAGGCTGAGGCGGGCAGATCACGAGGTCAGTCTGGCCAACTTGGTGAAACCCCGTCTCTACTAAAAATACAAAAACTAGCTGGGCGTGATGGCACATGTCTATAATCCCAGCTGCTCAGTAGGCTGAGGCAGGAGAATCACTTGAACCTGGGAGGCAGAGGTTGCAGTGAGTCAAGATCGCGCCATTGCACTCCAGCCTGGGTGACACATCGAGACTCCGTCTCAAAAAAAAAAAAAAAAAAAAAAAAAAATTACCAGTATCCTTGGCAAGTCCATCTAAAATAGTATTCATTGCTTCTAACACTCTGTAGCCTTTTACTTTGCTTTTACTTTACTTTACTTTAACTTTGCTTTACTTCACTACAACAATATCTATCGTGAAGGTTGATATCAAATGATAATATGATAATTTAGCTGATACAATTTTTGTTGAGCCTCCAACTAACTGTAAATGAGAAAATAAAGCCTAAAGTTCATCGTACAGCTAATGACCATTTGATATTTTCTCTGTGAAAGTTTGCTAATCAGCTGAATAATTTTACTCCTATAAGAATAGCAATAATTATAGTGGCTCATAGAAAATATGCTCATGTATCAACATCCATTTCTACTGTAAATATATAACGAGTTCTGTGTTAGTCTGCTTGCATTGCTCTAAAAGAATACCTGAGGCTGGGTAATTTATGAAGAAAAGGGGTTAAGTTGCCTCATAGTTCTACAGGCTGTGCATGAAGCATAGTGCCAGCATCTGCTTCTGATGGGGGCTTCAGGAAGCTTACAATCATGGTGGCAAAGGGGAGACAGTGCCCCAAGGTGAGAGTGGGAGCAAGAGAGATGCCAGACTCTTCAACAACTAGCTCTTGTGTGAACTAACAGAGTGAGAACTCATTACTTCATGCGGGATCTACCCACGTGACCCAAACACCTCCAAATAAAGCAGGAATTAAGAAATAATTTGTAGGCAGCTAGAAAGGGTAAAGGTTCTCAGTGTAAATTTTCCTGTAATTAGAGCAACCCCCAAACCATTTATTTTTTAACAGAAAGGCAGCTTGAAAAACCAGGCCGACAAGCTTTGATATGCAAATGCCGGCGATTAGAAACTAGGTCCACCCAACATGGCCAGCATGACAAGTGCCTCCCTCTCCTCCTTGTCACCACACGTGCCAAGTGTCATGGCAGCCTCCAGATTAACTCACACGTGTTCAGGATATCGTGGTTGCCTGTATTTGCATATTAAAGGTTAAGGTGGGAGTGCCAGGTTTTTCGGGCTACGTGAACCAATCTCCTGGGCCCCATGCAAATTAGACACCTCCTCCTTCAGCCTCCTAATATAACCAACTACTCTGCCACGCACGGGGTTTCCCTCCCGGAGCCCCCCTCCCTCTGTCTCTGTAATGGGGAGCTTCTTCCTTCTTTCTTGCCTATTAAACTCTCCACTCCTTAAAACCACTCTCTGTGTCCATGTCGCTTTATCTAAATGATGCTAGACCAAGGACCCTGCTGTTCCTCCATTCATCAGAGCAGTATCATTTTGATTGCATTGGCCGGGAATTCATTCATTGGAGTGGTGACTGCAGAGCAAGCCCCAACCTCAAATCTCTCCTTTAATCTCAAAGCTCTCTTCCTACTATCCTGTTGCAAAACTTTCCTTCTTTCTCTATCCGCGGTCTCTTACTCTCTCTCTCTGTGAAAAGTGCAGGGATTTTTACAGTTCAGTGAAACAGGTCTGTTAGGAAAAATGGCAAACACTGCAGGCAGTAACTCAGTAAGCGCGCAGCTCTGTGGCGTCTCTGGGGAATACATGGTATTTCTAAGCCAACATCGCCACCTAGTGGAAGTAGAAATCCTCTTCAGGAGGCACATTTTTTAGAGTAACAATTAGCTTCATTTTGCGCCGCTAGAAATCAGGTTCTAAGCTACTTCTGTGAACGGGAAAGTTCTGCCTTCAGCAGTTAGAAGTAATATGCCCTCAACAGGGCGCAGTGGCTCACGCCTATAATCCCAGCATTTTGGGAGGCTGAAGCGGGTGGATCACGAGGTCAGGAGATCGAGACCAGCTGGCCAATATGGTGAAACCCCGTCTCTACTAAAAACACAAAAATTAGTTGGGCCTGGTGGTGCGCACCTGTGGTCCCAGCTGCTCCGGAGGATGAGGCAGGAGAATTGCTTGAAACGGGGAGGCAGAGGTTGCAGTGAGCTGCACTCCAGCCTGGGCAACAGAGTGAGATTCTGTCTCAAAAAGAAATAATATGTCTCCTGCCAAATTTTAGTCTCGATATTGTCCCATAAGCAGGAAAATGGCCATTCTGTTCCTACGTTTTTTAAAGACACCTAGTCTGTTTCCTGTTAAAATGGTATAATTAGTAAGGAGATTTTAAGTTCAGAGGTTAACCAGAACCATTTTTCTGAGGGTAAATGCTTTAGCATGGGCCGTAATAGCAGGCAGTCTAGCACATTGCCTCTGTTAAAGGAGCCTTGCCCAAAAACAACAGTCTCTCCAAAGATCAATTTTTTGGGGAGCCAGGTAGATCACAAAGGTTTAGGAAGTCAAAGGGAATCACACAAGGCCGATAAGTTAAGGTTGCATAAGTAAAGCATAGTTAGTCCCATCACTTAGCTCATCTGGTCCCATGGTTTGGAGGATCATGCCTACAACCATGGGTGGCACATTTAACAGGGTGCCAGGACCCAGGAACGAGGGAAGGAAAACAGGAGGACGCTCCACTGTTTTATTCTCCATCGGGGGTCACAGGGAAACGAAGCAGACTAAAAGGACACTTTTATTCTGCTTCTCTTTCTAGATGGGTAACAGATTATCTGAGCTGAGCATTGTGGCTTGCGTCTGTAATCCCAGCTACTCGGGAGGCTGAGACAGGAGAATCACTTGAACCTAGGATGCAGAGGTTGCAGTGAGCCAAGATCGCGCCACTGAACTCCCACCTGGCAACAGAGTGAGACTCCATCTCAAAAAAAAAGCTTTCCAAAATTTAACTCAGGTATTTCACCTCACATGGAAAGATGTTATGCTGCTCCTAAGCCAGACCCTCACTGCAGCTGAAAAGCAGGCAGCTCTGATTTCCGAGATGAGCAACAGATCTCCTATAATACACCAAAAGGGAAAAAAGCAGATAAGGAAAGAGAAGAAATAGCAGAAATGCCATTCCCAATTGTGAGGAAAGCAGTTCCCCTTGACAACCCTATTTGGGACCCCAGTAACTCAGGAGATGAATGGAAAAGGAAGCCCGTTTTAAAGTGTGCATTACAGGGCCTACAGAAAACCAGGGCTAAACCTCTCAGTTACTCTAAACTGTCCAGGATAAACAAAAAGCCAGATGAGAATCCCGTAGCCTTTATGGAAAAACTGAGAACGGCACTAACAGAACACCCCTCCTTATCCCCTGATTCAGTGGAGGGACAGCTCATCCTAAAGGAGAAGTTTCTTAAACAGGCAGCTCCCAATATTAAAAGAAAACTACAAAAGCAAGCTATAGGACCAGAGAGCACCTTAGAGAACTTCCTGAAAGTGGCCACTGTGGTCTTCTGTAATAGGAACCAGGAGGAGGCCCAAAAGAAAGAGAGAATGGTCAGAAGGACAGAGGCTCTGGCAGCAGCTTGCAGGCTGGCAAAGTCCAGGACCCGGAGATGCATCTGCTGGTTGCTAGCAGTGTGGCAGGCCAGGGCATGTTAAGAAAGAATGCCCATACAGCAAGACAAAGCCACCCCAACCCTCTCCAGCCTGGGGCAGAGAGCACAGGAGATGGAACTGCCCCCAGAGGTGTGAAGGTCACTGGGTTCAGAACCAGTCTCACAGATAATCCCACAGAACTGACGGGTCCCGGGGCTCAAACTCCGGCTCCAGCGGCTCTAACTGCCATTATAGCACAGGAGCGCCGGGTGATTCCGGAAATTAAAAGAAGGAAAGTAGACCTCCTTCTAAACACTGAGCAAGTCTCTCTTTTTTCTCCTCTCTAATCCAGCCCTCCCCTCTGCCCATAGCACAACCAGAAGAGGCATCTCAGGAAAAACTCTAATCTAGTATTTTTCTCAAGCTTAGTTGACACATGCTTCCAAGTCATTGTCATGATAGCGCTACTCATCAGAAAAGCCTCCAAGTTAACCTTAGGAAATAATTTAACTGTTTACACGCCACATAATGTGGCAGGATTACTGTCCTCTAGGGGGAGCTCTTAGCCAACAAACAGCCAGTAAAGCAAGAAGTACATAAGGTAGGATAAGCAGCAGTCACTCTAAATAACGTCTCTCCCCAGGCACAAGCGCTCAATTAGCTCTTACAAGCACACTTGGATTAAGCAAGGGAAAGGTAGCTAACATTTATACTAATTCTAAGTATGCTTTCTTGGTTCTCCATGCTCATGCTGCCATTTGACAGAAAAGACTTTTTTTTTTTTTTTTTTTTTTTTTTGAGACGGAGTCTGGCTCTGTCGCCCAGGCTGGAGTGCAGTGGCCAGATCTCCGCTCACGGCAAGCTCCGCCTCCCGGGTTCGCGCAATTCTCCTGCCTCAGCCTCCCGAGCAGCTGGGACTACAGGCGCCCGCCACCTCGCCCGGCTTATTTTTTTTTGTATTTTTAGTAGAGACGGGGTTTCACGGTGTTAGCCAGGATGGTCTCGATCTCCTGACCTCGTGATCCGCCCGTCTCGGCCTCCCAAAGTGCTGGGATTACAGGCTTGAGCCACCGTGCCCGGCCAGAAAAGACATTTTCTTACCACTAATGGATCCCCTGTAAAAATATCACCAGGAAATTAGCAGGTTATCTTCAGTTTTTCTTCCACAAGAAATAGCAGGAATGCATTGTAAGGAACGTCAAAAGGGAACACATGAGGTAGCCAAAGGAAATAGGTTAGCTGATCAGGCAGTTAAGTCAGAGGCAAGGAAGCCTCAAGTCATTAACGCACTTCAAGCCCCTTCTAATCTAGGAAGGCTCCATAAGAAAACTTAAACCTCAATATTCCTCTGCAGAAATAAAATAGGCCAGTTTTCGAGGACGTTCTTCCCAGCCCTCAGGAAGGCTACAGTCAGAGGATGGCAAACTCCATTTGCCAGCCTCCAGCCAATGTCCTTAAAATCCTTCACCAAGCTTTTCACTTGGGAAAGGATAAAACTTACCAGTGTGCTCAGAGATTGTTTTCAGGCAGGAAACCTCTTAAATTAGTTAAGCACTTAACCTCTCTAGCTCACTTCCAACAAGAATTAACACAACTAGCAGAAGTCCAGCCTCAGCAAACAGAACCACCTTTATTTAACCCAGGAAAGTTGGTGTTAGCAAAACTCTCATCTCTGTCTCCTTCCCTAAGCCAAGCTGGGAAAGGCCTTACGGTTTTCTTCTTTCAACCCCACTGGCAGTAAAAGTTACAGGAATCAACTCCTGGATACATCACATTCAAATCAAAGCCTGAAGAGCTGAGGGAGCAACCCCTCACAGCCCAGAGGAACGTCCTGAATATCAGTGTGGAGAAATAGAAGATCTTAAGCTGAAAATCGTAAAAGATAGGTAACTGAGTGAGGACTGCTCCTACCTCACTGGATACTTTTTATTGTTTCTGCCTTTCCTCTCAAAATCTGCCACCAAATATTAAAACCCCCTTTAAGGCATATTTGCAGCAAGATGTAATTATACATGGGATTGCATTTGTAACTTTGTAGATCCCCAAAGGGAAATGTTATATCTTGGCAAGTAAAAATGTAAATGAAAATTATTTACTATGCCACTCTTGTGGGAATTGTTATAGTTCCACCACTATTCGCAATGGAACTATACACCGTGGCACCCACAATGCGGAATTTTGGTTGTAAAATTCTAATTGCTGTAATATTTTGCCTTATTATCTTCCTTATCATAGGATTAATAATTGCAGAAAAGATTTGGTCAAGGTTATTTTGCTTATAGCAGGAGTGATAGTTATGGATAAGAAGCAAGCATAAGGCCGGATGCCATGGCTCATGCCTGTAATCTCAGCACTTTGGGAGGCCGAGGCGGGTGGATCACCTGAGGATGGGAGTTCGAGACCAGCCTGACCAACATGGAGAAACGTCATCTCTACTAAAAAATACAAAATTAGCCGGGCGTGGTGGCGCATGCCCATAATCCCAGCTACTCGGGAGGCTGAGACAGGAGAATCACTTGAACCCGGGAGGCAGAGGTTGCCGTGAGCCGAGATCGCGCCATTACACTCCAGCCTGGGCAACAAGAGCGAAACTCCGTCTCAAATAAAAAAAAAAAAAAAAAAACGAAGCAAGCATGAAAGTATAAAAGTTTTACTATCATTAAGTTTAATAAAACTTTTTACTGAAAATTGGTAATAGGATGCACTCTATTAAAAGAAGTTTGTAAAGAAAGAGATTTTATATAAGGAAGGATGGTAAATTCTTGTCCTAAAAGGAAATGACTAGTCGTTTACAGAAAGGACGTTTAGGACAGGTCAGAAAGTTTGAGTATGTCCTAAGAGGGTCTGTGAATGTCACAAAAGAATTTACTAATTAAAGGAAAGGAATTGTCAAGATTAACGCTAAAGTTATTTTAGCCACCCAATATCTTATTTCTCCCAATCATATTGCAACTCATAAAAATGGCCTATGCCTAAAATTATTCTCTAATGGGAAGTCAAGAAGAAAATGTATGCTTTTCTCAGGAAAAACGTTACTTTTATATTAAAATCTCTGGTAATGTACAACGACATCTAGTGGAGGGAAACCGGTACTGCAATCGTTTGGTGTCACTAACAGATCTTAAACTCAGTTATGGTCTACAGGATTCCCACTAACCGTGGTCATCTTAATACTCATACTCTAACCCTATATTTTAAACCTTCTTGTAAAATTTATCTCTTTTCACCTAGAAGCAATCGAACTCCAAACAATGCTGCGAGCAGAGCCACACATGGACACACTATTCTTCCGAGAACGCTTAGATCAACCTCAGGAGGAGGACCAATTGCTGTTCCCTCACATGAGGTGCCTTTTCAACAGGAAGCAGCCAGAAAGAATCGTCGTCCAACACCCCCTGACAGCAGTTACGTTTACTTCTCTTGAGGCAGGGAATAATACAGGAGTTATTAAGAAATAATTTTTAGGCCGCTAGAAAGGGTCAAGATTCTCAGTGGAAATTTTCCTGTAATGAGAAGCAACCCCCAAATCATTTCTTTTCTAACAGGCAGCTTGAAAAACCAGGCCGGCAAGCTTTGACACGCAAATGCCAGTGATTAGAAGAAAAATTCTTTTTGTATAGCAATAAACCATGTGATTCATGAAATCATACTTTATCCCTTTTTTTTTTTTTTTTTTTTTTTTTTGAGACAGAGTCTTGCTCTGTAGCCCAGGCTGGAGTGCAGTGGCACAATCTCAGTTCACTGCAAGCTCCTCCGGTTCAAGCAGTTCTCCTACTTCAGCCTCCTGAGGAGCTGGGATTACAAGAACGCACCCCCATGCCCAGCTAAACTTTGTATTTTTAGTAGAGACAGGGATTCACCATGTTGGCCAGGCAGATCTTGAACTCCTGACCTCGTGATCAGCCTGCCTCGGCCTCCCAAAGTGCTGAGATTACAGGTATGAGCCACTGTGCCCAGCCTTTTATCTCCTTTTTTAAAGAAAACAAATGGATAGGACGTTCACCCTGTTTAAGAGCAGCTTAGACTATTGGAAGAGGAGGAATGATAGGGGCTGAAGTCAGAAACCTATTATGTATTCCTGGGAATGCTTTATCTGGTGCCTCAATTATTAATGGAATTAATCAATTTCTGAATCCATTGATTATAATAGGTAAAACCATGAAAAATTATTACAAATGTATAGGCAGC
This sequence comes from Macaca mulatta, assembly GCF_049350105.2. Taxonomy (NCBI): domain Eukaryota; kingdom Metazoa; phylum Chordata; class Mammalia; order Primates; family Cercopithecidae; genus Macaca; species Macaca mulatta. Next base: position 8,661,626 of record NC_133416.1, read on the forward strand.
AATAATAACATTACAGATTTGATCATCTCCTCACACATAACTCCTGGTTGACCCAGTTCAGTATGGACATGTCCTGAACCCCCAGAACTTAAATAAAAATTAAAATTGGGAAATAAAGAAAAGAAAATGGAGGACGGTCCCCACTATTCTGGCTTAGACACCAACTTGTAAACATGATGTGCCAATGTCTTTGTGGTTTGTTGAGAATAATCAACAATTAATGAACATAGGAAAAAGCAAGGCAGGCCGGGCGCGGTGGCTCAAGCCTGTAATCCCAGCACTTTGGGAGGCCGAGATGGGCGGATCACGAGGTCAGGAGATCGAAACCATCCTGGCTAACACGGTGAAACCCCGTCTCTATTAAGAAATACAAAAAACTAGCCGGGCGAGGTGGCGGGCGCCTGTAGTCCCAGCTACTCGGGAGGCTGAGGCCGGAGAATGGCGTGAACCCGGGAGGCGGAGCTTGCAGTGAGCTGAGATCCGGCCACTGCACTCCAGCCTGGGCAACAGAGTGAGACTCTGTCTCAAAAAAAAAAAAAAAAAAAAAAAAAAAAAAAAAAAAAAAAAAAAAAAAAAAAAAAGGAAAAAGCAAGGCAAAAATGGCTGAGTAAGCATTAGTCTATAAATCTAAAGAAAGAGATTAGGGCTGGGCCTGGTGGCTCACACCTGTAATTCCAGCACTTTCAGAGGCCAAGGCGGGCGGACCAAGAGGTCAGGAGTTCCAGATCAGCCTGGCCAATATGGTGAAACCTCATCTCTGCTAAAAATACAAAAAGTAGCCAGGTGTGGTGGTACCTGCCTTTAGTCCCAGCTACTCAGGAGGCTGAGGCAGAAGAATTGCTTGAACCCAGGAGGCAGAAGTTAATCGCTTGAACCCAGGAGGCAGAGGTTGCAGTGAGCCGAGATCTTGCCACTGCACTTCAGCCTGGGTGAGACTCCGTCTCACAAAAAAAAAAAAAAAAAAAAAAGATTAAACCCTCTTTTTATCAAGTCATGAGGTGAAATTTCACACTGAATTTGCAAGGTTAAATGAGCAGCTTCAATTCTGGAGTGTGGGGGCAGGAGAGGGGAGATTCTCCTGCCTTTTTTCCTCTAGGGAGGGAAAGGTAAATTAAAGTCAGTTGGTTAGGATATTTAGCTGCTAACTAAATTTTCATGAGGTTGGAGCCTACCAGTCTAATGAGGCTTTTGCTTTAAAAAAATGTTTTATTTGCATTCAATTAATGTAAGATAAAGTTTTACAATCCTTATTTTTTCAGGAATTAAGTCTAACATACTTGCTTAAGGTTTTGAGGGTTCTTGTACTGGCTAACCTAAATTCTTAATCCAATGCTAAAAATATTTGTGCAAGGGAGAAAGAAAGGATTGATAATATCGTAAGTGGGGATTAAAAGGCTATTTTGTTTGTTTTCTTGACCTGGCATTTTGGTTTTATGTTGTTGGTAGTTGGCAATATTTTAAGTGATGTGGAGTAAATCAGTCATACATAAAAATATAAACTAAGTAATGCTATGATAGCTACAAATGTTGGTATGATAATACCATTGTTCTTTGACATTTATAATAATTCATTTAGGTAAAATTCAGTAAGTGATGGTAGACTTCTTTTTTTTTTTTTTTTTGAGACGGAGTCTCGCTCTGTCGCCGGGGCTGGAGTGCAGTGGCCGGATCTCAGCTCACTGCAAGCTCCGCCTCCCGGGTTTACGCCATTCTCCTGCCTCAGCCTCCTGTGTAGCTGGGACTACAGGCGCCCGCCACCTCGCCCGGCTAGTTTTTTGTATTTTTTTAGTAGAGACGGGGTTTCACCGTGTTCGCCAGGATGGTCTCAATCTCCTGACCTCGTGATCCGCCCATCTCGGCCTCCCAAAGTGCTGGGATTACAGGCTTGAGCCACCGCGTCCGGCCAGTGATGGTAGACTTCTTAAGGAAAATAACAGACTGTGGTTGCTCAGAGTGGTAATTTGTTTCATGTGTATGATGATGATAATGCTGTGGTACATATATTTAGATAACATGAACATAGTTGATGTTGATGTAGTATAAATTATAAACTCGTGTTGCAGTCTTGCCAGTGCACCACAATGTTTTGATTTTGTGGTTTGACGTAGGATTCAGTGTTGTCTCAGGACCAACAGAGAAAATTAAGGAGCATGGACACAAGGGTGAGGTTGGAGCAAGAGTTTAATAAGTGAAAGGACAAAGCTCCCCACAGCAAAGAGGGGACCCGAAAGAGGGTTGCCATTCTACAGTTGAATACAAAGCCTTTAATAAACAGGTTGGTAGGAGGGATGTTCCATTTACATAAGGCACAAAAAATCAGTTAGGGCTAGGTGCTTCATTTGCATAAAGTGTGAATTCCTGACCCTTTGAATTCCTGACCCTGTCCTTGTAGTGCACATGTGCATTCTTAGCCTAAGTGACTCCATGTGGTTTAATTTCCCTTACTGTGCATGTGTTAGGGGATGGAATTCTCCATTGCAGACATGTCTGGTTCTATATAACTCCCCTTATGTGTGCAGCTGCAGGTATCTTTCAAATAAGCCCTCCCGCTTTTATGCAAGTTCCCTTATCTGAGTATGTCCAAAAAAGGAAAGGGATGTGTTCACCGAACCCTAGCATGTATATGTGACCCTTGTTAGTTACACAGAACGCATTTTTATGGTGGACCTTGCCCCCTTATCTGTGCTTGCAATTTCATCTTTCAAGCTGTTTCTTTGTTAGAAAGGAATTCTACCAAGGACTTGTCCTAGCTATCTGCCTAACTGATTCTTTTTGCTCTCTTCTCTCATTAGTAAATTTATTTATTTATTATATATATATATTTTGTTGTTGTTGTTGTTGTTGAGATGGAGTTTTACTCTTGTCCCACAGGCTGGAGTGCAATGGTACGATCTCGGCTCACTGCAACCTCCGCCTCCCAGGTTCAAGCGATTCTCCTGCCTCAGTTTCCCGAGTAACTGGGATTACAGGCGTCCACCACCACGCCCAGCTAATTTTTGTATTTTTAGTGGAGACGGGGTTTCACCATGTTGGCCAGGCTGGTCTCGAACTCCTGACCTCAAATGATCCACCTGCCTCAACCTCCCAAAGTGCTAGGATTACAGGCATGAGCTACTATGCCCAGCCTCATTAGTAGATTTAATATTATTATAAAGTAGCTATAAATTAGAATTGCTGTTATTCAGCTTATACGAGTAATTGATGAACAGGCTAAGAGTTTTCTGTAATTGTGCCTGACTTAGCCCTTCTCATCCTCCTACTAAAAATAATATAGCAGTGGTTAATATTATGTTTAGGTTTGAGAAAGAAAATGAACGTTTTATTTGAGGAATGTGAGCTCCTTTAAATTATCAAGCCCAGAAGAACATTTTAAATGTGACAGCAATCACAGCTCACTCTCTGCTTGAGCTAATTACCTCTTAAAGCCCCTTGCAACATGGGCTCTAGACTGACGCCAAGCAGCCACAAAATGCCCCATGTCCAGCCAATCACTAACCAATATTATTTCTGTAACCCGATGAGAATTCCTATCACACAACGTCCACAGGCACATCGCGCAATGTCTCTGCAGGTTTCTGAAGCTCTCACAGAGAGGGGAGCTCCTCTCTGCATCTGGTCATCCAGTCCTCTATAGATCACCTATAAATCTTATGATATTCTAATTAAGAAACAAATCAAAACAGGTGCTACTACTTTGTCTTTTGTTTCCCTCTAGCTGTGTCTCCAGAAATTGGTTCCATGTAATTATTTGTCCTGAAAACAGAGAAAGCCCCTACAGGGAAAATGCAAGATGGCGTCCAGTGATTTTCACGTCCTGAGTTTCAGATCCTTGTGGATAAGTCCCCTCTTACTCTGACTCATGGCCGTCCTGTGTGACAAATAGAATACTGCAGAAGAAATAGGGTGTGATTCCAAAATGAACTCATTGCAGTCATGGAAATTTCCACCTTGGTCTCTCTTAGATCACTTGCTCTGGGCCAGGTAAGGTGGCTCACACCAGTAATCCCAGGACTTTGGGAGGCCAAGGCTGGTGGATCACTTGAGTCCAGGACTTTGAGACCAGCCTGGGCAACACGGCAAAACTCCATCTCTGCAGGAAATTTTTCAAAAGGTAACTTAACCTGTAGGAAGCCAAATGCCCTGTCTTGAGGTTATTTCAGCAACCCTGTGGAGAGGTCTACGTGGCAAGAAACTGAAACCTTCTACCAGCCACTAGCACAAACTTGCCAGCCATCTGAGCCTGCCACCTGGGAAGCATATTCTCCCGCCTCAGTTAGGCCTTCAAATGACTGCAGCGCTGGCTGCCATCTTGACTGCAACCTCATGGGGGACCTGAGACAGGAACACACAGATAAGCTGCTTCTAAATTCTTTACCCACAGAAACTGTGAGAGATAATACATATTTATTGTTGGTTTAAGCTGCAAAGTTTTGGGGTACCTTGTGAACATTTCTAGATTCTAAATGGCATTCACCCTTTAGTGGGTCATCATTGCTTGTTCTTGAATCAGTACGCACATAGAATCATTATATTCATCTCCAAGTCACGGAAGGCTGTATCAGCCCTGTAGCTAAAAGGATGTGTGGTGGAATCATTTGGTAATGGCAATTTTGAAGATGAAGTCTGAAAAATGTAAGATGATTTTGCCATCTTCTTGAAATCTTTAAACAGGGTGGAAGACTCTGGAATAAAAAAGGATTCTATTTAATCCTTAGGATAAATATTTTAATTAATAGTATTATCACCACAAACATTTTAAAATGTCAATTGGAAGACAATTGAACTTTTTTTATTTTATTCCCCCAGGCAGGGTCTTGCTCTGGACTTACTGCATATTCACCCAGGCTGGAGTGCAGTGCTGCAATCACAGCTCACTGCAGCCTCAACCTCCTAGGCTCAAACAATTCTCCCACCTCAGCCTCCCAAGTAGCTGGGACCACCACACCTAGCTAATTTTTGTGTGTTTTTGTTGAGATGTGGTTTTACCATGTTGCCCAGGCTGGTCTCCAACTGCTGGGCTCAAGCCATCCACCCTCCTCTGCCTCCCAAAGTGCTGGGATTACAAGCATGACCCACTGCACCCGGCCTGAACCACTTTCAAGAGAATCCAATGGAACACGTACATTCTCTTCAATAAGACTACACGCACTAATAAGGGAAAGGAGAATATCTGAAATACAGTAGAGCCAATGTGTGTTGTAGTAACAAGAACAATAATAACGATAAAGCCAGACATGATGACATATCCTTGTAGTTCTAGCTACCCAGGAGGCTGAGGTCAGAGGATTGCTTGAGGCTAGGAATTCGGAGTTTGAGACTGTGGTGTGCTGTGATGGTGCCTGTTAATAGCCACTACACCCCAGCTTAGGCAACACAGCGAGACCCTGTGGCTTAAAAGACAATACTAATAAAATAAGAATAAAGATGATAAAATGTAATTAATATGGGGACCACCCATATCTTAGATCTGTTGACCCAAATTCCCTTCTCCCACTTACTTCCCACAAACGTACTTCTTGTTCTTAGGCTTAGATGTTATTTGTTTGTTTGTTTGCTTGTTTAGTTTGTTTGATAACTAATTCTTTTTTTCAGAGATGGAGTCTCACTATCTTGGCCAGGCCAGGCCTCCCAAAGTGCTTGGATTACAGACATGAGCCACTGTACCCAGCTGTTTTTTAGAAACAGGGTCTTGTTTTACCACGCAGGCTGGAGCATATTGGCGCGATCATAGCTCACTGCAGCTTGCAACTCCTAGACTCAAGCGTCCTGAGTAGCTGGGACTACAGGTGTGCACCACCATACCTGGCTGCGAGATTTTCTTAAGATGGGCTAGCTAGTTAAATAACTAAATCTCAATATAAACGTCAAAGAGAAGATATGAGTCAAATTCTCAGGAAAGAACTTTGAAGAAGGATGCTTCTTTTGGCATCAGCATTTGTGTCTCTAAAGTAACTTACTAGAATTATGCAGTGCAGCTCCAGTGCGTACAACATCATCCACAGAGGCGGATATCGTGGCCAGTGAGCTTCTTCCCCAGGTGGGTAGTTGACAAAATTCCTCCAGCAGTGATAATACTCTAAGGAAACACGAATCTTGGCTCATTCAACAAGCACAGTGGTAAATTACTTAAGAAGATCCCCAACCTAGTTTACCATATAGAAAGCCTCTAGTCTCTGGTCTAGTTGCTGCTGGACATTAGACCCCCTAAAAAGAATAAAGCAGTTCATTTAAAGATGGCTGAGAGGCAAGACTAGAGAAAAGAGTTGTTGGCCGGGCACGGTGGCTCACGCCTGTAATCCCAGCACTTTGGGAGGCCGAAGCAGGTGGATCACAAGGTCAGGAGATTGGACCATCCTGGCTAACACGGTGAAACCCTGTCTCTACTAAAAATATAAAAAATTAGCCGGGTGTGGAGGCAGCTGCCTGTGGTCCCAGCTACTCGGGAGGCTGAGGCAGGAGAATGGCGTGAACCTGGGAGGTGGAGCTTGCAGTGAGCCAAGATCCCGCCACTGCACTCCAGCCTGGGCAACAGAGCGAGATTCCATCTCAAAAAAAAAAAAAAGAAAAAAAAAAGGGTTGTTGTTGTTGTTTGCTTTTGTCTTTCTTTTTTAATACAGGGTCTCACTCTGTCACCTAGGCCAGTGTGCAGTGATCCAATCATAGCTCACTGCAGCCTTGAACATCTGGGCTCAGGAGATGTTCCCACCTCAGCCTCCCAGGCAGGTAGGACTACAGGTGCATGCCGCCATGCCTGTCTGATTTTTTTTTTTTTTTTTTTTTTTTTTGAGACGGAGTCTTGCTCTGTCGCCCAGGCTGGGGTGCAGTGGCCGGATCTCAGCTCACTGCAAGCTCCACCTCCCGGGTTTACGCCATTCTCCTGCCTCAGCCTCCTGAGTAGCTGGGACTACAGGCGCCCGCCACCTCGCCCGGCTAGTTTTTTGTATTTTTTAGTAGAGATGGGGTTTCACCGTGTTAGCCAGGATGGTCTCGATCTCCTGACCTCGTGATCCACCCGTCTCAGCCTCCCAAAGTGCTGGGATTACAGGCTTGAGCCACCGCGCCCGGCCTCCTGTCTGATTTTTTAACTTTATTTTATTTATTAATTATTTTTATTTATTTATTTATTTATTTATTTATTTGAGACAGAGTCTCGCTCTGTTGCCCAGGCTGGAGAGCAGTGGCCGGATCTTGGCTCACTGCAAGCTCCACCTCCCGGGTTCACGCCATTCTCCTGCCTCAGCCTCCCGAGTAGCTGGGACTACGGGCGCCCGCCACCACGCCCGGCTAATTTTTTGTATTTTTCAGTAGAGAGGTTTCACTGTGTTAGCCAGAATGGTCTCCATCTCCTGACTTCCTGATCCGCCCGCCTCCACCTCCCAAAGTGCTGGGATTACAGAAGTAAGCCACCGTACCTGGCCTGATTTTTTAGTTTTTTTTTAGAGATGGGGTCTTACTATGTTGCCCAGGTTGATCTTGAACTCCTGGCTTCAAGTGATCCTCCTGCCTTGGCCTCCCAATGTTCTGGGATTACAGGTATGAGCCACCATACCCAACCAGGAGTTGTATTTTTGTTACTTTCCTTGTCATGAATTTCAGACCTAGTCCTTTATCACATTATTTTGGACTTTTACTTCTGAGACTTCCAGCCTGGACTAACCAATCTTCTGGCCTAAAGACAGCTCCTATCACCACAGTTTCTTGGAAACAATGAAGTTTCTTTGTTTACTGTTTTTACCTGATGCTCTCATAATCTGAATAGTTACTCCACTGTTAACGAGGTCCCTGAGACCTTGCCGATTTTGTTGATCCGTATGCCAAAAAAGCCGTGCTACATAGATCACCAGAGTCACACCAGGGTGCTGACTCAAAAACTCCCTAATAGCCTGGGAGCATTCCCAGCAGGGACTCCAGGACAAGAACCAGGTGATGGAGCAGCTGATGGATGAGTGAAAACGTCTTTCTGACGTCAATTTTTCTATAAAATTAACTTCCACGTGATTGGTGGTGTTTTTGCCTGAGCTTCGCCAGATCTTCGGGCTCATGCCCCACTTGATTTCGTAGAGCAGACAGGCCTCTTTACGAAGTTCTCTGGGGTCATAGAAGATGTCAAACTCCCAGGGTTCGATTCTTCTCCTGAAATGCAAAAAGCAGCCCACGCTGTCATGCCATATTTAGAGAGATCTTAGAAATCTTTTCCTGCTCCCCTCTTCTTTCTTTCTTTCTTTTTTTTTTTTTTTTTTTTTTTTTTTGAGACGGAGTCTTGCTCTGTAGCCCGGGCTGGAGTGCCGTGGCCGGATCTCGGCTCACTGCAAGCTCCGCCTCCCGGGTTTACGCCATTCTCCTGCCTCAGCCTCCCGAGTAGCTGGGACTACAGGCGCGCACCTCGCCCCGCTAGTTTTTTGTATTTTTTTTTTTAGTAGAGATGGGGTTTCACCGTGTTAGCCAGGATGGTCTCGATCTCCTGACCTCGTGATCCGCCCGTCTCGGCCTCCCAGAGTGCTGGGATTACAGGCTTGAGCCACCGCGCCCGGCCTCTTTTTTTTTTTTTTTAAGATGGAGTCTTACACTGTTGCCTGGACTGGAGTGCAGTGGTGTGATCTCAGCTCACCACAACCTCTGCCTCCCAGGTTCAAGAGATTTTTCTGCCTCAGCCTCCCAAGTAGCCGGGATTACAGGCTCCTGCCACCATGTCCAGCTAATTTTTTGTATTTTTAGTAGAGACGGGGTTTCACCATGCTGGCCAGGCTGGTCTCCAACTCCTGACCTCGCGATTCGCCCACCTCAGCCTCCCAAAGTGCTGGGATTACAGGCGTGAGCCACCGTGCCCAGCCCCTGCTCCCCTCTTCCATCAGGCTGATCTGAGGCATAACATCTCAGGAAACTTCTTTTTCTAGTATATGTCTCGAAGTTATCTGAAGAGGTCTGTTTGAATTATCAGATTTTTTTTCTCACAAACATAGTACACAGGATTTTTACCCTGGTCACATTATTTGGTGACCACTCTCTAATACCATTATATTTCAGTCTTGACTTTGTGTGCTTTGTTTCTCTTTTAAAGTTTCCTTCACTATATTCTAACCTGTTTTTTGTTTTTGTTTTTTTTTAAAAAACAAAAGCTAAGCTAGCCAGGCTGGTCTTGCTTCCTGGGCTCAAGCTACTCTCCTGCCTCAGCCTCCTGAGTAGCCGAGACTTCAGGTGTGCCCCACCATGCCTAGCTATATTCCAATTTTTCTCTTTCACACCTAAAGGTGCCATGTTCCAATCCTTATCTTTTCTATTCCTCAAGGGACTCTAACCAGATTTTCTCAAGTGTTGAAGCCCTAAATTGCCAACAAGATTGTATTGTCAAGAACAGACAAAAGAGCAATTTAGCCTCAAGATTCTTCCACAGTAGGATTCTATATACTAACTCCTATAAGAAAGAAATTCTAATTGCTCTCAGTGGTATCTTTAGATTTAGCACTCTCTATGTCTGAAAGCCGTGACTCAAGGGAAACTCAGAATTGAGCTGCAGAGTCCTCTTTGAAATATGGTTAAGTCACAAGCTTATTACATCCTAATAGTTCCCACTCATCCCTAAAGTATCACATTCATTTATATAGATCAATCCTTCCACCTATCACTAGATAATATATTTCTTGACATGACTTCCCTGTCATATGTCTGAAAAACGGGCAGACAGTATAAAATAAGATGAAGTTAAAGTGGCAAATGAGTTTCCCAGGTATTTCAGTGATGGCTATAAAAGCATGCGATTTAAAAAGAGAAGAGAAATTGAAAGACAATAACATATAAGCAAGCTAGAAAATCATTTATTTAAAGCAATGAAAATCTTTTTATAAAGATATAAAAAACAATAACCATAGAAAATGAAGTTGGAAAAGGCAAAAATGAAAGAAAGAATGGGAAAATGACAAAAGAGAAAAGGAACAATAAAGAAAGCTATATCCACAGCTCCATTTTTTTTTTTTTTTTTTTTTTTTTGAGACAGGGTCTCAGTCTTTCACCCCAGCTGCAGTGCCATGGTGCAATCATAGGTTACTGCAGTCTTGACCTCCTGGGTTCAAGCGATCCTCCCACTCCTGCCTCAGCCTCCTGAGTAGCTGGGACTATAGGTGCATGTGCCACCATGCACAGCTCTTAAACACCCAGTGATTCTTGATCGAATTAAATGTGCACTGTGATAGTATTATTCTTACCTCAGAGTGGGGTCACCTGTTGAAGGACCTGTTGACCAAGATAGGATTGTGTCAAATAACACTCAAATATCAAATGAGTTGCTAAGAAAAAGTGCTCTATTATTCCAAACCTGCAAATCATCTCAGAAGATGGAATTTGAAGATTCTTTCATGGATGAATTGTATTGGACCAGCTCATTGCACCCAAGAAAAGCAAGATTTTAAGGGCTTTGCCAAAATCTGTTTTCCCAGATGCCCAATCCCAAGCAAGGTAGTCTGCCTTAAGGCTTCAACAAAAATGATTAAGCGCAATTAGAGGCTGGGCGTGGTGGCTCATGACTGTAATCCCAGCACTTTGGGAGGCCAAGGCGGGTGGATCACATGAGGTCAGGAGTTACCGACCAGCCTAGCCAGTATGACAAAATCTTGTCTCTACTAAAAATACAAAAATTAGCCAGGCTTGGTGGCATGTGCCTGTAATCCCAGCTACTCCGGAGGTTGAGGCAGGAGAATCACTTGAACCCAGGAGGTGGCAGTTACAGTTAGCCGAGATTGCACCATTGCACTCCAGCCTGGGCGACAGAGCGAGAGAGACTCTGTCTCAAACAAAAAAAGAAGAAGAAGAAAAGTACTGGAAGGAGACAAAAGGTGGTGGGGGCACCATATCAACCACATCAGAGATGGCGGTCAGAGAAGACATCTGTAAAGAGGGACATTAAAGCTGAGACGTGAAGGTAAAGTTAGAGAGCAAGACATGTGGACATTGGGGAAGGGGAGAGGATTCCAAGCACAGGGAACAGCAGGTGCAAACGACCTGAAGTGTGGACCTTGACTTGTTCAACGAAGAGCAAGGAAGTCAGCCTGGCTGGGTCAGAGTGATCAAGACATGCAGTGGAGGGAGATGGGCAATGGAAGGAGTAAGCCATATGGCCTTACCAGCCCTGGATAGTATGTTAAGTGTAAGAAGCCGTTAGAGAATATGGGGATGATTCAAGGGAAAGTATTGGATTTTAGAGACCTGCGCCTCTCAGGACTCAGAGCCTTGGGGATGTTCCTAGCAAAAAAATGGGCACTGACAAGGCCTGAACCTCTAAGGGTGATTTGGGGAGATTCAGGCAAGAAATTCATCCCACTCTTCTGGCCAAACCTTAACTCGCAGGTGCTACTTTTGAACAAAGAAGAGTCACAGGCTCTGGGAGACACTTCCTTTAAAACAGAGCACGCTTTACCCTAGGCTGTGTGTGTGCCTGTCTGTGTGTGTTACTTTTTATGCATCTGCACTGGATGGTAGAGGAGTCGTAGAAAGGACTCTTGGCCATGGCATGTTTTTTTGGTAGATGGAGAGTGGTAGATGGGAGAGGAACTAAAATGAGAAATTAGCCAGATATCTAGGAAATAGGATGAAGTCAGAAAACACTATTCCAAGTGTGACCTGAAGAACAAATCTCTTACTTTTCAAGAAGGAATGGGGAATTTGAGCATTGGGAGGAAGGAGGAAGGGCGTGGCTGGCATGTTGAAATGAGCTCTTCTCAGACCTTAGTACAAATTGGGGCCCTTGAACCGGTAATCCACTCCAAGGGAGCCTCACAAAACCAGAGGCCGTATCATAGGAAAAAGGCATATTGAGGATGGGAAGACACTTTCTCTGAAGGAACTGAAGCAGCAGTGAGAAGTTCAGAAAGGGACAGTGAGATATATGCTGTGTCTACAATATTATTCCTGGGGTGCAAAGACGAGGATACCAGCCACATGACTGGGGACGGTTTGAGGTATAGAACACACCACCTTCGACCGGGCGCGGTGGCTCAAGCCTGTAATCCCAGCACTTTGGGAGGCCGAGACGGGCGGATCACAAGGTCAGGAGATCGAGACCATCCTGGCTAACATGGTGAAACCCCGTCTCTACTAAAAATACAAAAAACTAGCCGGGCGAGGTGGCGGGCACCTGTAGTCCCAGCTACTCGGGAGGCTGAGGCAGGAGAATGGCGTAAACCCGGGAAGCGGAGCTTGCAGTGAGCTGAGATCCAGCCACTGCACTCCAGCCTGGGCGACAGAGCGAGACTCCGTCTCAAAAAAAAAAAAAAAAAAAAAAAAAAAAAAAGAACACACCACCTTCATAAGAAAAGTCCAGGGAAGGTAGTAGATACTACAATTAAATAATGTGTTAGGTCTTTCCCCCAGTATGCCACTTAAAAAAGAATTCTTTTTTTTTTTTTTTTTTTTTTCCTGAGATGGAATTTCCCTCTTGTTGCCCAGGCTGGAGTGCAATGGTGCAATCTCGGCTCACTGCAACCTCCGCCTCCCAGGTTCAAGCGATTCTCCTGCCTCGGCCTCCCAAGTAGCAGGATTACAGGCATGCACCACCAGGCCCGGCTAATTTTGTATTTTTAGTAGAGACATTGTTTCTCCATATTGGTCAGGCTGGTCTCGAACTCCCTACCTCAGATGATCCACCTGCCTTGGCCTCCCAAAGTGCTGGGATTACAGGTGTGAACCACCATGCCCGAACTTAAAAAAGAATTCTAGTAGATGGAGAACATAATGGAGAAAATAAATTGTTACTTGAACTCCAAACTGTTACCTATGTTACCTCCTGCCCCATCACACTCACACTATTGCAATAGTCTTCTAACTGGTCTCCTTGCTTCCAGTCCAAAACCCATCACATGTCAAGTAAATGTGTCTAAAGCACTATTTTAGTCATATCTCTGTGCTATTCATAAATTCTCCAAAGATACTCCCTCTACCATAAAGAAAAACTTTCATGCCTTGAACCTAGCATTCAAAGTCCTCTATGGTATAACAACACTTCAAATTTGCTTTCTAGTCTTACTGCAAATTGTTTACATAAATTGTTTTGTAGCCTAACCAGTTTATTCATTATATTCCAGACACAAGTGTCTGTTAAAGCTTTTAAATTCTGTTTATCAATAGGATTCAATCAACCTGCAATCTCCTCTTCTTTGTCGATCCAAAGTCTGCCTTCTGGCCCGGCATGGTGGCTTATGCCTGTAATCCCAGTACTTTGGGAGGCCAAGGCTAGTAGATCACTTGAGCCCAGGAGTTCAAGACCAGCCTGAGCAATAAAGCAAAACCTCATCTCTACAAAAAAATTGGCAGGGCCTGGTGACCCTTGCCTGTTGTCCCAGCTACCCAGGAAGCTGAGGCGGGAGGATCTCTTGAGCCCAGGAGGTCAAGACAGCAGTGAGCAGTGATCACACCACTGTACTCCAGCCTGGGCAACAGGGCGAGTCTTAAAAAAAAAAAAAAAAATTGGTCAGGTATGGTGGCTCATGCCTGTATTCCTGGTACTTTGAGAGACCAAGGATGGAGAATTGCTTGAGCCCAGGAGTTCAAGACCAGCCTGGGAAAAGTAGTGAACCAACCCCCTAGTCCCTAAAAATAAAATAAAATAAAATAAATTTTAGGTCTACACGTCTCTTAGAATCCAGTTCAAATCCTACCTCATTTGAAATTATTTCCTTCAGCCTGAAGTGTTCTTCCTCTCCCATGCATTTTTCTAACACTTACTGGGCACTAATTTATCAATTAGTTATTGTCAATTCATTTCTCAATGAGCACATTGTTCTCATGCTATCACATCTGTTGTTTCCTTAAACTGTTATTTAAACAGTTGTACTTTTACTTAAATTTTTTTTTATTTTTGTGAGACAGAGTCTTGCTCTGTTGCCCAGGATGGAGTGCAATGGCATGATCTCAGCTCACTGCAACCTCCACCTCCTGGGTTCAAGCGATCCTCCTGCCTCAGCCTCCGGAGTAGCTAGGACCGCAGGCATGCGCCACTATGACTGGCTAATTTTTGTATTTTTAGTACAAATAGGGTTTCACCATGTTGGCCAGGCTGGTCTCGAACCCTGAGCCTCAAGTGATCCACCCTCCTTGGACTCCCAAAGTGCTGGGATTACAGGTGTGAGCCACAACACCCAGCTACTTAATTTTTTATTATGGTGAAACAAACACTGATTTGGCTAAAGTCACTTGAACATGTAAATACTTAATAATAATAAATCATCTTATTTAAGACTAATATATTAATCAATAATGGGGAAGTTTGAAAACACCCACAGATGCAAGAATCAGCAGAACACACACACACACACACACAGACACACACAGACACACACACACACACACACACACACACCATTCTTGCATTGTTCAAGAATACTTGCCAGGCCCCCAGATCCATTTTACCTTTCTCAGAAGTCATGGTGCTCTGTCTCTGGACTTCTTCCTCTGGAGTCATAAGTTGTGCTGATTGTTCCTGGACTTTGTTTCTTCAGGTGTGCCCACTGCCACCTGCTTGGGCAGAGGATGACTCATTCCTGCATCTCAGGCAGTTATGGGAATCTGGGCTGCCTGTACAAACAAGGGGCTGACTGACAGGGACCTTATCGTGGGGATTTGCATCTTCAGTGATGAGAAAGCCTGCGATGCAAATGACATGAATTCTGTAGAGTGGATCACTGGGGTTACCAAATTCCAAAGTTCTTCTCCGATGACATCTGAATTTAGTAACCTTTCTCTTTCTTTAAATAAAGATTAAGGCAAGGTGGATCATCTGTCATTCTTTGTATATTTTTTTGTTTTGTTTTACTTATTTATTTTTCATTATCTCCTACTCTGCATCAAACATGCAGCACTCTTTTTTTTTTTTTTTTTTTGAGACAGAGTTTTGCTCTTGTCGCCCAGGCTGCAGTGCAATGGCACGATCTCGGCTGACTGCAACCTCTGCCTCCCAGGTTCAAGCGATTCTCCTGCCTCAGCCTCCCGAGTAGCTGGGATTACAGGCATCGAACACCACGCCCGCCTAATTTTTTGTATTTTTAGCAGAGACAGAGTTTCACCATGTTGGTAAGGCTGTTTTAGAACTCCTGCCCTCAGGTGATCCACCCGCCTCGGCCTCCCAAAGTGCTGGGATTACAGGCGTGAGCCACCGGGCCTAGCCTAGGATGCATCCATCATTCTTTAATGGAGAGATGAGAGGAAGAATAAAGTTAAGAGAAATTTAACCTGTAACTATAGCTTGAAAATTTTTATGTTATCTGGTAAGCACACTGTGGCCTTGGCTTTCAGCTATTATTCACCTATTTCCAACTTCCTCTCATTTTGCTCTTTGCCCCACATCCCTGTTGAAGAGGGGAGGGGCACTATTAGATGCAAAACGACAAGGACCTTGGCCTCTGAGTCAGCTCATTTGTGTGCCAGTCTTTGGTGCTCTCTTCATCCTTGAAGCTGAGATTAAGCGTGTGGCCAAGTCCACTTCTGCTTTTTTTTTTTTTCTTTTTCTTTTTAAAGACAGAGTTTTACTCTTGTCGCCCAGGCTGGAGTGCAGTGGCACGATCTCGGCTCACTGCAACCTCCACCTCCCGGGTTCAAGTGACTCTCCTGCCTCAGCCTCCCGGGTAGCCGGTATTACAGGCATCCACCACCACGCCCAGATAATTTTTATATTTTTAGTAGAGACGGGGTTTCTCCATGTTGGCCATGCTGGTCTCAAACTCCTGACCGAGGGTGATCCACCCGCCTCAGCTTCCCAAAGTGCTAGGATTATAGGCGTGAGCCACCTCGCCCGGCCACTTCCGCTTTTTTATCCCCCTTGAAAAAGTAAATGCCGTACTTCCCTGTGCCATTGCTCTCTGTTGCCTGAACCCTGGGTCAAGTTCAAGTCAAAAATTCCTCTGAGTCTCATCACCTACTTCTAGAATTGAAGTCACTTTCTCAAGGCCTAAGTCTCCTTCTAGTGTCTCAAATCTAGAACCCCTGAACTTTGAATCTCAAGGCCCCATGAACCTGAAACTTGAATCCTACATGCAAGACTTTACTTAGTTATGAAAGTCAATCTGGAGCCTCCATGAGATAAAGCAGGTGTTTGGACAGGGACAGACCAGTGTTTTGAAGAAGGGGCAGAAATCCCACATCATCAATAGAGGCCCTTCAGAGACCAAATTTTTCTAAGCTAGGCAAGAGTAGAATAGTTGTAGAATAAAAGTAGGTTAGGCCAGGCGCAGTGGCTCACGCCTGTAATCCCAGCACTTTGGGAGGCAGAGATGGGAGGATCACCTGAGGCCAGGAGTTCGAGACCACCCTGGCCAACATGGCAAAACCCAGTCTCTTCCAAAAATATAAAAGTCAGCTGGGCGTGGTGGCAGGCACCTGTAATCCCAGCTACTCAGGAGGCTGAGGCATGAGAATTGCTCGAACCCAGGAGGCAGAAGTTGCAGTTAGCTGAGATCTCCCCATTGCACTGCAGCCTGGGCAACAGAGTGAGGCTACATCTAAAAAAAAAAAAAAAAAAAAAAAGGCTGGGCGTGGTGGCTCATGCCTGTAATCCCAGCACTTTGGGAGGCCGAGGTGGGCGGATCACAGGTCAAGAGATCGAGACTGTCCTCACTAACACGGTGAAACTCCGTCTCTATTAAAAATACAAAAAATTAGCCGGGCGTGGTGGCGGGCGCCTGTAGTCCCAGCTACTCGGAAGGCTGAGGCAGGAGAATGGCGTGAACCCGGGAGGCGGAGCTCGCAGTGAGCCGAGACGGCACCACTGAACTCCAGCCTGGGCGACAGAGTGAGACTATGTCTCAAAAAAAAAAAAGGTAGGCTAATAGCCCTCAGCAGTATCTATGTCCTGATCCCTGGAATCTGTTAAACATGTGAACTTAAATGCCAAAAGTGTCTTTGTCATTAATTAAAAATCTTGAGATGAGAAGACAATCCTGGATTATCCATACGGGCACAGTCTAATCACAGGGTCCATATAAGAGGGAGGTAGAAGAGTCAAGAGTCAGGATGTGAAATGGAGATGTGAGGATGAGAGCAGAGTTCTGCTTGCTGGCTCAAAGGGGGCCACGATTCAAGGAATGAGGAAAGCCTGTAGAAGCTGGAAAAGGCAGGGAATGGCTTCTCCCCCAGAGCCTCCAGAAGAAATGCTACCCTGATGACTCCTTGATGTCAGCTCATTAAGACCCGTTTTGTACTTCAGACCTCCAGAACTATAAGACAATGTGGGTCATTTACTACCATTAAGTGTGTGGCAATTTCGTAAAGCAGCAACAGGAAACTGATATGGTAGGACATGCTTCCAGGAAGTAAACGTGCAGCGGCCAAGAGGATGCAAAACTTGGGTTTGTTTTCTACTAGAATGCCTACTGAGCGCTTCATCCGCCTTCCGTTTTGTTTAAGAAAACTTGGAAATATGACATATGATAGGCTATCATGTGGTTAATTATTTGTAAGTGAGGTCAAAGATAATCAAGTATGAAATGTAGCTATTCAGTTTAAGTCTGTCCTGCATCTGGAAATTTATGAATTTTGAAAAATGTATACATACACTTATGTAACTGCTCCAGTCAAGATATTTAAAATTCCCATCGCCCCAAAAGTTCTTTTTTTTTTTTTTTTTTTTTTTTAAGGCAGGGTCTTGCTCTGTCTCCCAGGCTGGAGTGCAGTGGCTCAACCTTGGCTCACTGTAGCCTCAGCCCCCCAGGTTCAAGCCATTCTCATGTCTCAGCCTCTCAAGTAGCTGGGATTACAAAGACGCACCACCATGCCTGGCTAATTTTTGTACTTTTAGTAGAGATGAGGTTTCACCATGTTGGCCAGGCTGGTCTCAAACTCCTGACCTCAAGTGATCCACCCACCTCGGCCTCCCAAAGTGCTGGAATTACAGGGGTGAGCCACCATGCCTGGCCAGCCCCCACCCCACAATTCTCTGTGTTAGCCATTATCCTCCTACTCCTAGTCCCAGGCAAATACTGCTCTTTCTGTCCTATAGGTTAGTTTTGACTACTATAGAGCTTCATACAAATGGAATCGTGCATTGTGTACACTTTTGTGTGTTCTTTACTCAGCTTTTCCTTTTTTCATTTTTTTGAGACAGGATCTCACTATACAACTTTTTGTATTTTTAGTAGAGATGGGGTTTCACCATGTTGGCCAGGCTGGTCTTCAGCTTTTCTGTAAAATTGGTCTACATGATTAGGTGTATTGGTGGCTAATTTTCACTGCTGGATAGTATTCCATTACATAGGTATGCTACAATTTGTATATTCTTCTGTCAGTGTGATGTACTTTGGGTTATTTCCAATTTTAGGCTTTCATGAATAAAGTTGCTGTGAACATTTGGGTACAATTCTTTGTGTAAACACATGCTTCTTTTTCTTCTTCTTGGGTAAATACCCAAGAGTGGAATTGCTGGATCAAATAGGTAAATGCACATTTAACTCTTTCTTTTTTTATTGATTTTATTTTTTATAGGGACAGGGTTTCACTGTATTGCCCAAGCTGGTCTTAAACTCCTGGGTTCAAGAAATCCTCCTGCCTTGGCCTCCCCAAAGTTCTGGGATTATAGGTGTGAGCCACTACACCCAGCGACACTTAACTGAAGAAAATGCCAAATTGTTGTTACCAGTTTCCATTGTCATCAGGTGTGTAAGAGTACAACCTCATCAGCACTTAGTAATGTCAGCCCTGTCAGTTACAATCATACTTGTGAGTGTGTGTTAGTATCTCATTGTAATTTTAATTTGCATTAAAATTAAATGCAATGAACGTCTTTTCATGTACTTATTAGTTATTTATATATCTTTTTTCTGAAACGTGTTCAAATTTTTTGTCTTCCCTTCCTGTGTCGCCCACCCCCCACCCACCCCGGAGACAGAATTTTGCTCTTGCTGCCCAGGTTGGAGTACAATGGCGCTATCTTGGCTCACTGCAACCTCCACCTCCCGGGTTCAGGTGATTCTCTTGCCTCAGTCTCCCGAGTAGCTGGGATTACAGGCGCGCACCACTATACATGGCTGATTTTTGCATTTTTAGTAGAGAAGGGGTTTCATCATGTTGGTCAGGCTGGACTCAAACTGCTGGCCTCAGGTGATCCACCCACCCCAGCCTCCCAAAGTGCTGGGATTACAGACGTGAGCCACCACGCCTGGCCTTGCCCATTTTTTAATTGGGTTCTTTGTCTCATTACTGAGTTGTAAGAGTTTTTTTTGGTTTTTTTTTTGTTTTTTTTTTTTTTGAGACGGAGTCTCGCTGTGTCTCCCAGGCTGGAGTGCAGTGGCATGATCTCGGCTCACTGCAAGCTCCGCCTCCCGGGTTCACGCCATTCTCCTGCCTCAGCCTCCCAAGTAGCTGAGACTACAGGCGCCCGCCACACGCCCGGCTAGTTTTTTTTGTATTTTTAGTAGAGACGGGGTTTCACCGTGTTAGCCAGGATAGTCTCGATCTCCTGACCTCGTGATCCACCCGCCTCGGCCTCCCAAAGTGCTGGGATTACAGGCTTGAGCCACCGCGCCCGGCCGACTTGCAAGAGTTTTTTACGTATTGTGGATACAAGCTTTGTCATATCTGTATACAAATGCTCCTCAGCTTACAATGAAGTCATGTCTCCATAATCCCATTATAAATTCAAAATATGGTTAAGTTGAAAATTCATTTAATACACCTAACCTGGATGGGTGCAGCGGCTCACGCCTGTAATCCCAGCACTTTGGGAGGCCAAGGCGGGTGGATCGCCTGAGGTCAGGAGTTCGAGACCAGCCTGACCAACATGGAGAAACCCCATCTCTACTAAAAGTACAAAAATTAGCCGGGCGTGGTGACACATGCCTGTAATCTCAGCTACTCAAGAGGCTGAGGCAAGAGGAACACTTGAACCCAGGAGGTGGAGGTTGCCGTGAGCCGAGATTGAGCCATTGCACTCCAGCTTGGGCAACAAGAGCGAAACTCCGTCTCAAAAAAAATAAAAAAATAAAAAATATACCTAACCTACCAAACATCATAGCCTAGCCTACCTTAAACATGCTCAGAACACTTATATTAGCACACACTTAGGCAAAATCATCCAACACAAGACTATTTTTAAATGAAGTGCTTAACATTTCATTCAATTCATTGAATACTGCACTTAACGGGAAAAATCAAATGGCTCTATGGGTACTGGAAATACAATTTCTACTGAACACATATCACCTGCACACCATTGTAAAATTGAAAAATCTAAGTCATGCCATCATTAAGCTGGGGACTGTCTGTATATATTTCCCTTAGCCTCTGGTTTGCCTTTTTATTTCCTTAATGGTGTCTTTTGAAGAGCAGAAGTTTAATTAAGTTTTAGTAAAGTTCAGTTTATCAATTGGATTACTTTTTTTTTTTTTTTTTTTTTTTTTTTTTTGAGACGGAGTCTCGCTCTGTTGCCCAGGCTGGAGTGCAGTGGCGCGATCTCGGCTCACTGCAAGCTCCGCCTCCCGGGTTCACGCCATTCTCCTGCCTCAGCCTCCCGAGTAGCTGGGACTACAGGCGCCCGCCACCGCGCCCGGCTAATTTTTTGTATTTTTAGTAGAGACGGGGTTTCACCGTGGTCTCGATCTCCTGACCTTGTGATCCGCCCGCCTCGGCCTCCCAAAGTGCTGGGATTACAGGCGTGAGCCACCGCGCCCGGCAGGATTACTTTTTATGGTTAGTGCTTTTTGTCTATGAAATCATTGTCTACTCAAAAGGCACAAAGATATTCTCCTATATTTTCTTCTGGTACTTATATATTTTTAGTTTTAGCTTTTACACTAAGCCTGTGATACATTTGGAGTGATTTTTGTATGTGGTGTGATGTCAGGGTCAGAGACGGAGTCTTGCTCTTTCGCCTAAGCTGGAGTGCAGTGTCCAAATCTCGGCTCACTGCAACCTCCGCCTCTTGGGTTCAAGTGATTCTCCTGCCTCAGCCTCCCAAGGAGCTGGGATTACAGGTGTGCAGCCTCATGCCCAGATAATTTTTTTGTACTTTTAGTAGAGACGGGATTTCACAACGTTGGTCAGGCTGGTCTCAATCTCCTGAGCTCAAGTGATCTACCCTCCATGGCCTCTGAAAGTGCTGAGATTACAGGCAAGAGCCACTGCGCCTGGCCAGGATTCTTTTCTGTACATATGAATATCTGCATTATTTTCCCCCGTATGGAGATTTAGTTTTATAGCATCATTTGTTTCAAAAAATATATACTTTTCCCACCAGGCACTGTGGCTCATGCCTGTAATCCTAACACTTTGGGAAACCAAGGTGGGCAGACCACTTGAGGTCAGGAGTTCAAGACCAACCTGGCCAACATGGTAAAGCTCTGTCTCTACCAAAAATACAAAAATTAGCCGGGCATGGTGGTGCATACCTGTAATCCCAACTACTCGGGAGGCTGAGACAGGAAAATTCCTTGAACCTGGGAGGCAGAGGTTACAGTGAGCCAAGATCTCGCCAATGTACTCCAGGCTGGGTGACAGAGTGAGACTCCATCTCAAAAGAAAGAAAGAAAGAAAGAAAGAAATACATATATGTGTGTGTGTATGTGTATGTACATTTTCCCCATTGGATTATCTTGGCACCTTTATTTAAAAACCAGTTGGTAGTCTGGGCGCCGTGGCTCACACCTGTAATCCTAGCACTTTGGAAGGCAGAAGCAGGTGGATCACCTGAGGTCAGGAGTTCAAGACCAGCCTGGCCAACATGGTGAAACCTCTTCTCTACTAAAAATACAAAAATTAGGCCAGGTGCTGTAGCTCATGCCTGTAATCCCAGCACTTTGGGAGGCCGAGGCAGGCGGATCACCTGAGGTCGGGAGTATAAGACCAGTCTCACCAACATGGTGAAACCCCACCTCTACTAAAAATGCAAAAATTAGCTGGGCATCGTGGCGCATGCCTGTAATCCCAGCAACTCGGGAGGCTGAGGTGGGAGAATTGCTTGAACCTGGGAGGTGGAGGTTGTGGTGAGCCGAAATCAAGCCACTGCATTCCAGCCTGGGCAACGAGAGCGAAACTCCCTCTCAAAAAAATAAAATAAAATAAAATAAAATAAAATACAAAAATTAACCGAGCGTGGTGGCAGGTGCCTGTAATTCCAGCTACTTGGGAGGTTGAGGCAAGAGAATCTCTTCAATCCAGGTGGCGGGGATTACAGTGAGCCAAGATCTAGCCACTTCACTCTAGCCTGGGCGGAAGAGCAAAACTCAGTCTCAAAAAATAAAAAATAGGCCGGGCGCGGTGGCTCACGCCTGTAATCCCAGCACTTTGGGAGGCCGAGACGGGCGGATCACGAGGTCAGGAGATCGAGACCATCCTGGCTAACACGGGGAAACCCCGTCTCTACTAAAAAATACAAAAAACTAGCCGGGCGAGGTGGCGGGCGCCTATAGTCCCAGCTACTCGGGAGGCTGAGGCAGGAGAATGGCGTGAACCTGGGAGGCGGAGCTTGCAGTGAGCTGAGATCCGGCCACCGCACTCCAGCCTGGGTGACAGAGCGAGACTCCGTCTCAAAAAAAAATAAAAAATAAAATAAAAATAAAAAATAAAAAATAAAAAAAATAAAAAATCAATTGGCAGCCAGGTGCAATGGTTTAGGCCTGCAATCCCAGCACTTTGGGAGGCTGAGGTAGGCGGATCACTTGAGGTCCGGAGTTCGAGACCAGCATGGCCAACATGGTGAAACATCTCTACTAAAAATACAAAAATTAGCTGGGCATGGTGGTGTGCAACTGTAATCCCAGCTACTCAGGAGGCTAAGGCAGGAGAATCACTTGAACCCAGAGGGTGGAGGTTGCAGTGAGCCAAGATCATGCCACTGTACTCCAGACTGGGTGACAGCGCGACTCCATCTCAAACAAAAAAAAAAGACCACGTGCGGTGGCTCACTCCTGTAATCCCAGCACTTTGGGAGGCTGAGGCGGGTGGATCACTTGAGGTCAGAAGTTTGAGACCAGTGTGGCCAACATAGTGAAATCCTGTCTCTACTAAAAATACAAAATTAGCCGAGTGTGGTGACCTGTGCCTGTAGTCTCAGCTACTCAAGAGACTGAGGCGGGAAAATTGCTTGAATCCAGGAGGCAAAGGTTGCAGCAAGCCAAGATCATGCCACTGCACTCCAGCCTGGGTAACAGTACAACTCCATCTCAAAAAAAAAAAAAAAAAAAATTAATTGGCCATATATGTGCATGAATTCATTTTGGAATCCTCTCATTCCATTGATCTATATGTCCATTATTATGTTTACACCACATTGTTATGATTATCATAAATTTATAGTAAGTTTTTTTTTTTTAAGACGGAGTTTCTCGTCACCCAGACTGGAGTGCAATGGTGCCTCTTGAGTAGCTGGGATTACAGGAGCCCACCATATTTTCATATTTTTATGAAATGAAAATTTTTATGAAAATTTTCAATTTTTATGAAATTATGGCTAATTTTCATATTTTTTAGTAGAGACAGGTTTTCACCATATTGGCCAGGCTGGTCTCAAACTCCTGACCTCAGGCAATCCACCTGCCTCGGCCTCCTAAAGTGCTGGGATTACAGGCGTGAGCCACTGTGCCCAGCTATAGTAAGTCTTACAATCAGATAGTATAAATCCTGATTTTTCCAAAATTTTAAAGCGGCTTTGGAAGAATAAATGTTAGTTTGCCAATTTCTATAGCTATGCCTATGGAAATTTTGATTGCCATTGTGTCAAATTTATAGGTCAACTTGGACAGAATTGAAACATAAACAATAAAAGGGCTTCCAAATCACAAATACGGTATATTTCTCCAGTTATTTAGGTCTTCTTTCATTTCATTTAGCGATGTTTTATAATTTTTGGTGTATAAGTCTTACACATAGTTTATTATGTATATTCCTTAATATTTGATTGTTTTGTTGTGATTGTAAATGGTATTGGTTCCTTTTTTTAACTTTTAAGTTCAGGGGTACAAGCTCAGGTTTATTGTAATGCATGGCTAAACTCGTGTCATGGGGGTTTGTTGTGCAGGTTATTTCATCACCCAGGTATTAAGCTTTGTACCCATTAGTTATTTTTCCTGATCCCCTCCTTCCTCCCACCCTCCACCCTCTGAAAGTCCCCATTGTGTGTTGGTATTGGATCTTAAATTTCATTTTCTGACTCTTCATTCATAGTGTATAGAAATAGAATTGATTTTGTATACTGACCTTTTAACCTGTGATCTTGCTAAATTCATTTATTTATTTATTTATTTATTATTTTTACTTTTTGTTTTGTTTTGTTTTGAGACAGGGTCTCACTCTGTCACCCAGGCTGGAGTGCAGTGGCACTGCAACCTCTGCCTCTCGGGTTCAAGCGATTCTTGTGCCTCAGCCTCCCGAGTAGTTGGGGTTACAGGCCTCCGACACCATGGCTGACTATTTTCGTATTTTTGGTAGAGACGGGGACCAGGCTGTTTTCAGACTCCTGACCTCAGGTGATCCCCCTGCCTTGGCCTTCCAAGGTGCTAGAATTACAGGCATGAGCCACTGCACCCGGCTTAAACTCATTTATTTCGAGTAGGGTTTTTTGTAGATTCCTTAGCATTTTCCAGGCATGTGGTCATGTTGTCTTCATTTAAAGACAGTTTCACAGGCCGGGCACAGTGTCTCACACCTATAATCCCAGCTGTTTGGGAGGCTGAGGCAGGTGTATCATCTGAGGTCAGGAGTTCGAGACCAGCCTAACCAACATGGTGAAACCCCATCTCTACTAAAAACGCAAAAATTAGCCAGGCGTGGTGGCGTGTGCCTGTAATCCCAGCTACTCGGGAAGCTGTGGCAAGAGAATCACTTGAACCCAGGAGGCAGAGGTTGCAGTGAGCCGAGATCAAGCCATTGTTGATGGGCAACAAGAGTGAAACTCCATTTCCAAAAAAAAAAAAAAAATACAGTTTTACTTGTTCCTTTTCAATATGTATGCCATTTTATTTCTTCTTGTTACCTTAGTGGAGTCACTAAAAACTCTAGTGAAATGTTGCATAGAGAAGGTATGAGTGAACATCCTTGCCTAGTTTTCAGTCTCAGTGGACTGTTCAGTTATTCACCATTAAACATGATGTTAGCTGTAGGTTTTTCATAGATGCCCTTTATCAGGTTAAAGCTCCCTTCTATTTCTATTTTGTTGAAAATCTTCATCATGAATGGGTGTGGTTTTTTGTTTGTTTGTTTTCTTTTGTTTTTCAGACAGAATCTTGCTCTGTCCCCCAGGCTGGAGTGCAGTGGCACATTCTAGGCTCACTGCAACCTCGGGATCCCAGGTTCAAGCCATTCTCCTGCTTCAGCCTCGAGAGTAGCTGAGATTACAGGTGCCCGCCAACACACCCAGTTAATTTTTGTATTTTTAGTAGAGATGAGATTTCGCCATGTTGGCCAGGCTGGTCTAGAACTCCTGACCTCAGGTTATCCACCCACCATGGCCTCCCAAAGTGCTGGGATTACAGACGTGAGCCACTGTGCCGGCTGGGTATGGATTTTATCATATGATTTTTTTTTAGCGTCTATTGGGATGATTTATATGATTTTCCCCTTTGTTAATATTGAATTATCACATAATATTCTCATCATTCTTTTTATTTTATCCATATTTGCAGTTTTATTGCCTTTCTCTCTCTTAACCTTGATTTTTTCCCCCCCCCCTCTCTCTTTTTATCTCTTGAAGCACACGCGGCCAAGCGCAGTGGCTCACGCCTGTAATCTGAGCACTTTCGGAGGCCGAGGCGGGTGGGTCACCTGAGGTCAGGAGTTTGAGACCAGCCTGGCCAACATGGCGAAACTCCATCTCTACCAAAAATACAAAAATTAGCCAGGCGTGGTGGCGCATGCCTGTAATCCCAGCTACTCCAGAGGCTGAGGCAGGAGAATCTCTTGAACTCAGAAGGC